>NW_026915724.1:21770000-24270000 GCF_034315485.1 Pezoporus occidentalis
CATACAAATATTTTACAGAAGTGATTAATCTCTTGATATCGGTTACTAATTTTATATATTAAATACTAATCTACTATATTTCATTATTTACTCCAGTATTATTTTTTTTTTCCAGATTTTGAAAATAATGTGGGTACAGCTTCATTCTTAGGGTCATTTTACTGTCAGGGACAGAACAATTGTTCTCTTGCAATTTTTTATCTAAATCTTTGCAAAAAAAATTTGATAATGCTTAGTCTGCCTTTCAAAATTCATTTCACATCTCTGTCATTATTCCTTCTGAAAAAAAAAAGAAAGTCTATTTGAGTCAAGAGAAGAATGCAATGCTATCTCTTCTTCATTAGGAAAGAGAACGGTGGTATCAAACATACGTAGCAGCAATAACCCTGCTTTCTACATATTGCACATTTTATTTTAATGCTTCATCTATTAAACTATGCTAATATAGACACACTATCCATGCACTTTACTCCAATTTCTTGTCCCATGTTCATTTTCAAGCCAGTCCATCTTCTAGTAGATCGGAATACAGATTTGCTAAGGACAGCAAAATCACAAAGGTTTCCAAGCCATTTCATGCAGCCATGAGCTTCCATTTGCCTGTGGACAGGTGACTCACACGTTGTGACTGATGTTGGCATTTCACTCTTAAGCATACTTACAGCCATCATGGATAGGCTGTTTAAAGCCAGAGATTTGTACTATTTCTATTGTAACCATGCAGAAAAACTTTATTCTTCTGTTCCTGTCTGTCCTTAATCTGCAGTTGCATGTACAGAATTAGCTGGCAGTGAAATACATTAGGAAGGATTGAGTGCTAACTGTAAAAGCCCAGCTCTCCATGTGTGATATAAAAAACAACAGACATCACATTTAAGATTATAATGGGCATCAGAGCTAAAATGAGATTAGAAACTTTTAACTGAACCTAAACTACATTTTTCAATTTTTAGTAATTGCCTGACAGTAAAGCCCTTCTATGCCAGCCAGACCAGAATATGCAGACTTTTTGAGTTTTCCTTTCTTAAAACATTGGAAAGGCTTTTTGCAGGATTTTCTTGATACCTTTTATTCACCATGTCAGTAATTGAGGGCTCAAAACTAAGTGGCCAAGGAAATGTTTTTCCTAATTACATAACATAAGCTCTCTACCATATTTTTAGCTCTATTCTCAGTTGTTCAGGTTATACTCAAAATTCAGTTTGATACTATGAATAATTCACGTATTTCCTCTCACTATGAGACTGTAAGATTTACTGCAGTGAACAGGCAGCACCTAGTGGTCTGAAATGCATGAACAGTTCAAGTTCTTAACAGTTTCAAGTTCTTGAAATAAACATTTCATGAACTAAAATCAAGTATTAGTTTTCACATGTGTTAGCATGTGCAAGTGTGTGTGTATGTGTTTGCATGGGACAGAAACCATTCAGTTTCTGACTTGCTCTGAGATCTAGATCTTCATCTGGAGGGAATTTATCCTTTGGTACTTCACAGATAAATACAAGGAAGAAAACAAACTCTCGAGTTTTATAAAAGCTATTGGTTACAATGAAGCCAACCCATACAAAGCCTCCACATTTTACAAAAATTCTGATTTACAGTGAGTAAAGTACTTTAATGCCTCCATCTAATTGTAACCCCTCAATTTTAAATTCAAAGCCCCCAAGCTAGTTATAATAATTACCAATATTGATTATCAAACCGCAGAGTCTATTTCTGCTGAAATTAATAAAAAATTTGAAACCTATTGGACAAGTAACTCTTCAGAATTGCTAGGAAGAGCATAGCATTAAAATTAAGGAGGAAACTTGGTCAGTTAAGCTTATTATAACAGCCTGAGCTCCATAAGAATGCATACCTTGAAGGTAAGTTTCATATTTTATCATATTACAGCACTCAGAGATTATTGGATCATTAGCTTTGATTTTATTCTGAGAATTTGTTTGTATATCCATTTATCTGCAGGATTTGTTTTTGCTCTCTACTGAGTTTCTCACTTCAAAAGCAAATATATCTAAGACTATTTGAAGCATTGCTAGAAACAGGACTGAAGTAAATGTGATTGCATCAGCAAAACCACTCTGTGCATTTTTAGTATTCTTCCAAACTTTATTGGAAACTTCAATCCAAAAAAAATAAAAGTATTGCATATGCACCAGTTTGAGTGCATAGAAGTCAATGGACACAGTCTCTGCTTCCATTTTTGGGTATCCCAAAAGGCCATGACATGGGTGGACCAAGAGAAGAGTGGGAATTGCTTCAAACACTTTCAACCAGAAACTGCAACAAGCCACTTACTGCCCCTGCCTGGACTTCTCTGTAACCCCCCCCCAACCCCAACAGTTCACCTGCAGTATGCCAGCTTTACATGGATGATGGATGGATGGATGGAATGCATTTTGTATTTCCTATACATGCACTGAAGCTTTCAAAACTGCCACCTTCTTTTACAATGAACCTGCTGCTACATTTAAAACAAAGAACTGGAAAGCTTAATATGGAGCATGACTACAGAACTAAGGCCAAATCTGAAGCCACTCCACTGAAGTCAGTAAGAAAGATGTTGCTCTTTTGTGAACCAAGGAATTTAGCAAAATATAATTCTAAGAGACCCTTTCATTAGGGATGAGGAGCTGCTTGCCCTGACAGAACACAGCTCCCACAGCAGACCACACAAATCCATGGCAATAGCTGAAGAGTATTAGATGTTCTGTATCTCCAAATTTGTTAAAAAAAAGAGGGCTAGGCAAGCCTGTTTCTCCTGCTTATTTCTTTTCAGTCCTCCCAAGGTTCTCTGCAAATGTAGAAATCAATCCTGCTCCCAGAGAGATATGGAAAGCTGTTCGCTCCTGCATGAAGAAAGGTATGGATTACATACATTACATACATGCTTTAAGCCCAGCCAGCAACTCAGAACCATGCAGCCGCTCTCTTGCTCCTCCCTTTCTCCCCCTCCCCACTACCCACTCTAGGGGAGAAACAAAAGAATGCAAACCCCACGGGTTGAGATAAGAACAGTCCAATAACTAAAGTGTAATCAAAACTACTACTACTAATGATAATAACGATAAGGGAAATAACAACAGGAGAAAATATAAAACCGAAAAAAAGTTAAAAAAACAACAATGAACACAAATGATGCACAATACAATTGCTTAACACCTGCCAACCGATACCCAGACCAATATGGGCCTTATGGGTGACACCCCCCAGTTTATATACTGGGCATGACGTGCCATGGTATGGAATACTCCTTTGGCTACTTTAGGTCAGGTGTCCTGTCTCTACTTCCTCCTGGATTCTTGTGCCCCTCCTCACTGGCAGAGCATGAGAGACTGAAAAGTTTTTGACCAGGGTAAGCATTACTCAGCACCAACTAAAACATCAGTGTGTCATCAGCATTGCTCTCAGACTAAAGCTGAAACACAGCACTGCACCAGCCACTAGGAAGGAGAAAAATTACTCTTAGAGCTGAACGCAGGGGACACACATATACAGCCTCTTCTCTATGTGCATGATCTGCATAATGTCTCAAAGAAACTTAGCCAGAAGTGACAGTGATCAGAATACAGCCCATTAACTCTCACACTAATGGTACTAGTAAAAAGTTCCTCCCTCACATAAAATCATTTTATTGTCTTTGTACAATTTTAAGGTACAATCAAGAGGCCATCTTATACTATTGATTTTTCCTAACTCCACACTGAAATCAATGAGGAGACCTGCTTAAAATCAATAGCATAATAAAGAATCTGCAGACCTGTTTACAGTAGGACTTTTTCCAATTTTTGTTTGTTTTCTTCTTTAGTTGATCATACTCAATCTGACATGTTGATACTGGATGATAAATAACCCATGTGTGTATGGGATTTGTCAAAAATGAGAACAATATGGACACAATAGTGTTAACATTGAATTTTCAGGGGAAACAAATATATTAAGGAACTAAAACAGGGTGTGGTATCACTCAAAATTGCTATCCTTTCAAATCCGAGAATGGGTTCTGATGGCCTAGGAAAAAGGTTCTTTCAGTTCACTCACACAGTAAATAAAATATTCAAGTCCAGAAAAGAAAAAAATATGTTAAAAAGAGGGTTTATTGCCCAGATTAAAAGCAGTTTAGAAAGTGTATCTAAAATTCACATGGGAATCACAGTTGACCACCCTGGAAAGAGAGGGAAAAATATTCAGAGCTGATGGATTTTCTGAAAACAAGGAAAAAAAAAGGTAGTTGTTTATTTCCACCAAAGAAAAAAGTTGCACATAGATCCACGGCCCTGATCTTTTCACAAATATAGAGAGTAGAAAAAAGAGCAATGAAGCTAACAGGACCCACCGAGTTATATTTGATAAGAGATTGTCTTTGGATATTAATCTGGGAGGGAGAATCTGCATTCTGCTATGCACCTTGAAAGAGTCTGTATAAAACTTTGAACTCTCTGGAGAAGAGAGATGTCAGCTATAGCCCTGTGCTTCGCATTTTTGACAAAAGTAGCTCTAGACTACTATTTCTTGGATTGTTCTTCTGAGGTGCTAGAACTTTTCCAATATACAATAGCCTTGAAACATGGCTTTTAGACTACTCTGGCAGTGTGTGCATGTAAGCTTGCAGTCCCTATTTTGTATTGATTTTGACTGCCATTGTTTTAAAAATTATTTTGCCACCCTTTACAAAACAGCAAATTCTAACCAGTTTATGACGGAAATCCTCAGGATTTAACACATAAAATAACCACATAAAATTTTTCTAATCAGTCTAAAACAGTACACAGCCAAAACTACCAGGGCCTCAGTTTCCCATCTGTAATATGGGCATAATGGCATCCTTTCAGATGTGTACTGAAAAGAGAAATTAATTATAACACTAATATAGTTCAGATATTACGGTATAAGTATTGCAGGACAGACTGTGAGGAAGATTGATTAAAGAGACATGTAAATTAACTATACTACTGTACTCAATTGAGTAGCATGAGTTCCTTCCACTGAAATGATGGCCACTGTCAATATTCCATCAATAACCTTTAAGCTTAGAGAAACTGGGTTTGATAGCCATGAAGGCTGACCTACCAACACTGCTCTCCTCCCTCTCACCAACAGAACGCTTCATGTCTTTTCTTTTAAATATTTGTCTTGAAATAACTGCAACCTGGATCAAAACTAAAGGTGTACAAGGAACAGTGGAAAGCAAGAAAAAAAGAAAAAAAAAAGGCATGAAAATAAAAAGTTTAGTCCTAGGATACAACATACAACATATAGGGAATATATGCTAAAGGCTGTAGAGCAGAAATTAACAGTACAGACACAAAGTGACAACTCCAAACAGCTCACCACATTGAAACAAGACTCCTTTCACATTTCCAAACATATACATATGTACTAGCTGCCCTAAGAGTACTGGGATATAGAGGAGGGATGGAAATATTAACTATTATTTACCTTAAGAACACAGATTGAAAACATACAAAACCAGCCTTTTTTTCCCCTTACAAGTGCTTATTAATAAAACAAGATATTTGAGGACTTTTTGTTTGCTTGTTTCTTTGCTTTTTAAGAGGTCAGAAGCTCATTTTCCATTTCAACCATGCTGCTGTACCAATCCTGTGAGCATTGCCCCAGGCTTTTTTCTCTGGCCAATACCAATTTAATTTGTAATGAAAACATTGCAAGTCAGACTACACTACCTACTAACATATTGATTATTTTTCGCTAAACAATTACAAGGAAATCAAAATCCCATCTCTTTCTCTATTTTTTTGAGCTAGTTTTTGATTGTTTTTTTTTTTTTCAATGTTGATCTTTTGTTTGTGTACATAAATGAGTTGAAGTGTAGGCTATGTTATCCATAGAAGTTGTATAGGTCTACCAAAACTTTCTTATATAGTGATATCAGCACATCCTTTGTGTGTAGGTATTAATCTACTGATGCACATTCATAAGTACATCATACATACAGACTCCAACTTAGGGTAAGTGTATGAACTATACCAATACAAACCTCTTTGTAACAGTAAAAGAACTTTACAGTTCCTAAATATCATCTCCAGTTCCCAAATATCACCTCTTTCCAGCTGAGCAAAAGAACCCATTTTCCATGCTTTTGATAATGACTCTTCCTCTAACGATCACTTTCTGGCATGGGTAGGAGAGGAAGAAGTCTAGATGAAAGCATCACTCCCAACCATCTCTCACAGCCAGAGGTTAAAATGCTAATCAGATCACCCAGAGATGGCAAGTAAAACTCTCAAACTAATACTGTGCCATATCTAATACCCTGGAAAATGAATTACATTCCAAGCAGTGAATGATATTCTCTGACATAAATAAGCAAAACTCAGAAGACCATTTTGAACGTTTATTTGAAAACCTTTCCATCAGCAGCTACTGCTGGTGTTGTCTGTTTTATAAAGGAAATCCAAACCCAGCTATTGGGGAAAATAAATAAATAAATAAATAAAAATTCTGCAATAAAAATACTTGTTTGGAGTGAAATTGTTGAGGGTATGATAAACTCATTTCTGCAGTAGTGCAGGTTGTCCACATGCTTCTTCTTCTGCCTGAGATTTGTAATTTGGTCTTGACAAATAAGGACCTATTGCTCTACTAGTTGGTTTAGGTTGATGGGAAGTCTTTAGGTCTGTTGGCCTGGGTTAAGTCAACAGTGTGCCCTGGCAGCCAAAAGGGCCAGCTGTGTCCAGGTGTGCATCAAGCACAGCATAGCCAGCTGGTCGAGGGAGGCTATTGTCCCACTCTACACTGACTGGGGTGGCCCTACCTTGAGTACTGTGTGAATTTTTGGGCACCTCAATATAAGGACGTCTAACTATTAGCGTATATCTGGAGAGGGGTGACTAAGATGGAGAAGGGCCTTGAAGGCAAGACTTCTGAGGAGTAGCTGGGGTAATTTGTTCAGCTTGGAGGAGAGAAGGCCCTGTACTCAACTGATACTGTGACCTCATTACAGTCTATAACTTCAGCAAGAGGGGCAGTGGAGGGAGGAAGAGGTGCTGATCTCTCTCTGGTGATCAGTGGTAGGGCATGAGGAAATGGAATGAAGCTGTGTCATGGGAGGTTCAGATGGACATTAGGAAAAAGCTGTTCACTGAGAGGGCAGTTGGTCACTGGAACAGGCTCCCCAGGGAAGTGGCCAAGGCACCAAAAATGTCAGAGTTCAGGGATTGTCTGGATGACACTTTCCATCATATGATTTCATTTTAGGTAGTCCTGTAAGGAGCATAGAATCGGACTTGATGATCCTGATGGGAAGAGCTGATCCTTAGGAAGAGCTGATAGGTCTTGAGGATCTATCAGTGTTGCAAATGGCTCATAGCAAGTGCCCGATTTTGGAGAACAGAACTCTAGAGGAAGGACCTAAGGGAAAAGTGAACAACTCAAAACAAAAAGGTTATCTTGTTATGATCTTCTACTTGCTAGATTATTTCACACTCAGTGATGGATTGCCCTTTCAAATACCTAATTACAGCATTTTAGGCAATAAGAGGATGGAGGGACAGCAATACATAAGAAGTGTTGGGGTTGGTTTGTTGGTTTTTTTTTTTTTTTTAAGGTTTAGACCATTCTACTTGCTTGAAGAATCACTGGTATTTTCTGATGAAAATTAGTGACATTAAGAAAAATACTGAACTAGTTCTCTTGTTCTTTGTAACTGTTGGGTTTTGGGTTTTGTTCTTGAGAACATAACCTTTCTGTCAAACTGTTTCTTGTTTCTTCCACAAAATTAGCTCTTGAGAAATCATTCCTATATACCAGTGGTTTCCTATGTGTAAAGCCCAATTTGACGTTGTGGCATTTCCTTAGCTTACAAGCGGGAGTGAGAATCTAGAAAATGGGACAAATTTTTGCAAACATCCATTCTTTTTGGCCGCTCTCACCTCTGATGTTCACAGGAATACTGCGTCTACCCACAGATCTCAATTAAAACTGAATCCTTCCTACCTCTGGAAGTCAAGCTTTGATGTTGCTGAAAAATCTGGATTCTGTGAACCCTTAAAATTTCCTCAAATATCCCAGCGAGCAAGGCTCACCCTGATCATTTTCCTCCACGTGATTTATGACACTACTTCCTCTAATGCCATTTCCCCTCTTTGCTTGGAATGTGAGCCGCTAGACTAGGCAGTGGTTAGGGAAAGCTCCACGCCCAGGAGCAAAGATGTCATCCATATGCTCAAGTACTGGGTTTGGATTTTACAGTGAAATCCTCCCCAGCCGACACCAGCACCGCGAGTGCTGCGGCACCCGGGAGCTCCACTTGACTACCTGAAGGCAAATTTAGGGTAAACCCCGCCGCCCCGGCAAGGACAGCCTTCACGGGGCCACTAAGCGCGGCCTAACTGCGCAGGTTCCGGGTACACCAGGCCGGAGCCCACCACGGATCACTCCACCGGAGAGGCCGAGGCAGCGCGGGGATAAGGCCCACTCCGGGAGGCCGCCGGGCCGCCCTCCCCATCCGCGCCGGAGAGCACACCGGCAACGACCCGGCCGCCAGCTCCAGCAGAACGACGGGAACGCGCGGCCGGCACGAAGCCGGCGGAAGGGCGGCACGGGAGCGCTGCCGTTCCCCGCCCCCGGCACTGCGGCGCGGGGCCGCGGCTCCGGCACTGTAGGGGGCGCTGCGCGGCCTGGCGCAGGGCTGGGTGCGCCGCTCCCGGCGGCGGCGCAGTTCCCGTTCCTGTCGGTGTTGCTGTTCCCCTCGGGTCGGGTCGGGCCGGGTGGCGGCCGTTTCTCGTCCTTCCTGTCCCCCCTCCACCCCTGCCTCGCAGTGTCGGCGCCGGTGGCAGGGAGGGCGGGAGCGTGGGGCGCGGCGAGGGAGCGCGGCGCTAGCGCGGCGCTGCCGCATGCGTCGCTGATGGAGCCGGGCTCGGGGCTGCCGCAGCGTAGGGTGGGGGGCGGCGGGCTAGACCTCGGGGCGGGCTCCGCGGCGGGGTCGCCGGCTCTCTCCGGGGGGCAGTCCCGCCGCAGGAAGCAGCCGCCGCGCCCGGCCGACTTCAAGCTGCAGGTGATCATCATCGGGTCGCGGGGGGTGGGCAAGACCAGCCTCATGGAGCGCTTCACCGACGACACCTTCTGCGAGGCCTGCAAGTCCACTGTGGGTAAGGGAGCCCGCCGTGCTGTGCCCGTCATGTCCCGGGGAGGGGGGTGTCCTCCCCCTGTGCCCACCCTACTGCAGGGCCCGGCCGGGGGAACACGGGACTCTCTGTGGCTGCCGCCTTCCCTGGCCCCTCGCCCGCTTTTCCCCAAGCTTGGCACCCTCCCCGCATGCCGGCCTGAGGGTGTTCCCTCGGGGCCTCGAGGGCCTCGTCCCCTTCAGGGTGCTTGGTGGTGGTCCCCGTCCCACTTCCGCCCGGCGGAGTGAGGTTTGCTGAAGCCGGGTGGGTTCCTCCAACTTCCACAGTGGAAACCTCATAGGCAGTGTGGGGAGGGAGCCCTTGCTGCCGGCCTTCCCATCTTTTGAGGGGAAAATCGTGGACGGCCTAGTTACATCATTGCAAGTTTTGAGAAGGTGTTGGGTGTTCAGTTTCAGCCTTGCTAACGACAAACAAAGAGCACAGGTTAAAAAAAAAATAGCAAACTAGGGATGGTTGGTAAAGTGGAGGTTTTGTGGGGTTTGTTCGTGGGTTTTTGTCTTAGGTGTTGTATATAGGGTAACAAGTATTTGGGGAGTTGAAAAGTTGCACAGTGTGCATCCAGTGTAGTCAGCGGGACTTCAAGCACTCTTCCAGACCATAGTCTGATTAACTTCAGGTTTCTGTTGCACCTTCCTCAAGAACCCTTTGCCCCCCCGTGATGAAGGAAGTTATGTTTTGTTTCTTGAAGAGTAGTACCTCTTGAGCACACTGTGTGTTTCACTTTTCACATAGCTAACTGGAGAGCAACCTCCTAGTTCTGTAGTACACTGGCTTATTTGTGGTTTAGTCATCTGTATGAGTCTTGGGGTAATTTAAGGCCTGCTGTCTTTTAATACACACAAAAGGGTAAAAGAAGGAAAACAAGCAAGTTAGTCTGCATTGTTATTAGAGTCCTGTCCTTGGAGTTGAACTCTGAGTGTTGCAGCAAAGTGCTTGTTAACTCTATGTCATTGGATAGTATGTATGCTTAGATTAATTGTAGCTTGGAATGTGAGGAAACTTACGGCATCTGATGAAAAGTGATTGTATTGCCTTCTAGACGCCGAATTATTACTCTCCAAAACTGTCTTCTGGTGACAAAACAATATACGGTTACTTTAGTTTTAATGTGTATTTTATCAGTTATTTCACTCTTTTCTAGGTACTCTAAAAATAAAAATCTGGTAGTGCAGATTAACATGGTTAGTGTCAATATATTTTTGTTTTGAAGCTGGTAACTTTGTAGAAGTTGGACAGTGGTAATGTATCAGAATCATTAATCCTCAAGTGATATGTTGCAATTAAGATGTACTGATGACTTCTGTAGATGGACAGATTTCATTGAAGATACGGTACAGCTGAGGAAGTAGTACTAATAGTGAAATGTATTATTTATGAATTCTGCAGGTCTGTATGTTGTTTTGAATTCCCATGCATCTTCTTTGGATTGACCAGCATTAAGAATTCCTTCAAGGTTGGGCTGCTGTCTGGAGCTAGGGTTAGTTTCCTGATACAAATTTTGAGAAGTAAGAGGAGGTGCTCTAGACCCCAGTTCAGACTTCCAGGCTGGTGCCTTGTAAGCAAAACTGATTTACTAGATAACTCAGGCAGTGATTGAAGCAGAGAAGCGTCCTTATTTTAGAAAAGAAACAGGAAAGAAACGTGGTATGCTGCTAGACAGAAGATTACGTAATGTTTGATGTGCAAAGTGTGCCAACATAAAACACCATAGGGAAACAGCTTGTACCAAAATACATCTAGAAAGACCTGCATTAACGGCATTCTTTCAAGGTCCTCTGCCTAAACTTGAGAGGTGTTGAGATTCCCCCAGATCCTTTTGACTGCTGAGTGGAAAAGCTTTTCACAGCTTGCACCCTACTTTTTTGAACTACAGAGCAAAAAAAAAAGTAACCTCTGCTATTAACATTTCATGTAAATTGAAAATAACCCACACTCCAAAATGACCTGAAGTCAGACTTTGATACACAGTTGAAATCATAAAGCCCTTTCTTTGCCACCACTTGCTGCAGTGGTTTTCAAGAGTTACAAGTGGAGAACATATTTTGAAATGCTGTTGAAAACCCTGTGGCTGGTATGATTCCAGGGGAAGTTTTGTAAACCAAGTATACCTCAACATTAAATTTGAAAGGGCGATGTAACCAAGCAAACAACTAAAATTTGTTGTATCTGCCTTATGTTAGTGAAGCTGTATTTTAAATACCATGCTAGAATACATATTTACTCCCTTACCTTTATCATGGTTTCCACCTTTTCTGATTTAATTCTAAACCCATGGAAGTATAGGCCAAACAGAACAACTTTCAACACTTAACCTTTTGTATGAAAGTGTATGGGCTACTTGAGGGTCTTCTCTGACAGTGGACAAAATGCACATGTCCAAAGTCTTTGGCCATCTCCTGCCCCAAGTGCTGTTTAGGATAACAATGCCGTGTCTTTAAAAAGTAGAGTGTATCTGCTACAAAGAGGAGGTGTGGATTCAATTAAGAAAGATACAATATTTTAATGCTAATTTAAGAAGACTACATTGCCAGATTGGTAAAGTAAATTCTGTAATAAAAACACATCAACATGTCTTCAGTCTTGTCTCAAATACTGAAGTTCTTTGAAAGTGTTCAAAAATAGCTTGGCAGATTTCAGCACATTATTCGTAACAGCACACGATGTGCTGTTGATCTAAAATTCTTTTGATGTATTTATTTTGGGCATTAAGTTAGTTGCATAGAATATTGTGTCTACTTAATCTGCTATTTACATAGTACTGTGAATACTCAATATGCTCAAATGTTTACTGATTTTAGCATGTGCTTAACAGAAATAATGTTGCTGTTTCCAATTTTATGTGCTAGGGTTTGAATGTTTGTTCTTACTACTAGGTTATAACTATTTTTATTACTTGTTTGGGTGAAGAAATTGTTTTTAGATACGTTCCTCTGTATCTTCAGTGATGTAAAATTACTCTCTTCTTGCCAGTTTTAAATCCAGAGGAGTTACAGTAACTTCTTTTCTATAATGGATTAACACTTGTCCATGGGTAATATTGGCATCATATTAGCTTTGTCAACAAACATAAATATACATCTTTTTTTTTAATACAGTTTGTTCTCTGTTTATGATTTGTTACCTTACTCCCATGCACCTGCATTATTCATACAGGAGCAGAACCCAAAACTGTCACTTTTTGGTTTTTCAGACTTGACAATTAAAAACAGGAATGCCAAATTTGGCACGAAAAAGGATGATCTTTCCAAAAGTAGTGGATAAATACTCGCTGCCTCATTTGTGAAAAGATTCAAAGATGGGAAGTGAAGGAAGAATGCTTGCCTTTGCTTCTTCCCCCTCCTTACCCTGCCCCAAGTAGTTATTATTCTGAAAGAAATTAATCTTAATTCAGATCTCCATAGTGGTGATGTTATCATTTATATATTTTTTTTAATGGTGCTATCTCACCCTCTTTTTCATCGGAGTCTCTTTACTTAGCAGTCAGAGTTCTCTGTTCTCTTCCCAGCATCTGTCCAGGTCTCACAGTTGTCTGTCCTACCTGCATACACTAAATCTTAGCTCATTCCCAATCTCTCTCCTCTGTTTTTCTTCCATGACAGATCAAAAAATTCCTGTACTCGGCAGTATTTCCTGTCTACCTAATTTTGCTGCAGGCAGTACCCTTCTCTCTGGGTTTTAATCGCTGACCCTGAGGCCTTGCACTGACTCACCTCTCAGATGGCTGGCTCTCCCACTCATATCAAGTTGAGCTCCTTGGCTTTTCTTTTACATACTGGCTTAGTATGTGAAGTTACTGAGGCCTAGTCTTATCCTTTAGCTCTTTTCCACTAAGTCTGAAAGCATCCCAGGATAGAGTCCTTGTCCTTGTTAAGGTCAGAGCTATTGACAGGAAACTACAGCCAGACTTGTAAACACTGAAGGTTTCTTCAGTCCTGGTTTACAAGCAAAATCACAGGTGGAGTTACTCAGCTAAGTTTGTAATGGAAAGATTTGTTGTGGATCAGGATGGAAATGTGGCAGCCTGTGATCTGTTTTGGGCTAATAGTAGCCTGTGGGATACAGATCAGTGGCATGTAAATGTACTGCAGTGTAAGACTCCTTTGATACTCAGAAATACTCTTTGACCTTGTTTCACCTTACTTTGATGTTAGTGTGAGATGGTATGCAAGTTGGAAACTCATTAGATTTACAGCACTCTGTAGCTTTTTCTTCCAAGCAGTCTTCTCTGTCAGTTCTTTTTAAAATGCCCATGTCTGTGCAAAATGCCTAACATCCATCAAATAAACAATATCAGTGGTAAAAACTTTAGGTTTATATTTTATCAGGGTAATCTTAAGGAAGGCAGCTTCTGGTTTTAATCCATGCACACGTATATATGTTATACATATATACAAATATATATATATATATTGTTCTGACATAATTCAAACCCTTTCCTTGTTCTCCTTATCCTTAAAGAATGTGGACTAACAACATAAATGTTAAGTTCCATTCCCACAGGCTTGTCATATAACATAATTATATTCACTTAAAAGTATCAGCCTATTCATTGAAAAAGTATTAATTAGTCATTTTTCAGAACCGCCCTTGAAGTTGCTCCTCAGTTTGTCAGTTACCTACTCAGTGTTTATTCTCACAAGCACTGTAATGTGGCATGTGGTTTTGAAAAATAGTTTTCTGTAAATAATAATTAAAATTCTTTTAAAAACAAGTTTAGTAATTTCATGTAATCTGAGGTGAAGAAAAATCTATATAAAATTTTCCAAAAAACATCCCATATCAACTAGAACAACATTTATCTTTTTGCTGTGCTTGTATGTGTGTGCTGTTTGTGATAAGTATAATTCGTTTTAATTTTTCTTTCAGGTTTTTTTTCCTCTTCCATAAGATGGCACTGAAAACTTAGTTGGGGTGGGGAAAGGGAAGAAAAGGTAGAAATAGGTGTCCCTTGCTTTACCACATCATGACAAAATAGCAGAAAGATGTTCTTGCTTTACACACAAAATCAGCTGTGAACTCAGACTGATACATTTTTGCTGTTGTACAAACAAAGGAAGAAAATTCTGGTCAGTGATAGCTATTTCTGTGAGAATCAACCATTCTTATCTTTGCATGTCCAGGGTGTTAATACATATATTTTCTTATACAGGATTTTTGGCTAGGGAGGAATAGTGTAAATAAACAAGTATCTCATTAATGGTGCTGTGACTACTTGACAAACTACAAATATAAGAGAGCAGGAGGTTGGAAACTCTCGTAGAAAACAATTTTGACTTGCACAAAACCTTAGGATAATTAGAGAGTACCTATGAACTTGTCTTGTTTGTTTTCAGTTCCGAAACCATGACTTTAAGAAATGCAACTTGCAATAGAAGCCTGTGTTGCCTGGAAGCTGTATTTTACCTTTAGGAGCAGTGTAGCCACTTGTGGTTGACACAAGAGACTGCAGCAACCTAAAGCATCAGGCCAGTCATGGTTGCCTTATGTGTCAACTAAGCATATTTTACAGCATTTGGTGTAGTCAGCAATTGTTTTCTATGCGTAATGGTTTGAATCCTGACAAGGTAACAAAACTATATTCTAAAATAGGAATATGTACTAGGTAGGTGATACAAATTATCAGGGTTCAAGAACTCAGTTTTGGGGAGGTATGGGGATTTTAATTAACAAAAGCTTGCAAAGAAAAGCAAATATGAAATTGTTTTCTTCATTTGTAAATTAGTTGTTAACTTCAGCTGATAGAAATATTCAGGTACTGGGTTATATCAACACTGCAGAACTATCAGAGCACCTTCTAGACCCCTAGTTAGTACATATATGAGAATGTTCAAATAAAGCAACAGGCAAAATGAAGAGACCACTTGAATGGTGTTGGCTGTAGAGTTTAGTTTGCAAGGAGAGTGGAATGCAGCTGTCAAACTCAGTCTCTGCTGTGAACAGCTGAGCACGTCAGTAGCAAAGGGAAAAAAATACAGTCAGGCCATATGAGTCTCTGTTATGGACTTTCTTATTTCTTGCTCGGAGCTTAAATGTTCTTTTAATAAAAATAGTGCATGCACTATGCAGAATAATTACAGTTTACCTGTACTAAAAAATGGAACAGATGGGATTTTTAGAGTGCTTTTCATCACAAACATGCTGAAATCTTTGTAAACTATCTTCACTAGCCTGTCCTTAAACAGGAGGATTAATATTTCCAGTTGTTATGATTGCAACTATTTAACAGCATATAGCAACACCTTTATAACTTACTTCTTCTGATCTGTCAAGGATTGGAAAACATAATACCCAAAACAAAATGCTAAATTCAGTCTTATTTTGAAATATATTCCACCTTTTTAAATCTAGATAGTGCTGCTTATTAAATAATTTAGGGTTTTTTTCACATGCAATTTTCTGGTCAGGTCGGGGTAGACCAGTGGCTCACGACGTTTTCCTGTCTGTAATCAGAAGTTTTGAAATTAAGTCTTACTCAGGAAGACACAGTCTTATTCCTTACAAGTTCTCTTTCCACCTCGTTCTGTTTATCAAAATTTTGGTGCGCACTTTGAACTTTGTGCCATAAATAGTGCCAAAAGCCTACGTTTTGTGAAAGGTTGAATTTACTGTCCACAAGAATATAAAGAAGTTGTAACTTTCTCCATTCTCATGGAGTTTGGAAGTACTAAAGATCTGGGATGTTTAAAGGCTGTATGATGGACATTCAAAAATCACCTTCATGTCCCAAAAACTCATTAAAATTACCCCTTCAAAATTTAGTCATGCCATATACATTAATTTTTTTTTTCTTGTTGGTTTATCTGTTCCACTCTGGTCGGTAGCACAGTTGCCAGTTGAGATATGGGTACGCTTTTATTTTAGGCAAGCAGTTCTCAAATGTCTGCGTGTCAGCCATTCTAGAATTACATGCTGAAGCTTTATGGGCAATGTACTTTACCTGCCTCTAAAATAATATCCAAACTGGCTCATATCTGACTAATACTTTATGCTTCCAAATCTTTAATTTCTAACATGCAGTTTGAAAGAGGTGTTTCTGCTTTAGTGTGTGTTAAAATTAACTGCATGTCCTACAGCTTAAGTTAAAATAAGATACAGTGTGTTTGGATTTGTTTTTTTCCCCAAACAGTTTTTGTAATCTCCCCCCCCCCCCCCCCCCGTACTTGTTGTTGGCTTCCCCTGTCTCAAGAAAGACAGTACAAATCAGTATCAAAGCTATTGAGCATCTTCTCATTGACTTCAGTTGTTTCTGGGTAAGTCTAAGTTGTTGTACTGTATTTAGTTACAGGCCAGGACTAATGAAGCTGGTTCTCAGCTCAAGAAGCATGTGACCTCAGTCACCAGTTGTAGCAGAAGTTAAGAAAATTTGTCTATATAATGCTGTCAGATGTCCAAATTAAATAAACTGTTGCGGTCTTTGAATTATATGTTTGTTCTAATGGTTAATTAATGTACAACCTCTGATTATTTAAACTGATTGTGTTTCTTTAAATGCAGTCTGATTATTTTTCACTGATCGAATTGCTTTGATGAAAATCACTAATAGGCCTATGCAAATTTAGTCTGTTGGAATTGATTTTAGTTGGAGGGGTTTTTTTGTGCTCCCTTTGCATCTGTTTTCCCAGTTCTTCCTTTAACTTTATTATCAGGAAATCTTGGCCTCAGAAAGGTCACTCTGTGCATTAAGCAGGACAGCTTCCACTTCCTTTTTCTGGCACTTAGTGGGGAGGGGAAAAAAAAGTATGAAAACATAAATGCAAAATACGTTTGAAGAAGTTTTTTCACTATTTGTTTTATTCCTAAACAATTTTTTTTGGCTTTAAAGAGAGAGGCTAGACCCAGTTGTGAATGTTTCAGTTTGTACTTTCATAGATAACTTTTATTTCCTGTTTGGGGCAAGAAAATAATATGCTATAATCTTTTCTGGGCTACACTCCATTTTTATTGGATTTCAGTCTGAAGTTTGGAATGGTCTCAAGTTTGGTTCAGTGACAAGATAAATCACCTTCATTGACTTTACCCTTATCTAGAACTTCATTAGTGCACTTCTATTTTGAGTGTCTGTTTTCTTTCCTTTAAGGCTGTTTATTTTTGAAAGGAGTGCAGACAGTTTGCTTAACAGGGTGTTTAATATACTTTAAAAAAAAAAACAAAACAAAACTATTCTACCAGCCCTTTATTTTCACTGGAAAAAAAAAAGCAGTTTCAACTGAGTGCTTGTCATAATAGATGTTCTCATTTGCATGAAGCACATTTTTAATCTAAAGTTCATGTGCTGTTAACAAAGACAATGTGCTTTGTATAAAAATTTGAAAATCCTTACCTAATAATCTTACCTTACACACACCATATAAGTGTTACTATACTCAATGCCTTATTTGATGTGTACCTAGCCTGTGGAGAAAGGGAAGTAACTCATTTGTAGTTCCTAGTGGTAGGGCAAACTGAAGAAGTATGCTTTGAAACACTTAACAGGTACAAAGTCAGAAACCCAAACTAGGGGCTGAGATCTGTATTTTTGTGCCTTTTTCATTACTTCTTATATGTGTATGGGTTGTCTGTTTGGATTGTTGGGAAAAAAAGAAAACAAACCACCCAAAACAAACAAAAAAACCACACCCAAACCTCTTCCAGAGTAAAATGGGGGTCAAATTCTGACATCCGAAATGCACACCTTTAAATCACACAAAGAGAGGTGGTGATCTGGATTTACTAATGGTGCGAGTGCAGTGATTTTTAGAACAACTGAATACATTGATTGCCTGTGGTCCATGCAAGTCTCATGTGCAGATAGGAAGCTGAATTTGTAATTGCAGGGGAGATTGTAATAAGCCTTTTCGTTCCCCTTGCATCACTGTGACATGGCAAAGGACACACTTCAGTACGATCATAAGCACATGCACTTGTTGGCTCCACTGACATGGGTACAGTTGGTTATTCATTAACAATGAATTACCCAGCAGGCATTTAAAATGCAAACTAGGTAGCATGCAAACCAGCAATAGTTTGATGGTGTTGTGGCAGCTGAAGAAAGCCTTCTACAATCCTTTCTTTTTATAAGACATGCTGTTCAGATTTAATGCAGTTGTCACCAGTAATTATTGATTTCTCTGTTTTGTTGAACTATATATAAACCCATGCTCTCAGTTCTATTTGCATAATTAAGGACACAAGATGCTTAAATGGCTTGTGTTAGCTGGTGTTGACATCCTTTCAGGCGATACCCACCATAACTGGAGGTGCACAGTGTGAAACATGTTGGTGTAGCTGTGCTAGTAGAGTGTTATACCAGTCCTGTCTGTCAGTTGCACGTGTCTTAGCACACCACTGTTCATGCAGCTATATAGCTTCAAGTAGCCTCTGGTGGGATTCAACACAGAACAAATGCACAATTTTATTAAACTTGGGTATTAGTTGCATTTTGGGATCTGGCTTATGGGAGTGGTAACTGTGCAAGGACTACAACTATCATTACAAACAGCATAAAACCTGAAAAAATTCTGACAATTTGTCTATACTTAACATGTCTTAGAATTAGGTTTAACAATACTGAGAAACATGTATCCTGCTTAGAGCAACTGTATATTAAGAATTTGTTGAAGCAAGGATTTTAAAGAATTTATTTAAAGTATTGTTGGCATCACAACAAAAATGGGAGTTTTGAGGTGTTAGTCCAAATCTTCTGTTCTACAACTGCAAGTACAAACAATGAAAAGGTGCAGTTGTATAACTCTGAATGTCATGTATGACTAGTATTTGTTATCTGTAATAACGGAAAGTGTTAGTTTTCTGACTGACTTTCAGAGAACATTAACAGTTCTTCATCTTGTTTTTAATAGCTGGAGTAATTTTACGGATAGAGAAACTTGTCATTGAGATATTTTCACTGACATTAATCAAGCTAAATAATCTGTTTTGTTGAACTTTTTCTTAACTCAAGATGATACTTGAAATTGAAGTGGAAAACAAATTACTGTATTGCTGTTTTAATTAAATTACTAATTTGTACGTAAACTCGAAGCACTACCTTTGGCAGGTCTATGGTGAAAAATGGTAATGAAACCTGAGGGGCTTAGAAATTTGTTTCTTCATGTGCAAAAGGAAAGTTGCCAGATTTTTTTCTTTCAGTATTGGCAGACATGAAGCTTTTGGTATTGTGTTGATGCTTGCAGAGCATTACTTATTATGAAAAGCAGTTGAGCAACCTTTGTGTAGTTCTTGCAAGCTATCTGACTTAAGTGTTAAATAAATTCAAACAGTTCTGTAGAAGAATCTGCTTTTCCAAAACTGTTACTGCTTTGCCCTGTTCACTGCAAAATTTAACAGGGGAAATGTTTCATGGTCTGACTTTAAGATGGTTAATAGAAAGATCTGCTTTTGAAGTAAGTACACTGTTAACATATTTTAAAACCATCTCTTCAGTATATAGGGTATTTTCTACTTCATATGTTGTGCCTGCTAGTCCCAGGAAGTACCAAGTTGAAAATTTATTACAATGGGTGAATTTTCTCTCTAGTTCATTATTTATTTTTCCTTTTAAAAAATGCAACAAAACCTTTTTGTTCCTTGGTTCGTATAAACCACTTCTACAGAAATAAAAGTATTTTTTGGTGGAGTTAGTGAAACTTACATGATATTTCTTTGAAGGTTTTTATTACACAATTTTGGATTGGAGATGGTTTGGACTCCTTTTGCTGTGTGACAGTGGGGCTTTTTCTTTAAACAGCAGAGCTATATTCTCTCTCTGCTTAGATCAGGCTCCTCTACCTGTGTAATTTTTAGCCAAAGACAAGTATACCCACCTGTGTACTCACCTTCTTTATGCTTATGTTTCTGTGGGAGAGAAGAGCAAGATTATTTTTTTGTTTTAACCTAACTTCTCAGATGAAAGGCAAATCGTACACTATGTTGTATATGAGTTAATGGCAGGATTGAGAATTGGAGGTGAGACATGTGGGCGGTTAATTCAAACTTACTTAAGAAATGAGAGATTTGAAGCAGTTTTAGGGAATACCTATTTTATCTTTAGCAAGTAAAGTTCCTGTCTTTGCTGTAGACAAAGCTATGACAATTATGATTGTATTTCATAGTCTGAATGCATTTATGTAGAGAAGACTTTTAACAGTAGAAATGGTTGTGTGTCTCTTTATAAAAAAAGCTCTCATTAATAGAATTCTTGTAATTACTGCTTTTCTTATTTCCCATATTTCGGATAGTACAGCATAGCTGGATCATTTCACTGTCTTCTGCTGTTACACTAACACAGATGGTGGTTTTTCAAAAGTGTAGAAACTGTTTCTTAACATTAGGATAAATAAATGCCCTGAAATTATAATCATTCTGTTTTTATATTTATTTTTTTTTCAATTTGAATACTTGAAAATTGCCATTAAAATTGTAGGCCATGGTAGAAATCAGTTTAACTCTTTAGCTGCTGTACTGGCTAAGAACCTTACTAGGGTTTGAATGGGATAAATTTTAGTAAGTGAAGTATAAGCATCATATGTCCTGAATAGTTCTCCTAGAATTGGTGAATAAGCATGCTAGATGCTTTTAAGGACATGGAGAAGGAGGACAAATGTTATGGTGATAACAAATACTTTTATCACAATGTGATGTGCAAATGCAAGCTGTTCAAAGGGATTTTTGTTAAGGAGAATGAAGATCAGTGATCCTTCCATTTATTTAGTCTAGCTGAATAGTGGCAACCTGTTTTGCGAGATAAAAATAGAATTGACTGTATCCTTTATATTTCAATCAGTAAAGCCTATCTAGTCTTTTAAAATTTATTCCATTTTATTGTCTCATATCAACAACTTTACAGACATAACAGTCTTCTAAAGTTTTGAAACATATGTCAAGTCAACAATGTGTACCTGGTTTTCAGGATGTAAAATGCCCTTTTTTTTCCCCCATACCTAAATTATTAGGATTTTTTAAAAGCTTTGCATAAGGGCCACGTTCAGTCCTTTTTTTCAAAGTTACAATCCAGTCTTGATTCTAACAACATCAGCAGGGGCACTCAGTTTTTACCAAGACACTGGGAAAATGTGTAGTTAGAGGAAATAAAAATCTCTTTCCTCTTCACTTTCATCCCAATCCTTGCTATACAATTGTATGTGAAGTAGTGAAAGTGTTTCACACTATGCTTCTGCACTTTTGTGTGAGTTTTAAGTGTCCCAGTCTGTACCATGTTCTCTTGTTTTTTTTTATTTCCCCCTATTTGATTTATCAGTGTTATGAGGGATGACATTCAGAAAGAATTGAAGCAAAACTCTTCATACACATATATACTAAAATCAACAGGTTCACAATCTACAAATACTATGATACTGTAGGACATTTATAACCTGAAATATCCTTGTAGTTGAGGTGGTGATCTTTTGTGTCTAGGTATTGTTTGATCATAGTATGTCTTACTTGTTGATTGGCAGCCTAGGTTTGTTTTGGGTTGTGTTTTTTTTTTAATAGAAGAAAAAAATTTCTGTATAACAAGGTCTTCATGGTTTTATCTTATATTTAGCATGCATTCAGAATACGGTTGGAGTTTTGAGATGATGGATAAAAGTACCATACAGGTATAAAAGAAATTATGAAAGTCAAATACCCTTTCTAAATCTAAGCAGTTTGCTAATATGTATTTGCAGGAATTAAGAATGACAGTGCTGACAAACTTCATAAACCAGCCACTATTCCAGCACTTCTGCTAAATTACTTTACAGAAGCTAAGCATCACAGCTTGGAAACCAGATGTGTATTGTTCTTTTTAACAGAGAGCAAAACTGATGTGGAGGGATTGGTTCACTCCACGGCTCCAGGGCATCTGTGCCACTTGGAGGGAGAGCAAGCTTGTACTTTACAGTCAAGGTGAATAGGGAGGAAACAGACATACCCTGCCTGTTTTACTGTTCCCTTGGGTTTACCTGCTGCTGGAAGTGTTGCACAAAGTGGAAGGTTTATGGTGTGATGCTGCCAAATTGGAAGGCTCACAGACTATATCGTGATTATCAAATCCCCATGATGTTCCTAATGTGACCTATAGTGGTGCAAACCCTTACTGTTATAAGTTGATATTAAAATTATTTAAAAAACCACAACTCATTAGTTTTGCTTCTTATTCCTCCTTTTCTGTTTACTGTATTTTATTTATAGGTGTTGATTTTAAAATCAAAACAGTAGAGCTAAGAGGAAAGAAAATTAGATTACAAATCTGGTAAGTAAAACAAATGTGCAACCAGCAGTATGTTTTAATTTTTATGTTCTAGCATGAATTAATATGCTTGTCTAATACTATTAACTGTAATAAGCTGGTTTAGCTCTTACCCTGTTCCTCCTCTCTGCCATTCCCATAAGACTTAAGCAAAACCAAATAGTTCTTAGAATTTTATGAGGGGAAAGGGGAATAATGGGAGATAAGGAGGTCTCAAGCTCCTTTTCCTGAAAGAATGACATCATCTACATAAGAAACAGAATTAGGAGCTCTACAAACAACAAAAGGTGACTGTGTTAAATAGGCACTATTTAAAAGTACACTTCACTGCTGCTGTTGTATTTTATTTTTTTTTTTTATTTTCTGGACTGTTTAAAATTCACTTTAATTGTAACAACAATTCTAAAACAACTATACAGTGTTTTCTAAATTGTTTTTCTAAAAAAACTTCTAGGTAGTGCTGTCTCTTTGGAACTATATTAAAGAACTTTAAAGTGAAGGGCATTCAAGACTAAGTAAATTATATCCACTCAAAACAGCACTGAGAAGTAAAATGATCCCATACAAATAAGACTACACCTTAACTGATATCGATGTCCTGTGACAGAATGCTCAAAGTCTGAGCTAAGTTTTCCTTTCTGGAGTACTTTACATGTTTTCTGATAATGATTCTCCATGTGAATGATAAATACAGTTTTTATAGTTCAGAAATTGAGCTTAAGAGCTCCTTTGTCATGCAAAGTAATACAATACGTAAACATTTTTATGAGAGAATAAACCAGCTATGTTCTATACATTAATCTTACATACTGCTGTGTAGAAGCTTAGCTTTGGTTTATTAACAGTGTGTGATGTATAATTGGCATTGTAGTTAAACTGTTAAAGTCGCTAACAGTTCATAGCGGGGAGGAAGCGCTAAATATACTCATTGTTACACTTTTGGGATATTCTGGTGGTTTCTTATTAATTACATGGATGCAGTAAATTCAGCTTACTAACTCCTCTTGGCAGGTCACCATCAACTCTGTCACACCATGTGTCTGTCTTGCTTCCCTCTGAGTTAACTGCTGCTTCATCTTTGGTATCATCAGTCACCTAATACTTGAATGTTAGTGGCATGTCTTCATCCATCATCTGTCCCTGTTTGGAAACCTGTGACCACAAGGCTGGCAGTTGAGCCAGCAATTGTTAGCCAGGGTCTACTGAAGCAAACAGAGGTAACAAAAAAATTCCAATATGGAGATGCTACTGTATGCCTGGTATGAATTCTTGATATGAAATGTGCTAAGCTTATCAAACAATTTCTTCATGTTGAATAAATACTTTATAGGAGTAATGTCTTGTTGGAAAAGATATATTTAAACCATTATTTTCCACATATTGAGAATATGCTAGGATATAGAAGACTTTTAAAACTGAAAATATATAGGTTGCTAAAATGTGACCATTACTCGTGTGTGAAGCCCTGCTAAAATGATGGAGAAAATCAAATATAAAAAGGTAGTATTTTAGAATATGATTAAATCCATTAATACAACATTCTGCCAGTCAGTGTCACCTTCTTTCCAACAGCGACTGTTAAAAATGCCTGTTAAAATGCTCTTCTTATCCTTAAAACTGTCTTGGCATACTTATTTTTTTGGAAAAGCAATTAGATAAGCACTCCTTTTGCTAATTTATCCTGAATTATGTTGTGTATGTTGTTGGGATTATTTATGAACTCTTACTATTATAGAATCACAGAATCATTTAGGTTGAAAAAGACCAAGTCCAACTCTAAACCCAAAACTACCAAGTCTACCATTAAACGCACAACATCTTCATCTTTTGAATACCTGCAGGGATGGTGATTTGACCACTTCCTGTTCCAAGGCTTGGCAACTGTCTCAGGGCAAATTTTTACACATATGCAATCTAAACCTGGTGCAGCTTGAGGCCATTTCCTCTTGTCCTATTGCTTGTTACTTGAGAGAAGCGACCAAAACGCACCTCGCCACAGCCTCCTTGCAGGAAGTTGTAGAGAGCAAATAGGTCACCTCTCAACCTCCTTGTTCGCCATGCTAACCAGTCCCAGTTCTCTCAGCTGGTTATTATACTTTCAATTGTTAAATTGAAAGAGGAAAGCAATTTACCAGGTAAAACACTTACACCAAGTCAGACATGTATCAAGCAGTTAGGTGTGCAAGGTATCCTTTTGAAAGCAGCTTTCACACCTGCTGCTTTAGTAGAGTAGTATACAAATTGGTCTTGTCTCCTGTATCCCTTTGCTGATGGAATATTGTGCGCTAAGGATCACAGAGGCATCTGCTTTCGCCTCTAACTTACCTATTCCTATCTGGTCCCTGAGTTTCAGTCAGGAAACATTATGAAAGGAGCATAATCCTGCTCCTTAGAGTATGAAATATGGTAGAGCAGCACTGAGAGCACAGAGTAGCGTCCGTATTTTCTATGCCACCTGGAACAGTAGTAGTGCACCTTGGGCTGCCAGAAGTCATAAATAGAGTAAATTTCCTTTCTCACTGCAGTTCTTGTCTGAAACAAGCTCATATATTCTGTAAGAAATTTGCATGCATGCAGCTCAGGCTGTGGGTTAAAGTAATAACAACTATTGGATAGCTTCAGTGACCAAGTGAGTAAGAGCATCTGTGAATCAGTCAGTGTTTTTCCAAAGCTTGCTAGGCCAAATAATAGGGACCTCCCTTTGATGCTTTGAAGAATAGGTGTGCTGGCAGTTGCTCAGCAGGACAGTAGTGTGTCTGACTGTGCCCTTATCTGGGTCTTTTGGGCTGAAAGAAGCAGCTGTCACTTCTGGCTTCCCCTATGAAAGGATGTGGTTGCTGGAAGCTGTGGTTCCCTACCACTACACCTGGTTCCACGCTGGGGAGCCAAAGGGACTCTCTGGTACCTCTGCAGGTTTAATGCCAAGGAAGCCAGTGACCTGGCAAGGAAGGAGTTCTGATTTGCTTCTGAAGGTTGTTTAAATTGGTTCTTTCTCATAAAATGTTCACATTCTGACAGCTTGGCTTTTTCTAATGGACAGTTACTGTTTTGGAAAATCTCTGGGGTGTGGAGTAGTTTGAGGAAAAGATCAGCTATCCTGGAATAAAACAGAATGTAGTTCGTTCTGTTCAGGTCCTCTGAAGTAATTTCATATAGAAAAAAGATCTTAGCTGTAATTTTGTTTTATGGGAGGAAGAAAGCTCAGCTTGACAGCTAGAATCAACCTCTAAACTTTACAACATTAAAAAAAATACTGCTTGTAGGGTCCATAAAAGCACAGAGAATGTGGAAGTGTTAAATTAGTCTTAAATTTTTATCTGTGTTTTAAAAAATTTCCTTTCTATTGCCACTTCACACCACCAGTCATAAAAAACTGATTTAACTTCAGAGCCAAAGACAGTTTTGAGTCCGTCCTTGTGTTTGTTTTGTCCGTTCCAGTTTTGAGTCTGTCCATGTGTTCATTTAGAGAGACTGTTTATGTAAAGCAAAAATTATCCAGACCTATTTTAATTAAGATCAACTGTATTTGTATTGTACTTTTTGCAGTCTAAAATAGTGTGAATATGATGTGTCAACACTTGAAAATGGTCTTTGTGTGTTTTCTTTATTTGCTTTTGTTTGGTGTAATGTTTGTATTTTTGGAGTGGTGTCTAGTTTCTGTTTTGGAAGCAGAAAAACAGTCATACAGTGGGATTTTATTATGGCAGATGATAGTCAAGGAGTCATTCACTGCTTCTGATTACAATTTAGAAATACCAGTGTTTCTCCATTAGAACAATTTGTTTTTAAAAAATCAATAAAAGAAAACTGCTTTTAGCATTAAAAAGGGGGTAATCTGTTGTCTGGGTTTTTTTTTTTTTTAGTGACAACAGAAGCATTGATCAAGTTGTAGTATTCTATTATTTGGACTTCTTGAGTTTGAATTAAATTGAACTGCCTTATTCTGTTATGTTGATTTTGACCAGAGCAAATAAAGAACTAGCAGCCCTTAGTATCACTTATGAAATTAATGAAGTTGCTTACTGTTAAATAGTGCTCAACTCTTTTTCCAGCATTCAGCTAGTGCTTCAATAGCTATTCTTACTAACCACTCTAGCAGCAGGAGTGTAACACATCAATGAAAATGATTTAACTAACTTAGTTGCTCCAGCACTGCACATGGAAAGAAGGCATTTTAAGTCAGATATGCTTTTAATAATAGCTCTGTATTAGGGATTGTATTTTTTTCACTCAATATTAGAAGAATTTACTGCACATTTTTATGAAAAAATAAGATAGGAACTGCTAGCAGATGAGATTTGCCACATAGAGGATCAACTTGATACTCTTCTCAAACAGCAACTTATTTAGGTAGCTTGGAGTTGCATTCTAAAATTATTGCAGAAATAGTTTTCCAATTTTCACTTTACTATTTGAAGGCTTGTAGAATGTTATATAATGTTAGAGACCACAAATTCATCTTAGTTTCTTCCACTTTCCAAAGGAAAGGGTTATCATTCTTATAGTCAGAAACCTGTTGACTGGTTTCATTTAAACTTGCTGCATCAATAGAGGCATTGGTTGCATGAAGTGTGGGGAAGTCAGTGACTTAAAGTAAGGCCAAGAAAGTCAGCCATAATTCACTGTAATTAGCCAGGCTGTCTGTCCATGGGTGTTTTAAGCTAGCCACAGTATGTGGTGTGTCTCACATAGCCAGCAAGCCAGCCTACAAGTTTCATGTGGTATTTGTGTGAACAACCTACGTAAGGGGAGTGCAGTACCTGGGGGTACAGCAGCTGAGAAGAGCAACAGCCTGGGAATACTATAAACTTAAAGAGCTTCAGGGTGCTGTGGGGTGAGGAAAGGCTGATAGTACCAGGTAGACTTGGAGATACAGCACTCAGCAGGCATTGGGAAACGTGAAGTTGGAGATAGCTGAAGTGGAAGAGAGTAATGTTACGTGATTGGCTCTGTCTCTTACCCCTAGGCTTATCCAGTGATGATGACTGTCTTCAGGGAGGGTAGTTGAACATTGGTGTGTTTATTTCCTCTGTTTTTCTAATGTATTAACTGAGTGATCTGGTAGACTGTCAGAGATGGAGTTGCTATAAGTCCTTAGCAGTGACCCAAAGGCACAACCAGGTGACTCTGAAATAGCCCCTTTAGTTCTGTGTTCTGGTAGGGCACAGAGAAAATGGGGAAGGTTGGTCGGGGGGGGGGGGAAGGAACATTTTTCTTCTCCCATCATTCTGGCCAAAGCTAGGATTGATGCATTCTTCCACATTAGATATGCCCTTCCACCTGCCATCTAGTTATGTCTTTGCAGAATGATGGAACTAAAGGGATCTCATCCTTAATATGTTTGATCAGTAGGATGGATTAGCAAGACATAACAGGGGCTGCTCTACAAGATCTTTATTCTGAGTAGTATGTTCATAAGAACTAAAGTAATGTTATACATATGTGGAAAATCAACAGTTCGTACTAGAATTTTTAAATATTTAATGGAATGAATATCCAAACCACCTTTCAAAAATTAAATCTGACTATGGCGAAGAAGTGATGGAAGAGCAAGTAGAGTTCCTAACTCTGAGTAATACTTACATATGTAATTTCAGCTGCCAGAACTTGCATTGCTTTAATAAAAATGCCTCATTAGTGATAAGAAAGCAACCAATTAACCACCCAAAGTTGGTCTGACCTTACGGAAACAGGCTGCCTGTTCTCACCCTTTGTAGAGTCCCAGATATTTGTATGAATGTAACTCAGAAGTTCTGAGTAGAGAATGGGATTTGAATAAAATAAAAATGGATGTGATATATTCTCTTCTGCCCTTTACTGCAATGCCATTGGCTTGCAGTGAAGTATTAGTCAATATTTTTCTACAGACTATGAAGCAGAGGTTTCAAATCTGTTTCTTATCAACACTGCTTTACTTTGTGAAATCACTTGCAAAAATTTCTTGCTATTGAGTACACTTGTGGCAATTTCAGAAGAAAGTATTCCACTTATAAACCTGCTTAGTTGAAATTCGTAAAGACTTGAAGATCAAGATAGGTTCGTGGTACTTTATTCTACTGCTTGTTGAGAATAGGCTTTAAAAGAATTAATTCTTCAGGACAATCAGTGTGGCATGTTGTGAGCATTACTTTTTTTTTTGGTAACAAGTGTTTCAGGTCTCCATTGTTAATCTCATTCCTAAATTCATCCTCCTTCTCCTTTTGTCTAAAATGTGACTGCTGAAGAGAGTTCCTTTTAAGCTTTTGAGTGCCAACACACATGAACTTTTTCCCTCACCCACTCTTAATTTTGGTCCATCTTTTGGCTTGCTCTAACAGTGAAATTTCAAAATTATCCATTGACTCTGGAGGCTGAACTCAAGCAGCAAATGCTTGATCTCTTTGGGGCACCATATAACTTACTTTCCAGTTGTGATACCAGTCACATTTTAAGACTTAGGATTATGCACCAGCTACTTTTTTTTTTTAGTATACCTGCCAAAAGTCTTCCATAAGTAGACTTGATGATATAATTAAAAGCAGTTCACTGGTTTTCATGGTTCAGTAAAATATAGCCCTTCTGTCTCATCTACTTTGGAACATAAGCCATAGCTAGTACAGGCAACATGGTGTCCTTGCTGGAAAATAGCCTCCACAGTAAATACACCTTGTCCAAAATGCCTACATTGATAAAAATGAGAATGGAAATGTTATTTGAACACCTGCATTAGTAGATGCATGCATGAAAGCCAGGCATCTACTTTCAAAAACCATATGACATAGTGGTTGCTCACCCTTTTCATTCAGTTTTGCCAGTAGCATTAGTTTTAGAACCATGGTTGAATTGCTGTGGTTGATCCAGAAAGGCTCTGAAAGCTCAAGTCATAATGATCAATGCATTGCTCATTTTATAGTTGGATGTCTGGCTGTGTTTGATAAGCATGTATCCATTTCTTTTTTCTTTTTTTTTTTTCCAGAGCTATTAAAACAAAACAAACAAAAAACCCCAAACAAACATAAAGACCTCACAGACAAACCCCAACAACACAAAACCAGGTTCATCTGCTGGACACCACCACATGTAGAAGTGTTCAGTGGCCTTTCTTGGTGTAGTATGGGATAAGTAGTCCAGATACAAAACTTTCTGTGATTGAAAGTGCTGCTCCATTAAATTTTTTTCCCTGAAATTCCCACCTATAGGAGGAAATCTTGGAGATAGAGTGTCTAATGAGTGTGGGGATGTTTTTATTAAAATGTAAACAGTTATTCTGTACTTTGCGAATTGGTGAAATATTTGTGCCAATGTTTGCTGCTGCTTCTTAGGGACACAGCAGGTCAGGAGAGATTCAACAGCATTACCTCAGCTTATTACAGAAGTGCCAAGGGAATTATTTTGGTGTATGATATCACCAAGAAGGAAACATTTGACGATTTACCAAAATGGATGAAAATGATTGATAAGGTAGGCTTTAAGTATTTTCTTTTTATGTAGTTTTTGTAAGAAGCCATTTTTTCCTCAAAAGTACTCTGTAAGACTTGTAACAGCATTGATACAGGATTGTTGAACTAATGCTGACTAATTTTCAGCAGATTCTTTTATCCAGGAGTTAACATTAATGCATTGATGTTGCAAAATGGTTGTCCATTCCCACTTCCTTGAACTACAGTTGTCCCAGTTGTAAGTCTCAGTGGCAATATGTAACATTGCTCATTTACCTGTTCACTGGGGGTGAGTTTTATTTCCTGTCTGTGAAATAAGGTCATTCTGTTCATTCTTAGATAAACTAGAACAGCTAGTTCGAAAGTCTTGTTTTAAAAGTGGAATTTAAAAATTGAAGGTTTTTAAAATACCTTTTGGAAAGAATGTTTACATATAAACTGTATAGGTGTGGTTCCTTATTTAGTAGGGAAGTTGCCCTTTTTTCATATTGTGTTTACATTACAAAATCTTTACATTTCTAGATTTAGTTCATTAAAAATGTTCTAATTGCAGTATGCTTCAGAAGATGCAGAGCTTCTGTTAGTTGGCAATAAACTGGACTGTGAAGTTGATCGAGAGATTACTCGGCAGCAGGGAGAAAAGGTAAGAACAGGTCTAACCAAATTCTTAGCTACTGTTAGAAGCAAAACTGCTGTGGAGTTGTTGCTGATGGTCCATAGCTAGTCTTATCCAGACTGTTAAGCCTGAAAAGCATATTGAGAGTGGTGGCATTCTGTCAAAATCCATATGGTATTTACTTCTATGGAATGTGCATATATATGTGTTACTGCTGGAGCAGCATGTCTTTAGATCAAAGAAAGAGTAAACTACAAGTTGGCTTGCACTACACAGTAGTTCAGGGGATACTCCTTTTGGGGCTCTGAAAGATTATATAGTGGAGACTTGACTCACAAATGGTCAGCACATCTTTGTGAGCCTTCTTCCAAACAGTTGCTTTTCAGTAGTATCTTAGGACAGGCAACAGTCCTGCTTGATTACTTAGCTCACCTTTTTCATATTTCTTTTATTCTCTTCCAACTCCCAAAGTGGTAAGGAACCTGACGAGAGGGTATGTCTTAGTGTGACCCTCATAGCACCATCTTCACCAAGACGCGATCAATATGGACATACTCAAAACGTTTTCCTTCAGCTACCTGTCATCTGTTGGAGTCAAGGCTAATTCTTACATCTGTACTTCTCATTTCTGAATTTTAATAATAAGGTTGAGATTAACTCTTTTGAAAAGCTCCTACTTTTTGGCAGTCTGCAGTAATCAGTGTTAACTGAAGACATGAGTTTCTCAGACTTAAGTCTGGAAAAATGCAGCACACTTTTCCAGTAAACAGACTTTAAGTGAAAATTATCTGTATGTGGCAATATTTGCTGTACCTTGGAGATTCAGAATTATTAATTGAATTAGACTTTAGTCACAGATTTGAGGAAGGTTGTGGGTTTTGTTTTCCTTAAAGGTTTTATGAGGAGTGCTTGTTTTGCTGTTTGCTGCTGTTTGTGCATATCTTCATGTAGTTGTTTTCTTTTCCATCAGTTTGCACAGCAAATAACTGGGATGCGGTTCTGTGAAGCAAGTGCCAAGGATAATTTTAATGTGGATGAAATATTTCTAAAACTTGTTGATGACATTCTGAAAAAGGTAAAATATATAGAGGTGGTAGCACCTCTGACCACAAAAACGGTCAGTGTTTAAATAGTGACTGCTGGTACTTGTTGGGAGGACATAGAGGGCGAGTGCACAGTCAGGTGAAATTTTTGGTTAATACATAGTGGGCATGATGTAGTTCACAGACTCTGCTGAACGCTTTTGTTAATAAATACTGCTTTCAAATTTGGTAAACATCTCCTATTTGTTATACTTTCTCTTTGCAATAACTTCCATATATATCAGCAGCTGACTGTATGTTTGCCTGCTTTCATTTGTGGGCAGTTCTGTTGTGATTTGTTGTAATTAGTTTAGGAAGTGGCTTTATTTTCACCAATGTCTTGTAACTTTTTTCTGAAAGAAATTATTAACACAACTTACTCGAATGTATTTCACACATACAAACCAAAAAATTCTTCAGTTAAGGCTTTGGCTGACAATGAACTCTTGGAATGAGTTCTTTGTGCCGAGTTCTTTCCAGATGACTGTTTACAGGTGATTTTTCTTTTCTTTAAGATGCCACTGGATGTTATAAGAAATGAGTTGTCCAACAGTATCCTGTCCCTGCAACCAGAGCCAGAAATCCCACCAGAACTGCCTCCTCCAAGGCCACATGTCCGTTGCTGTTGACTTGTTACTCCATACAGAGTGAAAAATAGGAGCAGGAGGGTAAAGAAAGTATCTGTACTACTCTGCACTACAATCATTCGGCAGTTTCTCGTTGCACTTTGTTATTCGAGTCAGAGCTACACACTAACTTGTAAATATGCAAATATGTGATCCGATATAGGATTCAGCTATAACATTTAATTATTACCCCTCTCCCTCACAATGATGTTTCATTCATTGCCCCAGTGTTATAAATACTGTACAGTCGGTGAGGGGTTTACCACACTTCTGATCGAGGAGGAGGAGAAATTAAATCTATACCTATTCTTGACATAAATGTTGTAATAGTTCTTTGTTATTATAAACAGGCAGGCAGAAGCTCTTCTGGTATGAAGATAAGTATATGGTGCTTTGCTAACTATTTTAAAGACAAATTTTTTAAAAACCGAGGACTTTATGTACAAAGCTTCCATAATCAGCATTATTTTTCCTTTTAATGTAGTGAAAACACTTTTGGCTGTAGCATCCTCTGCTGACTGGATTTATTGAAAAGCTAAGTTTAATTTTTTGGCAGTCTTTTATTTATTTTGTTTAATGCTGCACCCTTTCTTTGTGTACCAAAACATCACATCTGGTGCAGATCTAAGATTGCACTCGGAGATAGCATATATAATTTTCTGCATAAGCATAAACTTGGTTGCAAGAATTATTAAGTTTCAATAAAAGAATGGAGATATATTCAAGTTCTAAAAGAAGGTATAAAAAGCAATGCTGCTGTCCTAGACAAATTCTTAAAAGAAAAAAAAAAAAGATACATTTTCCTGTGGTAAGGAATATATATGTGTATTTGTCTGGACATCTGTAGGGTTGGGGGGAAGGGAGTCTAAGGTAAAATTATTTTCTTTCCTAATGATGGAAATTATTCCCATCAAGCAAATACTGTGTTAGGTTTTGGTCTGATAATGAATTTGTGAATTATATCTTTGGTATATCTTTTATTAAAATGCACTGTTTAGTTTAGCTGTGGTAAATATAGTTACATATTTGAATAACTTGGTGTGTCCTGAATGTTGTGGTATTGAAAAACCTTGTGGTCTTTCTAAACTAATGAAGTGCAAATAAAATTTTGTATTTATGAATGACAGTGGAACTGCACCTGTTATTAGAATGGCAAGTATCAAATGATGGGTAAAAAGTAGAATCTGGACTATGGAACAACACTTGTTTTAATTTTGTTATGATTTAATTTTCAGTTTGACAGTTCCTTTAGGTGTAGTTAGAAAAGCAGCAGATGTTAGTTGTTCACCTTGATCACTGCTCTGTTGGGAGAGCAGCTGATGACCTAGCCCAGCTGATGCCTTCAAACAGCATGTGACTGCTTGTCATGCTATCTTAGCAGGTGGTCACCAAACTATTAATTACACTGGGAACACAAGTATGAACCAGTCTTTTTCACACTACAGCTTCTCTGCTTCTCATTCTCTGGTGCTGGAACCCATTTTGTCACTTCTGCCACTCTTCTAGCCAGAACACTGGGATTGACCAGTAAAGTATACCACTGACTTAAACAGCTTCTCTCTGTTTTCTAGAAGGAAAAAAGACACAGCAAACTGTTAACGTTTTAATAAATAAATAAAAGATGAGCCCTTATTTCACTGAGTAAGCTCTGACATTCTGAATACAATACCATGCAGGTCCTTAGCACACCTGGATTTCAACAGGCAAAGTAAAGAAACATGGTTGATATTTGTGCTTATGTCTTCTGCCACCTTGTGCCTAAATGGTTTGCTTTTTTACATAGTAAACTTTAGGTTTACTATCATTGATAAAATGAAATCAGTTTCTAAAGTGCTTACAGGATTTCTGATGGTACTGTAGGCAGTAGCAAGGAGAGGAAAATTATGGAAATGAGTTTTAATTTGACAACTATTTTATTTTAGCCGATTTGTTTTTATTTGTACTTAGAAACTTGTGATTTTTTTTCCTGCAGTTTTGAATTTAATAAAAATTAAGAAATTTGACTTAGATAAACTTTTCTTTTTGTAATTCTGTGCTGTTTGTATATAGGTAGATTGGGATCCCAGTCTCTTGTACCAAAAATTAAAAATTACTGCATTTGAGAAAGACATATTTATGTAAGAGTGTTTGAATGTGTTTGATTATTCATTAGAAATCATAAAACATTCAGGAAACCTGTTTGCTTTGCATACATTGTACTATGAGACCGAAGAGGGTTTTCTCTCCTAATTTTATCTCTGCAACTTTTATATCAGTCAAAAAAAGTTTATGTCCTTGTTCCACCTAGTAGGCATTTGCAGTGTGCCATGGAAAGATGGGTGGGGAAAAGGGTTGTTCTTGTTCCTCTGTTGCCTCATCTGGAAGTTCAGCAGCCAGCCTAACCCTTGTTGACATCTAATGATGGACCAGTTGAATGGTCTGCGCAACCACTGAGAGATCACAGGATGAAGAAAAGGGAAGATGACCATTAGCTGCAGCTTTAAGTCTGTTTTAACTCTACATTAGCAGATGGCTGTTTTGGTTAAGGGTGGCCTGTTCCCAGTCTTCAGGGGGTGTGTGGGAATTGTTTTGTTTTAATACCAAGCCCAGTCTGCTTTATCACCAAACTCATCAGATGCTGCCACGGTCCTCTAGTCCCTGGCAGTTTCTTCATGCTGACAAAAATACACAGGAGTGTCTTTTGATAAGCAAGCATGGCAAGCAGAAATCACAGGAGTGTCAGAAATTGGGTAGTAGCATCTGCTCCGAAGTAGCGGTGGTAGGTCATGGTCATTGAGCAGTAGTTCGCCACTGATTTCAGCATGGTTAGGTTTTATACTACTAAGTTCCTGCAGTTGCACAGTTTCAGTGATGTGTCTGGTTAGCAGTGTGTCTTGTACCAAAACCAAAGTTAAAGTCCATCAAAAGACTCATACAGTATTTGGTTGTGTCCATAAAGTTTTAGATCTACCTGTAATGGACATCCAACCATTAACAGACCGCTTCTTCATAGGTGAGCAGAAGGAAAGCAGGAAGACAAGAAATTTCTCTTTTGTGTAGTAGTGAGTCTTGATACAAAAAAAGCTGGTAACTGCTGGCTTACCAGGACATCTTGAATTACATACTGGTGCTGTGAGCTAGAGGAATAGTGACAGTCACATCTTCCTTCCACCAGATGTTCTACTGTGTCAGAGCAGAAATACACAGCCAATGTCAACATTTGGTACTTCTGATGAAGGAGGATGAGAAGAATGTGGGAAAAAAAAAAAAAAAGGACTGGAAGTTAAAAGCCAGGATACAGGAACTTGCTAAAGCAAATTGAGGGCTGTGTGTTTGTGCCCTTGCTGGAGATTTCAGCATTCCCTCATTCATAGAATCGTAGAATTGGTTAGGCTGGGAAAGACCTTTAGGATGGTCAAGTCCAAACATTAACCTAACACTGCCAAGTACACCACTAAACCATATCCCTAAGCTCCATGTCTGCACATCTTTGAAATACATTCAGGGATGGTAACTCCATTACTTGCCTGCGCAGCTGTTCCAATGATTGGCGACCCTCCGGGTGAAGAAATTTTTCCAAATATCCAATCTAAATCTCCCCTGGCACAACTTGAGGCCATTTCCTCCTGTCCCCCCTGTCTTGTCTCTTGTTACCTGTGAGAAGACACCAACACCCGCTTCACTGCAACCTCCTTTCAGGTAGCTGTAGGGAGCTGTAAGTTCTCCCCTGAGCCTCCTCCTGACTAAACAACGTGTTTCCTCATCTGCTCCTTGTAAGAGTTGTGGTCTAGACCCTTCACTGATTTTGTTGCCTTTCTTTGGACACACTCCAGCACCTCAATGTCTCTCTTGTAGTGAAGGATACAGAACTGAATGCAGGATTTGATATGTGGCCTCACCAGCGCTGAGTACAGGGAGATGATCATTGTCGTGGCCCTGCTGACCACACTATTTCTGATACAGGCCAGGATGCTGTTGGCTGCCTTGGCTGCCTGGGCACAAGCTGGTTCATATTCAGCTGGCTGTTGACCAACATTTCCAAGCCCCTTTCTGCCAGGCAGCTTTCCAGCCACTCTTCCCAAGCCTGTAGCATTGCATAGGGTTGTTGTGACCCAAGTGCAGGACCTGGCACTGAGCCTTGGGTGAACCTCATGCAGTCAGCCTCAGGGCTCAATCCAGCCTGTGCAGATCTCTCTGCAGAGCCTTCCTACCCTCAAGCAGATCAACACTCCTGCCCTACTTGGTGTTGTCTGCAGACTTAGGGAGGATGCACTCAATCTCCTCACCCAGATGATTGATAAAGATACTCAACAGAACTGGCCCCAATACTGGGCCCTGGGGAACACCACTTGTGACTGAGGGACAACTGCATTGAGCTCCATTCACCACCACTCTTTGGGCTTGGACATCCAGCCAGTTTTTTACCCAGCAAGCAGGACAGCCATCCAAGCCATGAGCTGTCCGTTTCTCCAGGAGGATGCTGTGGGAAACAGTGTCAAAGGCTCCACTGAAAAAGCCTAGGTAGACAACAGCCACAGCCCTTCCCTCATCCACTAAGGGGGTTACCTTGTCATAGAAGGAGGTTAGGTTAGTCAAGCAGGACCTGCCTTTCACAAACCTATGTTGACTGAGCCTGATCGCCTTACCGTTCTGTATATGCTGTGTCATGGCACTCAAGATAATCTGCTCCATAACCTTCCCCAGCACTGAGGTCAGACTGACAGGCCTGTAGTTCCCCAGATCCTCCCAGTCCCTCCTTGTAGATGGGAGTCACATTTGCTCAATTCCAGTCAATGGAGACCTCCCTGGTTAGCCAGGACAGCTGAGAAATGACTGAAAGTGGCTTGGTGAGCCCTTCTGACAATTCCTTCAGTACTCTTGGGTGGATCCTATTGGCCCCATAGACTTGCATGTGTCTAAGTGTTGCAGCAGGTCGCTGACCATTTCCCCCTGGATTATGGGGGCTTCATTCTGCTCCCCATCTTCCAGCTTGGTGGAGCTGGGTAGCCAAAGAACAACTGGTGTTGCTATTAAAGACTCAGGCAAAAAGGCATTAAGCGACTCAGCCTTTTCCTCATCCTTTGTCACTACATTCCCCCAACATTCAGTAAAGGATGGAGATTCCCCTTAGCCCTCCTTTTGTTTCTAATGTATTTAAAAAAACATTTTGGATTGTCCTTTACAGCAGTAGCCAGATTAAGTTCTAGTTGGGCTTTGGTCTTTCTAATTTCTCCCTGTGTAACCTCACAACATCCTTTTAGTCCTGAATTGCCTGCCTCTTCTTCCAAAGGCCATAAACTCTCCTTTAGTTTCTCCAAGTTCCAGTCAAAGCTCTCCCTTCAGCCAGGCCAGTCTTCTAATGTGCTGACTCCTATTTTGGCAAATGGTGATGTCCTGCACCTCTAAGATTTCCTTCTTGAAGAATGCCCAGCCTTCCTGGACTCATTTGCACTTCCAGGACTGCCTTCCAAGGGACTCTATCAACAAGAGATTAATTTAATTGATCTGTTGCTTCACTGTTATCACACTGAAGGATCAGGAATTTCTGTCAGCAAAGGGCTTGCCTTAATTAGTTTGCCTTTTTATCATTATTATTTGTGAAAGTGATCTCATAAACTGATCATTACTTTGAATGCTAGATTTAAGCAGGATTGGAAATTTGGTAGGTCTTTCAAACTTGGGCAAGGATTTCTTGTTATTCCAGTTAGGCTTGGAAGCCAATAGTTGTCTTAAAGGCTAGTGCTATCAAGTTGTCTAAATGGGGCTGTTCTGCTAGCTGTCAGTGCTAGCATCAGCTCTGTGATCCTTTTGTTCCACACCTTTACCTTTCTGCGTGTCAAAATCTCACTGAGATTGGAAAATTTGTAACAGGTACATTTTTGAGGTGGGAAGGAAAGGAAGGTATGTGAGAAAATGGGAACAGAGCAGCCAAGCTAGTAAAGAAAGAACATGAACAAAAACATTTTCTAAAAGGGGGGTAGGGAACGTAGCCCATTTCCAGCTTGGTCACAGTCCTGTAGTGGGAGTTCATTCACATGAGTTCATCTCTGCAGTTTGTGAAAGACAAAAAGAAACTGCACCAACACGCATTAATTCATTCTTCCTTCTTGTGTTGGCAGTTTTTCATTCAGTGGAAACAGCAGTAGTTTTGCTAAAGCAAAGAATCCTTTTGCTGTAATGAAAATGTCTCATTCCTGTACTAATGGCAGGTATGTGTCACTTTGAGGGGAAAAGGCAGAAATACTTGGACTCTGCCTTTCAACTTACTATCATTTATGCAGACTCTTGATTGTCCTGATTGCAAATCTTCCTTTTCAAACAGTTTAAATGGATCAATTTGAGATATCGGTCCTTAATATTTTTTATTTCTTGTTGCAAGATGTAAAACCAGTTGGCTCTATTTCTTAAAAGGTTGAATTTGCTTTGTCCTAACTAGTTGTCCGAATATCTGAATTACACATACTGTTTGCTCACCTTTCTCTTCCTTCTGATTTAGAACATTTCAAATGCTCTAGATACAAAGGTGACAGCCTAGTAGGTACAGCCGTCTTGAGTGTGAGCTATAAATATGTTCATGCCAAATAATGAAAAGCCGAAGTGCCAGAGTTCACGTTAGGCTGAAACGAGAAGGTTTGAGTACTGCGAGTTTTCATGGCGTAACTTGAATGTCCTGCAAGGGCAGGCGCACCGATGGAAGCTGCCCATTAGGGGTCACTGAAGATCCGCCGGTGAGAGTCTATTGCCTGGTCCGTCGGATTCGCAGTTGCTGTTCGCTGATTCCTACCGACTGAATGTCCCTTTTGTCAAAACTCCTGCTTTTTCCAAAGCAGCAACTTAAAGTATAATAGCGGTGGATAGCTGTGGGCGATGAAAATATAGCCAAAGAAATGCACGAGTGTGTTGTGTTGGTACAAGGAAGGAAGTAGTGCAGGATTAAAAATAGACACTTCTCTTTCTGTATGTGAAGCTGTGTTTGCTTAAGTATGTTTTCTGACAGAAAGGACACTTTAATCTAACTTCCAGTGGTCTGTGTGATAGATGCAATTTATTTTAGCTGTACTTCTTGAGGATCATTCAGGCATCATTAGGTATCCAGATGGGCCTTCTTCGTTTCCTAATAAATGAATCAAAATGTAAAAAAAAAAACCCAGCCAAACAGTGTGGTTTATTACATGTATTTCTATCAGGACTCATAATATCTTTTCTAATTCTTAGATTTGCCCCTAAAATCTGTTCTTTGTACTATTACTTGATTAGGTGATCTTGAGTAAAATTATTTTTCCTTCTAACTGTGGCCACATTATCTCTGGGGAAGGATGTTTTTCCTTAAAATCGTAAAGGTAAAATTTTAATTTTAATTTTAAGTATTTCAGAGGTCCAATTCTATAAATTATCCTTCAAGGATGCTGGTCTGTCACAGAGGGTTACGGGGCAATGCTATTAAAACAAAATTTTATGTTAGTCTGTGTATGTGCCAGCCTTTGCAAAAGAATCCATCTTTCTGTAGATCCTAACAAATACTTAAGGAAACATTTAGGTTTTATTTATAATTTTAAATTTTTATTTCTTGTAGATGATTTTGGTCCTGGAATCAAACAGGAGGACTCCTATTTGGTAGTTGCTATGATTTTTATTGTGATGTGGGAATTACGATTTTGTTGACTAAAATTGTTGTTTTTCTCTAACTCAGAGTTCCTTACCACATCCTATAAAGCCTCCTCATGTTGCGTTTAAGAGTTATAAAGTCTACCAGGTGTATCTCAATGTGTTACACTGAAGCACAATCCTAGAAACACCTTCCCTAGCCGGCAGGAAGTTGCAGGTCCCTAGAAGCTGGCTAGTACTGAAGAAAGCAGTTAGTTTTCTTTCTCAGGGACAGCGGTGCAAATTCACAGTAGCAATGTGAACACAGGTTTTATGGAATTGTCCAAGCTTGCATGAAAAGCGGGAGGGAAGGCAGTAGGGCAACCAAAATGTGTTACCTGCCAAGTCAAAAATTTACTTACTTTATGCTACAGGTTTCTGACTTTGGTCACTTCTTGGAGGATACTTCAAGCTGCCCCTAACGGGGTTTCTAGTGGCATGTCAGGAGGGACAAAATCTAAAGAGCTCTGATAACCGCTGGGAGAAAAAGGAAACCAAAATATCCATCTGTAGCCAGTGATGACCTCTGCATTAGGGCATTGCTTTGTTTGCTTCATTGCAGTTTCAATTTTTAAGAACAGAGAAGTGGAAGGGGCTGCTCAGGCCTTTATAATGTAATCCCCCATGGTCACAGGCAAGCATCAATAGAGGCTTTTTCCCTACTGCCATCCTATAATAGACAAGGATTTAAAGAAAATACAGTCTTTCCCCTGCTGGGTAAGAAATCTTGATGGTGAACTGCTGTCGCTGAGCTGATGAATCGTAATAGCACAATGGATTTTTCTTCCAAGAACTGGTCTGATTTCTTGCATTTTTTTAGACCCGTGTGGCTTATCGATATCTTCAACATGGTGTGGTAGTAAGTTCTACAGCAAAACAATACATTGCAGGAAAAAGTGCTTCCCTTTACTTTCAACCTATCACCTGCTAATTCATTTCATTCCCCAGCATTCTCTTACCAGAATAAACAGTTGAACAATCGTTTCCTTTTTGCCTTTTCTGTGCTTCCCATAAATTTCAGATCCTTTATCAAATGTTTCCATCAGTCATATCCTTTGCAGGCTTGACAAGTCCTAATATCTTCAATTGTTCCTGTTATTGAAGCCATTTCATACCTTTAAAAGTACTACAGCTCTGCTCTGTATGGGTTTTTTTATTACTGTCTTTTATTCAAGAAGGCCAGCACTGCATTCAAAAATGTGTTTTCAGCATAGGTTTACACAATAGGTCTTTATCATTTAATCAGTAGTTTATCCACAAGAGGACATTTTTTGCCCCTCTACTCTGCTCTTGTGAGACCTCACCTGGAGTATTTGTGTGCAGTTCTGGTGTCCTCAACATTAAAAGGACATGGAACTGTTGGAACAAGTCCAGAGGAGGGCCACGAGGATGATCAGGGGACTGGAGCACCTCCTGTATGAAGACAGGCTGAGAAAGCTGGGGCTGTTCAGCCTGGAGAAGAGAAGGCTGCATGGAGACCTCATAGCAGCCTTCCAGTATCTGAAGGGGGCCTATAGGGGTGCTGGGGAGGGACTCTTCATTAGAGACTATAGTGACAGGACAAGGGGTAATGTGTTAAACTTAAACAGGGGAAGTTTAGGTTGGATATAAGAAGGAAATTCTTTCCTGTTAGGGTGGTGAGGCACTGGAACAGGTTGCCCAGGGAGGTTGTGAATGCTCCATCCCTGGCAGTGTTCAAGACCAGGTTGGACGAGGCCTTGGGTGATATGATTTAGCATAAGGTGTCCCTGCCCATGGCAGGGGGGTTGGAACTAGATGATCTTAAGGTCCTTTCCAACCCTAACTATTCTATGATTCTATGAAAAAGGGATGATCTTGATCTGAATTAAAATGCCAACATAGGCATGCCTTGCATGAGATCAAAACCATGGTGATTAAAGCTCTTATCTGGCTTTTTTTGCTTACTGGAGCATCTTCCAGTAGTGAAGGAAGAAAGCAGGAAATTAGGACTGGAACCAGGAAACTAAACAAAACAAGTTAAATGTGAGAGAAATGTGAGGTTGCATAATAAATGCACTCACGCAACCAGTGAGATATCTCTGCAAAGGCCATGAAATATGAAATGTGAGAGACCAGGGTCACCTACACTTAGATCAAGCTGAAAAATTCAAAAGCTCTGTCTGCAAACCTGGAAAAGCATACAGTCATAGTTCAAAAGCATACAGTCATGGAGGAAAAAAAAATGGAAAGTTACAATATTAAAAGACAAGTGCACTTCAAACTGAATGTCATTCTGCTAACTCCAGTCCTTACTTGTGATGTCTTGATCTCTTTTGTGTCAGCTGGGGCAAGGCACACTAGGCTGTATGAAATGCCAGCTAACATCTTGAATTACAAAAGTCAGGGAGAAAAACAAGATCTGATTCTGTGGTGAAACCATCCACTCAGAAGATGCTTTTCAATGCAAAAAATAATAACTGCATGCTATTAAATGTAACCGTAAACCCAAGCTAATATTTTGCTTATTCCCACTGGGTGGGTTCCTGTGAGTCTGATCTTTTGCATCTCTTTAATCCCCGCACATGCTACTTTATGCATTTTCCTTTCTAATACTCTGCTTTGCTACCTGTTGTCTGTGCACTACATAAATTTTTGTAAGCATATGGGATTATCTTTTTTAGCAGTAGTTAGCACTGGCTGGCATTTGCATGCTACACTCATTCAATTCAATTACTGATTGTCCACAGGGCAGTAGCTGCAGTTTCAGGAAGCTGCAGTTAATGGGTAAATTGAGTTTTATGTCTTCCTGGGTCATAAGATACTGATGGGTAAAATGTATTTGAATAGTATAGACTTAAATTGTGGCAGGCTGTGCTAGCAGCTCATAAAGAAAGTTTAGGTGTCTGCTGAAATGAAAATGTCATTATTGATAATGGAACCCAAAGGATGGAAGAGAGCTATCCTGACCAGTTCAACTTCTGTTTTCCCAATAAATAGACACAGCATTCAGTTTGGTTGGTGAAAAAAAAACCTTTCTGTTTTTCTGCAATAATGACTTTTCCTGTGCATTGCCCAACTCTAAGTAAACATTGTTTGAAGGTCAAAAGGCTTAAAAGAGAGTTTTGTCTAATGTAGGGGTCCAAATGAAAACTGGACATTTGCCTCCAGGTGCCTGTCCATTTTTGGAGAGGTCAGAAGGCAGTCCCTGTAGTACCTCAGTTACCAGCTTGATCAACAGGCATGAGGGTTGATTAACTGTATCAGCCATCCAGTTCTAACCAGCCACTATCTAGAAGCCGAATTCCCATCAAATATGGGGCTTTTCTATATGTTTCAGCTTTTTAAAAAACCTTTTCAAGTCAGTGGTTCCAGAGAAAGACTAATTTGTCCCAGCTCTGCCATGCTAAGAGAAAGAGGTTATGCTGCCATAATGGCTTTCTGAAAGCACTATGCCTTTCAATAAAACATTAAGGCTCACATTTTCCTGTATGGCAAAAGGTTAAGAGTAACTAAAATGAGTAAGAGGGAGAATGCAAATGTAAGTAGGGATGTGGGACAGTCAAGCCTCACATCTCAAATGTTACACACCAAGTAGTAATTCAGCTGAGAGTCAGATCTGCCCTGTGTTGCTTGGGGCATTCAATGCCTTATGCTTTCCATCTTTACATCCCCTCAGTCTCCTGTGGAGGGCTTCAGCGAAGGCTGACTGTAGGGATCTGGACCTGTTTTCTTCCTCCTCTGGCACACTGCAGCCTTAGCCCATCTGACCTCATCTTTGACCTCCCTTAAAAGCTCTTCATTATAAAGTATGTCTCAGTCATGGCTGGAACCTTGACCTCTCTCTTGACCCATACATACCCTTCTTTCTCATTTAACCCCATACAAGGCTGTGTTAGCCAGGGTCTGGAAGGTCAGTAACTGCTTATCTGGGCTTTAACTTCTCAGTGCACTTGGCTACTGTGGCTTTAGGCAGGAGAATTAGAGGTGTGTTTGAGGAAAAAACAAAAAGAAAGTAGAGAATGGATAGGAGTATATCACAGGTAGACTGAATTTAGATGAGTGAAAGTGGGGGAGCAAAGGAAGAAGACATGAGAATTATCAATCAAATATTAGTGAGGTACTGGAAGAGGAAATTGTGCTCATTAGTATTAGACCTGTAAAGTCAGCCTGTCAGAGTTAGTGGGGGAGATGCCTACCTTGTCAGCACTAGCTGAGCTGAGCTGAGGTCCTGCTGTGCCCAGACGAGCCATCAAAGCTATGTCTTGCCAGTCAGAAGGTGGGGGGGTAGCTGAACACCATACAACTTGCACACCAGTGCTCCCTGGGCAGCCCTGGTGAGCAAGCAGGGCTCAGATCCTCAGGACAGGATCCAAGGACCCATAGCATGAAAGTCATGCACATTTCATATCTACAGGATCGGACTGACGGGAGCCTGCAGAACACTATTGCAATGGGTGCAAAAGAATTAAAGAAAGAAAAGGGAAGAGAGAAGCAGACAGACTGAAATGGAAGAGGAAAACTGAAACAAATGTTGATAATATTGAATGCATAGTCTACATCTTGCCAACAAAATTGTTAGCATGTGAGTGGAAGCATCTTTCAGCTAGAATCCACTCGTATGCACTTTGGTTATTTCTAAAACATATATGTAGGTCTGCTTTTGTGGTGGCACAGGAAACCAGCCCTCTGCTTTGTTTGAAACTGTGCCAATAACAGCAGCAAAACCTTTTTCTAGCATTGCAATACTGGGACTTGGCATCACATGTGATGCTCATGACAGCAGAAGCAAAAGGGAGGTGGTAGGTATTTTCTGCACTGGTTTCAGCTGGGATAGAGTTCATTTTCTTGCTACTAGCTGGTACAGTGATGTGTTTTGGATTTGATGTAAGCATTATATTGATAACACATTGATGATACAGTTGTTGCTGAGCAGTGCTTACCCTAAGTCAAGGACTTTTCAGCTTCTCATGCCCTGCTAGCAAGGAGGCTGGGGGAGGGCATAAGAAACTGGGAGGGGACACAGCCAGAACAGCCAACCCAAACTGGCCAAAGGTATGTTCCATGCCATATGGTGACATGCTCAGCATATAAACTGGGGGAAAGCTGGTCAGGACCCACTGCTTGGGAACTGGCTGGGAATCAGCCAGTAAGTGGTGAGCAGTTGTATTGTGCATCACTTGTATATTTTAATTTTTCTAACATTATTATTATCATTACTATTTTCTTCCTTTTCTGTCCCATTAAACTGTCTTTCTCTCGACCCACAAGTTTGAGTCTTACAATTCTCTCCCCCATCCTGCTGTGAGGGGGAGTGAGAGAGCAGCTGTGTGGTGCTTAGTTACCAGCTGGGGTTAAACCACAATGATTGGATAAACCCATTTAATGCTATTACACTATACCGTCTTATTCCTCCCTATGGAAACACAAGCACCTAAGCATATGGCAAATAGTTTGAAAACATTGCTGGCAATTAGAAGTCCCGTGTCCTTGACCATCCACCTCTGGCAGAGCCATAATTAAGGTTAATTCCTCAAATTCTGAATTGGTATCATGAGAGCATTTTATCCCATTTATTTATATTTTATGGTAATGCAACACATCAAAGGTATATCTTGGCCTTTCTTGGCCTTCACATCATTTGTTTTCAAATTTCCACATAATATTGCCTATATCCCACTCCTTTTCTTAGCATATGACCAGCTGAGGGTGCTCTCTCCTAATGGCTAGTAATCATTTTCTGATAATACTATAGTGTTTCCATAACCAAGATGGATATTTCCAAGGGAATGACTACATGAGTGCTTGCAGCTGTGTTCAAAACATAGTACAGCCAAAGACTGTCATGAGTGTATGTTACACACCCAAAATTCAGTTCCGAACAATATCGGGACTGTGTTTTAAGAGCTCATGTTAATTCCTAGGCCTGTCCATGAAAATCAAAATTCTTGATATTTTAGGATTAGTCTGCGGCAAAACTCATCTGGAAGATGATTTTTTAATCCCACTGAAACTGTGGGTGGAGATCTGGTTTCACATCCTTACTCTCTAACTATTCTCTGTTCCTGGCCAAAGCAGAATTAGTTGGGATTGTGATCCTTAGCCTATTTAAATGGCCCTTTAATAAGGGTTCAGGTTTTCTCATTATAGACAAAGATCTCAGATCTGAGGTTGCAGTGTCTCCATAGCTCTTTCCTAGGCTCTACAAGATTATATTAGCTCATGGTTCTAGCCCTGAAGAGAGTGTAATTTCATCCTCACATTTCAAAAGGTTAATCTCTTCTCATTAGCAATAAAGGGTCACATCACATGGCTAAAAAAATAGCAACATACATCTGAATCTCCTACCCATGTGAGCACTGGAAAAATGAACAGGAGTGGGAAGGAGTCATCACATCATATACGTAACTCATCTAAATCTGGATGCTTAAATTAGGTTCCTCCACCAAGTGGAGTCAGGAGGAGTCATCTCTTTCCCTGTTAGGAAAGTTAAAAGAGCTCCTCATTTATTTAACAAAATGTTCAATTTTATTTGATTATGTATCAAATACCTTAAAAAGGTGCTGTGAATATCTTGGCTTCCTCCCAGGCTCTCAACTTCTTAGGCTGCCGGCTTGCTGCTCCTGCTGACCTTTCAGAAGTACACCAGAACATCTTTCTTTGGGCTCCAGGCCAACAAGAAACAGCAAAAAAAAAAAAAAAAAAAAAAACAAACCGAAAAAACCTTGAAAAACACCAAGAAGGAAGCATTTTTAGAAAAAATCCAGAGGTGAAGAGGAGGAGCCGCAGATGTGTGTCACAGCCACAATAGCTGCTGCGTTTGGAGATAGTTAAATTCTCAGCCCACATGAACTGTGAGATGTGAGAGCTTAATGAGCAAAACTGGCCATGCACTTAATAAACATTTAGGTTGAAGGACTGAAGAAGGTCATGTTTTGAGGACCTAACTACAGAAAATCCAATCATAATGGGGCTAACAAGGTATTTCTAGGAGGCAAAAGTGTCACTGCAACAAAGCCAGGTAGGCAGGAGCTGTCAGAGGAAGGGCTACCAAGATCACAGCTCTCACAAGCAGATGCCAGCATTCCCTGTGGGACTGTAAGGGCCCCTCTGCTATGATAGCTTCCCTGCCCTTGGCTTCATTAGCCCAGAGGTTGCAGAAACCTTTAATCTGAATCTAGCTAGATGTGAGATGCTGCAGGTACACCTACCCATGCCATAATGGCAACTTTGATTACAGTGTAGGTATCTTTGAAAACAGAAGATCTTGAGAACAGAGGTCAGGGTGTGATTATAAGAATTACAGGCTTTCCTAAAAGTGCTGAGGAAAACAAGAACACAAGCAAACTGAAAAATCCATTGATTCTTCTGTTTTAATCCTGATGACCAGCTACATCAAAATGATCTGCCTGGAGCCACTGCAGCCAAATCCACAATAAAGGAAACACCATTTGGATCAGCAGCAGACATCAGAAGCCTGCCCAGAGGAGAGAAAAGGTAAGGAATGTAGTACTGGCCTTGTTGCTTCTCCTTTGGAAAATGACTAGCTCTCAAAAACCCTAATTAAGTTTCTGTCTTTAAAATGTGATTTCCATTTGCTCCCTGAGGTTTAAAAATAGTGAAAAGATTTCAGCAATTGATGACACTCTCAGTTGTACTAAATTAGAGCCTAGAGGAATTAGAAGCTGCTGTTGGTTTCACATCATAATGGTACCTCCTTTTCTTCTTTCCCTTGCACCAGGACGCTGTTCCCTGACGCCACCCTCATGGGCAGCAGCTACATGCCAGAGAGGTAAATCACCTGCCAGTGCTGCTCGGTGGTCAGAGTAAGTTTTCTAGTACTTAAGGTTTCATATAACCTTTGGAGCCCTTCTTTCAGTTTATCCCATGGGCCTGCACCTCCATCTTTCTTCACATATGCAGTCTTGTGAATGTGGGAACAATTTTGCCTTTATGAGTGTTTTTGACAACAGGTTAACTTTACTGACTGTGATGGAAATCCTCTAGATTTGCAGTGCAATGAACTAAACTGGGCTCAGGGGATTCATGTGTGTGGGTACAGACTGCTTAATTGCATGTGAGCAATGTTGTCCTCTGACTCAGAAATATCTTTGCCTTGGGGAAAAATAATATATCCCCCCAAAATTCTTGTCTTTCTCTATACACAGACATCATCTCTTTAATGGTGCTCTTAATTTGTCTCAACACAATTTCTTGAGTAAATGGCATAAAAAAGACTATTAGTTGTTTCTACTGCAATCTCTGAATGATAAACACATGTGGTTTACTCCTGTACAATAATTGGGCATTTCTGTGATTAGATAGTCCCTAATTAAAAGCATCTCACCTGCTCTCAATATGATAGCAGTAAAAACATAGCTATGTGCTGTGTTTCTGGCATAGTTTCAGCTTTTCCACAGAGCTGAAATCATGACCATATATACCAGTTAGCTTAGGCTTCAGGCTTTGAAAGCTCAATGTGAGTAATGAAGAGAAAGCAATCTGATTAGCTGGTGGAGCTGTCTAAAAGGCATCTTCATTACAAAGGAGCTTAAAAAAGGAATAGAATTATGCAAAATAGATTAAAGATAAAATAATAATAATAGAATCAAACAGCATGACAAAGAAAAATGTCTGCATTCATCTGAAATTAATATTTAATAGATTGCACAGTGACGTCCATGGCTTTATATTCTTCTATTTTAATGATCTTCACCACAGCTTGAGGTCCTTTGTCTTGTCCCCTTCTACTGACATCAGCTGGAAGAGACAGAGATTAAAACAAGGGTAATTTCCCCATGGTGGTTCCTTGGCACTGTTTCTGCTTTGCTCAGCCATGAACTGAAGTTTAAAGGATGAAATGTTGTCACTCAGACTGATTCTTCCCTCCACCCCTCCTTACCAGGGTTAACCACTCAGCTAGTCACCAAGGAAACGCATGGCTCCTTTGCCCATCTTACTGCCATCCTACAGCCTCATATTGAGAACATCACCATAATCTCATTAGGAGGTTGAATTTCCCATTGAAGCTTGAATTCCCTTAACAGGAGGGGACTGGACTAATGCAATTAAGCAAATTAGTGTTTTGAGCCATTGCATGGTATCTGTCTAATACCATAAGCAAAGGCTAGGTAGTTATTTTTCCTAAAATAAAATAAATCAACAAAACCAAAACCCCAGCCCTCTCCCCACATTATGTTCATGGAAATACTGTAGTCCTCTCTCAGCGGTAAAGGTCTTTAGAAATGGGAAGATAATTGTTCACTTGACTAAAAACATTAATTGCCTTCCCCTTCTTTTTCCTAGTACTCCCATCTGAGTGGTTCTGATTATTTTTGTCTGTGTAACATTTATGCTTCTAGAGGTAAAGTAGGGTAAACCTGAACATTTTGTTTTGTTCCTCTCTTACAGTACGTAAAAATGGTTACCAGATCGGAACAAAACTCCTATTGGTTCCAAATCTATTTTGATGTGAAGTGTTTGTTAAGTGCTATGAATAACTATTTTAAAATGCACAGAATTTTCTGGAGATAATTCCATCATATTCAGTAATTCTCTAGAAATGCAGATTATTAAATGCTTAATGCAGAGCTTTTCTGCATTTTGTTGTGTGGTTTTGAGCCTAATCCAGTTCCCTCCTCCCTCCCCCACACTGCCAAGAAAACAAAGCTGTAAGAGCGGACCATAGCAAGAATCAGAATCCATAGATCTTTGAATAATATCCTGGTACATGAGTTCCAAAGGCAGTGTATTTTTCTAGGAGCCTGGGGGAGGGAGAGGAGAAGCGGTATCCTCCTGTGGATAATGCTGCCGTCTCTGTCACAGCATTTCTTCCTGGGGAGACGGAAGATGGAACGACAGGGATAGGGGTCTAGGAACCTCTTACCCGTATCGATTACCAAGGAGGTTATGTTGCTGGCTGTTGGCTGTGTTCAGCTTTGAATGAGAAAGGCAGGAATAACAAGTGTATTTTAATAGATGTTATTGTGCTACCACTCATCTTCTCACGAATAAATCCCAGTCTGCCACTGGGCACTACAGTTAGAAGGAGAGAGAACACGGGTTACTGCTAAATAAAGATGTTGGGTTTACACTCCACTTTCCTTAATACACAGTCCCCATCCTAAGCCACTTACAAAATAGATATGTGTTACATAGGCAGTACGCATAGTCCCAAAGGATAGACTAATCTTAGCATTTTTGCCTGAAAAAACAAGTAACTTCAAGACTGAGTCAGTACTGAGAATATCTGTCACAAACTTGAAAATAGAGTGTAGTACAGATAATGGTGCAGTTATTTCAAGAGTCAAGAAACTAATAAGTATTTCTGTGGTCACAAACTCCCAAAATGTCAGACCTGAGCTCCTGAGCTGGTACTGAAGAGAAATTGAAATGTGCTGAAACAAAATACGGGACCGAGCCTCACAAACAAAATGAGCTCTGCACTGTTATAGCAATAGCCATTCAGTTTGGATTAAAGTATTTCAATATTTATGGTGTCAGATTAGAGAAGAACAAAAAAAAAAAACTCAAAAACCACCAAAACAAAAAAAAAAAAAACAGAAGAATTAATATTCTGAAATACCTTTTTGCCCTCTTGATATCATTACAGGTGATGAATTATTTCCCTATGTAAGTTCTTACATAACAACTAGTCATGTTTTACACATTTGATTTTTCCCTCCTATCATGTTTGGATTTAAATATAGCCTTAATCCTGCATATCCTGCTTTGAAAAGCTTAGATCTGTAATGTTTTGTATAGTATTCCCTAAAAGGCTTTGCTCTGTAGTGTGTAGTGTGTGCTAGCCTTCGGCTAACAATACAGATTCCCATTCTTAACTTTACGCTTGATAGCTTTGGATAATATTCTTATGAGGAGTGTTCACCTAGACTGCAGGATCCATTCATACCTTCCTCATCTCTTTGGGAATTTGTTAAAATAGTACATGGTTTTGCCTCCTGAGATAGTGAGCTCTTTTCTTGAATGGAAAAAGGATGGTGTACAGAACCCCAAATTAAAGCAGTCAAAGAGAGCTTGAAAGTTACAAATTTTGATAAGCTTAAAAATAATGAGCGACAAGTGCCAATTTAAACAGACGTAAAGATATTTTTTGGTCTTCAGCAGAGAACACAACTGTTATAAAAATTAATGCACATCTCTGGAGTGTGGCAGTGCAGATTTTAGTAAAAAGGTCCAAAAGACACAAGGACATAATCTGTGTGTGACACTGCCACCTCCAAATCCATTACTGTTTGCAGACAGCACTTAACAAAACATTTTGATGAGATGACTCAGGTGTGTATACTTCTTCATTCAAATGATGGCTGTCATACTATAATGGCTTGTGTTATTGTTCACTGTTTATTGCCAAAAGGAAGTGTCCCAATTTTAATATCAGCATTTTGCCTGAATAAATCCCACATGCCTGTTTTTTGAGAAGCAAGATTGATTCATGTAGAAAAGGTAACTAACAGCAAAGCGGAAAAGGGGGAAGAAATAAAAATAATGGATCCTTAGTGTTCCTTTGCAGGAAAGGCTCTATTTATGAAGCAAATGATACAAAATGAATGTATTCATGAATTAAAACTGAGAGGTGGCGCAAACATAAACAGACTATTGTTGAAATAAAACTGTACTGCTGTGCTTCCTGTGAGCCACCGCGTTATACTGGCGCTCCTCAGAGCAAAGCTGCTTACTGTCATGGGGGTGAGTGGCTTCTGCACTAGTGAACACAGAGAGCAGAGGGATGTCCTCATGCGACCAAGGCTTGTGATGTGTGGGGTGGATTTGTTAGAAAGAGGCACTTCCAGCAGGCATCATATGCAGCTATGGTGTCTCACGGGGCGTCCACCAGCCCCTTCCTTCTCCCTGCCCTCCATCACCCACCTCTTCTTCATCCGTTTGGAAAGGTCAAGTGAACCACGGGAAGAGAGGAAGGTGCAAGTTGTCATCAGACTGCACTGGGATAGTTTTCCAAATATACTGTATGTCCTAGACCTAGAGGAATTAGTTGTTGGAAAGTAACACGCTTTGTAAGCTTGTTTCTCTTTTTCTCCTTGTCCAGATTTTTTCCCCCAAATTCTCCACGTTGCTGTGTGATAGTAGTGTTACAGAAATCTGGGTGCAATATAATTATAATCCAATGCTAGTTGTCTGTAATATGTGCCAAAACAGGCTCAGCACAAATCTTCATTAAATGATGAAAGCTTGATCCAGTTCCCACCTCTGAGATGTTCTCAGCACACACAGTTACAATGCCCAATAGATGGGGTTTTAGGTGCTGTTGACCAGCATAGTTTCTTACTTTTAACACACAGATTAATTCTTTTTCAAAGCAAACTGAAATTATGTACTTAACTATTGAAGTCTTTTTTTGACCATCCTGGTAAAATGACAGTGCTAAGAGGGTGCTGTGAAAATTGACTGATCATTTTGGGTGCTACAAACTTTCTGAGCTTCTCTACAGCTTTTCTATGGTTTTCCTTCCAATATACCACTTTTACTAGGATCAGTTCTCCTCTACTCCATATTTACTCCTGTAATTTTTCTCAGATGCATTTTTTATGTGTTAACTTAGTTTTCCTTTAAGCTCTGATGAAGCTCATGTTTTAAAAATCCTGTAGGGTTTCCTCTCATACAAAAGAGGTGAAGAAAGGCCAATCCACTTTCTGTGTCTTACCATGACATTTTCTACTCTATCATACATCGCCCTTTAACTTCACTTAGTTTACCTAATTCTAAACTTCTAGAAACCTCTCTTTAGCATATTTACTTCATGCATAAATGAAGGATATTCTGGGGTTAAAACCACAGAGATCAGTTTGCGCTGCTGTTTACCACCAACCTGGCATCAGGAGTCAGAACAAGTGTTGTGAGATCCTACCTAATGAAATGGCGAGAACTTGCTATAAATAATTTAGGACTTGAGATTTATTCAGAACAATTCAGTTGGGAATTCCTGAAACAAGTAATGAGTTTTGGAAAAACATAAATGGATTTTGCAGACATACACAAAAGCTAAATGTGCTGGATATGTTTTAAAAAGAATTATTCGCTCATCTCTGGTCCCCAGTCTTGCATGGGTCTAAATTTAATTTACCACAATTGTCTATAACCTAATTTCATTAAGATTTTCCTAGATTCTGTCACAGTCTTGAGCCACCAGAATAAAATTTTGCCATCAGCAAATCTGGTGAATGAGGGCATTCACTTCTTCTTCTAAATTGCCAATAAAATGTCAATTCTATTGTGATATTCCTTGACTAATTCAACAATTAACAGCTTTCCATTTTTGCCAGTTATCCCTCTGTACTTCCCACCTTTCAGTGAGTTCAGACTTTGTCACAAGGTGAATTGTCAAGATGATCTCCACAGACAGATTTTATCAAAACCCTTCAGAACATTTTAAATAAATGGCAGCTGCTGTTTGTTGTGCGTTTCGTGAACTCCTGGTATTTTGAAGAATGTTAGTTGTTCTGTGAAAGTCTCAACAGTTTGGTTTTATTACTTTTAAATAATGTCGACTCTACACCCAATGCTGAATCACCTTCCTCACACTCCCAGAGGGTTAGCTGGTCTGTGATTTCAGCTCGGTGCTGACACCCCCTCTTGGTAAGGGAGATCATCCTCCTCCTTTATTTCTTTATTCTGGGTTTAATCTAGTCTGACCCAAGTGGTCACAAGCTGATTAACTCACTATAGTCAATGGATTTGACTTCCTGCAGGGACACAGCGGACACAGGGCTCCAGCTCACACCCCAGCCCACATTCCCAGATCATCCACATGCTCCATGAGCAAACCACTCAGTTCACCAGTCCCTCCTTGGAGATGGGCAACACAAAATGCTGGGACAGACAGCCAAGCCTATGGCAGCATGGATGGAAGAAAAGGTGGAAAACCAAACCGCAGTCCTATCTCCTCCCAGCTCAGGGCTGAGGGGTCAGGGTCGGGGCAAGTGCCTCTGCCTGTGGATGTGGGAAGCACTGACTGCAGCCCACAGTGGTGCTGCACCCTGCTGTGAAAGGAGCTGGTTCTCACTCCTGCCACAGCAATGACACTGCTGAAATACCCACTGCTGTGGCATCCCTCTAATAAGTGTTGGTTCTTACTGAGGGATAGAATAAATTAATTTACGAAGTTGCAGTGTCAGTGTAAGAAAGGCAGCAGCATGAGTCTGTAATCACTCCCAGTCCAAGATACGTATCCAAGAAACTGAGGTTTTGGTTTATCTTGTCTTTAATGTAAAAAGATCTTCATATGAATTTTGGACAAATTATGCACAGGTAAGGCAATCAAGTACATTTAACATCTCAAGACTGGTAAGTGCTAGCACTGTGCTGTCACCTCACAATATTAAAGAGAGAATATTAGAGCTGTAATTCCACTGCCAGACAAGAAATTAAACAGAAAATATTTCTTCCTTCATAACTTTCTTCTTTCAAACTGTCTTATAAGTTAAAATACTAGAAATCTCTTCCTCCTCCCCCTGTTTTTTTCTGACCTGGAAGGGCACTTCAGCATAGTTTTGAGTTCAACCCTACAAATTGGAATGCAGTAAATCAATTAGTTATCAGATTGTATCTTATTCTGTATAAAATGTAGGCATTTCCAGTACTAAATGGCATAAAGAGCTGCTTCAGACTAGCCTCAGAAAAGAAGAGCCCCAAAGAGTTGTAAAGATACAATGGATGTCCAATTTTTCAGCCTTGTTTTTGGAGTTCTAATAATTCAGCGCTAAGGACACTTCTTGGATATGCTACACACATCTGCTGATGTGAACATATTTTTTAGTGAACATTAACTCCCTGTTTTAGTGAAAATCTGTATTGATGAACTATTTGTTACAGTTCCAGGGAAAAATCACAATCCATTCTGCTACTGATCAGAAACAAGCTGTAATACACCATGAGGCAAGTAAAGAATGCAAGCAAAGAGTATTCTTTGATTTCTGCATAGGAGATGCTAACAGTAATGATTTAAATTCACGAATTAACATTAATGACTTATTTATTGAAGGAGTGTGGAACCCTGAACATACCACTAGTACTATTTTTGGTGGATTATATTTTGCTTAGATTGTATGTATATAGTGCCTCCATCTACCCCTGCAGTCAGTGGCCCGTCTTCTAAACAACCCTCTGATGAATGGAAAGCAGACTTACTTGCATACATTTCGCTTTAGGTTAGGATAACACATTCATGTTCATTGGTTTCTGCTTCTTCTGGGCCTTTGTTTTATGATACTCAAACACTGATGGATGAGAGTTTGCACATTCCTTAAACATCATTGATTTCTCAATGGATTGTGGATCCTTCTTGGCTGAGTCTGAACTGCAGGAGGTAACTATAGGCTTGCCTCAAAGGTGCTGCATAATTAAGAGCTTGACTGTCACACAGGGATGCAATGACATGATCCAAATTTGGATGGGAGAGTTGGAGAGGAAATTCCATGTGGAAGCACAGGCAAGGAAGCAGACTTCAGTAATCAGCTTTCCTGAGCCCTAACAGAACAGCAGATGCAGCGAGGACAAAGTGACTCCTAAACCATTATAGTCAGTGTATTTGTAAAAAGCAATTGTTTGGGATTTTCAGAGGCAGGAAAAAACCTAGGGAGCAGCTGTCTCAAAAAAAAAAAAAAACAAGACTTAAATCAAAACCAGCTACAGCTTTGAAGTGAACTGGCACTAAAGCCAGAGGTCCTAAAGATTTGGGATCAAATGGAGGTAGATTAATTGGAATTTCTGAAAGGAGATAAAATAGAGAATACAGAATGCCTGCCCACAGCTTCTTAGGAGGAATTGAAGTGGAAATGGAAATAAAAGTTGGTATTTAGTTACTGCTGAGAACAGTTACAATACTGCTAAGTCTTCTTAATAATGATCAGAAAAGAAACAGTTGAAGAGGTGCTAGGGGTAGGAGGAAATAATACAGTGGGAATGAAGGACTGTGGAAAAATACTCTTTAATTGCTAAGTTTGGCAGAGATATATCTAGGAAGTTAATCCTATTGAATGTTTTGCTATACTGGGATATCAGTTATCAGAGTGGGGGTGTGTGCAGAATGATGTTTTCTGGAGTTTTCTTCAGCCAGCTGTACCAATAGAAATGGATAATTTGTAATATTCTGAGATTGATGTTTTGCTTAGTGTAAGGTGACACTTTCCATGCAGAATATCCAAGCTAATAATACTGTCAAGCAGGAGTAATCTTATTAGTCTGCTCCCTTGGCTTTTCAAATATGTACATAATCATGAGAAATATTATTCTCATGTTGAAGTAATATCAAACTATATCTTACAAATAGTATATCCACTGTATACCAGTGCGTACCAGTTTCAACAAGAAACTGTGAAAAACTCTATCTTCAGTGAGTAACAAGTATACAACCCATCTTTCTTTTTCCTTATTGAATGCCTGATAAATTAATGCTACATTTCTGTGCCAGCTCCTTACTGGCTACGAAGGAAGACTCAAAATGCACTGTTCCTCCTTTGGTGCTTCTGATTAAAGCCAGTCTTTGATTCTCAATGATTCTTGATTTATTTGGTCTCTCCCTTTTGAATATCACCAAACATCCAAGGGTTCAAAGTAATCAAATGTTTTATGGCTTTATAAGTCTTGATTTAGTACAGTTATATTCCCCTATCCCCCCCAGAATCCCCAAACCCTAAAACAAACAGTAGTGGCCAACTGCGTTGAGCTGCACCTGCAGGATGTAAGGGTTAACCAGAAACAGAAGAACCTGTATCAATCCTACTTTAAGAGAGACTTGATGAAATGCAAGAAATGATCCCTTGAAAGTTAGATAGATGGAAAATGAGTGGCACACAGTGCTATGCTACAGACAACACCAGATCCTAGGTACTTGTGCCTACAATGGGGAGAGGGTGATAAATATTAAACTGTGCATGTAGGTGTTTATTGAGGTCACAGGTGGTTTGTGAGGAGAAGAAGTACAAATTCATTTAATATTGGAAACTGCATGTTTGCCTTGTTTAGTTCTGAAATAGGCAATAGCCATAATATGTGCTCTTTGGTTCAAAGATGTCCCTCGGTATGATAGCACAATATATTAATTTTGGAGGTTTTTTTCCCATAGGACATTACAGTTGGCTGTACTATGCAGAGATGGGACAATGGGTAATAGACCAAGTCAGGCCTCAGCATGAACTTTTGTGACCCTTCAGCAGCCACTAGCCTGGAAAAAAAAGCCTGCCTTGTAACACTGAACATGTAGGACTTTACGTTCTGGCTCTTTGGTGTTCCCTTGGCCATTGAAATTGTGCACACTTGGGAATGCCTGCCCGTAACAGGGTTGCAGATTTCAGTCCAGGCAGGAGGGGTTAACCCAGAGCTTGAGGAACCTGGGGAAGGTTCCTCCTTCTCTTCCATGCTCGGGAAGGGGAGGAGGGCTTCACCTGTGGGAACCACCTGCTGCTTGCACAGGGAGGCCCAAGCTCTCACCCCGGCAAGGCTGCAAGAGCCATGCTTGCTTCCCAATTTCAGGAGGTTTCACACATGCACAGAAAGGCTCAGCACCAGCAGAAATGACTGACAGCAGTCAGCAAGCCCCATCAGCCCCTTGGTATCCGGGGGTTTGATCTTTAATCCCTGCAGAATGGAGAAGGCTTCAAAGCCAGTCCTCTGACTTGCTGCTGTGCCACATGGCCACCAGGTCCTCTACAAGAGGTGCTGCTGTTTTCTCATCAGATCAGGTCCCTACCAGAAAGCATTAGTGGTGACCACATGATGCCTGGGGCTGCATTGCTGGCTCTGAGTGAGCAAGGGTGGACATATACAAGGATAAAGCTCTGGTCATCCATGGAGCTTTATGGCCAAAATTAAGATGGCAAACAGCTAGGAGTCTGAGATGGGTGATGGGCTTTGGATGAAGGTAACTAAAGTCTCTCTAAAGCCTTCTGCTGCTGCTAAAGTCCTTTATAGGAATTAGTCATGCAATTATTATTTCCATTCCCTGATGGAATTATGGCAATCAGTAATATTGTTACTGCAGGACAGGAGCTCCAGTAAAGAACTGAGATTTTTAATAGTGGGGCTTTGTACAAATAAGGAGCAAGCAGCCAGAATCCAGCTACAACTTACGGAACTAGGAATAAAGCTTTAAAAAAGCGCTTTGGGGCTCTGAATCCCCCAGGGAGGGATAGCAGTTGAGAGAGAGATTGCAAAAAAAAACATAGTATTTGTGTACCTGAAAATGTCACACATTTTGTCTGTTGCAGCTATGCCTCATTGCGGTTGTTAACGTGTTACTGTAACACCTGCTGGCCCTGATTAGGATTCCTCCGGGATGGTATAATCACAGAGCAGAATGTGGCCACCAAGAAATTACAACTCATGATCTGCAGAACATAAAGGGGGAATAATGATAGACTCAACCAGATAGATGTATGCTGGCTTATCCATACATATGGCCAGTATGGATGAATTTGCATCTTCATTTACTATTTTGCTTTAGCCCCATGAGCATCAGTGCTCCCTTATAACTCTGAGCCTGGCCATTATAAGTTGGCTGTTCTTACAGTGTCATTGAAGTAAATCACAAATAAGTATTTGAAACAGGAGAAAATAACAGCTTAGGTTTAGGCTACTGTAAGCTGGGCTGGCTCAGGGACAAATTTACGTTTAGACTGAGCCTCTTCACATCTTCTGTAATTAATTGTAAACTCTCTCATGTCTCAGCCCTACAGAAGAATTTAGGCAGCCCTGCACTGCCAGAAACTGTGCCTTACACTTTGTAAGACATGCAATAGCTAATCTAAGTAGTCAGGCTTAGCACCTACTTTTCATAATTATTTGTGCAAGTACAAGTAGGTTTATCAAATGTCTGCATTAATCAGACAAAGGATATCAGCGTTGCCAAAATAAATCTGTTTTAAAAGTGTTATGTCTGATTATTTGTATTATTCAACCAACACCCAGACGTCCTGTTATGTTAAGAGCTACACAAGCATGTAAGAAACCATTCCACCACCAGGGAGTGTATGACTAATTCACGATAAGAGAAAACAATTGGACATTACAAGCAAATAAAGGGAGAGGAGAATGAGGGCGGGCACGATCGTCTGTGACTGGGTATTCCTATGAGAACTGTGAGCGAGTTTTAAATAAAGGAAAAAAATGGTTTGACATAAATAAATTGGAAATATGATATCAGTAATCCTTACTGGGCATTCGCCTAGCCCAATGGAGATTTCTGTGGTATGTACATAGCTTTCATATTACGGTCTTATTCACAACCGTGCCTATTTACACCACTTTCACAGGGAACTCCAAATGGCATTGCAGAGACAGCAGAGGACAGAGGAACACAGCCAAAACACTACAGCTGGCCTCCTCATACCACACAAATCTGCCATCTGCACCCAGCCAGGCATGTGCCCAGTGAGGGTTATGGAGGCTGCATTTCTTTGTTATTAAATGCTTCATACTGTCAGCACAACATAAAGGGATCTTAGTGGGACTGAGTGTTTGTGTCAGTCTAACATGTTTTGCTGCTGCATGTTTTCAGTTCCACAGCTATTCTGCTTGAGCATTAGTGTGAATAAATCACTTCATTAAGATGCCTACTTGAACTGGTGCTGCCTGGAATAACAAATCTTACTGTATGTTTCAATGAGAGGAAGATGTACAGAATAAAAGGATACATGTTTACAGAAGCCTCTGCTTTCCAGTACCCTTTCTGATCTGAGGTCACCCTCCCATGTCATGGGCCTTCAATTATTCTGAGCCTTTATTCATCAAGAGCACCTCCTTAGAAGTCAGGTTGAGTTCTGGTCTTCTTTGCCTTTAGGAGTTTGTGGTCAGTGATGCACAGCAATATAACAAGGCATCTTAAAAGAATAAAGCATTTAGCAGCTGAAACAAAGAACTTAGTGGAAAGAAAAAAACAACAAAATTGCAAAAATAGTATTTATTCATGTATTTTCAAGGTAAAATATACAAGGTAAACTTGTGAGATGAAACTGGACTCTGTCAGGCACTCAAGTGTCTCAGATTAATTCTCCTGGACAATTCCCAGCCTTTTGTGAATGTGCTCCTTTCTTCACATCCCTAATTCTTTTCCCATCCAGTGCAAAGAAGCCTGGCACTATCTCTCAGCTATTGTTTGTAGAAAAGTGGCTTATCTTGAGTCATACTTTTTTCCTTGCATTTTCCTTTTGAATTGAATTGTTCTGTTCATGGGGCAAAGTCAAAACAGGGTGCTTGCAAATTATCACAGCGCAGTTCCCTTTTCATCACAGTCATAAAACACATTGCAAATCTAATAGATGAAGTTGGAATTCCTATCTATTCTTGAAAGTTATAACCAAAACCAAGTGCTAGTGGCAATATAGTAAAGCAAAACAACCTTTGTGATACCTCTCATCTAGGTTAACATCCATAATATTTAGTATTTACATAATAATTACTATTTTTTTCAGGGTGAAACACAGCAATTGCCATCTCTTTCACCCTCTAGCATTCTTGAAAAAGGAGCATTGCTTGAACTGACCAGCAGTGTGTTGCCAGAAGAAACCCCAGCTAAGAGCACAACAGCTTGGTAGGAAACACCGGTAACATGTGATGGCCTTACACAAACGCTATGTCATTTAAATGTAACAATAGTTTATGTTTCATAAGTCATCTTCTGTGTCAAAGCCTACCTGATACACTTCATACTGCTTCTGTAGCCTCAGAATCACCCAGTCATCATTGGGTCATCTCGCCCAATAACATAAATTACTTGCATTGTACACAAAGGGAGAATGCAGGGGCTTACACCTGCGAGGAGGGCTGTTTTCCCTTCCTCAGAGTATTTTGTATAATTTTTAAAGACCTTGGCCAAACCAAGTCTCCCGGGAGCTCCACTTGATGTGCAGCCCGGCAGTAGCAAGTACATCTTTGCCACAAAAGGTACTTTGCGGTGTGAACCAAAGGGCACCTCTGGATGCAGGAACCAAGCCGCCCGGTAGCGATGCCAACCGGGGGGAACCGTGAGAAGTGGCAGAAGCCGATTAATAAAGAGATTAACAAAAAAAAAAACGCCCAAAGACAGCAGCAGATCGCCTGGTGGGTGCCCTGGAGCAGGGCTTTCATCTCCTACCCGCTCGCGGAAGGACCCGCCCGGGGGGGGGGAGGTGAAGAGGGAAAAGGGGGTGTGTGTCCCACCTGCGGGGACGGGGATGGACTCCGGCAGCCCCTCCCTCCGCCCCGGCCTTCTTTGGGGTGCCGGGCCCCGCCGGCAGCCAGCCCATCACCGTGCTCTTCTGGCTGTGCTGCCCACGAAGGTAGCCCAGGGTGGTGCCGAAGGGCTGCTCCCAGTTCCTGAAGACCTGTAAATACAGCTCGCACTTGGATATATATATATTCATTTATTTACTTATTTATTTATTTATTTATTTTCCCCACCTCTGCAGCCTTTGCAAAATAAGGGACTACCTGTTGCATACTCATGCGGCAGCAGCGGTATTGCCACTCAGCAGGATAAATCGGTTCTCCCCTCTTTTACCGGGATATGGGCTCAGGCAGTCTGGCTCGGTCGTCTGGCGCCGGACCAGAACCGGGACCTCCACTGCCGAAGCCGGATGCCCGACCTTACCTTGGGCACCCTGCCTGTGCTGTGCTGGTGCTCGGCGCCCCCAGCCCCTGGGGCTTTTTACCTTTCAGGGTAGCACTCGGTACCCCTAGGTACTGCCCCCCTCCACCCCAGAAGTGCCCTTCCCGGGGCGCGCTGTGGTCACTGCCGTTCAGGCGCGGATGATTTGAACGTCCCAAGGCCTTCATGAGCTATGCCCGCGTTTACTGCCTCCGGCTGGCAGATAAGGAAGAGCCAGGGCAGCTGGTCCAAGGTCCCGCTGTGCCCGAGCGGAGGAGTCCGAAACATCCCTGCTCCTCTGCTCTGCCCATTGGGCTGTGCCTCTTTCCCACGCCTGAGCCTCTCCTCCCTCTCATTTACTCTCCGGGTGCTTTGCAAATACAAGGGCTGTAATTTCTGATCCCCACGCTCCAAAAGGTTGGGTCCGTTCCTTTTGTAGTTTAGCTACCGCCAGGAACTTGCTCGGATACTCAGCTCTGCCTCTGGGTGAACCTGTGTCTGCCTTGAGAAACGGGATAATGCAGTGGCTGTTGTTTTGCCGCTGCCAGTCTCTGGAGAGGGGGGGTTCATGAAGTCTTAGCTCCGACAGCAAAACATAAAATAACACACAGGCAACGCCACACACCTCATGGCTGGGAATTTAAAATTTCCCCACATGAGGCTTCCTGCTAGGAAGCGGCTGGCAGAGGCGCCCCTATAATAAAGTGCGCGAGGAAAGTAGTTCGCTAGGAGAGCAGCCTGGCTCGTTGACAGAGGGGGCGGATCCTGCGCACAGGCGGGCCGCGCCGGAGCGGCCCCGGCAGCATCGGGGCTATTTCAGGAGCCGGGCGGAGGCGGCAGCGGCGGCTGGAGTCGGGGGTAGTGGGGAGTCATGGAGTTAGCGGAGTCGGTGGGCTGAATGGGGACTTGCAAGTGGAAGCGAAGGTAGCCAGGGAAACACGGGTTTGCTTCGGTTGAGGGGAGAAGGGGGGGGGGTGAGGGCTGCATCACAACTTGAGCTGCATCAAGCTGAGCCAGGCAGAGAGGGGAGCGGGAGAAGAAGAGAGAGGTGGAGACGGCTGCCACCGGGGGATTTGGGCTCGCTTTATTGAAACAAATCAGTGCTCGGGAGAGAGCGGCGAGGAGGAGGAGAAAGAAGAGGAGGAGGTGGGGGTGTGGGGGCAGGAAGAGGGGGATCGAGAAAGAAAAGTGCGAGGGCTGTGGTTGGGAGAAGCAGAAGTGATGAGAGAGCGAGCGGGGAGGCTGGAGGAGGCTGCCCGTCCTGCTGCTGCGCCCCGCGGGGACCGCCGCTCCTGCCGCCGCCGGGCGCCTCCGCGGCCGCCGCTGCCGCCCCGTCGCCCCCGGCCCGCGACATGGAGGCGCTGAACGGCCCCGGCCCGGGGCCCGGCGACGCGTTGCGGCCGCCTCCGTCTTCGCCCGGCCACCACCACCCGCACGCCGAGAAGAAGAGGCTGCACCGCGCCCCGTCGCCCGCCAGACCCTTCCTCAAGGATCTCCACGCCCGTGCCGCCGTTGCCGCCAAGCCACCGCCCGCCCCTCCCAAGTCCCCTGGCCTCCCCGGCCGGGCACCCCCATCGCCGCACCCGGGAGCCCACCAGCCGGCCGCAGGGCTGCTGGCGGCGCCGGGCCGCCTCTCCCGCCGCCCCGCCGCCACGGGGTGTAAGGCCGCCGCTGCCGCCGTCGCCGCCGCGGGCAGGGCGGGTGCCAAGGCCGCCCCTTGCGCCAAGCGGGCTGCCCGTGGGCCGGAGCCGGGCCCCGGGGGTCGGGGCGGGGGGCGGCAGCCCAGTGGCGAAGCGGCCCCGCCGCCCGGCAAGGGCAGGAAGGGGAAGCGGGGCGCCGCGGCGGGCAGCGGCCATGCGGCAGCGGCGCTGGCCCGGGTGGGCCACACGGACAGCAGCTCCGATCTCTCCGACTGCCCCTCCGAGCCGCTCTCCGATGAGCAGCGTCTGGCTCCGGCCGCCAGCAGCGACGCCGAATCCGGCACTGGTTCCAGCGACCGTGAGCCGCCCGCCGCTCAGCCCGCCGCAGAGCCGACCCGCACCGGTGCCGGCCGCGGAGCCCCGCCGACCACCCGACCCAGCGGGGATCCGCTGCCCGCGCCCTCGGGGGGAGGACGAGTCCCGAGCCGCGGGGAGCCGCCGCCGGCCGCCCCTGAGGAGTTGCAGCGGGAGGTGGAGGAGCTGCGCTCGGAGAACGAGTACCTCAAGGTGAGCATCGCCCGCGGAGCCCGGCGTTGGCGGGTCCTCGCCCTGGGAAGGGGAGGAAATGGGGAAGCAGCGGTAGAGGCGCAGCTCTCTCCTGGCCGGGACTATAGGGTCCGCGCTGGGGTTGGCGAGTGCATACGCGCAGCCTGAAAACACCTCCCGTAGGACCCCCCGCGCCACCCCTGCCAGACCAAATGGCCAACTTCACCCGCGGGAGAGAAATAGGGGCAGGGAGAGCCCGCCGGGGGCCTCAGCGCTTCCCCCCAGAGCGAGACAGGGCACCACTTAAGGGCAGACACGGTGCTTCAGCGTGGGATCACGGCTCCCGGTAAAGCCCGGTTAGTGGAGGCTGGATGAACCCAAATGCAGTGCAACATGTGCTGTGTAGCAACACTGCGTTTGGTTGACGTGGTGGTAGCTCAGCAAACCCCAACTCTTTCTGAAGCGCCGCAATCACTGCACTGGTTAGCAAGACCTTGCTTTCCAGGAACTGTTTTCCTCAGTACCACCCTTTAAGACAAGCCAAAGAAACTGGTTTGCTCCTTTGCTGTGTAAGGAGTGACAGGTTTATGTTGTCTGTTTGTTGTGTTGCTTTATCACTGGGAAGCGAAGCCACTCATTGTGAAGTACTAATGGAATAACAGAGCAGCAATGAAAGGTGTCATTGCATCCTTGTGCAGGTCGAAAAGTACAGCTATATGCATTCATCCTTGGAGAAACAGGAAAGCTAAATGCAGGCGTGCACTGAGCTGGGTTGACCTGTGGGAACCTCTAGTTGGACTTGCACTTACAATCTGATCTTTTGGCACAGTGAAGAGGTTGCGTCCATAAAGATCTATAAATAAGATAAGCTGAGATAATTGTATAACCACATCTACTGTACCATTTGACTCTTGCTAGTGAGAACAATCTTTCTTCCCTGATGTTGGAAACACCTGGTTGTTAAGCAAAATGACGGTGGAAATCCATGGGAGTTTTCTTGGATAAGGACTGGAGCTGGGCTTAACCTTGGGAGGGAAGGGTGGTAAAGATACAAACTGGGCTTGTTAAGGGCTTCTGACTAAGGAACAAGAAACAGTGTTCAGTGTAGCAAAAGGTTAACAGTGGGGGTGCTGCAAGCTTCTTTGCTGGGTCTGGTGCTGCTTAATGAAGTGGGAAAAGGAATGAGCAATGATACAGCAAAATTTGCAGATGGCATTAAGGCTTTTCTGTCTTAACTCAAGCCTAGAAAAGATCAGACAGAACTTAATTGTAGACTTGACCCCTGAGAAGTGGGTGAAAAATCAAGGCAGAAGACGAGAAATAAATCTCGGTACTGAAAATTTAAAGCACTTGGAGAGGACCGAGTATGCACTTTTCTGGGTTTTAAATGTGTTGTGTTAACTCAGGAGCATAATGAGAAAAGGAGCAATGAATATCTCTGCTCAGTGTGACACTGCAGGCAAAAATATGTTAGATTTCAGTGGGAAATGAATGTTATTCTTTGAATAACAAAGACAGTTATAATGTATCTGTAGCTGTTACACAGATCGATAAGTATACCTGAAATACTGTGGGCACTTCTGGTCACCTATGAAAGAATAACCCAGAACTAGAACAATAAAAATTATTGGCACATTGCAAAGCTTTTTTACAGCACTTATTGGATGGAAAACTCTGGGGTGTGTTAGGTAAACGTAATAGTCTATAAAATGCTGAGCAGCAGAGAAAGCCTTTATCAGAAGCTTCTGTTTTACTCGACAGCCCAGAAAGAAGAGATGTAATGAAGTCACAACTGGTAAAAGTATTGAACTGGTATTGCTTTTTAAGGAGTAGGTGAACTGACATTGCTACTAGAAGTCATAGAGACCAGAAGCCCAGGAGCATCTCTTTGCATTACAGGATTTGCACAATTACAGTACTTTAACCTATTATGAAGAGTGTTTAAGCTTCTTGTTTCATATTTAAAGTAATTTTTAACTATAGGAAACTGAAAAAAATAGAGTGTGTCTGAATTGTCTAGGACCAGCCACTGTTAGGGTGTCTCACCTGAGGGACTTTCTGATCACAGGACCTGACTGATATTGACAAGTCATAGAATCATAGAATGGTTTGGGTAGGAATATACCTTAAAAAGCATCTAGTTCCAGCCCCCGGCATGGGCAGGGACATCCCCCACTAGAAAAAATTTTATTCTACGTAGTTTCAGGCTTCTCACCCTGTGCAACAGTGCCTTCAGGTCTTTCACCTTGAGGTCTTCATCATCTACAACAGATGTGTCCCAATCCTTCTTTGATTTGGACTATCACTTTTTTGGGCTACAAGTAGTTCTGAGACCAGTAGGATACTACAGACTGGTTTCCTGGACCTCTGTGTCTCAGCTGACTTCTAGTGGGCTTGTCCTGCTGCCTTGAAAACCAGCTGGCACTGTCATCTCTTCTGAGTGGAATGAGTGCATGGTCTGTCTGCTCTCCTTGGCCACCTGGGTGCACGAAGTCCTAACAGTTCTGCTCCTCTCTCAAAATGTTTGGAAACAACCCAGTGGTGTCGAAGTTATCAGGAGGATTCCCAAACTTCATTTTCCTTTTCTGGGGAAACCTATAAAAACCTTCTGCAAATTAAAACCACAGCATTGCCCAAGTTTACTTGTGGGTTTGTTCCTCGTGTTTTTTACAGTGCAGTTCTCTAGTTTGCTGTTAGAGTTTTGTTTCCCCTTTAACTGGAGGGGTATAAGGGATAACAGGGAGGCTGTCAGCTGTCAATAGACATATAATGAGATAAATCCCAGAAGAAACTGTTAATTTCCTGAGCATAGCCATATGCTGAGTTTTTTTTGTTTTCACATGCCCTTATCCTCTCTGCAGCTGGAGTGCAACTGTAAATGCACACGATTTTAAAGCCTGTTTCAGGGAAATTTATGCTTCACATAGGAAGCTCTTTCATCTGTCTGGAGCATAGGTTGTAGAACCTTGTGTGTGTATACACACACACAGAGACTTAGTGCTAAAGATTACTGGAGATTAAAGGGCTACCAGAAAAACAAACCAGTTGCTAGTTTTTCTTTCTCATCAAGAAGTTCTAGAAGGTCTCCCGGAATGCTGAATGGAAGCTTTTGCAGGGCAAACTGTTGGTGATGCAAGCATCTCAGACTTCATGTCCTGTGAGCTAGATCTCAACCTGATATCAAGTTACTACCTTATGTATTTCCAGGAACTTTGATTTTGCCCTAGATGAGACTTTGGCTCCAGCAGTGGCTAACTATCAATAAAGTTGAGCTTGTAAGTGAAATGGCTGAGGAGACATGTTTACATTGGCAAGTGTCTCTTCTACTGCTTCTGCAAGAGCTCGTCATTGATTTCACTTTCATATATTTCTTGTGTAACCTCATTTGAGCTACCTGTGGGGAAGACTGTAATCCTACAGTAGCATTTAAAAGGTATTGCTTATTTGTTGATGTGCAAGAGGAATTATGTTGTGGAGCCAGGAGGTCATCAGTAAGTGCTAGTGGAAGGTGAAGTTTTAATTATTACTCCTCAGTACTGTTAGTAATAGCAAAATACAACCCACACAGGTGGTTGTTTTTCAGGATTACTTCAAAGTGTCCGGCATGTGGAGAAGCGTCTTGCACTGTGCAAGTCCTTGGGAAACTTTGAAAGAAGCTCTTTGTGGTGTAGAGCCCTCTAAAGGATAAGGGATCCTAAGGAAGAGGGCCCAAATTTTAGCAATTTTCTAAATTCAGCAATTTTAGCAATTGCATTGTATTTCTTGGCATCCTTGAAACTGTAGGTCTTCAAGTCTGTAGGCTTGAGATGAGCTCATGAGGAGTAATAGCACCATTTCTTTTGTTAACCTGCAGGGAGTTGTGTATGTCAACGGGTTTTGCAGGGCAAAAATCATGTGAAGTGATGGGACCAATTTTTTTCCATTTAGCAAGGGTTAGCGGGGTTAGCAAAACAAAGCTCACTCTTCATCTCTGCCTGACAAGCTGCTATTCCCACCTGGTGACTGATGGTCCCAAAGAGAATGGAGGTGATAACCCTGCCTGGGGTAGAAAACCCATGTGGCTGGGCCCAGCTGGAGGGGACAGTCAGCTGTTGGAGGGAGATGTCACTTTGGGGAAGAATAGCAAGGCAGTGTGCCTTGTTAGCTCCAGCTGTGTCCCTGTCAACCCCAGTGCTGCCTGAGGGGGTTTAGCTGCGTGATGCACTGGGCAATAGTTTCTCTCGGTGGGCCTAAATAGATTATATCAGTGTTGCACCAGCCAGACAACTGCTTAAACGGCTTCAGCCGCCACAGTTGAGGAAGTGTGTTTGAAACAATGCCGGGGCTAATGCTTGAATGAAGCAGAAAAGCTGCCAGATGCTGCTCTTGCTCTCGGATCCTACACGCTTAAACCAGCCCTGATGTTAACAGGTGCTTGTGGTCCTGTGATTTTTTTTTTTTTTTCAGTTTTTGTTTTGTGCACAAGCTTCAAACACTGTTAGGTCGGTGTGTGACTTGTAAAGTAGTTTGGCTTGAGAGCTAAACAATAACATCAGTGGCCCAGGGGCTTTAGGTTTGTTAACATACTTTGCAAGAGGCAAAAATAATAGTTACTTCCTTCTTCCCAGACAAAGCTGTTTAGAGCGTATTTATCTGTACTGCAATTCTGCCATAAAGTGATATGGGGGATGTGTTTATTCCTTAGCAGCAGCATCTCCTACATATAGACAGTTTGAGGTGTTTAAAATACAAAACCAGAGATTATGTAAAATCACAGTTCATGAATCTCTGCTTTATCAAGGACTTTCTAGAAGTTCTGGGTTCGCCAGAGCAATAGCAGCTACCCATTGTAATTTCCACCACTCCTCCCTTCCTCAGTCTACTCTCATATCATTGAATGTATATTGAACTTCTTTCTATTTTAAAAAAGTAGTAGTGGCATAATTATAAATATGACTATTGGCTAAATGAATAAATACTTCTATGTTTTACATAAACAGTTGAATTTCATCCTTCATTTGCATTTTCTTAAATACTGTACATTTTATTGGTTTGTATGTTTTTGTCATCCTAGCTGGCAGATATTTCCAAGTTAGTATTTAACTGATGCATTCTAATTCATAGGAGGCGTAAAATTTTCAGTTTGCTAATGTGCATAACTGTAAATGCATAATAATGAATTCAGTATCCATACATTTTTTATGCTATTCACACTCTGCGTTAAGAGCTTTTTCTGTATTGGCCAGTAATTCAGCTTGGTGGGGGTAGATAAGCAGGCTGACCTAGAGGTGCTGATGCCCTTACTCCTGCTTTTATATGTAGTTTAGGGGTCTTTGGATTGTTTTTATTCTGCCCCATTAAATGGAATATACCTATTCTACATGTGTTTTATAGCTGTTCAGAGGACTCAAGAGAGTGGAGCACATTCAGTACACCCCTGGAGTGTAGGTCTCTCTTCTACCAGAACCAGAAGGAATCTGGTTCTTGCATGCTCTGTGGGCTGAATGGCTGTGTAGTTGGTGGGGATAACTGGAAAATTTACTTTCAAACCTCATTACGTATCTCAGCCAGGCTGGCTGGGTAGACACAGCCCATCAGTTGTACAAGTATGCCTGGTTGTTTCAGTGGGAATGACTCATGAGTATGGGTTACTTAGTGTAATGGCTGTATGACCTGACTCTTTCTCTCTCTCTCTTCCTCCCTCACTCTCTCTCCCTTTTTTTTTCCTTTCCAGAATCCTGAACAAGGCATATTCCTATAATTTACCCTTCATTACACTTCATTATAAATTAAATCCATAATAAACAAGTATGACATCACTAAAGGTATTAATAAGATAATGGCTTCTCTTCTGACAGGCAAGTCTTCAATTTGCACAGCACAGATGTGAAATGACACCATCAGTATGTATTTGGGCTATGCTGTGATGTAAGCTGCACACAGGCTTTCCCCTTTCAGCCGATTCACCTTGGCTTTTTACATTGACAGGCAAACAGTGAATCCTATGTCTGTTGCCTTTGCACTGACATCTAGGGGAATCCTGCGAATGGATCAGTTGCCCTGTGTTCATACAGTCACCCTGTGAATCTCAGATGAGTGATCTCTATTACACCCCAAATAGCAGACCTCTAGGAAGTCATTTGGGCCAAGTATCTGAAACTGTAAGTGGTTAGACTCAGGAGAAACTTAGATTTCTACTGCAAATTTGGGAAAAGCTGTCAGTTAGAAGGTTGTTTTCTTTCCTATTCTTCTATTTGTTCTTTCTGATGACCAGGGTGACATCTGGAAAGCAAAGCAGTTTAGCTTTTTCCTAAACAATATTCCAGGACACTCTGCATGCTGCTGTTCTTACTGAAAGTAATAGTGTAATTACCATTAAATTAAAAGGGATCAAGAGGAGGCTCTCATCCGCTACAGGAATGTATGGCAAAATGAAGCTTCTTATGCCTGCACTTAACCTCTCAGTTTCAATTGCCACTTTGGAATGCTGCAGCAGGTCCTCCATGTTTAAAGAAGGGAGCAGGCTCTTGTTTTTTTTAGGTACACAAAGAGGGATGGCTGCTTTCTTACTTGTTTGGTTTAATTACTTTTAAGTGCCTATTCTGATCTCTTTCTTCAGTTTTACAATATTAAAATCCATTGTATGAAGCACAATACCTCCTGAGAGAGACCTTTAATTCTTACTCACAATAATCATAGTAATACGAGCAATACATTTTAATGAAGTCAGGGGTTGGGTTTATCTAGTGTTTCCAACCACCTCACAGCCAAAGCATCTCTTTTTTTTTTTTTTTTTGCAAACTACTAAGTTTGGTATTTTCAAGGTTCTGATTTACCTTCAATTTCTCTAATGACTGGTATGTTTTCCTTCAAAGAGGCAGGTTTGCAAGTTTAGTAAGTAGGACCATCATAGTGTCAGTTGTAATTTCTACTTCTCTGAGTCTTCAACCTATCTTCCTCTGTTTTGTGTGTGCTCATCACTTCAGAAGAGGAGTTTAAGGTGTTCTGGTTTTATAGGTGTAACCGTAACAGCTCTGACTTAGATGATGCTAACTCAAGGTTTCAGCATCTACAGCAGACTCACAAGTACCTTCCAAGGAGAACAAGCTGTTATGAACTGGAAGCATCTACAACCTTGCCAGTGGTTTTGTGGCCTGTATCAAGAGCAAGATTATATCTTTACTACAACTAGTAAAATATTATCCCAGCATCCATAATTGTGTGCTGTCATACAAAATCTGAGTCACGTATTCTTTTCCTCTATTTTGGTGTTTAGAAGGTGACATGCTCCTGTATATATATTTTAATACATAGAAATGAGACTTCATCTTGCTACTCATCTGTCCCATTTGGGTTTGTTTTCCCTGGACTGAGCCAACTATGTAGGTGCAAGCCCCAGGCAGTGCAGTAACACAACAGAAAGTGGGACTGTATGGTGAAGTTTCCACTTCTTAGACACCCAAAATGTCTGTGCCTGCATTGTTTTTGCGTATATGTTGCCATGTTCTAAAGCTCATCCAAAGGGTGCTGTATTCCTAACTACAAGGTCTGGGACACAGTCCCATTTCCATATGGAAGTTTTGGGAGCAGAGAAAAAACTTGAGTTTTTTTTATCTAAAGAAAATAATTTATCTGCAAAATTACACTAGAGAAAAGCAAGCTATGTTATTTATAAGCAAAACCAGAGGCAAGAATAGCAATAAAAAATCACACACTTGCAAAATCAGAGTTGTGCTGTTGAGGGAGACTGAGAAAACTTCAGGTTTTCTGAAGGTAAAAGACAGGCCTATTCCTGAAAAACAGCTCATGCCAATGCTTGCAGCTTTTGTGGAGCTACTTTGGAGAGAGGAAAGACATTGGATTCAAGTCTCCAATGGAGGCAGGGTGACTCTTAAGGCTGGGAGAGCTCCCATGCCTGCTGAAAGAATCTGGGAATATAATTTTCACTGGGATGACTGTTTCAGGGATTGGGTGGTTTAAAATGCTGTGACTTTCACTTCCCAAATTTGGTTGTAATAAATGCTTTGAAGTCAAATATTGTACATTATTTGTCTTTAGAAACCAACTGTATTTTACTAATAAGTATATAGATAAGAAGAAAGTTAGAGTTGAGCAGTAACATTAGAGTTGCTTTTTGCAGGCCACTTAATACATGAAAGCTACTGCTTAGTTTTTAAATAGAAACATCAGATTATAACCAGATCCCACTAATTTGTTGATGCCTGATATTTTTCTTTGTGGGTTTGTGTTTCAAATTCTCAATTTACAAGCAAATTATTAATCTAACATCAGCATTCTGAAGATGATATTAAAAAGTTAATTGAACTTAAATTTAGTTCAGGTAGATTCAACTCCCGAGTCTGCAGACAACCCTAAGGAATAACTTTGGTCCTGTTCATCCCAGAGGGCTGTATTAGCTCTGACAGGTAAAGACTGTACTTTTGGTATGAGTACCTTAGCCAAAATACCTAGCTCATAAACTGGTAACACAAAAGTGTATTCCTTTTCTTAAGTTCAAAAGCCACTGCCACTATCTAATCAGTTTCTATCAGCTTACTGGGGAATAACCCTTTTGCTTCTCCATCCACGTAAATATCTTACTCGTGCAGCTCTCCCAGGGAGACTGTGGGACAGGATGCCCCTACAGCTGAAATCTGAATATACTGGGAATGTATAATGATATAGTGTGCTTGTGAGAAAAAATGTCTTTTCTTTTTTGGGGAGAACTCTGTAGAGCCCTGAGACGGCTGTACTGGTGGAGCAAAGCCTCGCTGCTGAGTCCAGAGTGGTCATTTTGGAAATAACAAGCTTTGTGCTTACCTAAAATTTGACTCATGCTGGCTCAACTAACTGAAGTTAAAATATAGCTGTATATATACTTGTCTTTTTATACGTGGATGGGATTTTGGTCAGAATAACACTGTAATTCTAACATAACCATGCTAACAATGCTAAAGAAGTTTAACAAGTCTTCCTTTGGTCAGGACTCTGCTCAGAGAGAAGATCTGTCCCTCAGTTACTAAAGCTTCAGTGGAGCAAGATGAATACAGGCAGAAGCATGACTATCCATCAGTTAGGACACGGGAAGGGGGAATGGTTGAGAGGACTACCAGGGGGATGCAGGCAGACATGTTCATGGAGAGACTGGACAGGGATGGTCCAGCCTCGGTGGGAGCTTTGTCAAGGGAACTAACCCCATAGCAGTGCCTTCTCCATCCAATACAAGTGTGAAATATTCTCCAGCCATCCTTGGTATTTCAAGTGTCATTTATATATCTAAAGTGAGGTGAAGATGCAGCTAGCCCTGGTGCAAGTTCTTCTGTAGACTTATTCAAACCATGTTTTGCACAGAAAATTTGTTTTTTATAATTTCAAATGCAATTTTGAAGAAAACAATTAAAAAATTAATAGTTAATTTCAAATATTCTTGTCCTGTCTCTTGATTATTTTTTTACCCCCAACTTAGTTCAGAGTTAGTAAAGTCAGAGTTTTTGTGTCATGCAGTAGTTTAACGGCTTGTACCTTTGGGCTTGGAAGACCTTTATAAGAGTTTTAGCTTTGGAGCTTCAGTCATGCACAGATTAAACAAATGGGAATGATAGAGCTTATCCTCTTCAGCCATAAATCTTTAAATCTGACTTTAGAGAGCATGTGCTGTTCATGGTATGATGTAAAACTGGGGCAGTTCCTGATGCCCAGAAAAGAATGACCAGGTTATTCCCAGGGGCACAGGTTTAATTTTGTCCTGGTGGTCCTGTTATTGAAATGTGCGTGCATGCAACAGAATCCCAGTTTCTTCCACACCCAGCCCATCTGTCACTAAGCATGTTCATGGTTCTAGGCTCAGATGGGACAGCATTTTCATGTGGAGCAGTTTGGTATTTGGTATAAAGATTCGTTCAAGTTTTCAAGGGACAACTTCGTTTTCAGGAAGTGCTGGCTGTTAAAAGAGACATCACATAGAGATGCTGATGTAGCTGGTTAAATAGGTTTACTGTAGTCTAAATAATATGCATTTCATATGTATATAAATAATATGCAAATTCAGATATGTATGTTTTAATTAGAGATAGTAAAATGAAGGTGTCACCAGTTTCAGGAGACAGATAAGCATATGTTCTGTTTTTAAATATTAAAGCAATGGTAAGAAATACAACAAATATTCATTAATTTAGTTCAGCATAATTAGTCAACGTTGGGATAAAACTTCTCTTCCTGTGACTTCTGGAGCTGCATGTTTCATTCTGTATCCCTTCATTAATATGGTATCCTAGCAAGCATGTTTCCTATTTTGCTCCCATGGGTGAGATTTAGAGGTATGATGGAGAACTGTTTTGACTTCCCACAGGATGAGCTGGATGAACTTCGGGCTGAAATGGAAGAAATGCGTGATAGCTATTTAGAGGAAGATGTTTACCAGCTGCAGGAGCTCCGGCGGGAGCTGGACCGGGCAAACAAGAATTGCCGCATTCTGCAGTATCGTCTCAGGAAAGCAGAACAGAAAAGCTTGAAAGTTGCACAAACAGGCCATGTGGATGGAGAGCTCATTAGGAGCCTGGAACAAGATTTAAAGGTGGGTGAGAGATTCATATTCATAGTGAAAGAGAACAGACCAGAATGTGGCTCCCTGCAATGGAAGGGATGGTGACACATGAAACAGGCAATAGCTCTCCCAGTGTCAGGACCAATTTCCTTCTTGCGTGGTAGAGAACAGATATTCAGCTTATCATCCTAAAAAAATGTGTTAGTGAGTAAAAAAACATGTGCTTAGATTCAGAATGAAAGAAATGCTGTCAAGTTACATTTGTGCATTTGAAAGATTAAAAGGGTCTTGTTTCATTAGTTTCACGGAAAACCTTAGCTTTGCAAAACTGTGTAAAAAAACTTCATATGCTTTTCCCAATTCATGTTCTTTCCTTCCTTTTCACTTCTTGCTTAGGCTAAGTAACTGGAAAGTAAACCTAGTCAAAGTTGCATTTCTTAGTGCCTCGTAACAGGAACAGACTGTTAACAGTACTTTAGCAAGGCAGATAGAGAATCAAAATACTTTTTCACATAAAACCACAAATTCCTGTAAAAAGACTTCAGAAAACTGAAACAGTTTTTATGTTTTTTTCAGAAATGTTTCCATCAAGGCTAAGCTTTGCATAGGCACAATGCTTATCTGGCTTTACTCATCTTTCTTAATATTGCTATCCTGTAGCTCTCTTGAAAATATCTTCTGTAGGGAGGGACTGCTTACCACTAGAATTACTAAACATTTTGTACTTAAAAATGCAAAACATGAAACCTTTGAAACTGGAATGATTGGTTCCCAGCAGTGGAAATAAGAATGACATACCAAGTCATCAAACGTTTCAAAGTGTCAGAACTAGTTTTCTCTTTTATGATAGAAAACAGTGATAACCTTGTAATAATAGAAATGATATATTACTCAGTAAAAATTTTGTACATAGATTCGAATGAAAGAGATATTGAGGGTTTTTAGTTTGTTTGGTTTGGTTTTGCTGACTTCTTGTAATTCAGTAATTCATCATTTTGCTTGATGAATCACCTTCCCAAAAGTTTTTTGAGTAAATATTTATTCTTGTTAGGCTGGACTCAGAAAACCTAAGCTAGCATGTATTTCTATGCTTTCATATCACTCTTGCTCAGATGTGGCTGCAGCTAGAGCAGCAAATTTCAGTGGATGAAACTGCTGCATGCATGTGGCTTTGATCAATGGCCTGTCAACTTTACAGCACAATTCCTTGTCTTTTGTTTTATCGACATGATATGCTAGAACTTTGATGGGAAGCCTTGGTATCTGCTTGTTTCCTCCTGCTGTTCATGACATTGCCTTAGCATAATGTGGAGAGGGAGGTGGAGACAGGTAATCAAATATATTTTCAATTCGGATTTCTTTATTAGAAATGAATATCCATTTTGGTACTTGGAAGGCTTGGAGCTTTTCATCAACAGTCTCATAATTGAATTAAAAATCTCTCAGCTGTCTAGGGCTGTAATATGCTTCCTGTTGTAGGAGACATACTGTAGCTGTTGCTCCTCATGGATCCTCTTCATGTGTTTGTGCTCTTCTGACCAGGTAGCCAAAGATGTCTCTGTCAGACTGCACCATGAGCTGGAGAGTGTGGAGGAGAAACGTGTTAAAGCAGAAGATGAAAACGAAATCCTTCGGCAGCAAATCATTGAGGTGGAGGTATCCAAGCAGACACTGCAAAATGAGCTAGACAAGTTAAAAGAGGTAAGCAGTAGTCAGGGAAGCCATGCAGATTAGTGTTGCTGGGTAAAATGGGAAATTCGACACACAGGCATCTTAGACTAATTCTTAAATGAAATGCTTGCTGATATGCTTGTACAATTGCCAAAAAGGTGTCCTTTGCTATTTGTCCCAAGTGGGTTGGTAATTTAGAAGGAATAGAGAGTTAGATGAGCAGTGCTGGGGCTTTTGTCCAGGGCTTCTCACAGGGCTTCTGTCCCATTTTAAACTGGCTTCTTAAAGCCTCTTTTCCTACTGGAGTAAAACTGTCTTTCATTTGACTCCAGCTACCTCTGACTCTCGTTTACACAAACTGGGGCCTCTACCTATTTGAGAGTCAAATGAGATATGCATGACTTCTCTCTGAGAGATGGTTCAGATAGGCAAGCTGTTGTTTTGGCTAGTGCTCTTCAATGGTGACAGTGGGGGCCATCAACAAGAGCTAGGCAGCAGGAATGTGGTCTGTAATGTATAAATAACATTGCCCTTCAGGCACAGAGATGCTCTCTGTTGAGAAAAGAGATCATTTCAATTGGAGCTGACACACAGTCATACTGGGTGAAGTAATGATCCTTGGAAGCAAGTGAGTTGAGGAGCAGGGATCAGTAAAGGAAGCCAGATACTAATGGTGGCTCTTTACCAGAGCTCATATCCCAGTCTGTAATGGTATTTCCGTTCTTTTAATAGTATAGCAGCCTTTGCTCTGTTTTGAACCAGGTTGTGATAGAGCATTTAAACATAGTGAGGTAAGGCATTTATCCTCTGAGCCCTGGTCAGATTTAGAGAGGTGGTGCAACTGTGCATTGTTTTAATCTTTCAAACATTGCTTGCAAGTCAACTGGTGCAATGCCTGACTCAGTTTTATAAGGACAACCCCTATTTAATTTCTCTATGTGTTTGGGTTGTGGGTGCAGCATAAGAGTTTTGAAGCATTTGTGCCTAACAAGGCAGATCATCAGCCGGTGTAGATATCAGTGTTTCTTATATATTACTTAGGAGCCTGACAAAAAAGATAAAGTCTGCATGGTGTTTTGCTATTCTTATTTCTCAATGTTATTTGTGAATGCTGTGCTTAATGGACATGATACCATGTTACAGGGTCTATAGTCTAAATTCCATACAAAAATACTGTGCCATCAGCTACCCAATATATTGCTTGCTGATTAATACCCAGGTCCACTAGATACTGCTTAATAATCTTTAAGCAGGTTGAAGAACTAAATTGTGGGTGAGCAGTGTGAAAGAAACTGGTCTAGCAGTGCCAGAGTCCCAATCTAGCTCTAAACATGCTGAATTTACCCTGCTTCTTAGATTGCTTCAGCCTAGCAGGACAGGGATGCCCAACTGTCTCTGCTGCATTACAAGTCAAAGTGAATCTACCCTTACTTTGGAAGTAGACTTTGCCCTGTAAGAGCAAAGGCTGGACAGAAGATAGGGTAAGGGGGAGATGACAGGTAGAATGATGGTATGTGTTTATGCTGATCTGGAGGCATAGCAGGGCATAAGATGCAGTAGCAGTAGTAGAGATAGTCTGGTTTTTCATAGCATGAGTGGTGATTTCTCTGGGAGTCAGAATTTCAAGGGGTCACAGTAACTGAGAAGACTGAGGTTTGGGTCCTCAGCAGGTCACACGAGGACAGATGAGCAAAAAGGTGGAGAAACACAGTGATATGAGTGCCAGATAAGTATGTGTTTGTAATGTTGTTGACATTGTTGGGGGGGGGGGAATCTTGCCTCAAGATGTATTCAAGTAACTACCAGAAGCAGTGCCTCTTTAGAAGCATTTAATGTGTACAAAGCTTGAAAGGAATGATGTATTCAAGCTTTATATACTACCAGAAGCAATGCCTCTTTAGAAGCATTTAATGTGTACAAAGCTTGAAAGGAATGTACCCTCTGATACAGCCCACTGTCACCAGAGCTCATTTTCTGTAATTATAGAATTACCATAGAATGATTTGGGTTGGAAGAGACCTTGAAGTTCATCAAGTTGCAACCCTCCTTGCCAGGCCAGGGACACCTTTCACTAGATCAGGATGCTCAAAGCCCTGTCTAACCTGGCCTTGAGCACTGCCAGGGATGGGGCAGCCACAGCTTCTCTGGGCAACCTGTGACAGTGCCTCACCACCCTTACAATAAAGAATTTCTTCCTAATATCTAATCTAAATCTACCCTCTTTCAGTTTAAAGCCGTTACCCCTTTGTCCTGTCCACACATGCCCTTGTAAAAAGTCCTTCTCCAGCTTTCTCATAGCCCCCCTTCAGATACTGGAAGGCTGCTATAAGGTCTCTCTGGAGCCTTCTCTTCTCCAGGCTGAAGAAGCCCAATTCTCTCAGCCTGTCTTCATACAGCCTCTGGACTTGCTCCAACAGGTCCACGTCCCTCTTGTTGGGGTCCCCAGAGCTGGACACAGTGCTCCTGGTGAGGTGTTGTGAGAGCAAAGTAGATGGAGATAACCACCTTCCTTGTCCTGCTGGTCACACTCCTTTTGATGCAGCCCAGCACATGGTTGGGTTTCTGGGCTGCAATCTCACACTGCCTGCTTATGTTGTGCTTCTAACCAACCAGCATCCCCAAGTCCTTCTGTGCGCTGCTCTCAATCCATTCTCTGCCCTTCCTGTGTTTGTGCTTGGGATTGCCCCAACCCAGGTGCAGGGTCTTGCACTTGGCCTATCCTTGACTGTTCTCAGTTCTTCTCTGTATCATCATCTGATCAACAAAAAGATTTTCTCACATCTGCATTCATGTTCATTGCTTCATTCAATGCTAATTTCTGCTTTGTCCTGTATACAATTCCCTCAGGTCCAGTTTCTCGCTGCAGTGGATGGCATATATGTTGATAATGTATTTTGCATGCTGAAATATCTTTAAGAATTGTACACATCTCTGAAAACACTCTTTCTTTAGAGCCACCTTAGTTTTGTATCAGAATCTTTTGAGGAATTTCTAATGTTTACAGTGTTTAGTGCTGTTATATAGTCTTTCACCCCAGTACTTGTTTTGATCTCCGGTGATACTTTCACCAGGTTTTTTGTGTGTGTGTGTGTGTGAAGTATGTACAGGTTGCTCTGTCTAAATAAAATTCTTATTCCCTTATAAAAAGCCTTACAGTTTTAACTGGGAAATTAATTTACACCTCCTCCTGACCATGTAATTTCAAGTTGCTGTGTTAAGTACATATGAGGTAGGCTTTCTTCTTGTGCCACTGAATAACACTCCTCAGTGTATCTTGGCTTTGCAAATAAAAGAAGCAAAGTTACAACAAAGAGAAAGGATGACAAGAAGTCACCTGCCATGTCCTTCAGAGTGCTCTTATCTCCTACTGCTGTGTCATAGCTAATGTACTTTATTCCCCAGTCCCAGATGCTTCTGAATTTCCATTTGATGACATGCTTTCAGAAGCTTTTGCACTATCAAAACCACACCTAGACTCTTGTTCTCCTATCTGCCAGGTACTCCCCATCATCAAAATATTCTGTTTTTCAGATGTTTCAATAAGGAGCTCTCAAATCATCAGTGAGTCACTGCCAGGTTTTTAGGACAATGCCACCTCTTTCCTTTTTTTTTTTTTCTTCTCTTTATTCATAAGCATGCTCCATCCCTCCAGCCTTTTGCAGTATTTCCTATAGATGAGTTTTGAGCTAAGATACAACTGGTAAGGATTCTTAACCGGTGGTTGTGGATTTTATCCAATTCTGATGTCTTCCGGATAGACACTGTTGATGAATGTCTTCATCAACACTCCTGCATTCATTTTGCTTAATCATGCCACTCTGCTTCCTTTTTCTTAAAGTCCTCTTAGATGAAAGATAACACAGTGTTTTCCTTTCCCATAATGTTTTGTATTTTGGGTTTTTTTTCTTCACATCTTGTTTATCACAGTGTAGGTTCATCAGTCTGCTACTTTTGGCTGAAATACTTCCACTAATTCTTTTGAAGCTACTTCTTTCACAAGGTAATAATGTTTTCTGTCTGAATGTTTTTTAACCTTACTGACTGTACCAAGTTTTTCTGTTTCAGTCTTCCCAAACTGCTGCAGCAGTGTAGTTCATTGGGTTTGGGTTTGTTTTTTTCCCCCACAATTCTATTCACCTGCGTTTTCAGATTCTCTTTTTCAATTCTTCCTTTATTTTTTTTTTTTGGTGAACTTTTCAGCTGGTTTTGGGCTTCCCTCTGATGCTTTTTTTGTGGCATTCTCCGTCAAAGCTTCAGAGTTTTCCTACCACTGTGAACACTTCTTTGTAGCATATCCTTGCAAAACTGGGATATTTCTTAGAACTGTCCTTTCTAGGAATTTGCTAGGATTTTCTGTGACTTACCAAAGCTGTTTTTGCCTTATAGCTTTAGAAGCAAAGGCAATGTACCGTCACTGATTCAATAAGTACACATATCACTGCCAAGGCTTGCTTGCTTTTTTGTCTTGTTGTCTAGGTTATTAACATCTCCACTTGAGTCAATAAGAGAGAGGAAAAAACTGTTCCATCACTAACAGGTTACGTCAGCAACATCCCTGCAATTTTCCTCTTCTTAATATCTTAATTTAGGTCATGAAAAATAATTATGTATATTAAGAATTTAACGTGGTCAGCCAGCAAGCATTCAGGAAACTCTTTCCAAAGCTTCCTTTCTTTGCACCAATGCGACCGCCTTACCAGTTCTCTCCTTAGCAACACAGATCTACAAAACAGATCTTTCCTTAAAGGCTTGACAAAAACAAGTAGATTTTCTTTGAGATCTGAACATCTTCCACTCTAACCCATACCAAACAGCACTTCCTTGGAGACACCAGGGCATCCTTAAGGAACATCTTCCTTATATTTTCTCAGCAAAGAGAATTTACAACTAGATGATCTATCTTGAGTGTAAGTTTAAACCATGAAATAATGCTTGGCAAGTGTTGGGTGCCTTTATGTGTAGCGACCATAAATTCCCCTGCAGTTAATACCTCTCAGAGTAATTCTCTCTGTAATAACTCTTTACCTTGGGGAGAATAAACCATTTTTACTATTTACTGTAGCAGTATGCTGAGATAGCATGTGACCCTCTCCTGTTCCCCATGGGGAGAATGAGTGAGTCCATTGCATGTTTGCAGCCTGGGTTTGAAGTTGTGAGCCAGGGAAGAGAAAGAGACGTGGCCATGGCAGTGCTGACACTGCCTGGGAAGGGTAGTCCTGCCGGGCTGGACAAAGAGAGGGGAGGAATAGGGAGGGGAGGACAGGGTTAGCAGCTGCCAAAAGATTTTATGTGAATGCTATGAAATAGTTCAGTAAGAAGCAAATGAGAATGGTGTGACTGAAGAAGTGGAAGAAAGAGGCATTTACTGCTTGTGGGACAGCCATACCGAGCAGGTGACAGTCTCTACTGCTGCTGAAAGTAGAAGTACAGGAGGGGGAGCAACAGGAGGTGTTGCTTTCTCTCTTACAAGGACCTCTGGTGTGGCAGTGAACCTCCCCCCATGACACTGAGGTTTTCTTGGCCAGCTCCTAACTAGTTGAACTAATCTGTGCTTTAAATTCTCCGCAGTATTGGGAAAGTTAGAGGCATGAGTGCTGTTCTCTGGGCATGTTTATCTGGAAATCATTTCAAGTTGATGGAGGACCATGGCTGCAACTTCTGTTCACTGGTGTTTTTACAGAAAGGCAGAGGCAAAATGGGAAGGCAAGAAATACTGTTTCCATTCATTTCTGCATGAGAGGACAGAAGTTCAAGTCCACTGGCCGTTAGTAATATCTCTAGCACATCTATTTAGGATGCAGACTGAGATGAAAAGCAGTACGTACTGTAAATGGGCTTTCCCATGTTACCTATGGGCTTTTTAGGGCAGTGCCTTCTCTCAAGGCTCTTTCATCCAAGGCTTAATTGATAATGGGGATGCTGTCATGCCTGAGCTTCCCCTCTCCTTCTCTCCTACAGCTCCTGATTTTTGAGGCATAGCTCAAAATCTGCTGCTTTTAACAGTCAAAGTAATTTTTTGGTTAAAATATCTGTACTTTTTAACAGAGTAAAAAGATGCATTCAGATGCTTATAAAAACAATAGAAATGTGCGAGATGAGATCTTTCAAGCATATTATTTAGAGGCAAATTTTGTTCTCAAGTACATGTGTACTACTACACTTAACATCACTAGAAGTAGAGAGTGTTTTGGTGATAGAAGAATTTAGCTCTATAAACATAATAAAGCAAAAGGAAATTTGGAGGCTATTTCTTAGAGCTGAGCATGACAGTTTGAACATTTTAAGTAGGGCATAATCATGTAGCATGTGTAAAGTGTGATTATTCCAATCTGAAGTCACTTTTCCCTCTTTTCTCTTTGATATAAAGATATGGTGCAAAGTAATATACAAATGGCAAGGAAATTATTCTCGGTGAAAACATGCTTGTTTATAGAAAGTATTACCCATGTTTTCATAATGTTCTTTTGGGTGAAGTGGGTCTATACTGTGAAGAATCTGATTTTTGTGATATATGACTTTTTGTAGTTATCGATTTTAAATGATGGGAATTCACTGAGACTTGTCAGCTGTAGATTCAAATAGCATTAAAAGGGCTAAGCAAGATCACCATGTTTACTCAGTAACCTGCTTAGAAGTTACTGCTTGTGACAGTTGTAAGTAATGAAGTCTCGTGCAATAATCATCACTAAAACCATTAACTGAATCAAAGTTTTACCACAGCACCATTTTGTCTTCAGTATCTTTTTTTCATTGTGATAAATAATGAATTGGTACCTAAACCACAGTGAATGATTTATGGCATTTCAGGAGCTGTACAGATAGTGAAATGGTCTGCACAGCATTAGTACAGACAGGATGGAGGGAAGATGTGGGAATAGATCTCACTAGGCTCAAAATGTATAGCAGCTAAGAAGCAAACTCAGTAATATAATTACTTTTTTTCCTCCAAGAAATTTTATTATGTCTTATAATGCACTGTCCATGTTTCTTTTTAGAAATTTAAACCATAGAGTTAAACACACTTCCCTGAAATTTTCAAAGTGCTTTGTGCCAGTCTCTTATGCTTGTAAATGCTCCCCCCGGCCCCAAACAGTATCTGCATCTAAATTTGTGACTTACAAAATGAATTTTCACCAGGCTCCAGCTAGTCTTTACTCTCTAGATATTTGCTATTTGTCCACACTTACCAGCAGTAGTCTGACACTGCTTCCAAATCCTGTTAGAATGCTGGAAGTAGAGGGTTTTGAGAGAAAGTAATAGTGACTCTGCTGATCAGATCCAGAGTTTTATTTCATGCTGTTCTGTCACTTAGACTGGACGCAGCCTCTCAGCCCAGATGTGGGCTTCCTCTAACTCACCCACTTGCTCTCAAGTACTTTGGTGGACCTCAGGTAGCTTTTGCATATGGAGAAATTACGTTTAAGCAATGGCATTTTCAGGAGGATCAATGAGCTATCGTAGCTACATGGTTGTCCAAGTGCTGGTTAGGTATAAGGAAACCTTTCTGTAGGACCTGAAATGCCCCACTTCTAATGTGTTTTTCTTACTATACAGCAAAAGTCTTCCAGTAACTAAAAGACTGCTACTCTTTCAATAACAGCGACTGGCATGGAGATAACCTCCACAAAGCTCAAATTGTGTATCAGTCTCCCCATCCTCCACCCAGCTACCAAAAATAATTCTGCTGCCTGTCACGTGGGCTTCAGCAGTGACAGTGCAAACAAACTGTAACCTCTGTGACATCTGTGTAAAACTTCCATGGGAAAAAGATGGGCTTATTTTTTACTTTTTATTTTTCTTTCCCTTAATCTATGCACAGCATAATGAAAGGTTTTCTTCAGCAAGCCCTTGTGAAAAATTGGTAACAAATCCTTCAGGTGCTGTTTTGGGAGGAAAAATTGGGGCATGCTTTCCATATTCTAAATCATGATCCAACTGGAGTATAAGTCCTCAATGAAGTCAGTACACTTTGCTTTCCTTGCCAAGGTGTGGGCAAGACTTTGTTCCAGGGCAAGGAAATTTTCGCAGCATGCTGCTGTTCTGTGAGCAGAAACAGGGATTTAAAGCTGGAATATCCACAGCTGAATGTACAAGGAAGTTAATTAGCAATGTCCCTTGTCTTTCTGCTCTTTGGTGAAATTCAGATCAGACACCATCTGGCAACTGTTCACAAAGAAAGTGTCGTACAGTGCTTGGGGTGGAGATGGGTACCCAGGACATGATGGTTTCAGAGATGTCCTGTGATCTGCCCACCCTGCTCTCCTCCCAGGGCTCAGAGGAGCCAGCACAGATCATAAGTGAATCTGGCCTTAGGCATATCAGGGAGCTCCAGCTAAGGGAGAAAGGGTACATAAACCTATAAAAAAGGAAGCTGGCATTGCCAGCAAGCTCAGTGCCACCACTCTTGTGAGGCACAGCTTTCCTGCTGCCCTTTGGCTGGCTCACAGTGAGCAAGCGCCAACTGTTTTCATCTCACATCGCTGGTAATTTCATCCCAGAATCTGGAGCTCTGGGTAGTGGGATGGAAAAGAGGAAGATGCGGTCTCTCAGTGTGAGAAGAGGAGCTTTGTGAGATGCATGGTTTTTACCAGATTTCCCAGACTGCCTGTGGTTTTTGTTGTGGTGATATTGCGTGTAGGAATATGTGTCGCATAGGAGTATTGGCAACTATGGGACAGCACTGTCCAGAAATGCTTAGGCAAGTGAAAAAAAAGTCAGAGCTATTGATTTTTGTCCTTATTTTAAAGGGTTAATTGATTATTTCTCTTCTTGGATTAATTATTTACACGTGCTTCTCTAGCTCTGTTTTTAAGAGGACCTTATTGCACAGATAAGTTATGAATTATTAATGCTGCACCACTCAAGCTGTCAGAGGATGAATGAGGGAGAAAGTTCTGATGGTCTTGGCAAGTTCAGCGTTGCCACATGCTCCAGCGCTAGGTTTTCCCCTGCCCTATCCCCGGCATTGTGGCTCTGCCACCCAAAGCCTTACTGGCTGTCAGGCAGCCCAGCTTGGCAGTGCATCACATGTCCTCCAGATCTGCCAAGTAGTTCTCTGTTCCCCTGAAATGGAAAAATGGAGTTGGTCGGTGCAAGTAAGTCAAGAAAAGGATTTAAGTGGTAAAGAGGTGGAATTGAGCAGTTGTGAGCCTTCAAGCAACCTCAGATCAGCACATTTTGCACTTTTCTGTAAATAACCTGTTTCTTTTATGCCACAGATGAGGACACTTTCACCCATCTTGGTCTTCTCACAAGCCCAATTCATGCCAAAATGCTGGCATATGCAGCACTTCAGCCTCTTTCTTATCCTCGCAGGAGTGATCCCCACACCTCCATGGGTTTTGCCAGCAGTTCTATTGCCAGGGAACTCACTGCAAGGCAAGTTTTTCACCTTGTTCCTATACTCAGTCTGCTGAGAAGTGCAGGAAAAGATTCTGTTCTGTGGGAGGAGGCAAGACGAAGCCTTCACTTGGTTTTGGTTTGTGCCTTGATGTGAGAAAGCCTGAAGTTTCTTTTAGGTTCATTCAATCTGTAGAAAATATGCCATCTGCATCTAATGGGTACATTACCTATGTTTTCTTGGTTTCCTTTTCTTTTTACTGTCTATTTTGTTGCTAGATGAAAGCTTGAGTCCAAATGAATATAAGCATTAGAAGATAGTCTTACCAGAATACAGAAATTTTAGGTCTTGCTCCAGTGACAGTAGCTGGTGCTGGGGAGGGTCAGTTGTGGTGATATTTAGGGACATCAGTATAATGTCTATGTGGGCAGAAGGAGCACAATGATCCATCTGAGATTGCCAGATGTACGTATTAGTCTATTTCAGGCTGCTTTCTCAGGGATCACTCCAAAATAGTTACAGTCCAATCTATTCAGCATGCTCTTGCTGCAGTCAGCTGTGCCAAGAGAAACTGGGTCTTGTGCAGAGATTGGTGAAGGCAGCTCTCCCCACCATCGCTGTCTGCAGTGTTCAGTATAAATTCCCATTCCTGATTTCAGTGGTGTCAAAACGGCAGACTTGCAAGTGATGAAGGAGGGAATAAAGTAATTAAATGACATGATAAACAGTTCTAAAGCAGATTTAAATCTGAAAGCCTTTGTGTTCCTTTTCTCTTTAATGTTTTTCATCATATATATTTTTCTATGAAAAAAATAATTGAGGATTATTTGTTCATGTCCGCTTTCAGTTCTCAAGAGTCTGGTCCTTCATAGAATATTTTGGGTTGGAAGGTACCTTTTAAATATCATGTAGCTCAACCCCCCTGCAATGAGTAAGGGCTTATGCAACTGTACCAGGATGCTCAGAGCCCTGACCAACCTTACCACGAATGTTCCCAGGGATGGGGCATCCACCACCTCTCTGGGCAACCTGTTCAGTGTTTTACCACTCTCATCATAAAACATTTCTTCCTTATGTCCAATCTAAATCTAGCCTCTTTTAATGTAAAACCATTGTCCCTTGTTCTATCACAATAGACCCTACTAAAAAGTCTGTTCCCATCTTTCTTATAAGCCCCCTTTAAGTATTGAAAGGCCACAATAAGGTCTCCCCATAGCCTTCTCCAGGCTGAACAACTTCAACTCTCTCAGTGTGTCTTCATAGGAGAGGAGCTCCAGCCCTCTGATCATCTTCTTGGCCCTCCTGTGGAACCGCTCCAGCAGGTTCATGTCTTTCCTATTCTTAATGACGCTAGAGCTGAATGCAGTTACTTCAGGTGGGGCATCATGACACTTGTGTAGGGGACAGAATCACATCCCCTGAACTGCTGGTCATGCTTCTTTTGGTGCATTGCAGGATTCGGTTGGCTTTCTGGGCCACAAGCACACATTTCTGGCTCATGCCCAAGTCCTTCTCCTTAGGGCTGCTCTCAATTCCCTTATCCCCCAAGCCTGTGTTAATACCAGGGATTGCCTCAGCCCACGTTCAGCACCCTGCACTTGGCCTCGCTGAACCTTGGTGCCATCTGCAAACTCGCTGAGGGTGCTCAATCTCACTGCCTGTGTCATTTATGAAGATACTAAACAGTACTGTCCCAACACAGAACCCTGAGGGACTCCACACATCACTGATCTTCATCTGGACACTGAGCCGTTGACCACTACTTTTTGGATGAGATCATCCAACCAATTCCTCATTCACCACACAGTCCACCAATCAAATCCATATCACTTCAATTTAGAGAGAAGGATGTTGTGGGGGACAGTGTCAGAGGCCTTACAGAAGTCCAGGTAGATGACATCTGTAGTTCTTTCCTTGTCCACTGCTGTAGCCACTCCACCATAGAAGGCCACTAGGTTGGTCAGGCTGTCTCAGACCACCTCCTTGTCCTCCATGTGCCTTAGCATAGCTTCTAGGAGGATCTGTTCCATGATCTGCCCAGGTACGGAAGTGGTTCCCCTGATCTTCCTTTCTAAAGGAGTCCTAGTTTTCTGGTGCCATGCTCATGCGTCTTATATGATGACTTTATTAATTTGTTGATTATTCCCAAACCAGAAGATGTACTGCATATTGCCACAAGTATCACAAACTGTGGGCAGTTATAGAGAAAGGTTCCCATATTAGTCTGAAATGTAAGTCCTATGTTACTTAGCAGTATGTGAAATGCTGAAAATTATCTGTGGGAAGGAGGTTACTGTTGTACCTTGACCATTATGCATCAAAATGGATCTTTGAAATGCCCAGCACACCTCCCTTTTGGTGTCGTATCCTTCATCTCCTCAGAGGGCTTTCCTGTTTTCCCTTTTACTGGTCCCTCCTTGCTGGGATTCTCACATATTTTGTTCCTTCCTTCTCCACCTTAGGCTTTTCCTCTGCATATTGCAGATGTGGATGTTAAGTCGATCCCTCAGTCCTCCAGTGTATAGATGCAAACCAGCCCTTGAGGTTAAGGGCAGCTGTGATGGGCAGTCTCTAGTGCTGGGAGCTGAGCTGTGCTGTTTGAAAAGCGACTTTACAGCTGCTGCCAGAAGCTTTTGCTCCACTCAGTCAGGGCTTCAAGCAAGCACAAAAATCTTGAAACAGGAAGTTTTTCCTGTGCTATTCTGTGTTCCACCTGCTCAGCTTCCCTGGGAATACTGCAAGAACGTTCCCTTGTTGGGATAATTTGTCACTTCCATTCTGGTCCTGACTGTAGTAAGTTCAAAGGTCAAGCAAAATTAAAAAGCACTATGTCAGTGAACATTAAAGTCAAGGTGGGTTTGATCCTACAGTGCTGATGTCACTCTTGGATAAAGTTTTGCATCTGTTCAGTTTTGTTTGAGTGGATAGTGCATCAGTCCATACAACCATAGAGGAGACAGTAACTCAAGTAGCACAAATTCAGAGTAGCCCTGGCTTCTTTTGGCCACAACTGTTGTCAGAGTAACATACGTAACAATGTTATGTATTCTCTGGGGGCAGAAATGTAGAAAATGGAGTTTCTGTGGCTCTGCACAGGAAGGTTAGGCATCAGCATTCCTGCAGCTGTCTTTCATTGGACATGGCTTTGTGCTATTGCGGTGTTGGAACAAACAGATACATTGCATGAATTGCTGTCCTTCTGAGTTGGTATGAATAAGCACTATGGAGATCTTCAGCATTGTTGTTTCTTTGCAATAAGATGATCAGGAGAAAATTTGGCAGTAACTTTCTTAGTCAAAGGGAAGGAAGAGGAGCCTTGTGGGGATGAGCATTGCTGGCATGGATATGTCACACATACTTCTTCACAGATGCTTTCCTTAGAAGTAAGAGCAATAGAAAGGCTGTAGATGTGATGCCCCTCAAGTATCCACAAGTGATACTCCACAAGCATTCACAACATAATGCTCCACCAGAAGTACATTACTTCTTCAAAAAATCTGGTCTAAACAGAAAGATTTCCATAACATTACTGCTTGATTTTTCATAGCGATCACAAGCCAAGAGAGAAGGAAAAGGGAGGCCTTTCTGTACACTGTCTTCAATTTCCTAAACCAACCAGCATGTAATTCTCAGCTTTCCAGGATTCACTGAGGCTGGTTACTAATAAAGGCATTTTCACAACTAAACCTGACAGTCTGTTAACTGGTTTTAAATGTGGGTGTTGATTGGATCCTGGCACCTTTATTCCAGGTCATCAGCTGACATAATTGAAGGGGACAGGAGCACTAATCAGAATGCAAAGGTTGTCATTCTTATCATATTACAATCTGGTCTTTAAAATTGAAGCTGTCTTTTCACCCCATTCCTGGTCTGCAACTGATTTGGTTCCTCACTTGGTCACTTTAGCTTCTTGCTCTGCCATCCTGGACTTGAGTTTTGCTCAGCAGCTTGGAGAGGAGAAGGGGCACAATATGAGATTTCCGCTTGGGCAGTCAGGAGGGGAAATAGTTCAGATAAATCGCCCACCACTAACGGCTCATTTCACTCCTGTCTCAGAAGGGGGAACTGCTGGGTGAGGACAATGTGGCAGTAGCCGCTTGGAGACTTGTGATGGGGGATGAGGTATAGAATGCCTTGGAACACTTCTGAGTTTGCTTTAATTTTCTTTTAGGGGGCTTCTTGTGGTGCAGCTGCTTGTAGCTGATTATCCATAATCAAGACATTTCAAACAAAGCCATTAAGACTAATAATTCTACTGTCTCTCTGAAATTCTTCATAAAGGTTTAAAGCCTTAAACTGGATTGGCAGGTTGACATTTGCAAGGATTGTTTTTACCATGTGAAACTGCTAGCATAAAAGAGTCTAGGCATCATTAAGGATTTATTGAGTTTCTATTTTCTCCGTAAAGTACTTACTATTATTTTTAAATGAAAGATTTACGGTAATGAAATCATTAGTGACTGTGCATTTAGGGTTCTTTTCTGACAGCACTCCTAGCTATTATAGCCAAGCAGTCAGACTCTGGCTGTAAAGCATGCATAGCAGTGACAGCTTACCTTTTCCTCTTTGACAGGAGATGGAGAATTTGACCATAAGTGAGCAGATGTCAGAATGATCATAGCTGTCTGAAGGTTTTTTTTTTTTTTAAGGTCATGGTATAATATCTCTTTGGCTTTTTACTGTTTTCCTTCTTTAATTGCAGGCTTAGGGGGGGGTTGTGACTGAGTGTGTGTTACAAAAGTAGTCCTGGGGAGTGATGTGATGAAGAAATGCAAAGTGAAATATCACTTACTGCCCAAACAGGGGAAAAGTCCAGATCAGTCTGTGTTAAGCTTTTTAGGACTTCAGCATTCAGTTCATGGGAATTTTGAAACACTGGAGAAACTGATGACAGTACTTACATATTTACAAGGAATTGGAGGTAGGGGGATTGAATTCCTGGAGGTGATAAAGGTCTGATTGCTGTGTGTCTGCAGTTTTTAAAAAACAGAGAAGCTGGCTATACAGCCAGGGCAAGTCAAACCTTCCCAGGTAACAGTGCAACCTCCAGAGGCAGACTGCCCAAAGGAGAGGTTTTCTTCTGTCTCAAACCATTGATTGTTTTTACAGACCTAAGAAATCCTTCAGACAAACACATAGGCATCAAAGCAACCATTGTTTTGGTTTGACATTCATTAGCAAACAATTGTGTGAGGTTTGATAAGGTAATTTAATTATAGACAAATAAAATATGAAGGTTTCAGTACCTTGCAATTGTGGGTATTCTCAATAGTGGGCTTTAAAAACCTCCAGTTACTGTTGTCTTGTGGAGTGCATACTCCTACCTGCATGATGTGGGATCCAGCAACCACACAGTCCCTTTTCTGATCTGCATTTTGTCAACCCCAGACTGTCAATTCAGTGTTGCAGCAACAGGTAATGGAATAAATTCTGGAATAGGTGAAATACAGCATGCTGCTTTAAAAGGGTAGTTTTTGTCTTGAAAATTGTATGTAAAGCAGTGTCCAGGGCTTACTGTTTGATTAAACAGACCTTCAAAGTAAATGTTTAGGGTACTTTTTGATTACCAGTCCTGAAATTTTAGCATGGGATGAGGTTTGTTCATAAACAACATCAGTAACAGTAAAACAACAGTAACAACAGTAAAAAGATGTCCTGATGAGCAGACTGTATTCCTTGGCACAGTTTGACTTTCTCTGCTATGATCAATAGAGGTAACCTCGCCTTACAATAACACATCAGAGGGCACCGGCCAACCCAACAGCTTTTACCTTCAGTAGCAGATACTAATCCGTTTGTCTGCTAGGAGGAATGGAAGAGAATACATCTCCTTCCCTTTCTTTGCTGAGCATGAGGGGAACTACATGTACAGATGTTCCTCTCACAAAACAGTTGCCTGATCTGCCATACAGCTGGTGCATGGGGCAGTTGTATGGTGCTTCCCTACTTGCAGATATATCAGCTGCAGGTTGCTGCCTGCTCCTGCTCTTTGGTGGGTTTGGAGCATTTGCTAAATGAGGGACATTAGAGCCAAAAGCTCAAAGTGAAAATTCACCTTTGACAGTGAACATATGTCTTAAATCCTCTAACAATTAATAGTTATCTGGGATTGTGCATGTCTTCCGTATTTTGCCTCACAATCATTTGCAGAGTTTTCATGAAAGGGAAGCAGGAGGGGGAGAAGATTATAATGCCCAGATTTTAGAGAGTGGTGGTACAAAGGGTGGGATTTTGGAAACAGAACAGCTCTTTCAGATATAAAACGTAATAAATTGCATCAGCATAATGATGCTCGGCAGAAGCAGAAAAGTGAGTAGCAGAAAAGGAATGTAATTTCAATTATGCCATAAGTTCACTTTCAGCTGGCACAGACAGCTCTCAGAAGGCAGACAGAATTTCCTTCCTAACCTTAATGAAATACAAGCACTCTGGTTTTAATTTGCAGTTGGCATTTCTTCTTTGGTGCAGCAGAGGTTGGAAGACACCTTCCCCCCTTTTTTGGTATGAATTTTATTTGCCTAGAAGCATTATCCATTTGTATTATTCATTCCCTGTTTTTTACAACATGAATTTCCTGTGATGATCTCATGATGTTTATGGCATTCCTTGCAATGGTGTAAACAGAGGCTGATGCCTTGTTTTCATATTTGGGTGTGGTAGGGAATATCCATATGCAAACTGTAGCTCAGCTACTCCCAGGGAGCCCTATCTACTGTCAGTTTGAGACTCATTCCAAGTACAAGGTAGATCATCTGCTAACAGTGTCAGTCTAAAGTTGGTCTCCATTGAGTTTCAGGGGTATTTACACAGTAGTGGGAAAAGATAAATTAATGAAGAAGAAAGAGCATGTGGAAAGTAAATGTAAATTTCTACGGATTGTCATTACAGCGATAACAAAAAAAAGTCATCGATGAAAAAAAAGTCAGGGATGTTCAGAGTTGTTGTGTGTGCAAGAATTTGCAGTAATCCTAAACTAATTTTTAGCCAATATAACTACTTAAAGTATGAGTAGCTCTTTCATACTCACAAAAATGAAAGGAAGGTACTTCAGAGTGTTTACTGACATTTACTAAATGCATTTAGGCTTATCAGAATACTTTTAGTCAGAGACCCTCACTGTAATTCGCCAAAGTTAATAAAATGCATCATGGAGTTCTCTGTGTGAGTTATCCAGGCTTACTGATGGGGAAGAGAGAGGCACAGGATTATTTAAAACATATACTACTTTTTGTTGTTGTTATTGTGCCTGATCTCTTGAGTAGGGATAACCATTGGGCTTTGAGGCCCAACCACTATGCAATGAATTCTTATCCTTTTAGTGCAACTACAGTAGTTTGTCCAGAGGTACTTTGAAGACATCTTTTTGTTTTATTTTGTTTTTCAGATTAGAATTATGTACGTGTGTGGGAGTTTCTTCCTGGTTTGAGTATCCTTTTGTTGACAGCACTCCAAATCACAGCTTTTAACAGCAGTCTTTAAATCCCCATCTTTTCTCCTCAGTGTCTACTAGAGAAAACGTTTCTTCCGCTACTTACTCTGCTCCTTTAGTCCAAGACAAAGTGACTTTTATGCTGGCACAGAGGGTTGCTGGAGGCAGAAGCTATTGCAGAATAACTTGTTGGGTAGGCAGCGTAAACAAGTCACCAGTCTGTGAAACTCACGGCTATGTGATCATCACTAAAGGGCAAGGGTTTAGGGAGACTTAAAGGAGACTAGGCATGCATCTGTATGAAATGAACAACCGGACCTGTCATATGAATGCAAATATTACCACAAGTTTTAGGAATTAAAGCAGCACTGGATTTAGGATTGAAGTGTACATAAAATTTGGAGATTTACCTGAGTTCCCATTAGCTTGAAGGGATTTCCTGTAAAAGCTGCTTATTTTGGGCAGTGATCATCCCTAACTTGCTTTCCAAAGGGAATGTGCAGGTGTCTCTCAGTCCGATATGCATAACCTTGCTAAAAAAATAGTGAAGCTGAGAAGCTTCACAGCTCCAAATCCCTAACAGAAGGGATTACATCTGAATCAGCCTTGGATTGAAACTCCAGTTTCATATTCTTCCTTCATCTGAGCTATTCAGAATCCTCATTCAAATGTCAGAAGTCCATTTCTGTAATGTGCTTTGGCAGCTCAATTTGTTTATTCTCAATACAGCTTCCGGACATGACTGGCTTTTCTTAGCTGATGCTTATCTTCTGCTCAGGAACTTTAATTAAAAATAGTACATCTTAATAATGCAGTCACTTGTGTAATTTTTCTCTGGCAAAATAAATTAAATTTAAGTAGGCTGTATCATCTTGCTGCTTACTGATGGGGCTTTTTTCTTTTCTTTTTTTTTTTTTTTAGAATGGAAAGTACTAGATAGATGAGCATCTAATTAGTAATTCAACTGAACCAAGGTCTTTATTTTTAGTACTTTCTCCCAATAGTAAATGAAGGAATGATAATGTTATGGAATTTCTAGGAAGTCTGAAAGTCTAAGTTTTAGCTGGTGCATGGCTTTAACAAGCCTTTTTAGCAAGGTTTAGACTATCATCTTGGTTGTATAAGCTTAATCCTGACTGTCATAAAATAGGATTTAGTGCTGTTCTGTACCTTCCCAGAAGAGTTGGGAGTATACAGGATTTGTGTGGGTAGGTATCTGAGAGGAACAGCTGTGTAACAGATCTGCAGTAACTCATGGAGCCTGTGGGCTGCAGCATCATGGGGGGATTTGGGCTCTGGTTTTGTGCAAGGGAAGAGCTGCCACTCAGTGCCAGCCGCCTTCTCCAGGACATGAAGGGATGGACATGGTGCAGCAGAGCTCAGCACAGTCTGGTGGGCACTGCTCTTTGTGCTGGGGTGGAGAAGCCAAATCTAGAGAGAGGTCAAGATCCATTCAGAGATATGTATTTCCATGATCACTGAAATGGGTTAAAAAGTATTCTCCAAGTTTTTAAGTCCTTTGGACAGAGGTTATATAAAATCTGTTGGTCCCCTCTTTACATTTACTAGATCTAATGTAAGAAAAATAGGAGTCATATGTATGACCAAGATATTGGAGTTGTTACGCAGGTGGGAAGTGGAAAGAAGGAACTGGACAGAACAAGTGCTGGGTGTACAGATTGGTGGTACTGCTGCAGAAGTGAGAAGAGGACAAGAATTAATCCCATGCCACCTCAGCACCGCTTGGAAAATTCCACCCAGATTTTGGGATTTTATTGTATCTTTATTATGCTGAATTTCATAGTGTCCTGGATCACTTGGCAAAGGGACCAGTGGTGGTTTTCCATCTCTTCTGTAGGCTAGAACTGATAGGTAGGTAGGATTAAAAGGTTTTTGTGTGAGTTCAATAAATAAAGCAGTGCTTAACTGCTTTCCACAGACTGCTGGTCTTCAGGCAGACCTTCACGGCAAACTCACCTTGCTGGACTTATTCCCTTACTGTCCCTGGAAATAGATAACATCATCAGCTGGTTCCTTGGATCACCTGTTATTTTGATGTGCATGGTTAAATACTCATGTATTTTACTACAATTTCAGAGGGCTGCATTGTCAGAGAAGCTGTGCTTTGGAACATGGGGTCCATTTATGGTTGTTTCCTTTGTAGACACCCATCATCCTGCTAGCATTCAGGAGACGCGAGCGACTTTCTTGCTCAGCTTTCAGTGTGTGGACACAGGCTCACTGGGTGCTGGAATCACTTGCCTGAACTCACTGGAATGGTGCCTGCCTAAGATCATATGCCTAGTGGGTTGGTGCTGGTGGAGCCAGGGCTGCAGTGTGGTAAATCCCTGGGAACAAAGCCACCTCTGGAACTGGAGCCCAGGAAAGTGCCACGTGCCTGTCCCTGCAAAAGCAGCATCCAATATGTCCTTCTAATACTGCCCTCCCTGAAGGATTGCTCAATGGCAGCACCAGGTTCCTTCTCTCACGGTTTTTCTACCACATAGGAAAATAGAGCAGAATTGCTGTTTGCACCCAAAATGGCCCCACACAGAAACAACTTTTATCCACACTAGCTGTGGATCTGGAAACAAGGATAGTCTTGAAATGAGTCTTACGGTGTTCTTTGTGGGTAAGATCTGGGAGTTGAAGACTACCTGAGAAGGAAGTACGTGCTTCCTATCACACCCCTCCCTTTGAATCAAATCTGACAAAGGGTGATTAATCACTGACTTGCAAAGAACTTTATTCATCAGGTTAGCGGTGAGACATGATTTTGTTCTTCTTCAGGAGTTTGGTATGCTTCATATGTCTATTTCTGACTCACGTTCCTTGTGTTCAGTGGGAATTCAAGTGGTCGATGGTAAAGGTAATATGGGGAGGTCTTTACCGAAAAGTTGAAAAAGGCAGAAAAAATGAAGTTTTGAACTTCCTTGGAGACTGTTCCTTTGAGTCAATATTCAAGGACATGGAATAGCATGGAATTACTGGTATCAACCCCAAGGCTCTTTTCACCCACTGCACAGGTTCTAGCTTTGTGCAGAAAAATTACGCATGGTCTTCTCTAGGTGAAAACTGAGTATTAGAGGCACACAGAAACTCCAGTGGGAACTATCAGAGCTGTTAACAAACTTTGCTTTCTGGCATGCACATGCCTTAGACCTTTGCAAGCACGCAGAGTATTCATCTGAGGATGCAGAGATGTGTATTCCAGCAAATCTGCTACAGCACGCAGTGAATGCTAAACAAGAAATTCTTGAACAACTGGGGGTGGGAGGTCTTCAGTATTTTCCATCATAAATTTTAATGTATGTAGCAGACAGAAGGAGTATTATATAAAAAGTTAATGCTTTCAGATTTTTCTGGTGCTGACCTATGGCAAGGAGGCCAGTATTTGTATTATTTCCGTGGTATTTTTTTCGTAGGGGAGGAGTAAAAGCAAAGAATAGAGATTTTAACTTGAAGCCATTTGTTCCTGTGAAAGTATGATTTAAAACAAAAACTTGTTTACAAGTAGGAAGATGTGAAATCAAAGTCTGGCAAGGTAGAAATAAATTTTGTTTATAAATAAAACTTCCAGATAGTTATGCCCGAATTTTTTGGAACACTTTTTCTGTCAGAGAGACCATTATAAAATGCTAGTTTCACTACTTTGATTGTGAGGATATTATCACTTTATGTGGCCCCAAAATATGCCAAATACTTAACGGAAAAGGCAGAAGACAGTTCTGTCATAATCTACAGTGTAAAAGTGAGGCTTACGTTAACTGTATTAAGTTACCGATTAATTTTCTAAGCCATTTGCTGCAATATATCTGAAATTTTAGCAATGATAAACCCTCTAATAATGTTTCTCAGAGACATGCAGTGGAACCTAAATACAATGTAAAAGAGGATTTATGCTGAGAAGATAAACTTGTTTATGGGTATGCACTGAAAGAGATTGTAATAAAGTCTTACTCAAAGCTCCTGCATACATTCAGACTGTGGGCAGGTCTCCTATTTATATATGAGTTGGGAATATATTACCAACTGGGAAAAGGCGAGCAATGTTTTCAATCTCTATTCCAATTTTTTCCTGTAACGTGGCTGCAGCACTGTTCTCACTAGCAGACTCTCCTTCTTAATTTAGCAGTGATAAAGTAGCCCTGTAAACCAAGAAGTTTCACACTGACCTTCTGCACAGTGGCAATGAGATCTAAAAACACCCTGTTTTCTGTCTTTGATTCAGTTGCGGTTTACATTCTGGTAGGGGTTGTTCCAGACGTTTTCCAGAATGTTGTGTATATCTCAAATACATTAAGATCAGCAGCTGCAGTTTAGGTAACTTCTTGTGCTGTTCCCAGAATTCATGGCTAACTCAAGGAGGCCTGTGTCTCAAAAGAGCAGAAACATACAAATCCAAGCCAGAAGCATGTACTGTGCTTGTGAAAACACAAGGTGCATTTCACTTTGGCCAGCTGAGTAACACAATGTAGAGAGATGCATGGTGCAGCCCTTTCTTATGTGCAGGAGACATCATACGTGCTTGGATGGAAAGACCCAATAGCTGCTTCTAGCTGGTGCAGGCTCTCACTTGCCTCCAGAAGTCTCTCAGCTACTAGACACAGGGGTTTACCAAAGTGTGATTATATACATCATCGCTATTATTTTAAGTTTGCTTCTCCTGACTCTCGGTACTTTCTAGTTTCTGTGTGAATACCGGCAAAGCTTAAAAATGAGGGTGTTCTGAAGTTTTAACTGCAGTTCTGCATAAGGCCAGTGATGTGTACTCCTGCCATGTTGCTGTTGAGGACTGTATATGTTGCTAGTCTTAGGGTACCTTTTGATAGCAGGGATGCCTCTGAGGAGCAATGAGAGGTAAGTCACATTACCTAGTCACCGTACACAGAGGTCGAGAATCTACGTCTTCATTCACACTGAGTGGCCTGTGTTGAAAGCTTAAACTCGGGGCAGAGTAGGTAAAGTCCTTGTGATTCCCCATATTCTGACTATATTGGTGAATTATGTGAAGAGGGATTTAATTAGTCTTTTGAAGTCATGCATCTTCTTAACCCACTGGAACAATTCTTGACTCACACTCCCTCTGTAAGCTGGCATTCATGACTTGAGGTAAACTTAGGAGATTGTATTGAGTTCCTGTCCAGAACATCAGAAAGTTCAGAATAGGATTTCCAGTTTTGGGAACAAGCATGTGATTCTCATTCATTGTGTATAATAGTGGCCTTCATCCTTTTTCTTTGAGTGAATTTTCATCCCTGGAAACTTACGTGACACGTTTTTTTTGCTCAGTGTGAGCACAGAGCAGGTGAACCTAACAGTCTATTAATGTTATAATAAGATGCTTAAGTGAAATTGAACACAGCTAGAAAAGACTGTAATGGATAAGTGAAATTATCTATGCTGTCTTATTTAACCCCTTAGATAAAATATGCAGATGTAGGGCATGTTGAACATACAGCCATAGTGCACATTATGACTTTGTCACTTTGACATCTGTGGAGATATATAAGCAATGCTAAGCAGAAAAAGGAAACAATTGTAAATAATAGTCACACCATCTCTCTCCCTAAACGTTGTTTTTTTTCCCACTGTAACCAAGTGGATCTGCAAAATATGGTATTTCATCTTCTTAAAGTGACAAACTGCCAACTGGATAGGTTTTACGCCCCCACCCCCAGATTTGCTTTCCCCTACATCCCATAATAAGCCCTGTGCCCCTTTAGGCAGTAACTCCCATATTTTGCATGGCAGTCAAGGAAGACATTTTCTTCCCCTTAGCACTTCATGGATTTCACTCCAGGGATAACAACTTGATCTTCTTTGATGGAACACTCATCATGATCTGATTTCACTGATTAGGTTACTTGGATTCCTCCACCTGTCATTCCTCTGATCCTTTCCAGGTTCTTATGCTTATTGTGATAAAGCCTTTAATCAGATGACCTTACACCCTCATTCTTTATTTTTTTCCAGTTCTGGAGGTGTAGCTTTTTTATAACGATAGCCTTGGTATTCTTGGGTCAGTCAGTCTTAGACTAAATAAAATTAGCAATCTGGCAGTGGGTGCTGGTGGGTAACTAGGCTGTCTTGAGACCTTCCCGCTCCCAGGCCACATTGCCATCAATACCACTGGGGCTTATCCTTTAATGAAATAAAATATTTAAATTGTCATGTTATTTGATTTTCCCAGAGGGACCAACTTTGAATAGAGCTGCCAAGACATACTCTGGGTTATTGTGAAGGTTTTAGGTCTTTATCCTCTTCTACTAGATTGTAAAACCAGAAATATATGTCCTGTCAGTTGATGAACACATGCCCCAGAGTACTCGCTTTTCTTAGAGGAGCAGGAAAATCTGCTCTACCAGCTCACTCTCAAAACTCCTCCTTTTGCAAAAAAGTGTAGCACTGTGCTCTGGTTATTCCAGCATTGCTACTGCATAAGTAGCATATTTGTAGCTTATTGTATTGCAGCTGTTCACACCTTCAGCTGCGTTTTCAGTATTTAGAGAGACAGTAATGAGGAAAAAATATCTGTGTAGGAAGTATATTTTTCGAGATCTCTTCAAACTTAGTATTCAGTTGGAGTAATGAGGAGCAGATGAATGCTAACAGCATGTTTTTGAAGTCCCTTTCTACTGAAGCAGCTTTGCTTGGAGCAGTTGTCCACAGTGTCTTTAGAGACAAGTGGACGTACTCAAGGTGATAACCCACTAGATAAGCAAGAGTCACTTCAGCTTTACTCACCATCAGAAGAGCAACTTATGTCAGTTTGGTTGCTCTTAGGAGTTCCTGTTTGTGTGGTTTTTGTTGCTTGATCAAAATAAAATTTGGTTACTGTTGACTTTGTGCATTGCTTTCGCACACTGTTTAGCACACTAGGTAACACACTGTACAAACCAGGTGTGACCAACTTCTTTCTCTTAATGCAGGGGTCTGATCCAGCTTCCTGCTATGCGGGACCGCACTCATTAAACGTAGCTTACTAAAAGAGATGTAGCTCTTGTACCACCTTGATTTGTACATTTTAACGTTATTTAGTGTTGCTGTTTATCCCTGACAGCAGGTTTGCATCCCAAAGATGTTAGGTTGATACTAGTTCAAGGCTCATTGCGCCTCTTTTCATTGCATGTCACTGACGTCTCAAAGCATGAGGGGGAAGGCATCAGGCTGAAGAAAGAGGGACCACACGTAGTAAGACCAGTACATTCTTGTGAAACCTTTATGGCAGCAGGATGTGTCAGTCCCTTCTCCATATATCTCTCTCTCCATAAGTCTGGCAAACTGAACTTCAGTTTAAGTGTCAGAAAATGCCATTGATGATGACAAAACTCCTTAGCAAAATGTTGATGTGGGATGAATGCTTGCCTCACCAAAGTCCAACTGTTGAGTCCAGATGCAGCATTCTTCATTTACTGCTTGACATAAAACCATACACAGGCTCAGATGAGATTAAAATGAATATCAGAAGGTTGATGGAGAGAAACAATCAAGTTCTACCTTCCCATCCAAAGAAACATCCTTCCCTGGCTTCACTTCTCAGGTCTGAGTTGGGCCATTCTTGCTGATTTGAGACAACAGATCAAAGGGACAATAGATCTAAAAATAATCACTCACATGAATCAGACCTCATTGTGCAATTTCTTGTACTCTGGGTTTTTTTACATTTTAGAACATTCTCTTTGCATGGTGCATAGGCATTGCCTAGCTGCTCAGATTTAGGACTGTAATAGCGCTGCTTGAAAACAGGCCAAAAAAAATCTGAAGGAAAGTCGTGAAGGGACTACAAAACTTCATATTTGCGGTCTGAAACTAGTCTATAGCTGGTAAGAATAAGGGGAAGATTTCGTTGCTGGGCAGATTATCCCTATTAACATACCATCAGGCTTCTTACCTGTTTCTCTGAAGCAGCTGGTGGTGTCTGCAGCAGACATAGTACTGGAAGATGGGTAGACACCTTAATGATTCTCTGTATCCTCTTCTTACGTTTCTGCTAAAGTGGTGATCACAAATACAGGCATTCAAGGACAGTCTGTTGTCCTGAAATTAATGCATTCCTTTGAGAGACACAAACTGGGTAAGGCAGACCAGGGAGAGTCCATCTCAGTTTATGTATTTATGATAAGCTTTTGCTGCCAGTGAGACTTCCCTTTGTTTTTTTCTAATTTGTATTCAGCGTCTTTTTCAATTTGTGATGGAAGAATGATCCTATATGAAGAATTCAGTATTGGTCACTCATTTCACAGCTGTGGCCATGGTTGTCTTTCTTAATAATGAGAGTAATTATCACCAGTGACACTTATTTATGGTGGGGCATTATAGTTTGGATAGTTCGCACGTTTTCTATCTGATGTGCAGGATGCATTTTTATTTTTCCATTTGCTAAGAGAGCTACAGTTATTTTTATTGCTTTAAAAAATTTATCTGATAAGTGCTAGCACTAAAATTAGATTGCATTACTTTAAAATAGTAAGGTCATCAGCAGAAAAACTGTTTGGGGAAAAAGGAAATGTCAGAATAAATAGCCAGTTTTCACAAAGAAGACAGACAGATGGTTTGCTCATTAGCAATAGACTCCTGAAATGCCCTCTCTTGCTTTTCCTTTATTCTATAGCTAAGTGCCCTGCTGTTTGGTAGATCAGTGTCTGAGGAGCTGCTTGCTGGTCCTTAGAAGCTTTAAATTGAATCCTGTGATTGCACAGTGTTCAGGAGAGCATGGAGTGGGCTGATGACCTTCTGTTAGATGGGTGGGGATTAATCAAACATCTCTTGGGCAGAAGTCCCCTGGGAATCCAGCAAGAGTTTGGAGGGCCCAGGCCAGCATGGGACTTTGGTCTGCAGATAAGATGGAAGAGTGTTTTGCTGTCCTTGTGATGTGGAGATTACAGACATTTGCAGAGACCCAGGACTGTGCATTTCCCTACCAAATGACATGATTGACTAACATGCTCCCTTGCTTTTCCAGATGTAGCTTGGAAGAACTGGTAGGACACAGAAGAGGGAGTTTAGTGATGGACTAGATCAAGCAGCAGCTGGGGCAACCTTCAAGTAGCCTCATTAATTGTTAGAATTATAGAATCATATAATACCTTGAGTTGAAAGGGAGCCATAAGGATCACTGCGTCCAACTCCCTGCTCCTCACAGGACTACCCAAAACTAAATCATATGACTCAGTGTCATCCAGATGCTCCCTGAACTCTGACAGGCTTGGTACCATGACCACTTTCACATGAGCCTGTTTGGGTGACCGAACACCCTCACAGTGAAGAGCCTTTTTCTGATGACCAGTTTGAACTTCACTGCTCACAGCTTCATTCCATTGTTGGTGAGAGTGCTACTTCTGTACAAAACCTGCTTTTTGTACAGTACAAATCTGTTTAAAGTGTTATTGTCTGTTACTGCCAGATAGTTCTCACTGCTGTCATGCCATTCTCTCCACTTCCAGAAGTCCTTCATTGCTTTTGGTTTTGTAACTACATTGACCTTACAACTGATCTCATCTTGGGGTCTTTCCAAATGTGGGTTTCCAGACCATAGCACTTTTCTTTCCTGGGCTAGATCTTTCCCATGTATCCATTTCCAAATGAAGGGAAGAACCACTTGTGGGGCAGGGATAAGGCAGTCCTAACTTCTGTATCCTGTTCTACTGGAATTTGCACCCCGTGAGCTCTTGGAAAGCCACTGGTAGCGACTAATAGAAGTGACTTGGGAAAAAACTCCAAAGCAGAACATGCTCCTGCCTCCCCTCACGATGGCATGCCTGTTTCTCTGCATGAGTCTTCATACCAGCAGCAGCCTCTTTTACTGAACTCACCGTACTTCTCTTCTGAAAGGTTGTCTTTTGTCAGAGCTTAAAACAGGAAGATCTTAACACCTCTGACCACAGGACTGCCGCAGAGAAGTGGCTCTTCAAAGCTATAAGCTTGGCCGTTGTGTTTTGTGGGGAACTTCTTATCTATACTGCATTTTTTACTTTTTGTCCTTGATTTAATGCTTCACATTCAAGAAGACAGCAGTATAGAATTGCATAGAGGAGCAGAACTGTGCGCATAAGGGGAGCCATAAAGGTGTAAGACTTCCACATTCCTGGTTTGACAGACCTTTGAATCAACTTCATTTCTGTTGGCAGGAGCTGCATAATGGCTGGATTATGCCAGGTTGCACTTATTAACACCAATACTGAATTTGGCTCATTGCCAGGCTAGCTACCTTAACATGCAATGGCATATGTGTTTGCAATGTGGGGGAACATCAAAGGGAATCAAAGAATAAATTATGACTGTTATTTGTGTAACTGTGAAATCATGTGAGGTATATTTTTTTGCAACACCTGTCTGCTTTTTAAATTCTGCCAAATTATGCACAGATTTTACCCCAGGATAATAGAGTTTTTTCTAAATGCAGTGTAAGATAATTACATGACAGCTATCAGCTGATCTTTTAATTCCTATTGCCTGGAAAGCAGTCAAGTGACCTTAACTATAGCTGTTATTCTACATATAATATGCAGATCTTTTTAAAACACAGATTTAAAGATTAATTCTTTCAAAGATTTATGCCTCGCAACAATCCTGTGAGGTACATCCGTGGGCAAACTGAAGTCTAGAAATTAGGTGATACAAAAATCGGTGTTAAACCAGAACTCAACATTCCCATTTACCACATCCATGCTTGCATCTGCTGCTTTGGCTGTCTATCTGTACGGGGTAGAAATAGTGCTGTAGAGAAATGGAAATTATGACCTCTCTTGCAGAATAATCTGCTTGTTCTGCTCCAAAGTGGGCACAGTCCCAGGACATTTTTCATCCTTTTTCTATGTGTCTGCCTGACCTTTCACAGCTGAACTTTGGGATTCTGATGACCGTGCAGCCTCTTCAAGGCTCTGCAAGGAAGTCTACATATTTTAGGGGTTGTTTTCACCATAAATATCAAAGTGTGGGGAAGGAGAGAAAAAACAATATTGCTTTTCTTCAGTTAGCAACTTTTTACATCTATGTGCAAAGATCCAGGAACATATGCACAAACATCCAAGTATAATGAGGTTTAAAACTCATGTTTTGGAGAAATTTGCATCAGCGCTGTGGGCTCTGGGCCACTTAGATGCCAGCTATCCCTTTTTGTTTGGGGTACTGCAATGTGCTGCTAATGCGTCATGTGGGAGAGAACAAAGAGGCTTCAATGGAGCCTGAGATTTCAGCTAATCTCTCTGTGGTGAAACATTGACAGATAGGAAAGAAACAATAGGATCATAAGGAAACAAAATTGCAAAACTGAAAATTTGCCAGAAGAGCTGACAATACCAGCCTATCTCTAATCTGGGAGCAGTCTGACAGTATACTACCAAGCTAGTACCCTGCGGAACACCTCAAAGCTGCAGGATGTTCTACACTGAGGCTATTCTGTTTTCATTTTAGAAGAAGACTGAAATAGCTAAGTAAAAATGTAAGAGCGATCATGTTATAAAACCTGTAACCCCTTAGGTGACGTTATTGCACTGTTGTACTCAGAATATTGATTCAGAAAAGGACTGGTCGGGTTTTAGGTTTTATGATCAGTGGCTGAGATAAAAAGGCTTTTGACTCAGAAGATTTGAATAGCAACATTCAGATTATAAAAGCCTATACCCATTTGCATTCATTGTTAAAATCCAGCTGAAAGGAAAATACTGCTTCTGCAGATTATCCACGCATTAGACCCCATGTAGTTTCTTGCTATGAAATATATCCAGAAGTGCTGTTGTGCACTGGGTATGTGTTAATGCAATAGCAGTGGTAAGGACATTGTGCCTTCCACGCAATGTGTACGAATACCTGGCATTGCTTCCAGTCTCCAACGCTTTTGGTATCAAAGCCTCATTATTCGTAGGAAAATAAGAGTCCCCAGGCTTCTATGGTGAATACTATTTCCAGAAAAAATTAGAAGGATGAGCAGTTAGTTTGCAGGAAAGCTTGTCAAAACTGCTTTTTAAAATATTAAGTGGAACTACCATCAGCTCGTAGCCTGGAGTATTTTCAGCAGGCTGTTTGCAGACAGTAATTGCGAAGTTTTAAGTCTTCTATTCTCTCAGCTCTTACCCTGGGCTCAGCTCTTTAGTGTTGGCCAGCGAGCATCCTTCTATTGCAAGTTTATTGTGTGACTGAATATTTCAGCCCAGGGTCTTGTTGAATATGTCCAGCATTCCTTGTGAGAACTGTAGTCTTAACAAGTGAGTTTGCAGTGAGGCTCCCTGGTTCAATTCACACTTATTGTCAAAAGCTACATAGAAGTTAGAGGGCAGAGGAAAGAAAAAAGAGCCTGAGGAGAAGAAAAGCAGGGCTGGAGGAGAGCATGTCATTCAGAGGAGCCGTGTGAAATCTGACAAGTGTGCATAAATATGGGGCCTGCCCATAATAGGGCTGTGATTTCAGAGTTCATACTGATGGGAGACCAGTGGATGCCTTGCATGACTAATAATGAACCACTCACATCAGTACATGCAGCACAACTTTGGAGCCTGAACAGCTGTGACTACTACTGAGTCCCTTTGCTCTACAGAAATAAAAATGGTTATTTAATTTTCATTTTGTTTGGTTTTTTTTTTAATATTATTTTTTTCTTTTCTGGAGGTATAAAGTTTTTTATTTTATGTCTCAGTAGTGCTGAATGGTGTTCAGAAAGTTTTATTTTTAAAGAGAATCCCTGCTGAATCATTTGGAAGACCCATAGAGCCTACTTAGCTCATTTTGCAGTGTCTGCAGGGCACTGCTGGAATCATGGCAACAAGTGATACAGAGTGTACATAATGCTGTACAGGGGCCAGTGACAAGAAGGTGAGGTTAAAACCAAGAAGTATCTTTTTAAGCACCAATCAGAATCAGTCATTTGCTATTCCTAAGGTATGAGTAGTTTTATTATCCAAAAAGTGGGACGAGATTTCAGCATATACGTTCAAATAAAATTAATAATCTATGCCTCTTAGATTAAGGCTGCAACAAGCTTTCACTTTAGTTTTTGTTATAAGGGTAGACTATTTGATGAAAACCTGCCATTTTTATGTTGATGGTTAGGGAAATAAATAGGCAAAGTCTGAAGAGGACTCATCCAAATGAGTTTCAGTTCCAAGTAATTAAAAATAATTATCTTAATTAGAGTTTTATTTTGCCTAATTCTAGATCTACTTTTGCTTCAAGTTTCTTTGTCTCCTTCTGGGGCACAAAGAGGTTTCTCCAGTTTTCTCATGTAAATGAAAACACCTCAGAAATTCATACTTCAGTTATATACAAAATAAAGAGAAAATTAGGAAATTGGGTGTTGTTCAGGGCATTCGGGGTGGCCAGAAAGAGCTTTTCTGGCATTGACACTGGTGAGACAAGTAGCGCAGGGATGTACGTGTGTGTACGGGAGAGGGATAGCACTATGTGCCTGGCTGTAATGATGCTGGCTGATGGAGAAATAGTATGGAAGGATGCATGCTCGTGTGTATGTGCACGTCTGTATGAGAGAGCACATGAGCATGTGGTGAAGGTTTCTAAGTTTCACTGAACTCTTTTTGTTTTCAGTTTTATAACTTCACGTCCCTTTAATGAATTTGCAGATACCCAAGTGCTGAACAGCCAGTATTTTCCAGGCTGTTGGTGTATGCTTGTCCTGGGTTCCGCAGTAGCAGTCATTTTTCCCCTTCTTGGTAGCTGGTGCAGTGCAATGTTTTGACTTTCAGCTCGGGAACAGAGCTGATAACAAGCGATGTTTTGGTTTGGCCAAGGACTTTGTGAGGCTCATGCTCTGCCAGGGAGGAGGGGGAGCCAGGAGGAAGCAGAGACGGGACACCTGACCCAAACTGACCAAAGAGGTATTCCATACCACAGCACGTCATGCCCAGGATGTAACTGGGAGTTAGCCGGAAGGGCTGGGAGACTGTGGGGTTGGAGGAGGTATCGGTCGGAGCTTGGTCGGGCTGGGGGGGGCGAGTTATCGGTCGGCTGGTGGTGAGATGATGTATTCTCTTCCCTTGTTATTTCCTTTATCATTATTATCATTGGTGGTAGCAGTAGCGATTTGTGTTATACCTTAGTTACTAAACTGTTCTTATCTCAACCCGTGGGAGTTGCATTCTTTTCGATTCTCCTCTCCATCCCTCCAAGAGCGAGGGGAGGGCAAGAAAAGGGGGGGGAAGTGAGCGAACGAATTACCTGACTGGGTTTAAACCACGACAGTTCTTTTTTTGGCGCCCAACGTGGGGCACGAAGGGTTGAGATAACGACAGATCTGACCGGATTAATAGCCACTCATCACAATGACGATTTATTGGCTCTCAGAGTTGTTCTTGTTGATCTCACAGCTTCAGAATGTTGTAACTTACGTAGAGCCGGTATTTGCTGTGATAGTGTTTATCAAGTATGGGGCTTGGGCTAAGGTTCTTGTCTCACTGTGCTTTATGGCAATGGCTTGTAATACGGGCGGGCTCCAGCAGCAGGGCGGGACGGACGTGGCCGTGGACTTGTACCTGGCCGTCCGGCTGCTCTTCACCGTCCTGGCCCTCACCCTACTCTCCATCTTCGTGAGGCTGCGGGGAGCTGAGGGGGAGCGGCCCCGGGAGCCGGCGGCAGCCGAACCGGCCCGGGAGAGCGGCCCCGGGCACCAAGCGGCGGCGGGAGCGGGGCCGGAGGCCGCGAGGGGACGGCTGCCGGTGGAGGAGGTCGGGGCGGTCGAGGAGCGGAAGGAGGCAGCTGCCGAGCAGCGGGAAAAGGCGGCGGAGGAGCCGAGCCCCGCGGAGGAGCCGAGCCCCGCGGCCGAGCCCAGCCCCGCGGCCGAGCCCAGCCCCGCGACGGCCGAGAGCATTCCCCGGAAGCCGCCTGCCGAGCCCCAGGAGGATGCAGGAGACCACGCAGCATTTCCCAGCAAGGCAGAGGAGGAAGAGCTGGACTCAGGAAAAGAGAAGCTGGCGGTGGGAGAGCCGGCAAGCACAGCAGCTGCACCAGCCCCAGTGACAAGCACAGCAGCTACACCAGCCCCAGTGACAAGCACAGCAGCATCAACTGAGAGTTCTGAAGGTTTTGAATGGCCTTTGGGTGTCCTTGGGACCTGCCTGCTGATTGTGATGGGGATCAGCATGTTGGCACACACACAGGCTGTGTTCTACCCACAACCATTTTGTCTGATCTCAAAAGTTAAGCAGAGTCAAGTTTGGGTCTTGTCTGGGGTTAGACGACAATACAGGGGGACCAAGAGGTTTTCCCCAAGGCTGGACAGCCAGGAGTGTCAGGGTGTGTGTGACAGTATGGGCAAGTATCTAGTCCGCTGGGCCCCTCCAGTGCTTTGGAAGCATTGGAGATGGAAGGCAGCTGTATGGAGTCCCCAGCAACAAGCTGCAGAAACTGCTTAAGGGGACCGTGAATTATTTTGAGCCTGGTGGGCCCATGGCACTTCAGGCCATCAGAGCAGAGATGCAACACAGAGATGGACTCATGATCGAGGGGTGCACTTAGCAATGGACACTATTGCCCAGGTTATTCACGAGTGTGAACACTGCACACAGTCTCTCCTGCTCTGGAAGACTGTTACAAGAGATGGAGCCTGACATGGACCAGATGGACGCAGCAGCTTTATAGGGACTGGTCCATGCACTAAGTTAAGAGTGCACCGAGATAAGAGTGATGGTATATTGAAAATGTGGGATCTGAGCACGACGTGAATGGTATGGAATAAGGGGTGGATAATGTCCTGGGTTCCGCAGTAGCAGTCATTTTTCCCCTTCTTGGTAGCTGGTGCAGTGCAATGTTTTGACTTTCAGCTCGGGAACAGAGCTGATAACAAGCGATGTTTTGGTTTGGCCAAGGACTTTGTGAGGCTCATGCTCTGCCAGGGAGGAGGGGGAGCCAGGAGGAAGCAGAGACGGGACACCTGACCCAAACTGACCAAAGAGGTATTCCATACCACAGCACGTCATGCCCAGGATGTAACTGGGAGTTAGCCGGAAGGGCTGGGAGACTGTAGGGTTGGAGGAGGTATCGGTCAGAGCTTGGTCGGGCTGGGGGGGGCGAGTTATCGGTCGGCTGGTGGTGAGATGATGTATTCTCTTCCCTTGTTATTTCCTTTATCATTATTATCATTGGTGGTAGCAGTAGCGATTTGTGTTATACCTTAGTTACTAAACTGTTCTTATCTCAACCCGTGGGAGTTGCATTCTTTTCGATTCTCCTCTCCATCCCTCCAAGAGCGAGGGGAGGGCAAGAAAAGGGGGGGGAAGTGAGCGAACGAATTACCTGACTGGGTTTAAACCACGACAATGCTGCACACTTTTTTCCTGCCTTTTTCTTTCTTTTTTTTTTTTTGCAGGGTTTCTTTTTCAAAGAGATACTGTGTATCTCTGAGGCCTTTCAATCCTTGCTCAACCATCCTGATCTGTGGGGTCCAACCTCTTCCTCATACGCTGTGTGTAGTAGTAACATGCCAAAAGCATACCACAAAGATCTCTTAGAAAAAAAAGCCTCAATATACATGTGTGAGGCTCCTTTGGTGTTAAGGGCAAATGCATTGCATCTCCTGCTGTGCATTTAGAGGCAAACCACTGCAAAAGGTGTGGGAAAATCAGTGTCTGGAGAGGGAGACCTGAGCTTTGCCACACTTCAGAGATTTACTGGGAGAAAAAGTGGATGTTTCTCCATTTCTGTTTATCCAGAGCTTACCTCAGAGCTCCCTTGAGGTCTCCTGGGAGCCTGGCAAGGTAGGGCAGTGAGGAAAGGAAAGGGAAAGCAAGGGTCGGGAGTGATGTCTTGGTTGAGACCTGCTGCTCATTGCTGGTGATTTTATTTGCTTTCTTCCTCCTACTGTTTTAGGCATCAAGACTGTCAGGATCTTAGAAAATAACTGCCAAAATGGTCTGGGGACTTCAAGCTTGTCAAACAAGCAAAAAAGAAAACCCACACCAAAATTTTTATGAATAGAACAGAAATGCATATTTTATTATGGCCTCTATAAAAACTGTGATCACATGAAACTTTAGTGTCTGATCAGCAGCTGCATTAGAAGATCAGTCCCTCCTTTATTGATCAGTGGACAGAGCATGCACCCAGGTAGTAACCACAGCACACCTGCTTTAGGACCACCAGGAACTGAAATTACGCGGTTCTTTTGCTGTGGCAATCCCTCAGGCAGCTATTCCTGCCCTTATTTTAAGCCCTGACACTGTAGCACCCCTTGAGATAGGGTGAGCCGTCAGCTAAGAAACAGCTTACCTGCAAGGAGCTGCTTTTTCCAGGTGACTGAGGACGCACAAAGAAAGACTGGGCAATGAATTAAGTGGTAGAGAGAAGTAGTTTTCATGTTTTAATTAGCCAAATGAAAAGTGCATTAATTTCCTCATTGTAATAGTTTCTGTCATCTGAGATATAATGATCTAAAAAAATAGCAGGTCTCTGGCAGTCCTTCCACTGAGCTCTCATTATTCACTCTAATGCATACATATTATTCATAGTCATTAATCATCTGCACCCAGGCTGGGATAAAGTCTATTCTGCTGTTAGTTGCCATGTTTTGTGTCAAAAGCACATCCACTGATGTAGCTCAGACACTTTCATTTTGTTATTGCCAGGACAGTAACTGCTTTTTGGGAAGCCTTATCTTAACCAGTGGTAGAGGAAGAATGTTTAACTAGATTGTTGAGGTTTTTCCCTTTTCTTTCCCCTTTTTGTTTTGCTGGTCAGAGAAAGGAGGTGAAGGTTTGTCAAGTCCCCTAACAAATCTGCACTTGCTGTTTCTTCAGGCTTCCCAAAGTAATCCTAGATTTGTATTCTTGCCTGGCAGACTTGGTATGACTTCAGGATATGACCCAATCACAGTCTTTTATCAGGCATCCCTGCTGCCTTCTTTTTAATCACAGCAGAACAGTAGTCATGGATTAGTGACTATTAGATACCTCTTTGCAGCAACCCCTGTATCCATTCTCCTACAAACTTCTGTTTCAGAGAACATAATGAGAGCCCTTGATTCCTAAGGCTTTTATCCAAACCTCACTGAAGTTAATGAAATTGGGAGGGTTTTTTTAATTTTTTTTTTAATCATTAAAAAATGGAGATTGGTGTGATTTTGGTACATGAAATTATATTCCAAGGTGGTATCTGGTATTTAGCCATTTGTGTATAGTTAAATCCCTGTACTTCATATGCTGATTTGTAGATAAAAAAGTGCCTTCTTTTCTTTTTGGTCAAGAAGTATAATGAAAAGCAACTTTTCCAAACGTTTTCCCAACCTGCAGTCCCCAGCAGGAGAATGCCATTACTGCTTTGCTCTTCCTGAGTGCTTTGCAAACTTTCCACATATGAAGAGGTTCTTTGGAGTAGGCAAATCAAATACAAAGCACATAAAGATGTTCCTGTTCTGATGTACTTTGGAATGAGAGGTACCCAGAGATGAGAAGGGCTTTGGAATTACTGTCTAAAAACAATTTTTCAGAAGCTGATTCTCAAGTCATCTTCAGATACCTCTTGTACTAGGCAGCAGCATCAACAAGCTGTGCAAGTGGGATCAGTAAGCTCTTCCCTGTAATTTATGTGTTTTGATGCGTGATTGCAACTGAAGAACACTGACTGGCATCAGCTTTCAGGGACTTGTGAAGTTGGCAATGCTGCTCACCTTTTTTGTATTTTATTCTGTATTTGGGACTGGATGTGCAGCAGCACAATCCAGGTAGCTGGGGTGGGGTTTTGCCACTTCATTGATGAGCTGTATATATTCTCAGCAAAACACATACTCTGTAGCAGGTATATAAAAGTACAAAGAAAAGGGCATGATTTTATAGCCTTCGAGAGAAAGCCATCAAACACAACTGCTGTCAGCCTTCATTTATTGTCATAATAAAAGTACTGCATACAATGTGACTAGGGTTACAGATTCAGTCACTTGAGAGGTTAGGAAATGGTAGAGGAGAAGTTTCCCAAGCAGCCTAATGCAGTGCGTAGATGATCCCTTCCTGCTTGCTGCTTTGGGTCAGGACTGATTATGGCTGTAGTGACCTTCCTGCACTGCTCCCATAGGTCCTCTAGCTCCTGGGGAGTACAAGGTTTCTTATGCAGAAGTTACTGAAAACCAGCCCTGGCTGTGTGTGTGCAGCTCACCCCACACAGGGGAATGGAAACATTGGCTGTTATTGAGCGTAATGATTTTATTTTAGTTTGGGGTCTAACTGCTGTTGCAAAGTTAGGACTCAAATAGGATGCAAAGTGAGAGATATGAATACCTACAAAGTTGAAGCTGTGAATTCCTCCTTTCAGCAGGTTCTGAGCACCATCACCTCCCCAGAAACCCGTGCCCAAAGTACTGAAGCACTGCAGTGGGGAGGCTTGGGGTGGTGAGCTCTAACACCGAGGGATGGGAAAGCCGTCTGTCCTTCCCAGGAGCTACAGAGCAGACCAAGAACCATTATCTCAGCCCATGCTTTCAACCATCTCTAAGAGCTACTCTAAAAGGCTTGAGAGCACGAAGCTCCTCTCTCGGGTCTCCCTTCCCCACCTAAGACCCAGTAATACACAATACCTTTCATTTTGAGCTTTGGTCCTTAGAGTCTGAGCATCCCTCCATATCCGGAGGCAGTGACCATGAACTTCAGCAAGGAGCTGCAAGCTGGTCATTTAGGCTTCAAAGCAGCACAAGAGCGTACAGCCCCTGCACACTTACAGGGTCACCACAGCTCCCTGAAAGCAGTGGGAATGGATTCCCAGGCAGTCGTGGCCCAGCCCCAGGAGCAGGCAAAATGGTTAAGGATAACCCGAACACCCGCCCAAATCATCTTCTCAGATACATGCTTCATACAGAAATATTTTGCTGTTAACATCTCTTGTGCCTTTATATTCTGTGTGTTTTCAATTTTAGTGTTTAAAGCACTGTGTTCTTGCTTGGGCTTGTCATACTCCTTTCCAAGCCCATCTTTGTCAAACTATATCCATCACATAGAATTTTTCATTTTCTATTTACAGGATTGCTGCAGACACATCTCTGTAGGCTGGCTTTATTGAGGAAATGCAGCTTTTGCAATCACACTCTCTCCTGACAATTGCTTTCCCTCCTGTCCATTTCCAGCAGCAGTGGGGCTCATAGGTAGCTTAGCACTTTTCTCCCATAAGGATAGCTCTTGCCCCACAGAATGTGTTGGGAAAGTGGCTGGACATTGCATTGCTGCTTCTGGAGCATTGTTTGTTACAGCTCACCATGGGGCTGGTGTGCTTGAAGGAGTTCTGTCCCTTTCTCACCTGTGCCTTGCCCTGGCCTGACCTTCACCGTTTCTTAATTACAAGTGTTAGGCTGTGGCTTGAATTTAATTCCTATAATTGATGGCTTTCTTCATTGTAGCAGAACTAACTTTATTTGTGCTTGAACTGTGACTCCCTTGATTTGCTGAATATGGATGTCTTGGGGGTGACCCATCACCTATCGGTAAATGGCTGTGTGCACTAAATGACATATAGGAAAAGGTAGCAGCTCTCTGAGGTTGAAGCTACTGAAGTGTGAATTTGCTGTCTTTTAGCTCTATTTTTATAAACCCCATTTTCAGAGTACAGTGTCCTTAAAATTGTGAAATAATAGATGGTCAACCAAGGATTACAAAGGCTATCTGGGACATGTTCATTGGGGATCATTGCAGCTGGCCTTTAATCTCTCTGCTTCTTTAGAATTTCATTTAATGCTTTATAGAAACCGCAGGTTACTCTAATCCAGAGAGATTGAGTATTCTTGTGCTTATAGTTGTCTGCTCAAAGAAAATATTTATTTCTGTCCCCAACATGAAAAACAGTCCTGTAGCTGTTGATCTGTTAGCGCAGAAAGCACAGATGTTGTGCAGTTCTGAATACCTTCCTCTTCAAAAAGACTTCCAAAAATATCTGGGTTTTTTAGATGCTATGAATTTTGCTCTTTACATCTATACTGTGTGAGTTACAGAGATTGCAGAGCTGTGTGTTTTCTTCCGCTCCCAGCGCCATAAATTGCTACAGTAACCTCCTGACCTAGTATGAGCTCGGGTGTGGGCTCAACAGCCCTCCTCTCCTTTGCCACCGCTGTCCAAGTCATGTCTAGCTCTGCTTCAGCCCATCACTGTCAAACTCTCCAGTTTCTCCAGTGTGCTGAAGGCTGTTCTGGTACTGGGACCACCAGTTATGTAGCACTGCTCTCTAAATGCTTTTAGTGGCAGAGCAAGATCCGTCTCTGCAACTGAGGATGAGGTATCCATCCCTGTACATGTATCACCTTCTTAGTCTTCTGAAGAAAAAAAAACCCAAACACCATCATTTATGCCTGTAATAGATTACCTCTGCTACAGGAAATGCCTGGCTGGGTGCGCATTGATCAGCAGAAAATGCTCTTATATCATCTTCCTTTGGAATGTAAACTCCTAATCCCTTCTCTGAGCACTACCTGGCCTGCAGTCCTATTTTGTAAAGCCAGCCCTGGCCAGTTGCTCACCAGCAGCTCCCAACTGTGACATGACAGCAGTACACTTGCTGCAGTCCCTCAGAAATGATTTGGGTTTTAAAGCATTTTTTCAGGGAGAAGAGATGGGGAGGGCAGTTAACCTCTGTTTTCAGGCAGTCTGCATTAAGCATTGGGGGGATGCCGAGCAATGCGGTGTGGGAGTTAGATGGAAGAGCAGATATGTCAGGGGCTGTTTCCAAGGGTTTGCTTTCCCTAGCAGTTGTCTAGTTTGCCCAGGTTGCTGCAGTAAGTGTTGTCACAAGAGCACAAAAAGGCTTAAAACAGTCATAAAAGTTGTTTGTGTTCTCCAGGAGTTTTGCAACCCCCGTTTTGTCAAGAGAGATGGAGAAGAGAGTCCCAGCCAGCACCACTGGCTGCGGGGCTGTGTGCCTGCACTCCCAGCAATAGAGGGACACTATTTCTCTCTCAGCATGCTGAAGCTATGCCTGGGCCTGTATCATTGCATAGGGTTTTGTGGCTGAAGATGAGTACTATTCTTGTGGGCAAGCCATTTCAGGACAGGTCTGTTTCTCTGTGTATATAGTGCCCGGCACATTTTTCATGGGCTGTCTGCTATGGTGTAACACTAATGAGGTAATTACAGGGCTCAGGCGGTGTCAGTGCAGCACATACCATTCAGATTAGATATGGCTCTTGAACAAGCTCTTTCCAAAAGGGGGTGCAAGCTGGGGTGGCTCCCAGCCCATTTGCAGGGACAAGGAGCAGGCTGCTGCTCAGTGGCTGCAGCTCAGCTGATGCAAGGGAATTTGGGGTGCTGCTCCTGCCTCCTGTGCCAACAGGGAGAGTAGTCCAGCTCGCATACCTTACCATGGGCATTACGGGCATAATATGGTGGGAGACAGAGAAGTAGAGGCCTAGCAGTAACCCCCTGCTGCAGGTTGCTGCTGCTCCTGTCTGGCAGGAGTGCAGTGATGCACAGCTGTGGTTTCCTCCTCTGGCGCAGGGGCTGGAAGTGAGGTGGTGCCACAGCAGAGGGTTGTCAGCGTGTGATGTGGGGGTTAAGGGACAGGCACAGCATGGGGGACTCATGTTTAATAGCTATGCAAATGCAGGGGTGACAAGGCTTGGAGAGACACATTTGCTCCTGACACATCAGCATCACAGCACTGGTGTTAGCCAGAGGGGGAGAAGCAGCACTGTCTATAGTGATCTACATTGCTTCCTTCTGGTTTTCTTCACCTGAAATAGAACCCAAAATAAAAAAGGAAAGTCTGGTCCTAGTGTTATAATTTTCTTTATATATTGTGACACGTGATGTAATTTGGATCTTAACAAAACGAGACAGACAGGGACTTTAAAAATACATTTTAATAAATCTAAGAATTTACCAAGAAAAGTGTTTGGACAGAAGCACGGCATAGATCAGTGACAGAACTCTTAGAGTATAGAATCTCAGGTGTCTGTCACAGGATTTCACTTATTATGTTAATAACAACTATTACATCACTGGGATGTAAATTTTTACCGTTTATTACTATAATTATTTACTCAATGTCATATTAATATGAATTACAATGTTGCTTTCAGGTCCTCTTGTCAACCTTCACTGACCAAATATTAAGTGACATGGTGTTTTGTGAGCTGAATGCAGACCTGGCTCAGCTGTCTCACATCCACCTGAGAACTTCAGACACCTGGTGCAGCCCTGCTGCTGCCCTCCCCACAGCACGCTCCCAGACCTGTCACAGCAGGTTATTTGTAAACACCAAGCCACCTAATATCACAACAGTATCAGTCTGCAGGCGAAGGGCACTAGGAAGCCGTGAGAGACAGACAGTGGTGTGTGTTAGTAGTAAGAGGCAAAAGAAAGAGGCTCCTCCAAAGCCCCTATTCATAAGCTTAGCACAATAGAGTAATGCAGCGTTAGGGAAATTTAAGCTGGTGCTGAAAGCTAGTGTGCTTTGCTGCTTTTTTACTCAAGGGATGGCTTTTATCCTGACCTGTAATGCTTATGATATTTCAGACAGGACTTGCTTTGCTAGGTCATGTGAATGATGAATATCGCAGTGTTTAGAGGTTTCTAGTAAGCGAAACACACATGGGAATGAATGCAGATATAGATCATTTGCGTCAAACCCAGCTTTATCAGGGCTCAGCGAGATATCTTTTTCAAGGGCCTACAGCAGTTGAAAAGAAATTAGAATTTCATTGTGTTTTCCATTTCCATTAACCATCCCGTAGATACACATGAAAGTCCACGTGGAAAAAACTCCCTGCACATTCACTGTGTAGCCGTTGTAATACAAAAGCATGGGATAGCAACAAAGCAAAATTTCAGTTGGTTACTTGGAATTTAGAGACACTTCAGGACTTAAGAAAGAACGGAAAGCAAGTCTGTCCTATTACTTAAAAAGGTATGTTGCTACAGAAATGGGAAATGCTTCTGTTTCACCACATGAGCAGGTAACAGTACCAGGAAGAAGATTTCAGAGAGCTGCAGTAGAATCACGGAATGGTTTGGGTTGGAAAGGACCTTAAGATGACCTAGTTCCAACCCCTGTGCCATGGGCAGGGACACCTCACACTAAACCATGCCGCCCAAGGCTCTGTCTGACCTGGCCTTCAACACTGCCATGGATGGAGCATTTACCGCTTCTTTGGGCAACCCATTCCAGTGCCTCACCACCTTCACAGTAAAGAACTTCTTCCTTATATCTGACCCAAACTTCCCCTGTTTAAGTTTGAACCCGTTACTTCTTGTGATAGCTGAAAGCTGCCCCTCCTAAAAAAACAGGTCCTGGTCATGTCTGAGAGTGACAGAGCTCTGCACAAGGTTTTTTTCTTTGTCTACCAGGCTGGGCAAGTGGGGCTATTGGTGAAGCAGTGAGACCAAGGGGAATCATGCACCCCCTCAATGTCAAGGTCTGGCAAGTCCAAAGCTGCAAAAAGTTGAGTGGGAAACTGCAAGAAGTGGCCAGTGGAGCTGGTGTGTGGAGGCGAAGCACAGAGATCCCCTGCTTTTTTCATCCTCTGCCATAATCTTCCCATGTGGTCCTGCACAGTGCCTGGAAAACGCTTGCAGTGAGGCATTCCTGAGCAGTAATTAACAATGCAGTTAATGAACACTGGTTTACATCACTTGGGGATAAATCCACCTTCTGACCATCTGTTACAAGTGGATCTGGTTTTCTTCCGATTCACATTCATGCCAAGCAGTATTACCTTCACTTAAATCACTGGTGTTTCTTGGAGAGTAGCTGCTATGAAAGAGTTGGTCCATTGGCAAGATCTCCCAATGAGTCATGTACCATGGGGCAGAGATTATGGTCTCTGGATGTTTTGTTCATTCTTGACCGTGAGGGAGGAAGTTAGTTATTATGTAGAAATGACAGTGTGTAAATCTGATGCTATTAGCCTTGCAGATACCTGTAATCTGGAAGCAGTCTGCTTCACCTACCGCTGTATTTAGAGCAAGTGGATTTGCTCCCTTGAGCCTACCTTTTTTTTCTAAGTAGTGTTAGATCTCTCACCAACAATATTTTTTAATGAATGCAAGTGAAACTTGTGATCATCCATTTCAAAGCAATCTGTAGCAAGCCATCGGTGTGCATAGAACATTATTTATACATCTTATAAACCCAAGTGATGCTGTGCATAATTCCTCACATCACAGTGATAGAAATTGCCCTCAGGGATAGACTTTTCAAGCCAGCCTCTCTGTTTCTAAGTTGCAGGCATTGCCACTTCAATGGCTGACTACTTGATTTTGCAGGTTCATGATGTGCATATGATAGCAAGCCCACACTTGCCTGCAAATGCCAGAATGCACCAAAAATTACTTGCTTCTCTTAATAGCAGTGAATAAAGTGACAGGCTGGCAGCTGTTAAGAGACTCTGGTCCTCTCTTCTTATTTTCCAAGTCCTTCTTCACTGCTGCCTGTTCACAGCTCTATTCTCATCCTACTCAGCACTTACCTCAGTATGAAAACTTGGGGCATATCATGTATTTACATGTATGATTGCTTTTAACTTTATTACCATGTCTTGATCAGTCTCTAATTCCAGTGCACTGATTCCCGCTTGCTGTTCTCTATGTGGGTGGTCTCGCTCTCACTTGTCAGTTTGCAGGACTTCTTAGACCTTTTAAAAGTGGAATTCACAAAAAGACACAAATTATCTCTTCCTGCCAATGCTAAGCTCCTAGGGAAAGGAAAATAATTGTGTCTCTTCCTGCTGTTATTATTGTAGTCGCTACATCCAATAATCTTTTGGGAAATACAGCTTTTAAAACACTGGGCAATTTGTTACCCCATATGTTAGATCTCCTTGGTAGCCAAGAAGTACGGTGACAAATTGCAGTGAAACTGTAGAGGTAGAAAATATCCAGCAAGTAATCTCTTTCCTTACAGAGTAGGTTAAACAAAGGACTAATAAAACCTTGCTTAACCATCCATCATTGAAAGACTTTTTGGTAGACGGCCATCTCTGGTTGGTCTCTTGGCTATAAAAAGTAGTACAGAAATGTTTCTTATAGCATGAATTCATATCAGCTTGTGATGCCAATCTGTATCTCAAATAAAAATACTCCTTTGTTGCACCATTTTACATTTTAAATCATTTGAGCTTTTAGCACATTCTACCTGCTTCTTTTTGCAGTTGCACCCTCTGCCTTTAGTCCAACCAGAATATCTGGTATGTCGGTTGGTGTTTCATATACATGTGCAGCCTGGTCCCACAGTGGTGAGATGGAGATCTTTCCTTGCTCTTATATAGGGCTTAGAGGGTTTTGGCCAAGCAACCTCTTGTTGTTATGCCTGTGTTTCTAGTCCTTCACTGACTAGAGGCTGGGAGGTTTCTCCCTGTAATACACTGGTAGTCCCCAGAGGTAAATATTCCATTCTATTTCTTACACCAAGGACAGACTCAGCCTAAGGTTGAGTCTCTGTCTTATGGAAATACAAAACAATCTCCCAGCCAAGCACTGATCACAAGGTTGTTCTTACGCAAATCCAAACAGGACAGTGTGAAAATGCTTACAGCAACACCCTATTTATGGCAATATGTTACAAACTTTTTAGTCTCAGTCTGTGAAATCAGTTTTTTCACTGAGGAACAGACAGCTTCCAAAACTGGATCGCTACCTGCCTGTTTCTCAGTCTGTGATCCATGTCTCCTACCTAAATTTTAATTCCCTTCCCCTTATTATGCTGTACAAAGGCTTTATTGCTTTCTCTTGCACAATGCAACCGATGCATTTATATCCCCTTCTCAAGTCGGATGTGTCCATATGTAACCTTTAACCTATAGGTAAGAGCAAGAGGTTTTTAGGATTTGGCACTGTGTTTTGCATTTCTAGCATGACTGGTAGCTGTTTGCTACAACTGTGCTTTGAAGCCCCTGCAGAAATCAGTAGTCTCATCCCTGACTCTAAGGGCTTACAAATTAAATGCAATAACCAGACAGCCCCCTTTTGCTCAAGCTAGTCTTGCTTGAAGTCACATGGAAAAGCAGTGAAGATGAGGGCCAGGGCTATGCCCCCTATCTCTTCAAGCATAGTGACCATTCTTGCACAGAGGGGCATGATGCTGCTGACTGGTGACTGCTTTCAGTTGCATGTCTGCTTCCAGAATAACACCACATTTTAAAAAAAAGAGAAAACAGTAACTGTTTATCCTGGCTAAGCTTATGTAACAGGTTTTCATAGGATTCTGTGATTCATGTGATGTTTTTAGTGTTTGAAGTCTTTTTTTTTTTTTTCATTAAACTGTTTCAGTATCCAGAAAAAAAAAACATTTCTCTTACTCAGCTTCATTAGTTATAGAAAATCACTGGATTAAAGCAGAGAGCAGATTAGCAAAAAAAAATGGTAGTATGTCTTGGGCATATGGTGCCATGTATGAATGGGTTTTAACTACTTAACTGTGTATAACAAAGAGCAGAAGGAGAGATTTGTCTTAGTGTGCAATAATTATAATTTGCAGTAGCTGCATAGCTTAACAGTCGGAAACCACAAATCCATGGAAAGCTTTTGGTTAGGATTTGCTTAGGGTGTGTGCTCCCATCCCTGAGCTCACGTCATGTTTTCTGCCAATTGACGGCCAGGCACGAGACTGGATTTAGCTAATTAACAGGATGCCTCTCCCTGCTTTCCCTTCCTCTTTGCTGGGCTCATGTTTTGCAGTGCTGGGTTAGTGTGCGTTACAGAGACTGGGATTTAGCCCATTGGATATGGGAGCTGGTCCTGGGCCAGGCACGCTTCTCCATCAAATGGGCCGGAGGGGACACATGCTGTGGACAAGCCCATGATGGCCTGGGCTTCACCTCAGCTGGAGAGTGTCTGTGCAGAGCAAATATAAACCGAAGAAATAAATAGAAGAGGCCACAATGTCAGGGTGATTGCTGGCTCTGGCCACAGACAAAACAATACAGCCAGCTTTGAATTCAAATGACTCTGCAGTTTCTAGCTTCCCACTTTTTTTTGTGTAATATCTATCATTCCTCTCTGATACTTCAACCTACAAAAGTCAAGTTTATGCCTTTTCTAAATAGACACAGCTCACACTGGTATGAACTTCATCCCAAGACAAGAAGTCAGTGCAGACACTGGTAAAGTCTTTGTGGTGCTCCACCTTCCAGTTCTCAGGAAAATTGTGCTTTTCCATTTGAGTGCTAAGAGGTTTCTGAAAACCAAGCAGTGGTGATGACATCATTTCCATGTCTCAAAAAACTGCTTGTAAAGGGATATAAAGAATTGCAAAGCCAATCAAATTGAATGTATAACTTAAATTCAGAAATATCCAGAGAATCACCTTTATCTAGGCTCCTCAATACATTTGCTAGCATGGAATAACCAGTAATGTTACAGCACGTAGTTTAAAACGGGCATATCCTTCCCTTTTTTCGGGGGGTTGCTTTCCTCTGAGGTTTCCACAATGTGTTTCACATCCACTGTGAGTAACATGCTTGGAGCTCTGCCCTAGATTAATCAAACATAAATCATTGCCCCATGCAAAAAGAAAGCTTTGCCAAAAAATTGTGGTGGTCCAGAGAAGAAAAGAGGGCGGGTTTTTTCCTCTGTGAACTTTCAACTGATTTTGTTCTCTTTGCCCTTTGATGGGAAATTTCGTGCATTGAAAAATTCACTGACAAGGCGCTGATCATCCTGGGATTTTAGTGATTATTACAAAAAATCAAATCCCCAGCTGCTCAGGAAAATATTCTTGCTTTCTCCTAAATCAGTTTTATCATGGTGAACCCTCCCAAACTTGCAGCTTTGTGTTTTGCTTATCAATAACTCAGCATTGCTTCTGTTGCAGAGTTCCCTGAAGAGAAGAGGCAGCAGAGAAATGCACAAAGAAAAAAAGGCCTTTACCCAGGTATGGTTTTCATGAATGTGAGATTTTGAGCAAAATCACATGATAAAACTCAGAATTTCTTTTTACGGGTGTTGACAGGGCCATCAGGCACATTAACTAGAGTGTAATTAGGCCTTAATCTACTGAGACCTCCCAGAGATAATGTAGAAGCAATTTAGGACACAAGTGTGATCTCTAAACATATGCAGTTTCTCGGGCTCCTTGTGCTTGTATCCACAGATTCAGGCTGCAGTTTTCTACCAGAAGAGAAAATCACCTTGCCTCACAAAGTAATTGAATCACAGCTTAGGGACTAAATAAATTTACATGCGGTGCCAAAGAGTTTGTGCTAATCAGCATCTTGGCCAGGAATGCAGTTCACACACAGCAACGGCACCTCATGAACTCATGTCGCAGCCTGGGGTTTGATGTCTCTGGTGTTGAGGGGCAGCACATGAACTTGCGCTCCCCCAAGCTAGGACACACGACAGAGCCGAAGCTGCCCACTCAGCCTCACTTTGCACACCCATTTTATTGAAATCCCGGAGGCTGATCCTTCTCAGGAAAGTGGTCTGCCCAGTTTCCTCTGCTTTTTGTGCTGACTGTAGGAGTTAAAGCTTTTCCCGGCACCCGTATGGTTACTGTTTATAGCCGGAGAGATGGCGATAGTGTTTCTTCTTGCTGGGAAAGGAGCCAAGACTGACATTGTGCCTTCCTTAGAGAAAGGTTGCACCTCCCCTGCTGCCTCTCAGCAGGCTGAGTGTACACAGCCGAGACCTGCGGGCTATCTCTGAGTCGATGGAGTCTTCAAATCCATTGATTTGTAATAATAACCTTAATAAATAATGACAATAGATTGCGCTTGAGTGGGTAGAGCGGACAGCTGAGTGGACACACATGGGGCTTAGGGTGACCGGAGGCTGCAGCTTGCTTTCCTGGGACACAGCAGACTGAGCTTCCTCACTTAGCTTATAGCTAAGCTTAATCAGACCTTAAAATGGGGCCCTGGCTTAATCAGACCTTAAAATGGGGCCCTGGGCAGCATTTCCTGCAGCACCTGCAATGGAGAATTGTTGAAGTAAGTTGTCAGTCAGGTCAGAGAGTTTATGTTTCTGCAAGTCTGTAAAATAGATGGATGAAATATATATATATATGCCCACACACATGCAGATTGCAGATGAATCTACATGAAGGCACGGTTGTGTCCACTGGGGTTTGTGGGCGGCACTGTCCTTCCTTTACTCATTCCTGGAAATACAGAGCAGTGCAGAGGGAATGGATTCCTTGTGTTTGCTTTCTCCGCCCAAATCCAGGCATTAAAAGCAGCTGTAGTTTGCTGTGGAAAGCCCTAAAAATGACTTCACAAAATTAGCCAAGTAACCATGGGTCAGCTCTGTACCGTTCACAACATGGGGAAATGGTCCAGGAAACCACCTAGGGAAAAAAACCCAACCTTTATGCTGTATACACACATTGTAGTTTGCGGGTGCAGCAGCACTATGCAAGGTAGCAGTTTTCTTCAGCACGTCTTATGGTAGGAAAGTCTGAGAAACAATACTATATATATTGACATGGCCCAGCTTGTAGGTGCATGTCCCAGCTATCTCCCAACTCTCAGCTGTTACTCAGAGCTGTCTCCAAACCCTGGTATTCAATTAGAGGCATGTGCTGGTTGAGACCAGAGTGCACCACAGCAAGTGCCCAACCTGGTGTTCAAACAGCTGCCAGGTCCTGGGGCATGACCTAAAAGGATAGGTACAGACACAGCCTGGGAGGTTCAAAGTGCTACTCTTTAGCAACAGCCTAACCCTAAGTACCTAACATAAGTTCAGATCCCCATTAAATGTTTTGTGAGACGTAACCACAAACTTAGGTTCTGTGCATCCTCATACTCACAGATATGTGCAGCATATGGCAAGACTGGTGTTTTTACTTACTGAGAGCTAGTTCATCATGAATGTTAGCTGGAACATCGCACCCACTGCAGGGCACACCAAGTAAAAAATACCTGTGAAATCGATTGTCTTGAAGCTGTGTAAAAGCAGAATTCGTAGTAGCGCTTACCCACCTCTAGCAGTACTGAAGGAAAAGTTTTTATTCAGCAGAATTGCAAAACGGAGCTTCTTGGAAAGTACCAGGCACCAGCCAAAACACAAAGAAAAGTGGTTCTCCAGCGCAAGGTAGGAATGCTGGCACTCAGCCAGATGCTTGGGTGCTGGTCGTACTGCCCTGTCGTCAGACTTGCAACCCCAATACCGCTTGCCCATCTTCTGCCTGGCAGCTCCTTTGAGCCGGTGGTGGTGGTAGAGGAGATGGCATTGGTCTCACTCTATCTTTGTGTCTCCTTGCCAGAAAAGAAATATCATATTTGGGAATTTTTGATCAGCTCTTCATTCTCATCACATCATTTACATTGCAGAATCACTTTAAGTTCTTTCCTTTGAGTTTCGTTTCCTTATCTCCACGTTCTACATTTGTCTAAATTAGACTGCAGGCTCTGCAGAGAGGGATCTGGATTTTTTCTTTTTATTTTTTTTTAAATCTGCATTAACATCCCTGTGAAGTGCTATGCAGAGCATGGTGCTATTGCATGCAGATAATCACTATCAGTAGTCATTAATTCCCATTTATCCTTAACAGTCTCTTAAAGTCCATGACAAGCACCATGACTGATAGAACATTTTTGCACTGTCATTCTTTCTTTTCCTTCTATATGGCCTGCCCCACATATGTTTTTCAGGAAAGCATCCACATACTGGATGTGTAATACAGTCATGTTACCATAGCCCTTATTTAGCCCCTAAGATTTGAGCCTCTTGTTCTTCCAAAAAGACAGAAAGACTATTCTCTCCCTCCCCTCCTCCCCCTTTCTTTTCATTTTTGATTTAACTAATAATGAACTATTCTTATTTTTGGTGATTTGGCCTCTGCTTATTTTGCCTAATGTGTCAAAACTCTTCTTGCCTGTGTGGGTGTCTTGCTTTCTTGCTGTTCCTGCTTTGTTTCGACTGATCAAGAAATCACTGATATTTCTGTACATAAAGTTTCCGAGGGACAGATGCATGAAGGTTGGAGTCCTACCCTTCTGGCATGCTTAGATCTGGCTGATAAATTTCTCGTGACCATTCTTTTCCTTTGGAAAAAAAAGCTGTCCAGGGAATGGGATTTTCAGTAGTTATGGTCCCTGGCAGAGAAGCAGGGAAGATTTAGAGCTTTCTCACCTTTCCAGATGGGATTGATATTTAGTAGGCGAGATTAACCTCCATCAGCTCTGTTGTGTTGTATGAAGCTTGTGTTTGCTCAATGAAAGAAATCTCATTTGTTTCAGCTCTTGCAAAAAAAAAAAAAATAAAAAAATCTACAAATGTGGTCCTTTTTTTTCATAGATGAAACCTAGCAATAAAGTAGAGCTGTTTTAAGAACAGTCATTTTGTCCTGCCCTGATAACATGCTAATTCTGCAGATGCATTGAGTCGTGCAGTGATGCTGAGCAAAAACATTGGGGCCCTGAGCCCAAACCCAGCAAAGCCTTTCCCTTTTCTTCAAAGCTTCAAAATGCTGAGTCCAAAGTGTGCCTGGGTGACTGTTATTTATACTATTTGAAATGCAGTGGGTGTCAGGCTGGACTGCTCCCTGACCCCGGGGGAGGAGCTGCCCCCTAGTGCTCCCAGCTGGGGTGAGATCTGCGGGCAGGCTGGCCCTTCCCCATGGGCAGTGGTCCAGCCAGGGAGCTGCGAGCTTCCAGCTAGTGCCACTGATGGCTGGGGGCTTGCAGCCAAAGAAGCACAGGGAAGAATGTTGGATTACAAAGACAGAATAAGGAAAATGTCAGATATCATTATTTCCAAGCTATTAACAGGTAAATAAATAAACTGGAATGATCACCCCACCTGTGAGCTCTGACATGCAGCACTGGTCTGGCTGTAACTTTCCCTGTGATCCTTGTATTTCCCTAAAAGCAGAGCCTGCAGCTGGGGATAAACTGATTCTCGATGACAGGAAAAACAGAGCTCAGGTACTGTGCAACCCTGAGCAAAGAAGATGCTTTAATCATACAGCCTTATCCAGCCAGAGCAACCAAGATTCAGAGTGACTCCAGTGGAGGCTGCATGGTGTTTTGCCAGGTTTTAATCTGACACTTAATTTGCAATTCCAAGTCATAAAGAGAAAAGCAATTTGCAAATACATGTGTGAATAGGTGGTGTATGTATGTGAGCAGACAATAGAGAGGAAAGAAAGCCCATCTTCCAGAGGCTCTGCTTCTAATCAATTATATACACCTTGATGATATTCATAGAAAACTCTCATTTCTGGTGCCAGAAACAAGATGACCAGAATTTTTGTCAGTCAGCTGATAAACTGATTGCAGCTGTGTTTGACTCCTGAAACCCACATATTAACAGACACTTTGGCTATTGTTTACCTCACTCATGTTATTACCATTTAAGAGAATTATTTTACTATTTACTATATTAAAATCCCAACCTGCACCCAGCAGAACCAGTAAGAAAGCTGATGGAGTTCAGAAGTATACAACCAATTTCTTCTGTAGCTGTTTAGTTATTAATAGCTGAAATTAAGATACGAGTAGTATATCTCTAAGTAGAATGAAGCAAAATAAATCTAGGTAATGCAAAAGACACTGTTCCCAATGTGCTGTAGAAATCAAATCATTGCCTCAGATTGCTGAGCCATAATTAGTTTTGTAAAATTTTTATTTCTTTTTTTTAATAGCCTCATCTGGCTGAACAATTAAAGTCAGTCATGTTTGCTTCTGGATTTGTTTGCCATTATTAGGAGTTATAACAAAACAGTGCTTGTGAAAGATAGTGGTGCTCCAGAGACTGAAATGAAGTTTCCATAGATACTTGCACATATGTCCACATGGCCTACCAACAATGATAAAACCTGCTGTCTCAAGAGATCATCTTTCAAAGCCTGCCTTCCATTATACTGCTAATGCTGATAAATGTGTCTGTCTCCTACAGGCCAAGTGGCTGTATCTCCATGACAATTCACAGAAGTGATTCATGCAAAGAAATTGTTCATCGGCTTAGAATTTGCTTAACCTTGTCTCCTATTTCAGCACAATACACACTGGAGTTTTCATTTGAGTTGAGATGCAGCACTTTGAAATGCCCAGCACACACAAAAAGATCAAACTCTCATTTAATACCCTGGTGCTTCATGAGAAGTTCAAGTTTTCACATGGGATGGATTTGGATGTTACCATGGTTTAATGATTTTTTTCCTTTCCTTTTCACGTGTTTTCTCCAATCTCCCTTGTGAACAGTTGTCCATACCAGAAAGAGTGATCACAATCTGGTCTATCCCAGTAATAGCAGCAGCAGAGACAACAATGTGCTTCCTATTTGGAAAGCGAGTTAGGCATTCTGGCTATTTCACAGCACTGTGAGATAAGACTAATGAAAGTCTTCACTTTGCAAGGCAACTGTGAAGCTTAGCAAACTTTTTTTTATGCTTTCTACCTTTAGGAGACTGAGATTTGGGATTATGATGAGTAAATTCATCTGAGTAGTCTTTGTTTCATGATGCTAAAAGGAGCAGATGTATCATTAAACATAAATGGAACAGAAAGTGCCAACAAATCATAGACCCTTTTATTTGGATCACTTTTTCTAGTGGAAGTTGTCCCTGCCCATGCAGGGTGGTTGGAACTAGATGATCTTTAAGGTCCCTTTCAACCCAAACCATTCTGTGGTTCTGTGATTCTATGATTTTATAATTCTGTGTTTGTTTTCCACAAAATTTGCTCAGTATCTGAGAAAAACTAAACATTGTGCTGGCACTCTTGCATCACTGAACACTTGCAAAAGGCACACGTGATTTTTTTTTCCCCTCTAACTCAGGTCAGGCTGCTTTGCCAGTTTAACCAGGACCAAGAGATGTGTCTCAGTTGTGTGGTTTGCGCAGCTCTGTTTGTGTGTTGTTTGCATACCTAAAAGATACAGCTCAAAGGGTGGGGAGGAGAAGACTTTGCAAAATAAGATGCTCTATTGTAATATAATCTTGGGGTGGGGGGGGCTTGATTATTCTTGGCAGGAGGACAGTGCTGATTTGAAGTGCCAGCTCCAGTTTGCCAAAGAGGAGGCAGCGCTGATGCGTAAGAAGATGGCCAAACTGGGGAAGGAGAAGGACGAACTGGAGCAAGAGCTCCAGAAGTATAAGTCCATCTATGGAGATGTGGACAGTCCCCTGCCTACCGGTGAGGCAGGGGGCCCACCCAGCACCAGGGAGGCAGAGCTGAAGCTTCGTTTGAAGTTGGTGGAGGAGGAAGCCAACATACTGGGCAGGAAAATAGTGGAACTGGAGGTGGAGAACAGGGGGATTAAAGCTGAAATGGAGGATATGAGGTGCCAGTATGAAAAAGAGTGTCTCAGCAGGGACCACATTTCAAGCATTCCTACCTCGCCCTACGGTGACTCCGTGGAGTCAGCCACGGAGCTGCGCCGGCACCTGCAGTTTGTGGAAGAGGAAGCAGAGCTGCTGAGGCGGTCGATCTCTGAAATTGAGGATCACAACAAGCAGCTAACGAACGAGCTGAACAAATTCAAGTTCGATCCAGGCCAGGAGCCGGGCTGGTTGGATGACACGGCATCCAAGTGTGGTGGGACATTGCAAGAGGAGCTGAAGTCAGCCAGGTTGCAAATCAATGAGCTGAGTGGGAAAGTGATGAAGCTCCAGTATGAGAACAGGGTCCTGATGTCCAACGTCCAACGTTATGATCTTGCCTCTCACCTGGGCCTGCGCACTTCCAGCCCCAGGGACAGCGACGCTGATAGCGATGCTGGGAGAAAGGAGAGTGACAGTGAAGAGGGTCGCCCACCCCAGCCAAGGAGAGAGGGGCCCATTGGGGGTGAGAGTGACTCTGAAGAAGTTTATGAGAAGACATCAGGTTTTGGGAGTGGGAAGCCATCAGAAGTCAGTGACCTGTGCTCCACTGAGCTCATGAGAGTGAAAGAGGACACAGAGTTTTTAATTAACATCAAACGTGAGGCTGAGCGGCTGGAAAGGACCGTGGACCGCCTTATCACTGATACAGACAGCTTGATTTATGATGCCAAGGTGCATGTAACCAGCAGCCCATCCACCGAGCTGGATTTCAGAAGTGGTGAGGAACGGAGAGAAGATAAGCACGAACCAGAGCTCCTGGACACCGTCAACTCCAGGATGAAAGCTTTCCGGAAGGAGCTACAGACCTTCCTGGAGAAGGTTGATCACATTGGGGAGGGCCTTAAGGAGCAGATGGAAGACCTCTCCCCTCTTCCCCATCTCACAGAGTCTTCCAGTTTTCTATCCACAATGACATCCATGTCCCGAGACTCTCCTATTGGTAACCTGGGGAAGGAGTTAATCACCGACTTCCAGGTAGGTTGGCCCGTTGTTTGCCTTCTGTTTATCGTTTCTCTTTCTTTCTGGCATCGCTACCTTAGAGCTGATTTTCCTCACAGCTGCTTTGTTATGATTTCAGACCTGCAATGTATTTAAGTGTGTAAAGTTAAACAAACACTTTATAGGCTTTTTTCTTTTATTTGTTTGCACAACTCCTTTGATTCAGAGGCGGTTCCTCATGGCAAAAAGGCTAATCCACTGGTGCTATAGAGATTGGTCTTCTTTTTGTCTGTAACAGCAGTGTTTTCCCATGAAAGAGGAGATTAATTAAAAAAAAAAAAAAAAAGAATCTGATGAATGTAAATTAGCAGCATTGCTAAGAAATGTGAGGAGGTCTTTACCATGCTCTCTCATAAAAGGGTCAGGCGTGTTCTCAAAAGCCTTGCCAAAAGAACCCAACCAAATGCAGTTTTCTAAGTGATGTGTTTTGAAAAGCCTGCTTACAGCTCACTCCCCTAACCGAGCAGCGAGTGAGAAGCTCTGTAGCCAGCGAAGGACTGCCTTGCCTAAAGCGTTGCCCATGGGCGCATGTCTAAACTGCCACAACTGCCACACTGGATATGGCTTTTCTGCACAGCACAAGTAAGGAAGGAAGAGCCTTGTGTCCCGTATCCTTCATGACTTGTATGCTTGCTGTTGGTTTGACTCATGCATCCTCATTGCATGCGCCTCATAACCAGTGTTTGCATTCTTTTTTCCTCTCTTTCTCTTTTTTGCTTTTCAGATGTTTCAGCCCATCATTTTGCTCATCCTCATTTTGGTTTTGTTCTCTTCACTTTCTTATGCCACTGTATTTAAGTTGGTTTTTCTGTTCACGCTTTTCTTTGTCTTGTAGTTTTTCAGTCGTCTACCTTACCCATTTTTGTTTTCTTTATTCCCTTCTGTCCTTTTGTTTTTTTGTTATAAACCGCCCATGCACCTAACAGTCCAAACTGAGGGATCAGATGGAGTGGCAGCTCAAACAAGATCGTGGAGAGGAGCAAGAGATTCACCACCAGCGAGCCACCACCGACCCACACCGCAGAGCTGATGGAGACATTAAACTCTACAGGCCAGGAGACAAGGGCTGTTTCAGTCTAGAGGTCAGCAAAGCAGCCCATCTTACTCACTGCCTCCTGCTGCCTTAGCCAGGAGATGAGTAACAGAAGCCAGGGGTTGGGGGATTAAATTGGACCAAACAGAGCACCTGTGTTACGACATTTGTGATTGACCTCTTTTCCCCCTTGCAGTTTCAGACAAGCAAATTGGTCCTCACGTTGGACTCATCACCCTGCTCCCAGTAGCTTTGCTAAGTGGGAAAACATGGCTCAGGGACCCACTAAATTGAGTATGAAATGAAAGATCCCTGGAAAAGGGATTCACATCTCTGATGTGAAATCATGCTTCCAGGTTTCACTTTATTGGATATTTTAAATCTGAATAGTCTATAGATAGAGATTGTTTTACATTTTGCCTGGCAGTAGTCTGCGCAGGAGAAAGTTTGAGGCTGGTGTTCATGGTGATTCTCAGAAAGGAACACAGCACCCTGCAGCTTCCAAAACAACTTCCTTAAAGGAGAATTCTCCATTGTTTGGGTTGTTGAGTACTTTTCCATTCATCAAAAGCATGAATCAGTTTTTATTTAAACCTTCATCCATGCAGAGGCCGTATCCGCCTCAGTTAACATCTCCTTAGCTGCTTTCTCATGAACATAGATTATCCAGACACTACAATGAGTCCTGAAGAAACTTATTTCTAATCTGTCTCCATAAAGGCAAGCTTGGAGCACTGAAAAACCTTTCTGCTGGCCACTGGGAAGCCAAATCCACCTTGAAACTGGGGTGGTTAGCGTAGCTTCTAGTGAAGGATGAGTTTTAATGTGTTTATAACTCCAAAAACAAGTGTGCAGTCCTTAATATATCTGAAACCCCTAAGTGACTCTGGGAAAAGGAGAATGCTGACTGGAACAGCTAGGTTTGTAAGTGATAGCAACCACTAGAAAGCAGGGTAGGAACAAAAAGCTTCAGGCGGCTGGTAGCCAAGCAGCTTGATGCTGTGTTGAATATCAAAGGGAGAGTGGCCCTTCATCTTAACACAGGTAATTCTTTGCTGGTTTTGTTTTGCTTGTTTCGAATTATCCTGACAGTGCAGAGTTTTGGTAGTATTACTATAATTTATTTGTTCAGCTGCTTCTCTTCCAACTTCTCACCTTTACTTAATAAACTTCAGGAGGGATATCTGATAAACCCAGGACACCGTAAGTCACTGAAAGGTAAATCTGTCTTCAGCAGCCGTGAAATGGGCCAATGAGGTAGAGAAGCCTTGCTGTTCAGCATGGAGCCTTTTGCAATTGTACTGGTCAATAGTTATTGTAGATTAGGTTAGAAAATGCCCACAGAAAATGTTTGCAATACTTCTGTTTAAATTCTGTTATCTTTATTAATTCCGCTTTACCTTACGTTAGCCTTGTTATTATATTAAATCCTATATATATGAGTCCTTTGTGAAAATTAAGGATTTGGGTAATTTTAGCACAACATCTTTTTTAACTCTCTCAGCATGGAATGACGGTGTGTAAACTATGTACAGCAATCTGCCTTTAAACAGAGGGTGGATAGTTTCACACCATAGCCTGACAAGGAACAAGCCAGTAATTGTAATCAAAGGTAGAAACTAGCTAGCTTATGTCCAGATGTGCTCAAAAGATGGGGAAGGCCGGGTCTTAAATGGCCTCACTTGAGAAAATGTTGAAGACTAAGGCCTTTGCTTCAGTCAGGTTTACTTAAGCAACAACGAATATTATGCTGCTTTACACTGAAACTGAAATCCTAGAACCTGTAATATTCAAACCCAAGTGAAGCAGAAGATTCATCCAAATAATTTTGTATAATGTAATTTTTACTGTTTTTTGATGTCATACACCCCACTAGCAAAACCTAACATTTTTTTGTACCAGATGAATGAGCAGGAAAAAAATACTATTCAAATACCAAAGGGGTGTTTTAATTACCACAGAAAATTCAGATGGATACTCAAAGCTTTCAATGCCCACAGCAGAGATGGCTACACATAAGCTGTTATTTGCATTCTCTAGAAGTGAAAATATATGCACTGGCTAGTGGATAACATTGATTGATGATCTTCTTACTGCATATGGACTTCCCACATTAGAGCAACATATTTCAATGAGGCTGGTGTTTTCTTTTTAAGCAAGCAAACCCATTTTTCTAATTTTTCCCAATTTGATTTTTTTCCCAGCTGAATTTTAAATGAAAGTTTTCCCAAACAATGCTGAGCAGCTTCCATTTAGCCACTTCTCCCATTTCTAAAAATAAGCATTGTGGGAGCCTAATTGTTTGATTAAATATGAAAAATGCATACTGACTTGTGCTTGAAACTACCCAGTAGCCTAACTGTAAACATCTGCCTTTGTTTGGGCTTTGCACTGCAGTTGTTAGTGCAACAGTATCATTAGAATGTATTTGCATGTTAAAGAGGTGGGTTAGAGTCACAGTCCAAGGGAAATTATATCTCAAAAATGCCTTAGAGCAGGGCTTTGTTTTCTTGCTGAAACAAGCATTCAGCTGTTGTTGCTGGAGGTTGGAGCCCATTGGAGTGGATGTTCGATCCATTATTCATGATTTTTGCAGAGCTGGGTTATGGTGGGAGGGGGAAATCATTCTTCACCATCCATAGAAAAAGCAAGTGAACAAGTGAGAACTGCCCTGACTAAACGACACAGAGGAACTTAAAAAAGGGAGCACAATGCTTTGTGGAACAGATGTCCGGCACAAATCAAATGATTACTATGGCAACAAATTGGAACTAATGGGAAAACTGATAAATAATTTTTCATCTGGTGAATTTTACCCATTTTACCTCCTTCAGCCACCTCTTTCTGTTTATTCAGAAACAAGAAGGCATTCTGGAGAAGAAAAATTTCACTCTTTCACATTCATATATGACCAAATATAGTCTGTTTGATATATTTGATACATACATATTTGATACCTAATGCTCCAAAAGGGAGCTGTATCTCTTAGCTGTTTGCTTCTTCAGAGGGCATCAGTTCTGCCCTTACCCAAGTACGTTTCACCAAAGGCAAAAGCACTTATCTTTGCATTTCAGATTTGGATTATTTTCACACATGGCTTTTAAAGACTTACACATTTGTTTCTGTGTAGAAAAGTGCCACAAAACCTCTGACAACTCTAGGTTATGGAAAAGCAACCACTGAAGTGAATTCACTTACAAGGAAGAAGTTGTCACAAGAGAATTAAAATAAAAGCAGATAGAATCATGGAATGGTTTGGGTTGGAAGGGACCTTAAAAACCATCTAGTTCCAGCCACCCTGCCTTGGGCATGGACACATTCCACTAAACCAGGTTGCTCAAACCCCCATCCAGTCTGGCCTTGAACACTGCCAGGGATGGGGCATCCTCATTGAGATTTAGGGCTACCCTCTTTCTTCTGATACAGAGAGGAAAGAAGGAAGTTAAATGATGTCTGATGCTGAAAATCTGACAGGTAAGTCTGTTCTACATGGTTTGTTTGCTGATACCCAAATATTCAGCGTATTTTTGAATTTTAGGTTTCAATTTTCATATTTCTCTCTAACAGTTAGCTACCACTAATAAAAGTTACAAAGTACTTAAAATCAAGATGAAATTAAATAGGCTAGAGAAGGTGAGAGCATGTCTTAAAAAGCAAGTCTTCCACAAGGTCTAGTAATAAAGTGGGAAGAGCATACACTGAAGAATAATTTCTTCTAGTCCATTCTTGTTCTGTTCATCCATTTTCCTTACTTATCATGCCCATAAGAATTATAAAACATCTCTATTACTGTTAAATTAATCCCTGGGTTCAGTGTGGACCAGCCAGATACAGTGATGTGCAAGTTAGGTAAGTCACTTTATCACCTGCTTTGAATCAAAACTTCTGTATGGACCATTTTGGCTATATGGGGAGAATTTTGGTCTGTGTTTTGAAAGTTGTATTTTTAGCTGGGTTTGGAATATCTGTGTTCCTTCTGTGCAATTTTCATTATTCCCTGTGAGAACTTTTCAGCTGGATGGCTTTTGCTGCAGCTCCCAGCCATGTGCTGAGAATTTGCACATCCTTTTCTCTTGCCCTGATTTAAGATTTTGCTTTCACAGAAAGCAAGCCGTGAATGTTTTATACATCATGATGTCCCTTTCTTTTGGGGGGGGGGGGGGGGGGGGAAGCAAACCAAAACAAAAAATAAAAACAAAAAAAACCCACCACAACCCTCAACAAATGAGGACACGTAGCAAGTTGTATGTCTTAGTGCCCACTGTTCCTCCAATGCAAAGCTGTGGGAAGAAAAAGACAAACTGGTGCTGACAGTATTCCTTCCCACCAAGATTAGGGGCAGCAAGAATAATTTACTTTGATGAATTGTACTCTTTCTTGCTATGCAAGATTCTGTAAAGGTTGACAATATAATGGCTTGAAAGACCCTTTATGATGTAAATCTGGATATTGAAGTCCTAACTGAACTCGGTGAGACTTTGTGTACTATCCATACAATGGGGTGTTTTTTTAAAGACTTAGAGCAAAGTGTTCTCTCTCCATATAAGCACAGACAAATAACTACACAACTGCCTCTTGTAGCAAATGGGATAAATGTAATTTATTTTCAAGGGGTGAGGAGAAGAGTACATCTTGAGAAGCAGCCTCTGAGAATTCAGTTATATGTGTATTGCTTATAAAAAGTAATACAAAATGCACTGGAAGTGCCTTTCTGATCTGATTGATTGTATGTATGCAATGGTCAGCAGTCACATATGAAAAAGTAGCAGTTTTTAAACTGCATGGTCAAATGTAAGGTCCAAATATCAAAGCATATAACATAGCATTAGGGAAACAGCTTAAGATGTTTATCTTTTGGTTTCCTTGTAATTACACACAAATGCTGGAGAGCATCTTTCTACCCTGCCTCCTTAGGGTATGCTCCTCCTTCAATTTCTCCTGAAAAAAAAAAAGAACAAAAAGAAACATTCCATGAAATTTGATGTTCACAGTTGTTGCATATAAATTGATTGAGTTTGCAGGCAAATTGAGGTTGTAATTAGCTATGGTAAAATGGAGAAAAAGGATGAGTGAAACCCAGCTGTACCTCATGGTGCCTGGCAATCACGTGAAAACAAGTTGTGGGAGAAATGTAGGATTGTGTGAGCTGGATTGTAACCTGAAAAGCTGTCAAAATGCTGAGAGGGGTGTAAAGGGGTCAGTGCAATAAGGATGTGATGGTGAAGCCCCCAAAGCGTGGATGAATTTTCTCTGCTTTCCTCTTGAGGTAAAGGCATTGGCATGGATTAGCTTGTTCTGGAGTGGTAACAGGTGAGAGAAAAGGGTTCAGCAGAAGGATTTGGCACTGCCTGTCCAAGAGGACAGGAATGGAAGTGGATCTGGAAATGCATTAATTGGGAAACCATCTGTCGGTTTGAAGCTGTGAATGAAGTGTAGCTGTTTCTGTGGTGCTGTGGTGGAATAGCAGTAGGTCTTAGTTCCAGTTATATTATGTTCGTGTCTTGTGGGTTTGTGTCTGTTTCTGTGGTGTCAGTACAATGTGTAGTGGCAGTCTCAAGGTTTTTTCTGTTCTTCATGTAGAGCATTTGTTAATGAGCACAAAGGAAACAAAGAATGGAAGTTAACAGGTTACCGATTTTTGTGTTAATTTTGTAGCAGTGTTGTTTTCCAAATCAAGCCAAAACTACAGTTGTGCCACAGACTAAACCCTGCTGATTACATGGTTATGTATGATAGGGCCTGATTTCCATGTGTAAACATATAGACATCCATCAGTGTAATACTGGATACCTGAACTGCATACACAAATATCACAATGCATTTCTACCTATTCTTCATTCGTGATCCAGACATTTAGCAGCAATCTATAAGGTGCTCAAGTAAGCTTATCCCCCTTGATTTGAGCGTATGAATCACAATGCTACTGGTAGAAATGACATTACATGACATTATAGATTATGAAGAGTCCTCAGGTTGCACTGGAAGGAAAAAGTTGTGCAGCTCTGCATTCATGCATGAAGTGCTTTTTGTCATGTTTTCTTTACCACTTCTGAAAATATACTGTCTTCAAAGAGGCAAGGCAATTGTAAGATGATTTGCACTGTTTAGTGTGCATGTAATAGTCTGTCTTTATGATGTATTTAATCTCTTCTTAGTAGTTCCAACAGTTATCACACAATCCCATCACCCAAGTTTCCTGAAACTTGGCTTTTCATGAGCTACGTTTATCAAAAATCTGTATGAGTTAATAATTTTCTTGCTTTAATTTTGCAGACATAAGGTGTTATCCGTATACACTAACTAAGTGATTCCAATTAACTCTAGTCTGAATTAGAACAAATGATCTTTTACCAAACTGTTGTTCATTGGAAAACACAAGTGTGAAGTGCATAGAGAAAACTCACACCTTACCTTCCTGGTAAATTTTGCTGCTCTGATTCAGCTTCCAGTTTCAGGAATCCCAAGACCAACAGTATTTCTACCTACCTAAATGCGTAATCGTATGGCTGGAAGGAGAAGCATACTAAGATCAGTGATTATTGTGACCAGATTTTGCCTTTCTGCAATGCAAAATATCTGCAGACACATTAAAGTGTAAGATTAAATCAGTAAGGCAGATAACATTCGTCTTGGTCACTTCACGCATACATTTCAGAGGGCTGGGAGTATCTTTTCCTCAGGTACAAAACATACTTGCACAAGTCAATAAGTGAATCAAGACAAAAAGGAACTGATAAGGCCCAGAAAGTGTATGTAAGGGCGAATTTCATTTTCCAGGCAAGTCTCTTCCTGCCGGTGATTTATGGGATTCTTCGATCTTTTTCCCTAGAGGAGCAGAGCAGCCTCTGTTCCAGTGACAAATACTTTTTGAATAACCAGAAGTGTCCCAGCAAGAGCAGCCACATCCCAAACAGCAACAGCAGCTGGTTTTGCTCTTGGGAAGTGGAAGTAGTGCCTGGGGAGAGGATACGAGTGCCAGGGCTGATGTCAGAGGGAAAATGGCAGTGCAGGCCCTGAGAGTGGTCCCACGACCTGTGTTACATCTTTGCAGCTGCTGAGGTTGAAGCACACTGGACATTGACCGGCAGAGAATTTGGGATTACGCTTTGAAGCCTGAAGTGATCTCTGCCTTAAATGTGTCTTTACTGTGGGAAGCAGGAGTTTGGTGCCATAGTGTTTTCTGTAGTCACACATGTGAAGGGGATGGCATCTGGCCAAGCATCATCTTTGTACAGACAAGTCAGTTTTAGATCCAGTGTGAGAGACAGAAAAGTTCTGATCAGGAATATAAGTGTCACCAGATTAATTAACATAGTGTAAATGATGACATCTGACTCTGCCTTCTTGGGTCTTTATTTTTTGATTAAATAACATCCAGAAGTACAGTGGATGGAATGCCAAACCTAAAGATAACATAAAACCAGAAGTATTAAGATTAGAATGGTGTAGGACCTGAAAGGGGAGACACTTAAGCATTTTGGTCAGATCTCAGGCTCACACAGCTTATCCCTGTGACATTTGTGGAGTAATTGTTTTGAGTAGAAACCCAGAGCAGAGGCCTGAAGGGAATATCCAACATATAACATCAGCATCCCAGCTTTAGTTTTCAGAAGAAGCCACACAGGAAATTCCCACACATATTTAGGGCATTGCTGTTTGTTTGCACACTGTGCTTTGGTTTAAACTATTGATAACCATGGGTTGTGCAGATGTCTGTCCTGCAGTTCTTTCCTTTTCTCCTTCTTTTTTTCCACCACGGAGACACATTTTCTGCTAAACCTATCCCTTTGTCCTGCTGATCAGCTCAGGGATTCCCATGTTTTACCTGTACAGAATGTATCGATACAGGAGCTTCAGGCTCAGCTTGAGCAGGAGACAAGACTTCACCGAGAGGAGCAAGAAAAGTTTACAGAAAAGATCATCCAGGTAAATACGAAACCCACCTGCTGGGAGAGATGTGTGACCATGACATGTGTCATGGACCTGGTTTGTCAGGACCATGCCCATGGCAGCTTGTGTCCTGATGGCCGTGCCTGCTTGACCTCCTCTGAGTAAATGAAGAATCTGGAAGTTAGGGAAATGTAAACTCAAGCCTGTTATGCAACTTGGAATCTGGCTTCTCTGCTTGGCGGAGGGGAGTTTTGTCCTCCCCTGTGTGGGGCAAGTCAAGGTAGAGATGTGAAATACGGCATGAGGAATTATAACAGCCCCTTCAGCTCTCTGTGAGCTGGGGGAAGGGTGTGTTTGATCTCTGGTAGCACAGTTTGGCTCTATGCCTTATTCTGACCCTTTCTAGTACAAAGAAAGTCCAGCACTTCTCTGAAGTTGGAGGAGTCATTACACACTCATAACTGAGGTACAAATCAGGACTTTTTTAGTATTTCTCAGTACCCTATGCTCCTGACCCTCTTACTCATAACTGGTGAATAAATCATATTTTGTTACGTGGGCTCCCCCTGCTCTTTTGAAGGCTGGAACAGATTAGTCAATCTTTTTGTGATCTCTAGCTCCTAGAGCGAAAAAAATCTGCTACTAATTTTTGCAGGCTGTTTGGCTCTTAACTGCAGTTTTCTTTTTAAATATACTTCATGGACTAAATTCAGCATAATTGTTGTATAGTTTAGAGCATTTTTCCTTTGCCAGCTTATCTCATTACGCCCAAGTGGTATCTCTCCATTTTTTCATAAGTAGTCTTAATTTCCAGTTGATCTCCATAGGAGCTTTCTCATGAAGGCTTTTGAAGGCAACTAGTAAATTGATTTCCTTCCTGGTTGCTTTTGCCATGAAAGCTTTTTGGAAGCTATGCCTGCCTCTTGAAGTTATTTTCTTTTTCAATAACTGTCCACTGAAAAAGCATAATACTCTGTGAAGTTACCTCCACCAGGGTCTTCTGCAAGAATTTGTGACCATGGAGGCTTAGATCATAACAGCTTGTAAAAACAACGAAAAATGCAGCAAAATCAAAGCTAGCTATTCATGTTGACAGCTAGTAGAAACAGAAGAATAAAAGCATCTTCTGGATTCTTCATTTTTTCCAGATTATGCCCATCCTGTCAATATTCTCCTTTTTTATAATCATCCAAGGTTTCTGGTGGAAATTACTCAGATCTCTGCTGTATTTAACCATAACTTCATTTTGTGGAATCAACACAGAACCTATTTGTTTCTCTTATGTAAAGACTAAGTTTAAAATAAGTGTGTGTTTTACTATTCCAATTTTAGCAATGTTTAACATTATCAAATTGATGTTTGTTAGCAGTGTACAATTTCCATTAGTGTTACTAGGAGTTGCGTGTATGGGGTTTTTTGGTCATTGTAGCTAATTTTGTTCCAAACTACTTGTAAGCTGCATTTTAAACCCATGTAAGCTAGCAACTACTGTAAATAATTCTTATTTAATCAGACTTTTTAAGGCATAGTAACATAGATGCTGAAAATTTGCATCATGCCAGAGCACACCATTTAAAGGGCAGAGAAGTCCTTAGTAAACACTCTAGTATGGACCAGTAGCCTGTGTCAAAGGCATCTGAATGTTACCATGAAAATCAAGCATATATTTCTTAGCAGTATTAATTTCAAAGGGGTCCATGCTCCTGAAGAAGAACCTCTGATGTATTCTTCATTCCTGTGTCAGTGTTGTTTGTTTCAGGGTATGTTCTTATGGTTCAAATCGTTGTGGTCATTAGTGTACTACAGCTTTCATAGATTCCATCTATGGAGCTGGTGAGCAAAGGGAGAGGCGCTTGTTCCCCAGAATGGAAAATAACAGAAACTGGCATCTGTAAGCAGTGGCTCTGTACTTATTTTCCATTTACCTTTCTGGATCAATGTGAGCCACTGGTTGAAATGGAAACACTATCTCATCCATGCAGAATATGAGATGTAGTACAGCTAACTTGTACAAGTGCTGTTGGGCACAGGTCATGGCATGGTTTGATTTTGACATATTGAGGGAGAAGTCACATTTACAGAATAATGTTTCAGGTGGCTTTGTGTTGAAACAGATGTAATCCCAAAGACTGAGCTTTTCTTGGTGCTTCTAGTACTGAAACTGAGACATGTTGAATGCCGAGCTGCAACCTTTTTCTGTCTCTTCAGTTTCTGTGTGTGTCCCTGATCTAGTCATATCAGAATGAGAAACTTTGCTGTGAGTCATTCAGATGTCTCCAAGTATGAACTGTTGAGAAGTAAGGGACCAGTAGTTACATCTGAGATGCTGGAGGTGGTTCCTTCAAAAGCATTGCCTTTCCAGAAGCAGAGGGAGACATAACCACAGAGGAGAGGATGAGTCTGTGGCTGGGGAGGGAAGAAGCATGGATAGTATCCCAGTTTGTCTGAAGGGCAGCTCTGGGCCCACCTTGTAGGAATGGCTGCAAAAGCATTTGTTAGGTGTGATATGCGCAGCGATGTGGGCTGATGGCTGTGCTGGGAACATAGTGCATGGATGCAACAAAGAGAAAAATATGAGTGGTATAAAATGTTTAAGCAATTCCAGAGGTCTCATGCATCTTTAAAGTACAAGTCCATTTACACAGCTAGCTACTTGCATATGGTTATCTAAGCAAAGCTTTTTGGCTTTCCTTGACAGTCGTAATTGTTGAGGAACTTATTGAGCCAAGCTCAATAGTTACTCACTACTGATGAAAATTAGAGATTTCAGTTTGTCTCACCCACCAAAGTAAAAGTGCTGGAAACTGCCCCAGGACACTACCCCATTGACATGGTGTCTGTCCTTCCATTAAAGCTGGAGGAGGAGCATATGCAGACCCTGCGGAGGAAGGACTTGGAAGTGCAGAGCTTGGCTTTGCAGAACAAATTGGAGGAGAAGACCTGGAGCCAGGAGAAAAGTCTGCTGCAGCAAGAACTCAGGCATTTCAAGCAGGACACCTTTCTTCTGTATGTGAAACTGAAATGGCTGCTGAAACACTGGCGGCAAGGCAAGCGAATGGAGGAGGAAGGGGAGGATACCTTAGAGGTAACTGTCTCTTACTAACATAATGAAGTTGCAAGCAGTGGGGTACTAGGATGCAGTTCTTTAAGTGTAGACTTTAAATATGATGTGACAACAGCAACTTTGTAAATACATCTAGATTTAAAGGGGATTCAAATTAAACATGAAACCGTATCTTAAGTTGGCTTGTGCTGAAGTGTATTCTGCATATGACTCCTGAATAATTTTATGAAAGAAAATAGCTATTAGCGAGCTGGTAGAGTCAAATCTCTTTAGATGGGTTGAGTTCTGTCATTTTCTCATTGTGTGCACAGTGTGTTCCTTACAAAGCCTTCAGCAATACAGATGGAGGGAAGCTCGTTTTCATGTTGGCAAGAGAATTATACAGCTTTTTGTGGGAACTTACAGTGATTCATTCTTGTTTGTTCCTCTTCTCCGTACACAAATCTCTCACCGTCAGCAGCAGCGCACCAGTAGTCATCACAGTGATTTTCCAAGTAGTGACTAAATTAAGATCAGGAATTTCGGAAGTACATAACAACCTGGAATCCCCAAGCGGACACATCTCAGCAGGAGTGTGATTGCCAGCAAACATGTGCACTGTGAAGAAAGCTGCTGCTAAACTGTGTCAAGTTGCACATCCAGAATCACCGTTTGCTTTGGAAATCTTACCTAAAAAAAAAAATGTGTTTGCCCATTCTGACACTTTATACAAAATTTTTGAGAATAATAAATCTATTTTGCAGGTTCATGCAATTCTGAAACCATTTGCTAAGGCAGCTAAGTAGTTTTTCTCAGTATTTCTGATATTTACATGCCTAGTGTTTTTCAGGGTTTGTTGCATTTGGCAGTACAAGTAACCTTTCAGGTCTGGTAAGAGTATGTGTAAGTTGAATACTCCAGTGTTTTGAATTCTTAGATGAAGGGTGGATGAACATCTTTACCTTCATCTGCTGTAGTAATATGAGTCAGAAACAAGAGATGAGTAGCTATTTAGCTTCTACTTTACTTCAACAGCACCGATTTACTTCTGTGTAAACTAGCTCATCTTCTAATATCAAAATCACTTTCATTTTTTTCCACTGTTTGGATTTTTTGAATGGTTAATTTATAATCAGTCCACTTCCAGTCATTATTGGAGTCATGCGTTTTGCTAATGCATTAGAGAGAATACAGTGATAGATTTGGATACTTCCTGATCTCCATATCTTTGTCAGTCAATAAACCAGTGGTTTGTATAGTTTTTCATTAATGCGTGATGAATTATATCCACTGTGCTACATTACACCCATCTTCTCAGCTGCATAGATGTCCTATTTTGCACATCTGCGCGGTGTTGGTTCACATACACAAGATGTAATATATCATAAAAGATCATTTCCTGTAGCCTGCAGGATAGAAGTCAATATACCCCACTGCAGGGATGCAGGGGAAGATAGTCTCTTCCCTTAGCCCTTCAATAAATTTCTGTCCCTGAGGTAAATGGCAAAATAGCGTTGATGTGTCCTATCTCTTACATTTTAGATCGAGCACCCTGAGGCTGTCCCAGGCTTCGGCGTTCAGTCTGAGCAGAAGGTGGATGACACAGAGCGAGAGGAGGAGGAAGAGGATGTTGTGTTTGCACTGACAGATTTCTCCCAGCGTCCCTCCACAGACAGCACTGATCATGGACCACAGCTGCAGACTGCAGAATTACTACAGCATCAGAAGCAGGTATTATACCATTTGTATGTCATGCCCTGGGAATGGAAACTGGATTTTCCAAGAGAATTCATTTTTTTCTGCTGCTGTGTTAAATCACCTAGAATCATACTTGTAAAAATACTTGTAGCTACACAGCAATTACAGTGGATTTCATCCATTATATTTATATTTAATCAGGAGCCACGTGATGACTGTTCTGTTGGCAGATACTATCAGTGAAAAATCCTATTTCCTCTAGTGGCTGTTTGCCCAGAAACATCTATCAGTATGTGATGGTTTGGAGAACTTACATGCTCCTCTTGCCTAAGCACATCTCTTTTATTCTACTGGCAAGCTTTTAGTGAGAAGTTCTGATTTTATTTTCCTTAAATCATTTAAAAAACTGCCACATGTATTTTATGTTTCCCTTGGAAATGATGAGAAAAGAATGCAAAATTTCCTTCCCAACACTGGGCTTGTTTTTAAGTGCCTAAAAGTAAATCATGCTAACTTCTCCCTGACATATCCTGTGCCCTGACTGTGTCTGTCAAAGCATTGCCATGTATCCTAGTTTTCTCCTTTGTGCATTTAATACCAGCAGTCTTAACAATAATAATAGCAAACACTCAAAGGGGACAGACTTAAAGCTTCCAACAGTTCTTCAGGAGCATCTTCTGATATTTTTAAAATGGAAAACATTCAGATGAGAGCATCTTGTCATGTAGTATTATTTGCAGTCATAAGTAGAATGGAACAAGAAGTCTCTGTAAAACACAAGTTCAGTGAAAAAGGACTTGAAGCTTTTTGCCTGTCTCTATCTTGGCCCTTGACTTGGGAGCCTGCTCCACAGCAAGAGCTCTCAGACGAATACATGCATTCTATGACCACAATACTTTGCTTGCAACCTACTTCTCTAGTTCAAGATGTAACTTCAGTTAGAATTTCTGTTTGAATAAAAATAGTAGAGATCTGTGATCTTTATGCTGCTTCATATTCTGCTTTAAGTTTATATAATCTTTTGCTTTCCTTTTTCATAGTGTTAGCTGACAAATCCGTTCTCTAGCTTTTATTTTCTTTGAAGTGTGCTACCAAGGTAGTATTAATTTGATCAGTTTGGCATTTGGAAAGGTTCCACCTTGCCAGTCTCCCAGACCCATCACTGTCATCCTCTCAGAAAACTCTTCTGTTTCAGAGGCTGAAGGCAGCCATGGAAGAGATGCTTCTGAGCATGTCATTTAATGGCATTCCATCTGTAGGCTGATTTAATCCAGAATAAGTAAAATAAATATAAACCAACATGTTATCTTAGTGGAGACTCTATCATGTACTAACTTTCCATAGAAATCTCTTAAAATTACCAAGAATATTCTAATAAATTATGTCCTCTTTAAAATGATGATTGCTTAGACTTTAATCTCAATTAAGATGGCAGAAATGGAAGTAGGATTACTTATAATTCATTTTTATATAAATTGCATACTGTTCTAATACAGCAGTTCCAGCTAATCTTGCTTAAACAAATGGTCCGTAGGAGCAGAGCACATCTCAGTGCCCCTCTTGATAATGAATTGTGCATGATAGCCAAATGGACTTGTCACAGTAAAATGGGTTTCATCTTTTCCAATCAGGAAAAAAGTGTAATTTCAACACTGCAAAAATGAGTGAGTTTGCTAAATATTTTTCATTTTAAGCACTATTATTTGTTTTGCCCGCTCACACTCGTCAATCTTTTAACAAGTGCTGTGTTTTTTGAGAGGTATGTAAGAAGGGTTTTCAGTGCTATAGGGCTTTGTCAGTAGTAAGAAAGGCCCATGATTATTCTCTGGCGTAGTAATAGTAAGCCCTAGTGAAGGTTAATTTTGATGCTATCATAGCTACAGGGCATCAGAAGGGTCTTCTGAAGGACTGTGACAGGGGAGTAGCCGCCTACACACCTGCGCTCTTGAGGCTCTGCCATAGCTTTGCTCTGTCTTCACACATCTTAGTATCAGTTGGCTCTGAATTTTCCATCTCGCTATGGTGGATGGCTTGGCCCTGCAAACCTCCTGCATGCAGGACCTTTGCTCATAAAGCTCACAGTCTCTGGTCCTTGCCCTAAAAACCTTCCAGACTTTCAACCATAAACATCATCTCCACTTAATTCATACATGATCCCAAAACACATCAACTAAATGAAAAATAGTGCAAGAAAACACTTCACCTGTGTTTTCCCAGCTTTAAAAGCTCTGAGAGTGTCATCAGATCCAGAGCACATCATTTGTGAAGGGTTGGATCTCAGCAGTGCTCACCTCCCACTATACCACTGACAAGTCAGGCTGTGCTGAAAAACCCTCAGGGTTTTGGGGTCTCCAAGGTTTGCATCCACCTGAGAGGGCCCTAAGTTGCTGGTTCTGCCTGACAAGCTCCAAGATGAAATGCATCAGCACTTGTATCGCATTAGGAAGGAAATCTTGCAATAGCCTAGGAGTGGCTGAGATAACTAGGTCAGAAAAAAAGAAAGGGCTTACAGTAACTTGAAGTAACCCATATTTATTTTTAACACTTAATATTAATATTTAATGGCTTGTGTTTTCAGCCTGCACTCTTGCTGCTGACTTTCTCACCCTGCTTGGAAAGTGGAATTGTTTTGACAAAAAAAATGGTAAAGCCTGAGACCTTAATCTCAACAAGAAGCCTTTAATTTTATATTATTATGATTTGAGGTACTCAACTTGATGGGAAGTATGCATCTCGCTTGCCTTTGATTTGTATGTGACTCGTGTGTGGAGGGATGAAAGCATAGCAGAGGGGAAAGGCCAGGAAAAGGTAGGTTGATGAGAGGCAGAGTAGATGGGGACTCTGAGAAGGGCCAATTCAGATTTCTCTTCATGGTGTTGTCCCTTGGCTTCTAGCTGAGGCACACTGCAGAAAGGGTCAGGCAAGGAACTGGCAAGACTCAGAAACCAAACAGGAAGTCTGATCAGGGGCAGGAGACAAGAACTGGGCTGAAAGCATAGTAGAGGAGGGCTGCCTGTAAGTCAGTGTTTCTATGTGAGAGATCAGGGAGAATAGCCTGTGGAAAAAGGAACAGCTTGTGTTCAGCTGAGTAGAAAGGTTGAGGTGCCTGTTGGATGGTGTAAGATGGTGAGTAAGAGAGTTTACACATTTGTGGTCCAGCGGAAGAAGCATTAAAAAACTATACACATGTGGAACAATGAAAAACCCCAATTAGAATTTTTTTTTGTTCATACAGTTGTTTTCAATACCTAGCTATTTGGAAAAGCCCAAAGCAATAGACCTAAATGCACTAAAGTTATTTGCATCAAGATCCAGCTTCACTTTTGAGTAGATCTGTGATTAGACAGAGGAAATGCACAGTTCTTGTTCACTGTTTAGACTCTTGACCTTGTGGTTTTAATTGACTCTCTACTAAACTGCTTGTCCTCCCAGACTGTGGCTAAATTCTTAAGTGAATTTCTCAGAGAAAAAAGAATTGTGATTAAAAGCAGAACCAAGCTTCAAACAGCTGCCCTGGTCCCAAACTTTTCTGGAGCTGGAGGTTTCCCTCTGTGGGGCTGACTCAACTTAGTAAGACTCCAAAGTCCTGGAATTTAATTGCAGTTTACTACATTAAGTTTTTATTTATAGTTAGCTGTTGTTTCCTTTATCGATAAATCCTGAGTTGTGGATACAGCAAGACTTCAAACTGCTTTTGTAATTCCCCTGTCTTAGATCAGTTGTGAATCTGTCAGATTTCTCCATGCTCTAAATTTCAGTAACTGGTAAGGTACTAAAGAGCCAGCTCCTTGTATGGGAGACTGTCCAGAGAATCACAGCCATGACCCGTTTCTTCTTCCTGTACAACATCCCTGGGAGGAAGGGGAAGACCATGACAGCCCTTATGTATCTATGGGCCGTATGCAGAAGCTGTTTGGCAGTTTTACCAGCAGGAATCTAAAGCATATCTAGAAGTAAATGTCATGTTTCAGAGCACATTGTCGCAAAAGAACTTCGTCTATTCTCCAAAAACAGTTTGGCAACACAGAAAAAATAATCTCATAGCCCTCTCCAACTTCAGACTGGAAATACAAAGTCAAGAAAAACAGACTTCTCTGCAGGAATTTAAAGTATGTAACCAAAATTGGATTTATATTGGCAAGTTAATTAAAATCCCAGCAAGCCCAGGGGGCACCTGGGGTACTTGTCTCATAACACTGACATTTATGTAATGCCTTTAGAAATAAGACATGCCCTCATCTCAGTAGACTACAAACCTGCAATGATGCTCTTTTGGCTCCAATATGTACTAGTCCATCACTTCTTTCTTTGCAAATTTAATTTTACAGGACTCTAAAGCTATCAAATATATGCATGGGAATGAGGGATGTAGCTTGCTTTAGTTTGATTTTTCTTCTGCCTCATTTCCCTCATGAAGTCTTTAGACTACTTGGCCAGAGAAGCATACCAGAAAACACAGAATGTGGCTCTTGAATGAAAGCACTTCATAGACATTTGGGGTTAGGTTTTTTAAAGAGGGTGAGGCCAGATTTTAATGTGCTCAATACGCAGCAGCTCCTGTTGTGACACTAAAGACAAACCTTCAAAAGAGCTCTTATTCTGATTACTACACAAGGGGCTTGAGATGTTTGGAGGCTTTAGCTTTAATTGGTTATCAGCACAAAAATTCATGGTGGAAACATAAAGTTCATTATGTATTGAAAAGTAAGTGATCTTGCATTCATGATGGAGAATGCTGCTGCATAGTAGGAAAATGCTAATTGGCATTAAATGTTAATGGAATTAATTCTGCTTCTGTGGGTATGTTCCTTATAAAACCCCATGTTGTACACCATCACATTTCATTAGCCCAAACAGATTATAGGCCAGCCAGCGAGCACCTACAGTCATTTTTCCACATCTAGTATGATGAATCAAATAGCTTGGAAAAAGTAGACCACGTTTGTTTACTTTTAAAGAAAAAAGGCACCATGTTGTGTCTGATTAGCCATTATGAAAGTGGGTAAGGTGGGTTCAGTGGTGCCAAAAATCTGATAAGCGTATGAAATCAGATTTGTTGCCTGCATAAAAATTTTATATGTATTGTCGTTGAAAAAAAAAGCACATGAAAATTATTTAGATTTTTGCAACTATCTGTTTATTTGACTTGTCTAGTCAAGTATGTCCCCAGGTAGTCCATTCTTGGCTCCTGGCTAGCACAAGAGCACAGCCATTTCAGTGTGACTATGACATTCTCAACCAGACGTAGATGGGGATGCACTCTTTGATCCCCTCTGGGGAGGGAAGGTGGCCTACCTGGCATTCACGCCTTTGGTATCAAACAAGGTGCTGCTGCAAAGCTGATCTGTGTGCAGCTGCCTGGACTGAGCAGAAATGTGAAGTACAGACTAGTGAGACACCTTAGCAGAGATACCCAGCTCAGAAAACTCACTTCTTTTTCCCAAAGTAATTTTATCTGACAAAACAAAAGCATTGAAAAATAATCCCTTTTCTTTATATGTATTTTACAAATATCTGACATTTAGTGCTGAGCAATAACTGTATGTATAAGATAGCCAGCTACCAAACAAACCTCAGGAATGATACTCTAGCTTTGAGTTACAGTATTAAAAAAACAAATTATTACAGATGTCCTCAGTCTAGAAAGATGCTTAGTGCCTTTTTCAGAGTGATCTTTGGCTTTCGGGGGTGCTTCAGGACTAGGGCTAACAAGAAGTAGAATCATAGAATCACAGAATCACAGAATCATAGGATCATTTAGGTTGGAAAAGACCCTTACGATCAAGTCTACCCATAAACCTAGCACTGCCAAGGCCACCCCAAAACCATGTCCCTAAGCACCATCTCTGCACATCTTTTAAACACCTCCAGGGATGATGACTCAATCACTTCCCTGGGCAGCCTGTAGACACAGAAGGCATTGCTATTCTTAGTTTTCTCATGCAAAAGTTAGCCCAGGAACTTTCTTTTCCATGCAGTAGTTGTGTAGGCATTTTTCATCTTAAAAATGAAACTGGAGGCTGCGGCCATCCAATGACAGGATTTTGTTTGCTGTGTTGCTGCAGGCAAGTGAAAGTCGGAAGCTCCTGAACGCTCTGAAGGGTTTGCTGGATGATTTCCGCTCGGAGCTGCGGGATGAGGAGCGTGAGCGCCAGGGGCTTCAGCAGCAGTACGCCCTGCACAAAGCAGCCTGGGAGGTGGAAATAACTGAACTGAAGTGTCACCTCGAGCAGGTAATGTCCTCTGTGCCTGACACCAATAAAGAATGGCTGAGATTCTTAATGAAACCGGAAATCTGTGACACCAAGAAAGGGACTACATTTATTCATTTTACCCTGGTGCCTGAAAGCCCTGCTGAAGCCTGAGAAACTTCAGTTGTCTCTTGGATTTCCGTTGTCCCATTATGAGTGCTCATGTAATAGGTACTGTGTAACATAAGTGGGGACAAAGGAACTAAACCTGTTCCTGCTGTACTTTCTCAGAAGTGTTAGCCAGTAACGTGTCAGCTGTGGCAAGGAGACATGCAGGTGTCCATATTTATTGGTATTTATAGGAGAGAAAATTGTCCTGAAGGTGCCATGCTCACAATTAGCTTGTCACTGTGCCTTTGCACGTAACTGTGGCATTTGATGCATAGGAGAGAAAGCGTGATTTAACAATACTGAAGTGATAGATCAATATGTTAATATTAAACCAGCTATTCAAAGCTACTGGTTAGTGATGGATGGTACCCCACTGAAGAGAGAGTTCTAGTTACCTGCCATGGGAGACTGTTAAAAGTAGGTGTATAAAATGTGGTGCCAGGTGCATGTACAGTGTCATGTACAGCTGTTCACAGAAGATGTACTGTTTCTGAAGCAATATGAAGACAAATCAGCAAAAAACCCCACAGGATTCATTTCCAAAGCTGATGGCATAAAACCTCTAATTCTCCACACTGAAGAGGGGAAGGGTCGGAGAATTAGTACATTCAGGTCTTGAGAAAAAGATTTATAATTGTATAGCCTCTCTGCAGAAGACAAACACAATAAAAATGTTCACTGCTAGGAGGGTGGTACATTTAGGAGATTTACTGAACGTCAGAGACTCACTCTGACGCACAGAGCTGAGATGCATGCTCTGCTTTTCCTGCCCAGGTACTGTAGGCTGCTTTCCCAGAATGAAGGAAGAAGCTTTCATTTTAGCAGTTTTCTCTCAACAGATTCATTTTCTCAGTTCAGCTGCTTGTCACTGCATGCACATTTCCAGACAACAGATCACTTGAAAAAGGAAACAACATCAATTCCCACTTTTGCTCCTCCCATAATGAAACCACAGTGACAGGTTTACCTTAAACTTGAGATAGCAACAAAGAGTGAAACTTAGAGAAAGTCTGACAAGAAACTGCCAATCTAGAGCTTGCATGCTTTCCCTTTTCGTGGGTGATAGACACCCAGGCTGACACTTTGGCTCATGTTTGGCACTAGGAAGGCACTGCCATTCCGGTTCAGAAGAAAGATTTGTACCCTTCTTTCTGGAGGCTTTATCAGGCTCTTTTCTGCCTTCAGTGCTCCACTGGTAATAATATGTAACATATCGTAATTACTGAGCCATGGGTGTTAATTTTTACAGTTTTTCAAGCAAATGAAATGAAGAAAAATGGTCAATATTTACGACAAAAAACTGTCTTCTTTAGCCAATTCCCCACAACATTTCTATTTCACAGGAAAAACAGGTCCCTAATGCAGTAGCAAAAAGATAACACATCAGTCATTGGAATGTCAATTAGGATAGGGAAAACAGTGTAAGTGTCCCACTGAGATCTGGTGTATGTGCCCACAATTACAAGGAGGTAATTAAAAAACTGAATATAAAAGTAGCATCATAATTCTGAAATAGAAATAAGATAAACATACATTTAACTCAGACTAATTATAAAGATTCAAAATATGGGGTGTTTTCACTATAGATACAATTTCAGGATCAAAATGGGAGGAGCTAGTGAACAAGGTGTAAAATATCAGCATTACATATAATCATGTTAACATCCTTTGCTATTCTGTGCCCAGCACGTGGCATAACAACAGCTTTAACTAAATAGCCAAGTCTGTCAGGTTGGTGTGGGTAGCAGGGCCTCTCATAATATTTTGTGGTTTTGGATGAAGCTGTGGGCTGTACAACGCTCACACCATACGTTTCATATAGAGCTGCCAACCTCCTGACAAGCCCACAGAAAATCAAGACTTTTTTAGTCGCCACTGTTGTCCTCACTGTTGCTGTTTTACACTTCTTTTCTGAAGCAGTAGGTCAATTAACAAGAGCATTTTCCTCAAGAGAGTCAATTCCTAATTTACAGTCACTGGCAATAGTTTTGCATTTTGATGTTTCAGTCCTCTGTGTAGGAAAGCAAGAAAAAAAAGGACAGAAAACTCTTTTGATACAAAAGCACTGTATCTCAGAGGTGACAATGTACTGCTGCTTTAGAGCATTAGCACTGCATATATCATTAAAAATAAGTCTTGGCTGACAAAAATGCATATACATCTTATTCAGTGGAAGGATCCTTAGGCATTGTCTGTAAGATAAGAAATAATGATATTGCTCCCAAGTATGGGATTGTGATAATGCTGAGCCAATAAGCATCCCTGTAATTCTCAGCCTCCAGCTGGGTAAGTGAAAAATCCCAGTATTCTGAGAACTGGGAACTGAGAAAAGTTTGGAAGAAGGAGGGAGTTTATATGAGGGGCCAAACTCTGCGTATGCTTTGAGAACTTGCATGTAAGGACATGGGCCCTCTTTAGGACTCTGACCAATTGACCAGTGGTCCACCTTTAGGATGCCCAGAAGGAATATAAGCTGCAGTGTACTTGGAGAGACATCTGGCCACCCTTAATAGTTAGCAGGTTCAGAACAGTCACATCTAGACTTCCATGCTAAGGAGCCACCTTTCCTCTATGATTGGATCTGTTTTGTCAAAACAGAGGCAGAAGGACTCCTTGCCAGGAGCATTGGCACCAAGATCTGCCTTCTGAGTCTAAAGACACTTCCTCCAACTGAAGAAGGTTTTAGGTCACAAATCACTGAACACCAGGAAATTATTCTAAAGATGCCTTGGTTTTGAAGTTATCTTCATACTTACAGACTTCCTGTATTCTTCTCAAATGGGGGAAGAGCCAGGGCACTGGTCTGGGTGAGCCCATGGTCTGGCACAAAATGACTTACTGTATTTTGGGATCTTGGGCACTGCACTCTAATGGCAGACATACATTCTTGGGATATTGATCTCCTGGAGCACTTACTTTCTCCCCACTGCCTCTCTCAGCTTTCCTGCCCTTCACAGGTTTCACTGCCCGTCTTGTTTGCTAAGGCTTGTTTGTTAAGCCTTGCTGAAAGGCTGAGAATTTGTCCCCTGGTGGTGAAGAAATCAATGGTGTAAGGGGAGAGAAGGAATGAGTCTTGCTGAGGTTCAACATTTTCCTAATATTTTTGAGAGTCAAAGAATTGGAAGAAGGAATTTGCTTTGTAGGATAATCATACAAACTGCATTTAGTGCAGCTGAACATTTGTTTGCTTTATAGGTGGCTTTTAGCATTTTCATGCTTCATACCAGCTTAACAATCTATCCCAGGCATTGGCGGGTCTTTGCAACTTAGCATGCTAGTCATAGCTACGGCTAAGGCAGCAGAATTGTAAAGTTGAGTCTGCACACTAACTTAGTTTGATTTGCCCAGACACGCCAGCAACCTCCCCTAAATGTTCCTATTGGAAGATGAGAAGTCTGTGGCGCATGAAAAGTCATTGAAAGATTACTTAAATATATCCTAAAGAAGAGGTCCTAAACAGCCTTCTTTCAGACTTAGGTGTAAGGAAACTGCACAGACTTTACTTCATTAGTCCCTTGATATTTTGGCTGATCTCAGCTCTACAGTGACATTCCTGAAATTCATTATTCTTTAGTGTCACAGCTACTTAGTTAACCCAGCAGGAACACATAAGAGTGACCCAGGGTAGGGGGTCACAGAATAGTAAAAGTAAAGCAAACAAACCTAAAAGAGTAGGTGTCAACATTGCTGACTCTGGCTGCAGCACCACCTTTGACTCCCACAGCACCATGAAATGGAGCTGGGGACTTGTGGTTCAACAGAGGAAGGATGTAGCAAGGGCCAAGAGGCAATTACCTGAAGTTAATGGTGAGTTTGGAAACTAGAAGTGATTCATATTGCTGAGCTAACATATGGGTAGTCAGCTGGGGTAGGAGAGAAGAAAAGCTTTCCAGCTTTCTGAGGAGCCACGCTGCCCAGGATGGTGTCTCCCATCATGGATCTGCAGCACAGAGCTGTCTCTCCTGGGATGTTCTGCATTTCTGCCCCACAGCACCTCCAGTCTGCCACCAAGCCGTGCAGTTGTGTGCAAGACAGACTCTCACACATGGCTGTGGGTGCCACAGATTTGCACTGCACAAATAGCAGAAGCATGAGAAAGATGGTATTGTGTCAGCTTTGTTGAATTAGAATGCTGCAGGTTTATAATTTTTGGTTGGTTGGTCAGTTGGTTGGCTGGCCATGTGAAAACTACTGGACTTTGGAAATCAGTAGTAGAGGACGCAGGTGTTTTACAATTTCCTTGTCAATGCAAGTGGCTGTAACGGGATGTTCTCTGCAGCTCAGTACAATTTTAAATGACCCAAGCAATGACCTCTCGGCCATTTATTTGGGGAGGCTGTTGCAGAGACAAGCAAACTTCACTCCTGAACCCAGTCTAAATTTCCCTTTGCTCAGAAAGTCTGGGCTTATTTTCCACACAGGGCAAGGTGAAAGTGTTGTCCTTCTCTCTTGCTGAAGGAGCATGTTTCCCAGCAGACCTTCTGCCTCTCCTTTTTGAGGACAAGTTTAACTTCAGAGGCAGAAATGAGCTTTCACTGCTTTTCACTTCAGTTTACCTGCAGAACCAGGGGACAGAGATGTATCCCATTCTGAGTCACTCACACATCTACTGAGTTGTCAACAAAAGGTCAGGCTTCAAGGTTAAATTCTTCACTTGCTTGAACTTACACAAAACCATTGAGCACTTATTTCAGTCTGACAACAGTCCAGCAGTGGCCCACTTTGGCCAGAAAGGATGTGCAATCCCTGCCCACAAAGGTTTGTTAAGGATCCAACTGAGCAAAGTCCTGCACAACCTAATCTGATCTCAGAGCCAACCCTGTTGAAATCAGGGTATTGGTCTAGAGACCTCCTGACGCCCCATCAAGCCTGCATTTTCCTGTGAATCTGTGACTTTGGGCCAGCAATTCTGATCCAATTGAGCTGACCTCTCAGCATGAAGTGAAAGAGAAGGGAGGGAAGGTACATGAGTTAACTGCTCTAGAAATCAGTTCAGACACCAGAGCCTGCAGAGATGGAGGAATGATCTTGATACATCTCCTTCTGCTGCTAACACACTTGTTGGAAGGTGTGAGGAGCTGCAGAATAAAACTGTTCCTGAGGGTAGTTCTGAGAAAAGTGTCTTCAGAAGATGAATGCATTCTCTTTAGGTTTCAAGTGCACAAAGCAGAGCAGTGGCTGAGGACTTTGTCCTGGCGATTGTCTCAGGAATGATGATGAGGCTGAAATTTACCTCTGTGTTTCCTTTATTGCTGGTACCCATATTCACGTCAGAAAGATGATAATAGATGCCTTAATAGCATGATATGGTAGAGCTTGAGAAATTACTGTGGTTTTCACCATCTTGATTTTAAAATTTTTTTCAAATTGAACATATTTGATCATTTATTGAGATCCTAAGATCTAATAATTGCCATAATTTTGCCATTATCTTTGTGGAGTTAGATCTTAAACTCATTGTCAGACACAGGCTTTTACTCCAGAAAGTTTAATGTTCTAGTAATGTTTTACTTCAATGCCAGCTGGAAGGGAAGAGTGAGAACACCTCAGGAGAAATGGGCCTCACTTCTGATGCAAAAGGAGCCTTCAAGAGGGAAAGAGAGGAGCACAAGAAGCTTCTGGCTGAGAGTCATGGTGTGGTGATGGACCTCCGCTGGCAAATCCAACACAATGAGAAGAACTGGAACAGGGAAAAGGTGGAGCTCCTGGACAGGCTTGATAGAGACCGGAGAGAATGGGAACGTCAAAAGAAGGAGCTGCTTAGGCGGATAGAGCAGGTAAGGAGTCATCTTGGGGTGAGGAATTGCTGGCTCCAAGCACATGGCACTGTACCTTTACTACACTCAGGCCAAGGTCAAAAGACTATATTAAGAAGCAGCACAGGAAAGATTTTGGTTCCTTGGCTACATCAGTGTTTCTCATGCTAGAAAACAATTTACATACACAAGGGAGTAAAAAGGAAATGCTCATAATCCCTGTAAAAGACCACTTACGAGAAATCAACTCCAGGTTAAAGCCCATTTCCTGCCTCATTTCAATTACCCCAGACAGGCATGGTCGCATTGATTTATTCTGTTTGAAAGCTTTTATGCATCTCTCTGTGCTAAAACACTCAATTCCATGTTCAGGGTTATTCAAGGTTTGATGTACAGCTTCCTGCCAAAAAAGTCTGTCCATTTGTGGATTAGCCACCAAAGATGCAGCTGCTGTAACTATTCAGTCTCAACTGAATTCTTTTTCTCTAGCAAAGGAACCCAGGGGTTAACATGAAGGCCGGACTGATCACAAGTAAATAGCTATCAATGCTAAATATTCAGAAAACACATCTGACCTTAGTTACATGAATGCTGTGCGCACCTTTGCTATCATTTGCAAATCTGATAACTGCATACCTGTCCCCTTGGTTTTTGTGCTTATTCAACATTCATCTGCTCAGCACTAGAGACAAATTATACCTAATAGAAATACTATCTGGAAGCCATACAAAAAATAAAGAGTTTAATGAGGGAGAGCTAATACATCATTTCTGACTGAACATTGTTCAGCTCTGAGTCATGCATTCCAGGAAAAGTAAGAAAAACAACTGAAATCGTGGGTCCTCCATTAACTGAATACTTCCTGTCCCTAGGACCTCAGAAGTGGAATGGCACCAGATTTGTGCATGCTCTCTAGGGAGCCCTACACTTGGATAAAGCACGAAGTAGTTTCACAGGTTAAATTGATGAAAGCTCAGCGTAACTTCATGACCAGTTTTTTAAAAGGGTTCATTATCTGTGTCTCATGTTCCCATGCCTAGGCTGCTACAAGAAGCTGAAGAAAAGACACAAGGCTGTAAACATTATGAGTGCAAGACTTACCCTCGGTTTAAGCTATGGCTGTTAAACCCACAAAGAAGCACTCAGGAAAATCCTGTACTCTACAGATATTTCTAAAATCACTGCTGAAAGTGTAGGTCTGAATGGGCAGTGACCAATGTGAAGGTTTTTTAGATGAAGAAAGGCGATTTTGATCTTCTAGATTTAAAAATATCAATAAGCAATATGCTGGATCTTTTAATCTCCCATTTATCTGAGGGGGTTCATGTATACTTTATGCAGCTTTTTGAGCTACCCCTTTGTCCTGGGTTCAGCAGTAGCAGTCATTTTTCCCCTTCTTGGTAGCTGGTGCAGTGCAGTGTTTTGACTTTCAGCTCGGGAACAGAGCTGATAACAAGAATGTTTTGGTTTGGCCAAGGACTTTGTGAGCCTCATGCTCTGCCAGGGAGGAGGGGGAGCCAGGAGGAAGCAGAGACAGGACACCTGACCCAAACTGACCAAAGAGGTAATACCACAGCACGTCATGCCCCGGATGTTACTGGGTGTTAGCCGGTAGGGGTGGGTGACTGCAGGGTTGGAGGTGGTATCGGTCAGAGCTTGGTCGGGCTGGGGGGGCGAGTCGGTCGGCTGGTGGTGAGATGATGTATTCTCTTCCCTTGTTATTTCCTTTATCATCGTTATCATTGGTGGTAGCAGTAGTGATTTGTGTTATACCTTAGTTACTAGACTGTTCTTATCTCAACCTGTGGGAGTTGCATTCTTTTCGATTCTCCTCTCCGTCCCTCCGAGAGCAGGGGGAGGGCAAGAAAAGGGGGGGAAGTGAGCGAACGAATTACCTGACTGGGTTTAAACCACGACACCCTTATAATGCAGCCCGATAGTATGTCTCCAAAGATAAAACAACCAACACTAATGAGCTAGAAAGGCTTGTAGCAGAGCCCTTCATGCATGTTATTTGGTTTCCAGGGTTAAGTGGCAGAAGGTGCCTAGTTCTCCACAGCTTGACCGGGCTGGTTTCAAACTGTTGAGTTTCAGTGCATTCCTCATGCACAATGGAAATTAAATAACTCTCAGAAAATATCACAATATATGAAGACTGTGGACACAACTTTTCCTCCAGACAGTCACTGGTACCTCTTTGGATGTTAATGCTGCTGTTCCTATGAACCGTGTTTTTTATGTTACCTCTTCAGTGTACCCTCAATAGCTTGAGGGACTTAACCTGGTTAAAGATTGTTTTTTTCTCTTCCCTGGGAATGGGGCACATTGAAGGAAGCAACACAGAAATCCCTGTTAATGTTACCTAGTCTTTAATCCTCTTTAAAGCTGACATAATGTCTCAGTGTCATCTTGGGAGAGCCTACAAAATAACTCTTAACTAGTCTAGTCCTGGAGCTGATTTCTTTTGTTACTATTCTGAAATCTCTAGGCTTCAACTATATATTTACTGTACAACAGAGTTGTACACAGAATTAGCAATAGATAGGGGAAATGAAAAATACTACATCAAGCTAATTTCAGAGGACTAGATGATCAGAAGTAGCATTTGAAAGCTTGGCTACCTGCCTGCAAAACTTCATAACTCCATCTTTGCTTATAATCGAACATTTCCCTGTGTGACAGGAACCTTCCAAATATTTGCAGGCTTTTAGTTGAATATCCTCTCAGATTGCAGTTATGCCCTGCTTTATATGGAAACAATTAGTGTATCTCTGAAGTCCTTCTCCCCTGGGTTTTTCTGTGTGTATTCCATGTATGGCAATACATAAAGGATGAGGAGACTACACCAGTGTGTATGTTTGAAAAACAGAATCGAAGAGATAGCAGAAGCATGTGCCAAATTTCATACTAATGCTTTATGCCTGTCTGCTTTCACACAGCCCCTGAATAATACATGTATGATAAGAGGAAAGCTCACACCAATGTATAAAGTATATAAAATACTTTACTATTTTACCCTGGATGGTTATGGGAATACTGCCCGGATATAAAAACATGATGGCCTACTTTTTTCAGAGCTCAAAGTTGTGGGTTTTTTTCTTTTTAATACATTGTCACTTTGTTTTCTCTTAGAGAATCTCCCTCCACTGTGCTCCTAAAGCTAATTCTGCACAGAGTGCTCTTGCAAATATTTAAACCTGCAAAATCACCTGCATGAAAAGTTGTGTGCTTAAAGGCATAAACACATGGACTCAGAATCATTATCACTCTTAAATGTATTTTCCTCTTCAATTCTCTTGTCAGCTGTCTGAAATTCAGAGAATGAGCTAGTATCTGTACTGTTTTCTCATAAAGGTTTCCAGATCCTTATCCTTATAGAATCTCTGAATATCTGGAGGGGCTTGCAATTAGAACTGTAAAAAGAAAACATGGGATGACCATGCTTTGATTCTTGCCCATATGCTGGGGAATGGACCACAGGATCTCTTGAGCTGTACTTTCCAGCCTCTACCTATACAGGACACCTTAAATTAGCTCCTTTTAATAAAACTGTTTCAGATTTTGTATATCATCAGCAAAGCACTGAAGATGCATTCACCTGTTTGTAGACCTGAATCAAGCAAAAATCTCACTGATTTCAGCCTAAGGGCAAATTTAATCATTTGGGACCTAAAATGTTACGACCTACATTAGTCAATACAACGTATATTTATTTTCTCAAACACATGCAACAAGATTAAAATAATGTTTTGTAGATTCTCAGTCTCCAGGGTCTTAGGGAATGAGTTGCATTTGCAGATTATTCTCATTAATTTTAGAATGCTGCTCCAGCAAAACATCACAGTTACTTATCAGATTCCTGCTGTCATTCATCTATCTTGTATTTACAATTAAAGGAGAAGTTGACTACATAATCTAATTTTCAGATTGGCAATTTCACTAGTGGTTCACCTTCTCTTCACACAGCTTTTGCAAAGTGTGGATTTAATAGCTTTGATGGCCCTTCTATAAATATGCATTTATTTTAAACATGCTTTGCATGCCTAATTCATTCTTTTGAGAGTGCTGTTCTGTACAAGTAGTCAGCTTTCCAGACATGCATTAGGATTAGACCATTTATTATAAAAAGCCTTTGTCTTCTGTTAAGTGGAATTTTCCACTTCTGGAAACAAGTGATATACATAAAAGTGCAACTTTTGTATTGCTGACAAGAAGAAAAATTTATTTGTTTTGATGAGACTCCAAGTTATTTACCCTCCTTGAGCTTCTACTTTGTAGTGCTTTAGGATCTCATATGAAGATTGCTTTTAAATAACAATCAATGTTGATTCAGAATACAAACAGATGCATTGCTTTGTGTATATGTACACAGTGTGTATATATGTATACATATATGTGTAAACAAGCAAAATTATACATATACACATTTAATCACGCAAAATCCCATGAGTAATAACATCAAAGTCCTAGAGACATCCCTCTTTGCAGAAGGACCAGTACATCAAAGCCAGCATCCTTGGATCCAGGTGGTGATCTCGTGGTGCCTCCCCAGGGCACGTGTGCCTCGCTCCTGGGGAAGGATGAGTTCTGCAGAATGCCATGCACTACCTAAGTAATTGCTGTTCTTTTCAATTTGTCTTGTCTCCAGCTTCAGAAAGAAGTGAGCCCGAGAAGAGGAGGTGGTTTTCTGTGTGACCAGAAGGAGAGTAACCTTCGTCCATTTACAACCCAGGGGAACCTTCACGTGCCTCGAACAATGGGGTCAAGATCCTACTCTGATTCAGATGCCATTCAGTTTGAGGATCGGTCTCTGTCTAAGCTGAAGGAGAGCGATAGGTGCAGTGCCACGGAAAACCTGTTTTTGGAATCGCTGTCTCTTGATTCTCCCGATGCATCTGATGAGCCCCGGCTTCGGCAGCTGGAGCGAGAGAAATTCTTGACCGGATTAACGGAAGTATGCGCTCTTCTACCTTTTATCAAGCCAGTGTGTTCTCTCTTATGTCAGAATTGGTACAGCATCCCTGCTGTAGGAAGTGAGATGCTGTGTCACAGGCAGTGCTTACAGTTACCCATTAGTGAATTTGGAATGGACAAGGTTCCTTGTTATGAGCTGATTGGACCAGTGTCAATCACCTGTAAAACTAGGAGTCAGCCTAGAGGTCCCAAAGATTACCTCACCTTCTGGCCATACGTACTATGCATAACTAAATTTGGCATAACATACTGGTTTAGAAGGTCTTAAATCTCTTCCAGATACACCTATACGAAGAAACATAGGCTGTATTTTGTTAGTAAAGCAGTAAGTGCTGTAGAGAGGCACTTCTGGTTGTTCTGTTGTGGTTGCCTTCTAAATAGATTAGCATGAGTAAGTGAGATGAGACGTTAAATAAATAAAGTTATTCTTCATCAGCAAAGTACCTACCCTGAGATCGCACCAGAATGCTGTAAAGATGTAAAATACAGCGCTAAGTGATGCCATTGGGACATAGTGAATGTAGTCTGTGCCCTGCTGAAATCTGCGCCACCACAGGCTTGCTTTCACTGGTTTTCAGGTCTTCAGAGTTTTGTTTATATTGTTCCTGAATAAAACCCAGGGTCCCCACCTCCATACACTGGCACAAAGTAACCTGTGAACTGGCATATGATATTAGTGGCACTGAGAGTGTTCACACTAATCACAACTGTACACTCTGATGGTTCCTGTGAAATTTAGAACATATTACAACTTAAAAACACTAATATTTCACTTATTTTCTATTGTTCCTTGAATGCTAGCAGCTGTTACAGAATGAGAAGCACTTGGAGACTGACAGGAGTTAAAGTTAGCAAGAAGGCAGCAGGTTGCTTGATGCAGGTTTTGAGTATTTTCTTTTTGCCTGAAAATTCAGATTGGTGCACGTGGGTTACACATTCAGCTTGTGCTCTGAGCTTGTGAATGGAGGTATTGAGTGTACTCATTATAGCGAGAAGAGATGTACCTGTGTGTTCTGGCTTAAAAATTTGACCAGTCTGGAAAAGAGTTTGTCAACAAGTCAGATTTCAAGCTTCCTGCCCAATCAGGTTCACTGGTGTGCCTTAACCTGGGAAAATTTGATGCAAGCATTTCTTTGAGGTGTATAACATTGTTACTCTGCTAAAGGTTTGTGAAACCAAGTTTTCTTGAGAGGAAGAAGAGGAAAAAGATTAAGAGAAGCAAGAAACGTGACCACCCTTCTTACATTTTAAGTAGCTGTAGGTTGCTGGGTGTTCCAGTTAGATTTTCCTCCCTCAGTGCCAAAAACGTACAGATAGCAGTGTGGGATCCTATATTCCTTATTTCTTAGCTCTTATTTCATACATGTCCAGTGCTCAGTGAAGACTGTTGGTACCAGTGTCAGGGATATATGTTTTGTATTTAACTTTGATTGCTGTTTTCTTCCCTTCAAATTCAGTCCGATATTTAAGAAGGGAGATCTCTCTCCCCCTTTCTGTTTTTGAGATGTTACTGCCATTAACAAAAGTGTTGGCAGCAAATTTTGGTCGTTGGTGATATTTGCATAGCTTCATTCCTTCAAAGCATGCTTTAGTGAAACCTCGGCAAAGTCATTTTCCCTCAGAGGGTTTGCTCAAGCAAGACTGATTGGAGTTTAATGAATAGCTTAACTGAGGATACACAGGGGCAACAGCAGCCTTCTGACTGTTCCTCTCCGCAGTATTTTTTTCGTGGTAGTAACTGCAGTAGAAGCAATCCAGCCTTCAGCCTGATTCTCCATTCAGTCAGATCAGATTTACTCTGCAGTAACTCCACTGAAGCCACCAGCATTATTCCAGACTTACACCAGAGTGAATACAAGGGGTATTGATTTACTGCTATTTTTACCCATGACTGAATAAATACCATGAAAGTGTCTGCTGAGTTAAGCAGTGTGATTTTGAACAGTCACAATTTGAAATACATTTGTGTGTATTTGATAATGTTCCTGATTTCATGAGTACTAACACTCTTTTTTTTTCCTGATCATAGTTTGTATGCCCTATAGTTTATTAGAAACATAAGCAAACAGTTAAATGATAACTGTAGAGCAATTGCTTCACAAGTATGTATTAAAAAAAGAAACAGCTCATTATGGGAATTGTCACAGGGAAATAATTGCCATAAAAATATCTTAATGTTGTTAGCAAGCTGTAGGTATTCCCCCATGAAACAAGTAAGTCTTCCGCACATTTAATGTAGCTAGCTTAATGAGTTTTGACTGGTGCCATTTGTTAGTTCCTAGAGAATATATAATGAAATCTTATGTCAAAGGACCCTGGTTTATCTCTTACTTCAGCACAGTCTCTGGCATAAAGCAGATTACCTTCGGAGAACAAATTCAGTCACAAATATATGGTCCAAGCCAATATATTGTACATGGAGAAAAAAGCCATTTGCAGCTTACCTCCATTTGTGATTGCACAGGACTAGAACAGTTCAAGGCTGTTGTAGATTTGGGATACAGGTTTTCCTGTGCAGTCTGTGGTTGCGATGGGATTGTCCATTCCTGTGTACATAGGGGAAAATACTCCCACTGGCAATTTAAGATTCCTTATCAGAAGGAAAATCAGGCACTTTTTAGAGACAAACATACCTGGTACAACTAATGGGAAATGAATGGCAAAATACCCACAAGCTGATGCCACCAACAGGTTCAGAAATAACTTGTCCTGTCTGTTTCTGGTTTTCTTCAGGAGGAAGAAACACACAAAGGAAATCTTCAAAGGTGAGTAAAACTTGCAGGGAAAAACCCAGCAAATGCTCAGCTCCCAGAGCTATAGCTCTCTGGTGCCCAAACCACAGATCTGGGGCACAGCCATGCCACTTCCTAAGTAGCCTATGATCCAGATTAATAGATTTACCCAGGGATTAAGTTGTCTCAATATGCTTCTACTCTGATTAATTTGGACCACATTCAGTTGTGTAGCACAATGATCAAACTGTATGAAAGTGCATAAAGCTGCAGCTTACACTGAAGGCTAAACCTACCTTAGCAAGTACTGTGAGGGTGGCGAGGCACTGGTACAAACTGCCCAAGGAAGTGGTGAATGCTGTATCTATCTCTGGCAGTGTTCAAGGCCAGGTTGGATGAAGTCTTGGGTAACGCTGGGTTTAGTGTGTGGTGTCCCTGTCCATGGCAGGGGGGTTGAAACTGGGTGATCTTAAGGTCCTTTCCAACCTGAACTATGATTCTGTGATTCTGTGAAATAGTTCAGACCTGCAGTCATCAATACATAGAGGAATACAGTTAGTGCTGAGGACTTGACATACCCCTGCATGTCAGGGATATTTTGGTTTGGACTAGTTCTGGTATCATCCCACCATCCCATCTGGCCTAATACCCACCTAAGCCTAGTGCATTACTTGTGCTTCCCAGCTCACTTTCATCTCAAAGGAGCCCAGCCCATTCTCTCTGAATTACCTTCTGATGCAAACCAGAGCATCTGAACAGGAGATCCACTTCAAAACCGCATTCCTGGTCTCACCTAAGTCCTTAACGTTGATGTACCCTGACTGCAGCTGGTGCTCTTGATTAAAAACTCAGCGTTATTTTACTGTATCCTGTGGATCACTGATATTTTAAAACCACTGCTTGCTGAAACCTCACCCAGCTTGAGTTACCTCATTGAGCTGAATCTCATAACTACACTTACTTGCACTTTTAAGTAGTCTCATTCAGAAAGATGCCTTTTTGTTATTTTTGCTTAAAACAAAGCAGTAGGACAGCTCAGCTGAATGCTTGTGATTTGTACAAACTAGCAAAATGCAGGAAAGCCAAAAATCCAGGGTTATCACAGCAATTCCCTTTGGTTGAATTTTAGCACAAGCGCAGCTCACCAAACCAGTTCAATGTAACAGCATCTAGGCTGCATGTCCCACATCGCTACGCACCAGCTATGCAGCCTGGGCAACCTCAGGAATGGGGCTGGATTTGCTGATTTCCCAGCAAGTCAGAAAAACTCCACGCTTGCTTTGAAAAGCATTCCTCATACTGTCACAAATGCTCATTTTCTGTGAATGATGTATTTCTGAAATCCTGCTCCCATATTTCTACTGCTGCCATATTTCAGGCATTTGCCAAGCAGTAATCCATGAGGAAGCAGTAAATTAAGACCTATTAATAACCCATTTGGTACTCTTAATGACACATCAGGAATGCTTGAATTTCACAGCTATTTTAAGGGTAATAAAAGGGAACTTTAGTGAAAGAGACAGCTAATGTGGTTGTTATTATAAGCAGATAGTGTAAGTTGGGTTTTCTGGGTTAGTTTACTGCTGAAAATATATCACTCTGTGAGTTTCCAAGCCTACGAGTGACACTCTTGTGTTCTCCTCTCCAGGGCGATGTCCGTTTCTTCCATGTCAGAATTTCAGCGCCTGATGGATATTTCTCCGTTCCTCCCAGACAAAAACTTGCCTTCATCCAGCAGCAAAGATGACCTAACCCCTCCCTTGTCTCCTGATGATTTGAAATACATCGAGGAGTTCAACAAAAACTGGGATTACAGTAACACTAGGAACCATGGTGGGGCCAGCGAGAAGCCTGCAGATGGCTGGGCAGAAAGGACAGAAATTGGGAAAGCTGGGGGCGATCCTGCTTCAGATTCTTTCCAGGCATCATCATGGTACCTCACCACCAGTGTCACTATGACGACTAACACCATGACCAGCCCGGAGCACTGCCAGAAGCAGCCAACAAGGAGTCACGGTGTAACTGAAAAAATGGGAGTTCGGGTCTTTCACAGCCCACCGGTTGTCCGTAGGTTTGATAACTCAGTGATAACTGGCAGTGAAGGGAAAAACCAGGCTGAGCCAGACTTCCTGTTTTCTGTGACCAAAGCTATGGGGAATGTAGCTGAGACAAAAGGTGCTTCCTCAGATATGTTTGGAAGATGGTCTTGTGACCTGGCCAAACATCATAAGGATTTTCTGGAGAGTGGTCTTCATCCCATTGAACATCCTATTTGCACTACTGTGGGCTTTGCCTCACCCTTGCACAACTTGGAGATGTCCAAAAATATGAGTGATGACATGAAGGAGGTCGCTTTCTCTGTCCGAAATGCAATACGCTCTAATTCAACAGAGCCTCAGTTTAAGGACACTGCGTGTCAAACCAACGGTATGAGAACGACAGGGACGCAGACCACCCAGACCATCAGTGTTGGCTTGCAGACAGAAACACTGCGCAGTATCACCAGCAGTCCACACAAGTGTCTGACACCAAAGGGGGGGTCCACACCTGTCTCTTCACCATCCAGAAGCCTAAGAAGCAGGCAAGTGACCCCCGTCATTGAAAAGGTCCAGGCTAAGTTTGAACGCACATGCTGCTCTCCCAAATATGGCTCTCCAAAGCTGCAAAGAAAAATCCTTCCCAAATCAGACCAGCCAAATAACCGGACTTTGCCTGGCACACCTCAGAAAGGATTCAGTGAGTCCGCTTGGGCTAGATCAACTACTACAAGGGAGAGTCCTGTCCACACCACTATCAACGATGGCCTCTCCAGTTTGTTCAACATTATTGACCATAGCCCCATCTTTCATGAGACCTTCCAAAAATGCCCCAGGTCTAGCAGCCGGTCCAGGTCAGCAGAACCCAGACCGGAACTGGGCCCAGTGCAGGAGCCATGTACAAATGCCCGTGGCAGATCACCCAGTCCTCTCCGGCTGGGGACAGAGACGCAAAAGGAAGAAGGGACTGAGGTGACAAGTATCAGACAGGACTTATCTGCTCCTCCAGGGTACACACTTACAGAAAATGCTGCCAGGATCTTGAATAAGAAACTTTTGGAGCATGCCTTAAAGGAAGAGAGAAGGCTACCTTCACACAGCCCACCAAATCTTAGCAATGACAACAGCACAGGAGAAATTGTCAAAGTAGATCCAGGGTCCATAGAGGTAATGAGTTTGTTTGTTTTTCCTCCTATAGCTAAATGCACTCTTCTTTGAACAAATGCACGATGAGGTCTCTTGCAGTCCTAGTAAGTATTTACAATGAATATCCTAGTCCTGTTGTGGTACCACCAGCGAGTTCCAGTCATGAAACTATCGGATTAGTCACTGAAGAACTCATTAAAGAATTGAGTTTCTATCTTGACAGCTTATCGGGCTTGAAAGCATCAGAAGAGCTTTATCCTTTATAGGATAAAGATGACTTTACAGGATAGAAATGGTTCTCCCCTGAATGACTGGGTTAAGGGGTTTCTGTCATACCACATGGTAACAGATGCTGTAGGGACTCCAGGTTTGAGTAAGTTTCTCTTTTATGGAAAGGTAGACTCTTCTACACAAGAATGGGTGTTTACAGGTGTGTGTGAAAAGGTTTCTTCAGTACCCTGAAGGGCTTTCAGCATACCTTTTATGGATGTATCTGATGAAGTTTGGCTTGGGTCTGAGAATGTGATTAAATGGCATGACGTTTGGTACTGCCTGTTGCTGCCTCACGAAAATAAGAAAAAGAATATATAATCAACTAGTCTAAGCGCATACGTACTTAGTGTTTAAGAACTCTTTATTGATATTTTGCTTTCAAGAGTATAGCAGTCATCACCTGTCTCAGCAACTATATGCAGGTATTGGGGGTCAGAGTCTCAGGTACAGTAACGTGCTAGAGCAATCAACAAAAGAAAGGTGCAATGATGGACTAAAGCTTTCGTTATCAGTGTCTAAGCCTCCTGTTTCTGTGCCCATGAGGGTGTTGCCCTGAGGAGGCCCTCAGAAGCTGAATTATATCCAGCTCTTACCAGCACATGTTGCCTTTCTGGTACAGCACTGCAATGGCGTGTGCCTACCTGGTCGGTGATACTCCCCAGGTCAGGGGCAGAAGCCCTTCATCCTCTCTGCTCCATGCTGCCCCTTTAGCATCCTGATGGTTTGGTGGGCCCTGACCACAGGTCAGCAGCTCTTCCTTGACCTCTGCACACCCCAGGCATTCCACCTTGGCCTCAGTGGGCTGCCTCCTACCACTCCTGCCTTAAGATAGCCTTAAGGGAAGGTTCAAACCCCAGTTTCTAACTCAACATTTGGCTTGAAGGACCTTGCGGGCACCTGAATGCTGAGACTTTTGGTCTGCAGTTTGTCTTGCACTAGTGGGGGCAGTTCTCAATAGACGGTCGGTTCCTCTTTTGTAGGCTCTGCTCAGAGGACCTGATCTTTTTTAGCCAACAGAGAATCCAAAGCTGAAGATATATTCCTTATATGCAGTTTAAACAGATAGAAATAGGGAGTTTGTACATAAAAAGAAGAAACCACATGCACATAAATAACAGTGAATGAAAGTGGTCTTTATGCATAAACCTCAGAGTGAATAAAAGTGGAAAGCAGCCTCATTTGTTTGACTCTTTCTAGCTACCTCTTCATTTTGTCCTTAAATACTGGGAATGCAATACTGGTCCTTGTTAGAAAGTGTGTTGTACTCTTACAGGTTCAACTCTGCTTTGCCTTCAAGGCATCCCTGAAAAGTCTTGATTTCCTCCTGCATCTTTTAAATGTCTCAGCAGATTTCAAGTGCAGGTAAAGAGATGCCATCCCACATCATCACAAATCACTGCTGGCAAAGTACAACTAGCATCAGTACCTGAGTTTGATGCCTGGAGAGGTATGGGTCAATGCTGTTTAGCTAAAACTCATTGACCATCAACCTGGCAGAAAATTGCTCTTCTTTATGAATTATCAATATCTTTTGCCTAATTTTGTGAGTTCCAAGCCTCAGAGCTGAGACTTGTTTTTCCTTGCAACTCTTACTTGGTTGTTATGATCTTTGGATGGTACTGTCATTTTTCAGGAACACGCATTGAAAAGGAAGGTGTTGGGCATTCACAGAGGAGTTTAGCTTTCCCTCAGTGAAGTGATGCTCTGCAAGATGTACTTAATGGAGCATGGGTTTGCTGCTGAAAAGAAAACCACAAAAAAGTTTCAGTTCTGCAGATGCCTGCGGTTATTTATGGATTACACTGACCACACAAATTACACTTTGTACAAATTCCACTTAGCACATTTTGTACAAAGCCAGGCACAGCAGTTCAGCAAATGATGATCTTGGAGGAGGCAGGCTGTGCTTGAGGCAGCCTCATGTCAGCGCTGCCCCTGCCACCCTCTGCTCCCCCCTCACCTGTTGGTTTCTGGCCAAGACAAGCACCTTCTTACCACCAAACGCCTTCTTGGTTTTGCATGGCGTGGTATATTAATGACTTTTAGACTTGCATGGAGCATCTGTTGGTGGCTTTTCTTTAATTTGACCTTCTGAGTGGTTTAGTTACATAATTTCCTCTTATATTCCTGCTGCAAATAAGAAATCTAGTTCATATATATATTTATATGCTTACATACATATATACGTGTGCAAGTGAATGTATATGCATACATGATAGTAATAACTTTGTATTTTCTAAGTTGCCCAGAGCTGCTTACAAGCAAATTCATATCCACCCAGTGTAGCCTACTAGTGTCTTATCCTACTGACTAAAGCACTATCTTGCTTGCATATCATGGGATTAATAAATATTACTATTAAATATGCAGCACAGCATTACCCAACTAATGGCATAAGAGCTGTATGGACATTTTTTCTCCCATTGACTATCAAGGCTGTAAATCATGGAGGTTACACAAAAGTCCTGGAAGTGGGTCAGACCCACTTCTAGAGTCAGCACTGTGCAAGGACCATCCACACAGACCGACAGAGGAGAGGCCAGCTGCTACATCCTCTACTCACTGGGGCAGAGCAATTGCCACACACTTGCCACTGAACCATTCAGCATGGGAGGGGGAATGTTAAAAAAGAAGGCAAGGCGTTGCCAGACTTAAAGGGCTTTTGATTTAGTTTTAGTCTCCCATCCAGCATCACTGTTAAATAGGAGCAAGGGAGAAGGGTGAAGCAAAGGACTCATGAAACCTGAGCAACATAGGCATGAGCAGCGTGAGGAACATGAGCAACATGAAATATTGGTCACCTTTTCGCTTGTTAAAGATTTCCAAAACAGAAATTCTCTCTCGAAATCAAACAAAGGGGGACAAAAAATACAGCTTTATTCCTCTTTCATAGAAATGTGGTTTTTCCCTAGCCCTACCAAGGTTGGCAAAATATATCAGATGTTTCTCTGCTGAATAGAAATGTTTGGTTTGTTTGATGCTGTGTCCACTTCTGAGACTCTGCTAGGATTGTAAAAGGTTGGTTTGTTTGCTTCCTTCCTTTCTAAATCTTTTTCTGCTAGTGGCTTGTCTTTTATCTTTGATTATTAGTTTCCCTGTGATAACAGTGGTAACATGATCTGAATGGGGAGTAACATCTGGAGACTTCTTCCTTGCTGACATGAAATCTTCACTTTAAAAACATAATTGATTAAACCAGTTCTTTCCAACCTACTTGCTTTCTTTTTCTTTTCTGTCTGTTCTGTCCAGAACCAAACTGTCTTATTAACTGCCCCCTGGGGACTCTAACCCTGCCTGCCTCACTGCTGTAAGTCCTTTCTACCTTGTTTCCAGAGCTTTCCAAGAGTGGTCTTTTTTGAACATTTGTGTTAACAAAGGGAAATAAATGATCACAGCTCCAGAGGTATCAGCATGCTCCCAACATCTCTGTGGGGTCCTTCGGATGCAACAATCAGGAAGCACTCAGGATAGGAGCCCGTCCGCTGTCTCCTGTGGCAGCACGGGCTGTAAAAAGGTCACACTTTAGTCAAACTTTGTCCTGTTGGGTTTTTTTGTTAAACTTTAAAAAATTGGCAAAATTTAAGACCAACATAAAGCTATGCAAAAACATTGTGGGGGAGGGGATTCAGATTTATAGGAAACTTCACAAAATCACAGCATCATAGTATAGTTTGGGTTGGAAGGGACCTTCAAAGGTCATCTAGTTCCAACCCCCTGCAATGGGCAGGGACATCTTTCACTAGATCAGGTTGCCCAGAACCACATCCGGCCTGGCCTCGACTGTCTCCAGGGATGGTGATTTTTATTACTGTTCTGTCTACACATACATAGCACTGCTCAGGGCTCCTGACTGCCCTGGGGTGCATTCCCTCCAGCCATGGCTACAGCAGCAGGTGGAGGAGGCTGAGGAGGGGACTCCAGCACCAACCCATGGCTGAAGGCCACCTTTGCTCATTAAGCTGTTCTCGGCCCAGTTTTGGCTGTTGGCTGGGGATGCTGCAGCAGAGGAAGGGAAGAAGCTTTGCAGACATGAGCTGTGAGCATCCGCTCCACCTCAGAGCCAGAAAACTCTTTTGTTTATTTATTAATACAGGCATAGCCATGGTGGCTGACAGCCTGGGTCAGGAAATAGCTAGAAACTAAAGCTGAAATCATCTTTCCCATTTTCAATGGCCAGGCTCGGAAGTGCTGCCTGTCCACCCACACCCCCCAGCAACCACCAAAATAAATTACTCACAGGACATTAATGTTTTTAAAAACATTTGTAGCTATGACAGCTACATGTGGTAAGTGATGAGGAGCTTTCACAGACCATTCCGGACATTTTCCTTCTCACGGTTGGATTTCCATAGCAGAGGAAGCCATGCTGCAGGTGGAGGTGATGGACTTTTAGCAGCCAGCACATTATAAGAATTACGCTGGCAGTCACTTGTTGGCCCTGGAGCAACATCCATCACCAGCACAGCCTTGTGTTGTGCTGGGCATGTGTGCATCACAGATAAGATGAGCTTAACCCTGCCATTCAGTAAAAGCTGACCAATATCTGCAGGCGTGCTGAAGTGAGGCTTTTGAATGAGAGGCAGCAGTGAAAATAAATTTTGTTATCTCCATGCTAACTCTCAATTACTGCTATGAAACTAGGATAAAGCAGCCAGAAGCAAACAGGGCTATAGAGATACCATTTTAAGCCACTGTTTAGAAGAAAGAAGCTAAGACAAAACCCATAAATCCCATAGCCTCAATTCACCATGTTGCACTGCCTGTGTGTGTTGCTGTGCATATGGATTTCTCTTAACAAATCTGAGTCTAGTGACAGCTTTCACAGACCATATGTTGCCCCAGGCACAATGGGATAAGGTGAAGTAAGGACACAGAGTCACTCTTCTTGTTAGCACAGATTTATATTTCAGCCTCACTGTTGTTTTAGCAAAAGATGTTGTGAAGTTTATGATGCAGAGATGGGGCAGTGCAGGCCTAAGCTCTGTAGTCCCCTGACCAGCTTCTGCAGTGGCTCACTGGTCTTGTTCTCTGCAAGTAGCAAGGGCAGATGAGCACAGGCTCTGGCTCAGGCAGCATTGTGCAACTGTAGATCACCCTATTGGCTGCGTATTGGCCAAAGGCACCAAAGTTCACCCTTCGCAGAGGCTTCCGCAAGTCTGACAATGCCCTCTATCCAAAAACTATGCATGCACAAGCTCCATTTCCCATACCTCAGCTCCGTGCCTTCAAAACTGATCTTCCTGTCATGTAGCATTCATGTTTGGTCCTCCCACTGCAACGGAAAAGTTCAATGGTGTATCACCTTGTTTGTTCACTGCCAATCACATCATGTTACCTACTCCAGTATTCTCCATCCCTAGTCACATTTCTCCTTCTCCATGGGAAATAGTGCACTGAATCCTTTCCTTCCTCTCATATTGTTCTACTGCTGCCTTGGTTTCCCTGTGCTTTACCTGTGCCAGAGCTTTTCCTTTGCATTGTATCATTTCTGGTCTGTGTCTTCATTTATCACTAGTCTGCATTCTGACTTTGAAACTTGTTTTTATTGCACTCTCCTGTCTTCCCAATGACTGCTCCTCAATGTACACCTTTCTATACATTGACAAACTCCTCTGATTTGCTTTTATAAATTACAAAATACACAGAGAAATACAGAAGGTTGGCTTTGGCACTACAAGACAGACTTGCTCCCACAATCAGTCATCCTGATGTAAGGAGCATTCTGAGCAAGGCAGGAAGCCTAGCTGTGCAAAGAGCAAAATCCATAAATACTAGAGGCAATTACCGACTTAGTGACAGACAGAAAAATGTCAACTGCAGATTGCTTCTAATCACAAAGGCAGGCTAACCGAGCCTGAGCAGTGGAAAGTTGGTGTAGGAATGAAATTTCCATTTTCTTCCATTTCTGTGAATGTCATCTTTAACATACAGTACCACTGAATCCCGTAATTCAGGCTTCAGCAGCTGGCAGTAACAAGTGATGTTCCAGGAGATGTAACCTGTAGGTAAGCCTCATCTTTAATCCATTTGGAGATCATAAGTAGTCCTGTAGTCATTATTCTGCTGCCAAGAACTCTTTCCTGCTTGTCAGTCTGAACTCTGAAGCAATGAAGCAGACAAAAGGAGTCAGTGGTTGATTTTCAACCCACTTGCAAATGCCAAACCTGGCCCTTTTATGCCTGGTCAACATTTAGATCAATGTGATGAACAGTGGATTTTCCTGAATTATCATGCAAATGTATTTTTCATCTCTTTTCTTTCAAGCACAAGGAGAATTAGCAAATGGAGGTTTGTCATCTGCTCCAACTCACCCCAGACCTCTTTCTTTCATTCTCTCCTTACCTGTTCCATAAATCACGGACATTCATGCAGACCCCTGGAGCCCACACACAGCCAGGTGTTCGCTGCTTGCTTTTGTCCCACAACATGACAGATGCTTAGCTTTAGTTTTAATTTCTTGTTTCCTAATTCTTTGCGCATCCAGATGGCCTCTAATGCAAGTCACTAACCGCTGTTTTGCTCTCTTGGCTGCCAAGGAACTACCTTGTTCTGCACTAGCCCCGTCCCTCCAACCCTGCTTCTCCCGGCCAGAGAGACCAGCGAACCGGCGCCCACCGTCGCGATGGGCTTCACATTCCCCTACTGCCTCACAGTCGCAGTCCACCGGAGACCTGACTTCGTCGGAGGAGAGCGGAAGCAAGGAGCCTCTGGCAGAGACCCCCAGCCAGGGAGGTGAGCCGGCCTGACTCCACATGGGAATAGGGAGGGCTGCGACTCGCCTCCACCAGGTCGCCCGCCAGCCGTCTCTGCCGCCAAGGAGAGAGGTCTGCTTGGAGAGGTCAAAGAATGTTCTCAGATGCAGCTGCTGAATGTCCGACCTGGGAAATAGAGGTGTTTCTAGAATGAAACAGTTAATGTGCCTGTAATAACTTAATTTTTTTCATAGCTGAGAAAACTATTTTTGTCTCCATCTTTTCTACATACAGTATATTAACAAAAAAAAAAGAAAAAAAAAGGGGGGGGTAAAAATGATTTAAAGTAAGATTTAAAATAAAATGTAAATTAAGGTTTAAGGGAATTTGAATACGTGCTCGCGCTCTCTCCAAATACTGACTGCCTTTTGGTTATATTTGCACTGTTACGTTTTCAGTTTTGGTTTGGGATTCTTTGGGTTTGTTTTTTTATTTTATTATTATTTTTTCATGTAAAACTAGGGTCTTAAGTTAATTTTATTGTATTTTAATGTCAGTGTTACTGGTTTTTAAAAGTAAGGTTCTTAAAGATGCTTCAACTCTCTGAAGTGATACCTTTTAAGTAGCGAAGAAAGCCATTAAGCTCGTTCACTAGACTTGTATTAACTGAGATGGAGGGGAATACAGGTAAACACAAGAAAAAGTGTAAAAAAGGAAAAAAAAGAATGCCTCAGAAAGTCTTATGGAGTTAGCTGTAAGATACACCTACAATACTTGACTTGCATGCCTCTGGGTCCTCGCACTTTAGTGCATGTACATACTGCTACTGTACCATCACATAAATGTGAGTCAACCTGTTTCACTGTAATATTGTTGTGAATTTACCCGTACTGTACTTTTATTGTTGGTATTCTTGCATTGACTATACAAAAAGAGTTTTTAAATTATTGTTAGCAGTGCAACTGGCAATGTACAGTGTTTACTGAGAACTTCCTTCGCTTTGGGAAAACCATGGAGATCTCTGGGCATCCTAAATTGTGACTGGTCTTGTTTAAGAGTCTGTTGGAGACCATTTGAAGTGGAAATAAAACCCTCAGTATTTACAAGCTGCTTGAGTGCTTTGTGATGGTTTTTTGTGATGGTACTTCGCAGTTTCATTTACCTGGGGCAGGAGAGCCCCAGACTCCTCCTTTAAGGGAAGAAAAATGCTTCATTATATGAAATAAATAATGGTAATGCCAAGTATTGTGCTGTGCTCCACACACTCCTGTGAGCACTGGATGAGGCCACAGGAAGGTTTCTAAATTCCCTCACTGAACTCTACAAAACAGATGTTCACACAGATACTGGGACCCATCTTCTCAGTTCCTCTGAGGCTGTTGCTTTCAGTCATTCATAGGAGTGAAAACCGGCCAGCTAAACACGGTAACAAAAGTATGACGTTTCCAGTGTTGATTCAAGCTTATGTCTCATCTGTATTGCACACAGAGACCAATAAAACCAGGGCTTTTGTGAAACAGGTGGCTAACACTGAGAAGTAAATGCGGCTGAGAATTCATGCACTTCCGAGAGGTGGAAGCCTCTCAAGCTACTTTGCCTGAGACCATCTGTTTGGCCACATGGTTTCTCTGGGAGCCCCAGAACTGCTCTGACTAGTTATCCCATCACTGAACTGGCTCATTCCTGTTCAATTTCCTCTGCTGAGGCTTTCAGAGGTTTTTCTGTTGAAGTGCACCATCTGGGATCCCTAGAATCCTTCCTGGTTAGCTCTGTCAAGAGATAAGCCACTCACATCCTGTCCTGCTGTGTTGTGGCCAGCTTTCTAGGAACTTTAATTCAGCTGTTGGATGAGAACAAACTCCCTAGCTCCCAAATAAAAGCCAGTTGAGGTCTGATTTCTCTTGTATCAGTTAGGGCCATGGCTATTAACCCAGTGTCAAAATGTTCACCTGTAGGTGACAGGTTGCCCAGAGAATTTGTGGCTGCCCCATCCTTGGCCATGCTCAAGGCCAGGCTGGATGGGTCTTAGAGCAACCTGGTCTAGTGGAAGGTGTCCCTGCCCATGGCAGGGGTTGGAACTGGATGATCTTGAAGGTTCCTTCCAACCTAAACCCAAAGGCTGGATTGGACTTTTTAATGATGCAAAAAAAATCCAGGTGACTGATTTGTAACTTTGCTGCCAGGAAATGGTATTTGCCTTTCAAATCAAGGATACACCAGCCTGCAGAATTAGCTGCTGGCCATCCTGTGAGGAGGAGCAGCTGCCTGTGGCTTGACAGGTAAACTGCTTATGGAACAGCAGGAATCGCTGAAACAAAGCAAGACAGCAAGCAGTAGCACAAATAGAAATTCTGTGGACGATCTTAAAAAGAATTACATTAATTAAGCATTATTTTTCTAGTCTAATTAGCAAATACAGTGATACTGAGAAATATCACATTTCTACTGGCTCTTTGAAACACCAGGGCTTTTATCTTCCAATATTGCTGCAGGTGGGGTTGGGAGATTCCCTCCTGCCCCCCATTATTCTGACCTGCTCTATAATTAATTAAATAATAAAATAAATGAAATAATAAATAACCATCTAAGGTTATCTTAAAAGCTCCTAAGAGAAAATGAAAAGCCTTTTAATAAGGTCTGCAGCTCACTCAGTGTCTGGGGGGTATCTGAATTATTGCCTCATGGATAATCAGGGCAGGAGAAGCTTCACAGATTGCCACACAAATTAGTGTGAGGGGATATGAATGCATCTGTCAGTTTTCCCTGATGTGGCTGAAACAGATAGCTGGATTTCACTATGGGGTTTGTGGTGACTTAGATGATGATCTTGGGATATCACCCAGTCCTGCAACACAGCAGATATCAGGAGCAGGACTGTGATCCATGGCATCCTTCCCAGTCCAGCCAGCTTTCAGGAGGATGCTGCAACACCCCAGGGTATCCCTCCTTCCACAACACTGCAGTGTCCATGTGGGCACCATGAGGGGGAAAAGTCACCCTTTTCTTCTGCTTTACTTCATGCCTCTCCACAGTCAGATGCCCCTCAACATGCTGCCCTACCCTTGACACACTAAGCAGACCACTGGTAATGCTGTACATCCCCTTAACTCACCTACCTCACTTCACAAGAAAAGACCCAAAACGGGACAACACGGCAACATCACATCTGTGCTGTGCCTCGGTGTCTGGACAAGGACTGGGCTCGGACCAACTTTCCCCACCACCCTTTCCCTCACATCACCCTCTGCACAGAGGAAATCTCTGCACATACAGAGTACCCCAAGGCATGCATCTTCCCCCTGACACTTCCTTCTCTGAGTACCTGGAGCCATCACGCTCCCTCATGCTCTCTTTGGAGGTACCACATCTTTTGCTTTCTCCCAGTTCACCTGGTTTAACTTCCTTTTATGCAAATCCCTGCAACATGCTAGAGTATTGTTAAGCTTTTGAATACATATAATTTTCATATGAAATGACAGTTAATGTTTTCAGTCTCCACATAGAGACTGCTTTCCGGAGAGGCTTAATGGCTTTAAGCAAAGTCTGCTTCCCTTCCCTGTTTATCATCTTATCCATTTTGCAGGAGGAGTATGAGACATTCTGCCTTCAGGTTTGGGTGAGAGAGATTACTGCCCTGCTATAGATGTCTCTAGAATAAAAACCTACCATCTGTTGCTGAAAAATACCATTGTTTTTTTCTAACAGAGCAGATTTAGGACTTCTCTCATTCTTTTTACTTCTTTGGGAGGGGGGCTGTTTACAAACACCTTCTGGAGGCCAATCTCGGCATCCTCTGACAAAAATGTGAGAGATCCTGAGAGCACTTGGCAGGATTTTGCAGCTGCTGGAGGGCTCCACAGGCTGCTCAGCAATGCCATTGCAGCCTCTTGTCCTGGAGCTGTCCTGAAGAGAGAAGGTGCTCCCGATGGAGTAGCTGGAAGCAAATGTGGGGCTGGGCTCCCCAGGTGTCCCTGGTTTGGAGGCCATCAGTTGCAGGTTAGAGCTGCAGGAGGTCAGAAGGTAAGTGGCAGAAACGCTTGCCTGCTGGGGACAGGGTACCCACTTGCCTGAGTTAGTCTGGCGCAGGATGATGGGCTGAGACCTGAGGAGAGAAGGTCATGGAACAATAAAATAATAAAACTGGTGTACTTGGCAGCTGCAGGCAGATGGAGATCTGAACAAGAAGAAGAAAGAAGGTAGTTTGGATATTGAGTTTTATATGTCTCTTGATGGCAACAAGCCTGGCCAAGCTATGTAAGTGGATACTGCACTAAAAGGGAAGAGCACTGGGTAGGCTATGGAATGTGAATCATATTAAATGCCAACAACAGCAATTTTGGTTTGTCCTTTGAAATCCCTAGATATTTTATTTTTTTTTTTTAATATACCTTAAGTGGATTTTTTAATCCCTACAGTAAGGCTTTAGAATAGGTTTACACAGAAAAATGTCATGGACTCAGGTACAACCCTCTTCCTGCTTCTCTACCTGGCTGTGATCCCTCTGGATTAGGCTGCAAAAGAAAGAGCTGAGGGTAAGCAGACAGGCTCATCCCACAGGCATTGCTCAGCAGGCACCTCTTTCTCACTAAGCTGGATGGAACCAACTTGGCTACAAAACACTAAACCCCGCAGTAACAGGCAATGGGGCGCAATTGATGAAAAAGTTCCCATTTTACCTAGGAGAGGAGTGGTCCGTATATTTTAGTTACTAAGAGCTGCAATGCTAAGTGCTTGGCAATTACGAACATAAATCTCATTGATTTTCTGCCCAGGGAAGAGACTTAAGTAACTTAAGAAATTTTGGGAACTTTCATCACAAGTCTCTTACTACAGTGTGGTTGTCTCTAAAATACAGCCTTGATCCCTGATGTTGTATGAGAGAAGACATATATTGTGTTGTTCCTCTTTTGATTTTCTGCACACTGCATTGACAGGATAATAAAAAATACACTTTGCATATATGAATGAGAGGAAGAACAATAAAGGCCATGATTTTGTCACAGCTATTTCCATGACAAAACTGAAGACTTTTGAGAGGGTATTTTCTTAATGCAATGTCACTGTGTTTGTCATGGAAATCACATCTTAGACAAAAAAATCAAAGCGCTGACTTCACAAATCATCTATGTTCTACTCAGTCCATGATGCATCTGACAACACCATAGCTTCAGCACATACACATAAAATGCAAGTTAAATATATTGTACAAGCAACGACAATGTTTTACAAATAGGAATTCATGTGCAAACTAAAAAAATAGCATATTAAATGTATTTTTTTATAAAGTAGTAGGACCATGAAATATCTGGGAAGAAAACAGTAATAAAAAGTCAGAGAAGACAGACCTACCCTCTGGAGAGCAGCACCCTGAACCATGTTTGGTAAAGAAGGGGCCTGATTCCAATTTCCCAAGGAGTAGCCCTGGGCCTGTGTCTTGGCTGTAGCGAGCCTCGAGTTGTACTACTGCACAGGAGGCCTCACAGACCTTGCCCACCTATAATGTTGACAGCATCTCTCAAAATCAGTCCACATTTGACTGACAGGGAAACCCCAAGTTGATGGAGCTGTAGCTGTTCTGTGTCAGTTTTCCAACGAGCCCCCAGGTCTTCAGCAGGACAGTGAGACTTGCCAAGCGGTGATGTCCTGAAGAACACAGTGGCACCCAATGGAGGAGAAACAGTGGGATGCTATTTCCTGAGATATTCAGCCTTTCTCACATCAAGAACAGAAGCAAATTTATTTATTCTGAAACTGCAGCATTATGGTGCAACACCTCCTCATGCACATGGGCGACTTTTATTCAGCAAATAATTAGCACATCTTCCTTGCACAGAGCTAAATAACTAAATGTTTCCTTGCTTAGAAGAATTTGCCTGAGCTCTTGGTCACAGGTCTGGGTTAGGTGACCAGAAGCCCTCCTGATTCGTATCAACCCTTCTTAAAGAATCGAGAGAATCTTCATTCACTGCAGACCTTGTCCCACTGCTTAGCCACCACTGGCTCCCAGATCCAGAACTGGTCCCACTACCAGGGTTCCTGGTTTCTCCTACTGGAGCGAGTTACCCTGAAATCACCCCAACACCAGCACAGAAGATCCCTCTGGTGCTGGTTCTTCAGGTTAAGCAGAGGCAACTCCGAAATCCAAATAGAGGCAGGATGGGGAACAGAGTAAGGAACTAGCCCACTGTTACCTGAGGCCACTCCTGACCTGAATGGAAAAAAAAAGACAACCACCCTGCACCAAAATTAAATTACCATTTGAGCTACTTAGCAAGTTAACTAAATTTACCATGACCTACATACCAGACAGCGCTGGGTATGTGGAAATACTTCTTTCTGTGGGAGCCAGGTCACTCAGTAAAATCTAGTTTAAAAATCCATACACACTTTCCTGAAGCCTCCATCAGTCTTACAGCAGAGAACAGCTAATCTGAAGAAGCAGTGAGACATTTTTAACCTTGACATCTATTAGGTCAGGCCTGCAATGATTTTAGTCTCTTGTCAGGGTATCAGACGATGCTGACAGATAAACTTATTAAGCTGGGTGCATATTGCAGTGCAGACACAGTAATTACAGCCTAGAAACAATCATTTAAATAGAAAATAATGCATTGCATGCAGGAAGTTCATTGCCAGCTGCCTAGGGGCAGCACCTCCACAGCTACTGTGCAGAAATAAAGCACATCAGGCAGCACATTGGGTATTAAAACTTTGTGAAAGTACGTCAGCTGAAAAGCAACCACTCACAAACAGCAGATATAGCTGGAGAAGATAAAACAATTAAATGTATATATTGGAAAGAGTCTCCTAAAGAAAGACAAAGATGCGTCTATCTATCTATCTATCTATCTATCTATCAATCATCTATGTTTAAAACAGAAAGTTTACTTTATTTTTTTATACCTAGTTATTTATATGCATATACACAGGGGTAAAACCAGACCCTTATTAATAGTTACCTTGAATAGTCTATATAATGGCCTCTTCCAAAACAAAGTGGAGGATATGTCCTTCAGACCAGCACTGGAGCTGACCAGCTGGACCTTTCCCTACCTTTTAGCATCTCTCCCTACCCCATGTCAGCATCACTCAATTTTTAACCACATACTGATGCAGCACTGGTCGTTGTAAATAAAAATGCTGAGTCACCACATAATATTTGCTCTGTTGTTTTTAAACAGTATTTGTGTATAAAAGATCAGCTGAGATTAAGAAGACAATGCAGAGCTTTAGAGATAAGTTAAATGGACAGTGAAAATTGGCTTTTAATCTACTTAGGAATTCTTTGTGATTAAAGTCTGGCATTTTTTTCTGTGCTAATGAAGGACTGGACCATGGCCTGTTCTGTTGTTGCTGCTTTTCATTCTAAATCATTTGCACAGGTAAATTTTGATTTCCTTTCCATACCCGTGTGATCAGATGAAGCACACAGACACTATTAAAAGATGCATACATTGGCTTTCAACCTCCATCACAGTGAGTTTCTTTTTTCCAGCAGGCATCTGAGTTTGCTACCCCTTATGTAAACCTACTTTGGATGCATGCTTTATGCAAATAAGCTTTACTGAGCAGCAGGCCACGAGCTGGCACATACATCAAACAGCATGTAAATCCTTCCCCATTGAAGACATGGTTTATAGTGTGCCACTGGATTGTAAAAATGTAAAACATCTGTCAAATACTGTACTGGTATGGCATGGGGGCTCTTAAAAACAGCCACTCGTTGGATTAACAGAGTATATGCTTTGCAAAACCTTCTCTGAGGCACCTATACCCTTAGCGGTGTATTCAAAAGCCGTAAGAAAGAACAATTAGTCCTCCTGATGCTTTACAGTGGATTAGAAAACAGAGGAAACAGGCATGGATCTCAGTTTAAACCAAGTTTACCGGAGCTCAGCTGATTGACTGGATTTGCTAGGAATTCATTTTAGCAGCAAGATAAAAATAATATTAAAAAGGTGAACACTGGGAGGTACTGGAAAGCCCAAGTGCAACCTGATTTGAGCTGCATTGCACAGGGGGATATCACTTGAGTTAGGGCTGCCCACAGTTAACATGGTGTTTTCCAAAGGAGAAATGGAAATGAAACATTATGTTACAAGTGAAATCAAAGAGGCTGTGTGTGCTCACCCTCTTTGAAAATGTGGTTATAAGAAACAGACACCTAAGAATAATTTTCTCTCTTCTATTTAGTCCTGTCACACTTACCCCTTCAGTATTTGAATGCTGTCATGGCATGGTTTAATAAGCAGCATGACTAACATCTGTCCCATAATTTATTTACTCATCCTCTCCCTCACGAATGACCCGTGTGCAGTGCAGACTGCTTTTATTATGTATACACACAAAACCATACTTAATTAAACAAGCACACACATGTCCATGTAAGTTTGTCAGAGAGAGCAAGATGAAAGCAAAGGTGTGCCTCATATCTAAGGCAGGGAGTGCTGGGATTTATGCAGTGGGAATGGCGAGGCTGGGGCTAGAAAGGGTCCCAAAAAGGTGCTGCCCAGACACGTCTTGCCCTTCTCTTGGATAAAGCATGGCTGTGCTCTTGGCATAGCACTGCTGTGGCACATAATCTTGAGCAGCATAAATGGTGACCAGTGTAACTGAGTGGTTATGGAAAATTTGGAGTCTTACATGAGTTTTAGCTATAGCTGCTACGTATAGTGCCCAAGAACACAGAGCCAAGGAGCTTAACTAGTAATGATGTACCAGGATTTCTTCAGACAGTTTTAAAATGCTTTGTCTATGCTACAGCACTGTATTTTACTAGGAACTTGGTTTTATGTTAGTGACAGTATGTCTGCGCAATACTGTTATGCTGGAGCGACCTGCAGAAGAAGCTATTTCCTTAGTACAGGAAGAAATTTGGGTATTAATTAAATTTTTGCAAGTAAAGGCAGGAGAAAGGAATTTCTTTGTTTCTGGCAGTGAGAGAAACAGATTTACAAGGGGTTTTGTGGAACTTGGCCTCTTTGAATGGGTAAAATCCATTGCCATTCAGGAAATACATTAATGTAGTAGTGGTGCTACACAAGAAAAGATCCACTTCTAGTTATTTTCACAGTGCATGATGGATGCCCTTTAGCTGGCTGTGCCCTGTGACTGAGGACAGGAGTGCTCTTGACCATTTTTCTAGTGATGTGTGGTCTCTGTGAAGATGTACTTGTATTTTTTTCACCTGGACGGCACATCCAACAGTGGAAAAGAGCTAATCCAGAGAGCCTGGCAGGTTTCAGCAGGAGGGGTCAGGCAGTATCACAGCAATAAGTGACAGCTAACATGAGAAACTACAACTACTCATCCAACCTCTAAGAGCCAGGATGAAGGGCCTGAGCCACTAGCACTCAGCAGCACTGTGTCTGACTTTCAGCCTCTTTTCAAAGTACCCACCTGAATTCGATAGTGTTTTCCTTTCTCAGATCCTATATGAGCCCAGACAATGCTTACACAGCCATTTGTTTCTTAGGAACATATAGCAGTTTGCTTTCTCTCCTGTGGCAGTTGCTGCTTTGTCAGCTGTGAAACAGAGGCATTTAGAAGTTAAATGGTTTATATAATGATGTGAAACGGAGCTTGGAAATCACCCCGTTCCCACCCCTTCTTGGGCTGAGTTGAGTTCAGTAGGCTGCCTTTGCATGTACAGCAGATCAATGGCAAGGTTTAAGAAAATCTTCCACATCCTATGCACTTTTCCATGAAATAAGAAGGGGCCATCAGACTAGAGAATGTGACCTGCAAAAGGAGAGCATCCCTATGGTGTTAAGGCGCAGGTCTCTTCATACTGCCAAGCATTTTAGTTAATAAATGCCTTAAGAAAGTTACTAAGACACTTCTTATACTTCCTAAAACTTTACCAGCAAGAGCAGACACAGCATTACAGCCCTGGGCATGACTTTCAGCCACAGCAAGGGAATGTAGCCCTGCACTGGGTTCCTTTGGGCTGCATTAATGAAGGCAAAAATGCCCAGAGACCAGCTCTGGGTGCTGTTGGGTACCCTCCACAAAGAGAGCAGCTCTGGCTGTAAGGATCCTAGCACGGGCTTTCTGCTGGCTGCCTCACTCATAGCTCCCCAGAGCCCAGAGGAGGACCTGCTTCCCACCAGGCTGCTGCACTGCATGGTCAGCACACAAGGGAGAGTGTAGCAAGATGAGCAGGGCAGCTGCAGTGTTGCATGCAGATATTCACAGATCTGCCTGCATTTCCTGCTTTTTCCAAGAATGACAGCGCAAAATAACAGCATCATAAATGTTTCAGCTGATTTCCAACCTGGGAGTGTGAAATGTGCTTGTGCCTCAATCACTACTATGGAAAACACCTTTCAGTTCTAACCAGCATTTCTGAGGACTTCCTGAGAGTTGCAGGTGGCACTCTGCCATCTTTAGGGATTTAAACACAAATAAGAACTGGTGTCACTGGTGAATGAGGATCATGGATCCTCATGAAAATAAAGTTGCTTGCAGGCATGTCACAGACTGGTGGTGACATCAGTCTCAAAGGTGGTGCTGGCCTCCTGCCATTGCCCAGAACAACAAAAGGCCAGCTTGGCAAGAAGCAGGGACATTGTGTGGATCTGTTTGTACAGCAAGCATGGTGCTGCAGATTGGGAAAACAAAATCTAGCACCATCTCAATACATTTCTTTATGCTTCCTGCGCTGAGGGTGGGACTAGGGCTGGGTTTAAAACAAAAAGGAGGAAAAAAAAAGATAAAGGTCAGTTGTGTTTAATGTCACATTTAACTCTGTGGGTGGCACCAAGTTTTTGTCTGTGCCTGCTTGTCTGTGCCCAGAAGCTGTGCATATATTCTTTTGCAATGGGAACCAGTATAGCAAAGCAGCTGCAACAGGCTTTTATTGCGATGCTGAAAGAGACCCCAGCACCTGCAGAGCACTCTTTCTTCCCATTCCCATACTTATTCAACTCACTGGGGCCTGCCATGGAAAAGAAGGATTCATGTAGTGCCTGTTGTCTGGTGAACACTGTGAAACCACTCCAGGTTTGACTGTCTGGGCACTGGATTCCTCCACAGAGAAACGGTGACAAAACCATTCTTGGAAATCTAGTGCTGTTCTAGGAAATGAGGAAAGTTCGTTGTAGTGATATCAAAGCATCAAATAATTCCTTCAGACATTCTTAATAAAGCCAGGTTTCAAAGTCAGGGTGCAATTTCAATGTTAAAAGGTAAAGCTTTCTGAATAATCCTGATATGTTTATGACCGAGCAGTTATGCCATCACAACAATGTTCTCCTTTAGCATCAACAGGAGCGTGCATGATGCCTTGAAGGATGAGGAGGGCAGAAAGGTCACAGTTTTAGAGCATTGTTCATTATTACATCTAATTTTGCTCATTTTATTAATAACTGATTTTCTCCCAATCCTCTCAGATGTCACCTTCATGTTTTGTCATAATTCTGTGAAGTTTTAAGCCTTCAGATTACAGATAGAAAAAACAGCAGACACAGTATTACAGATTGACTCTCCCTCTCTTCATGCAATTCAGTAACTTGGGCCAATTACACTGCTTGGGCTCTAGAAGTACTGGTAATTCTGTAATTTCTTCACAGAATTAGGTTCCCCTGTCTTCCCTGGTATTGGGCACCGATTCTCCATCCTGCATGTACCTAAAACACCCAGGGATTTAGCTAGAGGATATGAGATCAGGCTCTGCTGGTTTACAGAGGATAAAGAAATCTTCTCCTGCTGGGCCCCCAGCTGGCAGCATTTATGGCATCTATCCAGCTCTTCTGGCAAATCTATTGCTGTACCAGAAACAGAGCCCACCCCCTGCTCAGGACAAGCTGCAGTACAAGGCAGGACACAAAGGTACTTAGGTGTGAAGGACAGCACTTCACAGTGCCTTCGAGATTTGCATCCAGACTACTCATCAAAGGTGTCACACTCCATTTCACATTACATTTGAAAAGATGAAAGACTATATAAGCTCTGCTATGTGTCCAGATAAACAGGAAATTTAACCGTCCTATGTACGGGCGCATCTGATGCTTGTATTGTGTGATAAAATAAGCAGCATACAGTAGTGGAGGACTAACTTTTGCCTTCATGGGCTGTGCAAACAGCTGATGAATCTAAGAACCTAGCAAATACCTTTGTCTGAACTCATTCTTCTTCTCAGATGCCCTCCTCTGCCCATCCATGGGTGTTTCCATCTCTCATGCTGGCAAAAGATCCACAACTTTCATCCTAAGCAGCTTCTTATTTCCAGCCAGTTTCAGCCTCTGCTCTAGCTCATGGAGAACCTGCATCAGCACCTGAAATCTTGAGTCCTACCCTGTATGTTAACCTAGGGCAAGGAGGTACCTAATATTAACTGTCATTGTACCTTTACATCAGTAATGCAAAGCCACAGGGGGAGGGCCAGACCTGCCATTTTCAGAGTCCACATTTAGCAGTAGGATTTAATTTAAACTGATCCTTAATTCCATCATAAGACAAAGCCAGAAACTCAGGATTACACATAATCGAAATCAAATGTTCATCCACACCTCATTTTTTACCAGAACACAAATGTTTCAGATACAGACCAAGAACTCGGGTCATGCCAGACATTTTTTACCGATTTTAGAACTTTGTCAAATATATTGCAAGACTGAGTCCCCTAGTGACTTCTGAAGCCATTTATGTGTATGTAAAAGCCCATGGGTGAAATTTTTTGCTGCAATTCCCGTGCTAGTTCCACTGAGAGTCACCAAAGCGACTCAGGCAGAGTCCAGCCCAGATACTTCGACTCGGTAACATTTCTGTTGGTGTGGTTTAAACCCAGTCAGGTAACTCGTTCACTCACTTCCCCCCCTTCCTTCCCTCCCCCTACTCCCAGAGGGACGGAGAGGAGAATCAAAAGAATGTAACTCCCATGGGTTGAGATAAGAACAGTTTAGTAACTAAGGTATAACTCAAATCACTGCTGCTACCACCAATGATAATAATGATAAAGGAAATAACAAGGGAAGAGAATACAACACCTCAGCACCAGCCAACTGATAACTCGCCCCCCCCAGCACAACCGAGCTCTGACCAACACCTCCTCCAACCCCACAGTCTCCCAGCCCTTCCGGCTAACTCCCAGTTGCATCCTGGGCATGACGTGCTGTGGTATGGAATACCTCTTTGGTCAGTTTGGGTCAGGTGTCCTGTCTCTGCTTCCTCCTGGCTTCCCCTCCTCCCTGGCAGAGCATGAGGCTCACAAAGTCCTTGGCCAAACCAAAACATCATTGTTACCAGCTCTGTTCCCGAGCTGAAAGTCAAAACACAGCACTGCACCAGCTACCAAGGAGGAGAAAAATGACTGCTACTGCTGAACCCAGGACACTGTGCATAGGGAAAATGAAGGGGCAGAGACTGGGACACTGCCAGTCACATCTGCAGGACCCCCCTCACAGGCAGAGAGCAGAAGTTGTCCAGGGGTCTCTTCCCTTCCCCTCTATTTCAAAACATACCCAGAGGTACAATTCTGCTCCTGATTTCCATTACATTTAAACTGTCAGGTTTTTTGTATGAAGTGTTTTAGAGTCAGAGACCAAGTTTCCTGACTTGTAAGGTTTTTGTTCCATGAGCTGTCATCTAGATTGTTCACTGCCTAGCAGACTTGCGTTATTTCAGCCACATTATACTAAAGTTAACAATAAAAGTAAAGTTAAAAATAGGTGATAATACAGTCTGACAAGAACAGGCTTTCTATGGTTGGGCCATTAGCCTAGTATATATTTTGGTGCCCTGTAAATATTGGGGATGGCAGGTACACTTTTTTTTTTTAATAGTAAAAAGAGCGATGAATTTTAACTTACATTAATAAAAAAGGTTCAAACTGTTCTTTCGGTCATGGAAAAGTCCAGAAAATTATTTAAAGAGCACTATCAGCTTTAAACCTCTTCAGTGTTAAATAGCAACCCTGGTTTTGCAATTAGCTTTTCCAAGGAAGGGTTTTCATGGGCACCCACTCATACTGATTCTGTTATGGCACTGTGGTTTCAAAGCAAGAGAAATAGGGCAGAATTACAGGGGAAAATCCTGCTGAAAACAAAAATGCTTTGATTTGCTAGGAGTCAATACACTATCAGTTTCCTGCTGCAAACAGAAGGGATTGGATGTCTTAAATAAGATGTCACAGAGGCTCTATGCACTGAGAATATCAAATCCATAAATTAGCATCATATCAGAAATAATACATCTAGCTATCATAGGAGCTTTTCCCCATGAACCAGAGAGAGGAGAGTGCTTAGTCTCACAGAGGTTAACATCTGGAAAAGAATTCAAGTTACAAAATCCACAAATGACTGGCAGCCCACATTAAATTTGTTGTCTTGAATCAATTGAAAGTAGTATGGGGGATTCCACAAGGGATATTATCTTGTTTGGCCTTAAGCCACTCACTGGAAAATGTGCATATTGGAAGTGAAATCGAATTACATAGATTTGTCTTCTAAATATTCACCATATGTTCTCATAAAACTAAGTGACAGCCCTATCTATAAAATGAATTGTTTATTGTGTAGCTGTTTTCTTTAGGCTTTGCTTCAAATCCTTAGTAGAAAACATGAGATCTGTAAACATTTGAGTCATATACAAGATGTTAAAGGAGTTTATTCCAAATTTTTAGAAAGAAAACCTTTACAGCTTGAATGTTTACACATCAATCGCTCCTCTTTTTGTAATTACAATCATGCTCGTTGTAGTTTCAAGTCTTCTTCTCCAGTTTCAGCTTTTCTCTTTCTATCCTAAAACAACTTGTGCTGTCTCAGCTATTGTGGATAAGGTAGGTACCAGCCCAGAAGGGACCTCATCTCAGTCACCATTAATAAACTTGTAACACAGGAAAGTAACACAACCCTTCTGTAGTTAATAGCATCTGGTGTGGTCTATAGAAAGCTGACTAAACCAGCTGAGAATTAGAGCTGTACAGAACATATGCACAAAAGTTATCTAGTAAAATAATAGGAATGTTTTAGTAGTTCGAGCTGGACTGAGTAGCAACACAAAGAAAATAACTATAATGACTTTAACACCTTTGCTATATAAACCTAAAAGATGCTGTAGGGCCTTTGGGGGCGGAACATCAAAAAACCTAGGAAGAATTTCTATTGTGAGTAGGTTTGGGTTATGTCTAACACCAATTTCACTTGTAACCTGGTCTTCAGGTCCTGTTAAATGTTTTGCTTTGTTTACACAGGAAGTCTTGTGTGAGGGGAGAGATGAATGAAAAAGAAACTTGTTGAACTTAACAGTGCAGTGCCTTCCCAAAGCAGCCATCCAGAGTGCTACAGTATGTCCAGGCAGAAGTGAGGAACTGGCATCCCAGGACATGAACAAAGATGAGAGAGGCTGGACACAAAAGGAGTATAGGGGTTTGTGCTGCCAGGTAAGAGGTGTTCATGTCAATGAGCAGGTACCTCAGCCCTTCCTGCAAGTAACAGCTGGTAGAGGTACTGTACAACTCTGTGCAAAACCCCAGAATGCCACAGCTTTCCTTTCTGAAGCACTCCTAAAAGGCATTTATAGAGACTGGTTAGACACTAAATCCAAAATACAGGCTTTAGTGAAAATGAAAGGCAAATTTGTCTGTTAGATGTCAAACCACTGGGTATGAGGTCTGCAACCTCCAAGCTGCCTGAAAGCAAAGAGGGTTGTCACTCTCTGAACATAGCCCTCACTAGACCCTAAGGAAGTTTTCAGACATGCCTTGGGCAAAGCATGGGCAAGAGCCATGGATGGGGGAAAGAAACACTGTTCCTTCCCTACCACCTCCTGTTTTAAGTATAAGTAACAGAGACCAAGACCTTACAGGTCCCACTGCATGAGCTCAGTGTAGGGATGCATCTGTGCTTTGAGGGAAATGGTTTGTTTATAGGACTTGTAACCAACCTCTCAGCCAAGTTTACTTACTTCTCCTGATTGCAATATGTTGTACCTCTAGCTTGGCAATTTTTGCTGTTGTACTTTTTGTATTGCATGACTTCAGGCACTGTTCTTGGGATCTGTTTCTCTTCCAAGACCAAATAAGAGTTCTCAAGTGGAGGAAAGGTGTTTTTAAATAAAGGAGGTATTTTACACCTTAAAGGGACATTTTGCCTTCTTGCTCAGTCTGCAACCTATTTGCTGATATTTTTCTTCTCTTGTTCACAACATCACTGAGAAAGTTCCCAGAAAAACAACATGAGGCTCACTAAGAATGATGGCTTGTTGGGAACATTATCTCAAGAAGCAAACGATTGCCTACATTTCTGCTGCTTTCTTTAGCAGAGCTCAAGAGTTTCAAGGCGTCACAAACTACAACTTGCTCTTTCATGTGCTGTATTTTTAGATTCCCATGACGAATGCACACAACTCCACCAGGACTCACACTGTTCTTCCTTCTCATAATGTGTTTGTCATATAAACTCAGAGTAGCCTGAGGCCACATAGCTAGCAAACAAGAAGGTCAAGTTCCTTCTTCTAACTCTCAAAAGAATCACAAACATTTTTCATGTTTGACTGAAGAATACACGTTGTTATAGGACCTGCCTTAAATATAGTTTTGTTCTTTCTCTGACTTAAAAGATTGTTGATCTCACTTTATACACGTAGGGTCCACACGTTTGTTTTTGGCATATTGTTGTTGTAATATGTTTTACTTGGTACTTTCCGAAGAAAGTAACCCCCCAGAGCTTACAACTTTACAATAGTTTCGGGAGGGGTTTTTTATAGAAAAAAAAAACCAAACAACAAACAAGCTTTCATTGCAGGGTAACATTTTCAGTAGAGGTGAGATTACTTACCTTGGGACAGCTGAAACCTAGCATTATTTCTGCCATTTTCTAGGCAAAACATGTCTTAATAGTGCAGACCCGAGATGTCTTCATTGGTGTCCACATTATATAAGGAATTCATAACTTATCAAAGTCCTAGAAGCAAAGACCTGAAGTGAAAATAGCCATATCCATATGGCCTAAATCCATATTAAATTACACAATTTGCATGTTTTAAAGAATAAGAGGAAAAGACGTCCCAGCTCACCAGGCAGATATCAGCTCTGTTGCCTTGCATTACTTGATTTACCGTCCACCAAGATTGTCATGCAAAGTCTTTCCCAGATTTTTTTTTAATAGCTTTCTCTTTACAGCTACAACAGAAGAAGCTGCTGCTTTTCATGGAGTTCAGTAGGACCTTCCTGAGATCCTTCTTCCCACACACAGGCGTCTAGAACCAAAGAAAATGATGCTATACTTTCAGAAGAGATGAGTATGTGGTTCATACATAGTAGACAGAATCACAGAATCATAAGTCTACTTCTAAAGAAGTCTATCATGCTCCCTCTGCCATGTCTCTTTAGGCACAGGAATGTGCACAGAAACCTGCCACTGCCTGATTTTCATTTCAAGTCTCTCCTCATTCTCTTCTTAAGATTTATCACAAAAAGTACGATGCAGCACTACCTATGGTGCCATTATCAAAGGCTCTGATACAATAAGTACTTTCTGATCATCTGAGATCAATGAATGGATAAAACAATAAAAATACAAGAGTTACATGAATACCAAAGTGAAAACGACTAAGTAAAATTCTCAAGAGTGAAGGCTCATTTAGCAAAAGGAAATATCAAAATCTTGAGCAGAAAGTCAAGAATCAGCAGTCCAGTAAACTTAAGAAGCTTGCATGAACTTAAAGGCATGCTTTTTTTCAAGCCTTAGCCTGTGTGTTAAGCAGAAGTTTGTCTCCATAAGGTGCTACGTCAGGTCACTTGTTTTCCCAAGTTAGGCATCACTGTCAAGCCCTAAAATAATGCTAAGCCAGTCAGATTACATGGCAGAGATGTTGAGACCTGGTGACAGCCACAAAGGACAAATTGGTCTTCTGGAAATCATCTCAGCTTCCCACCTCCATCATTAGCTGCTTATCAAAACTGAGCTGACTATCCAACACTATTGAAAAACAAATGGATATTGTAAGCTGTCTCAAACACTGTGTGATAAAAACCAGTTCTAAAATATTTGCAATGATAAAATCATTCCTCAGAGGGGAAGCCATTCATTTTCTAGCCATGGAAACAGTTGTGAAGCTGTTTCCGTTTTGGATACAGGTTAGAAAGCTTTGGTCTTCTGAAGCTGCAAGGGGAGTAAGAATTTATTCATTGTTCCAAACGGTGCTAGAAGAGCTTATACTGATCATGCCAGATAGAGCTCATCTCCTAAGGAAAGTTTTGGTAACTGGATGATGATGAAGTCCTGAGAATTTCAAGTCCCTGACTTGGGAAACTGAAGAAAATAAATGGAGGAAGGATGAATCCAATCCCAGAAGAAGGCACCTCAATGACTTGTGAAGAGCTGAAAAAATGTTTATTTGATCTTCCTACCTCCTACATAATGAGGAGAGGTAGTCTTCGCTATTTGACCAGGGATGCAAGAATGATTCAACATGTCAAAGTTATCTCATGCAAGATTGAAAGGGACAGATGAGTCAAGACATTTTAGACTGGCTGTCCTGGGTTTAGCAGTAGTGTCCTGCTAAACCCAGGACACTGGCACACAGAGCAACAAGATCACCTAAAAAACTAGTAAATTTGTGTGCAGCCATATTTATTTTCAATTAAACCTCATTTTGGGTTCCCTCTGTTTTCCTTTGTGGAAAGAGTGAGAAAATCTCCAGTTCTGTAACAGACCAGGGACCTGCTCACTTCTGGAAATATCCCAGGAGGTGAACATTCTGTGGTGAAATGTTCTCAGCAACAGTGCTGCCTATATAGCAGAAGGTGCACAGGGACTACTCTAGCAAATTATTCATGGACAATAAATAATGTATAATGTGTCTCAAAGGCTAGGGAAGTGCACTCTGCAGTGCACACAACATTCCTATTCCAGAAGGCGTTTTTGTTTGGGTTAGTTTCCTTCTCATCATTAACTCTGTGGGTAAGCATGACCTTGCATAAGCCTGGGTTTGGGTTTTTTTTTCACATCTCATGTGACCATCTAATGCATCAGCTAAAAGAAAATAAATTTTTTTCTTAGTCTTGTTTTTATCAGGATTTATTATTACATTCATATTACCAGGTTAATTTGTTAGCTTTGTATCTACTTAGGTTTTCCTGAGGGTAATATCATCTCCAAACTACATTATCCTGTTAGGTTTAGTGGTAGTAATAGTGTTTCCAATGTCAGTTACAGAAAAGGTTCTGTAGCAGCAAGTACTGCATCAGCCTCCTGTGAAATATACTCCCCATCCTTGGGAGCTCATAAACTAGGTTATGATAAGTTGCAGCTGGCTGATGAGGTAACAAGCGAGAAGATATCATGTCCTAATTAAAGGAGTTGGCTTGCTTTCTACTTGGCTACTGTAGTAAAGGGAGTTACTTGGAAAGCTGCTTGTCTTCCTACCTCATGGCTGAATAACGTTTATTAATCACCACTGATTTCTCAGTGTACTTCTCCCCTGGGAGAAACAGGGGAGGATCTTTCTCTTTCCCTTTTACTATGTGATTTGCAGCCTGGATGACTCAGGGTAAGCTGTGCCATTTCCTCTCCTTTCTTTCCAGATGTTGTGTTTACCACACCTTGGACTGCTCTGCAGAACAGCCTAATCTTCCCCAGTAACTATTCAGAAACAACCTAAAATAAACTAATGGGTACTTTTGCCCAAGATTCCCAAGACCTATTTCACTCTTCTGATCTCTTGGACAAAAGCAGTTGGGAAATAAGGTAATGTAGTTCATATACTCTTTCAGAGGGCCAAGCAAACTTACTTTGAAGATGTAACTGTCATGTAAAGATTTATTTCCAGAAGAAAGTCTCTGGGGTAGTTCCTATCCAATTTCCCATTTCTTTAAGGCTCTTCTTCTAATGGAGGTTTAGATCAGATATTAGGAAAAAATCTTCACCAAAAGGGTTATCAAGCACTGAAACAGGCTGCCCATGGAAGTGGTTGAGTCACCATCCTTGGAGGTTTAAGATGTATAAACACAGCACTTAGGGACATGGTATAGTGGTGAAATTGTCAGTGTTAGGTTTATGGTTGAACCCAATAATCTTAAAGGTCTTTTCCAACCCAAACAATTCTATGATGCTATGATTCGGAAATACATAGTTTTCAAAGTCAGGATTTATTTTGCTTTTCTTTTTATTTAGTACGTCTCTGTAAAGAAGTGGGAGGAGAAAAACAATACAATTTAAAAAAAAAACTTTTTGAATATTTTCTCTAGTTCTAGAATCTTGATAACTTTAAAGTCTTGGCACAAATACTTGAACAGTGTCTGACTATTCTCTGGAATTAAAATTCTAACCATTAACAGAGCAGATTTATGATTATGAATTCTAAAATATGCTTAAACCAAAATTCATAGATGCTGGTGATTCACCTAGTGAAGATGTGGCTGCAATAATATATGAGCAATAGAGCTGAACAAACACAGTACATATTTTCAGTCTGAGAGTTAATCATTTGAATGATCCTGTTTAGGCATTAGGTAGATAGAATTTAAAGATAACACGAGAAATCTTCCATGTAAATACACTGAAAATGAAAAGTTCTTTAGCAAAAAAAGTGACTTGGTTTGATTAAATCCGTAATAATTTACTATTACTGAGTTATCATACTGTACACATCTGTACGCAGCTGTACTCATCTGGGGTGTTTTCAAGTTTTCAGATTTGTCTAATTTGAATGCTTTAAAAATCTCATCTTGCTGTAGGGCACACATGCAATTAATGACACTATCATATTCTCATGCTATCATTACAAACTCCGTTTTCCAAATTACTCTCAAATTGACCTACTTTATGCTTCAAACCAGTTCCTTAGGAAAAGATGGAAGTAATTGGCATGACTGACAAGTATCAAATGTAGTTGAAGACAAGAGCATAGGAAATGCTGAAAGGAAGTTTCTCTTTACATTAGAACAATGAAGTGCTCCAGGTACTTTGCTGGAACTGCACTAGGAGAGAATATTCTCTGGGACAGTTAGAAGGACAAATAATTGGTAGATCACTGTAACTAAAAACTATCAACTGAAAATCAGACAATGACCGATAAAGATATGTTATATAATGCTTTTCCTGGGTTAAGAAGATCTATTGCTCTTCCAATCTATATAAAAGTAGATAGCTCCTACTTTGTTAGCTCTCCCTGGTAGCTTAGCAGGTGGAAAAAGCTACATTCGCAGTTTTCAGAAACAGCTTCATATAAGACTGAATTACAGCAACCTTCCTCAGAATTGTACAAAGCAAGAATTATAATAAGGATCAAATTTGGTCAAGCACAGACATCACTAAGAACAATTTCATTTCCACCTTATGTCTAAGCATTCACCAAGGACAGACATTCCAGCAGAACCTCTGAACTGCAAGAGAGAGCAAGTTTATTTAGTGAAAGCAGCTGAGAAAATTTCCTCTCTTCCCTGCATCCTACTCTCAGCCAAACCTCAGTTTCATGTTAGTCTTTGTTTCAGCTGGCCCCAAGTTCATTCTTACTCCACTAACTAGACGAAAAGAAGACCAAGAGGCAAACGCTGCCTCAGGAGCTCATCAAACTGTTGGTTCGTTGAACAGAAATAGTGAAAAGGTTAAAGGTGAGGACATTCCACACAGTTCTTGGCCTTGCTCTACCTTCCAGCTTTCTGCATAGAAGAAAGCCTTGGCATGGCAGAAATGAAACCTCCTCCCTCATTCTCCCAATTAGACTTTTCTCTCTTCTTTGACTCACTGTTGTGGTTTTAAATTCCAGCTGTGCCTTCAGGCTCTAGCATCATACCTACTCATTAAAAAGTGCAGTCATCTTAAAATCATCTTCTGCAGATGTAAAGCTGTGACTAAATAACCTCTCATTTAGTTTAGCATTCCCATCTTCTCAGTGACTTGGCAGTGCTATAAGGAACTGCTGCTGTAAGTCCTCGATCAAACACTCTGAAAATACTCATACCATAGAACCACAGAATCATAGAACAGTTAGAGTTGGAATATGCCCCAGTATTGTTTATTTTGTCCTTCCCTGTTTGTTCCATGGAAAGCTGTCATAACACCACTGCCATACCAAACTCACCTGGAAGATTTAACATACTGCATGATAAACAAGCAGCAACCAGCAAAATCATGAATCTGGAAAGCGTTTTCTCACAATAGTGAGCAGCTATTCAAGAGCTGAAAACACTGGGATGATTCATGTGAGTCAGTCACTGCTCAGTAATGCCAGTAAAGATCTCGCAATTTCATCAGATCTCATGGAGGCCATTGCTTATAGAAGACATCCAGCCCTTGATGCATGAGGTCTGTGATGGTGTTAAAGAGCTGACGTATGCACTGCAGAGAAGGGCCGGTCACAGACAGATAAACCATCTTATCCGATGTGACAAAATCCCAAGTGTTCTTCAGCAACTGCCAGATGTTGGCAGTTCTCTGTTCAGAAGATGAAAGGGCTAAGAAGACATGCATATTGTAGATGATAAGAGGATGTGACTGTGACCCTTGGGCCTGACAGCTGATATTAGGTTGTTCATGTGCCTCTGCTACCCCCAGTACATCGCTCTCCATAGGGCCTAATGACACGTCCTCTTAGTTTTCACACTCCTATAGCAAATTTAACTTGGCATGCAATATACAGGGAAGTAACACACTAGTACGAGAATGAGCTTGTACCTGGGGAATGTCAGGATTTTAAATCAAAGGGTTTTTTTCTTTTTTTTTTGTTGTTGCAGCAGCAGCTAGGAGTATGAAACGATCTGTTGAACATCAGGGGGAGTAGAATACTAGCAGGACATGGCCTCCTATCATAGCTTTCATCATATGCTCATCCAGGTCAACAACATAGAAACAAACCATTTCCCTTACAGCAGAGAGGGAACACACAAAAACTGTGATTGAGTCCTGACTGGTAGACTTCTCTCTGCCCTTTCACTATTTGCATGTGCACAACTGGCTCTGTGAATTTATTTTATGTCTATGTATGGGATCAAGCATGATATACAGCAGCAAAAAAATAAGCCATGAGTTTCCTGGAGTTCTTCCTGTCGCACTGACGGTTGTTGATTTGAAACTTGAATCATTAGGCTCATGAATTTAAACTATTTGAATGCTGATTCTCCTCAAGATAGGCAGTTGGGAATACACAAGGGTCTGTTTCCTCCTTAAATGTGATGGCTGAAGAATAAAGAAAATACAGCTTCATTTCTCAGTCTTACAGCTATATTGGTCCTCTACTTTGTATGTCTTAGGGTAAAAAAATATTAAATAAGATTCATCTGAATTTCACTGAAAGGACTTCTTGTTCTGTTTGTCATAAAGATGTGGGACCGTGTAAGGATGCTACATTGCCCTTGAGGATGCTCAGTAGGGTAAAGGGAAACACCCTGACTAAGCTTTACCTGTTTTTATGAAGTAATTAACATTTCCATCATGTGCCGACCTAAAATTTTCACAGGTACTACTAGCATCAGTTAATACCCTATAATTCAAGAAATAACAATTGTTGAGTTATTGGAGATTAAAATTCTAAATTCATACTGAAATTTTGTGCACTTTACATTATTGGTCATAGCCAAGAGTGTTTTTATGAAATATGTATCTGTATGTAAATATGGAAATTCATTATAAAAGATGAAGTCTATTTCTCCTGGAAGGTCTGACAGAATATTGGAAATACTGGATACCATTTTGAACCCTGAAGCAAACTGGATCAAAGGAATGTTCTTACTGGACATTTCCTTCCTCCTTTACATCCCATTTAATCTGTCTTTGTACTTCCTTGGAAAAAAATTACCCTAAAACTAAAAGCTTATCATTTAATTTCTAAAATGAAATGAATCAACATAATGATACTATTGTGGCTCCACTGTCCCGTGCTTCTCATTGCCTAAGTGGTAGATGATCTTATTTGCTATTTGTGAGCCAGTAAACCCACTTAGGCAGCTATGATATAGGTAATTCCCTTTAGTATACAGCATTCTTTTTCTAACTTTTTTTTAAGCACTGTTTTACAAAGGAAATCAGTGTACATTATGTGTGGGGAAAGTCCCTTTGTGCCACTCCCTTTGCAGAAAGGGACAAACTGGAATTTCAAGACAACTTGGACTACATTTGCATTTTAAAACAAACTTTGGATTTTACTTCATGAGCTTCCTTTTTTCTTTTGCCTAACAAACACATGAAGAATGCTGACCTCCCATCGTTCAGTTACAAGGCTACCTCACCAAACAGTCCAGCTACGGCCTACAAATTTTAAACATACCTTTCCTAGTTACTCAGAGATGGGGTTCTGATAAGATATCTGCAAACCAACGCTTTTAACTCATCAGTTGTTACCTTAGTCCTCAAATGGTTGGGACAAAGTTTCTATGCATAACTAAAAAAGACATGGAGGATTCACTTCGGTTCCTCCCCTCAGCGGCTGTGTCACGAGTACGGTGAGGACACCACACATGCTGTAAAACAGAGGACCTCAAGGAGACAGAAGTTGCTGTGCTTCACCTTCCAAGGACAGAGAAAGGGTGACGAGAACAGTACCTAACCCCAAAGGGGTACAATGGGAGGCTGGAGTCTGCCCTTCATTTGTAGTTGTAGTTCCTGCTGTAACATGGGAGGTAACACCATGTCTTATGTCATGAGTGACCGAGGTGCATCAGTGTATTGAATATGCTTGTACACTGACTTGGTGGAACTACTCACCATGCAACACTGATGTGAGAGCAAAAATAACCCATCTGGTGCTCAAGGTGTCCAGGGTGCCAAAGTGCTGTCTCTGAACCAATAGATTAGCCCCTGATCATGTCTTATTGATTCTTGCATGCATCAGTTAATTTTTTCTGTAAGACAGAGATACATTTTACAAGATAGATGAGAAAATGAGCACTCCTCCTGCAGCAAAATCTTTTCTCTCCAGGACAAAATGAACAGGAAATCCATTTCATGTCAGGGAAACAGGAACTGGCATGGCTCAAATGTGGACAAATGCATCTTAACTCCCTGAAATCTGAAACAAAGACAAAGAAAGAAATCATTTAAAGGGATGAAAGCTGCATTTCAACAATCTTTAGTCTGCACTTTGTGTGTCATGCTGAGGTCAGAGAAGCAGCCTATACTTATCCCTGAGATGACAAATGAAGATTAAGTGAGAGTATTCACCTGGCAATTCCACTTGTGCTCTGAGCACACAAAATGCTGCTCTGGAATGTGTGCTGGATTAGCGTTTCTGGCCCATGGGAAGCAAAGCCTGAAGCTTCTGTGATCTGGAGAACATGGAGTTGCTGCTCCTGTGCTGTCAGCTGTGCCAGTCCTAGTGAACAGCATGCACAGCACTGCTTTTTAGCAAGGGAAGTGAGTGAGCTACAATCTCCCTGTGGCTTCTGAGACTCCTGAAATTCCTGAAGCTTTCAGGGCATGTTGAGTTATGCCAATTTTCACAAGCAGGAAACTACTGTTTCAATAAAAACTCTTGCTGATACATTTTATCTATATTGTCACTCTTGATTTTAGCATGGCGTGTTTCCATTTTTCCAGAGGGACTAGACACACACATCATCAGTGACCGATGGAAAAGTCAGTCTATTGTATCTCTTCCCTGTAATATCTGCCATGGCAATTCTTAGCATGTGGAAAGTGTTGGGCATTTTGTTTTTAGGAGAAGCCATGTATCCACACAGTGTTATTGCCAGTTACACATACTCCTTCTTCCAGGGCTGGGCTTGAAGGTAGTGACGATTTTGCCACACATGGTGGTCTCTCAATCCATTTCCTCCTTGGCCCTTTCAACCTTCCTTCTTCTCTTCCCCTTTACCTTTCCTTCTCTTCACCTCTTCCACATCCTCATTTTGCTTCTTACCTAGGATGCACAGACATGGGCTCACCCCACCTGTGTGCTGGACCCAAGCTTGCTGCCTCCTCTTTCTTTTCCCTTCCATCTGTCCCCCCATCCCAGCTCCAACCCGTCCTTTGCCCCTGGCAGTGCACGGGGACTGGAAGTGGGCTCCTTTGCCTTGCTCAGCCTCTTTAAAGAGCTGCCTTTTCATTAATCCAGGCTATGTGTATGTGTGCATGATTCTTTGTGTGTAAGTCTAGACAGCTGCAACTGGGCAATCTTGCTGCAAGATCTCCGTGGAGTAAAGTTTGTTAGCTGTTGGACCTTAGTATCCAACTCCAATCCATTTCTGTTTCAGGAAACAGAATTTTAACCTCAGTAACTAGTACAAATGTAGTGCTAATTTCTGAAAGGAAATATTATCCTGCTTCTGTCTCAATCTCCTTTTTTAGTAGGTACTTTTCCTAGGCCACACACATAAACATGCCATATTCATTACCTTTAAAATTATTATTTGGCCAGAAGATTGGTTTTGCCCAGCAGATAGGGCCAGGTAGGTCACATTTTTATAAATGATTACTCTAATTTCTGTATTTTGTCTGCATTTACTCTATCCCTCTGCTTGTGTCCTTAATTCCTCACAGGTTTTCTAGATAACTCGCATTGTTTCCTTCCAGAAAAGAGATTTTGATCCTTAAATCCAGCTCAATATGGCATTTAATGCAGTTAAATGAATGTCATGAAATTATATTTTTTCCTACACACATACTTATTACACATAATTAAGGTACCACAGAAATCAGAAATGGCATACTGAGTTATTTCTAGGACAAAGAGCAGACATTAATAACAGAAGCGATTTGTGCAGATTTGTGGAGATGTGTTTTTCATTTTATTAAGAAGAAGCAGCCAGGAAAATATATCACATTTTCCAGCAATTCACATGAAACCTTAGCATCCTATCTTAAATGTGGTATCCCTGATTCTTCTTATCCACGAGCTTTAGCAATTCAGAGAGCCCTCAGCCTGTGCCAGCAGCCTAAAAGAAAACAAGAGTGAGGGAACAACACTTCTTTGCATGCAGGAGTTGGCCATGCCCCACCAAACACAAACCCAATTCATCATCTTCCAGACACTATTTCATACCAACAGTTTTGCTGTCTCTTTAATGCATCTGTCTGTTTATCTATTCTCAAGCACCATCTGCTTGTCCTGCTCTCTCGCACTGCACATGTTCACAGTGGCTACACCTCCAAGGTGACAAATGAGCAGTCGAGCTAATTTCATTGCGATAAACAAGAAAGCAAGAGCCAGATGGAAAGCCATGGAGAGAGCCAATGTCATTTTGGGGGAGGAGAGAGCATTTGGAGGAAGAATCACCATAACAACAGCAAGTGCAAAGAAGAGGTTTCTGTTCTGTCTATACCACTAATTACTATGAATATTTTATTCTTGCCCTGTGGTTTATCCATGTCCAGATCAATGATTTACTGGCAGATGGTTTATTTTGTTTTGTTGAGGCTTTTTCCCATAAAGTTTGACTGGGTTTATTTTCATGAGATTTTGGGGTTAGATTTTTGAATTCTGTTTCAGGAGTTTGGATTGGTTTTATCAGACACTCATAGGGAAGCAGTGCTCAGAGGAGGTCAACAACTTTGTGAATTTTGAAATGAGCCCACCATCTTGTTACAGATTTTAATTACTGTAAAGACTCAAGTTGCTCATTGGTAATGTTCATTCAGTTTACAGATAAGCTTCTGAGACTGTAATTTCTCTATATGGCACTTTCCAGCACTGGCACAACATAAAGGTCTTGCAAATAATCCTGAATACACTGGCAAAGGTCCAGCTGACATCAAAGCACCAGGACCTCTCTCCCTGTCAAAACACAGAGATTGCACCCATTTAACTAAATTGGTTTAAAAAACATGTTGGGTAAACCACTACAAAGCCTAATGCAGACGTGTGTGTGTGTATGTAGCTTTAAAACTATTTTGTATTGCCTTAGCTTGCCTCAGCAGAGACATATCCTAAAGTGAGAGAAGACAGCTTAGACTGAACTAAATAAGCCTGTACAAACCTTAACTGGAAATGGATTTTTTAAAACATGATTTTAGTTTCGTGCAGCTTGTCTTGACATATGTTTATATAGCACAAGGCAGTGCAATGCAGATATGCCTTAGCTAGTGTGGGGGGAGCTATCTTAGAGCTGTAAGCAAAACTCTTTGGACAGGCTAATAAGCACCAACCTTGTTCAAAAACGACACAGTACGGCATCTTGCAGAGATACCTGTGCTAGCTGGGCATTCCCACATAGCAAAAGCCAGTGATGTTACAGCAAAAGAGAATTTCTAGGGGCACACAGATACAGAGCAGGTTCACTGTCATTGCATCCAATAATGGCTTATTGAATTTAACAACACAGGCTCAGTAAATACTTTATTTTGCTACTACGAGTGGAAAAGGCATTTTAAAATCTTTCTGATTTTTGTACATTATCAGTATCAGTCAGTGGGAATTGGTTCCTATATCTCAGCATGTAATATTCAAAGAAAAATAATGTGAAAGAAACATGATCTAACTAAAAACTCCCCTCACCAGAGCTTCCCAAAGTTCAATTTCATTGCTGTGTACATTCAACCATTGCTTCAAAAACTAATCTGTCTGCATCAGAAACTCCTATTTCATGCTTTTCAGTGAAATGTCTGTTAGAAAGAATTTGCTCCCTTCCCCAGTGGAATATAAACTTTCTGAAGATAAGTTTTCCAGCAAACTCCATTATACCTCTTCTATAAGAAAAGAGTAATTCTTGACGTAATATAAGCTGTTATTATAAGCATTCCCTTTTAAAAGCAGATTTTGACTCTGTCAAGTAGGAGGTACTCTCTTTTCAACAAACTGGAGCTATTTTGCTTAATGGTACAGAATCATGCTGTGTGCTGGAAAACTTCGCTCTTTGTCTCCCTTCTCTTACTAAACACATGCTTCTCCATCAGCTTACTGGACCAGTTTCTTTTGTTATGTTAAACACTCATGGAAAGATTAAGGCTCAGATCTGTCTAATATTCCAGTGCACTCCAACTGCACTAAATGCTATTTACATGAGAAGCAATTTTAAGACGCTATTTGGTTAAATTTTGGGCATGGTATTATGTGACACAGTTTCACATTAAAGTAGGGGCCTAGGCTTAATAAACAGAAGGGTCCCTCTTCTCCTATACCCTAATTCCTAATGGAAAGGACTGCTCATGAGAAAAAAAAGTCCTCAATAAAAAGCCTATAAATGATGAAATTTGATCCTTAAAATCTTATCTAAGACTTTTCTGTAAGTCTTCTTGTACTCCATGGAAGACAATGCCATGGTAAATTTCACTATATTTTCTTCTACTTGTAAATGAACAAAACAAATGAAGAACATACCCAAAACCTTAAAAATAATGAGTTTTAGGACTGAGAATGTTGTGTATCTCTGTCAGTTAAAGAAATTTATACACTTTGCAGAAGGAACCAAAAAGGAAAATATTGGCATAAACTTAGCTCTCACACATCAAGATGGTGTACTGGTATCATAAGAAAGAAGTTCAGGTTATGCCTTAAGATGTATAAATAATCTCCATAGCCAGGCAGTTTAAAGACAGCAGGCACACCTGCCCAGGCATGAATGATTGCAAAACCTTTTCCTCTCCTCAGCAGCCATGAGATGCCCAAAGCCTAAATAATGGAAGAGCTTGAAGTACATCACAACCTTTCCTGAACAAATGCTCTGGAAGGAGCCCTCAGCCATGGCCTCCCTGATGGGCCTTCTGTAGTCTGCCAGGACAACAGCACAGGAGGATAATGTTTTGTCATCACACACACAGAAGATGAACCCTATTTTCAGCAGCACCTCCACCATCCCCCTGTCTGTAGCACAAATATCCAGGTGCTTCTGAAGATCAGGTTTGGCCTAGGCAGACTTGAGTATGTTTATAAGCTTTTGACGTTTTCTTCTTCCTGTTTCAAGTTCTATTATTTCTATTTCAAGCACTCTCCTTCTCCATCCAAGGGTAGATAGATGGATGGATCTCCATCTGGTGACCTTGTGTTCACTGCCAAGGTGGAAAAAGTCAACAGACTCAGCAAGAGAAATTCGCCCGCAAGCATTGCTTACAGTAATTGGCACATACCCTGGATGAAGTGACTGTATAGTCCTCATTCTCTCTGAATATACAAGGCCTTTGGATAAGTAAGGAGCACGTTGAAATCCATGAAGCAGCTGCATAACGTGCAGGTGCTCTGGAGAGAATTGGCTCTTCTTAGGGCTATCAGGATTGCCTGATATTGAAAAATTCCACAGAACAAGCCTTATGTAGCTTAAAAAAATGCCTCTCCTTCTATCCTTATGTTAATCTTTCCTTAAAATGAACTGCATTTTCCTGAGGATTTCATTCCCAATATACTTGAGAGACGATATGTCGTTTGGTAAGATCAAAGATGGAAATTTATACCAGGACAAGAAGCTGTGAAAACTCTTTAAGAAAATCGATTTCCAATATAAAAGTTCAAGTTATATAGTTTTTATTTAACCTTTTCAGAATGCTTATTTGAGGAAGATTTACATGGACACACCTTACTTCAAAACTGTACAGCTCGCAACCCAAAGCACAGTCTTAATAATGTGTCTCCAGTGACGGATACTAGGAAATCTGCTACTGCATTTACCAGGTCCTGAAAATGGATCATACACAGGATAGAGGGAGGGAAAAAAACAAGCAAATTCTGTAGTGAAGCTGTGACCCAGAAAAAACACACCTGCTCCTGTGCTCATACCATCTCAAACCACCTTTATTAGAGCGCTCTGCACCAAAGTTATCATCCTCTAGCCTGCAAAGCTGCGTATCTGGGGAAGAAGTTCTGGATTAGGACTGCCAAGTGAAAGAAGGTTACTTTTCTGGTGGGTTCAGTGTGAGGACTAATGGTTTTAACTCCACTACTCCTATTTTAAATCCTTTTGGACTTTTGAGCTTTGATGTTTCCATCTAGAAATACTCCTCAGAAATATTGCCTTTCCTCACTGTAGCTTTGTAGGGCTTAGCAACTTGACACACACAGATCATTTTTAAGATGTACATTATGCTCAGCTTTATTATTACAGACTTGGATGTTCACTTTTCCGAAGAAAAGATACCAGGTCTCCTAAGTAAAAAACTTCTAGGTATTTATGGAAATAAAATATTAAACATATGACACTGAAGACCTACTTTGGACTCTTATCTCTGCATGTATGCACCAGCCAAGTGCAGCTTCATTTAATTCTGCATTAGCTGAATTTCTGGGTACCTACTATGTCCATCTGTATGCATTACAGTGAATACGTGCACTGAGGGCTTAATGAGTCAGACACCTGCTCAGATAAACAATTGGCTTAGCATTATCATTGGTAATATCATCCATACATTTTAGCTGCTCTTAATTTAAAAGGAGTGCCAGTGCATAAAAATAAATGGAGGTGCAGACTAGAACTTATTAGATTACTCCAGCTGGGCTGCAGTAATAGTGACATGTCTTCAGAACCATCCTCTGGGAATGCAACAGGACTGGCTGCATCCGCACAGTTGAAGAGTGAGAGCCCTCAAAGCAGGATAGTCCTGCTGGGAATGTTCCTGCCAAAGGTGCCTGAGAATCCAGGGGGAAAATGCTAGTTGACCTGGATCACAGCCATGACCTGGAGCACATCTGTGCTTAAAATGTGTAATAGCAGAAAAGACCAAATCTCACAGCAAAGAAATGTTCTCTGGCCCTGTTTAATTTACTGTGATTTAATTGCTAGTGAGCCCAGAACAGCAAAGTGTCTGTCTGAAAAGCACAGAGCGGGGGAAGCCATTTTAATTTAGCTCCTCTTACACAAAAATACCACCCTCGTGTTTCCATACCATTAATATGATTCTCATGCAATTTTCTGTTCTCAGAAAGATTTGACTATTATGTAGCTTATTCTGAGTAACTATAGATACTCCCAAGTCAAACATCCCAAACAGCCTCCCACAGTCAGAAGTCTTGTTATGGTTGTGTTTATGGTGGCATTTCAGAAAAAATAATGCAGGGGAACAATGAACAAAAACATAGATACAACAGGATCATAAAAGCCTACTTCATCGCAGTACATAAACTGGCATTCACAACCTTGTTTTCATTTATGCTGCTTGAAGTATTTAGCTGACATTTCTCTCATGTTTTTTTTTCAAGGCCTGAAGGAACAGACCTTCCAATATAGGCCTTTTTCAAAGCAGATTCTGTGGCACTCAATTAATTCTGTGTTTTACTAGTGTGGTACTCCTGATTGCCCTAATTACGGTAAGCAATTCATTCCATCTTTGAATGCCCCATCCCTGGGTTCTGCTATTTCAGCATTCTCTTGTTCTTTTCCATCAAGTTCAAGTCTCTTTTCATAGTAGTTCTGACTCACCCCACTTCTGCCCTGCTTGAGAGACATTTCTTTATATTTGCCAAATCATCCTTCTGCTTCCTTCACCTTATGATTTATCAGTCTTATCACTGATTACTAATGGGAAAAATGACCATGACTTTCCCACTAATACTTGGTCATATTCTCCCAAAACTACTGTGCAGACCCAGTTCACCTGCTTCCACCAGAAAAGCCCTCAACTAATTAATACCAAGATAAGGACTGAGAGACTGCTAAAGCTTAGAAGGTTTTTTAATATGAAAATTAGAGGGTGCTATCAAATTCTTGCTGGTACCTGCTTAAACACACAGGACGTGTACATTTGTGTTTGTATGCATGCATGTATGCATACGTCTTTTCCCTTTTTCACCTATTATATATTGCACTCCATTTGTGCATATTGTAATGCTTCTCTCTTCTATAATCAGAAACAGCATCTGTCTCAATGTTACTGGAGTTCCAGAGGGGCTCTTAGATTGCATGTCATCACAGACTTTTTGTTTTAAAACTCTGTAGTAGTGGCTTGCCATAAGATAACATTGGGAAGTGGAATATATCCAAGCAATATGGCTGTTCCATAATTTCATCCAGTAAGAGTAATGAAAGTTTCTTTCACCATTAGATAAGACATCACTACCATCACAAAGTATTTCAGAAATATTAGTATCAATAGTATTTCATCTAAAGGTCAGAAGTTAAAAAACATGCAAAATTCATCACTGTATTTATTACAGGGTTTCCAAGAGAAAATATTCTGAGACAGAATGAACACTCTGAAAAGCAAAACTGACTCTGCACACTGAAATTTAACAAGTGAAAGTACTGATAGCTGGTCAAAGATTAGCAATTTCCTAGCTTTCCATAGAGAAGTCAGTCACCTGTACTGCTGACTTATTTACTATATACTGAATAAGTCAGTCCTCTGCCTTAATGAATGATTTGGCTTAGAGAATGAATTTCCAATTATTTGCTATATGCCCTTCATTGGCTTTTATACAGCTAAAAAACCACAATATAAACCAGAACACAGTCCATCATGCAACATAACCTTCTGTAAATATTGTAGGAGACTATGCTTCACGTACGAAACTAGTTTACAAGCACTGAAGTTGGAAGGTCTATGCCATACAACTCTTTTGTGGTGGTAGAAGGAAAAGGCATCCTTAAATAAAACCAAATGGAATGACTAGTTTGGCACTGCTGTTCCAGTCATTATACAACATGTGTTGCTAGTAAGCCAAAACGAAAATCAGATTTATGCTCTTAACAATGAAGAATCATTCCAACAGGCTTTTGATTCTTGGCAGTCTTCATATGCACAGGAATTTGACCCTGCATGGACACTGGAAATTAGATATTAGAAACTGCAAACGATGCAAGATCAAGAGAAAGACCCATATCAGACCAAGGTCCAATTTTACTTAAAAGACCACCACCTCTTCCCACAATGGTTACAGCAGCAACACCTCTCTACTTCCTACGGAGCAGACACTGCCCAGTAATCCTTTTGACTCAACAAATTTGCAATGTCTGAGAAGACAGCAAAAGATCTGATGAACTACTCCCATGCCGTGATTTCCTTCGTACCCTACCAAAAAACCGCAAGCCTACTTCTAAGCTTTATAGTGCATTCAGAACACATTACACTGTGCATCATTTTGGCAGTGATCTGCTGCTCTTCAGTGCCTTCCAGAGTGGATGTGTCACCAGTCTCTCTTCCTTCAGATGTCAACACCCAGCTGACGTCCACAGCAGACATGGAAAGGATTAGAGATCCTGTTCACGTATATACAAGGGTGCTGCAAGGGTGAGAGCCACACACTGAGGGCTGCAGTATACCAAGGGAGAAGGGGACACACAATAACACGTTTTTTTCACAGGGACCCTGTTATTAGCATTCATCAAGGGTCTGGTGTGGAAAGGATCTGCTTTACTCACAGGTGTTTGTGTGTAACAGAATTTGGTATATAAGATATTTCCTCTGCTCAAGTTTCTATTTGCATATTTCTTTGGAATTTTATATCATTATCTACTCTACTGTTCTCACACCCTTGAAAAGAGTGAGGAAACCAAGAGTATTTCAAGTTTGAATGAAGGCAGTGATGATTAACAGTCTTCTCCCATCTGTAATGGCTCAGGGAAAAGGGATTTTTCCTCTCAGACATGGATCTCTTCACAACTGCCCATACCACTAAGGAACCAATGTGCTTAATGGGGAGCAAAATACAGTTACTCTTTAAGGCAGTAGCCCTTCTAAGTGCTACACTAAAGGATAAACTAAATTTTAGCTCTAGTATGCATGTTTTGTGTGTTGCATTAGCTTAATGACTGAGGTCAGGTGATTTCATCATGATAGTGGCAGTCCTTAAAATGCTGCCTCCTCTGAAAAACAGTTAATTGGAATAAAAATACTTTCTGTGCTGCCACAGTTGAAAATGCCAGAAATATGTGAGATTCAGAGTCCAGAATAGTTTTCTTCTGTCCTAGGGAACATATTTTAATTTAAGACTATAGAACTTGTTGCAAAGGGGTTTAGAAGTTTCATATCTTATTTCAAGGACATTGAGTACATCAAGCTCAGCACAAATGTAATTTTATTTCCAAACCAAACAAATTGGCCTGATTAAAAACCTTTAAAATAGGAACATTTTTACAGAAGGTGACATGGATACCACATCTTTTGAGTACATTGAGCACATGATCAGATATACTGTTATAGATGGTATATAACATATTTGCCGCATGCTCCAGAAACTGCCAAGTGTTTTCCATAACCCCTCATTTTATTAAAATATTCCAGATACATCTGTACTGCACTAAATCCTATACTGCTATTTGGCATGCACTGTATCTTCAGGCTGTTCTGCAGAGTTAAACTGTGCCAAGACTGAAGTATTGATTGCTACTTATTGCACACTGCACTCTAATAAATCCTCTCTGTGTCCTGGCTAGCCACATATATATAGGCCCGGAGAAATCACTTCTGCATTTTAATAGTCCTGTCCCAGTGGAACAAGGCACTAGCAAGAACCTTTCATAATTCTGTGAGATGAAGAAATCAATCCAGCTGAGCCATTAGCATTGACACAGTAAGCAAAAGCAACTGGCTGCCACATCTTCGGTTTAGCTCACAGAGCTGGAACAGGGGTGTCTGCACCTGGCCTAGAGGCTGTAACCAAGAGAAAGAGAGAAGTTAAAACAGGCAGAGGCTAAAACTTCTCTGTGGTCCTATATGAAAGAGAGATTTTATATTGTTGTCTCCATGCCACATTTTCATTTATATATTTTATCCTACGTCAGCATACACTTGACTCCATTTTTCGTGATGGTTATCATTCTAACTGAGCAAGTTTTTTAGGACAATTCAAAAGAACAGTTACTGCACACTAAATTCTTAAATTATACATATGTGCTTATGGAAAGACTGACTCATGAATCTGGAAATAAAGAGCCAATACTGTTAGATCACCCTGCTCTATGCAAACACACCCAGCATTCAAATAAATAAAAGGAGTTACAGACATGCGCACACCTGCAGGGCTGTGATCCTATTGGCATCACAGAGGCTGGGATGGCTCCTATGATTGGAGTGTTTGAATGGAAGGATACAGGCTCTTCAGGAAGGACAGGCAGGGGAGATGAGGAGGGGGTGTCACCCTCTGTGTCAATGACCAGCTGTAGCATGCAGAGCTCTACCTGAGGAGCTTATGGGTCAAGACTAAAAGGAAGGCAGGAGAAGAGAAGTTTCAGGGGAGACCTTATAACAGCCTTCTAGTACCTAAAGGGGGCCTATAAGAAATCTGGAGAGGGACCTTTTACTAAGGACATTTACTAGTGACAGAGCAAGGGGGAATTGCTTTAAACTGAAAGAGAGCAGATTTAGGTTAGGTATCAGGAAAAAGTTCTTTATTTCTGTCCAGTGTTTCACTTCAGGTGAGCCACTGGCACACGTTGCCCAGAGAAGCTGTGGCTGCCCATCCCTGGAAGTGTTCAAGGCCAGGTTGGATGGGGCTTTGAGCAACCTGGTCTGGTGGAAGGTGTCCTTGCCCACAGCAGGTGGGGCTGGAATCATTAAGCTCACTTCCAAACCAAACTATATCCATATTTCTATGATTCTATTAAGCTAGAGACTAGAAGTTATTGCCTCAGTTTAACTTCATCTTGACCACCAGTGTTTCCCGTCTAGTTGTCTGGAAATGCATCCATTTTGGAGATACTACTGACATAGCTGCATTTTATCACATGTCTGGGAAAAATCTGTCAAGTTGGAATACAGAAAAACTACAGAACGATAGAGGAATTCTTCTCAAGGATTGACTACATTTTCGAAGCAGCTTACAGTGACTTGTAGAGCCAGTTACTTTTCTTCAATAATTACCAAGCAATGATACATTTGGGTAGCTCAAATGTTCACTTTCAGTGCCTACTCAGGACCATTTTTAGCTCCATTTACTCAGGAAATTAAGCCTAGTCTATAGAATTTGTGTGTCTGTTTGTCCATCCCAGTAATACTTGGTTGACTTCCATCAAATCTGACACTTAGTAGAGGCTTTAATAGATAGTAGATAACAATTTATTGCTTGGACAAGCATCTAGAGCATTTTAGATGTCCACATGCATTCTCCATCTGCTGCTCCAGAGAGGTGCAGGTCTTCAGTATATTTTGCATCTCAGCTCCAGTCCCACATCGAAGTCTCTAGGGCAGCATGCCAGCTTTAGGCAATGACATAAATGTCTAGGCACCTGTATCCCACCCTAAATTGCGTCAAGTTTTGTGAAACTCCATTGCCTGCTGAGTTAACAGGCACAGAATAAAGCTTAACATTTATCCATCATCTTTAAAGTCCCAGTTCAGAGCTGGCCACTGCTAGGTATTGCCTCTTTCAAACTGGTAGGTGTGGGACTGGAAGAGCCTGGAGATACTGTGAAGAGACTTAGATTAAGTAGAGAGGGAACTGCAGGAATTACAGGGTTCTTGTGATTATTGCAGTGAGGTCAAGGCTGGAAATCAGACATGAACTTAAAAGAAAACCAGACTTCCTTATTTCCACTGTTTCCCCTGTTCATTATATCACTGCTTATATTGCTGCTCACTAATCTCTCCGGACACAAATAACCAGGCCCTGATTCATTTGCAGACTTTGCTAATCATCTTTCTCTGCAGCTCATCAGTCATGGTACCCCAAAGGCAGATCTGAGGCATTGCTGCATCAGAAAGGAGCTGCAGGTGGATTTTGGTCATGGCTCTTGCCTGTTGTACACAGACCCAGTGCTGAGGAAGGAATCTCTCTCTCAGTTGTTTACTGTAATGCAGTACTATATTGGCCAAATTTATACTTAATTAATAGTCAATGACTAATTTAACCTATTGTTCTGACTGCCTGATTCTAATAAGGCATAGATGAATTCTTAGCCAGTAAAATTCTACAGTGCATCTTTAAATCCCACTGTGATCAATCAGCCATACCCCAAAACAAACAGACCCTAAAGCCTTGTTGAATATTTCTGGCCTGAGTGCTGAATCCTTCTGAGTGAGGAAACGTCCAGGTTGAGCCTAGATTAAGCATCTCATTTGTACATTACTGTGTCACCCATATGCATTGTGATAACTTTTGTGTATAGAATATACTGTCACTAAAGCCTTTTAAGTTAGCTTACTGTATTTTAATTTTTAATTTTGTTTTTTGCTATGCACTCTGAGGTTCTCCAGAATTTGTCAGAGAACCAATGAGATTGAACAGCAGCTTTGTAAGCAACCCTGATAAAAAAGGATGGAAATTAGGACAGGAAGCATCAGAAAAATCACTCCAAGAGAAACTAGACAAGTGTAACTTAGTGGGGAATTATGATCCAGTTTCATCCCGAAGTCTTATACCAGCTCCCCTGTAAACCAAGACAGCACTCTATCTGGATTCAGAGCCTAACATAACACTGCATGTCACCGCTCTTTAGTATAGGAAAAACCAAGAACTTAGACTAAGCAAGAGCTTCCCATGTTATGCCTCTTGCTTCTTCTTCACAACACCTCAGAGCACGAGAACCACCACTGCATTAACACACCACTATTTCAACATGTGGAATCTTGGAGCTCCTATTTGGACTCAGTGGGCAGGTACCACTCAGCAGTGTTTTGCTTCCAATCATCTGTCAGCCACGGAAGGGTAGGCAGGGTGAGGCTGTGGGCCCTAATCTCTGGTGCACTGCAGAAAGGTCTCAGAGCTCACCTGTTGCAGCAGAAAGAGGGACAGTTCTGGTGACCTACTGGCAATGGATCATAGAATCATAGAATAGTTAGGGTTGGAAAGGACCTTAAGATCATCTAGTTTCAACCCCCCTGCCATGGGCAGGAACAACTCACACTAAACCATGTCACCCAAGGCTCTGTCCAACCTGGCCTTGAACACTGCCAGGGATGGAGCATTCACAGCTTCCTTGGGAAACCCATTCCAGTGCCTCACCACCCTCACAGTAAAGAAGTTCTTCCTCATATCCAATCTAAACTTCCGCTGTTTAAGTTTTAACCCATTACCCCTTGTCTTATCACTACAGCCCTAATGAAGAGTCCTCCCTGGCATCCTTGTAGGCCCCCTTCAGATACTGGAAGGCTGCTATGAGGTCTCCATGCAGCCTTCTCTTCTCCAGGCTGAACAGCCCCAACTTTCTCAGCCCGTCACCATATAGGAGGTGCTCCAGTCCCCTGATCATCCTCATGGCCCTTCTCTGGACTTGTTCCAACAGTTCCATGTCCTTTTTATGTTGAAGACACCAGAACTGCACACAATACTCCAGGTGAGGTATCACAAGAGCAGGGTAGATGGGCAGGATCACCTCCTTCGACCTGCTGGTCACGCTCCTTTTGAGGCAGCCCAGGATACAATTGGCTTTCTGGGCTGCGAGCGCACACTGAAGCCGGCTCATGTTAAGTTTCTCATCGACCAACACCCCCAAGTCCTTCTCCGCAGGGCTGCTCTGAATCTCTTCTCTGCCCAACCTGTAGCTGTGCCTGGGATTGCTCCGACCCAGGTGCAGGACCTTGCACTTGGCATGGTTAAACTTCATGAGGTTGGCATCAGCCCACCTCACAAGCGTGTCGAGGTCCCTCTGGATGCCATTCCTTCCCTCCAGTGTATCAACCGAACCACACAGCTTGGTGTCATCGGCAAACTTGCTGAGGACGCACTCAATCCTACTGTCTATGTTACCGACAAAGATGTTGAACAAGACTGGTCCCAACACCGATCCCTGAGGGCTGTAGAAGTGCCACATTATCCTCAATATTTGGTACCTACACCACTGGCAAGTGAAATAAAATCATGTTCTTTTTGCATTTGAAAAATATTGAATGCTTGTCTACAGGTGGCTGCTTAAAATTGGAAATTTACAAAACGGTTTGTCATGGTATATTTGACTAATAATTTTTCCTAATAAGGGAAAAAAAATGCCTGGCAAGTTGTGTAACAAAAATGCTTTCAATGGTTCTTTCTATCTCCAGCTTGAAGTTGTCTCTGGCATTACTGATGTTAAGTCCCTCTATTTCAAAGCCCTGATGTATTAAATAATTTTGTAAATTAAAAGAAATGTGCTATCTCCAGCAGACAAGGAGTGGATAGATCTTCCAGGCTAACACCAAGACTTCAAAAGGCTTTTGAAATCTCATCACTCAAGTATCTAACGGACAGACTAACAGTTGCTGCATGGACTTTTCTCTTTACTATGCATTGTGTATAACTGACATACATCAACATTCACTGTGTTGGTAAATGGGGTGGATAATCTACCAGCTTTGATTCTCCTCAATACAATTTTCCAAAAATGTAGGAAATTAATGTTTACATATCATAAACGAATAAATGTAAATGTAGTTTAAGAAGACTGCCATACTGCATATCATAGTATTTTTAAAGTGTGACCATAAAGTATTATTACAGCCATTTCACTTTATCCATTACTTAAATTAACATAAAATATAACAAACCCAACCTTTCCCTCATGTCTTTCTCAAAAAATCCAAAGCCATTTAAGCATAACTAAGGTTTGGATTTATTAATGTCTAATGATGCACACGGTCGAGTTGTAGCCTTATGCAAATCAGGGTGCTGAAAATCACTTTCTCCCCACTTTTCCTTCCTGCTTCCCTTCCCCTCTCTCCCTAAATGAGGCCTGAATTCACACTGACCTGTTCTTGACTACAGACACCAATATAATCTTTCTCCACTTCAAACCTTCCCATCCTACAGAAAAAAAAAAAAAATCCAGAACTTAAGATGACCTTACATAAGCTTTGACTTAAATTATATATGGATTCCAATATTACAGTACATATACAATTATGAGCTCCTAAGTTACATTTTCTTACTAAGTTGGGTTAAAAATCACTTACATGAGAAAGTCTGCCCATTCCTGAATTAATAAAGCAGCATTTAGCAAAAGATACTAACCAAGACAAATCTACATATCCCTTAAATATCTAGACTTGGATATTCTAGAAAGAGCAATGAAAGTGTATTTTCAGAAATATACTGTGCTCATCTAACTCTGCCCTACCACCAGTAGCAGTTTGATAAATGATCCAAGCAGGGCAAAGAGCATTGCTGGGCTGTCCAAACTGTCTGCTGTCTTTTCAGTCTTCTGACCGCACAATCTAAGTTGAACCATTGCCAGAAAAAAACAAAAAAATACTGACCACCATCCAAACTTGTGCAGATATTTGACCCTGCAACAACTTTATCTCAATCCCTTTCCTCTGATTTATGTTTTACTTGTCTTGGTAAGTGTGTGAAAGCCTGCTTTCAGCTATGCACCTACCCTGCCTCAAAAAGCCTTAACAGCAGAGCCCAGGGCTGCCTATTGACAGGCTCAGGGAAAGGAAGCCATGTGCCTAAGTGGAGAGGCACATTTCAGACCCAGAGACATTTCACACAGAGCAGATGGAATCAGCATGGGACGAGGAAACTAACTTGATGCCATGACTGTAGGAAAGCACTAAGAGATGTAAATTTTGGCTCAGCTCTGCAGGGAGAACCAACATATCCATTTGCTGTCTCTGTTCAGAGTAAAGGGGCTCTCTCTGCACGGGCATACAGAGGGCACGATTACAACCATTACTGGCCAGCAACTGTTGAACAAAACTATTAAAAATCCTGATTCACAAAACATAACACATTGTGTTATTTTCCATTAAAACTTTAGGTGCACTGAATTCAAGTTTCTTATCAGGAAGCTGCCTCTTGAGCTGGTAGCAGTATCATAAAGCCCAGCTCTATGCAGCACATGGGACCCCACTGCAGGACTGCTCCACCACCACTTCCCAATTTTCTGTCCTGGAAGCAGCAACCTTAGAATCCCAAAATGCTTCAGAGCCCTAGTTCAATCTGAGGTGAACTTTTGGATCGTGGAAGAACTCATCCTCAGACTACACCAATTCTGGAGGGCCACCATTTCCACATTTCTTTGGCAAATGGCTTTGTATGCCTACCCCTTGAGGAGGCATTTTTCACTGGAAAAATACCATGTTGTTGGTATTTGCTGTGTAAGTTTTTTCCTCTTAGAGAATTTCTTCTAGAAATTTTGACAAATTGGATTTCATTCCAAAGAGGAACAAAACCACATGTCAATAATAGTGAAATGTTTCTCCGAAGCACAATTCCATGAATCTGGCCAGTTCTGATTAAGGTGAACTAAGAATGATTTTCCTCACAATGTACTTCCACTGTTTCTCTTCCAACAAGGAAGCCTGTTCCAAAAGTCCCAAATATACATGCTGAGCAATTTGATTTGCCTAAACAAAGAGATTAATAAAGAGCTCAACAAAATGTGTGCATGGGAGCAGGCACAGCATCATGACTCTTGAGTTGTATTATCCTGCAGTCACAACATGATGAGCATGTCCTAGGGTCATTTTGCACTTCAGTTTGGGAAGTAGTTTGGACAGTCTGGTTTGCATCTGTCTTTGGGACTAATGAAAAGAAGATGGAGAACTGCCTTTGAAGGGAAGACACATTGATTTGTCATACTATTGAGGTGTCAGTTCAAATGGGGATTTAATTTACTTTAGAAATCCAAATATTAATCCACTTTGTTTACTCTCTCCTTCACATCCTCATCTTGCAACACTTCGTTCTTCTTACATGTTTTTAAAATTCATATGCATTCTCACCAGGAACAAGAATGATCTTAAATTCCTGACTGACTGGGTGGCTCACTGAGATTTCTTTATGACTAATGAGTTTTTCACACTCCCTCAAAGCTTCATCATTAAGGCCATTGTTTCCCCAAGGAGATGTCCTTGCTCATTCAACGTTCTTCCCATGTGCTTCGCAGCAGATGCAGCTGAGTTCCGAACACCTGCAAAGACTCAGCTACTTTGCAAGTTGGTATCAGCCATTAGTTGGTAAGCTCTAAGGATTACATCTGCTCACGTAACTGTACTCTTATTCCTCCTCCTTTTCTTCCTGTTCTTATTCTACAAAGTTTATGGCAGGGTTATATAAATTTTCAATAAACTATGATTTGCTCTCAATTAAAATCATTAAGTACATGATAAGATGTGCCTGTGAAACTACAGATTGTGACAAAATGGGATTTCTGAACCTTTATCTCATGCTTCTGCTGTTCAGCTGCCTCTGACCTCTCTCTGTAGCCTCACCATTCCCACATATTTTAAAGGAACAAACTCTGGGGGAAGGAGTGACCATGTTAACCACAAATGTAAAAGCAATCTTTTCTTCTCTAGTCTTTCCAGGAAGTCTGTTTGCTTTCAACATGAAAAGCTATAGCTGTGTGAGGGTGAGGAGGTCAGTAGATATTCAAGGTCATGCAAGTCTCAAGCAATGCCAAGTGAGAACAAGCATTTTTCTTTTCTTCTGGTTTTACTTGAACTTCTATAAAGACAGAATGAAGCCCTTTCCTCTGGAAAAAAAAACTGGCTGTTTGATGAGATGGCAGCACTAAGTAAGCGACAACGTGAGATGTCTTTGAGCTTTTCATGTGATTAAGTAATTATTATATAAGAATTTTAGAAGTGCCAGAAGAGCTACTATCCATTTCCCCTGTATCTTAACTGTTACACAAGCTTTTCACACAGTCTAGCACCTTGCAACTGTTACTGGTTGTTTTTAGCAAGTGTGCTTTATGCCTCCTTCCTTCCTTAAGCCAGTTTTCCCCTTTCTCCAGATAACAAAGCTTTGGGCTTGAACAGCTTCACAACCTGACGCAAGTCGCCAGAGCACGGCCTGAAGAAATCCCTTTCTTTTGTATGCAGCACCCCTAGTGAGTCCTATCAGAGTAGGCAGGAAGAACTCAGTTTCTTTCCACCAGCCTCCTGCCCACTCAAACCCTGCTCCCATCCCACAAAGGCAGCTCTGCCTAATTGGTTTCTCTGAGTCCTGCCCTCCAGATGAAGCTCTTGGCACAAATACACCTGAGAGCTGAGCCAAAACTCCCTTTGGGCATTTTTCCTCTCAGCACATGCTTCTGCAAGACCATTTTCTGCCAGGCAAAGAAGAGATGTGGTTGACCTCAGGACAAAATCGATTGCTGTCAGGACCCAGAAAGACTGTTTCTGATCTCAGCTGACAGATTTGAGGGTGTGCACAGGGGTGTATTTTAGTGTCTTCATTCTGCTGTTAATCATTAATGATCAGGGATCAGTAGTGTCATTTCCCAAGGAACAGAAACACAAAGTCTGTCTTCTTTGAGGATTTTGCAGGGTAAGATGCTGGCTGATAGCTAAAAGACTTCTTTCAAGGCACAAAAGGGAGTGTAAAATGGCTGATGTTTGTGTGGGTTTGGGAGTGGACAGGGAAGAAAGAAGCTTTGTCAGCCTTTATTCGTCATTCTTTCTTCTTATTGACCAAACTCTCCAGCTGCACACAAACATGCACAGCTTTTTACACACAGCTGCTGCTTGCATTTTCAGTGTGGTAGCTGGTTCCACCCTTGATCTTAGCCTCTAGACACTGTATATATAAGTCACGTCCATAGAGCACTAGTGACACTAAAAAGGATTTTTGTGGAAGTCAAGGGCAAAATTAGTTGACTCCCCTTCAATGGGAGTTCAATCCCCTTCAAAATGATAATGAATGACAGAATCACACCCCAGCTGATCACAAACTGGTGCCATTAGCAGAAGAAAGTGCATACTAATCAATAACCCTTGGAACTTAATGGCTCTGAAGTCTTGGTGGGCTGGCAATTTACATCTGCTTACAGCACTGTACCTAGTCACAACAATTTACCATCTTCTCTCCTGTTGAAACCCACCAATATAAGTTGACAGACAGGCACTAGCTAATTCTTCCTTCCAGTCTCATAAATAACTCTTACAAAGGTCTGTTTAGGAATCAGCAAGTCTTAAACAAGGAATGGGCAAGGAGGCTTACTGTTTAATTAACAGGTAACTGCAATAAGATAACATCATGTTTTTCCATCAGATTTATTTGTTGCAGTTCTGTACGTTTCCTCAGAAGACTGCTTATGCCCTTCTGAACTTGTGGAGATCAGGTTTCAATTTATTCAATCTCATCTGAGGCACTTGTGTTCCCCATCTCTTGAGATCCAGCTTTCTTCTTCTTGTTCAAGACCTGCTCAACTCAAAGGGCTCCATAACCTACTGCGATTCCAGCTTGGGAGCCCACTCCAGACAGCCCACACCCGTTTGTGCAGGGAAAGGCAGAACTTGGGGCACCAGGGGACTGTCTCTGCATTGCAGATCGCACTGGTAGCTTTAATCGGAGGAAAAATCCACTCATGGCAACTTCCAACTTCTCCTTCTTAAGTTTTCACTCAGGAGTTTCAGCCAGCTCACCTCCAAGAAGATCAACTACTCTCCTATAACAGAAACTTATCAGAGAAAGAGCATTTCACAAAGCTTTCCCAGAAATTACCACAATTTCTCCCCTAGTTGCCAAGGAAACCAACAATGGACTCTTGGCAATGTAGAGATCAGCAAAAAAACCCAGAGGTTTGCAGACACCTGAAGGAGCATGAGTGCTCTTCTCTAAGAAAATTTTCAACATTATTGATGTAAGCTACTTATACAGAAAGACTTGCAGGAAGGTTCGTTGAGTCTCTTACTGATCTGAGACAGTGTAAGGGACATGTCCACTTACACTCCACTGCAACATGGGAGTATCACATCGCTCAAAGATTTACTGTTTGGCATCATACTGTCTCTTGCCAATAATTCTTATATATCATAAAAACACCTTTAAAAGACTATTTTATAGTATTCTGTTCTCTTAAAACAATAATTTTTTTTCTGTGAGATACGCTTATTCATTTTTGATAGCCCGTTCCCCAGTGAGTTCAGTTTGATCGGGCTTTTGGACAAAACGTAATTATAAAGATGATAGTCAATTACATTAATAGTTAGAGTTTGCAGAACCAAATCTGTTTCTCTCATGGTTCTCCTTTATCACTGTTTCAGTCATTTGATGTAGGAAAGGGAATTACAGGTGAAATAAGAAGTAGCCTGAGAGCTAGAGAAGGCCCATGGCACACCATCAATGGGGAATGAGACAGGAGAAATTTATTGAATCTCCTTCTTCACAACTGAGCTTGAAGAAGTCTGAAATTGTATCCCAAGGTCCCATTATTAAAATAATTGAAGAATAATCTTCAATTGCATGCATTAGACTGGAACTTACAAGACATTGTTGTCACCAAGCATTTCACTTATTCTCTCTGTTCCTGAACACCATGTAGAACAAGGACAATAGCAGTGCACTCAGAGGCATTTTGTGAGGACAAATGAATGAAGATCAGAAAAAGCTCAGAAGCTATACCACTAGGACACTTAAGACATTGCAACAAACCTAAGGCACCCTGTAAGTTCCTTGATGTTTCAAATACTTGCAAAAATCACAGATCACCCATATACAAGGAGATAAAACAGCTGCAGACAAAACAGCTTCTCATGTTTGGCCCACCCAGTCCTGGACACCCAGAAGACAGAAGGAAAACTACATGTGATCAGGCCAGAGGTATGAAAGCTCTGATAACCTCTTGGAATTACCTGCGTGTGAGTACTGAACAGAAAACAGCACAAGTCAGTAATTCAAAAAGCACAGACGGCTATGGAATTGCTCTCATGCTCTGCCACAGTCGTAGAGAGAAACCTGTTGCATCCTGGACAGGCTGAGCCAGAGTCCTGCTTTACAAACCACTTCTGAAAGCCTGAGGCTTCTGGAACGAGAAGAAAACAAAAAGTGGGCTATTTGCACCAACAAATTACCAGTTACAGGTGAGACTCCAGAGGGGCAGCAGCTCTAGATTGCTGGAGATTTGAGTATAAGCTCCTGCTTTCTAGGTCTCTCTTGCTGTGGAAGCCAGGATGGAAGACTTTGCCTCACTAGGTGGGAGAGACAGAGAGGGCAGTGTCATGCAAGCTCTTCTGCATTCAGACAGGAGAGCATCACCGCCTGACACAAAAGCATCACTCGTGTCTGGGGGACTTTTTAAGTGGAAAACAACCTGTATTCAACAAGCGCAAGGGTGCTCTTGCAAGAAAAAATAGGTTCCACCCTGGCTGTCTCTGCAAATGGGCACTTGATATCATCTTCTTCAGTAACGACTGGTTTTATTAGGCGTCTCATCTCTGAAAGTCATCTTTAGCAGAAACAATACACAGAGTAAGGCACCTCACAGAGCAATATGACACCTGTATATGCCTACAGCAGGCTTTGACTATTAAATTTGAGACCTGAATTCTTGTCACATCTTGCATTTGGACTTTCCCTGTGCTCTCCTGCTCTCTCATCCACGTCCTTCAGTCTAAATAAAATGTTTATTTCAAAATAAATTCATAGATGCCAATAAATGCATCAATCAAATAAGTAAATCTTGCCTAAAATATAACATTTACTTGGAGATAGTCAAGCTATTTGAGGTCTTCAGGTCCTAGAGGTCACTGTACTGTACGTAAACTGATGTAGTCACCGGTGGCACAGTGCAGCACATGGGCAGCACCAAAAATCTGGCACAGCTTTAGCAGCTGCTCCCCAGGGCAGGCACAATTGTGCTGAGACCAGAGGAGTGTATGTTTTTGCTGCCTCTTGGTATGAAGCATTCAGTGACTTGAGCAACCTGCAAGTGAGGGATGCATATACTAAGTCACTGTGTCCTACAGAAACTACCAAGAGAAAATGTTCAGTGCTGTCAATTGTTTGCTTTATTTCCTTCTCACTGTTCAAATTCAGTATATTAGCACTGTTTGTCAACTGCATCCCAAGTGCATTCTCAGTGAATCGAGCTACATCAGAGATACATTTAATGTTCAGATTCACTGTTTTAATTTTAGCAAGTTGTCTCTACTGCCTCATACTTCATCTTACTAACATTTATGTCTAGGATTTTTGTTCATCCATTATTTCTTGCACTATTCAGTGCTTTGCCTTTTTGCCCTTATTGTTAGCAGAGAGGTGAGGCACACAGATCTCTCTCTGGGGCCAACGACACTTTCAATTTTTCTTCCCGTATTAATAATACATACAGACAACTTGTCTTCTGAGGATTTTTTACTGTATTCTGTTGCTTCTTATTCTACAAAAGATACACTGTTATGAAAAGACTCATTGTAGTTGCTTTCTCCTATCTTTATCCTCAGGGTACTGACAATGTTATCTATTAGCTACAGAACAGCCCAAGTTTTTCATGTGTCTCAACAGTCTTATTACTTACTGTTCCTTTCACTAGACTATCAGCTCATCTCTGTTCTCTGCTACGTATCACACTTTAATCATTATTTCACATTGTTGTTTCATCATCTCCTAGAAAAGCACATAGAGAGGGAAAGCTCCTTTTCTCCTATGTCTATGGAAAATCTAACTGTGGCCTGTGCCAAGAGGGACTTTTCAGCATCAGACAAAGCATCTTTATTGGGATTTTTCATTAACACTCAGATTCATAAGGGTCTGGTTTTTCAACTCTTTTGCTTTACTTGAGACTGCCCTCCTTTGACAGAGTACTGAAAGGCTTTGATGATGTCTTGAAAGAAAATACAGAATTTTCCTTCCTGTTTTCACCTGTGACTGAAACAGAAGCTCCTGGGGAGTGGGGCTGAAGAGAGGGCTCCATGGTGATACACCAGAGAAAAGGCTCTACACACAATCCTTCTTCATTCTCTGTTTATGTTCTTGTAAATCATGTCATTTAGCATAATTTTGCACCATGTAACTAGATACAGCTGCCTTTCACCAGACCTTTAAAAGTATGGGTCTCTACATACTCCTTTTCCAGCAACATATAACAATAACTAATAAGCAACTTACCGTTAGGCAAGTTTGAACATGTACAAGCAGCCTATTAATTAAAACAACTTGCTGGGCCAAAAAACCCTCTTAAGGGCTCTCTTGAAAGACTATTATGCTTCTCTTCTGGTTTTCTCCTCGCCAGGAGCACAGCAGTCACAAACAACGCTTTATTTAAGATGGAGCAGAGGTTTTTGTTGTAATGGTGCTTTGTTCTTTGTCAGCCTGACTGACATAATTCAGGTCTGGACATCACCCCACCCCTGCCAAATGAGAACATATCTGCAACCACTACAGCTCCTCCAGGTTTGGCTTCAGTTTGGAGATATGCACAGCTGAGCGAGGTATTTTTATACTCAGGGAGGGGCAGGGAAAAACTAACGTTATCTCCAGACTGCATCCAACGCCCCATTTGCTGATTTTGCTGGAATAGGGCCTTTAGGACAGCAGCTTCAACCATTCTGTTATCAAAGCAGTGCACATCCATAGAGTCATCAGTGGGCTTATTTATACATGTCCTGCCCAAGTGCCCAGTTCCCAGTGCCAGACATGGCTGGACAGTGACTCAGCAGCAGGAAACCTGGTGTTGATCCTCCTCAGCTCACATCCAGGGTATCACTGAACTCTGCTTTTTGACAGTCACCAGGGCACCACAACATCCTTCTGATAGACATTGCCCACCCTCCATCCCTGCCATGTGGAGCATTAGATAGCCACTCTCCCTCCATTTCTTCCCCTCTTTCCACAGAGGTAGTTTTGGAGAAGTAAAAACCTAACAGCAAACTTCACTGAGTTTTCACCTAACCCAGTTAAGAAAACTAAATTCAGCAGGAAAGCACAGAGGTTTATTCTAAGTACTCCCTGTTTTCTGCTTCCAGCAGAAGATTTTGTTATGCTTTACTTTACTTGATTCCTCTCACTCTTTGTGTGAAATACAGAATTGTAGAATCATAGAATAGTTAGGGTTGGAAAGGACCTTAAGATCATCAAGTTCCAACCCCCTGCCATGGGTACGGACAACTCACACTAAACCATGTCATCCAAGGCTCTGTCCAGCCTGGCCTTGAACACTGCCAGGGATGGAACATTCACAACTTCCTTGGGAAACCCATTCCAGTGCCTCACCACCCTCACAGTAAAGAATTTCCTTCTTATATCCAATCTAAACTTCCCCTGTTTAAGTTTTAACCCATTACCCCTTGTCCTGTCACTACAGTCCCTAACAAAGAGTCCCTCTCCAGCATCCCTATAGCCCCCCTTCAGATACTGGAAGGCTGCTATGAGGTCTCCACGCAGCCTTCTCTTCTCCAGGCTGAACAGTCCCAACTTTCTCAGCCTGTCTTCATACGGGAGGTGCTCCAGTCCCCTGATCATCCTCGTGGCCCTCCTCTGGACTTGTTCCAACAGTTCCATGTCCTTTTTATGTTGAGGACACCAGAACTGCACACAATACTCCAAGTGAGGTCTCACGAGAGCAGAGGGGCAGGATCACAGGCAGGTATCCACAGCTATTCATGCCACAGAACTCCTCCAACAGCTTCTCTAAAGCCAGGCCCCCAAGAAGATTTGCCTCTGGGGCAGAAAATCTTCACCCTTTTCTTTTTGCAAGCCAAACTCCCTGATCCTAGACAAGAAACCTAGACCTGGTGGCCTTCGTCCTGTGTGAGCCATCTGCAAGGGGCGCAGTGACAGGCATGGAATAAAGTCCACCAGAGAATGTCCATGTGTTCTGCCACTCGAAGGTGAGGATATTTGTGTTGCCGGGCCTTCTCCTCCCTCCCAGTAGAAAGGCACCGGCAGCCACAATGCTCAGCCTGGGGTTTTGAAGTCAGACTACTGTCTCCCCTGCTTGGTACCACGGCAGTGCCCGCCGTTAGGGCTACGGCCCTAAAACAACCCGCCAACGCATGAATTTGGGCAGAGTCTGTAACGCTGCCCCCTCCGCCCATCCCCTGAGGGCTGGTCAGGCCCGAGCCGCGAGCCCGCTTGCGCGGCAGCAGCCTGTCAGCCACGGCCCGGCCGCAAGGAGGTAGCTGCGGCGCCATCTTGTGTCTGCGCCGGGACGGGGACACGGGGATGGGGCAGAGCGGCCCGTGGGGCGGGAGTGTGTGGCCGGAGCAGGGCGGTGAGAAGGGGAGAGGAGCTGCCGCGCTGCACAGCCACACACTGCCGGCAGAGAGAAGGGCACAGCAGCTGCCACGCATAAGCAGCCGTCTCCCCCGCAACGACCCGCGGCGGGACAGCGCGGGCTGAGGGACTTCTGGGAGCAGACCTGCTGCACCGTCAGTGTCTTGCTCTTTTGTGTGGCTGCACTCAGATGGCACACTTTTCCCATTTCCCAAAGACCCGACCAAAGAGAGGAATGTGACTGAAGTGCTTGGCTGAAGATGAAGCCAGGGAAAAGTGGTGGTGATGGGGACAGAGTTTTGTGCACTAATACTAGTTCTGTGAAAACTATTGCATTTTTATATCACTCAGGCCTAAATCATCTGAGCCTCCGAAGCTCCAATATTTGTGCATGGCTCTCCACAGCCACTCCTGTGGCCTAAGAGATGGGCACAAGTGTGGGTACCTCGTGGAGGTCACATACAGGAGCAGGCTGTGCTCCCTGTTGTCTCCAGCAAGTGTGGGGATGCTCCTCCAGGAGAGCTCTGTGGCACCTCTAGTATCCAGGATCTGCAGTATCCAGCAAGCTTTTAGGTGCAACAATGCCAGAAGCCATGTATAAGGAAAGACTTTGCCAATGGAGGGCATTTCTTTCCACTGCTTGCACCTAACAGCAGCTTTCATTTGTTGTGAGGGAAAAGTTTTTTTGCTGGAGCATAAGCATCTGCATGAGATTCAAGATAGCTGATGAGCTGAGCTCCTTAGTGTCAGTACAATGAAGACAGGAAGAACTGAAGAAGTGGAATAGCTAAAAAGCAGAAGTTACTCAGGAAACTAATAATTCTCCGATCTGTACTCTGAAGAGCATTTCTCTTCAGTTTTTCAGTACTCTGAAAGGTCCTTGGGGTCAGGGGGAAGCAGCACAGAGAAGCGATAGATATATTGTTAATCCATCCATGTAGACTTCTGGTCCTAAAGAGCAGAGTAAAGAAACCCCAGACACAAGTGAAATTAAAACCCAAGTCCAGTGAAATGGAGAAGCATTGTAGGGGGAGAGGAGAAGGGGAGGGAACCAGAGGAAATAAGAAACTCAAGAGCACAGAAATACCTATAAAAGCAAAGAGTTAAAAGGGAAGGGGTAAATTACTATCCCACAGAAAAGGTAAAGGATTATTTTAACATCTGGAGTATTTTTATTTAGTTTCTTCCTAATCAAAAGCCATGTGGCTGACAGCTGAAAATGCAGTATAGTTGTGGTATCATTCTATTTTACAGGTTATCTCAAAACCCACTTCTCTAGTGTCACTAACCTTTGGATATGTTTGTCTCCTACATTCCCCCCAAGGGAGGGACAAAGCAGGCTTGGGAAAGGATGAACAAAAATATACAGGTGAAAGAGCATAAGTAAAGTGATTCTGTGAATCTAATTTCCGTGCATTTAAATGCTCTTCAGGAGAGTTCATGACATACAGCTTTCTTCCTCTTTATTTTTAAACATCTATAACACTAAGCATTTTGTCAAATACTAATTAATCAGATAATAATAATAATTAAGAAGAATTCTGTGAGTGTATTTTCACAATATATTACTCAAATAATATCCTATACTTATTTGTACAAAGTATATAACAAAAAAATATAGGCTTTTCTATAATGTTGCAGAATTCTTACTTGCAATCTAGAAAGTAAATGCCTGCTTACCTTCAGCTGAGCCTATGCCTATTAAATGTAAAGGTCACTTGAAGAGCTGTGTGGTTTGACTGTAGGAGAGGGTTTTTCCTTTCACAGGATGAGAACTGGCTGAGAATATGGAACAATAACTCCACATTCCTCAGTAAGTGAATGTACATTTAGCCTTGTCCCAGTCTTGAAGTGACCATACGTAATTTCCATTATGTGATCCTCTGATTATGATTATCATAAGTTTCTACTTAAAATGATATCAAACATATTTCATTAATTCTGTGTTTGGAAAGAAGGAATAAAAAAGGGCTACTAGGGCAGGTTGAAAAGCCCAGATGTCTTCGACCTGACACTTCTCTCACAAACCAGCATCCCTACCCTACCCAGAAGGACAACAACCAGCCAACTAAATCTCTAAAGCCTCAGTTATGGACCAGACATGCTGACCATATATATGTGGACAGATACGGATGAAGGCAGTTTTAATATCAATAGTGGCAGAGCCCTAAATGCTCAGCAAATGTGTGCTCAGCTTACTCATATTTAAAGAATGTAAACAGGGTTTCAGGTATCAAATCTTAGGGATGATGTTTTGGAAATTGCAGCTCTAGCCAGTTCCCTGCATGATGGTGCATAAAAGGGTTCAATGCTTTCCCTTCAATCTGGCAGGCGAATGGATTATGCCACGGTACACTGTTCTGGGCTGCAACAGCCCGTGGCAGCATTGCATGAGATGGGTGCTGAGCTCATCCGTGAGTGGAAAAAAAATTATTTGCAGTCATAAATCTCTAACTACATGTCGGTGCCATCAGCTCAGTCATTGTGAACTCCTTAAAACTTTATATGGTATGATATAAACTTATGTTTTATTGTATCCTTTCAGGAGACAGTATTTTCTTCTTGGGCTCATTGACAATAAAACTCCACAGAGATGAACTGCATTGTGCTGGTGAAAGTAGAGAGGAGCAGTAGCTCTGGCTTAGCTCCACCATCAGCTCTGCATAATTAAGTAACATTTTTATTTGTTCTTTTCACTCCATACTGTGGCAATTTCGAGCAAGCAGATCCAAACATGTGCTTTCAACGCATGAATTAGGGTGAGCGAGGAGGCAACTCAGTCATAACTCAAGGGAATGTTTGTCACCTATAAAATCGATGTCAAAAGATAAAAAGTAATAAAGTAAATTAAATATATAATAATGGAAATAATAGATGCCAGCATTGCAAACAAAACAGTGAAAACACTGCTTTACCATAAATCTAGTGTGAAGCAAAGATCACAAAGGTTGGTTGTGGATTTTAAACAGCACTCTAAGTAAGAGGCGTAGAGCAAGTGACTTGAATAGGTTAGTGTTGAAGTAAACAATAACATAGTTATTCCTTGATTTTTCAAGCGGGTGAAGTGTTAGATAATCATTTGTGATGTTTGCACACCTCTGAAACATTTATTATGTTGTCATCAGCTTTTCATTTGGAAATCATATCACCTTATAAGAGTGTAACAAGTTTACAATGTCTGATTTTTCCCATTTCCACATTCCTTGCATACCAAATGGAACAATAAACACGAAGAAGCTCCAGTGTTGATTAATTTGTCATCAAAATATGCCACCAGCTATCTGGGGGCTCAGGAAGTCTTTTGCTTCACATCCTGAAGTCTGTAGAGCCAGACATGCTCTCTGATTTTAGAGAGTATTTTAGAAACTTCCAGAGGACACATCATCTTTATGTTGCAGGAACCGGCCTACAGCATGCTCAAGAGTGAGCTGGCTTTCTGAAATACTCTGACAGCTCAGTGTGTGACAGCACAGGTAGATCTGTGTGCCTTCCTCTATATATATGTGTGCATGCATAAGATGTGCTTTTCTAAGTGTTAGAGAAAACAAAATGATAGCAGCTGGTAGGAGATGGCAGTTTTATAACCACTTGCTAATTTTTCTGTAGTTTATTACTGAGCATTTTAGAACAGAGATCTTGCCAGTAAGTGCCAGTTCTTCTCGTTCAGTTCAGTTTAATAGCTTAATAATGCATAATTGGAGTTCTTGGGTACTGGTAGTGAAAGGACACTATGCTCCATTAAGTTCAGGATATTTATTTTGAGAAAATGAGTGAGAGCACAATTTTATGGGCGCACTAATAGACTTAAATGGATTTCAAAAGCCTTTTACCATTAAGGAATAAGACTCCACTATGGCCACATGCTCAGCTCTCGGAATGAGCACAGGATGCAGTCTGTCACTCACTCATTCCTCATTAAAGAAATTCTGTGGATCTTGCTGGGAGTGTTCTTGATTCATTGAGCTATGTATGAGATCAGACACAGACCTCTTAGTTTTAAAACGTGCAGCACTCCTTACATAAAAGATATATGGCCTTGAAGCAAGTTAATTTAGCATTATATTGATGATTTGTAAGGCTATCCATAATAACTACCCCCTAGACATTTTGTTGTTGCCTGATTCATCCACACAGAGGGATGTTGGTCTCAGAGTGTTTTTAAAGTTCTTTCATTCACTGATGGATTCTGTGTTCAAACTTCCTATACTGTCTTTTACAGAGCTTATATGTGATGGACTGTAATATAATGTAACACCCTTTCTGCTGCTTCCTCTGGACTTCGTACCATGATTAGGTGGCTACTGGGCTACAGAGATACTTATGTGGCATGACTGGCATTTGGAGTTTGTTCAGCATTTTCAGTATCTGTGGAGCATCACACCCTTCCCACACTTAGGACTTCTTGAGTATTCAATATAAATACATATTCAGCAGTGAACAGTACAGGAGACATTCTTCCCTAACTTTTGATTTCTGATTAGTGTTTATTTTAGGGGTGCAACATCTCAACCTTCTCAGCCTAGCTTTCAGCTTTGGTGTTAGAAAACAGTATTGCTAAGAATAGAAAGAGAATAGCTGGTCAAAGACATTTGACACATGCAATACATCCAGTGTAGTGTTGTAGAAGGCTTGCCTGTGTTTCCTTCGTGTCACTGGAGGGAAAGGGAAGTTGGGATATTTTCTATTGCAAAAGCACAGGAACTTTATTCCCTTCTGGTCAGGTTGGCTCATCATTTCTTTCCGTAACATCCCTCAGTTAGTCTTATTTGATATTTTGATCATCCCTTATTCACCTTCCCACTTGATAAACACGTACCCACTGTTGAGGAGGTAGGATTTTTTTCCCCAGAATGCCTGGTATAAATGCCTAAATATATTCCAGACTATGTGCCTTGCTTCAACATAGATTAGTTCCTCCATTGCTGCTAGCACTAGTAAAAATTCTTTGGACAATCTACCCATTTTGTACTCACATCACTCATCTCATGTCTAAATAAGAAACAGATAAAACTCTTGAGCTGATGCTTGGTATATAAACAAGAAAACAATAAAACATGGAAACTATACCAGAAATAAGTAAAAGATTTCACATTTCAGTTTTTAACAAATCTTAGTTTCACTTGTCACATGCATTTGGAAAACTGTCCCGTGCAATATTTTCCTTTTCAATTTAATTGACTGCTTTTCTTTTTCCAATCCCACTCTCATAAATATGGCAATATGAGTTATCTATGGATGATTCATTTATCTTGCTGACAGCTAGTCTGTCCAATGAATTTGAAACAATCACAGCTCCATGACATCGAATTATACTTCTCTTTTTGCTATGTTTTAGAGGAAAATAAGGTCTTAATCAGCAATGACGCATATTTAAAATATGTTTTAAATATATTTGAGGGCTTTCATTTGAGTTAAAATATATTTTCATTTTCTAACCATTCTGAAGATACATGGTTTTCTGCAAAGAGTTGTAATGTTCTATTGAATGTCAGAGCTATGACAATAGTATAAATATTAAATGTTTTATTTCTGGTTATTTCTGTCTCTAGCTGCAGTTTCTCCATATGCAATGATGTTTGTATTTGAGCAACAGAGATTACCTCATGCAGATAAGGATTCACTCCATACACCCACTTTTCTCTTCATGGAGTGTTATTTGCATCATTCTCCAGTCAGGACCTTTGAGCTCCTTCACCTATTTTGACTGTTGACATGGAGTCAGCCTCTGTCATACCCATCTCCGATGACTGTAAAGGTAGTGGTGCTAAACTAACCACAGTTCCTGAGGACAGATGGGAAGCAGAATTTGAATCTGCATCCCATAACAGTTCCAACAGCAGAGAAATTCCTAAATAGCTTCTTTCATCACCAGCCATACTGGGGACATGGATGTGACTCCTTGTTCACAAATACGCTTCTGTTGTGAGAACCCTTACATATTCAAGGGCTGCCACAGAGAAGCAGGTTGTACAAGCTTCTATATGAAGATACTCAGTAGAAACAAGACGTGTTGCTGAACTCAAGTGCAAGAGGAAGGATCTGCTCCTCAGAAGCTCATACTTCACTAGGAGGTGACCGACACAGAGTACTTTGGTGAGTACTTGCTAAAGAAGAACGTTCTGACATCCCTGTGAACTCTACTACTTTTAAGTCCTACTACAGCTTTTTGCACTGATTAAACTAATCACATATTTGTTCTCTTGTAGCTGAGACCCAAGAACAGTATCATTTTGCTTTGTTTTGTTCCACATCCGTATGCATTAAGTCCTGCAAAATCTTACTTTTGCCAGCTGACAAGAAGCTGTAAACTTACTGTTTTACTGTGCCTCTGGTCTGTGTTGACAGCAAGTTCATTGCGCCTTTGTATGTACCATTGTCATTTTTGCCATCAGGGCTGATGAGCTGCAGGGTGCCTGACAGCCAGCTGTCGCAAAGTGATGTGGTGCATCTGACTCAGAGCTTTAAATTGGAGAGAAGCAGTAGGCAGGCAATGATGCCGAGTCCTGCTCACTGTAAATAAAGGGTGCTGAGCATTGGAAGACGTGTAAAAGTCATTAGTAAGGCACTTGAAAGCTCTTGCTCTTTTTCTGGCATGCAGCTATTTTTCTTGATGTCAGCTTCATACAGAGTTCTGTATGGCTGGTTTTCATTCAGGTCACTAACACAAAAATTTTCACCCACTGGTGGGTAAAGCAGTACAAACTGTATGATAATCCAATGGAAGGAAAACAGGAGGAAAATCAGAACATTGTCTCAAATCTGCATATGGTTTAAATTTAATAAAGCACTAAGTGTCAGCTAAATGCTTTGTCGTTACTAACAGCTCAGAAATTGAAGGCTAAGAGCCATGAAGTTATCAAAATTCACAGTTATGTTTTACATAGCTGCTAAACCTCAAAATAATTAGTATTGAATACCTCTGCTAATCAATCTAAAGCAGATGTTGGAAGTGAGAAGTTAAGTCATGTAATCCTGGATGCCAAAAGTTTATCCAAAAGTCCTATTTATGGCACACCATTGTTTTTTTTTTTTTTTAGCTTCAGTAATAATTGAAAGATGTGGTTTAGAACCATAACAGACAAACCCACATTTTAATAACTATTCTGGGGGTATCTCAGCATACATATGAGCATGCCTATTTGGAGGATTTCTGGCTCTCATACACATAACTGTTGCCCATTTTGGCTAAAAGACACTTAAAAGCAAATACAAAATTGAACTGCAAGTGTCTTATAATTAGTCATGTTATAACTTACATTGTAACATACTCTGAGAACATGTTGGTTGGCGCAGTTATGGAATGCAGTCACAGAATGAGCCCCAAAAGGGATTTGATTAGGGGAGAACAGGCCTAGCTCTGGGAAAGTGTTTGTTCACTTGCTTCAACCTTACTCTAGTCACAAGAGTCCTTACAGGATTTTCTGTACAGGATCAGATTCTTCCAGAATCATTTCCAAAGTTTGGGCTGAATAAGTTAAAGAAAGAATTTCAGTGGTTTTGCTGGCTTTTGGAGCTGAACATGGCTTTTAAAAATAGCTGCAGCCCAATTAAAAGAATCATTTCTTCAAGGTCTAAGTACACTGTCATTTAAATGCAACTTGTAAATAGTACCTGTAAAAACACCATCTGGCAACTTTCACAATATTGATGCGGTTAAGCCTTCATGAAACTTGGGGGGAAAAAAGATGGAAGCTAACTCCTGCCATAAAGTAAAGAGGACAGAAATGGACAGAAAATTGCATTTCTTTGCAAAGTTTCATAAAGCAACAAACAGGCTTCATTGGAACAGTAGGGCAAACAAGTTCTCTTGACAGTAAATTAATAAATATCCATTTAAGAGTAATTCAAATAAAGAGTTCATTAGCAACAATGAGTAAATCACAGCCTCTTCTTTCTCTCTACCTGTCTCACAAATCAGGAGTGCAGTTCGAGAGGGAAAGGCTTGAAATGCTGACTCAAATAATTTGTTTGTGCTGAAATTTTTGGAGCCTGAAATACAGGTCCTGAACTTCTTGTGTGCAGCTATTTTTATATACAGATATCAGCTTTATCTAAGCTGATATCCATGATTTGGTCTACTTCAGCATAAATGAAAATACACAGAAGGAAAAATCCAGTTGCCTGTAGTTTCTTTGCCCCATGATTCTTTCTAAGAGTACAATTAAAAAACGGTGAGTTTCTTGAAGTTTTATAGAAAAATCATGCAGAGAAAAAGTAACCCTGTCTTCTCACACCTCAAGCTTTCTGGTGCCACAAGCTGCATAACAAAATCTTCATGTAGACAGGGGCCATGTAGACAGTAGTCACTTCCTTGTTTTGCCTCACTTTTTTGGTCTCCTCAGCCCAGGAGACCCAGCTTAACCTCAGTGCCTCCAAGCTGTACCCCAGCTCTGTGCTGTCAGGCAAAAGTGGCAGCGCTTGTGCACAGGGAGCCCAAAGCTGCTCCCTTGGGAGGCAGCACTGGCTGGACCCTGTCAGGGCTGTCTTTGTTCCTGTCCCCATTGCTCTGCATGGTGGACTGCTGCTGCTCTCCAATCAGCTGTCCAGAGACCCTGGAAACATACTGAGGGTGCCCATTTATTGACACGTCATGTCAGGAAATATATATAGCTTTCCTCTTCACCGTTGAATCTGACCCACCATATTCATAGAATCCTAGAATCATAGAATGGTTTGAGTTGGAAAGGACGTTAAGGTCATGCAGTTCCAACCCCCTACCATGGGCAGGCACATCTCACACTAGACCACGTCACCCAAGGCTCTGTCCAACCTGGCCTTGAACGTATGTATCTTTATATGTGCATGACAAGAGCAGAAAACCCAGCCAACAAAAAATCTGTGTAGAAAGCTGAAAGAGAATAACTGTAGGTGTGAAGGCAACAGCATGAAGAATAATGCTCTTCTGTAAGGCTGCATCACAGAAGCAGCTGAGAAACATAGGAAGAAGGGGGCAATTGCAAGCATTTTGAAAGTTTTGAGAAATTGGTAAATGATTCCAGCATGGATACAGAAGGTTATGCATACTATGGAATTTACAGTTCGGGGGGAGGCTTGTTTTGGTTTTGGGTTTAGGGTTTGGGGTTTTTTTGTGGTTTTTGGTTTTGTTTTTTTTTCCAAAAGGAAGAAACTTACTTTTTTTCAGCACATTCACTATTTTTGATAAACTGCAAGTCATATGCCTGAGATAAATGAGTTCCTGGATAGCTCTATTTGCTTAGATAACATTTCTTGACAATGTTAATTAGTTTATAAGGGGCTTTTTTGAGCTTTAAAAAAAATTAACTGAACATGAAACTTTCAGGATTACATTTTCACATAAATCATTTGACTTTGTATGCTAAATCAGCACCACAGCTAAGGGAGCTGCTATGTAACTATTAAGTCAGCTGCAGCTTGTAGTTTCTTCATACTACTCTGATAAGCTCATTCGTTGTTCAGAAGTCAGTCAAAGCACAAGCAGCGATAAAAATCTTCCAAAATCTGTGTTGAAAGCAAATCCACCAGTATTCAGTAATGCAGTCATCTGCACAACACAGCAAGTCGTTCCAAGTGTCTCTTGTGAAATCTTTGCAAAACTAGAGTTCCCCACCAACATATTGCCAGCTGAGTATATGCAGTCTGACTGGGCTTTTAGTTCAAGTGGAAATAATTCCAGCCCCATCTACTGAGTCATTCTCAATTTGCAACACACCACGTACTTAGAGAAGACACACAGAAAATACACAACACTTGTCTTCTTCACCTATGGAAACTCTTAAGTTGTTCAGAGAAGAGCCTTTTTTTCTATATGCTTTTATAATAAGAAGGGCCCCAATAGCAGTTAGAGTCTTAAAGCAATAAAAGGTAGAAATAATTCATGAACAGATGTGCAGAAGTTCTGAGGCTCACTAAGCCAGAATTCTTTCATGTTTCTCCAAACCTGCTGGGATTTCTATAATGGAGTGACAGAAACTTTATGGGATGTGTTCTTTTACATTATTTTTTTCCAGTCATTTTCTAATCACTTTAAGAGCAGAATTCCAATAAATTTAGACTGTTATAACAGAGACCTGTTAGTGTTCAACACTGAACAGCAGCAGGAACAAAATCAGCCTGCCTCTTTCAGAACTCACTCCAGAATCACAGAATAGTTGAGGCTGGAAGACACCACCAAAGGTCATCTAATCCAACCTCCCTGCTCCAGCAGGGTCACCTACAGCACACTGCTCAGGAATTACTCAGAATTTTCAATGGAGACAAATTCTGGGTTTATATGAAGAATTTCACACTTGTCATGGTACATCTGTGATCTCTTAATCTTTGAGGAATACTTTAGAACACTGAAAAGGGGTAGAGATACAGGTAATACAGGTTAGGGAAAGAATAAATATCCTGTCCATTCACTGGGGAAGCATTATATATTATACCTGGACAAGTCAACAGAAAGAGCCAGATCCTGTCACACAGCAAGGCTTTGCTCTGCTACCTTCATCAGCACAAAGCTGCCACGAACTCTTGACTGATCACCTTAACTTACCACTGCACAGTTCCTGCTCCACTACTCCTCCTGCCTGAAGACAGGGATACTTACCTCCAAAGCCATTTCTGGAAGTCACAATAGTTTTGGGAATTGCCAGACCAGCTGCCAGAGACTGCATCTGTTTTGGTGCGGCTCCAAGGAGATACTTTCCTGAGCTCAAATAAGACATCTTGCTTGACCAAGTTCTCCTGGCCACTGCTGAAGCTAATTAGACCATCTAACTTGCTGCTTCTGCTCTGAGAAGTAGTTGGGTTAGTAAGACACATCTTGCTGTAGTAGGAGGGCCTAGACACCCTCATAGCACAGGGCCCAAGTCTGAGTCATTCCTCTGTATTTGAGCAGTCCTACATGTAGCGGCACCTGATCTCCTGGTGTTGAGGTGATGGCAGTATTTAATCATTCCCTTCTCTATCAGGTTGTGTTTCTGCTAGCTGGAGCCTGCTATGAAAGCTAAAGCTCTTTATAGTGCAGGAAGTGTTTCGGGGACTTCCCCCTCAAGCTGTGGCAGGCAAGTTCTTAGTGCCTCAATAAGTGCCCTTCCCATCCATAAGCGCAGCAGAAGTAAAACTTCCAAGAAGCACCCCTTTAAGCTGAAATATGGCATCACAACCACAAGTTTCCCGTTAATGAGAACAACTAGGAGATTCAATTGACTGTCCAATAGATCCCTAGGGAAGGAACCGTAGCATGCCAGATTGGGTAAATCCTTGTGTCATACCTGAATAATAACAAATCCCTTCAAAACACTTTCTAAAAGTTAGAATAAACTTACGCAACAGCTCATATCTGCAAGTTAGTTAGATACAGCTCTTCATTTGTTTCACGAACTGTGTGGGACAATTCCAGGAAAAGGCTGGGGTTTTTGTTACCAGAGAAATATTTCCTGAATTTCTTTGATTGCAGCTAGCTTTTCAATCACATGCTCTCAGACTGGATCTTGGACTCTTTCCCAAACTCTCTCTTTTATTCCCTGTGCGCCTTCATGTAGATCCCATGCAGACTGATGGACTAATGAGATAAATTGCAGCTCCAGATGGTTAATGCAACATTGGTGCTGTAGAGATATCAGAACTGAAGTGGAGCAGTGGAGTGCTCTAACTAAAGAAGACAGCATTAGTGGTGGGATTAGAATCCATTTATAAGATGTGATTCAGGCACCTAAATTTAGGTGTGTAAAGTGTCTATGATGAAGCAGCTGCCTATGGCACCATTACCATAAAGGAGGTTGAAGGGTTGGTTCGTAAATCATAGGTGTCTTGTGCTATTTGAGACTCTCAAGGGCAGCCGTTACACAGAGCTCACAGGGAATTTGTGTCCCGCTGAAGGGCAAAGATCCTGCTAGAGACCAGGTGGGATGTCTTTGGGCTAGGGGCTCCTTTTACTTGCTCATTGGAGATGCCCTAGGAAATGATGGCACTTTTGGCCACGCACTTTGACTGATATTGGGCTTATCATCAACCAAGACCCCCAGATCCCTCTCTTCAGGATGCAGCCCAGCCTCTTGTTCCCCAGACTACACATACATCCAGGATTGCGCCATCCCTTATGCAGAATACCTTACCAGGAGCAGAATTGCAATCATAGAATCACAGAATCATTTAGCTTGGAAAAGACCTTTAATATCATAGAGTCCAACCATAAGCCTAGCACTGCCAAGTCCACCACTGCACCATGTCTTTAAGTGCCACATCTACTCATCTTTTAAATACCTTCAGGGACAGTGATGCAACCACGTGCCTGGGCAGCCGGTTTCAATGCTTGAAGAAATTTTTTGTAATATCCAATCTAAACCTCCCCTGGCACAGCTTAAGGCCATTACCTATTGTCCTATAACTTGTTATTTGGGAAAAAAACTCCCGGTTACCCAGGACTGCTGAAAAACTACTAAAGTGGCTCAGTGAGCCGTTCTGCCAGCTCCCTCAGTACCCTTGGGTGTATCCCATCCAGCTCCGTAAGTTCCAACTACTTTAATTAGAAGTAGGAACTAAAACATGTCACTATTGAGAGAATTACAAACCTATGTCCTAGATGCTGAGCAAATCTATCTTCAGAGTAAATGCCTATGAGCAAATTCCCATTTACTATTTCAGGTTCCCCGCAACACCCAGGATCACAGCGCCCTAGGGAAAAGAGCCCTTAACTTTTTCTCCCACTCTTACCTCTTTAATGCCTTCCACATCTCTTCAAGAGCCCATTAAGCATCTCCAGCTGCTGAACTGCCAAGTTTTCCCTGTCGTACTCCTTCAACCAAATCTGCCTAAAAATGGACAAAAGATGATGAATATGAAGATGTCCCTGCTCACTGAAGGGGGGTTGGACTATGTGACCTTTGAGGGTCCCTTCCAAGCCAAACTCTTCTTTCATTCTGTGAATATCTGGTTCACCAGATATATTCACACAGGTTTCAGAGTGTTTTCTTTGGTGTGCAGAGAGAGTATCCTCAGATGGAGTCCTCTAAATGTCCGTTAATTTGGCACCTGCTCAGTGTGCCCATGGTATCATCTGATGTTTTATTTTTGTATGATTTCTAATGTATCTCATTATTACCTTGGCACCTGGGGACTGTGGTTTGGAGGAAGGGTTCTGTTCCAGCCAGGCTGAATTATATTGCAGTTCCAAGGCATGCTTGGCAACTGCTAATAGTGGCTGGCTATTTTTAGGTGGGTTTTTCTGCTCTCTCAGTTCAGATCTGTCCTATTTAAACTCTATTTTCAAAAAATTTTAGATCAGCAATAGTTTTCACTCAAGTTTTGGGGTATGTAAAAGGAATTTTCAATTAGATTGCTTTCACTTTGATTTTTCTAAAACAGTAGTATAATTATTTTGGGCCTAAATCTGTATCTCTTTTCCATGGCATGACAGTATCTCTCAGAATAAGGACTAAATTTTCATAGAAACCCTTTGTCTACAGGGGAACTTTTTTATTTCTCCAGTAATACCTGGTTCTGACACCTGAGTATGAGATAACAGTCTTTTCAAGGGGCCTGCTCCTCAGTCTTTGCTGTTTATTTGCATGCTTCCAGATTTGCCCTGCTCTGATTCAAAAAGCCAGAATCAGTGACGCCTTCAATGTCTGGGGTCACTTGCAGAGCTAAGAGTAGCACAGGGAATAGAATTTGTCACCTTCAGTATCAATTGCAATAAGCAGAAAAAAAATACTTTCTCAGTATTATCTCACCTGAACCCACACAGGTTATTGCCCTATGTGGAGCTAATTCGGTTTGAAACCTATGGTTCAGAAAAATCAGAGGTGGGGGAAAGATGATTTGGAGGAAATATGTATAATAGATTTTCCAAGGGAGATGCCAAAATTGTCACACATGCATGCACACAGGGGAAAAAATAGTGCAGTGGTGATGCTAGATCCTCTCTCAAGCCATTTTTAGCATCTTGCTAAGTGATGACATTCCCAAAGGAAGGGGATGTACTCTGGAGTATACATTAAGTGTACCAATGAAGTATGAAATATATTAATATGCCATGCAAGATTGCCTTGGCAAAGCCAAAACCAAAGGTCTTGTTTACTTTCCATTTCACAGGTATCTCTGGTGCAAGCACAGTTACTATTCTGCTTTCGATTACTGCTATAGGCTTATTGTTATACTGGGGCCATGGAGGCAGACACTTCACAGGGTGATACATAACAGAGGAGCCACCTGCGACCTGCCATGCTATCATATATACGAGAGTGATGTCTTCGCAAAATGTTTTCCTTAGGGCAATTTTAAATCTACTTGATTTTTGACTCTCAGAAATACTCAGTTTTGGCTGCTAGATTTCTTTGGAGTGTTGCTGTGCAATGGAGCATGGCAGCTGATGAAAAATCTGACCTGCTTAATGGAGGGCTACAGGTTGCACATCAGAAAAGAGAAGAAGCTCTTTTTCTTGGAGCTGACTATTAGAAGCTTCTTCAATGCTCTGGAAACTTATAAAGACTGATATTGCAGCTGCTGTAGGTAAATTTATTGACAGGGAATGAGAAAGCTAGAATGACAACTTTAATAAAAAATGTGGGACTTGGTTCTTATCTCTCTTGTTCTTGTATACATCAGGATTAACTTAAATTTTAAAAGAAAGAACTTGCTGCATCAAAAGGCGCATGGCCAGCAGATTGAAGGAGGTGATTCTGCCCCTCTGCTCTGCTCTCATGACACCCCACGTGGAGTGCTGCATTTATCACAAGAAGGACATGGGCTTGTTGGAGCAAGTCCAGAGGAGGGCCACAAACAGGGCTGGAGCATCTCCCCTGTGAAGACAGGCTGAGAGAGTTGTGGCTGTTGAGCCTGGAGAAATCTCAGGGGAGAACTTAGAGGAGCCTTCTAGTACCTAAAGGGGGCTTACAAAATAGCCTGTAAAGATAGGACAAAGGGGAATGGCTTTAAACTGAAGAGAGGGTAGTTTTAGATTAGGTATTGGAAAGAAGTTCTTTACTATGAGACACTGGCACAGGTTGCCCAGAGAAGCTATGGCTGCCCCATCCCTGGCAGGGCTCAAGGCCAGGCTGGACAGGGCTTGGAGCAGCCTGGTCTAGTGGAAGGGGTCCCTGCCCATGGCAGGGTGTCGGAACTACATGATCTTTAAGGTCCCTTCCAACCCAAACCATTCTATGATTCTGAGGTATTTGCGACCATGACTAATGATCTGGACGCGTGTAAAAGATCTAATCAAAATGAACAAATATATTATCAGTTTGTATTTGCTTAAAATATTGATAAAGTGCACGACTGTGTTAGTTTGAGTACATTTGTCTTACAATAAAATCCAAACTTGCATATAAAAGAAAGGATCGTCATTTCAATTGTGTTCCACATCCCTGGTAACTCAAGCAGCTCCCTCTTCTCTTCTGCATGAGAGTGGCATATATAGGGCATAAAAGCATGAGCAGAGAACATTGAGCATTTGGAGAGCTCAAATGCTGTCGAATCAGGATTTTTTGAGGGACAATGTGGGAGGAAAACCCCAACCCAGTTTTGGCCTTACCTGCTAAACTTGCTTTGCAGCCATGTGTCATACTGTTTTTTGTAAGACATGTCTCTGACAAGACAGGCACTGTATTTCTGCTGAGTTTTCAAATAAGTGGGAGCAAACGAGCCAGCAGCATGCAGCCAGGTATGCAACTGGCCCTGCTTGCTTCCTGATTCAAATATTAGTCTGTACTGATGCAGAAACTTTGCAGATGCTGCAACTCCATATTTGTGGCCTTTGCAGGCTGATTTCCTACTTGATTCAGAAGAGTTCCTGAGAAATTTCAGCTGTCTAGCAGGGCTTGGAAATTCTGTCGTGAAATAGGATGAGTTTGTGTCCTGATGGTGCTTTGCTAGTGGAAGAAAAGATGGGAAGTTTATTTATGTGGCTGATGTATTACAGATGGTTGCAACCATTTCCCAGCTATATGCGTGACTTACTTTTTCTAAAATTAGCGCTAATCATAACTCTGTCTAGTGAGAATTGCCTCAAGAGTACTGCAAGAACTGCTATATCATGGCCTAGAGAGAAAGTGCCCAAGTGCTGGAAACTGAACACAAAGAGCCACCGACAGCTTTAACAGCCAGCTTCAAAGGGGTGAAAACGCCTAAAAAGCATATCTGGGCCACTGGAAAAAAGCATGTAAGTTGCTTGCTATCATACCAAGGCTAATGCAAGAAAAAGATTATCTTTTTACCTTTTTTAGTTATACATCATCTTCTTAAAGATCAGGGAACCAAAACCACACACACTATTCATGGATTTATGCTGGAGCATAATGCTGCTTCCTGTTTTACTAGCTCTTCCTTACTTAATAATTCCTGTCATTTGACTCGTCTTTTGCCTTCCACCTAGGTTTTCAAAGAGCTAAATGCACAGACTGCAGGATGACTTTCCCAGTGGTAATAGGTAATTGAAAACCAATCATTGTGTAAGTAGGATTCTTTTTCTCCAAAATGTCAGTTTGCCTTAATCTAATCTGAACTCATTACGGGGCTTCTTCCTCAGCTCATGGCTCCTGCTTCTTGTAAGCACATTTGTCTTTCTCTCCTTCTCCAGACACAGATGTTCAAAATACAGGTTTCTTTCCAGCAAAACCAAGGCTTCAGCTGCTACAAATTCCATTGCCAGACTTCTGCCCCATGCTACTGACAATAGCTTTAGGGACAGGAAGGGTGTCCCTGTGATGATCTGCCATTGTGAAAAGGGTCTTGTTCCATTCCTGTTTGCACCAGGTGATCCTTGGTCATTTTCATGTACTGAAGGGTTCCATAGTGCAATATTGCTACTCATAATAATGGTGCTAGGGTAAAACTGCTGCATTACAGGCCTCACTGTCAGAGGGCAGCAGTGGCTTTTTCCACATAGAGGGGGAAGCTGTCAACCAAGACAGACAGCAAGGCAGACAGGAGCAGAGACCTCACCAAGAAGAGAGCAGTCCCACACTACTCAAACACAAAGAGCAGAGCAAGTTCATCAACCCAAGTCAGCTGAGAGTTCAGACTGGCAGAGAGGTCTGTAGTGACAAGGCAGGTCTGAGGTCAAGCTGGGAAGCCTGGTGGGCAAGGCAGGGTCAGAATCAGCTACCAAGGAGGAGAAACATGACTGCTACTGCTGAACCCAGGACGGAATATCAAATTCTAATGGAAGTGCTTAGGTGGGTCATCAAGTGTACCACTAACTTCCTGGGAGAGCATAGCACTTGAATCACCTCAGTCTCCTCTGAGGAGCTGCTGCAGATTTCTAGCCATCATTTCTTGATGTACATAATTTCTTGGTCCAGACAGCTATAACAGATTTCTCATTCCCTCCTGAAAACTTAGTATAAGACGTATTCTTGGTCTCTGGCCAATATCTCCAGACGTAATTAAAAAAATCTGTGCTCCTCTTTGAATGATCATAAACTGGTCATTTTAGGAGATAATCTAAGGTAGAAATCCATTGTAACAGCCATAGCAATAAAATCCTGTATTCTTTCATTTGGCTGTAACTTAAATAATACACAAACTACAAGAAACAAAGAATTTTCATGCTTTGTTATCAAGGTTCCATTCAATTACTAAGATTTTCTAAACAGAGGACTCTGAGCTTGCACACAGAAGGAGGTGCAGAGTATTATTCTTAGGAGTAAACCACTGATCAAACCAAGCTTTTCACTGGGAATAAGGTTAAATCTGTGTTTTATGTCCATGGGACCAGGCCCTTGGATTATATATTCCTGTGTTAATTTGCTGTATTCTCCCTATTTCAGACACAGTTCCTTTTTAATGTGGTAAACAAGACTTTGGAAACCAGTGTCAAAAGGCATTTGAAAGGAAGCTGTCCCTCAGCTCAGAGGGGGTTTTCCTTGGAAGTCTAAATCATTTTTTGTGGCAACAGTTTAATTCTTAATGGCTTAAGTCTCCTGCCAAGTTCAGACAGGGCTGAGCTCAGAATGCATAGAGGTAATCTAACTACTTGTTTACTACTAACATGAAAGTGGATTTGGTTAGAGCGCAATACCTCTAAAATGGCAAAATTATGCATGGTGTTGGGACAGGTTGTGCTGACTGAAAATCAACACTGACATTCCTGGTGGAAAATAATTATTACTTAATTTAGTTGATATATGTGGGAAGGACTGCATTTGCTGCTTCTAAAATGGTATGGAAGGAACGCAGATGCAGAGTGTTGTATTTTTTTTCAGTCAACCTTGTGCCATTCTGTTTACATTCCAAAATGAGGTCACAGCAAATTTTCTGCATCCAAATATGAGCTTCTTTTTTGCTGCTACAGTTATCAGAATTGCAAGCAATTGTAAATTTCCGCACCAAGCTGAATCAAAAAAGACAATGCAGATTTTCCATATCACCTCTCAGGCAAGTAGTCACATCCACTGACTTCAAGAGATGAAAAGCTGAAGCACAGAGTGCTTCAGCTATTGACTCTTGTAAGAACAGCAAGAAGCCAAGTTTAAGACTTTTGAACAGCTTCATCTAGAAAGGATAAAAATGCCAAGGAAAAAACAGCTATTTGGAAATTACTTAAAAACACACTGGGAAGAAGGATTTAAACAGTATGGAAGAAAAAAATACACATTTTTATCACACGGGATTTATAAACCAACAATATGTTCATTTGAAGCATTCTCAATATGGTGAAACGCCATTGCCTGAGATCCTTAAGCTGAAATTAGTACAACTGGGGGATACACCATAGGGAGCAACTCATGCCAACAGAGGAAAGGTCACCACAGCTTTCCCATCTAGCCTATTCATCCCTAAACACAGATTCTGAAAACTGTATTTTCATTTTTAGATGTTCCCTCCAATGAAACTGGGGTTTAACGTAGAAAATTTATGTTCAGTGGTTGCATTTATCTTTTTTTTTTCCTTTTTTGCTTTTGTTGGCTTAGATTACAGCTATAAACTTTCAGTGAAATAAGGGCGCAAAAAGACACAAAGGGTCACACCTTTATAGAATCATAGAATGATATAATCATAGAATGGTTTGGGTTGGAAGGCACCTGAATGGTCATTTAGTTCCAAACCCCCCCACCCAGGGGCAGGGACACCTTCCACTAGACCAGGTTGCTCCAAGCCCCATCCAACCTGGCCTTGAACACTGCCAAGAATGGGGCAGCCATAGCTCCTTTGGGCAACCAGGACACAGCTGGCCTTCTAAGGTGCAAGTACACACTGACAGCTAATGTGAGTAAGGCATCAGAGTATGGCTAACATGCCTATCATATCATGCCTGCTGAAGGAGTAGGCGTAGACTAGCTTAAAAAAAACTGATTGTGGCCTGCTATCAGCACAGAAGGCTAAAGAGTGAATACCATCTATCACCCTTGTCTCCGCAACTTAATTGTTAACTCCCAACAGCTTTTAGCATTCCTGTGCCTCTTCTTTCCTCACAGTGGGGCAAGTTTGATGCTAACATACATTTGTGCTTTTTCAATGAAGCAAATGAGGTCACACAGATGAAATTTGAGAGCAGGATTACTGAGAGCATTATGCTCAGTTCATCTTTTCGCCTTTATATTACCATAAACAGGGTTGTTTCTTGATAATAGCAGGTTCAAGTCAAGTCAAGGATGTTAGATATTCTACTTAAGTTTCAAGGGGCTCAGAAAGAATGCCAGATACCTCTGAGCCCAGGATTCCTGCTCAGATAACTTCCATACTGATTTCTGAATACAGCAGCAGAGGAAGTAAAAGCAGACAGAGAGGATCGGGGCAGCACTGAGTTCTGTGGCAGTCCTATATGATTTGAGCACCACAGGTCAAAGAGAATTATTTTCAAATGCATTAGGAAAATCAGCTGTAAGAGCCATGGAAGCAATTCATCTGTTCAGCCCCTTGGTCACTAATTTATCCATGTACCTATTTCCCATTTGTTCTAGTGGAAGGTGTCCCTGCCCATAGCAGGGGCATTGGAAATAGATGATCTTTAAGGTCTCTTCCAACCCAAACCATTCTATGATTCTATTATTCCAAGGTGAGCCAGAACACTTCTTTTTCGTTTTGCACACTTACATCCTAACTTTTTCTCTCATATATATGCATTTTATATCTGTGTCATTCAGTAGAGTCTTTTGATGTCATAGCAGAAGAAACAGATCACTAATTAGACATCTCCTGTCTATCATTATTGACCAAAGGATTAGCTGGGCCTCTACCCTGTGGGCTCATAACTCAAGGAGAAGGAACTATTACAGCTCCTAGCCTTATTTTAGGATAGCACTTCAGCTCTTGCCTTGCAGATTAGTCTTCATTGTCCAGGTAGAAGGAATAATCAGTTCTTATGTTCCGTGCACACTGGCAGCCTGAATTGTAATTGTAAAAGCCCAGGGGTAAAGATCTCATCTGAGCCACCTTTATTCAAGGTGAAAGCGTAAGGAATTTTGCTATAAATCTTCCAGGTGAATTAAGCTAATACGTAACAGGACAGCATGCTTGCTCAACCACTTCCACTAATTTCTGAGCACTAACAACTACATCAGATAAATGTTCCACATTTAAAACCCCTTGAGGAGGAAAGCAGTGAAGGGGCTGGGGTGGGATTAGGATCCCATTTTTACCCCCAGACAAGAAAAACACCTGCCCTCTTCCTCCTCTGCCAGGTCTCTCAATCCCAAACCTGTCTCATGATGGTTATTCAGGCTGCAGGTCCATAAACTCTGCAGTGCAGCAGCAAGTTACAGCTACATTTGCTACTCACTCAGGACCAGTTCCTTGCTTCAAACTGTGCAGAAGGCAGGCTTCTCTCTTTCTGGGTTGCCAGTAATAAACAAGTATGGCCACTTCTTCTCCAGGGAACTCAGGTTATTTCTACTTGTGTCCACAGGTGCTCTCACTCTCCAGGAAAAATAAAACATCTGTGGAGTGATGAGTTCTTGAATGCATTTTTTAAAAGCACTGGTGACTTTCTGGAAAAAAAATAAAAATCAGTATTTGTTATAATCAACAGTGTTACATAGGGGCTTCAAAATGTCAGTGATGGCCTAAGCAGTGACTAAAACCAACAGATTGATGTTCTACAGTAGCTACTCTTCAGTAAGTTCTACATTTACTCTGATTTACAAAGCAAAATAGGATTACTCTCCCTCCTTTTCCCAAGTGTCAGTTATTAACCTCAGAAGTTATTAAAGCAGGTAGGTTAGCAGCCTTTAAAAAGTGTTCCTCATTTATTGGTACCACTCAGAGTTATATGAGCAGAACAAAAATTAAATGGGCTACTGATCCTCCTTTCCAGGCCATCAGGTTCTCACTGTGCATTTTGTACATCTTCTAAGATAAGCAATTGTAGACTGTGGCAGTGTCATGGTTTCAGCAGTAGCAGTCATTTCTCTTCTTCTTAGTAGCTGGTGCAGTGCTGTGTTTTTGACTTTCAGTCTGAGAACCGCGCTGATAACACCGATGTTTTTAGTTGCTGCTCAGTAATGTTTAGTCTGACCAAGGACTTTCTGAGTCTCATGCTCTGCCAGCGAGGAGGGGAAGCTGGGAGGAAGCAGAGACAGGAAACCTGACCCAAACTGGCCAAAGAGGTATTCCATACCACAGCACGTCATGCCCACTATATAAACTGGGGACAGTTACCTGGAAGGGCTAGATCACTGCTGGGGTCAAGCTGGGTATCGATCGGCGGGTGGTGAGCGGTTGTATTCTCTTCCCTTGTTATTTCCCTTATCATTATCATTATTGGTGGTAGCAGTAGTGGTTTGTGTTATACCTTAGTTACTGGACTGCTCTTATCTCAACCCGTGGGAATTACATTCTTTTGATTCTCCTCCCCATCCCTCCAGGAAGCGGGGGGAAGAAGCAAGGGGTGGAGTGAGCGAATGGCTGCATGGTTCTGAGTTACCAGCTGGGCTTAAATGATGACAGTCAGATGAAAATTGTCCCAGTGATTAAAATCCTTACCTGACCAGATTGTAGTTCCTTACCACAAACTCCCTCTACAACCTTCCACAAATCCCAGACCAGGACCTTAGGGTGTTCATTGGATGCTAGCACTTCAGGAGGTTGTGGCTGCAAACATAAACATGATGCCTGGTTCTGGGAGCAGGCTTCACAATCTGAATGGGGATTTTTCTCTCTTTCTCCTTCCCCTGTACATGTGTACATCCCAACCATTAAGAAATTTACCTCCCTAGACTAGGCTGAGAAAAATGGAGGAACTGGTTCTTCAGTGTGACTTGGAAGAAGGAAGGCAGTAGGCTGGACAACACCTCCATGAGCAAGGAGTTGAAAATGATACTGAAAATAATGAGAAAGATGTAGAAAGTGAAATCGCTTGTAGTGAAGAGAGATAATATAGGGAAGGGACTGAAGAAAAAAATAAGGTCAATATTAGATGTTTGAGTTAGGAAAGCTGCAAGAGAGGAAAGCCAGGGAGTATGAAAGCCTGAGCTCAGGTGGAAAACTGTCAAAACCAGTGAGTTATCTGTTTTTCACATACAATAAGAAAAATACCCTGTGAAAAAATCATTCTAGAGTCCTAATGTATGCACTGCACACGATAGATTAATCCTACCCTAAGCATTGTTCTCTTACGCTTTCATTTGCCAAAGCTAATTTGGTCATTAAGTCCTTAACAAAGCTGTGGATTTCCATCAGTTTTACCCCCAAACAAGGAAAGTGCTTCCTGTTTTTCAACTAATTCTTTCTCTTCAGAGGAAGCCAACACCTTCTGCTAACTCAAATGCCAGATGGTGCGTTTGGATGTATTTAGACATGACCCACTTCACAGGAGGGAGTGCTGCCCATATGATACCTGCACCCCATGGGTTTGCATGAGGGACCAAACTTCAGCAAACTGATAAGGCCAAATGCAAAGCAATGCTGAGCCCAGCACTGTGTACTGCAGGTGATTTATCACATTAACAGGTCAGCTGGATGCATCAGGAATGTAATGCCTTCAAACTAATAGTACTTGCAAATGAATAAGCTGCAAATGTATCTTTCTGGACTGGCTTAGAGAAGAAAGTAGTACAGAGCCAGCATGGAAGAAAGAAGCCTGTATTTCTTTTTACTCACATTTCTAGCCTCAGCCTATCAGAGTGATATTTTGCACTCAGTTTTGCTCTCTGGCAGTATAAAAATATCTGCTATGAGTCTCTAAAAGTCAACTGTTGCTAATCTGCCTAAACTACCTTCACAGTGCCTCACTACCCTCACAGTGCAGAACTTCCTAATAGCTAATCTAAATCTACCTTCTTTTACTCTAAAACCATTACCCCTTGTCCTACCACAAACAGGCCCTACTAAAAAGCTTGTCCCCATCTCTCCTGTAGGTCCCCTTTAGATACTGGAAAGCTGCTATAAGGTCTTTCCAGAGTGTTCTCCAGGCTGAACAGCCCCAGCTGTCTCAGCCTGTATTCACAGGAGAGGAGCTCCAGCCCTCTGAGCATCTCCGTGGCCCTCCTCTGGACTCCCTCCAACAGGTCTATGTCTTTCCTGTTCTAAGGACTTGAGCTTGACTCAGTACTCCAGGTGGGGTCTTGTGAGAGAGGAGTAGAGTAGCAGAATTCCCTTCATTGACCTGAAGTTGTTTTTCCACCTATAACACTTTAAAGATGTCACTGGGAAACAATTACAGGATTAATATGTCCCATTAACATCAAAATGACCGACTACCAGGACATGTATATCAGAAGTAAAATCCTTAACTTACAGTGTCTTCAAAGTTATTAATTACCTGCTTCATTTTGCAGCCATCAGATTTAGGATGTCACAAGCTAGAGGGTTTCCAATGATTAATCCTTTTTGAAGGATTCTGAGTTCTAAATTCTGTATCCTTTTTGAATATCTTTATACCTTATACTCAATCGCAGCCTGCAGCATTGAGTTTAATGATTTAATCATGCACCCTAAGGAAAGAGAACTTGATTTTGTTTGTTCTTAAACCTGTTACCAAATAATTTCACTGAATGCTCTGTACCTGTCATACTGTGAGAAATAATGAACAGCCACTCCTTAATCACCTTCTCAGTTCTACTCATGGTGTTATAAAATTTAACATCTCCCCCTCTTCCCTCCCACAGTTTGTTTTCCAGGTTGAAGGGCTCAAGATTGCTTACTCTTTTGCTGTGGAAGTTGCTGCATTTTGGAGATTAATGTTGCCATTCTTCTTAGCATCCTTACCAGCTCAAGTACAACCCTCTCAAGATGAATGGCAATGATTTTATTAAGTATGAAATATATTTGTGAAAACAGAATATTAACTCCTACAATTTCTTTCCTATTCTTCAAGATGATATTAATCCCTGAGATATCTTCTAGATTAGATCATGTTACCTTTACATGCCTTTGATAAAAGATCTTTTACAACGATTTTTTTTAAATCCATATGTAGAAACAAATGCAATCCTCCACTCCTTGACACCTTCAAGACTGTAATAAGCTTGCAAATAAAAAGATAATCTGAGCGGATTTTCCCTGTATCTCATATTTGAACTTCACCCACTGACTGATTTTATTCTGTCTTCCAGTTTTTACAAATTTTCTTGGTGCGAAACTCAGATTTACTGTCCTCAGAACAAACTCTTTAGCTCTCTTATAGATACACGCAGCATCTGCTTCTATTTTTAATGCATAAAAAGGCCTTTGGTATTCTTGCTGCAACTGTCTCAGCCTTTATATTCATTCAAATAAACACCTAGATTTAATAATATAAATTATGAATTGACCAGTGAGATAATACATATTTCATGATTGGAAAAAGTTTTAAATAGACACTTTCCAGGCAATAATTTCCAGTCATCCACTTCCACTTACTTCCCCTTCTCTTAGATCTCAGACCTTGTATTCAACAGAAAAATACTATCTCCAGAGCAATAATTCAACAAAGTCTGCATATGGAGATTTATTTTCCTTCTAGCCTGAGTAATTCCACTCGTGGAGGCAGGGTTGCAGGCCATCCTTTCCACCAGAACCTGAAGGTAAATGCCTTTTTTGTTTTATGGAAATTAACAGGAACAAAGTGCAGTGCAGCCTTAAAATGTGAACATACTTGAGGTGCCCATGTCTTTACAAAGATCTTCCATGTCCTGGCAACAAAAGCCATTATACAAAGGAAAAAAAACCTCCAAACATACTAAAACCTGATTCTAGAAGTAAAGACTTACAGATTGAGGAATTAAGAGATGCTTCCAGCCTACTCGTATGTGCATATTATTTATTGCTACCCTGTAGCCCTTACTCAGAGAAAAACATACACAAGACTTTCTAAGCTTGAGAGATCCCTCAGAATTGTCTGTACATGATTTTGAAAATCTCTTCACCCACATTGTGTAATGCTTTGCCTCCGGCCCAAGGTCTTGTATTCCAGACAGTATCTTGAGAAATGTGTCAGAACTGAGATGTTTTCAGGCAGAAACCCCCTGATTTTGTACTCGGATGGATACAGGAAAGCCTGGAGCTCGCAGTGGTCACTCATTCAGCACACCAAGCAAAACAAATCAGCTAGCTGTGAATGGCTTTCTGAAGTTGCAGGGAATTCAGCAGGGCAAGAAAGTGATGTAGCTCAGCTGGTTTCCTTGTAAAGGGGAAAGACAGCACAGCAGCACCCAGCTGTAGTCTTTGAACAGAGCAGCCTTGTGTTATGGAACTAAATAGGAAACTGAGAAACCAGGGAACAATTTTCCTGCTTGCAGGCCTCCTTGACAGTTTAAAAAACCTCTTTTAATCCTATCTGTGAGTTCCCTGATGAAGAAAACAGGTTAATAGCATGGCAACCTGAAAAAAGAAGGGCTATTTTTCTCAGCTAAGCAAACATACATACATATATGTCACCTCCATCAATGCCACGCTTTGCAGAAATATGCCAAATGTTGTCAGGCAAGATCCACAGGTTTAAAAGAGCTTTTAATTAACATTGCCCTGCCTCCCAGGAACAGTGAGAGAATGAATACACTGAAGATACAAGGTGCTCATCTAGCAACAGGATCACATAAGTATAAATGAAACTCAGTTCAATTTTTATAGAATATTCTTCCATCTGACTGATTGAAATAAAAATATCATATAGTCCCTGAGATCATCACCTGCAGATTTATACAACAGCCAGATCTCGTTCTCAGGAAAAAATTATTAATTGCAGCCTATTATTAGCCATGAAAACATCCTATAGCGTTGTGAGTCCTGGTTCATGTCACTGTACTTTCTAAAAGCAATACCCTTAACTTTCCTCAACACAATGTTTGTGTTAGTATGGGTAAGTGCTGGCTCTCCAAGGTTTTATTATGAAAGAAAATGGGCACATGTGAAAGGACTTGAATAGTATTGCATGTATTTGGACTTCTGCGGTGGAGGACTGATGCTGCCATAGCAAGAAAGTCTCTGGATTGTTCATATTTGAAACCACCACAGTTAAACTCCCTGTTGTGACAGAGAACAGCTGTATCACTAGCCTGTGGTCACCTTAATTTTTGCAACTGCAGTGGTCTGCAGTTCTTAGGGGCTGTATTTCCCTATGATTTCACATGCAGACTGGTGCATTCCTCCCACCTGACCATGTACATGTCTGTATTTACATACCTGGGTACCAAAGCTGTAACTGAAGTTGGACATTTCTATGGTGTTACTGTCTTGATGTTGGTATTATTTCATTCTGAAGTATAATCACAGGACTTCTAAATAAATATATGTGCTTTTTTGCAGCTTATTTTATATATTTATATGTATATATTGCACCCTCTATCACAAACTAGAGGCAGCAAAATAAGCCTTTTGCCAGACACATGCTTCTGATACTTCTTTTCTTTCTGGACTTAGCAGAGGTCTGGTTTAGGAGACTGCCTCTCTACTTACAAATTGTTATGCTTGAAAGCTTATAGATGAGATATTTTAAATTTCTCTCTTTTCCAGCATTAAGCTGGTTTTGCAATATCACACTTTAGATGCTCAGGTTTTTTCACATTTCTTAAAGCACTAATTATCCTTTTCAAGCACTGATCTTTTTCATATGCTCAATCTTTACAGCAATTACAGTTACAAATTTCATAAACAAATACTATTATAACAATGTGAAGAACAGAGATAATTTCTGAATCATTTTAATGTACTAGGTACATCTCCTGGGTTACATCTTTTCATTTCTCAACTGTTTGTACTTTCCCATTAATACTACATTTTCTCTATTTATCTACAGCCACTGCTACTCTAAACTTGGCTCTTCTGCTCTCCGGTCACTCTGTTGGAGTAAAGGCTCTATCTAAAGGTAGATTATATTTTCATTTATTTTCATGTCTTTCTATGTATAGTAACTGCATTGGGTATCTTCAAGATGAAACAGATTCAGTTGTTCTGGTGTAATTTCCAACCCCTCCATATTTGCAATTGCTCACAGTCAGAAATAGCGTATTACAAAAGAGCTGCTACCTATTAAAATATTGCTGATGGGAATCCATCAATGAAAATGTATGCTCCATTAGTGACATTTCCATTACTGAAATTAGTTATATAGCCAACACAGCCACCTGCTAAGTGTTAAATTAACATTCCTTTCCCTCCCTGCTCTACTATGCTCTACTTCCAACCACTGCTACCCCAGGGAAATAAAATGGGAGTATTTTTAGATATGGAGTTTCTACTACAAAGCAGAAACTTGCCTGTAAAGGTGAATTATCCATACAGCCATAAGGATGTAGTTAGACTGCTACTACGGAGACAGTGGGACAACTGCTGCAGGTAGTTTCTTTCAGGATTTGGAATGTCTCTTTTCAGTTTTATATGTCTCTTTAAAAGCACCTTAAGCCAGAATGAAAACAAGCTTAAAATAACATAGATGTTCACAAGGGGACTAAAATCAGCATACTCTCAGTGGTATAATTAAAGGGGGTTGGAACTAGATGATCTTAAGGTCCTTTCTAACCCTAACTATTCTATAAATCTATGATTCAATTGAGATTATAAACTTCCTGAGAGAAAAACATCCTTAAATAAACTCTTCAGTTCTGCATTAGAGGCTCTTTGTCTCACATTAATAAAAAAGTGTGTGAAACACAAATTCACTACCACATAGGCTGTTGTATCTCATGCTATCCCACAGAATGAGATGGCTAGGCAGTGGGTCCTGTATCTTCACGTGTTACCACAACAATCCTGAATACAGGCATCTCAGAGGAACAGTTACTCCCTAGCTCACCTTAGTGGAAATTTGCTTTTCAGTTCTGACGCTGAGACCCCTTTGGTATTTGGGTAGCACTGGTCATTCAGGCTGCTGTGGTTTCCCTGTCTAGCACCAAAGGTCCCTTGACGTCAGTTCAGTAGTGTGGAAAAAAGATTATGAAGCGCAACCTTCACTCAGGTTTTTAAAACACCCATTTATCTGTGACCAGAGGCTAGCACAGGCTGTTCTATTGCTCTCTATAAATTTCCATTGCCTCTGAAGATTAACCAGCTTGGGAGCTTTTAATATATCATCATTATTACATTTGCCTTTGGTAAATGTACCTAAAACATCTTTCTAGAGGACAAAATTGCAGCATAGCAAGGGAGATGAGAAGCTGCTATTCATAAGCTGCTGTCTAGCAAAGGTTAGCTTATAAAAATGCATGCTGACTTAGGCAGTATTTTTCATTGCCATTTTGGGGATGAAGATTTGGTTATAATAAGATTTCTTACACATCCAGGAGTGTCTGCACACAATATATAAATAAGAGGAAGTGCTGAGCTCTGAAAATAAATCACTTAACTTTGCTTGAAGATTTTTAGGAAACTCTAAGGGCTGTGAAGTTAGAAACATTGCTTAAAATACTTCCATTTGTCTTCAGAAAAGTCAATTTTTGGTGGGCAGTGGCATGCAAAGCCAATAAATACTTCATCAGAGGCATCTTCCAAGGAGAGTCAGGACACAGCACTGAAGAAATGAGTCAAATGCCAGTTCTTGCTTGACTAGGTATTTTGGAAAAATCAACTACCCAGCATCTATGTAGAAAGCTTGGCCGCTCAGTGACTTTCTTCCTTGGACTAAGCATGAGAAAGTATTGTGGTAGCAGAGATCCAGAATTTCATGAGCCTGTCAAGTAAAAGCAGTGCTGGAGCTCAGTACTCTGCCTCCAACAGTATGCATCCATTTGCTTACCTACAGAAAGAAGGAGGAAAAGCAAGCTGAGAACTAATGCTGAGGTCCTCACTTGGCCAGGTTTTACAGTTTTCTGACAACACTTTAGTTTTCAAAACATAAAACACATGTAGAAAGAACGTTCATAAATCATTAAGTGGTCTGGAGTCTTACAGACGCATTCACATGGTATGGGAGTCATTAACATGTTACAATGACAGGGAAAATGTCTAGGAGTTCTTCTGGTGATACAGGACTTAAAGATGACGGCAATATGTTCCTATTATCTAGTTTGCTTTAAAATTTTATTATGTGGAGCTGCACCCTAGAATTTTACATGCAAATTAGTGCCTCTTAATTCTTCCTCCCACATGAACCAAAGCATTAACTGGGCCATGTTTTCAATAAGTGGAGTCCCATATGCGCACATCTCTGCTTACATGTCCAAATCCCAAAGCTGTGCCTGCAGCTGAATGTTTTGGTATCTGTTATTTGCATGAAAATTGTTGTTACTAAGGGTAAAAACACAGGTATGTTTTATATCAAATTATAGGCCTCAGTTTCCTGGAAAGACTTGAGCATATGAATTGATATAAATATGAACAATAGATTGCCTGATATGTTATCTCCTTTTGGGCTCATTCAAGTGGGAAAAATTGGCTCCATAGTTGTGAAATTACTTATCATTTGGATGGTAACACATCCAAACATTACATGCTGACTCAAAACATTGTGGTGTCATTGCACTCCCTGCATCACCAAAAGCATACTGGATTGCCTCGGGCAGATATGTTACAGGGACCCTCCAGCTAAAGTGGAATTGTCCCATAAAATCACAGCTAGCCATTTTGTTGGCAAAGTAGTGAAGTGCATACTCATCTCAAAGAACTGCTGTAAATTGTCTTCCTGGTCACAGGGAGGCAACAGGAAAGGAATATGCTTTGCAGACAGGCATGTATTTGAATCACAGCAGTTCCTTATTTGTACAGCAGCTTACACTTCACTCAAAGTTCTTCCTGAGCATAAAATCACTTGCCAGAGCTTTGCAGGGTCAGAGCAATGTGCACACAATTTTTTTTAAAGTTAAGAAGTCTGGTCATCAGCAATATTCTTAGGTCTCTCCCCTAGGGCACTAATTTCCCAGAGCTTCTTTTATACTCAGTTCCTTTACACAATACTTCAGCTGGTCTGGATTGTAGAAAAAGTTATCTCATCCCATTGGCTGCTAAAGGATAAGCAAAAGGAGGTTCATTTCCCTGGCTAAATTTAATCTGTGAATAGTTCATCATTTTTACAGTTGGCTTTTTCTACTATTTTTCATTAAAGGAACCATGCAAAATAATGCAAATTATTCTGGCAAAGGCATTCACAAAATCAGGTGAAGAATATCTGGTGCCTGCTCCATTTAGTCTTGAATGTTGTCATCACAGGATAATGTTATAAACAAACGTTTTCCAGGATGTGTTTGAGATTTGTGAAGGACATCTGTCTGGTCATCACCTTCCTTCTGTGTCGTGTGTTCCGGAGCTTGGAAAAGCTGCACATTGTCTGCTGCAGGCATGTATTTTGCATATCAACATATGATCTAAAATTTATACAATAGGATTTTTGCACTGGGGCAATTCCTTCCTTTCACCAACACCGATCTTTCCTAGATGCACAGAAATGACAGTCTTAACTAGCTAAAAGGAGGCCCTTCTGAGAGAGCTTCTCCAAGTAGGAGGGAACAGTGCCATCTATTGATTGGGTGGTAAAATGATGTCTCCCATCTGACATTGAAAACACTTCGGGAGTTTTAAGTGCCTTCTTCAGAACACCAGCCTTACTCCAAAGTCTTTGTTTTGATAAGTGTCATGCTTCAGTAATACATTCTTGAGGAGGAAAAGACCTAACCCCCACAGCTCCAAAGTGTGATGCTTTTAGCTATTGAACACTGCAGTCTAGAACATGGCACAGTTACGGAAGGAAAAATAAAAAATAAAAAAGGCCTTATACTGCTTTCTTCCTAATGTTTGACTTAGGTTCTTTCCACTATTTAACTTACTAGCTATCTAGCGAAAATGTAGGTGCATATAATAAGTGGCATTACACACAACAGAATTATTTACTCTACGTGTTTCATTTACTAAGAATCCACAAACAGTATCTCTTACACAAGTCTGAGACTATGCTACCATGGTTAAAGTGGAAATACTTTATTACCAATAGTTTAAAATCCATGTATACATGAACCCAAAAATAGAAAACACTGAAAAAAATCATAGATGAATGCAAACAGAAGTTTTGCATGCCACCAGCTACCACACACTCTATTCAATATATTTCAGATTAAACTAAGTAGTCCTCAGTTGTTTAACTGACAATTTACAAATTTATAAAAACTGGATTTTCTTCCTGTAGTGTATATATATAACACATACATAACAGAATACCATGCAGCATACCATAGCATTCATATAGGATAATCACACACTTACTGTGAGTAAAGCAGTCTTCTCAAGTTCATGCTGATGAACCCTTTGCCTAGTACTTCATGCTGCCATTTCCTAAAATTTTACACACATGCTTATCTAACAAACCTGGTTGTGCCTGCCACCTGATGACCAGCTTCATGGAATATGCAACTATCCAAATATCACTGAAGTTGGCTCTACCCACACAATAACTTTTGATTCTATAGGTGTCTATATAGGGCGGGTTCTTTCTCTGCACCTCTGAAGTGTAAAGGCTCACATGTATATAGAAAAAAGCAGTAGTTGGAGAAGCTGTTACCCCATAGCTAAATAAAACCGGTGCTCGTTCCTCACCTTTAGTGTAGAGTGCAAAAGCTCTGGTTAATCACAGAATCACAGAATGGTTTGGGTTGGAATGGACCTTAAAGCTTATCCAGTTCCAACCCCCCTGCCCTGGGCAGGGACACCTTCTACTAGACCAGGTTGCTCAACGCCCAGTCCAGCCTGGCTTTGAAGCTAAGGCACGTGCCCAGACTTTCCTGGTCTGTCTGAAGGTGGCATCTTGTCTGGGTCAGCACAGACCTGAGCAATGGACACAAGCGCCCACAGGGTGGCACTCAATAACAACACTGTGGAGCGGTACGTCCCTGTATCCCATGTCGGGGATGTAACCAGCTGTGTTCGTCTGAAAGGTTTCAGGATGCTACCCGCGTAACTGCACATGTTCCTCGGAATATTCTGAATTTCAGCTGTATGTTTCCTGTCAAGTTGGAGTTTAAAATTCGCAAGTGCAACACTGTACTTCTTTTGAAGCAGTGAAAAAGAATCACAGGTTGGAGACAGAAGCTGTGACAAAACAAGGTATTGCATGTAACAGAAAACAGCAGTTTGCTCACTGTCCATCTCTTATACTAAAGCCTGCCTTTTACTTCATCCTTTTGTTCCATGATAACAAGTCAGACCAAATCAATCAGCCAAACCTTCACAAATAAGCTCTAATATTGTGTTGATTAAACATTGTTCTAAATACAGTGCTCACCATAAAGAAACAAAGAAAGGCAAGGCTTGTAAGAAGAGGTAATACCTGTTAGCAGGTAATAGTACAGTCACACAAATGCCAATCTTCTGAGCTTACATGCATTCTTCAGGATTTAAACCTGGTCCTTAAACAAATACTAACCTTAAGGCTTTAGGAAATTTCCCTCGTGTCATTTGAAGTGAACTGAACGTCTGAAAAAACTCCTCACCAGTAGCGTTTATGATTTTGCCCGCTAAAACTTGGTATCGGCATAGGCCTCTGTTTTGCACTTGTATGTTAGAGAACAGTAACATATGAACATGGAAATGGCTGCAGGAGGTCACACTGAAGACCCATCCAGTCCAGCAGTGGCCCATAGTAGAGCATAGGGCACATTGTTAATAGGGCAAACAAATACTGATGGCAAATACTTCCGGTTCCTGACAGCATGAAGCTTAGGCATTTGCCAGCGCAGAAGTGGTATTTGTGCTCAGTAGCCTTTGGTGGGGTTTGGTGCTTTGTTTGGGGTTTCTTAATAGATTTGTCTTACTTCCATTTTCTCAACATGGGTCCGTTTGACATTGATCACTGGCATGGCAGCAAGTTCCACATTTAAGCGGGCATTGCTTGAAAAGGTATCTCTTTTTCGTTTGTTTTGAACCAAGAGTATTGCTGGATGCAAGTATGACGCTGCAGTATTACATGCAAGGGGAGAAGCTTTGCACTTTTAAATCAGATAGGAAGGCTGCCTAACCAAACACCCTTACATTTGCTATTTGCACCATATATAATAAAAGAGATGAAATTTTTTTTATATCTTCTCTGAAGTCAGGAGATCAATGCAGCTATAAGCCTCAGCATAAAGGCTGACCTTCAGAACCAAACTAGTATAATGTTTATCCAGGCATAAAGATGCTGTGAGGATAAAGCTTGTTATCTCAGGCCTTTCCAGACTGAGGGAGAAGCGTTATATTTGTGATGATGTATAAGGAAATACGCTGATATAAAGCACTGAGGTGAGATGCTGAGCTGTGCTTGAATCATGCTACAGGATCTTTAGATGTTAAGATAGTTTTACACCTACCCAGTTCTGAGTGTCTCTGTGACTGAGGAGATCTGCCTGTAACCGTTTAAATCTCTCTGAGGCATTCAGGGGGTCACAACACTGCCTTGTATCATCCCCTTCTGCTAAAACATTTTCTGTGACAGGAAACACGTATCATATATATAAAGACAGAAAAAGTTTCAGTCTCTTTAAACTGACTATAAATTAAATCCATCAAGAAGCTCTGTGGTTCCTCCTTTCAACAGTTCAGATCTTAGTGTATTGCTTCCTCTAGAATTCAACCAGCGTAAATGGGGAAAAGAACATTTCCTTGTAAAACAATCTGAAGATTGGTGGTTAAAAGATTTTTTACAGAAAACCTAAAAATATCAAGATGAGGAGCTGGAATTTTCCTGCATTTATTCATGAGTGGCATTTTTCACAATCAAAAAATGGCTTTGGCATTTTCCAGTCCTAAGGTCAGCCAGAAAGCTAGCTGCAGACCTAGGATTTAAAAGCATTTCCTAATTCTGAATAAATCTTTAAACAAAACTAACTGGACCAAATTCCTTCTAGACAAACCTAAATGAAGCCTGTTGAATTATGTCAACAGGAAAAAATTTGACCTATCTTGTTTACAAAACGTTGCGCAAATACAACAAATCAATTGAGTAAACAGTTCCAGAAAGAGTGCAACATCATAATTCAAAATATGTTCTAGGAGACATAAGGGTAGATCGTGAGCTGAAGGCTTGCATCATGGAAAAAGTGCTAAATAAGGACTAAAATCTGCTCTAACACATTTAGCCTTGCTGCTCTTACTTCTTTCTCTAGTTTATTTAGGACAGAAGAAAAATGTACTTACCAGACAGGATCAAATTCACCTCTGGTGTAAGTTAGCTGGATTTAAGACCAAGACTTACTTAGTATTCTGATTGCCAGAGGATGACAGTGAGCATGACTAAAGGACAGAATTCTACCTACATGTGTTAAATACTGAAACCCAATGAAAATACTGCATCCAATCCATGAATTAAAATCATAGAATCATAGAAACATAGAATGGTTTGGGTTGCAAGGGACCTTAAGGATCATCTAGTTCCAACCCTGCTGCCATGGGCAGGGGCATCTTCCATTAGACCAGGTTACTCCAAGACCCATCCAACCTGGCCTTGAACACTGCCAGGGATGGGGCAGCCACAGCTTCCCTGGGCACCCTGTGCCAGTGCCTCACCACCCTCACAGTAAAGAAATTCCTTGTATCTAATATAAATCTACCCTCTTTCAGTTTAAAGCCACTTGCCCTCATCCTGCCACTACAGGCCCTGGTAAAAAGTCCCTCTCCAGTTTCTTATAGGCCCTTTCTCTAGGTACTGGAAGGCTGCTATAAGGTCTCCCCTGAGCCTTCTCTTCTGCAGGCTGAACAAGCCCAACTCTCTCAGCCTTCACAGGAGAGCCCCTGCACAGGAGACCTGGTCCATTGGATTTACAGACATCCTACTCCTGTCCTCAGCTTCTGTGTGGTATTACTCTTCCTGGCAGGAGTTTCTTCTCAGTCCCTGCAAAGCATGGTAAACTGGTATAGGTAGGAGAAACTGCTTTTTGCCAACTCTTTCATAGCTGGGACCTGGGGACCACTATAATGGGAGAACGCTTAGTGGGTAAGCCAGTCAGTAATTCAAGCAGGCATATATCTGTGCTCAACTTTTATGCAATCCTTCTGCTAACAACCAAAAATCAAGTATTAATTAAACATACAGACCTAAACAGGAAGTCTTAGGTCTACAGTACTGTGGGACTGATGCTGCATTGTGGTTTTTGATGGCTATATCACTTTTTGATTCTTAGCCTCCAAGGCTGTGGTAGCTGAGTTTGAGAGCTCTTCAGCAGGGGCAGCCGGAACTAAAGAAGGCATATTCTCCCTTCCCCAAGCTCCACTGTGTGTCACTAGTGCTCACATACAGCTTTTCCATGGATTAAGACCAATCCATTCCAAAGGTTTGCTTCCTCTTTCCATAGGTCAGGGCCAGTCTGTTCTGGCTTGTCAGACAGATTTTACACTCTTGCATGCAGGACCAGTCCAGCAGTTTCAGGTGGGTGCTACTTGTCTGCAGACTCCATGCTGGCTGTCTGAATCCTTCAATTTTTTGCAGACTGGATACAGTTATTTTAGTTCTACTATTTTTGTGCAACTATGCCAAGCAAACAGATATTACACAATATTTCATTTACTAAAACAAACAGTCTTGTGATATGTCTGGGTGCAAGGCAAACAGGATGCCTCATGTTTCTGTTTTAACCCAAGCAGGCTTGTGGTATATCTGGGTACAATGTAAATAAAATATATTTCTCAAACAGGTATTCTCACTGAACAGCTATCCCTTCTGACTGTTGATTCCTGCCATTCTGTGAACACACTAGCTGATCACACAACTGAGTCCAGTATGATTTTCCTTCTTTTGTCAAATCACTTTTCACTCAGCATAGAGTTAGTCACTGACTCACCTGAAAACAGCTTCCACTCCTCCTCTACATGAGCCACTAAAAGCTACCTTCTCACCATCAGGTAGAAGCAAAAGTTAAATTTGTATTTAAATGTTGGGTTTGGGTTTTTTTAAAGAGAATGGGTCACTCATGCTCATATGTTAAGATTATGACTGTATACTTCTCTGACAACTTGGTAATGGTAATGATTACTTGTTTAATGAGGGCTGGATATAAATACTAGGCAGAATTTATAATCTCTTGTTCTTCAACTGTGAACCACAGCAGATGGTTTCACTCTATGCAGATTAAGAGCAAAGTAACACATTTTGTATTTCCAGAATAAATAGGAATAACTTAACGCCAATTCAGTTAGATCATACAAAATAGGAAAGACAGCATTCTGAGCACTGTGTATCTACTGATTTGAGGAGATTTTGACATTACAGATATTACATTTGGCAGTTTAGAATCATCCACACCACAAATGGATGAGAAACTGTGAGAGAGAAGAATGAATCTGCAATAGGACTGGGATTTGGTTCTCCTTTCCTTTACACCCCTCTTCCACTCAAGCCTTTACTGTAATTTCCAATAGAGCTCTTTTTCTGCAAGGACCCATGTTAGAACTAGTTTGTCATTGGAACAGTTCCTCTGAGTAAAGCCCCTTTTACGTCCTATCCATGTCTCCAGGAGTTTAAATCAAAGCATGAAACAGGAGAGGACAGATAGGGATAGACTGGGAAGCACAAGGAAACAACACAACAGTACGCATCAATGTGACTGGTATCAGTTCTAGCAGTCTTAACCGTTGTTATGGGGTTTTTAGGTATCAGAGCAAAGAAGAACTTTAACAAGAAATTGAAAGGTTATTTTAGATATTCATACATATAGGAAATTTCTCCCCAGTGGACAGTACAGGGAAAGCATGAAAGAAGTGGGCACTGCAGACTGGTATCACAGTGTAATAGTAGGAGATCTTGATGGAGGAGACCTTGATGGCACCAAGGTCCTGCACATGCAGACTGCCCAGGAGCCCACATGTGTTTGATCTGGGAGCACAGCTCACCCATCCTGCCACCCAGATGGATGAATTTATGCCAAACATGAGCTGGCAATTCCAAGCCAGGAAATCTCTTGTCACTCTGTATGAGGACAGCAACCAGGACGGAGACAGCATTCTTCCGTATGACAACACCTGCAGTGGAGATGGGCATTTCTGTGGATGAGTTAGTGCCACGATTTACCTCTGAGGAGTGACAGATTGGAACAATGTAGTGCAGATTGGACCATGGATTTTGTCAGGCAGGATCCATGCTGCAGGATAATACCTAGTGTGTTTGCTGGTCCCACAGTTCCTGTTGTCACCCAGTTTCTAACACAGAAATAGCTGTTGTACAATTGAATCAAAATAACCACGGGTATAGGATAGAAGAAATACAGTATGTTACAAGGGAAGCTTTATAACAGGGGAGAGACTTTGCAAGTGAAACAAGCTTTTGGATAATAAAGGAAATCAGAACTTTCCCATATTTTTGCGGCCAAATTTAGGGAAACAGTATTTTCAGCAATATTCTGAATGGCTGTGAATTGGAAAAGATTGAAATCACAAGGACATTTACTCAGGAGACAGAAAAGAATGTGACGGTTACTGAAAGAAATAATAGGCATAGGTGTCAGCAAAGTACAAGGGCAGAAGCTGCATTAAAGTGCTGGGCTGCTTTTGATGAAACCCCAGATACCAACTGTAAATTGTTTGTTAAATACACTGAGAGATTAAAAGAGAAAGGATGATGAGGCAATAACCAGGAAAGGCAGGTGAGTTCAAGGGCACTATTTTAAAATGGGAGAGGTCAAATCATGCCTGGATCTGCGAAGAGGAGAAGCAGAGTGAGGAGAAGACTAAAGATGATTAAAGACAGTGTGCTGAGTGGGCAACAGAAACTAAAAGAGAGGATGAGACTAAGTCATTAGGAACATGACAGAAAAAAAAAATAAGTAATTTGAAACCTTAGCATCTCTCATGGCAGGAATAGCAAGCTGCAGATGGGCATATATGGTTTTGGGTCTGGTACATGGCTCCTCTGTCTCCTGTTCCCATGCGGTGATCATGAATCACCGTGTCAGCTTTAGATCGGCCCAGACTGGCACAGTCATGCAGCTGGAACTCAGACTTTGTGCTGAGTCCTGGAAAGGCACAAGTATGCAGGGGACACAGCCATGGGAGGCTTTTGTGTTGTAAGCAGGACCTGTGCACCACGATGCTCCTGTCTATTTGGCCGTGACTTGTTTCACCACAGGTTTCAAAGTATGGAACAGATGGATCCTAATAATCCACAAAGGTATCAAATCAGCCTGTCTCTTCCCAACACACTTAATTACTCTCAAAGCTTTGGATATAAGACAAATGTAATTCCTGTGCTTGTAATTGTCATCCATAGAGCTGTGAAGGTAACTGACTTGGCATGCATGTTTTGATTTACATTAAGTAAGATAGATTTCTTCCCTGGGAATCCACTTTGATGCAAGGGAAAGGCTAATATGACCTGGTGATAGCAACAACTATGCCAACAGAAGCGTTAAGTCCTGGAAAGATCACCCAAGGTGAAGAGATGATTAAAGGATGAATAAAAAACAGCTTCTGGTCATCCAAGATGGTGTCCACGAAATAGGCAGGGGGGGAAACAAGTGGAAAAAAAAATATTGAAATACAGTATAACTGTTATAATAAACAGAGTAATAAACAGGGATGGCAGAAACTTATTTGTGCCCTAGGGAAACTGACAGAGAGAGAAGCATTTGTTTTCAGACAAGATATTAGCACATTAGAAAGTCAGCGAAAGATACTAACACATTAAAGGCCTTACTAGGCAACGTAAAAACATCCCTTTAAACTGCATAATAGCAATAGTATAATAATAATTTGACCAGAAGTCAAATTCATTCCCGATAAATTTTATTCCCTCTAGGAAAAAAATGAAGATGTTGTCTCCTTGCATGCACACACTCACTGTGCTGTGTTTTTTCTTACTTTTTTTTTTTTTTGTAAACTCAACCCCAAGAGGTTTGAGGCATTTTATTTCTTTTTAAGTAGGTCACTGTCTTTCCTTTTCTGCAGTGCCTTCTTTCCAAAACAACTTGTAGCCTAAACTTTCTTCTCTTTACAACAGGGGAAAAAGAAAAAAGCCCTGCAGAAATTTCAAATCTACTTCAGCAATTCTACCCTATTCCATTTTAACCTCACTCCCTCAATACTGACCAAGCTATTCTCAAATTCTTGCCTTTCCATCTGCTAGTCCACAGATAAGGATTTGGGGAGGAAGGCATCCTAGAGAGATGAAAGGTGTGTACTGCACAAAAGAGGAAACTTGTTCTTGAAAAGTAAGACAAGGCAATGCAAGTTGTTACTAAAGCTGTCACCATTCTGGTCAAGCATGATCTTTGCAAAAAGACAGTGACACACTGACTGTCAGGAGCTTAAAAGAAAACAGCCTAAAACTCCATCCCATTATGTCCTTCCTGCATTTATCTCCATTGAAAATTGCCATTACCTCTCCTTCCACCTCCCAGAAGACCTGCAGAACTTCTTGATACAATAACCCACAAAATGTCAAAAACATAGTTTATCCAGCATGAGATGGGGAGAGATTACAATGAGGGAGTGACAACAATTACGATACATGCAGGTAGTAAATGTGTACAGGGGAGGTCATCTCTGATTGCTTGCCTGAAAGGTGGAGAGAGTGCATTGGTAACTTGGTTGCTTAGGATGCTAGAGGCTGTAACACCACTGCTTGCATTTGGCCAGCATGCTTAAGCCCAGCTTGTAAATCAAGGACCATGCCTGGAGCTTGTGAAACCAAGTAGAGCAACATTCAGACTCTCTTCTCTGCCAGAACAAGATGTGAGGTTCACAGGCACTGTGGGAGGAAGACATCAATAATAAATGAACTAAATAATGAAGACTAGCTGTACCTAATTATAGTTCTAGCTGCCCTTTTGAATAAAGAAAGTTCAAAGCTCCTGCAAAAAGATGCTGACCACTTTTCTGAATGGTGTTTGAACTTCACGGATTATTAACATGAGAAAGTCAGGAGATGCTAGTGGAAGTCACAGCAGCCTTTCATGACCTTACTGAAGAGAGAGGCAGTGTCTCTTACAGCAGTTTGTTTACACATCAAAACATTCTTAAGCTTAAATAAATATTTAACTTGAATACAATATACAATACAACTAACTTGAAGCAATATATGAATTAAAATTAAATTGTGTAGGGTATTTGGAAGCTGTTCTTCCTTATAGCTCTTGGTACCTGACTTGGGAGACTTAGTAAAGTAGCTCTTCAGGCTCTGTACATAGTCAGGAGAGAGTCAGTTAACCACAGAAGGAGTGCAGGTTTCTAGCCAGGGCATTTAAGTGCCTAATGCTAAGTGTGTGAATGTATTTAACTCCTCATCCTTCTTTATTAATAGTTTAATTGAGAAGGATTTATTCCTAGTGCCCTTTCCATGCTGCAAATCAGAGATTATGGCTGATAACTGGGAACTGAATTTCTCTCAGACCAGGGGAAAAATGTTGTCCACAGAATAGGATGTTGGGTTATAGGTTGGTGTACTTGTGTTCTTGTCCAGTTCTTGGTGACTTCTTGTGACTAACTGGGGGTCAGTATACACTTGCTTCACATTTTTCTACATGTAAGATAAACATAGTAATTCCTAATCACATTCTAAAAGAGGTCTTCATCTTTGGATAACAAAGTCTTGATTATACATCAACTACAATTATTTCATTCACAGCACAATTATCTATGCATATGGGCACATTGGAGTTATTGTCACATATTTCTAAATAATGTGAGTAGTAGAAATTAAGGACAGTTTAAGGTTCTTTCTAAACTTTAAGTGCATTTTCACTTTCATGCATAATATGAAATGTACTTTCACATGATGGTGAAATTTAAACTGCTAGAGCATACTGAAACAACTGCATTTGCAGAAAGATCTAATCAAGGGTCTTATAAAATTTTACTTTGTGCAACTAGTAAACACCATTAAGATGTTTTTCATCATCCCCTATTCTTTCAGTGGAAGAGTGTTTCATAGTGCTGTGTAGGCTTCCTCATTAGACCTCAGTAACACTAAACCAGCATCTAGGAACATAAGCAATATGTACGCATGCTGAGTAAAGTGCAGTGTGTCGTAAAAGTACACAGTAAAGGAAAAAACGTTGCTAATCTGTAATGCCATTTGTGTATGGAACAGATTATATCACGAAGGAATGCCAACAAGTCATTTTTTAATTTAAGCACAGATTACTTTTAAATATATATCAAACTTCATGATATAACACAAAATAACTGGCTAAACTGGCTAAAATGAATATTTTACTGAGTTCAGTGGGTATTATGTAAAGGATGCTGAGGCTATAAACATTTTATCTGCATTTACAGCTTGAGCCTATTTTCATTATCATTCACCATTTACTGGTACTGCTGCCATTTGCTTCAAGCATACTGTAGAACAGTGATGCAAATTTGTCATCTCTAATACTCAAGCCATGGAAGCAAAGTAATCATAAAATAACTGAAATATATTTGCTGCATGCAATGTGAAAGCGCGTATCTCACAAACCAGTAGACCTCGTCCTTGGATGAAGAAAGTCAGTTCAGTTCTCTCTTCTGCAGTGGAGCTATACCACTCTCCACCTGCACAGAAGCTATGGCCAGTTACCTGTGGCAGTGACATGCTCCTTCTTTATAAATGTCTTTTCAGATGCTCTTAACAACTACACCTTTCAGGTTTCTCTGGTATAGTAAGCACTATTATCCCAGGCAGCCTTCCCCTGCAGCAGTATTCGCAGTATCCCCTGATGTTCGCTTCCAGTTTGGTGGCTAAGTAATTGTGGGATTGTTGTTTTTTTCCAATGTGCCTTTCCAGTCCCTATACTTCTGTAGTTATTTCTCTGAAGTAAAATGTTCTGCAGAAGAGGTTGCATGTACAACCTCAACACTAACTATACAGTCATCTTTTGTTGGAAGAGCTCCTTCTATGATGCTAAAAATATCTATTCTAATATTTACTATTCTCAGGTGTGTTAAATGAGGCAGTTCACTAACTGCTTTGTCTCTACCTTGCTTACAGAAATGGGTCTCAGATGATACTTCACACTAATTCTACTCTGTAGTACATGTAATTAAATCTAATGTATCATAAAGATAGCAGCACTTTTTAATCTCAAACACTCCTGGGTATATAAGCCAGTTTTGGTACAGTCACAATGTGAAGACTGCAACTGAGAATGTTTTGTTTTCCAATGTTTTTAGGCCTTAATTATTTAATATGATCTCTTCTGTTTGTCCCCTGTGTTTTCACACTTCCTAAAATAGATCACTGAACTAGTTCAGTATGAACATACTAATGTATAATGCTCAGGTTTCAGAAAGATTTTAATAGCCTTTTCTTTTTTACAGCAGAGCTGATTGAAGGTGTGTCAATGCAGTAAGAAGCCTGTGATACCATTTCGCAGTGCTTATGTTCTCTCCAGATGACCTGTTTTCAGAAGAATCTTCAAATGGCTTGCAAACATTCACAGTCCCTACACTGCAAATTACTTATGGTTTCTATAACAATGTTAGAGCATGTATTATAAAACAATTAAAATTTAATGGTTTCAGTCTAATTGTAATGCCGTGGCTGGAGGTACTGCTGTTGAATGTCAGAAAATATACAGCAAATGCCTGTACATAAATAACAGATTGAAGATTAATGAGTGCCAATCTCTTTATTTTTGTATTTCAGGGCAGAGAGTAATGTAACAGTCATTAAATATCCCTAGTATGACTGCATTTAAAACAAAAGCCTGATGGCAATTATTTGACATAATATGCATACTAATGAAGAAATCCAGTGACATACTGAATAGTTATTTGGTTGCAAGCATAATTGTCTAGCGTATATTTGCTAAAAAGAATAGTACTCTCCATCTCTCCCTTACTAGCCCATACAATTAATACTTGTGAGGATACTGAGGAGAAGGTGGAAGATTACTGGAAGAGGTGGTCTGGCCATTTCTCACCAGTCGTTGCACACCTGGAGACAGGCAGAAGTACATCATCTGCTGCATTTCCAGACCCTTGTCCAAAGAATAAACACAAGGAGTCTTGTTCTCTGGAATGCAGCTTCCCTCATTGATGGGTCACACTGGGAAGAGAGTGGTCTGAAATCATTATGGTCCATAAAAGACCCTCTCAGGTACTTACTGATAGTGGTTTTGAGCCACTGTATACACACGCTGTAGGCAGGCCTTTGGCACTTAAGGTCAGTGCATGTAGAAGGCAGAACGCACAAAGCAGTGTCTTATCACTGCAGTCCCTGATGGAAAGTCCTTCTCTGGCACCCCGGTAGGCCCCCTTCAGATACTGGTAGGCTGCTGAAGCCATGAAGACAACCAAATTTTAAGTCTTCCTTTTTCCGACCAAGGAAGGTCAAAACATAGGTGCAAAGAGTTAAAACATTCAATACCCCAATCAACAAAACTGGGCTGAAAGGAGGAAAACAGAGGACCCAAAAAGCCTCACAAGTTTCTGCGATTTCCCTCTATTTACCACAGGTCCTTGCTTCCAAAGGGTTTTATTGGTTTGTTTGTGTTTTTTTCCTCCTGTGGGTTGCTTCTGTTACTTGACACGAACCGTCCAGCTCTGACAGTGCAGAAGGGGCAGCCCGGGTAACTTCCCCTCGCAGAGCAGGCCGCCACGACACCCGCCAGCGCAGTGACCGAGCGGCGACCCCACTCGTTCGCGATCCACGTCCAGCACGGCGGACAGCGAAAACCCACCGCCGACACCGCCCAACCACCAACGGCCGCCGATACCGCCGATAACGCCAACGGCCGCCCTCCCGCCGAGGGGCCCGGCTCGCGGGCGGGAGAGGATACGCGCGCGCGCAGGGGCGCGTCGCCAGCGCATGCGCGGAGCGCGTCTCCTTGTCGCTGCGCGGAGGGCGAGGGGAGGGCTCAAGGAGAAGGGAAGGGGGTGAAGGGGGGCTTCGTTGCTTCTGCTGTCGCCATGTTCCTGTGGGATTCCCTGCGCGCAGCGGCCGCACGCTCGGTAAGGGGGAGGCCGTTGCTGTGGCGGAGGCTATACGTCTGTTCCCCGCCGGCAGACGCGGCTGGAGGAGGCCGCGGGAGTGGGGACAGGCCGCGGCGGGCGGGGTGGACTTGGGGGGGAAGCCGGTGCTACCTTCGTAGTGGGAGGGCGGCCAGGGCCTGCGGTAGGGCTCGGCCACGGGGAAGAAAGGCCGGGGACAAGTGGTGGAAGGGCGTCACTGCCGGGTGTTTGTCTCGCCCTCAAGGCCCCGCGGCTTGTCGGGGTTATCTGACAGGCTCTGGAGTGGTGCTGCCTGCGACAGGTTGAAGAGGCTGCAGCAGCAACTGCGTGGTGTTTATTGTAGGTTATCGGGAAGCTTCCCATACGGAAGTAAAGTTTCTGATTTGTCTATATGTCAGACTCTCCATTGGAAGGAAGCCCCATAATTTGTGTTTCATTCCCGAGTCAGCGCTTCACAGCAGTAGAAATCCTTTAGGCTCATCCTGTTTCTTCTTCAGTCTGAAGTTACAGGTGTGGTTCTTGAAAACAACAATATCTTTGGATAGAATAAGGGTTTTTCATTTTGAAGGAGCACTGCATACATGTGTTACATTTATTTAGCATACTTTAATATGATTTATACCAGAGCATCACATTCTCATTTGCATGTACCTTTCAGCATTGCAGAATTTCAGTTATATTTGCATGCTCTACTCAAGTCTTTTCCCTGTATTTTATGTGCTGTCTGGCACACTGAGGGCACTCAAACTGCCATGCCAGTGCACTTCATTTGATGTTTCATCTCAGTTGTTAAAGATGGTAGCCTGAAAGTCTCTTGAAGAGGTGGCATTTGGGAATGATCTGCAGTCAGCAGTTATCCATGTATCCCGGAGTTCATTTTGGCCTCTGACAAAGAATGGCAGATGAATTGCTTTCCTAGCTGCTGCTTTCAGATGACCCAGAAGTGGAGAGCAAAGAGGAAATCGGTGCATACAATACACATAACTACGTGGTAGATCTAGTGCTTCCCGGAAGTACTGATCATATGACAGCAGCCAGCCTGTGAAATTACACTGTAGGTGAAACGACATGAGCTGCTGCTGAAAGCATTAAGCTGATCAGGTTGCTCTTACAGAAGGGAAGGGACTGTAGTTCCCTGGCACTTAGGCTTGGGTTTCAGATCTCACCCTGTGACTATATTCTCACTAGTTTGATGCTGATCTGCTTGGAGTCCCACAAATTTTGTACAGTAACAGAAATTAATTAGTTAAAGAGGGATTTTTTTATATATATGCTATACTTTAGGAAATATAAAAATTGATCTAGAATTCAATATAATAGTAATATGAAATTAAATTTGTTATAGAATGATTGCTTATGACAAGATAATATTAACAAGTTATCTTAGTAATACTGGCCAGAATCTAGAAATCTTGATCTGTTTTGGCATGACAGATCCAGACAGAAAGTACAGAGAATAGCTAAATAACTTGCATATAGATGTGTGTTCTGATGAGATCTCAGATTTGTGTTTATATTTGTCCTCATATGCCTCATCATACTGCTCAGTTAGATAAAAGCTGCAGAAGCATGTCAATGAGAAAGAACCACTGTAGTTCTGGTAGTTTCTGCAGACTTTAAAGTACTTATGATATAAACTAACAAAGTAGAAAATTCTTCATTAAATGCTTGATGAGAATTTGTCTTCGAGGCACTTCAATTAAGCTGTGGCAGAGTATTACCTGAAGTTAAATCCTTTTACTTCTATGTTGTCTAAAACGGTCAAAGTGAATTAAGAGATTTTCTCTCCTAATAGTAGAGGAAAGCTCCTAATAGTTTCTTCTTGACTTAGTTTAAATTATTAATTATGATAGTAGTATTAATAGTTTACAGTTAGAGAAGAAATCAAGCTGGTTCTGAAAGCAGCCACTAGCAGTATGTAAATTATTAACTATTAAATACTTTGTACTTTATTTTGTTTGTAGATAAGACAAGTCCGATACTTACATAGAACAGCAGGATGCAATACCAGTGGAGGAGCCTTATTTGTGGTAAGTCATTTTCTATCCTACTGTGAGGGGAATGTGTAAGACTTGGCATATGCTTTTTTAATCTGCTTGAAAGCTTCTGGTAAACAGAACTTTGCTATAGAAGCCTGCTGGCATTTACACAGAAGTGTTTTTTTTTCAATAGAACTTTTTATTATGGTTGTGATGGGGTATTAAAAGGGTTGTTGTTTTTTTTTGGTTTTGGCCTTGTGTTTCTTTCCTTGTATAGTGAAAACTCATGGTAATGGTGATACTAGTAGTATTTGGGTGTGATTGCAGATAAGACTCTGCTTAAACTGTATTTCATTATAAAACAGTTCTTGTTGCCCTTTATAATTGGTGTTACTTGAATTTGTAATTGGAGGTCATGAAACTTTTTGCAGGTGTAATTTCTTGCTTTCTGACATGGGCTGCAGAATTACTGTTAGGTCCAGGTTTAGCCGTGCTTACTGTGAGTTGAACCATGCAGTTCTTGTTCATTTTATATGTGATATAGCATGTTGCATAATGATTAATAATTGATGCCATTAGGCATTATCAGAGGCATCCCTGTGTGTATATATATATATATATATATATAAATAGTAATAGCAATTGCAAAAAAGAAAAAGCACTCCAATTTAAATGTGTAAAGCCAATGTGTTGTCTACTTCTGAAAAGAACCAGAAGCATCTCCAGAGGTGTATTCTGCCCCATTCTGCCCTGTTTAGAGCTTTAGCTAGTCTGTGGTTTAACAGCTGAGTAATTCGGTGGTTTTCCAGTGCTTGCTAGAAATCAGCACTTTACTAGAGAATTGACCACTTTGTTGAAAGCAGGTGCTCAGCATTTTTGGACAGATTTTTGCTGTTGTTGCCTTTCTGCAACTGCCTCTACAGCTTTTCTCATACAACTAAGTTAATGGGATTAAAATACATGCTTTTTATACTTTTCCAGAAACTTGAGCAAGCATCGATGATTTGTAGAGTGAGAGCTGGTATTCAAGGAATAGAGAAAACAGTGTAGGCTGACAACTTAGGAAACTTCAAGTGTAGTCTGAGGTTGGTGAAGACAGGCAAAAGGTGTCTTTGGCATCCTAATGCGTGTTGGTGCCTGGCACATGAAGCTAAATAGCTTTGTAAATTCTCCAGCTATTTTTCAAGATTTATGTAACTGTTTAAATTATTTGCTGGAGGGAGGAGCCTTAAAATAGAGGAAGGAAAGTAGAGAAGTGAAGTTGTGTGTTCTAGTTAGCTACTTGTGATTTGCAGCTCTTTATTTAATGGCATCACTGACTTCCTTTATTTTTATTCTACAACAGCAGTTTTGCTAGAAGAGCATAGAAAATTGTTCCAGGGGGAGGGGGAAAGGGGAAAGTGTGTGTGGTATTTTATGGGGGGAGGGGGGGCAGTTGTTTTTTTTAACAGGTTCATATTTGTTCCTCTGTGAAGCAAAAAGCTATGAGAAGGGAGATGTCAGTGCATGTGTAGTTAGGGCAAACAATTACAACTAGAAACCTTTAAAGCAAGTTTCAGATGTTGTTTAACACAGCAGATTTCAAGGGAAACTCTTCCTGCTGATTTGAACTGAATGTATTATTTTAATCAACACTAGGTGTTTATATACAAAAAAGATTTCTCAGGGCGGGCGGGGGGGGGAGAAACAGCAACATTTAAAAAGGAAAAGTAAGTCTTAGTTTCCTGGAATTTATATAAAGTGTCAGAGGTTGTTAAAAAGTGCTTGTGGAGGAATAGTGGACTTACCTGGGAGTAACTAACCTTGTGGTAGCCCTCTTTGTATGTCAGTTTATACATACAAGTCTCTTGGTTTTGTTTTGCAAAGCATATTGGTGGTTCTTGTTTCACTTTCTCTATATGAAATCTATCTGTGAGGACAGGAAATACATACAGCATGTTTGTTTTGTAACAGCAGGGGACCTGGCTAGAAGGGGACCTGGTTGTCATAAAATCTAGTATTAAAAGGCAGTTCCGATTTACATGCCTGTGCATCCCTTCACAAACTTTTTTCATGCAAGTTTTGTTTTCCTTACACATTATCAGAAAAATATAGAAATAACAGAACTACTACTGATACACCTTTTTATTCTGAACTAAACAAGAAGAGACTTAAACTTAGTACCATCACAGATGGACAGATCACTCTTCCAAAAGAAGTACATATGTGAAGCTTAAAACTAGGTAGATTGTTTGCCTATAGTAATGCAAAAGAGCTGTTCCAAAACTGGCATTTCTGATGGCCAGGGAAGGCCTGATTTCAAATATACTTTTATTTATAACAGTTGTCTACCTTTCTTTAAATGTGCCCTCTCTGCCTTTGACTTCTAAGCTGTGTTTAGCCCCTTAACAGCTAAAACATAGCTCTTCTACTTCATCGTTTTAAACAGATGGGCTGAGTTTCCTTAACACATAGGCTGCCCTGATGTGGGCTTTGTCATAGGGCTGCACAGCAGGTTAGAGATCTATGTATTAACAGTTTCAATTACTTGTGAAGATGGTCAGTGAAATACTTGGGTCTGAGAGTACTTCCACCATTTTTCAATTTATTGGGGAGCACGACAAGGGAACTGGGAAAAGAAATGAATAAAGTTTGACCTTGCTTTTCAGTAAATGTCTGTAATTGGCAGACACAGCTGTTTGCACTTAGTTTGTATAGGGAGGAAGCCTTAATGTATTGGTTTCTTTTGATGAGCGTATCTTCTATGAGGAAAAGCTGAGAGAGCTGTGACTATTAGAGAAGGCTGGGGGAGGGGGTACCTTCAGATCCCTTCAAAAGAGATCCAGGCTCTACTGAGTGATGCCCAGTGACAGGACCAGAGGCAGTGGCCTCAGAGAACATCAGGAAACACTTTTTTGTAACTGTGAGGGTCACCAAGGACTGGCACAGGCTGCTCATAGAGGTTGTGGTGTCTCCCACCTTGGAGATACGCAGAAACCATCTGGACATGGCCCTGGCCAAGCAGCTGTGGGTGGCCGTGCTTGAACAGGAGAGTTCAGCCTGGATGACCTCCAGAGGTCCCTTCCAACCTCAACCACTCTGTGATTGAATAAAGTATTCTCTCCAATACTGTGTCCTTAACTTTGATCTTGCTCACCAGAATCTGTCTCCAAAAAAAAGGGAGACATGCACCCGTATCATTCAGAAGTAAACCAGTTCATGCAAGTCTTGAATAAGAGGTGCATCATCAGACAAATCAAGACTAGGGAATGTGCGATTGACAAAATCCTTACAGCTCAGTAGGCCTAGAACTCTAAGCTTTTGATAAAAACTATCAAACTCTCTGAAGCACAGAAATAGATGAAGCCCATTTAGGAAATGGAAAACAATCTGAAGGGGGCCTGCAAGGATGCTGGGAAGGGACTCTGCATCAGGGACTGAAGCAATAGGAAAAGGGGTAATGGGTTTACACTTAAACAGGGGAAATTCAAGTTAGATACAAGGAAGAAGTTCTTTACTGTGAGGATGGTGAGGCACCGGAATAGGCCCAGGGAAGCTGTGAATGCTCCATCCCTGGCAGTGTTCAAGGCCAGGCTGGACAGAGCCTTGGGTGACATGGTTTAGTGTGAGGTGTCCCTGTCCGTGGCAGGGGGGTTGGAACTAGGTGATCTTAAGGTCCTTTCCAACCCCAACTATTCTATGATCTCAATAGTGTTCACCTGTGCTGTAGCCTTTACAGTGTATTTTGGAGCCTTGCTGCACAGAAGTGACTGTGTGACAGCTGTAGCTTTGGATATAAAGTCTTTATTATTCCTCTTCACATGTAAAATACCCATTTAGAGATGATACACTGAAATAAAAAGCTGTGCTAGACAAAGAGGGAGATTTCAATAAATCAAATATATTTGCAAAAGAAATTAAGTACAATTGTAACTGTATCAAATAGCTATGGAAGGCAAAATAGCAGCCTGAAATAAAACAGGCATGCAGACTTGAGAAGGAAAAGTTAAGTTACGGAAATACTTATCATGAATCATGGATTTGATCTGTTCAGCTAAAATACAGCCAGGTCCGGAAGGGGAAAAAACTTAAAAGCTGCACAGTATTTCCAAACAGTTTTTTCTCCATCACCCTCTTTTTGAGAACTTTCATTAAAATTGCCACAAAACCCTCACCACCATTACAAATGAGGAGTCAAATCATTTATCTTGGCCAGTCTAAAATTGTGACAGCTGTGTTCCTCAAAGCTGTCTTGTGTTATCTAGTAGACCACACAATAAGCAGTAAATTCACACTTAATAAATTATTACTGTGTTCAAAGGGAATCAGTTATCTTACTGTAATTCCTGTTATTTGGGGGGAAAGTCATCGTTAGTGGTGAAGTACATAATGACTGTGGCTTTATATTAGACTTGGGACCGTGGTAGGTGTGCATGTTACCAAATTGAGAGAGGCAGTAGTACTCTGCTCCTGGATATAGACAGTATAAGCAAAGGGAATCTCTCATTAGACCAGCAGATGTAATTGAAGTATTTGGCCTTTTGATATTTCCATATTAAAATTTCTAAACCCAGGAATAGCTATGGGCCACACATATTTTAAGTTCTGCACTGATGACAGTCTTTCAGTATGCAAGTATTTTGCAATGTTAAGATTTGTCATTCAACCCTTCGCTGCTCAACAAGAACGCAGCATGGAAACTGCAACATCACCCTGGGCTACTTGAGAAAATGATCAAAGTGCAAGTGAGTGGAATGGGTTTCTTTCTCCTAAATATCATTTTAAAGTTTTTATTATTAGCTGGTTGTGACTTGCTTTTAACATCAAGGCTCAAGTATAGTTTGCATTATTCCCCAAGATTTCCATTTAATTTGCAAATTTCTCAATTTGAAAACTGTATAAAGTTTGGAATGAATCTTAACTACAAGTATTTCAAGGATATTGTAATGAGCAGATAAGAGAGAAATGAAAGTTTTGGGCAGGAAGTTTTTCTGGTGAATAAGGATTTTTATCAGAACTAAGATTTTATTATAGGAAAATGTCACTTCAAGACTTCTGAATTCTCATGGGAAAAAAAAAAACAGGCTATCAATATTTTTGATATCTTTCCCAGAGACGTTTAATCCTTTGAGTTCTATGAAATCTTTACCTGGAATATATTGGTTTTATTCAAGCAATTCAACTGTAACTGTCTATTGAGAAGACATTTTACAACAGTAAATCTGTCCTGAATTTCTTCACAACCTGTTTTTTACACATTTTCTTTTTCTTCTCCTGAAGCACAGAGATACTCCTGAAAATAATCCAGATACTCCATTTGAATTCACACCTGAAAACCAAAAGGTATGCAGACAAAAAGCAGGGAAATGCTCAGACTTTGTCTTTAGATCAGTACTGATGTATTTTTCCCTCTTTCCCTTTAAAAAGCGGATAGAAGCAATCATAAACAACTACCCAGGGGGACACAAGTCTGCAGCTGTCATGGCAGTACTAGATCTGGCCCAGAGACAGCATGGATGGTTGCCCATATCAGCTATGAACAAGGTATTTAGTACTCAATTCTCTTTCAAGCACAGTTTTATTGTTTTCTTTCAGTATCTTACTAGAATATTGGCTTTTCTTTATCAAAGCATGCTAATGTGGAAATTTACACGTGGGACAGAATTGTCAGAGTTCCATATGAGGCTACATTTAAAAAAATGGAAGGGAAAACTAACGCAGAAAACCCGGGGCTCTGTTTTCTACACAGTGTTAGCCTGTTGTTAGAAACTACAGATAAAATAAAAATTACATGAGCCCTGTATAGATTTCCCAGACACATCCTGGAAGTTGGAACAGAAACTTGAAAGATTTTTGTCTGCTGCTGAAGTTTGGGAAAGAAGAAAGGTAAGGATGATGGGGGCTTTCTCCTCACAGGTTAGTGACACTATGCACATTACCAGGATCATGCTTTACAGTCTTTAGGCCTGTAAAGACTGCAGACTGACCAGCCTTACTGTGATACATGTCACGAGCATACAAGTAGTATAACACTTCCCAGCAAATGCCTGGAAGACTTACAAATTATTAAAATGGTTTCAAAGTAAGCAGGCGCACTGTTCCAAAGTGATAGGTTGCATGGCAGTAATCAAATAACAAGAAATAAAAAATACTGTTTATATAAATAAATTGTTACATTATGTATTAGTCTGGCATATCATCAGTTTTAAAATGAGAAGCTTTAAACTCAATTAAGATACACTAAGTGAGGAGTGTGAGCATTTACAGAAAATAGTGAAGGAGTTATGGGCACATTTAGAGGATGGCATTTTAGGTCAGCTGCTGTTTGTACAGTGTAGCATAAAACTTCAAATCTCTATTAATACTGAATGGGAAAAGGTCTCTATTTACTCTGAAGTTTCGGATTGATATTATTAAAGTGAACGAATATTTTTCATGGTCTGTTATTTGCCTGCTAATAGAGACTGGAACATAAAACAGTTACCTTTGAAAACAGAGCCAGTTCTCAACCTGAGCAGTTTGCCAGGGTTCCAGGTTAATGAGGTCAGGGACCTCATTGCACCAGAACTGTCTCCATGGAGATAGTGCTCCCCCCCGGCCCCGTTTATTAGCTGTGACGCCAATCTGTAGAAGTAGCCATGGTGTGCCACAGAACCTGAGGCAGACCTGCTGTCTGAATTAGGTGACCATAGCAGCAACCTGTAAGTATTCCCTTACAGAAGGCTTATGTGGGTTAGTGTAGGCAGATTCGCACAAGTTTGTTCACTCATACAGCAAAAGAGCAGAAATGTGATATGAGCTGGAGCTGACAATGAAACCTAGAAACCCTGCTGACTCCTTGCATCTGCTTGTGTATGATGCTAGATGCTGGAGGGGAAGTGACCTGAGCTCCTCGCTGTGCTAATCCATGGCTCAGTGGAGTTTCTTCTCACGTGTGGTGACTCCAGAGTAACTCCGGTGTCTCTACTTGGCACTTGAATATAGCTGTACACTGATACCCATCCCCTCCTTCTTACTTACCTGTTGCTGCAGGGGACAGGTGACTTTACAGGTTTGTTAAATGCCTTTACTGATGCTGTGCGAGAATTCAGTATAGTCTGTTTTCTCCTTACAGGTTGCTGAAGTATTAGAAATGCCTCCTATGAGAGTGTATGAAGTAGCAACCTTCTATACAATGTATAATCGCAAACCTGTTGGGAAGTACCATATTCAGGTCTGCACTACCACACCTTGCATGCTGCGAGACTCTGACAGTATTTTAGAAGCCATTAAGAAGAAACTTGGTATGACACAGATTTGCAATATACTTGTAATTTTTTTAACGTTTGTTTAATGAAGTAAAATTACTCATGGTGGGAACAGCAATAGTATTGAAAATAGAGTGTAAGTATTGGAGAAGAGGTGCTAAACACTTCAAATTTGAGATTCTCCCTTCAGTCCTTATTTGTAAAGATTTCAGTATAGCAGAGCAGAAAAGGCCATTGCCTGGAATGCCATTTACTGACCTTAAAGTGGTTTTAAAGACAGTTTGCCAGGAAGCTCATTATTCTAATGTGACTCTTGGACTGAGAAAGTGAGTGCTATGCCATATACAGGAGAGGACTCTGAATGCTATGGCTTTTTTTTTTATATACAAAATAAGATTTTTGAGGTATATGCTATATGAAAATTGTAAGGCTGTTCTTTTTTTTTTTTTTTTTACTTCAAAGTGATAGAATCGGAATAGTTTGGGTTGGAAGGGACCAGAAAGATGATCTAGTTCCAAGCTCCCTGCCTTTGTCAGGGACACCTTCCACTAGGACAGGTTGCTCCAAGCTCTGTCCAACCTGCGCTGCCAGGGACAGGGCAGCCGCAGCTAACTTGGGCAGCCTGCTCCATTGCCTCACCACTCTCACAATAAAGTCTTCCTAATATCTAATCTAAATCTACCCTATTTCAGTTTAAAGCCATTCCCCTTTGTCCTCTCCCTACCTGCCCTTGTGAAAAGTCCCTCTCCAGATTTCTTGTAGGCCCGCTTTAGGTACTGGAAGGCTGCTGTATGGTCTCCCCTGAGACTTCTCCAGGCTGAACAAGCCCAATTCTCAGCCTGTCTTCATAGTAGAGGTGCTCCAGCCCTTTTTTTCCTCCTTATTGGACGGTTATGAGGAAAAGTGGGGATAAGATCAGCAACTAACAACTCTTCCCTTTCTATGAAATTACAAGCTATGCTAACCCTTCCTAAGAAGCAATGTGAGAACAGCTGCAGAATAGCTGCTTATTATCTTGCATTTCACATATTCTGTGGTCTGGAAAAGGCATATTTAGATGAAATTTAGCTGAAGTTTGTTACTGCAAAGATAGCTTAATTTTAACTGAAACTCTTAGCTTGAGAAATCAAAGCATTAAAGATAATAGTGTAGTTCATACTGAGACAGGCCTTACTTAAGACTTTCATTAGTGTTGTTCCTGCTCCCCCAGTAACTGTAGAGGAAAAATGCTTTTCAGCATTCTTCTTTCCATGGAGTGTTTTGTTGAGATCAGACTCAAATGTTATGGTGGCTGAACTGTCCTCTGGGGAAGGTATTTGTCTGGATCACTAAAACAAAAACATGTCATGGAAGCTAAGTCTGTGTATAGTGTTGTTCAATATATAAGCCTTGGTGTATAAAATTGGAAGTTGTTTATGAATTTGTAGCTAAGAATTTTCATGCTTGAATCTTGGTTAATTTGGGAATTTTATACTCAGTGCCATATTAACATATTTCATACCAGCACATGAAAGCTGTTTTCTCTATTTTCCATTCTATTGTATTGATTACTAAAAATGTTCCCAACTAGAGCTGTTCTGTTTCTTAGAATTGTCATTTCATGGTTATTTTTCAGTAAGTCGTAACTGTAAACCTATAACCAAGGTCTCCAAAATGTGTATGAAAACTGACTTCACAGTTTGTTAGAATCTTTTGTTGAATGGAAATATTTTGGACTCATTGAAGAGGACTTAACTATGCAGCTGTTTTTAAGGGCAAAACACAAGTAATGAGAAGTCTCTGAAGTACTTATACTTTATTAATCTTGTTCAATAACCACTGCTGAACCTAATATTCTTTATTGGTTTAGGTATAAAAGTTGGGGAAACAACACCCGATAAACTCTTCACGCTAATAGAAGTGGAATGTTTAGGTGCTTGTGTAAATGCACCAATGGTACAAATAAATGATAATTACTATGTAAGTATTGCATTCCCTTTTTAAAGATGAAACTTCTTTGCTGGGTTGTGTTTGCATTTGTTTCAGACTCTGAAGTTCTGGTCAGTTACTTCAAATTCCTACTGGCAAAGACAACTTCCAACCTAGAACATCTTTTAGTTTCTTAGCCTCCTCCTAGCACACTTTATCTGTAGCACAGTGTATTGGAATATTTTTCCTTTCTGTTACTGTGTTGATTTTACAAGTGTGGTAATGTGTTTCTGTGACAGTAGTCTGCCCATAAATCTGGGATTTTTAGATAGGTATTTGATAAGCTTTTAAAAGCACTTTAGAGCAGTCTGATGGAAAGCATGGGCAGGCTTAACACTATTTTTAACTTTTAGACTTCTAAATTTGGCTGACCTGAATTATGCCTGACCTAGATGCCATCAGACCAAAGGAATTAATGTATTGACTGAATTCAGCTTAAAAAAAAACCCCAAAACAACAACCATCCCAAACAAAAACCCACAAAACCAACTTATTTTTAAAATATTTTATTGTTATCACAGTCTGATTAATTTTTATGAACTGTACTCTTGAACTATACCCACAACTGCTTTTGTCACAGCTGACACCATTATGTACCACTATGGATACAGTGGGTAGACAGAGATCCAGCTCACTGAGGTACCAAGGAAACTGAAAACACAAGCCCATGTTACAGATGACCTGCATCAACATTGTTAGTTTTTACATAATTTCTGCAATATATATAAAACAAATTTTAACATTAAAATGACAGTAGGTTTTTTAATTTTCCTAATTCTTTAAACAAGTATGCATGTTAATGGACAGGGTCAAAATTCACCACACCTGAGAGCCCCTAATCTGATGAATTTTGAATGCTGCAATTACTGCAATTGCTGACTTTGCAGGGTCTTTTTTCTGTTTGGTCAGTTATTTGTTTTCTTTTTTTGTTTTTTTTTTTTTTTTACAGGAAGATTTGACACCTAAAGATATCGAAGACATAATTGATGAACTGAAGGCTGGCAAAGTTCCCAAACCTGGCCCAAGGTATGCTCTGTTTGTATAATACTGGCCAACTACTTGAAGGCTGATGCTTCTGAAAAACTAGATTCCTGTTCCAGTGATTTGAGGTCATAACCTACAGATAAAAGGCATTAATTCACATCCTGAACAGAATGGCATGTATTCAGTGCCTTGCGGTATCTTCAAAGCCAAAAAGAACTGAAAGGAACAGAGAATTTGCATATTCTTCATGCACTAGAGGAGCATGAAATGTGAAAACATTTAATTCTGATTTGGCTTAGTACTTAATAACTGAATGGTATCACCTGTTGCCTTTTTATTTTTCTAGCTCATGGGAATCAACAAATTCCTGTTGTTTGGTGTCTTTTAAATTTCTGACAAAACCCAGAAAGATTGCAAGTTTGTGGAAGGGTTATTTCTGAACTGTTAATTTCCACTGCTCTCTGTTAGCCCAACTACACACGTTTGTGTGAATGGGGGAATTAATTTGACTTGGATGTGTTACCTATTCCTATTGTTTCATCATAATGTTTTGGTTTTTTTTTTTTTTTAATACAAGAACAACAGTCTTAAAACAATTAGTTTCCAAACACAGGGAAGCATCTTTAACAAAAATATGACCACTGTAATCAGATACTGCCTTTGGTATTACTGGGATCAGCATCACTTTTGTCTGGCCAACCTATAAATCAATAAAAAAAGAAAACCAGTCATCCTATCTTGTATTTCAGTTATGAAACTATTTGTCACGAAAGAATGAAAGAAAAAAGTGGCTTCAGGCTTAAGTCAGATGCACACAGTATGTGAGGTGATAACAGTACTAGCACTGGATAAAACACTGTTTTTCATTTTTCAGGAGTGGACGTTTCTCTTGTGAGCCAGCTGGTGGCCTTACTTCTCTGACTGAGCCACCGAAAGGACCAGGTTTTGGAGTTCGAGCTGATCTCTAAGGATTTTGTAATATAAGATAAACTGTCTGAAAATAATAAACTCATTCTAAATTTCAGTAAAATTATATGCATTCTAGTACTTCTTTTAAAAATCAAGAAAGCAACAGCAGTTAGAACACCTAACTTATGTGGTTTTAACTACTGCAAAGCATAATCATAATTCTAGATTATAAGAAAAGTGGTTCTGTCGAATGTGAAGTGGCTCACTGAAAGAGTCCACTTACAGTCACTGAGAGGTGATAGCTGCATCTTTTGATCTGTCATTAAAAAAACCTTTTATCTTTTTCTAAGGTTCTTTGAAGAAGCAACAAAACTGCCTAAATTACTGGCACATCTGGCAAATGCACAAGGAAACAAAATGAAAGGAAATTATCTGGCAAAGCTTCATTGCTTACTACTTTTAATTGCAATTTAAAAACAAAAACAAAAAAAGGTGATCAAGCATAAAAAATCTGGTAGGTTCCGTCAGAAGTGTTTCTTGAATCTAATGCTTCCTACTACCATTCAGTGAACAGGGAAGATGTGAGAATTATCTTTTTATCATGTTAACCAAAAAAAAACTCAAATAGCAGTACTACTCTACAAAAAAGAATGAACAGTAACCATTTCCTGTACAAATTTATTCAATACAGCCAAGGTATGCGGGGGGGAACAAAGTATACTAGAACAGTTTAATATTTAGCTAATTGTAATATATAAAACTAGGTATCTGGTTCGCAGATCTTTCTTTGACCTTACTGCTGTGTACCTGCTACTTTTAAGAACAAAATTTGTGTGAAACTGAGGTTCTTCTCCCAATACAAAAAAATCAAAGATAACTTTTTTAAAAAATTATTGTATACTGATACTTGTATATAAAGCATTTGACACATTTTACAAGTGTATGTATATGTACGCACACACATTTCAATGTAAATGAGGAAACATGAACATGTCAGTTACCAGAGACTATACTTTGTCTGCCTCTACTAAAATCTGCCATGGAACTTACATGATTATAATTAATGTGGTAGATGGAGCTCAATTGTATTATTTATATTTTATTCTGTATTATATTTAGTTTGGTTTGATACTCTGATTAACAGTTCTTTCCTAAACTGTTTTCCCTTGCCCAAGTTTTGCATCTACAGATTTCCCTGCATAATGGTTATCTCTTATAGTCTGTTCATGCCCTACCTTTGTTTCAATAGACTCTGTGAAGTTCTTTGATATACTGTTTAAGTAGTGTTACTGTTGGTAGTTCTGAGAGCAAAATATATAAGAATATCATTTGTATGTAAAACTTGCTTTCCCTTCTACATTACTAAATTTATAAAATGAAATAATTGAACTGCATACAAATGGAAAAGTAAATTCAATAAATATAACTCACGAGTGAAGCAGTCACCCAATAAGAATGAAAAAACCTGATCTTATATGTAAATGTTATAAAGCACTGTGCCTATGAGAAAATAACGCATGGATTGAAATATTATCTGTAAAGTTGCTGAATGCTCTTCTTCAAGGTCACTTGAGTGTCTAATAGCCAGATGCCTTGTAGCAGACTAGCCAGCTGGCACTTCTCTGGAGACATGAGATAGCACACTGCGTTTTGATGTAGAGATGCTTATTTTTATATACCAGTCTAACTAAGCTGTTTCTCAATAACAACAAAGCTGTATTCCTATTCATACAGGATTACCATATTCTAATCTAGTATGAAAGCAGACAACTATTTTCAAAGTATACACTGAACATAAATGAAGACTTTGCATGTGTTATGGAACTACTGTGTGCTGCAGTTATTCAGCATTTTGTAACAGAAACTGACGGGATTGCATAACTGTGTTGAAAAGAAACATAGTTTTAGACCTGCCAAGTGTGAAACTTTCAAGTATTCCAAAACAAAACTCAACTGCCAGACTCCTCCCATTCGTAAAGCTGGACAACAGGATTCATTGCCTCCTCCCACTTTGCTCTTATTCATTCCCTCTATACACAAAAAATCTTGAATGTCTGTCTCATGAGCAAAACATGAACCTCAGCGGTTTCCCATTTGCTGGAGATCACCTTAATGATGTTCCATAGACAGGTATGTCACTCATTTTGATGCAGCACATCATAGTCTGCCACTCATTTGACCAGAAAAAGATAATTTGGTATTATCCTTACAGTGTGGTACAAATCTGATACACCACTGTTTAATTTCAATACTGTAGTGCAGCTCTAGCATTTTGAAATATGTGAAGAGAAATATGCAAATAACCATTGTTCTTCTCTCCCATCTAAACCCACCTTATTCATCAACTGCATGAAGCTTTATGGTTCTGGTTTCCACATCAAGTTTGGCTATCATTGTATTACGATAAATACTTGAAAAGAAAAACAAAAACCAAAACCCCATCTTGTGTTATTTCAGCTTTTGTTGAAATCTGAACATTGCAAATTTGAAACATGTCAACTAGAAATACAGATTCTGCGACATTTGTTACTTGTCATTGTTTACTATATAAAAAAATACTTTCATAATAACTTACATCTGACTGTGATAAGGATTAAAACAGTGATTGTTATGGAAGAGTTCCAGAATAGTGTAAGAATTGTAATATATCCAGGTTCTCTTTTCTAGTCTTGAACAGCTGCAAGTAATACTCTGTACTTGCTTTTAGTAGTACTGAATATTTCAGCTAACAAATACTAGTAAGACATCAGTTCCGTTATCCTCAACAGCAGAGGGTTACTAATAGCAATGCTAGGCAGCTAACCAGTCAAATACTTCTAAATCTGCAGTTTTGATGTACCAGTTAGTATCTTGGACTGTAAGAGCACTGGGTGGCCAGTTAAGTGAAAAATGAGTTCTAGATGATCTTAAGGTCCTTTCCAACCATAACTATTCTATGGTTCTTTAAACTGATAATAGAGGAGCAACAGGCCTGATTCTGTGGGTTTTAGTGGTCTTGTTTATCCCTCTTCTGGAATGGGGAAAAAAAAATGAAAGAATTCATGTGCTATATTATCTAAAAGTGGAAGAAAAAAAAAAAGGCGGCTTTTTCCCACCCCAGTTAAAAGACTATAGAGAAAATTTTAAGAAAAATAGGTTTGGGAAAGGAAAAGAGATTTAGAACATGGAAGCACAAAGAAACCACTGGGCCAAGCCAGTGGGTGGTGGTTGCTCCTTTGGTGAAGATGGAAGAAAGTCTGGAGTAATGGGAGACTCCACTACATACCCAACAGTGTTGCATAATGAAGTGTTTCCATGACCTCTACACGCTACTAGAAAAATGTCACCTGGAACCACACTGTCACTAAATAGGAAGAAGCACTGAAATTCAGTTCCACCGGTGCAGTGTTAGCTGGGCCACTCACTGGCTGACCTGCCACTTACCCACCAAAAGCACGTATGCTTTCACCAGCATGATGTTCTGCTAGTTCTTGGGATAAAGTTCTTAGACTTTTGTACTATAATCAGAGATTTTCAGTCACTGAATTCCTAGATGTGAGTTCAGCAATGACAGAGTCCAACTAGATGCTGCACACATTCATGTTGATTAAGACCAGCAGCTCACACTGCTGGTAACACAAGATGTTTCACCATGGAGGGCAGATCAAGGGAAGCACAGTGCAGCTACAAAGGCATTTTACAGCTGTGCTGTATGTAAAAGGAGGGGGCTCTGGAGACAAGGGGAAGAAACCCATGTAGGGGAGCAATTAGCACTTAACTGACTAAGGCTTAAGGAACCCTTTTTTAGTTAGATATTAAATCTTAACATCTGCTGCAGATGTTGCTCACAAGATTCCTTCCCTGTTTTGTCAGCTGCTGGTTGTGAAAATCCTGAAATGCTACTCATGCGGATGCATGAGGATCAGGATGCAGTGCTACACCACCACACTATACTTGTAGCCTGTCATGTTTTAGAGGGTGAATCAGCAATGGCAACCCTGTATAGTATTGTGAGAAGGAAAAATATTCTTCCTCGGTAAATAGTTGTTAGTCCACTTACATTGTTAGCCCCTAGCCTGTCCACTCCTCAGTGTGCTTGCCATCTCATGTGATGACCTCTGCAATCAAGCTGACATGAAGAATATGAAGCAAGTGCAACTCCCTTTGTGATGTACTCAGGGGTGCTGGAATTCCTGCTCCAGGTCACCTGACAGAACTCCTGGTACACTAACAGAATCAAATGAAGGCAGTTGCTTTACCACAAAAGTGATCTGCACCAGCAGATCATACATTACAGTAACATTCTTGAAAGCATGTGAGAGAAATCTGCCTGAACAGATTAGGCAGATCAACAGTAAAATGTGAAGCGTGGGAATACCTGGGATTTGCGATGCCATTCTCTACTCGGGCTGGAAAATGATGGGTGGAGAAAGTCTACATAATAGATAGCCTTAATCAAAGCAGTCTTTTAATTCCAAAAAAAGCATCTGAGAAATTCACCCATCTGACTTGCACAGTAAATATTAAGGAATTCTTGCTTTCTACACAACTAACAGAAGAAAGAAATCCAGTAGCAGACTGAGCATGGCAATTAAGACTCCACTAAGTAGAAGGGTTTTGTTTAGTTGCTTTCTCAAACATTACCCCTGAGACAGCCCATGTATCTTTAGTCCCCCACACCCATCCAGGACGCACAAGTACCAAACTACATGTGACTAAATTCTTTTAAGTCTTAACGTGTAATACTATTTTAATAAGCAGTTACAAAGCCTTTCACAAGTGTAGATGAATGACCCATTTTCAAAGTTGCAACTAGGACTAACGTCAGCCTACTCCTGTAACCCCTTCTGATGCATTTGTATGACGTCTCCCTTATTGGCGCAAGCAAGACGCCCCTAAAAGCTACACACTTTTTGGTGTCCCTGCCCATGGCAGGGGGGCTGGAACTAGATGATCTTAAGGTCCTTTCCAACTCTAACTATTCTACGATTCTATGTTGTTCTTAAACCTGGAAGCGGGCCCGAGCTCCAGACAGCAGGCTCTGCGGGGCTGGGGCCCGCACACCCACACAAGCGGCCCTGGAGCGATGTGCTGCACCCGCCAGGGTGCGAAGGGCAGAGGGGGCGGACGAGATCCCTGCCTAAGGGCGGCGCGGCAAAACGCACCGACAAGGCCCAGGAACGGCGGGCTCATCCGCCCGCAGCCCCTCCGCGCCAGTGCCCCGAAGGAGAGCGCCCCCCCCGGCGCCGCGCCACACGCACCTGCGGCCAGCGGCTGCTCCGAGAGGCTGCGGGACCTTTCGCTGCAAGGTGCCGGCACGCAACGATCCTGTCCTGCCGCCTGCGAACACTCACACCGGACACCCAAGCAGCACATACCCACGCCCGCCTCATTCAGACGCGCCGCCAAGCTGCGCCCACCACGCAGGCGCAGTGCGCCAACCGTTAAAACTCACTGCGCCACCGCCGCCAGAAAACCCCTCCCCGAGGAGGGAGGGAGCGACCGGCACCGCCGTGGCGGCACAGCGGGGCGGTGGGGAGGGTCGCGGCAGCGGCTCTAGACCAGTTACCGTCAGGCGTTCCGCCGTCGCCCGCTCCCTGCCCCTCCACCAGGCGCGAGGCACCTGGGCCGCCGCCATTTCCAGAAGGTTCCAGCGACAGCCGCCGAGCGCAGCCCGGCTGCCCCAGCGCGTGCGCGCCGCTCGCGCCCTTCGCTCGCCACTCTCTTACGCGGGCCCACGCCTACCCCCCCCCCCCCCAAGTCCCCGCCACTGGCACCCTGCGAGCCCGTTCTCCCCCGTGCGCACAGGAGCGAGTGCGCTCCTCCCGAGGGGCCCGGCGGAGGGGAAGGGCGCGCCCGTGCCCGTGCCCCCCGGGCCGGGGGAACAGAGCAGAGCCGTTGCCTCTTTCCCTCCCCAGCGGCAGCCAGAGCGTTGTAACGCCCGCGCCCCGTGCCCTGTGTGAGGGCCACGTGGGCGGGGGGCGGCCAATGAGAGCGCCGCGGAGCCCGGCTCGAGCACCGACGTTGGGGAAGGGGGAGGGGAGCGGCAACGGCAGCGCAGAGGGAGGGCGGGCGGGCGGGGGAGGGGAGGGGTGTTTTCAAACCCGGCAGCCACAGCGGCCGGAGCCGGGGCTGAGCCCGAGCCCCTGGGCACCGGCGGCTCTGGCGGGCGGTGGCCGCTCTCCTGCCGGGATCCGCCGCCACAGAGAGAGGACGGGGTAAGCGGCGGGAGGAGAAGGAGGACGCGTCCCGCCGCCGGCTCCCTAGAGAAGGTGAGGACCGAAGCGCACCTCCCCGACCCTCCCCGGTGCGCGGCGCGGCCCCCCGATCCCACCTGCCGCCGTGGTGCCGCGGGGTGACGCCCCCTTGTCTCCACACAGCGGACAGTGGGGCGTCCGGGGAGCCCTCACCGCGTGCCGCCTCAGGGGGTGTAGCCGCTGCCTTGCCCTCCCGAGCATCGGGCACCGCGCCGCCCCTACTGAGTTCGGAGGGCAGGCTGCCGGGCGCCGGAGGCACGGCGGCGGTCAGCGGCGCTGGGCTGTCAGCCTGTCAGAGCCGCGGCGGGAGCCATGGCCGCCGCTGTCACCGTCTGGCGGCCGCGCCTCTCGCCCGCCCAGCCCAGCCCCTGCCCCGCCGTCCCGCGGGGGGCCCGCTAGCGGTGCCGGGGGCCGGGGCGGCCGTTGTGGCGGGAGGCACGGCCGGGGCGGTGGTGTGGAAGGTGGCGAGGGCTGTACGGGCGGCCGAGGCGCGGGTGCCGAGCGCGGCATGGCGGTGTACACACGCTCGCACACACAAATACGTGCCGCCGCCCCGTCTCCGTTTCGGGAATTTCGGCAGCTCGCTCCAGCCTCTGGAGTCGCTCCGCCGCTTTCGGCCGTGCCGCCCTGCCGGGGTGGCCTGGCCTCCTCAGATCGAGACCTGGGGCGAGCGGGTGAGGCGTTCCCGGCGGCTTCCGTTGCATGCTCGCGGCTGCCCGGCTGTTCTGCAGAAGAATACGTTGAGCTTGCCTGGTGTGCCAGTGCAAGGCAGCCGCCGCTGGTGTGGAGCACTGCAACTCGCGCGGCACAGGTGACACTAGGCAACAAAGGAAGGGCAAGAAAAGAGAGAATGCCAGGCTCAGCTGCACGGTTCTTTATGTAGTTCTAGCTTGACTGCAGGAATATTGCTAATAGTCTTTTATTTAGTGTTTGTTACAGACTGGATAGCTGACAAGAAATTAAAGGGTATTATTTATTTATTTATTTATTTAAACTCCCAAATAAAAAGAGTAGTTCAATATCAGTATTGTCAGATAGAGGTCTTGTGGAAATTGTCTGGATGCTGTCACTGTGCCTGCCTTCTGCAGGCTATGGGATGTGGAGGAAAATCTGAATTATATGCCTCTGAATTACAAGGTAGTTTGTGGGATAATGCAGTTCTTTAATGAAGACAAGTAAGTAAGTTATGATTCTTGTAGGAACAAAAAGCTATCAGACAGATGTGGAATGGTCCAAATGTACTTATGTTCCAGGAAAAATTGTTTAATCTTGGAATACTAGGAAAGGGTGAGATCATCATGTCTATAAGAAATCATTAACTTTTATTAAAATAATTCACTATTATTGACATGTCATGATTTCGGGGGAGAGGTTGTGCATTTCTGCTCTCAAGTTTTGAAGCAGCAAGAGTTTAGGTAGTTTTCAGTATACAGATTGATAGCAGTTTGGTTGTCCTCACATTTTACTTACTCTAGGTGGGAACATAGTGAGCTACCCACAGGTGCTGGGCAGCTGCAAAGAACTAATGGCCATGTGCTTGCTTTCCTTCTTCCACTGTATTCATTTGCAATAGTTCAGTGGATAGTAGTCACCAGGATGATAGATCCAATGAGAAACTTAACATGAGCCGACAGTGTGTGCTTGCAGCCCAGAAGGCCAACCGTATCCTGGGCTGCATCAAAAGGAGCGTGACCAGCAGGTCGAAGGAGGTGATCCTGCCCCTCTACTCTGCTCTCATGAGACCTCACCTGGAGTATTGTGTGCAGTTCTGGTGTCCTCAAGATAAAAAGGACATGGAACTGTTGGAACAAGTTAGAGGAGGGCCACAAAGATGATCAGGGGACTGGAGCACCTCCCGTATGAAGATAGGCTGAGAAAGTTGGGGCTGTTCAGCCTGGGGAAGAGAAGGCTGTGTGGAGACCTCATAGCAGCCTTCCAGTATCTGAAGGGGCCTATAGGGATGCTGGAGAGGGACTCTTCATTAGGGATTGTAGTGATAGGACAAGGAGTGATGGGTTAAAACTTAAACAGGGGAAGTTTAGATTGGATATGAGGAAGAAATTCTTTACTGTGATGGTGGTGAGGCACTGGAATGGGTTTCCCAAGGAAATTGTGAATGCTTCATCCCTGGCAGTGTTCAAGGCCAGGCTGGACAGAGCCTTGGGTGGCATGGTTTAGTGTAAGGTGTCCCTGCCCATGGCAGGGGGGTTGGAACTTGATGATCTTAAGGTCTTTTCCAACCCTAACTATTCTATGATTCTAAGATCCTCAAGATGAAGTGAGATGTCAGGGCATTTCACCTGTGCTCCTTACTTGAGGCTTGTGCAGATGCTGAGTGTCACTCACTTTATTTCATTCTTTAGATGGAAACTCATACTCTCAGCTACCCTTGTGACTTTATCAGCTGGAGACCTTAATGTCACCCTATGTGAATTTACTAGGTTTCTGTGCAAGGTTGAGAAACTGTCTTCTCAAAAAAAATTCCAGGGTTTGAGGTATAGCAGGATCCTTCATTGGGAACATAATGGTAAACCCATTGACCATCTGTGTCTTCCCCTACTCCCCCTTTAATACTTCTGCTTTTCTGTATGTCTTGCAAGGTAAAATGTCAAGGCGTGCCAATGTTTTTCTCAGCACCCAGGGGACTATAGTGGCATTCTTGTGGTGCTGTCAGGTTTTTTGGTGTATGGTATGTGAGTTCCTTGTCTGATTTCCTAGGTTTTCTCTAGTAATCACTGAATGCAGACAGTTGATCATGGAGCCTTTGGTTCTTTCACAAAGATGACAGCTCAATCTTTCAGATACAAGGATTTCTGCCATCTCTTTGTGTGTTCTTCACCCACCCATAGGTTTACTCAAAATTATTTGTGAACTCTGAATACTACGGACAGCACAGCTTAGGACAGATGTTGAGTAAGAAAGCAAGATCTGTGCAACAAACTGAAGTTCATTTATGATTTCTTCCAGCAGGCTTGCACAATAAATTAACTTCTTTGAGGAAAAGGTCTTTTAATAAGCAGGCTGAACGAGTGCTTATGAAGCTTCAATGTTTGTTTGGCATTACTTGGAGGGGATACTAGTATGTTACCACTTACCTTAGGATTAAAAGAATATATTGAAAATATAATATCTGTGTTTACTAAATTAGAGGTCACCAGTCATAGTCTCAAACAGCAGCTTCTTTGCCGCATTAGGTGTCTAAACTGCTACAAAACCCATAAACTGTTCCAGCTTTAGCTTTACTAGAGGAAAAGTCCTGGATATCCTTCTAGTGGAAATGTGGGCACGTCACCTAGAAATGGCTGAGTTAGAGCATCTTCCTCAAAATTTGACATACAGATATATGAAAGCAAATGTTGAATGGTTTGCCATGTTTAGACAGTGTTAGGCTGATGAAATTGACTGAGAGATGAGCACAGTTGGTCCTCTGTAAAATAGGAAAAAACTATTGACCAGAAAATATGTAATGATTAACCTGCTACCACACTGTTAATATACACACTCAGAACAACTTTTGATATTTTTTTGATCTTATGTTATGAAGAGGTGGGCTGGGCATGAATGCTTGGTGTTTCTTCTTTTCTATGTTCTATTGCAGATGGAGTAGTATAAATTTTGGTTGGTCATTTAGTCTCCAAATCAAACTATATCTTTTTAACTACATCATTAGACTCTACTTAGGCTCTAGCAACAGATGGTATGAAATAAATATTAGCACAAACTCTGTCTTGCATTTTGTGTTATGACACTGAATAGTTTTATTAACAGAACAACAGAAGTCAGAGCCCTGCTAACATATTTAGCTTTTTTTTTCTTACCAGTTCATCATTACTCTAGAACTTAGAGAAGTCTTAGAAGGTGCCTCCAAAGCTTGTGGAGCCATACTTTGTATCTTAGCTGTACAGTTGAAGACCCTTATTGCCACCTTGCATGAAACCTAAATATTAATTTAAGGAGAGGTTTGAAGTCCTTGAGAGTATAACTGTGCCTTGGCTTATTTTGAGTTTCTCCCTGGATCTGACAAAGCATCCTTATATCTTCTGCAACTACTTTTATCTTTAGCAAGCAATATTGAATGAACTCTCCTCGGTTTCATGGCTGCTACTTGGAGTGCTGTAGGTAGTGATAATGCCACAAGAGGACTGATTTACACTAAGAAAAGTCATTAGCAATGTTAGAAACAATTATGAGCTATATTGGAGACAAAAAGTAAAAATGCAAGCTGAAGCGAAAGACTTGAGATATTTTCTTCCTTGCTCCTGTCATGTGCTTTCCACTTGCTGGTAGCCTAGTGGAGATGGAGAGTATTGAAATTTCTTCTTGTTCTGTATCTTGCCTTTATGAGGCTGTAAAACATCAGAGATTAGAAAGCACTTATTTCTCCTCTCTGAGCTTCAAAATGTATTAAGTGCAACAGAAACCAAATAACACTTTGCATTTCCACTATTGTTGTGGTAGAAATCTTAGAAAGTCCCATTGCTTTGATGACAATGAAAATGGGCTTACTTATGTGAAGTCGTTTCCAATAGTTTCCTTTTTCTTTCAAAGCCTTTTGTATTAGTCCTACTTAAAAAGTATCTGGCTTTTCAAACCTTTCAAACTCTGATTGATAAATAACTTCCTTAGCTGGCTCATGGAAATGCCTTCTTCTTGCTTATGTTTGCTTCAAGACTGTGTGGAACAAAGATAGCTAAATGAGAGAAATCATCTTTCTGTGGTGCTCTGCTGTTCAGCAACCTACTAATCTGGGTTCTTACTACAAGTTTAATTACAAAGGAAAAATGGAAAGTTCTCTTTCTAGTGCGGGTAATGCTAATCCATTCATCTTCTGACTTCAAGAAGGGACAGGTGTCTTGACAACTGTATTACCTACCTTTTTTTAATAAATAAAGAATACTGTCTTTTGTCTGGAAAATAACTGCTTCTTTGCTTTCTAGTCCCTGTGATTCTCCAGACAACATAGTAAAACATTAATGAAGGTTAATTGCACTACTCGTTGTAGCTTTACAGCTCTAAATAGTTATACTTGTATGCAAACAGTGTTCTGGATATTCTCTGTTCTCTATTTCCACTCCATCTGTTTCCTCGCAGTCTCTTTTCCCCCAAAGAAAAATTATTCCCATAAAGGAACTGACAGACCATTTTGTTCTGTTACTTTTGTGATATGTGGTGATAGCCAAGAGGTGGCAATAAAGACCGTAAAATATTTTGCCTGTCTTCACAGTTTAGCCAGGACAAAAACCTCTGTTATCCATCTAGGGACCTGTAGGTAAGCCTAGTCAGATGCCTGCTGTTTTTCCCTGCACCTGCTGCTTTAGGTCTTACACATGAATGGTAGCACTCAGGTGTGCTGTTTACCCATGGTGAATCCTGCTGAAGTTGGAGGTCTGTAAGTAGGTGTTGGCAGTTCATCTGTTTTTAGATCATGAAGGGCCTTTGCATGGTTTTAAGATTATGTTCCTTCTGGCAGTGCTGCAGGTAAGTTGTGGGGTTTTTTTGGTTTTAGGTTGGAAAATTATCATTAGTTTATAGAGATTTAAATGGAAATTACTGAGGTTCTAGTAATCATGTATACAGTAGGTTAGAAATGTCTTGTTTTGCAGATATTTAGAAGCTTTCCATAGAGGATGTAGATTCCTGTAGAAGGAATTTAAACTCAAGATAAGCCTATTGACAATTGAGTTTGGCAAAGTACTGATAGAAAGGCTTGTAAGTTTTCCTTTGGTAGTCACTGTGATAATGGAATAGTCTGTCTTAGTTGACAAAGGTCTACATAGTTACATCTAATTAGGATGTAACTAAAATCTACTTAGTTACATCTTTAAGGATCCACTAGATTAAAAGTTTACACCTCCACTTCTCCATTTTACTTAAAGGGAGTATCATGTTATGATAAACATCTGTGCAGGTGCTTCTTTGCAACCTGTAGCTCATTCTAAAAAAGACTCAAGAGGAAGCAAGCACCTGTGAACATACAAGTTTTTAAACTTGTAGATTAAAAAGGAGGACTAATGAATTTTGCAATAAGTGGTTTTTGCTCTTAAGAGCCAGGGTTCTTGGGCAAGCACGACTCATTTCTTTCCCAGAACAGATCTCTTCTTTAGAGGATCAAGAATCTCCATTATTTTGAGAGGCCATCCAGAATAAAGGGAGATCCCTTCAGATGCCCTGGAAACTTATGTATCAGTATGTCTGATTCTCAGAGTAAAAAAGTAAGGTTGTTTTCCTATGTAAATGTTTATTTTGACAGGTAGGTATATCCCTCTGTAGGACGATGATGTTTGTATTCTACGCAGATGTCTTAATGATATGATTCAACTTGCATATGACATCTGTACTCACAAGCTACACAGGTTCTTCTAAGCCACCTGTGTAGGTCTTTGTTGGAGTAAATTCTGTCCTGACTACATAGCAGTTAAGTCGCTGGAGAATATAGAAGGCTTAAACTTTTTTGTATGGTGAACATATCAGCATGAGGAGACAGCTACCAGTAGACATGCTGTCGCTGAGGTAAAGAGCATCTGCAGTTCTAATTGGTAAAACAGAGTCATAGACTAGCTGAGATCAGAAAACACCCCTGGAGGTCACCTGGTCCACCTCTCCACCTGCTCGGAGTGGTATCAGCTAAACCAGATTGCTTATAGCCATGACCAGCTGAACCTGGAATTCACTCCAACAGTGTGAGTAAAATGTTGTTCTCATTTTAGTTTACTGGGATTCCTTGTTGAACCTGCTGCTGAGGGCTTGATAGGTTGTAAAACTGTCAAACTTCTTTTCTTCTTTTTTTTTCCCTGTTTGTTGGTGTTTTTTTTTTAATAGTGTGGAATAGAATTATTTTTTTTTCCAACTGTTGTAGGTAATGTGCTTTTCCTGACCTAATTTCATTTTTAAGAGTCAAAGGATGCATTCTTCTTGTACTGCCTGTATGTGGTAGTCTTGTAAAGCTGTGTTGCGTTCTAATAAGTACTGCTGCGTATTCTTAGTGAAGTCTTTTTTTTTTTTTTCTTAGTGACTAATTAACTGGCTGCATAAATAAGACTTATTTGCACTTCATTTCACTTACTAAAATTGCAGTTTCTGATATTGTTGTTTTAAGAAAGAAAAGACAAATACATGTCTGTACTCTGTACATTGTTTGTGCTAGAACTCAATTGGAGAGTCCCTTCCAGTGCCTGCAACTCAGAGTAAGCCTGTGAGTGAGAAACTGAAACAACTTCATTTTCTACTGCCAAAGGAGAAATCTGAAAAGTAGCTAAATCATAAGTATTAATAAAAGCATTTCTCCAGAAACTATAATTTTATTATTGATAAAATTTGAAAAGAAAATTAATGATATTTTTGATCTCACAGAATTCTTCCAAGAAGAATTTGTACCCTCATTGTTCTATTTGTTTCTTTCCAGTGCTTCCTTGTAGAATGTAGCCATATATGAGAGCAATAATGCTAGTATCTTGCATGAAAAGACAAAGGGTTAATGTGAGAGTAGAGAAGTGCAGTTGTGAATAAGAAAATAATGACAAACATCTTCCAGATATGTCTTGAATTCTGGCACCGGTTGCAGTTCCTTACTGGCCCACATGGGGGAATGCTGTAGAAATAGTATATGTAGTTCAGAAGGAATGATGCCCTTTGTCACTATGGGAGCCATCCGTGCCACACTGAAATGGAAGTCAGTGTCAGACTTCTGGAAGGCAGGTTTATCACCATTTTGGGGAGAGGCAGTGGTGGGGTTTTTTTGTTTGTTTGTTTTTTTGTTGCTAATGTCAGAACATAATCCTGTTCTTTAACATTTGTTTCCTACATCTTGGTCCTCCCAGTTTGAGCCAGGGGATGTGTACTTAAGCGCATAAAAAGAAGCTTTAACGCAAGTCTTTCAGAATCAAGAAGCATTTTCTGTTTTTAAGTAATTCGTAACCATTCTCTGTTAAAAATGGCATCTGGTTTATGTTATATGTAAGCTCCACAGACTTTCAGCTTTGGTAATTTAAACTGTTTAATTCAAAATCAGTTTTTTCAGAAAATACTAGTTTAAATGCTTTGAGTGCAGCACTCAATATGATAAAAAAGTGGTGATAGAATGATGTACCTTTTTTTGCAAGATAATACGGGCTTATTGATGAAGATTCTGCTATTCTTGCACAATCTGGGATGCCATTGTGATATCTGGAGTTTTATACTTTTGGAAAAAATAGCATTTTTCCAATCCTATTGTGAAATTATTAATCACTTAAGACTGTGGTTTTGCAAGTTCATTTATTATATACGTATCCAGTCCACATGCTTCACGATTAAGCAAGCTTGCAGTGCTAAGACTTCTGTGAAATAGTATATTATCCTGAAATCTTAAGCTGGAAGGACTTGTGTTCTGAAATTTTATCCCGAATGTAATTATACATATGATTGAGATGTAAATCAAAGAGTACCTACTGTAAAGACAGTTCCTTAGCCCTGTGTGTTTTCTTTAACAGTCAACTAGCATTTAGGATTTCAGACTTGTGAAACTATTTCTGTTCAAAAACAGAATTGAAGAAACCATAGTGTTTGATCTTACTTTTTGCTCCTTCAGGTACCTTCTCATTCAATGCTTCCCTGTTTCAGATGTCTGTTTATATTAAATCTTCTTTTGGGATCCCTGTTGCAAAGCACCATCTTCCCCACTTGTCTGTTTTCAGGCTTGTGTGACCTGTCAGTTTAGGCCATGTTTGTCAACATTTTTCACCCTAAACAACATTATATAAGCACATTAATTCCCATAGTGTTTTGTTTGTTTTTTTTTTTTTACTTTTTTTTTACGTCAGGATATAGTTCAGTGTTCTAGGAGATGCCCAAGAGTCAACTGGGAAAGAATTTACCCCTACTTCTTTTATTTCGTACCTTTTCTCAGTACCTTACAGGGTTTTTGGAGGCAGTCTCTGCTGTCTTCTTTTGGATAGGGTTTGATGCCTATCCAGAATGGATATGATGGGTTTACCCAGGTTTTGGGTCCATGAATCTAACTGATTCTTTGAGAGTCTCCCGTCCTTTGAAAATGACACCTTTTTGGATACTTGAACTTTAATATTTAGTGATTACTAATATTACTGTGAGATGTTAAAGTAGAATTAGAGCCTAGCACACTCATTTTCTTTAATTCTTCCATGTTCACCATCTACTGAAAGAACATTAAAGGTCATTTACAGATAGCTGGGATCCTTTTGTTTCTTTTTCTATGTCATGTTCAGGGTTTTTTTGCTCTTTTATACCAAGCAAGACTAGATTGTTTGGATATTTTGACAAAATTTTAGCTTTTGTGATTTTTTTTTCCAGTGCCTTGGCAAGGTATAAACAGTAATTAATTCTATATGAGTTTAGAAGTCTGATACAAACAAGCTGCTTTGATTTTTTTCGTAATCTTGATGTGCAAAGTGACATTTGCAGTGGGAGGACCTCAGAATCTATTTAGGACTGGAAACTTCAGAGAAAGTAAAGGAAGAAAATAGGAGTGTCTTGTGGAAGAAGTGAAACTAGTGCTTCTTGTCTGTGTTTCCATGCCTCTTGCATAAAGGTTAGTGTCAGTAACCTGTTCTGCTGTGTCAGAAATGCTGTCTGCCGTATGTTAGAGTAGCACTTCTGCAGATAGCAGAATGTGAGCACAAGTTGATGGTTTTTGGCTGGGACTCCACTTCAAAGTAATGAACTGAGTGGATCTCTGGGGATAAGTTACAATTGTGCAGTCCAGGATATTGCTCCAACAGGAGTCCTCTTGCAGAAGTTGGAATAAGTCATCTGACTTAGGAGGAGGTTGCAGGAAGAGAAAAGAGGGTCCCATGTTCAAGAAAGTTGAGTACTGACCCTGAATATTACCAAGTTTTAGTCTGTTTTGGAATTCATGTAAGATGCAAGCTTTTTTTGTGAACATTTGCCAAGTGTTTTTCTCGCTTGTGGATAACTGCTTTGACACTGTTTTACCTTTTTCCTTCAGCAGTGGCAGGGAAGAGGAGTTGCTTGCAAAAGTTGAAACTGAAGTCACTAGTAGCTATGGTCTAACCAAGTATAAAGTGCTATCTAACATGAAATAATCTGAAAAATGAAGTCTGGGTTTGGCAAATTGCTGAAACTCCCGACTTCATTAGTTCTGTGAACTGAAGTTGCCATCTGTAAAATGAAGGACATAATGCATTCTCATCTTCCAGTGATATTGTGAAAATAAATTAATGTCTGTGAAAGGGGAACCTTAACCATTATTATTCCCAGTTTTGATTTATGGTTAGTAAGTTCTGTAGTGTTGTCCAGGATAGGGTCCTGCTTTTTATTTAGGGTGTGTTTTAAAGTAATAATAATTAAAAATATTGCAGGCATTTCCTTCTCTTTAAGAAGGTAGAAATCAAGACAAGCTGAAATAGCAGGGAATCATGGTATGTGTAACCAGTGGATTCTCTTTGTCTGGAAGTAAGTGATGCCACTTGTTGTATATGCTTCTGGTCAGTAGTTCCTCAGAACTTCCCCAAGTTCTCAAAAAATTTTCACACAGCAAGAGAAGGCAGTTTCTTCAATTGCTATGAGAATTTGCCTTTGCCAGTAGTAAGAATGATCACAAAGTTTTTGCCTCGAGTGCTACTTAAACATTTCTGTAGGAGCATTAAGAACTAAACTGGCTTAAAAGGAATGTTCAGCAAATGAGTATGTTGCTTGATCATGTCTGAGGAAGTATAAATAAAATCAGAGTTGTAAGATACCCTGGAAATCTGTTTTTGTCTTGTTTTGATTTTACTTCCAGAGACAAATCAGTGCAAATGTATTTCTTTCCTTCTGCCAGGTGGATTTTTTGAGTTTTAGTTATGTGTGTGACATGAGAGATGTTCAGTGCTACTTCAGCAAGAGTTAGAATCCTTAATTGCTTGACATTTATTGTAAGTGTAGTTGCAAGAAAACATTACAGAAAGAAGTACAGGTATATTTCTAATGAGCTGTGACACAAAAGAGAAGCCACCTCTTGCTCAGGTACAGCTTTTATTGAAGCGTGAGCTGTCTGAAACTCACAAACCAGTAGTGCCTCTAACATTCAGTCAATCCATGCAACAAATTTCAAAGGCATATTGGGGTGTGGTATCTTCAACTGGAGAATTAGATTTTTTTAAATTAAATATTGGGCCAAAGTTAGTTTGTTTGGGTTTCTTATTCAAGTTGCTGCTTGTAAAATACAGCTGCATGGTTTGTATGTGTCTATAGTGAGTCAGCAATAGGAAGGGTTTTATTCTCCATGTTTTCTTTTACAGCTTTTTTTCCTGCTCAAGTAACAAACTCGACCTGGTCTGTGTAAGGTGCAACAACAGCTGAAAATGTCTGACTGACTAGATAACTGAGGGACTTGGATGACCTCCAGATGTTCCTTAACCTCAGTTATTCTTTAATTCTATGAGCAATGAAGTTCTTGTGTTCTTTGATAAGCATGTGTTTGTTTTTTTTAAGTAAGACAGGTGGGGTAAAGCCTTGTTAAGACTTAATCAAAAACCTACAGATTCAGTCATGTTCTTTACTAGAGCATAGTTGTTAGAAAGAGGTAGACAAGTTTAGGTGCTATGATTAGCATGGAAACTAAATTGAAGAGTATTGTAAATCAGTGGAACTTGACACTTGAAACCAACCACAGGTAAACTTTGGCTCTTAAAATAGGGATTTGAAGGTGTTCTGTGTTGGAGCCCGAGGTCCTATATAGGCAAGTGCAAAACCCCTGTAGAGTCTTGTTTGTTTTCTATATAGGAAAGAGTTGTTATGTCCTCATTTTTTGCTTTTCCGAGTAGAAATTCCTAGACTATGAGATATGTTCTTTATTTTGGTAGGAAGTAGTGGTGAGTTCCAGCTGAAGTACTGGAAAATCTTTCTTGCTGCCTGAGTGTCGGTTGTCGGCTTTTTTTCAGGGACTTAGCCCTAGTGCTGCGTAGTGGAGTCTGGCATGCAATGAGTAGGTACTTCAGAGTATGTTAAAAGCTGCTCTGGAGGTTATGAGTAGTCACTGCTTATTCCTGCTTCACTGTTCAAGGACACCCTTATAAAATGGGGTTAAAATAATTCTGTTTTTCTTATTACAGAAAGATTTGTGCAATTCTTAGATGTTTGGATCTCAAGTATCTAAACATTTCATATCAAAATCAGAAGTGCTTTGACAGGGTAGCAAGTCTAGTAGACCATTCCATGTATTAGCTAGGATCTGTGGAGTCTTGAGAAGGAGTCTTGAGAATACACATATCCAAATTATGTCATGGCATATATTTCTGAAAAGTATGTTTGTTAGATTGGTGTTCTGTTCTCTTGGATTTTTTTTTAACGTATCATCCAAAATCTAGTAGGGAGAAATGTTGGGGGGGGGGGGGGGAAGCGGTAAGGCACTTTTTCTGAGGTTGCACAATAGGTATAGCAGAGAAAGGAGTAGAACTGATCTCAGAATTGCATGTTCTAGCCACAAACTCATCTCAAGTATTGTGCAAATCTTAAAGGAAAACTGTAATAAAAAAGAATTCCTGTTTTTTCATATTTTACCATCAGATGCTGCTGTAAAATCTGCCAGATTTGTGACTCATGTCCACCCTGCATACTGCATTTGCACTTAATACCACAACAGACTATTGCCTTATGCACCATTAGTATGAGACTGTGTTGGAGCTTAGTTCTTTCATCATAACTGTGACACTGGAATCCACATGGCCTGCACTGTCGCAGTCATGTGTGAAAAGAGCTTGTGAATATTTTCCAAATAAAAAAATGTTCTTGTCACCTTTCATTTGCATAAGCCACTGCATGTACCATTAAGGCACTCTTCTCTCCAGCATACTAAATTGATGTGCTACCTAAAGCCAGTTGTATTTAGTAATTCATACTAGTTACTGCTAGAGAACTGAATTGCAAGTGCAGTGAGACACCATGGAGTGCAGGGCAAAAAGTACCTGGTAATTTGTTAGGTTCATCGTAGTTGATGGTCTTTTAGTGTATGCCACATCCCACAGGAAGGGATGATGGTAAAAATTTAGTCTTGGATAGTATAACATACACAATGAGCCTCTGTTTCATCTTTTCTTATTCAAAATGTGTTTTTCTTTAAGCTTGTAAATGATAACATGTTTCTAGCCTGCAACAGGAGGTGGGCTTGCCGGTAGGGTTGTACTGCAGTGAATGTTTAGCCCGTTACAGCTGCACATGTCTAATGTATTTTCAGCTTTTGGAAAAAGTGTTTTATTATATAGGTCTTATACCTGCTCAACTTTGACTTTTGCACCCTGTAGCGTCCTTGATTGCTAAATGATTGGGAGGAAGTCTTTTGGGAGATCCATATAACATTGTTTTCATAGGACTCTGCACGGTATCTGGAACTGGTTTTGCTCAAATGAAGCCTTTAACAGCTCTTTCATTGTAAAGATCAAATAAACTGCTGCAATGATTATAGAATAGCTGTGTTTATATAGTTCTCTGCTATGAAGACCTTATTAGAAAGACTAAAATTTTTGTGGCTACAGTCACTCTGAAATTTTGAAATTTCAAACCAGTATTTTGCATAATGTTCTAATGAGATTTTGAAGTGCACATCCTGGGCAATGTCCCGTTCTTTACCGTCGTTTTGACATTCTCATGAGTCATCAGCAGTGTTTAAGGTTACTTTTCTACAAGTACGTCTGTCCAAGGAGGTAATGGAAAACTGACCACAGTAGTAAGTTGTCATCCTCCATTAAAGCTAAAAGGAGATGGAACGCTTGTGCTTTTTTACAGGGCCACAGGAATGGCAAGACTGAATAATTTTGGTTTGTGTTCTGTGTTCTAGGGGGAAAAAAAAAAGTCTTGTGTGTTGATCACAGAGTCTACTGTGCTTTCTTCACAAGCATAATCCCTTCTGACTTGTCCTCTCAAGTTTCTCTGCAGCTTCCTCTTCACAGTCACATTCTCTCATTTAGTAATCTGAAGTTTTACTCCTCACAGGCATACTTCTGTGGTGGAAATACCAGGCAAAAATAGAGATGCTCTTTTCATACACGTGGTGTTTAATTTCCCAAGCCAGTGTATGTTGTACTTGAATAAAGTCTTTCCCCACAGTCCCAAATTCCAGGTCTTGCGTGTCTTAGCATGTCCCCAGCCTCTAACCAAAAGATCCCAGATAATCTTTTGTTCCATCTTGAGCCATTTTTTTCTTACTGGACACTGTGTGTGAAAAGGTAGATGCTGATCTGATAACGCATGCATTGCAGTCTGACTGGCAGCTGGTTCATTGTATAGCAGTAGGTTATGGTTAAATAACTCTGTGTATAGAAGCACTGAGTTCTGTAAAACGAAAAAAATTGACAATGCTGCTACATCTCCCATCACATTTCATTTAGTACTAGTAACACTGGAGTTTGTTAACAAATCTCTTTTGGGAATAAGTCACTCTTGTTTGCTGAAGGGTGCTTTTATTGTGAAATAAAATACTGAAGTAATTTGCACTTTCTCGATACGAAGAAAAAAAGAACCCAAAGACTGTTAAACTTAGTTAAATGAACATCTTTTTGCTAGTATCTTTCTGCTTAAACTCTGCTCCTTACCGTATGTAAAAAAAAAACCAACAATTTTCTGTGGATTTCAGTCTTTTGTAATATACCTAGTGCATTAACCTTAGCTGCTTTTAACACTCCCACCAGAATGTAGATAACATTTGGTATGGCTGGGCGGGAGCTACCTACGTACTTCTTAATTAGCCTGTATGTACATAAGGGTTGGCCAGCTGGCTTTCTCTGAACAGAATATGTAATGCTGGCTTTTGCCTGCCTTTCTCTCAGTTCAGCTGTTCTTAGACATCTCTCTATTACACTCGTCCACCAACTTTTATTTTCCTTTCCATAATAGAGTCTTAATAGCTTTGAGATGCAGATCATACTAGTCACTTCTAAATAATCTTGGAAGAGACAAAGTCTTGGGAATGGGAGGGGGGAGATCGCTAGGAGGAAATCAGGTCAGTGTCTTAGTTTGAATCAGGTATACACCTTTAAAATTACTATCCTTAGCTCTCCTCACTGTGGTTTAGCTTGCTATAGAGTGGCATCAGAGCTTAATTCCCCCTGTTTTAAGCTGAGAGATGTGTTCAGCAGTGTGCTGAACACGCTCCAACCTTTAATGTGTGCTTAGTACATGAGACTGCACTAGAAGTAGTCTAGGGTAAAATTGCAAAATGTGACTAGTGTAAATTCTGACTTTTTGTTACCAGCTGTTCCAGTCTACAGATCTGCTCTTGATAATTGTGTATTCCTTGCTAATGTAGATGTAGCCTTAGCTGTCATTTTCAGAAGGTGAATTTTAGCAAAACATCCTGAAGTACTCCTGTCAAATATTTATAGCAGAAATTTTGTACAGTCGATTCACTGTTTCCCAGTCTGGAGTAAATTCGTACTGGAAGAGAGGGTTTTTTTTGTTCTTGGAGTATCGCACGGATTCTGTTTTTTCACATAGGTGAGAGCATACTCTTTCATTAGTACTAGATGTAAGCTTATACAAGTTAATAAATTAATACAGTAATCTGTTGGTGTTAGAGATTTATTATATGCCTAATTTTCTGTAGCTTCCTGTGTTTGAAGTTCTGGTGATTGATGGGGGGGTTTTGGGTGAGCATTTTTTCATTAAATAATCCTGGCTTCTTGTATCACTGGCTGTAAATCTGTCAAAATGCTTATATTTGTTACTCTAAGGGGGAAATAGATTATTTTTTTTTTCCTTTAGGTGAAAAATGATTGAGAAAAGAAGTTTAACAGTATTTCAAATAATGGGACATTGATAACTGATAATGAATGTGCAGGAAATATGTTCAAGCATAAAGACATGCAAGCATAAAATCTGATTATCCACTTTGTTACATGCAGAGAAGTTTCTTTAGTAGAAAGCAGATTCTATGTTTTATTGAAAAGGGTGAAATAGATCAGTGTGTGAGAGAAAAAGCACAGCTGTGCCTGTTAGAGGAAGAGTGATGGCGCTGCTTGTTGTGACAGAGGAGAATAATTGGAATGTAAAGAGTTTAACACTCAGTTTAGCGTTCTGGTGATTTGAAATATGCCATCAAGGCTGCCTAATAAACCAGTAATTGCATTAAGAAACAGCCCTGAAGGAAACTCAAAGCAGACAGATCTAGGTTTCCCTGGAAGAACCTGCTAATGTTCTGCATTTTCACTCTGAACGAAAATGTTTGTTGACTGTTCAGAACATGAATTGAAATGGCACTGCATTGCAGGAAAATGGAAATAAAATTAAAATGACAGTAAAATCACTTCTTCAGTTCAGAATTTGATTGTAAGATATATTATGTGATCATGGGTTGAATAATTTACTTACATTTCTGGACCATAGCTCTTATAAAAGAGCTACACTTTATGAAAAGAATTTTTTTTTCTCCTCAAACATTTGTAGCATTTATATCTGAAAAGTGTTTCACAGAGGGATTGTGAAATACCAACCTGGTATATAAAATACTTAATGAAAATACTGCCATGTGTCCGTGTGATAGTTGTGATGGTTCTTTTTCAATAATCCAGTATGTGATGCTCAGTTATAGTGAACTTCTAAAGCAGTTCTCTCTTCAAAACATAATTGGCTTGGGGTTGAGAATTGAACAAATTCACATTTACTTTTGATCACGTGGTGAAGAAAATGGAAACATGCTCTGATTTCTCTTTTCATGGAATCATTGGAATGCTTATAGTTGGAACATGATCTATTCCAACTCCCCAGGTATGGACAAGGAACACCTTCCACTAGACCAGGTTGCTCAAAGCCCCGTCCAACCTGGCCTTGAACACTGCCAGGGATGGGGCAGCCACAGCTTCTCTGGGCATTTTCATTTACTTTATGTTTGTATAGTATTTGTGCTAACTGTATTATTTAAAAATACCTTTAGTTTAAATTTATTAATTTATTTTGAAAATGTTCTCATCATCCTCTTGCCCCTATACAATGCCTTGTAGCTTGAATTATTTAAAATACACTACATAGATGAAGGGAATACACTAATGTTTCTTTTGTTCTGGGTAAGAACAGAATAGTAGAAATTCCACAATATTGTGTCTTGTATCATAGTGAAGACAAGATTCAGATTATGGTGTGTCAGACAGTTTCTAATTAAGCTCTTCCTGTTTTTCCTAAGCTTGTAGTTAATGTTGAAAAAACCCAAACAAACACCACCAAAACAATTCACACCACCCTCAGGTGTAGGGAAAGTGGAGGAAAAGAGCAGACCTTAGTGCAGCATTTCCTAATTTTCTAACTTGAGGAGTGAACATTTTAAACTTTCCTTCTCCTCTTATTCTTCCCTTTCTGTTCTGAAGGAGTAAGAGAGATATTACTTTGCTGTATATAACAGTATTAATCTTAGCTAAGTATTCTGTTAGGGAATTTCTCATAGTTTAGGTCTTGTGGGGGTTGGATGGGTGGGTGGGGTGTAGAAATGTGTTTAAATATGAAAATTTTATGTGTCAGGTCTGGTGTGCAAAACAGTTTTCTCAAAGTCATCTGCCAAAGAGAAAATATCAGCCTCTGTTGTCAGTTACCAATGTCAAACCAAAACAGCGGCCCTATAACACCAACAGATTTGCTACATGATGATCCCAGAATCTTAACTGTAAAGCAACAATATAAATGTCACTCTTGAAATGTCTCAGTGAGACATAAAATTACTACAAGACTCAGTAAGACTGTGATCACATAAATATTTGTAACATAATACATTAACTCAAAAAGACCCATAAAACATCACCAGCTTTAAAGTGAAGTCAAATGTGGTTTTCCTTTCTACACGACCTTTATTCTTGCAAGAAGAGTGGTTCTTTGCTCTGTGGAAGAGGCAAACCAGACCTCTTCCATTATGTGAATTTGTAATGACACTTGGCTTGGAGATGAAACATCACAGAGCTCTTAGAGCTTCATATGCATATATATTTATATATATGCATATATATATATATCAATGGCTTATATAATTAATTTACTAGACAGTGAAAATTAAGGCTTCTAGTTCCAGGTCTTGTAACACCTATCTCTTGATCTAACACAAAGTACAGTAAATCACCAAGATTTGATCATCTTTCCATCTTTTGAGTAGACAAATTTCAGTTTCCCAGGCTAGAAAGCTTAATTGCTCTTTATAGTGTTGCTAGAAATGATCTTGTGCTTCCTACCTATAAAATTAAGTGAGATAATCAACAAATGGCCCATCAAATCCCCAAGTGTTCAGTCTGCCAAAGAGGTAAGAGGGCTGAGGCAGTTCAGCAGCTGACTTGGTGGTTTTCTAATGCCTGTGTCCCAAGAAGTAGCCATGTTTGACTTTTTGGGTTTTCGCCCCAAGGTTTGGGCTGCAGATGAATGGGATGCTTGAAGTCAGGTGTCACTGTTACCCATCTTTTTAGGATACTGTTCAGCTCTGCTACCATCTGCAGTAACAACATTTGTCCTGAAATGGCACTGCAGTGTATATATTTAAATAGTGTTCTTTGTTTATTTTTCAGACACACAATGAACCCACTGATACAAGATACAGCTAGCTAAAAAGCTATAAGATGCCCAAATTTGGGTCTTCAAAAACAGTTCAAGTTGAAAATTCTGACAGTGACAGCACCATGGTGGAAAAAACAACTGCAAAAAAGGTAACAAAATTACATTAATGTCCATTTAATTTCAGTGAAATGAAGAGCATGTGTTCTATCACAAATTTTGTTGCTGTAACAGGAAGAAACAAATCTGTATTCTGGTATCTTGAGTGCTGAAAAAAAGTGTCTGTACATTGAACTAGGGAACAGAATTTATGCCTTTAATTGTGACTTGCAGTTTAATTCAAAAAGAAGCTGGATGTGTTGGGTTTATTTGATACAAGTTAGTTCATAGTTCCCATATTTTAAAAGAACAATGATTCATATTATATTTAATTTTATGGTGTCTTACTGTCTGTAACAAACACATGAAACATTTCTGAAGGCCTGTGACAGAGCACAGACCAGTGAACAGACAAGTTTCTTATGTTCCTTTGTAATACATCGGCTAGTATCCTCTCCCAGGGCTTGAAAGCCAAGTGCTGCAGAAGGGTTAAGAGTAACTCCTGTACAAGGGAGTCCACTTTAAAATTGTACAATCCATTTTTGAGTGTTGGAGAATGAAGGAATATGGGAGGTCCAGTAATACTGAAAAGGTAATTTGTTGTTTGTGGAAGTGAAGTATCCTATCATTTTCAAACCAAATTGAAAATAATCCTGCCTGACCACTTTGGTGGCCTTCTATGATGGGGCTACAGAACTGATGGACCCGGGTAGAGTAGTTGTTGTCATCTACCTGGACTTTAAAGCGTTCGACACTCTCCCACACGACATCCTTGTCTCTAAATTGGAGAGACATCAATTTGATGGATGGACCACTCAGTGGATAAAGAACTGGCTGGATGGCTGCACACAAAGAGTTGTGGTCAATGGCTCAGTGTCCAGCTGGAGACCAGTAACAAGTGGTGTCCCTCAGGGATCGGTGCTGGGACCGGTCTTGTTTAACATCTTTGTCGCTGACATGGACAGTGGGATTGAGTGCGCCCACAGCAAGTTTGCCGATGACACCAAGCTGTGTGATTCGGTTGACACGCTGGAGGGAAGGAATGCCATCCAGAGGGACCTTGACACGCTTGTGAGGTGGGCTGATGCCAACATCGTGAAGTTTAACCATGCCAAGTGCAAGGTCCTACACCTCGGTCGGAGCAATCCCAGGCACAGCTACAAGTTGGGCAGAGAAGAGATTCAGAGCAGCCCTGTGGAGAAGGACTTGGGGGTGCTGGTTGATGAGAAAATGAACATGGGCTGGCAGTGTGCTCTTGCAGCCCAGAAAGCCAACCGTATCCTGGGCTGCATCAAAAGGAGCATGACCAGCAGATCGAAGGAGGTGATCCTGCCCCTCTGCTCTGCTCTTGTGAGACCTCACCTGGAGTATTGTGTGCAGTTCTGGTGTCCTCAAGATAAAAAGGACATGGAACTGTTGGAACAAGTCCAGAGAAGGGCCACGAGGATGATCAGGGGACTGGAGCACCTCCCGTATGAAGATAGGCTGAGAAAGTTGGGGCTGTTCAGCCTGGAGAAGAGAAGGCTGTGTGGAGACCTCATAGCAGCCTTCCAGTATCTGAAGGGGCCTATAGGGTGCTGGGGAGGAGCTCTTCATTAGAGACTGTAGTGATAGGACAAGGCGTAATGGGTTAAAACTTAAACAGGGGAATTTTAGATTGGATATAAGAAGGAAATTCTTTCCTGTTAGGGTGGTGAGGCACTGGAATGGTTTGCCCAGGGAGGTTGTGAATGCTCCATCCCTGGCAGTGTTCAAGACCAGGTTGGACGAGGCTTTGGGTGATATGCTTTAGCGTAAGGTGTCCCTGCCCATGGCAGGGGGTTGGAACTAGATGATCTTAAGGTCTTTTCCAACCCTAACTATTCTATGATTCTATGATTGTTATTTGGAATAGCCCAACCAAGTTGCAAATAATCCAGTTCTCCATTTTGTCTGCTTAGTACACTTGTGCAATAGAGAACAAGTTTATCTGTAATACTACTGAATAACAGAAGACAGAACAATATTCTTCATTGTGAATCATAGAATAGTTAGGGTTGGAAAGGACCTTAAGATCATGTAGTTCTAACCCCCTTGCCATAGGCAGGGATACCACACACTAAACCGTATCACCCAGGACTTAATCCAACCCGGCCTTGAACACTGCCAGGGATGGAGCATTCATAACGTGTTTGGGCGACCCATTCCAGTGCCTCACTGCCCTCACAGTAAAGAACTTCTTCCTTATATCTAACCTAAACAAGGAAAGAAATTAAATGATGACTTGTATATTGCCTTAAGGAGAGAGAATCCATTTATCTCCCAAATGGTCTTTAAAACTGTCTTCTCTGGAAAGGGTGATTGTGTGTGTGGTCATACATAATGTTACTAGTTGTTTGAAGCCTGTATTCTCTGTAAAACCATTTGATGAATGGATATAAGATAGGAAGAGATTAAGAAGCAGGGAAAGATAGGAGGATTCAGCATCTACTTGAAACTGTTTGTCTTCTGAGAACATTAATAGAAAACTTGAGACTTTTTAGTCTCTTCCTAGTTTGTTTTATTGGTCCCACTAAAGTGAGGCAAAGGTAGTTGTTCCTGCTAGCTGTGATGAACTACTCAGATAAGAAGAGGACGATAACAGAATAATATCGGGAAAGGAAATTGGCTTACCAGTAAAAGGATGAAAGAATGTTGGGGTTTCTTCATTATTTGTTTTTTTTCTGATCCTTGTTTGATATATGGTCAAATTAATTCTGGTGTTACTCAATAGTGGGGAAAAGGGGGAATGTCTGGGACCTACAAGCAGCAAGAATAGGAAGGCTATTGCATGGAAATTTAGTGGTATTAATACTGTCTTTTTATGTATACTCTTGCAAATAAGTGACATTTTGTAAAGATTTTAGGTTATTTAAAACAAAAATTGAAAGTTCTGGCTTTATAAACTCTCATCTTGACATTTTGGTATTTCTGAAAAAAAGTTTTGACACAGGAAATCTTCAAGATATAACCAACAGCTTCTTAGCAAAACTGACTTATGTCAATTTTTTCAAGCTTTATTTGTGTTTATAAAAAAATGATAACAGAGGTTAAAATAAGTTTTCATCTTTTGTTCACTTTCATCAAAGCAAAACTGGTGGGTTTGCTGAAATGTGTCAATTTTAAAGTGTTCTTTTTCCCTGTTTCTTTGCTAAAGGTGTGGCATGAAATGCTTGGGGTATGCTTGTTTGTTGGTTTGAGCCTATAGAAATAGATTATTGTAGTTTCATAGTGGAGATTAATTTCTTCCTTCTTAAGGCTTTGAATTTTACATAAAAATTGTTCTGCAGTTTGAGTTTTATTTATTTATAACTTTATAATTTATAAATCAAAATAAAGAGTTTGCTTGCGAGGTCCTTTTTACCTCCTGCATTCTATACCTCTGACTCCCCCTCACCTCTTCTTGTTGCTCACTGTCATTGTAGAAAATTGGTGCTAGTTTGGCCATTAAACCTGCAACTGCTGCCAAAGGAACTGCCTCATCAGTGACTCTTTTGCTCAGTTCAGTATTTGCTGGTTGTCTTGATGCCTTCCTCTCCAGTAATCTCCTGCCTTTGATCCCCATAAACTGTTCCTTCTCTGCTAATAACACTAGCAGTTACATCTGCTGAGCCACATAACCCCTATACTCTGCAATCTCTGTTAGGTAATCTTCTGAAGCAGAGATGTGTAGCTCTTTTGCCAAACATTAAAAAAGGAGATCTGAATTCATATGAAGCTGTGAATAACTTAATTCCACGGAATAGAAGAGTGAACATAGTGTCATTTATTTAACCAGCAGGAAATATGGCAAATTTTGATTTGATTTAAAAAGAAGTAAATTAACATTCTCTTTTTAATGTCATGTAAAACCCTTTCATTGTGATACTGGTTGAAGTGAGGGTTTGTCCTTAGCTGGTTGTTCTAACAAAGAAAATGTTGTTGGCTGATGACCAGTCTACAGGAATTAAAAATACAGGCAAATGTCAGATTCTGCCTTGCCTGGTATTTAAGATGCCAGTGAAAGCAGAATTACTTAGAAAATTAAAATCTAGGGGAAGATGGCAGTTTGACCAAGGTCATAGATACGGAATCACAATGTGGTTTGATTACACTGATACCAAAATGTAAGCTGATAAACTGCTTGCACTGTTACATTCAGTCTTGCTCACCATCCAACTTGGCACAATATATAATATGAGATTAGAGTAATGTAGGGTTTGGTTTGAGGATTGTATGATACAAATTAAAATGTAGTATTGAAAACGTGAGATCCTAACTAAAATTGCAGAATTATATAAGTGTTGCAGTTAATAATCCTGTATTCATTATTTTTAGCATAATAAATATAGTTGGGTTGCTTTTGTCATATTTGGGGAAAAACTAAATATATAGTTAAGATGCTAAATAGTCAGTGGCATGATCTGTTTTCTAACATATGGGCAGGTAATTGTCGGAATTGTTTAGCTGGCCCTTGAAAAATCTGCAATTTTTCCCCATCTATTAGTAAAAGTAGACAAAATCATGCCAAAATGTAGTAGTTTTCAGCCTAGAAAAGATTCAGCCTAGAAAATCAGTTAAAATTCAACAGGCAGTAGAGTAGAATTTGAGTTTGAACAACAGAAAATCATTAAGGCAAATCTGTATTACATACACAAACATGAAACTCTGAAGTAAAGGTTGACCAGGCCAAATCAATGGTGATAATTTTAAATGAAATGTCTTTAGGAAGTAGTGGAAATTTCTGTAAAGCAAATAAGGATTTTTCTCTATACATAAATACTCGCCACCATAAATTTTAAACCAGTAGTCTTTGAAGCATTAGAACTTCTTATGGAAAAGTTAATGGGTTTGTTAACATAATTGATGTAGGAAAGTACTGAGGCCTACTGTGAAATAATGTTCATACAAAACAGTGCATCTAACAAATGAACAGTAATGTTAACACCACTCCCTTAAAAAAAATCTTCATTCGTGTTAGCAAAATAAAAACTGTAATGGCCTAAATATATGGTGTGAGCCTATTCCATTGGTTAATATATTAAGATAAAAGAAAAAACACCTGCAGGATTTTGTTTTCCTGTCATAGTTGATGCAGTGCTTAGCTCTTACCGGTTGGGCACTCTTAGCTGTTGACTGGCAAATGTAGTAAAGTTACTGTTGTTATGGTACTTAATTTTTCATGTTTTTCCAGTGGAAGTTAGTGCTTATTACACCGTTCTAGCAACATGTGACGTGAATCAGCGTGTGTTAAGGTCTTCTGAGAGCTTAAAATTCATTAGGAATAACATCTCTGTTAATAAACTGAGTTTATATTATGTATGCTTTAGGGTACATATATTTTTATGTCAGTTGCTCATCTTGGGAGCATAAAATAAATTGTGAGAGTGTGTACAGCAGATAGACCATTTAGTGTTTGCATGAGATATCTTGTAAACACAAGAGCATAATGACATTTTAATTTATTTAAATTTATCCTTTAGAATTTATGTGGCCACACCTCAGGAAGTAAATGATAGATCTGTGGTCTGAAGAAGAAACACATTTGGGGTTTGTAAGAATTAACTCTTTTCTTAAAAGAGTCCAATGATAGTGCCTAAAGCCTTTTTAATACCATACAGGACACACTTCAATATGTAATTATCTTTGATAGGCAGAAAAAGAATGCTGCTTCTCCCAGGGTTTAGTACATCTGCTAGATTATATGGCACTCTGTTGTCTCCTTTTGTGTATTGTCATTGATTGTCACAGTACCAGACAATAGAGCTGGAATGAGATATCCAGAAATTGTCCAGGCTGCTCTTTGTTAGCCTTCTGAGACTGTTGAACAGATTAAAAATGTGTTCCTCATCATAGCACACTAGTATGGTTTTGTTGACAGAGAAAATTCTTCCTTGTTACTACATCCTCCAGTGAGGCATGCATTAAATGTTGAGACATGCAGATCCAGTTCATCCATTTGCCCCAGAGTAAGCTGTACTCAGCTCTTGACAGATGTTTGCCAGAACTTTTCTTTAAAGCCTTACTTGATGGAAATTCAACTGTTTGGGCAGTTTATTCTGATACTTAATTATGCTGACTGGCATAGTTAGATACTTTGTAGAAGGATAAATAACCTTTGCTTGTCTCCTGTTGCAGTCTAAAGCCATTAAATGTTCTCTCACTGTAGCGGGCATGGAGAGTATGTAATGCTTTGCAGCAGCAGTTTATTTATCTGAACAGAACCTCCTTAGAAAGTCCACAGGAATTCTAAGTTACAGGTTATTTTACAAAAGATGTCAACGTTGTTTTAGGTTGCTTCCACAGATCACATTAATATATAGAACTGTTCATGCTGAATTTCAAACCTTCCTTTGGACCATGAAAAAGGGAAGTCCATGCTTTTACAGTGACCAGGAGTAGCTGGAATAGTGAATGCTCGCTCTTTAAATCAAAATGCCTATTCTAACCTGAGGGACTTGCTGCTTCCTTTTGCCTGCCTTCATTAGGAGTTGAATCCAGGAAGCTGTTAAGAAGTTTCGGGCATTTAATGTGGGGTCTTGTGATTGTACCATTAATTTTGTTATCCTTTTGTAGAACCTTGGTTTTATCCTGGCTTTTCCACTTCTGTTTTGTATTTAGACTGTTTTTCAAATTTGGCAGTCTTTTTGCTTTCCCTTCGCCAGCACTCTTTGCTTCTCCCTCTCTCCCAGTTGTGATGGTGTCTACATGTAGAATTGCATCTCTATTTCAGCATTGTCACTGAAAATACTAAGTAGCATCGACTTGTACAGACTTTTCGAACACCCTGTTCGTTGCATCATTTGGGTTGGAAGGTCCACCAGTGGTAATGGCTAAATATTTAGCTAAAGAACAAAATACTCAGATTTTTGTTTTTTGTTTCTGTATATAGCTGGTTCTTTCAGTGTATCTTTTATCCAAATGTGTGCATTTTGAACTGTCTCTCCTCCTAATTAGATCATCACAAAATTAGTACTCGGTGATTATCAAGAAAGTAGTTCATCGGTCATCATATTTAACATAATGCATCTATACAATTTAAGAATAAACTTTAAACTAGGAAATTATTTAAGCAGTTTGTGTCTCTGCACCTACCAGTCTATTGTACTGATTAGTGCCAAAACGAGTGATTCTTTTTAAGGATTGCCAACAGCAAAATTTTGCCTTTTTTTCTATAGAGCAAGTTGAAAACCAAATTTTTAATTGATTGTTTCTATTGCATGATACCTAATGTAAGATAATATTCTACAGAAAGCAATAAGATTTTAATACTGTGGGAAATTTACACACATACATATGAGAAGTAATTGGATTGTTTGGAACAAGGGATGAGAAAGCTCTTGGTGAGGTTGTGCTGAAGTGGAAAACTCGCCTGTGTAGTGGAAAAGACTAGAATGGGTTTAATGGAGTTTAGATCTGCTTTTGTCAACTTATAGATGGATTTGCAAATGGTCAGTTGTGTTTGATTGAATGGCTTCTTTCAAAAGTAGTCACACAGATCTCTCAAGGGCCTAGGAGAGTCTTAAGGAGATTTAGATTTTTAGACTTTCTTGTTCTAGCATGTAAGAAAAAGGGGGGGGGGGGGGAAGAGGGGATGTGTTCCTTTGGGGTTTTGGAGAAGGGTTGGTTTTGGCATGTGGGTTTTATTCTGTGTTTTGGTTTAGAGTTTTGGTTTGGGGGTTTGGTGGTTTTGTTTTGGATTGGAATTGGGTTTTGGGTTTTTTTCCAGGTTCCCAAATTCAGAGTGAAGATAGGTTTTCTCTGGGGGTATCAACCTTCTATTTCAGGAATTCTCCTGACATAGGCTGATCTCTTCTTTGTGATTACCCTGGTACAAACATTTGTTGGCTGAAGATTGTAGAGTTTGTTTGCAGGTTTTTTTGTGTAATCACTTCTACCTACTGTTTTGGCAGTAGTTTAAACTCAGAGGGTGAGATGATGTACTCAAAATGTTCTCATGTGTTTATTTTTTAAAAAATGAAAGGTGCCCTCAGGAATAGTACCTTTACTTGGAGTTATTTTTCTAGTTTTCCTCTAACAAAATAAATCTTTTAAATTCTTCCTTCAAAAGTACCAAGGAGCAGCCTTTTGTTTTTCACTGATTGGCAAACTAGTGTGGCTCCCTATTCTGCAGCCTTTAGAAAATGAATCTGTGAATGATTTCATCCAATCATCTGTTAAGAATGATACAAAGTTATGGAGTTGTGGTAGCTGACATAGCTGGATAATGTTCTTCTGCAGCATGTAATGAACAGAAAATGTTATGTCTCTACATTACACCTTGGTTGGTAGGCTAAAATGTTGGGGTTTGCAGAGGGTTCTTTCAAGCAGTCTTCTCACTAATCTGATATCTTTTATGTACTTTGACCTCCTATATTATCAAAGTAAACATAAGTAAATATTGTGCCCATCCAGATTTGTATCTGTTTATCTTAAAATATGTTTTATAAGCCATAAATCCCAGGTTTATGCAACTAAGAATAACAAATAGCTTTTAGGTTCTTCATAGATTTTCTAAGTTCTTAGTAAACTTTTGCTTTAGAAAACCAAAACTACACAGTTGTTGAAATAGAAAGGGAGTTCTGTATAGATGGATTACAGGGTGGGGGTGGAGGCAGGGGAGGGTTGTTAGAGTGGGGTTTGGGGGTGGGGTTGCTGTGTTACTATTCACAGTGATTGCAGCGTGGGCTTTTAATGGGATTATTTTGTTATGGTCAGGGAAGGAAATTGGAATGGTCGTTAAGATTTAGCAAATTCTTGTCCAGTTTGTGTTGTTCCTTTGCTTATTAATCAAGGCTCTAATAGGGAACAGCAGTTCTACAGTGATGTATCTGGATGTAGAAATAACACAGAAGGTGCTCATTTTAAAAATAAAGGAATGCCGTTTATTATTTTTATGTTATTTTTAGTAAGGCTGGATTAAAAGTTTTTCAGTAAACTGTTATATGCATACTTACACACACGCACATACATTCTCACATAGCAGTCTTTTCAGTCTGTATACGTTATAAAACTATTCTGCTTTATGCAAAAATTACTTAGTATACTTTTTATTTATATTAGAGCAAGGACAAGATTGCATCCTACAGCAAAACTCCAAAAGTGGATAGGAGTGATGTGAGGAAGGAGATGAAAGAAAAGTCTTCCATGAAACGTAAACTTCCTTTTACTGTTAGTCCATCCAGAAATGAAGATCGCAATTCAGACACAGGTAGAACCTTTTTATTTCCTTAACTAATTATTTGTTGTTAAAATACATCCTAATTTAATTAATTGTATATTATGTTTTTATATTGATTATTTTTCCCTATAGAAAAGGATACTAAGTATAAGAGTTGTTTGCTTACTTCTGATTGTTGCATCTCAGTCTGATAGGCTTTCATCCTGTCATTAGCAAGAGCTAGCATGCCAGCATAGTTATCTGCATTTTCCAGTTGTTTCCTAACCTCATTCTTTTACTTCTGTTTTAGTAATAAATGATTCTTTTCATTGTCATCTGTAGAGGTCTATATGTTTAAACAAGTAAAAGACATTTTAATTGTCTTGATTTGAGACAGCTGTCAGCCTTCCGTAGCTTTTTTTGGGGAGGGAGACTTGGAAAGATTGGTAGATGTACTGTCCTCCATAGAAAAGGATGCTGAGGTTATGGAACTAACTAAACTATCCATGGAGAGTGAACTTTTTTTTCAGTCTCAGCTCCTATGATCTGTTGAAGATCCCTTTTCTGTACAGGCTGGTAGTTCTTCCTCACTTAAGCATATTCTTTTGGAACTGATTTCAGGACTTCAAAATACTATTCTTGGCTCTTTTCAAATCAAGATGGAGGGATCTGGGTGTATTCCAAGAGTACCTCTGAATCTAGGTAATTAGTTTTCTGTATCCTAGTTCATTAATAGTTCTGTCGGTGGCAAAACAGGATCTGTGCCCTCTAAAAGGCCACCAGACAGCATGTTCTCACATTTGTCAGAGGCTCAGTGCTATGGTTTCTTACATAGTGCTCATTGTAAATTTGAATGTTTTCATAAACAGGTAATTCCCTGAATGTGCTTAGATTTAAATGCAAGGTATAACTATGTATCTTCAGTACTTATTTAATTTTTGGCCAAGACTGCTTTAATGCAGATTTGATTTCTGGATATTGCGTACAAATTTTTGTTACTGTAAAGAGAATAGGGCAAGAAATCAAAATTTGAAATAGTCACATTACAAAACAATACTTTTGGCTTTAGATCTCTCTTTTCAGTGGTTTTACAGAATTCTGGAGTCTTAACACTATTCGTGATACTACTTGATTCTTAAAAGGCCATGTATAAATTAGAAATATGCTTCTAGCATCCACTTTATTAAATTTATTGTTTGGGACTAGACCCTACCTGTTTTTCACAATGGAAATAAATATATTTAGAAGCAATATTTAGCACTTATCTAATGTTTTCTGTGTTGAAAATCTTCTGTCATCTCTCCCCACACCCACCAATTTTAAATAATTCATTGTCGCAGCATCTTGTAAGGTAACGTACTTCGTGTTTCCTTTGCTGTAGCTTATGTTGTCACAGTTGCCACAAACAAGATATTATTCTAGGAGCTTAGAATGCACAAAAAGACCATGGGCACACTACAAAATCTTTTTGTTACAAATTGTAGCAGGGAGATGAAATAAACCGTTCAAATAGGTGTAAGAGGTACTTAATATAACAATAGAAGGCACATAGCTTTTAGCTACTGTGTAGCAAGCATCATAGCTTGTTGTCCATTTCTTTACTGCTGAGGTAAGGAGGTAAGAACAATTACCGCCTTTCACAGATGAGGAACTTGGTACACAAGCTTTCCAGAAACTTTTTAGGGGCCAGGGGCATTACCAGGATGAAAAAAATAGTTCTTTGTAATGCTGATTATGTTCCTCACTAAGTAGATTAGACCAGTGGGAATTAGCCACTTGCACTGGTGCCAAGTTTGCCACTGACATAGATCAGGACTGACATCAGTGATCATTGAAGTGCTGCTTCTGACACAAACTTGGCGTTATGCAGTGAAAAGGTTTGCCATCACTGAACTAAAATGTTGGCTCTGAAAGCAGAGTTCCCTGCTAACTACTATGTACAGAGAATGTCAAATGTTGAGAAGGAAGAATGTAAGCTTTTGGAGATGAGAGTGTAACCAGAGTCAAAGAGGAAAAAGAAGAGGTGGTGAAAAGTTTTTTTATCAGCTACTAGTGCTGGTGTTAAAAAAAAATAAAATAATAATCTCAGTTTTCTTCTGATACTTTGTACAAATCTGCAGCGGTATTCTAGGTATGTGGTCAGAGGTTGTGTATACAATTCATAACTGGAAGGATTCTGAAAAAATACGTGGTACTACCTCATTCATTCCACTGCCCATTGCAGTTCCAGGATGTTTTTTATCACTTCCCAATAGTTTGGGTTTTTTTTAATAATCTCCCAGTATGTTTTTTTTTTTTCAGAGTTCATAGTAGAAAAATGTTCTTACTGCTTTGCTAAAGAGTGTTCTCTGTGACAGGTAAGACCATTAAGTTTGATTTTTAAATGGTCTTACAGATTTAGGGGACTACTAAAAATGTCCCCGGGAGAACAGAAATAAAGAAATGCTGTAAAAAGTAACTGCAGCATGAAAAATTTAATTTAATTAATAGTTTCATTTAGTAAACTGTTAATCTCCACAATACTATGATATGGTTGCTACCTGATTGTAGAAACTCCATGATGACTGGGCTTCATCCTGTTTAGCAGGTGAATCAGTCAAAGAGTTGGAATACATAATTTTTGAGAGCTTCACATCATTAGAGCTGTCTTGGTTCTGTCTACAGAGTATTCATTCATAAACTAAGATTTTGTCACTCTTGCTTTATTTTTGTAAAAATTGCCTCCTGCAGTTATACCTCTTGCTTCTTTTTGTGGTGGGTGTTTTTTTTTGTTTAGGTATTGTCTAGAAACTGTAAGTGATAGTGAACATGGACAGCTGAATATTAACTTAATTGGGAAATGTTTTATTAATATTGATTCCTACAAAACTATACATAAAGTACATTTTACCCCGAGTCAGTTTTGGCAAGGCTGAAAACAAATGGCATTTGTAGTGTCCTGTAAGAGTCCAGGACAATTATAATCTTCCGGTTTATCTAAATTTATATTTAATTCAGTGTTTTTGCCTAAGAAACCGCTGCAATAAATTGGTATTAGATTTTCAGATTTAGCCTTTAGGTTACTTTCTTAACAATTTCATACTGGGTAGGATTGAGTCCAGCTGCCTGAATGGAGTCATGCAGTGCCAGCTGAGATGCGTGCAGAAGCTAAGATGTCTGCACAGGGCTGAAAGATGTGAGTAACAGAAGAGCTGTGGCCTGCAGAGGCCAGCAGGACAATGAAATGGCACTACATGCCTTTTTTAAGGAATAGCATTCTATTTTCAGTTTCTTCTGTTGTGCAAGGGTTTGTCTGTTATGCTGTCCTGGTTTGGACAGCTTCCTAAACTGAGGGCTGTTATGACTTCCCCATTCTTTTATCAGAGCAACCAGAAAAAGCTAGTAAAAAGTCAAATTTGTTTATATTACAAATTTGGCAGTATAGCTTTAACCCTTATTTAAGTTAATCTCATAAAGGATTCTACATGCAAGCTTTAGTGAAGATTGAGAGAATGGATGGTGGAAGGAGAAGCATTTTTCACACCTTTTTTAATAAATTCTCTGATTCAAAGTCTCCTAATCCCAAACAAGAATTTGATTGAAAAGCCATCACTTATTTAGACTACTTAAATAGCACTATTTAAATTCTGTTAGTTTATTTAATGAGTTATTTTAAAATAACCTCTGATGTGTTTATCAGAATAAGAACAACAGGAAAGTGCTGCTTTTGCAAAGGAACTTTTTCTCCACCTTATTAGTGTGAAGAGAGAAATTTGAATTTTTGCATAATAAATATAACTGCAGATTTTCTGCAGATCAGAAAAATCATATTAAAAATTTTAGTTGTGAGAATAAGTATAGGCTTTTTTTTCCTCATAGTCTTATTACAAAGTCAATTATTCAGGAAGAACAACAAAAGTTACAATTATACTGACTGCTAATTTGTCATCTTTCCATGGAAATTATGTTCTCCAGATTTTCTGTTTATAGTAGCATCTCGGTTTTGTTTTCCGACCCCTTCAGTTTCTGTCTTTAAAGTAGACCACACATGGCACAGTCATATTTCTTTTAGCATAGAAGAGCAAAACAACTGTCCTCTTCATGTTCCATGTGTATGTCATAGTAACACAATTTGTGTACTTGTGCTTCCCGTAGTTACAGAGGTTAGCGGGGTTGTTAAAGGGACTGTTTACAAGCTCACAGTGTTACTCCTTCCTGGATTTGGACTTATTGTTCAACTATTACAAGTTTTTATTGTTTGGCCTAGAAGCAGTAAAGTGAAGGCGGTTTTGCGTGCGTGCATGCGTGTGTGTCTGTTGGTTTGATTAAATAAATATTCAGTAAACTTGATTAGTTAGGTATCACAGTAGTACCTTGATATCTCTACAGAGTACAGTATACGGAGAGGTCTCTTCCATCATGTTCTAATCTTTCACTGAAGGTTGGAAGCAGCAGTCAGTCGTGTTGTTTCTCTTTAAAGTAACTTCAATCAGATTATGACAATCACACAGATCTCAATCACTCTGTCTCTTGACTTTATCAGCTGCAGAACTGATCATCTTGACCTGTCTTCTACAGTTGTAATAAGCATATTAATTTCTTGTGTATCACTCAATCCTATTACTTCCTTAGCAGCATTTTTTTCAAGCAGTGCATATTTTAGCTTTGCATGGTCCTATTTCTTAATCCTGTTATTCCTTACAATTTGCACTGTGAGAGGTGATCTATATTCAACCAGACTATCATGAGACCTGAAGTTTGAATTTGGTCTTTTTGCTTTCTTTTATCCACTAAGGTGGATGTTTTACTAAATGTGATGTTCTGTTAGCTTGGGTTAACAGTTTTGAGGACTACACATCATATTATTTAATAATTTATTTTCAAAAAACATTTAGAAATTACTTGACTCTAAATTTGTAATGTATCCAAATTAAACAAATAACACACACACACACAACATACGTAACTGGTTGCCTTGGAACATAATCTGTCATGCATAAGTTCTTAAATAATTGCTGGTGATTCTGATGTTTCTAGTCCTAGAGTGAAATATCTAGGACTAGAGTGTGAGTGAATTTCATGAAGCTCCTCTCCAAATAAGTGCTCAAATGCCCCTATGTCACTGGTTTACATAACTTGGCTATTTTTAAGTCCTTTTATTAAGTGTTAGGTGAAAACCTTACATTGCAAAATGAAAATCTTAAAAGGAATGTTGCCTAGATAGATTCGGCTGCATATTATGAAGGTTATTTAATAAAGATAATTGAACATGAAGCCACTTGAAGAGCTTTGATTTTTATATTTTTTAGTAACAAGAAGTTCTCTGATATTCTGTGTCCAGCTGCTGAAGAGCACCAAAAAGTGTCAAGAAAGTGAATGCAAAAGAAATTTTCATTCTACAGACTGAAAAAAATGCTCAAGATCTTTAAAAAAAACAAAATGCAAAACAACACACCCCCTCAAAAAAAAAACAAACACAAACAAAAGCCTAATTGACTGTCAATTTTATAAATTCTCCTTAAACTTACTTTCTTAAACTGATAGTATTCCTCTATTAGGGAAGTTACTACTCTAAAAATTGTATAAACATCAAGTACACAGCTATGTAAAGTTTTCTGTTACCTCAAGATAAAGAATTGCTAAGAAGTCAAAGTTGCTGAATGTTTTTAACAGGAGCAACTTCTCCTGCTAAATATAGTGTCCTGCGTGATGGTATTCCTGGAATGAGTGAATGAAAACAAATTGTATCATATACTCTGCAACAAGCATAATGGGGTTCCCAGTAATTTAGAGGAATTTTTCTGTGGATTTGTGCAGGTTCCTTATCAGCACTTGCATCGTTGTTTTCCTTGGATTAAAAAGAAAAAAAAAGAAGTTTTTTACTATCTTATTTATCTATTGGTGTATGAAAAAAATCTATATGCCCTACTCCCTTACTTTTGCTTCCTTTCACCCCTTTTGTCTTGTGTTATTCTGTCTTGTACATTCAGAACCAGAGCATATGCATGAGATCTTGAGAGGGGGAAGCAATAGCCTCTTACAGGACGTACTTCATATTTTAGGTTTATTCTTGATCATGTTAATTTTGTGTATTGAACTGTTGAGATTTACTGAAAACACATATGAAGTCTCACAAATTTTAATAAAGTTGTGTCTTTTTTGACACATAAGCACATAATTAAAGTATAATTTGGTGAGAGCACTTGTATTCTTATTTGGTACTTTAATTGGAAAGCTCTAGAAATGCCTTGCAAACATTATGTCAATAAAGAGTAATAGAAAAATAATTTGCTCACCACTGAAATGCTTTGGAAGGTGTAGGGGAGGATCTTCATATTGTTTGAAAACACTAAACATGAGATGGGATTTAACTGCACTCATTTATTTAGTAAGCTTTTGTAACAAGATTATTAAAAGAATAAAAACCACCACTAACAAAACCAAACTAACAACCCACACATACACAAAAGAAAAACCCCAGACCAAAAACCAGCAGATAAAACTACCTGGAAAACTACACTGTGTAATAAAAAAGCAACAGGTAGATCATCAAAACATTTATTTCATTTATTTAGATGTATTATTTTCTCAAACTGAGTACAGCTATAAAGTTGCAAGAAGTACTTCAGAATGAAAATGAATATGGTTTCGAAGAAAAGAATCATAAACAATAAATAGCATAAGCTAAGAAATAGCAGATCATGCCAAACAAACTGAAATATATTGTTTTGATGGAAGCGTTAAGTTAGTCAATGAAGAGTATGCTATACATTATCCTTGGAGAGATAGCCACATATTCACAGTGAAAGTTTTGAAAGTACAATTTCAGTGTTGATTTTCTTTAAGATTTCCTATGCAGACATTCTACCAATAGGGCAATAGCCTTGATTTAGATATTCATGAGTATGAGATGCCTGCAGTTAGGAAAAATCTCATGTATTGCTTTAGTAAAAGGAATCTTGTTTCCTTTTTAAATGTGACTGATAGATTTGTAGGTTTTTTTTAAATATGTACGTAGAACTGTAGCTTTCCATTCTTAAAATGGCCTTGCTTATAATTGTTTAGTCTGTAAAATCATGTATTTCTGTTTTGGTCATTATGAAATTCAAGGTGTGCGCTATTTACTTGCCTTCCTGTGCCTGAATAGCATTGCATTATTAAAGCCTAGAAGATGAGATTTAGAGAAGGTTAGGAAGGCAGAAAATGAGAGGAAATGAATGAAGTGAGGAGGGCCACAGAGAGGGCTTTAGGCAGAAATGGAGAAAATCAAAAGATAAAAAAAAGACAGTTTGGGGTTTAATGAAATGTAGAATGGCATGGTTAGGAAACCTCAACGAGACTTAAGCTTATAATTTGTGATTTTTATTAATTTTTGTGTCTCTGCAGAAAGTCATGAAGTTAGCCTGGGTGGAGTCTTCTGTTTTAATATTTTCTGCATTTGCAGATGACAGGGGGCTTGGGGGTTTGTTTCATGTTTTTTAATAAAGCTTTTATCATACAGGTGTTTGAGGCTGACATTTAGAAAATGAAACTGGGAGGACCAATATAATCATGGGGACAAGTAATAGCACCAAAATTCCCACCCCTTACTTTCACTTAGCTTAATTGCAGTTCACAAAATCACAGAACTGTTAGGGTTGCCAGGGGCCTCTGGAGATCATCCAGTCCAACCCGCTGCCAAGGCAGGCCACCTAGAGCAGGTTACACAGGAATGTGTCCAGGAAGGTTTTGAATGTCCCCAGAGAGGGAGACCCCATGGATCCTCCTGGGTAGCCTGTTCCACTGCTCTGCCACCCTCAACGTAAAAAAGTTATTCCTCATGTTGAGGTGAAAGTTCCTGTGCTTAGTTTACGGCCATTGCTCCTTATCCTGTTGCTGGGCAGCACGGAAAAAAGCCTGGTACCTTCCTCAATTTTTTAAAAAATTAAATTAAAAATTTCCACAATCTTTTTAGTATTGTCCAAAATAAAAAGTTTAACAGTGTCTCATCAGAAGGTAATTGGTCACAGTAAGAATAAGTTGACATAACTTACTACACAAAAAGCTAAAAAGATCAGAGTGGCAACCAGGCTTATTTAACCAATACTACCAATCCCCAACCAAGCCTCAACGAATTCCCAGCCAAATTCTACCATTTTTATATGGCCAAGTCTGTTTCATCTATTACACATTCTGTTGGAATGATAGTAGAGCCTGGCACAAGCAATCCAGGAGGTTCCTCGATTGTGTGGAAGACAGCTTCTTTTTGCAAGTAATAGAGGAGCCAACAAGGAGAGGTGCCATGCTTGACCTCGTGATCACCAACAGGGAAGGGCTTGTTGGAAATGTGACGCTCCAGGGCAGCCTTGGATGCAGTGATCATGAGATGCTCGAATTTGAGATCCTCGGGACAGTGAGAAGAGCGTGCATCAAGCTCACTGCCCTGGACTTCAGAAGAGCAGACTGGCCTCTTCAGGAACCTGCTTAGTAAGGTTCCATGGGATACAGCCCTAGAGGGCATGGGGGCCCAAGACTCTTGGTTGATATTCAAGGATCACCTGCTACAAGCTCAGGAGTGTTGCATCCCAACCAGAAGGAATTGCAGCAGGAGGGCCAGGAGACCTCCTTGGATGGATAAGGAGCTGCTGAGGAAAATTCAAATGAAAAAAAGAGGCTTACAAAAAGTGGAAGCAAGGACAGGTGGCCTGGGAAGAGTACAGGGACGTTGTCTGGGAAGCTAGGGACCAGGTTAGGAAAGCTAAGGCCCAGTTAGAATTAAACTTGGCTAGGGGTATTAAGGATAACAGGAAGGGATTCTACAGGTACATAGCAAATAAAAATCAGACTAGGGAGAATGTAGCCCCCCTCAGGAAGCTATCAGGAGAACTGGCTACACAGGATTTGGAGAAGGCTGAGGTTCTGAATGACTTCTTTGCCTCGGTTTTCACTGGCAAAGGCTCTGACTTCACCACCCAGGTCTTGGAAGGCAGACGCAGGGACTGTGAGAATGAAGACCTTGGGCCCACTGTAGGAGAGGAACTGGTTTGAGACCATCTTAAAAACCTGAACGTGCACAAGTCCATGGGTCCTGATGAGATCCATCCACGGGTCCTGAAGGAGCTGGCAAATGAAGTTGCTAAGCCACTGGCCATCATATTTTAGAAATCATGGCAGTCAGGTGAAGCTCCTGACGACTGGGAAAAGGGAAATATAACCCCCGTTTTCAATGAAGGGGAAAATGGATGACCTGGGGAATTACAGACCAGTCAGTCTCACCTCTGTGCCTTGCAAAATCTTGGAGCAGATTCTCCTGGATGGCATGCTAAGGCACATGAAAAACAACAAGGTGCTTGGTGACAGCCAGCATGGCTTCACTAAGGGGAAATCCTGCCTGACCAATTTGGTGGCCTTCTATGATGGGGCTACAGAACTGATGGACAAGGGCAGAGCAGTTCATGTCATCTACCTGGACTTGTGTAAAGCGTTCGACACTGTCCCACAGGACATCCTTGTCTCTAAATTGGAGAGACATCAATTTGATGGATGGACCACTCAGTGGATAAAGAACTGGCTGGATGGCCGCATGTAAAGAGTTGTGGTCAATGGCTCAATGTCCAGCTGGAGACCAGTAACGAGTGGTGTCCCTCAGGGATTGGCGTTGGGACCGGTCTTGTTTAACATCTTCATCGCTGACATGGACAGTGGGATTGAGTGCGCCCACAGCAAGTTTGCCGATGACACCAAGCTGTGTGGTTCGGTTGATACGCTGGAGGGAAGGAATGGCATCCAGAGGGACCTTGACACGCTTGTGAGGTGGGCTGATGCCAACCTCATGAAGTTTAACTATGCCAAGTGCAAGGTCCTACACCTGGGTTGGAGCAACCCCAGGCACAGCTACAAGTTGGGCAGAGAAGAGATTCAGAGCAGCCCTGCGGAGAAGGACTTGGGGGTGTTGGTTGATGAGAAAATGAACATGAGCCGGCTTCAGTGTGCGCTCGCAGCCCAGAAAGCCAACGGTATCCTGGGCTGCATCAAAAGGAGCATGACCAGCAGGTCAAAGGAGGTGATCCTGCCCCTCTGCTCTGCTCTTGTGAGACCTCACCTGGAGTATTGTGTGCAGTTCTGGTATCCTCAACATAAAAAGGACATAGAACTGTTGGAACAAGTCCAGAGGAGGGCCATGAGGATGATCAGGGGACTGGATCACCTTCCGTATGAAGACAGGCTGAGAAAGTTGGGGCTGTTCAGCCTGGAGAAGAGAAGGCTGTGTGGAGACCTCATAGCAGCCTTCCAGTATCTGAAGGGGGGCCTATAAGGATGATGGAGATGTCATTAGAGACTGTAGTGATAGGACGAGGGGTAACAGGTTCAAACTTAAACAGGGGAAGTTTAGATTGGATATAAGAAGGAAATTCTTTCCTGTTAGGGTGGTGAGGCACTGGAATGGGTTGCCCAGGGAGATTGTGAATGCTCCATCCCTGGCAGTGTTCAAAACCGGGTTGGACGAGGCCTTGGGTGATATGGTTTAAGGTGAGGTGTCCTTACCCATGGCAGGGGGGTTGGAACTAGGTGATCTTAAGGTCCTTTCCAACCCTAACTATTCTATGATTCCCTGTTGTAATCTTTAGATCTCAGCTTCTTTGTGCCAGCCACAGAGGAGAAAAAAAAGCAGGCAATAGACATCCTTACTGGATTCTGCCCCGTCTGTATGGTCAGTAGTCCAGCCTGGAGGGTGAACTGGGATTACCTTTGACTGTAGGATACAAAGTCCTGTCCAGCTGTTTAAAGGCCTGTTGGAAAGGTTGTCAGTAGGCAGGCTTCCAAAAGATGAAGATGCAGTAGAGTGAGCAGGATCTCTAGAAATGCCTGGAATCGGAAGATGTTCTTTCTGTTGGTTAAGTCTGTTACACTATTCTTCAGACCGTTCCTTCTTGACAGTGTTGGTTAAAAATGTTTTTGTAACACTTTCAAAAAATTAAATTCCAAATCACATAATTTGTGAATAAGGTTCCTTGAACCATCCAGTGTATTTATATTCAAGTAGTAAACTTAGGGGCTCTGAAGAAAAAGGTAGACATTATAGATCTAGCATGTAAGTAATAAAAGCTGTTTTCAAGTTATAAGAAGTTGAATTTAGTAAGAACTTGTTAAGACAGAAAAAAAAGTAGTTGCCTAGAAAGATGAGATAATTACAGAAAATTAATGGTTTTCATTCCACATAAATATGCAAACTACTATATCTCTAGAAAATAATAGTTAAACAATAATGACCAGGTAGGGAGATCTGCAGAAAACAGTTGTACCAAAAGAAATTTGGTGCATTGAGAGTTTGTACCTGATTGATTTAAGAACATTAAATACTGCTCCAGTTAAAAGTGATTTAGTTAAAGTCAATTACAAATCAGTTGTTTTCTATCATATTTTAACCTAAATGCCTGTGTTCCTTTTACGAGACCTTTATGCAGAAAAATTAAGGGAGAACTTTTGAAAAGTATGTCAGATACAGACCAAAGTTTCCAAATTACACAAAATTATAGATTTGAAAATCATTAGGTGTTAAAAAGTTACCTGATTAAGAACACATTTAACCAATCTGAAGATCTGTGAGAGTCTGTAGGTACTGAACAGTTTTAGAAATGATCTGTTTATCCAGATGCGTAATTTTAGCTCCTGGTTTAAAACTTGAACATGAAAGATTAAATAACTTCTGTAAATATTGATAAAAGGAAAGAACTTCTGTATATAAAACAGCCATATGATTTGGAAAGAGATTAATTTTGGAGAATAAATTGCTCTAAGGTGAAGTAACAGGATGAGTTTGAGAGAAACAGTCTTTTATGCAATTAGCTAACAATACCAGTAGTTAAAAGCCTTTTCCTAATTTTTAACATGGTATCTTGAGAGAAGTAGAATCGAGCAGTCTCAGGTCTGTGTTCAAGGCTGAAAATTGACTAGCTGATCTTACAGAATCTTTCTAAGTGCCTGACTTTAATCTCTGAAAATAAAAGTTGTGACATAGACAAGTCTTCCTGCTGTGAAACAGGTTTTTCGTCTTCCAGAATTGTTTAGTAATCCTCAGAGCTTTAAGTGCTTTAACTCAGTAGCTTATCCTGATATGATTAGAACAAGTAACCAAAACTAATACAAATGCAGTAAATTAGAGATGCAATTTCTGGTTTTCATCACCAATCACCAGTTCGCATACCTTGAAAGAATGCTTTTATTTCTAGAAAGATGTTCTAATAGAACAGCAGTTTGAGTTATTAAATGTTAATATTTCCAGAGAAGGAAGGTTCGGAGAAAAAGAAAATTAAGAAGGATGCTGGAAATAAGAAAACACCACCAGTTAGCATTCTTTTTGGTTATCCTCTGTCAGAGCGCAAACAGATGGCACTTCTCATGCAGATGACAGCAAGAGACAACAGTCCAGGTGAGCTTGCAAAGTTAACAGCTTTCTTCCTCCTGCCTGTTTAATTTTGTCTCAGTCAGAATATTCTGAACCCTGATGTTTTTCAACAATCCTTAATTTTATTGATTTTTAAAAAAATATTCATAAATCTGTTAAAGCTTCTTTGCATTCACAAGCAATTTGATAACAATGTCTTGACCTGCTATATTTATGTGCAAAAAATTGCGCTATGATAGCTGTAAAACCTGAAAATCTCTTTTTCTTTCTTTAATTATTTTTGCCTCTCAAATAATGTGCATTACTTAAAAACTGAAATGTTATCTGTTGGGGGGTGTTGATTTTGTTTCTTTTTTAATGAACTTTAACTACTGTCTCATTGTCTCGATTTGGAGCAGGGTTTTCATTTTGAAGGAAAATGGATTGTTTCCTTAAGATTGAATGGGAGAGGGATGACACCTTGTTTTGAATTAAGAACTTCAAATTGTCCTTGCTCCAGCTGTATTTTAAAAAAAATCTTTCTTTGTGTATGTTCTACAGGTGTTACATTTTTACAACATTGGCATTTGAAAGTCAATGGTTGCATTTCCTTAAGAAACTATGTATTCCAGCCAAAAACATTTGTGCACAGAGTACAATACCCAGTAATTCATCAAACTGGTATCCCACTACATAAAAATATGGTGGAATTGTGCTAGAAGAAGCAGAAGCAGAGTAGATACTAATCTGCATGGTCATGCTTCTCTGTTTCAGCAAAATTTATAACACAGTTTGTGAACCTTGCAGTCTGGATAGACTTCATCTGTCCTTGGAACCTGCATAAAAAATAGTGAGATATTGCAAAACGCGCTTTTGCATGCTGTGAATAAGCATTGTGTTAATACAGGTCAAGTGTCAAATATATCCTTTATTTAAATATAATTATCCGGTAGTTATTAACAAGAGTTAAAATTAGCTAAAGTAAAAATAGTGTTAAATAACTTCCAGTGACCATTTTAAAATTTATTTTGTAGATTCCACCTTAAATCATCCCTTACAAACAACACCAACACAAAAGAAAACTCCAACTTCTTCTTCAAGACAAAAAGACAAAGTTAACAAGCGAAATGAACGAGGGGAAACTCCTCTACATATGGCAGCAATTCGAGGGGATGTTAAACAGGTTAAGGAGCTAATCAGTTTAGGTGCAAATGTGAATGTAAAAGATTTTGCAGGTAAGTTGATATAAGTTCTCTTAACTGTACTAATTCTATGTACTAAAACTATGATTCTATGATACTAATTCAAAATTAATGCTGAAGTCATTATCAGAGGTTTAATTTCAGTTCATGCTATATGCAAATGAAAAAATACAACTCCTTAGAAATTCTTAAACCATGGTTGTTTTTTTTTTTATTTCTGACAGCAGTGGTAATACTGGGACACTATAGAGCCTAGTATATTATTAGAACAGTATATTAATACCTGAAGGTTTCAGTTGTGACCAGGCAGTCAGTAACTGGTAATGGGACTGTAGGTTGTGTGAGGAGATGGAAAGTTCAGTAACAGCAAAGGTGGCATTGTAATGTATATTATCTTCTCACTGGGACAGCTAATGTGCACCAAAGCAGATGAGTGTAGTGTAGCTTGCACTTGTCATTTAGTTCTGTTAGATTAATGATAGTTTTGATATGTCAGTATTTGCTGTGATTTCAGCAATGATTGATGAACTTTAAGGTGAGTTGCAACTTGTACCATATTCTTAGCATCCTTTATTTGGTATCTTTCTTTACTGTCTATTTGTCTGTAAGACCTTCTAAATAAGTTTTTGGAACCTGCTGGAAAACTTTTGCCTATTTTGTTTTTGATATGCTCATAGTAGTTAAGTTTCTACATGTTTTAGTAAAAAATCCGTTGAGTAAATACAAGATTCCCTAAGTAATGCTTTCAGAGAAGATGATAGAACCTTCAGTTTTGAGTTCAGTAGTTGCCAGCTGCTGATTGGCCAGGCGCCAAATGAAATGCATTTACATACTGAGATAAGCCAAAGTACTTTCTGGGTTTTCCTCAGCCAGTGTAAAAGAGTCTATGACTTAGGAGCTGGAGTATTGGGTAGAGATTTATGGCATAGAAGGAGGTTGGGGTAATGAGGAAGGATGGAACAGAGTGAAAGGAAGGCTAAATTACAGGATAAAGGGTTCGGTGGGGTGTGGAGGTTGTTGTGGGATTGAGGTCTAAGAGACATCTATAAAAAGATAGGATTTCAGTATGTTTCTCTCTTAAATGCAAGGATAACTCTAAAAATAATACAAATATCAAATGCACATTATATAAAGAGCATAAGAAACAGCTCTGCCTCTCAACATCGGCTCTAAACACTGGCTTTTTTCATCCACAGTAGAAGTGGGTCATGGGAAAGTATGGTAGTAAATATAAGAAGGGGCCATGTTGCTTTTTTTTTCTTTTTTTTTAAGAAGCAAAAATATAATGAAAGTTTGCATGAGTATTTTAACTAGACCTACAGCAAAGCCTGCTCTTAAAGATCCTCTTTTTATAGGTCTGAATGGTTACAGTGAGAATTACATTCTCAATGGGGATGGGTGAGATGGGCTGAGGTAACAGGCTCCAGTTGGAGAAATTAGGATTTACATGATACAATTAGTTGTCAGCTCTAACTTGATGTCAAGAGAAGGTATTAACTAGGTGGACGAAAAACTGAATTTTAAGTAATAAAGAGATCAGTAATTTCTTGGTTTGCAGAGGGTAGCTGAATTTGTGTTTAAAGATGAGGCTGCCCAGGACTGGCATGTAGAGGAAGAAAAGAAAGGAAGCTGAAGTAGAACCCTATGAGATCTTCAGAGAAATTGAGAGGGAAAATGAGAAGAATTCATTGATGAGCAATTTTAGAAAAGGAGGGGGAGGTTCAGGGGAAGATAGGGCCGTAGAAACACTACAAGAAGAGATGTTGTGGTGGGTTAACCTTGGCTGGTTGCCACACGCCCACCCAGCTGCTGTCTTACTTTCCATCCTTAACAGGGCAAGGGGAGAAAATAAGATGAAAAAAAGCCCTCATGGTTTGAGTTAAAGGCCTTTTAATAAGAAAAGCAAAAGCTGCACATGCCAGCAAATGAAAAAGAGGAATTCATTCACTACTTCCAGTCAGCAGGCAAATGTGCAGCCACTTCCTGGGAAGCAGGGCCTCAGCAGGTGTAATGATTGATTGTGAAGACAAACACAATAACTATGAACATTCCTCTTTCCTTCTTTCCTGAATCTTTTATTGCTAAGCATGATGTCATATAGTACAGAATATACCCTTGATCAGTTTGGGTCAGCTGTCCTGGCTACATCCCTTCCCAGCCTCTTGCACAAGGAGGGAGGGAGAAAGCCTTGATATTCTACAAGCAGTTTCAGCTGTAGCCAGAACACTAGGTGTGTTATAAACACTGTTTTAGCCTCAAGTACAATGCACAGCACTTTTTGAGCTTCTAGGAAGGAACATTGTAGCTTAACCCCAGCCTGACCTGGTACAGATACTTAATTCATTTTAAAGGCAGAGGAAAGGATGAGGAGAATGGTAGAGAGCTGGTTCTGAGAATTGTAGAGTCATAGAATGTTCAGGGTTGGGGGCAACCTTAAAGATCATCCAGTTCCAGCCCCCCTGCCATGGGCAAGTACACCTCGCACTAGACTAGGTTACTCGAAGCCCTGTCCAGCCTGGCCTACAATGAGATACTTTGATAAGCAGGCTCATAAGAAGTCAGGCTGCAATATCCGACATTCATTGCTGAACAGTTGTACGCTTACACAGACAGACATTTTAGTTCTGGTGTTTCTCTAGTTAAAGGTCTTTTTGCTCCAGATTAAATCAGGCACCACCAGAAAACTGAGCAGATGTGGCACGAAAGTTCCTAACTGTTTTCACAGGCTTTATCAAATCATTTACCACCCAATACTGCTTTCAGCCATCTAGTGACAGGAGCAAGAATCAATTGGGAGCAAGTCATTAGAGACTTCATTCAGAACTCTGAGGGAGGTGTTTGGGATCAAGTGAGATACTTTTCTATTGGTAATCCAAAGTGAGAAGCAGAGGTGGTTAAGCTTCAAAATCCTGTGTGGAGGAAGAGGTCAAGAGGAGGGGGAGGATCTGAGCAATGAGTCATGAGTGGAAAAAAATAGGAATTCAGGATGCAGTGAAGTTTAGAGAATTAGAGTTTTTAGCTAAGAATTTGGCAGGACTAAAGGAGCAGAAAATGAATTAGTAATGGAGGAAGTAACCCTGCTCATGGGATACCTGCCAGAATGATACTGCCATGTGAGAACAAGAGTAAAGGAAACAGATGTTGAGAGCAAGCCAGACTAGAATTGGCAGGCCAGACACTGTGATAGGGTAGAAAGGCAAAGCAGTAAAAGATGGAGAAGAGTGAATTACAGAGAGACTTAATAAGGGGAAAGAACACAGGGATCAGAGGGCTGAGAGCAGAAGAGTGTCATCATTGCGAGTGATTGAGAAAAGGGCAAATGAGAAGAAAAGGCAAAGAAGGATGTGGTAGCCAGGCAGTGTTGAAAGTGAGTGACCCAAGTAATGTTTGGAGAGGAACTACAGGATACGAAGATCAGGAAGAAATGTTTTGCTTTAGAATAAAGTAGAGACTTTTTCCTTTTTTTTTAATTCAGATGAGTGGCAGGTGAGAACTTGAGGGAAAGGGAAAGGTGAAAAATTACCTTACTGAGGGATTAGGTAAGTTAGATGTTTCTTGTACCTCCTCATCATGGGTATACAAGACTATTACTGATTAGACACAGAGTTCAAGTGAATGTGTTCTTCCTGACTTACACTGGTTATATTGGAAAGAAAAGTTGAACAGCTTCCCAGAATTGAGCTTTGAGAAGGCAGCAGCAGCAGGCTAGAAGTTCAGGGAAGCTATGAAGTGGAAGGCATCAAGTTGGGAAGAAGTTGAGGTAAGGAATATAGGGTGTGTGGGTTGATCATTGTTTTCCACTGAGGCTCTGTTACAAAAAATGAGCACTGAACTTCAGATTATCAATGTAGAAATCAAAATTGCTAAAAATTACCAATATTCTAGGAAATATCAGGAGTAAATTCTCTGCCAGTATTTCTTACTAGCTTGTTATCTACACTAGTAACTGCTGAGTGTTATTAGTGATTCCTGGTGCATGTTCAGTGGCTCTAAAGGAGCACTGTTTATGATAATTTGCCATCATCCTTCTTTCCAATAGTGTGGTTTTCAAAGCGTTTCCATATAGAATAATGTTATCTCTATATCCCCAACACTGTATTCAAATGCTCACTAGTCAAAGAATTTCTAGCATGTTTAGCCTGGGGATTTTGTGTCAGATTTTGTCTTTTACTATTTGAGTAGTGATTTCTATGTTCAATGTAATCACAATAAAGTTTGGAATTTGACAGGAGGTTTAAAATTGGTAAAGCACATGTTCATCAGATGAATGGCATTGCCTTCCTGCCAGTTACTGTGTGTGAGTGTATTTTGAAATGTCTTGAGGCAGTAGCGATCTGTAGTACAGGATCTTTGACCTTTCAAACTTAAATTTCCCACTCTTCACTACAGGTTGGACGCCACTGCATGAAGCTTGTAATGTTGGTTACTATGATGTTGCTAAAGTCCTGATAGCGGCGGGAGCTGATGTGAACACACAGGGCTTGGATGATGATACACCACTTCATGATTCTGCTAGTAGTGGGCATAGAAATGTGAGTCTACCGGGAGAGCGGGAGGGAAATACATAGTGGTTTGAAATGCTCAGTCTTTAGAACAAATCCTAAATGTCCTGACCACTGTCATACGGTTTTTTAATTATGCTTCTGCTGGTTTGAGAGCATCTTAAAGTTGTTTTGGTTTTGTTTATTTCATTTTGGTTTTCATCCTACTTCTATTGCCAGTTGTTTTCTACCAGTATCTGCTTTCTCAAATACTTAAAAGTTTCACTTCTGCTGTTTTAATAAAGAAACATCTCAGTGGACTTTTTTGGAGAGACTTCCACTGTGTAGAATTCTCAAAATAAAAATGTCTCCAAACAAAAATGGTTTGTGTGTGTGTATATATACACACACACATATAAAAGTATTTAAAGGGGGGGTGGTGTATATATATATATGTCCTACACTTATTTACAGTCTTTGAAATACAGCACTGATGTACATATATTCTTAAATTATCGTTTTAAGTTTTACCAATAATGAATTAGCAGAGAAGGTAAATGGAGCACTGTAGGTATTTTACATTAATTACTGAATTTGTTCTTGCTTTCTACAAAGTAGATGCAGAAATTACTCTGCTTTCCCTTTATATCTCTTTTATTTCATAACGGTGTGTGTGATCTACTGTATAAAGCAAAAAAAAACAGAAAATATCCTTAAATTCTTCCAAACAAAGGTGTTCAGTTTGAAAGGATCTTCTGGAAAGGCTGGAGCAATGAATTATATTAATCTGATTGTGACATTGTACTTGACTCTTTAGTAACCATTTCTTATGGCTATCTAAACAAAAGTGGGTCTTTACCTAGAACTTGCATAAAATTGTAGTAGAGTTTTGGAGAACAGGACCTCTTGCTTGTCTGGTCTCAGTATATGTATCTGTGACCATCTCACTAACATATATCAGAAAAATTGCGAAGTTTCCTGTTAACATAGTTTCATGTTAACATTCACTGTCTGCTGAATTTACCCATTCTTAGCATGTACAACAAAAAAAAGAAGTAACTCATACTGAATACTGTGCTGAAGATGCAGTAGCCTAGGTATCATAACTTTAACAACTTGATGCCCTTGATGCTAGAGGAATCAATGATTTTGCTATATTGTATGTAGCTGGGGATGGGGGTAGTTTGTTCCTCCAGTAAGATACTTGGATCTCTGTCAGGGCTTTTCTAAAATGCAGTGGAAGCCAATAGTACTGCTAGTTGAAAAAACTTTCCTGTTCCTTAGAGGTAAGTGCTATAAAATTTGGAGCAAGAAGGTGAATCAAGCACAGAGAAATAGAGAGAGAGCTTGGTATGTGAGGAACCAGATGAATTGTGTGAGGAAATGCTAGAACAGCAAGAACAAAAAGGCCACTGATGCCTTTCTTTATGATGATGCTATGTCTGAGTAACAGAGGACAACCTTCTTCAGTCTTCCCAATTGCCTGTTTTAACAAGCAGATTACATATACCTGGGACTTTTTATTCTGGTTGCTGAAGGCTTGCTTTCCAGTCTCAGTTTCATAGGTTGAAGTTTGGGATTATGTATCATGTTATCCACATTTCATGTGCAGTGGGAGATTTTTATGCTGGTCAAATAACACGTTGTGGAAAACCTGAAAGTTCATTTATTTAATGCTGCAGATTGTGAAGCTGTTGCTTCGACATGGTGGAAATCCATTTCAAGCCAATAAGCATGGGGAGAGACCTGTTGATGTTGCTGAAACTGAAGAGTTGGAAATGCTATTGAAAAGGGAAGTGCCCATTTCTGATGATGAGGAAAGCTGCTCAGGTAAAAGTAGCCACTTAATAGTATACTTCAAGTGCATCAATTTGTCTGAAAAGTGGTTTTAATCTTTTGCATAATATTAGCTATTAAGTTGGTTGACCATTCCAATGGTTTTTTTTTGTATTCTTACTCTAGATTCTGAAGCTCCATCTGTAAATCCTTCCAGTGTAGAGGGCAATGCTGATTCAGAAGTGGAAAAGGACTCTGTAGCCAATGACAGCAAACAAATAGCCCCTAGTAAGGCTCCACTTTCATCTGCTCTTGATGAGTATGAGTTTAAAGATGATGATGAAGGGGAAATGAAAAAAATGATTGATGACAAGCACGTTCTTAGAAAAGACTTAAGGAAAGAGGACGAGACTGAAGATAAGAACAGTTTGTTTGTGAAACAAGAAAAAGTAGTTTTTTCAAAATCATTTAAAAGCAAAAAGCAGAAGCCATCTAGAGTTCTGTATTCAAGTTCTGAAAGTTCAGATGAAGAAATACCTCAAGACAAGAAGATAGTCCCTGTTTCAGAAACATCGAATTCTGATGTAAAAGTGAAGAAAGAATATATGGTTACAAATGAACAGAAGCAAAAAGGCAAAGTTAAAAGGAAAGTAAAAAATCAGAGCAAAAATAAAGAGAATCAAGAACTTAAGCAAGAAAAAGAAAATGCCAGAGTAACAAATATAGCTGCTTCTGGGTTAGATTCTTTAGATAAAACTAGAGAGGAAGAAACCTTTAAGAAGTCTTTCACCCCAAAAGAAGATTCTTCTTTACATGTATTTCATATCACTGCTGGCAAATCTTCAAAGCATCCCTGTGGATTAAGTGAAAAGCAGTCAACACCATTAAAGCAAGAAAACACCAAATCTTGCTTATCACCAGGAGGTTCTGAAATAACATTGCAATCAGAATTAGTTCGGTATGATCACAACACTGATTCTGAATACCTAGTAGAAAGTTCTAGTGGCAAATCTTGCAAGCACAAAGAAAAAAGCAAGCATCATCAGAAAGATTTTCATGTAGAATTTGGTGAAAAATCTAGTCCTAAAACTAAAGAGGAAGATAATAGCTCAGCATTTGAGAATTCAGATTATACCCTGAAAAAGATCGACAAGGAAGGTAAAGCACTTAAAAAGCATAAATTAAGGCACAAGGAAAGAGAAAAGGATAAGCATAAAAAGGAACAGGATGGGGAGAAGGAAAAACATAAGCATAAAGAGGTTCAAAGAAGTATTGAGTTTGACAGAGAATTTTGGAAAGAGAACTTTTTCAAAAGTGATGAAAATGAAGATATGTTGTTAAATATAGAGCATGAATCTCTTTCTTCAGACAGAAAATCAAAGCTAGAAAAAGCTGTGGCAAAAGAAGATAAGTTAGTTAAGGAGAGACAGTTCCAGAAAGAGAAAAATACTAGAGAGGACAGAGAGAGAGAGAGGAACAGAGAGAGGGAGAGGAACAAAAAGGAAAGTGAGAAGTTTCTCAAGGATGAAAAATTAAAAGATACAAAAGAAGAAATTACGCTTGCAGATAAAGAATTTGAGTTGTTCTGCTTTGGTGTTAAAGATGAGGCTGTCAATATTCATTTAATAGAAACAGATACTGAAAAGCAGGAAAAGAATTTTAAGGAAAATAAGGAAAAGACTGAAAAGCAAACCTCAGCCAAAGAAAAAGATATTGAAAAGTTAGAAAGAAAAAATGGAGAAAAAGAGAAAAAGGTAAAGCATGAATATAAGGCGGAGAAAGAAAAAGCAGAAGTGAATGAAAATGTAGAGAAAGTGAGGGAGAAGCCCAATTTCCAGCAAACAGAAAGATGCCATAAGGAAAATGATAAACTAAAAAGCAGTGGTACTCTTAAAAAACTTGATGACAAGGAAAGAAATAAAGAAAAAACTGATAAGAAACATGATAAAGAAAAGGCTGATAAAGACAGACATTGGGCTGAAAGCAAAGAAAAACACTGTACTGAAAAAAAAGTCAAACAGTCTGAAAAAGAATCTGAATATGCCAAAATAGAAAAAATTAAAACTAAAGACAAAGAAAAGGAGCTTGAAAAAAGAGACAAATCCAAAGACAGGGAGATCTCAGCAGCAGCAAACTCAAAACACATACAAGAGGAAAGGAGATGTAGTACTACAGAAAGTAATAAAACAGTGCATGACAAACTGCCATCATTGAAAGAAAAAACAAAAGATGATCTGTTGAAAACTCCAGATGGTAGAGAGAAAGATAAAAAAGATAAAGATACAGACCGATACAAAGAGAGAGACAAACATAAACCACATCAAAGTAGTTTACTTAAACTAAAACTTGAACATGAAAAACTTAAGCCTAAAGCAGCCCCTGCACCAAAGGATGTTCGACCTAAAGAAAAAAGATTAGTCAATGATGATTTAATGCAGACTAGTTTTGAAAGAATGCTTAGCCTTAAAGATCTGGAAATAGAGCAGTGGCATAGAAAACATAAAGAAAAAATAAAGCAGAAAGAGAAGGAACGTTTAAAAAAACGCCCTTGTTTAGAACTTAACAAGATGAAAGAAAAACCAAAACACTCGTTACCTGAAGTAAAAAGCAAAGAACTGATTCATTCAAAAAGCTCAGAGTTGCCAGACATTTGTATGAAGGACAAACAGCAGAAAGACACCACATGTAATAGATTGCAATCACTAGATACAAGAAGTGTTAATGTTATAAAGCCTTCATTGGGTTTAGATAATTTAAATAGATCCCCCAAATCAGAAAGTGAAAAGACAGGTCTGAGCTCCAGATCAGTGTCCATGGTTTCAGTTGCAAGCTCTGAGGATTCTTGCCATACCACAGTAACTACTCCAAGGCCTGTAATTGAATATGATTCAGACTTCATGCTAGAAGGTTTGGATTCCCAAATGCCTTTTTCACAATCACTGTTTCTGGCAAGTGCCAAATCACCAGCCCTTCTTGAAAAAGAGACCGATGGTCTTGCTGAGTTGCCAGATCGCAGTAAGCTACCTTTCACAAACAGGCTTCCACCAGTGTATATCAGATCAGCACCTGCTGAAGATGTTAAACTGGTTTTAAATGAGTGTAGACCTGTAGTAGAGGTTCGAAGATGCAACATGCCTGCTGCTGTTTCCGACCACAGCAAACAGCCTCAAATACCAGAAGAAAATAATCAAAATGGTCTGGCATCAGCTGAGACGTATGCTAGCACTTCTCCTAATTCAGAACTACCATGTAGCATGCTTGAAAGGGATTTTCAAAGTAGTGTGTCTAGTTTGCAGTCAAACTTCACATCAGCTCCAACTGGAGCTTTTGGCAGCAAGCAGGCAACAGGTACAAGTACCATTAAAAATACTGCTCAGATAAGCCCTTCGGAAGACTATAATATGCACTTAGAGCCATGTGGTCAAAGTGGTGTGACTCGGCAAACCAAACCATGGGATGTGCCTTTTGACAGACTTAATTCATTAAACAATGAGTTTACCAACTCAGGTTATAGTGTTTCAGAGCAAGATGCTAACAGTGTTACAGGAATGCATAATTCTGAAAAGAGGACGTTAAAAGAGCAACAAGTACCTGAAATTTTGCCTCAGCATGCCGAAATAAAGGGAAGTTTTGATTCTCAAGAATCTGTATCATTTTTGCCTTCACAGCCGCCTTGTTCTTTACCTACCCAGCCACTCCCAGATGTATCTAAATGTGTTTCCTTACCAGGCATTAGCAGTCAAGATTCATCAGTTGTACAACAAAATCTACTTCAGGCTACAACTTCTACTTTGGATACAGATGCTACTAGTAGCAGAGAGCAGGAAAATGCTTTTTTCCCTTCAAACATTAAGAAGGTTGATGCACCCATTGCTGTATATTCTGAGAGCTCTGCAAAGGGTATTTCACAGAGCTATCTAGGAGTGAATGATCTACCTACAGTACTGTTAGAAAAAGATACTCCTGAAAGTGATAGCAGTTCACAATTGAATACAAGTTTGTATGCCTTCAGTAAAGTTGCTTGTAAAAACGCTCGGAGTGAAGTGGATAGTAACACAAAAGATACTTCAGATCCCAGAAATGAAAAAGGCCAACAAGAAAAGCTGGTTTCAGTCCATGTTGTTGATAATAAAGCCAGTGTTGATCTCTGTGAACTAGGTTCAGGAATGTCAAAGGGAATTGCAAATGAAGTGGCTAATAAAAAACCCCGCACTACAGAGAGAGAAAATGTGTTGACAGATGATCCACTACAGTATTCCTCTTTATCCAATTTGGCAAATAATTCACAACAGATGACACAGGAAGAGTTGCATAAATACAGCCAAATAATTAAACTAGAGGAAGAAATTGCTGAAGATCAGAAGGTGGAACAGCAAGAAATACCTCAAAGAATCACAAGGAACAGAGCAAATTTGCTTGCTAACCAGGCTAAGCAGAATCCTCTTGGCTGCACACAGACATCAGAAAAAGAGTCTGAATCATCAGCATCTGTGAAAGCAAGGATTAGATTAACTGAAGAGGATGATGCTCAGGTCCATCATCCACGTAAAAGAAAAGTGTTGCGTGTGCCTCAGCCTGCACAAATGAACCCTTCTTTACTGCAGGCTAAGGAGAAAACCCAGCAGTCACTGGCAGCTATTGCTGATTCTTTGAAACTTGAAGAGATTCAGCCATACAGTTCTGAGAGAGCAAACCCATATTTTGAATACTTGCACATAAGAAAAAAAATAGAAGAGAAGCGTAAATTACTGTGCAGTGTTACTCCTCAGGCACCTCAATATTATGATGAATACTTGACCTTCAATGGCTCATACCTACTGGATGGCAATCCCTTGAGCAAGATATGCATCCCAACAGTAAGTAACATGGTCTTTAAATATCCAGTACAATAAAAGGCATGTTCTGCTTTCGTAACTTTCACATTCTTCGTAATTTACTTCTGAATACTTATGCTGGAAATAGTAAGTTGAACATGTCAAATTAATAATGACCAGTAATGTCAGTCCCATTCAGGAGGCATAAAAAGTGTGGTTTCATAGTTATTACAAGACAAACCATCATGTGCAACACCTTTAAAGGGCACACGGACAAATACTATATTTCAGAGTATTTACTACTGTCCTTCTAGAGGTGAAGTCAGTTGTTGGGAGCTTCTCAGATTTTCTGCTAGCAACAATTTGGTTAAAACTTAATTATTCAATGTTGTTTCATTTGGGGGTGGTGGGGGGGTGGTGGATGGGGTGTGTGCAGTACTTCAAAATATAAAGTCCATCACCAAAAGATGTAAGTAGGAGAGAGCCTGCTAGCTATTTCAGTTCCTCTGTAATGCTCTCAAGAGCAGCAGATGTAATCTGCTGTGTCCTAGCTTTTGTAATCATTGAAGTATTCTGCATTTCATTTAATCATGTGAAGTTCTTTGCCTTTTCACTGAAGAACATCCATAGTTCAGGAACACTAGTTTGGTTCAAAGCTCTCCATAGTTCTGACACAGGCATTTTTCCTGATGACAGCTATGAAAGAGGTCTGTGCAATGCAGAACATAATTGGCTCAAGTGCTGTTAATACTACGATTTACTATGGAGGTGACCCTCAAGGTCTCTCACAGTAACATGGTCCCTGCTGGTGTCTTGTTTTGTAATCGGCATAATCATGGTAGCACTTGAATTGTATTTCCTTTCTTTGCTCCTCAGCACACCTGGTTCTGTGCTTATTGTTCTATATGGGGGACGGGAGACCTGAAACATTGCACATTGAGGGTTTTCTGAAGTACTTTCACTCCTGGGAGTAGGAGGTTTTCTATTTTTCCACCTATTTACCTAATTCACTTAAATGGTTCTGGTTCTGAGGTAAAACATATAAGCTTAAGCCTGTTTGAATGGTTTAAGTTAACACACATAATAGCTAAAATTGGCTGAGACCACATATTTGATTTCCTAAAGTAGTTGTTTGGCTGACATACAGTAGCTTGGTAATGTTAGAATTCAGCAGAAGTTGATTGTATGCCTGTTACTTAATATGCATCAAGTTAGGAGAAGTCTGAGTTTCAGTATTTCTGAATGGAGTAGTTGCGAAGTTGACTCATTTAAGATAACTTGCCCCTGTTTGAGATGTTGCCTTAGCTTTTTCCAATAGAGTTGAAGATTTTTTTGATTTAGCAATGCACACAAGTCTAATATATAAAATTGAAAAATGTTTGCTTCATTCAGAGGTAATCATAATCCCCCATATAAGCTGTTCCTTCTCATTTTTCCAGTCTGACCCCTATTTCTGCCTGAGAGAATTAATATGTGCATCCTCTTTCTATTGAGTTCTCTCTTATTTGATGGTGACCACAGTTCTTTGTAATTAGTAGATCAATTATAGTCTGAGGAAAGATGTGGGTTCCCTTGGTCTGCAAGTGAACTAGGATGTATCATAAGCATTGCTGCAGTGTATCAGGCTGTCAGCTTTCCCCAGTCTACCAGTCTTTCTCAGTAGCTGTTGCAGCTTCTGTAATATATCTTTATCCCTAGAAGCAGAGGATTTTTAATTTCTTTTTTTTTTTTAATAGCAGCTGCTAGTCAAGTACATACTGTTTCCAAGATACAACTTACTGCTTGGGCGTCACACTTCAGTGTTTAATCTTGGATAAGCGGAAAGAGAAGAAGCAAGGCATATATTTTTCCCTGGTCCATCTTCTATCTGGGCAATAGAATTCATTTCCCTGTCATAAATGGAAATATGTGTAGGCACTATAAAAAAGGGAGAGTTATTGACTTGATATTAAAGCACTGCTTCATACATCCTTCCTGTCTCTCTTGCTGTGCACAATAGAGACTCTCTAGTTCATGAAAATAATTTAGGTAATGGGGTAGTGCAAATTCTTGGGTAACTTAGGTTCAGAAAACATCAGAGATGAGTGGATGCTCCCCATTCTGAATGGCTTTTAATTACTTCTTGTAAAGAAAAATCTCTAAAAAAGTTTAGAAAAACGTGCATATGTACTTGAAGGATCACACTTACTGAGTTTTTATCTCATTTTGATTTCTGGGTTGCTTCCCTGTACATACATGTTCTGGTGCTAATTGCCTCTATGCAAGTGAATGTACTGCCTCTATGCAAATGAATGTACTGCCTCTATGCAAACACACCCAGCATGGGGAAAAAAATAAGAGGAGTTAAGAGACATGCACACACCCGCAGGGCTGTGATCCTATTGGCATCACAGAGGCTGGGATGGCTCCTATGATTGGAGTGTTGGAAGGATACAGGCTCTTCAGGAAGGACAGGCAGGGGAGATGAGGAGGGGGTGTCGCCCTCTGTGTCAATGACCAGCTGTAGTGTGCAGAGCTCTGCCTGGGGATGGATGTGGAGTTGAACAAGAGATTTTGGATCAGGACTAAAGGGGGGACAGGGACAGGTGACATTATAGTGGGGGTCTGTTATAGGAAGACTGAGTGGATGAGGCCCTCTATAGACAGATAGGAGCAGCCTCACATTCGTAAGTCCTGATCCTCATGGCAGACTTCAACCACCCCAGCATCTGTTGGAGGGACAACACAGGAGGGCATAAGTAATCCAGGAGGTTGATGATAACTTCCTTCTGCAAGTGATAGAGGAGCCAAAAAGAAAAGGGACTATGCTAGACCTTGTTCTCATAAACGGGAAAGGGCTGGTGAGAAGTGTGAAGCTTGAGGGCAGCCTTGGCTGTAGTGACCATGAAATGGTGGAGTTCAAGATTCTTAGGGTAGCAAAGAGGGCTCCTGGACTTCAGGAGACCAGATATGGGGGAAACACTCCCATTTTTAGAAAAGGAATACAGGAAGACCTGGGAAACTACAGGCCAGTCAACCTCAGTGCCTGGCAAGATCATGAAGTAGATCCTCCTGGAAACTGTGCTAAGGCACATGGAAGACAAAGAGGTGATTGATGACAGCTTCACTAAGGGTGAATCGTGCCTGACAAATTTGGTGGCATTCTCCGATGGGGTTATGACATTGGTAGATAAAGGAAGAGCTTAACTGATGCCATTTACCTGGACTTGTGCAAAGCATTTGACACTGTCCTGCATGAAATCGTTCTCTCTAAACTGGAGAAGTATGGATTTGACAGATGGGCCACTCGGTGGATACGGATTTGGCTGGATAGTCATGCTTAAAAGGTTGTGGTTACCAGCTCATTGTCCAAATGGAGACCAGTAATGAGGGGCATTCCTCATGGGTTGGTGTTGGGACTGGCACTGTTCAGCATCTTTGTCATCAGCATGGATTGAGTGTACCCTCAGCAAGTTTGCCAACGATAGCAAGGTGTGTGGTGTGGTCGACATGCTGGAGGGAAGGGATGTCATCCAGAGGGACCTTGACAGCTTGAGTGGTACTTTTTACAAGGGCATGCAGAGGTAGGACAAGGGGTAATGGTTTAAAATTGAAAGAGGATAGGTTTAGATTAGATATTAAGAAGAAATTCTTTATCATGACAGTGGTGAAGCACTGGAACAGGTTGCCCACAGGTGTGGCTGCCCTGTCCCTGGCCATGTTAAAGGCCAGGTTGGATGGGGCTTTGAGCAACCTCGTCTAGTGGAAGGTGTCCCTGTGTGTGGCAGCGGGGATAGAACTAGATGATCTTTAAGGTCTTTTCCAACCCAAACCATTCTGTGATTCTGTTTAAAATGTCACTTGTTTTGTATATGCTTTCATGGTATTGCTAGTCTTCTATAGTTGTAGAAGAAGCAGATAGAGCTTTTTGTTTCAGGCAGAAGGGAGGGCAAAAAATTCTGAGAAGCCCAAATAAATGATTAGGAAATGGGTGTTTATTTCCATTAGGAGTAAAGTGTAAGAAAGCAGCATGAGTTTTAATCTAGAGGGAAGTATTTTAAGCATTTTAGTTTTGCTTGTTTGAAAAATCATCTACGGTGCAGCTAAATGTTTTATTTAATTACTGTCACTTGCATAAATGCACAAGTTTGATAAAATTAATGATGTTTGTTTCCAGAAATAAAAAGATAGAATTTTAAAAGTTATTAGTAGTTCAGATTTAATGTCTGTGCAGGGTTTGCTTGTGTATAGAATTTAATAATTTTAGTTTGCCACTGTTGACCTTTAATGGTTCTTTCATGATGCTCTGCCAGCCTGAGTTTTGCCTCATTAATTTACATAGGCTATAGGAAGGTAGATACTCTTTCTTAAATTATTGCTGTATGTTAGATATCACTGTGTGAAGGTCTAGGTGAAGACAATATATTTAGCTCTGACACTCTGAGACTCAGAATAGTTTGTTTAACAAACTGTTCTCTGCACTGGAATTTTAATGATGCACTATAGTTTATCTGATGAACTTCAGACATCCTGTAGGTGGGAACTAGGAGATGGTGCACTTAAGTTTGATTTCCACAGCCTTGTTTACATACTGTAATTTATAACCCATATCACCTCAGGCTGTAAGGATAGTCACGTATGAATTGTAGCTTCCCTCTCTCCAATGCAAATAGAAGACAAGATATTGGACACCAGCTCAGTTCAAAACAGAGGGCAACAAATCTCAGTCTTCTAAGAGAGTAAATTTAAATTGTACTTAGCTATGTTACCTTTCAGATTGCTACATCAGTATGTTCTGCGGGGTTCAGTCATCTTTATCTGTGCTGCCTCCTGAAAAGAGATACCCGGGTGATTCATTTCCAGCTTCTGATGGCTATCTAACAGATATGTTTCTAGTAAAAGGGATTCTGTCCAGTCTTTCAGCCACTGCTGTAGAAACTTAAGTGGTAAAAGCTTATTTTAGTGGTGTTACCAGAACTTTGCTTCCTAAGTGCATGAAATATTATAGCGGTAGAGCAGGCTTGTCAATTTTGGGTGGCATGGGTGAGGGGAGGTGGAGAGGGATGTGTGAAAATAATTGTGGAAAAATTGTGTACGTGTGAATCTGAATTAGCTTCAGTGTTGCTTTTTTTTTATAACTGGCAGAAATGAGAATTGAATGTTTGTAGAGTGAGGAGCTGCTGGTTTTGTTGTAGTTGTTATGAAGGATGCAAGGCCTGCAGGAAACTTTCTTAATTGATTTTCATGTGTTGGAGATGGTAAGGGCATGTCTTGAACTTCAGCTATGTACGATGGCTGCCTTCTTGTGAAGAGAAGCAGGGAGGTGAGAGGCTGAGTTCTGTCTGCCTTTTATGGGTGGGGTAAGAGAAGGCAGGGCCTCTTTGTATCCTTCATGTCTGTATGGAGTCTGAGCCTTTAAGGAACTACTTGCGATAATTGGTTTTGTTTATACAAAAAAGCTGAGGTCAACTTTTCCTCGTGGCATTCAGCTTCATGCTCTGTTCTTTCAAGTTCAGCATACATGTTTGTATTTTCCCTACACGTTTTTTGCAGTCTCTTTAATAACCGTCTCTTTGACTAGAAGATCAAGAGGCTCCTCTGGCTGTTCTTGCCTTGAAATCTTTAACTTCATTTTCCTTTGAGGCCAGAAAGTTTGCTTCCCTTATCGAGACGCAGTGCCTCCGGCCGGCAGGGGGAGCTTTATTTCTGACTAACTTGGATGCATAAACTCGAACCCTCTTTATAGACAGGTTATCTTGCCGCTTATGTGGTGAGCTTCCCTCTCAGCAAAAGCACTGGGATTTTTGAGAGATCTTTGGGGTTTGGTAAAAGTAATTAGGTAAAAGTTTGGTGGTGTTACAAGCATCTTATTTTATTGAAAGACTATGACAGCATTGTTGCACTGTGCTGTGAATCCAAACTTTCCAGGCAAAACTAGACTGCAGTATCTCTCAAGCTAAACTTAAACACATTGCTATCAGTTATGACTAAGACTGATTCTTCCAGTAGATGTTTGTGATTTGTTTTTTTTTTTTGTTGTTGTTGTGTTTTTTTGTTTTTAGTGCTGATGACTTATACCAAATGGCACATGCCATAAGCATTACTCACTGGTTTGGAAGCCAAACTGTTTTGTTGGGAAGAGTGAAGTGTATCTTGTTTAGTAGCTTGAAAAGTGAAGGAGTTGAATGTCATTTTATACGAAATAGTAACTTAAGGAATGAATCACAATTAGTTATTCTGTATGTTCTTTAACTTCAAAGATATTGGCTAACTTCCACTGGGGGAAAAGCTTGTCCTGAAATAATTTGCCAAGATAACAATAATTGAGTAACTTTTGGTAGGTAAATCACTTTGTTATTGGAGTGCATGGGGCAAGATTGGTACTAATAATACAGTGTGTCCATATTTTCATAATGGATTTAGTATTTCTTGATAGTTGCAGGATGCATATTATTGAATAGAGTGATTTCTGTCTTTGTGTTTTTTATGAGGTACAAGGTGGAGTGGAAACACCTGTAGGTATATATTTCAGCTGTGGTTTCTGAGCATCAGTGGTAGTAAGCAATGTTTTATTTAGTTTTCATCAGTCTTTCCAAAGCAATACCAACGTTCTTACATCTAGTAGTTGTTAAAAACCATGCTGAACTGTCAGGCAGAACTTGCATAGAGAAAAGTAAACTTTGCATGGAGCGTTAAAACTCCCAAAATGTTTATTAGTTACTTCTCAAGAAACTTCTGGTTTCTGCAGTTGCCATGAGGGCTCCAGGTGCCTTTACAGTTTTTGTCATACAGCTCGGTCTGGTCAGTAATACCATACAGTAATACTTTAATTGACTAGACATGCAAAATGTTTGGAGTATATCCCATCAGTAATAGTGTTGATAGCTCACTCACTGTGTGACTTTTCTTTTTATAATCTTTTTTTTTTTTTTTTTAGGCATAGGCCTTTAAAAAAATCTTATTTGAATAACTGACAGGAAGAAACACTTCTAAGCCACTGCCTGGCCTGTAATGGGTTTTTTGTGCTTGCCTGTGTTCTGCATCATTATAAAATTAGGAAGATGGTTGGTTATCTTTTATGCCATATATATGCTCTTGTATTTGGTTAGGCAGCTTTTAACTTCTCAAAATGAACAGTTGTGCTTGAAAGTCTTTAAAATTGAAAGCAAGCTGTATTTTTACGATGTTCTAATGTATAGCCCTTTTAAAGAACAGCTATGGCATGCTGACAATGACTGGTTAAAAGCAGTAAACAGTTCGAAATGCCATTTCAGTCAGCTTTATTAACTTTATGGCAAAGAATCCTTTAAACCTTTTATTGCAAATGGGCTGAAGCCATATAATTAATGGAATGTACAAAATTCATATTTTCCCTAAAAAATACCTTGCTTATGGTTGTTTTGCTTTTTAAAAATAAAAGCCCAAATCATATAAACAGTATTAAGCATATGTTAAATACATAAAAACATATGTTAAATATTCACTATATTGTATATTAACACTTTTTCCACAGATTACCCCACCTCCCTCACTGTCAGACCCGCTTAAGGAACTATTTAAACAACAGGAGGTTGTAAGGATGAAACTACGTTTGCAGCACAGTATTGAAAGGGTAAGGCTAAAGTAATTTATTCTTGTATTTCCCAACTTTAAGCTTTAGGGGTTTTCATTTTTCAATGGACATTTGCTCAGTTTGACATTACTTTAGAAGTAATCTGCCTTCTATCCAAATTTATGAATTGGAGAGACTTGTAAATAAAAAAAAAATGCCTTAGCAGAATACTTAAGCTAGTAAGATAGCAGCTTTTTCCTTTAATTGCTCTAACATGTGACCCAGATTTTTCCCAGAGGCAGTGAGAAGTGGGAAGAAAGCTTCAGATTCTAGCTTTGAAAGCTTGTAATGGTTGTAGACTCTGAACCAAAGTAACTGAGTTAAATGAATTGAAACAAGAACATATTCTGTATTGGTAGTAGACATATGTGGCTTTAAGACTAAAACATTACTTGCAATATTCTGCTTGCAAAAACAGCCTAAAATTATGTTAGAACTGCATCCATAGGCTTGACTAAATATGAACTCAGATATTGAGAAAATATTCCTGATTTAAGAGTATTCTTTATTTTTATGGTGCCCAAACCTTTCTCTTTGACAGCTAGCTTTAGATGTCTTGTCAGTATTGCGAGCCAGATTGCTTGTGAATATAGACAGGACCGCTTTCTCACCTATAATGTATCTTAAATATTTCCACAGGGTTGTATAAGCAGCAGGCTCATTAAAACCCAATGAAGTACATTTTGGTTAAGTTGATTTCATTGTGGCTTAACTAACCACATTGGGAGGCATTTCAGTGTAAAGCTAGGTATAAAATAACAAGCACAAAGAATGTAAACATGGTTCAAGTTCTGACTGAAAAGAAATTAATTGTAACCAAGGGAAAGATGCTGCTTTTTCTGTTTTCCGAGCTTTCTGTAATCCACCTTCTTTTCTTCTGATAAAAATCAGAGCCATTATGTTGCAGAGCAGTAAACACAGCATGTACATTAATTTCTGTCTTTTAAAATTCTGCATATTTCTAGTTAGTTTGCTCAGACTGTCCTTCCAATCAGATCTACTTTATAGAACTGTAAGTCAAGTTTGGCCAAGTAAGCTCTATTTTCTTGTATTGGTTCAGGAAAGAATCTTTGTCCAGCTATGAATTTATGGAGTTTCTGCATGGTTTTTTTGTTTTGGTTTGGTTTGGGTTTTTGGTGTTTTTTTTTGTGTGTGTTTTTTTTTTTTTTAATAAAATTAAATTCTCCTACAAATTATATTTCTGCTTCAGTATGTTTGGCCATTTTGCCTGGTACGACAAGCATGTGACAAAAATCTTAATTCAGTTGACACTCACAAACCTATATCCCAACCCTGTGCTCCTCATACCTTTCATCTTTCACCTTCTTCATCAACTAGAACTTGCCTCAGTGGCACTGGGTGGAAAACCTGGGCCTGACCTGCTGCCAGCAGTGGTGGTGGAAGAGAAGGTATTTTCTGTTCTGACATGCAGGGAACACTCTTTGCATCATTAAGTTGAAATTTTGGATTTGATCAGATAAACAACTGCTCCTCCCTCCACTGGCCCATTTCTCACACTGTTCAAAAGTATAAACCCTAAAAAGAAATGGGAATTTTAATGAATCCAGCTGAAATGCTTAATTTACCAAATGTATACTTATATAGTGATGTCTTTTCAATTAGGAAAAGCTTATTGTTTCTAACGAGCAAGAAGTTCTACGTGTTCATCATCGAGCAGCAAGAACGCTAAATAATCAAACACTACCATTCAGTGCCTGCACTGTTCTGCTGGATGCTGAAGTTTATAATGTGCCTCCAGATGCTCAGGTAAAGAATGTATTTCAGAGTTTCAAACAAAAAGGTCAAAAGGAGTGTTTGGAGAGAATTCTGTTCCTTTACTGAAGTTGTCATTGAGTTGCCTGGAAATAAAATTTTGCACACTATAGACTGCTCCTTTGATTAGGCTTCATTTGGGTGTTCAGTAACAAGAGGATATGGATATATGTACACTGTTTTTTTGTTTTGCACCATGTCTGGTTTTCTTCCACTTCCAAAGATTATGAAAAGGATAAATTGTGAACATTTTTCTGGTGATTTTTATTAAATCAGTCATAAACAGAACATATTTTGGAAGCTTACAAATATAACTTCAACAACAACAAAAAAATATTTGCAGAACGTAGGATCATTTTTGTCAGTAGTCCAGAGAATCGGAATGCAGTAGTGTGTGAAGTGATGAGATTGGTTTGTGAAGTCTGGAAATGATTTGTGGAGGTATTCACATTATACTTTTCTTCTTTCTCTAAGGCAGCCATTACAACTGTGCCATGAAAATCAGATGACCAGCAGTGAAATATCCAATGCTATTTCTTTAAAATCACCTCGAGCTCCATATTATTTAAATGCACCATGTTATTTATGTGTCCAGTGTTGGTACTTAGTCCTGATTAAAACATAAAATGAGCAGTGTACTTTATAATCTGCATACCTTTCATGGACTACCACTCAGAGATTTGCTGCAGCTCTGTTTCTAAGAGAATGTAATTTCATGGTCTTGAAATTACACCATGAATTTTGTGTGTTTTGTATATTTGTATATCAGTATTTTGTGAACAAGGCTGCTAACAAAAAATGAAAACAGCATTCAGCACCTGTTTTGGTGACTGTAAGGAGCACAAATAATGGAAGGAAGAAATTTGATGATTTGGGGGCAATAAAAGTGTTGATGCATTGGATGTTGGGCATTTTTAAATGGAACACTTACATTTCCAACATGTGTGAGATTCCACTTTAGTCCCAGAGCCCTTTATAGAATTATTATAGCTTTCAGTGTTTCCTCAGTCTGCTGCTATGTTTTTTCCCTGTCTTTAAAGAACTAGAGCTATGCACAACTAGGTGATTCAGCAAGAGATAGCAGTTTATGGGGAGTGTATTGTTCTTCCATTTTAAGCTTTATACTGCTTTATACCAACAAATTTTTAAGTCATTATTTCCTTAGTACATTTGTTAGGGCAAAAAATAGATTTTTCTCTTCCATTAACAGTCCACATACCATCATTGTTAGTTCTGAAGTTCAGAATGTGCTTGGCTTTTTTCTGCCCCAATTTAGAGGCCCTCAACTTTTTAGAAATTTGAGGTACATCTGATTTTTATGCACATAACTGCATTTTATAGTTAACATTTTACAACCGATTTTAAATAAACTGATTCTACATTTGAATTTTGTGAAACAAAAGGAATCTTTACTGGGGGAGCAGTTGTGGTTCCTACCTCTCCCTCCACACCAGGTACTGCAGCTTTTTTTGACCATTAAGAGAACAGCAGTAGTAGTAAAATGCCTCTCCTTCCCCCTTACTGCCTTAACAGCTTTGTGGTTCAGTCTGTGTTAACTTTTCTTACAAAATTATAATACTGCACATAACGTTCAGCAAAGAATTAAATATATTTTTTAATTATAATTGAAGTCAGTGTTTTAAATTATCAACTTAATGCTTTGATTTAAATTTGCTTGGTGGGAAGAATGTAGATGCGTAAGAAACCATTATCTTGTAGTACGTTCTCCCGCTTAGCTTTTATCCTGCTAACAACTCTTAGTTTTGTTCTACAATGGAGAAACATTTCTGATGAATTTTTCAAGTATTTGAGCAAATAGCTGCCAGAGATTTTTGATAAAAGGTCTGGTTTATTTTGCAGGAAAATGACCACCTCAGAGCTGGTTTTATGGGGTTTCTGGGTTTTTGGAGGCTTGCCTTTACGGCTGCACGTGTTGGGCAGACCTTGGGAACTGTACTTGGCACTCATATGGGCCAGAGCAAAGATGGGGGAGGGAAAACAACCCAAGTTTCTGGTGAATAGACCGTTAGCTGGTCACAGCTCACCTGAATGCCTATGCTATGGTTCAGGGTTACCGGACAAGTGTTGTTGAGGGCTCTTTGTACAACCAACCTGTGCAGCTGTCCTTGATACCTGAAATCTTAGCTATTTTCTAGAAACTTCTGTCATTGCAGGTTTGTTTTCCTCCTGTTCTTGCCCATTGCTACAATGTACAAGTTCCTGCAGTGTCCTATTTTTCTTCCCCCACCCCCTGAAAAGTAATAGCAGCTTGTTCTATTTAGTGGTTATTATTTAAACGTTACATTGGCATAGTCTGGCTTTAGGACTATCTGTAGAGTATCTGCTTTCTCACAACGGGCAGATGTGACATTCAAGATTCTTATTAAAAAAGCTTTAAAAAAATAATAATTCACAGGACATAATATATGTCTGCTCTCTTTTTTTAACCTCCTCTGAGGATTTTGATGGAAAAAATATTCTTTATTATAGCTTTTGAACACTTGTGTACCCAGTTAAGTCAGGCTGCTTAAGTTTTCCTTTACAAATGTTTTGCTTTTCCCTGAGGGAATATTAATATAATTTGTGGCTGAATTTTTAAAAGAGCAAAGAGATAGCGATTTTATGGAAGGATCTGCCTTGTACTGATTAAGACTTTAAGGCATAAATCTTTAAGCCTCCTACTCTAAATTTCAAAACCAGAGTACAGTAAACAGATTGTGGGAATCTGAAAATACCCACCTTTAGTGAGCAGCTGGCGCACAGTGAAGGTGGTGGTCAACATTTAAGCTCGTATGTACCTCTATACTTTGAGTTTATTTTTCCATCTGAAGCACTGTTTAGGAAGATCCCACACAGGAAGTTTCATGTTTTAAAGTCTGTTTAAGAGTGATTCATCAAATAACTTATCCTTTGAATAATTTTTTGCAGGCTGATGACAGCAAAACATCGGTAAGGGATCGATTTAATGGCAGACAGTTTATGTCATGGTTACAGGACGTTGATGATAAGTTTGAAAAATTAAAGGTATGTTTCTTTGTCTTTCCACTTCAAAAATAAAAAACAAACACAACAAAAAGCCCCCAACAACTCTAAAGTGACTGTGAAGACAAGATGAATAAATAGTAGATTTGCATGCAATATCATAGGCTATTGTAGAGGTTTTAAGGGCAACACAAAGGAGGGTGTAGCTGTATAAAAAACAAATTTTTCTTGCTGCATGGTGTAATGGAATAATCTACAAATTTCTGAATACTTAGTGGGGAAAATTACTCACTGCCACCAGAGAGGCTTTTAGATTTTTCTTCTAATTTCAAACTTGTTGCAGTATTTTTTTCATATAATAACTTCTTTCTCAATTTTAAAACAGACGTGCCTTTTGATGAGGCAGCAGCACGAAGCAGCGGCTTTAAACGCGGTACAGAGACTGGAGTGGCAGCTTAAACTACAGGAACTCGATCCTGCTACGTACAAATCTGTCAGCATTTATGACATTCAGGAGTTTTATGTTCCTCTTGTTGAAGTTAACGATGACTTTGAGTTGGCACCAATATGACAGCCAGCATCTTCTGGTCACCCTTTCCCTGGGACAACTAGGGATTGAGGTGCAGTGATACACAAATCTTTGGGGATTTTTTTTTCAGACAGAGCACTTAATTCTGTGGAATACTACCTTTCTCAATAACTTGGGTGTTCCTTCAGAGATGTGTGGCACAGCCTCTTGTTCAAACAAGTCGGTTTCCCAGTAACTGCATTATCTGTATTTTAAAATTGCCTGTAGCTTTACAGCTTATTGCTGAAAAAGATGACGAAACATGGTGAGTTAACAGCGCTGGAAGCTGTTAACAACTGAAACAGCCACCAAAAAACAAATGATACTTACAATCTGCTGTACAGCTTTGTGTTATGAAACTGCAGTTAAGAGTTGGACTCCCACAGAAAAACAATGAACAAGCCTGTGGAAGAAAACATAAGACTTGGAGGAAAATAGTCTATTATCTTATATTTTGTAAATTGCTGTACAGCTTTCTTTTTGGGGAAAAAAAAAAAAGAAAAAGATGTAAGATTGTCTTCCTTTTCAAATAATTTATTTTATACATATTGTGCAAATGTAAATAGTCTTGTAATTAATGTTCAAACCTGTATAAAATAGAACTTTTAATTGTAAAACTGTTTTTTGTCTAATGTTTTATTGGACCAAAGTTGTACTTTTTATTAAGTGTAGCGTATTTCTGGTTGGCAGTTCTTTTCTTTTGTATGGCATGTATTTGATTTAGCTGCTTGTTCCATCACCATAACTGTAAAATAACTGAAACTGAACTGTACTGCATGCTTCACAGAACTCCTAACCCCTTTACTTCAGTAACCAATACCTTAACAACTGTAATATCTACAGAGTCATATTTCATATTAGTCTGTTGTTGTGATGCCATACTATGACTTACTAAACTGAAAATATTTTTGTGTAAAGCAAACAAAAAAGTTTTGCTCTTATATGGTGGTCTCGTAATAGAGCCTATTTTTTCCAACAAAATGCCTTTGAATGAAAATTCTTAAATTGTATATTGTCTATTTTAATATTAATCTATGGAAGGATATGTAAATAGTTGTAAATACAATGTTTAATAAATTTTATTGGTCATGTTATTAGTTGGAGTTTCTTAATATTGTAACACTGATACAATATCGCATCTTGACATTCCTGAAGTACGTAAAGAGGCTGAGTGAAAAGCTGAAAAAGAAATCCCATGTTGTGAAATGTAATGCCCGTTTTTTTTCCTTAGTCCTGTTAATGAGCAGAGAGTTAATTATTTATTAGTAGGAGGCTACAGATATTCATGAAAAAGATTTGTTACCCTCTAGCCCATAAATTATTCAGGAATGCTTGGGATCTGATGTCCATGAAATTACTTCTGAAAGAAATGGGGCTTAGGCAACAGACCCAGTTACCTGGAAAAGAAATGTAAAGTGCTTTGTGGGAGCTGATGTTTAATTACTATTTGAACTACTACAGAGTACATACTCCTTAGGCTGGCATGAATGCCCAGTTTACCTTTCTTGTGATGGTGAGCAAACAGGCATTGAACAAGAAGGGACTGTCTGGATAGCAGGATCCTTTCTTGTGCACATCACTGCTAGTTCCAGTCGAGAGTAAAGTAATAGTAACTCAAGCACCGTAAACCCAATTAATATGTGGTTCCTGCCCTGTAACTTTTTTTTTCCAGTTTTAATTTGTTAGGTACCTGTGGAAGAAGTTGTTCCTGCTTTTATATAGGAGTGTCTTCCTGACATCACTCAGAATTGAAGATGTGCTCAGGAAAATGTAAATATTATTCTTCTGAAAATAAAATATTCTTCTGACAGTAGCTGTAAACTTTTAAAATAATACAGATGTCTGAGTTACCTGTTTTAAAAGACAAGGGAGGAAATGGGAAAAGCTACAAGTGTTAATAACTAGTAAATACGTGTTAGGTTATTTCCATCGGATACTAAAAAGTTATATATCTGCAAATGGGAGATCCCGATCCAGGCGTTAGGAAGTATGGGTTACAAATAATTCAAAGTATTGCGTAAAGAACGGGAAGGACAAACTGGGTTGCAGGAGCATTGGCTGTGCAGGTGACAAAAATGCTTGGGACGGAGGAGACAACTGGGACTTGGCGTGGTTTACAATGGTACCTCAGCAGGTCCGAGTCCACTGGGGCTCCCGCTGTGACACAAATAGGGTAGCAGGATGGCAGCAGGAACAGCCCCACAGGCCTTTGGGACCTGGCAGGAGTGCAGGGGGTCAGGGTGTTTCCTGTAAAAGGGAAAGTTCATCCTCTGGAAGCATGAACAGAAACAGGTTTGTGATAAAAGTGGCTTTGCAGTACCCATTTTACAAGGAGATCCAAAGACAGGTGTTGCTTAAGGGAAGACTGTGTCTTCTTTACAAGGAGAGGCGATTTCCCACTACTGGGGTCTGTGGAACAGATTTTGTGTTTTACAGTTGCAACTGCTTAGTAAAAGTTGCTCAGAAAACTGGACTGACAAAATGTTTCAGTCCCTTAGACAGTGATCTCTTGGCATATCCGGTATGAATGCAGGATTTGTTCCAGTCGTGTAATTTACTTGTTTTCCAAGGTCTACTTTGGGGGACAATACCTGGTGTGTTGTTTAAGGACACCCAGCTGTGGATTTCCTTCAACAAAGCGGTGCGAGGTGGGGGGTCAGAAGAAGGGATGAGATGAAATAGAGTAACAACTTGTTGGGGCAGGATGGCCGTGCTTCCTTCAAGGAGAGCGTCTCCCAGGAGGCCTGACGGCTACCCGGAGTTTCCAAGTCCCTGCCAGGTTCTTCCCGCGTTTTCCTCCTGGGGACCAGACTCGTTACCTTGGTCCCCGCAGCCTGGCCGGTAGGAGGATGCCGCAGCTGTTTGAGATCCTGAGCGGGGCTGCCCCAAAGCCCCGGGACCCTCCTCCTCAGGCACAGCTGCTGCGGACTTACCGCCAGCCTCGAGTGCCCCGGGCGCTGCCGCTGCCAGCGCCGGCCTCCCGCGTCCCCTTCTCTCTCAGGGCTCATCTGCAGCTCTGGGTGCGGGGCTGCCTCTCGCAGCAGCCACCCGGTGACACCCAGCGCCCCCGGCCCGGCTCTTGCTCTTCTCCCCACACGACCTCCGCGCCCTCTCCTGCTCGCGCTCGGGTCGGAGGCGGATGCTCACCCGCTCCTCCAGCGCCCGGGCTCCGCGGCTCCATCCCGCGCCTGCCCCCTTCCCCGCTCCGCGCAGCCGCCGCCCGCCGGGCCGGAGGGTCCCCCGGCGCGCAGCCGGCGGCGGGAGGAGGGTCCTGGCGCCTGACGGTGCCCCGAGGCGGGGCGAGGCGAGGCCGCGCCACCGCCTCCGCGCTGCCTGCGGCCGAGGGGGGAGCAGCGGCCGAGGCGTGCGGGTGCTGCCGCCGCTGCCGGAGCAGCGAGAGCCGCCTGCGGAGCGGGTGGTGCCGGCCCGCGGCGCGGTGCGGTGAGCCAGCAGCCAGGGGAACGGGGGGGGGGCGGCGGGAGGGTGCCGGTGGCCGGGGATGAGCAGGAGGCGGCGGGGCCGCGGGTGCTCCTTTGTGGAAGGAAAGTTTCGGGGCGGCCCTGCGCAGCCGGCCGCTGCCGGCCGGAGGAGGAGGAGGAGGAGGAGGAGGAGGTGGCGGCGGCGGCCGGGCCCCCACTGCCGGGGGATGGGGGGTTCGGCGGTGTTCCCCCTGCGGGGCCCCGCCAGCCCCGCGCCGCTTCGGCAGGGGGTGCGCGCCCTGTCACCGGCCTCCCGGGCTCTTGGCGGGGCCGTCTCTGCGGCCCGGGCCTCCCGGGGGCGGTGGGGAGCGGGAGCAGAGCGCGTGTGACCGGGGCAGTTCTGGAGGTCCTTCAGCAGCGGGGTGAGCCCGGCAGAGAGGGGGAGCGGGGCCGGCCCCGGGCAGGGTCCTGCCTCGGGAGGAGGGGGGCGCCGGATAAAAGTCGCGGGAAAGGAGGGGGCAGCGCGGGGAAGGGGTGCGCGCCTGGCCCGGTCACCCCGGGGAGCCGGTGGGGATGGCACCGCTCGGGCTCCGCTTCTCGGGATCCCTTTATGTAAGGCAGCCCCTGGCCGAGGCGGTGCGGTGTTGAAACGCGCCTGGATCGCGCACCCGGCCGAGCATCCAGCCTGCCCCGCGTTCGGTGGCTGCCCCTCCGGAGAGCGGCACCCGCACCCGCGGGTTTGAACCGTCCGTAGCCGAAGGGAAGCTTCCTTTGCTCTGGGTGCCAGGGAGAGGACGCGGTGCCCCAGCTGAGGGGAAGGATCCCGTGTTCTCCAAGCGGGTCTCGTATGGGGGGGGTTCCCCGGTCCTACATGGGTACAGATGGCCGTGCGCCCAGCACGGCGAGGTCGGGAGTGTTTAATAACCATTGTGAGACTAATCTGACACAGGCTTAAATGTCCGGATCGTGCCTTATTTACATGTTGGCTTATTTTCTCCCTTTCATATTTGCCAATTGTTCATTCAGAGTGGTGGCTTTTTTTTTTCACTTCATAAAGCAGAAGAACATTTCTAGATACCAAAAGAAAGAAATCCAGGGCCCCATTAGCATTTTTCCCCCTTAGGAGAACAATACAGGCTCACTGTAAGCTTGCCCAAACATGGGCTGCCTTTTATTATACATTGGTACAGTGCCTAGTGCAACACGGTCCTCTTCTGCCGGGGGGGCACATGCTGAGCAGGAGTAGAAGCTCGGTGGCACACCACTAATCATCGCCGGGCTCGTAACAAATACCACCTGCCGACAAGCTGGGTTTGCACAAAGGGGGAAAGGTGGAATGCTTTGAACCAGCCCAGCTCCTCTGCCTGTTTGAAGTAGCAGATGCTCGTCTTCAGCTGACTTCAGTCACTTGTTTGGCTCTTGAAAGTCATTCAGAGACCCCGGAACTTTATGGTTTTGAAGTATTGGTGTCTGTACCTAACAAAGAAGGAATCCGACAGCGTTGTGACTGAGCTGAGCAGCAGTGTGACATCTAACTGCTGGTTAAAGATGACACGGCAGCTTAACCTTACACGTGGTAAAAGGTTGCTGTATAGCTTTGGTCCTGCACACCTGTGCCTACCTTTAGCCTGAGGGCATACTACAGGAAACCTACCCTTCTGCTTTATGCATTGACAGGATTAGGTCTTCACTGGTGGCTTGCCTCTTCTGAGGCGTTTTTTTGTCGCCACTGCTTATAGGTTGTAATATTTGACACTGCAAAGTTGAGATTGTTCACCTTAAGTTTATTGTAGCATTAATGCATAGGTGCAGTAGCAGAAAGCTTCAAATAAACAAATTAGTTGCAGGAGGAGGGGTTGGGTTTGACGTTAAGCACCCCAATTTGACCCAGTATTAATCTCTATTAATCTTTGTTGAAGGAGTTGCAGGGGAAGGCAATGGCAGGATTTCACTTGTGTCCCAATAGCCTTTTCAGTTGCTGTTTCTTATTTCAGTGCTGGTTGAAGTACTTGTGAAAATCACTCACCTGCAGCAAACATGAGGTTGCAGTACATCACTGCGCCCACCGTCACCATCGTTCTCTTCCTGCTGTGGACCCAGTCCTCAACAGGCTGCAATAAGGCTCTCTGTGCTAGCGATGTCAGTAAATGCCTGATACAGGTATGAGTCCTATTTCCTTTATTTGCTTTTATGTGTTTCAAGACAAGGTTCTGAAGTTGCCTCTTGAAAAGATCCAGTGATACAAATAACTGGTATTCTATGTTAAATAATGTGTTTTAAAGAAGCTAATTTGGTCTCCTGCATGTATAAATGCAGATTACCAGATTATTCATAGATAATGTTAAGTGCGTGCACCAATGGACATGTTTCTTTTCTTAACAGAAACATTTTCTAGTTGAGGATTATGATTGCTGGGTTATTGTTAGAAGCCACTTCCATTCACACGCTTAGTTTTCAGTCTCTTCTTTATTAGTGATGTTAGGAACAAGCAGCAATTTGAAACAGACATTCTATTACAAAGGTTTCTGTGGGCAATTGTACTTTTTAAAGTTAACTGCAATATCACAAGTTCATATGTGCTTACAGTGCTCCCATATCTTTCTGAGGTGTTCTTATCTACTCTCTCAACTTGCAATCTGTCTGCTTTCTTTACTCTCCTGGCCCAGGCAAAGGGTCAGTACTTGATGTCTGATGCCTTCCACAACATCAGGTTTGTACAGTCAATTAGAAGATGCCGGGTTAGATGGGGCTTTGAGCTACCTGGTCTAGTGTGAGGTGTCCCTGCCCATGGTAGGGGGGTTGGAACTGAATGATCTGTGATTCTAAAAGTTCACATGTGAGAACAAACACAAGTAGGGGCAAAACTTGTCCTGAGGTGCATTCAGGAAAGCTTTTTGATCAGGAGGGACTGACAGCTACTAATGGCAATGAGTGAGCAAGCTCTGAAAGCATGAGTCCACTAAGAAGCATAAGAACCAAACAAACCAAAAACCCCAAACCACACAGATGTTTAACTCAAATCCAGATGCTGCTTTTGACTTGCTGTGTGTCTGTCTTCAGTGAAAAAAACAGACTGAGACCAGGTTGCTCATACAGCAGGAGTTAAGCAGGAGTTGTTCTTGCTGTGGCAGCACATATACTGAAATTGGAATGATTCAGAGATCAGCAAGGTCCCTGCACAAGGATGACATACAAGTTCATGAAACGTTCCATTATTTTTTTTTTTTTTGACTTGATGATCTTAAAGGTCTTTTCCCCCCTAGCTGATTCTAAGATTCTGTGTTTCTAAGGTATGGTGGGCAGCAGGACGAAAGTGTCTTTTCTAGCAAAATTGCAAGCGGGTCTGGTAACTACCAAGTGTTTATTTATCAGTGGTGTATTGAGCATGCTTCTTGACTCTGTATTGGAAAAAGGAACCTCGATAGTGTCAGTTGCAGTTTCTTTTAAATGAAACTGCTTCTTTGTAAGTTGGAAAGGCAGTAGCAGAGAGCACAAGCGTCATGCGGTGGTTAACGTGCTAGTACACTTGCTTACTGTAAATGTATGGTCACAGTCTGAAAAGTGGTGCTGAAGTGGCATGAAGCATTTCCGTGCTTGCTTCATTTCATTGGCTTCTGTATAAAATTTGTCTGGTTTACAAATAAAAATACTCGTTGGATTCACAAATCCATCCTGTGAGATGAAGACTGGCTGCAGGCTGAACTGTCTTCTGTCTGGCGCCTGCACTGCTATAGCTTAGAAAGAAAAGCCCCCAGAAATGGGAATTGCTGCTTCTCCTTAGCCCCACCATTGCCTGTGGAGTTGTTAAATAAGGGAGCAAGAAAGAGGCTTTTACTTTTCCAGAGACAATGCCACTATTGTTGTTGGTGCGGTTGGCATTGTGCGCTGCCACAAATTGATGCTCTCAGAAGTTCCTTCTGTTGCATTTTTTCATATCACCTTTTAGGTCTGAAACCTTTAAAAAGTATGGTGCCAGTTGTGCACTGGATGTATGAGCTGTTTGAATAGCAAGCGCAGTGGTACAGATCTGTTGATTCGGGGGAAAGCTGTTGGTCCAGATGAAGGGGAAAACAGGAGAGACCTATTGCCTCCTTTTTCTGTGATGCTGATGGAGCCCACAGATGTCTCCTTCCCAAGTAATCACTTAGCTTTTATCAAGCCAAGCTTGAGACAGTCAGCATTTAAACTTCATTTTTATGAGCTAGTCTGAAGAGAGTACTTGGTGGAGAAGCGGAGCTAATGCTGCTGGAGTCCCTGCTGCTGGGATCAGCTGAGGTTCAGCACTGCCTGGAGGTGGCTCACATAACTCTGCTTTGCTTGGATAATGTTGGCATCTCTGCAGTTACACAGCCCTGTGCATGCAGACACCCCTTTACTGCTTTACGTGTTGTAGTAGACATGCTCTCTCTTTGCATAGGTGATGTGGAATCCCTTTCTAAAGCATTTCCTTCAAATCAAAACTGTATGCAATTCTCTGAGACCCTAAAGTAACCCGCACCATGTGAATTGTGTATGATTATGATTACAGAAGGCCACTGTTCAGTTTCCCTGTCTGGCTGCTTTCTTCCTGCAAATAGGAGTGACATACCTGTCAGCATTCATTCCTTACAGAAGAACAGGCAGACTGATTGTCACTATGAAGGCTTCTAAAGCTTTGACTTAGAGCAGATGAGTATATCCATGTTTGTTTTTTTTCCCCTTTAAACTCTTCTGGAGAAATCTGAACTTACAATAGCATTGAGTGAGTTTTCTTGACTATTGCATGACATTTTTCCCTCACCTGTTTTTATTAGTGTTCTAGTTTGGCAATGAGACCAAGATAATGTCACTCAGAGGCAACTGGGGAACAAACAGAGCATGGATGTTTGTCATCTGTATCTGCATGCAGAAAGCAAGGCTGCCTGTCTCAGAGACATAATGAGACAGAGGACCTGCTCTCTGAAGAAGCATACGGTTAACATAAATATTTTTGCCGGCATGGCTAGAAGTCAGTGCAGTCATTGCTGCCACTCCTTGGAGCTGCTCTGCTGAAGGGTGGTCCCTACATAAATATTTATTTCGTTAGATCCAAAACAGAGCATGAGATCAACAACTTGCATGCGTTCAGCTTTCCGTCTACATCTTGAGGCCTTAGTTTCCTTGGTGCACTCATAGCCTAATTCTTGGTTTTCTGTAAGCAAAGTCCTATAAGAAAATAGCTTGAGGCATCTCTCTGTGTAAGCTCAGCTTTCTCAAAAAAAACCTTTGTGGCTTCCTGTAGTTGTTGAAGGAGTTGTAGATTAAGACTTGGGAGTGTAGAGAGTGGGACCTCAATATTAGTTCCCTTGAAGGCTTTGAACATAGTTCCTTCCTATGTCGTTGGGACTGGAGCATTGAAGTCAATACCTGACTGTTACCTTGCTCTTCAGGTAGGCCACCAAGGCTGGGTTGCACATGATGTGTGTATTGCAGTATTTATTCCAGCACATCTGTTGCTGACTCGAACGCCTGGGTGGTTGTGATGTTCCCATGTGTGGAGGAGATGAGAAGACCAGCTACGCTCGCTGGGTGGAGTGTGTCTATGCGACATGGAGGAAATCCTTGAGGACAGAAATCTCTAGGATGGGACATTCCCACAATTGTTCATAGCAGATGGGTTTGAGGCAAGCCCCAGGCTAGCTCTTGCAGTGCAGAGCTACCTGCGGTTGTCAGGCTGGAGTAGTATGTCCATGTTGTGCTGGAAGCCGAGCTTTGCTGTCTCATGTGCGACAGCTCTTTAAACTACTGCTGTCTGCAGGAAACTAACAGTGCTGCAGTTCAGACATGGATGTCAGATCCTTCTGAAGAGGGGTTGTTTTGTGGAGAACAGAGTTTTCTCTCCCAAACACTACCTGCCCGCAGTCACCTCAGCTGGTGTGGTATCGCTCTGATTAAAACCCCTCTTCATCTTTTTCTTCACCTCCTGTTAAACTTGTGTACAAACTTGTCAGCTTGAAAGGGTTTCCCAGACTTTTAAACCCTGTGGTATGAGATGAACACCACTCCTTAACTTCAGGGCTCAGGCATCCAAAGGCTACTTTTTGTGTGTATGTTGTTGCTGTAGTAGGTAACACAGCTGGGTTAACAAAACAGTTCTGGCTGGTTTGCTTCCAGGAAACTTTCTGTTATTAAACTGTTGTAGGAAAAAAACCATTAGCTCTTTTTCTTTCACTCCCCCTTCCAGTTTGCAGAGATGTTGCCAATGCCTCCAGGTCCTGTTTCTCACTGCACTGAGAAAGCAGTCTCTGTCATTTAGAGAAAGCTTTGAAAAACAGGCAGATGTTAAATACCTTGTAAGAATCTTGATTTGCTCTCTGGAGCAGAAGTGTCTTCATTGTACAAACATGCCCGCTTCCTATTCAATGCAGTATTTTTAGACTGGGAAGCTTATTTCTTGCCTAGCAAAATACATTCTCCGATGCACCTTCAGTAGTTCAGCTTGGGAAGTTGCCAAGCTGACTTATGAGTAATATTTTCTTCCACTGACGCCTTGCCACCCCCAAGCCATCAACAAGGAACGTTTCTCATTCTGCCTCGCTTCACCCACGTCTCATGTTAGCGTTCTTTTAAAAAGATGTATCCGTACAAGTATCCAGTGGAGATGAGTCAGGCAGAAGGACTCAAAAGTGGTTAAGGAAACCATGTACATGCAAGCAAACATATGGAAGAACAGACAGTTATTGCCCTGAAGAGCCTGTCAGACTCTGAGAAGGGGGGAGCTGAAGAAATGTGCAGAAGACAAACGAATTACATTGCTCTTTCCTCCCTCCTCACCCTCCAAATTACTACTACTAATAATAATAATAAAAGAAAGGCTTAAAAAATTGCACTGCTCATAAGCCCTACCTATGAAATGAATTTGTTAAAATAACTGGTAGGTGTAATGCTGCCATCCCAAGATAATGCTTACACACAGAGATGCTAAGCAGACATTTTTTCACTATGTTGCAAACACGGAACTCAAGGTTGCGTTTAATTCTGTGAGAATACTCATAGAAAACTGAAACAACTTAAATTTAGTGAATTTTCTGGCTTTGATCCGCACATTACATTTAACAGGTTATGGAGAATCACCTCCCCCCACGAGCTGGTTTGTTGGTGTTGCAATGTCTTTAATAAGTGTAAAGTTGTTTGCTCAGTTTTCCTGTTGATGAACAAATATGTAGGATATTTTTAATGCTAATATGTGTTAACGGTATTCTCTGGCCAAGGTAACAGTATTTTACTCATGGTTGGTTTTAAAGCTATTTTATTGAGGCTCTTTGTTCTCAAGGCTGACACAATCTATCTGTTTATCAAACAGTAAGATAAATATTTAGCAAGTACATCATTCACTCACATAAGTCATCTTTCTAAGTTTGTGGTGTTTCCTCTTGTGGAAAAATTTGTATCTCTTACTAACAAGCCTGCTTTTCATCTTTCACTTGGAAGTAGCACAGTAATAGATGGCATTAATAAATTCTGAGGATGCAGAAGTAAAAAAATCTTGGAAGCTTTCCCCTCTGTAAATAAAAATCCAAGACTCACGAAGGTTGCATGTTGCAGAAATGCATGTGGAGCAGCAGTTCATGCTCGGTCAGTCAGGGGGGCAAACAGCTCACATTAAAGTGTGCAGGCACGTTACGTAGCACATAGAATAGTCTGTGAATTTTGTTTCTTTGTGGGCTTCAAGAAGATTTATGATCTGGGATGAAGTGAGTGGAAGGCAAATAAGAAGTCGATGCATTTATACTACATTAAGACATTGTAGCATGCCTGCAGCACGTTTTAGGGTTTGTTCAGTTTTAGTTCAGAATGGGCAGTGTTGCAGCTTCATATGCTGTATTCTTAAGCCCCATCCCCTAGCCAGACCTTGGTCTGGCCTCTCCCTCCAAAATGCACTCATTGGTCTCCTGTTGGTTCATGTGAGCTGGTGTGAGTGAGAGGCAGTCCCTGTGCACCTACAGCCAGTGGACATCTGCATTTGCTGGTGTTGCCAAATAGAGAACAGGGGTTGTACATGATCAGGTGCATCTCTGTGCCTTGCCTAGCAAATGCGCTCCTAATGTTTGGTATCAAAATGTCTCTTTCTCCCCTTCCTGATGCTTCTTAACAAATTTCCACTTAAAAAGTGGAATTTTGCCCCCTTGGCTTCTTCCCAACGTGCTACAGCGAGACTTTGTGGGTGATGTTTGTGTCTGCCTGCAAGGAGTGTTGTCCCTGACCCAGCTGTGGTTACCTGAGGTGGAGCCTCTGGTGGTGACTCCAGGTTGGGAGAATTTCACACCAAACCCTCTTCCTGCCCTTCCCTCCTGTCCATGTGGGTCTCTGGACCACACCACAGCATGTCACTGCCCTGCCTCTGGAGAACGAGATCAAAGAGCAAGGATGGGAGTCACCTTCTCCCTGGCCCAGTGCACAGCAGAGATTTGCCGATGACTCTTCCAGTACAGCCAAGGGTGGGAAGGATCCCGTGGTCAGTGTTTCCAGTAATGGGATGTTCTTTTCTCACCAGTTGTGTGTAACGTGATAGTAAGGCAGACGTCATCACAACCAAATTCCTAGGACAACCAAATGTGACTTCTTGGCTGTCCACTTTTTGCACGGTGGTGTAATTCAAGCCTGTGTTATTGCCACGTAGCCACAGTCTTTTGGCCAGAGTGGAATTACGAGTATGGATTTGAGATAGAGGGAAGGAGACTGCCTGGTTTTTGAATTTTCTTCATCCATGTAGGCTGTTTCCAGGCTTTGAGGTCCACAAGTCTCCAGCAGGTTTGCTAAACCAGTGCCTTCAGGTTTAGGTGATGCGAAGAGAAAGGTTTGTCTTCTTGCTTGTTCTATCTTTTTGGCTTAATAATGGTTAAAGAAAAATAAGTGTGTGCCATTGCACTTTCTGGAGGCTGCAGAAGTCTTTGGTAACAGCAAAAAGGAATCAGCTGGACATGGTTGGGGAAAATAATCTGGTCACTAATACTGGACAAAATCCTGCAGTCAGGTGACTTAACTGAGTAAGTTCCTTTGAGAACCCATGAATAGGTGTGATGGTGGACATCATGTATCTTCTGGAGCATGTGCATGTGGCTTACAGTAACATTTTTAGCTAAATTATAATATACACACACTATTTATATATGAAGAAACATCCTTCTTTGAACTGCCTGTTGTGAAAACGTTCAAAGAACTTGCAGATTCAGGCATACATAGAAGTGCACACACCTTTCCCATGAATAAACTTAAATGGGAGATTTAGGTTAGATATCACGAAGAAGTTCTTTGCCGTGAGGGTGGTGAGGCACTGGCACAGGCTGCTCAGAGAAGTTGTAGCTGCCCCATCCCTGGCAGTGTTTAAGGACAGGCTGGTTGGGACTTTGAACCTGGTCTAGTGGAAGGTGTCCCTGCCTGTGGTAGGGCGTTTGGAACTAGGTGATATTTAAGGTCCCTTCCAACCCAAACCATTCTCTGCTTCTAATAGGTTTTTTTTCCTCTTCTAAATGCTGACTTCAGATTTGTCTTCAGAATGTCACCTTTAAAAAATGTAACAAACCCAAAGTTGCAAAAGTTCTTTTTTGTAAACTGAAGTAAGTTCTTTGGCTGGAGCTATTGTACCATTTACTCACTGTATTAGAGCACTAAGCTTTTTTAATGCTGTAATTTGAGTTGTGGCTTGAGAAAGAATTGCTCTGCTGTGTTCACATTTTACATCTGGGATTGCTGCTCTGTAATGAGTTTCTGTTTTCAGGAGCTATGTCAGTGTCGCCCTGGGGAAGGGAATTGTTCCTGCTGCAAGGAGTGCATGCTCTGCCTGGGCACCCTGTGGGATGAGTGCTGTGACTGTGTTGGTAAGTTTGTGTTTCTTTGGGATTTTCTTCTATTTTAAATTGCTTTCTCCTGCTACGTGCTGAGCTCACAGTCTTATAATAGAAGTAAAACACTGGGACAGAATCTGTGCTTTAAACGTCTTGCAGCTCATTCTGTGGGCACTGAATAAGTTACTGTGAGGAGCCAAACACTGGAAGGCTGTATCTGCCTTGTGGAGTGGCCATAGGCCAGGTTTTTCTTGGTTAATGTCGTCATAACTGACTATTAATTTTGTCTCTAAAACATAAACTCCTTTTTGAATCGTCATCTTGAGGAAATTACGCAGCACGTGGTTCATGGGGTTGGATGGCATATGGAGGTTTCTAACTGCAAAGTGTACTGACAGATACCACACAGGGACAATTTTAGGTTACAGTTCCCTTGTGGATTCTTGGGACTAATAGGAAATAGCCATGGCCAAAGTTTTCATCTTTCTTGTTTTTGCAAAAAAAGCTCTTTGTGGAGGATGAGAAGGAGGCATACAAGTTCCTACTGTGGGATTAGCTGTAGGATAACAAGAACAGTGTTATTACTAACAGGTAGTGTTTAGAGTGCCCAGATCTTTGAAAATGAATGGTGCCCCTGCTTGTGGAGGATGTATTCTAGTTCCATCTCTTGTTTTAAACATATTGGAAGGCTTTGTCCTCCTGTGGTTGCTGGAAATCTCTCTCTGCAGCCATTCAAAATCTTTCTGGCTTCCATGAAAGGGATGCATCTTGAGTGTTGTACCTGCTCTCAGCTTCTCTGGCTGACTGAGTCTTGTCTGAATTCATGAAGCTGTTTAATGTCAAAATGCTCCTTTTCAGCCCATTGTCTCTCTTGTTCCATCATGATGTGAATATGCTTTCTGACATCCTGCTTTCTCTTTGGCTCTGGCTAGCTTACCTTTGCTTTACTCTTCTTCAGTAAGCAGTGGACTGGCATGGTCCTGTGCATGTGAGATTCTCCCCAAAGGCATAAAGTGTTTTCAGCCCCTGCACCTCTGGAGAATATACATTTAGAAAGAGGCCCTAGAGTTTGTATTTTATATTAGATCTTGGGCTCCCATCCCCTTTGCCCTTCCAGCATCATCTTGTGTTGGCATATTCAGTCATAAGAGTAAGGAATAGGACAGTAGACTATTTTCCCAGTTCAGAACAGTTGTTTGCTGTAGAAATCAAGGCATAGTATGCCAGTATCCTCTAGGGAGAGGAAAGACCTGCCTCTAGGGATTGTAAAGAAAGCAAGCAAACTCCACACACAAGTGGCTGTTTGTTTTTTTTTTTTTCCTAAATCTGCAGATTACTTACTCCTTGTTGTGCTGCTCTTCCCATGGTGTTATCCAGGACAGAAGATGATGAGGCTTCAGGTTCAGTTTCCAGTACCAAGTATACTAAACCATCTCCTGATGGCTTTGCAGGTGCCTCAGACCTTGTTGGTTCTATGGTATAGTCCTGTTCTTCTCTTTAGCATAGGGTCTTCCTTCCTGTACCCTTATTCAAATGAAGAAAGAGTGCGTGCCATACCCAGCTCCCTGGAGACAGTTCTTGGATGATACTTGAGCTGATATTTAAGTCTCTTTAAAAGCTGATCATGTCTAATGTAAAAGCAGATGGGTTGTCGTGTCTTTCACGTCATGTCTGCTCTGAAGTCAGGAATTACCTCCTATCATGCAGCACTGACTTTAATGCCCTGTGTTTTGTGTGGATGTTATCTCCCTTATCTGACGGGGAAAATGAGACTGGAGGAGGGAGAACAGCAACAGGTTCCTCTGATCTTTATTTTTCTAAGCTTTGTGAATTAAGCTCTTCTAGTCCCTCCTGTAAAGGCTTGTCTGCTTCCATCATTTCAATAGCCCATTTCTGCATCTTCTCATCCATTTCAAAGAGGTAATGTAGACATGTTTGTTCTTGACCAGTTGCTGCTCATATAAGTTTTTTATTTTAATTTTATAATAATTATATATAAATATAATTATAATTAAAATACTTGTTAAAATAGTAAGAGGGAAGGATCTTTGTGAAACGAGCAGTTATCCATATAGTAAGAGGGAAGGATCTTTGTGGAACGAGCAGTTATCCATTAAACTATGAGCTATGGTTTCTTGTTACCATCTTAAGGTAATGTTTTCATAGTGCATTGGTACACACACAAACTCATACACATTCTGCAATACTCTAATAAACAATCTGGGTGTTATTTTTCATGTGTATTCTTCTTACCAGTGAAATCTATTTTCTGAATCCCACCTAACAGAGGGGGCCCCTAGAAAGGCTCATTGGATTCCATTTCACAATGTTCATACAGAGACATCAGCTAAAGTATGTCTCTTGATGTATCTGTACAAAACCCTTACCTGGTTTGGTATCTTCCCAGTTCATTTTCAGGTGGGCATGCTTTATTCCAGTTGTGTGATGAATATTCCATGTGCTTACTAAGAAGCATTAATGCAGGGATAGAAATCTTTAGTTAGAGCAGTGAGTCCAGGAACATCTTTGAAGACCTTTTTATAGGAGCAGACAGTCTTGTGGTGTTCTTGTTATTAAACACTGGTAATGCTAACCACTTGCTTAGGATTTGCCAGATTTCATACTCATCATCACGGATAAACTTCCCTCTGCTTTGTTCATTATGGAAATGCACCTCCTTAGATTGAAAAGACTGGGGGTTTGTATAAGGTTCCAGTTAAACACGGTTTCTGAAGCTGGACTCCTAATGTATCTGCAGGGTAGGAGATGCATGGGTTGTATGGAACAGGTAGTCTTTGAACGTTTATGTCCTATATTTCTTTGATACTTTAAGGATTGGTGTGCTTTGCAGCTGTAGCCATCTAAAACTGTGTCTGCGAAACTATCCAAAATGTTATCCAGATGTACATGAGGAAAATGGATTTGTGTGTCTCTTGCCAGGTGACTTCTAATGGTACTTTATGGCTTCTGAGTTTAACTACCTATGCAGATACAACTTTTCTTTCTAACCTTGATTGTTTCAGTGTTAGATTAAATCAAGATACCCTTCAGTTTCATTGCTAGTAACAAATGTTAGTTATGTTACTGTTTAAATGGTTAATGAAAAACTAGCACCTGCATTGCACATCACAAAAATACTTTGTAGGAAGTGGCAGACAGAGAAAAGATTACAAAGTTTCAAAAAAGATACCACAAAAGATGTTGAAAAGTAACGAAGAGGTAAGCTGGAAACAAGCATTTTGCCTGTGGTGACCCCTCCAACTAAGTAGCAAAACGAGGTTCATCTGGGCTATCTCTAAGCAGGTAAAGTAATGCTCCCTCCTTGCTCAGTCCTTGCAGCCCAGAAAGCCAACCGTATCCTGGGCTGCATCAAAAGGAGCGTGACCAGCAGGTCGAAGGAGGTGATCCTGCCCCTATACTCTGCTCTTGTGAGACCTCACCTGGAGTATTGTGTGCAGTTCTGGTGTCCTCAACATAAAAAGGACATGGAACTGTTGGAACAAGTCCAGAGAAGGGCCACAAGGATGTTCAGCGGACCGGAGCACCTCCTGTATGAAAACAGGCTGAGAAAGTTGGGGCTGTTCAGCCTGGAGAAGAAAAGGCTGCGTGGAGACCTCATAGCAGCCTTCCAGTATCTGAAGGGGGGGGCTATAAGGGTGATGGGGATGGATTCTTCATTAGAGACTGTAGTGATAGGACAAGGGGTAACGGGTTAAAACTTAAACAGGGGAAGTTTAGATTGGATATAAGGAGGAAATTCTTTCCTGTTAGGGTGGTGAGGCACTGGAATGGGTTGCCCAGGGAGGCTGTGAATGCTCCATCCCTGGCAGTGTTCAAGACCAGGTTGGACGAGGCCTTGAGTGATATGATTTAGTGTAAGGTGTCCCTGCCCATGGGAGGGGGGGTGGAACTAGATGATCTTAAGGTCTTTTCCAACCCTAACTATTCTATGATTCTATGACAGTGATCTTTGTGTCTCTGGCAGATGACTAAAAAGATCTAGTGCACTGCTGCAGCAGGTGAGATCAAATACTTGAATTGTGATCAAAAGTTTCATGTAGCTCAGGACTTGTCAAGATACTATCTTCATCCAGTCGCAAGCTTTCATTCCAGATTCATGCTAGTATCGATTATACTGTGCTTTGTTTCTTTCCCCAGGGAAAACAAACCTTCCATTGAGATCTTCATATTCTAAACTGTCATTCTAGCATAAAAAGGGAAGTGAAGTGCTGTTTGGATGAGGTTTTTCTTTTCACTTGGATCTCACAAGTTACAGGTGTGTTTTGTGGAAGTCTGCAGAGATGTGAAACCTGCCATTGCAGAAATCTCCTCCTGCTGTATTTGGTGGCAGTTCTGCTATTGAGCTGAGAGTGCAATATGTATGAAAGGGCTCTGTTCTAAATGTTCTACGTATTCCTGCCTGTTTCAAGGAGGAGTTCAGGGAGTTTCGTGTAACTTATTGTTTCATTCCTCTGCAGGTATGTGCAATCCTCGCAATTACAGTGACACACCTCCAACATCCAAGAGCACTGTTGAGGAGTTGCATGAACCAATTCCTTCCCTTTTCCGAGCACTGACGGAAGGGGATACTCAGCTGAACTGGAATATTGTTTCCTTCCCCGTGGCAGAAGAGCTGTCACACCACGAGAACCTCGTTTCCTTTTTAGAAACAGTGAACCAGCCACAGCATCAGAACGTCTCTGTTGCAAGCAACAATGTCCACGCACCTTACTCTAGTGACAAAGGTATGAGTGTAGTGTCCTTCCTCTCATCTCTTCCAGGAGCCTTCTTGGTGCATACCCTATGCTTGTCTGTGCTTGCTTCTTCTTTTCCCATGAGAAAGTGAAAAGTTCAGTCTAATTTTGAGCATGAAGTAACAAAAGGAGTGAGGCAAAAGTATTGAGGAACATGGAAGATGGTGTTAAAGTGTCTGATGATCTTAGAAGATGCTGAACCACATGAGTTTGTTACATCTACAGTTCGTCCTGTGGCATGAGGCAGATTGTTCGTGTTATTTTGCATGCACCAGCACATAAGCAGTTACATGTATCTTAGGAGACAGGACAGACAAAAAACCATGAAACCAAACCATGTATCAGTGCAGAGGCAGGCAACTGAAATGCATGGCTTCAGGGGTTTGAGAAAGCCATGTGCCATAAACCGTTGTATCTGGAGTAGGTGTTTGTTTCTTCCATCTGAGTTGGCATAACTTGAACTCTTTAGGAGGATGGTTTGTAGTAGAGCTGAGTAAGATTAGCAAGATCTCTCTTTAGGTTGAGGAGGGATATGTGACAGACACTCTTAAAAATAAGCAATTTGGGGACTCATTGCTCTTACTTTTATATCAAGGTTTTTGTATTCTTATCTTTACTTTAGAGGACAGACTTCAGACTATTGTTGGGGAGTGAGGGAGAGGATGAGAAATTTGAAGTAGTGACAGCAGTGGCATAAGAAAGAAAAATCCTCTCTGCTTCTTGGTTTCCATACTGAACCTGAAGTACTTTTCCCTGCATATCATTACATCAGACTTAAAAGAATCTCATAAACAGTTCATAGTGAAATTGCTGCTTAACAGGGGAAAAAGAGAATCTGATTTGCTTTATTAGTGTAATTAATGCTTTGCTTCCTTCCCAACACACACTTTAAATATTCATTACCTCATATGTTTCTATTGTGATGGCTCTTTTATCTTACCAATGAAAGATACCCTAATTGATGGACACACTGCTTTGCCATGCCATTGTGAACCTTTGACCTAGTTACGTTTCTGAGTAGGACTGCTGTTGATTAAATAGGACCATAATGGCAACATCTCTTATTTCCTTTGGTTAAGACACATTAGAAAAATAAATTAACTCCAGAACTGGGAAACCAGATGCTCAGAAAGCATCTCATTCATATGTTTTTGACGTTATTAAAACCTTTGCTTGCCTTTATGAGAATGATGCAAAAAGCCATGTTAAATGGCAAGCCACAAAAAGCCCTGTGTGCAAACACTACAGTATTTAAAGAGGTAAATTATACTTGGGGAAAAAAAAAATTATGCTTAGAACAATCTTCAAAATATTCCGCTGTACTTAACTACTGCAGTCCAGATGGCTGTTCTCTGTCAGTCCTTTACTACCATACCAACAGGATGGGCTAATGATAGTTTTGGATTAAACTTGGAATTTGAATTTCATCTCAAGGGTGTGGAGGAGTTTTGAATTTAACAACAGGCAAATACATAACACTGCAATTTTTTCTTAGTCAAAAGTCTCCTTCATTTCACTTACTAAGACTGTATTAGAGATTAAGTTGAAAAAGGTTTTACTGGAATGATGACAGTCCAAAAGCAGCAGTTATGTTTGGAAATAGTTACCAAATGCCACTGGTTTTCAGGTTTCAGTAGACACTAAGAACAGAAACAAATATCAGAGCTGTTCTCGTAATCATTGGCTGTGCCTACTCCATTTTAGTGATCAGTGAAGAACTAGAAAAGGTAGAAGATGGCTTTCAACATCTTATACTTTAAGTATCTAAATATGTAAGCCTGTTGGGGAGTCTCTTTTCTTGGCACAGTGTAGGTAACTTTCTAGTGCTCTGCTTTTTCAGAAGTCATTAAAGTTTGCTTATAAAAATGTGGATGATTCAAGCATTGAGAACAGAGAAGGTGGAAAGAAAATTTGGGTGCCGGCCTTGGTCAGTTGATGCGTAGTATGGTGGAAGCAAGGACATCTGGGGAGTTGTACCGCTTGTGTTGGATGTTGTGTGAACCGTGGGGTGGCATTTTTCTTAACACTTACTTGATGAGATCGTTGATGAAGCAGTAACCAAAAGTTGGAGGGGTAGTAGGTCAAGGACTAAAGAGCCTTGTGAGCATGGGCACAGGGAGGCAGCCCAGGAAGTTGCTGGATTCTGATGGCTTCTGCCTATTGAAAATTCAGTCACACAATCAAATCAGTGGTTTAACAAGCTAGCATATGTTGGAAGAACCACTTGAACAGAGGCTGGGTTTGTGCATGTGTATGTGTGCAGGCTCAGTTGCAGTACATGCAAGCATACCCTGCAGTGGAAGAAACTGAAGACCATCTCTTTACCCTTTCCTTCTCCCCAGCCACGCTGTTAGGCTTAAGGGCAGATCTTGCAAATGGAGATGTCCTTAAAGTGAATTGCTCAGCAGTTGTCTTCAAGGCTGTAATATTCAGGGATTCGAAGGAGTATTCCTGTAAGCAGGGACACAGATGCTCTATGATTTCTTTAGCAGGGCTGTGCCTACACCATTTTGTGGTTCTTCGTGGCTCCTTGTGTGCTTCACTCCAACATGGTGTGCTGGCAGCAGCCTACTGCATAACCAGTAATGAGGAAGAGGCTAATGAGAGGTAGATTTTGGTAAGGGGACAGTAGTTCCTCTGCTAACTTCTGGAATATATCCCCAGTTTCAGAAAGGCTCTGCCTACAAATACCCCTTGTTATGTTGTGTAACACAGTTCTGGTTTTACTTTTGAGGGGTTGTCATTAAGCTGGTCCAGGATGCGAGGCTCGCTCGATGCAGTTCTGGATGAGTGCCAGGAAAAGCAGCACCAGCCCCAGGAGCCCACAGGCTCTGTGCCTGAGTGGCATGAAGCCACTGGCCCCGGGAGGGTGGCTGTAGATCCGGGAGGAGGTGGAGTGTGGTGGGATATAAAGCATTCCTTTCTCGCCCCAGCCTGCTGTGAGCCCAGCCGCCAGACCTTGAACTTCCCCGCCAGACCTTGAACTTCCCCGTTATTATCTTAATGAGTGTCTTCCCTTTCCTCCTGTGAATTGACTTTTTAACATTTTAGTTGCCAAAGTATGCGTGTGCTGCTGGAGCTGCTGTAGTTCTTTGTATCAGTAGTTTCTGACACTTAAGAGAGGATTGCAATGACTGTTAATCTAGAGCTACAGTCATACTTTACTCTTTTTGCTTTACTTTCAGCTGGTACCCTCAGAGCTCTGAACTGTGAGTTCAGATGTTTAAATAAGCTTAATTGTTTCAGATGATGACAGGATGCTGGCGAGAGAGAGAGGGGAACTAGATAATCTTTTGGCAACTGATGAAACAAAATCTGTGTTGTAGTTAAGGGTTTCTGACTTACACAGCTTGGTGACATAGGGGATGGTGTCTGCTCTGCACTTCTGCTCCCCTCCAGTGCCAGCCAGGTAGAAGAGAGCTAGCAATCCACTGAAGTGGCTTCTGCCTCTGTAGGTACTCTAGGAAGACTTTTATTTAAAACAATTAATTATTTTTATGAGTTCTGATTGGCATAAAATGGTTTGGCTGCTGGATGGACAGTTGCCTCTTTAAAGTACTCTCAGAGCTACCAATAAATAGACCACCAGACAGCTGAACTCACATAGCACCTTTAGCTTCAAAGATTGCATGCAGGGAACTGCCACTAACTCAGGAAGTTTTCTCATCTTGTAGATAAGCATTTTCCTTAACTTGCAAGAACAGAGTTGTTTTGTCTTCTCTGAGTTGCTAAATTCCTCCATAGTGCACTGATATGGATCTCACTTGCAGCACAGACAGTATCATAGCAAAATCTGGCAGAAATGCAAGTCTATTTCTTCTGGCCATTTTGAAATTAGACTTGATTGATTTTTTTCTCCTATGCAGCCTTTGTTGAGTATGAATTGGGGGTGTGGGGGGGGATGTGTGTGGAAATAGGTGAGAAGTTCACCTTCTGGAAGAAAAGAGAATGCTGCTTCATCCTTATCCCTCCCCACACCTGTAGTCTGTAGTCCTTACTGCGTGAAAATTGGCAAAACGCAAACGAAAGAGATGTTACTGTACCAAGTAACATCCTTTTTATCTACGCTGAGGGAGCTGAGCGATGACTGTGTAATTAGGTTTGTGAAACAAGTTAAATACTCTCCACAATCCCAGCTGAGCCTGTAGGTATGTATATTTCTCCCCTGTGTAACTGTTTCTGCAGCCTATAAAGAGGGATTTAATGTTTGAGGTGAGGAACTCTCCTGCTTTCAGTAATTCAGCCTCTACACAGGCACTGCTGAGGATGTGACCTGGAGTGTCCTGTGACAAACAAAGAGCACCCTGGCCAGTCTGACTCAGTCAGACCTGGCAAGTGTCTGAGCGAGTGAGACTTCAGAAAGAGTTTGGTAGCAAAGACGCGGCACATGTCCTTCAGCTGCTTACAAGAGCTGCTGGGAACCAGCCAGATCTGCTGCTGGTTCTTGCTTGCTGTATACAGTCTGTTCTCTCCCCTTCGCAGCATTTTGGACTGGTCCTTTAGGACCTAACCCTCTTGGTTTGTGTGCAGGTGGAAATAAACTTCCTCCTACAGTTAGGTCAAAATTAATGCTGCTGCCACCTTAATAAGATTAATGTCTGGCTTTGGTTCCATTTTGGTCTTGGGAGAGTGGTCAAGGAGACCAGCCTCACAGGACCTGACTGCTGTCATCTGGTTTTGCCAGGGTTATGGACCTGCTGCTGCTCATCCTCCGGCCTCCTTTCCCCCGAGAGAGGTCTTCAGTCTCTCAGTTCAGTGTCACTGATGTTTACATCCTAGAAATCACAGGCTCTTCTTTCACAAGGTTTATTTCATATTCCAGCAGGCATTAGCTGATGAACTAGGCTTCTCCAGGACTACTGAACTGGTACTAACATGCAAGAGGCTGTCACAGATGAGGTTAACATGAAAGAGAGCACAGATGTCTTCTAACACAGAGGGCACTGGTCATTCTCTGGCGTGAAGACAGCCTGCAAGTGCTGGGAACAGCTAGCCCACCTCAGAGTGTACACAACTTTCCTGACAAGCTTTCCTGACCTAGCCTTTCTTCTTGTGTGTTACAAGTCAGAGTGCAGTGATCAACATGATAGCAGTGAACGCTTCTAACAACCCCCTGGAGAGGGCTCTGGTTTCTTCAAAGAGTTCTACTACTGTCTAGAGTGAGCCAGGAGTCATTTTGCCTTTGCAAGATGGTCCAGAGACTAGGTCAGTCACGTGGAGATGGCATCTCAAAAGCTGATTTTGCAGAAAGAAATCTAATCTTTCTGGATTATCCTGGATTGCCTGTTTGGAGATAGAAGTTCTGTGCCTCCAGCTGTCACCTTCTAAGACCGACCCTACCTATGGCTTTTAAGGTCAAACTTGACAAGAAAACTAGTAAAAAACTATCAAAGAAGTGCAGTGGTATCAAGCAGGAGGGTACAAAGAGTATGAATGTGTCTTAGAGGCTTCTGTAACATCCTGTACTTGCACACTAGCACTGAACTGTATGACCGACAGGACACTTGCTGGTGCTTATTTCATGAGGAATGCTGCCAGGAGACTCACCTCTACTTCCTCTGACCCTACCCTTCCACTGAAAACCTCCTGTGGGAATGTCTGGGACTCCTGAGAACGGGTGGTGTCTGCTCCTCTTGGGACACTGGCAATCTGAGCTGTTTGTAGCTGATGACTGAATGTTGCCAAGTGTGTCCTCCATAAGAAGATAGAGCTTCTGTATGGTCTCTATGTGGATTCTTGCCTTCAAGGCTGTCATGGCTGTATCTCCCTACTACTTTTCAGCTTTGGCCAAGCACTTTAGGTATATATACGGCTGGTATGTAAGCATACACGTCCATTTTGCTCTTTCCTTCTCCCCTCTGTGAACAAAATACTGCTGTAGATATACTGGTTGTTTTTAGGCAGAGGTTTGTTCTTTGAGAACTCTCTTCCTCTGGTTGTTGTGCCACAGGCTCTATTATAAAGAATCATAGAAACAGAAGTGCGAAGAATGGGACAGGACTCACACAGCCACAACATACTTTGTTATTCTCAGCAATGCTTCAGGTACTCCAAAATTTCTTGGACAACTGCAGCGTTACCTGCAGTACAGCTTTTCTGCTTCAGCTGTGGGTCTGCACTTCCTCCCCAAAATCTTTACTGCCTGTTGCACTGTCCATCTGCAAGATGTGTCCATCAGTTCAGACCTAAACAAGGTAGTGAATACTGTCTTGCTTTCAGCAGGCTGGTAGCATGTCCTGTGACCCTCTTGCAGCTGTTGAGGTAGTGGCAAAACAGTTTGACAGTAGTCAGGGTCCCTCAAAAACGTTTTAACAAACGATAGGTCTTAAAAGGGTTTCCAGATGTCAAAGAGGAAAAAGAAAAGCTGTTGGATGTATCATGCTTTCCTGCATGTTGTGTTGTCTCTTGTCACATGCTTGAAAGCATGGGCACCACACAGATCATCTGTTGGTACTGAGGAAGCTGACTGCATAGATCTGATGACTTGTAAAGTGATGGAGACCCTTGCTATCCTCGACTCACCTTTGGACCTCACCTTAAGAGCTTGCCATGAGATGTGCATACTACTACTGAGGCTGTTAATGTACGGGGCACCCAAATTTTAAAGGGGACGTTCTGGTGCACATCAGCGTCCCAAGACTTGCTTACAGAGAAGAGACTGAATAAACAGTATGCTTAACAGCTGCACTGCTCTGAGAGTCCTTTGGTTACTCACCATTCTCTGTATCTCTGTAATCATAAAAAAAAAACAACCCACCCTGTCTTGGTTTACCATTTATGATTGGATTACATTTTTCTAATCCACGTTGGAATGTAGGTCAGGATGTTTCTCCTGGATCCATACTTCAGAAGCAGCAATAGGTTAGAAAGCCCTTTGACATCTCCCACTCACAACTCTGATGTGTGCAAGTGAGATATTCATATGTGCAGACAGCTCACAGTTGTGCTTTTCCCCAAAGTGTGCCAAGTTAATGCTGTAAGTAAATACAATATAATTCAAGTCCTTTGGAGGATGAACAAAGGTACGGTGTAATCACCTGGTCAGCACAAAAGAAAGTTGGTACAATCTGCACGTAGACTTGGGAGGGATGTTTTTGTTCTATAGCTGTGAATGCCTCAGCTCCAGTTTGAAGTTGCAACACCAAACTTCATGGCATTTCAAGTAACTGCATGATTGTTAGAAGAATAAAGTCAGCATTTAGGCAGAAGGGGGTTCTTAATGTTAGTACTAAAACTAGTGGTTTTGCTTAAAAACGAAGGAAAAAGTGTGCAGTTTCAAGTTGAGGAAAACTGGATTCTCTGTGATTTAATGTGGCTGAAGAATATTGTGGAGTTGGGGGGTGGGAAGGAGAAAACATTTACACTAAAATAAGTGGGTTTGATGTTTTGTAAATAACTTCTCTAAACCTGAAGTTTTTCATGATGGTATATAGCAACTGCTGGTAACTGTGAAAGTGATACCTTGGTATTACCTTCAGAGGACACATGCCTTCCTGTTGTTTTGACATAGACCATCCTTCTGCTTGAGAAGGTATATTTGATAACTGAGGGCCAAACCCCCAAATATTCATGCCTCTGACTGTAGAAATGAATGAGTCCAGCAGGAGAGCAGACAACAGGTTGAGTTGTAGACACTGAAAACTTGAAGTTGATAGATTTTTACCTTGGCTCTCTGCCTCTCCTCTCTGCTTTCACTATTGCCTTTTTTTCTGTATGCCTTACAGTCATGATGATTTCCAATCCTCCTTCAAAAGCTGCACATTTTATTAATTTTTAACTAACCTTTAAAAATATTTCAAGACCCTTTAAACCAAATTTTTCCCCCCTCTTGGTTTAGAACACATGTGTACTGTGGTGTATTTTGATGACTGCATGTCAATACATCAGTGCAAGATCTCTTGCGAGTCCATGGGAGCTTCCAAATACCGATGGTTTCACAACGCCTGCTGTGAGTGTATTGGGCCAGAATGCATCGACTATGGCAGTAAAACTGTAAAATGTATGAACTGCATGTTTTGAAGCAGGAAAATTGTAATATAGAAATATTGAGGCCAAAGTAATCTCTCTCGGTTAAAGAGATGGGGATTGCAAATACTGTGTTTTGGTGGAGTGCCTACTGGTTGCAATTAAATGCACCTGGTTGAAAAAAGATGTATAAAATCTGAAAACTTTTTTTTCCCTTGTCTGTTAATTTTAATTCATGTAAGCAAGGCTAACTAGTAGAAGTTTCAACACTACGTTTTAAGTTTATTTCTGCTCAAATGGTACAGCCATGCTCATCCTTGCTGTTCTGATTGTTTTCCTTTAATTTGAAAGTATCGACTATACTGGTTTTCAGAATGTAGTACTATATCTTGTAGTTTAGAGTAGGGAAACGTTACGAGTATGGTAGTGAGATTTCTATCACCTAAGCTCAACAGATAATGAAATGGCTGCTAGTTGGAGGGGGTTGGTTGTTCTTTAGGGGCTGGTGGGTTTTTTAGTTTCTGGGCTTGTTTTTTAATCTTATTACATTCCAGGTTTTCAGCTTAGCCTTTCATTGTGAAAATGGTATTTGGGCAAAAAGAAAAACTCATGCTTTCTTCTCAAGTTCAGCACGTGGGCTGTCATGGATAAAATCCAAACTTCTTAGAAGGGCTGCCCAACAAAACACTATGTATGGGGCACTTTTCTTCCAAGTTTCATTTGCCTAGCTCTTGTAGGTACATTAGGGCCTATGTTGTGTAATTTCTATATTAAACAAGCAAAAAACCACCTTTTCAGTTGTCATGGTTTAAACCAAACCAGACAACTCGTTCACTCACTTCCCCTCACCACCAGCCAACCGATAACTCACCCCCCCCCCAGCCCGACCAAGCACCGACCAATACCTTCTCCAACCCTGCAGACTCCCAGCCCTTCCGGCTAACTCCCAGTTACATCCTGGGCATGACGTGCTGTGGTATGGAATACCTCTTTGGTCAGTTTGGGTCAGGTGTCCTGTCTCTGCTTCCTCCCGGCTTTCACTCCTCCCTGGCAGAGCATGAGACTCACAAAGTCCTTGGCCAAACCAAAACGTCATTTTTATTAGCTCTGTTCCCAGGCCGAAAGTCAAAACACTGCACTGCACCAGCTACCAAGAATGAGAAAAATGACTGCTACTGCTGAACCCAAGACATGAGTCTTCTCTTAGATACCAAAATACAGTTGTTAATTGCAGTTGCATCTCGTCCTTTTGCACCGTTCTCTAGGGCTGCTTACTCCCCAGACATTCAGTCCAGTAAAGGAAACATGAAAAGTTACTATGGATTTAATGACTAAATGAATAAGGAAGAAGGAAATTGCAGGACCAGTAAGTGGTACAGGGCTTGAGTTGAGCTGTTGGCAGCACACATGTTCCCATTTAGTAGTTTGCTGTGAATATGTATTCCAAAATACAATTACTGGCTTTTTTCCCCATGAAATGTTGTCACTGAGGAAGGGAAGATGTGTCCACAAAGGCAGAATTAGGATGCTCTGAGTTTAGAACATCTAAGTAAGTGTTTTAATATGTTGGCAGTTACATTGCAGTTAGTATGAGCCCGTTAGGGCTCTGTTGATAATGGTACGAGGTACAAGCATAGAGTGTATAAGTAATTAATGATCAGCTTTTGGTATTTATAATGATATGGGTTTGAACTCCTTGATTTCTTTTTTTAATGCATATATGCATATGCACACAGAAAAAAAGAATTTGACCATTCGTGTTTCCCTCACTAACCTCAGCCTAGAGGGATTAAGCTGTTTTATAGTCACACCTGTCTATCTGTACCATGTACAAATGAAAGCAGTCATTTTAAATTGATTTTGTTGAAAAGTCTGCCTGAATGTTGTCTTTTCATTTTTCTTATGATATGGCTTTCATTAAGGTGAAATAATAATGATAAAAAATCTACTCTTGTGAAATAACATTATTTTCTTCAGTCTCTTTTTCAGCTATAAAAAAGTACTTGAAAGATGAATGCTTTGAACTAGTGGATAATGGAATACCTTTATGCTTCAAATTTGCAATGAAGTAATAAAAACTCATAGATGTGAATAGAAAAGCTTAGCTTATCATGAAGGAGTTGTTCCTTCTATATTTGACAATTCATGTTATCTTTTCTTCCGCTTGAGTTTCTTAAAATGAATGGAGAGAAAGAATACGTTAGAGTAGCTGTGACTGGTTTTAGCTAGAGGGTGATGCATCATTGGCCTTGACCGAAAGAGGAGACACAAAGTAAGCACTGCTACATCAGCATGCTTCGGATTCTTGCCATGGTGAATTATTAGAAGCACCACAGTAGTTCAGAATCTTCCTGGGGGGAAAAAAAGGGCTGATGTTTCTGGTCAGGCACCTGCTGCCCCACGGATCTGTGACACCGTCTCCATTTACATCATTAGAATTTCACCGTGAGGTCAAGTCAAGGGAACAGCAGGGTGAGAGCGGGAGGGATATGGGGAATTTGCTTAACAGGGGTCCAGGAAACAGTGTAGGGAACAGCATAAAAATGTAAACACGGTTATTTGTATGTAATAGCCTGAGAGCAGATAGTGAGGATGCACACTTTGCCTTATTTTTTGTAATTCCTGATGCTGTCTAGTTTGCTGTAAGCGTTGTGTGTATGCAAATGTCATACAACAACATCCAGTGTATTTTATTACAATGAGTGTGTTAAGAGGTATTTTAATAAAAAGACATTACTGATTCTTATGTTTTCTTTTTTGAGATTTTATTTTGGAAAGTTTTTTATTTAGTCTTGCTCATTTTGCAAGAAAAATCATAATTCATTTTTTGGGGGGGGGGGGGTATTTCACCTGTGTCTGGATACCAGCAAAGCATCACCTACACAAGTGCTTCAGAATACTTCAGAATATGTTTTAAAAACTTTTCTGACATCAGCCAGTTTTATTACTGTCCTTTGGGATAGAATTGTAAATTACTAAGCTTCAAGGGAAGCCAAAAAAGGTAATCCATATAATAAGAAATTACACAAATCCCCGGTCTGCTTGGGTTCTGACTGAGAAGGGGTTGAAGGCCTTTTGTTATTCTTTCTCTAAAAGTAGCTAAAGTTTTTGTTTCATTGTTTTGGGTTTCATTTGTTTGTTTTTCCCCACAGGCACTTGTTCCGAAATTTCAGAAGCATTGACACCGTGCAGAGAGTGAGTACAATGGCCATAATGTGCCATTGTGTTCCTGTAATTTCTTAGGGCTCCTGGCTTGATTTTAGTACATTTAATAGATTTCACATCTAGTACCTAAAAAAAGAAATACAAGAACACCTTCTTGTATCTCTGATAACATATCTATGGTCTCTCCAGTATCCATGTCAAAGTTAATGGCTGCTTTGGTACCTGGCTCCCAAGTCACTCTTCCTGCTGGTTGGCTCGTCTGGCTGGATGTTTGCTGGCGATCACATGCTGACACACGGACACACACAACACATATGCTCTGGTCTCTCCAGCCACAGGCATCCAAGACATGCAGGCCCCTGTGACTTGTCATGCCTTTCCAGTGGCTGGCACTTAGATCTACATGCACAGAGACCCCCTCACCCAGGAGGAGCATTAATGAGGAAACAGGACAGACCATGGTGATGAGGTATCTGCAGGGCACTGTCAGACAAGTGTACTGACCAGCCCCTTTTATGTTCTTACCCTCTTTTTCTCCACATTTGTTCATCCCTTTCACTGCCTTTGGTCTTTCTGCTACAAGCCCTGCAACAGGTCTTCTGCCACCCCAAAATGCTATTCCCTTGCATCCCAGGTATCCCATACTCACAGTGGTGGCTGTCATGGGACAGCCCTGGGAGGAGCTCATTTCTGTGGGCACCATATTGGAATTCCTTCACCTACCATTGCGGTGCTGTGCTCATTTGTGTTCATTTCTGCTCATGGAGTGTTGATCACATAACCTAACATTTGGCTAATCATAATGTCAGTTGGATTTTGCAAAGGAAATACTTGTGCCAAGATTTGCCACATGCTCTTGGCATGGTATCTTTCACCAGGCAGTACATCATTAAAATTTGCGCCACTTGCACAGGAAAACATACTTTGATACAAGATGTTGCAAGGAACAGAGCAAATCCCTTTTTCAGACAAATCCAAGATGTAAGGCTACCAAGACCAAAGTTTTCTGACATCCTTTTCATTTCTTAGGTATTTTTAAAGTTTCTTCTTGCTGCAATGATTTTGGAATCGTAACTCCACAGTAGTGCTCATGGGAGTTGTACAGGCAGAATTCAGTGTCAAGACAGCTCTTTTGGCTCTCCTGCTATGTGGGACATCATATAAATAACAGACTTTTCCCGCCAAAGGGATTACCTAATCTTACTTTTTTCCTAGCCTTTCCTTTATATATTCAGGTTCTTTTTATGTCACGTGGGTGTTTCAGTATGTGGCCAGCTAGTTTCTTTCATAAATACACCTCCTTATGACTGCTGTGTATTCCTTTATTGCTAATGAGAATTACATAGTGTATCTACAGCTATCCCAGAATAGTACAGCCCATGTAGGCTCCCATCTCGCCAAGAAAAACTCAGCCCCAGAACTGGCTTTCTTGAAGTAGGAGTGTCACTGAGAGGGAATGGGAAGGAATCATTCATTAACACAGCTCTGCCTTTTCCCCCCTTTTTTCCTGTCAAAATGCTTTCTAATGTTTCCCTCCATTATTGTTTTAGTATGTTTATGAGGGTCAGGTACATTGGCAAGACTGAAATTCAAAGCAGAGAGCTTGCCACCTTAGACTCCTTACTTTGTCCTTCAAGCAGTAAGAATTTACAGAGTGAATGTGGGGGCATGGAGGGTGTAAGAAAGCACCTCGGTCTGTGTAAGTAGGCCTCAGACCACAGTAAGTTTTGTAGGTCAGAAGTCATCCAAATGTGTTTCACACGGCAGTAAATTGGTATTGTCAGCACTACACACAACAACTTGTTTGTCTTCAAAAAATGGAGAAGATTCATTCTGGACTCATTAGACGATGGGCCTATTGTGTGTGAACTTGTGTTGGCAACCGCCTGTGATAATACTCTTCAGAGTCAAGAGCCTCTGGCAACTGTCACTTCAAGTGGAGATCCTCACAGGCAATCATCTCAAATTACTATAGGATGTTACTGAAATAACCTTGCTCTCTTCTTTTTCCAGAAGCAGCAGCCTTTGGGTAACAAAACCCCAACATTAGCGGTGACATTAAGCTAAATAAATCAGTAAGCCCTTGCTGTTAAACCATTTCTTCTGGATGGGAGGAAGTAAACTGGAAGTTGCATGGTTATGTAATATGTTGTGGAGACAATATCTCTGTGCTCCAACACTAATCGGAGTGTTTACAACTCTCCCTTTTGTATTTCCTACTGAATAGCACAAATTCCTGTGGGGGACCTCTTGCATTACCACAGGAGGTTGCACAAAGAGCCCATTTGACAGGGACTAAGCAGCATTGAATCTCGAGTGAATAAATGAAGCAGGTGGCACACTGCCACAGTATTAATGTGTCCAATCACCCAGGGATTAGGTTTGAGGCTGTGGGAATGAATCGGTCTGTTTTTTACTGAAACAAATTCCCTTGTTGATGAGGAATCCTGAAAAGGATTCAAATTACGCAGGTGCTTAACGTAACAGAAACTCGCATTGTAAAAGGCAGAGAATACAAAATTTAACACCACTGTAAACAGGATGCATGTGGAGATGGAGATGTGTTTCTTGGCACAGGTCACATCCAGAGTATTTCTCCACTCTCTTGTATTCCAGAGAGTGGTAGAGACGAGCGGGTAAGGATTCAAGATCAGATTCATTATGCAAGATGAAACTGAAACAAATGGCTGCAAACGGAGAGGTCACAAGCAACGTTATTCGTGAGGCAAACACCTATAGAGCTGTGTCAGCCCCTCCGGTGGTACTGACTGGTTTTGACGTTTGCTGGCTTCCCACCGTTACAAATTTTGCCTCACAACGGGTTTAGTCATACACCGCTTTAGTCACGGCTAATGCTCACAGTGCCCGGTACGTCAGGTCAAGAGAGCAATCGGCTCTTCGCCCGTCCTCAGAGGCTTCAGAAACCTTCACGGAGCTGTTGTACCGGTGTTTCCCGCCGGGAGGCCGCTCACTGAAGCGGGAGGGGCGCCGGGGTCCCCTCACACCGCCCCTCGCTGCCCGCAGCCAGCCCCAGCTCCCGCCAGCGAGCGGAGCCTCACCACCCTTCCCCGGCCCTTGGGGCTTCAGGAAACAAGGGGCGAGGGAAGACGGCTTCCCCCGTGCCCTGGGAGTTGTAGTCCAGGGGCCGCCGAGGCACCCCTCACGGGGGGAACTACGGCACCCGTCACGCCTTGCGCGCAGGACGGCTCTGCTCCCCGCCCTCTCAGCATTGCGCCTGCGCAGAGCCGCGCTCCTCCGCAGTCTGGGAGGGGCTGGCGTGTCGGCGCACGCTCCCCTCCCGCCCCCGGCGGCCGCGAGCCCCGGAGCGGGGCGGGCGGCGCCTGCGCGGTGACGAGCTCGCGCCGCTACGCGGCCGTCCTTTGCGAGCGCGGGTGGCGGAGGCGGAATGGGGCGCGAGGCGGGGCCCCGGGAGTGAGGCCGAGGCGGAGCCGCTGCGCCGGCAAGCGGGACCCCGGCGGTGAGTGCCCGCGGGTGCGGGGACACGGCACGGCCCGGCGCGGGTGCGGAGGTCGGGGCGGGCGAGGGGCGATAACGAGGGGTGATAGCGAGGGGTGCGGAGCCGCCCCCAGGCGCGGCTGCCAGGTGGGGGAGGGGCCGGCCCGGACTGCCCGGAGCTTGGGGGAGGGGAGGGGCCGTTGGGGACTCCGCCTCCCCCACCCTGTTCCCGGTTCGGCAGGCCCGGGGCGCTCCTCTCGGGCTTCCCGCTGCGGGATCAGCTCTCTCCGGCCGCCCGGAGCAGCCTGGCCCTTCCCGGCCCGGCTCGGCTCATCCCAGTGGCGACTCGTCGGGGGAGCGGCTCAGGAGCGGGGCCCGGCCCCTGTGCCTTGCTTGTCGGCCCTCATGGGGACCGGCGGCGGGGAACAGGCTTCTCGTCCGCCCGGTTGTCTGCAGCGTTTATGCGCTTTGAATAGTGCGGGTTCCCTGTAGCTCAGGCTCAGTCAGAGGTCTGCTGTAGTTTAGCTTTCTGTGAAGTTGCTTTGGGGTTGGCTTTGAGGGGGAAGAGGTCATGGGTTTTTACTCATTTACCTTCACCTAGAGGTCACATCTTGAAAAATAGAAAACTTTTACTCCTGCGTCTAGGATGTTTAACAGGTTTTAAGGACGCTGTGTTTTCTACCTAATAATGTTGTTCAGAAAGCATGTGTTACCATTCATCATACGTCAGCATGTGATTTGTGAGTAAAGAAGCAGACCTGACTTTTAAGTGCATATGCATGTTACAGGAAACAAACAAAAAATAAATAAATAAATGCCAGCAACCCACATTAATAATCTGAAAGTATCTGTTCATGAGGATGGTGTGGTTTGGACACATACTTCCCAACCTGGTGTCCCTGAGGCTAGTAATTGTCCTTAATGAGCAGTAATAAAATGTAATAGGCGAAGAAGACCTTTTTACCAGATGGATTTGTGCAAGTGGTTTGTCCCAGCACAGCAAACCAGCCATAATTGCATTTTTGTACCTATTTCTAATCTGGAAAGCCCTTGAAATGCTTGCCATGCATGTTTGGCATTGCTGTAATGCACCCACTCAGAGCTGATGTTAAGGCTCTCTCAGGTATGATGCAGGACTGTAGGACTGTAATGGATGTGAATTTATTAGCAAACTTAGAGAAAAATGGCAGAGAGGTCCCTTGGGTTTGGGTTGTGATATAATTTGAGGTGCTACATGCAGCTTCTGGGGAATGATGCCACCCATACAGCTTCTTGGTTCATTTTAGTTCAGTCCATTTCTAGTAGTTACACAGTTGGTGTGATACATACTCTTGAGGGGCTATTTTCTACAGAGCAGTGAAATAGGAATAGAAAAAGCTTCTAGACAGTTGGGGTTTTCAGTGTTTACTACTTCCAAGTGCTTGAAATTTACTGCCCTCCACTCCCCCAACCACTCTAATGCTCTAGGTCATAAATATGGTGTTTATTATGGAGAAGCAGGGAACTTTACATTCCCTGTTATAGGGATCCATCTAATTTTTAATTTGAGAAAATAAGTTGTGTTCTTTTAATCTTCCCACATCAGAAATAGAAGAAAGGCAGGCATAGCTGCCTCAAATTTTTAATACTGAGCGTGCCACTATGGCATTATTCTTAGTTAAGGTGTATTCAGGGGTGGAGGGCATCAATTTTTGTGATTTGGTTTGGGCTTTTTTTCCCCAAAAAGTAAGGATTTCACTGTAAAACCGTTGGTGTAATTGTAGTTAGACAGGTGAGAAAGTTTGTTTTTTTTTCTGTAGGGTGGCTTATTTCCATTTCTATATATGCGTATCTGTGTTGCCTTGGTATTGCAATAACTGCATTCTGCCTTCAGAGCTGCATGGCTTAATTCTGTAGATGTGCTTAAAGCAAAACCACTGTGCATATGGAGTGCCTCTGAAACCTTGACGTTCTGATCTCACTTATACCCTTTAGGCACTTCCCTAATAGGTTTTAGCTGTATTTTCTTACAGAAAAGGTTTGCACATTTTCTGAATAAATTGCTATTTCTTACAAGCAGTTTTTAAACTACCATGGAAGATGCTGCTGTTCAGCAGCGAATGAAATCTACTCTTCTTCTGTAAAGCATGGTGTCATGTAGCTGGCCTCAAAATGCCAAAATAAAGTACAGTATGACATTATTGTTTGTCTAGTATAATCTACTAAGCTTTTATCTGAACCAGTGCATCTGCTTATTTTGAATCAGTGAATGATTTGCTACCCTTAAAACTAGTCATGGTTTGCCATGTGCCTGCTTCACATTTTCATCTGAAGAATTAATTAGCTCTTTCTGCTGTTCACCTGAGCCTAATGAAAAATAGTTTTCAAATTGTTGCTTAAAAAAATACATCAACGGAGCACATCATTGGGCTTGAGAGTAGCCTGTGGGAGGCTTGCACTTTGGCTGCATCTCAGTGTTGAGAGGTACGTGCTGTACAAATAACATATCTTCTGCCTTGTCACGGCCAAAACTGGAAAGGTAAGGATTTGGATTGATTTTAGAAAAATGAAGGGTATGACTCCTTTCCTGTCCATACTTATTCTTCCCATCCTGGCCATCCCTCACCTTTTGGGCTTGACATCAGGGAATACAGACTTGATTGGAGCTGTGCAGGTACAGTAGAATGAAAGAGCCTTTGATGTTGGCAGCAACAACAGCAAGCCTTTATCTCTGAAGCTGAATAACAGCAGGGATCTGCGGCTCACTGCTTCTGGTTTGTTTTCAGGCTGCAGTAGAAAGTGGGGGATGACTGCTTACTTAGGGCAGCTGTTGGGAAGTGGAATGGGGAGGGATAGATATAATTGCCTGAATAAGGAAGGGTGATTCAGTAAATAGGCTCAGGCAACACTCAACTCTAGTATATCTGAAGAGGTTATAGTTTATTCTGTCATGTTACTAGAAGATAATGTATTAGGAAAAATATTTATTTAGTTTCATCAGTAAGGTGCTGTGACAATTTTGAACCAATAGGGAAGAATTTGTGAAAAAGATAAATACAAATTACAGTGGCTTCAATGGCTCAGGTAATTTACTAAGGTAAAAACCAAAGTTAAAACCTGAACAAAATATGTCTGACCAGAAATATTTGGGAACTATAACTGGGGTCCTTAGTATTGTTTAGTAGTAGTTGTGCATTGAAAAAGCAGAAGGCATCTTTTTTTCTTGTCTAATCTATGCATGGGACACTGAGATCTACCAATGTGAAAACATGCGATCACAGTGTTTAGGAGCAATCGGTTCACTGCCGACAAGTAGTATTTCCTTTGGTAAGTAAATAAGATGTATTCAGATGGAGAGCATGGTTTAGTATTTTTCCCTTGGGTAGCTTTTGTAATACTAAGGAAACAAAAATACAGATAATGAACATGTCCCAGTTTCTTCCAGAAACAGCTTGGCATAACATCCTGACTAAAAACATAGCAACTAGTTATTAAATAAACACAGAATTCTGTAACAATAAAGAAAAAGTGCTTACCAGTTGCTAAAACAATAATAATGTAAATCTGAATAAGTGTACTGAGCTGTTTATTAGCACAAATTCATGTGGTATGTAGCCCAATTTAAAAAAGAAACATTAGTAAGAAGGTGTTTTGTTTAGTCTTAAATAATCAAATGTAGTATTATTTTCTATGTGCAGAATTAAGTCTTGCAAGTGTTCTAATATAATTGAAGAGCATGATGTAAGTCACTTCATCCTCACTGGTGTGCCCTTAACTGTTAATAGTTTGTCATCTGTCTGTTTTGAGTGTGGGAAGATATGTAGAAATACAAACCTGAAGCAATCAGTGCTACTATAAAAAAATCTTTACAAGAAGGTTTGCAATCCTTGGTGTTATAGATTAATTTACTGGATGATCTTGTAGTCAGTCCCTTGCTTGGTTCCATCTGGACAACTGCCTTTTTCCTAGAGGAAGCAGGGAATGGCTTAATGATTCTTGCCAGCTACAGCCCAACATGAAGCTCTGCACTGGGGAAGAGCTTGCGTTAGTTAGCAGAGATGTACTACTTTAGTTTTCTCAAAGGAGTAAATGCTGCCCTCTACTTCAGTACAATGGAAGGGGCAGCTTTGCAACTAGGAGCAGATTTCTCATTTTAGCACTGCCTTCTTTATTGTCCTTCTTGCTCACAAGCAGCTGAGCTTTTTTAAACTGACTATTTTGGTCTCTGGAGGCACACGAGGAAAGAAAAGTGATGGATGTTTGTGTGAGGTGGGAAGGGGCCAGATGGTTGCTGTAGAGGAAGAGTATGGAGCCAGTGTTCAGTGGCCAGGCTTGACATTCCAAATCAGAATGTAGGTTTGGGCCAAACTGAAAATTGTTTCAAGGAAAAAAACTTGATTTCAGGTTGGTTGTTTTGTACATTTGCTAACAGTGAGTAACTCCTCACTCAAGTAAGTTCATATAGTTACGTACAGATAAAATGTAATTGTGTTTATTTTCTGTCCTCTGTAGTATGAAAATTTCACACGTTTCTATGATCTAGCTTAAGTCAGTGCATGGAGTTTGCTTCCTGTTTTACAGTTTCAGTAGGACCCCGTGGCTTTTCTGTTAGGAGTAACTGACCTTCATGCTAGAAGATGGACATCTGGCAGAAAGAAACTCTTGGAGCCGAACATACATCTCTGGTACTATCAGACCTTGAGCTGCATATATGTTTTTTAAAAACACAATGTATGATAACAGTAGTGTTAACTGGACACTTGTGAGAAAAGAGCTATCATGGTGACAAAAATTGGAGCTTCTCTTTTGCAGAAAAAAATTTAGTAAGAATTCTGTAAGGATATCACTTCTCTTGAAAACCACATGTAACTTTTTAAAATAGGAGTTTCACCTGTTATTTAGAATTAGGATTAGAAGCTAGAATCTTCTTTTTTTTTTTTTTTTTTTGCTATAGTAACTTACAATGAACTTTACCATGTCATTTGCCCTGTCTGCTAGGGTTATTGCTACTTTGGCATTTCTAGCCGGTCCAGGTGTGTTTTTTAAACACAAGCAACACCTGTCAAGGTACAGTATTTTTTGGATGTTGCAGTGAAAATAAATTTTCACTGATTTTTATTAGCATGAATTACATTGAATGCTAAATGTAAATCCTAATGCTAAACATGCCAGCAATGAAACTCATTTTGTGGTATTAATAGTGATTTTCTACGTTACTATGGAAGCCCATAACTCGTGTTTTCCTCTCTCCAATACACCGCTTTCACATTTTAAGTATTGAATGTATTAATTTAATATTGCCTTGTGTAAGATAATTAAATTGGCAGATACTTTACTATGTTTTGTAATAACCTAACTCCAGTAGATTTTAAAATTGTGAACCAAATGCTATATAAAAGCATAATGCTGATCTGTACAAAGCCTAAAACACCTTTCTCTTTTTTAATTGGATTTGAAGAAAAGTATCATCTGACACGCTTCTCTCTTAATTTTCAGTTGTGGTGGCTTCAAAGGAGGTGCTGTTCTTTTAAGATAGCCTAAAGAGCTTTTCATATTTGATGGGATGTTTTTAATTTATTAAATGGACTAAAAATGTAAGAGCTTGGTGGAAAAAAAAAAACAAAACTAACCTGATTGAATATATTTACCAAAAAACTCTTTGGATTATTTCAGTCTAGTGGGTTTATCTTTTCTCTCTCTTTTTAGATGTTTTAATCTTTACAAATTCTTTAAGTTTTCTTTGTGCTGGCCACTTGCAGGCTAATCTTAGATGAAGAGATCTTTCACAAGGCATACTTCTGAAGTCTTAATCCTGAAACATGGGGTTGCAGTTCTCCAGAAGTTACACAACTCGTACACTGATGATGAGGTGTGGTTTTTATCAGTCATGTTTTGAAAAGGATTTGAAAAGCTGCTGGAGGAAATGAAATACAGCTTTCCAGCTGAAAGAGGAGATGATGAATATGTGGATTTTATTTTTTTTTTTCTATATGATTCAGTAAATTGATGTGACTGACATACTAAGATGTAGATTCCAATCCAAGTTCCTTAACAAAGATAGTAAAGAGGAACTAATATTCTGGCAATGACTGTCACAAACATATCTTGAAATGTGCCAAGATCTGTGTACTACACCAAAAAGTTACATTGGCTGTTACCTGCAGAAGTCCTTTTGTGTGCTACAATTTTATGATATTTCATTTATTTTATTATAAAACTGGCTCACGGTTTTCTAGTATGGTTGCCTTCTTTTGACTGGTAGTTCTTAATTACAAAATCCTTTTGTAATTAAGTTTTTAATATGCTATTTCAGTCAGACAGACATTGAAGACATCTGAAAGATACACAAATGCCTATCACAGAAGTTTGCAGTTAGTGTGTATCATTAGAGCAGTCGGTTACAGATGCATGTTTTTGACAGGTAATTATATACGTGGTGTTTTTCAGTGCTTAAGAGCAAGGATCTCACCTCAGTCTTAAAAATGCCTTATACTGTTAGAGGCTGTTTTATATTCTTTTGGGGGCAGGGGGAGGACGATGGCACTGTTTTGCCTCATGTTTATTAGGGCTCCCATTAAACTACCTACACTAATTTTATTTCATAGAATCACAGAACACTGGGTTGGAAGGGATCTTGAGGACCATCTGGTGCAACCTTTCTTGGTAAAGTGTGATCTAAACTAGATGTCCTAGCACCCTGTCCAGGCACATTGTAAAAGTGTCCAGTGTTGGGGAATCTACCATGTCCCTGGGGAGATTCTTCCAAGCGTTACTTGAAGCAGCATGTTTTTTCCCATGTAGGCAAGGCTACACAACAGATTTGGGAATAGCAGTCAGAACTTGTTTGGTCCTGTACTATCAGATACCAAACTTTTTTGCCAGCTGAGAAGTATACATATTTTTAATGTCTATTTGTTATTATTCAGCTCATTTTTATTACATTGTGCAAGTAAATTGAAAACAGCAATCAGTGTGTATTTCATAAGGTATAGGGGTTTTCTTATGGTACTCTGAAGCTGTAGGATAGCTAAAAATTACTGCAGTAGGTGCTCCAGGCTGAGCTGAAGCTAGTTATAGAAAATGTGAATTTAACTTTGAATAGTAAGGATGTTTATACGTTTGTGGTTTTTTTTTCTTTCTGTAAAGCTGGTGTTTTATGCAAGCTTTCTTGTAAGGCTTTCTATGTAAATGGCATAGCAGACAAATACTGTGAACTTGTGGGTCCTACTGCTGTTTCAGTAATCAGTAATTTAACTGATGAGTCTTCCCCATGAGTGCCTCTGAAGAAACCTTTGCTGGCTGCGGAGGCAGATTCCTGCTTCGCAGCCAGTCACTGCAGGGACCAGCTGCTGCCCCAAGGTGGGTGATGCTGCACCTCACCTCGAATGTATGTGTTTTTTCAGTGTTCTCATGCATGACATTTTGCAACATCTCAGCCCTGCAGGTGGTGGTGTTAATCATAATTAATAATCTACTGAGCTTATAAATATTGAAATTGACTTTCCCCTTGGGTACTGAGTAAATCTGAGGCAGGGTGGGAAACAGAACTTCTTAATCCCAATTCTACATAGGGTACTGACAAAAAGTAACTAAAAATATAGAGATCTACAGAAAGGCTAACTACTTCATGTGGTGGTGATGAAGAGTTGTCACTGGCACTGATGGGAATATGTCTGAAAAGAGGAGACCGTACAGTCCTCTTCTTGTGTGAAAGTTATATGGCACAATTAAAAAGATAATTTTCTTTTACATATAGCATGAGTTTGACAGATACCAACATCTGTTCCAGCATGGAACATAACATGGATCAATAAAGCTATTATTTTGCTGGCATGGTGCAAAACAGATCTGCAAAGGAAATAAGCTACATCAAAAAAAACCCTCTTGTTGGGTAAAACTGCATCTACAACAAGGCTTTGCTGTGCTGGGAGCATGGAAATATTATACTCCTATCCATTATAGTTAAATAGGGAAAGCATTTGCATGCAGCCCGATCTCCAGCTCATTTTACTCAATATGAGCCTAATAAAACAACCAGTGAAGGCAGAATGGGAGGCTTTCCTTTTGCTTGGGTTTCTAGGTCAATAGCCACTGATGTTAGCTTGATAATATACTGGACTCTGTAAGCCAAAAACAAAGGTGCTGCAGATAGACATAGTTATCAAATAATCATTAAAAATAATGGGCAGATAGTTATCAAATAATCACTAAAAATAATCAGAGAAGCTTTTGTATAAACATTTTTTCTAGATCAAATTCTTTCCTTACTTTTCCTTTCTGCTGATACAATAGAATGGGTTTTCTCTCAACCACCATAGTTCCGTTTTAATTTAATATTCACTAAATGTTGGATATGATTTGCCTGTGTTACAGTGGAAACTGATCATCTGTGTCATGTATCACACTGTGAAGACATCCAAGCAAAGCTGTTCTTAGTTTCTCCTTACGTTATAGAGTTCTCAGTTCAAGCAACAGTCTGTAATTTACAGATCTTTTTGTCTGTGTTCAGGCATGGTGGAAAAAATTCAGTGTAAATCGCAAGAAACTTAATTTTCTCATTTATAACCTTAAAGGTTTGTGTGTCATTAATATACTTTCAGAAAAATGTTTATTTCTCAGGATGATAAAGCCTTAGAATTTAATGTTTTTTGCCTTTGGTAAGGTAAACTAGATTGTTCACACTTACCTCCCAGTTAAAGCATTATGAAATTAACTTAATACTGTTTGAAAATTCCATGAATAAAAATAATGATCACAGTTCAGTGAAGCAGCATGGTGCTTCTAATTGGGTTTTCTACATCAGTCTAAAAGATAATATCTCAATAATGGATTAAAAAGTGTTGGTGCCTGGATTCAGCACGTGGCACTTTGTGCAGCATGTGAGCACTTTGTCGTTTCCTCTGTGTTTTAAGCAGGTTTATGCAGTGACAAAGTGTAGCCAGGCTTTGTTTTGAACTCAGTGTACTAGTAGGTGGTGGCAAGTGGCTTTTAAAGGACAAACCAGCAGACACAAGTTAAGTGATGTTTTTAGGAGGGGGAGCATACTTATTCTGGTTTTGTTGTAATTAGCATGGATAAGAAAGATGATGATAATGCAGCAGCATTAGTATCTGCCCATATGTGTCAACTGAGTATGTTCCCAGTATCTCCGTAGAGCTTGAACTCTACCTGCTGGCAGGAGCCTCGCAATGTGTTACTGCATCTCTCCTGCTGCTGTGGCTTTTGCCAGGTGAATTACTGCTGTTACAGAAATGCCAGAGTGTTGCATTACACGTTTTTGGTGTACAGGCATGTCCCAGATTCGTTGCTAGCGTTAAATCCAAAGCAAAGTGACTTTAATATTTTCTGTTTACCCTTGTCATTTCTAGTATTTTAGCATGCATTATCTCATGCACTCTTAAAAAAAAAAAACTAGCAAAGCAAACAAAAGCCAAAACTAGGCTGTGTGTAGCCTTAGATTTTTATTTTTTTTAACTGGGCTGTGGAACCGATGTGTGCATGTTTTCCTGTCTGGAAAAGTAGATTCCATTCTCTGTCATGTGATCCATTACAGTTAGTCTGCAGATGCTTTTGAAAGAACAGCAGGATCACTTAAACCTCCAGTAAAATACTTAATACCAAATCCATTGGCTTCTTTTCTGCTTCATTTTGTTGCTGCTTTTTTTCATGCTGATGATTAGCACTTGCTTTTTTTAACAGAATTTGCTGTGCGTTCATCTCAACCAGTCACAGTTCTGTAGGGTTTTAGACTGTCCACCTAGACCTCACTAAGTTGTTCTCAAGTTGGCTGAGTTCAGGTACTAGAGTGTGACTGAATGATTAGATAATTGAAATCTGTGATGAGGGCAATTTGTCGTTAAATAAGCCTAGCCCAGGAACTGCTAACAGCATGAAACTCAATCTCAATTCACGGGATCATTAGTTGCTGTATGTATGACTTGCTGCAGACCTTTGGTGACCAAGGATTGGACAACGCATTGGAAGACTTGTCAGAAAACGTGAATTGTCTAAAACTTGTGTATAGTCTTGAGGGCAAACAAAACCTGATGTGATACAGTGTTTATAGTGATTGTTAAAAGGTAAACTGCATATCTTTTATTGCACTTTCCTCCTTTCTTCTGATAAGTGATAAAAGTAAAACTTTCTGTTGTATTTTACAAGCATTAGTGCTGGCACAAGTGAGGATTTGGAGAGTTGGACAGGAGAAAAGGGACAGGGTTGTCACACCAGGAATAATTCTAAGGCCAGTCTAAGCAATAGTGAGTATTATATATTTTGTACAATGGGGTGTTTTTCAGAAGTATAGGAGAGTTTGGTATATTTGCAGGACAGTTCGTATAATTCAATTTAGGTCCTAATAGTTCAGCCCTTATTGAAAGTTCCCATGTTTACATTTGGGCTGAAAAGATGGGTTTCTTAGGCAGGTACTTAAAATTCTAAACAAAAAGCACAAATCAGATCCTTCAAACTGTTTCTGAGAATTCAGCTAGAGGGGAAGAATATATCTTCTGTAGCAAAACCTATTTTGTTAATCAGGCAAACCTTTCTAATGCTGTTTGTAGTTTAGAAGGGATACCTAACTTTGGCTGGAGAAGACCTCCCAGATTTTCTGACTTATGAGTGGACCGTGATTTTTCAGAAGCTTTGAATGGAACTGAGTGTGGGAGAAGTAGAAGGTGTCAAGGGAAACCTGGGGAACAGTGAACAAACAAAAGGTGAGGTTTGGTGAGGCACTGGGTGTGGAGAAGAGGAACAGGGAAACTGAAGTTTCATAGGTCTAGGTGCTGAACACCTGTGTGGTGAGGAGGAGATTGTGAGAGAAAGGAGGTGCAATCCTGGTGGTGGAGGAACTGGACTGTGGAGGAAGGGGATAAAGAAGTTAATGGAAAGGGACTGAGCCTGGGAAGTGGTGGTAGATGCCATGGAATGGGAAACTAGTGTACTGAGCTTGACTATGATTACTGGGGCAATTGGTGTTGGGTTGCGTTGTGGTGACAAGACCATGGGACCCAGGAGCAGGATTCGTAGGGGGTGAGACTATAGAACAGTGATCCACACTTTCCCAAGAAGTTGGAAGGATGAGGAATTATTCTCTGGGTGAGCAGTAGCAGTTGTCATGCAGGTAGGTGATGAGTCAAGATACTCCTGCTAAGTCTAGCCTGGTTACAGTGCCCATCTGCCTCATGATGCAGAGTCCAGACCTTTTGCTTGTTACTTCAGAAACATACCACATAAAGCAATTAAACAGCAGTCTTTCCAGTTATTTCCAAGAATGTCCCTTACATTTGTGGTTATGACCATAATGTAACACACTGCTTTGAAGCTGCTTCCATGGCAGTTGATTCAGCTGGGGAAAGACATGTGGCAGGGCTCAGAGAAATTGTGGCTGCCTCATTCCTGGCAGTATTCAGTGCCAGGTTGGACAGGGCCTGGTCTAGTGGGAGATGTCTCTGCCTGTGGCAGAGGGGATGAACCTGCGTGGTCTTTAAGGTCCCTTCCAACCCAAACTATGATTCTACAATGGGAATGAGCATGGGAACAACACGTGACATAGTTTGCGTAACCTCTGTATAAGGCTTTGGTTGTTATCCTGTAACAAAGGTTTGTGCCTTGACTTTTCTCCTAGACTGTCTGATTTAGCTTGCTCTGGAATGGGCAGCAGGATACAAGCTCACAGCATGTCTCACCAGGCAGAAAAAAAGGCAGTGTGACAGCATAGCCAGTGCAGGAGGCAGGGTCTTAGAATCATAGAATCTGTCCTCTTGGGACAGAGGTTTCTCCTCTGTGGTTATGGTGGGTGTCTTTCCAGGTGTGCTCTATCTAGAGCAAAGCACTTAACTTAGATCCCCTGGGGAAAGTTTTGTTTTCCCCAGGATGTCTGTTGAAATCAGCCAGTGAATTGCAATTCTGATGGAGCTCTACAGAATTTGTAGACCAGAGGCTGTGACACTTTTCCCTGAAGTGAAGCAAAGTGGAGAGCACATGCTGCTGCATACCTGGAGATTTTATCTTCATGTGATTGTGAGGCTTTGTCATAATGTGATCAGAGACATTTCTAAAATACCTAAAATACTATTTAATTATTTATATTAAGGTTGGCTCTCTTCTGAATGGATTAATGAACAGCTGGTGTACCCTCAGTAACAGGAAATAACCTGGATCCTGCTACAGATCCTGAATGTGAGTTGGCTCCTCCAGCAGTCCGTTCCAGTATGGATGTGGTGTATAGCCCTCTGACTGTTGAGGGGTAAATAGTTCTGTGTATTTGTATATCACTACTTCTAAGCTGGTATGGACTCTCAGAGCAGAAATTGAAATACTTCGAATGGTATTGTTGTTGTTACAGATTTTATCCACCTACAGGTAACTGAGAGAACACATAAACCTGTTTATGTTACTTGTAGAGCTGATCTGATGCTGGCATTATTTTTGACAAATGTACAGCTTGTTCCTCTGTGACTTGAGTTGTGTGATGACAGACACTTCTTTAGTGTACATTTTCTAACATTCTCATAGCATCCCATATCCTGTTAAGTAATCTCAGTTTAGGAGCTGAATGCTGCTAAGCAGTTCTTATTTTCTTTAGCCAGAAAAATCTTGTGAAAGCCCTTCTTGAGGCATTAGTTCTTGCCAGTTATGAAGAGTGTATGAGTCACAAGGGAGTTACTTAATGCTGTGTTTGTGATTACTTGTGAAATTTTAAACTTGCTTTACCTGTCTGCATGAAGCATTTCCCTTTTCTTCCTCTTTGCATGGCCATATTGCCTTGTTAAAGAAAGGGCACTGTTTATGTACCTGGGTATTGCTTGTTAAATAAAATAGGTGGCCTCTGATGTCATTTTGCTATTTGACTGCATGGCAACATTTCAGTCTTAAGAAGCGTTTGAGTGAAAGCAGTGTTTTGCATTAAGCTTTTCAGTGTGTTGTAAAAATAGTCTGAGCAAGATACAGAACTTAGACATGTCTCAGACATTGTATAACTTTACTAAATAAATAACTTCTGACTCTGTCTTCTCATCTCCAAGTCATCTTTTTCAACTATCTCAGCAGTTTTATGAATGCCACTCATGGTTTCTGAAGTGCTTTGACACTGATAGTTTTTATTCTTTCCTTTTATGGTTCATTACTTTCCAAAATGGAACTATGCTTCTTTAAAAGCATAATTTTTAAGTTTTTTTTTTTTTCTTCAAAAGTGGTGTGCCTCATTTCTGCAAATAACATCAGTTTCTTCATGTAAGCCCATATCTTTTGGACTGAATATGATGATGAGGCACTGCTGTGTTTTTGCTCTTGCTTTTAGGCAGTGACAGTAGAGCAGGTTCTGGTATCTGGTAGTGATATTTTCGGTGTAACACCCAGATTTTTGGAGTGTATCTGCTTGTGGCAAAATGGGATGACGTAGGGACACCCACTGCATTTCAGATGTGGTCTTGCATAATGTGTGTTGCAGAAAAATTCCCTGTGTCCCTCATTCTGCCTCACAGCTTTGCAAAATAACATCTGTGCATGCAATCACCTGCTCTAATTTGCTTCTGCTGTTGTAATTTGTTCCAAGGCACAAAGTCACAGACTCGGTGCAAAACGGAAATAATGGAGCCTTCTGTGTGAATGACAGAGCTGTGAGTTTGGTCTTTCAGACTGTGCCTCTCTTTTAATATGTTCATGCTGGATTAAATGACACACTGTAATAAGGGGAATCTATTAAGGTTCCCTGCCATGTCTCTCTTTTCTTCACTTCTTTATGTTTTTTCCAAACCTCAGCTGTTTAATATTAATTTTTACTTAGTAGATATGTAGCTCAGGCTGATTATTTTAGGAGAGAGTTGTTATTTTCAAAAATTAAACTAGAAAAGACCCCCACATTATTTTGCCCATTCAGGCATCTTCATCTCCCCAGCCCACATTCCTGTGCTTGACGTATGATCTTGAAAGATGGCTGAGCTGGGTCAAGTCCAGAGGAAGGCCACGAAGATGCTCAGAGGGCTGCAGCATGAATCCTGTGAAGATAGGCTGAGCGAGCTACGGTTTTTCAGCCTGAAGAAGAGAAGGCTCTGGGGAGACCTTATAGCAGCCTTCCAGTGCCTAAAGGGCGCCTACAAGAAAGCTGGAGAGGGACTTTTCATGTGGGGACATAGGACAACGGGGAATGGCTTTAAACCAAAAGAGGGTAGACTTAAATTAGGTATTATGATAAAGCTCTTCACTATGAGGGTGGTGGGGTGCTGGCACAGGTTGCCCAGAGCAGCTGTGGCTGCCCCATCCCTGGCAGTGTTCAAGGCCAGGTTGGACGGGCCTTGGAGCAACCTGGTCTAGCGCAAGGTGTCCCTGCCTGTGGCAGGGTGTTTGGAACTGGATGATCTTTAAGGTCCTTTCCAACCCAAACCATTCTATCATTCTGTGGTGGTGGTATGATGTCTGGGAGTTTGTGTTAAGGACATACCTTCTGCTTTCCATGTTTAAATTCTCCTTTAATTTAGTCTTTCCTTGGGGGGTAGAGGAAATGTCACAATTCCTCACATGTTCAGTGAAGGCTGTTTATTTTTGACACTCAGTTATTCTGAAGGTTTGAATTCATGTTGAGCAGAAAGATGGTTCAAGAAACTGCATTTTTGGAATACTGTGAAGAGTAGTTAGTTAGGTCTGAGTGAAAGTAAAATCTGGGGGGATTAAGCTGTACATGCAGTATCACAAAACAAAGCTGCCCAGAGAAGGTTGCACCCCTGTCATCATGTTCTGCCACCCCTCTTTTTTCACTCTTGGGTGATTGCTGAGCTCTTCCACAAGCCAGCTAAGCAGCAGAAGTCTGTTGGAGCAGCTAGTAAACTGAATCATCTCACAAGGGGGTCTGGGGGAAGCAAACCACTGGAATTGGGGGTGTGTGGTAATGGGAGGAGTAATATGACCTTACCCACATGGGGCATAGCTGTTAGTGAGCTATTAAATCTGGCAGATAAGAACTGCATAGGTGAAGAAAAGCAATTTGAAGCAAGGAGCGTGCTGCAGAGAGCAGGACTGACTCACTAACAGGTTTGGAACAAAGGGTCAAGTCTGAGAGGGAGAAGTTGGCAGAAGAATCAGCCTGTTAGAAATGTTCCTTTTCAGAATGCTGAGAGGATCCGTGATTTTTTTCATTCTCACCATTTTTTGCTGTGAAAGCTAGAGGAAGGATGCAGTTTTGTGTGGAAATAGTACATTAGTTCTAAAGGCTCTGGTTCTGCTGATAGGTCTGATATATCAATTTGAATGCCATGGAATTTCTCCCTCACTTAAAGGACTAGGAAATCATATAGAAAAGCAATGCTTTGTTAAGTTGTAAAATAACAAATATGAAACCTAAGTGCAGTCTTATTTTGTTTGCATTTACAAATATGCACAATTATTTTTAGTCAGTGTCTCTGCTTTAGGCAAAGTAAAGAATGAACCATATTAAAAGAACTCATGAATATTTTGTTTCTCATCGTAATTCTGTGTGTTACTGTGCCCTATTCATATTCTAATCTGAGTAATTTCCATAAGCCTCTGTGAGTGATCACCTGTAGTGAGGTTCTTTCTTTCATACAGTTTTCACTGTGTTCTACATACAGAGAACTGAAGGATGAGAGGTTGGTTCTAAAAAAGCCCAATCAACCAAAGAAACAAATACAACCCTCCCCAAAACCCACTTAGCTGGGCACATCTATAATTGTTAACGTGGCAAAACACAAGTGCATATTATGCTTTTCTGTATTCTACCAATCCATAAATAAGAAGCCAGGAGTTGAGTAATACTGCTGAAGAGTGTTGTGGAACGTGTGGGCTAAGGCTGCCTTCATCCCAGGAGCTTGGCTTAGTTCCAGAGGCAAAGCATGTGCACCCTTATTTTCCATGGTGGGGTTTATGTGCCTTGGCAATGGCATTGTTCTTTCCCTCTGTGCATTTGCCTGTCTTGCCCACTGTAGACGTGGACTGATTTGTAGGTGTGGTACATCCTATTCACTTCATTAAGTGTAGTATTTGTAATTTCATCCCATGGGTAACAGTTAAAAGTTTAGTCTGTCTGTTCAGCAGCTTTGGGTGGGGTGGTTTGAGTTCTGCTTTTTTGGGGTGGGTGGATGAAATGCAAAGAGGTGCTCTGCAGGAATTTTACAGATCATTCTGGTACTCAGTTGAATGCAACAGTATTGCCAGTCTGTGTCATTGGTAATATTGAAAATGCTTGTGTTATTGAAAGTTTTATCCTGTTTTGATATCTGTGAGTCTGAAGCTTTAGATACCTGGACATTTCTCCTAAAATACCTTGTTTGAGCACACCATTTACTCGTTTAAACACAGTATTGAATTAGCAGTGAAGTATTTGATAACAATTAAAAATGTAACAAAATCCAACAAGCATGACAAGTAAAAAATACAAAGAAACTGGCTGTGCCTTGTATTAATGCTGTTCTCTTTTAAAAAGGCTTTCTGCTTTTGTATAAGAAGTTATAGTGTGTCTGTATGATGTATCAGGAGTTTCTGCTTAGCCAGGAACTGTGTCATTTATATCTCTGAATGAGATTTTGTGAAGTACTGGGTATCCATGACTGTTTGCCTCACTTAGCAAAGGGTTGACTGCTTTCTTCTTGACTGTAGTCTGTACATCAGCATTAAATAGCAGGTGTACCAGAGGTGACTGCAGAGTACAACGGCTAGTGCAGAAACCGCAGGTATTATATCTAGATACACTTGTCACAACTAAAAAACTCATAGGTTTACTAAGGCTTACGTGCATAATCTTATACCATGTTTTAATTCTGAGTATTGTGATTTGATTTTTTGAGAAGGAAGGTTTGAGGCCATGACTACACAGCCACCATGATCACTTTAGGTCTGAAGTGCAGGGCACCTTTCCCAAAGTGTCCACAGTCTTCCCTGTGACACTCGTATGGCTGCACAGGGAGCCAGGCTGTGGAACTGATGTATCTTTAAAATAACAAAAAATCTTTTTTTCTCCTGTTTGTCTTCCAGTAGCTCAGTTTCCTCTCAGCAGTAACACAGTAGCACAGGTGGAAGTTAGCGTGTGACTTGACCTGTCAGCCAATTATAGCAGTGGATGTGGGAAATAGATTTTTCTTTCTCTGGAGTTAGTTCTATTTCTGTTTTCCTTTCATCCCATGAAAGAATGGTTCATATCTGAGGGTGATCCTTTAAACACAAAGGGTCAAGTTCAGCAGGGTGGACTCCAGAGGTATGATGTCCCATGCAGCATATCTGTTCTCAGGAACTTCTGGAATTATCTGTGCTAGGAAGAGTTTTTTTGCTTATGCGTTTCATTGCTGAGAATTTATGTATTGGCTTTCTTCAGCAGTTTTCATATTAGCTTTTATTTGGTCATAACTCTCAAGCAGGCAACATACCAGCACCTGGGTGCAGATGACCTGATACCCCCTCTTTGAATGTGAAATTCTTATAGGCCAGAAAAACAATCATGCTTTTTTTACCTTCTTTAATTTACATTAGCATAATTAGAAGATGGATTTGCTTTAACTCCCCCCCCCCCCCTTTATTGCAACAGGCTAGGCAAGTTCTTATTTGCATCTATAAAATATGTTTGGGAAAGATGAAAATGATCTTTGCCTGAAGTGCAGTGCTCACAAACAGTCTGAGCTTCCAGACAAATGTATTTTGTATCAAATGTTTAAAGTTAGCTGTTTTATAGTAAATATTAACCAATCAGTACACAAGCTGCCTATGAATTTTGTAAGAATTATTTCAAATGTTAAAATATTCTCCTACTTAATATATAATGTTTTACATATTATAAAGTATAAATGAATAAAATAGCAGCTCACATTATGTTAATGTGGCTTAGGTGTTAATGGACAGATTCAGCAAACCCTGAGCTTAGGACCTGATATTATATTACTGTGTCTTGACAGAAGTTGGACCATTCATTGCAGGAGGCATTGCTGTTTGTGTTTTCATGATAGAGCTCTAAAGTAGGTGGTCTGAAACCCATTGCTTAAAATTGTGTGGGGTTTCTTTTTGTTTTCCCTTCTGCAGGTGTGATGGACAGGTAGCAGAAGATCTCACTTGGATATCAGGGAATCAGAATGACTGAGTGCTTCCTGCCTCCCACTAGCAGCCCCAGTGAACACCGTCGGGTAGAGCACAGTGGAGGTCTTGCTCGTACTCCCAGCTCTGAAGAAATCAGTCCTACAAAATTCCCTGGATTGTACCGCACTGGTGAGCCTTCACCACCTCATGACAGCTTGCATGAGCCTCCAGATGTAGTATCTGATGATGAAAAAGAGTATGGGAAGAAGAAAGGAAAATTTAAGAAGAAAGAAAAAAGAAGTGAGTAGGAAACTGCTCTTATTTCATGCTTATAATTTCTTTTTCTCTCTTTCTTTCTCAAAATTGCTTAGTATTTCCAGTGCTTTTTTTTAGACTTGTTTAGGTGTGAAGGAAGCTAACTTGTACAAACAGGCTTTGTGCAATACCTGTTTCTCTTCCAAAGAAGCCTACACCTTAACCAAAAACCAGATTTGTTTTTTGCTGCACAAGTACAGGTGCCAAACATGTGCCCAGAATTACTAATAAACTTGTTTATCCAGAACCTTTAGCAATGCATTGGTAAATGCCTGGCATGTGCTTCTTCTAATCTCATTATCTGTTCACATTCTAAGTGGAAGTTTACAAGTGTATTTCTAAATAGATGTTTTTTAAAATTGCAGCTGAGGGGCTAAGATAAAACCAAGTTTGACCTGAATTTTGTACTTTTTAAATTCAGAAGAGTCAGTTTCAACAACTTTAACCGTTTTCCCTTATGTCTCACGTATTCAGTTTGCTGTTGTTACCACCTCAAATTGTCTTGTGCACACTGCATCGTTTGAGAAGCAGTAAGGTCTGTGTCCTTTTTTTTCCTCTAGCTTCTCATTTTAATCTGATCATGCAGTTTCCACCAGCAGTGCCAAAGTGGTATTGCAGAGTTCAAAAATGTGCAAGCCAACATTGAGATCTGAATTTGCTAGAACCAACAGAGTAAAGGTTAGAGGAAAGTAAAGCTTTGACTGTAGAATCCATTCTTTGTCAGTGTATCCCTGTCCAGAATGGAAGTTTTCATTTAGAAAGTGTACCCCTCCAGCAAAACAACACAAGGGAAATCTTAACTTCTGCACCTTTAGCTTTGTGCAGAAAATTTTGCAAACATGAAATAGTTTCTATTCTGTAAGAGTTCCTCTACATGTTCTGAGAGAACAAAGCACTTGGAAATACTAATTTGGGAGTGAGCACTCTCAGTAGCAGAAAGATCCTTCCTGTCCAAGTCTCTGAAACCTAAATATCACAGCCCACATGCTGGGGCTTTTTTTAACTGACATTTGTTTTAGCAAAACTTCAAAATAATGTTCCTCTTCTACCATGCTTCTGTCTCTGATGCCTGGAAGTTCTGGCTGCCAGTGTACCTTGCTACTGCTTACATGTGAAGTTTGGAAGATCAAAACCAATGAGACAGCACACACTATTCTGTTAGAATGAATCTGGTGACTGTCTGTAATATGCATGCACTTATTTAAATAATTACTCCTTAAGAATTGCTGCCACTGCACTGCTTTTAATCAAACTAGTTTCCTGGAATGCAGGAATTGTTTCTACCACAGTTAGGAGGACTGTTGTTACTCTATCTAAAGACTGTGTGCCTAAATACTGCTGTAACTCAAAAACATATTATCCTCAAGTTAAACCAAATGGTATAAATTCCTGCAGGTTTAAAGTGATTTCTCAGGGTTTTCCTCTAACAACATTAACCTAATACAGATTATCGGAATGGTGATGAAAATTCAGTATTATTGATTAGGTCTAAATTCAGGCTGTTAGTAGTTGAGTTTTTTTTTACTCTTTGCAAATCAGTTTTCTGTTCTAACCCCGCATTAGACACCTCTAAATTTGGAATTGCTAGAGGTCAGCATTATATATAGTGTGGGTTTCTTTGTGGTTGTCTCTTGGTGACAGTGTAACTGCAGGCTAAAGAGGAAAAACGCTTCTTCAGCAAATACATGCAGGTCTGTGCACATTAGCACTGTAGCTGCTTTTTTCCACAAGACATCACAACACATTTTATAGCTGATGTAAAGAAATTTTTGTTACTTAAGCTTTAAAGGTAGGAAAAATCCTCGAAAACACAAAAAGGCAATATGGAGGAAGAATCAAATTATCTCCTGCAATCTGTAATGTAAAAAACATTCCGCATTTCTTAGCCCTAATGTAAGTGTGTCATATAATTGCCAGTCAGGTGTAAGAGTAAGTTACATATAAAGCTTTCAGTACATCTTGTACAGTCCAAAAATAGGCATTATTGTAAATATACCTTGAACAGACATTTTACTTACATAAATGACAGGTGTTCTTTACAGTTGCTTAACATGCTTGATTTTTTTAAGAGTCCCCCTTCCAGCTTTGCCTTTTGTTATTCCTTCCACACTTCCGATTCTTCGGTTTCTTCCACCTTTTCAGTTTTTGGGATATTTTGATAATACTGTAAATGTAAACTTCAGAAATGTTTTGGAGATAATAGAAAATGGAATACTGGTTTTGATGTGGAATGTCGGCTCCTGGAAAAGTGTTTCAGCCACTGATCTCTATTCTCCACTCCTCTGACAGACTGAGTGTTGGTTAGCTAGAGAGCGAGTTAGATTAGGGAATGTATTAGGGATTAGAATGCATTTTATTTTCAGCAGGATAGTTTCATCTCAGATGTGTTCTCTGACTCAAAGGGAACTTTCCATGCAAGACTTGTACTGTGGCAGCAGGAGAGCAAAAATAGACCTTTCTTCAGCAGTAATGGTTTCTGTGAGACACTGACCAGCATAGTTGACTTTTAAGATTGAATGTTTAAGCACCTGTCAGTAGTTGTGTGTTGATAAAGTCATAACATTAGAGTTCCTTGCGAAAGGAAAAAGATTCTAAGATGTTCTTAAGGAAAAAGCTATTCTACCCATTAGAATCTCTGTAGATAAAGAATCTGTATGTAGTAGATCTTACTCTGCTTATTTGTTTTGCTTCTGAGGTGCCGTTGGACAGCATGGGTTCAATATGCAGCTGGATTTTTTGTGTAGAATCATTTTCATTTTCTTTACAGAATTCTTGGTGGAAATGGAGAATTGGTTGAACTGTAAACAAAACTGTTTTATGAAAGGACATTAATATCATTGACATGAACTCTTTGATGTTTTCAGGGAATATTTTGAAGACCAAATCACAAATGCGTTGGGCAGGGGTGTTCTTTCGGGAGGTAGATGAGGGCTGAAATATTCCTATTGTTAACTTGAGGACCTGCTCCAAACAATCTTCAGTCCAGATTGGGTGTTAACCCTTATCTCCTTCCTCTGAGTTGCTGAGTTGAGGTTCTAGTGATCTGTGACTGTCAGGTACCAGATATCAGCCTATTCTCTCTTCTGTCATCTTAAGGGATTTTTCTCCAAAATAGTTTCTTCTTAGGAATTTGGACATCCAGCAACCATGCAAAAGCTCTAATAGCATTCCCAGCTCTTTCACATAGAGGAGTGGCATGTGAAGTTGTCTCTGTTCTTATGATCCTTCACTTCCGTGCAGAGTGCTAATGGAGATACTTCATGTGTATGGGGAGAGGTCTGTTACAAATGTAAGGAGGCCATTGTCATCCTACGAAACAACCACGTTGCTGCTATTGCAAACAGAATGTTATTTTTACTGATCTGGTGTGCGGGGAAGCTCTGAATACAGTTCCCAGATCTACAGAATAGGAAGTCACTACAGTTTCCTACCCGTGATAAACATTAGAGGCTCTTCATATCAAGGTTTATCTTTTTGTTGCCACATTCTGTTCTACTGACAAAGTACGATGTGTATCTATACACCAATGTGTATTTAGCAAAGTACCATTTGCAAACAGTTTAAAAGTCTGCTTTTCAGTGCCAGTAATTATTTTGAATCAAAATTAGGTAAGGCAAATTTCATATTTCAGCTTCATTTACTCTCATTGCATAGCACTGAGCAGTAATTGGAATGCATAATTTTGGGGGAGTGCTGTGCTCACATTAGTGAGTTGAATGTAAAACAAAACTGATCTAATTGAAAGTTGGATACTAAGTGCTGGTAGTGTCTGTAAGTTTGAAGTTTCTGTTATTAACAACAATACATCTTGTGGGTGAGGAGAGGAAATAAAAGCCATCTACCCAAGCTGATTATGTATCCATGTATGTCTTACCGTTTTCTTTAGAAATGTTATATGCTGATGGCAGTCCCTGTGACGAATTGAAGTTAGATAACTAATGCTAGCGTTGCACTTTGGTCCCTGTAGTCATATTTGACCAACTGATTCTTCCATATATAAAAGTGATCCATGTGTCCTTTCAGTGAATTAATTACTGATGCATGCAAATTTCCCCAGGGAGCCAAAATGAGGTGTAGAGGTATAAATAGCTTAAAAACTCACCAGAGACCTGATGCACAAAATGTATCTTGTGGTAGGTTTGATAAGGGGCAGTTCTATATAATGCAGCCCTTTGTGTTAGCAATAAATACTACATAGCATGAAATTATAGCTTCATCGTAAGAGTGCAGGAGAAGCATTCCGGAGTACACAGACTGATAGAAACAGTGGCCTCACAGGCTTAAAAGCTTTGTCACGCAGTAAGTTAATTTTTTCCAGAGTAACACTGGAATATTTTAGTATTACTGTTTTTAAAAGAGGTTTTCATTATTTTCAGTAAGATAAGGGCTGTACTCGGAGCATCCTATTTAAAATAACTGCAGTGAAGGTATGCTTGTGGAAGGTCTAACAAAGTCTGAGCAAGGAATTGGCAGATAGTTCACTTGTTATGCTGGTAAAATTGGAGTATTTATTAGTACTGGTCTCACACAGGTCAAGGAAAATGTCATTAACATGCACTAGAGTGAAGGGAAAATGCAGAAGTACTGGAAGTTTTGAGGAAACAGTGAGCAGAAATACCAGTTTACTAACAGCAGGTAATACTTCTTTCCAATGTTAGAATTACCTGGTTTGTCTACTGCTTTTGGTAATTCCTCCTGTATAAATGTAAGTTGTTTATATTTCAATATATTGTATCACTGGTGGAAGGGATACATTAACTTTATTAGCAGAAGTATGGTAATGAAAACTGGGCTACTCTGAGAGACATACAAACCCGCTCTTGGTATGAGTGGGAGATTGAGATTCTCTGTGAACCTAAGGAGTATGTATCCCTAAGCATTACTGAGACAAATTAGAATAGACTGTTTTGTATTTAACTTGCTCCTTCCTGTCTTCTCATGAAGTCAAGAAATACCAGTTTCAGTAATGTGCAGTTGCTGGTGTTATGTTACCACGGATCTAGGAAAGCACCCAAGGTCTGTGTTGCAACATGGAGTGTTGAGACACTAAGGCAGGTGTTGTGTTGGGGACACTGACTTCCAAGTTTGGGTCCCCTGTGCTGACCCAGGTGACATGCTGGGGGGTGACCCTATGCTGTTTGACTGTGATCAGAAAAGGTTGAGGGCAGGTTGTTCTGGGCAATGTCTGGTGGGGATCTGGCTTTCTGTTTGGAATTTAACATCTGTGAACCCAATCTTGAAGCTTGGTGCCAGCCCCATCTCATTCTGACAAAACACAGTGGTGATGTGTGCTCTTCCTTTGTCCCATAGCTGGTGCATCAGCAGTTCCTTCTTGTATCAGAGTGAGATGTGAATCCTTCCTTTGTGCACTGCAAGTTTCCTTAGCCATTTCTGGGTTTAGTTTATAGAGTGGATGATGATGGTATAGCTGGTAAACTGGGAGGATGAGACCTGGCTGCTGGTTGTGTCCAGATAACATCTGCACTTTATAATAAAAATTCACTGACAGGAACAGTGCTACCTACAGTCTTTCTCTGTGTTGTATGAAAGTGTGCGTTTGGTAGCCCTAGGGAAGAGTCCAGACCGAGCTGCTCCGGCAGTTGTAATTATTTTATGGCATGCTTTAATACATTTCTTGTATTTATTTGACTGTTAAAAGCTGCCTGCTACAGAGCAGCCAGGGAGGCTTCAAAATACAGACAGCTCCTTGGACGTGCTGAATTAATGCTGAGCAACTCTGCAGCTTGGTATAATTTAGAATTGGAAGAACAAAAGACTGAATGTTTCCTGGTTCTTTTGCATAAGATCTTTTACCTGTAAGAATTACAGCCTATAATCTCTTGTGTGATGCGTTCTCTCATAATCTAAGGGGGTAATTTTCCACCACCCAAAACTATGCAGGAAGAGCACTTGGCTGTCAGTGTGCTTCCTCACTTGGGCAGAGCTGCTGCCTGTGGGTAGTGGAAGAGCCTCAAAGGATCTGTATAATGGGGGCTTCACACTGAAGCAAGAGCTGGCTGCCCTCTGCCTTGGGGGACCTGGCTGGTGCAAAGGGCCTGTAAACTGTTGTCTTTGTTGACCAGGTTTCTGGCTTTTCTTACATGTGTGTGTAAAATCAGTTAATTGACTTGGAAGTTGCCTTGGTTTGTGTGTTGTTGGTTTGGTTATGGGTTGGGTTTTTGTTGGTGGGGTTTGTTTTTTGTAGTCCATGTTTGAAGATTTGCTTGTTGTTGCCTGGAGGACAGGCAGGGCTTGCTGCAGAGGCGTAGCTAGTAAAAGCCCTGGTGCACGTTTTAGACGGCACTTGGTGTTCTGCTGCTCAAACGGTGCACTCCACCCATTGACTTGTTTGAAGTTCTTTTTAAGGCAGATACCTTCACGGTCAGGTATTGTGCTAATGTTACTGGAATTGTTTTATTTGTCAAGTGGAAAAGTAAGTGTGCTTGGGCCTTTTTCTCTTTTTTGTATTTTATTTGAGGCTGAAACTGTTAACTTCATACTTAACAGTCATAATGTTCTGGGGAGGGATTGGGGAGTTAAGTGGCTGAAGTTTAGTTTCTTCTTAACGGAAGCTTGTTAGGCTTATGTGTATGCAGTAGATGATCCTTAACAGCAACTCTTACGCTGTTGATTACAGGAACATAGAGAAGTTGCCAGACAGTTGTTTTTATTTTGCATTTCCTTGACTATTAGAGGGGAAACCAACCCGTAACATGGACATTGCCATTATGAGTAAGTATATAAAGTATTAATTGTTTAGATTGGTCAGGAGCTATGGATTATCTTTGATGTGATTATGCAACCTTGATTTAGTCCTTGTCCACTTAATTGTGTAAAGGCTAAAGAAAACCTTCCACAAAGTCAAGCCGGTGCTATTTTCTTCACTCATGTTTCTTTTCATTTCTCCTTACATACTACTGCCTGTTCTCTCCCTCTTACAATATGCTATCTAAACAGACTTACAGCTTTCCTCTTGCCTTCTCCTTCTTTGCCCAATAGCGGAAGGTTATGCTGCATTTCAAGAGGACAGTTCTGGTGATGAAGCTGAAAGCCCTTCAAAGTTGAAGAGGTCCAAGGGAATACATGTCTTCAAGAAACCCAGCTTTTCCAAAAAAAAGGAAAAGGATTTTAAAATAAAAGAGAAACCCAAAGATGAAAAACACAAGGAAGACAAACATAAGGAAGACAAACATAAAGAGAAGAAGTCAAAAGACTTAACTGCAGCAGATGTTGTAAAACAGTGGAAAGAGAAGAAGAAAAAGAAAAAGCCAATTCAGGAGACAGAGATACCTCAAGTGGATGTTCCAAGTCATAGACCCGTGTTTGGCATTCCTTTGTCTGATGCAGTAGACAGGACCATGATGTATGATGGTGTCCGCCTGCCAGCAGTTTTCCGTGAATGTATAGATTACGTAGAGAAGTATGGCATGAAATGCGAAGGCATCTACAGAGTTTCAGGTACTCTGGGCACACTGACATGCAGGTTCCTAAGGTCTTTACTTGCTATTTTCTTACTATTTTAACATTTCCACCACCTAGGGACTGTTAATAGCTGCATTAATTTTAATTATCCAAAAGGTTATCAGGCAGTTAAAGTTGAGTAACTCATAAGTCCAAAGTACCAGAAAAATTGCTGAAGTGGCGGTACTGCTTACTGGCAATAAGAAACCACTTGCTTTTGCCTTCTGTGGTAGGGTGCCAATGATGAATAAAATGTGTTAGTATGGCCAGCTTCTGTTTTTTTACTTCTGCATTAGAAATGCAGTGCTAGTTGATTGCAAAAGCAAAGATGAGATACAACCACTTTATTACTTAAGCTTCCCACTAAATTGCTTTTCCCAGTTACTTCCATTGTATGATTCCCCCCTCCCCCTTAAAAAATTATTTTCTTTGAGCAAATACACTAATGAGCACAAAATCCAAGTTCCCCTAATTAAGCTTAGCAGCAGCAGGCTAATTAACCATGGTGGTTGTGTAACATCAGCTTACATAAATGGAACATCAGGTTTAGTCACATTACAGAGAACGGTCCCTTTGTTTGTGAACTGCATCTGCAAAGTAACTTGTGTAAGTACCTCTGTGGGTATGTTTAAGGGAGCAAGAACGAGTGAGAAAAGGAATTTGAGGAAAAGCAGTGAAAAGCAGTAATCAAACGGTTTTAAAGGCTTCATTAAGCTGTCTTCATGCTGTCCATCTGCATGGTATGAGGTAGGCATGCATAAATACTGCAGCAGCTTAAGCTGCTTCTTCATCTTGCCTGTTGGAACATTCCAGCTGTGTTTTTTTCAAGACACAATGTGTTGGGAATTTTTACAGATAAAAGGTGTGTTTTCCATAAATCATTTTTGATGTTTGTACCATCTAGTGTTCCCCTGTGCAATAGCACCCTCTTGTGTGTGTCAGACTGCTTAAACTGAGAGTGCAGAGAGACAATTCCAGTGGCTCAACAACCTACCAGCTGTTGTGATACCTAACTTGGACATGAAACTGAGTATATTTTACCTGGCATTTACCATGGGCTCAGCACACCCAGCTTTGCTGGTTGTGTATGAGCCAAGTTGGCGCAACTCAGATGGGTGTTTGAGCTTTAAGAATGAAATTTCCCCAAGTTTGGGAAGATTGGAATGTCACCGAGTTACAAGAACACCTCACAGAAAACTCTGGCTGTGTTGAGTAACTTTGTGAACACGCTTTCATTCATGCAGTGCCTCAAGTCAAAAATCCTGTGTGAGATTCCTCCACTGCAGAGGGCCAGCTGGAAACCTGGAAACTAAAAAGTGTGGGGTGTGTTTTGGAAGAGGAAAGCTGTTATAGGTAGAACTTGTTTGGGAGAGGAAAACTATTATAGGTAGTTGATATAGCTAAGAACTTGAGTTGATAACGTATTTGCTTCTTGGCTTAGGACTCTATAATTGAACAGCCAGAAAGATGCTGATTGAAAATACACAACTGATCTTGTGTTCCCGTGCCCTTGCTCACCCTGTTGGTGCTTTTAGAAACAACAATCTATGTAATTTTGAGTCATGATCTTAATTTTGTTACACATGGGTAACTTTTAAAAGGTGTTCCTCAAGTAGTTTAAATTGTAAGGGGAGGTGAAATAAGTGCCTCTCAAAGAAAAAATGTGTAACTGTAATTATTATACATTTACAGTTGAAGATTTCTCTTAATTCTTGATCTAAATATTTTAAGGAATAAAATCAAAAGTTGATGAGCTAAAAGCAGCCTATGATCGAGAAGAATCTCCCAACCTGGAAGAATATGAGCCCAATACAGTAGCCAGCTTGCTGAAACAGTACCTACGAGAACTGCCTGAAAACTTGCTTACCAAAGAGCTAATGCCCCGCTTTGAAGATGCTTGTGGGAAGAGCACAGAAGCTGAGAAAGTTCAGGAGTGCCAGAGGCTGCTGAAAGAGTTGCCAGAGTGTAACCATCTCCTGATTTCTTGGCTGATTGTGCACATGGACCACGTTATTGCAAAGGAACTGGAAACAAAAATGAACATCCAGAATATTTCTATAGTGCTCAGCCCTACTGTCCAGGTACGTGTGCCACGCAGCAAGTGCCAGAGCAGAACTTCAGCCCAGGAAAGACTTCTTTGTAGGAATTCTTTTGCAGGTGGGAAAGAGGTATTGTCTGGTAACAGTTAAGCTAAATTACAGCTTCTCTTTATATACTGGGAAGCAAATCTGCTGGGAAGGGAAGAACAAAAGACTTTCTGAATGTGAGCTTGCATGCTATGGGTCTGACACCTGGCTTATTATGACAGTATTACAAAGACTCCTGTCAGGGTTTTAATTCTGTTGCGAACCGAAGTCATTTAATGTTGAATTTGTCCAACAATTCATGCAGATACACAATTTCTGTGGGCTTTTGATTCAGCATTAATTTAGCGAAGACTATACTGTTGCTTAATTTTAGTATCAAGCCAATGAATCCTGTCCTGAAAACAGATCTTCCTGGTGCAGTAATGACTTTTGTCTAATGGCTTTGGTGCAAGACAGAATACCAAAGCCATTTCCCTGTCTGCAGTCAGGGAAAAACAACTGACTTAGTTTTCCAGTAAGAGTTTGTGGATTCTGGATTGATTAATTCCTTAACATCTTGGAAATGTTTAATTTAAATACAGTTCACAATTAGTCCTTGCATAATGGAAACATGGCATTATTGGGTGTGTGTCTTCTAGAAGAAAACCCACACTTCAGAAGAGCTTGGCTTTATAATTAAGAGCCTAGGAGGAAGCCCAGTAGCAAAAGGGCTGGGCACTATTATTCTTGGCTCTTTTGCTATGCCAGACACTTCCTAGCTAAGAAAAGAAGTAACAATTAATGCAAAGCAGTGCAGGCCCAGTCATGTTTTTGTTAAGTAGTTTTTAGCAATTAAAATGCAGGTAGTGACAGGATAAATGTTCGCAGTTTAATGAAAGATACAGTATCAAAATAAATACTTGTTTCTGTCTCATGTTAAAACAAGAACAGCAGCAACAGGCCCTTTCAGACTCCTTTTTCTATTATAGTAAATCATCTGAGAGAGGCGTTGTAGAAATTGCTTACATGTTGGGTAAGAGAAAGCCATGGTGTGGTATGGTTTGTATTGCCTGTTACCCATTGTTGTCACTAACCACCTTTACACTAGTAAAAGGAAAGTAATACATCTCTGTATCTACCAGTGATGGAAATAATTGCAGTAGGTTAAGATGTGTCTGAGTTTAGCATGAAACTGCCTCAGATACATAGGTAAGAGACACAGATTCCTTGGGGACAGCACTGGGTTGTCTAAAGTATCATTTTTAATCCAGATTTTAATCTCTTAGGACAAACTAGTATGACTACGAGTCACAGAAAGGCATTCTAAAGGCTATTTCTGGAGGAAGAGACTGTGCTTCACAGATAAAGATGATGTGAGTAAGTCATCTTAACCACTGTTTTGTATGTCCTTTCTCTGCAGATCAGCAACCGTGTCCTGTATGTATTTTTTACACACGTTCAAGAGTTCTTTGGGAATGTTACCCTGAAGCAGGTGACGAAACCTCTTCGCTGGTCAAATATGGCAACAATGCCAGCACTTCCAGAAACACAAGAAAGCATCAAAGAAGAAATCAGGCGACAGGTTGGAAATTACTTTAGTGTTTTTATCTTTGCCCTGGCTTTTATACATTCAGTAGTAAATCCTTATAAGCTTGTAACAGACACTGTAGTTCTATCACACTTGTCTTGTAAGTGGAAACCACTGAAAAGAAATTAGTGATGCTGTTCCCCATTTATGGGTGGAAAGGTGTTACGGCCTTGTGATGATTATATAGCAGAGCAACCCACGAAAGACAGGGCTATGTAGTTCAATACTTTTATAGTGGGAGAAAGGGCCAGGGGGATTATCAGGGGCCTCGAGCACCTCCTGTATGAAGACAGGCTGAGAAAGTTGGGGCTGTTCAGCCTGGAGAAGAGAAGGCTGTGTGGAGACCTCATAGCAGCCTTCCAGTATCTGAAGGGGGCCAGTAAGGATGCTGGGGATGGACTCTTCATTAGGGACTGTAGTGATAGGACAAGGGGTAATGGGTTGAAACTTAAACAGGGGAAGTTTAGATTGGATATAAGAAAGAAATTCTTTCCTGTTGTTAGGGTGGTGAGGCACTGGAATGGGTTGCCCAAGGAAGTTGTGAATGCTCCATCCCTGGCAATGTTCAAGGCCAGGTTGGACAGAGCCTTGGGGGACATGGTCTAGTGTAAGGCATCCCTGCTCCTGCAACTAGATGATCTTAAGGTCCTTTCCTCTAAAGGTCAGGAGGACATGTTAAAAAGAGTTTGATTTCTTTAATACTGCTCTTCAACTAGCTCTAGATCATGTATGTTAACTCTTGTTAGCTGACATACTGAGCTTTGAAAACCAGAATCCCAAGCCTGTTGCCATGAAGCCAGAAAGATTGTTTCATTTTAGCCTGCTGTGCTAGGATATATCGAAGACACTGATTTATTTGCAATATTTCTAGGAGTTCCTACTGAACTGTTTACACAGAGACTTGCAGGCAGGGATAAAAGACTTATCCAAAGAAGAGAGACTCTGGGAGGTGCAAAGGATTTTAACAGCTCTGAAAAGAAAACTAAGAGAAGCTAAGAGACAGGTGGGTAACTTCTGTTTATTGGCCAAGCATCTAAATCGTGGATTGCTAATTTGTGACAGTTAGATCAGACCACGTTTCAATCCGTTTGCTGCAGATTTTACATCTTCACTTTACGTGGCTGATGGGCAATTGCATTTTCTGGTTAGCTGGCTCTCCCTAGGGGCAGCAACATCTCCACCTTCCTGCACAGCTGTTGACAAAAAAACCAACACATTGCATGATTAAAAACCTAGTGTTTGACAGAGAGCATGGATTCATTATATGCTTGACACAATGTGTCCTGGAGTAGCAAGAGGAACTACTGGAAAGCTCAAGGTTAACAAACTTCAAGCATGCTTTTTTAAACTGTCATATGTCCCTTGCTGAACACTTTCAAGACAACCACGATGTGATTCTGTATTTGGAAAGTAAATAATAGGTTCCAGAAAATCTATTTTTACAGTAAAGTGGCTGGGGAAGCTGTCCTTTGAAAAGTTGTTCTCTTTCTCTGGCAGGAGTGTGAGACAAAGATTGCACAAGAAATTGCCAGCCTTTCAAAGGAGGATGTCTCCAAAGAAGAAATGAATGAGAACGAGGAAGTGATAAATATTCTGCTTGCACAGGTCAGCACTTACCTGCTTGTTTGCTGGTATTTTCTTGCTCCATCTTCTCTCAAAAATACTAAACGCCCTTTCATTCCTTTGTGATTGGACATGGAAGGCTTAAAGGGGTCTCTCTATTAAAAGACAAGGCTTGTTTTAATGGTAAGTAAAGTAGGGAAGGAATGGTGACCACAGGAGTGAACCCAAAGCTGAGGAGACCTGTTAACAGCAGAAAGGAGACACTGTGCAGAAGCAGCCACCACCACCAAAGGTAGCCTCTGTTGTTGAAGTACTTAGAGAGCCCTTATAAATCTGACCTGTTTTAATACCCTTAACTACTTCCCTGCTGATCAAAGGAAGTAAAGCAACTACCCTGGCTTTTTTTGCTTTCCTTTGCTTCCCTGAATAGCTTTGATCTTCTCTCCGCTGTAGTTGCCTCCTTAGATTCACCTTCAGACATATATTTTGTAATTCAGGTTTTCTAGTTATTTTACTGGTTAGCCAGAATTTTCCCCTGTGATTTAAGGGAAGTGGCAGCCAAACATGCCAGAACTTGGCGCGTCATCTCCACGGCTATTCAGTGCAGCAATCATCGTGAGGATTCAGAACAGAAATGGCTGGTTTTCAACTTGCATTTGCTTTGAGGTCTTGATGAGTCAGAGTTCAGAGCACTCCTGCTGAAAGTCTGTCAGAGAACAGCACCATTGCTTACCAGACGTTCCTGCAGAAAATAAGGTCAAGGTCTGAAGTGAACTAATTGATCATTACAGGAGAATGAGATTTTAACAGAACAGGAAGAACTGCTGGCCATGGAGCAGTTCCTGCGGAGACAGATTGCCTCGGAGAAGGAAGAAATAGATCGCCTTCGAGCCGAAATAGCTGAAATACAAAGGTAAGAGGGGAACTGCCCGCATCAGAGCTCCTGCCCCACATGTGCTCTTCTGAAATGATACTCTCAACCACACCTAAAAGCTCAGCCTGTGAACATCACATTTGAAAGACGCCTCTTTTTACTGCAATCTCAGCAGCTTTGGGCCTTTCAGGATATTTTCTGTTAGTGTAACAGTGGAGTTAGCATCTAAAGGAAACAGATCCTGCGCTCTTAAAAAAAACAATCCCCTCTGGACATCACTGCATTATTAAATTAAGCTTTGAAAGGAAATTCTGACTTGGTTTTCAAAACCGTTGCAGATTATTCAGTGGATCCAGGTTAACCCTTTTACGCTGCTACAGTTCTGGCAGCCTTGAGGAGGTGTTTGAATCAGTTTGTCATTGATCTTTCAGTCGCCAGCAGCATGGCCGAAGTGAAACCGAGGAGTACTCTTCTGAGAGTGAAAGTGAGAGTGAGGATGAGGAAGAATTGCAGGTCATCTTGGAAGATTTGCAGAGACAGAACGAGGAACTAGAGGTAAGACTGGAGTCTTGGCATTCATTGGCACTCTTCCCCTTCTGGTTACTGGATTTAGTCTGTGCAGAGGTACTTGCACATATGCAGACTCGTAGTTTGGCATCAGTTGTCGCTGGGCATAACAAACACCCATGTACTCTGTTGTGTGCAAGTCCACGTTGCCATAAGAGCATAGCTCCCTAGTGCAGTGCTACATGCCCCCTTAGCTGTAGCCCGCCTCTGCCAGAAGGAGCCCTGACATTTGTTTTCCTTGCTTAAAGATAAAGAACAATCACCTGAACCAGGCGATTCACGAGGAGCGAGAGGCCATCATAGAACTGCGGGTGCAGCTCCGGCTACTGCAGCGAGCCAAGTCAGAGCAGCAGGTGCAGGAGGAAGAGGACCCAGAAAAACGTGGGGTTGTTTCTGAACAGCAGCAGAGAGACAGTGTCCTGGAAACAAAAGCAGCCAAAGAGCAGCCAAAAGCAAACAAGGAGCAGCAAGTGAAGCCATCACCAAGCAAAGACAGGAAAGAAACTCCAATTTGATCAGGCTCCTTTGGTATGCGTGAAACCAACTGAACTGTGCAAGTTACTGTAATCTGAGTCAAACTGCACAAATGAGCATTGCTGGCTGTGTACATTCTGTAAAGAAACCTTTCTTTTAAGTCCTGGAGACGTTAGTCTCTAATACTTGTGGCTTCTACTCATCAGACTCAGGTGAGTTTGGAGAGGCCAGAAGAGTTTTGCAGTTAGCATCAGATTATTTTGAGAGTGTTTCCTTCAGGTGATTTAAAATAATCCAGTAAGTTTTATTTTAAACAAAAATCATTCTTTACCTTCACTGGAGCAGAATTGGAAGATCTTATTTTCAGTAAATAAAACCACCCCCCACCCACACTTACTAATTATTTGCCTTGTGACTCTCTTCATCCTCATTCACCATTACTTCTGCTTATTAACCTAGTCACTTCTTGCTTGTGCCTTTGATACCTTTCTGATGCAGATGCTATACAAGGGAGCTTTAAATTTATTCTGGGTTGGCTGAAAACGTGGGAGACTGCGGGGTATCGTGTTAACCCAACATGCCGTTAAGCTTCATTTTTGTTCTGAGATGTACTGAATAAATGTAAAGACTTGAGAGATGTTATTTATGTCCCTGTATGATGGAAACGTTCATCAAGAGCTGTTCGTGTCTCTTAGCCATGTAGATAACCCATCTGTAAACCACCATCCTCATACCTGTTCATGACAGGCTGTGCTCACACTGCTGCCATCCAGCCAAGAGTGTTTTCTTCATCCATTCTAAAGGTTCCAAATAAGCCTGAAGTACAGGCAGTGCCCTGGGAGACACCAGGGGTTCAGCAACAGCCTCTTCTGGTGGTTATTTAAAACACAACCCCCAGCAGTTCAACAGCTTCTGTCCATCCATGCTGGCATTCAGGGGCCTTTCAATGTATTCATGTTCCAGATACACTCACATGACTCCACCTGCAGACAGCGAACTCCCCAGTGTGCGTAGAGGCGATCGTATTTTCTAACCTGGATATTTTCAGCACCTGTTGGATGGGGTTGTATTCTTTCTCTATTGCACTGTTGTGAATCATTGGCCATGATTTGATTTTGTACAAATAATGCTTTGATATGTTATAGAAAACAGCATAGTATTTTTTTAAAATTCGGGGAAAAAAAGAAGTTTATAAACACAGAAAATGTGGTCGGGTGACAAATGTAAACTAAAGCATCCTCCCCTGCCTTCGTTACATACATTTTATATTTGCTGGCAATATTTAAACTTTTTGGTTTAATTCACACTAATTCCTATTGAATTGTCATGGGTTTTTCTAATGTTCAGACAAATCTCTTAATATCGATTAACTTTTATTTTGTTAGGATTGTATTTATCAAGCAAATAAAATCAACAGCCATTTGAAAGTAGTTTCTAATTTACCTGCTTCATAATGCACATGGTAGTTACGCTTCTTGGAGAGGTTTAAATGAATTCAGGCTTTCTAATAGGCCTCCCTCTGAGAGAACACTGTTTGCAGCTCAGTGTTATAGGAAGTTTCCACAACTCAGCTGAAGGTAGAGTTTAATTTGATCAAATTAAAGATTCTAAGACTTTGGCTTCTCTATAACTACTTGAGAGTTCAGTGGTGGAGGTAAAACGCACATTCACATCATCACTTCTATACATGACCACTGTTCTTTCTCCTGCAGCCTTGCACTGCACTCAAAGTGTTCCCCTTGAAGTCTCAGATGGAAGTGGGATTGTTGCTCCTGTGGAAATACAGCAACTGTAACCAGAAATTCATTTTCAGAACCCCTGAACGATGTTTTTTTGACATTTTCTTTCGTGTTCTTTAAAATGATACATCCAGTGACACAGTTAGTTATTGATAAAACTCCTGTGAAGCCTGCAGTTAAAACCCAAAATGCAAGCCAACCCTGCCTAAGCACCATCCCATCTTTCTGAAACCCAACAGCTCCAGGGCAGGGGGTCCAGGGAGCCCTGAGCCCTGTCCAAAACCAGACCCTGGCACGAAGGGCCAAGTGCCTGCCTCTGGCAAGGGGTTGCTTTTCCTGCCTGATGATCTCCCCAAAGGAGTTTGACTGCCCCAAGTCCCATAACAGCAGCATTACCCCAGTGCTCACAGGGCTTGTGGAAAAGCAATGCTAGCAGCAGTGATTTCAAAGGCAGCAGCTGCAAATACGCAGCCAAAAAAACCAAAGCTCATTTCAAATAAAATGGAAAGTAACTGAAACACAATAATCTGAGTGTGCTCTTCAGATCACTTTATAATCTGACATACCAATGCCAAGAACCTTGCACTGACCTATGAGCTGCAGCTCCCCTCCCACGGCACTAGTGATGCCTACTCCACAGGCCACCTCCACAGAGTCCATACATGCCTTGAATAACTCATTTAACTAATTCAAAGTTAGCAAGCATCATTTAAACTGGCTTAAAGTAAGACTCTTCTCAACAGTGTACAGCTTGCACATGCTGAATACAACAGAACCTGTGTCACATCCTTTGGCCAAAACACCAGACAGACCTACCCTTACCGGAGTGAGGAAGCAATAGGCTTGCAGCATTACTGCTAGTGTTTTGGACTTAAAACTTCGGCAACAGACTGATGTGGCCCATTTGCTTTCCTCTTGAAGACCAAGTGCTTCCACTACACAGCGGTACTTCAGAGAAGTTGGGGGGGTGAGACAACCCCACACTTACTTACCTTTTTCAACACAAGCCTGGTCGCTCAGTCTGAAACCCAAAGGAGCAGGGAGCACGGTGTAAGTCAGTCACTGGGAGTACACCACCAGTATGAATCAGGACACAGCAGACAGTTACTTGCATCGAACTGGAATTTACACTCATACTTCCTGAAATACTGCAGCTGTACAGTGAATCAGCTTCACACACCTTGCATTACAAACAGGGTCTTGTTTTCTCCCAATAAAGTCTTGTCTGAAAAAATAACAGCCGGAAGTGAACTGTTGCTGCCTGAATGGCTGAAAAGAGGTGAGGGTGTTCGTTTTAGTTAGTTATTGAAAGAAAGGTTAAGTTAAAAAACAACCAAGCAGTACTCCCCTCAGATCACATCCCTACCACAAGCCTAATAACATCACCTCGTGTCCAGCACCTTACAGGATTCCAGCCAGCTTTCCAGGGCTATGCACTGCCCACAACAGGGTTCTGACGCTGGCTCAGCTTCCTGCTCATGGAAGCAGAAGCCACCTGTTCTGATACAACTGTAGGTTTCTTCCCCAGTGGTGAGGTGCTCTGACAGTACTGCTGCACACCCCACTCCATCGTCCTTTATGAGGAAGCTGCAGGACCGCTGTACAGAAAGCTCCCACCTCCACCCACTAGCTCCAGTACTAGTGCTGCAGGGATTCATTTTTACCTCTGTGTCCCCTGGCTGTAATTAAATGCAATGAAAATGTAATTAAAACCAAATTAATATTAAAGTATCAACCCACATCTCTTATCAAAAAGAGGTGTGACCAAGCTTAATCTGTCAAGAGTTTTCACTTTTCAGCATGTACCTCTGACTCAGCGTCCTTCATCCGCAGCGGGAAAAATGCCTCATCCAGACCAAATATGGCTTCCATCCAACAGCACAAGTTCTCTACAGTGTTCTTTAAGCATAACAGAGAATGGCTGCCAGTCATCCCAGTTCCAGGGAGACGAGGCACAGCCCCACTAGCCAAGCCTCAGCTACTGTGAAATAAATGACCATTGCAAGAGAAGTGGCCCAGCCCCATTTGAGCCTTTGTTGTCAGCTTACTCAAACTAAGCCTTCCTGGTTCTTACACAGGAAACCTGGATTGACTACAAGTAACTGTCATTTCTTTAGATGTTCTAACAGTGCCTCCCTCCCTCCTCCTCTCAGCAGCCATGTTGAAACACATGCAGAGAAGCGTGCGCACTACCGTCACTTTCCAGTCCTCAACCAAAACCACCCGTGGGTGGGTCATCCTCTGAAAACACTTCCTCTATAGAAACATTACTACACCTCTGCAAATGGGTCACGGGACTTCAAGCAGACGTGATTAGAGGGCTGTGAGATGACTGAACATCTGTTTACCTGTCTCTGCTAAGTCCCAGTGTATTTTAATGGGCTTGTTGTAGTCCAACCTCTACAGCAAGAACCCTAAAACGGTCCCAGTACCCTGGGCTCTTTATTTTCCTCATCTAAGTAAAGCCAAGTAAAACTAAAAGGCAGAGTCTGAAAGCACCCAGTGGGGAGAATCACTGTACCTATTTTCAGTGAGCTTCCTGTCAGTCTTGTATTCTTAAGGCAGTCTATCAGTATGTTCTAACTCTGCATATAAAGACAAGATTAATCACTTTAAATGTTCTTCCCATGTTGTCCAAATGCCAGCAGACAGGAAGACGAGTGTAAGAGAGGAGAGAACTGACAGGAGAGAACAAGCAGAATACAGAACTAGGTTTTGTTCATCTGCCTGTCCCTCTTCCCTCCCAACTAAGGCAGAGAGGTCCCCAGGCTGAAATTAGGTGAGAAAACATGAGCAATGCACCCAAGTTTCCACGCCAAAGGGAACACAAGGAGACCTTGCCAACAGGAAGAGATCCAATGGAAGTGGAAGAGCATGCCTGAGCCACAGGAGAAGCTTCACCGTTCCCTCCTCTCTGCCCACTCACTGCCAATTCAAATCAGCCAGCTCTGAACCCTGACCTCTGACAGGGCAAAGGGGACAAACACCAGCAACTGAGGGGCATGATCCATTGACAGAACATGAAAACCATCACAGACCTACACCTGCACTGAAGGGTTGCCAAGCCCCTGCAGGCATTTATTTCAGCTAGGCCGAAAACAGCTGCTCTTCTGCAGTCCTAATAAACCTAGGATCTTGTCCACAGGGCCAGGAATTTGTGCAACAGCTATCTGGGACGTTCAAAACAGCAAAGACTGATTTCCAAGCATCAGCCATACCTTGGTTAAAAACAAACTGCCCTCCAGAAGGTTCCAGACATTTGCCTGTTCTGTGGGCATGGAATCTACATGAAAGCATGGCGAGGAAACAGCCCTGCTAATTCCTGACATGTCTGGGAGGAACAACTGAAAACAGAGAACCTGCTATGAAAAACAACAAGTGGGAGAAAGGCAGACAGTGCATAACCATGACATGGGAATAAAAGGATTTCCCATGAAGAAGCTCCAAAAGGAATGAGCCAAGAGATTAAATGGAAAACAATGGAAATTGCTTGTGAAGGGCTGATTTGGTGTTCTACCAAGAAGGCGGGGATGGAGCTATGATACTGCCTTTGAGAAACTCTGGATCAACAGATGAAGATCTGGGAGCCACTTTCTGCTCAAGAGATCCAGACCAGAAGAGAAATGCATTGAGATACAAAGCTCAAATCTTTCTTCAGGAGACACACACACATAAGGGGATTCACCAGGATCTTTGGCAGCACTCTCTGCTGCTGTCCCACATTAAAGAACAGCTCCTCTTTTCATCACTCAGAACAGAGATGTACATTTCCCCAAACCCCATACCCTTAGGGACAAATTGAAGCTTGACTTACTGACATCACTAACACTGCTGGCATGAGATAATATCCTGTCAGTTCAGCAACACAGACCACATCCATCGGGCTGTAGATCAAATGCTCTCAGGCAATGCCAAGAATAAAGTGAGTCTTTCCTTCCCTCTCAGTTCTTGGGAATCACCAAATGAAGCAGAAAAGAGGCAGGCAGATCCGTGACATGTGGAGGAAAAAGGAGTAAACCAGCTATTTCTCTGAAGATGGTCTTTATTTGCTACATGCCAGCGGAACTGAGGCCCTCTACACCTGAAAACACTCAAGTCTTTCTTAGGAAAGGCCCCAAATTCCCTCAAATTTACAGGCCTGCATCAGTACTGAAGACAAAGAAAACAGAAATAAAGCATGTGGAAAATCTGTCTCATTTTTCTACTTAAAGATGCCTTACCCTTAAATAACTAGAAAATGCCTAAAGGGATCAGATATAGTGCTTCCTTTTAGTGGACTAGTGGAACAGTAAGCACAGTAATGGAATTAGGCTGGAACATGTTCATCGTGGACGCCAAACACAAGGATTTCTTTTCAAGTCCCAGTACTCCTCCAATGAATAGTACACTCTATTCGCAGCTAGAAAATAACCTGGAGCATGCTCTGGTCTGAGCAAAGAGCTGATCCCATTCACCTCAGAAATCACACACATGACCCAAATACAATTCAACTCTCATGACACTGAGGCAAAGCACAGACCAAGGGATTTATGTGCCCTGAGCAAAATGCAGAAATCGACTGGATTTCAACGTGTATTTTCAAAATGGGAATCACCTGGCCTGGAAGAGGACTAGTGATTTGTGATTGTTCTCCACAGGGCAGCAGAGAGCGCCCAGAAATCCTCTTGCCCGAAAACCTCATGGCTTTTTGATGATCTACTGTCACCAGACAGAGCACTGTCGCACTGCCTAGATCTCTGGGGACTCGTGTGTGGTTTCTGAACAATTATCAGACAACATGAGGAACTTGATGAGAATTATTACCTACCCCATCACCTGCACTACAGGAACTTGTGACCCGAGTGTATAGTTGCCTTCACAAACTTTAAGCAGATTTTGAAAAAAAAACAACCAACCCCAATCACCAAAACCAAAATCACAAAAACCAAAGCAACCAAAAACCAAACCCCAACCCTAAAAAAACACAGCAAAAATCAAACACTCCAAAAACCAAAACCCGTCAAGTTTCAAAGCAGAGAGAGATGACTGTATCTTAACCACCTCTAGGTGTTAGGTAATAGAAAAGCAGACCTCTGGGGAATAAACAGCAACTGGAGTTTACTAGAGAAGAAAATGCACAAGAATGTTTTCCCAAGAACACAGGGGAAAGACAAACCTGCCTGGGGCTGAGCTGCCTCAGTACCAGCCACCTCACTGATAAATGAAAGTGTTCTGCTAACATACATCAAAGATAAGCTGCCACAGCCATTTCTACCTCTGCAGGAAAATAAGCTTCATGCACTTCAGGTTCAGCAGGCTGGAGGAAGGGTGATTTAAGCAAGTCGCCCCTGGAAGACAGAGAAGGAAATACTGTCTCAGTCATTTTAAATGACAGGAAAGGATTAGGGACTGAGGACAGACTAAGGGTAGTTTCAGCTCACAAAATCCAGACTGAGGTGAATAGTCACACTCACTTCAGCAAAGATGCCATTTCACACTGGAGTGACAGGTTCCCAAGCGCAAGAGGGACGCTCGAAAGAGAATCTAGCAAAACCTCAATTACACAGCCAAAGTACATCTGTGCTACTGTAGGATGTTCTATCTCAAAATGCAATATTCTTCACAGACATTAAGCAAACTTCTTCACGCTACAACAGCCATCAAAGTGTAAAGAACTAGGAGAAAAAATAGGCCACTTAAAGTTCAAACTTATTCTTTTAATGTCTTAAAAAGGTCACAAGATTGCTTTCAATCTTATTAATAAATTTTATTTGGACAAGTAGAGAACAACTTGTATCACAACAGCTTTAAACAACATGATTAAAGACTGCAGCACTCCAAGGAGGCTCTCAGATATGTACAGTATATGAAGAAAAAGGTTGCACCTCAGAGCCGATCATGATCAAGTTAAAAATACCTGACTTAAAGTACATGTGCTAATAAATTTCCTTTAGGTCATGACCAGCATGAAAATAATTAGGACACAGGTACTCAGCAAAGTTTTCTGCTAATGGGTACAGCAATATGCTGCATTTAAGGATTAAAATCAAATACTAGTTTAGTGTTAGCACTGAGCCCTTACGAGAAATCCAAATTTCTACTTTTCCCCATTTACAAACATCAAAGCTATTCCCGCTTAAGGGTGTGCCCAGCTGCACACAAATCAAGTCCTTGAATGATAAAAACTTTTTAGCACTAATACTGGAGGTCTTACATCCCGGTATAAATCTGCCTTTCTGGCCATCTCATCTATCAGTTGCTACAGAAAATACTCGCTAAGTTAACTCCTCAGGAGAAACAATGCAGGTCTCTGGAAATCACATCCTTTCTACAATGAAAATGATCTGCCAATTCAAGTTTCATTTGTTGAGGAAGACAGAAGATTTAAGGCTTCGGTGGCAAAAATAATCCTCTGAGCCGTGTTTTTCTAAAGTCAAGCTGATACAGGTTTACTTTTCCTTGACCTGAAATCCCTGGTATCAGGTTTAGAAAACATCCACCTGTTACATCTGGCAAGAAATCTCTCCTTCCAAAGAGGTTGTCAGAGATCAACCATTTTAGAAGCATTTGAGGATAGTTTGTTTAAAAAATTTTTTAATTATAGCAACATTCAGAACTTTTTAATAAGTCGATGAAGCAGTGCTCATGGCATCGTCTGCGATTTTGGTACTGGCAGGGTGTATGCTTGCAAAATACTTGACATCACTGTCATCATCCATTTGAAGAGCCATTATTGTTTGTTCCACAGCCTCTTGGTGAGAGTTGGCAGAATTCAGAAAATACTCTGTAAAAGAAAATGCACGAGACTTAAAGGAGGAAAAGGCAGCAGAGAGTTCAATGCAAACCTGAGCGCGCTGTCACGAGGTTCAAAATCTCAGGAGACAGTGCACACATTCAGTCAAACTGGAATATCTGAGCAGGCACGCAACACACTTCTGAGTATACCCAGGAATTTAGCTTAAAAAAAGTGTATCATTCCATATTTCAGAGCACAGTTGCTGTAACAGTGCTTTTAGAATACAGGAGTTCTATAGCCCTTCAATGTAAAAGTAAGCGTGACAGACACCATGATCAAAACGAAGAGGAAAAAAAACTCTACAAGAGACTCCGGAATGTGCTTATATCTGTGATGAAGTAAAGGTATCACAAATCCACGGCCATGCCATTTCACTGGCAGACTTGCTAAATAATTATCAAACAATAAAATTAAGATAATATGAAACAAGAGTGGAAGAAGTTCCAGCACCTGACAGTTCTCATGAACTACACAAGTTGCATAAATGCAGTGTAACCACAAACAGCTCACAGGAGCAGCAGTTTAGATCTGGAGGTTTAAAAACTTCTAGACTTGTTTTTTAAATCTGCATTTCCTATCTATCCACCACTCCTAATCATACACACATCATCTCTATGAGGCTGGGACTACCTGTATTATAAGCTTACATAGTGGCAATGCAGAATGGAGGTGTACCACCCAGGTGGGGAACACATCAGTAACAACAAAAATATTAATATTACATGGTAACAGGAAGAGCAGTGACAACCTTGGCACAGTTAACAGAGAATAAATTACTGCACATCAGCTACTTCATCTTAACTGTCTACATATGCTTATTCAATCTCCAGCATGCACAAGGCAGCTAACAATAGTTCTCACTCTGTTGGCATTTTTCTTCACACTTCCTACACTAGGAACAACAGTCTTCAGGCTGTTGCATGGTTTTGAGAAAGAAAGTGACCAAAACTGGATGAAGTATCCTAAGTGCAGACACTCTGCCAGTTTGCAAAATAGAGCAGTATTTTCAATGTTATTTTCCCTAGCAGTGTTTTGGACTCTGAGCACAGCTGACTCTTCTGGCATTTACTATGCACTGGGGATGCTTTCCTAAGCAAAGTCTGCAATTTGAAAGTTGCATGTCTAATTTCCTTGAGAAGACTTCAGAGGAACTTTCTTCCCACTGCTACCATAAAATATGAAAGCAAACAGCAGCCATCTCTTCTCCCCCAGTGAGAAAACACACAGCAAATTTGTACAGAGTTTTTATTTCTTATAACACAGAACATCAACAGAATATTTTTATTAACCAAATAAAAGGCACTGCTCAACAACTTCACAATTCCTAGTTGTTCATTTGTGTTTTCTATGCCTTGATGACCAGCTAATTGAGGGAAAATGGCACCAAAAGAACAGGCTGGTGTATGAGCAAGAACTCGTATTTCCTCAGCATTACACAACAGTGGCCCTGATTCCATAACATGGTTCATGGCTTTATCTCAGCCAAGTTAACATCCCACACCAAGAAGACTGTTAAAGCAAGGAGTAATCCACATGTGATGTCGATTCTCCTTTCCCTGCTGACTGTAGAAAATAGGAGAGACAAAAAGATACCCTGTCAGCCCACGGCAACTCTTTCAGCCACTAACCTTTCTCTAAAAGGGTTTGCTTTAGTGTTTTTGCAAGCAGGACTCGAACATTTGGAACCCTGTCAGATGCCAAGTGTAGCAAGTGTGGCAACAGATGCACAGCAAACTGGTCCATGGGCAGGCAATCATCTTCACTGATAGTCTGGGAACAAGACAGAAGCAATTTCCTTAGATTTCAGCACGTAAAATCCCAACACATAAACAGAGCTAACATTACCTTCACAGCACGAATGCAGTAGGTAGTATCCACAAAGTTGTAAAATATGGTACAATACTTTCTAGCACAAAGTCATACAAAATAAAGCAAGTCAGGGTTGAAGAAATTCAGGCTCAGTTAGCAGCTCATTTTATTTTGTATGAAGCCTGGCAACTTCCTTATTTCTACTGTTTTATTCAGTCACTGTATCATTTGAAAACAAGGAAGTAAAAAACCTTCCCAATACTTTTCAAGATTGATTTAGTCTTTGTTTTAACTAGGTACTATATCAAGATAAGAATGGTCCATCTTAATAAATGTCTGCTGCACCAAGCATATTTCTCTAAGCTCAAAGCTAACATACCTCCAAATACTTAAGAGAACTGTTCCATTTGGGCAACAGTCGTATTGCCTCCCAGTCTGCACCTCTGCTGCAGGCTCCAAATTTGACCATTTCTTGGTCATTTCCTTGGGACACCAACTAATATCAACTTCCCTGCTTTTTTTGCTGAGAAAATGTTGCTACTGACCAAGCTGCACTAACTGGCTAAGGAGATATAGGCAAGTCTTGGTGCTTGATTTTTAAAAGGTAACCCCAAAAAATTGTAGGCATGTTATAAAAATCTCACTTCAGGCTGAGTAATAAAACAGCCTCCCAACTCAGGGATTATTTTGCTATGCTTTTGTTTAATACTCAGATTTCAGAACCTGATGTTAATATGCTAAGCTAAAGATGCATCTGAGCATCTATGGAGTAACACTGAAGAAAGCAGCCATGAAAGCTATTCACTTGGAAACAAAGAAAAGAAAATAGCATCAACAGACAGCTGAAGAGTTCCAGCTGCTTTCCCCCCTTAATTCTTACCACCACCACCACATCCCCTCACCCCAAAACCAGAAAGGATGATCAGAAAAAACAACATTTCACCTGGCAAATAAAGACAAAAGTTTGACGACCAGACCATTTGCGGCATCTACAGAACTTTTCAACAAGTTCATTCATGAGGTCTACCACGAAGGTTGGCGTTGAGGCCATGTACAGCTTTTTTACCATTTCACTAACCTTGAAGAAGGAATAAGAAAAAAAAATACAAAAATCACTTCTGACCAACCCTCAGAAGAAGTATGAAATCCTGAATTTACTTAGATTGCTTTACCAGCTTGTAAGAAATCCAACGGACAGAAGACACTTTGTCTGCACAGAGGCTGAAAGCGATAGGTCGCAAGTAGTCATAAATGTCTCTGGCACTGTACAGATCTAGAAGCAAGATCAGTTGCCTACAAGATGAAAGAATAACCAGAGTATGTTATAAGAAGAAAAGTAGCTTTAACTATTACTTTTGATCATTTATATGATGACACTTGCCAAATATGCAATATGGCCATAACAAAGTTACTGAAAAGTAAAATCTTTCATTTTTCAATGCCAGCAGTTTGACTATGGGTCATTTGCAAATTTTAGATTACCACTTAGTCACAATAATGGCAAAATGCTAAATGAGCTCAAAGAAGGAAAAATGGGGAGAGGCAAGGGAACCTGGTCACTTAAGTACACTGATTTATCAGATCAATAAAATTCCTCTACTTAGGAGTATACTGGAGAACTAGAGAAATTATCAGTCTTCAATGCGTATTGAGTTGATTAAGATTTCAGCAGGTTGCAGAAATTAGTATGTCATGAACAGTAGAAAGTATGTCAAAAGAAGCGGCATGACATGTTACAAGCAGCCAAACGAAGGTTTCTGTATCAGCAGCAACAGCTAAGTGATTTGTACTTACTAAATCGAAACTAACACTTAAACGTAGGGAAAACATGATGATATCAAGATCAGTTTTGAGGTAACTCAAAATTAATCTCAAAAGATGCACTGTAATAAGTCACTACTATATGCTTATTTCATCACTCCTGCTAGAGAAGCCTCTGTCACATAGTATTTTCTCACAGGTTAAGTGCTGCAGCTTTGATCATCTTGGTGGCCTTCTGCTGAGCTTGTTCATCAGCACTTTCCTGTATTGGTATAGATGCATTACTCCACATGAGTGCTGACTAGAAGGGGCTAATCTGTTCCCTCAATATGCTAACTGTGCTCCTGTTGATACAGACCAAGATTGTGCTGCCAGGACACACTGCTGGCTCATGTTTGGCTCACCAGAGCAGCTCCCAGGGCACCTAGTCCTCAGTCTGTCTCACTGTCAGAGGCTCTTTCTTCCCACATGCAGGACTTGGCATCTGTCCCTTGCTGAATTTCATAGGCCACTTCCTCTGCTAGCTCTCCTGAGCAACTTGACCCTTAAGAGCTGCCTCCCATAGGAGTCTGCCTACCAGTCCCATGAAAAAGCCAAAGTGCTACTCACTTTCTTCAGTCCCCCCTCAAGATCTACATCTCCTGTGTTTCATGATCATGAATTCAGCCTACTCCTCAAATACAGCAACTTGAAGTCTAACTGCTAGAACACTTCTACTAACTTCGAAAGCAACCAGCTGTTGTCTTCTCTTTTGGCAGCTTCTCAACATATGGTGATGGAAAGAGACATTCAAGTTCCAACTACTGTGATATACAATTATGGTGAATTTTTAAGGAAGGGTGACACATAGAGGAGGATAAGGACTATCCGCTAATTAGGAGTGAAATAAAGAATGTCACTGTGAAACACCTATTCTGTGATTTTAACATTTTAAAATATCTGTAAGAATAAAAATAAGCATCCAGAAAACTACGTACTCAGCCAGCTCAGCACGGAAACGCCAGTTCCTGCTGTTATCAGTCACTAGGAATTCCTGCAGCTGATAAAGATACTCTCGTCTTTTGTCAAGATGAAGAAGCTGTAACAGTAAATACAAACTTACATAAAAAAAATGTAAGCTACAAGCAGCAGACAGATTAGGAGTTTTAAAATACAATTAATAAAACACTTGCTTTTGACGAAAAAAAAATCTTTAGTAGGTGAAATCCTATCATGCTTAAGTGTGTGAAATCACATGGGGCAAACTAAAAACAAACTCTGATCTAGTCTCTTCTTTTACTCTGGGAAATGAGGGGTAGGCAGAAAAGTGCTGCTTTTAAAGGTTTTGTGAGCTTCAGCTCCAAAAAGAGTTATAGAGAAACTCTTAAGGAAATCTGAGAAGTAAGCTGCATAGAGAGGTTAGACCACCAAAAAACTTAGTATCATCCACTGCCACCTACATTACTTATTGAATAAACATTCACAAATGAGGCTCTTCAGAGAAAAGAGCCTATCAGCAACACAGAACTGCAAAACATACTCTAGTATTCAACAGACATCTGTATGGATTCCCTCAAAGAGTTAAACCAGTGCTATGTTAAAAAGCAAGTACCTAGGAAGAAATGAAGCAAAATACATAACTGCACTTGACTGGAGTTGAATGCAGACATACCTTCAGGAAGTCATGCAGGTGTTTAAGCACACCTATCCTCACTTCATCTAGATCTTTTAAAAAGCCATTGAAGACAGGAACTAGATCTCCAGCTGTAAGCTGGTCTCCAAGGATAACTGCAAGTTCATGTATAGAAAATGCTAGTGTCCGCCGAACCTTCCACTGTAAAATAACAAACAAATCATTTTTATTGATGCTGCAGTTCTATTTTAATTTGAGGGTCAGTATCCAAGCAGACTACAGTACTTACATACATTCAATAGTGTCTCATGCAGTAAATAAAGAACAAAAGAAAAAAAAAGGGGGGGGGGGAGAGAAGAAAAGACAAGTGACAAGGCATCATTTCTTCCACTTGAATATCAAGGACCTAAGGCAAATAAAAGTAATGAAAATATTTTACTTTTTCCAGGTGCTGGGAAAGAAAATAGCACTTCTGACATCAGTGACACAATCTTCCACGCTTTGCTTTACATTCTTTTGGGTAAATCAGTTCCATACTACTTCCCTCTCACTTGTTTAATTTATAAAACAGAATAAGATACATATCCCACAATATTTCAGCTGGTGCATTTTAGCTTCCATAATAGGTAAAGTTTCATCCACACTGAGTGCCCAGCAGTCCAAGGACCAGAAATGCTTACACTCATCCTAAATTGAGGGACCACTGTTTTAAAAGAGTAACTATTTTAAGTATTTTTAAAAATAAAATATTATCTATTCGTTAGCCAGCATGTTTCCTTTTGCCCTGGGTTGGTGATTCAATCTTATTTCAGATTAGATTTGTGACATACTCTGGACAGACTGGAATACAGGGCAATCTGGTTTTACTTTTGTCCTGGGTTAAAAATTTATTAGCAAGCTGTTTTTAATGGCTCCAAAAGAGTCTGGAAACTATGAGCAACAGCCATGTTACTTGCTACATATCACTGAGAGCTGCTGCTCTGACACAGCGAGCAACAAGTTAAAGAGAGGTGAAACAATCTTGAGACTATTTAAAAAAATTAGTATCTCCAAAAAAGGAAACCAGGGAGGACTGAGAAACTGTGAACCAACAACAAAATGCACGAAGCCACCTCCTAACCACCTGACAAGAAGGAAAATGCTGCTATTTCCAGTGTTTATTTTTAAAAAGAGCAATGCTGCATGGTGATAGTGATGTTATTCCCTTATGACTAACTAGATGTAGCCCCAAAAGGCCACCAAGAAGCCTGGTGTGAGGCTGACTCACTGAGCTCCAGACATGCCTGCAGCGGCACATGTCTGTGCACGCACAGCAGCACAGTCCAAATTCTCATACCTTTGAGAATCCCAAGCACTGCCATAAAATCTCAAGCAAGCAGAGGAAATCAGAGATATCTCCTCACATTCCTGCTGAGGATCTATCTCTCAAACTGCACCACTTCTTTACTACCTGAGCACCACACACAGCTTCCTCTGAGACAACTGTTACAACTTTCATTCATTATACAAATAACTAATATCGGCAATAGAAAGCTCTATGTAAAAAGCAGAGCAACCAAATATCCAGTAAAGGAGGTAGATCATCACAGAAGCTCAGATTATTCATGGTCACACCATAGAAGTTCACATCAATCACCGTCAGAGCTTCTTGAGCTTACCTGCATGTCAGATGCCAGTGTCTCATAGGTATCTTTCAAACAGTGCCAATTCTGCCTGCCTAATGTAAGTGCCACACCTGGCAGGCTGTAGGCACAGTGTTTGGCAATCTCGTTATCAACCGTTTGTGCGCGAGAGGGATCAGTCATTGATAAATATTGATCCAGCAAGGCTTGAGGTACAACATCCTACAGGAAGAAAAGGGTAGAATGCTTACACTGTTTCCAGTAAGTCCTCATAAGGCTTACTAAAATTCCAGGGCACACAATTTTTCCCCTACAGCTACAGAGTATTATTTAATTACAATTCTCTTGATAAGAATGTAAAGTTCCTAAGTTCCACCAAAAAGTTCCAAAGAAACAATGGCACAACCGGGGGCTATTTGAAAACATACAGACCAGCCTAACAGATGGGTGGGTGGATCACTGTCTACTTAGGCAGACCAGGAAATTAAGAGACTATCTTCTGCCTTTCCACAAGCATTCAGGCTCTCATGCTGTGCAGACTGGCTGTTTTTACTCATCCACAAAAATAGGCAAAACAGCAAATTACGACACTTGCTCAAAAATCATTTTCCTATTCCTCTCAAAGTCTTGGGGAGGTGGGGAGTAAAAAACTAAATTAAACTCCCTTGGGAAAAGGGCAGAGTAGAGGTATAGTATGTTCAAAATTGCCATAAAACTTCCTAAGTAGTCAGCAGGAAGGAGAAGGCCTCTCCAGAGATAAAGACCTCTGCTGAAGACCAATCCTTCTGTCCACTAAGAAATTAAAGCATTTGAACTAAAGTTTTGTGAAAACCTCTTTGCACTGATTTCAATGCTGTCCTTGCTTCAGCTGTTGTCATTTTATCTCAGGCACTGATTCTACCCAAAGGGGTGCACCAGCATTTCCCTAACACAGCTACTAAATAGCTTGGCTCACATAAGCAGCAAGAGGGACTGAGGTTCCCAGTCAAGGGAATCACCTTAGTGTGGGGTGGCACACTTTATAATGAACTGTGTAGCAACAAACATTTGATTCCTTTTGGGAAAAAACAACAAAGAGACAGCTTTAGCTTATGAAACTCTTTCACAGCTTTGCTGTGAAAAGCTGACAGGGGGTGGGAGTGGTTCCACTCAAAACACTTAACAAAAAAAACCCCATCTCCTCAATAACCTAATTTACATTACAGGGTAGTTTCTGGAGAAAAGGAAAGCAAATGAAACCAGAGCCTGAAAGTCTATGACAACCATTACACCTCATGTCAAAAAATGCTGTCATCTCTTATACATAATTGAAACAGAATCAAATGCTGAATTAAGCCATTATCTCTGGAAACAAAGATTATTTTAGAACTACTTATTTAAGAGGTTTGCTGTATTTAATAGCAACTACATCAGAAATTAAATGCGTAACAGAAATCCCCATATATGTAAGAAAAAAGACCACTTATCTGATACATGTAGAAAAAAACAGAAGTCACTGCCATTTACCTGTACTTTGGATTTTCTTTCTTCTTCAGGGCTGAAACTGTTAGTGCTCAAATCTGAATCATTATGAATATAGTGAAGTGTAGAATCCATATTCTATGAAAGAAAAGAAGAAAAAAGGTTACACAAAATACATATTGAACAAAAAACAGATGTCTACATGAAGAAGTGCTGTCCTCACCTCAGGGTCTTTTTCTGAGATTAAAGGAATACATGTTTCATATCAAATACAATTTTGCTACAGCCCAAAATCAAAAGGTCTATAAAATAAATCTTTTTCCTTTAAATTTCAAAAGCTTGCTCCTCATACTCTTACTCTATTTTGGGTCTCACAGAATCACAGGAAAGAAGTACCTTTGAGACTGCATTAGGGAAAATGTAACTAACGTATGGGTCACACTGCTTCTCCCCTGAAGGGAAAAATAAAATATCTGTAATGGATTTTGTTGGATTTGTTGCTTTGGATTTGGTCAAAAGCTCAAAACAAAGCCACCACCATGCTTAAGAGCAGAAACTGATGAGACGTATGCCGTTTCTACTTTCCTAAAAGTAATTATTCTAGTATCTTCTCTACCGATGACCTTCAACTTTTAACAGAGTACTAGTGGACCACAGCTGCTGACACTACCCATCACTCCTTTCAGCAGTTCTATTAAAATCACATTTAACAATCATTCAAGTACTACACATCTGGACCTTGAAGATAAGGCTAAGGCCTGTGACTCTGTTTCTTATCTCTACCAATTAGCAGAGGTGTGATATGCTATGATAAACTGCTGCGGAGAGGGTGCACTGCCACTCTGCATCAGTGGAGTTCCCTGAATACTATGGACTTTGCATAATCAGCTGTGAATTTCAAGATGTGATGAATATTTGAAAAGCTGATAAGGCTGCTATGTGGTAGAACAGGACAAGAGCATTTTTGCTAGGTATGAGCCATGGTATCTATCCACAGATGCTGCAGGGTGAGCTCTCAGGATCAACACAAGCACTGAGAACATGCCTACCCTACCAGCTGTTCAGCTCGGTTTGACAATGAGAATTTTCCAGCGAAGTATAAACTTCTTCAAAAATAGCCTCCAGGATACAATCTGTCTTCCTTGGTTTGACTTCAGACAGTTGCTTTTTCCTCTTCCATGAGCTGATTTCCTCTAAGCACTGGGATATAATTTTAGTCACTGAGATACATAATTACAGGTGATAAATGATAAATGCAGAGCTGTAAGGCAACTGCATACTGCTGGCACAGCAGCCCAAAGTCACCTGTACTTGAGTGGCCCAGGTGCACAGGACCAAAGGCTAGCCGCCCATTCTGCTACAATAAAAATAAGATGACTCCATCTCACAATCTCTGCTACCCCAGCTCTCAAAGGCTAAGCTAAAAATAATACTTCGTTGATTGAACTAAGTTCAGCTACTAAATATACTGAAGGGTGGCACAGATGGGAACATTTTTACCCAGTCGCTTCTAAAGTCAAGTATGCGTTCCAGGAAGGAAGATCTTCAGTACAGAACCAAAGCATCAGTCCGTATTTAAGTCAATGCATTATCTCTATTCCTGTAGATGAAGTTCCATCTGTACTTTACCATGTAACATGCATACACTGAACTGAACACTGTAGAGAGCCAGGATATAAAAATTCAGCAGGGTTTAACCTGAAAGTTTCTTGCATGCCATACTGGTGAACCACCACCTCTGAGATGCAAAATCTCTGTCATGGCCTTACAAACCTCTTATGTGAGTGCAGTGATCTGGTCTCATGGCATTCACCCTCTTCTTAAAGAGAGGTACTTGTGACAGACAAGAGTGGGCTGATTTTAAGCCAGTCTCCTTTGTCTTTCATTTTCCTTTCCTTCTCTATCTCTAACCATTAAAAAAAAGGAGGACACCCATACCCACCCACTGAGAATATGACTTGAGGGGTTTCTGGAGGCTTACATTCACTTATCAAACCTTACAAAGAACATGCAGCCTAAAGAAACTAAAAGTTGAGGAAAATATAAAACAGATACCCTCATCCTCAACAAACGTACTTCATCTCTATCTGAAATTCTTATCTGTTCACTCTATCACAACATTTATTTTCATGTGAATAGAGGACCTCTCTAACATGTAGCAGTAACTCCTTCAGGAGCCAACACAGCCACAGGAGGACAAGCAAAGTGTAATTTGCTTTGTGGTAAGTGTGCAGAACTGTGAAGGCTGCTTTCAAACATGAAATGCTGTAGAGCCTGATTTTTCCGAAGTGTCTAATACCCTACTGACATGTTGCTATACTGAGACTTAACAAAAACAAAACAAACAAACAAACCCCAACAGAATAGGAGGAAAAACAACCACAAAAAAAGCCACCTGTGAAAATCAGACCTCTCTTCACTGCTAGGGGCAACAGTCCACTTGCTCAACAGATCACAGCTTGGTTCCCAAATTTTAGGTCACTTCTATGACATCTTTTCACTTGTAAAATGTGGATTTGATTCAGCGCCAGTAACAGACTAGGAACTGACAGATTAAGAGCATCCTTTTAATGAGCAAAACTGAACCATGCAAAAACAACATATACCAGTGACATGACGCTGCCATGATGCATTTACACTGTCATTTTACACATTAATATAAGAAAGAAGCAACTGCAACTGGTCCTCTGATAAAAAAAAAAATGTATCAAACCTGACATCAGGAATTTGGCGCAAGCTGTTTTCTCGAAACAAACAAACCAGCCACGTTTATAGTGTTAAGTTATGGTTGTGTATAAACAGAAGTATCCAAGTGAATGTCACATTCTTCTACCCCCTATATGGTTTTGGGCTACATGGCAGCCCAACAGCTTAGTTGAAAAGTTAATTAAATGTCATCTAAAACCACTGCTCTAATTAAAAAAGGTTGAATAACCACTTTCTGTGATTTTATGGAGCATATTTTGGAACCACTGCTTTCTACAGAGCTTTTTTTTTTTTTTTTTTACAGCTTTTGGTATCACCAAAGCTTGCAGCACTGTATGCAAGGGAACATAGTGGGTTTGGCCTAATACACAGTACAGAACAGAAAATAGTATCAACTGCTACAGACTTCACCTGGGCAGGGGGGCAGTGGTGTGGTGCTTAACAGGTTCAAGAAACTTTAAAATGTTACTGATTGCTAGAATCCACTTTATCTTTCAGCAGCCTGCATTAACACCCTAGAGTGCAGGTCCTCTTATACACACCAGTAAACTACTATAGAACATTCTGACAGGGAGCACAGGGAACAGAGTAGCTCCTTCTCCAAATAGGGGGTCGGGAAGCAAGGAGGGAAGGCACTGAAGAAGGGGATTCACTTATTATCAGTAGGGCTCAATTTAAAGAAGGCAACTTCACAGGAATAAACTGCAGCAGCATTAGAACATTTTAAGATGTGACAGTCACAACAAAGATTTTAAGAGAAACTATTTTAAGAATTTACAAGGACAAGCACAGAACTGGCAAAAACAAAGGCAAAACCACAAATCATTTTAATTTAGTAGCTAGTAGCTTCCATACCAGCCAACAAAACTGACCACCATACTAGCCAAAAGTGAGAAGCATTTGGCTGCAATTACCACACAAACACAAAATACAGCTCTATTACTGAAGCCTTGGAAATTCTAATGGAAAAAAAATAAAGAGTACACAACTTGCTTCTTACCTCAACAGTATCACCAATTAAAGGCACAATATCATCCAGTATAGGTTTAAAATTCTGTTGGTCACTGATGGTCAGTTCAGCCTGTGAATCTGTTCCCTTGCCAACACTGGCCATTGTCTCTTCTTGAGGATCCAAACTAGATGCTATGAGTGCAGCAGACAATACCTCCACTTGTGCTGCAGCATATGAAAGAGAAATACATGAGACTGAACTGCAATAAAATTCTAGCAAGTCCACAGATCAACTTTTAGACAATGACTAACTGGAAGACAGGTGAAGAACTACAGGGGATGTACAAATTTAAGATTATTGACTGTTAGCAAATCCCAAACTGGAGACAATTAGTGTAAAACATAAGGAAAATTAACATTCCTTCTTTTTTTTTTTTTTTTTCCTGAGGATTCTCAACCACACTACAGTTGAACAGTGAAATTTGTCTTTAAAGCAAATACACCCCCCACACACACCCAGGAGTAAGACACTATTGTTATGGCAGGATCAGTACATATTAATGGTGCAAGTAGTCTTTGGTACTGAACAGCACATGAATGCTAACTTACTGACTGGGTCTTCTGTGGGAGGTGGGAATAGGAGAGAAAAGGGAAAAATAATTCAAATAAAGGTTGAGAACAGGTTTATTCATACAGAACAGATTTAGGTTCTAAGAGGCTGTGCCTCTACGTATACAGTCATTCATTTTTTACGTTTTTATAGTAACTCTAAAGCAGGACCTACATAGGAGGATGTTAGACCCCAGTAACTCTTTTCTGCACAGGATACTTTTAGCCTTGCATCCTCCAGAAAAATAATAAAGGTTGCACTGTTTGATGTCCTCTTATTCATCAAAAGGAAGCATTAGCACTTCAGACACTGTCATCCACTCTTTTGAAATGGATCCAGCAGTTCTGAGACTGCTCTTCTTTCCATCCCTCTGTTTACTGCTCATTAAAAAAAAAACACCTTTGTTGAGCAGTGTTCCTTGGATATAGCCTGACCCAAGCAGATCAGCTACCAGAGGCAATCTTAGCTGCAAGCGACACAGAATTCAGTGCACTCTGAGCTACCCTGCCTCCCTCGTTCTCCACTTTTTTCCAAGAGGGTAAGAAGGAATTAAATTTACCCAGCCATCCAGAAGCTCACTTTCTCATAGAATTTGTTTTTTTCCAAGGTTTTTTAAAAGCTCCTCATGAAATTAAACAATAAACAATAGCTTGTTTTTAAATCCACACTGCCATACCAAGTTAGAGAGTCTGAATTTCTCCTTCTAGTTGTTTTTGTGTTTTTTTTTTAATAGGGTTACTAACAAGGCTTAAAAAACATTTGAACTTACTTGACAGGCAAAACAGATATGCAATACATCTGTTACAAGAAGCAAAATTACAACAGCACAATCTTAGCTGCAAAAATTGGAAAACACTCTACAGGTTCACTGGTTTCTATGTAGAGTTTGATGAGCAGGAATAAAGATAATTCTTTACAACACACAATGCTAGTTCCATAAGTGCATCAAATCTCTGACAGAATAACCAAAAGACATTCCTGCTGTATTACTATAATTCACCTCAACAGGAAAAAAACATAGAAAATTAGAGACTTAAAAACAAAACCAACATCATACTAATACTTCCTCCATGAAACACACTGTGTTAGAAAACAGTTTCAATATATGTTATATTGTAATATACAATTTGCAAATACACATAGAAAAATGATGAATTTTAAAAGTTGCAAGATTAACAAAAGCTTCCTGTGACTTCACTCTTCAAGTGTTACTTCACTTACAGTAAACCTCTGTACTTTAAGGCCCATGAGAATAAACAAGATCAAGGTTAGTAAATTCCTGTAAAACTTGTAAATCAAATAAATTACCCAAGCCCATGCAAAATAGGTGGTCATTTCAGAGCACCTGCTAAGGCAAGAAATGCCTGATTTCCAGTTTATTCTCATTTAGAGAAACCAAGCAAGAAAATTAAAAAGAACTATATTGTGCCACACATCAAGAAGATGTTTTTCATTAGGACTCATTTCATGCAGGACAACTTGATGAGAAGTGCACACTCCTCTCATTTTCACTACAAAGCCAAGAAAGCTTATCCTGACTAGGTGACACATACTGCTTCAACTCTGAGTATGTATTTACTGAAAAATCCACACAGAGCTCTAAAGATTACTCTAGTAGCAAGAGTGAAGCTATCTGCAGCAGAAATTGAGAATTTTCCATGACATATTCCCCACACATGCCCCACTGTCAGTCTGCATGCTTGGACCACCACATAGGGGCTTAATGGGATGGAGACCACAAGTATCCTGATTTCCTCTGCCTGCCCTAGAGGAAGGAGATAATGACACAAACGTTCATCTTGTCAGTTTCCTGTCAATTCTACAATGCCAAGATGTGGTGATGAAGGACTGGAGAGGCCAAACTCCCAAGGATTTCACTGACTGGCAAGTATCTTCTTTGTTGAGTGCTTCTCCATAGGTCCTTGTCACACCAAGGGTGACTCTAGTGCTGTCATTTACCAAAAGGTGAATGACCCCACATCTGTAAACATCTTAAGGTTCCAGCTTAGCAAAGGAGGAAAAGAAAGAATGCATGTGCAAGTATGTGCATATGTGTGCACAGACTCTAGGTGGCTGCCTTGATACTGAAACTTGAAACAGCTTCCTAATGAGCTGTCTTCACCACCGCAGGCTCAGGTGCCAGGCCATGTCCCCTCATAATCCCATCACACAGAGACACAGTCCAAGATCTGTACTGATACCCTCCTGACTAAGGTGGCTGCTGCTGCTCCTCCTCATCTCCCACAAAGGTCTTTCCTGAAGCTAGAAGACAGGCAGACAGAAAACCATTAAAAGTACAAAAGATAAGGGGCCCTTCTCACACATGACAGGGAAAAAAGCCCTAGAGCTCTTGGGAAGCAAGGTTTTGGGAGGAAAACTGGAAGGGAATCTGCTGGCTAACCAGCTTTCACAACTACCTTCAGTAAAAATTGAAGTGTAAAGGTCAGCTATGTGCATAACACAGAACTCATGGTAAAATAAAGGTCGATGTTCACTGGACCTTAAACCACCTGCTAATTAACTCTTGCTTTGACTTTTGCTTCAGGTGAGAAGTATTTTTCAGCAAAGAATTATTTACTCTTGGCTACTGTACCTGTATCCTAACAATAACTGGCAAAACCTTTAAATTCAAAACCACACTTTATCTGGCCTTATTAAATTTCCTGGTCCTCAGGAGTTTCTGTCCTTTCAATGTGCTTTATTATTGTTTTCTGTTTCTCCTCACATTTCACTAGAAGACAATATTTACAAGTTGTATGCTCCCTTTCTTTCATGAAGAATTTGCTTTCCTTACCCTCACTTCTTACTCCAAGCCAAAAGTGCATTATTGGGCACAGAGGAGTTTCTTCTCCACTTCCTCCCCACCTACTGTTCCATTAGCACCATATTTTAGATGCTTGCCGCAGGCAGTGCTAGTAGCCTAACTTAAAAACAATTTTTGTAAGGAATGGGATCAACTGACCACACATTTAGGCTGGTTTATCCCTATCAGGTCTCCATTTGGCAAAGCAGCCTGTAACTGGCATAAACCACAGTTAACCCCAGTAACCTGCAAGTCAGGCTTTCTTACTTCCCTCAAACAACATTCAGAAAAGCTGACATTACATGATTTAGCACTTTCTATGCAGAACATCATCAGACAAATCAAGCTGAAGAAAGTGTCCCTGGAAGGAAAAATAAAGAAAAGAAAACATCTGTGGAAAGAAAAGCAACCTCTGAAGTAAGTGAAGACAGCAGCAGCCTCAGGGAGCTGTACAAAGGTGAGCTGAATAAGGACCCTCGGATCATTTTAAAAGAGCTGGCATACTTCAGAGGAATGTGCAGGTTTCCGTCTCCCAGTCTGAGACCCTCAAGGCTATGTGGCCAGTGGACTGGAAAGGTCCTATTAACAGCGATTACATACAACTGCTTGACTTTACATAGCCTGTGTAGCTCTGCTAGCCTAGGAGGTCTCTCTGATGTGCTGCTCCCAGAAGCCAGGCATACTTATGAAACCCTTCTCTACTCTTCAAGAGCTTCTAAATGGAGGCTGTGTATTCACTTCAATAATTCAGTCTGCATCAATCCTCAGACCAAATAAACTTGGCACACTTGAAGGCAAAAACACAAGACTGCAATAATAAAGACCTTACAGAAAAATGGAGAAGACTGATTAAAAATAAAATGGATAATGCATAAAATGAAAACTGTGTATCACAGTTCAATATTAAAAACAATTAAATCTGCCTCCTTATTTAGCATGTATACTAACTACAAATTAATTTCCTGATCAACAGCTTATGCCATTGAACCATCTATTTGATTATACTGTCAAGACAGGCAGGCAGAAGTTTATACTGATAACTGGATGTGTATTCATGCCCTGGGTTCAGTGTAAACTGTGACAATTCACTTTATGGAAAGAACTGTACCACCTTTAAACATTTTTACACAAATGAAAGTGCCCTTTTAGTTAATCATCCATTTTCATAATTAAATCAAAATAGATACAATCTCTTTAAGGACCAGGAGAAAGTAGTACTTCTGACTTTTAAAATGACTGAAAGGTTAAAACCCACACTGCTAAAGCAACATATCCATACCTCCGAACACTAAAAATGCTTCAGTATCTTTACTATACCTTTAACATCTGGATCGTCCATATGGGGTTCCAAATTTTCTATCATTTCTTCCAATTCTTTCCTTTTTGTCATAGGAATGTTTGAAGATACTTGCATAGTGAGTTCCTGAATTTCTCTGTCAAGTATTATCTCAGAAGTCTGCTGAAGCTCAAGGTCAATATCTATTTCAGGAAGTGGAGTCCTCCAGAAATGGAAAGAGTTGTACAATTCCTGCTCTGAAAGAGAGGTTTCCTGTGAATTCAGCCTGGCCTCCCGCAGACCTGCTGTACAGCAATGAGAACTGCGCTCGTTCTCATCAGCCATTTCCCCACAAGATTCTGAGGACAAAGTGCAATGGAAGGATGACTCAGTCTGGAAATCACTTTCCCTCTGGGAGTGATTTGACACTGTATTTTGATCTTCCATGGCATTTTCAAGTTTTGTTGCAAAATCATCGTTATCAACATGTGAAGACAGATCCTCTGTCCTGTTGTGCTCATCCTCTGTTGTAACATCTTCTGTAGTCCTGACTTGCTCACTGTTGAGTGCCAAAGCAATTGAACATTTAAAAACCAAAATATACTCATTGCAAACAGATGCTCTTGAGAAGTCACACACATGCTATCAGCTTGCTATTTATGAAACTAGATTTACTTATAGCATGGCAAAATAAATCACAGAATTACAGAATGGCTGAGGTTGGAAGGGCCCTCTGGAGGCCATCTTGGCCATCCTCCCTGTGGAAGCAGAGCCACCCAAAAGCAGTTGCCCAGTGCTTTTGAATACTTTGGAGGATGGTGACTCCACAGCTTCCCTGTGCAATCTCTGCCCATGCTTGGTCAGCCCTCACAGGTGTAAAAAAAATATATTAAAAAATTATATATATACTTTTTTTCCCCCCGATGTTCAGAGGGAACTTCTTGTGTTTCAGGTTGTGTCCACTGCACACTGTTCTGGCACTGGGCAGCACTGAAAAAGCCTGGCTCTGTCCTCTTTGCAGCCTCCCTTCAGTGTTTCTACATACTGATAAGGTGCCCCCTGAGCCTTCTCTTCTCCAGGCTGAGCAGTCCCAGCTCTCTCAGCCTCTCCTCATAGGAGAGACACTCTGGGCCCTTCAATACCTTTGTTGGACTCTTTCCGGTATGTCCACTTGCACTGAGGAGCCCAGAACTGAATCCAGCACTCCACCTGTGATCTCACTAGCACCAAGCAGAAGGGAAGAATCACCTCCCTCGACCTGCTGGCAACACTCCTCCTCATGCAGCCCAGGATACCACCAGCATTCTTTGTAGCAAGAGCACATTGCTGACTCATGGTCAACCTGGTGTTCACTATGACCCTTAGGGCCTTTTCTGCAAAGCAGCTCTCCACTCGGTGAGACCCCAACAAGCACTGGTGCCTGGGGCTGTACCCTCCCAGGTGAAGGACTTTGCACTTCCCCTTGTTAAACTTCAACAGGTTCCTGCCAATCCACTTCTCCAGCCTAAGGCCCCTCTGGAGGGCAGTGTGACCCTGTGGCACATCAGCCACAATTCCCAGTTCCCATCATCAGCAAACTTGAGGGCACACCCTGCTCCACCATCCAAATCAATAATGAAGACGTTAAACAGGACTGCACCCAACACTGACCCCTGAGGTGCATGACCAGTTACTGGCTTTTAACTCCATGTCGCTGATCAGCGCCCTCCCGGCCCAGCCATTCAGCCAGCTGTCAATCCACCTCACTATCTCCTCATTCACCCATACTTCATCAGCTTCTCTATGAGGATCTGATGGGAGACCATGTCAAAAGCCTTACTGAAATCTAGGTTGTCTATATCCACTGCTCTGGCTTCTTTAAGTCAGTCTTTTCATTATAGAAGGTATATCCTAAGGTATCTTAAGTTACTGAATAGTCATGTCTTTTCAGTATATAACTGAAAATTTTGGCAGCCTGTGAAGCAAGATGAGAAGTTCCAGATCTTTCCATTTACCAAGATAAATACACAATTCATACAGGAAGGTTAATTTTCTTAAACTTGCAGTTCATACAGAAGAAAAACAAAAAGAGTAAAAAATAATTTGTAGATTTAGTAAATTCTTTACCTGTTTTCCTGCACAGAACCACCACCTTCTGGGCTTTTACCATCTTCTTCTTTGAAGTACTGGCCACTGCTGGATGGATTAGCAAAAGTTGATATGAAAGGCCCCAGAGACTGAAAAGCGGCCTGGCGGACCTAGTGGAAAGGGTCCACAAGATGGAAAAAAAAAAAGAGTTATTTATATATATGAATCAAGTCTGCCCTATAAAACATAAATGCCCACTACTAGGAACTGGAAGGGCCATAAGCCTACTGAGGAAAGCAACAGCAGAGGCTCTTGTCTGGAAAGAGTCAGTCAGTCATGTACATAAAGTGCTAGGTAAAAAAAAAAGTTAAGAATAAGCAGGGTAAAAACAGCTAAATCACAGTAATTAGGTTGAGAGGCCTATTTCCCACAACCAAAGAAATCATTATTATTTAGAAAGCAGAAGCAGGAAAATTGAAAGCTCAGCTGAGAATTTTAACAACTTGAAAGGATAAAAATTATGTGCAGTGAACAGACATTTCACTACCGTAAGTCTGACTGATGATAAGCTCTGCGTTTCTTTCCATTTCCTATCTGGCCATGTTGTTCATTTGTTCCTCCTTTCTCCTACTATTTATTCTTCTCTTCCCAATAATTATCTACTTTTTTTTTTTATTTGCTTAATTCTGCTGGGCTATAAATTGCATGATTTTCCAGAACCCATGAGCTCATGCTCCTGTGCAAAAGATCTACTAGATCTAGTTTTGGATCTCACAAGTCATCTGTGCAATAGAAAAAACTTAACATGGTCTGAGGACAAAAAAAAACAACCAACCAATGAAATAAAAAAAAACACAAAAATGAAATTAAAAAACACAACACCAAAAAAGACCCCACCGACAACCAAACAATCCCAAGCCACCATACACACAAAACCCAACTCAAAACCAACCAAACCTAAAACCAACAAACACCACCACCACGCTCCACTGACCCGCTGCTCCCCAAAACAAGAGGCAGTGGTAGGGAACCTCAAGAAATACAAATGCATCACATATAATTGTCCAAGTTTGTTGACGATTTTCAGCAATATTGTCACAGGCAGTTCCCGTAGCTAAGAAAACTACACCCCTGACAGTTTTTCTGTTATGCTGCAGTGAAAACGTGAGGGACTTCCTACACCCACTGACAAACTAAGCAGTCTGAGAAGAATTTTGCTTGAGGCGAGTGAAACAAATTGTGTTATCCACACCTATGGGGAGAAGTTTTATATGGACTATCAGTAAAATCCTTTACATATGACAGCTAGTCAAGAAATAAAAAGCAATTCTTACCCATCGTGAAGGATCACTAATCAAATTAATAAAAAGGGTTGACAATTTTGTCCTCCGGACTTCCTGTGATGTTGCACAAGAAACTGCCATGAAGCATTCAGCACAGGCTTTCCTAACTCCCCACACATTATCAGAGCAGAGCTGGAAAAACCTCGGCAGCTGTTAGGAACATAGTGAGTAAATTTGCAAGTCTTAGCAGGCAGTACTTGTTTAGAAGCAAGTTCTTTTTTCACATTCATCTCCTGCATCTGGTTCTCTCTCCTCACACTCAGATACATTAGTTTAATATTTGCAAGACAAAGAGCACACATTCAGTAGCACCACCCTTCTAATCAGTTGATCTCATGTTACTTATGGATACAGGTAAGGACAATTCACCTGTGTGAAGAAGAGCAAGAAAGTATTATTTTTCAACCTCCTTTTATATATATATGTGTGTGTGTGTATTTGTAAGAGCCTCACTGAAATGCAAAAGAGCATCTTCAGAAAGAACAACCCTTTCTTTTCCAACTTCTCATTGTTAGATTTATCAATCTCTGTCACCACCTACCCTATAAAGGCAGGACCTAAATGCATAAAGGAACAGGGAAATGAGAAAAACACTACATTTGGTGCACAAGCAAACATGCCTGAACAGACCAAGGGGTTTACTAATAAAACTGAAGTATTCTGAAGTTGGTCAGGTGCTTGGGTTTGTTGGAAATGGTAGCAGTAAGGACAAAATGATGGACAGTGCAGGTGAAGCAAAGACATGCAGGTCATCACATGGCTGCCTTCATTTTCAGTAGGCAGTGTTGAAAGTAATACAACTGTTGCTACAGCTCTATTGATCTTCAGCTGTTGCTACTTTCTGCAGCAAAGCTTTCTGGACTTTGCTCCTGATTAAAAAGCATTTATGTTATAATCTGAAATTTCATCTAAAGCCATTCAGCTTCCTCCTCCCCCTCCACTTTGGTGTTTTTTTTTTTTTCCTTTTAATAATACAGAAAAGGCAGAAAATGGCATTTTCTGTTATGGAAAGAGATCCCCAACCATCCCAGCCACATTACTGCTTTCACATAAAATAACTTTTTTATTTCATAGTTTAACTGCACACTCTACAAAGTTTTAATCCAAATTTATGACATATATAACTAAAAGATCATTTGTGGGAGAGAAATCAATTTACATCCCAAATTACAATGTGTGTAAATCTGCACAATGATACTTCATTATCAAATGGCTTGAATCACACAGTACCTAGGGAAAAATGTAGCAGATGCTGTAAGAAAGTAAGAAGTGCCCTGAGGGTCACACTAGGCCTACCTGTCCCAATACCACATCTGCAAAATGACACAGAGCCTTTTTCAAAGTCATGCATCGAAGTCCTTCACTAATCCATGGCACTCACTCAAAGTCTTCTGGCCCTCAACAAACTCACTGTTCACGTCCCCAAGAGGAAAAAGTTGGAAGAAGGAGCCCAGCAACTGTCAGGGCGATTTCTGCTCCCTAGCCCTGTAACGCCTCTAAGCCTATGAACACCCACCAGCTCCTTTGACACACCAGGAGAATGGGGGGCACTGCTAAGGATCCTCTGCTTACTACTCCCTGCTCCATCCAGTTCCCTTCTTTTCCATTTTCAATTTGTATCTCTTCCCTTTACTTCATTTGTTATTGCCCAGATTGATTTCTTTTCTCTGCCTTTCTTTCTCTTTCCCTTCTTCCCAGGAGGTCTGTGAGGCTTTGTTAGAGTCAGGAAAAGTTACTTTAAAAGATTAAACCAATGAACAGCAGCATTAAGTAATGCCATTTAAAAAGAGAACATATAAGCCTCACCACTTCTAGCAGTCTATGCCTACCATGCTCCTCCTGTATCTACAATCTCTCACTGTATTTATGGACAGTAGAAGACACATTTCTGCCTACTTCTTGCCTAATATATTTCTGAACTTGCAAATACTACTCTGAGCCTCCACCACCCAAACTATTTTCTTCAGTCTGGTTTAACTCTTCTCCCAGCTCTAAAACTGAGTACCCCTTAGCTCTAGACTGTGTGACTTGGCAAGTAAGAATGGTGTATTCATAGTAACTTTGAGATTTTGTAAACGTCACTCATAACCTCACATCAGCAAAACTGAAGAGTCCCTGCTCGTTTAGTCTCTTCTTACTAAAGCAGTGCAGTAGTTGTTCAATCATTTTAGCTGCCCTTCCCCTGTACCTTGTCCTGCTCCAGTACTGACTTATATTAAAAAGTATTAAAAAACAGCTTACCAGCATTTCTTCGGTGGCTTGCTGCCCAACCACGCTGCAGATATCCCCAAAATTGGCTGCACATACCTTGCAGACAAAATGCAAAAGGGTAACCAAGACTGTAGTTTTAATACAGCAAACAAAAATCAAAGCAAAAAAATAAACAGCTTCTAAAAACATAAACCCAGGTTTCAGCATAAACTCAGCATCAGCTACCTCCCCATTCCATCAGTTCCCATGGTTAAAAAGAAAATTAAAAATTGTTTTCTTCATTTCAAGCTTAATCAGCCTTTTTTAATCATGAAAGAACCATCCCAGAACTTAAGTGAAAGGGAAGAATAAAATGTGTTCAAACTGCTCTCAGATTAAAGAATACAAGAAGTTATCATGGAAAATAAGCTATGCAATTGCAGGGTGAAACCAACACACAGCCTCAGCACCTAAATACCATGACGGAGTATTGGTTTATTTCATCTTAACGAGCATCTTTCATCTTATCTGCAATCTACCATATAAGCTCAGGTGGCTGATGTTGTATCAGTTACAGCTGGTTCACATTTTCATAACCATCTACACAATCATAGGACAAGCAGATTCTTTCTTTATTCCTGATAATAAAGGTAAGAACTTTGGAAAAAAACTCAGTGTCAAATATAAAATCTGTGGAAATGCGAGGTACAAAGAAACTCCATAGCTTTCATTTATGCATGTCACAAATGAGACCTAGCAGGAAAAACCCATTTAGCCAAATGCAAGTTCCAAGTTCATGACATTCCTTTCACAGACAATCCAGACCAAATGCTGATAACTCATACCTTACGAACATGAAACATTCTGCAGTCACAGCACATCTCGCAAAACCTAGGAAGAACAAGTCTTTCTGTGATGTCCTTTCCTACCATGGAGGCCATTTTGCACATTATCTAAAGGCAAGACAGACACTAATCAGGGATGCTTGTACAACACAAAATTCTGTGTCAGTTAAGCAGAGGCTTTTTATGTTTACTTTTCATTTGTATGGACATAATGTTATTGAAAATTCTTTTCTCTTTAATACCAAATGGATGCGCAACTTGGAAACATGCTACCATGACTGGAATATCATGCATTCAAGCAAACTTTATACTGTGTGATTTGGTACTGGTGTTACTTACAGCCACGGCTTCTGTCTTCACATCGTCATTGCTGTCTGGAGCTGTCAGATCTATCAGAACAGGGCATACTTTGGTTTCTACATCGTATCTCTCTATGAGCTCTTGCTCCAACAGAACTAACAATGCTGCCTGGCTTGTTTTTCTCACCTATCATGAAAAGACAAAAGAATGAAGGAATTCAAAGAGAGGGGTTTTTTGTTTGAATAAATGCCCTGTATTTTGGAAGCTGTACCTATATACTGCCACACACCTATACTAGTCACACTCTGCAAGAGGACAAATGCTCCAAAAGCAGTTCTGCAAACACTTCATGTTTGAAACAAACTATGTTTGAACTGAAGAGCAACTGCACATTATAAACTAAGGCAGTGCTGTTATAAAAATGCCCACCTACATACTTCCGAAAACAGAGGACAGCAATGTCAAAAAAAGTAGCCACAGCAGAGTTCATGAAATCCATAAAGCGAAGCAGGACAACTACCTAGGAATAACAAAGTTTTAAGGAATGTGAATTTTAAACAAATCCTCTTTTTCTGAGATCAAAGTGTTCAGCTGACACTGAATAACTGTGTTTATTTCAAACATATTTGAAATGCTGAGACACTATTTTGTTCAGTTGTATCTGGGGAAAAAGAACAAAGCCTGCACAAAAATAAGATAGCCATTAATAATTGACTTTGTACATGGCAACCCCTGCCTCTCAAAAAAAAAGGAATTTAATCAGAAGAGAAAGCATTACATATAGCAAGAGACTACATACTGCAATGCAGTAATTTTGAAAACATCTTTGAGATCTTTGTTTCTGAGCAAACCAACCAAATGAACTATGGAGTATCAACAGAGGTTAAGATGATGAAAAGAATCACTGAATCTGCTAGCAGGAGAATGTCAAGCACAAGTATGGTTGTTATACAGAATCAGCAAAACAGCTAATTCATGCATAAACTCATGTATATTACTAAGAAACATAGGTTTGGGTATGTATTTTTAATTATGGAAAATCTGGGAAAGGCAAGGGAAAAGAGGTAACACTGAAGAGGCCCTAAATATTTTAAAATAATGTATTACCTAGAAGTAGTCCAGTCTGAAATGATGCAGAAAAGCCTACAAAAAAAGCTTTAGGCAAGCTAACTCACACATGCAAAGAAACAAAACACGAAAGTTCAATCCCAAAGACCATTGAATTGATACACAAATAACTGGTCATGAAGGTACATAATGGTGTTAAAAAATGAATTATATTGAGAAGTCAGGTTTTTGTGACCTACTGTTACTTTTTGCCAGAATTTAAATTATGTAAGCTTATCAAAATGACTGTTTGGTTTTGCCCATGAGAATATAATACCAGAAAAAAGGGCCCCAAATCAGAACAGATCATGTCTGATGAAAAAAAAATGTTGGAAAATTTCTTTAAGTAAAGTTCAGAGTGCCATGTATTTCATGTCCATTCAAACTTTTTACCCCAAAATACGACACAATCATATGGTGATCTGTTACTTGAACAGAGCATCACATCAGGTGCATTCAACTAGCAAATAAACTATTTGTAAAAGATACTTACCTGATTATTCTGGTCTGCGAGGTAACGCACCACTATAGGCAGTAAGTATTTGGAAAACGCATATGGGATTGAAGGTCTGTTCTCTTGACAGAACATAGCAATATGAGGCACCTGTTCCATTAGTTCTGCCCGCACTGTTGGCTCTGTCAGGGTCAAAATAAAACACAAAAAAAAGGCACAATAAGTGTTTACAAGCATAGTGCTAGAATAAGATGGTTCTGTACATACAAAGTACGTTCTCAAGGGCTCATGTCAGTGTGTTTCTATCGAGGTTCGTTTTGACAGGCACCATCTTTTGTCAAAACTAGGTACAACGGCACTCTGTACTGCTAAACTACTAAAGGGACAGGTCCGACATTCGCATTAATAAAAACAAGTCAAAACGAAGAGAGCAAACCATCAAACATTATGATATCATAATCTGTCTGAACTCCTTATGAGCATCCCTTACTTTAAAGAAACCTGCTAAGCACAAAGTAAACCCAAAATTGATACCAGTGAGAAGAAATGAGCTGAGGGGGACTCCTTGTCACAATCTCTCACACAACCAAAGGAGATCAGCTGTTTTCAAGACTAAAGTTGGCAAAACCACCTATTTTCTTCCTATATGGGATTCTGGTCCTCTTATCTGACAAGGCCTAGCTTCTTCACTTCTGGAAGAGGAACTTGAAACGTGCCAGAGAAAGTAATCCTTTTACACCTCAACATGGTTTTTCCATCTGTGTGATAACCTGCCCAAAAGATGGTTAAGCTAAGAGGCCTTGAAAACACCCTCCATTTGCAGCTGCATAGCAGCCAACACAGGGCACAGCAACTACATACAAGAGTCCTTCCTTCCTGAGATGGAGAAAGTCATCATCACTGCTGATAAGACTGTGCACAGCCCCTTACCCAAGAGCAACTCTTTCGAAATGGCTGCAGATGGGAAACAGCAGAATGACGAACCATCAGGCTGGGCAAGGAGGGATGGATGGCTGAAAGGCAAGTGACAAGGAGATAAGACTAGCAACTGAAGGTAAAGGAGACTGGAACTTGCTGGATAAGAAACTGGAACCAGGGCCCAATGCCAGGGCTGGAGGGAATCGCTTCCATCTTTCCCATAAGGCTGCTATTTCAAGACATGCCCAGGACATGATCCTGGCTGGTAAGGGTACAAGATACCCATGATAAGGGTACAAGAGGCTTCTGTCACAACACTTATCACTAGGAATTAACTCTCACTTCTTAGGACTTCTGCCTCATTTCTTGCAGCAGACAGACAATGACTTGCGGGCAGGGGAGGACAGAGGGAAGAGTGAGGAAGATAAATCTGGCTGAGGCTGCATGTTTGGCAGCAGTGCTTCTTAAATTGTTTCCGAATTTGCTTCAGGCAGTTCCCACTCTCCCAAACCCAAAAATCGTGGCTTCCATTATGCCAATGCAACTGTTTGTGCAGCCAGACAACAAACCATATCAAAGAACTGATCTAGCTGACACAGCTTTTGCCCCACCACAGCAACGTGATTAAACAGCAAGAACAGACATATCAGATTGGTTCCCTGTGCAATCACACATTTCCCCCATGTAGCAGAACTATCTGATGACAGAAGCAAGGCAAGTGGTGGTAAGAGAGGGTGCTGGGACTGCTTACTGCGATATTACCAAAACAGATTATCAAACAGAGTGAAAGAAGCAAAACGCTGAGAAAACCAATTCATTCCTTTGCCTAGCATGAAGATGTGCAAAATACTCAAACCAGACTCTTCAGAGAGTAACTGCACACTACCTATTTGACTGCAGTCAGAATTTTGTGTCATCATGGCTGAATACCACCACTGCGATCAAAGCCAACAAGAACTATGTATTAAGCATATCAAGAGCTATGTATAAAGCTTCAGACAACAGACACTCAAAATGGGCAGACTGTTTTGACTTTGATACCTCTACAGTTTGTCCACCCCTAGTAAAGTAATGGCAACATTTCCTTTCCCCAAATTGCCTGGGCTTGCTGTGAAACTGAATTCATAAATTTCTTTATGAAGCACTCCAGTAGGACAGCAATGAGTACCAAAAAGATAAGATCCTTGTTTCTTCAGAACAGGGTTCATCTATTATGCAACACTTTAGACAGCAGCCACACCACCTGACAATACGGAAGAGCTGCTCATGTAAAGTGAGCCCCCTTCTTCCTGAGCTGCTAAACAAGCTCTGGCTTTGTGAGGAATACAGACAGACGAGATGATGCAATTAAAGATTTGAAAAATTCATGCTCAGGAAAGAATTAGAACTGTAAAGTCACCTTAGTTCTTACATTCCCTAACTTCTAAGTACATGGCTCTATGATCTTACTAAGGCCAATTGAAACCAACAAACAAATGAGCACTGTGTATGTAACTGGCTATGTAACCCAACACCATAATTCACTATCAAAAAGGCATTTGTGCTGTTCTGGGGAATTACTGCTGCTATGCAAGAACCTTAACCTTAAGCTTACCAATTTAGATAAGAGCTCAATTCTTCCAAATGCTGAAGCGTATGTTCCAGTGTGCACTGAATAGAACTTAATCTTGCAGTCTGATGGGGTTACAGTACAGCTTTTCCTTGCATTATGTTTCCTAAAGATCCAAGCAACAATGCCAAAAATTTCCACTAAAGATACAGCAATTTCTCATTCCCTTCGTACATTCCTCAGCTTTGCCTTTAGCTTAGACGGGTGGCAGATCCAAGTAGATTCCAGCAGACTTCAACACAAGACAGTGTCTGCCATTTCAGTTTAAACTTTCTTGTTGTTTGTAACAAAGTTTCTGGTTTTGTCATCAACGCAGTGAACAGAGCATGGTGGTTATCAGTTAAAATAATTACACACAGCTTCTTAAAGCATAAACTCATCCAGCTGGGGAACACATCTGGATTATATATGTTTTGCACTGTAAAATACAGTCAGGACCAGGCCTTCACACAGTATAAACAAAATCTGGGTGGAGAATTTTGCTCCACATCAAGACAGAAAGTTTCTATTTTAGGCACACTGGAAAAATCACTGGGTACAACTAGGTTCTCCATAGCATTTGCTTGGAACAGTATTTTTATGTTTGGCAGAGGAAGTACTTTTAAATGCTGCTCTTTTCAAGCTACCTCCTGAAGGTACGAGTCTGTGCCTTAAAGTAACAGGCTACAAGAAAAAAAAAAAAATGCTTCAACTTGCCAAAACAAAAAAATGTGGAAAGAAATAGTAATACAAAAAATAGATCTCAGAAGCAAAGTCATCCTTGTTTTCCTCAGTCACTAGGCACTTTGTTTGATTCTAGGTCTTGTGTATTCCCTAGATACAGAATTATACTGAAGTGATGTTCAGAAAACAAGCAAAATTAGGAGAATGATAGAAGAAAATTAAAACAGACTTCCATTTCTTCTGTTTGTGAAATAACTTTGAAAATCAGTTGCTAGAATAAAATGACATAGTTCTATTTCCAGACAACATGAAGCCAGCAATATATTCCAACCAACATCTCCAGAACCTGGGCAGACTCTGATCTGCACACACCAACCTTCAGTTTTAGACATTTCACAAATCAACTTCCCAAACTGACGTCAAAATCATAGAAGTAAATTAACTGTTCCTTCCTCATCCATGGAAAAACACTTGGATTTCCCCTACAGTTTCACACCATCTCTCATGTAAGCAAAATGCCACAATATTCATTGAGCTACTCCTAGCACATATATAGGAAAGCTAAGTAAGTGTAAGTGTAGTAATGTTTTTCATCCCTGCTGAGTCTCTGAGGAAGTAAAGCACCACAGTTAGCTGTATACTGAAAATTCAAAGGGGATTATTGCAGAGCTGCACAGTGTAATACCAACTAATTGCTCTAGAACAGTTATTTGTAAGTGAAGCAATTATTCCAGAGCCAGCTCACAACTAGATTTATTTCACAACAGGTTACTCTGCAACAGTGCACAGTGTTTAGAAGAAATTTTGCAAAGCTTTCATTATCTCAGAATGACCATTCTGGAATACAAACAGAAATTTCCCGTAACATTTTTGTGTTCTGAAAGTGTATATGAAAAACAACTACTGGTGATGTTAATGCTGTTTTAACCAACAATTTTGATGAATGTTTTAAGTACACCTGAGTATTAGTAATATTTGTTCTTATTAAGGGTTTTGAAAAGTTAAGGTGTAAGTGCATCATTTTGCATTTACACTTCCATTCTTTTGAAAACAAAAATTAATCTGGTGAAAGGCAAATTAAAATATTGACTCATATGTTCTAGAGAAACAAGCAGTGCAGAAGACACCTTTATGCCCCCCTCCCTGTAAAGATCCTCACTTCTGCATTCAGCCTGAGTATAAGGTCCACAGCATACCAAGATGCCTACAGCATGAGCAATAGTATGGGATTTGTATACATGTCCATTCTCAAACAATGTAATTTACATGATCAAAGACAAAGTTTGCACAAATTCTTCAGTTTGTCAACTCAACCTTTATCCATCCACTTCTTTCCTGAATGAAATTTTCCTTTCCCCCTTTTTTTTCCTTCTAGTGTCATCCTTATTCTCGACTTCCTCCATTTCCCATTTCATCTGTCCTTCCAACTTCCCTACCTTTTTGAAGACAAAAGAAAATCTAGGCAAGCAAAATGCACTATAACCAGAACCTGTCTCTTTTAGCTTAGGAATCCATCGGAAGGACTGATGTGTCCAGAGTGTGTGCTGCTTCAGTAGTCAGGTTCTTTACTCTTACTAATCAGAAACAGACTTCATTACTGACTGGCAGAGCGAGGAGTGAAATACAGACTAATGAGAGAGGGGTAACGTCACCATTAGTCATCCATCAGATGAATGGAGAAACAAAAAAGGAAAAAAGGATCACATCAAGAAAAGGAAAATGCATAGCTGAAGATAGAAGAAGTGGTATGGAAAATACTTCCACACCATTATGGAAAATTCCCATTAATATTGCTTACCTATCAGGATTTTGTTAAATGCAATGCTGTAATATGTGCTATTTGACAGGCATTGTTATCTCTCACTATGCCAACAGCAATTGAAATGGTCTTACTAAGTTAAGCACTCTATTAAGTAATTAAGGTCATGAGGCCATCCACATTAAGCCTGATTACACAGCTTCAAAACTTAATGACCAATTAGTCTAATAATTGTTTTTAAATTCAGTGAGTTTTGCAAACTGCATTCACAACTGATTCTATGCAGTACAGAGACTATTGGTCACTCAGGAGAAAAAAACCCTAGTTTATATAGAATCAAATAAACACTAGTCCTCTAGGAAGTCACTTTCCCCCTCCCCCCCATCATTCTTGCAGTAATTCTGCTATGGCTAACTTTCAAAGCCAGTTAATCATACCTGTGCACACATGATGAAGCCTTCTATCATGCAAGTCATTCACAGGCTGGTACCAAAAAATAGTTTGCATGATACTAATTCACTTAAGTGAAAAAGACAGACATAAGGCCCTTGTTCAAGCTCACATGAAGTCTGTGGCTAGTCTACATTTGAGAATGAAGAAGGCCCAGCTGTTTTAACACAAAGATAAGCATTTTATCTCTAACAAGGATTTATGTGGGATAAGTTAAGATTTGCCAAACATTGGGCTTCTATGCCAAGCTGATTCTTAGCTTCTATAGATTCAAAGACACCACAAAAACATGTAAGTGGGAAACCATACCTAACATCCCTAAAGAAACAGAGAAATTACAAAGTGATTGAACAGCAGATTCAAGAGCAATACAAGGTATGTCAGCTGTAGCTATTCCAGAGAAATCACTACCAAAGTCAGCAGGGAAGTCCAGAGTTCTGAAGGACTGAGAAACATCCACACCCCACAGCAAAATCAGGCTTGGCAGCAACACACAACTACAGTAGTTAAGAAAACTACCAAAGAAAATATGCCTTTCAAACAACTGAGATTTGGAGAGAAAGTTTCTCTGGGAAGTAAGTGGGTTGGAGGCAGCAGATTACTCCCCAGCTGCGACTGACTGGTTTCCTCCACTCATCAGCAATTCTGTGCTGCCATTTACATACAGCAGGACATGACACCAGAGCACAGCAATTCCTGCGTTCCATCAACACTTGGAGCAACTCACTTCCAGTATCACCTTAAGTGGGTATTTTTTCCACAATAGAAACATACTAGTGATCTGAAAGCTGCAAAACCACATGTAACCTAGAACTAATTCACTGGAAAGAGTCCAAACTGCCCTGTCAGGAGAAGACCCACTTTATATAATTTGTATGTGCAGTTACACAATGGTAGTCAGAACTGTCTTTCACAAAATACGTTTCACTACAACTCATTGTGCATCCACCTGCAACCTGCACACTGACCTTTCATAGATATTAAAGCATCACTTAGCATTCTTTCAAGTACAGGCAACACTCAGTTCTTCTCCCCAAAAGAAACCTTCATAAATTAGCCATATTAATAGGACACTATTCCAAGAGTCCACATGAGTTTCCACCAAAAGCTGTTTGTGTGAGCATTTTTTTGTCAACAGTTTTTTTTAAAAACGGCTTTAGAGCTGGTATTTTCCTTTGCCACCATGCCTCAAAAAATGTAAGAAAGTAAGGTCTTGGCTAGCCAATTGTTATGTGAAGTTCTGTGTCAATCATACCAAGCCATAGTCTCATGATTTTTTGTACCTCCCCTCCTGCAATCGTGTATTTGAACACAGATCTTTTTCTAGTAAAGATTAATTTCTATTGCACATTAATGCAGCATTTAGCGCAACAGAGAGGACATGTAGCTTTCTAAGTGTTACTGCAGTATATGAAGAATAAGAGTAATTACTGTTTTGAAACTTTCTTGCTCTCAAACTAGAAATGGCTGTCTCATCGTAGCCACAGCTTATTTAACAAAAAACCCCAACACCAAGCAACAACTGAAAAAAAAAAGCAGCTAAAAAAAAACCCCAACACAAACACAAAACAACCAACCCAAACCCTAAAATGACCTAAACATGTTTCTTTTTCAAGCAAAGACCACATCTGAATGACATCAGCCCAACTACAGGACTTCTGAAGTTGTAGGCCAACGGACTGCTTATTTCTAGTTCACTGCTGTACTTGTATTTTAGATAACAGCAGCAGTAGCACAGAGAGCATGGGTATTGTGCAAGACTAATGAATATCACCTATTAGAAACAAGACGACCAGTACATAGTTTAGTTTGACTTCCCAGCAGTTTGTATTTGCCCACAGAAGCTGTGGCTGCCCCATCCCTGGCAGTGTTCAAGGCCAGGTTGGTTGGAGCTTTAAGCAACCTGGTCTAGTGGAAGGTGTCCCTGCCCATGACAGGGGGCTGGAACTATATGAGCTTTACGATTCCTTCCCACCCAAACCATTCTGTGAATTTATGATTATTTATTTACGAATTTAAATATGATGACTGGACTCCAGGATGACCATACAGGTATCCGGCTCTAACCAAGCAAGTCAAAACAGAGATATTTTGTTTTCTTGTTCCAAATTCAGTTGTTTTGTTGTTTTGATTTGGTTTTTTGTTTTACAGAACAGGTCAGAAAAAGGTATCATAAATGGTAAAAAGCATCAGATAAAAATTAAAACCAAGCCTAGTAATAGCAACCTTAACCAAAATCCCCAAACCCCAACACCCTCCCCCCCCCCCCCCCAAAAAAAAAGACAACAAAATCCACCGGGCTGTAGTTTGAATAATAGTCAAGCGTATGTATTAGTGTACAAAGCAGATCTAGCTCTCTAATGAATTTTCACATGGTTTAAGACACAAGGATATTCTAATAACCTGTCTTACAGAAACAGGCTAAGTCAAATACTGCAACTGCTCGAGGCACAAGACTCACAGTTGAGTTTACAGAAACTTAATTTGCGGGGCAGCTGCAGAATCCAGTGCTACTAGTTTGGCAGATCTGAGACAACTTCTACAACGCAGGAAAAGCCTGAAATGCTGCTTTTACTGACACTGAGAAAATATCAACCCTGGCTAAAAGTGTACTCCACCCCTGTTAAAGGAAACAAATGGATTTCGGCTCAACTCTTGGTTTTCATTACATTTCTAATCCAAGCAAACTTCAATTTCACACACTTGGTCATCAATGAAAAGCCTACAGCTACAAAACTGCTTCACAAGGCCATTTCCCCCTGGGGACACAGCTGTCCTATTTTCCAAACTTGAAATAAAGCTTCAGAAAGTTTCTGATGCTCAAAAACGTTAACATATACAGATTTTGAAGCAGAGCTTTGCTAAGAAAGCACTCTAGAATCAGTAGCATGCCACTGTTGTCAATTAAAGACACATTTAATCCTAACTGAATAGTGACCATTTTTCCTCTTAAAGAATCCTTGGAGAGATACTCAATACAATTGTGTACTGCTTACAATAGGCTATTTTTCCTGGCTAAACAAGGACATTCCCTCAGAAAAGTAAAAATGTGTGTTTTAAATTGTCCTGGGTTCAGCTGTAGCAGCAGCAGCTGTAGCAGCACATACATAACTGCTACAGTTGAACCCAGGACATAAAGGAAGACAATAATGACAGAATAACAGAAATCAGCAGAATACTTTTTTACTCTTGGAAAGCATTATGTTCTGCAATCCCATAAGGGAGAAAAACTAACAGACATTAAACTGAAGAAATGTTTTCTTCTCATACAGGATTTAACACAAATGTCTCTCCACAGCACTTCTACAATGACAAAAAAAAAAAAGAACTTCTGATCTTCTGTGATGTTTTGCTGCTGAAGCCTTCCTTCTTCCTTCAGGTGCTTAAACTGTATCAGCTTTGTTGAAATCAAATCCTTAATTCTTTCTAGAGCATCTTCAACCTGGATTTTTTTTTGCAGCTATTTTTCCCTTCACCCACTCTCCCACCACTTTTTAAACACTCATTTTCTTTTACTTTTTTTTTTTTCTTGTCCTGCTTTTGCCTTTTATTCCAAGCACCCAGTAGTCTCAATATACTCACAAAGGCAAAAGGCAAAAGCCCTTCTCTATCTACAGAGCCCTCCTAACTCACTGCTTGTATCTGCATCTTGTCACCAATTTCTGCTGCCTCTCTTACCTTCCCACCTGGTCGCCCAAAAGGGACCAAGAGAACAACTTCAGCATTTAAATTCTATCAAAACTAATCGAAGTTTTGCACAATGTTTTTCAAGATTCTTATCAAGATAGGAAATTTTCACAACCTAAAATAATCATGCAGATCTGCTAGGTAGCTGAAATACATAATTAGTTATTAAAAAATGTACTGATGGAAAGTCGTAATCCTACATTTTGAAGGGGCTTAATTCTCTTGAGAAAAATAGTACAGAAAAAGTCATCTTGGGGGGGGGGATGATTTACCAAAATTAAATTTTACAGTATTTTATTGCATTTCAGAAGCCCAGTTTGAACATCAAAAGATGAGAAAGCACATACTGGTCCTGTGCTGAACACAGGTTCAGCAATTCTGACTCTCCCTCATAAAACCAGGAAAATGTTTAATGCTACCTACCTGAATCATCAGCTAATCTGCTGATTCTCTCCAACACAGCAATACAATCTCTCTCATCATCACTGACTTCCTTCAAAGTGTCCAGCAAACTTCGAGCCACCATTTGCCTAGTTTACGAGAAAGATTAAAAATTAGCATTATTTGTGTCCAGAAATACAGCCAAAACCAAAAAGTTGTGCAATCATACAAGTTTCTTAAACTAAAAAGTAAAATTTTGTAGATTCACCTTTAACTGTTAGTTCTGCTTGGGGAATTAATTCTGACGATAACCCTAAAGAACTGTTAACTTTAAATGTAACATTAAAAGTACCCCTTTGGCTTACAAGGGTAAGAAAAACCAGCCACAAAGACAAAAATGAGTAAACATCCGGCAAGAGGGCAAACAGGCACTGAATGTTAGGAAGTCAGTGTCAGCCTTCCACCTTCACCTCTGAATTCCCCAACTTGCTCCACATGAAGGAAGACAACTCTACTACTACTATTGTCAATTTGAAAAAGAATTACTAACATTTCAGGAAAGCATGAGCACTCAATCTGAAGATTTCCATACTGATAGTGATGTTTAGAAACTAAACTTCATTCAAATGCTATCTGGAGCACTGTGAAAATAAAACGTACTATGCCTGGGACATACATTACGCAAAGTAGATAAAGAAACATTAAGAAAATATTAAACAAGTCAGAATCAATAATTTTCTAAGGATTAATTTGTCACTGACTAAGTTGGGGTTTTGTCCTCCAAGGTTCTGTTGCAGCCTATGTTACAAAGTCATACCTGTCAGTTACCTACACAGCCCTAAACACTAACTTTTTAAACAATGAAGCCGGCAAAGTGTGGCTATCAACCTTTCTCTTCAGCAACAGCCTGCAACAGCATAACTCTTCCCCCCCACACACACACTTTTGGACACCATGGGTTGAACATGAGTTCAGAGAGCTAGCAGGATTATCCTAGCAGTGGCATGGGCCAAGGAACAGCGTCCAACATGCTCCTAGCTCCTGTACTGCCCGAGAGCAATTTATCAAAATGCTGAAGCAGCAAGGGTCAAGTGCAACATTATTTCCAGAACTGACTGATGGAAATGTTAGGAGGTAGCCTAGACACAAACAATGTTTGTTGACAGACTGCAGTGCCCTGAACAAGAGCAGAAGCATAACTAAAATTGATCATGCTTACTACAAACACTGAACATCAGCAATGGTCACAAACTGGTAAGAAACAGAGGGTTACATTCCTAGCATACAAGGGAAGCCCAAGAGCTTTACAATTCCATGCAACTGGAGAAATGCAGTAGGTTTTCATGAATTCCAAAAGCTAAGCAGATATTCAGTTTGAGAAAACGGAAGTATCAATAATTTAAATGTTTCACACTGGCCCCTTGCAAAAGTATCTTGAACTAAACTGTTTTGACATTACAGCTCAACAAAATCCTGTAAGAAAACAACCTGCAAAACTTGTTCGCCTTTAACAAATTTCCTCTCCCTCACCCTTTTCAGCGTCGTAAACATGCAACATCTCTCAGCAGAGACCTTGATATGCAACTGGAAGTTCAGCTACCAAAATCCTAATGGAGGGAAACAGACTGTGACACACTAACCTAGAAGCAGAGTTGACTTGGTCTTTTAAAGGGCTGGACACCTCTGAAAAGAGAAGATGGACACATGAAGCATATTTCACAAACCAGCCTGTCTAGATGCATGTGTCAAACATAACCTTGGGAAGCGAGAGACAAGTCAGCTGACCCACTAAGTTGGTCTCAGCAAGTAAGGAAGCACACTAAACAGGACTACATCCCATCTGGCTCCTGTGGACTATGGAATGGCTCTCTACTATGCTGTGAGCTTTGAGCAGACTTTCATATCCTCATACAGCTTTGTTAGCAGTACCCTGAACTGTGGTACTTTGATCCCACAGTAAGTTTTTGCCAGCTCCTATGAGTTGGCCAGATCGTTATGCAGAAGTAGCCACCCTGTAAGCTCACAAACCTTCTGTTCAAGAGGAGACGAAAACACAAATCCTAACCTGAAGTAGATAGGACTTACTTATTAAACCCATTCAAAGCTAAGAAGGGCCATTCAACTCTTCCCCTAGGCTAAATGTAGAAGATGGCTCCCACCTGCACCCTGGTGCTATTACCCTCTTTTGCTTGTAAAGGAATCAATGGACCTACTTTTATATTAAGCAGCTTCTGTTAAAAAGCTTTACAACAAAAGGCAGCATGGCAAACTGGCAAAACTTAACTGGGTAGGCAGCCAGTAATAACAGGGTAATCTCTTAACTCCATCCATCCAGTGTCCTGGGAGATGATGTCCACTCATGCCCTCCAAACATTACAGGCTCTGACCTAGTTCTGCCACTATAGCCAGCAAGCTGCCAAAATTCTTCTTGTGCCTCCAAGACACAAAAATAGGACACAGAGCTAAACCTACCTCACATTTGCCACAGCCTGAGAGCTAGAGTCTAGCAACTAATGCACAATGACTAGAGCCCTACAAACTCACACTTTAACATGCTCTGCTTAAGGAGAGCAGAGTAAGCAAGGGTGCACAGAAGGCTGTCTAGCAGTCTGATCTTTCTTTTCAGGCAAGCATTGGTGGCTGAGCTACAAAAAGCCAGCAACAGACAACTGCAATGAACTATCAATCCACAGTAGCACAGCATAAGGCAAGGCTGCCCAGCAACTGGCCAGATGAGTACCAGGTGAGCATTCGTAGAATTGTAACTGAGCTCTGAAGGATGACCTGTCTGCTATAAACACAGACCAACAAAACAGGCGGACATGCTTCAAGAGGCAATGAGATACCTCCTGTGACAGTCAAAAGGAAGAGGAGAAGTCTTCTTCTACAGATAACAACATGTCCCCATAAACTGCATTCTAAAGGAAATCAGACTCTTTCAAGTACATATGTGACAGAAATGAGTCCGCAAATATTAATGATGATAATAAAAATTATTTCAATGGCATACACTCTTGTACTATATATTGCTCTTGGTTATCAGGGCACAATTCTGGGCTAGGATGAATGGTTTCTTGCTATTTCCTTCGTCACTGGCTTGGGTTTGTGCAGGGCTTGCTTCTAATGAGATACCAAGCTCCACTAAGAACTTCTACCTTTACACATTCTCACTGCCAGCAGAGTTGTCCTCATTGCAGGAACTAACAGAATTGTATCTTTTTATTCATTCAGTCAGATCTGATTCCCAAATCCTCCAAGTCCAAAGAGACTGTTTTTTTTAGGTGCTCTGGCAAGTGACACTTCAAATCAGTGACCCTACAGCTGCGAACTCTCTAAGGAAATTATTTATTCACCACATATGTCCCTGGTATACAACTTCCACACAAGTAGCAATTCATCTATTTAGCCATTAAATAGCTTAGAGACCAAAAGGAGAGAGGTCAAAGGGTGGAATGTAGCATGCAACATGCTTCATAGCATGCAATAGTGCTTTCTTTGGCTATTATGTGCCAAAGTGGAGGATAATTGGCAAAGTTCATGTTTTCATGAGCACACATGGGGAGAGCTTGTCCAGTGGTAGAAAAACTGACAGGATATCTTGTAGGCACGCTTCCCTGCATTTAGCAGCAGGATAAAAAGGAACAGATTACTAACACCCTGCCCTTATGCCCACACGCAGGTGACAGATACTCTGACAGACTCTGTATGTGCATGAATTAGGATTTGTGACCATATACCCTCAGAGAGGAGCTATAAATGTCTTTGCTTGGCTCATTCAAACTCCTTTTATGCAATCATTTGCCTTTATTTGGAATCAATACTGGGAGTTCTAAGTGGTATAACTACTATGTACCAACCACCATCAGTAGCTCTTTAAGACATTTCTACTAGAATTGTGGTCAATGGCTCAATGTCCAGCTGGAGACCAGTAACGAGTGGTGTCCCTCAGGGATGGGTGCTGGGACTGGTCTTGTTTAACATCTTTGTCGGTGACATGGACAGTGGGATTGAGTGCGCCCTCAGCAAGTCTGCCCATGACACCAAGCTGTGTGGTTTGGTTGATACACTGGAGGGAAGGAATGCCATCCAGAGAGACCTTGACACGCTTGTGAAGTGGGCTGATGCCAACCTCATGAAGTTTAACCATGCCAAGTGCAAGGTCCTACACCTGGGTCGGAGCAATCCCAGGCACAGCTACAGGTTGGGCAGAGAAGAGATTCAGAGCAGCCCTGTGGAGAAGGACTTGGGGGTGTTGGTTGATGAGAAAATGAACATGAGCCAGCTTCAGTGTGTGCTTGCAGCCCAGAAAGCCAACCGGATCCTGGGCTGCATCAAAAGGAGCATGACCAGCAGGTCAAAAGAGGTGATCCTGCCCCTCTACTCTGCTCTTGTGAGACCTCACTTGGAGTATTGTGTGCAGTTCTGGTGTCCTCAACATAAAAAGGACATGGAACTGTTGGAACAAGTCCAGAGGAGGGCCACGAGGATGATCAGGGGACTGGAGCACCTCCTGTATGAAGACAGGCTGAGAAAATTAGGGCTGTTCAGCCTGGAGAAGAGAAGGCTGTGTGGAGACCTCATAGCAGCCTTCCAGTATCTGAAGGGGGCCTATAAGGATGCTGGGGAGGGACTGTTCATTAGGGACTGTAGTGATAGGACAAGGGGTAATGGGTTAAAACTTAAACAGGGGAAGTTTAGATTGGATATAAGGAGGAAGTTCTTTACTGTTAGGGTGGTGAGGCACTAGAATGGGCTGCCCAGGGAAGTTGTGAATGCTCCATCCGTGGCGGTGTTCAAGGCCAGGCTGGTGACCCAAGGCCAGCCTTGCGTGACACGGTTCAGTGCGAGGTGTCCCTGCCCATGGCAGGGGGTTTGGAACTAGATGATCTTAAGGTCCTTTCCAACCCTAACTATTCTCTGATTCTGTGATACGCATTCGAAACAGCATTCTTCTGTTTTAGTGGAGGTATATTCTGCATGCAAGCCCTAATTTTCAAATATGTAGTAAAATTACATTCTTGACAAAGTGGAAGTGGAGAACTGCAAAGGCTTATGGCTTAGCCCTGATACATCCAGAAATTTACTATTGCCCTTAATTCCTTGGAAAGGAATTTCTCAGTTAATGAAACACAATATACACATCCTGAACACTTTTGAACTGTTTTCCAGAATCACAGACATGTAAAGCCAAGGCTTATATTGTGACTGTTGCAGTCAGGAATCAGATAACCACATTAAAATAATTCGTTGTCACACATGGCCTCCTTTCTGATGTTAATCTTTTCCATCCGAACTCTCAAAGCCAGAAGGTTACCTTCTACCAACCAAACCAGAAACTATGTGCCATAAAGTCAGAAGCATATATTTTAGCCAAAAAAGACAAGTTACCCAGAATGCTTCAGGCCATATCTTCACCTACACTGTCAACAGTGAAGAGTGCTACTGATAAGCTGTACATGACTACACACACCTACACTTAATCCCTCTTTGACTCCCAATATATCCTCAGTTACTGCTGAGTGCTGCTCTACAAGTATACTGGAGTTAAACTATTTCAAAAGACATCAGGTATTCTCCTCAGGGAAAAGCAAGTAAGTACTTTAGAACACAAAGAAGCATGACAAACGCATAGCTTAAAAATATCTACCTTGATCTGTAGACATAGTCTTGATAGCCAAAACTGATCATAGTGATGACTGAGAGTCTGCTACCAAGATTTGCTTTGGTTTGAAAAGAAAGGGCAACACAATTCCTACAAAGTAAGCTGATCAAAAGGAAAGGCCTGGCTTTCAAGAACTCTCTCACTATTTGAACAGATCAAACAGTGAGGATTTTATACTTTTGAGCCTTCTTAATGAGAAATGGAAGCAAGTTGACATTAATAAAGCTTAGTAAAACCAACCAAGAATTTTTAAAATGAGAAGACACAAAAGCTATGCTGCAATCTGCACCAGCAATTAGATTTTAAAGCAAACAGCAAAAGGGAATCCTCATCCAAGCATGCATGCACACACATACCAGTGCTACCAGACACAAGGAGACCTTGTTTCAGGTCTTGACTTTCTTCTCGGCATCTACTCTTGATGCAATCTGATACTGGATTATTAAAGCATATGCTAGAAATGCTTCTCAAATCTGGTTTGAAGGCTGTCTCTATTAATAAAACTATAAAAAGGATTCCATTTGCCTTAGATTTCAGATACAAGACCAGTTGAGAGAGTTGGGCTTGTTCAGCCTGGAGAAGGCTCGGGGGAGACTGTATAGCAGCTTTCCAGTACATAAAGGGGGTCTACAAGAAAGCTGGAGAGGGACTTGTTTACAAGTACTGACAGGACAAGGGGGAATCACTTTAAACTGAAAGAGGGTAGTTTTAGATTAGTTATAGGAAGAAGTTCTTTACTGTGAGGGTGGTGAGACAGTGACAGAGAAGCTTGCCCAGAGAAGCTGTGGATACCCCATCCCTGCCAGTGTTTGAGACCAGGTCAGATGGGGCTTTGAGCAACCTGTCCAAGTGGAAGGTGTCCCTGCACATGATACAGGAGTTGGACTACGTGACCTTTAAAGGCTTCTTTCAACCCAAATCATTTCACAGTTCTACAAAGAAGGGGCTACTGTAGTATTTGTCAAGTTCCTCTTCATTCTCATAGCCGAAGACATCTGTGGTGCTGATCAGCCACACTTAAATGTAGACCATATAGAGGATGTAGACCATAACACGCCAAAAACTGTCACACAGCAAATCCTTCCACCATTTGGGAAGCTGTTAAAGAATTCCATACCTCACTCTTTTCAGTTCACCATGTCAAAATTCATACATATTTAAATGAAGAAGCAATTCCTATTTGCAAGTTCCAAGTCTGAGCTGTTACATTTTTTTAGGATTGGGATATAGATCCATTTCCATCTCAGAGCAACTGACTTTGGCCTTCAGTCACATCACAGCTGAGAAATCATGACTGCTCAAGGAATCTTCTCGGAGACTAAGCTTTTGTAGTAATTGTTAAAAGTCACACACTGCAAATATGATACATAAGATGACATACCAGGCAGAAAATTACAATAAAAACAAATGCAAAGAGAAACAATACCTTAAAAGATACATTATGAGGGGAAAAAAAAAAGGCAAAAAACTAAACACTAAAAGCAAATTCATCCATTTTACAGGAAAAAAAAAAGAAAAAAATCTTGCCCTAATTTACTCAGGCTCAACCTTAGAATAGTTAGGGCTGGAAAGGACCTTAAGATCATCAAGTTCCAACTCCCCTGCAGGCAGGGACACCTCATACTAAACCATGTCACCCAAGGCTCTGTCCAACCTGGCCTTGAACCCTGCCAGGAATGGAGCATTCACAACTTCCTTGGGCAACCCATTCCAGTGCCTCACCACCCTTACAGTAAAGAATTTCTTCCTTATATCCAATCTAAACTTCTCCTGTTTAAGTTTATGGAATAGTTATCTCCAGGACGAGATATTTCTTACAGATTCTTCTCTAAGGGGAAAGCTGGGAGCCATGCTCATCTACCTCAAAAAAAAAAAAAAAGCAGCTAAAAGCTGTGCCTCACACTGTGTATCTCTGAAAAAATACGTCAGGTAAAATGGCGCTCTTTCTCAGTACAGTCTGAAGAGGGGAGGCATCTTGTCTTAGCTAAAACAGCTTCCCAGAGCCATACGATTATGTTTCAAGGGTTTGGACATCTATATTTTGAAGCTTCCATGCTAATGCAGGTTCAAGGTCACAGAGCAACCAAAACATTAACAACTCAATCATAAAATAAACTACACATATGTAATTGGATGTGATTATACCATACTAGCAAAGTTGTTTATCCATATCTTTTCCCTATAAAATGCTCCAGTTTATGTGTCTAGCAAAAATCTCCCTAGTTAATCCTGGGACTGACTGATGCTGAATCATCATAAACTGCCCGCAATAGTTACTATCAATTAGAGTGATATAATTGCTATTCACAGTTATATCACTAATGGTTATCATATACCATTTCCTTTATTTTCCTATGCTACCTAACACAGTAGGCCTCCAAACAAATCTAGGATTAAACAATGTGTTTATAGCAGCAAAAACCAAACCTATAAACAAGTTAATACAAAAAAAAAAAAAAAAACAGAAAAAAAACCTGAGAAAACTATAGTTTCTCCCCCCATCTTCCCCTGTAGAAAAGCACAGGCAAGTACAGGATGTGTAAAGCTGGGCAGCATCATCAAAAAGATTTCAAGCTTATGCATACCCCAACACTCCATGCAATCTATACTGAGAGACTCAGAGACAATTTTTTCTTAAATGGGAAAGTAAAACATTAGGACCACTCTTGTTAAAAATTCAAGTCACAGAACCTGAGTTTCTGATTTTGCTCTCCTCCCTGCTGGCTTTTATTACAGAATTGTCACCTATAGCCCTGAAGGGCTGCTCTTCCCTCCCTCCCCATGAAGTCAAACATGGAAGAATTCTCTCCTGGCTAGCAAATTGCTGGTGTCATCTCAGATTGTAAAATACAACAAACTTTGGATTTCAGGAAAACAGAAAACTTTAACATCAAACATTTCAGAACTGATTTATGCATACAGGTTTTTGCAGATTATAATAAAAGAAGCCATTCTATAATTGTTAGCTTCAGTCAGAATGAAAACCTCCCAAACAGGGGTGTATGTTCATACATGTAGTAAGGAATTTTAAGTACACTTCATATGACTCAAGTTAAACACAGGGCTAAACCCTTACAGAACTCGGGCCATAAAAACCAAAAGAGGCTAACCTACAGGGTGGCTGATCACAGACTTATCTTCTGCATACCACTGAATTAAGAATTCAACATAGAACCATAGAATCAGAGAATAGTTAAGTAAACATGCTTTATTAAGGATTTACTTGGCACCCAAACAAAACTACGTTAAAATACCAGAAAACCTCAACCTTAACATATTTCATACATTTCTATGATCTTGTAGCTGTTTACAGTTACAATTAAAATGATGGCGTTTAGTTTCTCCATTCCATTGCAGAGTGTCTGTGTACAAGGGATGGGGTATGTGTTCCTATCTGAAGTATGCTACAATACCTGTGCTTTTAAATTAAGCCACTAGCTCAGTGGCACTACAGAAACAAGAAGGGGGAAATGCAGACCACAGTATTAACTGGGCAAGTTCACTTTCAGTACCCAGAAACAGCAATACTCAAACCGTAAACTATGGATAAGGATGATATTGCAGAATACTTCTTGGGCTCCTCAGGAAATCTAGAGCTATCGTTATTATCCTCTCCTGACCTTTCATAAAGTGTTTTCTTAAAGTGACTTTCCACACAGAGTTACAGGTACAGTTCACTTATCTTCTAGTCATGTGTCAGCAGGAATGTAAACATACACAAAAAAATAAAAGGATGTCTTCCAATTAATAAGAAAGTTCAAGGAACCCTGAGCTACAGTTGCTGTGAAGGTAAGCAAACATTCTTCTGTTATCACTACTATCTTGCTCTAAGTAGGAGTATCAGCAAACAGAAGGAGTGGAAACTGAAGAATATTGTAAAGCTGTTGGGTTTTCTTTAATTACTTGTATCTTACACAAGTTGGCTTGTCAGAGTTGAATCAGATGCATAGTTTGCATATCGTTAGCCAGACAAGGTATTTAAAAAGCATACCTGTTAAATATGTTCTCACTTGCAGCGTACTTGTCCAGTCTTCCCAAAGGCGTCAGCATTTCATCTTGTGAGACAAAGTCCAGGGCTGAAGGTATAATAATCACATCAGACTCTGAGCTGTAGTCATCCACACCAACTATCAGAGACATCAGAAATATTCCTTATAATCACAAGTTTAACACTAAAATGATGTCTGTTGTTGGTCTGAAATAGTCTAGGCAACCTCCAATTGACAACGTATTTACTAACTGCATTCCCCCCAGCTTTCCCAAACACCCATAAGGACTTTTCTATACAACAGTGATTAATGACGTTTATTGCACTAAAATGGATTTTGAATAATTTTCTCTAAATTCCAAAACATGTTTCACAGAACATCCACAGTTCTCTGTATTTTTAGCTGAAAAACAGTATTTTTATCAAGTGACTTTTAGCTAGTTGTAAAGTCAGCTTTTTGAAGACACACAGACTAAAATCATAGTTGTAAGTATTCCTGAAATAAAGAGTTAATACAACATACAGAACACAAGAAGACTTTTTTAAATCTATATTAAGCATGTAGGAAAGGTCAAATGCGTGTGTTATATCCAATCATCAAATAAACTAGCATAATTATTAACCAGCACAAAAACTATCCCAGGTCACTTGCTTTACTCCTGAAAATACACTAGAGTACACTACAGCTATTCTTCAGTCTAGCCAAGCTTCTCTGAAAAGCCTTTTGAAAACTGGCGAATAGAGACACACAGAAGACAAAGACAGATCTAGAAGTCCAACAATTTTTATTTTTTTTAAAGTGAACTCTATGGAGGAAAGAAAGAGATTACTGTGCTCTTGCCTTTCACATGATTATATATACTATGTTACATAAATCGGTTATCAGATACTGTATCATTGTCTTCAACATTTGGAATACATAAGCAGGTACCATTTTCTGAACGTCTTTCTTTACATATTTCAATTTCAAAAGATTTAACCCTAAATTTCTCTAAAAGAGTAATATTTTTAGACCTAAATAGAGTTAACAGCATCCCTTTTACTAACAAACTAATTCTCCCCTTTCCTAGGTATAGAATCAACAGCCATTGTTTAACTGATTGTAAATCCCATCCCTGGAGGAGGATCCAAATTCTGCAGTTGCTGGTAGGACATGAAATCTTTGCCAGAAGTCAAATGAAGAAATGAGGGGAGGAGAGCAAGTGCGTAAGAATACCCTGGGCAATAGGTATAAGGAAGAGCATGCTAGTAGCTGTGAGATAAAGCAAATGGAAGAGCAATTTGGGGAGAAGAATTCGTGGTCTTGGATATGCCTAAGGTAGAGGATAGCAAACTTCAGGGAAGAGGAAGGACAGGTCAGCTGCAAAAAGCTACTGCAGAAAGCTATTGCATCACAAAGGGGAAGCACTTAGCAACCCCAAGTTTACACAACTGTTTGAACCCATGTTTGGTTTGGCTTTGTGGGTTTGGTTGTTTGGGGTTTTTTGTTGTTCATTTGGTTTAGGTTGGGCTGCCTTTTTCTTTTTCTTTTCCCCAAGAATGTTTTATTTTTAAAGGAAATGGGGGAGGGGGTGTAAAAGTTCACTCATAACGCAAGCTAGGATTTTATGCCAGGTTAAATTAACAAGGAACAGGCTACATCCTTTCACAGGGTCACAGGCCTTTAATTCAACCTATCAATTCAATTGAAACCAGTTTTCCTGTGTTTTCAGTTATGCTGTGCACCTTTCTCACAAGGACCAATCTTTTTAGAAGAGAATATTTCAGCTGAAGGTACCTACAATGATCACCAAACTGCCCAACCATTTTAGGGCTGACAGAGGTTATAACGTTATTAAAGGAAACATCCACATGCCTCAAACGCTGACAGCTTGGAGCACAGACCACCTGTCCAGGAAGTCTGTTCCACTGTCTGACCACCATCTCGGTAAAGAAATACTTTCTTATGTCCAGTCTGAACCTCCCCTGATGGACACAGCTTTAAACCATTCCCAGGTGTCCCATCACTGCACCCCAGGCAAAAGAGATCAGCATCTCCCTCTCCACTTCTCAGGAAGCTGTAGGCAGCAATAAGGTAGCCCCTCAGCCTCCTTTTCTCCAAACTAGACAAGCCCAAAGTCCTCAGCTGCTCCTCATAGGAACATTTTGTTGTCAACCCTCCAACAGTAGCAACTCACAAACTCAAGACATACTCTGAAGCAACACGTTCTGCAACATCCACACATGAAATGTTACGCAGATACTCCTCATTCCAGGAAATTAATTGCATTAATTTTTTTTTATCATTATAATTTCACCCTTCACTAGGGAGCTAAACCACTGCACTTGGATCAATTTCTAAACAACTTCAATTAATACTGTTAAATTGTGGCATAACAAAAAAAAAAAAAATCCCCATCACTTAATACTCAGTGAAATTAATCCTATGCCAACATCCTATTTTTTATTTTCCTATTTTACAGTCTGTTGATCATACTATAAATTTAAATGCATAAATTGAAGAAGAAGCTATTTCAAAATATCAATATTACTGTCACCATTATTTTATTTACCTATCAAATGCATGAATAAAAGCCCGACAACTGCATCAACTACCACTAGGTTTACTGCCTTTGTTTCTCTCCTCTCAACCTCAACTTTATGGTCATGTTTCTCTCTGTCCCCTCTACATTTATTCTCCAATAATATTCCTACTGCAAGTGGCCTGATGTAGATGCCATCTTATATAGTGCAGAACATGGCGACTGCTCACTCGGTATATCTTAACACATAAACATGCATCAAAGTTGACTAAATATCTGATTCCTTTGACTTAGTGAACAGAATGTTCTGATAACTTCTGCCTTGTGAAACTAGTTAACCAAACTGCTAAATCCACTCCATATCAGATGAAAATATCAATGATAAACTGAAAGCAGCTGCTCATATTTTTATCTGATGGATATCTCCTACTAGTTCAGACAGAAAGTGAGGTGTCTGCATTTGACTCTGCTGTGTTTGTGCATTGTAGAATTAAGTTTAGCACTAAACTGGTCTTGACGTGCCTCTGCTACTGATGCTGGGCAACATTTATTAAATATTGCAGCATCTCAGCTCATAGTCACAAAGGAGATCATTCAAATGGCAGCATCCTGATAAATGCAACACTTAATACCAACAGGGAAGAAAGGGGTGATAAAAATAAATCAATCAGTTAGCAAACAGTTTATAGTTCTATTAGCATTACAGTTATCTTACATATTCATTTTCACCTGGAACATGAAGACACGAATCCAAGTGAAAAGAGACATCAGTCCAGTAGAATAACAAAGCTCCTCAAGTTGATGTTTGTCTTTGACTTGCCTGCTTTGACATTCTCTACACTGGGAAGGTTATTCCAAAAAACTTATCAAAAAGGCTGTTAAATATTGCCTCTGCAGCCTTCTACTGCTTTACACCCAACTTTGAGCACTTGCCCAGGTGCCACAGGACCTTTCGTAAATTTTACCAATACAAAAAATACCCTGAACACAAATGTACTGGTTTTGGCTGGGAGAGAGTTGTGCACCTCCAACCTACTGCTGGCAGGGCAGTGTGAGAAGCAGGAATAGAAAAGGCCTTGACACTGTGTAAGCACTGCTCAGCAGTAACTAAAACATCCTTGTGTTATCAACACTAGTTTCAGCACAAATCCAAAACACAGCACCATACACGCTACTATGAAGAAATTTAACTCTGTCCTAGCCAATACAAGCCTTGGCTAGTTCAAATGAAGAACACAGGTTCATTCTCACTTCGGAATGTAGACCAGGCAACAGGGCCACGTGTTACTTTCCTGCTGCAGAAAATACTACAGGTCACTTTTCTTAATTTTTCCACTTTTTCAAACCAGTACAGAAAGTCCAGACCAAATGCTCAGAAGGCATCTGAGCTACAAGACAGCACTGAAAACTAATGCAAGTGAAGAACCTAAGTACTTTTCAATCTGGTCTTACACGTTCACACCAGCATGCCAAAGAAACAGATCTCAGAAATTAGAAGTTAACACCTTATCCCAGCAGCTTAAAGTCACTAGTGGTGAGGAACAGTAACTGGACAAGTGTGAAAAGCAATCACAGTGCCCCTATTTTCAGTCCACATAAGCACCAAAGCAGAGCAAAATGTGTAAATGCATTTGTCTAAAATAAGTAGTTTGCAAACTCCTATTCAAAACTCTACACTACTACCACTGAACACAAGGCAGCATCAGATAACAAGGTAAGCACAACTTTGTTTCAGTATCTGTCACTGACCTGCTGTATGACACAACCCAAGTAAACCTCCTTCTTTCTATATCTTCATTTTCCTGTCCAATCATTTGTTTGACAGCTCATGATAGAAACTATTCAGGCTCGTCTATCCTGCATCTAGTCTGTACTATACCAAGAATGTATTAACACCCCCTCGCTTTAAGTTCTCCTGTTTCCCTTGAGTTCTGTTTTATGGCAAGGTTACAACAATTACTTGTCACAATTATTAACCAACTTGGACCATATAATCTTGCTGGGACAGACTATGTTTAGAGGAGATTAGTCAACCACTGACAAGCTTGGCTGGCAAGCATGTAACAACAAAACAGAAATCCATTTAAAACTCAGTCCCCTATAAAACCATAGCCAATACGCCAATTTCCAAGTAAGCCCATTTTTCTACTACATATCTTTATAATATCTTTAACAAAGATTTCGACCATATTGTGTCTTTTACAGACAGCTGGACATCATCATCATGATTGAAAAAATAATTATTATTTTTCTTTTATTTAATACTGCATGAACAATTTCTTGCCACAGACTGTTCAGTAGCAAGGCCTACATATATTATTTTTATTCTTCTGTATTTGCTATGGGCTCCATGGCAAAAACATATCCATCATTTTGACATGGGCACTCAGTAACAAGACAAAATATATTCTAAAAATGAGCAATATTCATTTCTAGAAGGTGAGCAACAAACAATTTTAAATGTTCAGGATTTCCATCTAATATTACCATCCTCATTTTATTTTCTGAATTCCCAAAGCATTCTGAAGATCTATTAAGAAGTCTGTATGGCAGTTGCTACAAACATCTCCAGTAAAATGGATTAATTTTTCTTCAACTGCAGTAGAGGCTATTTATTATGTTCTGTATCAATTGTAACTATAAGAACGTTCAGGTTAATACATCACTTACATGCAGAAAGGACTTAGTTCTGTTCTGCTGTTCAAGCAAATATTTTTTCAGTTTAACTGTAAAGCAAAAATAGAAGTCCTACCAGCATTTACAATAAAGCCCTACCTACATAATAGGTAGTCAAATTACAAAATAACAGGAGCAAGTTTCTCTCAGTACTTCAATATTTTAAATAAATTCTTTCCCATGTTATTTTCTATAAAAAATATTGTTTTCCATCAATGTTCTACAAAGAAATCCACCACATTTAGCATGGAAGCTAAATACCTGTATTTGTCCACAGCAATGCATTACTTTTACCCTCTCACACTACACTGTATTCCAGCCTGCTTCCATAGTGACATCACAGACCAAAATGTCAGTCACGCTACTTCACCTTCATCTGCTAACACAAATTTACTGCACTGCTTCAGTAACATTAACCAAGGACTATTGCAATGACAGTTACACAAGTATTACAAAAAGCATTTGTCATGCTGAATTCCACCACCCTGCATGCTTGATCCAGGTATCACTGGTGATCTCAGATCCCACTGTCAGAAACCGGGAGCCAATTTTTCCAAGAAACACTTAAAATCTATTATATCTCTTTGACTCCTGTAGTGTGAGACTGAAAATGCAAATGAGATAACAAGCTCACCCCAATACTGCAAATGTTTTCAGAGAAAAATACAAATTTGAACAAGGTATGGTTTTACTCAGCAAAATTACAAAATAGGTGCACAAAAGCATAAAAGGGATCTGCAACTGATAACAGTTAGATTTTCATCTGCTCACCATACTAGCAGAAATAAGAACCACACTTTCCTTTCTCTATCTCTCCCTAAATTTCCCCTTCGAGTATAGAGCACTATGTACCTTGAGCCTCTTACGAATGTGAAGTTACCACACCTGTATGCACAGACTTTGCCTCCACTCCAGATCCGGTGGGATAAGGTTTGGGGGTGAGACTGAAGGAGGAGAGAGGGAGAAGCAAGGAAGAAGACAAGAAGGGGGAAATGCAAAGCAGCTCTGATGCAAAGCTGCTGTGGTAGTAGCAAGGCTTACCACATTAGCCTCTATGTAGCACTTTCATAGCAGAGCTTGCCAACAGCTTGAAGCACAGAGCAAACGCTTCAAAATAGATCTTTGGTACAGGCTTGCAGAGAGAGCATCCAGCAGATGAAAGAAAGACACAGCCATCAAAATCAGCAACTGTTTACACACAGGACTTATGCAAGTATGGCACAGCAAATTTAAAAGATCCAGTAGACTAACAGACTATTTTCATTTCGCAAAGACCTTCGGTAAAAGAGAGTTATCAAGCATAACGAAGGTGCTGCATTTCTCAGCAAACATCAGAGGAAACAAGGGGTGACACAAAATTCTCCATGCAACAAGGACAGGTGTGGCTACAGACAAGTTTGTCTTTCCAGGCATACACAAACAGCACTGAAAATCCTGACTTGCTCTAAAACAAAGGAATAGTTCTATCGCCTATTGCTCACTAGTCATTTATTTGTACAACAGTGGAATGTACCTTCAACAGTTTGACCTGCAACAAAGGCTGGCCAGAGGAAATTCAAACAAAGAGAACGACATCCAAGCTACCAGTGAAAACAATAAACAGTTTACACTTTGTCTGCCTATTTCCTGTTGGTAACATGTCACACCCATCACCACGGTACTCAAGTCCCTTGCTATTTAAGGGTCTGTCTTTTACCCCTTCCTAACAACTGCATACAATTAAGAGTGGTGGAGTGAGGCCGGAGTGAAGCAAGTCAGCTATTGTGAGCACGAAGTTCCATCTAAGGTACTTTTTTCTCCTCTATGAGTTCCTCACAATCAAAGAAAGGTATCCATCCTCTCCCTGCAAAGCACTGCTGACTAGCGGTTTGTGACTGACTGAGAATTCTGCAGCACTACAGAGAGAATCCCACTTCATCTTCAACCAAGATGTCCTGTCATGGTAGGACCAGGGAGATCATGTACACAGGACACAACAGTGATGTGACACCATGAGTTATGACACATCAGCTACTAACTGAACTGCTCCACTTGAATCAAGTGTTGCTCTACTGTACAGTTACTTTGACTAGTTCAATCACAGTAACTGAAATAAACTTACTTCAGCTAAATGCTGCAGGAGAAGACAAGTTCTATGACCAGTACGTCCATAATCTACAAAATGTGGCCTTCCAATATAAATCACTTTGAACTTCCTAAGTGTACTTCCCCTCTCTCCAGTTAAAACCCAGACAATGCCCTTGAGGTGTTGTTTGACAGCATTCAAAACTCTGGATGGGATAAGCCTTTGTGTTTCCTGAGCATTCAGAGGCAGAAATTCTTTCTGTAACTCTTCACGCTTTTCTTCCTTCTGCAACTCCCCATGCTTTCTCCTGTCCATGCTCAGTATAAAATGTAAAAGTGGTCTATGGGAGAAGACTGAGCAGTACAGAATGCAGCAGATTAATTCAGGAAAAGGAACAGTCATGAGTGTCAATTTCAATGTTATTTAAAGTAGTTTTCTCTAATAAAACATACATAAAAGCAAATTTACACAAGCATGTATCCCTATGGACTAATCAAGCTATTCCTCCTGCAGGCTAAAGGGGAAGGAAAAGGTGGTCTCTTCCATTCAAATATTTGGGAACTGTTCAGGCACTATGGCAACAATACGAGAAAACACCTAAGCAAGCTTGTTTACCAGAGAACAACGCACCAGCAGCCTGCATTATCGCTCATATACAATGTCACTTATACATTAGTATATTTAGCTTTTGTGGAATTCATACTGCAGAATAGTGTGTATTTGTTGTACTGTTACCTACAGGTGCCTGCTAGCTCCCCCACTCCCCAGTGCGATAAGGAGGAGAATCAGAAAAACACATAAAATAAGAAATTCCCATACATTGAAATAAGAACAGTTTAATAATGAAAATCAAAGTAAAATATAGTATTATTAGAATAATAAAAATAGGAAAGAGAGATAGGAAGAAATAAGCAAGTGATATACAACTGCTCACCACCTGCTGAACGGCACCCAGCCCATCCTCAGGCAGCGATCACCCCTTCCAGCCAACACCCCCCCCCAGCTTATAGTCTGGGTATGATGCTCTACGGTATGGGATATCCTTTTGGCTTGTTCAGGCCTGCTGTCCTGTCTCTGCTTCCTCCTGGTTTCTTGCGCCCTTCCTCACTGGCAGAGCATGAGAGAGTGAAAAGTCTTTAATCGGGGTAACTTCTTAGCAACACCTAAAACATCAGTGTGCTATCTGGCTTTAGTCTTAGAAGAATGCCAAAAACTCATCACTGCACCAGCTACTAGGAAGAAAATTGACTCTATGCCAGCTGAAACCAGGATACCTTTCAAAAACACCCTAGCAAACCAGTACTCTGAACTCTCAGTGCAGTTGTCTTGCTGTTGCAAATGAACACCCTTCACAAACATATTTTGACATTTTATTCAACCTACATCCTGAACAGGGTTTTAACACCATACTGCCAGAAAAAAACTGCAGCATCCCTCCCACACCACATGAAACCACATTATTTTTTCTTATGCTATACCTTCTAAAGTAAAGAAGCCCTGATGTTCTGGGTTCCTTTAGGGGCAGCTGTTCCCGCCTCTCTCTTCCAAAGAGGGAATTGTTACTTTAGCTCTCAAAGCAGAACCTATCCTTTCATCCAGTTCTGTCACAAGTCATCTCTTGCAGCTACTTCTCCTACAGTGAAAGCCTCCTGCCCGCATGTAGGGAAAAGACACACACAGTAAAGAAAGGCATTTTATCTTCAACATGCTGCCGCCTGCCACCTCCACAACAGGTCAGCAATCAGAAAGAACTGCACAAACACCATGGTTTCACTCTTATCTTAAGCACTCAAGAGTTTGGAAACTTCCAGCTCCTTCCTGCCTCTTTCACTCCTTTCTTTTTCTTTTTTTTCCCCTCCAAGAGGAAGAAAAAGGGAGGAGAATACCTGAAGCCCCAGGAGATAAATCAGAAGATGACAAACTAAATAAATAAATAAGAGGTTGCAGCCTTAATCGAGGAGCCCTGCCAGAGACAGGAACTTAAAAGGCAGCTGGCAAAAAGCACTATTTCCACATCAGAAAAGATGCTACTGGCCTTGGGAAGCTCAAAGCCTAGAAAATTACCTGCTCTTCAATCCTCTGCTAGATGTAATGGAGAAAACGTGCAGCTGCATGAAGAAGGTTCATTAGCCTGTATCAAATCAAGCACAAACCTTTCCTCACAATAGCTCCTCTCTAGGATCCTAACAGATTGTTCAAGAAAGTGACTAACCATCCATTACCCACCTGAGACTGCTGAAACCAAAATTCCATGGGGACACAGCTGTCCACCTGAGTCTCACAGTTTCTATGAAGGTCAATCCCCACATTAAAAGACAAAGAAATGAAGAGTCAGGAGAATTAAAACCTCATCTCCAGGGGAAAGAGGTATTTAACAAGTATGTTACATTAGCATTAAAAAACTGTTACTAGATTCCCGATGGAACAGAATCTCAGTCCCACAGGAGAACTCATTCTAAGCACTAGAGAAAGTCTGCCATTGATTTATTGCTTTTTGCAATGCAGACATTCAAGATTGCAGATGACTGAAATACCAACCCAGTAATTCAAACTATTCCAGCACTCTTTCACCAGAGCGAAGACTCTGATGCGACCAAAAGGTCAGTACTGCAACACAGCACTGGAACATTATGTTGGAAATTTAGCTATAATCAAAGCTGGAATTAAGCCTAAGAAGTGACATGACTTGCAGTCTACACATAAGAACTAACAGCGTAACAAAATTTGCTAATTCTTATTCTGTGGCAAAGGAACAAAGGAACCACAATGCAAAAGCTTCTGATATTACTATGTACAGCTATGGGAAAGGTTAAGATGAATTTTAACATAATGAATGCATGTTACGCCAATGTAATTCGCTGCAAGAGAGTAAGAACTACAACAAAGCATCAAGCTGTGATTGTGATTTGACACCACAGGGAAATACGACTGATTTTATTTTAAAAAGAACAAAAAAACATTTTTTTGACTTTTAAGTATCATTAATGAAAATAAAATTAATTGAAATTAGTTTCTATTTGGGAAGAAACCTGTGTGCTACCCAAAGTCTTAAGAGTAATTTAACTAAAAGCATTCAACCAACACAAACTCACTGCTAATGCCAGATGATTTGCTGATCACCTGGAAAAGGAACACCTCAATGAAAAACCAGCTTCTGACATCTGCAGATGCACAGAGTATTTTCTTCAGCTCAGTTAGATAACTAGTTCACTCACAAAGGGGAGGGGAGGCTAGAAAGATCTGTCTTCCCTTTCCAACCATCAAAAAGAACTCTATACTAAAACCAGTGGTATGTTAGGTCATAACGACTAGTTTCACTATCATTATTATTATTTTTAGAACTGTCTAATCCACTAGTAAAATCCAGACATTCACACTAGATTTGCCAATTGTAAATACTATTTTAAATCTACAATCTATCATACTGTTAAACTCTTATGCCAAAGAAAAGAAGTTTACAGATGTGACCATCTCTATAAAAACTTTAACACATCTAAACCAGCACTGTCTAAACTATGCTTAGATATTAAAACATAATTTTCTGCATTTTTAGTCTAATTGTATAGAAAAAGGTAGCTATCACTCACCATTTCTCAACATGACACAAGGCGAAGCTTCAGAATCTGAATCTTAAACTATGTAACCAAAGCACGCATATAGTACTAGCGACTATCAAAAGTTCAAAAGTTGTATGTAAATGGAGCTGTTGGTTATCAATAACAAACATCTTTTCAAAAAACATACATGCAAAATAGTAAAACCAGTCATTAGATTAAAATTTCTTTTCTCACCTGACTTAAATCACAATTAAAATCCCAAGTTAAATAAAGCTACCCTTTTTCCCCTCCAATCTGAATTCTAATTACAGATGGATCTATTTTCCAGAATACACATCCTGCACACATCAATGGACAGACTGAAAGAAGTCAGCATCATGGTACATTGATTTCATCTATCTGTACTGATCAACCTTCAGAAAGATCCAGGGGGAGAGCAGAGAGGAACACAAACTATCTAGGAAGAGTCATAAAGAACATTTTATTTATCATCAGCAGTATGTAATTCTACAGCCCCATGTGTTTGCTTTTCAATCACTTTTGTTGCTTATTTTCTCTTCTATACATAGCTTACACGGTTACATTATTTCATTTGGATTTTGTATGCACAAAAAGATTTGAACAAAAGCCAATTTTTCCCTGACTTCTTTTCATATACTGTGCAAGATCTCAGACAAAGAATCAAGGAAGTCAATAGTCCAAGCAGTTTTATGAGTAACTATGCAGCTGACATTGAATTGCTATCTCAATTTTGCAGCCTTATAAAAGCCAGATGGGATGGGGAGTCTTCTGCAGGCTTTCACTTTGAATTTTCACCCTATTGCCTTTAGGGTGTGAGTTTCTGCCTTAGTGGGTATCACACAAAGATTCTTGTTAGGGTCACACAAATGAAACACGATATGTTCCTTATTGGGGGGGGGGGGGGCGTAGAGTCAATAACAAAGTTGCTTTTCACGATAAGAACTTACATTTAGGAACCAAATTTCCTTATAACCTTCTGTACGTTCAGCCAGGATACATACAGTCACTGATTTTTTTTTGTCTTGTTTTTTTTTTTTTTTACTTCAAACTACCAAGCAAGAAGTGGCTGAAATCAGGAGAACCAGAATTTCTTTAACTATTATCGTAGCCTTAATCATCAGGAGCTACCTCTACAGAAGCAAAATATGAGGTAAAATATAAGTACTGAAATACCCTATGTAACTACTTAGTCATCAGTGTCATGTACCATCAGGTGTAAAGTATGCATTCACCTTCAAAAAAATATAAATTAAAAAAAAAAAAAAAATCAGAGATTTCATTGGTTACCAAGCAACCAAGAGTAGAAAATAATATGAAGCTTTTAAAATAGAAATGCAAACCAAAGCTGAAATTAATTATTTAAAAGTCAATCCAGCTGGTTTATCAACCACTCTCTAAAAGCCTTTCTTATAAAACCTCCTGTTAAATCTCTGACCTCTTAAACAAATAAACAAAAGGCAACTTTCAAACAGATGCCTTCCATAGCATATATTCTGAAGATCTCCCACTCCTCCAAAAGCAGGTTTACTACTCCCTGTTGAAATCTAGAAATGTTTCACTTTACCTAAATATTTATCAAGTTCTCTTTGGGAAATGGTAAACTTTCTTTTACAAGCAATTATTAAAATGATAATCCAAAGATTTAATTTACTGTTTTGTATTTCAGGTTAATTGGAATCCAGTGAGCTGGCACACCAAATGAGAGGCACAAATTGTACAGCTGTACAAGTTGCTGACTAAACTCCAACTTTCCAGTAAAATACTTAATTCCAGACACCTTAAAGACAAAGACCATTCAACAGCTGCTCTTAACTCTGCATTTCTAAAAAGATATATCGACGCTTGGTTCATTACTTTTAGCAGCAACCATACATTGCTCTTTGCTCAACTCCCAAAACTTTCTCCTGCTGCTTTAGAACACAACCAATAAAAAGTATCTTATTCACCTTAGTAATTCTTCCATTTTCTTTTGTACATTTATTGTATTAGAAAAGTGAACCACATTGTAGACTGTCATTATAAAAAATAAAAAAAAAAAACTAATAATTTGTGATTCAGAATCAAACTTGGACTCACTGATAAGCTGCAAAGGAATGCCTGATCTAGTAAAACATCCTAATCCATATGCCAAATCAGAGACCCAGCTTCAGATGTCCAATCCAGATCTTTACACATGCATCCCATCTTAATCACTCCTGGTTTCTCCAATGTACCTCATGGATGTTTTCCTACTTCTTGATACCAGATCAATTAAAAAGGCCAAAGATTTATTATTTATTACTTATTTCACTTTTCAAAATAGCCGATCAATTGATCCTATCTCAGTCTTTTCTTATAATTCATATAATTTTACATTTACCTAATTTCTCCTCCTAAATTACACTACCATGACTACAGATAGGCCTGCATGTCTTTTTCCTAGCTTGTCCCCAACTATAGCTTAGCACACCGAATAGCAAGACCACAGCTGGCAGAAATGACACATGCATAAAAGCTGCCAGCACTTCATAATTCTTTTCTCACAATGGCATTCTACTGCTTCAGGAATACACCTCTGAACCAGTGTCCAATGCCACTGCTCTGAAGAGCTACAAATATTTGAAATATTTACAACAGAGAGGTTCTGTAGGGTGGGATTCAGGCAAAAATTGCCTGGAAAAAAAAAAACTTTTTTTAAATTGTCCATTTCCTATATGCAACCATGGATTTGTAATCTCAAATAATGCATCAATTAGGAATGCTTCCATAAATTGCGTCAAGACCTGTTGTACATGGGTACAAAACACTGTTATTTCAAAAAAATACCACTGCACAGAAGCAGTGCTTTTGACAAGATATGTACAGCCTCTCTGGTCTGTATGATTCTCCTCCAGCTCACACCCACCCCACAAGAACAAAAATCACATGAAATCCAGAACCACAGAACACATCGTGTGACTGAACTATGTCCAGACAGCACATGTTGATTCATATAGATTCCTGGTTTTTCTCTTAAAAAAACATGCACAAGTACTGAGCTATTCACTTTTATCTACTTCCATTAAAATCTCAGTAACTTTTAATGAGGTTTCAAATCTTTACATTTCTATAGCACCTGCCTTCAGGATGCTCTCATCTGGACTGAGTCGTATCTCTCCACACATATTATTTCTTCATTTTTGAAGGCAAGACCGTAACATCCAAACCACCACCAGGAACTGAGGGACTCAGAATCATCTCTCCAATGACTACACATCACTTCTTACTTCAACTCCTGTCTTAGTCAACAAAAATCATAATTTATGTGGAAATTTAAGAATGCACTTTTTGAAGTGTCGCTTCTGAAGAAGTCCTCCTGTAATCACACACACAGTTTTCAAAGAGCTACGCTATCAATCTGAATTAATAAACAAATAAAGCCTTACAGAAAGGCTCCTTGTTTGTGCGAGACAACACATGATAAAAGCCTTTCAAATGTCAGATGACAAAACTGGAGCAGAAGACGTAACAGTTACATTTTGAAAAGTTAAAATTACTTTCCTCTAAAAACCTAAGGTATTAAACAAAAGGTTATCCTCCTGCAATGACCCCCTGGGGAGCAGACCAGGGTGCAGACACCACAGCAAACCAAATACCTTTAGACGGAAACAAGGGGTCTGTTCGTCCCCGGCAGACTGCGAGGAGGCAGCCACCGGCTTCACCAGCTGCCTCCGCCTCCATTTTTTTCCACTTTCCGCCCAAAATTCATCCTCCTCTGCTTCCAAGGAGCTCCCTCAGTACTGACGTTACCAACAGACGCCTTCCCACCTGAGTAACATCTAACAGCCTTCCCTGCCAGGCTTCATACCCCTGAGTTAGTAATTCTGCACCAGAGCCATACTCTTCAATTCACACCCTGACATTAACTCTTTTACACACAGCTCTCCATCAGGGTCAGGAACAGGGGGCCTGAGGGGAGGGGACACACGGACACAGATACACACATGCACATAAAATATATACATATATACACATATAGCTATAAAAGGATAGAGTAACCCACGCGCTGTATCCTCCGGCCCATCAGGTTTCTCCTCCCCGGAGGCGTCCCCCCGAGCGGAGGCCATGAGGGGACGCCACCGCCCGGCTGCCCGCCCGCAGGCTGCCACACCTCCCCGCGGGACGGCCGTTAACGGAGCCCCCGTGCCCGCCCCACCCCACCCCACCCCGCCCGCCGGCCAACGCACCCCGCTGCGCGCCGCCGCTGCCCTGGGGCAAAGCCCGGCGGAGCCCGGCCGGCCCCACGCGTGCCCGGGTGCGTGTCATGTGCACCGAACGGCGCGGAGCATGGCCTCCTCCGCCTCCCACAATGCACCGTGGGTGCTCCCCGCTGAAGCCACTTCCTCGCCCGAAAGCCGCCCCACACCGCCGCCGCCCCCCGGCCCCACTCACATCCGTCGATCTCCTCCTGCAGGTCCTCCTGGAGCAGCGACAGATCTGCGGGAGACACACCATGTGCCAACGCGCCCGGAACGCCGACCCCGCCAGCCCCCACCACGCGTAACCCGGCCCGCCCGCGGGGCCGCCCCCCGCCGCCACCGCCACCGGGCTTGCCAGGCTGCACCCCCCAACCCGACCCCGCCCCGCAGCCCCCCGCACTCCGAGCCGGACAGCGGCGGGGAGCGCTTCCGAAGCCGGGTCGGGGGAGAGGAGGGGGGGAAGAAGAGGGCTGGCGCCTCACCGGGGAGGCGGCGTGTGTGGAAAGGGGGAGGGGGGCGCTACCTACCCGCCATCTTGCTGCAGCCCCCGTGGGGCGCTGGGCTACATTTAACCCGCGGCCGAGCGGCAAAGGGGGCAGCGGTGTGGGCGGAGGGACGGGGACAGGTCCCGCGCGGTCCAGGCCCCGGGCCCGGCAGCGTCTCCCGAGTCCCCGGGAGAGTCGCGCAGGGAGGAGGGAGGGAGGGAGCGGGCGGGCGGGGGAAGGCGGGAGGAGGGGTCTGGGCCGGACACGCTGCCCCCGCCTCCGCCCGGCGGTGCAGCGTTCGCTCGCTGGTAGGGGCGGCCGCGCCTCCCCGCCCATCGCTCTGACTCACGCCCGGAGCCGCCCTGCCTGGCTCTGTCCGCGGGCAGCGGGGCCGGCCACCGCCGGGGCATAGCCCGTTCACCTGGCGTGCCCCCATCCGCCATCTCTTCACTGGGCCCTTTCTGCAGCCCGCCGAGGGGCGGGAGGGCAGCGGGGCTGAGGGAAGGACCACCGTGATCACGGCCCTGCCCCGAACGGCCCTGTTCGGGCGTTGTGGGGTCAGCCAGAGGGAAAGGACCCCGCAGCGGGGCTGCTCCTCACAGGTCCGCCTCACCTTAGGCTGCATGGTGTAGCTTCCAGACTCGAAGGGTCTCGATGAGGCCGCAGAAATCCCTGCTTCAGGCCTTTTGAGGTCACCTGGAGAGAAAGGTCCCCTTAGAGGCCGGCACCATCACCTTGCCCAGAGCACCCTCCTCGCGGAACTCGGCGTATTCGCAGCTGAGAACCCGTGTTTTAAAAACACATCATGTTCCCCACTTTTGTGAGTTCTGTTTTAAAAACAACTCAGTTCAGGGGTACATACACACAAAGATGGCCATCGTTTTCTGCTTTTGTTTGCTGTACCTTATGTTCAGTGCTGAGGGTTGTTGCCCTTTTCACTGTTTCGATAGATTTTCTGCTGTAAATTGGAAGATTTACAGTGTTGGATAAAACAAATGCTCTAAATAGTTGATGCCCAGAGCGCTTGATAAAGGACCATTACTGATACTGGTGCTGATTATTTATTATTATTATTAATACTGATTATTTATTATTATTATTATTATTATACTGAGTATATATTACCAGTATTACTGATACTGGTCTTACATGAGTCTTATTTTTATTGCTGTAATAACTGATTAAGATGTTAAGACACATAAAAGTCAAATAAGTAATTTTGCGTAGTTTAAAAAAAACAATTTCAGTAGCTCTGGTTTTAGCTGAATGTTTAAAAGCATGTCTTGTAAGCTCCTTTTTTAACATACGGTTCTTTTTATTTTGTAAGTTGGGCAAGGATGAAATCTTTATTGTTATTTTCTTGTCCTTGCCATATTGGCTGAAAATGTGTAATCTTCTTTTAAAATGCACACATCCTTTTCCCTACAATCCTACAAACAAGCTCTGTCCTGTTTCATACATGTTCAATCTTTAAATGACTCACTAGGGCCTACTAGATACTGATTATTCTACGCTTGCTTTTATTCAGATACATGACCTCAAAATCTGAGTAAATTAAGTAAATTCACCATAGCTAAGTTATATGAACTATGCTATTCTCTGCCAGGGTAGTTCAAGAGGAGATTGAGGGGAAATACTTGACATCACAAATTGCTGGCTATAATAGCAATAGAGCTAGACCAGAAAAGTGTCCTTGAAGATTCCATTTTTATTATCTCTATTAGCACAGGTTATTTCCAGGAACACTTGTTTCCCCTCTGCATCTTTCACCACAATCAAGGCCTAGTTTTATGTCCTCTGAATTCAGTAGCAATAGACTAAAATGTGATGGGTTTGGTTTTACTGAATCGAGGGGGTTGGTTCCTTTTTTCAGCTCACAACACACCCTAACCATAGATTACCTTGGTCAAAGCTACCTTAACCATTATTATTATCATCAGAATGAGAAATGGAACCTTAATGAGATATATCTACAACAACTGGGTTTATAATTTGAAATGCACCAGAATTACTGCTCTTAGAAGTATATTAAGTGTTAATTATCATCAATTAATTATTGCCTCATATGTAATGGTCTTAGGTATTTAGGATTTTGTTATTTCTATGTATTTATGAAATAAAGCAAGGGAAAATGATTGCAAGAGATCATGCTTACATAAATTCATATAAATGAATTTTGGATCTTACTATGTGCACGTGATCTTCTGAAGTGGTGGTTAGCTCTTTCCCTGTACTGTGTGGTATTTAAATAGCACAGATAACAAGGATCGGGGTGATTTAGCCTCACAAGACAACTACAACTGTTCAGGAATGGCTTTTTTTTTTTTTTGCTTCTTTACCTATAGAACATGAGACTGTTCCTCAGGGGCAGTTGGTCCCAGCACCATCACTAGCAGCGATCAGGAAAAGCGAGTAGATAGAAACTCTGTGGCAAAACCTTTGGCTCGTATGGTGACACACACAGGTGGGAAAAAAAACATAAAAGAAAAAATATTATTTGGCTTCATGCCAACACGCAATGCAAAATCCCCTTAATGAATAAATACCAAGGTATTTGTAAATTTCTGGGCCTCGCTAAATTCCCAGGTGCTCCTTAAGGGCCTGATCCAAAGGTCAAGTTGATGGTCGGATTCCCTGCCACTGGTCACAAGCAAAGCAGACGAGAGACCCTGTAAAGCGTAGAACAGATGCTGACTCAGCCAGTGTGATGAACTGCCTTTCTAAAATAACTGATTATGAAAGAAAATTTTCATAACAGACTTACTTTATTAGACGAGTCTCTTAATGAGCAAGTAATGTAACACCTGCCAAAATATTCTAGCAGATTTTGTGCTGGAATTCTCATTGTCAGTTTGAGTACCCTTACAGGCACTAGGCAGTAAAAAAACCTGAGAAAGAGATAAGCTCGTATTTGCACACTCTGTATCATGGAAAAACACACTATGAAGAGTGGAAGCCAAGGCTATGGATGGAAGGATATAAATGGAAGATTCCTTGGCAAGATCCTTTGCATGTGATAAGACACCTGTACTGCTGTCTACATGATGTATCTCAAAAAAGTCCATAGCAATCAGCAAGACATATAGTATTTACATAACGTACTACATAAATCCTTTCAAACCTACACAAGTGACCAAGTTAGACACAAGATACCCAACATCCATCTAGACATATTTGCAACATGTTGTTCTGTAGTTGGATTAGTGACATATCTTCAGTCAAAACCATTCCAAGTAAAAGAACCTCAGGCTCAAAAACCCTGCAGCCCCAGGAACTCACCTATATTATCTTGTTATATTATTATGTAGCATATTGTTATTATTATTATCTATTTTCTCTCCTTTGCTGTGAAGCCGCAAGTCTGGTCAGACAGCAGTGCCAGCTTTTAATGTCTGCATATTAACTAGCTTTGCATTTCTCCCAGGCTACACTTTGTATGTGGGAAGAGAATCCCATAAATATCTGCACAACCATCTTGCTATCCTCCTTCGGATTCCTCCGCAAAGCTCTTTTTTCCTGTAAAGCTTACTAAAAAATGTATCGGGGTTAGACTGCTGGTGCACCAAGGCAACTGCTTATCCTCTTGAGCAATACTGACTCATAGTTTTCTTGTCCACCCCCAGGATCCTGTCTGCACGTATATGTTGTGCTTTAAGGTTAAACTATACACTCTTTACTTTTTAGAGCACCTCTTTATTCTTTACAGAGTGCTTTAGCAGAATTGGCTGATGACTAAACATACGAATTTAGATACATACACACACACATGCAAGCACTGGGGGACCTATAATAGCTATGAATACATATGAAAACCTGGGGACTGAAGTCTGGGACACAGATGATTTGCATTTGAAAATATAGTAAAGTGTTTCTGCCAAAAAGAGGTATTCATAATAAAATCTTTCTTCTGCATTCCCTTTTCCTTCCTTCTCTCCTTTCTTTGCTTTTCTCCCTGTTCTTTTTTTCCCTTCCAATAAAAATATCAGAGGGTTTTTTGATACGTCCATTGTGGTTGTGAAAGTCCCTTGTGCAGCACTCAGTTTTATTTAATTTTTCCCCTTTCCTGGGTAAGAGTTTGAGCTGCGAACCTTAACATCAGAGTCCAGCTGCCACTGCTTCCAGTGAAGGCCTCACAGAAGGATTATAAACACATTAATATGCCAACTGTGAATAAATTAACACCTAAATTTGCTGACAAAGAGCTTGGTTAATACAAAGTTAAGTTTTCCTTGTGGGTTCCTCAGGTCATTCCATGACAGCAACAAATTCAGTGGCAAGTTCAAGTGATGCTCAGACCTCTGGAAAGTAGGAAATGCCCACCTGAGGTGCATCCTGGTGCAACATTAAGGCTGCACCTGGAGCTCACACTGGCTTTTGGCATTAGTTTGCAAACAAATCTGTTGCATGGCAGTAGTAGCTGTGTGGGCAAAAGGAAGAGACTCGTAAATCAGGAGAGAAGTCTTGGTGCCTCATATTATGATCAAGACCACTACCAGTGGTGATATCCCCAGCTCCTTTTCGGCCATAGATGCTGGGGGGGACTGGGGGGGGGGGGGGCTGAGCTTTATAACAGGCAAGTGAAAATCTATGTATTTCATCCCACAGGTGCTGAAGCTCACAGTGAAAGAGGACAAAGGAATCATGTATCAGAGGCTGTTTCACGTAGCTGGGTCTCAGTGTTTGAGTGCAGTGTATGTACAAGATTCCTCATTTACTGGCCCACACCTAGATGTAGGTTTTGCTTTATCAGAGCTGTAGAGGAGCTCTGAGATGTTGTACTTCAGGAATCATGTGTCATGTGTATTCTATAGGAAGACTGAATCACTGATCAAACAAGGCAGAGTTCCAGTTATACCAATGAACCTCACCTCTGGGTTTCCTGGTTCTCAGAGGTTTGTGTCTCACCAACATACTGGGAGGAAAAAAGACTGGGCAACCACAAACTGAATCTTTTCCTCAGCGAATTGCCTGTTGAATGTATTATTTATTTATTAATCAGAGAGAAAAGACTGATTTTGGGCTATTTCAAGAAATTACAGCAACCACATATATGCACAGCTGGGATGCTATCGTGTTGGATACTGATATGCCCAACCCTTCATCCTAGACCTCCAGATCATTTTAAGGAAATAAATGTCATTAATCTCATCTTACGGGGTAAAGGAACAGAGAACAAGAGAAGCAGTGTTCAAGGCCAGGTTGGATGGAGTCTTGGGTGACATGGCTCAATGTGATGTGTCCATGCCCGTGGCAGGGGGGTTGGAACTAGATGATCTTAAGGTCCTTTAAAACCTTAACCCTTCTATGATTCTGTAATGTGCCTGATACTGTGTGAAGCCTGAGATGGAAAATAGCAAATCAAAACATAAGAAAAAAAAAAAAGAAATTCTGTACTGTTTTTCACTGTCTGATGCCATTACATATATGACAGGTAGCAATCTAATCTAGCATGGTTCCTTATGTGCCAGCTCTAAGTTGTATGCCTGGCCAGACCCTGCCTCCCTGAGAGACCTGCCCTTGAGTCAGCGAGGTTTTCCAGCCTTTCCTCAGCCCACACAGTCTCCTTCCCCACCCAACCAGTCCCTATCTGGTAATACCTAACCTGATTTTCAGATTAATATATTTGCATTTATTCACTCCTTCATTTCCTGGTCTACTGAGTTTAAATTTGCATCTTGCCAGGTCTGCTTAGATATTGGCACATAGCAATCAGCTCACACTCTTCTTCCTGTGAATCAGAGATGAGTTATTCAGATCCCAGAATACACCTCAGAGGGACAAATGGGACTGAATTATCACTACCACCAAACCTGCTCTTCCTTTTGGTGGTTGTCCTCCAACGTCAGTTTAACATCCCACCAGCTGGCCCCTTCCTATGAACCTTTCTCTTATTAATACAGCACCAGCTCTCCCCACCCTCTTGCTCCTCCATCCCAAATTCTTTTCAGCAAGCTGCATGTACAGCACTCTTACCAGTTTTTGAAACTTTTTAGTGTTTTCTTATGCTCACATCGCATTTTTCCTAAGTAAAATCGAAACAAAACTCAAATCCTGGCAGAAGGGGGGTCTGGCAGCCCGTCTGCAGACCTAATTGGACTTAGGTCAGATTCATGAGTAACACTGTTTCCCATCATGTGTGAATCCAAGCTGGCTGAAGTCTTCTTGGCCACCCTATTAAGCCAACACCACTGTAATCCATTTAGTCAGGGAGAAGTTGGCACATGCCTATGCAGGCAGCTAAGCTTTTTTTTTGCTGATCTGAAGCATAATATGTGCCAGTGGGATGCATGTGAGGAGAATGATTGCTTTGGGACATGGCTTGTTATCCTGTTCTGTGTGATTGCTAGGGCCTGTCAATCCTAAAAAATGTGAGGGGTGGAGAAGTCAAGGGGTTACATCCTAAGAACTCTTTGTTTAGATAATCCTGGCTCTTGTAGGAAGCACACAGAATTTCAGGGTCAGCTACACACGTGTGTTTCAGACCTTTGGAGGAATCCATCTTTAGATGGGTGTACAGTCTTTTGACGGCAGATGTGAACTCATCCTGCTTGTGCTCCAACTCAATCAGCAGCAGTGTAATTACATTTCAGGTAACACTGAGCTGAAGCAGATGTATGGACAGACAGTGGCACAACATCTGGAAAGCAGACAAATATATGCAAAATATAACAGAGGTCCGTTTGCTGAAGAAATAATTGAAATTCAAATTTTTGTTCTTTTAAAAATGCAGGCTGAGAATAGTCTAAAAGACTCAATGTTTTATTTACAGTGTTAGAAAATGATCTACAGACTATGAGCAAGGATTGTATTAACAGGAAACAACTGCTAAAAAGCTACTCAAAATAAGGAGGACAACTGAATGATGGTTCTTGACATGGGCTGGTTTCTACACAGAACTTTTCAGCTATTGAACTGGGAGGGAATCCAAAGAACAACGTGTTTTATCTGAAATAAATGTACTGAAAACTAGAGGGGATACAGATAAACATAAAACCCCACATATAATCTCTGAGGATGATGGTGACATAGTATGAGTTATGAAATCTGACAATATACAGGGGCAGATGGTTTGTAATAGCAAATATCAAAAGTTTAAAAAGCTGTCTGGTTCAAAAATAGTGCCTTTGTTTAATTAAATTCCCTAAGATGTGAAAGGGCAATTACAGTCCTAAAACAACTCCTGGCTGTTAATTTCCAAAGCAACTTTGTTCACTTGATATATAAATGACCATTTTCTTTCTTTTTTTCTGCCACCATATAGGGCTTGAACCATGGGTGCCTGGTTGTGTCACAAATGTAAGCTGTAATATTTTTTAACTGTGGGAACAAGTTGAAGGGGGTGAGGTGTATTAAGAAGCTTTACAGTCTGGATTTCAACTTCTTGGATTCAAGCACTGGCAGCATTTCAGGTTCAAAGGTTTTTGTTTAAAATGAGGTTTAATGTGCGTAGACTGTAGCATTGCCAATAATATCTTGAACTGGGTGAGTTTTATTGGGTGATTCATAAAGAAAGTCAGACAAAGTATGCACAGTGGTATTGGAATGTGGGTGGGATCAAAGTAATTATTTGGTGGAATATGCTTGTCAAGCTCAGCATACAGGAAATCTTCTTTCTGAATAAAGATGGATTTAGCCCATGAGAACCTCAGTATATTTCCAAGTGTCATTTATTCCAGTGAACCCCAGTGAAAATACCAAATAAAAAGAGAAAGCTGCATCGTTCACCTTCAGATATTCCACAGGCAATGAGACTACAGTCAGACTTGTTGGGAGTAAAGGGCAGGAAAGTTAAAAAAATTTTAAAAATAACATGTGTAGTTCCAACACAGAAGAAAATTCTATCTGTTCTCTAACGGGTTGGTTGCAACGTTTTATGTAAATACAATTTTGCCATTAATTCAGCATCCATAAGCCTGCTGAGCTGGGTTTGTTGTGATTGTACATTTGCATGCACATACCTCACTCTTTCTGCAGTCTTCCTGTTCACATCTCTTTCCAGGCAGGATTTTGAAATCCACAGAGTTGATTTTGTTTCTGAGACTAAGGAGCCACTTGTACTGAGAACAAGGAGCTCTAACATGGGGCAACTGAGTCCTGCTTGGAGGGTTTTATACTGGTATGAGTGATAGTGTTGTCTTGAGTTCAATTATTAAAAAGCAATTACATCTATAAAACATCTGTTTTAATATATTATGTTTAATTTCTTTTTGGGTCCTGATCAGGATATATGTCTCCGGACTTTTTACACTGCTTGCTAAACAGTAGCCTGCTGTTATCCCTGGTTTCTCCATTTTGATGCTCTTGGAGGGCATAACCACCTTGGAAGCCTGGCCATGCTTTCTTACAGCCCTGCAGGGCTGAGGGATGCCATGGTCCGATCAGCAGAACCCCTCCACTCTTGTGAATACCCAGAGGGTAGCATGACACATGCCATACCACACAGTGTACATGCACTGTACATCATGGAGCCAGAGAAGGCAGGCTTTCTTGTTCCAGTGCCATTTTTCAATGCCTTGGTATGGTTCAGTGGCTAAATGACATTTACAGTGGTCCTAACTGCTTCTGTGTCAAAATCCATGTATTTGTGACGTAGGACATCTTACTGAAATAAAGGAAAACTAGCAAAAGGAAGGCTGAGGCTCCCCTGTTTCACAAGGAGGAGTTCTATGGAGGACAGGGAGCTTGCAAGACTCATATTCCCACAAACAGGCAGAATCATAGAATCACAGAATGGTTTGGGTTGGAAAAGACCTCAAGATCATCCAGTTCCAACCCCACTGCCATGGGCTGGGATAAGAATGGGATAAGGTGAACTCTCCTGCTAACAGGAGCTAAAAGAAAGACTCTAGCTTTGACCCTATTCTGGAAAAGATTCAGTATAGGAAACAGTGCAGATATAATATTTTCAGAGTGCTTTCTGTCTTTGACTTTGGAAGGCAGTCTGCAGTTTTTAAAGACGTGTACAGAGAATTAGTACTCCACAGATGCTATTTAGTTCTATATACCTAACAACTGTGTTTTTTTTAAGAGTATGAATGCCATTAACCCATAAGTTTATGGATCAGCTTTAAAATAATAAATTACATCCTTTCACTCAAATGTACTTTAAGATTTAAATGAGATTAAGTACACAGGGAAGATTTTAGTTTGTAATTTGCCTCAGCAAGAAATAGATGAAACACAAGGCTGTGCTTGCTGTGGTGTCCTTCATTAAAAGTTAATCTGTACAGTCCTCAGAATTATCAGGAAACAGAACTACATTAGGATATTAGGAACTTGAGAATAAAGGAAAAGTTCTTTCTCTTGGAAAGCTCTAGTTTAGATGCCTTAATTATCTCATCGTACCTTTTGGTAAACGAACAAAAAAGCATGTCATCTACAGCATGCCAGCGCAAGTTGGAGGAGAGGCAGTGAAAATTTGGCTTATCTTGAAAAAACAAGCTGTTAGAGCAATTCTGTTTCTTTGATCCAGAGACAGAGATTTCATAAAGATAGAGCTGGGAGCAGCATGTCTTGCTTTAAGATAAACTTTGTGTGTTCTTAGCCTTAAAAATCTCTGCATCCTTTTTTCTTCCACATTCATCTCCTTAGATGCCACTAACACAGCATATGTACCTAGAGCCTGATTACTTGCCTATTTCACTTCTTCACTTGGGCTGGATAAACAAACCAACCAGCCCTCAGTTTGAGCTTATTTTTGGGGTGACCGGCCCAAGAATAGGTGTACAACAGGGTTCCCTCAAAGGGATGCTTATGCCCTTACTTCTGTGTTGGAATAAATAAGACATTAAGAACTTGCTATGGGATAACACACCCAGGGAGCTCTGCATTTGGATAGAAGTCTTTGAACTCACACAGTGTCATTTACCTCCCCTTCCTGCAGGATAAAGATAGCTGGGAGTTCAATTTTTCCACATCCTCTGTGCAAATCATGTGCGACCCAGGTCCCCAAATCCTCTGTTATTTCCAGAGGTCTGACTTCCTTAATTCCCAGGTTGCTGTTTGCTATGCAGCCACAAGCAAATGCTATGATTCAGGTCACCCAGATGCCCAAGTGCTCCCATTCTCTATGTAGGAACCAAAAAAGAGATACCCACCGAGGTGTAGTTCATCTGAGCATTTTTGGAAGAGGCATTAAAGACAAGACACAGGCCCAGAAGTTCAGTGAACGACCGTAGTTTGAATAAAGCCCAAACTGTCCATGGGCTAAGCTCCTCCCTTGCTAATGACTGCATAAACCCCTGGACCAGGGGGCTGGGCACCACATCTCCTTTCCAGCCTCCTGTCTTACTGAAAGGATTTATTTAGCTTAAGCAGGACTATCCCAAACCCAGACTTCAACAAAGAGCTGAAGAGCTCAACCAAGAGAAGTTTTTGTTTTTTAATATGGCCTAACACCAAAATGAGACTTTTGACTCTCTGGTTTTTGACTGAATTATATTTGGTCTCTGCCAAAGTGTCAAATTTAACGATTTTCTAATCCATTTTATCACCCTTCTGATAACATTAGAAAGATCATGACAGTAGCAGTTTCTCTTTAAGGTTCTCCTGCAGATAGATCTTCACTTTGCTGACTCCATTACTGTAGATAACTACTGCCAGTTCGCTTTAAACTACACCTTCACAACTGACCTTTCCAATTACTGCTCTTTCATTTTTATTTGTCAGCTCTTAAAACTTTTCTAACTGTGAAGGTGAGAGATGCGATCTACCTTATACTTGGTGAAGGTATGTCTGCATACGCTTAGAATGCAGGATGAGTATAGAACTTTGCTTGTCATTAAACTGTTCAGCCATCTTTAAAGGAACCACAAAAATGATTGAAGGGGAGGGTAAAAGATCTGGACTGATAAAACATGCTGCACTGTGTATATTTCCAATTTCTGCTCTTCAAGATAGTCTCTCAGCTATTAGTTATGTCAGGGTAATCAGCCTCTTTTGGTGCACTTAAGGCCCTGACAAGTTATTGCTTATTTGAAGATAGATATATTATTACTCCTCATTATAAAAATGAAGCTGTTGATCAAGTAGTGCATTTAATTAGTAAATATTCAAAAACCTACAAAACATACAGACTTCTCATTTATTTTTAGTTTTGAACAAATTCAGATTATATCTGTGTTGGAGGCACATTGTGAAGTCCATAAACAGCCAGTATTACCACTGATGTACATGGAAATTGGAATAAATATTAAGCAAGGTTTTGTCCTGAAAAAGAAAAATACAGGCATCATAACAGCAATAATTATAATTTGTGTGGCCAAAACTTTGCAAAGCTACAGTTTTCTTTAAGAGTTAATTAGTCCTCATAAAGAACACAGACCCAAAATGGGATTTGGAGTTTATTTCAAACATCCTTCTCATTTCAGGACTGTTTAGACTGGCAGTGGGAAAAGGAGAGGTCGCATTCCCAAACTCAGACTGAAACTCATTCAAACACACAAAAATTTTGTTCAGAGCAGAAACAGGGAAAAAAGAAATAAAGTTAGGAACTCTTAACTTTCATGCTGTAGAAGATTGTTTTGATTGATAAGAATTTCTTAATCAGATTTTTCTTCCTATGAGATTTCTTTCTCAGGTTGTTTTCCTATTTACTGTTTGGACTGCAAAGAACCCTCTCACAGTTAAATCTAAACAAACAAGTCAAGTTTAGCCCACAAGGTATGTCTCTTCAGTCACCACCTGGCCTACAACTGAATTTTAATTTCTCCTTTTCAGTTGCCTCATGAACACCCCAGTTCCAACCAATGCAGACAGAAAGAGTGACACCACAAGCTGCCTACAGACACCCTACTTGCCACCTAAACCACTGTAAGCTCAGAATGGATAGATGCATTTCCATTTGAAAATGTTAATTTGACCCTTGTTTGGAAGATCCCTGTTTGGGTCTTCTGTAACCAGAGGAAGTACCTGTCAACGTGCATTCACTGCCTGATGATTTAATGAGAGAAATCAATGTGAGGTTCAAACCTTCTCTGGCTGGCAGCACACACACACTGGGCATGTTTTAGACACTGCTACTACCACTTGGCAGGACAAATTTCTGACAGTATAAGAGGCCTGTTATCTCTCCTTGGCAATATGCACAATAGGAGCCTACTTGCTTGACAATAAAACATTGGCCTTAATATAATACCCTTTTCATAGTTTACAAGGCTAGGCTTAATTAAAAGGAGAATTGTGGATGCCTTCCTTTCATTTGGTAGTAAACACAGGGTCCTTCACCCCATACAAATCTAATGGTGGTAAAGTGGGCAAAGTTAGCCAGTAGATACTACGCTATTCTTTATGAGAATAGTGCACTATGGAATATACTGCTAGAAGGAAACAGCCGTACTATTCAGTAAATACAGTAGTAATTTATGAGACCCTCACTGGGCTGCTCCTGCAGTGAGCTGCAAGGCAAGAAGGTATCACTGTCCTGCCGCAAAATCTCCCTGCATTTTAAAATAGAGATCTCTCTCCAATTATCACTCCAATCAGACAGCGTCTGGTTGGGTGAAGCTTATCTTTACATTCCTTTTTCAAGCACCAACTGACAGGTATCAGCTATATAGAAGCATGAAAAGAATGGAGCAAACCAACGTCAGCACCACCAGAAGTAAACTGAGACAGTTCACGTCACCTTCCTGGACTCACTCATAATAACCATCATGCTGTGTTCTCAAACTGTACTCCAAATTGGAAGTCTGAAGAAAGGATGTGCAAAACAAAACATGTTACAATAGGTACAGACACTACCGAACTGCAACCTCAAATGCCCACAGTCAGTGAGCCCCTTGTTTTGAACTGCACCTCAGTACACAAAATCACAACAACCTTTTGTTTGGATTGGTGTTTACATTGCAAACACCTGCATGCTCATGCATATTTTTGTATAGAATGTAACATATTGCTGCTCATACAGCATCATGGGCTCACATCAGTATTTTCATAAGGTTCATATGAAAAAGGAGATTAATAATAAGATATGGAGCTTTCATCAGGAATTGATTTTATGAATTCATCCTGTATTAGTCATATACAGGCTGAAGGTAATATACAAGCCAGAGCAGCTGGATGGCTTTTGCTGGACTAAATGAAATACATTAGTGATTTCAGTCTCAGTAGAAAGAGCTCTAACTTGATTCACTCATGACATATCAAGCCTGATGTCCAACGTCAGCAGCTGGTGTTGACTGGCAAATTTACTTGGTAATATGGACATATAATCTATTGGATCACTGAGTTCTGACTTGTGTTATTTCAGGTCATCTCAGAGATTTCTTTTTATGTATAAAAAGCTCTAGTTTTAAATCAGTTTTCTTTTTGTTTGTTGCTCTGACAGCTACTATTAGAAAAATTTTCCAAAGCCTTGGAAAGCCCTTCTCCTAACTTCCAGAATAAATCTATCTAAAGCTAAATTTTTATCTATTTTTGGATCTGATATTTTGCTTTAGCTATTTCCTGCCCTTTCTTGGTGCCTAATTGCCTATAGTATATGTAGTGTTCTGAAGTTGTATCTCAGTTTCTGTTTTTCAGGTGCAAGAAAAGAAACCTTTTTTGATTCTTTCCCTACCTGACAGTCTCAGTGGAGAAATGCAGTGCTGTCACCAGCTTGGGACACTGGCACATCACTTGCAAAGAATGAGAGAACTTGCATGACTACTCACTACCATTCTCCTGTAACAGGAGATTGCCCTGGGGATTAACAGCATACCAGTAGAGTAAATTTGACCCTCTCAACAAACGTACACCTATTCTGCCAAAAATATTCCTCAGGCACTTTAGGAACAGTGCATCTGATACAAGGTCTATCAAGAAGCACGCCAGTAAGCTTTATACGAACAGGGTTTTTTTTCAACAGCAATAATGCTGCTTTTCAAAGGATTTGGCAGTGAAGCTACAAGTAGGTTCTTGCAGAAGTTTATTCCCTTCTGTCCTTTCCCATCAGATTTTCTCTTTGGGAGGGAGCAACTGGACCATATAAATGCCACAAACAAGAGATGTTAAAACATGAAGCAACACTACAATAAAATGAAGTAACAGGCAGCTGCAGGTTCTTCTGGGGCCTAATTCACTTTTTGCATGTGAAATGAAGTGGAATAGCCCAACTGAAGTTCAAAAAATTGCAGTGGCTTAAGACCTATGTGACTGAAATCAAAATCAGGCTCTGAATTTCCACCAGGTCATTCCTGTACTTCCCTGGTTTTCATCTCGGGCAGGAATCTCATGCTGGCTTCCCAGAGCAGCCCTTTTCTAACCTTTGTGGTGATTAAGTAAACAAAAAATAGCATCTTCGAGAATTTTAGCCACTTCCAGAATTTCGTAACCACTGGATTTTGCACGAGAACGAGGGTCTGAGCTGCAAGCTGTCCCTCCTGCTCAAACAACTGCTTGCTCAGCAGCAGCTGCTTTCATTTTAAGAGATTTTGGCAGTTCCTTGGACAGGCACCAGCGAAATGTCTGCTGTCTGTGGCAGCAGTCATTACTGTATTGCACATTTGTGTCATCCATGGGATGCAGAGGTATTTCTCCCCAGGCAGTACAGAGTTAACTTGCCTCCTGCTCAATGTCTGGGGAATAAGAGCTGGGATGGCAGCCCATAGTAGGAGGGCCTGGACTGAACTCCACAGTGAAGAGGAGGGATAACATTTTTGTGTGGGGAAGATGCTTGCCAAGAAATCAAGACAGAAAGCAACAGTGGGAGAAAGGAAGTAACTCATCAGGTGCTTGGGAGAGACAACAGCAGTTCTGGGAGCTGGGTGTGCATCAAGGTCTTGGACTCATCTTTCTCTACCTAGGTCACTCACCAGGGAGAGAGCAGGAGGAGGAAGGCAGATGCTTTCGTAAGTCTGGGAACATGGCCAGCAACTCACAAACATCCAGTTTCCTACGAATACAGGCTAGGTAAATACCACTACACCACTTCTAGAGAGGAAGAGACTGAGGTTGTAGAGAACTTTTAAACATAGGACTAGTTTTCTACCAGCATGAGGCACAGAGGGGCAGGAATATGTGCATAGGGGCAAAGAGAAGGGAAGCAGCAGCAGGCCCAGTATGAAGACAGGCTGAGAAAGTTGGGGCTGTTCAGCCTGGAGAAGAGAAGGCTGCGTGGAGACCTCATAGCAGCCTTCCAGTATCTGAAGGGGGCCTATAAGGATGCTGGGGAGGGACTCTTCATTAGGGACTGCAGTGACAGGACAAGGGGTAACGGGTTAAAACTTAAACAGGGGAAGTTTAGATTGGATATAAGGAGGAAATTCTTTCCTGTTAGGGTGGTGAGGCACTGGAATGGGTTGCCCAGGGAGGTTGTGAATGTTCCATCCCTGGCAGTGTTCAAGATCAGGTTGGACGAGGCCTCGGGTGATATGGTTTAGTGTAAAGTGTCCCTGCCCATGGCAGGGGGGTTGGAACTAGATGATCTTAAGGTCCTTTCCAACCCTAACTATTCTATGATTCTATGATTCTATGACTGCTGGAGGACCACATGGCTGGACAGAGCCAGGTTAGGTACCCAACCCCAGATCTCACAGCAAGGCAATGCTGCATGCAGGAGGAGAATAACTTAGTCTTCTGCACTCCTGTTCTTGTGCCTCTAAGCAGGAGGCTGTCTTCTTCCTCTATTACATGAAAGCAGTGGTGCTACACTGAAAAAAAAAACCTTGAGTGAGTGATAGGATAGTTCCACTTTAGCTGTGTAAGCAAAACAAAAAGAAAGACAAAGTGAAGGATGAATCAGTCCTACCCTCCCAAGACTAGTGCTACCTTGAATTTCTAGACAGGCCTGAACAAACTTTCCAATTATCACACTCAGAAAGCACCTTGAGCCAGATCACATCTTGCTGGCTTGAGCACACCTCTGAGGACCTAAATATCTCAATGAATTTGAGATCAGTGCAATTGCACTGATATAAAATGACAATAAGATAAAGGATGGTCTGGCTTCTGGAAACTAAAGAAAGTGATTTCTGAAGAGAGAACAGATTACTTGAACCTTTAAGGGAAGGCTGCTGAAAAACAAAGCCCCCTGACTTTCTATTTCCCAGAAGGAATATACAGTTGGGTAGAAAGAAATGTAAATCACTGCTTCAAAACCTATAATTATTCATTGGATGAGAGGCTACAAAAGGGACAAAAAGGCAACCTTTAGGATGTTTTTCTTTGCTTTTAACCAGCCATTTGAAAACACTGCAACATGACCAATTCCTCAAAAATGTTTTCCTGACCACAGCGTCTTGCATGCAGACAAACACACAGATTATGCCAGTTCCTGGAAGAATGAACGTCATGAGCTTTTTTTAATACTAGAGTACATGTCTGTTTGTATTGTTGTTTTTCTCTTATCTCTCTAATTTGGGGGGATATTCCCTCCCTCTTTTTTGTTGTGGTTCCTGGACTCTGTTTAAACATGTACAGTAGGTTATTCTTTTTTCTCCGGTTGTTCTTTTTTTTTGTTTGGCTCTTCAGATTTTTTGCCTGTGCAAGTAAAATTGCCCTTCCTAACACTGTCTCTCATGGTGTTTCAGCCTGAACAGCTTCCACGGGGTCACCTTCGTGCTACTGTTTTAAACAATTTGCTTATTTGAAAGTAGCTAATTGGTTATCTGCTATATTCAGAAGTAAGCTTTTGAGGGCTGGGCTTTATCCCTTCCTTAGTGAGGGCTCCTGTCTCACCACTGTGTATCTGAGAAGCAGTTTCCCCAGATAAGAAGAAAGATGGGGATCTGACTTGTGCTGGTTTTTATTACAGTGGTACTGAGTCAAGGCAGCAATTAGGCACGTACTCACATGCCTTTGAAGTTGGTGGGATGTATTACCATCTTGAAAATGGAGAGGCTTAAGCAAGTGCTCTCCCAAACTGGAACTTTATTAATTGCACTCTAGTGGATGCCTGCATTGAGAGGCTTTGGAAGTTCAGGCGCCTCAGTTAAAGCTGCAGAGTCAATGCACATACAGTAAAGCACATTAATCTGTTCTGTGGATGCTCTCATTGCCATTACATCATTGCAGCTTAATCCGAGCATCCCTATGGACAAGCCCTCAAGCTTGTGACACAGAACAGCTTTGAACACACTCGGCCTCCTTCTGTAATCCACAATCTAATGTAGATTAGAATCTAGGGTAATTCACGTGTTTTTTGCTGAAATTAATTTGGCTGATATAACAGTTTATGTGTGCATTGAGCAAAAATCCCCAACTTCAAGAATTCCAAAATCGGGACCAGAGGGATAGATGACTAATGGGATACATGAAAGACATGGAAACGTTTAAAGATGTGACAAAAAAAAAAAAAAGAGAAGAATTTATGGAAAGGTGATCCCTAACCACAGCACTGTCTGTGAATCTCAGTCTCTCAACAGTGGAAAAGTCTGAATCAAAGTTACAGGAGCAACATTAAACTTTGACTGAAAACTGAAAGAAAGGATGGGGGTAGGATGGTGTAAAAACCTTAAAAATTCGTATTTGTAGAGCTAATTACGAGCTGAAATGTCAAGCTGCTTTAAATTAGTTGTGCTTTGAGTGCAAACTGCAATTGTTCTGTTTTAGTGAGTGTATCCTATTTACTTATTGAAAGACTTCATTGTATAACACATTCTTGTGGAAAAGCAATGAGCAGACAGACTCCCAGCAATACTCTTGGCTGTTTGAAAACCTGCTGTGTTTTGTTTCTCTTCACTAAATTCTCTTAAAAGAAATAAATCAAAGCTTAATTAAATCACAAGCATCTCTGCTGAGTGTCTCCTTTGATTTCCCTTTTGACACTCTCTCCTGACAGGCTGTGATACTCCACTAGAAACGCTTTGTGTTCTCCTCCTTGGGGAAAACAACTACTCTGCTCCAAGCATTGCCTTGGCCTAGGATTCGGGAGCTCTGGAAGAGGCTACCAGTGGGAGCAGAGGACCCCATGTGGAACTAATTAGTGACATAATGAACACTACAGCAGTTTATGGGCAGGAAGCTCTTAATGACGTGGCAGTAATCTCACAATGACTAATCGAGATTTCCTTCATTTCCCTTTAGCAATTCTGATACATTAATGAAAAAAAATAAAATAGAACTGTAAGCACAGTAGAGGTTATCACTTGAAATACCTGGCAGACAAAGCACTTCTGCTTTCTGGGGTTATAGCATGCAATTCTTCTCTATAAACTCTGGGACTTTGGGACTGAGAAGAGTGGTTACACACACACACCCCACACCCCCCCATTGATTTCAGCCCTAATACTCGCTGTGATGTAATATTTAGCATAACTTTCAATCACGGAGTGCAGCCCTACCATCAACCCAAGGCTGACTGGTGTAACCAAAACCGGGTATGTATTAGTAGGATTGCGTAAGAACAGAGTTATTCTTTCAAAGGTTTCTCTTTTAAAGTTATTCTTTTAAAGGTTTATCTGCATATGTAAAGGCAAACTTAAAAATACAGTGGATGGATTCAGATCGTTTCCTGCCGCAGCAGGGCAAACCCGGTGTCTAGACCAACACATGGTGTGTGGGTCTAAGGGTACGTGCAGCCCATGAAGGATGCACAACTCTCTCCCCAGTTGTTCCCCTCACAACACGCGCTCTCCCCGCTCACAACCCTGTTCCAGGGCGCAGCACCGAGCAGAGCAGCTCCTCCAGCCCCTAAACCGACCCGGACCCACCACAGGCCTCCCACAGACGGGACCCGCGACGATCGGCAGCCGGGGGGCAGCGCTGAGGCGGGGCCGGGGCCGGGGCCGCGCACATGTGACCGGCGGCGGCGGTGGGGGCGGCGCCGGTCGCGGTCCCGGCCCTGGCCCCGGTGCCGGAGGGGGTTGTGGCGCGCCGCGGCGGGGCAGTGCGGAGCGGCGGCGGTGGGGGATGTGGAGCGGCCGGGCCCCGGGCAGATGATGGCGATACGCGAGCTGAAAGTGTGTCTGCTTGGAGTGAGTACAGGGGACGGCAGGGTTCGCTTCCCCCCTTTCCTTCCCTTGCCGCCTGGCAGGTCGGGACTGAGGGAGATGGGGCGCTTGCTAAAAACGGGAGCGCTTCCAGCCCCTCTCTCTTTTTCCCTCCCGTCGAGAGCTGCGTCTCTCCGTCCCGGGCAGGGGGCTCGCCCGCGGTGAATTCCTCCACGCCGAAACTTGGCACCCGCGCACTGCGGGGAGGAGAAAGGGGGGCTTTGGTGGCCTTTTACGTGTAGGTTCTGCCTTGTTTCTGAACTTTTAAAAAGTGAGACGGGCGCAGCGGGTTGGGGGTTGGTGATGCGAGGGGAGAGCCTCCCACAGCGCTCCCCGGAGAGGGGCCGCCGCCGAGCCGGCTCTGCCGGGCGCGGGAGGCGGCGGTGGTGGTGCCCCGGCGGAGGGTCTTCCTCCGGTGCCGGAGCTCCGAAAGGCGTCCGGGAGGGTTTCTCTGCCCGCAGACCCCGCGGTAGGCCTGGCTGTCCTGTCACTCGCAGCGACGGCTTCGCCGAGTCCCGGCAGCGACGGTGGGACGCGAAAGGGAGGAAAGCGGCACCGAAAACGGCGTTTTGGGCGGCTCCTTGTCCCGGGCGCGTTGTGTCACCCATGTGCCGTGTCGGTGCTTTGTTTAATGATTCACTTGTGTTTATTCAGGGCTTTTGCTCGGCTCCTTGTGGGAATGCCCTTTCTGCCGCTGCTTTTTCTTCTTTTCCCCCCGTCCCCTTTTTGCTCGGTTTGGCGAGCCCGTGTGTGCATTTCACATCTGGAGCAGCAATGTGCTTAGCTGTGCAGTTTGGCTCTCCTGCCCCCTCTCTGCCCTGCGCTCAGGGAGTTCAACAGCAAAACTGTGCTCACCGGGTTGTTGCAAGCACCGCTGGAGAAGAGTGTCTCCTCTGCTGACGGTTGCTAGCAGAGCATCACTAGTCGGTTTTGTTTAGGCTGCCCAGGGGGGTCGTGGAGTCTCCTTTGGAGACGTCCAAAACCTTCCTGGACGCATTCCTGTGTAACCTGCTGTAGGTGGCCCTGCCTTGGCAGAAGGTTGGACTGGATGATCTCCAGAGGCCCCTGCCAACCCTAACGGTTCTGTGATTTATTGATATATTTAAAATCAAACATACCAAATTACCATGTGTAGGTTAGGCTGCTTTTAGATCCCCATCTCTGTAAGCATTCAGAAAAGTTGCATGAATGAACGCCTTTTAGAGTGAATTCTCTTTCGTGCATTATCAGTGAGTTGGACATTTTAAAAAAACCCAGACAAATACAGACACTCGAGTTCTCTCTGACTTGTGTTGACACTTACCCCAGACGGAGTTGGGTACATTGCCTCTGGAGTCAGTGGCAGGATGTGGTACCAGGGCACTGGAGAGTTCAACCCAAAGTATTTGGCAGTGACCATTCGTCTTTTCTCGGAGAGAATTCCTGCCGCTGACTTTTAAAATGGCACAGAGACAAAATAAATGTGGTTTATACAAACATGAAGAGTCTGTGGTAGAATATGTGAATGTGTCTTATTTGCCAGCAGAAAATCCTGTAATTTTATAGAGATGAAGTTGTCCTGTGGGATGATGTTCCTCTTGCCTATTATTTATTGATGGTTTGTAACATGAAAATGTACTGGAGGTTTTGCAAGGCAGTTGTTTACTTCTTTTAAGACAGGAAAAGAAACCTATAAAGCAGCTCTGTGTTACTAGGAGTATGCAATTACTCTGTAGATTCATTAAAATGACAGGGTGGCAGTGGGAACACTCAGGAAGATGTTAAGTGCCTGTAGTTAGAGATGCCAGTAGTTATTGAGATGTTTCTTCTTGTGTTTTAATAGGGTATAATCCTAGAAAACCATCTACTTTTGATCATAGACATCCCATTTACTATGGAAGTTAACACTCTGTTTTCCCCAAAGAGAGGAATCCTTTAGATGATGAATCTCTTCAGGGAGTTCTGACAGATTCCAGGACAGGGAAAGTCCGTATCTGTCTGTGTAAACAAGTGCAGACGTTAGTCTGATCCGCTTGAAAACTAGATGATAACTCAAAAATGTGTTTTCAGGTCTACCAAATCTTGGCGGCTGGCTGTTCAGTAGGTCCTGGACCTAGTAGGTTAATCTGTATTGTATCTAGTAGACCCCCTGGTCTGGGCATGTCCAAGTCCCAAGATTACTTCATATGCTCATTAGAAACAGGGATTAAATCAGTTTGTAAACCTGTGTCCCTCTTCACTTCTGAACAAAGTCCTAGGCTGCCCCTCTAAAAGACAGGAGGATCACTGATGGTCTGTGGCCCTCAGCTGTGCAAAGGGCATGGGCGTGGGCAATTTCTGCCACCTCAGAATTCCCCAGTGAGGAAAAATTGTAGCTGACTCAATGTTTTCAAAGCCAGCTTCTCCCACAAGCCCCATTTGGCTGTAGGGGGTCTAGATGGGAAGGTGAGGAGAGACTGACAGAGAGAAGCCAGAGCTGTACTCCATGCTGCTGGCCCAATAAGCTAGCCCAGTGCTCCAGGCTCAGTGTTTGGACTGCAGCCATTGTGCTAGAGGTGGGGAGTAAGTATCAGCTTCTGAATGTAGCCCTGCATTGCCGTGAGGGAACATGGCCTGTAAGTTTTAGTGTAAATCTAGCAAAACTGGGATTTGGGTATCTGCGTTTCACTTCCTCCGCCTCCAGAGAATCTTGGGGATTTTAAAACTCTCTGTGGGTGTGATGGGAGTGATATGGAGCAGCCTGGAGTAGTGTGCAAGAAGGGGATGGTCTTGGAGTTTCTAGATGGTGAAGGTGACACCAGCAAGAGAACCGCAGAGAGGAAACTGGAGCAGGTAAAGGGTAGGTGAGTCAGTTTGGGAGGCAGGCTTTGTTGATGCCACGCTTTGTTATTCATGAGCTCAAGCATGCTCTGCTCTTTGAGGAGAGATGGTTCCAGCTAGCAGGAACAGGAACATGGTGGGCTGGCAGGAACAGGATGCCTACCTAATTGTGCAGTGCCTCACAGCCTGAGGTGTAAGAGCTGCGGAGGTGCAATTCTAATGCTGTCTTGAGTATGCAAGTGGCCTCAAGCCTGCTCCTGAACTGCTTCCACAGTAAATTATTGCTGCTGGGCAGTGAGGTATCTGCACGCAGAAGATGTTAATCTTTGTAAGTGCAAATACTTGAGCACCTGCTCCAAGTCCTGTCTTGTCATCTGAAACTCTTCCTGGTCTCTCGGTCCAGCCTGTTGTTCTCAGCAGTTCTGCCTGTATTAGAGACTACCTCTTCCTGGGGTGGAGCAGGTTTTAGCTACAGCCCAGTTTACGCAGTGAAATGAAGTGCAGCTCCCATTTGACTGGCATGATGTTTCTGCCCTGAGTGGGCACCCTCCTGAGGGGGTGAAGGAGGAGGGCTGGTGTGTTCCTGAGCCATGCTTCAGTGCTGAGATGTGTCTGGCTGCCAGGTTTCCTAATCTGGCTGTGGCTGCTGAGTGCCATGTGCCTTGGCTCTCAACATTGTCTTTATGTGGGCTGGAGGAGTGATTTACAGCTCTCTGCCAAGTCCTGACATAACTCTGTGTGGCAGCCTCCGGAGGGATTGCCAGGTTTGGGGCTGAGGCAAAGTTTCTTTTCTTTGTCACTTCCTGAGGAAACTTTGACAGCCCTTCAGTGAGGCTTTGGGAGGTGGCTGGCTAACTACCGTCTAAAGTGACTTCCATTACTCTTTTCCTTGTGTTTTTGTTTATTACATTTTTATGCTGTGACTGTTCATCACAGGACCGAAGCAGTTAGGAAAGGGAGAGGCTTAGAGGTCATCCCTTGACCCTAAAGCTCCTCTTCTAACTTTCCTGACATGTTTGTTTTGTTTGTTCCTTAAAAACTCAAGATGAAGTTTTCTCTTGTCACAGGGTTATGTCTCAGAGCTTAACTGCTCTTACTGTGGAAAGTTTTCCCTGAACATAGTGCCTACAGCCTCTTTGGTTGAGACTTCATTCTTTTCACCCCTGTTTGTGTTTCCATTTTCTTGTTCATAAGAAGTCACTTGCTGCCATGCGTTCTGCTAGTGTGCAGTCTGAAGCTGGTAAGCCTACGTTTGTAAACGGAATGACGTTTCCTCTCTGGAGGAGAAGGTTTCCTCAGGTGTTTCTCCACAACTGAATCCCATTTGCTGGTATGGAGAACGGTTTGTTACCTTTGGCAATGTCTCATACCTCAGTGTGCAGCTCAGAATCGAGCTCAGATTTGTTTGACATTCAAAGTAATTGGGAATATGATGATAGTTTTCTTAAGGGGAAAATCTCTGTTTTTCTTACCTTTGTATCATGATAATGTAAAGCTCTGGATTCTGATGGTGGAGAACAAATTCCTGTAAGCTGAGCATATGCATGCATCAGGCCTTTCAGTGCAAAACTTAAGTACCCACTCTTCTCCAAATATCTATTGCACTGAACGTGTAGGACTGAGAACCTTTTGGTTTGCATTGGTGTTTATAAACGACAACAATTTTACTACTCTTTTGACTCTAAAATGTTTTTGTTATTAATGCTCTTAGTGCCTGAATGTCCCAACTCAAATAGGAGCACTGTTGTTAAAAACAAGAATGCACCCCTGGATGTGTTGTACCAGTTAAGGACCTTTCTCCTCGCTAGATAAGTGCAAGGGGGTCTACACGTTGAGCATCCTACTGAAGACAGTAACGCTACGTAGGTGCGGAAGCTGTGCATGCATCGATGCTGCAGTGCTGTAGCCTAAAACAAAACAAGAGGGACCAAAGTAGTGCAGACATTGAAGGTGGTCCCAAAAACAGAATTGTACTGATGAACTAAATATATGTCCACAAAGTATCTGTCTGAGAGTGGACAGAGACTTGCAAGTGATTGTTTTTTTTTCCATGTTAATAGTTCATCATCATCCACTTATTCATTATGTTTATTATGCAAACAAGGAGCTCTATCATGAGAAATTTTTGAATCGTGACTTTTCATGGCTGCCTGTCTCATGCAGTCAGTGGTGTGAAGTGTACATCATTGCAGCCTTTCCATCAAAGGAGCCCTCATCTGTGTCTCTTCCATAGCCACTCACTTCTTTGCATTGTGGTGAAATATCAAATCACGTGTAAAACTGGACAATGATTTTTCAGTCCCCAGGGAACTGAGAAGCAGACAGCCAGACACTTTGTTAGCATGACTACATATGCCTCATTTCCTTGAGAAATGGTGTTCTTCCTTGGTGAAGAATGCTCTGATGTTTGCACTTAATTCGTGCACGTAGCACTTACATTCTGCATTGCCCTGCTTTGCCATTCAAAAGAACAGTCTACCAGGGTACTCATGGGGACTGGGGTTGGTGATTTTGTTTGGTTTGGTTTCTTTTTGAAAAATACTGCATAAAAATCCAGTTACATACCAAGTGAGAAGTGCCTTTTCTCTTGTACCACCAAACAAGTATGTTCAGAAGCTTAAACTAGCCTTTTGCTATTAACTTATAAAATATTTAAATGGCAACAATCGGATTTTTGCAATGTAGACATTAAATATGTAGGTAAACAATTTCTCAATTTTTAGTAGAATTCAGGGTTTCATATTGACCTTGGCCTTACTGCTTTCCTGCTGTATCAGCAAAACTTCTCTATTTACTCATATCTTCCCTGAAGTTTAGGTGGGATTGCTTAGAAAAGTGAGTAGGCTGGGTCATTACCGGAGCATCCTTCTAGGAAAAGATGAGAGCAGAGACCACATTCTGCTTTCATTTCCAGCAGCACAACCAAACTGGCTTTCTGAAACACCCAAAGGCAGGACTTGAAGCAGGTTTTACTTTCAGTAGCTGCAAAGCCTCTGAAGAGGAAGCTTGCTACTACAAATTAACTGAACAGCAAAAGAATACCCCATAGCTGGTGCCTGTGACTGCACGTGATTGTCTCTGACCCACTGATAATCAGCTCTCAGCTCCCATCTGCTGCTGAATGACACCATGCTGTGGCTATTATCCAGAAATCATTTGCAGGCTGTGGTTATACTGTCTCTCAAATTGTATTTATTTTGGTTTTGCTTATAATGTTACCAGTTTGGGGTTTTCTTTAGGTTTCCCCAAGCCCTTGCTTCAGTCCCTCTGTTCGATTTCTTGGTATTGGATGAAAAATTGTGAAACTTTTGTTTTACAGTAATTCTGAGGAAAAAAAGGAATTCTTTCTACCAAAATAAGGAAGTTAAATTGGTAATAAACTTTCTTTTATAATACATGGATGAATGCAGTTTTAGCCCTACTCTGTGAAGTAGTGCTGAGACAGACTCTGTGAAGCAGCCAGAAACTGCATGCAAGAAATGTGCAGGGAAAAGGAAAACCCTCTCATCAGACAATTCCTTTTAACTAGTGTAAGTCAAGCCTTATTAAAAGGCCGCCTTTTATTCACATTTCAAGTATGTTTTTCAAGATCCTGGTTGATGGTACAACTTGTTTCTAAGGCACTGACTTGCCTTATTGATAGCGTATGTTGCAATTGCAGTGCCGTTTGAGGAAGTGGCAAAGTAGGCATTAACTGAGCTGCTCATGGGCTGCCTCTGAACCTGCAGGGCTTTTGCATAGGGGAGTGTATATAAATTACAGTGCTGGTAAATTTGCAAGCATTGGGTTGTGTCTGAGCTGGGTATGTGGGTGCTGTGAGTGTACAGGCAGGATGGACATATTCTGTCTAAAATTGAGTCTCAAGCAACTCCATGTTGAGAGAAGCATTTCTAGAGAGTCTGGAGCCACATCTCTGCTTTGGTTGCTCTTACCTGTCTTTAGCCTCCATGCTGTTCCTTCTTCCAAATGCCATTTGCCTCCAGAGACTGTTGTTGATCATATATTTCCTGGCTGTGTTCCTGTTTGGAAGAGATCGGGGCAGGCACCATGCTCTTCATTTCCTACACTTTGGTTTTGAGGGGGAAGACAGAGGGGCGAGTTGAAGTGGAACACAGCTGGCTTTAGCAGGTCTGCTGGGTTAACTCCACCTTACCCTCAGAAAACAAACTGTGGAGAGCAGCTTGTTTCTCCTCAGCTTCAGTGGCATGTCACCATCCTGGCTGTGGCTGCTCTGGTGCCCCTGGAGCTTTCTGCAGGGGTGGTGTGAGGACAAAGGTGGAAACAGCTTATCCTTGGGTAGTGCAGGCAGGGAAAGGAGGGCTTGCCATTTCCTGTCTCTCCTGGAGTTTTTTGCACTGGTGGGCTTTCCCTGAAGGGAAAACCTTAAGGTCACTACGAGCTTAGTGTTCATCCTGGTCTTTTCCTTCTTGACATGGCCTGGTATTTCTAAATGCTTAGCATGCGAATCTTTACAGCAGATTTAAGCTGGTTTGCTTTTTCCCCTCTACTTCCTTTGGACAATGGGCTATGTTATAAAATATATATAAAAAAAGAACCCTAGCTCCATCCAGTGCTAATCATACTGGTGGGTTAGATCACCTCATACGTCCTCTGCTCCTTGTCAGGGTTTGTTGTGCCCCCACTACCTTACCCTTACAGCTCAGGGGCAGCTCATGTGAATATAACTCTGCAGCCCCTCACCAGAAGGTGCGCGAGAGCTCCCATGGGGCACGCACTGCTGAAGTAAATGAGCATAAAAGGTGGTTTTACTCACATAGATGTTTTTCTTCTCTCTGCCTAACTTCTAGGGGTTGAATAATGGCATAAGGGTCGAGGTGAAAGGAAGTATTTTAAATTTCATCTCAGCTTAACTTGTAATACACCAGGAAATGGGACACGTTTCAGTTTTCTGCTGAAACATCTTATACAACCTTCCTGTGAACACTTGCAGATTTGAACACCACTGCGCGAAGGCAGATCCAAGCTTTAGAAAGCTGCCAGTGGAGGTGGATGGAAGGCCAGCTTGGAGCAGAGCCTTGTCTAGGCAAATGCCAGTGGTTTGATTTACAGTCTCCAGCCTCGTGGGGCTGCTTGTGAAAGCTGAACAACAGGCAGTGGAACAAATGCTTTGTATTTTCGCCTGGCTATTTTTAACCATAAATGCTAGTTAGTGTGTGGTTTTTATATTTCTTGGAGGAGCTGGTAGAGCAGTTACGGTTTTGTGCTTCTTGTTTTGGACAGAGTATGTTCTTATTTGGGCAACATGTGGAAGTACATGTGCCTGAAATCCAGCTACTAAATACTTTGTGTCCCTGAGTTATTGTTTCCTCCTCTGTCAGCAGAGCAACAGGATGCTGCAGACGTCATCGGGTGTCCCGGTTTGACTGGTCAGCCTCTGCCACACACAACTGCAGGGGACTAGAAAAAACTTGTAAGGGCAATCTGACTTTAAAATGATAAATATCAGCCTCTTGCAGTGGCTCACATACAGGGACTCCCTGAAGCAAATCTTCCTTCACTTTAAAGCCTGTTTACAGAGCCAAAGTGAGTTATAAGTGTTTCTTCAAGTGGGGTTAACTTTGAAAAATTAATTTTTTGTCCCATTTAATTCTGCAGCAAACAAATCTTAATAAGTATTGGTAGGTTCTAATGGTTCATCAGCAAAGCTGTGCTTCTGAGCAGTGTGATGTGTCTGAAGTGATTTTCACATCCTCCTATGCTCACTGGTGACCTGTGCGATACAGCGGGCATTGGATTAGCTTTAACATTCCCTGGCTTATGCTTGTCGTCGGCAGTTGGTACCTTGTCTCCAGGAATGTGTGTTCTCCGGATGCGCCCATGTGTTGCTTTAGAGGCAGAAGAGGAATCCTTAGGTATTTTGTCAGTATCTGGTGTGTGCCAACCCAAAGAAGCTGTAGTAGGGATCCCTGGGCTTCCCAAAGACTGATGTGAAAAGCACTCCTGAGAGGACTCCCTTGAATGTGTTGTTTGACACAAAGGCTCAGCTTGGCCCTTGGGATGTGAATTCATTTTTAACTACTTGATTTAAGGGGGAGAAAATATGTTATCACTGTGGTTAGTAATTGAGGAATTAGAAGCATATTAACAACTGAAAAATTTGAGGTGTTTGCCCATGTGCAGTCCCAATTTAATCTCAAGCAGCTTCTGCTGCCTGTGGAAGCAAATATTATGTTTATTTGCTTAAGACAAGTCTTTGTTAATTTAGAAGAAAACCTCTCAGTGACTGACACACACCACTACCAGCCTATAAGGGCACACTTCCACTTTGTAGCTGGATAAATCTCGTGGTTGGTTAATTCCTGGAGGGATTTAGGAAATGACAACAGATTCTCTTTATAGAATAGGAAGCCCATTATCCTGGCTTCTTTGGTTGCCCAAGGAAGTTGTGAATGCTCCATCCTTGGCAGTGTTCAAGGCCAGGTTGGACAGAGCCTTGGGTGGCATGGTTTAGTGTGAGGTGTCCCTTCCCATGGCAGGGGGGTTGGAACTTGATGATCTTAAGGTCCTTTCCAACCCTAACTGTTCTATGATTCTATGATCTTACTTTATTTTTCCCTTACTGTACTAAATATTTCTATTTTAAGAGTCACAAAATCAACACTTTCAATGTATCTTGTTAAAGCTGATATGAACAGGAAGTTTCCAACCACATTTAGGCCAGAAGTCCTTCATATGGTGCATAACTCATTCTGACTTCAGCCTTTGCAGTACCATGCAGTCTTGCTTTTAGGATATTCAGTTCTTGAGTGTGCTGCAAACATGTTTTTTCTTACACTATCCCTTAAGTCAGCATTTTTCATTTTTTGGATGATTTCACTGTTGTGAAAAATTCAGGGAAAGTTGTACTTCATTTTTGTCTTAGTTTGCCTGAATGTCAGTGAAGGTATTGAACATTCTCCCCCACATTTAATGTCTTCAACTGTTGCAACTCCAGCAGCAGTGTAGTTTGTGTGAATAGTCTTTTGTCAGGCAATTGTTCTGTCCTTTGGTAGCTATTTTTCTCCCCCTTGAATGTTTTGCTTTATATTTTTTATCTGCAGAGTGTGCTTGAAAAGAATAAATGCATGTTTGGGTATTATACAGACACTTGAAGCACATTTTATGTGACAAAACTGGCAGCTATATAAACCCAGATAACACAATTGCTGATTTAAGATTATGTTGTTGAAACCCTAATTTGGGTAGCATCCTTAAGCACATGTTCGATTCTAATCATTGGGGTAATCCCTCTTCAGCAGTGTATGAGGGTACATCGTTCAGCCTTTGCTGAATGGACTGAATTGAATCCCAAGCTTGAAGCTCAGCACATACTTTAATGCACAGCTGAATGCAGGTGTTGCGTGGAGGACAAAGAGAAAAAGTTGATGTGTTACCTGAAATACCTAATTTACAACTCTTGAGCAATTCCTGACGTTTAATATTAAAAGCAGGTAAGTAGCTCAGTTTTACCTCTCCTTGATTTTCAGCATCTGGTAGACTCTTTGGAGATGTTTCTTTGTTTGATCAGGTATTATTAAGCTGATCCAGAGTTTTGTGGCCAGGTTTCCCTTCTCCTTTAGGCTGGTATGGAGAAAAGCAGAGAGTAAACCTTTGGCACTTGTATTCTGTTCAGTCCAAATGTTTAAAGTCTGTCTGAAGGACAGTGGTAATCCTGCAGTCTAAAAAGTTTTTCAGGAATAGTTCTAAGTGATGACCTGTATTAAAAGGAGTGTAAAAGTCTGCATAGAGGAGGTTTGGAGAAACAAAGGGATAAAGAAAGACTAACAGAGGAGGAGGAAATAGAGGACCAAACCAGAGACCAAGGGAAAGCATTAGAGGAGTGTTGTGGGGGATTGAGGAACACAGAGGGAGGGAATGAGGAACACAAGAGGGTAAAGCTGGAACAGGAGCAAGGGGAAGAGAAGCTGAGAATAAGGAAACAGAAAATCATATAGAGCAAAACGATGAAGGGAGTATAATAAATACAAAATAATAAGGTGTGGTGAAAACGCCTGCCACCACTCCCTGGAGTTTAGCCTCCAGTTTCCTTTTTTCTTCTTTTAAAGCTGTAACTTTGTCTTAACAAGCATTGTTTCATTTACATTTCAAAGCGCTTTTGTCCAGCTGAACGTGCAGAATTGTTGTTTATATTGCACTCTGTCACAGATCTGAAAGGAAAGGTCTAATGTCCAAAATCCCTGTGCCTGTCCTTCTGCTGTGTCTGGGGTCTGCGGGAGCTTTAGGCTCAGTCCCACTCTATGCTAAACACTCAAGCTGTGACTGACCTACTGAAGTAAGTCCTGGGGGCAACTCTTCTGTACCTTTGGAAGGAAGGATCAAATCCACTCTTCTACCCCCAACTATTCTTGTCCCCTGAAGAGATGTCCTTAAATGTACTAATCCTTACGGTTTAGCATTCCAGTTGAAATTCTCCCAGTGTGTTTTCAGTTAAGATTTGTGAAGTCCGTACACTTTTGACCATTTCTGGTTTCGGATTTGTGAGTGAAGATGAGAAGAACTGGCCAGGTGAATAAACTCTTTCTTCTCTGAGTCAGTTTTAAGTTGGATATTTATGTCCTGGTTATTCTTGTGGTGAAGAGATGAAAGTGCCTTAACAATAATAGCAACAAAACCCATTTTGGCTCATTTTAAAGGACTTTCCTTAAAAAGCTGAATTTTGTGGCACAGGTTTAGGAGTTGCTAGGTTTAATTCCCGGTGAAATTGATGTGAGCTGAACACATTAAAGAAATCAGCTGCTGAAGGGATACAGTCTTGTGCCGATAATGTCTTCCATTTATGAGCCTGTGTGGTGCAGATAGCTTTACTGTCATTAAGTTTATGACAGCACACAGTAAATCCACAGATAAAGCCCTCAGCCCTGTGTTTTATTATGCTGTGCTTGCTGTTACCTTTTCTGTTTCCTTGCATGGTGACAGAGGGGAAAGCACCAGGCAGGCAGGTCTTTATATGATGCTTTTTAAAATAAGTGTTGATGTTTACTGAATTAGGGAAAACTTTAGATCCAGACAATGGTTGAACATGAAATCACTATTAATCTAAGTTAATTAAGCATAATAGTTTAGTGAAAGGCTTCTTAACACAGGTTTAGGTTTATGCAAACCTCTGGCTGTCTCTTGCTAATCCTGTGTATTGATTCAGGAAATTAAATCCCCCAGCTTCAAGAGTTTCAGACCTCTCCTTGATGTCATTTAGTGTCCATAGAGATGTACATTATCTACATTTACATGTTATTTACATTTAATTATAGGTAACAAACAATGGCAAATTCCAGTAAATCTCAACTCGCCTCCTTCCCCTGTGCCCCAGAGGAAGGAGCATGTTTTAATGCTGGCCAACCTTTAGACTGGATAAGGGAGAGACTACCTGAGACCTTTCAGTGATCATTTGCAGACTGCTGATTTTACAGGTTGTTGCGTCAGCTGAAATCATCTGGTAAGCAGAGGCAGAGGTTTTGGCAATAAAACCAGGAATGAAATCCTTAGCCCCTGTCCTACCCTTGTGGTGTTTCCTGAGCCCCTCAAGGTGGCTGGTATCTGGCTGCCTTTGGCCAGTGGAGAGGCAAGGAAGAGTTTTTTGCCTCTGGCTGTTGGTGGGTGACATACCCTGTACTAGGGCTCTGCTGATTTGGAGCAAAGATCTGGGGCCATGAGGCTGGTTCCTATTTCTCAGGGGAAATGGCTTTATATAGCTGCACCCTGAAACTGCCTCCTTCCTCTCTGTTGCCCATTGCTGCAAAAGAGAAGGGATCAGGCTTTTTTTTTTCTCCAGGACTGAAGTTTTCAACTGGTATTTCAGTTGGCACTCATAATTTGTGTGTTTTTTTTATTCCTCTTTGGGATGAAATGCCAAATTAAAAAGTTGCAGGTGAGGTAGTTCAAATCATGAAGGGAATGTCTGACCATTGAATTGTGTTGCTTACTGAGCTTGGACAGGCAAATTTGAAGGTAATTCAGCCGTTTAACAAATTTTCCAGGCAGCCAGTGGACAATTTTTATATATTACTGAAATGGAAAACTGAACAAGAGCCATTTCCTCAAATGCTGTATCTCATTGTTATGAGTATCTTTAATTGCATAAGAGCCACTACCTTCACTTAATTAAACTACTTTGGATTTGTAGGCAGCCTGGAATATGAAACTGTAATGTTTTGATTCTCAGTTCCAGACTGGCTGGAAGATTTTTAGTATCTTCTATGCAGGGACAGGTAAATGACACTAACAAGCCATGTATTTTGAAATTATGGCCCCTAATGATAGGATTTGTCAAAGGGAAGTGACAGGGTGTTGGAGTATGAACAGAAGCTTGTGTCAAACAGCAGTTCAGGTCAAAGGTTATCTCCTCATATTTTTGTCATAATTTTATAAGCTTCAGCTGCTGCAAATACATGTGCGGGAGGTTCACTTAGGAAAAGAATTTGGTTTGGAAAGAATAACACAAATTGTTATCCCATTTTTTTGCTGCCAAACTGTACTCAAAAACAACATTTGTCAGGATGCTGTTGCCTAACATGTTTACTGAACTGTGAAAGCCTCCGGTTATTTATGAATGCAGTCTGAAAATTGAATTTAGTCTCTCTGATCCCTGCCTTGCACAATGATGATGGATGATATTAAACCCGGTTGGTATGCTGGTGTGTGTGCATATGGCCAATAGAGATAACAGCCTCTACAATCAATACTTGTTATCATTGACAATGTGAGCTACAGCGACTTGTAAGTTACTTCCTTACACTTACACTTATCCTTTACTTAATTTTTCAAATTCAGGGCCAGTTATCAGGATTCCTGAGCCGATGTTATTCACACAGATCTTTAATGTACTTTCAATAGGAATTTATCTGTGGGAAGAGTAGTACACTGAGTGGACTTTTGTAACTGCATGTCCATCTTGAGATAGGGAGGGGAGGAGGAGGATGGCAGCCTGCAGATGTTAAGAGGTCTCCCCAGTTTGTCCAGAAAAGAAACTCTGACCATTTGAGTTGCCAAAATCAGGTATTGCTGTCACTAAAATGACATAGGTATTAATGTATGACTTGCAATTTTTCTTTGTTTGCCTTTGCTTTATTTAGTTCCTTCTTGTTGAGGTTTCACATGCTGGAGAGATATTTTAAGCTTGTTCTTGGTTCCTCCTTTGCTGGCAGGGGAATAATGTGTGGCAACCATCACTGTGGCACCATAGCAGGAATTTCCCATGGTAAACCAAGGCTTTCATTTTTCCTCCTCACCTGAGAAATGAAGTGGTGAACATGGAAGTGATCATATTCAAGTGTCTGTGATGGTGCTCAGGTGGGAAATCAGTGAGCCAGGAACACGGAGTGGTCATTAAAGTGAACTGGGGTGGTGGGAATGAAGAGGTGGAAGAGCATACTATGAAGTGTAAGACAATATGCTTCCCTATCACGGGGCATATGACTGGGTAGGTTTGCCTGCTGCTCTGTGTTATGCTGTGTTCAGGAGGATCCTGTGATTCAGTGATCAATAGAAGGCAATTAGAGGAATTTCTTGTTGGACAGTAGCGACTTTATGGAGTCCCTCAGCCAAGAGTTTCATTTTGGTATGAACCCAAGATATCTCTATGTGGCATGCAACATAATTGATACTGTGCAAGTTTGGATGTTGGGTGTGTTTTTGGATTGGGTTTTTTGTTGTTTTTTTTTCCCTTTCATTTCATTCCTGGTTCATTAAAACAGTGATTTATGTGTGGGTTATGGGCATCCCTTTGCAGCTGCCACTGCTACATTCACACCACACTTACTGTCACCCAGGCTGCACAAGGTGGTAACAGCAGTGGAAGATGCCTCTTGTTTCCAAAGGGGAAACAGTTCAGACACTCTTCTTTCCATCTCATTCTGCCCTACCTGTCTAGTTCTTGCAACTCCGTCGTGCAGTCCTCTCTCACTCCTTACCCAGGCTGTTGGTTCCCAGTTTAGCCCGTACTCCTTCCTCTTTTCCTCCTGTCCTGCTATGGCAAAGTTGACCGGTTTCTTCTCCCTGAGTAGCAGGAGTCACCAGGTGGTGCTATTTCCCAATTAAATGCCCTACCTTGCATTGCAGCACAGTCCAATAGAAAGGTTTTACGGTGTTTGGTTTTGTGATGGAGATTTCCTTGGTGCGTCAGGGAGTGTGAGGGGACTTGCATCTTGCCGTGTGTTCAGTCTTGAGTCATATTATGAAGCAAAGGCGTTCCCTGTGACTTAATCAGCCACTGCCTCAGTTCAACACTGAGGTCCCTGGAAGGGTAGGCTGTTTCTACACAGCTCGTGAGTATACTGTTCTACTCAAAAGCTGCTTTACTGTAGTATAAAGCATGAGCAAGTCTCACTAAGGATATCCTCAGGCTTTGCACTGTTGAACTGCCCCCCTTCCAGCAAGAGGTTTTTTTGCTTATTTGTTGGCATGTGCTGCTACTCCCAAGGAGATGTGTGTGTGTCTTCTTGTTTCACCTTTCATCGTCTCATCTTCTTAGTCAGCTGGATTGATACCACCTTATTTGCAGCTGCTTTTTATGGATGTCATGCTCTTACTTGAAACTGCCGAGGCAGTTCAAAGCAAGGAGTTCAGCATGTTGAGCAAATAGCCAGTGCCCCCAAAAGCCACAATTTGAGATGAAGGAATGCAAATAAACACCGAGTTCCCGTATTCCTTTTCACCAGACTAAGCAATTCTTCTTCCACTATATGCTGTCAAGGGCATAAGAAATTAACTGAGATTCTGTTTTTTGATTTAAATTTCAAATCCTCCATTTCTCTTGGCAGTTCAGCTACTGTTCTGAATTTGATAACTTACGTGAAGAGGGGGATGAAATGTGTAAGGAATGACACAGAGAACTAGCTGGAAATTTGATGTGGGGAAGAAGTCTCTAACTATTAATAAAGATTGAAGGCTGTTATCTTTGCTGTCCATACTCTTACTACTGTGGTGGTGTGGTTATCTTATACTCTGTACAATAAGATGCTGTGATTAAGGATAGATATCTAAATTAGAGTATGGGTTTGGGTTTTTTTTTGACTGAAGCACATGGGCTTTAAAAATTGCTAAGTTAGACATAAGTTAGAGCATAGTAGGCTGCAGTTGCTTTGTTGTTATTATTTTTTAATATATTCCACAGAGTTGCTGTTCCTGATTCATGTTGCAGAGAAAGGAACTGAGGTAGCTGGAGTACTGACCCACAGGCTATGTATTCTTCATAAATTACATTTCTGTTTTGCTTTATGGTTTGTTCTATTTATTTTCATTCTATTGGAGTTATTTTAAAGAATAGCTCTAAAGGAAGTTTCTTGGATCTCCCTTTCCCTCTGCAGCCCCCTGTCTCATAGATAAAGATCGTTTTATATTCCCATGCCAACTTTACATGCGTAAGAGTTAACAGCTCATGGAAGAGCAGCACGGTTTGTAAGCACTGGGTGAGTAAATGCGCAACAGCCACATGGGCCACTTTGTGATTTCTTGGGTTGTAGACAGTTTAACTGACTGCTAATCTTGCCACCCACTGCTCATGCAGTGTAAAACAAGGATTTGTTCCTTACCGCTGATCTAATGCCGTAACAGTCTCTCTCTTAAAACACTTAAACAGTTCTTTGCCACTGTACTGTCTGAACATTTTACAGCTATCACCGATCTAAATCCCCGTAATGCTGTTACAAGGTAAAATCAAATAATTGTTATTTTCATGTAACAGCTAGTGAGCTGAGAGTGAGAGCCAGAAATTCCTGTGCCAAGTGCAGTCCTTGCAGCACTAGGAGGAAGGATTGTATTCTGATATAACAGGACTACCTGTCTCTCTGAACAAGTGGTGCACTTCTTAAGTGTAGAAGGAGCTAGAGTTAATCTAATTGTAATGTGCACCTGAGGAAAAAGCCTATTTTGTAGCAGATTTGTGCTGCTCAATGCCAGCACTGGCCTGAAATTACACTAGGAATTTGAAATGATGTGTAGGGCTTTTTAATTGGGAGAATTGACACAGACCATATTAACTTTATGGAAGTCATATACTGACTTAAAAGATAACCATTATTACCACATCTCATGAGTTTAAAGAAGGGCATGCAATGAACAGAAATGCAGACTGGGATGTTCTTGTAAGGTTCACACACTGACAGATGACTGAAAGAACTGTGGTGGTCCCTACTGAAGAATTGAGGTGCTGCAGGGTAATCCTTCCCCTCAAAACACAGTTGCATTGAGATCTGTGCTGGGAGCTGCGGGAAGTCGGTTTCAATGTTCAATGGGAACACTGCTGTTCATTTGGCGAGTACTCCTAACACAGGAAGGTGCATGGCTGCACATCACACTCCTGGAGGCCAGGTCTGGTTCCAGTTCTTCCTTTTCAACTTTGCTTTGAAGCCAAGTGCCCTTTGCAGAAGCTTCTTGTATATCACTGGTGGCATAAGGCCTCACCTGATGTCATTTGGAGCTCTTGCTGTAAAAGTACATTCTTAAGCTTGGTAATGACTAAAGTCAAACAATGAAAGTAATGTTGATGGGGGACAACAGATCTTTTATATGGGAGGACCTGTCAGGGAGTTGAAAAATTGTGCTGATGCTTTGGGAAGCATGTGTGCCTGCTGGGCCAGTTCTGTAGCTCTGGAAGGGGGATCCCAGATCAATGGGCAAAGGATCTTCTCTGATAATCATGTTGCTCACAGAGGAAACAATCTATTTCTCATTATACAGGGTTGTAATGAAAACCGGAATTTACAGAAATAATTTGTGTCCTGAATGAGATGTGTAGTCTTTTGACTGTGGACTTGAGGTTCTTCAGCCTGCATCCCTCCAGGCTGAAGCCTTAGGCAGTTTTGTATTGGTTAGTAAGCCACTGCGTCAGTCTAAGAGCTGCTGTCATATCTTCATCTGTATGCTTATGGAGTGGTGGGATTTGCTTGCTTGATACATCTTGCAGATGGAAAAACTGAATACAGCAAGAAGCTATTTGCACTTCTTCCTAGACACTATTCTGTGGTGCATGGCTGCATTTTTGCTGGGGCAGACCTGATGCTTGGCAGATTCAGTTCAGTCCCAGGGGTGTCTCTGAACCCAGGTCCCATCAAAGGTATTGCTCCTTACAGTGTTTTCAGACAAGTGAGTAATACCCAAATACAGGGAGGGACAAATGATGTGTTTAAGGCTAGCAAAAAGTTTATTTGGTAGAGTAATTCTTGGATTAAAGTAGTGCCCATGGAAACTGTGATCAGGAGTCTGTTGTGCATAACTCTTCCTTGTATATTCATACAGTTGATAAAAATCCAAAGCCAGTCTCAGATGCTCTTCAAGCCACAGCCTTCCAGAGCAGCTGTAACTGGATTAGTAAGACATGGAAAGTATTGCAGTGTTGCCTGCATCTGATCATCTGAGTAATGATTAAAATGTTAATGGCAGGCATAGGGGTCTAAAGAAGGATGTGAATTGCAAAGCTTTGTTTCGTTGTTCACTTCATTATTTTTTTACTTCCATTGGGATTTAAAAGCCATAATCCTGTACTCTTGCCTTACCACATCATGTGCCTCTGGGTTAAGGACTGGCATCTCCAAAGGCATTGAAGATGCAGGTTGGATGTCTCAGTACTGCATGCCAGACCTTGGCTGAGAAGTGACATTCATCCGAAATACCAGTTCATCTGAGATGCGAGCTTGACAAGAGCTGAGCATACATTTCTGCAAAAGCCCAGTGGTACTTCACAGTGCAGGCCTAGCAATTTGTTTGATGATAGCTAATAAAATGCTAGCCATCTAGTAGTGCTGCGATGTGATTATGCTGCTGCAAATTTTCATATTCCATCAAAGTCCTGCTGAGCATAATGGGAATGGGACAGGGAGATTCAACTGTAAATCAAAACTAAAGCGTGGCCAATTCTGACAGTGGAAAGAATGGCTATTTTAATGTGCTGAACTGCCAAGTCAAAACCAGCTGTGCTTTACAGAGCTACTAGAGTGAAAGGTTTCTCTGCATTTGCAGTTTTGGTAAGATTTGTTGATTATTTTTCTTCCCCTAAATTTAAACCATGCCTCTGTACCTCAGATCTGCTTGGCCAGTTGCAGAGGTTTTCAGTGCCTTTTTTTTGCTATTTAAAGTATCAAATGCACTGATGATTATGGACAGTTTTTCTCCTTTTTGGCACCTTCATACGAATTCACATGTTTTAATCTGTACATCTTAATTATTCCAACAGTGAAAGTTCTACACTGGGCAAGGCAAGGACCTCTCCTTCTTCTCTGCTTTAGCACTGACAGGAGTCAAATTGATGTATCAAAGACGAGAATTTAACTTGGGAAATCTTGATCATAAACTGGCTCCTCTGTTATTTTTCAGTTAGTAATGAACCAGTCAATAAATTTGTCTGGTGGCATGAATATGTGACAGGGAGTCAGGAACTGCTGCTTCTCTTAATAATCAGGGGCAGCCAGCTTCCTCTCTGAGCAGATCGTCCTCCAGGAGAGTGGGACAGCTTTTTGACTGCACACTTGTTCTGTATGTTTGATCAAGCCTTTTTCATTTCCTTCCACCCCTCAAATGTGTCTGACCGATGACACAAGGCAGCATTATCTCACTGGAATGTGCAGAGAAGATCATTAGTGAGCCAAATGTGGCCATAGTTGTTTCTGGTGCGTACACTTATTGTACCTCTGGATGCTAGTCTGTTGTGAGAAAGCTTCAAAACAGCTTGCTGGTAGGCTTCAGTATTGCCTTCTGCTTGGAACCTGAGTTTCCATCGGTGTGAGCAGCATTGTAGTTCCAGCTGGTATGCTTGATGAAGAAGCTGTGCCACAGGAGGCTCCCCTGGGGTTACACTGCATCAGCCCTGACGGCATTGGTCACACTCTTGAAACCGTTGTGATCAGGGATCCTCAGAGGAAGGGCTGAGCTGCCAAATACTCATGATGCTTTGAAGCTAGGGTGGGTTAGTAGGTCAGATTTTGGGGATCCCCAGCGCAGTAGGGCTCTGAGGGGCAGATACATTCCCCCCTGTGAGCTGCAGGAGAGTCCTACTGAGTTCTGTGGAAGCCACGTGAGCTGTGGGGTCAGTTTCTTGCTTATGCGAAAGGATAAAGACTTGTCACTTTCAAGTGCTTCTCATATTATTGTTGAAATAAAATCTGCTTTACCTGTGTTTTTTTGAGCACTTGGTGTTAATACTCGCCAGGTTGCTAGGGCATGATTGTTCTTCTGATATGTAAGACTAATGCATGTTAAACCCAGACAGTTTTAATAAGACCTCTGCCTGTAGATCATGTCTCAATGAATCTTGGTTATTACAAGCGATGCTTTCGAGAGACAGACGCTTTCAATTTGTAAAAATCTATACAAATTGAAATACCATGGATTGAATCCTGGCTTTATCTAAGCTGATGAGAAAACTATCTTTCTGAAGGAGCCATGTGTTGGATCCCTGTTTTACAGAGATCAGTTCTCCTTTACTTCTCAATGCAGCTTTTTGTGGCACCCATCTCCAGGGTATCTCAAGCTTCTTTTAGATCTGAAATGGGAAGTTAGTCATGAGATCTGTGGTGGTTACAAGCCAGATGTTCTTCTATTTTTTTCGTACTTCGCAAGTGGGAGGACAGAAGGGAGAACCAAACATGTCCATTCTTATGTGAATGTGCCATTTCCTTGTGTGAAGTACTGTCTAGAATTCTGGTTTTATTTACTTTTTCAAAATCCTAGAGACATAAAAGGATTTTTGCATGTTTTTTCCCAATTCTATATGTATTAAAAATGCCCTATGTGTTAACATAGCACAGAAAGATTCTGCGTAGTCAAGAATAAAAAAGCTCTTGCAGCAGTGTGCATAATTATAGGGCTGCTGTTTAGTCATCAGTCACGATATGTGTGAATTTTTTGTGAATTCATCATTTATTCTGTTTCAGATGTAAACAGAATTTACATGAAGAGTTTAGTTTGTTCAGCACAATAGGTCTTGACCCATCTGAATCTATTAAAGGCTATTATAATACTAAGGCTGAAGACTAGCATCCTAATCAGGGACATGTTTACAGGATTCCCTTCAATTTGGGAGAGTGCTTGGAGAACCGGGTCTTGTGGTTGTGCAAAGATATAAATGAGACATCCAGATTTAAATTAAAGAGCTACATTTTTCTGCATTAGTTTTTCTGTCACAATAAGTGCATCTGAAACAATGAACAGAAGAATATACTGACTGCCTACTTGTAATGGGAAAATGGTTTTCTTTTTTGATATATTGCTCATATTGAACTTCTGCTTTCTTTTTTTTTCCTTTTTTCTTTTTTTTTTTTTATATAATCTTCCTCTGTGCTGCTGCAAATCAGCCAGAAGAAATCAGCAGCTCAGTTGTTGATTGCCTGCAAATGAGTTGCCAGCATCCTGCAATTCTGCTGGCTTGAAATACTGTCTCATCTCCTTTACAGTAGTAATGAGAGCTGAGAAGAGCCAAGTGGGGTGGTTCTCCATGAGCAGGAGTGTGGGTGGAATCACTGTGTTTTGTGGCATGCTGCTCTCCATTCTAGAGCTCTGAAAATCCTCCTGCCTCAACCTGTGAGTAATGGAATTTAGAAGAGCAGAAATTGTCTTTTTAGGTTAACGGGTAAAAATCAGGAAATAGTCATGCTTGCACTGGTTCCTTGTATTTATCAGAATCATCTGATACGGCTTCAGATTTCCAAATCCATTTTGCTGACCAGTGGGAGATTCTGAAGTTGTAGCTACTTGTGAAGTAACAGCAATTTACTTACTGTGGATTATATTTTTACTCCTTTCCTATCTCCCCACTCCTTTTGCTTATCTTGGTACAATGCTGTTTATAAGTGGTATTTTGTAAGTGTGCTACAAGGCTTCTGGAGAAGAAAGGAGAAAAGCAAAGCATGCAGTTGGTCCCATGAGTGGATTATCAAATGCATCACGAACTTCTTGATTCAGAATAATTGTTTTATACTTATTCCTTTCTTGACACTCCTTTCATAGAGTATGCTCTTGATTGTGATGAGTCAATTTGTAATGCTGAAACCCTTGGATTTTCCATGGATAAGGATTTTTCTGAAGAATTGCAGTATCTGTTCCTTGAAGTGAGATGTAACTCCTGTGATCATGCTCTCAGTTTCTGAAACTGGTCCAGTCCACTTGGCTCAATACCACTGTGACCTTTTAGATAAGACAAAATGTTATTCCTTGGTGTATGTTTTATGTACACCAACATGGAGTGAAACAAAAAAGAAAAAATGACTGGAGCATGTAGAAACCTGGTAAAAAGCAGAACTTTGAGAACTAAAAAAAATCAATTCTCTGCATGCCTAAATATTACACAGGCATGTGGCTTGGTAAGTCTGTTACAATTGTTTGAAGAAAAAGGAACAAAACCGATCAGTCCCTCAGATGTTAGAAAAAGAGATGCATGTAGAGGAAGATCATATAGTAAAGGACAAAGCAGATGGTAGCAGGAAAGCTTTGTACAGCCTTAGCAAGGAGGTTTAATTTCAATGCATTGCTGAGAATGAATGCCTTTTCTGCTTCTTTGAAGCAACCTTGCTTTCCTTGACTTCTATGAGATTGACTTGATAGTTCCCTATTGTCAGTAAAAGATAAGGTCTGGTTAGCAGTGAAAGACTTCTGCTAAGTTTTCAAGTTATATCATGCTCATACACCATGATTTTTTTTGCTTTCAGGCAGGTGAGGGTCTTGTTTGATGGGTGCGAGTACAGTCACATGGACTGCCTAGGTAGTTTCAAATCCTGTGATGGAATGATAATCACTGCCTTAAGTAGGAGGCTTTTTCTCTTTTACTTCCTTCCCCTGTGTGCTCTAATTAGACTCCAGTAGCTGGCTGTTTGTATCCTCCAGGAAACAAAACAGAAGCTGGGAGTGCTCATTTAACTGAACCCCTTGGTGCGATAAATTGCCTGGCTCCTGGAAAGCACTGACCACTGGCTGCAACAGTGGTCGTCCTAAAACCAGGCTTGTTTGTGGTCTAAATCCATTGCTTTCACTGGAGTTACACAAGGGTTAAATTTAGCTGTCTCAGTAGTCCAAGCAACCCCAGGAGCAAAGTGTACGAATGCCTTTCAGCTTCTTGAGGGCTATTGGTATGCCTGGTGTATGTTTAACTCCAGCCATGCTCGTTGTGAGGGATGCGAGAGCAATAGAAATGTTTAAAGTTCCTTTAACATTATCATGAAATGTTAGCAAGAGCCATGAAAGATGAAGAGGTAAGAGTTTCCAGGAAAATGAGCTAAGCTTTAATCTGCACTTGTGGATGTCACATCCCTGCCAGAGAATCGGCTCCTCTTGTTCAGGAGCTGTAATTGCAGTTGCCCTTCTGAGTGACCTGTCAAGGGAGCCGAGGGATGCAGATGAAACTAAAGCATCATCAGGTCATGGGAGTCAACGCATAGTTTAGAATACAGTGGCAGAAACTCTGTCTCCCCACAAGAGGGAAATGTAATTTCTTGCACCCAGTGGATGGTAGTTCTGGTTTCTCCACAACATGTAAAATCTGGAATAATAATTAGATCCTCAGTTTTGGTGCAGAGGACTTTTTGTAATGTATTTTGGCACCCTGGTCTAGTAATTATACAGAGATGACAGCTGGAATTGATAGTGCAGGCCAAATTTGGGAATAGCAACAGGATGCGTTGCTGCTGTTGATCAAAGGCTACATGGCTGTTTTTATATACTGGTCCTCTCTTAGATCTTTTTTTTTGTATTGATTGAACACAGTAGATAAACAACCGTCTGTGTAGCATGAACATTTATTAGGGCTTTTAAGCTGACTAAGGACAGCTTTGAATTAAATATGGGAGTTTAAATGACAGTTTTCTAGTAAGTGGTGTCTATGAAGACTTGGCTTGCAGTGGCAATACAGTTTCATTTAAGCATGGTAAAAAGAAATCTTAATACAGGCTTTGTTTTCATATTCAAAAAGAAGATAAAATACTGGAAAGTTGATTACAGGAAAGGCAAAGGCTTTTTTGATTTTTCATATCTATGTAGTTAAGTGTGGGCAAAGGCTGCATTTTGTAATATGCAGCTGTGTGCATGGTGCTCTCAACAAACTGCATTGTCTTGTCCTGGGGCTTTCTGAGAGGCTTGTGTAAATTAGTCAAGTGTCCTAAAATGTGGATTCAAATGGAACTGCCAGGTGCAGTCTGGTAGTTCTGCAGTCACTTCCAATGAAATTAATAGAAAACTTTCTGTTGACTTTTCAATGACTTAGAGTGGACCCTGGGGTGTCATTGTTAATGTCTTGGAAAGATCAGGATCGATTTCCTGGCATCCTTTTCATCTCTAAGGAGGCTCTTTGCAATTCTATGGGAGACATAGCAATATTGCTATTCCTCTTCCTTGATAAATCCCTGTATAATTTAAGTTGTTCTACTTGTCATCCAAGGCTTTGTGAATAACAGAGGCAAACTGAAAAATGCTGAATTCTGGGGGAGTTGTTGGTATCTTAATTGCCTGAATTAGTATTTCTGTATAATGCCAGGCTTTCCCCCACTCCCAGGTTATTCTGAATTTTATTCCAGTACTGCTGTTGTTTTTCCTTCCTGATTGTGGGGAGAAGAAAAAAAGAGACTGTTCCTGCAAATGAAAGCAGTCTGCCACACTGCAGTGTGTAGAGCAAGTTGTGTTGCATTTAAAGTAATGCTGTTTCACTGCAGTGTAGTAACACAACCTGCATGTGGATAGCTCTGGGGACCTACACCTTTGGATTTCTGCCTTTTAAAAACCACCTGAAGCCTCTGCAAAATTTACACCAAGCAGGCTTGTGTATCTTGCCATGAAAAGGTTTATTCCACTAAGTTAGCACTGTTGGTGTTTGGTGTTAATAATCTGTTTTGGGAGCATATTTGGGCTGTCCTTGCAACAGGTCAGAATGAAATTATTTCTCTGGCTTTGCTGGGTAATGCACCACATCTCTGAAAGCACAGGATTTTCTTGTGCAAGTAAATGGCTGTGCTTGAAGTACTACTGTCCTTGCACCAGGAATATAAAATCCACCCAAAACCATACAAGGTTTGGAGAGAAGGGAGTATTGGGAAGAGGACCAGGGAGCTCCATTCACAATGCTGACCTTTGAAAAGGGTAATCCTTATGCTCACATTTCTTCTGAAATGTTTAACCTGCCCCACTGGCCACGAGAGGGGATTTAATTTCTCAGCTTATATTGGTCTATTTCTTCAGGTGAAGTGTTGATATGTAGGCTCCTCTGAACTCACTGCCATACTTTCCTTTATTTTCAGGATACTGGGGTTGGGAAATCAAGCATTGTTTGTCGATTTGTCCAGGACCACTTTGACCACAATATTAGCCCTACTATTGGGTAAGTACCACGCATAGTATCTTTTTTCTTCTATATATTTTTTTTAACTCACAGCCCTCTGTTGAGCTCCTTTCTTTTCCTTACTTTCAAGTCTGTGAATACTGTATATCTTTTCCTCCCCAATTTATCAATCTCACTCAACCCTTTACTCTCCTTTAATGGCTTTCAGCTCATACTGTGTGTTTAGAGAGTGTGGGACTGCTCCAAACCAAGTCTGCTCTGCTCTCCCTGCTCTGGGAATACAGAGGGTCCCTCAGCTTACTGGACCATAGTCTTATTATGGAGAGGCTAAAACAGCTCTGCCATTCTCCTCCTGTGAATGGTGTCTCTTGAAATAGCCTCTTTTCCTGAGGCTGTCCAGAGCCATGCGGTCTTGGCTGGTGTTGTGCATGGCCATGACTTCAGGCTGTTCTGTTTTGTTTTTCTTCACCCATCTTACACCAAGAGATTCTTAGATGTCTTACTCAGCTGCTGTCTTTTTTGTCTTGTCAAGAGCTTCCCACTGTAGATTGTATTTTGGTCATAGGACCTTAGGATTAAAGTAATTTTAGCTCCTACTGGTCAATGAGGTATCAAACCTGATCCTGACAGCTTAAAGAACTGAAACCCCACATCCCAAGAGGCTGTGATTTGCACAATGACCAGGGCACCCCATAGAAGGGTAATGGGAAAAAAAACATGGAGAGCCCTTGTTGACAGACATGGGTCTGTGTTGTGTGCCCTGCCAGGGCAGACAGTGTCTTCCCAGGTGTGGACCTGCTTTCATCTAGGTTTGGGATGTATCACGTTATCCCACCTTTCTCAAAATAGGGACAATGCAATTTAAGTATAGTTAGTTCATACCTCTTCTTTAAAAACTGCTGAGCTTCCATGTGTCAGACCATCAGAACCTCATTAATTCTGTGTTCGCTTAAACCGTGACATTCTGTAGTTGGTTTTAATTCCAGATCTTTTTCTTGTAACATCTTGGGGATGAATTTGTCAAGTCCTGTGTTATCTGGAATATTTTGAAAATTGTTGTTCTCTTACAGGAAAGGAAGCTCATATGCAGTGTTTATGAAGGAGTGATTTGGGTGGGAAGGGCTGACCTGGCTTGTGTGTTAGAGCTGTCTTGAGTCATCTGTGAAGGACTGGTATTGATTGCCTTGTGTTGTTTAGAGGATTAGATGACAGCTTTTAAAGCTCTGCCTTTCAATGCATGAAGCGTTTTCAGCTGGAAGTTGCACGTTGAAGTTCCAGGGCAATTTTGTACTCCTCAATGTGATGAATAGAGAAAATGGACAGCGAGAAAGGAAGCAAGTAATGAATAACATTACTGACTAAAGGACACTTGCAGTGAAGGAACTGATGGGAACTTGAATGGTTCTTTACTTCTAAATCACCAGCAGCCTTTTTCCCCAAGTAGTTGTTGTTGCTAAGTAAATGTCTTCTGCTCAAATAGGAAAAATATTTTTCCCTCTGTTATCATAATTATGAAAAGTAAAGGGAATTTTTTTTCCATTTGAAAATGAAAGTGTGAAGGCTGCCTTGCATGTGGGTGATATTACTTGTTTATACAGATAAGGGTTTTACTTTCGTTTTCTTCCAAATTAATAAAATATTTTAAATATACAGTCTACAATATACAATCTACAGTAGCTGCTGCAGCTCTAAAGTTCCTGTTTTTGAAGCTGTAAAGTGTTACTTAATGCTTTGAGGGGAGTGGCAGCTGAAAACATACACCAGAAAACAACCAAAGAAAATGCTGTTGCTTTTTTGGCCTTAATATTTTTATAAGCAGTGCAGTATTGTTAAATTCAAACAATTTTCAGTTGGCTGTAGAGGAGAACTCTGGTATATCATTCTCAGGAAATGTTTTGATCAGTGACACATTGTTTGATATCATTCAGTGCTTTTGTAATAACAGTGCATTGTATCAAATGCATCTTTATGAGCCAGGAAGAAGGTTACCACAACAGAAACTGTTCATCAGTGTCCACACAGGATGGAGGGTGGGAATCTGACAGAGTTTGGGGGTCTCCTGGGCAGCTTTCAAATGAAATGCTGTAATATAGAAAAAGCCTATGAATTTGTAACCTTCTTTCCTAAAAGAACAAAAATCACTGTGAAAGCACAGATAAATCACTTCTCCTACAAAAACCAGAAGCCACAAGGACTTCATTTATCTGAGGTGAGAGGGGGAAGAACTTTTTTCCATTTGTTCACCATATGCATTCCACAAGATGACTTTTCTGTTCCCTGGTGATCCAGTATTCTAGGTTTAACTGAAAAACTGCACATTTTTTTCCTGGTATGGTGCTGGCTGATGCCTTTTTCTTGGGCCCATATCACTGAGAAGATGGAGGTAGCTATTAGAAGAAGTGTGAGCGCAGCAGGAGCATTTGTGTTCCTGGGCCTGTGTACAAATGCCCCCTGAACCTCAGAGGCTTTTTCCTGCTTTTAAGATAGATATGTAGGTATCGTATATTTTATCTGAGAAAAGGGAGACTTTCACTTCCGTAGGAATTTTATCAAGGTTTTGGAGTTTCCTCATATGCGGTCTAACCCATCAGAACTTGCTGTGGTCTGTGCATTGCATATTCAGAATGCTGGTTGTGTTACAGATTTCTGCTGCTTCCTTCTTTTCAGAGCATCCTTCATGACTAAAACAGTGCCTTGTGGGAATGAGCTTCATAAGTTTCTGATCTGGGACACAGCTGGTCAGGAACGGGTGAGTATTGCATTGCTGTATGTCTTTGTTACCCAGGTCTCTTTTAATGTGTTGGCATACTTTATCTAAAACTTTCATCTTCAAAAGACTTTGTAAGTGTAGACCTGAATCTTTGCAAGGCTCTGCAAAGCAGGTGCTCAGCAGTCACCAAGAAATAGGTTCCAGTTTCACAGGTGGGGAAAATGAAGAGGCAAGCTGAATTGTCAGCCAGTTTCCTCAAGACAATTCAGGCAGTGCGCAAGCTACCTCCAGCTCCCCTCTGGTTTCATCAGGTTTATGTGTGTCAGCTTTTGCTGGTGTTAGAAAGCACTTGACTTCCAGCTCATGGGCTGGTGGGTGGTCTGAGCTTAGGTCGTTGATGAGAAGCTCAACATGACCCAGCAGTGTGCGCTTGCAGCCCAGAAAGCCAACCGTATCCTGGGCTGCATCAAAATTAGTGTGACCAGCAGGTCGAAGGAGGTGATCCTGCTCCTCTGCTCTGCTCTCGTGAGACCTTACCTGCAGTGCTGCATCTAGCTCTGGGGACCCCAACACAAGAGGGACAAACACCTGTTGGAGTGAGTACAGAGGAGGCCACAAAGATGATCAGAGGGCTGGAGCACCTCTCCAATGAAGACAGGCTGAGAGAGCTAGGCTTGTTCAGAAGAGAAGGCTCTGGGGAGACCTTGTAACAGCCTTCCAGTACCTAAAAGGGGTCTACAAGAAATATGGAGAGGGACTTTTTACAAAAACATGTAGCTATAGGACAAGGAGGAATGGGTTTAAACTGGAAGAGAGTAAATTCAGATTAGATATTACGTAGAAAATTGTTACTGTGAGAGTGGTGAGACACTGGCATGGGTTGCCCAGAGAAGCTGTGGCTGCTGCATCCCTGGCTGTGTTCAAGGCCAGGTTGGAAGGGGCTTTTAGCAACCTGGTCTAGTGGAAGATGTCCTTGCCCATGGCAGGGGGGTTGGAACTGGATGAGCTTTAAGGACCCTTCTGAACTAAACCATTCTATGACTCCACGGTTGTCCTGAGTTGGGACATTGAATATAAGCACAGGTTGTGTCTGCTGTTAGTATTTTGGAAATTAGTAACCTGAATCACTGTGGGTTTTCATCTTGATTTTTCAAGTGTGTGAAGTGAATTGTTCAAATTAAGTGGCTTTTCATTTGGCTTTTCAAAAAAAAAAAAGCCATAATGGGGCTCATGTGCATTATGTTGACTGTATGTAAGCCTAGTTGGTCTTTTAATAGCCTCAAGCAGTAGTATGCAGAAATATGCTGTAGAACTGTAGAGTTCATTTAAGACATGCCAATATTTATCTTGAGAAGTTTGAAAGATGTGGAAAACCCCATGCACATGTTTTAAAGTATCTTCAGACTTTCTTGTGGAATTGCAGTGTTCTTGTTCATAGAGAAATAACAGCTATGCTCAGGTTGGAGTAAAATGAGGTGGTTATATGGGCTTAATGTCAGTCCTCATACATTCCACTGTATTCTCCATACCTTGTATGTGAATTGCAAGTGATGAAGATTTTGCTCTTAAGTGCAGGAAATGCTTGTGCTTTTATTTACAGTGTGCAGCATGATGTAAAGTAGCCCTGATGAAATCTACTGGCACTTAGCAGTTCAGTATGTTATTTATGATGGGAAAACAGATCTTGAAAAACATATTTGAAGTATAGTATAATGCCTTTCCTTAAATCTTGTTTTTTCCATTTCTTTGCGGTCTGGAGCTGATAACTAATTTGAGCCAGGAAATCTGTGGCTGAGCTCTGACTCTTGGACACAGGGTCCATCCTTCCTATCTAGTCCCTTATGTTTCCTCTGCTTTTTTTTTTAGCTCATATTTTTTCAAACATCTGCCTTTTTTTTGTTTCCTTTTTCTGTGCCCAACAGTGATGAGCAGTGACCACCACAAACCTGGTTAAATTGCTCAGAATGTATTACAGATAAGTTTTATCTTGCAGGTTTTCATGTCTAGTTGTAAATTGTAACCTCTTTAAGCCAGGGACCACTTTTTTCTTCTCTGTACAATGTATTCTCAATCCTTCACTAGGACTTTATGAAACTGGGGTGATAGAGTAAACAAAGTCAATGGGTGTTGAGTGCCAGCTACTGAGACAAGTTTCCCAGGGTGAGGTCCCTACTGTTCCAGGTCATTCTCTGTCTTAGAGCCATCCTCATTTTACAGCTAAACATATGATGCTTCTCAGTACCTTACTCACTTTAATTTGTATCTGGGATTTTGGTTACTTTGTCCTGTGTTGCTCTTTCTCATCTGCTGTTCAGGAACAAATTTTTTCCCCTGTTAACCTCTTTCTCGTAATCTTCCTCACAACAGTGATGAACAAAACCTTCCAGCCTAGCCCAACCTCTGGGCCAATTGCAATACAATACATGTATTCCAAGTGGTGTTTCTGCTCTGCGACTTGTTGTTCTTCCCTTGTTCTCTGCAGTTTTTCTGTGAGGCTTTATGTTCCACTGCTCCGAGTGGTGTTTGAGACTTGTTGTTCTTCCCTTGTTCTTTGCAATTTTTCTGTGAGGCTTTATGTTCCACTGCTGTAGTCTGGAAGTTTCGTCAATGCTGATAGCTGTGTTTAGGACTTCCTGCTTTTTCAACATTGCCTGCCTTTGGCTATGTTCTCCTAAATGCAAGGCCAAGCATAGGGCTTGCGTGTGCTTATTCTGGGGTCAGGGTGCTCTGTGCTTCCCCAGCTGTTGCTGTGTCTACATGCTGATGTGGAGCCTTTACTGCAGAGGAGCCCTGGTTGCGATTTAACTGAAGCCTTATTATGACATTACAGTTAATCTCAAACCTTAAGCATGGTAGAGGAGGCAGGTGGAAATAACAGCAGCAGGTCTTCTGTGCTCCTCGTTCATGAGTTTCACCTTTCTTATGAGTTTTCTCCTCCTTTGTCATGAGTTTCTCTGCACAACAAACTGGGAAACTGCCAGCTTGGAGACTGTAGAGAAACCACTCATCAGTACCTTAGTCACAAGCGCTTATTTAAGCAATGCTCAATGAGAACCAGTGTGCCTGCTGGCTGCCTCCAGTCAGCTGGGAGAAACTGGAAATCCATGTGGCTGCTTCTGAAAAGGAGCTGTATCCTGGGTGCTCAGAGAAGCCAGCTGGAAGCACTCAGCACCCCCTTGAGGCGTTGAATCAACTTTCAGATAGCCACTTGTCATGTTGCAAGCCTTTGGAAACGCTGGTCATTGTTGGGTTTAAAAGCTTTTAGGAATAACTGAGTTAGTTGAAGCAGCTTAATATACAGGCCAGCCAGTCAGAGGTTGGGCGTGGAGAACAAATAACTTCTGGTTCATATGGATAATAGATACAATATTTTATTTCTTCTGTGTCAGGAAACTTGGAATTGCAGGCAAGAGTAGTGAAGGAACCAGAATTGCAATTTTGTGGGGAAATAATGAGAAATGTCACTTCTGCAGAATGAAAACAGTGCAGAAAAAATGGAGATCAAAAGCGTTTCCGTGATAGCCTTGGAGGGAGCAAAAGCTTGGCATGCGTCCTGGAGGAGACCCTGGAGAGGGGTATGTGGCTCTCCGTCAGCTCTTTGCTGCGGAAAATTCACATTGTACTTGATTACAAAAGGAGGGAGCTTTTTAATCCTTATATCTTGTTCCTTCTTTTCCCTTTTTGGCTGGAGAGAATCTTAAATTGGCAGCACACTTAGCAAAATCCCCTACTTTTCTGTGCCTAAGTACTATTCTCTGCAGACCCAGTTGCTTTGTGCTGTTGTGCTGTTAGACAAGTCTGCTTTATTCTATTCCTCAGAATCGCTTTCCCTCCACCCCACCATCTTCCAAATGTCTCTTTTTCCCTATCTTCACTTCCCCCCCCCCCCCCCCCGCTTTAAATTGTTGCTGTGGACTTCAGGACTTCAATGCACAACAATTATGTTGTTGTTAGCAAAGATTCCCTCCCCTAAGAAGAGTCTCTTCACAAGTTAGTTAATGATGTTTTTATTAGCATATATGGTGCCCTAAGTAGCTTCTAATTACAATGCTTTGTGTGAATACCTTGGGTGGCTGCCAGCTTTCCTTTTTGACAGCTGAGGAATATTGTAGCAAATAGTCAGGGATTCTGAGGGCTGTGTTTCTAGGGCAGGAAAATTTATCTCTGTCCTTTCAAAATGTAGTGTGCTGAACTGTGGGATTTTTAATTTTGTTTAATAGAAGGAGCCTCAATTACTTGAGCCCAATTTAAATTTGATAGGAATTACCCTGAGCTGTGTGCTTACGTTATTAACTGCTCCATTTCAAGTCAAAGGCTGACTGAAGGAAGATCTACAGCGCTTTATAGCCCCCTCTTTTCTGAGTGCCAGTAGCTGTCCTGGTGATTCTAAGACACAAGTTAGGGTGTGAAAACTGCTCCTTGAGAGGAGGACTTGTCCTTGCTGCAGTCTTGACTGGGGCGTATTCCCTAAACTGAGTAACCTAATCACTGAGTTTATGGATGTGTCCTGAAACCAGACTATCCTGAGAGGAGTTAACACCAACTATCAATGACTTGAATTAACGTCTGCAGTCAAGACTTAGCGTGGATTTTGCCCTACAGTTTTATATAGGTGATGCTGATGATAGCCCAGAGCTCAGTCAGCATGGAGGTGGCTCCTTGTATATGGTGCAAGGACCTCTCTGCAGTGAGCTACTGCTCTTGCGTGCTGCAGAGGTCAGCAGGTGACTTGGTAGTATGTGTGTTTGTGAGCGCACCAGTGGCATTAGAGCTAGGAAGTGAATATGTTATTTTTGCTATTTTTAGAGTGAGCATAAAGCATGGTAAATTGTTTAAGAGATGCGCGTGGATGTGTTGTTTCTTAAGCACCAACAAACTTGCAGCATGTATAGCAAAGTGTTGGAATTTTTCCCTTCTTCGCATTTAGAATTTTTACATATTTGAGAAAAATGCTCATTCTTCTTAAATTTGGCTAGCAAGAAATACACGTAGGTCAGAAGCAGATCTTTCCTGATTTATTCAGCTTGCAAATCCTGAGGAATGGAATGTCAGCCTTCAATCATGTAGGGAAAACTACTCAAGGTTACAAAGTGCTAAATGGTATCTGATAGTGGCTTTCACGCATAGCATTTTTCCATTCACTCACTGCCAGCTGAGAATGTCAGGAATTTTGTATCCCTCCCTCCCTGTACTGCTTCTTGTGTGAGCAGCTTATGTGTTGGGATAATCCATTCAATGGGTCTGGGTTTTGCCTTTGCTTCTCTCCACGCCCTGACTTTCTGTTTGTTGGTAGCTGCTGCCTCCAAGGTGACAGGAATGGGGCATGTAAATGCCCAGACTTGGGCAAGCAGAGGCTCCCAAGCTGAAGAATGGGTACTGTTCATGGTACATGGACTTCTTCAATGAGCTCATGCAAGTCCAATGCAGTTGTGGCAGCCTCTGACTCTTTCCCCGTGGGGATCCTTGGAAGCAGTTAAGGCAGCTTTCCTAAACAGGCTGGTAGTTACGTGTTTCTGACACTGGTCTACCATGCTCTTCACCATGAGAACCTCAGTGGTTTGGGTTGTAGTAACGGGGGCCAAAGCACGAGGAGAATTGTGCTTCAGGTGGGTTTGAGGACAGAACTGAAGGGGTTTGTGGGGGCCATGTGGCAGGAGAAACAGGCCATCCAAAATCACCTCTAGAGGGGCTGGGGAGGGACTGCTGACCAAGGGGACCAAGCCGCATCAAAGTCCTAGTCTAGAAAGGCGAGTGCGTGTAGTAGGAAGGAAAGGAAGTTGCAGAGCTGTGTCAGTGCCCACACAGGTAAGCTTCTAAACAGAAGCTGTTGCTGTCCTTACCATTATTGGCACCCAGACAAAGAAAGGGTAAGGATCTCTGACCTTGATCCAAGTGGTCTGTCCTGGGTTTAGCAGTAGCAGTCAGTTTTTCTCCTTCCTGGTAGCTGGTGCAGCGTTGTGTTTTGACAACTACTGCTAAACCCAGGACATGGTCTTGGCCACTCATATGCAGTGTATGTAGTCAGAGAGCAGCTTCTCAAGAATGGGAATGACTCTAGTTGAATGATTGCAGCTGTCAGGAAGCAAATCTTGTGCTGCTGTGCACCTGCAGGTGCTTGAAAAGGCACTATGTGGAAAAATCTTAGCCAAATTCAGCCCTTGTCATGAGAAGGTGCGTAACACTTGCTGATCACTACTCTGATTCTGCTTATTTGGTGCATCCTTACCCTTTCCAGACATGTTTGTAGGCAGAGTTTTAATGCTGTTGCAGTAAGAACACACAGTCTAGGATTGTAAAAGCAACCCATTAGAGGAGTTGAGGGGTGGTAGTCATTGGTTTTGGGTTTGTTGTCTTTTTTCCTCTTGGCTGTGGAGTCTGGAAGTGACATCCTGCTGTGGCAGTAAGCCAGCACTGGGGTGTACCACAAAGATGGTGCAAAGAACTGCTGACAGGGATTAGTGTCCCCTGGTGTGCCTGTCAGATTGAATGAATCCAGACTGTCTTTGTCAGCCTCTGTGTAAATAAGCAGGAGTGGTAGATTTCATTTCTCTGTTTATTCGGCCTCTATCTTGCTTTCTAAACTAGCATTACATGAGACATGGTTAAGAGACTTCAATAATACAGCTCAGGTGTGATTGACATTATGTTCCCTTGAATTAATTTTTCTCTCCTAAGTACTGTGATATGGCTTCCATGTGGGTTTTTCTTCTTCATTCTGTGCTGCTAGTACAGGGGAAATATGAAAAGCATTACCTACTCAACCAAATATACTGCCCTCCATGATGAGATATATGCACTGGAAACAGAAATCAAAATATTACAGAGCTTTCAAATGGGTGGTAAATTCCTTAGTGGCTGGTTGCTTCCATTTTTCTGCCCTTTACAAGGGCAAAGCTTCAGTGAGATGGCCAGATGAGGGGTTGCAAAATACTCCTGGAATCAACGAGAGCAGTTCTGGTTATGCTGAATGTGCATTTGCAACACCCAAGACTGAATTTGTCCTCTGTGCTGAGGGCTGTAGAGCTGTAAAGGTTGGGCAGCTTCTGGTTGGAGCCTGAGAGAAAAGGGGACCTGCTCTCAGAGGAAATTTCATAATGTGCATGTGGGCTCACTTCTTCCTTGGTGGCAGAGATGATGAACCCCAAGAGCAAAGTGGATGTGTTGGTAGCGCAGCATGAGTACAAAGGTGCTCTGAACCCAGTTAGCATTGCACCAGAACTCACGTGACTGTATAGCACGCTGAGTGACGTGCTCTAAGGAAGAGATTCTTAAAAGTCTGCATGAAGCTACATAAGTCATTGATTTTTAGGTTTTTGGGGTATGTCTTTGATGAAGTAAGTTTCTTATTTATATTTTGAATAGTCCTTTTGGCCTGGCTGTGGCTGTTGTATTTGAAAATGTACCCCTATGACTTAACTTGCATTGCATGGTTTGGTGATCTCAGCCTCACAAGTTGGTATTAACTCCTACAAAAGCAGAACAGGTCTAATGAGTGATGAAGTGGGTCAGTATTTGCAAATAGGCAGATGTTTTGTGGATACTGAATGAGAGGCACAGGACTTCTAAATTTCAACAGTATGCGAGCTGCTAGCGTTAGCTTACTCATTATATGAAGACGTCTTCCCAAGTGCCTAGAAGGACATGGTGGGAAATGGTGTGGATGAAATTCAGTTGTATAAGCAGCAAATACTTATATCTTTTGACTCCCAACAAAAATGTATGCTGTAAAATTGTAAGTGGGTTTTGGAGGAAACAGAGGAGGAAAGCCACCTGTATTAATGTATTAAATGTATTAATTAATTAATACAATGTATTTAATAGTTAAAGTATGATCATGTGTTCATGATGCAGCCAGGAGAAAAGGTATTACGTGTAAGGGGAAATGCAGTTAATGCTGCTTTATGTTTGGAGTGCTGCAGACAAATGTGATCACCAGCAGTCAGGAAGGATGAACTGAAGCTGAATCAGGTGCAGAGAAATGTGGTTAGGCTCTTTCTTCTCCATTACATTATCTTCAGACTGGAAGAGCCTGGTTTATAAGAATGGCAAAGTTAATACTGCAAAACTGCTCAATATTCATATTTCAGCTAGAGGCAAGCATTGATGTGTGAATTTTAGTAAGTCAAAGTGCAAGTAAATTACAAGAAATTTAGTAATTAGGAATTCAAAATTTTATTAATCATCAAAGTAATATGATCCCTGTAGGAGTATCGGGAGGGAAAAAAAACCCTAATTATTTTAGTTTGGATCTTGGTTAGCTTTTAAAATGTATTAGGAGTGTGGTGATTTGTGATGGTGGGAGCTGAGACATGGCTGTTTTGGGTCTATGTTGCTCTGTTAGTCCAAGGTGGTGTGAGCTGCTGCTGGCTGCAGGTAGGGGTGGCAACTGCTGGAGCACTGCTCTTGGCTGTGGGTTTTGGAGGGGCAGACTCCCCGGCAAGTTGGGGTTGTGACTTGGGAGTCCATGTGGCAGAGCCAGAGGTGGCTGCCCAAGCGTTTTAAGTGGCCCTTCTTGAGAAGCAGAGCTGTTCTCATGGTAAATCTCAAACTGCTCCTTTTTCTCCTAATTTTCTTAGGAACTACTGGATACAGAAATACTAAGCTATAATATCAAGGTTATAGACGCTGTAATATATACTACAGAGGTAGTCCCATGAGATTTAATTTTGTGAGCTGATTATTTTGAGTGTCACTTGTTTTGGACATCTGTCCTACATTTGGTCCTTGGCAGGTGAAAAATGTGCACATTAGTATTTTGTATCCCTTTAATTAATTTTGTGTGACTCTGTTTTTCCAGGTAATTAGGCCAGACAAAGGTTCAAGAGGATTTTGCTTTGCAGTGATTTGGAAGTAAAAACAAAAAAAAACATAAGATTTTTATTAGTATATTTGTGATATTTGAAAAATCAAGGCCCATAAATCACATTTATTAAGAGTGCACTATTATGAATATTGCTAGGAGTTACAGTTTTTCAACCCCTCTTGATTCATTCTGTGTTCCAAAGAGTCTTTTCCTGTTTTCTTGTGGATAACAGTGATTTATTATGACTGGAACATAGCGTATCATCGTGTTTGTTTATTAGACTGTGCAAAAGAATGACAGAGGAGTTTTAATTTTGGTATTATTTCATATTTTGTACTTTTATAACTGGTAATCGTTGTTGCTGGTGTACTTTCAGTTGTTACTAAACAATTTAAAAGTACTTCTCAGACTATAGGAAATTGCATTAAGATGCATTGCAATCCCATTTTGGGCACTTTGGCCAAAGTAAGATATGAAATCTTGAGTGTCAGGTTTATCCAAATGGGAATATGAATTTACATGCCAGATGAGATCTATCCCTTGATATTAAAAAAACACCCAGATCGTGAAGCTACATGCCCAAATGTGGGCAAAATGTTTGTCCTCTTTAAAGGCCTCATAGCTAAAATATTACTTAAGAATCATGAAAGAGGAAATAACTGTCCTGTCAGCTGAGCAAGTAGATAGATTTTCAGTAGAGTAGATGAGGGAGGTTATACTTACGTTAGCAACAGCTACTGAGCCTGAGCGCCTTTCAAAGGCAGTTGCCTTTCTGAGCCTAGCTTGCTGTGGTCTTGCCCTCCCTCTTTCCAATCTTATGAAGAATTAGAATATTTAAGTAGATTATTTTGTCTTAAATGCATTCCTCCCACATGCTGCGCCTCTGGTTGATGCTTTTTATGTTTCTTGAAATAAGCAGCAGGCCAAACATAGCTTGACACAGTTTGGAGTTTCTGTTGTTGAAGTGCAACACACTGTTGTCATTGTCCCTAATTAATCTCCAGAAATGTTTCAAAATAAGTTTTCTTTGTTTCTGCATATTACCTGCACTGATTTTAAATTATCATTGCTTTCATTACGGGAAAAAGAGAGTAAAATTGCCAGTGGCAGTAGACTGTACCAGCAGAGATGTGCGCAAAGAAGTTCTGCAAGCGCAGAGCTATTTGGCTGTGGTCTAAAACTTCGTGAATCTGCTTTCTAGTAGTCCTGTCTTCCCTCCTTTTTCTCAGCCATGCTTTCCCACCCTTTCCTTTTGGTTGAGCCTGGAGCTTATCTGATGAACAACAAACTGGTTTGGGAATCCAGCTAAAGATTAATCCTACCAAAAAAAAAAAGGTTGTTTGCATTCAATTCTACTTGTCCAGTGAAAGAGGTCTGCTTTTGTGTTGTTTTGTTGTTGTTATTACCACTACTACTTTCTGGCCCTAACACTGGCAATAATCTTTAGTGAAACAGCTATTATGGAAAGTGTTCTTGTCACCTGGTCAAAAGAAAAAGGATTGAAATTCCCAAGATGTTGTACAGGTTCTCAGTGTGCTTTCTGGGCCATTACTGAAGGAATTTGAAGTATGTGAGTTTAACTGCATGGCTCCTGGGAAGTATGATTACTGTTATTTTAGAGCTCTTTGTAAATTTATGAATACTGTGTAATCTAGATTAAAACCAAATCTCCATGTGTGTAGACTATGTTGGTTTTATCCCAAGAGTTTTCAGACTGGGAGGAGTGTGCATACACCATGAAAGGTTAGACCTATCCTCCATAATTAAGGTCCCTAATTTTCAGGCTGCTTTTAATGCAACAAACGTGTTGATGAGCAGGTCTTGGAAATTCTTGAAGTTTGTAGGAGATAACTTCTTGTCACAGGTACTCACTAGGAGAGATGCCCCCCTTACTGTTACTATTTGTGAATAGAGGAGGACTTCTGTGGGATGTGGTGGTAGGTGTCTGCCCTGGCCACAGTGATCATTAAATGGTTGAGTATAATGGGAAAAAAGTACAGCAGAGTTGCCACCTGGGACTTCAGGAGAGCAAATGGTAAACTACTCAGGGAGCTGTCTAACAGAGTACATGTGGAATCTGTTTTTGAGAGCTTAGGAGTCCATGAGTTCAAACTTGCACAGGAGCAGGCAATTCTACTGTGTTGCAAGTCAAGTAAGCAGGACAGAAGACCAGCTTGGATGAACAGGGAACTCCTCATGGAGCTCACAAAGTAAAAGGAACTGTATGATCTCTGGAAGCAATGCCAGGCTTCTCAAGAAGAGTCCAGAGCTGTAGTTTGTTTATGCAGAGAGAAGACACGAAAGGCCAAGGCTCAACGAGAGTTGAAATGGGACAGTGTCGTTTCCGATAACAAGAAAGGCTTTTAAAAGTATATTAATAGCAAGAGAAGGTCTGAAGAAAACATTCTTGTTGAACGTGGTCAACAGGGACTAACAGGGATGAAGAAAAAGCAAAGGTGTTCATTGTGGTTTTTGCCTCAGCCTTGAATAACACTGATAGATGTCAGGCTGTCCAGTCCCCTGCATTGAAGGACTACAAGTGCAGGAACAGTGACTTTTCTTTTGTAGACATTGGAATTGTTAGGAGTCAGCTGTATCAGCTGAATGTTCACAAGCCAATGGCACCTGGTGGGATTCATCCCGGAGTTCTGAAGGAGCTAGCAGATGTTACAGCAGGACCCCTCTTCCATCATCTACCAAAGGACCTGGGATTCTGGGGAGGGCCCTGCTGGCTAGAAGCTAGCCAGTGTTATTCCAGTCTACAGAAAGGGCATGGGGGAGGAGGGCTCACAAAGGGACAGTCTTGTTTAACTAATTCGATATCCTTCTGTGATAAGGTCACCTGGCTAATGGATGAATGGAAGGCGATGAATTTCTGTAATTTAGAAAGAAATCTGTAGATTTTCTGTATTTTAGTAAGGCTTTTGATACTGCCTCTCACATCATCAAGTTGTCCAGCTGTGTGATTAGTGGGTTTATGGAACACTGGGTGAGGCAGAGTTCAAAGGGTTATAGTGAATGGGGCTACATCTGGGTGTCACCAGTGGTGTTCCTCGGGGTTCAATTGTAGGGCCAGTTGTGTTCAAGATGTTTATCAGTGGTCTGGATGGAGGAGTTGAACGCACCATTAGTAAGCTTGTTGACAATACCAAACTGGGAGGTGCTGTTGACTCTCTTGGGCAGCAAGATGCCTTGCAGAGGGATCTAGATAGAATTGGGCAATGGTTAATGGGATGAAATTTGGCAAGTTGAAATGCTGAATTCTGCACCTAGGATGGAGTAATGCCAGGCACTAATATAAGTTGGGACTGAGTGACTGGGGAGCAGCCCTGCAGAAAGGAATCTTGGCAGTGCTGGTCAGCAGTAGACTCAGTAGGAGTCAGCAGTGTGCCCTGGCAGCCAAGAGGGCAAACTGCATCCTGGGGTGCATCAAACACAGCAGAACCAGCGGGTCAAAAGAGGTGATTGTGGCCTCACTCCTAGTGCTGTGTACAGTGCTGGGCCCCACAATTTAAGGAGGATGTGAAGGTCCTTGACTGTGTCCAAAGGAGGGTAACAAAGCTGGAAGAGCTGGAATGTCCTGTGAGGAGCTGAAGACTTCGGGCTTGTCTAGTCTGAAGAAAAGGAGGCTGAGGGGCCACCTCATTGCTCTCTACAGCTTCCCAAGAAGTGGAGAGGGAAATGTTGATCTGTTCTGCCTCAGATCCAGGGAATGGTTCAAAGCTGCATCCCATCAGGGAAGGTTCAGACTGGACATTTGGGAGCATTTCTTTACCGAGATGGTGGTCAAACAGTGGAACAGGCTTCCTGGAGAGGTAGTCTATGCTCCAAGCTGTCAGTGTTTAAGAGGAATGTGGACAATGCCCTTAATAACATGCTTTAACTTTTGGTCAGCTCTGGTTTGGTCAGACATTTGGACTAGACGATCACTGTAGGTCCCTTCCAACTGAAATAGCCTATTCTAGTCCAACACACTGGAAATGAATGGCATGATCTGGAAGCCCAAAAAATCTGGAAAGCATTTGTTGCATTAAACATGCAAGTAATACAAGCCACACACTGAAAGCCTGGAGAACGTGTGTCTCACCAGCTCCCCCAGGATCTTGGCTGATCCCTTTTCTTAAGATCATGCTTCTTGACCGATTCCTCTCTCTTTTCTCATCCTCCTTCCTGCTGTTTTCTCCTATTAACGAACTCTCCCACCTGCCTCGCTCCCCAAAGCACTTCAGCACTTGACCATCTGTCACTGCTGTTGTGCATCCTTGCTGTTATGAGAGAAAGTATCAACCTTGAACTGAGTGTGTTATCTGTGATGAACAGCTTACACACTGGCAAATGAACCGATACTACAACTAACTCACTTTATACGTAGCACGTGAAACAGCAAGAAATGTGCAGGCTGCTAGGTCTAAATGCTCAGTCTGTAATCGCAGTTCTGAGAAAAGGATGTGTCCAGTAAATCTGCAGAGGTTTGCAACATAACACGTGGATCTGTGCATGTTCAGTGGGCAGTGGGATTCATGCCCTGCCCTAGTAATGCATTTGATTTAGCAGTTGACCTCTGCTATTAGCTGCAGCTTTATATGAAGCTTTTGCAGATCACTTTGCAAATAAAGATTTGTGAAATGGCTGCAAGAGTACAGTGAGGGTAAATGTATTTTCCAAGAAAGATTATTTTTAGTTTGCTTAAGACAAAGTTCAGTTGAATCAGCAGAAAGCCTTTTCGACTTCCTTTCTCTGTGTAATTATAAGCTGAAATTGTAAATCAGCTGCTTAGTCATGGTAAATTACAAAAATTATGCTGTCATTGGCAAGCTGTTGTTATAATAAACATATTTATTGCTTGTGTTTTTTTTCTTGGAGGATGTTTCCCTTGAAACAAGAAGCTGAAGAGTAACTGAACTGCAGGAACCCGTGTTTGTCTAACTATCTGTCATAGATAAGTAAACATGACAGGTGGTCAGAGTTTTTTGACAAGTTAATTTTATCCAAGTCATTTGCAGTGTTTTATAAAACTCGAGCCCCAGCTGAATCCAGTCTGTTACCAACTACAAAGCAAAATGTTGCAGATTGTCAGGTGAAGGGGTCTAAATGCTGTCAAGTTGGCCCTGCAAGTGTAGGTGATCTGTGTATCAGAATTTGTCTTCAGAGTCCATGCCCTTTAGTGGAAAAGATGCATTGAACCACTAAGTGTTGATTACATAAATCCATCAGGATGAAGAACAGCAGGAGATAAGGGATCTCTGCTTCTTTGACATTTGAGAAAAATTAGAGATGGGCAACCACTCAAAAAGTCTCTTCTCTATGGGATGAAAGAAAGTCAGTGGTCCTGCCATGGCAGGTCTTTGTGACCTGACACAGATTGTGATAATTGTGATTTATTAATGATGTTTTTTTGGGGGGGTGTTGTGTTTTAACAGTTTCATTCCTTGGCTCCAATGTACTACCGAGGTTCAGCAGCAGCCGTGATAGTTTATGATATCACCAAACAGGTAAGACCACCTGTATGCTTTTTGCTTGAGTCAACTCTTCTGCTTGGACCAGCGCTGGAATTAAAACCCATAACTTCAGAAGCTTTTATAAGTTAATCCCTGTTGTGGGGCTTTGATAGTTTGTGTAGACTTGGATGGAGGTGTCCACTGGCTTAAAAAATTAAACACGAAGTTCTGCTTCTGTGTTTTTTAAACTTCATCTAGACAAAAGGTCAGAGACTGCATTTTGTCAGTTCCTTTGGATTTCCTCTGGCTGAGTAGACAGGGTAATACCCTGCAATACCCCCTACCACCACCACCACCTCTGTTCTCTGTATGGAATTGAATTTTTACTATGAAAAGCGGCTGGTTGCTTTATCAATGGAACACAAGTTCAGTTGCTTGCATATTACTGATTTTAAAACTAATTATTTTTAACTAAGCATATCATCTCCTGTTTGCACTGTGGGACTCATATCTTAACTTTGAAGCCAGTAATGAAATATAAAGTCTCTGGCCTTTGTTTCAACATTATTAATTTGAAATGAAAATTATATTTTCCGATCCTAAAAGGCTCTGGCTCAGTTTTCAGGCAGAGGAGTCAAGGAGGTTCTAGCTGAATGCCTCTTCCACTGCTTTTAAAAGAAACCCCTGCTGATAAAGCTGACTTAGAGGTGGTGTTAATGGGTGGATGGTCATGACACTTCGATAGCATTTTACTCCTTCCCTGCCAATTGAATTATTTACTACTAGGCTGAGAGGGCTGGGTTGATTCTCCAGTGCATTAGTGTAATGATCTGTGGATGATGATGGTGGCCACTGTTGCACAGCAGTACTGTTCTCCTTTTCTAATTTCCCAAGAAAAGATGAGGAAGAGTGAATCATGCTGGATTGATGTTTATTCTTAATTCATGTATCTCACAGTTGATCTTGTAATGCATTGTAAGAATAGAGTTTTATTTTGCCAGCCTTTTTCCAAGCTTATGTGGAGCAGCTCAAGAGGGGAAAACAGGAGAGGAAGGTCAATGTGTTTTTCACTTTCTGATGCTTAATATTCACTGTTGATCATTAAAACAATGGATTTCATTTTTCTCCAAATGACTGATAGTTTTCTCCCTTCAGTGATACTGAGACAGCTGTTGCTGATTTAGACATAACTCTTAGGTGCATTTCTGAAGGGGGAAAACGGTTTATTATATATCTGGGAGCTCACTTTGAGTTTCAGTAATAATTTCAACCTAGGAGCAACAGTGATTTTAATGCTGTTTGTTCATCAGTGTAAGGAAATAGAAAATTTATTATTAAAAGGTAACATCAAAAAGTGTTTGGATTTTGTACTTGGAGGGAAAAAGCCAAGTGAATATTCACTTGTCCCTTTGGTTTCATAATGAGTAAATTGGGGGTTAGCAGGTCACAGATTCAGAGATGAGGGGAGAGGAGTGTCACTGTGAAAGCTTTCCTGGGTGTTACTGAAAATATGACAGTGGTTGGGATGTTAACTCATTGGGCAGAACTTAGATAAATGAAGCTCACATTAAAAGTGAAGGAAATGGCTACTAGCCAAAAAAGGAAAGTTTAAGAAAAACATTCAGTGCTTTGGGGGAGAGGGGAAGGGGACGTGGGCAAAGGGGCCAAATGTCCAAGTTCAAGATTAATTCGAGGAAGTCTTATAACCTAAAGTTTAAGAAGCAGATTACGTAGATACAGTGATCTGGTCTTGTGATCTACAAAGTTAGTATTGCATTAATACTGTCAAAACTGTGTTCCTCTAACTTCACAAAATAAGCAAATACATCAGTGGAGCCTTGGCTTTTAGCTTATTTGTTATTTCTCTGACTTAGGATTCGTTTCATACTTTGAAGAAATGGGTGAAAGAACTAAAAGAACATGGTCCTGAAAACATTGTAATGGCCATTGCTGGAAACAAATGTGATCTTTCTGATATCAGGTAATACGTTATTTTTGTTGTTGCTTTGATTGCAGTAACTATATTGTTTCCTTCCTCCAGGTAACCGATTTGTACCATTGTTACAACAGTATGTAATTTTGGTCAGCTCTGTTTAGCCTTTCCTAACAAACTTGCCAGCAGCAGCACAATTTGAATTACATACTTATTTTTATCCCTCTTTTACTGCCCTTCATGTGTATTTGTGCAATCTACACCCTTTGGCTGCTGAACCATTTGGAATGGAAAAGTATTCTTTTTTCTTTATTGTATTCCATTCATATGAAAAGGGGAAGAATGTATGAAGCAATGAGCAAAACCAGCGGTGTAGAGCTAAAAGGATGGGCCTGAGGTAGAATAATGTTATTCACAGAGAAGCTCTGAGAACTTGTGCTTTGCCACAACTGAAACTGTCCCATAATACTGGGTGTAGAAAGTGCATTTTTGTTTCTTAGGAGTATAACTTCAAGCAAAACTTGTGTCACCAGCATGAAGCAAAGAACCTCCAGGGTGAAAGGGGATGGTTGTATCTGCACTCCTGCAGAAGAGCTGCCATGGTGCTGTTTGGCATTAAGAGTGAAGCCAGTCACTCTTCTGCTTGTTAGCTCTATTTTGGATTTGCATTTATCCTTTCTGGAAATGGAAGCACATTCTGCTATATAGGAATGATATCTTGTGTCAGCCCACGACTCTCTAATTTCTTGCTTCAACTATGAGTACACACTTAACATTCATATTTGATGTTTTCCTGTTAGGATCTCATAGGCTCGTGTGGTTGTTCAAATACATCCCCCTGTAGTTTTATAATCATTACGTTGGTCTGGGTTCACCAGAGCCCTGAAGCATGTGTGTAATTTCAAGTGATGCAGTGCTGTATTTAATCAAGGCATATGCAATCAAGGCATATGTGTTTTGGGTTCTTTTTGAGGGTTGTTTTCTTTGTTCACCTCTGCCCCCATCAGCCATGAACCAACACAAACTGAGTCATTGATTCCTATAAGACCAAAACAAGCCCTGATTCTAGAAGACTCCTGGTTTCTGCTGGGCTAAGAATCGGGGAGACAGTATATTGGCATGATGCTTGTCAACGTGGTGAAACTGAATGCTGTAAGACAAAACATAAGTTTCCAAATATGAAGCAGGAAAAAAGGATGATTATTAAAATAAACCCAAAAACCAGTTAGTACAAATACAACTTTTCAATTGCCCTGAGAGTCACTTTAAATTTATTGCATAAGTGTTCCCAGAATACAATTGCCTGATTAAATCAAGGGCAGTAAGTTTGGAGATTGTGACAAATGGCAGCAATTGCAAGTGAATCCATAACCAGCCCTCACCCTGCTTTTGGTAGCATTTGCCATGGCAGCAAGCTTTTAAATGCTATTCCACCTGAGGACATGAAGAAAACCCTGCACACTAGAAAAGCTGTGGGGATAGCGGGGTTCCTTACAGAGTGACTGTGATCTTCCCACCATGTTATTCTCAAACATTACTTGTTTACTGTTTGCTGATCATCTGTTTCTTGCTCCTGTTCAGCCAGTACAGCTTTTCCATGCACAAAATGTTCTGGTGTTTGCATGGTCCTCGTGGTACCCTGTGAACTAATGTCTCTTATTCCTTTTTTAATTTTATTATTTATAGGGAGGGGGCTTTTTTCCTCGCCATAATTATTAATAGTTTTGAGAATGTTTTTTCATGCAGCTATTTTTTTCTGCATCCCCCAGCCATTTTTCTTTCTGAAGTCATCCAGTGATGTCCAACTAAAGAGATTTTGGTGGAAAAATAGAGAGCAGACTGTCTTGTACGTGATATGTTTTCACAGTCCTTCCAAAAATCTGATTATTTATGCAACACATGTAGCTGTATGCATTCTCTGACTGCTTTATGTCTTCAAATTTATTTCAGGAAAAATAATTTCAGGTGAAATATGTCACCAATTTATCAGGTTGTTTCCAATGAGTAGAAAATACGTATGCCTTTGGGCACAGAGAAATTAAAAATAAAATGATGTGAGCACACAGGAGCAAGCTGCTGTTTGTATGCATTTTTGGCATCTCGCTTTGGTTTTGTAGAACTTTTGGCAGATGTTTTGGTGGATATCAGAGAGACAGCTGCTTTTAAGACCAATGTGAACAGATGCAAAAGAGGACAGGCTGACCTGGTTCAAGTTGATTTGATTCTGCCTTCTCTGTGACTGTAGAAGATATAATGTAAGGAGGAATGAATGGAAGCAATAAGAACTGATTATCCTCCTTTGGGAATAGACTGACACTATTTCTCAAAATCATTCACGATGTTACCCTGCTCATTTAGCATCTAAAATTTGGTTTTGAGCTGCCAGGATGGATTTGGGACACTTAGGGGTCATGCTGCTTTTCCCAGTGTTGTTAATTAGGCTATCGGCAGATCTTGGCACTCTGTTGAAGTAAATTTCTCCTCCGTATTGAAGGAATTTCTATAGGGAGACAGGCAATTTTGTTTAGTAAAAATCCTCATCTTTGCTATAGTGCTGTAAACTTTAGTACTGTTGAGTATTTGGCATTCTATAAGTAATAGTACTAGACTTTTTCTTTCTGATATGTGTCCTGTCCTCTGGCAGGTTATTAAAAAGTAGTTTCAAAGACAGGAGCTGAGATTTCAGTGTTAAATTGTTTTAAGTGTCCAAGATACTTTTTGAGCGTTATGAAAGTCAGTAGTCATAATGGCAGCTACAAGTATTTTACTTCCCTAAAAATGTGGCACACATTCTTAAGAAATAGCGTTCACTGGAAATTGCCAGATCCTTGGTTAAGAGAATTCAGCAGAATTTCATGCTCAGATCTTCCCTCTCTCCTTCCAGAATATTTCTTTATCCAGTAATTATTCAGAAAATCTCAAGGCAGAGTGTATCAACACAATGGTTGGGATGGATAATGGGTTCAAACTTACACAGGGGAGATTTAGATGAGATACAAGGAAGAAATTCTGTACTACAACAGTGGTGAGACACTGGAACAGCTTGACCAGAGAAGCTGTGGCTGCCCCATCTCTGGCAGTGTTCAAGGCTAGGTTGGGCAAGGCCTTGGGTGATACGGTTTAGTGTGAGGCTTCCCTGCCCATGGCAGGGGGTTAGAACTCGATGATCTTAAGGTCCTTTCCAACTCTAACTATTCTATGATTCTATGAAATAATTTGCATCTTTCAGAATAGGTATTCCTCTAACTTTCCCAGTAGCTGTGGAATAACGCTTTCTCAGCACTCTGCTGATGGTTCTTTCTTCTCTCTTCACCCTATCTTGCGTGTGTTCATCTCTAGGCTTAGAGTTCAAGCATTTATGCTTCTCCTTTTGACAAGGTAGCATCTTAGCAATGTTGACATCCAGATTATGTTAACTTGATGTATGCAGCCTTCTTGGTGCTGGCAGCACTGGATGGCATGATGCTTATTGCCCACGTGCTGTGAACTCTTATAGGCCTCCTTTAGAAATGTCATCAGATAGGGCTAAGAAGTTCTGTGATACTTCCTTGGGATATGGTCACTTGCTGCTGTTGAACCATTTCCTCCGTTCCTGAAGTTTGCGTCCTCATCTAAATTATAGCAAGTTGACAGTCTTCATTACATAAACTTATGCTCTCACATCTCTTCCTTTACTGTTGTTTGAATATTATCTTACATAGTTACATTCCTTTTTTCTTATCTCCAGGGCCATCCACAGATGGTGGTACCTTTCATAAACAAGGCCAAGGTGCCGTTACAGAAATAGTAATGGGAGTGCTGCTTTCCATGTGTCTTTGCAATAAGAAGATGTATAATGCAAAGAAGCAAGTCATGGAAATAAGCTCTGAATCCAGATGCTGGAATTGTAGGCTAATTTTTTGAAAAACATTTGTAATAAACCAGGCAATTATTCTGCCTCTCTGCACATTTCCCATGAGCAGCAGGTCTGATTAATTTAAAATACATACCTTCAGAAACTAATTGTGAAATTGCATTGCTGTGCTCCCACCTAAATAGCTTCTGTCAAAGCCCAAGGCAGTCATACTAGGAGGAAGTTGTACTGAGAGTCTCTGGATTGGTACATCAGAGCAGCATGTGCAACAGAGCTGTAAAGCCACACAAATCACAGCAGCTGGTGTATAGAACAACTGGAAATAAAATAAGGCTGGCAGCCTGGTGTTTCAATGTGTCTCCCCTGATCGGATACACCTTGGGTGCCTGTTAGTGTGTTCAGTCTCAGGAATAGTGGTGGTTTTGGACAGCAGCGAACACAGGCAGATTCAGCTTTGCCACCTGATTCAGGCATATCCAAGGTCAGCAGGGGGCTTGGCTTTGTGTCTGAGGCAGAGGTCTCTTGCAGGTTGTAAACTGCATTTAGCAGCTTTTGACATATGAAGTGATGGCTACAAAGTGAGGATGTTCTACCAGTGATTTTAAGATGGTATCACTGCGTTGACATGGCACAGAATGGTGATCACTCCTTGGTGAATCTGGTAGTCCCAGATTGTTATTGCGTATGTGCTCAGTCAGTGGCTTCCATATTTCTTTCAGAATCTCTCTTGTTTTCTTGCTGCTTGCAAACACTTAGACACACGTTCTTCACCATGGTCATACCCTGTCTTGTTTAAACACTTGGTGTGGATAGTGCCGGTTGCTGCCTGGATCAGCAGAGTTTTGTGTCTTTTCTCTTGTGTTTTAATGATTTTTTTATCATGGTCAAGTTTGACCAAAAAAAAACCCAAAACAAACAAATGGGGTCATCATTTAAATTATCTTCCTTTTTTCCAAGGCATGGATTCAGCAGCAAGTCCAAGAAAACTGTAGCTCAATCGTTGGTGAAATTTTGATATTAGGATATGATGATGCCATAAGAAGAGGAAAGATAGTGCTGCTTTTGCAGAGAAGAGCGTACTAATGCTTTTCTGATTGCACTGTTTTTGATTATTTATTGAAAATTTGTTATGTTCTTGTTTGGTTTTTTTTTTGGTAGGGAGGTTCCTATGAAGGATGCCAAAGAATATGCAGAATCTATAGGTGCGATCGTTGTTGAAACCAGTGCAAAGAATGCTGTTAACATTGAGGAACTTTTTCAAGGAATAAGTAAGTAAATGCTCCATTTATTTATTTGTGATTGCTTGGAGGCCTTCTGAAAAATAGCTGTCTGTTTCAAATCTAAAAGCTTCTTTCCCAAGGACATCAAGAAATCTACTGGGCAAGTAGCATGGTTGTACTTTATGCTGATATAAACTAAGAATGACTTTGAATACACCAGAGCAAAGCATAGTAGATAGTAGATATGGGTTAAGCCTATTCCTTCTAAATCTGTATATAAATCCTGACCTGGGTTACATCTTCTGTTTCAGACCAAGCCTACTATAGGGCTGATACTGTTGATCTTATCATCATGTTGATAAAAAATTAAATGTTGAGAAATGCACCTGGAGAACTGTGATAAGAAGAGAACAGTCATTGCAGTGGAATCTGTTTAAAAAGAACGTTTTCTCTCCAGGACTTTTAGACAAGCTGAGACTGACATTCCTCATGAGGACAAGAAAAGACATCTTGTTCAGTTTGCCTTCTAGGGGTTCCAGTTTTGGTCTCTGCCTGCAAGTAGGAAGGACCTCGCAGGCTGGAAAGGACCTTAGGAGACCTTCAGTCCAACATCCCACTCAAAGCAGACTTGATAGTGAATTCAGACCAAGTTGTTCTGGCCAGTCTGTCTGGGCCTGAGAGCAGAGATTCCACAACCTCTCTGGGCAGTTGAATCTGGTGTTTAAATAGTCCTCACAGTGGCATCCCGCCAGTGTATGAAGCTCAAACCTCTCCTGGTTCAATTCATGGCCACCATCGCTCATTGTCCTGGATGCGCTTCAGTAAAGAGCCTGGGTCTGTCTTCTTAGCAGCCCTTCCATAGGTACTGACAGGCAGCTTTGCAGTCCCCCATGGCCATTTTGCCTCCATCCTGAACTGCAGCCAAGCCTTGTTTCCTCAGCCTTTCTGTGCAGGGCAAGTGCTCCAGCCCTCTGACTGTCTTGGTGGACCTCCTCTGAAGTTGTGCCGGTTTGTCAACATTCTTCTTGTATCGTGGGGCCCCAACCTGGATGTATTAACCAGCCTGTGTTGGACTATATCTGGAAGGGGATAACCACTTCACCTGATTGCTGGCTTTGCTCTTGTTGGTATAACTTAGGATGCTGTTGGCCATCTTTCTTTGCTGCCAGGGCACTGCTGGTTCATGCTCAGCTTGTTGCCCTCAGGTCTTTTTTGGCAGAGTCGCTTCCTGGGCAGCCAGTCCCCAGCCTGTCTCATAGCCAAGGGCTCTTCCTTCCCACAAGCAGGGCTTGTCATTTGTCCTTTCTGAGCCACATAAGGCTCCTGTTGGCCCATTCCTCTCTCCAGCCTAAGGCCCTCTGAAGAGCAGCCCTGCCCTCAAGGGTATTGAACATGCCAGTGAGTTGTGTATCATCTGAGGGTTGAGGTGGGTGCGTATGTTTTCCTCCTTCAGGCCACTGGTAGAATGTATTAAGCATGGATTTCACTTATAACTGGTCTACAGGTAGATGCAAAGTGTTAACCACTGGCCTTTAAGTCTGATGATTGAGCCAGTTTTTCACACAGCTAACAGTCTACCATCTAGACTGTACAACTTGGATATACCAGCATGCTGTAAAGAGAAAGTATGGAAAACCTTGATAAAGTCAAAGTGGAAAACATCCAATGCTCTCCCTCAATCACAGTTCAGTCATACTGTTATTTAGGGCAACCAATTTTGTTGGACATGGTTTACCTTTGGTAAGTCTGTGCTGACTGGTTCCAGTCACTTCTTCACCTTCATGTACTCAGAAGCAGTTTCTGAGAAGATTTGCTCCATGGTTTTCCCAGGAAGATGAGTGAGGCTAACCAGCCCATAGATCCATGGCTTGTTACTGCCCTTTTTGAAGACATGTACAACATTCACCTTTCTTCAGTTGTAGGGAACCTCTCTCACTCTCCACAACCTTCAAAAATCATAGGAATGATAAAGACATTGCAGTGACATTGGTTTGCTCTCTCTGGATCCTCAGGCTTGTAAGGGTTGAGATTTTTTCAGAGCTTCATGACTTGATCCTTTTCCACTACTGGTGGTTCTTCCTCTCCAGGAATCCTGCTTTGGGGCGCAGCATGTCCAGAAACTCAACATTGTTTCCCAAAAGCCTCTTTTAAAGTTGTATTTCATTTCCCATATTCACAATCAGCTCATATTATCTACTACACTTTGCCTGAGACGGGGTCTGTTCAAATGTTTGCTTTGTTTGGGTGGGATGTATTTGAAGCACTTAATGAGAACTGATGTTCTAGAGTACACTACCTTCCTTTTGCCTCCTTTACAAAGGAGTGTGTAACATGGCTTGCTGGAGGAACTGGTTCTTCCTTGTGATAGTTTGTCTGCACCTGATGGTTGTGAATGTTCCCACAGAGGAGCTCATCCTTGCCACACAATTAGTTAATTAGTTTCTGCCTTTGATAGGCAGTACTGCAGCTGGCAGCATACACTGTCCCTAATAATGGATATAACAGATGAGGAGAATCAGCTAAATTAAGTTTAGTATGAACTAGATACCCAGGCAAGTGCACTTAATTCCACAGGCAATTATTTCTATATATAGAAGTATTTGGTCTCAGTGGATGTACTCATGACCTTATCAAGTACTCAGTGGAGAGAAAGGAGAGAATTGGTAGTGTATGTTTATAGAAATATAGTGGAAACCTGCTTAACTAGCAAGAGAATCAGTATGGTTGTGACTGGGCAGAGGATATGGGTAACTTTCTGATGTTTCACACCACTTCAGTGCAATTTCAAAGAGAACCTGTCCAGCCCAAGTTGATGGCTTTATTTCTACCTTCACAAGTCTATGAAGACCCTCTGTGGCCATGTCTCCTACACTGTTGAGTAATTTTGTTCGTGTGGGGCCCTAGAAGTCATGCTGCAGCCTTATTTTTGCTTTTATGCTGCCCAAGAGTGTGTGCCCCTCTCTTTGTGCTGCTGTAGAAGGGCACGGTGCATCCCAGTCAGCTTCAGCTTCAAGGGCTCCATATCCCCAGTCTCTGAACAGAGAGTCAGCAACTTCTGTTTACCTTGGATATTGTAGGTAGGCTGTACATGTTGTCTATTTTACAGCCTGGATTTGGAAGGATATTCCAACATGTGTGGAGAATTTCTCAATTAAAAACCTAGAAATTGATACCCCAAACAGAAAGGATAAGACTACATTTTAATTTAGCTAAAAAATTTACCTCCTGCTTGCTTATGCTTTTCATTTCTCAGAGGCATTTGAACATAATCATTTTTCCTTCGTAAAGTATCTAACAACTGTCTTTTTTCTTCAGGGAAAATATTGTGAACATAATGATATAGTATAGTGGGAAAAACTTACTCAACATAATGATATAAAGAAGGTGGAAAATAAAAGGGGAACTGGGATGTTTTGCTGACAATCAGACAAATCTTGGATAAATTATAGAGATTATATATAGAGAGACATCACTTAGTTTCTGAGGTTCTTACAGTACACTATTTTTTAAAGATTTTTATGATAAGTTTCTCTCAGGATTTGAGGATTTGACTGCTTTGAGGGATGTCTAAATCACAGTCTCAGCACAAATCCATTGTCCTTAACTCTTCTCAAGAAAATACAGGATGTGGAAGTAGAAGTTTCTGATTCAAGATGGGGCCAGTCTGGCAGGAGGGGGACTCTGCAGTCCACGTGCTCAGGTGAATAAGGCTGAAGAAGCAGACTAAACACAAGAGTCAGCGAAGTTGGTGTTCTCCGTGCTGGAGAATTTTCTCTGAGCTGCATAATAATAGGATGTAGCTCCTGGCTGTCTGTTGTACCCCTGTGATTTCAGATAGGAACCACTACACTTTGGTTACATTTAGCAGTGCCTGACTGAAGGCTCACAGTGTTTGTGAAACGTCACATGGCTGGTTTGATTTCCCTGTAAACAAGAAAAGAATACTTTTAGTACACTTGTATATCCCCCACTTGCTCTAAATTTTTCCCAGTGTCTTTCTTGGAAGATTTTTGATAAAAAGGGCTTTACTGTAGTGTTTGTTCATGTGTTCCAGTAATTCTTTTTTAATAGCTGCTTGTCTATAGGATCAAATGTTATTAATTTTTTATTCCCAGCCTTAGACAAATCATACACGCAGCAGTTCCTTGTCACTGGTTTATACTTCAGCAGCAGCAAAAATGACTGGAATGTATTTATCCAATAGCAGTATAATACAGTATAAAGCCGTGCCTGTGCAGGTGATCATACCATTTCTGTGTTGCCCCTTCTTGGTTGTGGGGCTTTAGTCTGCTGACCATTGCTTGTGTTTGGGAAGGCAGCTTACCCATTAAAACTGGATGGTTTTCCATGACTAAATAAGCTGTCCCAAGCGTATTGTCATTTAGTAGCAGTCACACCCTTGCAATTTTCAGACACCCATTCATTTAAGAACTCAAATAAGCCTTAGTTACCTTATTAAAGTGTAGTATACAACCAGCTGCTTCTCTTGAGGCTGTGTATGTTGCCTGTTACCTTAACGTGAAGATGCCCCAGATACGAAAGGGAAGATCACGTAAAAGCCAGCCTCTATAAATGATAGAGCCGGGGCTGTACCTCCCAGGTTAATACCAGTCTGCGTCAGTAGGTCCAAAGGTAAATAAGCAGTGTGATGAGTGAACTGCTGAAGAACACCTAGCCAAGTGAAATGTGAGATATGCTTGTGCTTAAGCAAAAAGAAGTAGATGATGGGCATTCATTATATTTCTGAAGTCTGGAATATGTTGGAGATAGTTGTTCTACCAAAAGGGGCACCATTGAAGCATTTCGGCATCTTCTGTCAAGGGTGAGAGGGAAGCGAGGAGAGAAATTGTCAGAATCGCTCTATGGAAAGTGTGTAAAGAGTTGTTAGCATGCTCAGTCTTACTGATGCTAGTACTATGAGAAGGAGAGGCAGGATTAAAAATCCAGACAAAGATGCTCTTCCGAGATGAGGCTTCCTAATTAGAGCAGAGAGTTTCTGTCTCAGGATATATCCTTTCGTGTGGTAAATGCTCAGTTAATAAATGTATGAAGCTATTGATTTTCTGATGCTTTGCCAGCAGCTCATATATTGAATATTTAATGTAACCCAAATACTCGTTTCCTAGAAATACTAGGAGATTAGGAAAAAAACCCCAAACCTCAAACCAAATCCAATCTATAGAGTTCAGAGTTTAACCAGCTGTATTCTGGACAAACCAGAATGGAATTTATGGAGCATCCATCTGTGGAATGGGGAGGGATCCTTTCCAGCGGACATTGTTGTTTGCGCTGATTTAGATGGATTTGGATGGGCACGATTGCAGGTGGACAATTTTCAAGCTTTGTGAGTGATGAGTATGGTAGTTTTTGTCCTGTGATTTGCTATCTGTGAACTACTTTGGAGAGGTCTAAGAAGAAAAGAAAGTACATTTATGTTACAAAGAAATTCACACCATTTTTCAGGCAGCCCAAGGTCATAACTGGATTTCTGTAGGGGGTGTTCACCTGTGAACGCCCTGTGAAAGGATGGAAAAACATTGCCCTAATTTATGTTTGAGATTATATTCTTTACAGTTTATGCTCCCTGTTCTAGGGTTAGCTCTCCTGTTGCTTTCAAATTTTAATGAATGAAGCAAAACTTGCTGGCCTTTGGACTACTTATGAAGTCAAATGTGTGAGGTCCTGGATTTCTTTCCAACCATAGGAGAGCTCTCTAACATAAATTAGTGAATAAACCAAAACAACCTCAAGTTAATTACAGGCAGGACATCAAATCAAGGTTGCATGTCTTAGTAATTAAAGTAATTAAGAATTCTCTTGTTTACTTTAATGCATGTAAGATTTAAAAGGTCTCTCTTTTTCCAGCAGATTTTAATTAAACAAGCAAAATTTAGTTGTATTGCTGCTTCCCCTAGCAAGAATTTCAGTGTCAGCAATCTACACTTTTGCTTTATTTTCTTGCTTGGAGATGCTGTTAGATATGCTATTAGGAGTATGAAAATAATTGCAACTTAACTGTGTTTAGTTATGCAATATCCTTTATTGTAAAGATGTGTTACCTTGCACGAAAGCTTACAACATGAAGTAAACAGCTGTCATCTCTGTCATCCTGCTTCACTACAAGTATGGGGGGGGAAAGAAAGTGGAGACTGATAAGTGGGCCAAGCTTTATAACCCATGTGAGAGTCATGTGGAACTTCTGAAATATTGGTGAAAGTGGTTTCGAAGGATAAAAGTATTTGGGGAGATTAAGATGTGTCTGTCCTAAATCCTACAGGTGCAGGAAGTCTTGTATGCAGATGCCAAAACTGTTGGATAAGATGTACCTGCTTCATTCTGCCATGCTTTCACAACTGGCTGTGCTTTATTAATGAGGTTTATGGAGAGCAATGCTTTGCAGGGGCTCACCTTGCTGTGATACAGCTAGCAATTGTAGGAGGAGGTTCTGCCATTGTATAGCTGTTGTACAACTACTTGAAGAAGTCTGCCTTTCCTGAGGTGAGCCATGAGAAAAGCTCACCTAAGCTGTAGGAGCTGCCAGGCTGCTGCTCCAGGGCAGAGTGAAATGGATCGCACATCCTGAACTAATGAGTATCTCCCCATCCTTCAGTCCCCTAAAAAACGAATTTCTATGTGATTTTCAGGAAGAGAATAGATGGGGGAAATGAGCAGAAAGCCACCATGCAGCACTGTGATGTCTTGCCTGTGACCCTTGGCAGAATTGTTGTAGCTGTATTAGACAGTAAGACTGTGCTTCTTTTGGACTTGGACTTCGTTATTTGGGTGTGCCACCTTGGGTTGATCACATCACATCTGTTTTCACCCTAAATGAGTATCTGTTCAATGCATTGTTGTGTCTGTCCCTTTGTCAGCATGGTAACCAGTGGTGGGTTTTGTCCCTTATGCTCAGCTTTCAGACTGTTCCCAGCCTTTCATGCAGTCTTGTACAGGTCAATGATGAAAGTAGTTTCATGTTAAAGAAAACCCACAAAGCAACAAACAAGCAAACAAACAAACCCCAAACACACACATGCACACAAACCCCAAACCTAAAGCAAAAAGCTCAACACCAAGCCTAATTTTTCTGAGGTAATGGATGCCACAGCTTGTAACTGGAGCGTCACATTCAAAAAGGAACAAATTGCAGATTTTGTTACTGTGATGATGCATCCTGCTTCCAGCTGCAGCAAAGCAATCCCCATCTGCCTTTCTTCAACTCTGCTCACAGAGCTGTCACCCAGTCCTTGCATCTCTCTGGCTTCCCTGCTCCAGTTTTCATTTTAATTCCTTCCCATTTTGCTTATCTCTTGTCCCACCCTCCCATTTCCCAATCTCTTTGCCTTTGGCACCCTCAGAACTGCAACTCCCAGAGTGCTGATTAATCTCTTTACATCAGCAAACCTCACATTCAGTAGAAGGAGTTGGAATTCTACCAGGCTTTGGAGAGGACCCTGACCTTCATGCTGGACTGCCTCAGCCAAATTCAAACATGCCAGAAAGGAGGAGATGAGATCAATTTAGTGCTTCCCACCTGTTAACCTGGAGGGTTCACTTCAGAACAATGACAATTTCTGTAACTCTATATTTGGGCAGTCTCTTGTGACCCTTGTTTTACACACCATCGTGTGTTTACTACAGTGAGATCATGGAGGATACCAACACCTCTGCACAAATGTGTAGAGGTGCATGGTTACAAACAGTTTTGTTGCGTGAAATCTGTGAAGCATGGTCCGAACATTAGCAAAATGAACCCCAAATATATGATCAGATATAAATACAAGGGCAAAATCTAATTTTTAAATTGCAGTCAGCTGGTCTTCCTCCATAGAAATACCAGAATTGGGAACCATATGGGACTTTCATGCTGTCTCAATAATAGTATATCCTTAAGTTCCTTATTTAACCAGTTCACCTGCAGAGTTCTTAGGTAAATGTATGCAGATCTGGTTTTCTCTGTGTGATTGGCTGTTTAATCTGGAATCTTAAAACGTGCTGTTGGTGGCCTTTGAGAAGCTGGCTAGTTCTCTTCTGTCCTGCTCTGCCAAATGGAGAAAAGACTCTATTTGTGGTCTAGTTTGTCATATTCAAGTTAAGCAACAGATGAGTTCAATCGCCCATGCACCTTTTGAGCTGACTCTATCTTAACAGAGCAGTTTTCAGTTTGAAGAATTGCCTTAATCTTTTTATTCCTTCAGTAGGGGAATTGCAGGGCTGGATGTCAGAGCACTACTGCTCCTTTCTGACATCAACTGCATGAAAGAAATAACATGCTGATTATTAACAATATTAATATTTAATATTATTTAATAATACTGATTAATTATTAATAACCATGCTGTAGGTTATCTAACACAGGGGCATTTTTTTATTGGTCTGGAACCATGTATGCCAGTGAGATACACACTTTAAATGTTTATATACCTTCTAAAATTAATTAAGTTTATGACCTCTGTTGATCCTGACTCGGTGCCAGCTGTATTTGAGTTGGTGTCAGCAATATTGATGCTATACTTATCAAGACCTGAATGACAAGATCAGATGATCACGGCACTTTTAGGTAGCAATACTGATTGAGCTGGTTTAGAAGCAGGAAGTGTAGGTGCAGGTTCAGCATTTCACTGCTCACCTTCAGTGTTCTGCTGCTGCGTAAAGCTTTCTGTGTTACAGCGTCTTGCTGTCAAGGAGGCCCAGGGAGACACAATCAGTTAGACAGGCTTCTGACTGATTACTGTTATTCGCTTCCCCTGACTCTTGGTGAAAATCACTGTATCATTTGCTATGGAGCTGGTTCTCAGGTGTTAGACTGAATTTACACTCCAAGAGAGTTACTCCTGTCAACTGCACATCAGGTGGTAAAAGCTGCTTGGGCAGGGATAAGTCTTGTTACTAAAACTAAGATGACTTAAGGGTTTAATAAATCTGGTAACAAAAGAAATCATAAATGAGAAAAAACTCAGCTACTAAAAAAGATAGTCTTAAACTTGAAAAAAGTTTTGACTGTTTAAATGTTTATTTCCTTGTATTGAATTCAAGGGGTGTCCAAACAACAGAAACAGGGCTAGTTAATGACAAATAGCACTGAAGTTCAAAGGCCAGAATAACTAATCAGCAAATATTATGTCTAGAGATTTTTTTTTCTCTTTATTATTTGTAGTTGTTATCTCTGTGGTTTTATTGTTTTGAGAAATGAAATACGTCAAAGTGATTCTTACTGGTATATATTGTGTCCTGGTCTGAACTAGACAAAGTGCTCGTTGACCTTGAAGCCTGGAATGATTTTGTTCTGAAGATAAGTTAACGTGTTTCTTTGCATACACATCAAGAGTACTGTAGAAAAGAGTTGAAACTCATGAGAAATATGAAACACTGAATGAAAAACAAATAGAGGCAATATAGTTGTTTAATGCGGGCTTAAGCTAGTTAGCATGTTAAAGCTCTCCTCTTCTAAACTTGCTGTTAGAAGAACCAAGTGTTTAGAGAGCAATTTGCTTAATGGTATGTTATGGAAACTGTGCCTGCAGATTCCAATTTTTTGGCTACACTGTGCTCTGGGTCAGATGATGGGGTTTTATTGTAGCTGGGATTGAGTTGAAAGCATTTTGGAAAGAGTAGGTACCTGATGCAGAAGTTCCCTGCAGGTCTCTACGACAACAGTGTGACCTTCTTGGAACATTCTTCTTATTCTCTGCAGTTTTAATAATTAGTGGATTCTCTTTAGTCTCCAAACAAAGCCAGCAGAACTAATGCATGTAACAGCTGTGTCTATAACCACTCATTCTGCTTTAAATTTCATTTTGAAGGGCACTTCCAAACAAAAGTAAGGTGGTGAAGTCCAAACAATGTACGCAAGGTGTGAAGGTGATATTTTAGTGACCTGAATAGGGTGCAGCATTGCAGTGCCAGTGCTTATGTGTGCTTCAGCCCTCAAGATACCCATTTCTCACTCTGTTGGACCAAATACACTATCTTTAGCTTAGTAATGTGAGGAATTTTCCCCCTCTCATTCAGTTTGTACAAACAGCCAAGATTATCTGCTTCAGAAGGCACGCTTTTGTTTGTTGTATAACATACCTGTTCAGACTGACTGAGAGAGGTGAAATTTTGATGGGCTTGACCAAAGGTAATTTAAGGACAAGTTTTACAGATGAAATTTTGTGGTTTGATTCACTGGGTTTGAATTTTACCTGAATGCTTTAAACTCACCCTCCCACAACTGCTCCCCCAGGTAATTTGTAGGACTCAGGCTTCAACAGAGACGTAATTCATGGAACATTTGCCAGAAGAGAGCTGTGAATAAAAGCAGCAAAGGATGTGGAAACCTAAACTGTAAAATCCACCTGGATTATGATGAGCTGTTTACAGGATCGTTATGCTCCCTGAAAGTGGCGTGTAACAAGCAAATGTTAAATATTCCACTTCTTGTTATTTAACATGCATAATAGTAAAACCAGGAATAATTCATAGGAAGTAGATTAAACTTCAAAAAAAAAAAAATCAGGAAATCTACAAGGTAATGAGAAGTATGTTACCATGACTCCAAAATACTGATGGAGACATCACACAATGGGTGTAATGGAAAAGCCAGGCCCACACCAGAGACAGAAGATAGATTGGACCTGGGAGGATCTTCTTTCCCATTTATGATTCTAATTACCAAGCACATTGTATGTTGTCCATGAGTAGGAAGCCAGTTAGACGAAGATGCAGCAGTTCTAGAAGGGCACACAGAGGAGGGAGTTGGACCAGTGCCTTCTGCCCCAGGGAGATATCTCTAGCTCTGCTGTGATGGCTGAAATTCTTTAAAACATTTAAAATAATTGCCCCATAAGATGATTAAAAAGTCAGGAGAGTTTGTGGGGAAGGGGGTGGTAAGTAATCAAAGCTGTCAACTGGAAAGGCATGGGTACCCCTCAAAGGAGGGAGGGATTCAGTCAGGAGAACAGGTTCATTTTTCAAATATAAGCGCAGCATGCGTTTAGTTGCTGCGCTTTGTAAAACTTGTGTACAAGGACTAAATGCCAGGCGGATTTAGGGCAGGCAAGATCTTGTTAAACTAGCACCATTCACACTTAGGTGCAATTAGGAGAAAGCCGGGAATTTTTCTTAGTTGTAAGATAACTGTATTTTTAAATACACGGACAACATAATTTCAATATATTTCATGCATTCTCAATAGACATATTTCATACATGTTTTTAAATGTAAAAATCTTTTCATAAGCAGGATGCAAGAGAAAATATTCAAGGTACACAGGAGACAGTTGTCTTCCGGTGAAGTTTGACAGATGGGATTCTTATGCAAACTAAATCATTCTGCTGCTGCATGTGTTGTTTACTACATGAGGAAAATTGAATTCATTGCCTCTTCTGTTTCAGGTCGGCAGATTCCACCCTTAGATCCTCATGAAAATGGTAACAATGGAGCCATCAAACTTGGAAAGCAGACTTCACAGACGGGTAGGCGGTGCTGCTGACCCAACCTGATCTCTTTAGATTTACTTGAAAAACAGCACCATTTGCTTTTCTCACTGAGAAGGGACTTTGTGATCTCACTGACGTGGCTCCTTATCTTGAAAGCAGTAATTCCAATACTTCCCATGAGCAGTAACGCGAGTCCCAGAAGCAGAAAGCTTTACTTCAAAGGGATTTTGCAAAACCTAGTTGGAAAATCCTCTCTAATATCCTGTCAAAATTACAGTGTCAAAGTACTCTGATGCTCTGTTCAAACCACTGACTTTTTTTTTTTAATAAAAAGATCCTTTTATATCTAAAATTTAGATTTGCTGCAAAAACTTATCTTCTTACATTGCAAAGTGGACTTTGCTTGTTTTTAGAGTTTTCTTTGTAATAATAGGGTGGAAAAAAAACCTATAAGCCCTGAATTTTGGCTTACAGTTGCTCTGCCATCCTTCTAGCTGGACTTTGCTTCAGTATTTTTTTAAATCTGTAGCTTCATCATGTACTTTCAGTAAACATCAGGAAGAAATTGACTGAATTTGCTAAGTAGAGCAAAAATGGATCCAAAGGATGAGCAAGTGCAGTTTTTACAGGCTAGACGTTAACCTGTGTCAGGAGGTGCTGTGTATGTGGAAGAAGGAATTGTCATGAAAGAGACTGCTGGACCCCATGCAGTTCCAGTCTACTCCAGATGCAGCCACTGTGCTTTGCCTGAAGTGATTCCCTTTCTAGGGCATGGGCTTTCTTAAACACCAGCTTAATCTCCACTGCGTACCAGGTTTCCTCCACATCTGTGACCCAGACTGAAGTTATCTCTGCTCAAAGACGCCACATCCTTGGTTTCTAACAGAGGGTGCCACAGTGCCTCACTCCTCGCGGTCTCCCTGCTGCACTCCAAGCAGTCTTCATGTTGGAAGAATATTTCTGTACAAAAACAGCTTAAGAGAGCACAATATAATTTGGAGTCAAAGGCTGGAATCTAATAAAACAAACCAAGATGTTTCTTTACAAATGCAATTCTGTGAATTTTTGGAGTAGGCTCTTCACTTGGATGGGGATGTGCTATGGAAGATCCGCTGTATTGATGCACTTGAAAATGCAGTATTGAAAAACAAAATCCAATAGGTGGTTATGAACCAGAAATAATGTAAAACCATATGTGTTCTCTGCTTCCATCTTTTATGCACATGTGTGACTGAGATGATAAAATCCAAATTTATCTTTAATTTCATTGGAAATCAGAACTAGGGTAAGAAATGCAGGCTACAAAACCACAGTCTAGCCTGCATTCCACAACATTCATTTGTTCTCTCAGGAGGAAAATTAACCTCCCTGTACTTCTGTTGGGGAGCTTACAAAAAGCAAACAAAAGGGAAAAACAACTTTCCACAATAAATCATGAACAGGCAGGCTAGAGCTGGTTTTCTGTGTTTATACATAAAACCAGAGCTTATTGCTTGGTTGTGAGATTGCTTTGATAAAATGGCACTAATTATTAGGGCTTGAAGGAGAGCCAGATGAAATCAGCGGGAATGTTTCTTTGTCTTTAGAGGGCTTGAAGCAGTTCTAGGTGGGAAATGTCCAACTTGATTTTATCTAAGAATATAAACTGCATGGTTTTCTTACATATAATCCATTTCTTCTATGTTTTGGACTCCTGAAAGCACTTGTACTTGAAAATAGGATAACACACAGACTCAGCTACCATGAGAAAGGGTATTTCAGGTAAGCTTTCAGCTGTCACCTGTGATGATAAATGACCCATGGCGCTGCTTCATTGCAGCAACTATTTCACAGATAATCCGGAGTTATGCAAGTGAAAATTCACCAATCATCACTGTTGGTAGCTGCGGAAGGAGACAGCTCCTTTAGGGAACATTTTATCCCATCCTAGTATAAGCAGGTCTCCCAGGGGTGCCTGGACTTTCACCTGGATGTGGAGGAAGAATTTAACCTGGCTTCAGCCCTAAAGAAATATCAAGCTTATCAACATCACAGAATCATACAGTTTATGGGATCTGTGACCCAATGCTGCAAGAGATCTGGTTCTTCCTAAATAAAACCCAGTAAAAGGCTAGACCTGTTACTGAGAAGACAAGGTGAGCTCAAATCCCATTTTTAAAGGTGTCATAAATTTGAGTTCAGCCTATAGTAGTTCTGCATAACTCATTTTTAAGCTTTCATAAATCTTCGTGGCTTAGTCTTTCTTTTCTTTTTAATGTGACATCTCAAAACTCATTAAACCCTGCTTGAGATGTCTGAAAGCTTTGTAAGACAATTCTGCAAGTACCTTGTGTACTCTTAACTTATGCTGGGACTGGCAACTGATGCTGATCTGTATGGGATATTGTGCTGAACAACCAGCTATCACAGCTGCCGTTGAGATGTGTGTGAATCCAAACAGGTTTATGAGTTACATTTTAAGACAGGTTAAAATTGAAGGTTCTTGCAATGGATCTCTGGCAGGTTTTAAAATTCAAATGCTGGCTAAGTAGGCACAAAGATATTTCTGAATGTGGTTGGCCAAATCTAAATCGCCTTACTCTGCTTTTAGTCAAGGAAAAGACTTAAATGGGTAAGGGTTCTGATTGTGTAAATTCTTGAGATCTGGATTATGGTGAGCTTCAGCAGAGAACTCTGAAGTCACAAGTGAAAAAATAATAGGCCATTGAGCTGTGCAGAACAGCTCATATTTTCTTTGAAGACAGGGCTCAGCTTTGACGATGATGTTGCCTCTGCAGCTTTAACATGCTTCTTCAAATGGGGGGACAATTTGTTTAAAAAATCATGATTTTCAAATGTCAAATTGATGATTTTTACTTCCTTTTGTTGCCTGTGTTGTTTGGAAAGTACCAGCACTCTTCATAAATGGCCAGAATGACATACAAGAAAACCCTAGACTTGGAGTCAAAACTTGCAGCAGCAACTGGAATTCCTTTTGGTAGTTAATGTCTTGTGAAAAAAAACCTATATTACTGTACAGGAGCACTAATAATAATAATAACACTGCAGTTCTAGGTTGGCCAGCTGGTGCTGGATTTGTCCAAGATTGGTTTTCTTTAGAGAACTGGCAGCAGGACTGAGGCACAGGCTGCAGCACCAAGGGTGTTTGGTGGAGCCTGTTTGCACCATGACTCAAGACTGTGACTGTCCAGTTGTGGGTGACTTGCTTTTCTGGCTCGTCGTGAACTAGTTTAAAAACAAGATTACGAAGGAACTAGTTTTCATATATGCTCTGCATATACGTGTCTGTATATAAGTACAGGTTTATATTGTTATGCTGACATGTAGTGTTTTTTTCACTATGTCTGGTTGTCATATACTGCACATTGTATTCTGTAAGTACATTTTTTTGTTAATGATCATTTCACTTTTATGAACTTAAAGTGGCAGATCGAAGGTAGCAAGAAGATGGAGATGCACGTAGGTAGAGTTGTTGACTTGCCATTCTTATGCACGAAAATGGCATATTACAGAAAAACTTTGTCTTGCAGACTGAGACATCCAAAAAAAGCCATTATTTTTCAAGAATTGGGAGTCAAGTAATAAAGTGACACCCCATTAAGAAAAATCAAAAGGGAAAAAGAATTGATTATTTTTGTTCATGGTACAGCAGGTCTCTCTAAAGTGCTATAATGTAACATGGGGCTGTATCTATACCTAGAAAAGTTTCCTGTCACCCCTCGTCTTCACTAATGCTTCACGGCATGTGGTAATAAGTGTGTAGTAGATACGCAAGCATTCTGACTATAATCAGACTTTTTCAGTACAGTGATGATATGTTTTACTATGCTACCATTAATTTTTTAAGCCAGAGTCAGTTTAAAATCACCTGCTAAGTACTCTTCCTCTGTTTTGTTTATATAAGGGCTTTGACTGGGCTGGACCCAATCGCTTCATGTATGGGATGCTGCAATCTGTTAATATTTTACCTTCCGTTTTACATATGAATTGTATCATACCTAATAATATTTTTTTGCCCTAAAATACAGGGGCTTTGTGTTTTATTTAACCTCCAATGATTAATGCTAATAAATGTTTTAAATACCTCTGATTCTGGGATGGCTCTGGTTTCAATAAAGCAGAACAAAATAGGTCCCATTTTTCATATAATTTGTTTTTGGAAAATGGCTGTCTGCAGTCTGTGGGATTTAAATGCTACCTGAAGTGTGTGTGGCTGGCTTTTTAGCAGAAACTCAGCGCATTCCTGGGGGATCTTGCAGTGCAGGTGAACTTTCATAAACCAGAAAGAGATTATCTGAAAATCCCTTTGCTAAGTTGTTTGATTTATCCATTAGAAGAGAGGTGCCTGAGTGGCAGTATCAGCTTGGGAAGTTAAAATAGCAGCTGTCAGTAGAAAGTGAGTTTACTGTTACCGCTTGCTTTGAATAGCAACCATGACTAGTACGGCTTGTATACACTCTTCTGTATGTGTGCTGGTTTTGGCTGGGATAGGGTTAAATTTCTTCATAGTAGCTAGTATAGGGCTATGTTTTGGGTTTGTGCTGGAAACAGTGATGATAACACAGGGATGTTTTTGTTGTTGCTGAGCAGTGCTTACACAGAGCCAAGGCCTTTTCTGCTGCTCACACCACCCCAGCAGAGAGTAGGCTGGGGGTGCACAAGAAGCTGGGAGGTGACACAGACGGGACAGCTGAGCCCAAATGACCAAAGGGATGTTCCACACTTTATGATGCCGTGCTCAGCATGTAGAGCCGGGGGAAGAAGGAAGCAGGGGGACGGTCAAAGTGATGTTGTAATGTTATGTGCGATGGAGCCTTGCTTTCCGGGCGATGGCTGAAGACCTGCCTGACCATGGGAAGTAGTGAATGAATTCCTCGGTTTGCTTTGCTTGCATACATGGCTTTTGCTTTACCTGTTAAACTGTCTTTATCTTGATCTTTTTCTCACTTTCTCCTTTCTGATTCTCGCCCTTATTCCACTGGGGCAAAATGTGGCTGTGTGGGGTTTAGCTGGCAGCTGGGGCTAAGCCATGACAGTATGCTTTTATTTTGGTGGTACATTTAATTTTTTTCCCCTACTTTATGTCCCTTAAACTTGTGTTTAGGAGTTACGAATTAAGAATTAACACTCCCTTAAGAACTATGCAGTATTTCATACCTCTTAGTGCTATTGTTTCAAGAGGTCTTTTCACTCACCAGTTTTTTGACTGTCAGGCTCATATTTTCAAAGTAGTTATCACAGCTACGAGAACTATGAATAAAGGGTTGGGGCTTGGTTTTTGTTTGGCTTGTTTTTTTGTTGTTTTTTTTTTTGGGGGGGGTGTGTTGTTTTATTTGGTTTGGTTTGTTTTTTTAAGGAAAACCAGGTTTTTGGAGCAAAGCTTTTCTACCACTGTGATAAATTCAACGCACACCAGTACACAAGAAGCACAGTAACTCAAATAACAGAACATCATTGCTCTATGTAAGGAGAAACCATCATTTTAAAAGGGATTACATAGGTTGTGAGTTTAGTAACTCCCTGAAGATACTGTTCCCTGCTTTAAAGTATTCATAATGACATTGAAAAAATTACGTATCATATCTCCAGCTATGCATAAACAACAATGATCCCAGGTACATAACTGTAAACTGTAAAAGGTGATGTACTTAATTTAAGGAAAGCGTAAGTAAGCCCCTTTAACTATGACCAGTGCGTTGGAAAATCAGAAGTGAGTACTGTTTTTCCCTTCAGTGTGGTAAGATTTGTGCCCCTTGATGGATCAGTCCTTGCATTGTCAATGGGATGTTTTACATGGCTTGGAAGCATGTTCTTGTAGTGCTTTAGGTTAGTTCAGAGTTAATTTAGCAATGAGAGGGGAGCTGTACAATTGGCTGGAAAATAAACCTCCTCTGCTTTCCTTCTAAAGATAGAGGTTTGTGTCTCAGGCTACTTATGGAAAGGTATTTGACATTTTGGCCTTCAAAACCATCACGACTGTGGCTTCAGCCTTTCTGCAAAGAGCAGATCCTGCTGTGATTGCCAGAGCACCATTCTGAAATCAGGACAGCAAGGTTGATGAAATCATCTATCCGCTTCATACCTCCACCCCCTCAGCTAATCTGCAAAAGTGTTCAGGCTACTACCAGGTTTGTGAAATCCCTCCCTTGCCTGAAAGGAAAACAGTAAGATGAAGGATTATTATTTTTTTTCTTCTCGATGTTGTTTCATGCAAGGCTACAGAGCAATTTTCTTAAAAGCATTAAAACACTCATGGGAGGACAGATTGGCTAGAAGTATTTGTACAAATGCCTCCGTTAATTGGTTACTCCCTGAGGACTTGGCGTCAGTGATAGGATACATTCATGTACAATGGGATTCTTGATCAAAACGAAGGCTCACTTTTGATTGCATCTATTTTTTGTTTGCTAGAAATGCTCTCTCACTGTCCAAAAGTAAGACTTTTCACTAGAAACTGTAAAATCAATGCTTGACTGCATTTAGCAGGTTAAGATGAGAAGGAATAAGTAATAGCACAATGGAGATTTTTTTATCTATGAAAAATGCATTTCAGACGGGTTTCTTCTCTTTCAATTAAGAAGAGTCCTTACTGCAAAATGACTATTTCTGATACTACCAAATGGGACTTGATGCACATTAGTTTGCATTATCACTTACCACTGCTGTGTATTCTGTAGGAATATGAGGACAGGCTCATGACACTAGTGTTCATAACCACTGTGTTTTGAATAGACACGGTGTAGAACTGTTACTGGAGTTGTTTAGCAACACAGTTGTGAAAACTTGAAGATAGGACACTGTCAGAACTTGAAGTGTAAGAGACCTGTACTAACTTGCATTTAGTATCACACCAATTAACAAGTTTTTAATAAGATGTTCTTATTCAGTGCAGAAAAGCCTAGTGCAAGGAAGAGAATTTAGAGGTTTCTGGTTAAGTATTAAACATTTATCAGCTTGGAAAGGATTTCTTTTTTCTGGCTATTAAATTACTCCAGCCGGAAATAATTTTTATCCCTGAAACTCCCAGAAGTTTGGTGATTTTTTTTATTTTTTTTCTTAAAGAGAAAAAAAAAAGAAAAAAAAGGCAGCTTTCTTTGAACAGTATTTACCTTGTTTTCTCAAAACCTCCCTGAGAGCCCGAGCTTTATTTTTCCCGTCATCTATCAAAAGGAGTTTGAGACACACCTTACTCGTGATGAAACACTCAGCCTTTCTGATTGTCACACTCTGGGAATTTTAGAAAACAAAGATGCATTTCTCCTGAAGTCCATTTAATGGACATTTATTTTACTAAGTCAGAGCCATTCCCTCTCCCTCCATGACAGTAAAATGCATGTTTAAAACCAAAAATAAATACCTAACAACTAAATCCCTGTTCTCCTATAGCAAGTAGAGTACTCTGGGGAAATGATCTGTTACAGACTAAGAGAGAGACAATCCCTATGCTTCTGATTACATATTGACCAGTACCAATCAATAAGGAAGTCAGCATACATGTCTAAGAGATGCCCCTGAGGAAAATGAACATAGCGTTCCTTCCTCTTTGTCAATATAACATGACTCGGGGCACAAGCGATAGCACTGCTGTTACTGACTTAAAATAAATAAAAAATGAGTAAGAGGATAGTAACAGATTTTCTTTGCTTGTTTAATAGGGTTGAAATGTAGGTTAAGCACCTTATGAAAGAAATCCCTGCTTCTTGTCATCTTCAAAAGAATCTGGCTGCTTTGCTGACAAGTTTATATCAGGAGTTTTCACAGAGGTTTAGCAAGAAAGAGTGGATGCAACCTGGATGACATAAGTGCATTTCAAAACACTGCCAATATTCTAGCTCTGCAAAAACTCAAGTCATCAGCAAACCTAGGATCACTACCAATATCCGAGTTATTGTCAGTGTTCATCACTCATCACATGGGACAATTTTGCACTGTAGATATTTACCAGAAAAGCATAAAATGTGCAGTAGGAATCTAATAAAGAGTCCTTAGAAATGATGTTCAGAATAAAGACTTAAATTTTCTGTGCTATTTCTTGAGACCATCAGGAAGCCAAATGAGAATTAAACAGCTTTCCTGGCACCATTCCCTTTAGAAGTACCACTTGTCCTCCAAGTTATACCTCACTCTGTAGGTCATTCCTCGTTCTCAGGGAAAATTTGCTTTCAAGGTGGCAACCTGAACCGCCTGCTGGCACCTAACCAGCTCTCCTCCCACGGCAGCCTTTAGCACTTAAATGGTTTTCCCATAGTCTCAGTAAGGAGGGACGGAAGTCTTATTTTCTAATGGAGGTGACTCAGTTTCTTGGCAGTTTTGACTACAAAGGAGGCTTTTGAGATATGCTGGAAATACGAGCTCATAATGATCTAGGAAAGGGCTCTCAACAGATAAAACTCTTTTCATGACTGAGCTACCAGAAAAGAAAATGCTTTTTGCCCTTTTTATTTTCACCACAGCCTGGTTTGTTTGTTTATTTTTCATGGTTTTAGGAGGTGTATTTCTAGAGGGGAAATAGGTTTCTTGAAATGAGAAAAAAAGCCAGAATGATACATTGATTCCAAAATTCTGAAAAAGGAAAATAAGGTTTGGGACAAACAAAATGATGATGTCCTACCCTGGCAGGTACTCTTCATGGTGGGTTACAGCCCCATCAAGGTGATAGAGAAGGAACAAAAGTGATGCGTGAAATAGGAAATTTGAATGTGGTGTAAAAAGGACATCACATTACAAATGGTCAAAGAGTGCACATACATGCATTTCATAGCACAGCACGTCAACACCATAGTTACTTGAAAACCCTAGGTAATAAGTAAGCATAAACAAACACAAGATTAAGAGTGCATCAGGTGCCTAAACTCCACCTGTAAAAAAGGATACCGTATTTTTATCTGTGGGTATGCCTGAATTTACATAGTACAAAGTCCACTGAATAAAATATGATGGCCATTGATGTAGTCTATGACACACCAGTTACTGATTTGGAGCCCTGGACAAAGGGCTCTCGCTAATACATTACAGTGCACATACACAACCACCCTGCCTGCATGGTTTAGCTTTTCATGAAGCTTGATTCTGGCTGAATGATGTCTTGGAATGATTGTGCACAAAAGGGGCAAATTGTTCCTGAGAAGCCTACGGAAGAAAGGATGAGGTAGAGATAAATGTATCCAAGTAGCTTTGCATTGACTGATTTTACCGCAGTGTGTAGTATGTACTTAAGTACTTGCTGCTGGGAGTATAAAGGCTTTACAATAACACAACATCCATCACTGAAACATAAAATGGAGGGATTTTCATTTTATTTTTCCCAGGAGGAAACTGATGTCTTAAAAAATCCACAAGACCTGAGTCACCAAGTCATCAGTGTCGGACACCTCACCTCATTTCGGTGCGAATCACGCACCAGTGAAAGATGCATACCATGGCAGAAAACTGCACCCTTCCTTGTGTGACGGACACAGTTAAAAAAATTACAGGGCCTGAAGCAACTACCAGATTAGAAGGAGAGCCTTCGCCTGAGAAGCCTGTTTCACATCACATCAGTGACAGCAAGGTGAGGATGTCTGGGGGCTATGGGTTTCAAAGCTCTGAGAAAGCAGTTACATAGTTATTTGGCAAGATGACTCAGTCCATGTCTCTGGTAGTGCAGGAGAGACTGAAGTTATTGAGGCTGCCTTCTGACAGGTCTGCTTCTGAAAAAAGCTAGCTTTTTCTTGTGACATGGTGCCAGAATTCCCATAAGAAGGCCTCATTCCCCTAAGATGATTGAGGAAAGACATAATCCCTGTCATTTTCAACCAGCATTGGAATTTTTCCTTCCATTTAGTGGGAGCTCCAAGCCATAACAAAATCTGAGTGCTAGGTAATTCCAATGTATATTTTAAGCCAGGCAGCCAAGGCAGGAAATTAGAGTTCAGGAACCTGTGATTTTCTTTTGGTATCTTCAGATCATGCTGGAAATATAGGCAAGCTGTGTTTCAACCTAGATGGTCTATCTGATTTTATACACAACCATGTCATAAAAAGTGCATGATGACATGCTGGAAAAATTCTCTTATCAAATTTTGCAGTCATCTGCAATCTTAAACAGAGCCATTAACATCATAGTTGTCATTTACATACGCCCTTTGTACTCAGAGCTGGTCTGTGGAGAGTGAGATTTTTACTGATTGCGACTGACTGTAAATTGTTATCCTTCTCACACCAAGGTAAATGCCTCCAATTTATGTATCCATCCTCTCTGGACAGAGGCCGGAGAAGACGTATTCTTCTACACCATCCTTCTTTGAGACTACTTAATACTGGCAATTTTCAGTCAGGCCTTTGAGACCTTGAGGCCTGAGCTTGCCTTGGTGTACGTTGAATTACCTCCTCTGGTGGGCCTCCATGGCAACTCCATCGCTTCCATCAGGACTGGCCTCTGTATTGTCTCATACAGAGACTTCATGGGTGGCTTTGTGCGTTTCTAAGTTTTCCTGGGAGACAACTACAAATATTTCATTCCCCTGTGATGTCATCTGGTATGTGCTGATGACACAATGAAGGGAAGCATTGCATTTAATTAGCTACTCAACTCACACAAAGGAGACTGTAACAGTAAAACCTGTAAATGTGCAAGCCTGTTTGAGCTCATCTTGGGCAAACTCTGCAGTTCTAGTTTCTAGAAAAGTAGTCAGGTAATCGATAGACATTGCTATGGTCATCCCATCAGTGAATATCTTCTGCTTGCATGTAAGGATGAATTCATCCAGCATATTCAGGCTGAAACAATTGGAAGTTGGGTCAATCATAATGTGGTCAGAAGCCCTCCCATCCTGTCGAAGTCTTTTGTAATGAGCTGTTACTGAAGTTTGTTAAAATTGAGTCAGTGGCCCAAATGAGTCATTCGGAAACCTCTATCCAGTTCACTCTCTAAGAGACAAACATAAGATTTAAAACCTCACTTCACTTTTCAATAAAGGGGATAAAAATGTGAATAAATACCAGGTGTGATGTCACTGGAATACGTAAGCTTTCCCAAATGCATGACTGTATTTAAGGAAGATAATTCTCAGATTTAAAATGTGACTTACTAATAATGTAATGATGCAGTTCCTTGTATTGCCGTCCATCAAAGTTATCCAGATTAAGCCTCCCAAGATTTGCTGAAGATAACGTGCCAGACTTGGAAAATGAACTTAGAATGTGACAGTTGCCTAAAGAGTGATCTTTTTAGCGTATCCGTCCCTAAGATTGAACATCCAATAATTTAACTTAATTGAAAGTTTTGTTACTGATGTATAAGCCAAAATCCGGCTCAACTGTTTCTGTTGCAATTGTATTGCCTCTGAATAGCTAACTAGAGCAAACTGCAATGATGTATTTTTTGCCTTTGACATAAGTGAAACTGAATTCACCCGGGGACTATCTGCTGGATAAGAAAGAACAGTTTTTACTAAGCTACTTTGAAAAGCTGGCTTTTTTTCTGGTATAATACTGAAGTGGTATGAAATTCTTTCCCTTTCGTTGTGTCTCTGTGAGAATGTTCATCAGTGAAAGCAAAACACATTGAAATCTTTAGTGGTGAATACTCCCAAGAGTATGACAAATATTGGTAGAGATACTTTTGGAGTCATTCGTATTGATTCTGAACAAATATTGGTGCACAGGAGAAATTTCAGATGACTGGCAAAAAGTGAATGTGGCACACTGTAAAGAATAAACGTAATGGGTTCAGATAATCACAAGCATTACACAGACCTTGGACAAAATACTAATAAAGGCAAATATAGGAAACAAATAGGTAGTAGCTTATGTAATGTTAATCAATATTTTTTTTTATGGAAAATGGGTGTAGTCAAGCAACAAAGTGAGACTAAAATGCAGTTGCTTAAATATTGACTTAATACATATGGATTACTTTAAGTCATTTGGTGTAGCCCTGCATGACAGTCCTGTAAAAAAAGCCCCAGTACTATACAAAATCCATTTACCTGTATCAAGTGCTGTGTGAACCAATTAGCAGCTACATCAGCATGTGTCTACTCTCTTCCAATGGCTTATTTAACGGTTTTAAAGGCTTCCAGATCACTGATGTCTTTATCAGTGATTTGGAAAAAACATAAACTCCTTGCTGACAACTTTGCAAATGACAACAAAATTGCTGCAAGGAACAAAGAGAACAGAATGACCTAAGAGTATTTAACATGGTGCTTCAGATCTTAAACATTAAGCCAGGTTTTAAAACCAGGATGAGTCTCAATGTGGAAGGGATACTACCCACTAAATGCCCATGTTGGGACTCTCTGAAGCCTGTGGTGCTGGCCCAAAGAGGGAGGGTGGTGAATGAATAGAAACTACTCTGTGTTCTACTACATATTCCTATTTTCCTCATTTCTATTATTTGCCTTACTCAGGGAATGAAAACATGCAAGGATTGGCCAGGCATAGGAAAAAAAAATCACATTCCATGTTTGCAGTGACTGGCTCTTGTTTTCTGTTAAATTGCTGCTTATTTCTACTAAATTGCTTTTTCTCATACTAGGGACAAAGAAGGAGAAAAAACACCTGCCTCATTTCTTTATGCATAACATATCATAGCTGTTCTATTCTGTGTCATTCCATTCTCTTCTGTTCTATTCCATTCTATTTGATTCCACTCCATTCCCTGCACTCACAATGAGTTGTATAATGATGAGACCATTATTTACCTGAAATGCCAAGGGATTTTCAGCACCAAAAGCACCTTCAAAGACACAAATCAGAAAGGTTATAGGTGGAAAGAGTATTTTATTTATTTATAAATAAAGTTATTTTATCTTAGTTTAGTTAGTTTAGCTCATTTACGTATAGTTTAGGTTAGATTGTTTTCTTTTCCTCAATCTGTTTCAGAGCTGATGCTCACAAGAATGAACACGATGCACATACATAGCCAGCAGCAGGCTGACACATCCTTCAGTTTAGCTTGAAAAAACATCCTTTGCAGTCTAACAAAGGAAAGCTGGGACAGGAGCGGCGCTGAGGTGGTGCGAGAGCAGTGCAAGAACCCAGCCAGAATGGGCCTGACAAGGGGTGGTGCTCAATGCTACACAGGACAGCAGCAAGTCCCTGGGCCACCCTGGAAGTGCTGGACACTGCCTCCCCCCCAGGATGTGGGGCACAAGGGCCACCTGTGTGGAGCACAAGCAGCTGCCTTTGGGCCACAAGAGCCCAAAGGAGCCCCATCAAGGGGCTGTACTCGGCTGTGAAGGAGGCAAAAAACCCCAGACTCTTGCCGGTCTACCCTGGGGGCAAAAAAGCCCTTCCCCTCCCAGCTGCAGGACACGAGGGGTCACCTTCGTGGTGCATGAGCACCAGGCGATAACCCAGAGCACCAGGACCAGAGGAGCCCTGACAAGTGGTCATGCCCAGTGCTCAGAGGAAGTTGTTTACCATGCGGGCGGTGAGGCACTGGAATGGGTTGCCCACGGAAGTTGTGAATGTTTCATCCCTGGCGGTGTTCAAGGCCAGGTTGGAGTCTTGAGTGGCATGGTTTAGTGTGAGGTGTCCCTGCCCATGGCTGGGAGGGGTGGAACTAGGTGATCTTAAGGTCCTTTCCAACCATAACTATTCTATGATTTGAAGGTGAAAGGAGAGGAAGTTTGGTAGCCTATCTGTATGCTAGCCAGCAGGAAGACAGAGGCAGGAACAATGTGGATTAGGAGAAAGGAAGGCAAAATACTCCCAACCAAACAGCAAAATAAGACGTAAGTAGTTTGGGGGTGATGGAGTAGGAGCAGAATGGCCTCAATGCACTGAGAGTGTTTTCCACTGCAAAGCAGAATTGAAGCAAGGAATCCTGTGGAATAAAACCAGTGACTGCACAATTAAAGTCTCTATTAAAAACCCTGCTCAAAAAATATTTACAAGCCTTTAACTATTTAACTATTTATGAATTTAACAGTGAAACATTTATTTAAGTTTTTGTCTGCAACATGTAGGTAGGCACAGGACCAAAGTAGTGGGTGAATAGGTATGATTTCCTAAACTTCCCTGTTAGTGCTTGGTGCTCGGGGGAGGAAAATGATGAATATTCACAGTTGTAGGCAGAGAGCCATGCAAAGGGTTGCAGTGCCCATACTGTAGGTAGGACCTGCTGAAGGGCAGAAGGGTCTGGGTTACCCACAGGGAGGGGGAGCACCAGGGAATTGTGCACAACTTGAAAGATAACTGGCCAATGGGTGCACATCGGTTGGGAGTGGAATAATCCCATGTGGGGTAACCCATGTCAGAGCATCTTTTGCTACGTAGGGTTTTCTGCAGCTTCAAAAATGCTGTCAGGTTTTCCAGGTTTGCCTCTGCAAAGTGTTCATACCTGTTTTAAGATGACCCACCAAAATACCAGAACAAAGTCTGAAAGACAGGCTTCTTGTTTTTGTGCAGTGTATCAACTGCGTATCGCAATCTTACAGGTCCTCGTGGGTATCATTTCTACAATGAACTATAAATAATTCAGTATTTGGCAGTCAAAGATTCCATCAATAATATTATGCAGACTTTTTTCTTTTTTTCTTACCCAAATGCAGAGTAAATAAACATTTCATAACTGATCTCTCAGGTAGAATGTTTAAGCTTGTGTGCAGACACAGAACGTATCTGCAACAAGCAGACTGGAGTGGGGAGATGATTCTAGAAACCTCATGTCTCTACTCCTAGAGATAATGAAATAAGAGCAAAGATCTTTCATGAATTGGCCCCACATTAGTAACCTTAGCTTCCTGTGTCTGTTAGAGGAGGTTTTGAGCTCTTGCCTGTTTCCTACCACAAGACAAGGGTAACAAAGAATTTCCAGGAGATGCAAACAACTCACAAAAGCAGAGCGGCTGTGGATGCCCACAGGAGGTGTTATTCTGCAAATCTGCAAAATCTTAACTTTATGCATATTGGTATTCCTCTGGATTGCATAAACGTGGAATTGCAGAGGCAGAGCTTCAGCTGGAGTAAGTGCTTGTGATCTAATTGATCTTTCAGAGTGGAAGAAAAGCTTTATGTTATTTGGTAATACACTATGGGGGAATGGATATTTCATCAGTCACTATGCAACCAACTGAATGCACTGCCAGTTTGAATTTCTCCATGTCTCCCCTTCTTCTGCTTTGCCCATTTTCAGACTCTCGGCTAATTTGGTCTTTCAGCAGAGACAAACATTTCTTTCTCACGTCCGCGATACCTATTTATTTTTAAAGTGTTGTTAACATAGTTTTCACTGTCTCTTTCTGTCTTGCCCTGTTTAATTGATGTAAAAAATAGCTGTCTGAAATGTTCTTCCTTGAGAAAAGTTGCTAATTTTCCCTCCGAGATCTTTTCCTTGTGTTTGTATTCAGTCAATTCTACTCAAGAAAAATCTAGCACTGCTTCTTCAGTGTATGTTTACTTTCTCCTGGAGCCATTGCAAACTAATGTACCCTGGGAAAAGGAGTTGGATTCTTCTCATTTGCAAATACCATTAACAGAATTGTGGACCAAATTCCATGCACAGCTCCAAATTACACACTCAATTAGGGCCTGATCCAATGCTTATTCAAGTAACTGGAAAAATTCCCCGATTTTAATGGACTCTAGCTCAGACCTTGGGGAATGGACATTTCCAATGCGGATGGTAAGTTTGAGCGTGGTGGAATTTACACAGTGATAGACTCATAGGGTTGGAAAGGACTTCAGAGGTCACATCTCAAGGCAGGATCAGCTAAATTTATATGCCCCAACAGATGTCTAACCTGTTCTTAAAGGTCAGTGACTGGGACTCCCTGGATTGTACTTTCAGGCCATCTCTTTTGTTAATTATCCTTACTCTTAAAAAGTTCTTCATATCTGCTCTAAATCAGTTCTTGCTTTGATCTACACCCATCACTTCCTGTCCTATTCCAAGTAAATGAGAGCAGACTATTTTCTTTCTCTTTGCAATAGCTTTTAATGTATTTGAAGACTGAACACGTGAGTCAATCTTGTCTTCCTTAGGCTAAACAACCTTGGTTTTTCAATCTGTTCTCATATTTCAGTCTGTTTTCTGGATCTTACTCATTACAGGTCCTCTCTTTTGGACTCCCTTCAATTACTGGACATCTTTCCTGAAGGATAGTGCCCAAAACTGGATGCAGCATTTCAGTGTGGGTCTTCTCATTGCTTAGTAGAGGGAAAGCACTTCATGTGTCATGCACAGTCTCAGTACAATGCTTGTCTTTCACACATCGACATTACATTATTTGCTCCTATTTACCTTGTGACCCCTTAGAAATGAATCTAGGCATAATTTAACAATACAATTGGAGGGCTTCCTGGGACTGCTCAGGAGATGCTGAGGGCAAAATTAGTATTTCAGAGCTGCCATGTGTATTAACAAAACAAATGAAAGGGGAGATTTGAATACCTGTTGCCAGAGAAGTTCTCCAAACTGAGATTGAGAAAGACCATGATGTTGCTTGCCAGAATATCAGACTGGGAAAGAGATGCAATGACCACAGGGCACCATCATATTGGTTCTGCAGAATTACTTCTCAGGCTAAGACTGTTACTTAATTCTGGAGGTAAGCTTCAACTACGTACTTATGTTTGTACACTTGCTCATGCATATTTGATTTTGGGCTACTTTTTAGGAGTGCATGCATTTTTACAAATGCAACATCAGGAAACAATAACCAATATACACACATTTCATATTTTGTATATTGAACTGCCTCATTACATCCCTCACAAATGTATATGAACTGTAAAAATCAATTCTTGAAAACAGTATTCAAAAATCCATTTCCTTAATAATTTTGCCCTTTATCAAAGGATAAATGGCTTAGCACATATGAAATTGGCCAAGGAATCATTCAGTTCTTAAAATGCTCCTTTAAAAAAAAAGCTGACATTTTTGATCTCATTAGATGTCAAAAAGATGAAAATTTTTTCTTGTTCCTACAAAAGTTAATGGTCTAGGGCATTTCTGTGTTCAGAACAAAACTGGGTCCAAAACAGGAAAAGCACATCAAATTTTATGCTATAGCTATCTATGACAATCCATTATGTGTTATTGGCTTCTTTCTACTTGAATATTCAACATGCATTGTATGTTTTTATAATAATGTCAGTGGGCAAAGAAATATAGCGTAGCTGAAGAAACCTGAAGATTTTCAACTCAGATCTACTTTTCCAATCTGTGGCAACATTTGAATAATGCCATAAATATTCAATAATAGTGCGGACTGCAATTTTACCTTTGATTTACAATATAACAAGTGGGCCTGAAATGATATATATAACTCATTAGCAGTCAAGTAAATGATGACTAGAGCCTGCTGTATGAACAATTCTGTATTTCAGAATAAGCACCAAAAAGGCAGGCATTTCTTTAAAGAGAAATTAAAACATACTCTTACCTTTATAACTTTGCATTTTACAATATTCACCGACTTAGCAGTGCAGAATGCATGAGATACTTCACTGCATGAGATCTAGAATTTTTGCATTAACATGACAAGTAATGCAGCACTTGGTTGCTTTTTCTGACAGTCTTAATAATAGCAAGAAATTGCAAAGAAGGTCATGATATTGTTTCACTGCAAAACACTTTTAAGTTCAGAATTGGTGGGACTGAATAAACTACCTGCAAAATATACTGTGGAAAACACTATTATGAAACTGAATCTATTCTGTTACTTATCAGATATAGAGGGAAGTTATTTAATATATAATAGCAAACAGTTTTGAAAAACATCAAACCACCTCCAACTGAGATACTGTAACATGATATTGAATTCACAATGTGAAAAACATGAAGATCTACAAACACACTAGACAAAAGTTGACCTCAGATAAAGTAAATATTATCCTTTTGCAAGTAGTGATGAATACACTAAAGACACTTCTGGAATGACATCATGGTCTCACCAAAATCAGTCAGATGAGTTCTACTGACTGCAACAGATCCAAGATTTCATTCCTGAACTGTGCTATGAGGTGTTAAAATAAAATGAATCAGATGTTGGAGAAGTCTGCCAGATACCGCTGATCAACAGCACAGGTGTTGTTTAATATAAAAAATGCCATCAATCTGGATTAAATAAAAGTATTAGATCAGAAATGATACTAAACACAACAAAACAGATGAATGCATTATTAAGGTTCTCTGTGTGTTCAAACAACAACAAAGCCTACATTAAAAAACCCCACGTTCGTACATAATTACCATTAAGCCACCCACTCAGTGTTTTATGTTTTTTGCCATTATTATAATACAAAATGAGCAGATTGAAGCTGCACTGGCAAGAACTGAGCTAGGCTGTGGAGAGAGGCTGTGAAATCTGTCCTTGGAAGTTTTCATAACCCCACAGGCCAAAGCCCTGAGTGATGTGGCCTGAATTCAGCTTCGGCCCTGCTTTGAGTTGGAAATTGAACTATGGCTCTCCTGGGGTGCCCTCCAGCCTCTGTGATGCTGTGATACTCTGTGAGCTGCAGCTTGAGGCTGTGCCCTACCCTTCATTTACTGCCTCTCCATATGCTGGTGATAAGGATTAACCTGGTCCTTCCCCAGCCAGTGCACATCCCCTTATGTCAGTTATGTCTACTGCACAATTGTGTCAAACAAGACCTGTAAGACCTGTTGTCACATTAAGGAGAGATCTTAATTTCTGGTTCCCCTCAGATTTTCTTATACAAGATGATACAAGAATTAGAAATCAAAGGTATTTCTGTCTTCTAAATCTGCATAGAGGAAGCTTCTCTTTAAACTTTAGTACTCTTTACTGTTACTTTTTAACCCTATTAAAAGAAAAAAAAACTTTTTGTGGCATTTAGTATTTTGCACCACTTCCTCATGTCTTGATTATTTGCAAGCCAAGACGCAGTTCTTCTGGTACATAATCACCAGGTAATTCTGGAGCTGAATTACCATATGTGAGAAGTGTACACCACAGCTTGATCTTCAGCAGATTCATGAAGAGAGATGGAGAATGGAGGTAACAGAGTAAGGGTCCATGTTAACAGAAGAAAAAAATATACACTAGGGCAGGAGAAACCCCTCTATCTTCTAGATTATCTTCCACATCTGAAGGGCAAGAATGCATAAAGAGTGGAACATAGGTTTTGCTAATGAAGCCCAGCAGACCACTAGACAATAACTTAAAATATTGCACTGTAAATAAAGGATGTAATTTGAGATGCTGTTTTATGCACTTCATAAAATAAGTCTGTAGAGGCAAACTGCAGCCAGAGTAGTTGCAGACCTCTAGTGACATTTGTATATATACACCATAAAACTCCACCTACTGAAGCCAATTTCAATCAAGTAAAACTGCTCTGAAGTACTTTTCTACAGCACTTCTTACTTATTTCTTCAGTCAGCACTGGTATTAAAAGTCACATGGTCATTTGCTGTTGGCAAGAGAAGCACGGAGAAAAGTGCTGAAGTAGGCAGGTGTGATGGTGGCAGACCTGGAAAAGCAGGCAGCTGAAAGAGAGAGTGAAGGCACTGCTGGAGCCAAGGCAGAGCCTGAATACAAATTACCCAGAGGGTCTCCCCTGCCTAATGGCTTCAAAACCCTTCCTTCATGGTGGGGGTTGAGACAGAGGCATTCACCAAAGTATGTGATCCACACATAATGAGCCGATTTTGAAAGTAAAGCACTTCAGTAATGTCAATGTATTTATTATCAGGTGGTATTTTTCAAATGGGTTATTGTATACCCATATATACATTTTCTTGGCATACCTACACCAGATTGCAAGAGAGAAAAAATAAGTGTGTTAATCCTTCTGACTTCATTTCCATCATCTGTACTCCAACCTTGGATGAGTACAAACTTATATATGTTAGTCAGAGTCTTCAGAGTAGATTTAGGACATAGGAGTCATCAAGGTTCAGATGGTTTGGCTGTCTGACTGTTTCTTCTTGTTTGTTACTGCTGTATTTGAATATCCTAAGATGCACCATCTGCTTGAAAGGATGGCTTTAATGAAAAGGCCTATGGTGAAAACATGAGTCTGAGAAAATGGGCAAGTGAGAAAGCCAGCAAATACCCCATCTTTCTGCCTATTAACAAATAATGACTCTAACTTCTCATTCAAGTTTTGCAAGAGCTCAATCTCTCTCAGCATCGACTCTCTCAACATTCCTAACCCTTCACCAAACAAAAACTCTCCCGTTTGAGTTTTGGCCATTTTCTAGGCCTGTCTGAGAGACAGGCCCATCCACCTCAGTGCCTGGGTGCTGCCTGGCAGGGCAATAGAGGTGCCTTTAGGCAAGGCCACAGCCATCCAGGTGCAGCCGAGAGCTGACTCAACACCTCAAGCCTGAACCTAAGGCAGAGCAACCACTGGCCATGGTGAGTTTAAGACTATTTGCCCAATCTGTCCCTTTCCCAAGTGTCCCTCAGGGACCCATCACCTGAGCTCGCCCTCCCTCCTGCCGCTTCGAGGGAAGAACACCCCGCCACCCCCATGAGGCCCGACGGAAGAGCGTCCGCCTTGGCTCCGCACAACGACTACAGCTCCCAGCAGGCCCCGCGTCCTGCCGCGCAGCACGCCAGGAGCGGTAGTTCCCCCAGCAGCGCTGTAGGCCCTCAGCGCGCAGGGCTGGTGGCGCGTTTCCCCTTTCGGCTGTTCTCAGCGCAGGCGTGCTGCTCCCGCCGCCCCTGCGCGGACTCTGTGCATGCGAGAAGTGGGCAGGGTGCCGCTTCTCCCCAGCGGCTCGCTCTGACCCTCACGCCGGAGGGTCTCGTTCCGACCGCCGGCGCGGGAACGGAACGGAACGGAACGGAAGGGGGTGGGGGTGAGAACAGAGGGAGCCGCTGGGCGCATGCGCACAAGGGTGCCCCGCCGCCCTCGTGCCCGCGGAGGGGTGGTGTTGCCGGCCGGCCGTTGAGCCAGTCACGCGGGTAGGGCGGCGAGCGGGGCTCCCGGCGGCAGGAGCGCGCACAGCGGCAGCACCCGCCCTCAGCCCGCCGGGATACTGCCCGCCGCCAGGGAGCGGTGCCGCCGCCGGCCGGCCTCCCCCTCCCGCCCCTCCTTCTCATCTTCCTCCTCCTCCCCTTCATCCCTCCCCCCACTCCTCCTCCCGCCGGAGCGAGCGAGCGAGATGGCGGCCGCCGGGTCGCTGGCGAAGCACGAGCAGATCCTGGTGCTCGATCCGCCCACCGACCTCAAATTCAAAGGTGAGGGGGAGCTCGGCGCGGGGAGGGGGCAGCGGGACGGCCCGGCCCAACCCAGCCCGGCGGGGTGTCCCCTTTCGCCTCGGCGCTGGGCCGCCTCCAGGCGCCGCGTTCCCTCCCCGGGGCAGCGATGCCGGGCCCTGCCTGCTCGGGTCCGTCGTGGGGGCTGGGGGGGAAGGGGGCGCCGCCGAGCCGGTGAACGGGCTCGGCCGTCGCCATCTTGCAATCCCGTGGGGACTCGAGAGCGTGTGTGCGGCCCCGGCGGGTGCCCGCCCGCTTTGCCGGGCGCGGCGCTCGGGGTCCGGCCGCCCCCTTCCGGCCCCAGGCGCTGCGCCAGTCCGCCCCCTGACTCGGTGTGTTCCCCCGCGTGCTGGGCAGCGCTCCGCTCGGGGGGCCTGGCCGTGGAGTAGCGGGGTCCGGGGAGGGCTAATTACTCTCATGTCATTTCTGTGTCCGCGGGGGTCTGCGTGGCCGCCGGCCTCTCTCCGTGAGGTGTCCCTGCGGCTGTAGTGGATCGGAGAGGCCCCTAGGCGGGCGGCTGAAGGATTGCCGCCGTGCCGGGGAGCGGGGTGTGTGTGGGTGAAACACGATTCACGGGACGACCCGCGCGCCTGGTGTTTCCCCCTCCGCGCCCTGCGGGCCGGCTGCTGGCGCTGGTCAGAGCCCGGCCCTGCCCTGCCCTGCCAGTGTCCCCGACGGTGCTGCTGCGGTTTTGCACCATCACTGTGGGGTGTGCGAGTAGCCGATGTGCAGGCGCTCGCACCCTCTCCCGCTGCAGCGTGGCCCGCTGGCCTAGTAAATGGCTCCCCGCCCTTTTCCCCAAGTTGTCATGTTTCAGACAGGTTCTCGGTACTTAAACAGCCAGCTCACTCCTTTCTTTGGAATGAGGGAAAGGAATGTGTGCGTTTCGGAAGTTTCTTTGTGTTTAGTATGGCGTGGTGAGCGCAGAACTGTGACTGGCATAGCATGTTTCTGTAAACATAGGTCCCAGTTAGTGCGGTTATCATGTGGGGCTTTTTCTCTGCTAATAAAACAGTTCTGAAAAGGAAGGTTCTTCCAAAGATGAGTGATTCTGGAAAGGTAAGGACATAAAAAAAAGCATTCTAGAATAAGTAGCTTTCAATACTATGCTGTGATTATATTTTATACCCTTAGGGGCATTAATAAAAATCTCATAACGTTTCAGATTTAGAATCTGCAGTATTAGATTATTTTTTTAAGGTGTTAATGTTATCTGAATTTACCAGCATATGTACTTGCACCTAATCTGATAAATGTTCCTATTTTATTCTGTTTCATTTTTATTAGATTTATCTTTCATTGTTTTAGAGGGACAGAGTGGAATTTATGATGGTGTAAAAAAAATCTTTAGATGGACAACTAGAACAAATTAATGTTTATGTTAGAGAAGAACACTGTTCTCCCAAAATGCATTTGTCTTGTCTGATTCTTAGACAGTCTTTTAACAAACTGTACTTGCTTCATTAATCTATCAAATCAGATAAAGCCTGAAATCTGTCTGTTCACACATACAAATTTCTTGATAGCTTCAGTTTTAAAATTTTTAAATTGCACATTCATAGAGGAATTTATCTTTTCCACTTCTGTTTTGTGTTTTAAAATGCTGCCAGGTCTGGCTGCACTCTGATTGCAATACACTGTGTTCTTAATGCAAGGGCAGGTTGGAGGAAAATGGAAATTTTAAATAACAGCTACTATGTCTAATTCAAAGCTTTCAAATGTTGAACTGTCTTAAACTGGAAGCCATACTTACGTGATGTGAAACAAAGTGATGATACAGGGAATATAGAATAAATGCTAGATTAGAAATTCAGTATGAAGCCGTTGTCAGCCAGTGATCTTTATTGTGCTGAGTGTTTATGTACTTAAATAATGAAATGTGTATTCTTTAGCCATAAATTTTGGTTTCGGGCTAATGCATGTATTAGCAAAATTGCTATAGATCAGACTGAGCAAAAATCTGAAACATAATGAGGCTGCAGTCTTTAATATTCCATAGAAAGCATTCTCCATTACTATATTATTACAGTAATATACTATAGAAAGAGCTATGTATTGGGAGAGCACAGAGTGCACTCTCAATAAATATTTTTTAACTGCTTATTATTCTGAGGTATTTAAGGAGGTTTGTGGGCCACAGGCTAATTCAGTTCTAAAATACTGCATTGAAGAATACAGTATTGGCAGGGGGGATTCTGAGTGTTATCTTTTAGAAAGTAATTGGTTAGCAAGAGAATGTATTACTCAGAATAAGTGTAACCTAGTGTGGGAAAAAGTGTTTTTTTTTTTCAGTGCAGCTGATTGTTCAGAGTTTTTTTTTAATTGGGACAGTGTCATACTGCTGATATGCATATAACAGAGATCCAGTTTTGAGTCTAATTATCTAAATTGGACAAATAGTTTTGTTGGTTTTCTTGCCTCAGGATTTGCTGACCTTGAGGATAAAAGTGACAGTAAAATGTATTGGTATGACCCCATGTAAAGAATTATTTAAGTTAAAAAGTATATAGGACTTACCTTAAGGAGTCATTAACAGGGCTTTAAATTCATCATTGCCTGGTGTAACTTTTTCATTTATTATTTTTTTTAATCTACTTCATTTGATTATCAAAAGCAAGGTCTATAATACGTTTATTCTGAATTTTATTCAGTTTCAGGGCGAAGTCTAAAGAACATGTCCCATGGTGGCTAACACATTATGCATTTCCCTTGGTGACCAAAAGATTAGAATCCTGTTTATATAGTACTTTGTATTCCTTGAAACTTTGGTCATTAATGATATTTTGGGTCATGGTTAATTCCCTCTGCTTTCATGATAACTAGATTTCTTTGGATTCTGGAACTATCAGGAATGCCTAAGGAAAATGACAAAACAAATAAGTACTTTTCAGAGTATTGTGTAAATACGAGGGGGAAAATCATACTTAAAAGTGACGCAACTGAGAGGCAGTTGAGAAGCTGTGTAATACTGTAACACTGAAACAGACACTCAGTATGGAGCATTGAGAATTTGCCTCATGGTACTTGCATCCAGGTCTTCAGCCATATTACTCCTGTTTAGATTAGCTGTCTTCTGTATTTTAGTCTAATCTATTTTGTTGAGCTTCAAGAATCTGAAGTTTGGGTTTGTTTAGGACTGGATAGGAAGAATGGAAACATGAGACGCTTCAACTAACATCTGCTTCTTACTGGGGTCTTTTTCGTATGACTCATGCATGTCATCATTGGCTGTAGCTCTAGTTTAGTGAAGATTATGGTAATCTGGAATTGGTGGCTTGGGAGTAAACGTGTTTTTTTTTATTTTTTTATGCAGTTTGTAGTTTAATAGCAACACTTGAAGTTTTCAGTTCAGAGATTTCTAGCGTTTGTATGGAAACTCAGTCTCCCTTAAGAAGCCAGTTTTGCAATTCTAAGTAACAGCAGCAGTTTAAGTTGGTCTTGGATGATGGTCCTTTTTAAAAAAAAAACCTTCACCAAATCTTTCAATCAAACATGGTTCTGCAACACCTAATTGAAAATCTACTCTAGTTGATTTGATGAGCCTTGGAGGATTAGTAGACAGTGTTCAGAATTTGAATTTCATGTGATTCGCAGGTGTCTGACTAGCAATATAAAAATGTATGAATATCCTAAATTGATATCCGTTATTGAAGTTCTTACTTACAAGTTTGTGAAATCCAGTTCTGTTACCTTTGTAAACATCACAAAATAATGAGACACACTTTTTTTTTTTGGTGTTATTACCTCAAGGCTTGAAATAAGTCAGCAAGCAAGCAGACCACTTTTGAGCATGTCTGTGTGCAATAAATTTTCCCTTTGATGATTTGAGTTACTGGGAGAGATCAGTATAACAGATGATGTTCAATTTCTGATTATTAATCTGATTCATAATATAGGATTTTTAGTGTAAAACCAGCTATCAGATGGTATATGTTCAAATGACTCTTTCCAGGTGAGGTAGAGAGCACTTCACTTAAGTATGGCTCATTCTGAAATCCAGTTTTTGATGACCTATTAAATAATACAAAAATATTGCTATAGATTTTGTAATCACTACATTGCTGTTGGTAACATTGAAAGCCACAGGCTATGTATTGCTGCAAGTCGAGAAGGTGGAATTTAAAGGTAAAAATAGCTCAGTGTTAAATGCATCCCCTGCCCTCAAGGTCTGTTGCCAGAGTTGGCAAATAATATCTTTTAGTGTAGGAAGGATTTGAAGTTTGATGCCTTATTTGTAAGTTTTGCTTATTTCAAATTTTATGCCTGTTTTCACTTTATTCAAAGTACCAGCAAATTTTTGATGTCCCACATTTCTATGGTTAAAAAAAAATAAAAAGGCAATTGGGATGTCAGTTTTCTGGTATCTTCGTTCAAGAACATTTTTGAAACTAAACAATGGGATGCAGAGGAGAAAACTGGTTGTGATTACTAACACAGTTGTGGCTTCTTGATACTTAGAAGTAATTCCATTGAAGTTAATGTTTTTGCTGGCTGAATATTGTGTAATGACAAAGATTGACAATCCCATACAGTGACTCAGTATTCAACAAGTAGTCATTGACTTTTTTTGATCCAAGAGGAATTTCTGGAATTGTTTATTCTTGCTGAATATATCTGTACTTCTGTCCGCTGTTTTCTTGCTCAAATGTAATATTACTATTTTTTATGATAGTTGTTAATGAAAATTAGTACAATTATTACTGGGAATGTGTTGAGGAAATGAAAGGAAGAGGATGTTTTTTACCATGTGTTGTTTATGAGGTGGTATGTTAATACGTATGTCTCTACCATGGTGTTAGACAGCATTTAAAACTGACAAATAAATGGCAGTTCCGTTTGTTTGTGAAGTCAGGCATGTTCTAGGTGTTAAATTGTATTTCTGGAGAGCTGATTTGCCGTTTGTTTTAAGATTCAGTAATGGAAGGTCTTCCTGTGATGACAGGTATACAGCAGTGGAGATTTGGAAGTTTTTCCCTTTACCTGCAACTTGCAGGACTCTGTTCTACTAATATTGCATCTTCAGTAAACAGAGAAAACCTCGCTGTCTTGTACTCATAGTGTAGTCATTTATTATAAAAGTTTCACTTTTACATTGTAAGTAGCATAGTGCCTACTTGTTGTGCTGGTTGATAGTATAAGCAAGAGTTCTAGATCACTGTAATACATCAGTGTTAATATTGTAAAAAACCCTGTACTATACATGAACATTGTGCCATTGTTCAAGGCCAAGTTAAAAAGTAGAAACTTACCACAGGTGCTGTTTTATGCTTTAGCTAATAGGTCTGAACATTTAGTGTACTAACTGGCCTTTGTGGCGTTATAAATTGTTCCTGTTTTGGCTTCACTGTGGTTTGTGAGTGTGTTTTACTTTCTGGCCAACTTTGTCATTAGGAGATGTTTGTTAACCAGGTCTTTGTGACCATCAGTCATTAAAGGGTCATTACATGCTCAGCTTAAAAGGCATAAATTCAAGTTGGAAAGGGCTGCTGGAGAGAACATGCTCTATGTAAAATGGAAAAAATAACAAACAAATAATCACTAACTAATTAGATAAGTATTACATTTTTCAGTGTGAAGATGGTCAAATGTCAAGGCTTTTATTGCTAGATGAGCCAGGTAAGTGTGTATAAGCTAATTTCTTTAAAACAAAACAAAACAAAACAAAAAACAAACCAAAACCCCAAAAAACCAAAATGACCAAGATAATTTCTGGCTTTGAATTGTTGAAAATAAAAATGCAGAAACACAAGTTAGAATTTTAGAAACTTTGTTTTCCTTCAGGTAGTTAAGACTTTATCTGGTGCATAGTGATACTGGCCTCTTTAGCTTCTCTTGCCTTTTAGCGGTTTGTTTATTTTATTGCATACAGTTAATTTCATTGCACTGTAAATTATTTGGCAGTGTAGATGTTGTATTTCATTTTATGGTTTGAAAGTATACATTTTGATTTACATGGTTATGTAAATAAAATATTTTGAATTTATTTCTATATGAACAAGATCTTGAGAGTTAAGATAGGTTGGAATATATTATCCTGATGTAGGACTTCAGGTGTTTTGTTCTTGATAACATGAATAAGAAAAGAAAAATAGTTGTTTGCCTGAATTTAAAAAAGATAGTCACATCAGAATTTTTCCCTCCTGTGTTTCTAAAAATGAGATCTCGCTTGGAGTAATTCTTAATTTGATACTTCAGTGCTTGAATAGGTCTGACCTTGACAGTATGCAAAGCCTTAGAGGAAAGAACAATTAAAGACATGGAGATAAATGGAAAGTGGAATAAAATGCAGCGTGAGTGTCGTGGGTACTATGTGCCAGTCTGATCTGAGTCCTCCTTCTCTTTGTCTCCTTTTTTCCTCTCTTATGTGTATATCTCCCTCAAACAAAAATGGATCTTACCACTGGATTTTATTATATTATTTCATCAAATCATTGATTGGTTTGGGTTGGAAAGGACCTTTATATCATCCAAATCCCTTCCTATTGGCAGGGACGTGTTTCACTAAATGAGGTTCTCAAAGCCCTGTCCAACCTGCTTTCAGAGATGGGGCGTCCACAGCTTCTCTGGACAGCCTGTTCCAGTGCCTTGGCATCCTTACTGTAATTTTTTTTTTTTCCTTATGTCCAGTCCAAACCTAGCCTTTTTTCAGTTTAAATTGTGTTGTCCCTTCTCCTGTCACTGCAAACCCTGATAAAGAGTCTTTTTCCATCATTCTCTGAAGCCCACTTTATGTATTGAAAGGCCACAATAAGGTCTCCCAGGAGACTTCTCAGGGCTGAACAACCCCAGACTGTCTTTACAGAAGAGGTGCTCCAGCCCTGATTGTTTTTGTAGCGCTCCTCTGTACCCTAGTCTAACAGTTCCAGGTCTGTCTTGGACTGGATGCGGTACTCCAGGGGTAGGAGAGTAGGAGAGAGCAGAGTAGAAAGGGATACAGTCACCTCCCTTGATCTGCTGGCCCTGATTCTGTTTATGCAGCCCAGAGTAGGATTGGCTTTCTGGGCTGCAAATGCACATTGCCAGGTCTTACTCAATTTTTCATCCTCTGGTATCCCCCAGTCCATCTCCAGAGGGCTACTCTTAATCTGTCCATCCCCCAGTCTGTATTTATGTTGTGGATTGCCCCAGACCAGGTGCAGGACCTTGCACTTGGCCTTGTTGAACTTCATGAGGTTGGTTCACATGGACCCACCTCTCAAGTCTATCAAGGTCCGTCTGGATGGCATTCCTTCCCTCAAGCAAATCAACATCAAGACTGATCTTGCAGTTATCTGCGAACTTGCTGAGGTTGCGCTCAATCCCGCTATGTCATTGATGAAGGTGTGGAATAGTATTGGTCGCAATATGGATCCCCGAGGGACTTCCCTGAAAATTGTGCATTTGATGTGTGCTAGTAATAGGACTGCTATTTTCTCAGTTGGAAGTTGTGAAGGAGTAAAACTAGAGACCAGTACTTCATCACAGGTTTACTGTGAGTGTGATGGGTCATGAAATGGGGCAAAGATGAGACTCTAATTTTGTAATGAGGGAAGCATTAATGTCAGGATTTATGGCATTGATGAAGCTTTATCTGACTGCATCCCTGGCAACACCTAGTCAGGGGAAAATGAACCCAAGTGGGAATGGTGCAAATATAAAGTTAGTAACATAAGTGAAGGAGACTAGATTGGATTGTTTATCTGAGCAAAATGAAGACTGAAAGGGGATCTAATTGCTATCTATAAATATATTAGAAGAGGTAAGCACTAGGGAAAAGAAAAGCTATGTAGGCTAAAGGGTAGGATTGGTACAAAAATGAATTGACACCAATATGAATGTATTTAGATACTTAAAAATTAGTTAAATTTCAAATCTAAATCATGTCAGTCTGAACCAACCTTTTAAAAACTGTGTGGGCAAAAGTAGTTTTAAATTCATCAGATACCATCTTACAAAACTTTTTGTTTCATGTGGCCTTTAGAAGGCTTTTTGTAGGTCATGAGGTTATGATGTTCTTAAAAGTTTGGTAGGACGGTGGTACCTGATTATGTACTGAAGCTAGAAGTTGGTATGTCCTATTGGGTTCCAAGACATTAGAATAGCATGACTGAGGTAGGTATTTAATATTTTTTTTTTTCTTTGTAAGAAGCGGTGTTCATTAATTGAAGATTGTATACCTAGGAGTAACTGCTCTATGTGTGAAGCAAACTTAGTAATTATAATTCATAGGAGTATGATGTTGATTTAACATGTTTAACATGTTAACAGTATGATGTTAATATGGCCACTTAGTCTGGTAAATCAAATGAAAGTATAAACTATTCTGTTTTTAATTTGGGTGTCTACTAGACATCTAGTAGACGTGTTCCATGTTTACAGCCCAAGTTAGAATTCCAGGTGCTTCTGTAGAAGGGAGCTGACTGGTCCTGGGAAGCATGGCTGTATTAGCTCAGCTCGGTACTGTGATGCGAATGTAAGGAGGGACAAGACTGTGACTGCAGCTTGCATTTAAAGCTTGTTGTTTGTGTTCCCGAGTGACTGTAGAGTATTCTGTACTTGGCTTTCAGAGATCTGGGAGATGGAGACCTGTAGTTTGTGCTTCCAGAGAACGAAAGGTCACCCTGCAACTGAAGTGAGTTGTTCCTTTCCTTAGGTGGTAGTCCACTATTAGCTAGACCTGTCTGCAGGAAATGTTAATGTTTAGACCAGGCTCTGTGTTAAGTGTCTAACATGGTCTAACAGTCAGACACCTGAAACTCTTGTTTTGGTGCCTGTTTGGTTTTGTTGTTGTTTTTAAGAAATTCTGGGCCTTTGTCTGCACTGGGAGAAATATGAAATGGATTTATTTTTAAAGTTAGTTACACTGTTGGGATACTACTTGAAACTGATGAAAACCACAAGAGCTGTGGTGTTCTGTTTGATGTTTGAGTCTGGCCTCTGAAACCCAGTTCTTGGAGCACACTGGAAAAAGTGCTAGGTAACAGGTTTTGGTCAGGTCTTCTGTGGAAAGACTGATTTTCTATGTGCCACTGCAGCTGTCATCTGAGATGATTACAAGGATTCTGATTACTGCTGTAGAGTTTGAAGGGTATCTTCTATGTTACAATTCAGATCAGAAAGGTGTATCCAGTTGGAAGTTTTGTATTTGAGGATGCATACATATTTTAGGATGCTGAATATTTGAATATTTTAAATGGCAGGTCTGTATCTCTGAAGCTTTTTGTAAGCTATATAGCAGTTTAAAATACCGAGCACCTTTCAAAGGAAAAAGAAAGGGAGAAGTTACTTATTTATTTGGTTCTGTACAAATTTGCTGGTGTTCTTGATACCTAATAGCCTCTGTAATTCTCAAATGCATTAGTTACCCTACTGTATGCAAATAAAGAGAATAGTTACTCCAGCAGGAAGGGTTTGTAACATTCTCTGTACTGACCAAAATTGTTAATACTGCATCCGTACCGAAAGATTGCTTGTACATATTACTTAGTTGTTTCAGGACTTTGGGATTAATTTGCTGGTTTAGATGTTCATGTTCAGCAATAGTAGAATATTTCCACTGCTCTTGTTATTTCAGTGGTGAGAGCATTTTGGGATGACTAATACTTTATCATTAGATTCATAAGACTTTATCCTAGTAGTATTATAAGCTGCCAATTTTTAGCTTTTAACATGTTGGCAAGAATAACAATGTAACTAAATAAAGCTAAATTGCAAGTAAGGAATTCACAGAGATGTGGAGGTTAAGTTTAAGTAACAGGCATGCCTTTGATGTTAGTAACATGACAGTTCTTTAGTAATGGCACTCATTCAATCGGAAAAATAACAAGAATAGACATATGACTCAGACTGCTAGATTTTAAAGTTTTTGCTAAATGCTTTATCTTTAGATGAAGTTATTCAATATTATACCATTCTATTAGCAGTGTTTGTTGTTGAGGCTAAAGAAAATATGTTCTGTATTTAACATTAAATGCAGGACAATCTCTTTTTAGTCTGTATTTTATCTAATATATAAAATACATAATGTTTTCTACCAGAATTCATGGTAATGATCTATGGCTGTACTTTACCATTGAGATAGATGCTTATTGCATTTTTACTGTATTTTTTGGCTACTAACAACTTGTCAGTAACAGACTGGGGTGAATAGGAAATTTTGATCCAAAAACGTATATAAAAAAAATTGTTTTGTCTGCGTTGAAATGCCACTGCGTTGTATTCCTGGTTGTTGTTTTTTTTTGTTTGTGGGTTTTGTTTTTTTTTTTTCAGAATGACTGGCAAAAGTTTTCAGTTCCCATTTCTTTTATATCAGCTTCCAGTGAAGCATGCCAACGTCCGCATAAGCGCCTCTAGTAAGCTGTATAGCCATACATACATGCCTGCTCCTTTGACAGAGGAAGATGAGCTCTTCTAGGATTAAAACCCGAGCATTGTCTCAGCACTTTTTAAAGGAAAAAATCTTTGACAGAAACATATCAGCATGGATGCTGACAGCATGTCATTGTGGGGAGCTCAGATAAAATCTGACGTTACCCATGGTAAACAGTGCTAGCCTAGAATTAGGCTTCAGAAGCTGTAGACATTGAGGTGTGTCAGCTTCCTTATAAAGCATTTTTTGCATTCTGACATTTACATGCAGGTTGATGATAAAACTAAAAACTCTTTCTCAAGTGCCAGGGTAGAATAAGAAGCAAAAGATGCTATTATTGTTGCTCTAATACGTGTGTGTCTACCTAAAAGCCATGGTTATTTGTAGTAATACTAATTTCGCACCTTCATTCCTGATCATTCAGATTTGTAATAGTGAAGTATCAATCCATGAAACTTAAACTGTTATGTTTCATAGACCATGAATAATTTTAATATAGGTGATTTGTTAGAGTCTGAATTTTTCAAGAAGGTATTTGAATGCTCATGGGTTTGGTATTTCAAAATGAAGGAATTATGTCCATTGGCAATGCATGTTACGGATTCTCTTCAGATTACTTTCACAGAGGTCTGAATATTAATTAATTTATGGAAATAAACCCCATTCCTTTCACTTTTTTTTTGTGTCAGTTGTGTTATTATGCTTTTTTAAGAAAGCACTATAAAATTGATTTGGAACAGTGGAGTGCTTTGTGTATATTTTAAGATCAGGATTTTTTTATCTGACAGGGTAGTTTTGACTCACTACAGAGCACTGGTCTTTCATTTTTAGACATATTTCCTTCAATACCCTTGGTGGAAGATGATCAGGTCAGGGAATATTTAAGTAAATTGGACATACTTAAGTCTTGGGGCCCTCATGGAATGCACCCGTGAGCACTGAGAGGGCTGGCAGATGCAGAAATGGGCTGACAGGAGCCTTGTGAAGTTCAACTAGCCCTGCACTGGGGGAAGAACAGCCCCATGCACCAGTACAGGCTGGGGGCTGCCCAGCTGGAAAGCAGATTTGCAGAACAGGCCCTAGGGGGTCCTGGTGGACACCAGGCTGACTGTGAGACCAGCAATGTGCCCTTGCTTCAGAGAAGGCCAATGGTATCCTAGGTTGAATGAGGAGTGTTGCCAGCAGGTCAAAGGAGATCTTTCACCTCTGCTTAGCACTGGTGGGACCACAGTTGGAATGCTGGGTCTAGTTCTGAGCTCATTGTAAGAGACACATGGACATACTGGAGAGAGTTCTGAAGAACCTTCTCTCTGAAGAACCAGGAAGGTTATGAAGGGACTGTAGTATCTCTCCTGTGAGGAAAGGCTGAGTGAGCTGAGACTGTTGAGCCTGGAGAAGAGAAGGTTCAGGGTGGTAATCTTATCAATATCAAAGAGGATGGAGCCAGGCTCTTTTCAGTGGTGCCAGGTGCCAGCACAGTGCAGTGATCACAACCTGAAACACAGGAGGTTCCCTCTGAATATCAGGAAACAATTTGTAATTTTTATTTTTATTTTCTTTTCCTGTGGGAGTGACCAAGCCCAAGCATGGGCACAGGTTAGCCAGGGAAGCTGTGGAGTCTCTGTCCTTGGAGATACTCAGATGCTGTCTGGGCACAGTCCTGGTTGACTGGCTCTGGGTGTCCCTGTTTGAGCAGAGGTTTGGCCCAGGTGACTTTCAGAGCGAGGGGACCTCCAGAGGTCCCATTCCACAATTCCAGTGACAGTAGATTATTTTTCTCTGGCAGCCCAACCTGACTTTATTTTGCACTGAAAGAAAAATACTCTGGCTAAGTTTGCTTTGGTAAAGGTGCCTTGAAGTGTTCTGTATGTTTGTTTTGTGTATGTTAAAGTGCTCTTGGAATTTCAGAGGTGATGAAGCAGTTGTGAAAAAACAGCATCCCAATAGTTTTTGAAGTTAGTGTTAACTTACACATTTTAAGGCGTTGGGGTTCCTTTTGCCAGTCTGTGTACTTTTCAGTGTGTACTTATTTTACATGTGACTGAATGTATCACTTGACTGAGCCAATTTACAGCTTAAATAAACTTTAGTTCTGTTTATGGAATAGAGTGCTTTCTGGCAGAGTCAGCCTAGGTATTAGCTTTTACAACAGCTACAGTTCAATCAAAGAGGACAATATACTTAACACTTAAGCGGTTTCATATAAAATGCTGTTGAACTTGTTTCATAATGCATGCTCATTTTTTTACAACTCTGCCAGTTATCTGCCTTCTAATTATCAAATATTTTATTTAATAAAATTACAATTTCTTACCAATTTTAGGTGGAGGCAATATTCTATGACAAGCTCTGTGTGTACGTAATGACAGCCCTACTAGTTTTGAGTGGAGCTGCTTGATAACCAAACCTGCTTCTCAGTAGCTTTTTATATTTGCTTTGTGCTACCAACAACTAGAGATACTGACAGTGATCTCACCTTTCCCAGGGGTACCGCAGACTGTGCAGTTTTGTCTGACCCTTTCAGAAAGTCATATTCACGTAATAATTTTTTCTGTTATGTTTTGACCATCCCAGGCAGTAGAAGGCTGAGGAGCTAAAAGAGACCTGATTTTGAAAAGAAAATGACACTGCTGATAAAAAGATGTCTGTATAGGTCCTACGTGTCCAGTAATAAATAGTCTTGGTTTTACTGCACTATAACTTGCAAACTTGTGGCAAGCTGAGAAATTTGGTGCTGTGTTTCAGCTGTGGAAACTGCCTCTACAGAATCAGTGTCATTCTTCTTGCCCACTAGTTGCTGTAGTCCAAGATGTGTAGTTGCCAGAGGCAACCCCGGTATTAATGTTGCAGTGGCTGCACTGTAAGATTGCGGAATAGAAATTCAGTACACAGTGTTTTTGGAGATCTCTGGTACTCTTGAGTGTGATTAGGCCGGTGTCTGTCATTTCTTCATAAGGCCTTCTTAAGTCAAAAAGAAGGGAAAAAAAAATCTCTGCATGGGTTGTCACTGCTCTGTCCAAAACAGTTAGAATAACCTGGCACTCTCACAACTTTTATTCGAGGAAGATGTGGTAATTGGTGCCTTGAATTTACACTGCTAAGGGAGTTGCTGAACTCCCTGTCCCCTTTGAAGTAGCTCTGACTCCCAGAGGTTGTTGAATTGAAATTACAGGTTTATATAGTAATGATCTCTAGTTGCATCAGTATAGTTTGAGGGCTTTATTATTTAAATTACCACAGCTTCTAAAATCCCTAGTTGCAGATCCAGAAGTCCATTGTCTTAAGTTGTACAAATGCAAGAAAAAAGATAGTCTTAAGCAGTTTACAATGAAAGTACTGGGCAAACAACAGTAGATGAGTACTCATGAGATATTTTGTGTGGTGGGTATAGTTAGACATGAGCCTGTCTTAAGGTTTAAGTGCTAAAAAAAGCAGTTTTGGCCTGGGTGTCATGTAAGCAGGGAGTAAGGTGCTCTTTTTGAGAATAAATACTGTGCTAGTGTAGCTGTATGTCTTCTGAGATGAAGTTGGCATGTATTTGTCTATCTTCGTGTGTGCGGAATGCCTGTATCCGTCTTTGCCTGTTCTTGTTTAGATGTGGTCTGTGTGGTATGGCTTAAAATGTCTCTTCTTTCCTGGTTCTTTCTCTCCCCCATCTTGTTTTCTCAAGGAACCGTCGTGATTTAGGCTTTTGCACTGAGCCTCTTAGTGCCAGCTTGTATTTTATTTCCCCATTCCCCCAGGGGTAGGGGTATTTATGTTTGTGCGAATGTGAACTCCAGAATCCTCTTAGGCTGTTGCATGATTTCTTTTTTTGAAGGATATGACATGCTAACTTAGATCGTGAGACTCCTCTGAATGGTAATAGACATTTGTTTTTCAGGTTTGCTGTCCTTGGGTGTGTTCCTGCCTGTCCATGTCTGTCAGTACGTCACTAAACTACCAAAAAAGCTGGGCTCTGCAGGAGCACTGAAATTTGGTCACGTTATCCTTTTGAGCACCGGTTACCAACTCTTTAAGTCTGATAGTTGTGAGTCATGAGAGGCTTTATGCAGCTTTTTTGTCTTTAAAGCTTTTAGAAAGAAGGTGAAAGGTAAAGCTTACAGAAGGGTACTCTAGACCTTGGAAAATATTTCAGTCTACTCTGAAAGAAATGTCTGATACTAAAAACTGTCCCTGAGCTAAAGGCACTTCTTTAGGAAGTATCCAGGAAATGCAAAGGAGGTCATGTAGCTGGGGAACAAAAGCAGATTATTATTATTTTTTCAAATTAATTATCTGCGGTGTTAGAACTGACTGTAAATATCAGAATAATTGGAGGAGTATTTTGAATCCTGTCTCATTATTATGCGCTTTGTGAAGGGAGGCACGAAGGGACCTTTCATGTCTCAAAAGAAACAGAACATCTCTTTTTTTCCCTGAGTTTAAACCCTGGTTTATCATCAGTTTATAAATTCACTGCTACTTCGTTTTGAAAGAAGCTGTTTTTGAATAGTACAGCTCCTTTTCTAGATGACTGCCTTTCAAAGTGAGCCTCTGAACTTTGCCTTTTTTTTCCTTTGACCATAATTCCCTTAGTAGAAGTAGTTGAGAAGATTGAGAAGCAGAGCTCTTTAAGTTGCTTAGGGCTGAAATTAAAAATAAAGCAATCCACACCTTTGAAAGCTAGATTCAAGGTAGATGCCAATGAGCACTGCAGAGGCAATGCCTAGGTGGCTGTTAGTAGAACTCCCAGAGTAACTTCCTCAAAAATGTTTGTGTAGTTCAAAAAAAAATAAATGTTTGGTCTCTTCTGAGTGTATCACCAGTCTAAGATTTAACAGAGTGTTCAGCTGCCTCGTTTAGTGCAGCGTGTGGTATGGGTGATGAGAGTTATTTTTGGATCACACTCTATAAGTAAATGCAACTGGATCCTGCAAGAGCCATCAAGAGGCAAGTGGAAGGAAACTTTCAAAGTAGTTTTGTGAATTTTCCTCTTTGAGGCTGTGTCAAATTTGCTTGGATTGAGAGGGTGACTGTTTCATCCGCTGGATAAAGCCAGATCAAACATGAAGCTTCAGACAAGTAATACCAGGTCCTGTTTTCTCAAAAGAGCGTCAATGAATGTGAAACTATCTCATGTGTATCTTCATCTTCGTATTCTCAGTAGTTCCCCTTTTGGTCCTGTATTAGTTTGTATCTTGGTGTTTTGCGTCAAGACTCATGTACACTCTCTCAAAATCAAAGATTCAGAATGAGAGTGAGTTATAGAAACAATGACTTGGGACAGATAGTGAGCCCTCTAGCTCAGTAGCATTTTTGATAGCGGCCAGTACCTTTTCCTTCAGTGTAGTCCAGACACTTCTGTGGAATAAGGTGTCCGGAAAAGAGTTGAATTCCTTTGTCTCATGCAATTAGTGGTGTTGTTGTACCTTACCACTTGTTCATATCACATATAATTTTAATCCAATTTGACCTAAAGCTTGCTTTCTTTGTGCCTTTTTTATAATCGACAATTGTCATGTTTTCAGTACCAATGAAAATTATTTTGTAGTAATTTAATGTGTAATATTTAAAGAACAATAAAGAAGATTCTTAGAAGTTAATGTACATGTGAAATACTATTGCATAAATATCATGTTCATATGAAATTCCAGTTTCTGAGTTACAGTCTTTTAGTGCCTGTGCAGTCTTGCTTTCAGATGAAATAGCGTAAGAGAGATTAACGCAGCTCAGAACACTAAACTTTAGTTGCTTTTTGTGCTGTTATTGTATGGCATTACACGGAAGTTTATCTCTGTTGGAAGATATGACATTGAAATTTATGCCTCTTGTCTGATCCAGTCTTAAAAGCAATTCCTATTTGGTGATTTAACATAAACACAGTTCAGAGAATACACTGCATTGAAGTATGGCAACTGCAGCTTCTTTTCTGTGGATCAGAGTATATGCATAAACAGTATCATCTCTCTTGCCTACTTCAGATTTAAAAGATGAGGTTGATGTCTGTTTCTATAAGTCTGTAGGAGCTCAGAAGCAGGACAGAAAGCAGTATGTTTCAGTATCACAGCATTTTCTTTCTTTAAACATTTGAAAGAATTCCAGTAGAGTATTGCTTCTATTCCTAAGAAAAATATCCAGCAAAATTTCCTTTTCTGTATGACCATTACCTTCTAGGTATTCAAAATATTAAGAATAATTTGGTAAAATTAACATATGTATATATGAATTTTTGCACCAGCGTGAGTCTTTCATACTATTTAAGAGTTACTGGTTCATTGCTGTAATGTATATTATTATAACTAAGGTGATAATGTGCTTTGCGTGCAACAGTATATTTTGCGTGCAACATGTATGATTTAGTCTGCTTTTAGAAGTTTAATGACATTGTTGTATTTTAAGAGTAATTCATACTGTACAGACAGATTTCTTTTCCAGATATACATTCATATTTAAAAGAAAAAAAAATCCCTTTTTCAGGTCCCTTTACAGATGTAGTAACTACAAATCTTAAACTACGAAATCCATCAGAGAGAAAAGTATGCTTCAAAGTGAAGACCACAGCGCCTCGTCGATACTGTGTGAGGCCGAACAGTGGAATTATTGACCCTGGATCATCTGTAATTGTTTCAGGTAAAAACAAATACATGCACTTATAGGTTAGGTGGGTATAGGCCTTTCATGAGATTTTCTGGGACTGTTTGAAATATGAGAGCTTTTTAAGTATTTTTTTTTAATATAACTGTTCCATTTCATTAGTGCAATGTCAACTTGATGTAGAGCTGCAATAATACATGAAAAATCCTCCATACAGAAATGCTTCCATTTGGCACATTTATCTGCAGCTCTCTGAAACGAGCAATGACATTAACAGTACTTTTGCTTCAGACTACTACATTTGTGCTTGTATCTTGAAGTAGGGCACATTGTTTGGCTGCTTTGATGTGTTTAAAGTTTAGCATTGGACAGCTCATGTTAAAAAAAAAAAATTCATAACTGTAGACGAGTTGTTTTGACCATAGTATTGGTCCCTGAACTATGTAATTTGTAGTATTTACAGTAGTATATATTAACTGCTAATCATTAAATAGCTTTCAAAAAAAATTATTTGCTGTTATTTTAGGTAGCTGGAGCAGTTTGTAGCCCTTAAATTTGAAAAATATAGTATGTTTCACTACAGAGACACTCTGTTCTTATTTTGTTTTTGGGTAAGGGGATTAAAAAAAAGAACATCTTTTATTTCTCTGGACTTACCCTATTTCCCAACTTGAAGAGCCTCTTTATAGGCTGTCGTTTTATAGGCTGTAGAGATCACAAGCAGTACTGGTGTGAGCTCCTAGATCTCCTAAGTCAAGCAAGATTATTTTTATAGAACCCTTCTAGAGATGTAGCAAAGTGAAAGGGAAACATGGAGCAATCCTCAGAGCTTTTTAGATTTATATCCTTGTACCCTTTGGCAAGTTTGAAAGAAGCTGGAGAACTAGCTTCAGGTGATATTTTCAGAAGTTGCAAGGAATAACTTGGGAAAACTTGGGGATCGATTAAAACCTTAGAGTAACTTTCTTTGTAGGAGAGAGTGATTTTCTAATCTTACATAATCAGTAGAATATGACCCTTTAAAATTTCAGTATTGCTTACTGTGGACAGTCCAGCATCTTGTGTATGAAAGAGCATTTTTCTGAGAATTGGTTGAAGATTCAAGTAGTCAAAAGCCTACTTTATTTCTGTCTTCAGCTTAAAGCCATTTTGTCTTAACTGTGCATTTGATCTGGTATTGGGGATCTTTTCTGTATTCAGTTTCTTCAGGGAATTGAATAGATTGAAGGATTCCATTTGCCTGTTGCAAAGAGTGTTTTTACAGTTACAAAATCCTTTTAATGCTTTGAATATTTCAATTTTTCAAATGAGACAGTATTGGAGCTGTAAGCAAGATTTCAGCTTCAGGTTCACCAGTAAAGGGAAACAGTATTACACTGCTTGACTGCAGTTTGCATAGCAGGGAATCTTTGATATTTTTTTTTTTTTTTAATTACTGAATTCTCAGGCAGTTATTCAGCTACAGTGAACCCAAGATACGAATTTCATGTGCAGTTGTTTAGTCATAGTGATTCCACAGTGCTTTTCAAAATTCTCTTCCCCAAAGTATCACCTTCATCTTTTGAGTTTTTAGGCATAGTTCCTTTTGCTTCACTTGGTAAGCTAAGTGCGCACATCATTTTTCTTCTGATCCAGTTTGTTATCAATCTCTCAACTGAATGTTTTCAGTACCGACTCATCTTTCGTATAATTAAAAATAGATTTCTCTCACATTGTTGTGCAGACAGAAATCACTGTAGGATACCATGGGCTGAAGCTCTGCGTTCGAAAGTAAATACTGAGGTAGTGTTAGCTGTCTTCAGCCTCCATAATACGTTGTGCTGATGTTGATTCAAGCCAGTTTTTAAATTCATTGTTGGAGATGTGATTTAATAGCCATTTTAGGGAAGTGCATGGGTACTTTGTTTATTGTTCAATTGTGAATCATGTTTGTAAGTTTTTTTCCAAAAATACTAATTTTGTAAGACCTGTTTTTCTTTGCCTTGGTGCCCTAGATTAACTGTTACCATATGTACTGCTTGTTGTTAACAAGTGTTGATTTTTCTTTTCAGAATATAGCTTGTTGCTTCTTTCACAACTTGTAACTGTTACTTGGTATTGTTCTTCCTTCTGGTTTCAGACCTCAGTGGAGATAAAGCTCTCCTGTGTAGAAAAGCTAGGTCTGTTAACAAGAGGTTTGCTATTTATTGCAGTTCTCCTTGAAGTGATCTCTGGATTATTTGGGGATTCCAAGAACGTATTGAAAACTGGATTTGTATATTCATGAGATTTTCCATGATTACTTAAAACTGTGAAGAGCTTGAAGAGCTTTTTGAACTTGTGGGCTGTCTCTTTCTGCTTCTTGTTCAATCAGATTTTCAGCTGTTACCAAATGGTCAGGGAACATAAAGTTGTTTAACTAGTTATCCAAGGATTCTGCCAGCGTTTGAAGAAGTTCTGTGATGATGGAGAATAATCTTTTAGGTTACTTGGCTTTTGGAAACTGAAATACTACAAGCTACTCATTAGTCTGTTGATTTAACAATTCTTAGAGATAAATGGCTATAGCATCCATACCTGGAAGAAGAATTTAGTTTGATCAGTTATGTTTTGGACTGCAGTGAGACCAGTGATTAAGGAAACCTGACTTCAAACCTTTCCAAATAGGTTTATTTGAAAGCATTTCAAATACTGCAGTTATTTTGTGTTTATTTGTGAAATATATCTGATTCATATTAGTTACTTATCCTTTGATTATGCTGTATGTAACATTTAAGGGGAAAAAAGATATCCACCCTGTAGTAAACACTACCAACTTGTAAATACTATTTAATGCCTAAAGTTAGGTGGCAGTATAATTAAATTTAGAAATACCTTTTTTTTTCATAGGTACTAGTGAATTTGGAAAGGCCAAGTTAGTAATTTTGATACCGTACTTAATATTTTATAAACTAATGTAGTTCAATCCTGCCATGAAGAATTTACTCTGTGTGAAGGGAAGCGTCTTGAACCATACATCAAATGAAGATTCAGAATTGTGCAGTTGAATTGGTGAAAACTGTAGCAGTATCGAAGTCTGCAGACTGAATTGGCTTAGAATATATGGTAATAATGTTCAGAGCATACTGTGTGAATCAGTATTTCTGCTAGAGCTTTTTCATAACTGTATATAAAATTTGTGTGGTCCTGTGCTTCCATCAGGAGTAAGGCAACTTACTGTGTCTGAAAGGAGACAAGGAGGCTAACATGGTAGTTTGTTTCAGACAGGGTCTGTTCCAGACAAACAGTATGGTTGGCAGTTAACTACTGGTTATGTATCCATCCCTCTGCTTCAGTAGTCCCCCAACACTACCATGACAAACCTTGTGTATTCAGGTGTTTCTGCAAGCCCTTACATTATGCACCTGGATATGCAACTGTATCCTATAAAAACTCTAATCTCCTGGTCTGTGTATAGACATCATGTTATTTCAGTCATTTGAACTGAAGAAATGACACACAAAATAGTGATGCCAGGATGACCTGGACAACCCTTATGATGTATCCATCCAGCAGACTGTATAGTTTTATAACTTGGATGAAATTACTATGTTTCTGTAATTAAAGTTTTCATTTAAAAGTGTTGTGATGCTGTTGGTATGAGGGAATCTATAAATAGTGTCAGCGATGTAGCTTTTTTTTGCAGAGCTTGCGCACACTTCACCATAATAACTTTAGAAACTTAAGTTTCTGATTTTGACTAATGAGACTTTTCAGCTTTGGAAAGCTGAAATTACAGTAAAAAGGCTGTCATGCAGAAAGTCTGGACTGCTTTCAGACTCTACCTCTGGGACTTACAGTGCAAACAGTGCTGTGTAAAAAATGTCTGGTTTCATCCAAAAGACTTTTTTTGTTAATATCTGCATTACAATGTGCTGAAAGCTGAAAATGCAGTGAGAAAAAAAAGATAAAATACTAGGAGCAGGTCTTACGAGTTTTAATGTTTCACTTAGAGCCGCCTGTACAGGGAATTTGGTTTTGAATCCCATCCCTCTTTCTTCACTGGTAAAATGCGGTGGAGGCTCAAAACTTGCCATAGAATTAAAGTGTGTATGTGAATTTTGGTATGCTTTTGTTAGCTGTTAGACTGGACTTACAGTTAAGAATGTTAAAACCTGAGTAAAATGTGTAGTTATATATATTTTTAAAGAACTCAATTTGAAAGTGTTTTAAAGATGTGTTATTAAAGCCCCAGGTAGCTTTACATCCTCTAGCTGTAGTTTGAATTAAGTATTTTAGTGGTTTTGCTCACTGTTTAGATTCATATACAGTTGGAAGTCAGTTGCACTTGCCCTGCAAGACCCTGGTGGTCTACCTAATGTCAGTTGCACTTGCCCTGCAAGACCCTGGTGGCCTACCTAATGTAGGTTCATAATGTGTACCTGTCATAACATGTTCTACAATTCTTTTAACTTTGCATTCACTTAATCATAAAATGTGTTTATTCCGAAGAAATGTCCTGTGGTGTTTGCTTGGCTTGTGTTTTGTTTGTTTGTTTCTGGTCTGCCTTAGGGGATTGGTTTATTCGTACTCATATATGAAATGTTGTTTAGCTATAGTAATTACAGAAATAATGATATCAGCTGCACCAGACTCTGAAGAACTTTTAAGATTTTTCCTTTCAGTACCTGTTGCTACAGTATATATCTGCTCTGTATTCCATTTTAACTTTCAGTATTTGCTCAGGGAAAATCAAGTCTACAGTGGACAGCATGCTGTGAATATGGTGAATTGCCTGTCACAGTGATTAGCTGAAGAATTACAGTTTTATGCTTTGTATTTTCTTTTGAACAGTAATGCTGCAGCCTTTCGACTATGACCCAAATGAGAAGAGTAAACACAAGTTTATGGTACAAACAACCTATGCACCACCAAATATTTCAGATTTGGAGGCAGTGGTAAGTAAAAGTAAAATGACTTGTGTATATATATATATCTATATGATTTTTTTTTATTCCCCCTAAAAATTCAGGCTTAAGTGTAAATGAATTGTGTTTTTTGCAGTTTTCTTTTGGAGAAGAATTGGTTTTTCTCTGAACAAGTATGACTTCCATATGTGATTCAGTTTTTTTAGTATTAAATACAAGTTTGGTTCTTAGAACTGCCTAGTGAACTGATTGAATGGAAATAGTAGTGCATCTAAGGTAAGGTCAGTTCAGTGGTAAAATTTTGGCATGTTGTACCTTCTGTGCAGCTAATCTGAAGGGATAAATGTTGTATTTGAAGGATTTGAGTATATTTAAACAAGCCTGAAGGTGTATGAAATGGGTGTATTAGGTCTAAAGAGTGTTTAGGAGAAATGTTCAATGAGATTATAATGAATTAAAACATTTGGAAGACTAAGGTAAATCTCCCTGCAAGATACCAAGTGGCTGAACACAGCACAAACAATAGGTTTATGTTTTAATAGAATATGTTGTAGATTCAGTTCTTAGGCAGGATTGGTCTGATGAAAGATCCAGAAAGAAGTTATCTAGGTTTGTACTTGTTAGTTCAGAAGAAAGGACACCTGTTTCTGATGTTACAACCTCACAGTAATGGGAAAGAAGCCTTCAGATACCAGAGCATACCCTGTAGAGAGAACGTGGACTCTCATAAGCATGTATATTAAGGTGGAGGGGAATGGTGCACAGGCATCTGTCTCTAGAGCCTGTTTTAAGGGATGCCTGAATTTACATAGAAATGTTCAATGTTCATTCAAGGCAGAGGAGGAGAGGGGAAGTAAATGATAAAGATGATATTTTATAAATCACTGAAATCCACTAGACCTGCAGGTTTAGTCTCTGTGCGAAGACAAAAATTACTGTGGCATCTTTGGTGGAAACAGTGGAAAACCTGTTAGATTTTGTTAAACTTTTGAGACACGTAAGTAGAAAGCTAACATCTCTCTTCATCGTTGGGCTGGTTTACTTTTTATTAGTATGCTTGGATAGCTCTTGTTTGTGTGTGGTAAGTGAAGCGTAACTATTTGGTAAGGATATAAAATCCACTTCAGAAATACCTTTGAAGTAGCACAGTGTGCCCAAGTATAGAATATTGAGAAACAGATCTTGCGGAAAATCGGTAATTGTAGTTAGAAGTTACTGTACAACTAATGCCACTGAAAAAAAACAACAGCAACGGAAAAGGTGTTTGTGTGGGGAAAGGATGTTATGAAAAGCCTGGCTATTCTAATCTGTAAGATTCTAAGGTAACTTCATAGGACCTAATGTAGAAAAAATTGCCACAGACTTGATCAGTCTCTGGGCCTAAAGATTTAAGGCAACTATGTGAAGTGTATGCTTTGAAAGCTAATCGTCTGAGAGAGAAATTCCAGCATATTTCACAATTTGAATATATTGATAACCATTGGAATTTAAAATGTTTTTTATAAACAGCTGTGAAAAATTCTCTGGGCCCAAGTTGTAATGCAGTAAAAGGAGGGAGTGGTTAAAAATATAAAATAGGAAGAGGTAAAGAAATCTACTCTGAAACTGAATACAGTCACTAAAAGATACCTTTCAGTCCTTTGTTTAAAATTGGTGCTTCCAAGATGGGACATAAGGAGTACATTTACCAAGGAACGGTAACTTTGTTTTTAAACTGACTCATATGGTACTTGTTCCTTGTTATGTGCTAAAAGAGATGCTGTATGGTTGCCTCCCTGACCCTGAAAAACCTCTGGATCCATCCTGGCATTCAATTTACTTATTTTCATTTCCAGACTTAATTAGCCATTTCTAGCTTTCATTACTTCACAGTAGTCAAAGTGAACAAAAAAACATAGTTCAGAAGCAAATCTGAAAATTGCAGCTAGGGTAAGGGCAGTGTTCACCTGTACTGAGTACTAAGAGCAAGCTTATGAACTGTTTAGGTGTTTGCATGAGTGCAGCATGTTAAGTAACAATCTATATTAATTATTATCTTAGTGGAAAGAAGCAAAGCCTGATGAGTTAATGGACTCCAAATTAAGATGTGTGTTTGAAATGCCCAATGAAAATGATAAACTGGTAAGTAAGAAACTGTCCTACAGTGACTGGTAGGAATTTGGGGAAATCTGTTTTGAAATTTTTTAAACCTATTTGATTTGTTGATTAAATGGATTGTAGGAATTTGTACTAAATGAGACAGAAGGGGTATTCAGTGTATAACTTAAGGTATTCATAGGATCTTAAAACAATCCAGTTTGAAAGGTACCGTGAAACATCATCTGTTCCAGCCATCCTTTGTTGGAAAGGGAGCACCCTATCCAACTGCATCTTAAAAGCCTCCAGCAATGGACACTAGTGCCAAAAATGATATTTTTTTTGTTATTATTGATTTTCTTAGGATTTTATTGCTATCAGATTAAAAAAAATATACAGTACTGCATACAGTGAAAAGTGAATTGCATCATTTCATTTTAAAGTATTGCATCCTTTTCAATTTAAAAAATCCTGTTTCTAATTCAGCTAGATCAGAAAAGGAAGTATTAATTAGAAATTGCTTTAGGAATCCTAAATGCATTTTTTTTAAGGTAATGGTAAAGAGAGATAATCAGACAAAAAAAGTAATCACATTGCCTCTTTCATGCTCTTGCTTTCAGACAAAATCTATTCCAGTTGTGTAGGAGGTCAGTTTCATTGTATACAGACTGAAGATGTCTGTGTTGCCTGATATTTGGAGTAATAGTTAGCTGTCAGTTACCTAGAAATATTGTAGAATATGACTGCATTCTTACACACGAACTTTTTATTTACCCTTATACTTGAAATTCTAATTTATATAATCTAGTACTGTATATTCTGGATTGTTTGGGGTGGTGTTTTTTTTTTTATGTTTTACTTTATTAAATTATTTATTAATGTAGCATTGTGAGAGCGCTAAAGTGCTGTTTCTGTAAACAGCCTTATTCATTTTATTACCTTGACTTTTAGTGCTGTCCAGCTTTTACACTAGTCTGTAAGGCATGTTGGAAAGTAGTATGAATCCATACATGTAAAAACCATCTCATTATTTACATACATAAAGCGTCTTGGTGAAGGCTGCTGGCTGACCAGTAGCTGTGTTTGCAACATTTCTTTTAATACAGTTTTTGGACTGTAATGTAAAGAAGTTTTTCAGAGGCAATGTCAGCATAATGTTTTTTGGTGTACTTTTCCCCCCCCTTTTTTGGTGAAGGATAATTTATGAGATGTACGCTTTTATTTAGGTGTAAGCTGCCTAAACCTGTGTTAAATGCTAAAACTGTAAAGGTTAAGCATTTATTATTAAGGCAATTAATTATCTACTTTCTGTATTTTTTTAACCTTCTTAGTAAATTATATTTGGATATTAGAAAAATTACACTTGTTTTTAATTTTATAAAATGTATAATGTAGTGAGAGAAATGTAATGGATTATACAGAACAACCTCCTTTTGTACTTCCTTCAATGTTATATTTTCAGTGTTGACTGTGCATAGCATTTATATTTTTCTGAGTAGCAGCATAGGGTTGCAAAATCCTGCTTCAGCAGTTGATTTAGTATCTTAAATCTGGCAGTGAGAAATCTGCCAAGTCCTGAGGGTAAGCCTTACCTGTCACCTCAGGATATACCTACATGAGGACACAAGTATTTCACTCCAGTCAGCAACAACTTTCTTCAGATGCCCACCAATCATAGCCAGAAGATTGTCATGAAGAAACCAGTCAGTGAGGTCAAACAGCAGAAGGAGGGATGTTTGTTCCAGGGAGATAAGTCTTAGGTCTGTAGAGAAGTTTCAGTGCTACTAAAGGAATTCAGTTCAGCTAGCAAACCAGTTAAAAAAGCAACAGATCCTGATCTGCTTCCTCGTGATACAAATATGTTGGTCTTTTCAAATCCAGTTAGGAGTACCTGTGTGCAGTAGGAGGATCTGGCTATTAGGCTGTGTATGGCTGCATTGAAAAAAAAAAGTAAAGTGCAAGTAGATGCTGTAGACCAAATGACTTCTACTTGCATAGGAACTAAATAAATTCTTGCATCTTTTATTTTTCAGTTGCTTTACTGTTACATAGATGTGTTGACCTTCTAAGAGGTTTTCTAGTACATTTAGTGCTTACTTTAGACTGCTTTGATTATGAGAGATGCAATTAGTTGTCTAAATGACATAGGTGTGCAGCCAAGCAACTAGGAATAGAGACGCCTGAATGTGTATACGAGCTGTTTCTGAGTGTATTGCTATATGAATGTTGTGTTTTTACAAATAATAAGCTGGCTATACAGTTGGATCTGTTGTATTACTAATGTCTGCTGAAGATTATTGTAGATTTTGAGCAGAGCTGTAGTAACCAGTTTTTTCATTTTATTTATGTTTTTTTCACAGCTTTTATGTGACTTTTCACTTGTATTGAAAATTAGTAGTGTGTTATCTTAGAACTGCTGTGAAACTTAAATCCCATGTTTGTTCCATTTTTTTTCTTTTTTATACCATCTTTTGGTTGCCTGCTGGGTCAGTTTTAAGCAGCTAAAGTATTAATTTTTGTCTCAGTAGCATGTAGTGCCAACAGTACAATCTTGTCTTGCTTTTTAATAGCTGAGCTAATCAGAGTTGAACTGTTAACAGAAGTCTTTGTTCAGATTACTGTAAATACAAACTTCTTCAAACTATATTAGTAGCTAGATTGTTTCAGTTTTAAAATGGGGGTGATTTTTCTAGGTAAGTAAAATTCTCAAGTCATTCTTAATATTTGTAGAATGATATAGATGCAAGCAAACCTGCCCCAGTACTGAATACATCTAAGCAGGATGGACCGATGCCAAAACCCCATAGTGTTTCACTTAATGATACTGAAACAAGGAAGCTAGTGGAGGAGTGCAAAAGACTTCAAGCAGAGGTTATGAAGCTGACGGATGAAAATCAGCACCTGAGAGTAAGTTCTGCTTGCATGTTTACGTTATAGTAGTTTCACTCTTCATTGAAAGGTCTAGTTTTCAGTTAGGCCAATAGATGTGTATTCAGAAAGTAGATGCAACTGTTAGAATGTCAAGATTGATTTGTAATACAGTTTTCCTGTCCTGTATGTACTGTGTATCTTGAATTTCTCAGTGATTGACACTTTGTGGTTGTCCTGGATGAGATACTGAGATACATAATTTTCTTCTATTTAAGGTGGGTTTGGTTACTTGAAGTCTGAGATACCAAATTAGTAGCTTTTATTAAAGTGCATGATTCTTCATTAAGAATGAGTAAATGAGATACAAAGTGGTAACATTCTGTATCATAAATTGTTAGTGAACAAGAACAATGGTTTGGCCAGAGGAAGTAACCTAAAACAACTTTCCACTACTTTTATGTAAAAGTTCTGTTCAGTAACCTGTAACTTCTCAGTACATGACTTTGTGTGACTTCCTGTATATTTGCTTTTGGGTATCTAACAATGTCATTGGCCATAGTAGACTTTTAAAGAGCCATGAAATGCTGATGTCTCCAAATCATTAATTCTGATGACATTGGAACATTTGGAGAAGCATTACACAAAGCAGGTGTTTTAATTCACAGTAAGGAATTATTGCTATTTAATTCTAATGCATAGTAAGTAAAGCGGGATTCTTCATTGTGTATACCAAGAATTTCAGAATCAACGAGCAGGGAGGGAGACTAGTGTATTACCTGTCCTTATCTGAAATGTTATGGTTTGCTGTGTTCATATTTTGGATTTTGATGTGGTCTAAGGTTGCGGGGGCGGGGAGAGAGGTTTGTGTTTGATTTTGGGGTTTTTTTTGATTGTTTTGTTTTGACTTCATTTAAATATTAACCAGTAAATTTAGCCTTTCAGTTCAGTTTTTACTATTGTAAAGAAGATATGTTCATAAACTTTTTTCCGTCTTTGTTGTTCCCCCACTCCCCCCCCAGGATGAAGGCTTGAGGCTCAGAAAGGTAGCGCACTCGGATAAATCTGGATCACCCACAGCTTTGGCCCTCAGAGATAATGGCTCTAATTCTCTTCCTTCACTTCTTGTCGTAATTGCAGCCATTTTCATTGGATTCTTTCTAGGGAAGTTCATCTTGTAGAAAGAATGAGTGAGAAGCATGCAAAATGCAGCTTCCTTTTTTTTTTCGTTTCTCTCCATTTTTTTTTTTTTTCCTTGGCCAGGTAAAGATTTGTTTACCTACCACTTCATTGGTAGTATGGCCCAAGTGGCCATTTTTGTGTACAGCATCATAACAGGCTTCGCCTTTAATGATCTCGCACGGTTAGAAAACACAATCTTGAAAAGACAAACTGTTCGGCTACTGGACAAAATTGTACATTATGTCATCAATAGCAGGTGTCAGTTGCACAGTCAGTCCTTTATGAAAATTCATAAATAAAGAATTGTTCTTTCTTTCTGTGGTTTTAATAAGAATTCAAAAATTGTTCAGAGTCTTGTAAATGTTATTTTAATAATACTTTAAAATTTTATCTGTTGCTGTTACCTCTTGAAAAATGATTTATTAAATTGCTAATCCCACTCATTCAGGAATATGACAAGAGGTATTCTGGGGAAAATGGTGCCTCTTACTGTGTAAATTTTCTCCTTACCTTACTTTGCTAATATCATGGCAGAATTTCTTTCTTATTCCTTGTGAGGCATTGTTGAGAGTTCTTCACCGTTACAATCTTGTCCCATAATATTTAACATTACAAAAGAAATAAAATTGTTAACAGATTTTTCTTCTGGGTAGCCTGTTTGTGTGTGTCATACTTTTAGAAGGGATTCCTAACAATTCATTGTTTATGGTAATTTGCTGCTTGTAACAAATGGATATTTTGGAGTTTATTTGCTTAAGTCTCTGGCTTAGACTGTTGTAATTGAAGCTTGGTGGGTGGGGAAAAATGTTTCCATTCTATTTGTTTCAAAAAAAATAAACTTTTCTGGCTGGTTTCAGCTACAGAGAGGATGGTTATCAGACTTGCTCTGAGACAGAATAATTTGCGTATCAAGCAGGTACAAATATCAGACATGAATGTTTTCAATATAGCAACAATTTGCTTGGATTGTGTGGGAGTGTAATAATCAACCTTCTGTTCCATCTTTGGGTTTTCTGAGTGTCTTCCAGGAGTCAAAGTTATTCTTTGATTTCATAAGGGTACTCAATTGACATACACTAACTTGCTCAGTTTGTAGTTCTGTTTTACCTGGTATTCGAAAATGCAAGTTGAATCATTTGGACACCCATAGTGAATTCCATGTTGTGGGATAGTTGATACTTGCTGAGTGAGCCTCAGTTGCTTACCTTTAGAAAACTAAAACCACTTTATGCAACTCTTGGCAGATCTGCCTGTGTTAACAATGTACAGCTAAGTTTTAAAGAATGCATTTGGGGAGGGATCTGAATTGCTTCCCTGCACTTAATTTTATGTCTTGTCTCATCTCTGAATATGTCAGAAAACCAAACAATAGTATTGCAACAAAATATTACCTGTACTTCTGATTTAGCGTAATCCAATACAGGAAATTACTTGTAAACTTGAAAAATTGTGGAAGGGATATACTCCTGTAAGCAAAACTGTATGCTCTTGGACAGCTTGACTTGATGTGGTGCAGCTAAGTGTGTTAGACCTTGGTATAAGCACACCTTATGTAGCTGAGAAAAAATGTTCTGGAGAAGGTGTACGTTATCTTGATTGCCTTTGATTTCTAGTGCTTTTTTTTTTTTAAATAAAACAACCAAACAAAAAAAAAACCCACAAACCCCAAACTGTAATTACATCATGTTCTGCCATTGCTGTCTGTGATAAAATTTTTTTATAAAATCTTGCGTATACGCAAGGAAGATGATGAAGAAAATGCAAATACCGCTTATCTTTTTCACTTATGCATGCAAGCACAGATGTTTCCAATTACTTGTTCCAGTGTCTGCATTCAAGTCTTCTTCCATCCCAGTGACTGGAAAAACTTATGTTAAGGTCTTGATTATTTTGGTTCCGCTGGTTCAGAATGGTGTAATTCTCCCGATCTTTTTTCTAACAGAATGTTGCCACATCAAACTTTATAGCCTGTTCCAAGCTGATTACATGGAAAATAACGAAAGCAATGGTGTGCAGGATGTAGTTTGCTTCAGAGAGAGCAGTCATTCCTGCCTTCAAGGGAAGAGAGGGGAAAAAAAGAAATTCTCTGGAAAACTTAAGTTGCTTACTAAGATGTTTACTGCATGATGTATGGAGGCTTTCAAAGGTAGCTAGCGCTTTCAGGACTTGAGAGTGGAAAAAGGAGTCACTGCTCAGTGCAGCTGTCACAGATTTTTGTATCTGGCAGCAGAAATAAGGTAAAAATGATAAAATCAGATTGAAATAACTTTTTTTCATAAAAAAACAACTGGTGGTAAAACTTTGTCATAGTTTAAGTAATTTCTTCAAAGTGAAAAGTGTGCATCGGTCTCATAAACATTGTACTTGCTAATGGTATAAGGAGACTGTCTTGGTCTACAGTAATCCCTTCATAGCTGTATATAAAATGTAATGTTGAAACTATTTTGGTCTCAGGAGTCACTTTGGATGAGATCAACTGTATTCAGTGAAGTATGTAATATGGATTAAATAGTTTGTCTTTGTTCGTGAAATGGTTAGAACTTCTTGCTTTGTCTACCTGCTTACTTGCATATGTAAGCATGGGGGGAATATAGTCTCCACTGCTTCTGTTGGTATGATCAAATGATGATGTTCATAAGGTTGTGTGAGGATAAATGCGTATCTTTAAGTATGTATTGTAGATCACTATTCTCAAAAGGGCAAGATAGAACAAGTTCATGATATCAAGGTAGTGTTTTAAAGCTTTTATAATACTTTACAAAAGAAAAGGTAGTATGGTGGTTGGGAGGGGGGAAAGCATAGTTAAATAGAAGATACAGTTTATGTAATAGTTTGAGACCCCAAATTTAACCCTCTTTTTTAATATATATATATATTTGAACTTCATTTACGAGAAAGTTATTTGTATCAATGCACAAGTCATAAGTAACTTATGCATTTCTATGCATTCTCTAAAAGCTGTTGATAAACACTATTGCCCAGGCTTGTATGTTGCTGCTGCTGTGATTGAAGCTGATTTCCATATAAGAAGCAACTAAACACTAGTTTGAAATTTCATTATCCTCTTGGGAGGAGGGACGGTGAAGGGACGAGGTGGAAGGTGACATTTTGCCAAAGGGGAAAAGACAAAGTCAACATGCAAAATTTATCTTTCAGGCCTTTTTCAAAGATATTAAAAGTTAAAAGTGTTAATAAACTGTTAAAAATGTGGAAGTGTCCTTTTTATTTTGGAACTTCTCCCTGGCTGTATGTTCTGTAGACTGCTGATACTGCATAGGTGTTTCTAGTCCACCTTGCAGGTGGTGTGACTGCCCTAGGTGCAACTGCTGCTAGGTACTGCCAGTAAATAGCATGAAGCTGCTTGGGTGAAGATTCAGTGTTGGAGTGAAGACCAGATGCCTGAATCCAGGCAACACTAAGGAAACTGATGGTTTATTAGATTTACAGTAGTTGTCATGACAAAGAATTTTCTTGTTCCTGTGGAGTCCTTAGGTATTTATAGTTAAACTGGCTCGCCAGGGCAAACACTTGCTTCAGCCTGTGCCAAGAAGTGGAACAAGAGGTACACAGTTGCAGAGCAACCCCAATAAACATTTACTGTAACACTGAAATGTCCTGCTCTGTGTGGGATTGAAATTTTGTAGCTTGTCTGTGCAGCCACTTTGCTGTGAAAAGTTTGCTGCGAAAAGTTTGCTGCTTTGCTTTCTGCACTGGTTTGTGTTGGAATAGCTTTGTCGGTGTGTCCTGAAAGGCACATCCATGTGTAGCACTAACCACTGCTGCCATGGAGGCTTCATCTTTGCTAATCATGAGCTGCTGTGGCAGCTTTAGACTGGTGGCACACTTAAATGTTGGACAAAAGGGGGAGCTAAATGCAGGAATCAGTTTTCACAGGTGTTAGCTTCTGTAGGAAGGACTGAAACTCATGACAGTTTAATGAGAGCAATTTATTTCCTGTCTAAATTTCTTTTACAGGGGCACTCAATGTAACCAAGGGTCCTGGGTTCAGTTGTAGCAGTCATTTTTCTCCTTCTTAGTAGCTGGTGCAGTGCTGTGTTTTTGACTTTCGGCCTGGGAACAGCGTTGATAACACCGATGTTTTCAGTTGCTGCTCAGTAATGTTTACTCTGACCAAGGACTTTCTGAGTCTCAGGCTCTGCCAGGGAGGAGGGGGAGCCGAGAGGAAGCAGAGACAGGACACCTGACCCAGACTAACCAAAGAGGTATTCCATACCATAGCACATTATGCCCACTATATATACTGGGGGCAGTTACCTGGAAGGGCTAGATCACTGCTCAGGTCGAGGTGGGTATCGGCTGGCAGGTGGTGAGCGGTTGTATTCTCTTCCCTTGCTATTTCCCTTATCATTATCATTATTGGTGGCAGCAGCAGTGGTCTGTGTTATTCCTTAGTTACTGCACTGTTCTTATCTCAGCCCGTGGGAGTTACATTCTTTCGATTCTCTTGCCCATCCCTCAAGGAGCAGAGGGAGGAAGGGGGGGGTGGAGTGAGCGAGAGAGCGGCTGGTTTTCAGCTGGGCTTAAACCATGACACCAAGTATATGATCGAAGTTTGTCTGTTGTATGGTTTTTCAGTGTAGGTTGTGTGTGTTTTAAGAATTGCTCAGTCTGACAGGACTGCATAAGCAGAGGTAGTGATGGTGTTGTCAGTCTTTATTTGTTTGCCCTTTAAGTGACAAATGGATATGTAGAAATGAGGTCTTGTGCAAAAGCAAAACTTGAGTCTTATCCGGCTTCCTCATTACTGCTAGATGATAAGGTCAGTGCCTGTTCCTCATTTACTGGGACAAGGGTTTATGTATTTGCAGGTGACCGAGATCTGAAAACTGTTATAGATGAAATCCATTGTTTCATCCCCTAGAAATTATGCTTTAACTACATTGTGAAATAAGCATCTCCCACCATATTACAGTGCCAGCTTGGTACCAGTTTATGTAATGTTGATAACACTGCTAGCAGGGTATTGAATCCCAGTTTATACAGTAGCTACTTCTGTTGCTGGCAGGGTGAAAAGCTGCTCTTTCACTCCCTCCTCTTTGGAAAAGATTGCAAGGGTGTTACGGTATCTAGGCGCAGAGGTGTGAGGCAGACTGCTGTTATTATAAATAAGCAGTCTGAGCTCTTAACACTTGAAATAAATGAAAAATTAATTGAAAGGTGACTGAAGTAATTCTTACCTTCAAAACTTGTGTATAAGAAAAAAGTGTTGTGAGTTGTTTTGATTTGTTTTTAAAAGTTAGTCATTCAAGTTCAAAAACCAAAAAGTTGCCATAGTCTGGGAATAATTATTTCAGGCTGTTGGAAGTTTTTACTAATACTGTTGTAGGTTCACATGCATAAGTGAATTTGGATTCTCATTGGTGATCAATGTTTAGGCTGTTCTTGGAGTGGGTAGTAATTAAATAGCAATCTTTTAAGTGTCTCAGTCTGCCTTGTAAGGAGGGTTTATCCTTGCTTTAGAGATAGGGAAACTGAGGTGTAAGTGTTGGGACAAATGAATGGGTGGGGAGGGTTAGGCACAACTCCTGTTCTCTAGTGCATGCTCCATCCTGTTTCTTAGCAAGCCTTCCTCGAGCCTTGTCCAAGTCTTCTATTTGTTTGCTTGCTTTTTATTTTGTTTTTGATTCCAAAATGCTGCTTCGTCTTGCTTGGAAGTCTTTCATAGGCTTTTAAGGTACCTTCCTAAAGATTTAGCTGTTGGCTTCTCTGTTCCTTGAAGCCGAGTGTTAAACAGGCAGAAAATGTAGCTGCTGGAGAGGTGTTCTAACAGGGATTGTGCTCACTGGGATTGCAATGCCTGACCGCTGCTAAAGATGCTGGGGGAGAAGAGGGGGAAGACTAATCATTTGGGAACGTGTTTGTAGTCTTGGAACACGAAAGTGTGTCTGTGTAGCAAAAAAAAAGCTTCAGTGGAGACAGTGCTGTATTTGAAAAGAAAACAAATAGTCCTAAATCTGTGCAGCTACCCTGTTAGTGGTAGTATATATTGCTGTACTGGGTTTGTGTGGCCAGGTTTTGGTAGCAGGAGGGCTGCAGGGGTGTCTTCTGTGAGAAGGTGCCAGAAGCTTCCCCTGTGTCCATTAGAGCCAATGCCAGCCGGCTTCAAGATGGACCTGCCACTGGTCAAGGACAAACCCATCAGTGATGATGGTAGCATGTCTGGGATAACAGATTAAAGAAGGATCAAAAGCCTGCACAACTGCAGCCAGAGAGAAGAGTGAGGATATGTGAGAACAGCTCTGCAGATACCCAGGTCAGTCCAGAAGGAGGGGAGGAGGTGCTTCAGGTGTCAGAGCAAAGATTCCCCTGCAGCCTGTAATGGTCCATGATGGAGCAGATACCCACCTGCAGCCTGTGGAGGACCTCAACCAAAGCAGGGGTATGACTGAAGAAGGCTGTGACCGGGCTGTGAGAAGCCTGGAATGGAGCAGGTTTGCTGGCAGGACTTGTGACCCCATGGGGGAAGCCACACTGGAGCAGTCTGTTCCTGATGAAGGGCTGCACCCCATGGAAGGGACCCACACTGGAGCAGTTTGTGAAGAACTGTACCTGGTGGGAATGATTCATGTTGGAGAAGCTCGTGGAGGATTGTCTGCCGTGGGAGGGACCTCATACTGAAGCAGAGGAAGGGTGTAAGTAGTTATCCCTCTAGGGAGGAAGGAGCGGAAGAAATGTGTGATGCACTGACTTCAATCCCTATTCCATGTTCCCCTGTGCTGCTGGGGGGAGGAGGTGGAGAATTTGGGAGTGAAGTTAGGCTCAGGAAGAAGGGGGTAGTGGGAGGAAGGTGTTATAAGGTTCATTTTTTCTCAGTAGCCTGCACTGATTGGTAATTAATTTCCCCAAGTCGAGTCTGTTTTGCCTGTGATGGTAGTTGGTGGGTGATCTCTCCCTGTCCTTATCTCGACCCATGAGTCTTTCATTGTGTTTTCTCATCCAGTTGGGGAGAGGAGTGATAGAGCAGCTTTGATGGGCACCTGGTGTCCAGCCAGGGTTAACCCACCATAATAGCTTTACCCGCAGGAGTGGCAAAATATTTTTCCATTGCTGCTTTGATAGTCCAGATACAGATGATACAGACAGCTACACTCTGATTTTCAGAGGCATTTCTTCAGAAGAGCCAAGCACTTCTTTCTTTAAAACCTAAGCATGTTTGACTCCTGCAAGCAAAGGTGCTCCAGCAATAGTAGACTCTTAGAGGTTAAAACCACTTATGTGTTTCCAGTCAAAATGAATAAATGCTTTGCTGTTGCTGCTGCTTTTCAGACTGCAGTATACTTCTGCACTTGTATGAGGAATATTAATGAGAATCTAAGTTATAAAGATGTAGCTCTCTTAATGGTTGAGAGGCATTGCTTTAAATTGTTATGTAGGACAGTCTATAGAACTGTGTTTTGGAAGGGCTTGGGATGAAAGTCTACAGAAGACAAAACTTGAACCCTGAGTCAAATAGGGACAGCACTCTGGAGCTGTTATAGGAGTTACCAATGTGTGCAGCTTTCGTAATGAATGGAGCGGTTCATAGGAGATGGGCGCTCAGGCAGTGGCTAATTTCCTTGTTCACCTTAATCACCTCAGGTTTGACATTTTGAAATGATAAATGAGACACCTGTCCCACATCTCAGGAGTGGCTGGTGTCGAGTAAGAAAAAAGAATATGATAGGAAGAGACCATGAGAAGAGTGAAGCTGACTGCTTCAGAAGTGGCTTTCTTGGTGCCTTTGTCTTTTCAGGACATTTGGGCTGTTAGAAAGCTGCTTCCTTATCACTGGATAAATGATGGAAAGTGCTGCGGCCTTCTCCAGGAATGGGAATTTCTCTCCAGTCTCAGGGTGTAAAGCCTCAAACATGGTGACCCCTCTTCTAAACAGGAGAATGACAGGAGAATGCCAGGAGAAGGATTCTCACTGTATTCATGCTCAGGATTGTTTAACCTTGGATTTCCAATACAGCTTTCAGCAAGACCTCACTTTTTTGCTTCATACCTTGCGATACTTCATCCCTTGGGCCTCTCATTTCATTTCCCAGCTTCAGGGAAGCCATCTCTTCTGATTTTCTTGATGAGGTGGAATTGTATCTTTATCCTGCTTCCAGGATTTGTGGGAAAACTTAACTGAAAGAGACAAGGTTTATGTGATTGCGGCATCTTCATCCTGCTTCTCCCTGTGTGAATTTGAACTCTTAATTCAAGCCACATTTGATAGTGATATTGATGTTTCACAGATACCAACTACTTCCAATTACAGGAAAATTGGAGCTGAGATGAGAGACATGTAGATTGGTGCTTCCATCCAGGGCAAGCCTGCACAGTGAGCTGGAATGATACTCATTCTGCTTGCTGCCATTCGTCCAGTTGTTGCTGATGTGCTTGCAAGCTGTCAGCATGGCCATAGATCAAACACCCTGGCAGCTGCTGGTGGTAGCAATGTGGGCAGGAGATAGGCATGTTGCAAGGTTAGCAGGCATGTCAGGGGAGAACTCAATCTATCACCACAGTAATGGATGGTGTGTAGGGTGGGAGTGGAGCTTGATCTACCTGGGGGCAGGAAGGAGGCGATGCAAGAAAGCTGCTAGGTAACAGAGTGAGAAACATTAAGAGTTGGAAGAAAGTGTAGCCCTCCATGTATACATTGCTACTTCTCCAACCTGCTCTGCTCAGGCTGGAGAAAATACTAATGATTTGATGATTGCAGATGAATGAGAGGAGTGTTCAGAGTAGCTGTAACTGAGCTCAAAGTTTCCCTTAGACCAGGTAATTATGGTTTTGTAAGACCGCTTCTATAGGTATGTAGAAGTTGCGTTTGTGGAACTAGAGGCATAGAAGTGAAGCCACTAATCAGAAATAAGCGTTTTCAGCAACCTAACCAGCAGCATGCAGACAGTGTTTCCTGATCTCCTTGACTACTGCTCTGAGTGCAGCAGAGAGAGAGCATTGAGTGACCTGAGCCCTCCAGTGCTCTGTGCATGCAGCACTGCTCATAAGGTGAGCCACACAAGCATTAATCCCCCTGTGGGCAGGCATAATAACGGTTATGCAAAACCATTTTGTCTGTCTGTGTACACTCGTATTTGCATCTGATCTGGGGTGCCTGTATGCTAATATGCAAACTGGTGTTTACTGTGGACTGGGTTACTATAAGCCTTTGCAATGTGGTATATGTTTGTAATTGCTTCAATTACCTCTAATTTCCCTCCTTTAACTGTTCCTAATTTTTTAGTTACTTTAAAATTGCTTATTCTTTTATTTTTTTTTACTGGAAATCCTTTAATTTTTTTTTACAGGAAATCCTTCCTAGTCTTGTGCCTGCTGGCTTCTAAGTCTTCTTTTCCTGTAGCTATACATTGGTAGCTATTGCTTTGTTCAGGCATGGAAGTTAAAGCGCTTGCTCTTATAGCAGGGTGTGCTGGTAATAATCTTAAGATACAAAATTACAGTGTCTGTCAAAATGTAGCAATATTTTTTAGCATATATAGTGTATTTAAGTTTGTGTAGCTCTTAGAACAGCTTAGTGAATGTGTGATACTACTCATTAAAAGTTTTAGTAATTCCAGGGATAAGGTACTTGCATATGGGCTGTGTGTGTGTATGTATATATATATATATATATATATATATATATATGTATGTGATACATATATAATTACAATTTTCAGTTACCATTTATATATACATTTTTGGACAGATGGGAATACATTGAAGCAATGAAAGGTCTGCAGCTTAGTAACAGTGTTTTCAAGTTTTTTTCAAGTATTAATTTAAAACGAAACATGCAGAAATGGTTGGTACAGCTTAGACCGCACAATCATTTCCCCAGTGTCCATTATGGAGTGTGAAGAAGGGATTCCTTTAGTGCATGCTGCATAGGTTCAACAAGTTTTGCCCTACCTGTAGGGCAGTGGGCATGCAGGAGAGCCTTCGGTAAAGGCTGTAGGGGTAAGGCTTCATTTGGGCATTTCTTAACTCTTAGAAGTGTAATTTAAAATTTCTTCCAAGTGTAGTTCCTGTGATTTCCCTTATCACTACCACTCCCATGGATGGTGTGCCCCTGTGGTAAGGAGAGAGCGTGATGTGCAATGAAACTAGTGTTAGTCTGAACCTGAAAGAAGACTTGTAAAACGTCTTTAAAAGATGTGCGTATGCTTTGTTTTCTGTGTGCTAAAACCATGGGCTCAGTAGAAGAACTTGCTTCAGGACCAGTATGCATCCCTCTTAATTTGCCCAGTTACCCAGACTCTGATGATCCTTTCATCTTTCATAAGAGATGATGGTGTCACCCTCTTTCCTTGCTGGCACTCTTCTGCTCCAGTTACTATTTCACCTTATCAAGTGGTCTAAATTAATTACTATAAGCAGACTAAAGGAAAGCATTCCTTCTCTCTTTAAATTGAGCTCTGCTGCTGCTTACTGTCCTTGATAAAGGGGACTAAACCCTTAAAGCGTGGCTGGTTTTGGTCACCCCTGCCTTCCGGCTCCCCGGACTGCATTCCAATTGGAATTTGGGGGAGGAAGGGGGAAAGCTAGGAGACCGACTTGTTGAGAAGGTGTTAGCCGCCAGATGGCAATGTCTGCTCGGATTCCTATATACAGGTCGGTTCTGTGGCAGAGTTTGGCTCCTTGTGTGTCTCTTGCTTATAGTGTTGAAACTATTGCAATTGCTGGAAGATACGGTTGTTTACAGCCGTATATGAGTCCTTAGGTCATTAAATAAAGCTAATTTCTATATATTGATTTGATTTATCTTTGGGGGTCTTCAGGCTGCTGTTTGGAGCTAAAAGTGATCCAGTAGTTGGGTATTTATTGAGAGAATTCATAATGCCATGTCTCTGTCTAGCAAGCATCTGTCCTCTGGATAAGAGTACAGATAGTTCAGATCCCGGGCTTTCTCTGTGGGTGGAATTACAGAATTCAGCAGAATTAATTCAGGAGATCTAATGCCTAACAACTCCAAGTGTAAGGCTTTTCCCCCTGACTTTTCTGCCCCCTCTCCCTGACTTCCCCGTGACTTTTTCTGTTTCTTTATTTGAAGACAGCACTGTCCTGCACTGCTTGCTTTCTCATTGTCCAATGGACTGTCTTGGAAATGGCAGCAGACAAGAACCAGTGTGATTCCCATGGGAAAAGGATGTTGGGAATCGTGTCTTCCTGCTTCAAAAGGATGATCACAGGCAGTTCCTATTAGTGGAAGACACGTAGGAATTAGTTACTTTCCTTGGGTCTTGGTAGCACCATAGCTAGAATCCATCCAATGGACTGGTCATATGTCCTGGAGCAGACTTGTGAAGAAGGGTGGGAAAAGGCGCCTGATAAATAATTGCTCAGGCCAACATTGCTGTTTCCTTTGCTATTGAAGGTACTTGTGATTTTGTTTCTGGCAGCCATGATTGTTCCTTCCTGATTCAGCAGTGGAGTAGGAATTTTATTTCTTCCTTTCCTTATTGCTGGCAGCAATTAGCAATTAAAAAAACCAAACAAACCCTACAGTGATTGCACTAGAGGAGAAGACTAGAAGGAAAAAATTCCTAGCAAATACTTGTAGCAGGAAAGCAAAATTATGGAATACTAATGAACCTACAGAATTCAGAATTAGTGGTGCTGGTTTTTATTGCCTAGTCTTCCCTGTTGCGTCAGCAATGAGTAAATTACACCATGTAGAATCTATTTATGCCTGAACACATATGCAGCCACTGCTCTGTGTGGAAGGGCTGTGGCTACAGCATTCAGAGTACCTTGTAATTTAGGGCATGCTTCCTGCAAACCAAGCTCATCTGTGAGGGATCTCCCAAGTCACTCAGAAGTCCCTCAACTCCACAGCTTGTGGTGGTGGTGGTGATGGAAGTCTCACTGCATTTCACATCTCTCTGTGTACGAGTGAGGCAAAGGTGAAACTGCACAGCACTGAGGAAAGATGCTTTTGTTTTCCTGTGGCTCGTTCTCCCTTCTCTGTTCTTTCAGGTTTTACTTTTAAGAAAAACATCCTTTCTGATCCCTCTCTGGTCCCTCTCCCAGGTTGTAGCCCATAAAGCAAGCGAGATGCAACAGTAGAGCAGTAATGCTGATTTGCTTAACTCTCATTTATGAAAAATCTTGTTTTCTGTTGAACCCCACCCTTTGTCATGACACAGCTGCTCTGACTGTGCTGTCCTTGCAAGCCAACACCATCATTGCTCGCTGGGCAATTCCAGCCCCCTTTTTTGTTCAGAGAACATGAAGATGTGCTGTGAAACTCAAATCATCCCAGCTGTTTCCATCAGAGCTGTTTCTAGTGATGCGCTCTCAAGCAAAAGTGTTTTCCTGTGCATGTAGGAAGAAATGAGCTTTTCTGTGCACAAGTTACTTAACAGAGGGATTTTTGGTTATCACTTTTTGGGACAGCTATCTTTTTTTTGTACAGGTATCAAGTCCACAAGTACAGAAAATTAACATGTATAGGAGGAAAAGAAATCCTTAGTTTTCAGTTAGGCTTTTTTATTTCAATCAATAGTTTAGCAAGTGCTTAAACTTCCCCAGCAGTTTTATCTGGAACGTAGTTGAGAGGAAAAATATTTTCTATAACTTTACAAAAATAAAAAGATTTTTTTCTTTTTAAATCCTGCACTTTTGGCAAGCACACTCCAACTCAAGACAGACATCATACCTTAAAATACGGACTCCTGTTCATAGAAATGACGTTCTACCCCAGGGCAGCAGGCACAATACGTAAAAGGTATAGGAACAGAGCAAGAACACTTGTTTAGATTGTTTGGTTTTTTTTTCCTGATCCCTTTTGTCCTATTTCTTAAATATGACCTGTTAAAACAATTTGCCCAAGAACTTCTTCAGGTTAGCATTTCTTCTGTCAGGGGGCTCCTTGAGTAGGATATTACTGGGGGAAAAACTTCAGTGTGTCCTGGCAACACTGGTGGTGATTGAAGATACCACCATTAATTGTTTCATTATTGTTTAAAATAAAAAGCTTCTGCATTTCTGTCTGGGAGAAATCACTTGGTTTGTAGGTCTTCTGCTAAACCACTTGCAGCTTAACTTCTTCGAAAGCCAGGGCTGCCAGCACATGAGGTCAGGTTGGAGAAATCAAATGAATGGAATATATTGAGTCATAGATGAGTACAGTGCTGTGTGGCAGCTAATCTAGTGTGTAATGAAACCAAAAGATCAAGGAACCTTCGCTCCTAGTTCTGTGCCTGTAACCTAGGAGAAGCCTTGCAGAGAGTATGGGTTGGCAAATAAACTATATAGTCTGAAGATTTCCATCTTTGTCCAACTTGACTTATACTGGCTAATAGAAAGAAAAAATACATATGCACACGGAAGAAAGCTGGTGCACCATATGCTGTGAACCCAGATCATAAAATGATGTTTCTGGTCAACACTACAAATCAACCAAACTAGTCCTCAGTCAGGTAAGAACTAGACAGGTCTTCCTCTTGAAACTGTTGTAATATTTCTGACATGAGGCAATTCGCACAAGCAGTAATAAACTGTGGATCTTTGCACTGATGAATGTAGAACATTGTGCTGCAGAGTGGTTTTGTTGCTCTCTGTTTCAATCCTGCATCACTAGCATGGGCAGATTTCAGTGAGGACTGAGTTGTGTGTGGCATTTGCATAGAGAAGGAACAGTGACAACTATTGTGACAACTCTTAGCCATTGATATTTTTCCAGAGACAGGATCACCTAACATGGGGATGAATGGTTGACAGTGGTGGAAGAAGCTTGTCTCGTATAATTTAAGGAACGTCATGCCATACCAATCCTCACGAATAAAAACTAATATGAATTCAGTTATGCTGCTAAGTCTCAAACAGAAGTCAGAAGCAAAGCTCATATATAAAGCATTTGTTTGACTGTAATAATTCAGTAACTCAGCTGGAGATACACTGGTGTCAGTCTTCTGAGTATACAGCTCAAGTCTATAGCTAGAGAAAACCAAATTCCATCCTGGTTCTTAGCTTCTCTTTCAGAGGTGGTGTGTCTCCTTCTTGATCCTCCAGTTAAAACTGTGCTCCTGATGCCTCCCTGCCTACTGATCCAGAACTGACTCTTCAAGTAGGTTTGACTGTGTGGAGCAGAAAACCATTGAGAAATGCAGAACAGAGAAGCTGTTGTTCACAGGGGATTGATTGATCCATCATGCTGCACTGGCTTTCAGCATCTTCCATCAAGTTGAAGGAGGGTCGGATATCAGATGGATGGCTGAACACTTCTTCTGGTGACTGCTGAGCCACCGTGAGCCTCGTTCCTGACTCATTTTAATGAGTCTTTTGTGACTTTTCATCTCTCTAAGGAAACAGCGTGAAAGATGTGATGTGACCTGGCAGCGAGTGTATGATACTGTTCTTTCTCCTTCCTCTTGCTGTCTCAAACTGATTTTGTTCCAACTCTGAGGAAATTTACATTACAAGGCTGATACCAGGTTGGAAAATTGTCAAGAAGGCACAGGCTTGGAGGAGATGGGGTGTCTGAGCATAGCTATTTATTGCTCAAATAGCTTTTTCCTGCTGCTTTGCTAGCAAGGTCTCTGCTGTTACTGTGTTTTCAAAGAGTGCTTCTGCTATAGCAGACAGTAAGGAGACTCGCCTGTATAAAGCTGAAAGACCTTCATTCAAGACATACTTTTCATGTGATGTTGGAAGTAACGTATTTTTGTATCACATAATACTTGAATGAAAAGTTAGAAGCTGCTCATACAGATGAAGAAACATTATGACCTTACTCCTTACATTTCTTACACAGGTTTCTTTTCGTTCTGCGAGCCAAAACACATGTATGTTAGTAAAAGCCACAGCCCAAATGCCTCAAGGTTAAGACATGCCCTCAGCTTCTTCCTCATTAAAGCAGGGGAGTGTGGTTCATCTATGAAGTTGTATGTGCCTCCCCAGCATCCTTATAGGCCCCCTTCAGATACTGGAAGGCTGCTATGAGGTCTCCACGCAGCCTTTTCCAGGCTGAACAGCCCCAACTTCCTCAGCCTGTCTTCATACAGGAGGTGCTCCAGTCCCCTGATCATCCTCGTGGCCCTTCTCTGGACTTGTTCCAACAGTTCCATGTCCTTTTTATGTTGAGGACACCAGAACTGCACACAATACTCCAGGTGAGGTCTCACAAGAGCAGAGTAGAGGGGCAGGATCACCTCCTTCGACCTGCTGGTCATGCTCCTTTTGATGCAGCCCAGGTTACAGTTGGCTTTCTGGGCTGCAAGCGCACACTGAAGCTGGCTCATGTTCATTTTCTCATTGACCAACACCCCCAAGTACTTCTCTGCAGGCCTGCTCTGAATCTCTTCTCTGCCCAACCTGTAGCTGTGCCTGGGATTGCTCCAACCCAGGTGTAGGACCTTGCACTTGGCATGGTTAAACTTCATGAGGCTGGCATCAGCCCACCTCACAAGTGTGTCAAGGTCCCTCTGGATGGTCCCTCTGGATGTCATTCCTTCCCTCCAGTGTATCAACCGAACCACACAGCTTGGTGTCATCAGCAAACTTGCTGAGGGCGCACTCAATCCCGCTGTCCATGTCATCGACAAAGGTGTTAAAGAAGACCGGTCCCAACACTGAACCCTGAGGGACACCACTCGTTATGGGTCTCCAGCTGGACATTGAGCCATTGACCACAACTCTTTGCGTGCGGCCATCCAGCCAGTTCTTTATCCACCGAGTGGTCCATCCATCAAATTGATGTCTCTCCAATTTAGAGACAAGGATGTTGTGTGGGACAGTGTCGAACACTTTGCAAAGTCCAGGTAGATGACATCAACACCTCTACCCCTGTCCATCAGTTCTGCAGCCCCATCATAGAAGGCCACCAAATCGGTCAGGCAGGATTTCCCCTTAGTGAAGCCATGCTGGCTGTCACCAAGCACCTTGTTGTTTTTCATGTGCCTTAGCACGCCATCCAGGAGAATCTGCTCCAAGATTTTGCCAGGCACAGATGTGATACTGACTTCTCTGTAATTCCCCGGGTCATCCATTTTCCCCTTCTTGAAAATGGGGGTTATATTTCCCTTCTTCCAGTCATCAGGAATTTCACCTGACTGCCATGATTTCTCAAATATGATGGCCAGTGGCTTAGCAACTTCATTTGCCAGCTCCTTCAGGACCTGCGGATGGATTTCATCAGGTCCCATGGACTTGTGTACGTTCAGGTTCTTAAGATGGTCTCAAACCAGATCCTCTCCTGCAGTGGCCCCAAGGTCTTCATTCTCACAGTCCCTGTGTCTGCCTTCCAAGACTTGGGTGCTGTGGTCAGAGCCTTTGCCAGTGAAGACTGAGGCAAAGAAGTCATTGAGAAACTCAGCCTTCTCCAAATCCAGGGTAGCCAGCTCTTCCAATAGCTTCTGGAGAGGGCCCATGTTGTCCCTAGTCTGTCCAGCAAGGAGAAAAGGGAGGACGTGGCTGCATTTGTGCCACTTTTGCTCCTCCCTCTGGTAAGGCTGGGCCAGTCTAAATAGGGTTGCATGTTACGACTCCACTTCTTTACTTTGCCCACCCGGCTGACAGCAAATCCAAGGCACAAATACTATGGGCAGAGCATGTAAAGTCTCAGCGCTATGAAAATGTAAGTCGTCCCTGCAGCCTCGTATCGCAGCTTACCTGCACTGTGTGCATCCGACAGGAATGCTTGTGTCTGGCTTTAAGGCGGCTTGGTTGTAACTACTCGCTAGAAACAAAGGGAGGCCTTGAAGCAATTACACGGCTAAGGAAATAAAACAAGAAAACATCTAAACCGCTGGTTATTTTTACAACTTAATGATTGTAAAAATAGCTTAAATTACTTGGAATATTTTTCTCATTAGAGGTATCAGCCGTTCAGCACTATCTGAACAGAGGGCTGTCGCTTCGCTGTTTCTTTGTATGTTACGAGCTGTGAGATAATGACAAGATAGACCTTTGTGGGTTTCCTCCTTATATACATATCTACATCAGAGCTGTGAAGTCAGAGGGGGAAGCTGCTATCACAGTACTGGCACAATACCGAGCCCTTCCCCAGAGCTATATTCTGATGAGAAATGGGGTGCTGGGGAGAAGAGTCCCACAGCGGTAAGATGGCAGAGATGGCTGAAGCAGGATCGTAACATTCACCCCAGCAGTTAAAAACAATAATAATAAAAGGAGACCCCCTCCCTCCCCCCAGAATTCTGCAGTCCTAAAGTGCAATTACTTTTGTGCAGTCATGTCAGGCCAGGGATCAGACTGGATGAAGTTCAAAGCACAAACATCAAACGGGTGCCGTTCGGGATTCGAGGAGGAGGGGGGAAGTAAGGAAAAGAACAACAGTTCTCAGGCATTCAAGTGCATCAAGAAAATAAATGTTCCTTTCTTTCAGAAGAAAAACAACCCCCAGTCTGGTGGAATCCTGGCTTTGTAGTCATGAAAAATAAAGGTTTTTTTTCCACTTCTAGCTGAGAATGTCCCAATATGACACAGTACAAATAAACACCAAAGCAAGAGCTGAGGTGCTGGGATATTTTCCTGGTGCCCTGCTGCTATACAGCCTTATTTTATTCTCCTCTGGTGACTCTTCAGATCTGGGTACAGAAGAAGCACACTGAATTAAAGGCATCTGATAGGAAGTGGCTCTCTTCTCCGGTCGGTCCGGACTGGACCCATCGCTTGGTCTCTGGCCATTGTACAGCAAGTACCTGCCCCGGGCATCCTGCTCCATTTTGAAGATCTCGTACTCGGTGTGAGGTAGGCGGATGCCGAGTGCAATGCAGCCATTTGTGTGGGTGACATCCTGCTGAACCCCAACTTGCCAGGACCCCTGTGCTCCACATTCATTCCCATTGAAGACATTGAGCAGTGAAGCTGTGGATACATCCATGGGAGTGACCTTCATGTGATTCACTGCAAGAGAGGACGAAAGGAGCTATTAGCAGAGGGATGAAAACAAAAGCAAAGGCAGCAGGCGGGTTGCAGTGTACCTGTGAAATCAGAACTGTCTCTCCCTGTTCATTCTTAAATCAAATTTTCATATTGCAGGTGTTGCCAGCAGATCTGTTTGCATTGTATGTCTTCGATGCAATTGCTTCTTGCATAGAACACATACACCACCCCCAACTCAGCTGAAGAAAACCTGATGGCTGCATATCTCAGTCAGAGATTAAGCAGAGCTTTTCATAAATTCCATACAATCCTTTATGGATAAAAGCCTGGTTTGTTGTATTAGGAGATAGGTAAAAGAGGAAACAATAAAACTATAATCATGTTTTATTACCATCTCCTTTAGCCCGTAAGTAGGGCTGTTTATCATGTATTTTTCATCATTTTCTAACATATATTACTCCATAAAGCTAATGAAATAATTGGCTCCAGTTGGAAGATTTGGAAGGTTCCACAGCTGCACTATCTTCCTGTATTACTTGTCCTTTTTGGCATGAACTACATGCCAGAATATAGCTGAACTACAGAGAGATGCGTTTTCTCATGTCTCAGCAGTGACTGCAGCTTCTTCAGTTCTAACCTGCCTGTATTTCAAAAGAATTTATGACACGAAGTTGTATTTTTCAGCCAAGTTTAAAAGGTTGGGAAAAATCAAACCGAATGAGCCTATAGAAGCTGAATAGAGATTTTTCCTGGTGTGCGTCTGACACTGCATCAAAAAAAGGGGATCAGAATGGGTCAGTGCTGACCAGAACAGAAGGAAATAACGAGCCATCATGCCCCCCAGCACACCAGAATCCCAATTCTCTTGCTATCGTTTTATAGTAAGACTTGTTGGGAGTTTTATTTTGAGGTTTTCTAACAGACATTTGACCCGGTGACTCTACAGTTCACATTATTTGACCTAACTGGTGTAAAAGGTAATTTACAGAAACTGAACCTAAGAGTTTTAACAAAACCAAGTTAGTGACCTTGACCCATGATGTAAATTAGCATGCCATAAACTAGAAATCCAAGCAAAAACTGGACTTCTCTCCAGGAGGTAAGCTGGGACACGCTGCATGCAGCTCTAAAGAGCAAATGTTCTGACAGGCAAGGGCATCTCCTGACTCCTATGAAAATCCCTGATTAGTAAATTGTTTTTTACAGTTAGATGCTTTCCTAAATTGGAGCCATGCAAGAAGCTTTAAGCTTCTCACATGGTAAGTGAAAGAAGGAGGAAAGAGACCACAGAGTGCTTGGGGCTTTCAGAAGCTCCGCTGGGGCTGGTGCCATGGCAGAACATCGTGTTTTGGAGATGTTTGTTTCTGTGAGTGGTTGAAGCCACTGAGCTCTTTGTACACAGGGTGCTATGGGGCTGTTTGCACAGGAAGATGCAGGGACCCAGACAGTGTCACCGCTGCGTGCTGCTTCTCAAAATACTTCAGGGGTTTCTGTTAGATGCATCTCGTCTTCACCGTGGTGGGATTAATCAGCGGTCTTTAGGGACATCCTCACTTGCTCTAGGGCTCCTTGGAAGCTGATGAAGACACATGCTGTTACATGTCTTCAACAGAAAATTGTTTATAGCACCTCAGACCTGAAATGCCTTCTGAAGGTGCTTTCCTCTCTCTACTGAAGGGAGCCTTAGGACGCAGATCTAACCTTAGACACTTGCTTACATGCTTGAAGCCTGGCCACTGGACGCCAGGACTTAGTGATGCAAAATCTCACTTTCTTGAGCTGTACTTAAAGATCTCTGCCTGGGATGAGACTTGCTTCAGTGGTGTGAAATGCTGTGCAGCTGTATAGTTTGGCTGGCATTCACACACCACCTGTGAGCTTCCCAAGAAATGACTAACTACTGGAAACAACAGAATGACATAATCAGCAACCAAACCATTACAAGTGAACTCTGCTCTGGTCCATAGCTACGTGACCAGCTCTGCCCCCATTTAACAAGACACACTACCTTTAAACACAAACTCTGTGCCACCCATGACTTTGGACGAGTGCACTCCCCGGCTGTAGCGTCCTTTGGCGTAGATGGTGAAGGTGGGGTGCTTGCAGATGGGGTCGGAGTAGTGATAGTAGTGACCTTCCCAGGTGTTGTTGTTGTCGTGGAAGATGAAGTGCCGAGTGAGGAAGAGGACCTCTGGTCTCACCTCGCAACGCTGGCTCACCCACTCTCCGTGTAGCCCTATGGTCAGATCTGCCTTGGGGGGTAAGATGGGAGGATGGTGCTCATCTGAACGGTAGATGATTCTGCACGCAATGCATGTGCGGTCATGGTTCTGAAATGAGGCAGAGAGAAACCCTCATTAGGCATTATCAACAATACAGGGCAATGACTCAGGCCATCCCTTTCATGCCGAAGCAACACCAACTCGGCATTTTAAGGGATACACTGTCATTCCTTGTCGTGTTAGTGTTCTCCTGTTAATTTCACCCTTCAAAGCACCTGAAACATGGCACCATTTGGTTTTGTATACATAAGGCTGCACAATAGGAAAGCAGTTAAGAGATTAATTCCCTCATCTGCATTTATCTGAACATTTTAGTTCAGCTTTTTATAGAATCTAGAAAAGGCTGACTTTATCCTTCAAATAGTATGAGAAGCTGGCAGATGTTAATTTACTATGGTAGGGACTTGGCAACACTGGCTTTTGCTGAGCTCTTACTTTGCATCTGTTTTCCTTTTAGCTCCTTTTGTAGATAGACAGCAGTGTCCTAAGGACATTTTTCCTCACATCCACTTTGTTCAAGCTGTGGGGTACACTGAGTTAAGAGCAGAAGCTCCCTACGCGGCCACTGGGGTGGGAGATTTACGCAAATGCTTTTTCTTTGCACCCATTTCCATTCCTCTTTTCTGATATTTCTCCAGGCTCCCTCCATCATGTAAATGCTCATATTCATCACTCATACTTTCAAGTCCATGTGAGCTGCTGCGGAGTCAGCATTTCTCCACTCACTGCCTTCAGATCATGGCACACTTTAGGGGGGACATTTACACAACCTTCGTTAGTGCCCTGAGTTTCTCCAGTAATGTGGCTGTAGGTATCTTCAGAGGATCAACATAAAACTCCCATGCTGTATCACTTTTACACATATCAAACAGGGTTTATATTTGCCCCCATCTCAGACCAGATAGACACCAAAAGTCAGTGAGATCCATGAAAAGTTTGCTATTCTGCATTCCTGCGATGTAGAATAATGGTCTATGTGAAAAATGATTATAAATGGTGTAGCTCGGGTTGACCTGAACCAGCACTGGCCAACAGGTCTGCTCTGAGGAGGAAAGAGGTTGGACTTGGTGACCTCCAGAGGGTCTTTCCACCCCAAAACACATGGTCTCTCGTGAACCACGCGTCAGCAGGCTACTGAAGTGGATGCAGTTCTTTCCCACTGTGGAGTTTATTAACCAATTTTAAGGTACTTTTTTTCAGGTAAATTCTGCAAGCAGGTGCAAGGGCCACTGGTATCTCAGTGAAAATACAAAGAACACTCAATTGAGTAATTTAACTGCAGCTGGTGAAGTTAGTGCAGATTTGTGCCATAGTAACAGACAGCAGAGGCTGGTGCAAAACACCTGGTTCTGAACATTGAAAGCACAGATAACAATAAGGACTGTGAAACTGAGCCATTTCCTGACATTGCAAATTGCAGGTTGGATTTTCTGATGGTCAAGAGTGGAACCAAGATCCAGTTATGTTTCCTATTTTGCTGTAGGTTTCTTGTGTGGCCTTCCTGTGTGACTTAACCTCATTTCATAGAAACACAGACAATTGCAGCTCTTCTGTTTAGGACAGGGCTGGTAGGAGGCTAAATAAAGACACTGAGCTGTCAGAAAGCAGACAGAAATTTCATGGGCCTGGAAATTCAAATAAAATAAAATAAAATATTCTAATAGTGTGTAGCTCTATTCCTGGAACAAACCTTCCAATACAGTCTGACAGAAGGCCAGTGTCCACCTTCCTCCTGCCTACAATAAAGTCTCAGCAGGTTTCCTCTGCAAGCTTGTTTGGGAGTTACAAAACCAGTCTGTTGAATCCCTAGCTCTCTTCAGAGGATGTTAGTCTTTTTCTCTGGAAAGCTCTCTGGTTTACTGAGTAGTTTGCGGCTCAGGATTGCTGGGGGGCAGATGACTTATAAATTACTAGGAAATGGGCTGGAGCTGGGAAAGGTGGAGACTATCTTGGCACACCTTGGGCAGCAGCAGAGCTGCCCCATTTCCACTGAGCTCCAGGGAGGATGCCAGAAGCTGAGCACTTACTGGTGCTGCAAGGGAACTTTTGGATGAGTTTGTGATTCTGTTCACTGCCAACCAAAGCACCAAGAAAACATGCAGCTTTGAACTGTTATAGAAATATACACCTTTTCTTCTTGGAGATCAGTATCTAAAAGATGCCACTGCTGCCTTCCATGGACACTGCAGTGATCCAGGCCGAGGGGTTGCTCTGGGGAAGATGGTGTCTATCAAGCACTCGTTTCTCCAGAATGGCCGTTCTGACATGGGGCACACTGGTGTCACTGCTTCCTAACACAATAAACTGCACTGATGACAGTAACTTTATTCTGTGATTGCCCCACTCACATAAAGTCAAGCAAGAAAGTGAGGAAAAGACAGTGTTGTAAAACTAAACATAGCTTATATAAGCTGAACTGCTTAATAGAAGAAGACAATGTCTGCTACAGTCCCTTCTCTATTGAAGTTGAAAGCTCTTATCGGCTTCTAGAGGAGACCCTGCCTGAGCAATATGGTGGTTTGGTTTATATTCCCATTTCCCTCTCAGGAGCCTGTCCTCCACAATCAGTTTGTGAGCCAAAACCAGTTCAACCTGGGAACCACTGATTTCTGTTGCCCTTGTTCAAAATATGAAGAAAAACAAATGGAAACCCAGCCTGTTGTCTTTTTGGTCACCCTTGGCTGTTTGCAGGATTCCTCTGTTGTTTCTCAGGTCTAGTGAATGGACAAGGAGGAGATGTGTAATCAGTCCTATTTGCAGCAACATTGGGGTTTTTTTAAACTTTCTTGACCAGGAAGGACAATCAAGCATAAATGTTCTTTGCTGTTCTAGCGGTGATTTTAGGTCTCATCACTCCTCTACAACATTAAAAGGAATGGGTATTATGAGTCAAGGCTCTGATGCTGGGTTGGGAGTATTATCATAGTTTGACATCTCCTCTGTCATACTGGGAGTGTAGAAGGTGTAGACTGGTAACACTTGCAGCTGCTTAGTCCATTGGTTGTGGCCAGCAGCCGAGTAGGCAGAAGGTCCATGGAGCTCCATGGTGGAAAAAAATTTGTAACTACAAGCAGCCCATTTCTTCTTATCAGAGGGGGGTTCATGTTGCAGTGTGAGTACAGTGTCTGCCATTGTGTGGAGTGGAGGTGACTCCCTGGGCCAACTCAAGGAAGGCCCAGGTTAACTCAGTGCTAAACTTCACTTTGATTTCTGTGAGCTGTCTGGCTCTTTGATCTCTGCAGTGCTGAGCTGCTGTAACTCTGCGCAGCCCTTCTACTTCCAAAGGCTTTGCACCAGCTCAGAAGGTCTGGCCAGTTGCACTGCTGCCTACCTGGTGGTGTGCCTGGATGGAGGGATGAGGTGAATGGGCACATTTTACAATGAACACGGAGTGGGACAGGGAGAGGTTGGCGTGGTGAGGGTGGAAGCAGAAGCATCCCTTTTGCAACAGTGAGACATCAGGCAGGCTTAGGCACCTCATACAGCCTGAACACATCGCTTCCCTGAGACAAGCACTTGTATCTAAGCCCACATAAATGTTTGGTTTTTTTTTTCCTGTGATAGTATCTTTCACAGAGTTATGAACTTCTTAGTGGAAGCATATGCCACGTGTGAACTCCCTTAGTACAATTCTGTCCAAGTAATGGATGAGGGAAAGATCTGGCTTTGTTATGAGGCAATTTGACTTAATTATGGAGTAATTTACATTTAACAATTGAGTGTATTTTTCACTGTTGCTATTTCAGGTCAGCTGCTCTTGGCTCTTAATTATGCTGGCTGAGGCTTTGCAAATCAACTCCCTTTCCATGTGTCTCACGGAAAGATTATTTTCTAAAAACAGAGTTCAAAGAAAACAGGGAACACAGGCAGAGGACATTCATGTCCAAACACGATTAAATACTCTCTAATAAAAAGCTCATTTGGGCATGACATAAACTAAAAAGCAATAAAATGAGCAGTGGACAGGATGAACATCTGTTTTATGTTCTTATTATCTTAGGTGTACAATGCAGTACTTTTAATCGTGGGGTCTGACTAAAATGACCAGTTCCTGAAATGGCTGCTTCCTAATGACTGGAAGGTCCCTTCCCATACCGAGTGCCTCCTTGTAGCTCTGCAGTGCCAAGCCCATCGTGCCGCAACTCCTTGCTCTCACAGGTGTTTCTTTAAAGCAAATTATCAATTAATCCATGAGGCCATGTGGCCTGAAACAAGCCTGAACCTGGCTGGAAACACAGTTCTTGTACTGGGGACAAAATAATCTGTGATCTGAAAATTTCCACCAACATTTTTCCTCATCCCTCTCTCCTGCTGCCTCAGCTGAAGTGGTAACAGGGCCAGAGAACTCTGGAAGCCAAGCAGGGAGGTTTCTAATAGAAAAAGGCAAAGAAGGATGAGGTTCCTTGATCTTTTTCCCAGTTGCTGTGGATAGTCAGAAACATAAACCCTCTCAGCATCGTTTAATTTTCTCTTGAATTCCATGGGATTCTATGGCTGCCTAAGGCTAATTTGCTTCTAATAATTTCATAGTGTTTTTTTATGGCCCAGGCCAAAAAAACTATCACACAATTGCTCTCTGAGCAATGGTGAAATAAGCTTTAAGTAACACCTAAAAGGATATTTTTGGAAGGTGTTCTAGTTTTCTTTGAACACCTTTATATTTCAATGCTGTTGACATCTATATGTATCTGTATGAGACATCTATGAACCTAATCTTTTTCAAAATGTACAGAAAATCTATCTTTTCCTTATAGTTAAAGCAGAAGCTGAAATAGATGCTTAGTATTGAGGAGAGGACCTGCAGGGTGTACTGCAAGCTGTATTTAGGGACGAAACAAACAATCACTAATAGTAAGGAGTAATATGGTTATTTTTCAACTGAACACCTTGTTCAAAACATATTTCTTCTCTATTTATTCTTTATATCTTGAAAATGTGTCTGTATTTCAATCTGAAAATTTTAAAGCACCATTTGTCTGAAACAGCTCAAATTGTGACTCAACCTTTCTCGTGTAGAATTACACCAGATGACTTTTCTGATATCTGGATACATAATGGAAAATTAACGTAATCTCAACTAGAACTTACTGGTTTTTAATGGAAGATTCATTGCTCAGACTACTTATGAGAGATGCAGTGTGTTCTTAGCAGAATAACATGAAAAGTTAATGTGATATTTTTCATGAGATTCTTATTCTTAAAAGGACATTTTAATGGAGAATTTTGACCATTTTCTGACAGACTTCCTCTTTTTTTTTTTTCATAGTTGCAAATACGTGGTATTTTACCAGACTGGACACATTAAGATGACAAAATCATAGAAGGCAGAGATGTGCAGTAAGGTCCTAAACCATCCAAAGATAGGGCAGCTCCTGTGATAGGAGCCCTGGTGTTGGGGCAGATGTGGGACTGCTGCTGTTCAGAGAAGCAGTGGACAATTCTGAGCAGCAGTGAACCCAATTAGCTTTCTCAGTAGCTGTTTCACACCTGCAAGGTCTTTAAACCTGCATGGAATTAAACAGCTGTTTCCCAAATTAATTTGGGAAATCAGTTCTTCTTCTTTTTCTGTCTGGAGCCACTGCATGGTGGACACATCCTTCCCATACCATAACACAGCTAAAAGATTCAGGTAACAGCTCTGCCTCGGCAAGATGGAAAAGCACACTCTTCAAAATGAGATGGGCTGCCTTTGGACTCCTCCTTGCTAGCCTCTTCCCTCTCAGCAATGCCAGTATCAAACCCAAACCCAACCCAAATCCCTGGGCAGAGCAGTGGCTTCTTTTTTGTAATGCCCCCCCCTGCGGCTCAGGCCTTCCAGCTTTCACCTTTTACTCAAACCCAGATATTCAACGTGGCTACTCTAAGTACATCCTTCCCTCCCTCGTCTCTCCTTAAGATCTGCTGCCACCACTCTCCTGCTCACTTACAGTAAGACCATACTGAAGTCACTTACTTCAAACTTCTGTAGCGATATCCTGCTTTATCAAGTCATGTATTGACATTAATATTTCCAGAACACTACTTGTGCTGTCTGAGCCCCCATGTCTATGCTGATGGCTGTAGCATGGGAAGCTTTATTGGAAGATCCAAGTTCTCAGCTGATATAAACCCACCTTTGGCCAGCCTGATTTGCACTGGTTGCCAGTGCATGACAAGAAGCAGGTCTCATTCATGGTTAAAAAAAGAGGACAGCTTGCATCTATATGGTATCATGAGAAGCAAGGTCTAGAAAAAGCCCCAGCAGACACCCCAGTGCCCTTCTGCACCCTCCCATCACCAGAGAAAATGCTCCTGATCAGCTGTGAAGCCTGCACAAGGCAGCCTAGGCTCTAGTTGTTCACAAGGTCAGGTTGCTCTTGCATCGGAGGCTTCCCTTTTAGGATGGATCTGACATTGTCTATGCAGTGTTACTGGATGGGCCATGTAGCAGCAACTGGGTCCAGTATGTTGCATGCAGCATATCCTTGTTGCAGGGAGATGCGTGGGGAGGTACAGGCACTGGTTTTCCTCAAGTGTGGGCTCAGGACTGAACTGTGTGTGCAGTGTAGACCTACCTGGTGGTTTGGGATCTTGTAGGGTCCAACAGTCACAAAAGCTGGGGTAGGAAAACCCTGCTATGTGAATGCACGTATTACCATGAGGGAAAGCACTGAAGAACAGGGGAAAGAAAAGCCACGCTTAGTAATGCTCTCTCACACCCACCCAAATACCATGTGTCACGGGCAGGGCTAGATGGGACTAGAAGGAGACATGCCTGGTCAGGATGCTTCAAACCTCACCACCCGAGAAAAACAGGTACCAGGCTTTACTGCTAGAAATTGAGTGTTCCCAGGATGAGTACAGATGGAAACCCTTGGGAGAACCAATTCAATTCAAGGAAATGCTTCCAACTCATCAAAACAAGCTGGATACCTTTGCCTCACAGTGCCAAGGAGCAGAGTCCACAGAAAGGACACTTTTATCGCTCAGTATCAAGCTCTGCTCCTCCACTGCTCTAGATAACTGCACACCAAGACAACAGTTTAACAAATGGCTACAATATCCCTCCACCACAAAAGTGATAATTTGCAGGCTTTCCATGACCTCATATGAAGCTGAGCTGGCTAATGTGCATTAGGCTGGCTCTGGGGAGTTGACAAGCACGGCTTGACACAGTTGTAATTCAGCCTGCCAAATGGAATGAAGGCTAACAAAGATTTAAAACTTTAATTAAAAATCTTGAAGCAAGTGAACTGCTGGAGACAGCGGTAACTCCTTTGCAGGACTGTCAGTTTGGGATTTCTTTTGGTGGGGAACAGAGGTGCTGCGAGCAGGAAGGGGGATGGAGATATGCTCAGATTTATCTGCAAGTGTGTACCATATACTTTAAGATATTGAGGAATGGTTTTTATTAACTGCTATCATGAAGGGCAAGATAGTGAAGGAATCTGAAGGCACCACCATTACACAACTGATCTATGATGTCAATTCTGTTGCACAAGCCTGCATAAATCAGAAATAAACACAACCAACATGAAATGCCCGTCTTCTGGTTGTTCTTTTCTGATATAAACTGCTTTAGGCTGGGCAAAAGATAAGAACAAAGAGAAAAAACGGCCTTTTTCTCAGATGAATGTGCTTGCATGTCATCTACCCCACTAAACTGATAGTAATTTATGATGATATGAATACTGCGGGAAGTATCAAACGAAAAAAATCTTGGAAAACATGAAGGGACAGTTTGAATGTCCATTTTCAGGAGCAGAGTATTCCAAACTAAAGCTGCTATATGTGTTCATTATGTCTTTAAAATCAACCTCTGAACCATGTAGCAATACTACCAGTGAGTCCTCCCTCCCCTCTTACAAAAGGTGAAGCAACTGTGGTTAGATGCCAGCAATAAGGAGGGTGTTAGTAGGTTAGATACATATGCTGAGTTTATATAAAGGCCCGTGTTTTATTTTGCTAGGCTAAATAGTTAATTTCGATCCCTGGTACCGTATTTGTGTTGGGGCAGGTTTTTACTGCAGTTGCAGAACAAGCAGTGGTAGTTAAATCAACAAAGGCAAATAGAGTTTTAAAAGCAACACAGCTTTCAAGGGTTCACACAGAGAGTGAAAAGCAGTCTTTTGCTCTAGACCTCACCTAGCTCTAATGCCAGAGTAGGCAGTAGATGCAGAGTGGCACCTTCAGAGGAGCACTCTTCTGCAAGGCCACAGCCAACAGCGCTGCCGAGTGCCACAGGGACCAGTCTCCGCTAAAAGTTGTTTGCTACTCTTATCTCTGCAGGGCATCACACGTGCTGTTATTGCTCATAAACCCGGAATTTACCTATTTGAACATTCTTCTGAATATTCTTTCTTTGCTTGCCCTAACCAAGAGCCTTCTGCAAGTAATAATGAACAAAAGAATCCCTTCAAGTGTTGGTTAATCTAGAAGTCTAGTTACACTACTCTGACAGACAAAGGAGTTTTGTCCTCCAAGATTACACTTTTCGTTTGAGATAATGTTTTGCACGTTTCTCTGAGGCACTTCATATGTTTAACATCTATTTATTGACTTATGCTCACGTTTCCCTGGGAGCTCCTCAAGGACATACCATTCTCCTATAGATGAAGTCACTGAGTTTCAAAGAGATGAAGACTCAGATTTTGAAAAGCACGAAAAATGTTGAGCACTTTGTTCTTTCACCACCTGATACATGAAAGCATGGACACCAGCCTCCATGCGATGAATCTGCATTAGCTGCAAATGCCAGGTGCTGCTGGAAGTCAGCTCCCAGTGGCAAATAAACTTGTAATAGAGAATCGATCCATTGGAATTGTGTTTTCAAGGGGAAATGTCCTACTGAAAGTGCGTGGCCAGCAAATGCTTGAGCATGGCGGAGGCAGAAGGAAGGTTATCCTGGGTTGATTGTGATGTTCCAGACCATTCCAAGCTTTTTCCCAAATAATGATCTAACTAGAATGACCGGTCATCAGAGCTCTGCTGTGATCTTTCCCTTTACTCTGTCAGATGATAAAATAGGACAAGGAGTTCTTTGTTTACAAAGCACTATTGCTGAGGCAATTACATGTGGAGTAAGTGTTCCAGTATTGCTGTTGCACACATTTCCTGTAGTTTTAGAGCAGTTATCTCTGAAAACATCTTCTGTCCCTCTGCATAGCAGATGAATACTGCATTCGAGCCTTCCTTCACGCTACAAGTCCATGGATGTATGCATAAATAAGATGTGATTTTACAACCCATCAGCCAGACTCCCTGGTGTTGTCCTAATTGGGAATATTTTGCATAGTATGTGTGATGATGTCCAAGCAGTTCCCCTGTCCTGCCCTTTTTACCCATGTGGTCTGTCATGCTGACTGAAAAAGTTGTATGGGCAATAGCTTGAATCCCTTGGTAAACTCTCAATGTCAAGAGACATCAAAATGCTCACCCCTGTTCATCAGCAAGTCCTAACTAAGTATATTGAGCAAGGCTAGAGGACTGCTAAAATAAATCCGTACAGTGGCCTATTCAGCTGCAGTTAGGAACTTACATGTATTTTGCAGGAGGAATTTGTTTAAGGTATGCTCTTATCTAAGGGTATTTGTAGAGCCTTAAGAGATGACATATGATATATTTTTAAAAGATCCCTGATATTATATGAACCCTTGAGATACGGTAATCTGTGAATTTATTCAGATTTGTAGCTCAGCATAAAGCTGTCTGGTTTCTGGACAGCCCTTTTGATTTACCATCCTGTGGTGAAATCACTGCAGGAATTTGGAAAAGATCCAATTCTATTTGTTTAAAGTCCCGATCATGTGGCTTTGGCGTTCCTAACGTATCCAGCAATCATTTGCTTTTAATTACCGTTCATTTCAACCACATAAGTAATGAATGTGGCTACCACATCCAACTTGCAGGTTGTATAAACTCTTGAGCTGGGTGGAACTTTCTTCTATATAGAGGCTTAACCATAAATTTAACTCAAAATGTGAATCCTCTTAACTTATTTTAGGCAGGCCTTTATAAGTTTAAAATAAAAATAAATAAAAAGGAAATGAAAAAGCCTTAAATGAAAGATTGCACACAATACACCTGATTCACTTCAGAAGCAATTTCCTGGCCTCCCTAACCTCTTGGTATGACTGTAGAAACCTTAAAAAAACAAGTTGATTTAACATTTCTATTTATTCATGGTGTCCAGTTTCCAGAGGAGTCTGTGACTTGTAGTTTTAAACTCAGTTTAGCATTTAAACTCATTTTCAGCTGGGTCCCAGTGGAGCAACAATTAGAAAAGGAAAAGAGTTCAAAGAAGAAGGGTTATAACCTTTCAACGGTATGTTTGCCTGGACCTTTAAAAAAAACCCATCTCTGTTACTATTCTTCCTACATTTGGCAAACATGAGGTCAGACAGCCGGGTTGAGAACCTGTTGATGTAGAGACCTTCATGGTCGGATACAAACCAACACCCAGGAGTCTTTCATGGCAGCTGAGGCAAAGGTTCATTTTTCAGGGGTAAGTTTCTTTATGCTGTGCTGAAAGCCTAGTATCAGCAGGCCTACCTCCTCTTGATAAAAAAGAAATCTCACATCAAATCTGAGCAAGAGGAACCTACCAAAAACCACAAAAAGAAGCTGCGCTGTTGCACACTTAAAACTTGCGTTAAACCTATGCATCTTTTCCTGTTGAAGGCTCTAGCTGAGACTGGTGTCCCGGAAATCCAGACGCTGTATATATGCATTGAGGGAGCCAAGCAGACCATGCAGGCAATGGTTGGAGGAGGAACAGAGGTAATGTAACTTGTCAGAAGTCGTAACTGGCCAAACTGAGAGTTGAGCAGTGGCCTGCAAGTCAGGACCTGGGGCCCCCATTTATCAAACTGCAGTGGTTTCATCACAAAGAGCTGGAATGTGTACATATTTTCATGTACTCAAAGTTAACCTTTGCTTTCTATACTAACAGCGCTTTCTGTAGCCATTAGTACTGTTACGAATGGGCTTCCAGAGTCATAAATTCAGCCTCAAGATTCAGCCTTTGACAAGACCTGGCTACCAAGAATCGTCTTTGGTATTCATTGGTATTCATTTGGTATTCATGAATACAAACGGATAGCTGATCGGCTTGTTCTCCACCACTTCTTGTAAATATATGATGGGGAAACTTCCCTTGAGATCCACACAGCAGGCTTTTTACTATTGGAGCACATGGGTACCGCTGGGCAGGAACTGCCTGTCTGGACATGTGGGACTGAGGGATAATGGCATGCAGAGTGACTCAGGCAGGCAGGCTGAGGCTGCTCTTATTTTCCACATAGAGATGTCACCCACTCAGGTCAGAATGGATCAAATTATGCCTGAAATAATGAGCTTTGTGAACGTAACTGAGAGGTTCCGTGCTCTCACAGTTTATCTAGCTAACCTGGCTCAAGAAACAGACCTCTTTTAAAAGACTCAATCCCTTAAATTTCAGCACTATATTTTAGATGCATTATAGTTTAGAGGGCAAAACTGGTGCTACAGTAGCAGAAGAAAACAGGCAGGAAAGTTGTTATCAATGTGTCCTAAAAATTACAGCATACCTGGACAAATCTCTTACTTTCATAAAACCGGCTGATAGTACCCTTGATCATTCTGACTGTAATAAACTTACTACAAAGTGGAAGTGTAAACATTTCTGATGTTATCTATCAGTTCATAGTAAGACAACTAGATAAGACAACTAGATTTGACCAGAAAAAATAATCAGCTAGGGTGAATTAAATCAAGATTTTGTCTCTGTTTCATGTGGTCAGAAAAAGATCTACAATATTTTCTACAGGTACGACATATGTCTAGTGCCAGGTAGTCTGTACCTACAGATACCTGCAAGGAAGAGATTTAGGAAAGAACTCTCACTCCCAAATAAGCAAAGACATAGTCAAAGTGCTTGCCTGAATTAATTGAAGAAAAGAAAAATTTTGACGAGGAACACGCTGTGGTTCATGTGCTGCTGCTGCAACTCCATTTTGGGAAATGTGTTTAAAAAGAAAACTCAAATTTGTCCTTGATCACTTGAAGAGAGCATAAGAACAACAGAAATGACAACAGCTTTCATGCAGACACAGAGGTGACCATGGATTAAAATTATCCCTAGGCGAGGCTATTAAAATGATTAAAAGCAGATCACATCAAGTCCAGAACTATTGAAATCTGATGTTCAAAGGAGGCAGACACAACCCAGGGCAGACGGCTTTGAATGGAAAGGAAAGCCAAGGCTTTCTCATCAAAACTCTCCCCTCCCCTGTTGTGTTTCCTGCTATTGCTGATAAGCTGTAGCTGATTTTTGAATCGTTTGTGATGAGGTGATTAAAAATGGTGATAACCCATTAGCTGGAAGTGATGCTGCGGCAGCACCCAGCTGGAGCACACCAATGGCAGCGGCACCCAGCAATGTGGTTCCAATCGCCGTCTGCCTTTGAAATGTCACCAGGAAAGATCTATAGACAGCCCTCCTGCTAGAGGCCAACAGTGTCTGCTCTTCCTGTTTGATTTTTATTTAGCTTACTATGGGTCGATCAGCTCCCAGTGAAGGTGGGGGCACTTTGAGGCCCCTTTAACAACCGAATTATCAAATGGAATTAGAGACCCATTTGAAATTCACCTGTTTTTCATTTTATTAATGTGTGTGCCTGCATCTGGATCCATGACCTGTACAGCCCATCAGTTTTTCCCCTTTATGCTGCTCCTTTCATGTGCCTACCTTCTAATTTCCTCTTTTTCTCTTCAGGTTATGGATCACACAACTTCAATATGCTGATACAGTTTGATTGCCTCACTTCCTGACACTCCTGCAGCTATACAAGCATCCACTGATGCTTGTTTCTCTTCTCCTTTCTCAAGTCCTGTATGAAGATTTCTTCTCAGCTGCTAGCTTACAGCCATGGTCTCAGCCAACCACTCCCACCTCTGCATACGAGCCTTTGATTCCATCTTCAGAGTGGCCTCTACTGACTTTAGTTCATCAGGCTACTTTTTTTGTGTATCTGATGCAGTCACATAAACCACAGCTAAATGGTCCCCCATAAAATACATTCTGTGATTTTTTTGTTAATTGGCTGCATCATCTGTAAGACTGCAGTTATATATAGGCTTGTATGAGAAGCACATCTACATTTTAGGTTACGCTAATGCACTGACTCAGAGGAGCTGAATAACATGGGCTTTGTCACTAGTATCCTAAAAAGAGGGCACATATACACACACGTACCTTGGCATTTTGAAGAGGAGGTTGGTAACTAGAGGGCCGATAGTACCTCCTCTGAGTAGCATCAGTATGAACATCTCCAAGAAATAGCTCCTCCACAAGGTGGTCTAAATTGTGGTGCAGGTACTGCTTCTCCACGCGGATCAGCTGGAGTTCATGCATGGCAAAATTCAGAGCTTTGGTGCATTCACAGCCATTCTCTTCTCTCAGCAAATCATAGCTCACATCCTGCTCCCAGGGACTATCTTCTGGTATAAATCCAGGACACGTATGGTTCACCAACTCACTTAATTTTTTGGCTACTGCTTCGTTGTGGCATATGATCTGTATGCTGCGTAGCTGATAATCAGCTTCCGTACCCCCTCGGATGATCCAGGATGCTTGTCGGAGACGTATTTTGCCACGTATAACTAATGTGTAGATAGGGTTTGTGCAGCGATTGCCACCGTAATAAAACTGGTAGGCCTTAAATGTATTATTGTGGTAGAACCTGTAAGATCTTGTGATGAACTCTGGGCCTGCTCTAACTTCGCAGCTGTGGGAAGACACAAAATGGTGAAAACAAAATTTTAGCAAGGTGGCACATCATGTGCACTACAGATTACAAGACTGAGCAAACCTGTATAGGTCCACAGAGACACCTGGGACTAATGTCCCTCTGGCAGGAATGGGGATTAAGTAGGAACTAGGCATCTGTGGGCTGCCAATGATTTCATCTGCTGTAACACTGTTATTAATATACTGCTTTACGGTGATCATAGCTAGGGGTTTCATCTTTGTAGGTTTAAATACCTTGAGTAATGTTTTGCTTTTATTTTTGTCTGGGACCACCATGTGACTCAATTCTTCCCTGAAAAAAAGTAGCAGCTTATTAAACATCCATTCTTCTCTTTTGCACAGTAGGTTGGCAAAAGGGCTGATAACATCAGAAAGTGAAATGCCAAACATCCACAGAACAAGTACAAAGAGCTGGCTTGTTGCTGCTGTAGAAGCTCTACTAGCGAAGTTCCTCCAGCTCTGGTCTACACAGGACTTGCTGAATTGTGCCCTCAGCTTTTCCACTCAAAATTTCGACAGGGGTGGCAGCTAATACAATCTTCTGACTGTTAATGCAGAACTTCTATTTGGCTTGAATTTGGACCACGCATTATTCAGGTTTTGTGGTGGGCTGTTTCTACCCTCTCCATTTTTTTTTTTCCCCTGAAGGTGTAAATGGCCGTTAAATTCCACTTCCTGTAGAAAGCCCTTCTGTGCCTTCAAACTTTTCCCCCTTTTCACATCCACACAGGTTAGCATAAATACACTGTTTTCTGTTAAAAACCCCAGTCTTTCCTACTACAAGCCACTTCAAGTAAGCATGTGAATATTGCCTGCTGAGATACAGGAAGCAAAACAGCTCTCTGAATTATAAGTCATCATGTATAGGGAGTAACAGAACAGGTGAAATACAGCTTATTTTCTTTTGCTAGTAAAACCTGTGCTAGACACATGCTCTGAAAACAAGGACCCATTCAATGGACCTAATGCACGTAGTCAAAGATAATACAATGTTATGTTTTAATAAGCATCCATTCTGGCAACTTGTTGGGCTCCTTCCTATTCAAAGAGAGATTTAAAGATATTTCACAGCATGCTCTTCAAATGCCAGACTATAAATTGGTTCATCAAGACAGTTTTATAGCATCCTAGGCTAGTGTACATAATGCCACTCCTCCTTTCATGCATAAATATATAGAAAGCCTCTGGAATTCAGAGCATCAACATGTTAAAGAAAATACTCCCCCTAATGCTTAAAGTGGTAATATTCATCCTTCCTTCTCTGCTTCCTTCCCCTCTTCTCTTCCACTTATATCAAGCAAGTGTCTTGTTTTAGCTTTCCTTACCCAGTAGAGACCCAGTGTCCCTCAATATTGGGAGGCATCTGCACAGTGATCCGGGCTCCATTGTGAAGGTGTTTCAGCATATGATGACACTGTGACTCCTTGAAAGCCCTCCACGCACTCTTCTCCAAGGACCGAGGGTGGGACCTGCTGTCTGCATGAAGAAGAGCAGAACCTTCTCCCAGCCCTGTGAAAGAAAGTATAAATTATCATGAGACACTGCTGAGAAGGCCTTCAACATGATAAAGCAGGTTGTGAACATCATGTGTTGAGTGACGCTTGTTTGCATTCTGTGTCTTGGAAAGTACTGTTTGCATTTCTTTTATCATCTAAAAAAAAAAAAATTCCTTGGGAAGCTCTCCCTCTCTGTCAGCCCACTAAAAATCCACTAAAGAAATTTGCTTTAAGAGAAACACAGGGGAAAAGAGCTTTAACAGAAGTGTTGCGTTTCCACACCCAGGAGACGTGGCTTTGAGCCTGAATTGTACAGACACCTCTGTAACCTCTGGTTGGGACAATCAAAAACCTGGACCTTGAAACTTTCAGAAAGTTTCATCCAGATCCAGACATACACTTTGCAGTTTCAGCCCACCTCTAATTTGAACGTGTCTATAATAAACTTGCAAATAAAGACTACTCTTTAAAGCCAAGGCCAGACACTAAAAGCAAAGCCTCTGCACGCAGGAAGCCTCTGTAATGACTGAGGTGGTCAGTCATCTGCTGATGACCAGATTCTGCTATTTTTTGTTTTAAAGGCGAAAAGGAATTTCAAAAGCTGATTATATCTCCAGCACACAGTCATTTTGGTTTCTAGTAATGTATACATACAAAACTCACCAGCGCTCTCTCTTCACAGTATTAATTGAACAAAATGAATATCTAGCCTCAGAAGGAATGAGTCTTTACTCTTTTAGGCACAGCCTTCTCTTAGATATGTTGGAAAACACGGATCAAAAGAAAAACACACGTCCAGAGGTTAAAAGGTGACAAACATGAACCTTACATAATGGGTTGAAAACTGTATTACATTGCCAGAAGGAATTTAAGAACCAGCAGGATAGAAAATGAATACAGGGTGAAGTGAAGGGGCTGGTTGTGTGCCGGGGAAGTCAGGGCAGCCGTCCTGGGAGAGGGAAGTATTCCTAACACATGCTCCCAGGGGCAGGGTCTGGGATTCACCCCGTCTTTTCTGGTTCCTTCTTGGCTGAAGCAGCTTAGGAACTGGTCTGTTGGGAATCACCATGCATGACACAACCCTACACTGTGCTGAGCTGCTTAACACAGGATCCTACGCTTTATTCCCCAGTCCCCATCTAATACTTAGGCACATGCTTGGGCAGCACACAGCATCGCTACAGAAACTACAAGAAAGTCAGTATTATTTATTTTTAGTAGACACTGTTTCAAACATTTGCCATTTCCTATTGCAAAAAAGAGAATGGCATTGGTGATTCATTATGTTGGCTAGATCTTCCGGAAGAAACTTGGGTAACACCTGGGAAAATGGCATTGCTAAAAATATAAATACATGTCAACCATTTAAAAATATCAATTCCTAAGCTAAACAAAGGCAAGGGCTTATCTGTTAGGCAGGATAAAGAATGATCAGAAAGAATACAATAAATACCTAAATGTAAGCAGTGCTTACTATTGAATGATCTCAAGATTTAATGAGATCAGTGAATACAACCTCACAAAGTCTTTACTGGAAAATCTGGTAGCTTTGTTGCATGGTACATACAATTCTTGCATGTGAATGAGAATTTACAGCTTTACTTTCTAAAGGGTAATAAATACTAGAGATGCTTTGATATTTGAGCATGCCATCTGAGATGCCGTTAAAAGAGCCTGATTTTCAGGAGGTCAGTACTTCTCCATTTCTGGAAGTCAAGGCTTCTCAGCTACTTCTACATTGCTGAGCAGAGTCACTCATGTTACAGCCAAACAAGTTCTGTTCCGCAGCCAGAAACATTATTGCTTGGGAAATGGTATGGCCATGGCAGGGTGAAGCTGTTGTGGTGATACCATTTCTCAGACTGAGCTATGTCTTTGGAGAAGCAGGATTTTACTAGATAGGGTCAGTGCTTCATGTACGCAGAGGTACAACCTCCTGTGCTGAAGGCAGCATCCCTGCACAGCAGCGCTGTGCCATGCTGTGTCTTTCCTGGAGTACTCGACACTCTCAAAAACTTGGGCTTATTTGGTTTATCTGAAGCGTTGTGGGTATGGGGTGGGTATCACAAGTCTTCACACCACCAGGAGAACCAGTTCAGCCAGGTACTGGTGAGCTTACCAGTGTACGTATTTTTGTAGTTACGAATCACAGCTAGTGACTGAGAGCTTTTCTTCACACACTCAAAAAGCCCACACTACTTCAGCACCTCATTCTGAAACGGAGTTAGCACTCCTGTCCATGGGGTAGAGCATCTTTTAGGTCAGAAGAGACACCTCCTGCAAGGTACCTGGCAGAGGCTGTAGCCATTATAGAATGGGTTAGGTTGGAAAAGACCTTTAAGATCATCAAGTCCAACTACTAAATGATGTCCCTAAGTGCCACATCTACATATCTTTTAAATACTTCCAGGGATGGTGACTCCACTACTCCCCAGAGCTACTAATTTTAAATACAGCTGACAGGATGTCTCTTGCAGACAAATTATCTCACAATGAAAAAATCTTTGAAAATTTACATTTCCAGTTGAAGTTGTTAAGCATTTGAAATCTGCCATTAAGAAGAGGCTTTGAAATGGTTCAAGTGGCTATTTTCAAGGCATATTTATTATACCACTTGCTTTTAAGCAGTTGTATTTTGCTTAGCTCATGTCATATGATTCATGAATGCAGACACACTTAAAAATGCATGATTTATTTATTTGAATGTACTTGGGCATTTCATTTCTCCAAGCAAAAATCCTTCTGTGGGAGGATACCATCTTGGATATGCACATATCAAAGGAGAAAATGCAGTAACCACATTATACATTCCCAATTATTCCCTGGGGGAAGTAATGAAAAGAAGGGTTTTTTGAAAAGGATTCAAACTTTATGTGGTATTATACAGTGTCTTTTCTTTGATATAGCTCTAAAGCAATTGGGTCCCAGCTCTCCCTGTCACATGTGTGTAATTCTGTCTGCAACTTGCAAATGAAAGTGGGCAGAAGGGCAGAAGGGAGATTTGCCTTGACAGCCCCAGAGATCAGTACCTGTGAAGACAGTATTTGTTTGGGACTCTATCCGTCCAACTGAGACAAATGAAGACAAGAACAAGTTTAGGTAATCAAGACAGGCATGAGAACATAAGGAAGGCTGCTGACAGAAAAAGGGATGTAGAAAATATATACCTACTAGGCAACATGAACAAATAGGACATGAATATCAGAATATGAATTATGGCATAAAATTAAAAGACAGCAATGGGACCTTTACCTACATTTGTGTTGCTGGGGCAAAGAAATAATTTAGCTCAGACTTCTTTCTTACCAAGTAATCATTTCAATGCTTTTGAATTTACTGATGTATTAATGTACATATGACTACCATACAAAGGAGCCATAACTTCCTCTTATACCATCTGAAGATCAAATACCAAGACTGTTGATACATTTCCCACACACGTCAGTAAATTGAACACTGTCTTCCTGTGCTTTTCCTAGCAGTGGGTGCTCAAGGACAGTGCAGTGTCCCCCCGCTCCATCCTTGGCAGTGCACAGTGAGGTGTTCTGCAAAACTGAGGTCTTGCAGGGATGATGCCTCTAATTCTAAAAGATCCATTTGGCCATGTTAAATTCGGAAGGCTCAAGGTTAAAATGTGCTTTCACGAAACTGGGAAAAGAATTTCATGGCTCTTTTAAAACCCGCTTTGGAGCCTAGATGCAGTTACAACATAGTTGGAGCCACTACTTTCATTCAAAGAGTTCCAAGTCTTCTATTCTCTACAGCACAGACAGATGGTAGGTTTCAGTACCTCCATAACACGCCATGTAAGTATCTCAGGCTCAGCGGAGTAACTCGGGTCTCTCCAGCTGACTGCCTTTCAAATTTTTGTGTTATTAAGGAATCTTACCCACTTGTTAAGAAAAAAAAAAAATAAAAAATCCACCACGTTACTACTGAAAAGTGTGGCAGACTTCAAACAAAAAACAACCTTTGTACAAGGCTCAAACTCTGTGAAGCCTCTGGTTGGCTTTCACTTTAGCTACACCACAACCAGAGGTCATAAGATTGTATCACCCACCACATGTTGGCAGTTTACGTAAAGAAGCAAGCCCCAAAGGAAAACTCCAGAATCCATCAGAAATGCCCGCTAGAAAAACAAAGCAAAAGAAATGCTTTTTCTGATGAGTTGATATCCAGCTTCTCTTTCATAATCAAGCCCTAGCAGTGTAGATCACAGCTTTAGAACCAAACGAATTGAAAACAGTAAAAGGGGTGCTATGGCTAGCAGGGGATCCCAGCCCAGAACCTCACAGATCACACTTTACAGGGGCAGATGCAACATCCATCTGAGTGGGAAAGTGGCGGTCTCCACAGCTGCCACTCCAGTAAGACATGGATAGGAGCATGCACTACATCAGATAAGATATTCAGGCTCTCAGGTTCACCTATAAACCTGTATCTGATGTGGGAATTCACCTATAAACCTGTATCTGATGTGGGAATTCACCTATAAACCTGTATCTGATGTGGGAACAACCATTCGAGATAAAAATAATTGTTAAGGGAAGATAGGTTACTTTCAAATTCGTCAAAGATTTCTGCACATAGCTGGGAGTGAAATTACAATCTTGAAAGGGCAATCTGTTGGCAGCCCGTTACCTAAAACATGTTTCAAAACCGGCTATGACAAAGATCTCTGCCAACATTTCTGCGAAAAACTGCAAGATGTTGGAATAAATGTTTTGGTTTTCTGAAAAATAGTATGCAAATAATGTACAATTGCAACACGGATAATGATAAGTAGAGTTGTGCTTGAACACAAATTCTTTTAGTTCCTGCCTAAACTTCCTGGCCAAATTCTGTTTTGTGACAGATTGCAAAAGTATAATGCAAATAAACTGTTTAATCAGTTTAATGAACAGCTCTACCAGAATGTAAACCATGACTTCCACCATGTCCAAGTGTAGTGCTTCAAACCAGACTCCAAGCTGTTACGTGATCAGCAGGTTCACCCTTTGCTAAATGGGAGAATAAATGTTACCTGAAAATGGGGTTCAAACCTTTTATTTAGATTAGGATTGCTCAGCAGAAACCACTTCATGTTTTCTTTCACTTGTGGCAATGTAAATCCAGAAGCACACAATTTTATTACAAATTAAAACAAGCTCGAGTGATAGTACAAGTTCAAACTATGTGATGGCTTCATCTCTGATAGAAACATTTTAACATTCGTGCTTTATTTCTGCAGCAAACTCTTCAAGTTAGAACTTGTTTGAAACTTAAAAAACCTTGCAACAGATAATGAATAACTGGCTGGATTAAGTTTATAGTTTTCCTTATCTGGGCAGCTGCCCTGCACAATTAAATAAATAGATATTTGGATTACTCTCTGTCCTGATGTGGGACAGCGTTAGATAATGCCTGTGACAGACTTTTAGCTTCAGCACAAATTTACATAATTGCTATGGAGAATATCATGTCCTGTTTCCAAGCCTCAGTCTGTGTTTACCAGTGTTTTCCCTGCACTTGAAACTTCAAAGAGTTCTCGCAGGACTGGAACCTAAATTAGCTATTGCAAACAAAAGGGTCGGGAAAGGAAAGCTAAGTTTTATGGCCATGGAAGCAGACGGGACAATGATTTCCTTTCACATGTACCTGTTGCTTTTCTTGGGCATACAGAGTTTACAGGTACAGCTTTCAAGGAGACTCCAATGTTTCAGAGTGTTGAAGATCCTGAAGAGAGATCTAAAGTATATTTAGATGGAACAGCTAAAAAGCATCTCCTCCAAGGCTGACAGGCCCACCATTGAGGTTCTCTGCTATCTTACAGCTCAGTCTTTACTTAGTGACCCATCTTGGAAGAGGTCAAAGAACTAAAAGCCAAGCAGCTACACAGCCATAACCTCTGCTAAATTGAAGTTTGTCTCCTAATTGGGATGACTACTGCTACGTGTGGAGGGTGAAACGCCATTGCCTGGAGCGTGGGCTTCCTTATGACACCCCAAAGGGTTAAAACCCACCTCCCTTCAGGGCGCTAGGAACTCTGCCACTGGCACGAACGGGTGCAGCACTGGGCTCTAAGCACAGTTCAATATTGGCGGTAGTTTGGTCTTGCCCTCTTTGGAGGAAACATCTGCTCTCTGTCAGAGACATCTGCTGCACAGCCTGAAGACCTCTGCCCTGTCCTCCACCCACACCTTGGCACTGGCATTTATTCAGGTGGAATAGCCCCCAGCACAGATGGGATTTGTGTCTGCATAAAGACAATTGTAAACGATCTTCCTGCATATAATCCCATCAGTAATAAAGTACTAGCCTTGCCTTGAATAGCTGAAAATATTTGCCTTCAGCATGGTTGAGGCTAGTTTTGGGCCTCATTGCTTGTCAGCCTACCTCATACGGATGTCACATAGAGAGCAAAAATCGCCCTCACTATCCATGAAACCTATATCGTACCACACTTAGCCCACAGTCGAACGACAGAGATGAGTGAAATTAAACGTACACTGACACAATTGTGAATAAGATTGAGCCCATCTTCTAACTCTCCCTGCAAACTCCACAAGACTTACACTAAGCAATGTGTCCTCCCCTCTTTTTATTGTCTTCCAAATTTCCAAATGCAGTATTTTCTAAGGGAACAGACCACATATGCCTCTAGCATGAAGCAGAATATTTGCCCATTTTATGGTTAACAGATATTTATATCTTCCAATACTTTTACTTACTATTGTCCTGAACGGATTTTGAAATAAAGCACTCATGTAACTAATTTAAGCAATATTGCCAGAGAACTTTTAAAGCATAAACAGTTTTTCTCTGAAAAGCCTAGCAGTCCTGTCTTTATTATCTTTATTCGTACTATTTCCATTATCAACAAACTGTTTTAAAGTTTCCAATTCATTACTCTAACAGTAATGTAATCAGAAATACCCTAAAGTTTCTTCTGAGCATCTGTATTTGTAAAAAACTTACATTTGCAAGTGAAATTAGCCAAATTTGTTTTGAATCCACTTGACCATAGCCTCTATTAATCACTTTTTCTGGAGCTGAATGATCTTAGCATTTGACATCTGAAACTTCTGTGGCTTTTTGTTTAAGCAAAGAAAACAGTGATAATGGACAACTTCCAGCTGCAAACCCTTTTTTTTCTTTTTTTGACACTGTACAGGTTTTATTTTGATTACTGAAGACAAGTTTTTCCAAATTTCAATTCAGTGATGCTAAAGTAGGCATTTCTCCACATAATAAAAGCTGAAGCTTTAGCCTTACAGGACATTTTAACTTGTGTTATAAAGCTTTAAGCCGTAAAAATCCTCAACCACCCACACACACTCGCTCACTTTTAACCCTTAAATTGCCATGTGCAATAGAAATGCAAAAGAAAACATTGTGTGCTGTAAAGAGGCTTAACACTGCGATCCCCTGGGACTGCTGGTTATTCTTACATATTCAGGCTAGCCACTGACTAGAAGTATGAATAGAAGTATGTTCCTAGTGACTCCATAGCACAAAGGGAAAAGCTCTAGGCCAAGTTAAAGCTAATGGGGTAAATACATTTAGACAAGCTAGATTTCAATGCATTATATGCCACTGATGTCATTTTCAAGTTTGTAAGAGGGCAGTAGTTTCCCGCCGTCGGAAGCTCGGATCCAAACTGCACTACTGAGGTGCTTGTCTTTATACACAAGGTGCTGAGTTCTTTCTACATAAACTTAAGTTTATGTTATTTGGTGAAATGCAACTGCAGATGGAAGAAATAGATGATTTTCCTCCTTCATCCTCTTTTGGCAGCTGCTGTTTTGATCTGATCACTGGCCCTGATTTGTTTCCTGCTCCAGCCAGGGTTCAGCTCTGCTCTGTAATTCCAAGCAGATGAGCTGGGGAGTCCAACCCTGTAATTACACCTCCTCTCCTTACCCTCTAACTTCAAACCTCCCATTTCGACTTTTACATCTCAGATCACAGAGTTTTAAAGAACACCTCTGGCGTCCTGGCAGGTCTGGCTCAGCTACACACGTTTCTGTGCTCTCCGGATTTCACGGCTGAGCTGTGAGACCAGTATAAAACCACCTCCTGGGGACACAGGGTCTCCTGCTCTTTCTTTCTCAAAACAAAATACACAATCAGAAGCCCATGCTCTTTATTATTTATTAAATACCATCTGTATGCTTAGCACTTGTACAAACACAGGGAGAGACAATCCCTGCTTCACAAAACCAACCCCAGGAATTGCTCTGAAATCCTTTCCCCAGCTCACAGATCTCACACTGAATCCATGTAGATCACTTGCATTGTAACAGTTATTAAAAAAAGAGGTTTATGAGTTAGCTTGAGGTCCTAAGAAATTATAACTGAAGAAGGCTGGATGCTACAAAGTGCTTCAGAATTAGGAACACTCTTCGAAATGATGCTGTAACTGAGTAGACTGACACACTTTCAGAACAATGTCGTGCCCAGAGTTTTCAAATCTGGCTGCCAAATGTTAGGCATATGTAAGCAGCTCATTAAATAGCCTCCTTTTCAGAAGTTCTCGACGGGCACTGGCTTTCTGGAAAGATGGGTTATCTGTGTAGAGTGCCTAAATACGGATTTACAAGCAGAACTTGTAAGTTTAAGTTCAAACACGCTGGCTTTTCTCACTAAAATTTTGCCTACTGTGGAGTTTCAGTGAAATGTCAGTCTAGGGCTAAGCTGAAAGTCACAGCAGGACTGGGCATAATGACACCCAGAATCTCTGTGCTCTTCAGCAAAACGTGTGTAGTTGGGGACACGACCCGGTGCCGGCATACCCTGCGCCAAAGGCTTCCCAGCTAACACCTCCATGGCAAACCCCTCTTCCCCTCCCGCAGGTGAAACGCGGTCCCGCGGGATGTCTCGCCCAGGCTCCCCGGCCTTCGTCAGAGCAGCCCCTCGCCGGAGGTGGGTAAAACATCTCTGTGTGCGGTGCCCGGACCAGCTGCTCCGTCCAAGCAGCTGCAAGAGTGCAACGTAACTCCGCCGACCCAAACTGCGGAGCGGGGCGCTTCCTGCGTGATTTCCCCCACCCCGGCTGGGTGTCGCTCCGCGCCGCACCCCCACGATGTGCGAAGAGGTACCGACAACGAAGTGGATCAGGGAGAACGAACCGGTCTCTGGCCGCTTCGGCATCCATAGAGACCTTTCCTCCTCCCGAGCAAACGGGACCCAGCTCCCGCAGCCACGTCGGGCGAGAGCACACATCCGCGACCCTCTGCCTCCCGCAACTCGGCCGGTTCTCCGGGCGCACAGCGCGTAGTCCCCGGGCTCCGGCCCGCACTCACCGTGCAGCAGCAGGGCTGGGAACAGGTATCTCATCAGGCTCCTGTACAGGGCGGACATCTCCCCGCCGCGCCGCGACCCTTCCCAGCTCCTTCGCCCCAGATGCCGCTTCCCGCCGCGCCGCCCGCGCCTCAGCGCCGCCGCGGGCAGCCCACGGCCCGGCGCTGGGGGGCAGGCGGCTGGCGGGGCCCGCACCGCCGGGCACCCTCCGGGGCCGGGGACCGCCGCTCCCGCTCCTTAAGGCTCCCGCCCTGCGCACCGCTCCAACAGCGCTCCGGCTCAGCCGCCGCTCGGTGCCGAGGATACCCCACCACCGCCCCTGCCTCCCTCGCCGTCTCCACGCAGCGCAGCGGCAGCTCCGCTTCATATTTCCCCTTCCAGCAGGAGGAGGAGGAGGGGTCGGGAGGTTGGGACTCCTCCCGGGGCGGGGAGGGGGGCGGTCCCGCCGGACACCGCTCCCACGGCGGAGGAATGGGACCCCGCGGGGGCTTGATAGTGGGGGAAGGCCGTGTGGTGAGATGGGGCGGCGGGGAGGATGTGCCAGAGGGGGCTGGAGGAGGTGTTTGAGGGCGTGCGGGGCCATGGAGCCGTCCTCAGGTGCGGGGACAGCGCCCGAGCAGGGCTGGAAATGCGGGTGCCCGAATCGCGCTGCCCTGCGGGCAGGTGCTCGCCGCTGAGGCCGTGAGCTGGGGAGGAGGAAAGCTGGAGTGCGTCCTTGCCTCGAAAAGAAACCTCGGTGTGGTTATGGTTTCCACCTCAGTCAGGCGTTTTAGAAGATAAAAGTAAACGCCAAGGTTCCCTCTTCGGTGCTGCACCCTCCTGAACGCTTCTTCGCGTGTCTGGTATTGATTAGTTTTGCTTTTTAGTCTTGTCTTAGGACCTGATCATGCAAACACGCGTGGACTTCACGTTGTACATGTGAGTGACTCATGCCTCAATTTAAGCACGAGGCTTTCGCCTGTGGTGTCCTCTGGACATCATGTTTTCTAGTGTGTGCTTGGACTCCTGGGCTCAGGTGGAAGGCCTCATGACTAAAAATGTGTACAAATTGGAGGAAGTGTTGAGAAAATCAACATAGCTGAGCTTTGAACAGCTTAACAAAGCTGAAGTGTTGAATCGCTGCATGGTTAAAAAGAAATACACACAATGATGATTCCTTCCAACTCCCTTGAGAAGGAAGAATAAATTTAACCTTCCTCACATACATAGGGAGGAAACAGAGACAGAAACAAGTAAGTGGTGAGTCAGAATTAGAGCTCCAGTGTCTTGGATTCTCAGGATTATGCTTGCGCCTTCACACAAATGTTTTTCAATCCTGAAAGGGTGGTTTCCAGAGCACTTGGTGGCGATCTGCACAAGCCTGTAGTGGTCAGATATCCTCGCAGTGACCTGGTGAGAGGTGCACAGAGAAAACCAAGAAACAGGTGTATATGAACATGAGCAAGTAGCACTGGGTAAGGCTGTAAAAATACCCTTACCCAATATTGCTTGCTCATCTTCAACCCATTCCTGTAGTTGCCACAGAGGTGTTTGTCATGCATGCATGTGAAGGGTGGTGATTCACGCTGTTAGATGCAGTGCATTTGGAAAAAGCCACTTTCAGGACTAATCCAGGAGAAAATTCTGATTTTACCACTTGTAACAATCCTACAGCAGCAGAGACACCCAGGTAATTTTTCTTCACCTGTAGGTTCAGTAAGAGAAGCACATCCAGTGAGCAGGTAAAAGTGTTTGCCTGAATACAGTGCAAGCACCTGTATTTCCAATGCTTGTAGTACCTGTGATGTACTTCAGATCTGTGTGTGATGCTTGCCTCTCCTAAGAGACTTTTCCTGCCAGGGTGCTCAGTGAGATAATGCTGGGTGTGCACATAGGTGATAAAAGGAGAAGTGAAAGGCAGCGTATGTGGGAAAGGGGGTTGACATGTTTGTCATGTGCACTAGATCATAATGAAGGGGTCCTGCCTGGTCGAAGAAGCCAGCTTGAGGAGTCTCACATGTTTGGCAGGGATATAGGTAATATGGCACGTGGGGAGGCTCCTAATGTAAGTCACCTGCTATTTACCTGAATGTAAAAGGTAGGCCAGCATTGCCATGAGCGGTAATGAGGGACTAGCAGTTTTGAAGTGTAATTGTATGAAAGCAGCAACATCTGAAAGGAGACACAAGCTGCTTTACCATCCCCAGATTGAGCAGCACAGAAAGGTGATGCTCAGAATTGCTTGCAAAAAGTAGTTTATCCCCAAAATCAATTATCCCAAAAGCTCATGGTTTCTCCCTTGAGAAGTGACAGCCTCCACTGGCAGCATCACTAACAGCTTTTCATAAGAGGAAAGAGCAGTGACTTTACTGCTCCATTGGCCAACTTGGTAAATTAGGCGTCACGTGTGATTTACTATCAGTGCAGCTTCAGATGTGGTAATGAAATAAAATGAAATCAATACCCAATGGGTTCAGACACAGGACAGCTTGCCAAAAACAACAGTCTGTATTTTGTCATTTACTTGTCTTTTTAATTTTCTGTTGTTTTAAGGATATGGGTCTTTTTCAGAGTGATGCACAGATTTTTTATTTTTTTAATTCAGCCAGTCCCACTTGTTTCATTACTGTGCCCCTGTTCAGAATATGCTGTAATGGGAAGCAGTGACAAATAATGGCTCTTTGCACTTTGATCTGAGTAGCATGTCACATCAGTGCTCATTAAAAATTGTATTAACCAATCCAACCGTGACTTTCTGAACTTGGGCTCCTGGGGCAGCCTATATACCTAAAGCAGGTATAATGTAAAACCATTTATAAAGGCATCTCTCAGCCTCAAAAATATCATCAGGGTTAAAGCATTTCAAACAGGAAGTTGTCAGCAGAAGTTTGCACAGAAAAGAGCTGTGTTGAAAAGAAACCAAAACACTACCAAAAATAATGGGAGATGTACTTTGTGGCTGGGGCCCTCTGCAAAAGGTATTAAAATAGGAAGAAAAATAACTTGTTGGACTTGTTGTGTGACACTTCTAAGATACAGTCATATCAGCATAGCAGTTCTCTAGCTAAAGTGCTGGCTGCTTGGCTGTCTGCCAATGCCAATCTGGTGGTGAAAGAAACTTTAAAGAGAGAGAGGATGGGAAAGAACAGAGGCATCAAGCATGAGGATGCTTTATTCTTCATGGAGAAGAATGGGATGGGGCAGCACTCTTGGACTTGGTAATGCTTTGATGGTGCCACAACTACGATTTGCTGATGGCTATGTTTTAAAAACCACAATATGTTCTTAAAGGAGTGGGCCATAAGGATTTATTGGAAAGGAGTGGAGTGACTAATTTGAAAAGAAACAAGTGTCTGACAGATTTCTATTTGTGAATTGTCCTTGACAAATTCATCAAAATTAGGGAAGATTTGGAGAGAAGTTTTCCTACATGTCCAGCTTGAGGCAGAATCCACAAGATGAGCCTGGAGCCTGTCCGATACATAGAAATATGCACTATGTGACTCTTATTTTGGCTGCAGCTGTTTGAGGGAGAAGTTAAACTGCTTTATGATGTAAAACAAATGGCAATTGGTTTGTTTTTCCTTTTGATTTGTACTGAAAATGTTACAGTTTATGGAGTATAGCAGGGTTTCTCAGTTACTGCGTCTACCATTTTTATACTTTTAGACTTTAGCTGTTTAAGCTGCTGATCTTTTTTTTATTCTTTATTAAAAAAAAAGCAACTTAAAGAACCTTTGACATTATTTTCTAGGTGTTCAGCTCCCAAATTGCTCAGAATATTTTACCTTCCTCTACCAGAGATTTGATCTTCAATGCAGCCACTGGAATTTCACTATTACTTTAAGGAATGCTCAGTCTGGGTTTAGTTTTCTCAAGCATGTACCTGTGGTAATGCTGACCTGCAAACTGTGACTCTGAGATGCCACCAGTTACCACAGAGGTCTATCCTTTGTTGCTTTCCCTTGTTTAGGTAGATAACGAGTGTGAGAAGTATATTTTGGAAATTAATTTATTTTATTCATCTAAGACACAAAGCATATGTTGAAGCTCTGCTGGCTGGTAGCAGGCATAGAAAATACAGACCAAACATAGTAAAAATGTAGATCTTGTGGGAAAGATAGGCTCTTTTCTCTCTGTTTTTCAGTTACATGTGGAGACATGTATACACACACAGACCTATCTGCTAGAACAGACTTGCTGGTTTCACAAAAATATAGCTATCTGAAGCATTTATTTATTTTTTCCTTTAGTTTTTCTACACTGGTTTGAAAAATAGGTGGGAATAAAGGTATAAAACAACGTGAAGAGTAGACCCTGCAGAGCTCAGGCCATCCCAAAGAAATCAAAGAAAGATGTGAAGAATTCAAGCAAAGCAAATGGCTTTCCATAAAATCTCTCCTTGTTTCTCCACTTGTTTCTGGCATTTAAAGTGTGCTTGTGATTTGATTGTTCAGAGCCAAAGAGGAACTTCTCTGTGTAGAATTACTTTTCTATGAGCACAGACAATTTCATGGTGCTGTTGTTGCAACCAGAGCTTTAGGGCTGGGTCCAGCTCCCAGCAAGCTTGCCGGGGGTCTTGCCATTGACTATAGCAAGGGCTGGATCAGGACCTGGACAACGCTGTTGGAAATGCCAGCTGGAACAACTAGTGCTTGTTGTACACTGATGGCATTCATCTGGAAGCACAGCAGATGGGGGCAAAAGGTATTTCTTCATCCAGGGTATGTATGAGCAGCCATCCTAACCCTCTCCAGTGCTGTTCATTTCATTCATCCTTGGCACTCAAATACCATGAAAATGAGGGTGGTAATAATGTCTTCATAAATGTTGTTTGTGCCTTCTATTGTTTGTACAGTGGCTTTCTGATGTTGTAACTTTAAAAACCCCAACAACACAACAAACCATGCCACAGGGCCAAAACAGCAGACTGAAAATCTGTTGGAGTCTGGGCGAAAATGCCCTCCATGTATCTTCTTGCTGTGCGGCGCTGTGGAACCGATTGGGGTAATGACGGTTTCCATTGCTGAAGACAAAAGAAAACTTCTGGAAAAATTTAAACACATATATGGTGTTGTTCATTACTGCTTATATTGTCTCAGATGAAGTTAAAATTGGTTTTGATTAATTTCTCAGAGAAAATGGAAGTTCTGGCAATTTTTCATAAACCATCCGAAGAAGCAGGTTTCGTTTCCAAACTGAAAAAGGGATTAACATGACCTGCCAAGCTTGTGTAATAGTATCAAGTAGCAGCTAATGCACCTGGGAGCTACTTTCTTAGTTTACATTCTTCTTGCAGTCCTTTTGGGGCCAATGCTTCTCCAAGTTAATAACATCCTTGGGGAGACAGGATTTTCATCCGTCACATAGCACTGGCCATGGTCTTCCTTCCACTTGGCAAACTTCTGAAGCTGGGGGGGACTAAGGTTGGACAATTGAACGTATTTCACACAGCGCTGTTACAGATAGCGCCATTCCTCAGCGAGGAGAGGAGGAAGCCCTTCTGCTTGTGGCTGACCCAAGTGGCCAGCTAGAATCAGTGTATCCTGAGTGTTACCTTGAGGGAGTGGGTGGGAAATCTTCTGTCATGGTTTTGTTGAGGTTTTGTATTTGGTGAGGGGTCTCTTGTAATGTGTCTTAGATACACAAATGGCCAAATGCAAGTTGAAAGTATGACTGTGTCTCACAGTGCCCCTGGGTTTTGTAGAGGCAATTTGGTTGGCTTGTATGCAATCTCATTCTCATGCTAAGGTTGGTTATTTCTCAGTGTGAGATTACAGCAGCCACTTTCAATCTTGATCTGGAATCGCAGGTGTGACAGTTTTGGAGTTCTACAGATGTCTCAAACATACCGTCGTGCAGATATTTTTTCTTCATTCATTACAAGGCTGATTCTTGTTCAGAACATTCACTGAGTTTTAGTCTCGGGGTCCTGGCTCTCAAAACTGCTTGTATGTTTAAGTGTATTTTACCAAAGCTTCTTCCCAAAGGGGGCTAACCAGCATCTTTCAGCAAAAGAATACCACTTCCATGCACTTTCAAACATAATCAGGTGTCAGCATGGCCACTGAGGGCACAGTTGGCTCCAAGAAACATAGAAGCATATTTTTTCCCAAGTAGTTTGAAAATGAGGTGGAAAAAGAATAAGCAGCAAGAAGTCTTGGAGAGTTACCATTTCTAGTCTTGGAAGCCAAGGTGGAAGAGAGGCCAGGGAAAAGCTTCTTCTCTGGCTTGGTACGCAAGGCCAGTGCAACTTGATTGTTTTTTCGGGGCCTCAGTTTCTCCAGCAGTGGGGAAAAAATACAAATCTGTGGATAACTTCATGAACAAAAAGCAATGCATGTACAATGTGAACTTTAACTTCAGGTGGGATTTCACCTACCGATAGAACAGCATTTATATGGGTTTAGGTAAGAAATATTATGGGGCAGTTGATGTCAGAAGGGACCTTTGGAGGTCATCTGGTCCAACTCCCCTGCTCAAGAAGGGCCACCTAGAGCCAATTGCCTGAGATCATGTCCAGATGGCTTTTGAATATCTCGAAGTTGGGAGACTCTACAACCTATACAGGGCAGCCTGTACATGCATCATCTCAGAGTATTCCAAACCAAATGCAATAAGTTTTTAATTCTTTCCTTTATTTCCATCTATTTACCAATGTAAAATATATGTTATATACATATGTTTGTATAGGTGATGTATGTACATATACAGTATGTATATATGTATAAAATATGTCTATTTTCTATGTGCATAAAGTCTTTGAAACATCTGGATAGTGCATTATCTGAGCATATGCTCTTCAAATCCCTGTGCAGCCAGCCAGCTTGCTGATTGCCTGAGTTAAACTGCAATCTTCCCAGGCAGTTCTGTCCGCAGCTGTAAGGTGTTCTCTAGGCTACTTAAAAGCTGCCAGGTCCTGTAGGAAAACTGCTTATCTGCTTGAGAAAATATTACCAGCACCTTCTTGGAGAGAAGGGCCAAGTTTCTCAGAGCAGTTGCTAGATTACAGTTGTAGATGATAAAAAGAGAAGAAGTAAGGGAAAGACAACAGCCATCTGAATTCTGGCATGTTTCTTTCCTCTCCTGTTTCCGTACTTGGTACAAGAAGCAGGAATGTAACAGCCAGGGTGATGCAAGTCACCTCTGTGTTTTCTAGGGCTGGTGCTATTTTGGCTCTAGAAAATAGCTAGTGAGTAACTGCCCAGGATAGCAGGGAGATGCTCTGTCCCTTTTTGCATCTTTGCCTACTATAGACACCTGCGCTGATGATCACATGGTCTCTGTGTTCAGAGAGGATGTCATACCTCCTCTCCTGCCTTTTATGTTTGATCTGGACAAAGTTACAATTGACTTGTGTCAAACAGCACATAGAAAGAAGTACCTTCTCTTCCTGCCATGGGAGGAATTAACAGCAGCACAGAAGCCCTTTATCCTTATCCCACCCACTGGCTGCACCCCTGGGAACCCCAGCAGTCCCTTCCACAGCCCCCCTCTCAGCTCCTTCCCTTCACACTGCTGTCTAGCCTTGCACCAGCAAGGAACATGTACATGTGGAGGGTTGTAAAGACCACAAAAGGGACATACTCACACCTGCACTGCCTTTTGCAGAAAGGGGCTGTGCACATGGGATGCTCTTGGACAGAAGCAGAGAGCAGAGATGTGGACCACGCAGCAGGCAGCCAAGCATGCTGACCCTCACACCACTCTGTTGGACACATGTACACACAAATAAACACCTAATGCGCAGGTGACTCGTGGAACTCGTTTTCCCACTGGAATAATTGTGGCTACTCCAACTATAACTACACGTGTGTGTGACTTACTTCTGGCAGATGATTCAGCGATCTTAAAGCTATCAAGTTACAAAAAAATGTCCCCTGCAGCCCATTCTTTAATTACTGAACTGTTCTCCATCATGTTACAGAAAGAAAAATACCATTTGGTAGCAATTGCCTGACGTGAAAGAGTTTGCACACAGCACTCCCTGCTCATCATGTGAGTGTGGTAAACTCCCTGAGATACTTCTAAAGGAGCATTTTGCAGAGGTTGCCTCCATTGTGAATCAAGGGGCAGACAGCTGCTGCTGTTGCTGTCACTGTGGTCTCTTCCAGATCTGGAGGAAGATAATGTGGTCAGAGTGAGCAGTCAGTCGGTGGCCCTACATTGACACACGTGCGGGGAGCAGAATTTTCTTCTGAGCCTTGTTGGGTGTGAATGGGAGCAAGCTGCCTGTGACGAGTAGAGCTGTTTTGAAAGAAAAGGGAGAGGTGAAGTTCATACAAATTCCTCAGGTCGTATCAGATACGCCTTGTGGATTTTTGTTTTCCTGGGGGGAGACAGGGAGCACAGAGAGACCCAGGCAGTGGATACGAGCTAACATTTCACTCACAGAGTGCGAAACAGAGTGCCTTTCTTTAGCTACCGTCTGCTTTTATCGTTGTATTATAGTATTTTCTGACGATGCTACTACAACAGGGCCCACATTCCTACGGGCTAACACCTCCAAGGAATACACAGGAAGGGGAAGAGGAGTAGAGACAGCTGGGTGTAAAGAGCCCTCTTCAATACACTCCACCACTAATAGTTTCTGTCCTCCCTTGAACATCAAGACTGGGAAATCAAGAGCTCAAGAGAAGTGTAATTTAATTGCTCACATGCTTTCATGATCAGGCATTACCAAACTGTTATTACTCATCTCATTCCTGTCTGACATGAGCCTGTAGCTCATTCGTGAGCTCCCCGAACTTTCTTTTACTTGCTTATATTTGGTTTTGAGCATCTTGACAACACAGAAGTTCGCTCTGAAGAGCTGTGTATTCCTTATTCATTGGTGCAGTTTCCTAGATGTAAGCACTGGGAATGCTTTATAGCATGATAGGCATGATAACTTGTATCCCAGGAATAGAGATGCACAGCGGTCCTTAAATAAAGGATAGCTAGCAATTAGCCTACCTTTTACCAGCATTGATGATAATGAAAGTATTTATCCCTTTACTTGCTTTTCCAGTTTTCAAGGGTACCTCTCCTGCCAAGTATGTTGTTCCAGATTCTGTCCAGGTTTATACAGCTCAGTAGTTTCCTACTGCAGTCTGGGAATTTCACCTTTGGTTTCAAACAAAGTGGGGTAGGTTGTAGGGCCAGTGACGAATCTTTTGTAGTTCAGGCTGAAAGCAAGTGCAAACAACTGAAAGAAATGTCTTAATAAAGATAATTTGCATGTTGAAACTTACATTGCATAAATGTGCCATTAATATCATTAATATCTTCCTGGAGATAAGATGCAATGAACTACTTTGAAGATGAATTGCTCAACTCACCCCTGGCATGACTTCAGTGGAAATTCACCCACTTCTGACAGTGATTTATTTCCTCTGGAGCACTTTCCTCTGGGAGTCCAAGATGCCTATCTTTTCAAATTCATACAATCTCACATCAGAGAACTTAGAAGCAGGACTCTCAAGTTCCAGTACTAGCTCAGCCGTGAACTAGCACTCTGCTGGTTATCTCAATTTCTGTGGGCTGAATCTCACAGACATACTTATTTCTTGCAAAACTTTTCAGAATCTGACTTTGAAAGGTGTACTCATGAAAAATTTAAATTCTCACAAATTAAATGCTTCTAAAATAATTTGCGAGTAGAGAAGGAGATTCATTCCCACTGAAAAGAAAAGAAGGAGGAGATGTTCCCTGAGGCTGCTGTAGAAATTTTTGATCGCATCCAATATGATGGAATAGCAAAGAAATATTATTGGGGTGTTTGCCTGCAACACGAAACAGGCCCTGCCCTCAGTTTTCTTGGTCATTGTATTGGTGTTTGTCTGTATATTCAAAAGTTAAAGTAGGAGAAGTGGCAAAGGTTCAGGCTTGAGCATGAGTTGTGATGGGCTGCATTTAAAATTGGTCACATCTGAAACAGAATGAAAAATTGTACAATAGTGTTAGAAAACAGTGCCAACATTTTAATCCTCCCTGTTAAGTGAACAGTTGGGTTTCTTTAACCCACTTTTACGCCTCCTTGATGCTAGCTAGGAGCTGGTTTGGGTCTGAAATGGCTGTAAGTGTTCATTTTCAAAGAAGTCCTAAGTTTTAATGCATGCTTTGCATCTTGCCTTCAAGAAGGTATGAATGATAATGGTGGGAATGGAGGCCCATTTCCACAGTCAAAGTTTCAAGGAAATTTACCTGTATTGCAGCAATGCAAGACAGACTTTAAGAGTGGATGGAGCCCTCACTGGTCCTGTGCTTTTGTATCTCCACTCTTTTTTCATACCTTGACTTTATGTTATAAGAGCTTGGCCCTTTTTCTCTCTGTGATGGCAACACCAAGGGACCCCTGGTCTAGCCTGACCTCTTGTGTAACAGAAGGCTTTTAAATAATAGCATAGTCACTTGCTGAAGTTGAAGAAAACATGATTTAGCTAAATAGTCTCAGACACTTTTACAGAGCAGAGACAGTTCAAAACACTTATAGGCAAAAAATACTTTATTATAATGATATAGGGAGGTAACACCTCAGAGATGTGGTCACAGTTCACACTTCAATGTGCGAACAACATTTTTATAAGCTTTTTGTGAAGAAATACTTATCTGCTGATGAAGGACTCTTGGTAAACATTTGTGGTTGAAGAAGCACTAAGCAGAATGGGGTACAATTTATCATACCAACTACATTATATTCTCCTGCCAATATTTCTATTCTGCATATTAATATTAGTGTTAAAACACTTAGGCTATATCTTAAGTATGTGTATGTTCATATATGTGTTTGTGTTTGTACATATATATATACATACACACACATATACGTAAATATATTTATATGTATCTGTGCCAAATCCTTTTATGTCCAAACTGTAGGTCGTGTCACAAGATTAAACAGCTTGGGTTTGTAAAACTAAAATAAAACATCTGTTTGGAAAGGCGCTGGCATTGTAAGAAATTTTTGCAGGCTGTATCTGCATTCAATGAACATTAACTCATATAAGTTTTCATAATTATTTCAACTGAACAACCTCATCACATACTTTCAGAAACTAAAGATAAAGGTTCTGTTGAACTTCAGCAACTGCTACTCCTGAACTAAGTCATTAAGTTCTCCATTGTAATCTGTTTTTTTTTTCACTGGCTTGTAATTTTCTGAGCTGTCTTAGCTGGGTCCCTTAGCTGGCACCCTTTAAGGTGAAATGTGTTTTTCAAAGAATTTAGCAAGAAATTATTAACTTTTCACCACTTCTGCGAAAGGCCACAGAAGTTCACCTTACTTATCAGAAAATGTCCTCTGTGAACCTAGTGAAGAGGCTTGGGGCTAAAAGAGCGAGTCTGAGGATCAGAGTCCTTCTTGATCAAGGGGACCATGCATCTTTAAAACACATGTATTAAACATACAGAAAAACATGACTCCATCTGAGGCATCCCAGATTAGTGAGTATTTAAAAAACAGTCTACATGATTTATCCCTGGTCTTGCAGTTAGGTCTTAATACCAAGCTTTTTGAGATGCACGGCACTGTCTACAGGTTGTCATTGCTTCTGAGATGGGAACAATTCCAGATTCTTCCTGGTGAGCAGAGGATGTACTTACCCATCTGGGACAATCACTTTATGATCTACCAGGGAAAATCACTTTGTAATTGCCATACTTTCTTACTGCTGATGGTAGAGATTGGCTTCCTGATGTACTAATCAGCACTAGCGGAATAGTGCAGCGAGTGGAGGTCTGATTCTCCTCTGGAAATCAGATCACTTTGTGTTACACCATAATTTCTCAGCCCTTTCTGGATTGCACTCAAATAAGATAGCTCAGATTTGAAAGCTTGTTCTGGAAGCAAGGTGGGGACAGAGAAAATCATTGTTTTTTCATCAACATACCAAAATCTATGTCAGAGCAAACAAATGTGGGCTTTGAAAAAAGCAACTTTTTTCACTGTCTCTGCCTGAGTAGAAATGAAAGCAGGAAAAAGGTAAATTGCAGTTGTGGAAATAAAAATTTTGCTTTTCCCCAGCTAAAATTGTCCCTTAGTAAAATGCACAAGCTGGGAATCATGAGGGATCCTGTTCTGTGGCTATTTCAGAGTGGAGCAGGTTGAGTAGTGATGCAGCGTACCTTTTGCCTTTTTCAATAGTCTCAGTCAGGCTGAAGGACTCTTGCAGCCATTCCCGCTCCATGTGACTCATTTTTGATGGTGTATTACACCCTACCTTTGGGCCTTGGGAAGATGATGATTTATAAGCACTATGAGCTCTTAATGAAGCTTCTAGGAGTAAGACTCATTTTTGACGGTGTATTACACCCTACCTTTGGGCCTTGGAAAGATGATGATTTATAAGCACTATGAGCTCTTAATGAAGCTTCTAGGAGTAAGACTGTTCAGCCTTCTACACAAGGCTGTGGGTGCAATGACAGTAGATTAGGTCCTGGACCTTTGGCATGTACAGATGTAGAGGAAACAAAAATTAATAGAAGTTTTTAGAAGAGTAGAGACCTAAATGTATACCATATTGGTTTGCATGTGCCAGTGAGTCCTTTAACATCATTATGCATCCAAATAATTGCACTAGGCTTCCAGTTCTTGCCCTCCTATCCCTACGCTCATGTCCCCTCAACAGTGCAGACTAAACAACTGAAGTACGGAATTGCTGTTTTTTCAATGTTCGGCTCCCTTCTTTCCCATATGCTTCATGTTTTGATTAGGCAACTGTCTGAGACTTTAGAGACTGATTATTAGTACCCATGTGGATGTAATTTAACTGTCTTTTATTCTAGTCATGCTTTTCTTTGGAAACTTAGAAGATAGTGGTACAATACGAAAAAGAAACGAAAAAAATTAATGTGTGATTCCTTTCAGAAAAGACACATTATTCTATGAAATGATTGACCACTGCGAAAAATAAATCAGGCTAGTAAGGAATAAGAATTAAAAAGGAGAACCAATAAATAATAACAAGTATCATTGTCCAGCACATACTAATGCACTGGCTAGGCACCACAGACAAAGTTTAGGTTCCATTCTTGAATGTGCAAGTTCTTGAATAATCTTACATATATGGGGAGTATCTATACCTGTGTCTGGAGGACATGGCTCTGTATGAGCAGCCCTGCTATGTGTATGAATGATGCATCTATTTCACAGTTACAGCTGTAGGTAAGTAGCACTAAAGCACTGAATTAAATTCAATCAGATTAAAATGTTCTCGTAATAACCTTAAGGAGTAGGTAGGCATTGTCACAGACATATAGGAAAAGATGAGGCATACTATATATTTTCATGCATGTACTCCGTAGGTCACGCAGCTAAATTTTGACTAAGGTCTATTTCCTGTCTTTCTTAAGTGCATTGGATCAACAGTGTAATATATGTACTTTTATACAGAATGAAGCAAGATCCCATATCTGCGTAGTTTATTTCTGATGAAATATTATATGTTTGTAAACATTCCTATTTCTTTTCTGGAAGCTCCTAAGATTGTGCATAATTTCATCAGTTTCTAGCATAATCAGTTTTGACATTTCTTGGACTTGATGATCTTAAAGGTCTTTTCCAGCCTAGCTAATTCTATGGTTCTATGTACTCAGGCATGCAGCACACTCACATGGAGCATTTACAGAGGCCAGCATCAGCTGCGTTCTCACGGAAGAATGGATTTGCCTTTACTAGGGTTTTGGGCTATGGGAGACCAGCACACCATGCGATGGTGAGAGCATGGAGGACAGGCAGTTCTCCCAAGCTATCCTCCTGGGAAATCCTTCCAGGAGCTGTCTGTTCCCCATTATATGGCCACTGGCATCCCTGGGGCCAGGACCAACCTGCCCTCATGGTGGAAAATGGGAAGTTCAGTTCAACCTTCCCAGAGATAGGGTCTGTAACAGGCAGGCACTGAAAAAACTGAGCTGGATTTTCTGCCTTTGGATGTTTATTCCTGTCTGGGAAAGCAGCTTTTGGCCAGCACGAGCCGCTCTCTGGTCACCTGGTGACCCTGAGCAGGGAACTCATCTGCCCCCAAAATGACTACAGCTCAGCCCAGTCACTCTGTAGCATGAGGAGATCATGTCTATGCCATCGCCAGCAGCATTAGGAAGGACTGACCAAGGATCAGGTGGTATCCCAAGGGGTATACTCTGAGGGATGCAGAGCACAATGAGTCCAGGACTGTGTAAGTCCCCATGTTCCCAGACTTACAACCAGATTTGTTTAGTACTTTGACTATTTAAACGGGAAAAAAAAAAAATTGCATCATTTAAGCTGCATTTTAAACAATTTTTGATTGACATCTTTGGTCTTTCATTATTTTTCCAGAATTGAGTATAGAAAGATAAAAGTATTGATTGTTCTTTTTGTCTCTTTTTATGACCTTTTTCTTTCCAATGCAAAGAAAAACTTAAACAAAGATAACAGAGAGAGGATTGAGAGTTTTCTTGTGCTTTTAAAGTAGCAAATGTCAAAGCTTTTAAATAATAATAAAAAATCAGTTGGGATTCCTTAAAAAACACAAAGATCAAAAGTCTATGCCTAAAAAAAATCACATTTTTTGATAGAAGAAAACCCTCTTTAATTGAAAAAATGCATGCAATCCTGATGACTGAATTATACAATGGTTTGGTGACAGTTCCAGAAATAAAATCCAGAATATTTAGTTCATGTCAAGCAGTCCATATTGCCCTGTTCTTTTCCAAGCAGAGCTAGTTCTCAGTGCAGGATGTCTCAGTGGCATGGAAGGCCTATTTTGAGAGTCTTCTGAAAAGCTGAAGTTTGGGATGAATCCAGAATAAGACCTTTTTTAGACTGAACATTTATTAAACAACCTACAGGATTTTTTAGCTCCACCCTGTCAAATTTAGCAACCAATATTGTTGTTGGATGCTCTGTTGTTGCTGCATTGGTGTTTACGCTTTCAGTGGGTATAAGTAAATCTAAAAGTATCTTTTTTGAACAGATGGGGGAATGTTTGAGTGTAAGTAAACAAGACAAAAAAGTGGACAGGCCCTGAATTTTTAATTACAGTTAGACAATCTTGAAAATGTAATAGTTCATCTTGACAATCAAATATGTTTACTCATTTCCTCTGGAACAGGAGTTTTGTCTACAAAAAGTTTGTTGTTGTGTTTTTTTATTAATTACTTTCCTCCACCATGGAGGACATGATAACGCAATATAGCTCTGAAATACCATACAAGCATTTAGGCAGGACATCAGGAAAGCAGGATTATTTTCTGGTTTTGTTTTTGTTTTATCTGAAATTCTTCTCCTTAGCTTTAAGCTTACAGGCCCAACCTGTCCTTTGGTCATTCTGCTCTGACATGTCATGCTGATGAAGTCCCCAAAGCATGGGGATTCAGGTATTCTGTGGATTAATTTATCCATTTTTTATACACCTTCCATACACTGCAGTGTCAGTACCAAAGTCTGTCATCAGGCATGTTCCCCTTGACGCCAGTACAGGTGAAGTTCTTTATTAATGACTGACATTCCTCAGATGATGCCACGGATGACCTGTCTCCAGAAGGGTCACCTTCTGTGTTAAAGGTGAAGGACAGAAATGTTGGAAGATGAGTTTCTAAAGCCAGCTGTTGTTCTCACAAGAAGGTTGGCAGGTAACTTGGATATGAGGTGATTGAGATGCTAGCAAAAATTTGGCACTAAAACTAGTTTTTATGATCAGAGATGGAAAATAGGAATGTAGAAATGGCAGTGCTGGTTGGACCAGGCACCCATCTAACCTGGGGTCCTCTCTCTAATGTTGGCGAGCCATGGATGCCTAGGTAAAATAAGAACAGGGCTTAGTGCTTAGTGAGTGGTACTGGCCTGGTATGCTCTCCTACCAGCCAGCAACCTGGGGCTCAACCTCCCCCCGGAGCTGGAAGTTGCACCTGTAAAATGCAGCAGTACCATGCAAACCTTTGTTTCATGAAATTGGTTGCTTTTTGAAAGCCCTGGTATCCACAGCAACTCGAGGCAAAGTACTCCATTGCTTAACAACATGTTGCATGCAGAGGCTCTGTTTTAGCCTTGTTTTCCACCTGCCACCTTCTCTTTTCATGCTATGCCCCTGGTTCCTGCCAGAGGAGACAGTACTCCCACTGTGCCCAGCTTGGTCTCCCCATGGCACACGTGTCTGGTTTATGGACCTCTGTTGTACCTGTGCTTGGTCATTTCATTTCCAGCCTATTGTGTTTAGTGATTCCTGGTAGGGAAGCTGTTCCACAACTTTGATCACCCTTGTGATCTTTCCCTGAACTTTTCCCTGTTCAAATATATCCTTTTTGGGGTGGGAGGAGCAAAACTATACATGGTATTCAAGGTGCAGTATATCAACGAAGTGGTCAGTGGATAAAAAAATGAGCTGATAGAATTTATTTAGACTTTGAAAGACCTTTGACCAAAGCTATTAAAAAGTTAAGTAGACACTGGCTAAAAGTCAAAGAATTGTTACTACAGAAAAAGCAGGAAGGAATCAATTTCCATCAGTGATCCGTTTTCATTATTGCAAAACCCTAGGAGCAGGGTCTGACAAGTTTCCATATTAAGGCCAATGTTTAGTGTACATAGTAATAACTTGTAAATGATGGTGAGCCAGGAGTCAGTATGTCAGCAGATGGCCCCGAAATAATTTAGGTTAGTCAAGGTGAAAGAAGTAGATAGGAAGACAAAAACTGGGGAAAATCTGGTGAACTTTAAGAAATCCAGATAAATGAACTACTCCTAGCAAGTGAAGTTCATTATGGTTAAATGTAATTTATAAATGCAGCAAGAGCTACAAAAATAAATGGAGAAATGCAGTGCAAATGTGCATAAGTGTTCTGTGTACTGTAGTCGGTCTATTATTGATTTCAAGATTTCAAGGATTTCAAGAAAAAAATGAAAAATCTCTGCCCAGCATGTAGCTATGAAGCTGCTACAAATAGCATGTGCAGTAGGGAAAGTCTTAACCAGATAAGAAATAGAAACTATTCAGGTAGGCAAATCACTTGTTTTAAATTTAAGAAATCCATGAACCACACAGGTTTGAAAGACAAAACATTCATAAAGAACATAATTTTGATGTTGCTTCCTTTTGCAAAACTATGGTCTTAGTAACTGCTAGAAAAATGTCTGATGGGGCAAAACCCTGGCTTTGACTAAATTAGCTTAATTGTCGTAACTTGTTTGAAGATTATGAAGATAACTGTCTTTTGGTCTACCAATAGCAGTATGTTTGAGAAAGTTCTCACATCACAGGCTTAATTTACTTAAGATTCATGAAACTGTTTCTATTTTGTGACTGACCAACGTAGTAATATAATGCTGCTTCTTGTCAAGTTAGGGGATAAAGCACATTTAAAATTTGTTTTTCCTCAATATGCAACCTTGTGTTTTTCTGCCTTCTACAAACATTTGATCCAGTAAAACCAGATATCATAAATATCCAGAAAAAGCAAACATAAAAGAGCAAAAAACAGCTGGGAGACATTTGCTTAGAAAGTTGATCAAATATTTGCAGACTGCTCTTTCCTCCCAGTTTTCACTCTCCTACTTAGGCACTGAGGTAGTTTACTTCTTTATGTAGGCAATACTTTTCACCTAGAGAATTCCAACCCCTTTTACAAACAACGAGCAATACATAAATTTGGATCACATTGCTGTTGTCTGAACTGCGACTTGCCTGTGGTGTGAAGTGGGTTTTGGCATACCCACATTCAAAGCAACCTCCCTTAGTTTTGATGGTGTGCCATTATTATATCAAACAGGTAAAATAAATAGTAGAAATGGAATGTGACCAGCAGACTTGAATAAATACAGCATTGAGGCTCAGCATTTCAGCCAGAGGCTCGGTGATTCACTGCGTCAACTAGGGGGTGGAGAGAAGGTGCAGAGGGCTGCAGCACTTGGATCAGAAGGTTGTCAGGGGTCCTACAGTATCAAACAGACCTCTTCCAGCCTTTTTTAATGTGAAAGGAGGTATGTAAGGCATCAGAGAACAGTCACCGTGGAGCATGCATGGGGCACTCAGTGGACTGTTGTCTGACTCTCTCTTTCTTCTGCTCAGGTAGATTTGCCGCAGCTTGAATTGAAAGGATTCCATTTGTCAGTTTTCAGGGTTGATGCAGTATCTTTCCTTACATCTTGATTGACTTTTCACTCTGTGCTTTTTCCTCTGCAGCTGCTCACAATTCTTTACTGTAAATTGTCACAGATGTAGACTTCGACTCACATGCTTGCAAGGTGAATCAGTGGCAACATCTGTTTCCCCAGAGGGATGGGTGCACCAGCCTCAAACCACCCACGGTGGCAGTGCCTATGGAAGTTGATATTTCCTGGCTTGCATTCTGGCAGGCATGTTCATTAAAGGGAAAAAAAAAAAATAAAATCTATCCACATTTGTGTGGTTTTGGGCATAGGTGTGAAGATCTCCCCTGTCTTCAGAAAGGCAGTGTCACAGAGAAGGAGTCATGTGGTGTCAATACTAACATGCATCTGAAAGTTTCAGTTAGATTCAAGATTCCCTACATGTTTATTGCAGTCAGAGGTAGCACTTTTCATGTACGGCAGATGATCCAACACCCTGTCGGGAATTATTTGTTATTACAACACAAAAACTTCTTGTAGGATGCATTTTTCCATCTGTTGCTTTAGTGGATGTGCTGACCTGCACATGTTCCATGCAGAACTGAACGTGAATCCTTGTGGGGGTCTACCAACCTGCAGTGGCATCTGAAGTCTGACAATGAAACATAGCTGGATTTTAGGCAGCTCAGAAGAGGAGATACCAAGAAGAGGAGGATATCTGTGAGTCCTAAATCACGACCCAAGTCTGTAGTTCTTCTTTTTCAAAGACTGCCTCTGAGAAAGATCATAAGATTGAAAACTCTCCAACTTCAGTGGTAAAATGGAGGAAAACCAGAGATGAATGGCCACAGAGTAAGAAACAGAGGAGCTGTTTTATTAAAAAGGATTAAAAATGAAGTGAATTTTACCAGGGTGGTTTAGTTTCCCCTTCCCTCTATCAGTGACACAAGGAACATTGCAAATTGTGGGTGAAGTGATTGCAAAAGAGTCATGGCAAGGTATGGTTTCACATCCTCTTTGTGGCCACACTGCAACCACTGCAGCATCCTGCGTGGAGGTCTGGGTGGTAAGTGGAAATGTCCCTTTGATACTGAGCAATTGTGGGCAGAAGTGCAGGCTGGCCGGGGGAGACACTGTGAGCATCTTGGCCTACATGTATTTTCGGGGTTTAAACACCTTATTTCTATACTTTCAGGACAGGGATGCATAATGTCATAACCATTATTCTCCAAGACAAAATCTCGGGTGGAAATACCTTTGTCTCTGGTGTGAAGCACAGTATATAGGCAGGCAGCCTGACATCTGTACTGTTTGCTGGCAGCAGCTGTGTTGTGGGATCACGAGACCCTTAGGACACTGCTTTACAAACAAGAGGTCACGATACTTAAGAGGTGGCTTGATGGGAACTTGATTGCAGGAGTAGGGCTTGCAATCAGAAGTGGGGTCATGAGCTTGGAAGTGCACTGGGAAGTGAGGTCATGAGTGGAAAAATTTGAGAATTTGCTCTAAGAGCTGTGTTTAGTGGAGAGTTGCCCTTGGCCTCTCTTACGTGCTCCCATCGCTGTGTCATTAATGCTTCTACAGAGGATTGTAAAACCCCTTCCTGGACCATGAGAATATTCACTGGAATCCCATTTCTTTGGTACAGTTCAAAACACTTGCCAGCCCGCTAACAACAATCTCCTTTGTCAACGTGAGGAAAAACCTGGGAACTTTGTGATCAAGGACTATTTCTCATTTTCATGAAAGCAACAGGAAAGAGTTGAGCCACAGGGGAGACATTTAGAGTCAAAGAATAGAACTTGCCTCAGCAAAGCTATAACGCATGTACACACACCAACCAGAGGAGCTTAGAAATCTTAGACAAGCCCTGTAGCACCAGAACAGCTTCTCTGAGAGAATGATCCTGCATAAGAAATGAGACTTAATAGCTATTTGTAATTTAAAAAAGGCTATTTGTTTATATGTGCTGTTCTCATGAATCCAGAAGGCAGCTAGATTTTCTCCATCTAAATAAGAAGTAAAATAATATCTCATATTTTGTTTGGAACTATGTTAATAGAGAAACTAATGTAAAACATGTAAAAAAGGTTGTGAGATGTTTTATTTAACATTAAAGCATCAGAAAGTGAGATGGTGCATTGTTCTATGCAAGCAATATAATAATTTAATTGATAGTCTTTTTACTGCACAGAATTTATAGCCATATAATTTCTGTTTCATTAGGAACACTTTCCTGAATGTGCAATAAGATCCTTATCTGTACATGTTAACAATATCCTTTTAAAAGGAGGCCATAGAGGGGGTTTCGTGATCTTCAGGAGAGGCAAATGAGATGCAGGATTTCCTTAGAACTGCATTTGATCTATAAACAAAGTTCCTCTCTGTATCTCTGAAAGTTTAAGTGCCACTGCTTAAGCAAGAAACAACAGAAGTATCTCACCAGGTTTGAATAATTATATTAATTGAAAGTGTTGCGTTGTGTTCCGGTACCTACACAGAAATGTCTTGCAGGCACAGAGAAGAGAAATTATTTGTGGAATGCGGCATCAGCCAAGTCTCAACACACATGCTGGAAGGAATTGGCGTAGGCTCACCTGGTTTTGCGTGCAGGGGAGTCTAGAAGTGTAGGAGTTTGGAGTGTTTTTTCTTTTAAATTCTTTTATTAATGCTGCAGCACGGCAAATCCAAATTTTCCATTATCTGCTTGCTTTTCACATTTCTCTAAGTCAGATTAACTGTGGCTGTCAATGGAACTTACCTTGCTGCAGAGAGCATCAGACAATTTTCTTTTCTCCTCCCCCATTTCCCCTTTCCCTTTTTCACCTGTCTTACAATAATCATATTGTCTTCTACTCAGAGGTATTTGGCACAGTTTTTCCTGTTGCAGCAATTTGTTTTTTAACCTGGAGTTCTTAGAGCAGCTGAGCAAGCGAGACGTGGCAATTGCAGTTGATTGAATACATCAAGTCCATGTGAAGAACTGATCTTTTTTTCCCCTGGGGACTGTGTAAAAAAAAAAATAAAAAAAAATCAAGATTTTGGTTTGGATTAAAGTGAATCTAGACTTCTTTTCCATTTTCTTTTTCTCCCCAAGGAAGAATGAAAAGTCTCCAAATTACATTTTATATTGAAGGAAACATTCTGTTCAACCCAAAATGAAACATTTAGTTTTCCAAGCATTTGCAAGAAAAGCAAAGGAAGTGAAGGGATAGATTCACAAAACTGGAAAATGAAGAGTCAGACACTTTTAACCTATTGCCAGGGACTCCTGTTTTGTCACTTTTCAACTGTGTATAAATATCGATTGGAACACAGAAACTAGCACAGAGGAGTGTTCCAACTGCTTCCATTTGAAGAAAAAGCAGACCAGAAGGCAATACTTTCCTTCCAATCCCTGTTCTGAGGCACAGCCGTGGTAAAGTTGAAGGCTGAGTTTACACATGCCTTCTTTGCATGGTGTAGCCTTTCACCACATCTGACATGTAAAGCTCACTTTTCCTGTGATACCAAGCCCATGAATCAGAAATCAGTGAATTTTAAGTCAGGTCTCTGCAGTGAACATCCAAACCTTCAGGCTTTAGTGCAGCTCCCTCAGTCTCTTGTGCTGAAACTCTTTCACCCTCTATGGGATGTTTAGGAATTGAGACAAGTAGAGCAAGTGAATGTCTCTCCCTACCCCAGTGGGTAGAATGCTCAACTGAAAGGTGGGAAATCTGCAGTTTAGAAATACCTTAAGTTCTTTAATTACTATTGAAACTAGTTAACAGGGCAGATGGAGAGAGATACCCTGCCCTGAATACAAAAAGCGTTGATATTATTGGTGAACTTCTGGGAGGTGTGGGCTACTGGTTACATCTCCTCTGACAGGGGAAGGAAATCAGTGTTTTCTCACATCCACTTGTGTTCTCCAACTGATATAATACTAGTCAAAAGGATACCACAACTAATGCTTTCTTGAGTCTGGCTTTTTTAACTTTTTTCAAGCCAAAACAATTTGGTGAGTTTGACCAGTCTGCCCTTTGCTACATGTATTACATGGCAGATATTCCACCAAACAAAAAACGTTCTTGAACATGTGTGAATTTACTGTGTGAGTCCAGAGCAAACAGTGGGCTGAATGAAGCCTTTAAGGTGAAATTCACCTTTTCTTTCAGGAAGATCTAGAAATCAAGGCTATAAGTGGCATTTCTCTCAACACAACTAGAGGTGTAAGAGTGGTCTATATGCAGTGAAGGGAATTGTAGATCTTATAGGACAGATACCATATCCTTTAGGTATAGTTTTGTACTTAGTCTAAGCCCTTGACTGAATAAGCTGTCTTGAAGTTGCTTTCGGCGTTTGGGTATCTATGGAGAGAATAGTAAAGAAGAAGAGGAAACAGCTACTTGAAAATACTTCACTGAAGAGGATGAGCTGACAGAGGCCTGGTTTAGGGTTGAATAGATTTTCCAGAACTGCACATTTCTGTGGTGGCATCTTCATGAACATGGAAACTTCCTGTGTTTTCCTGATATGGACAAGAAAAAAGGCTGATACCAAGCCAATTCTTCTGCATGGAAGTAAGTTACTCATTCCTTAAGGTTGCAGGCTATTTCCAGTTCAGTTTCAAGAGTTCGTTCTTGAGAACTCTTACTGTATTTTTGTAGAAAACAGTACCCGTATATGTCTTCTTCTATATGCAGATGGAAAACTTTTATTGGCAACCCCAGTTTATGTTCAGAAAGTCTAATGTAAGTTGAGCAAGCTGCATTAATGACAGTGAAGTACTAGCATTCATAGCTTGAGGGTAAGCAGAGAGCAAGAAATGAGATATTTTTATTCCAACTTTGTGCTAGAGCTAGAAGATTGAAAGTAATTTTGGAAAAGTGAGAAAGTTTAATTTTGCCCATAAAAACTCAGAAAATTTAGACAAAAGTGAAAAAGGAGAAGCAAGCTCTTACCCAAGTGTTCCATACAAGATCCCCACTGAATTTTCAGTTTGGTAGGTGAATTGAGGACACTGGAATAGACTGTTCTTATATTGGTGACCCTAAGTTTTGCAAGGACTCAACATCAGGACTTTCCTGTGGTGTTAAAATACAAAGTTTCAGTATATTTCAGAACAGGTAGAGAAGAAAATGCTCTTTTCTACACTTTACCACTATGGCTGAGTAAGTAGATAATTTACTTTATGTTTGATACAACTATATTTATTTACAAAATATTAATATTCATGCTAAAAGCCACATCCATGTAATTATAGTACAAAAACAAATTTAAGATTGATCAAAACCATTCATTTGACTCAAAGTCAAATATTCAGTTTCCTTTGTGGGATTTTAAGCTCTTCTAAAAAGTCTTTTATGTAATAATTGGGCAATTTTAAAGTAAAAAATACCATTTTAAAACAAGAATGGAAAAGAATACTGAATATATTAAATGAAACATTTTCCCTGTTGTTCATCCTTGTAAGATCTCACTGCCGAAAATATTAATTAAATGTAACCCATCCTTCCCCTGACCTCTTGCAAAAAGGGTTTTTCTACAGGTAAAATACTCAGTGAGAATAAATAACCTAATCGACCCTAGAGACCTGATGCTGTACTCCTTTCTCTAGCTCACGCGTGTGTTTTCTGTCATTTGCATACATGCTCAGATCACTGCCCTGATATTCATTTACCCATTGAGTTGTGCGCAGAAATGTACAAGATATACCTTTCGCAAGTTTAAACAGAAAGATCTAAGACAACAACGTACTATGACTGCTTCAGAATTTGGACAGAACATATTCAGAATTAATATATTTCAGAAAGTGCAGTGAGCAATAGTGATTTAACTGCTGATAATGCCATGCTGTCCTGCCTTCAGTGACCTGCCTCTGATGAATCTTTCTTTTCTGCCTCCTCATGGATGACCAAGCTACTTCTGATGAATTTCAAGCTTGGGTCTGCGTGATCGCGGTGGAAATTGGATTATTTTTTGCACATTTGTGTGCTTGTTTTGTTTTCTTCTGTCAAAAATACTTTTTACCTGAGGAAGAAGGAGTTAATAAAAATAGGCTTTCTGCTCTTGAAATGTCAGCCACAGCTTCTCATCACCCCATGAAAAGCCCTCTTGTTTCCTTGCTCAGCTCCTCCTGAACTTCAAACAGTCCTATAATCCCTTTGACTTTAGAAGGTCAAAGATATATAAAAAGTATCATTCTTTGTGTAAAGGCACATTAATCATTCTTACCTAGCCCTTTATTCTCTTTTGAGGGCCCTGTGATGTTTTAATTCAAGAACTACCTTCTAGCGTTAACATATATAATTTCAACTCTTAAAGAGGTACAAGAGGAGAAATCCTCTTACAGAAAGTCTCCACTTTTGCTGACTCCCTGAGTACAGGCACCTAATTTACTTTCATGATTCACTTAATTGCATAATTTAAAATATTAACATTCACTCAAAAGGCACGTATCTATGCCCAATTGCACTATAAATAATGTTTAATTAAAATACCTTGATGAGTAGATGCAGATTTTTAAGCATGCTGCTCTCCATTTCCATGAATTTGGCAGGACTTGAAAGTCCTAGCATTAAATTCTGATGTCAATGCAAATCTGGAGTTCAATTTAGGTCAATAAAAAAATTCCCTGGACTCCCAGCTGAAGGCAGAATTCATCTCCCTTGAAGAGCTCTGTCCGGCAGGGAAAGGGAACAGGCAAATGAAACCCAGCTAGAAACAAAGCAACTTGCAGCCAAACTTAGTTAACTGTGTGGAGCCTGTCAAAGGTCAGGGCAAGATCGACACAGAAAACACAAGTACAAGACTGAAACAACACTGGCAGCAGGAGAGTAGGGGCAAAGACAGAACTGAACCTTTCAGGCAGTCACAGCTTCATGCTGGAGAGCTAAACCAGAATAGCTCTGCCTGCAACAAGCAGCTCAAAATGTATTGATGCCAATGGGCAGCAATCACGCTTGTTAAAGACTGCTGCATCAGGCCCTAAATTCACAGCAGGTGGTGAAACAAGCTGCACCAAGGAAGCTGATGAGAAGTTGAAAAGGGAGCATGTGTAGCAGTTGTCTTGAGCCTGACTTAAGTTTTCCCAGCTTCCCAAGCTTGATGATCTTGGAGATGCCTTTTTTGAACTGAACCACCTGTGCATTGGTATTCGGGTTTTCTTTTTTTTGCCTTTTTTCCTTTCAGTAGGATTGCTTGCAGGTGGATTGTCAGAAAAGTTTTTAAGTCTAGTTTCATGAGCAGTGTTGGGACTAGTATGTTTGATTGTATATTTGGAGCATGCTTGCAATGAGATGCTTGGAAAAGGAGCGTGCAGAAGCTTTTCTGGATGAGGTGGTTTAAAGGAAAGCTGTAGGCTGCAGAACTGCATCAAAGTGCCACAGCCGGTGAAAAACCGCCAAGGTGATGTATTCTACTTTTTGCATTGATTTTATTCTTGTGTGTATAAACAGCCTTGCATATAAGTTATATAAGAATATAGGTAGCAACCAACTGCTGTGTCAATGTGCCAGTGAGGTTATGTTGATGTGTCTAGACCTCTTCACCTTTTCCTGTCCCTGCTTCTGTAGGGCTGGAAACTAATTCTGGGCACATACGGGGTCAACAGCACTGCCCTGAAATTTGGGTATCTGACATGGGTGTTCTCAGCTTCCTTCAGCCTTCCTGGCATTATTCCAACCGGAACATAAAGTGCTTACTAATCCCTTTAAATATTTGGAGAAGGACCACTCAAAATAGACAAAAAAAGAAAAAATCCAGGGAAAAAATGTTCATTTTTCATGTGCTGTGTTTCTCCAGAGGTGGAGGCAAAATGCCTCTCAATGATTATTGGCTCCTGCTGGCTGCAGAAAGGCTGTTTCTGGCAGTTCCCTAGTATTTTTATCTTTCCTTCTTTCTTCCCCTTGGCAGGAAGCAAGGTTAGCGGCCACATCAGTAACTTCTGTAAACTGAAAATGAATCAAAATAATGGTTTGATGCCAGAAGGGCAAAGGTGGACTATAGACAAAATATTATCTTGGCTGATAGCATGAACTGATGAGCCTTTGGGCTGCTCATGCCAGGGGAAAGCATGATGTAAGCCAGAGGACTGGACAGAGAATAAGAGGAAATATTCTTGTACCTGTGAGAGAGTTACATGACTGTGAAATTCTCCTGTTTCTTAACATGCGATCCTGCCATTAAATTTGTCTCAGACCATCAGTCCACAGCCCTGTCACACACTTTGCAGTCCTTTGGCACTGCCACCCTTGCAGCATGGCAGCTTTCTTGAGCTGTTAGTGACGGGTGCATGGTTCCCTTTCCTCCTGTTAGCCCTTTTTTCCCTGTTAGTGAGGTGAGTTCCAGCCTCCTTCCTTTGGCAACTGCCTGTTCTCTTATCCCAGTATCAAACCTTAAAAATTCCCCCCTACCACCCACCAGTTCAACTAATCTCAAAGGGCTCTTCCCCTAGGTCCTTGCAAGGGTGCAGCACTGTGCCTCTGGGTGATATATTTCTCTCCTTTCTTCTGAAGCTTCAGCTACTTTTGTCCTGAAAGAGTTCAGGCCTCTTTCTGAGCCCCCCCCCCCCCCCCGGGATGTGATCTGTTTTCAGCTCCTACCTTCTGCACTAAACCTGACTTTTATCTACATCTTTGTTATGTTTTTGCCACTGTACCAACTGACTGTACAGGAGGGGGCTTTTCCCAGTCTTTTTCTCATATATGAGGGTTTGAAATTGCATCACAGGAGGTGTGTATTTATCCTTCTTGGTCAACAGCTATTTCTTTGTCCAAGCCATGAGTGGCTTGGTGTCCTAATCCCACTAGGGGGGAATGTACCAGCATTACAAATACCCACCTGGCTCAGACATCTGATATTGGGCATGAATTTCTCTAGCTTGCCTCCCAGAATTTGAGAGAGGTGGGTCAGCAGTTCAAACCTGATTTGTGATCCCAGCCCAGCTTGGAAAACCATTGAAATCAAACCCTCCCTTAAGGCAGAAAGGACAGAACTCTCCTCCAGAGACTTGTTGAGAAAAGTATGCAGTTGCCTGCAGGTTTATTGAGTAAAAAAAAAGAAAGCATAAAAATTAACTTAGGAACCATCAGACCAGGTGCTTTACCCAGTGCTAAGGGTTTTAGGGTGTTGGCAAGCTCCAGTGTTATTAATGGACATCCCAGGTTTCCTGCTGGGACACAGAGAATCGGGGCATTTATATTTTAGCAAAGAGCATTTCCAGATACATATGTGAAGGAAAGAATTGAAATCGCGTTGTAAAGGCTTGCGTGAAAGTTAAACAGCCTCTTGTTTATATCTTTGAGAACAATGCACAGCTTATTCTGTGTACTTCAGTGTGCGGAAAAGGTCCTGTCTAAGCCGGCTGGCTTTGGTGGAAGCTCTGACACACTGCCTTCTCCTTGCTCAAATCCTTTCCAAATTCAAGAAGCATGAACGCAGCCTGAGATGCGTGTCACATACTGAGTTCCTACCTGTTTCTGGTGAGTATGAGGATGAGTTCAAAGGAAGAATTTGAGGCACACTTCTCCTCCAGCCCCTTTGCTTTCTTTTCACTTCTCTTTTATAGCTGGAGCAAAGCTAATAATCCTGCCTGAGAAAGGCTTTTCATGTGTTACAAAGAAGCTGGCTGGAGGAAGTTGACAGTTCATTGGTATCCAGGAAGAGGTCGATTTCCTTCTTTATAAACATCTCAGAATAAGGCTATAGGAGTAATAAAATATTAAACCTGCACCTATTTAGTTTCTTGTGCACTCTGTCAGGAGATAAGTGAGGTAGAAAGTCAAAGAATCATCAGTGGGCCAGTGCACGCAAATTGGATTATTTTCCCAGAAAGGAAAAAAAAAGTTAGCCTGTGAGTATCTTTTACAGGTAAGGAGGATAAACGCATAATTTCTTGCTGTTAGATTCCTAACCATCCACCCAGCCCTGCTTCTTTTACTGGAGAGGCCAACAACTTTCTGGATCATGCGGCTTTACAGGTATTAGGAGGTGATTGAAGGAAAGATCTAGTACACGCTCTAAAACTTATTAAAAGTTGCCTGTGACTTTAAGAAGACATATCTTTGTATAGCCTTACAAAGAATCTTTGCATAGTATGTGCTTGTTCTTACTGGGTTTTCTAATATTACACCTGTTTTTGAATACTCTGTGTACAGGAAACTTAATAGTCAGGACTTTGCCAATAGCACCTAAAACTAATTTTGCTTGAGTAACTTTGAGCTGATTCTGAGTTTGGTGGTATGGAAGAGGACAATTCTTTTTTACCAGTCCCATCCTAAGTTTATGGTGCTGTCTAATTGAAGCTGTTTGTAGCACCCATACTTTCAAAGAACTTGGGCATGCGGATAGAAAGCATCCCGCCTTCCCCACCTACAGAACCGTCTGATCCAGCCAGGGTGTGTACAGGGGAGCTACATTCATCAGTGGGGTTGGGCTTCTCTTGCTCAAGAAGTAGTTGAGATGGAGAATAGGGATCTTCAGTTCAGGAAAGGCAGCCGTTAGGAAGGGCAATGCCGTGGCTGTTTGATGTCCAGCTGCTCTGATATTGCCAAATATTCAGCTGTGTGACAGGGACCATGTGCTGTATGAGATGTGACCAATAACCCGATAAGAATCCTCTCTTGGTCAGCATAGCTTTTGAACTGTGAAGATCAGGATGGAAGTGGGAAGGAAAGGTAAGATAAGGTAACAGGGGAGTATCACAAAAGGTGTGATGAAACTGGAAGGGTAACACGAGTCTTGGACATTTGAATGGTTAACACTGCCTCGGGTTGATGCTGTTCATTGCCAGAGTGGGAAATGTTGTTTTGTAACAAAACAACAACACATAGAAAATGTAAAAAAACAACATGCCTTGGGAGTCTGCAAGGTGGGTCCAGGATATCTATTGATAGTTCAGGGTCTCTACTGGATTCAAATGCTTAAGTACAGGAATGTAAGAAGAAATGCAAGCAATTTCAGAATAATTTCAGCCCAGAAAATCTCCCCAAAAGGAGAAAAAGTTTTCTTGTGGAAGAGATGAGGCTGCTTAGAAATTAATGTAGGCTGGGTATTGATGGTCATCACAGATGACTGAGGAGCTATTTTGCCAACATGTTTGCTGTGAGATGTAAAACACACACACTGTGTTATTAACCCCCCTGACAAGACTCAAATGACAAATCAGTTCTGGAGCTCGGACGAAGGTTCTGCAGTCAATTAGAATCTGGGAAATAGGTTGCACTTAGCCAGAAGGTCTGGTCAAGAAGGTCCTCAGGGGCTTAACCACAGGATCAGGGACCATAAACTGCAGAGCAGATTCTGAGATAGCAGATGAGATAAGTTTTATGCAATGTAAGACAAGAAGGTCAGGATTATGAGGAAGAAAATTAGCAAAGGTCAAATCAGAAGCCTGTGAAGAAGGATCAAGAGCTAAGTGGGGAATTACAAGTAAGGTTCAAAGGCCAAAGTAAAGACTGAGCAGACAAGGAACACTATATGCTGAAAACATACATAGGCCACATGGCAGAGTCTTACCTGTATTGGATTAACAAGGACCAGAAACTCTGATTTTTTTGCTGGATCTCAAATTCTTACTTTTGAGAGTTGCACTTGACTTTCTTCAAAGAAAGGAGATTTGTTTATCCAAGACAGAATCCTCTGAGACTCTTCTTTTTGTAGATTCTATGAAGATAACCAACTTTAAAAAGGAAAAGATGTGAGGGACGTAACGGTATGTCTTTCTCCTTGCTTGAGATATTCAAATATTCAAAATAATTTCCAGTGTCCAAAGCCTTCTAATCTAAACCTTCCAAGTCACCCAAGAGTTGTAGTCTGACTGCAGGAATTGCTGGATGACTTCTGTGGTCTGCAGGCCATAGGCTATATCACAACAACCCTTCATGTCCCCAACTGTCAGGATGCTTTGGAGAATGTCACACCTTGTGGCATCCAGAAATTTCCTGGCCCATTGCTTTTGCTGATTTTAATTAGCCTTCTCTTTCATCTGGGTTAAAAACCAACAAGCAGAGAAAAGAGGGTAGTCATTGCCATTTTTCTTGGCCTCAGCAGACTACAGACTCATTATCAACTGCAATAAAACAATGCTGGAAAGGAATTGAGTATTTTGGTGCAGAGATCTTGAATGAGCTTCAAAATCTTGTGTGTTCCAGCTGAAAGATCAACATCATTTTGGTTTGAAAATGCTGACACTGCTCTGGATGGCTGCTGCCATTATAACTTCATTAGTGTGGTGTGGATTCTTTTTCCCTTTGTGCTGGTTTTACTCTGAAGTAGCTCTGTCAGCTCACTGGAGGTATATCTGACTTAAGTAGAGAGGAGAATCAGGCCACAAATGTCCTATGCCTAACTCTTTCAGACAGGAAGGAACTTCTGGTTTGGATCCCTTTGGGTTAAGAGTAAAAGAGGAAAAAAAGAAAGAAAAAGAAAAAAAATGCTTTTAAAACCTCAAAACCAAACATAACCTTTCTTTCCCCTCAGCAGCAGGTTTTGCTTATGAAGTGATAGTATATGACTCTACTTAGTGTGCTGGAGCTGCCCCACAATGACACAGTATGTTTTCTATTTTCTTTCTGGGAAAGAGCCGGCTCCCCAGCAATGATGTGTGGACACAGTTTGGTTAGCTGCAGAACCAGGAAACAGTGGGTTTGCAGAGCTGACGCACTTTGGCTACCTCTGCCATCTTTCATCGTCTGATGGCATAGACAAAGTTCATCAATGCAGGCATGACCTAGAAGGATGTTTATGCAATAAAACAATGAAGTATTTGTTTCAGGCAGCTTTGATGACACTGAAATGATATCACTAGAAAAGCATTTTTCTGATGGTAATTTCAGCCTACTGCTAGATCTGGATCTTGACCAAATTTTATTTGTTTTACTGCCTATATGACCCGATGTGGGTGTAGTGCAAAATGTCAAGCTAAAGCAGAAACGATGAGAATGGCAGAGCATTGACATGACATGGGTAAGGTCCAACAGCAGAGCTGGGTGTTGTTCTATGTTTCCTAAGTCACAGCACCCGAGGTCTCCTTTGTACATGAAGCCATGATTACAGCATACAGGTCCAGTGGCTTGCAGAATATCAGTTGCTCTCCAGTGCAAACTCTTTGCTTGTGGGTGCAGCTGAAGATGTTGATACAGATTTCTGTGCGACAACCTGACTCAAAGGCTATTGGATGCAAGGATTTTTGATCCTTTACACAGGTTGGAGGAAGACTTTTTGAACTGCTACTTGTCTTGCCAAGGCAAGTGAGATGAGTGGATTGTTAGTATAAATAACGGATTGTTAATATTAATTGATCACAGTCAGGTAATTGTAGGTCCTAAGCAATTCTTAAGGAAAACTACTACCTCTGCAGCTTTTCATCACTGTTGATCTAGGAGAATTTGAGGCTACTGATCTTCATGACGTACATGTGGTACAAAGCTCAAGTCAATCCCAGACTTCTTTCTGATGAATGAGATTTGTTGTCTGAACATTAGGTTTATTCAGTACTTTGATTTAAATCAATTTATGACATTGTCTGTACACACTCAGAGGCTTTGGTAGAAGAAGCATTTACGAACCAGTTGTATACTACTTGGCAGCCTGTGGTTATAGGTCACGCAAGCCAACATGGTTATAGGTCACGCAAGCCAACACTTTAATACAAAACACAATAGGCTAGATTCATCAAAGTGATAGCAGGGTCAAAAGGGTTGAGTTGCCAAGACATAACTCACTGTAATTTAGCAGTAATTTTAGTTTTATTTCCTTTTTGATTAATATTTAAACTTTGATTAAGAGTTTCCAGGGGATGACAATAGAGCTGTTGGATAGATGTTGAAGTTTGAACTGATAATGCAAAACAACAACAAAAAGGTCTCCCTAAACCTCTCAGCAAGCCTTTTTCCAAGAGAAGTCCTTCATGTCAAAACTAAACAGGCTGTTCCCCTTCCACCTCTGTTGTTCTGAGAAATGAGGACTGAACTAACATGTTGCCCAACTGTTATACACAGCTAAAGGAAATTAAAAGACAATACTATTACAACTCCTGAAGATATCATCTAGCTCTGTAGATAATTTATTTTCACAGCTCAGATCAAAGAGTTCATGGGCATTGGACTCGGTCTGTGAACGATGTGTCCTTTGGAAGAAACTCGCACTGTCGCATGATTGCTTTGCCACTGCCTTCTGACAAAGTCCTGAGGCTCAGAAGCTCCCTTTGCTCCATTTCCCTCTCCTGTCCCCCGGGTTACGTTTCTCATTACTTATGCTCTGACCATTCACACCATTCTCTCTAGATGAACAGAAGTTTTACTTTTCCTGGGTGATGCTGAAATCCTCTGTTTCACTAGGGAGGGTGCTGGGTCACAATAGGAGTGGGGGACTGTCAGAAACTTGACCTTGAACTTGAAGAAGGAATTTTTCCCCCCAAAGTGAGGCTGTGTTTCTTGCCTTTAGTTTTACAGAGCTGGCTGCTGATCTGTGCTCTGACTTGCCTCACCAGTAACCTTGTCTTAGGTCTACCAGCTTTGGGAGGCTTTATGAAAATGCTGGTGACATTCATACGTCTAGACAAAGTGAGGAAGATTATATGCTTAAGGCAGTAGCCAAGTATCTAAAGTTCTCACTACCTTAAAATTTTCATTGTTTTTATTTACCTGCTTTAATTTATTTATTGTGTTGGATCTATAAAAGAGTGAAAGGTGACATGAGTAATTATAGAGCGGGAGCATCTGCGTTGAGTAATTCTTCATGCTTAAAAAGAACACTGAAAGTGGAATGAAAGACTATCATGATATACTTGAATGTATCTGGCACAGCTTTTGCAGTCTGTTAATGATCTTAAATTGGATCATAATAAAATAACAGATAAGGAAAGTAAGTTTGTACTTTTAATTTAATTGTCCATCTTGGTAAAAAACCTCCACAAAAGGTTTAGACAGTCATGGTGTGAGAAACAAAGTGTTTTGAGAAAATAGGAAAGTCAACACCCCTACCCACTCCACAAAAGCCCAATAATATTATAGCAAAATATTTACAAACAGGGAGCTGAATTCATAACCTAAGAGAGAAGTTACCTTATTTGCTAATGATATACAAAAAGAGATTAAAAAAAAACCAACATATAATAGCACCAAATTATTTCAATAAATGTGAGAGGGGCTTAACTGACTTAAGTGAATGACACATAAAATTCAAGGAAAGCTATAAAACAATGTGCTTTTGGAAGAAACATTTGGAACTCAGAATTAACACCATCACCACAGAAAAAGTTCTTAAACTAAAGCCAGATCTCTAACATGGGAGGAGGGAAGATCATCTCAGTAACTTGCTGTAGGTCTTGTGTGTCTTCCACTGAATCACCTAAACACTGTTGGAAAAAAGGACTGCAGGCTGAGACTTTGACTCTGACCCACTATGGCTGTTGAAAATCAGTATTTGTGTGCTAATTATGAAAGCTTTGCATTCAGCATATATATATGTAAGAAAAAGATCTCAAACTTGCTGGGTGAAATGCCTAAGAGATAGGATGTCAAACAACTAAAAGCTCTGATATGTTCATGGTGATGTGGTCTCATCAGAAATACTGTGCTCACTTCAGTAATCCAATCTTAAGAGCAGTTTTAGAGTTTATTTTAGAAGGAAAATAAATGCCTCTGGAGATGCTAATATGGACAGGTCTTGAAGATAAGGTCATGGACTAGCTGGGGCAATTCCTCTGATTTGGTTCAACAGTGGTGTGTTTTCTTTGTCTCTAGCATGTTAAATGTTTAGGCAATGACTGTTTCATTTCCTGGACTTGCATTCGTCTTGTTTAAAGATGCACTTAACTGATGTTTAATAAAATATCATGGATAGTCTTGAATTTAATGAGTTGCCCTGTCAGATTTCATTAAAATCCTTTGATTTTTGTTCTTACATTTATAGCCTAAAGCTCTGTGTTTCATTTTGACCAGAATTATTGCTCTAGCTATTGGCACTGGATTTCTTGTATTTACATACCTACAAAATAAAGATTGAGCCAAACTAAATTAAAACTTAATAACAATAAAAACCCCACAGAAAATGAAAACAACAACTGAGCTCCATACTTCACCTCCTCAGAAATTCTAAACCACAACACATCAGCAAAAAGTACCTTTTTTTGCTTTATTACTCAAGGCATGTTTATGTATTTTGGGCCTGAAATGAATGGGCCCTTCTTAAACGCGACGTCTGTGTATTCTAAAGTAAGCTAAACCTTTCTGTGGGGATTATGCTAAATTGACACCCACGGAGCTTACAGGCTCGTCTTTTCATGTGGAGAGGATGTCACCCCACATGTTTGTTTTTGTATTGAGTGTAACCCGTGCTCCTGCAGTGCCTAAAATAGCTGGTTTGCTGGGATGGATTGAGGGATAACGCAGCCCATGTTGCTGGAGCTCCACATCTGCTGGTGTTTGCATTCATGCCTTTGCACATAAGCCATCATGGACGTATGCATATGTTACCCACCATATGTATGTGCGGCCCTGTTTTTGTGATGTGTGGCTGTAAGTATTCTGTAGCTACATCCACATATGAACTGGAGTGCCATACTTGTGCTTATAAAAAGCAAGCACAGGGCTATATTACTCTACCAAAAGCCACGAGGCCTTTTGATAAGAAACGGCAAAACAGAAGAAGGTATGTGCTGCTCTTGCTGCCAAAGGATTGGTCATGGAATATGGAATATAACATCTCTTTTTCTATGTGACTATTTTTTAAAAATGCTTGTGAGATTATTACTTATTTCCTATGTTGTTTTTTGTGTTTTTTTTTTTCCCTTTCCCACTGGAGGCATTCTTGGATATGTTGTAGTATTTCAGATTTCTGGGATGGGGAAATCTGCAGCTCTGACCTTTGAATTATGCTTTTATTTTGTTTGGTACCGCCCTTATTTTGCAGCTTTGTACGCACAGGTATGTAAACAGAGCAGTCACCAGTGCACACACAGAACAGCACAGATGAACAGAAACCGCAGAGTTCCTAATGTGAAATTACAGTCTTCAAGACCACTCTTCATTTTATTTTCTACTGTATTATCTAAGAAATAGAAGCAGCCATATCATTAGATATAGCTGTGATGAAGATGAGCAGTCCATGCCAGAGAGCCTTGTGCAGACTAAGCTTTGGCATTTTGAATTCTTATATTTGCACTTAACCTAAACTCATAAATCTGGATCTTCTCATAAATTATATTTTTAATGTGAAGGGTGTTCACAAGCTTGATGGTGATTTAACAAATTGATTTTGAGAGTATATTTTGGTCCCTTGTATGAGACCTTTTAAAGTACTGTTTGGCAGGCAACCAGCAGCTACTGCAACCATATTCTGAAGAAGCAGGTGCTCAGGTGTGCCCTGGTGAGATAGGAGCAACCTGTGAAGTTGACTGGTACTTGTAGCTATTCATAACATATTTACTGTAAGATGGTCTCTTTTTTTTACTATTGATGTAATCCCTTGGGAAAAAAGATCTGCTGGAGGGAATGGCACTACAAATTCTCCCAGCTATATCAAGAGCTGTGTTAAAGTTGTAATCAAGCATTTGCCCCCCACCAGACTCTGTTTAACTAAGTAGCTCATGGGAGAGGTTTATTCCCCATTTATAGTGAGTTCAAGTGGGCCAAGGGATTTGTGTTGCCAAGGATTAAGAGGCAATGACCAAGGTAGTCTTTCTAGCATTGTGTGCCTCTCTAAACTGAAACCCCAAACTGTATATAAATACTTCCCTTCTTGCATTTCAGTAAATCATAGAGTTATTTCCCCAGTTTTCTTTTAGCTCAGCATAAGGCATTTTACTTTCACAGTAGAAAACATTATTTAGATCCTTCTATATTTTCCCTTCCTTTCCTTTAAGGTTTTTCCAGGGATTACAGAAGAAGCAAACCCTACAGAAGTAGCTTGTGAAGTTTTAAGTACATTAAATTTTTCCTTGTTAATGAAGGAGATGTGATTGAAATGAAACATAGATGTGTCTGGGGCTTACTCTTTCAGGGCTGATAATGAGATTAAAAAAAAAGAAGTAAATGCTCCTTAATTAGGCATTTGTTATGTCCCATTGTGATCAGTGCCGTACAGGACAAAAATGCCAAATGACAGTGATATTTTTCATAGTTTTGAAAAGAGATTATTTCTTTTTACCCTTTGCTTAAGAAACACAATGAGGCTGGTTTTGGTTTGCTAATAGATATTTTTAAATCAGTTTGGGAAAAGTTATTCCATGAGGTAAAGATCCTGTTTGAAGTTGAAGCTGTTCGTCTGAAGAAACATCCATCACAAGACATGAAAAGAATGATTTCTTTGTGACAGGGAAATCAATGAGACATCTGTTTTAATGTACAGCCCAGAAATAATGCAGCTAGTTCAAAAGGGAATCATAAAGAAGGCTGCCTTTTTGTCTCTTCTCTCCAGAGTCCCTTAGGATGAGATTCAGCAAGGTTCTTTCATTAGCAGGACTTCTTGAGTTTGTGTGCTTAACTGTGTGGTTCTGGGGAACTTTTCAGCACGATGACTTTTAGGGCTAAATGAGCCATGAGAATTCATGTTTACTGGCCTCATAAAAGAACCCCATTTGGGGCTGGATTTTGCCCCTGCTTTCCAGGATGGCTAGTCCTGCTCCATTCTTGATGGGGAGCAGGAGCTGGAGGCTGCACAGCCACTGGGATGCTCGCAGTAGGTCAAAGGGCTGATTCACAACAGGCTTGCTCTTCCTGGAAATACTGTGCTTGGGCTGTAGGCTCCATGTCCGAAGAGGCAGCTGAGCAAGTGTGGATGTCTTTTCACGTGGTATGATTGCATCTGTTTGTCCTGCTTGCTTCCTTATTCTCCTCTGGAGCCCCTGGAAACATTGTCCCCTTCTCTTTGTCTTTCAAATGCTTATACGATGAATTTAGGTTTTCCCTTGCTGTTCTTTGCAGTCTCTTTATCTTTCCTGAATAGTAATGATGTGGGAAGTGGCAGAAGGAGGTTTAATAACCATATACATTTCCTTACACTGGAAGGACCCTCCCCAAAAAGCCTAGATACCCTGAATGTGACCTAACCCTGTATTTGTCTGTTTTTTTTTTGAGAGGAAGAAATTAAATAATCGAGGGCTCAATTACCTCAAGGCACGTTGATTGGCAGTGTTTTCTAGCTCTCTGGTGCATGCATGCAATATAAGTTATGAAATCAAGAAGAACCCCAGGAATTAGGTAATAGAGCCCCATGAGTGTGTGTAGTATGGAGTCTCCTTATGGCAAATTTGGCTCACAGATATCTTTTTCCATAAGGAAGAGAGAATAGCGATAGGATATGCATCTCTGGCAATGTCTGAAGTCTGAGATCAATGGTTGCCCTGGAAACAGCATGATGAAAGTCTGAAAAACCTCCTGGCACCATGTGGGTGGAGTAAAAACAGTCCTTGGAGTTGTGTGTGCAATTCCAACAAGTTGTGCTCGGCAGGAGGGAAGACAGCTACTGAGGGGACACATGCACGCCTCCTCTGGGGAGCCATCTTATCACCCCTTCACACAGAAAGCTGATGAAAATGGTTTTGTTTAGGACATGTTTTCCCTTGGGAAGTGTCTGCAAAATGAATGTGTTTTTGCTCCTGTCAGCACTCTCCCATGGAAAAAAGTCCATGGAGAGATGCACAGAACAATAAAACAAATCATCAAAGGTGGGAGAGCCGTGCCTTACCAAAGCAGAAAAGAACTTCTGCAGTTTCCACCGAATAAGTTGTTGGCATTGCAGATTCTACCTGGTGACATAACAGGGTTCCAAACCTCCCCTATACCCTGACACCATATTTGCCTGTGTTGCGGAATGTTGCCATCCAACATTTTTGGATTGGCTGTTGAAGCAGACCCATGGGAGACCATGAGCAGGAGCTGTTCCCCTTGCACGCATAGCTCAATGGTCTGACTTCAGTGCTAGCTGCTACCCACCGGACAGCTTGTAATGATACTTCCCTGGTGCACTGTTCAAGATCGATGAGATGTAGTTCAGGGGTTTCTTGAGCCAGCAATGGGTGTCTTGACATCTGACATCACGAAAGCTTTTTCTTACATGAATTGGTCTAATTATGTCTAACAATGTGAACTTTACGTCCATAATACTGTCTCACAATGGCTCTCCAGTTTAAGTGTATAATGCTTTAAAAGATAACCTCCCTTTCTCTACTTTGAAACTACTGTCTGATAGCTTCTTATGAAGCCTTTACTTCCTGTGCTACTGGATATAATGAAGTCTTTGCTCATATCCTCCTTTCCTCTTGAAATGTCATCATTTGCCTCTTTTCCAAGATGAACAGTCCTAGTCTTTTAAGTCACTATTTGTACAGACATTGCTTCATGCTTTTTGTCATCCTTATTGCCATTTTATGGGCCTTTTCTAGCTTTGATATGTCCATTTTGTGATGGAGGAATGAAAACTACATTCACTATTCACAATGCAGATGCACATAGACTCAGGCAATTGTATAACAATACTTTTTGCTTTTGTATCTACTCCTTACCTAACAAATCATGGCATTTGATTTATATTTTTGATTGCTATGGGACAGTCAGGTGAGTGGAATTGTCAAGTATGATCCTAAAGTCTTGCCCCTAAGTGGCAATAGTAAAGAATAAATTAGGATTTGTTTTGCCCATGTGCATTTGTTTACACTGAATTTCATTTACTGTTTTATCACTCAGCCAGTTTTATGAAACACATGTGCAGCTTCTCACTGTCAGCCTCATCTTTGCTCTGAATATCTTTGAAACTGCAGTAGTCTCATCCCCTTTTACAGGGGCAAGAATATGTTGGGGAATGTGCCGAACAGCATAGACAGAGCCTCTGGAAAACCTGTTAGAAACTGGTAGTTTATTCCTACCTTGTGCTTCCTGCCTTTGAATCAATTAGTTCTCCTTGGGAGTATGTCTTTTCTTACCTTATTTATCCAGTTCAGATAATTAATTTTTGAAAAGGCCTTTGGTGAAAGACTGCTTGGAAATCCAAAACAATCAGACCCACTGGAATTCCCGTGGCCCACGGTTGTTGAGTCCTTCCAGGAGCTATATCAGCATAGTGATGTGACTTCCTTCTACAAAAGATGCGTGGATTCTTCTTAGCATATTGCATTTATTTCTGTATGCCCCTAATTCTATTATTTAGAGTAACTTTTACCAGTCTGCATGTGCAGCTGTGCAAAGGAAGTCCCACAGCACTAAAATTTAGTGGCTTTCCTTTTGAGCACTGGTAACAAGAAGCTTTATGTATGACATTGGGGAAATCACATTATTATGCAAAGGAAGCCGGTGTATTTCTGCGTGTGTAAAATCACATTTTTTCACTTTTTAGACTTTACTCATCATATGTATTAGATGGGGTATAGGTGAACAATACTATGGTATTTCTGGTTTTGTTGTACTGGTTCTTTGGCAGCCTTGCTGGAGTTAAGAACTAAAGCACTGAAGACTAGAGTCCTGTGTTGTTTTTGAATACATCCTGTTGTGAAACGTGTAAAAAGTCTTTCGAGTTTAATGGAAGTAAAGATTGGTAATGAGGCCAGCACTGAAATATAAGCTGAGAAATGCAAAACTTGAGGGGAGATATATGTCTTGCAGAATAAACTTGCAATTTCTAATGTTCACTGGGTTGTTTTCTGCAGAGACTTCCTAAAAAAATAGAAAACTCTACAAAATTAAAAATGGTTACTGTTTCTTGTTTCACTATTTCCATACCCTGTGATGATGATAATGTAGATGAGTGTAATGTTGCCTTGATTGATCATCATTTTTTTTTGGGAAGGAACAAAAAGCTTGACCAAAGTAAATAGAATTTCCTCAGACTTACGGACTCCCTTAGAACATAATTTTATTTGACTTTGGTTTTTCTGTGGACCTGGGTAATACGTAGACTACACTAAGAGGAGACTGTTTATTTGATACCTCAGAGACTTCCTTGACGTGTGTGAAGATGGTCTCTGTGCCAAGGATACACAAGCCTATGTGGAGATGAAATAAGCAGGAGAAAAAAAAAAAAGTAAGCTGAGTGTTTTAAACTAGGGAGAAAGGATGAGGTGCATAGGAACATTAGTACTACATACTGACTTGTGCTCTGAACATTACAGATTGATGCAATGCAATTTACTTTCTGCTATTGGTCCTTCATTGTTTGGTGAATCTGTCAGCTAGGAAAGATGGAATAAATCTGATATTAAATTTGCAATACAAGTAAAACATTTTGCTTTCCTATTCTATCGAAATATACGTCAAGTCTTTATGCATACAATTAATCCAAATGATTCCAAAATACCTCATGTGAGTAAAACTATATGTGTATGTATGTGCATTTGCAGAATCCAGACTGAAGTCCTGACTTTATTCTGTGGAACCTAATATTTTTGTATGTGTCCTGTTTGTGTTGTTTCTTTTTTTTTAACAAATCATAATCTATGATTTATATTCTGTGAGAGACTATATTTGCATTCCCACACAGCACATTTTATTGACTGCAGTGATTGCTTTAAAGGAAGCGTATGTTCCCTTATTTTTCAGTGGAATTTGGCTTAGATGGAGCATCTGGTTTTCAGTGAAGCCTTTTTCCTACCTAGTTTTCCAGCTGAGCTGACCTAGGTGTAAGAAATTTAAAAGTTGGGCTCAAAATCATACAATGGGTCAGAGGCTCAAGGAAGGTTAAATGTGTGACTGTTTTGACCCTGGATCCTTTGTTTAAGTCTCAGTTGGCAAGATGTATCTTTCAATACCCCTTTCAAACTGAATGGTGTCTGAAATACAGGTTTGAATATAGGTCTGGGTGACTTGGATTAGATCTCTGTGACTGTCTCTAAGACGGTTAGATTTTGCTCCTTGTTTCGAATGGGGGTGATTTATCTGAATCTCATCCAAATATGCTGCTCCTGCAAGCAGTGTGTGTGACTTTACAACCAAAACACCCATGGGAAAAAGTAAAGGTAAACTTCAGCTTGTTTTTTCTCAGGGCTTCTTGGCAGAGACCTCAGAAAGCAATTCTTTCCACAGAAATGTTCTCACCTGCTTGCCTAATATACAGGGTTAATAGGTTGTATTAACTCTTTGTAGACACTACAAGATCTTCAAGTTTGTTGATGGGGTGTTCCACTATGATAAGGATGGTATTTCTTTACATGGCAAACATGGAACTCTTTATTCAGTAGGAAAGATCTACAGAACTACATAGCAGTTAAACCGGTAGGATTCTGCTGTTTCGGTTGGGGGGTTTTGGGTGGTTTTTTTTTTTTTTCATTTAAATGTAGAAAAATTGGGAAAAAATCCCTCTAACTGTAGAAAACAAAGACTTGAAAACTACTCAGGGTAAGAGTCACTTTCTGGATTAACCTTTGTAGGCTTGTAGAGTCATTTTTTAAAGCATCCTTTTTAGTAGTCAAAATTAAACTTTCTGATATAATCTGTGGAAGTGCACACGACTTCTTAGTTTTGAAACCTGAATGTTTAAGTAGAAACACAGAATGGTTGGGGTTGGAAGACACCTTTAGAAATCATCTTGTCCACCCTCCCTGCTGTGGGCATAAACATGTTTCACTAGACCAGGTTGCACAAAGCCCCATCCAACCTGGTCTTGAATGCTGCCAGGGATGGGACAGCCACGGCTTCTCTGGGCAACCTGTGCCAGCACCTCAGCACTCTCATAGGGAAGAACTTCTTCCTTGTATCTAATAGAAAACTACTTCTTCTAGTTTAAAACTGTTACCTCTTTTCCTGTCATTACAGGCCCTGATAAAAAGTCCTTCTCCACCTTTCTTATGAGCCTCTGTAAGTATTGAAAGGCTGCAATAGCTGGTTCCTCTGTATCTGAACTTCCCACACAAGCTTTTACAGTCCTTGCTTCTGTGGGAGTAGCTGTTTTCCCTGCTGCAGACACTGCTGTCAAAAATGCTGTATAAACAATGAGGTATGGTGCCATGTGCTCCATAAACACTGCAAAAGCAATAAGGTATGTTGCCCTCCACTAATTGTCATCTCTTCCCGGATGCCAGTGTATTCACATAACATGACAGCACTTTCCAAGTTCTCAAATGAACCCTTGTATGTATATGGGTTCATTTTCAGCCCATGTGTTTATTTGTAGGAGTGGGGCCTCCTAAGGAGCTTACTAGTAATTCCTTTTGGTCTTTGTTGGATAGGAAAACATTTGCCACAAATGAACTTTTATTCTTGGAAAATATTTACTTTGCCATTTTTAGTCTGTCCTATTCTTGCATTGTATACCCCTCTGACTCTATAGGGAAGATGTCTTTTGGGTTGGTGAAAAAGAATATTAATACATGAATGATCTATAAATAAACAAATGGAGACTGCTGAAAGAAGAGTGAAGCTTTTTAAGTGAGTAGGACACCAAAGTAGCATAATTGTTTCCGGGAATAATCCCCTATTACAAAACTCTTAACTTTTTCCACATTTCAACTTCTGGGTACAATTGTCCTTTAACACAAATTTTAGTTCAGAATACAGCATGAACTCATGTGACTTTGTCAAAAGTGCTGTGGAATTTGATTGCTTCAGGATTTTTCTTTTTGCAAATTGTAATTTACTGCCATGTAGACATTATAGAAATGCATTTTAAATTTATGTGTTCAAACTGAAATTAAAAAGTGGAAAATTCCTCTTAGCACTGCTTCGCACTGGGGCTTCACAGAGAGAGTCTCAAGCATGTTGAATCAATGTCTTGCGGATTTCTTTCAATGAATTCAGGTGGCTGACCCAGTATGCATGTAATTCTGACTGAAGTTAGTCACTTTGGAAGATTAATGATTGCACAGTTGAGCCTGCAAGTCTTAAGAAAAAATCTTGGCATGAAATGCAGAAAGCCAGCTTTATAAATTACAAGTCTCCCTAACATATACTGTACCGCATAAGAAAAAATCAATTCTGTCCATATTAATTTGGCCTGAGGTAGGCCTCAGTTTGACGGCTTACTTGATCTAATTTGCCAGCTTTGTAACATGCTGGGGTTAGTTATCTTTTTCTCAGTGTGTAGAAGGCTAGGATACCTATTTATTAGGAGAAATATGAAAGTACTGGACTAGAATGAAGTTTCTGAGCTGCTGAGTGTATCTTGCAATGAGTTGTTACAGGCTTGGGGTTAGGGTCAGTATATTGGTTCTGCATATTTTTAGAAAAATACGTTTAATCTACAGCTTAGATGTATTCATGATTATTTTATACCTTTCGCTCTTATGCTGATCTTGTCTTGCAGCTTAAGTAACTTTTATCAGTATCTGCATCTGATGGTCAGTGCTGTTTTTTGCAGATAGTATTTACATCTTCTTTCAATGTCCTTTTTATAGTGTGTATAAATCAAATTGGTTTAGCTTCATACAGCCTAAAAATCAACACCTGTTCTAGCATACCTTTTCATGTATGCCTGGGACTGTATGATGTTACAGAAGTGGTTTCATAAAAGTGTTGTATAATGAAATCTGTATTCTTGCTGGATAGGGAGGTAATTTTGCCTCCATATATATCAGGACCATGTTTTTCTTTCTCAGTGACATCATAGGTGTGGTTCATCCTCCTCCTGTTACTGACTCATTCATTTTTCTGCTCCTCATCAAACTAATGAAATCCCAGCCTATGACAAAAATATCTTAGGGATTTCTAACTGTCTGACCTTATTCTTGGCACTGCTGAATGCTGACTGATTTCCAGAGCACCATGCCTCAGGGTCATCTGGTTCTTCTCAATGTCCAGACAGAGTAAGTAGGAATTGCCTTCCCTCTGTCCCCTGCCACCAGAAAACTCCAGCAGCTTCACGAGTAGTGGTAGCTATCCAGTGTACGTACTGTTACAGTCACAATACACATTATCTGATGAAATATGCGTATCGCAGGTGGTGCACAAGTGACAATTTTTAGGTACCCCATTCTTTGACACTCTGGCTGTCCTCTTGATTAATAACTCCATCCTTCTGACATTGTTTTTTAAGCCAGAGGCATGAATAAAATTATATAGTTTCTAGAAGGAGTCCAAGACAACCTCCCCCCTCCACCAATTGTTTTACTGTCAGCACGTCCTTCCTTCTAGTTAGTTTTTTACCCTCTTACAATTGTTGAATTCAGTTCCCATTTTCTAAAGCATAGTCTTTTCCCATATGACACTGTAGAAAGAACTGTAATGAAGTCCAGATATACAAAAAATGGTTTGTTTCTCTTGTATGAAAATCTATTATTCTGAAAAGTTCAACCTTTGGTAAACCCATTTTAGTTTATACCCCAAATTTTCCACTTTCTTTCACGTCTCTTATTTCTTTCATTCCATCAAAGTGTGTACTAAAACTGTGGAAGAGGTTTTGCAGTTCAAAGCCTTTAATGGTCTAAATAATTTTTCCTCTTTTCTCACAGACAAGGTTTTCTGTCCAGTATCTTCCAAAAAAGTAGACTTAGTGTGTTTCATTTTGAATTAGATGGCAAATAGAACAAAAAAGCAAAATAATCACAAAATCACAGAGCAGAATAATGCCCCATTCCAGAAAACCAGGAGAGGACTTAGAGAGGCTCACATCTTCAAATATGCCTATAATAATAAGTATGCAGTCATATACATATATTAAATTAAGGCCCAAAAACTATCTAAATCTGTGCAAACCTCATATGATGAAGAAAAGAAAGACTGAGTAGGAAGATTATTGTGGAGCCTATATATGAATTTTTATATTAATTATTGTGAAGCCTAGGAGATGACATCCTTCAGCAAACTTCTTGCTGATATCAATGAAGTTTACTTTGCCACAAGTCAGAAAGCACTCATCAGACCTGAGTAATTGTTACCAGTATGTCCTCTTGTGTATTCCCTTAATATTCACACCGTCTTTTGAACCCATTGACCAGTTTCAACCAAACTTGAAAAGTCAGTAATAATTAGAAAGCTTTTACATCTCAAAAGTTTAGACAGATGGAAGAGGAAGAAATGTTAACGTTGACGCTTAAGGAGGGGCCAGAGTATAAACACTGGTACCATAGGTAAAGATGTCTGGAAATTCGCAATGATGGCAAGAGTTTCAAGTGGACCTTGCATCTGTATTGGACAATGAGGGATCAAAAGATGAGATAATGATTTGCTAGTTTTTCTAACCATGAAAAACTAGTTTAAAACTGCTGATGGGCCCTGATATTTATTTTTAGCTTTGGGCATTCCCTATCCACTCCTGTCAAGTGACCATGTTTGAAAAATGCCCCATTCAGTGTCATGGGATTGCAGGCTTTTATGCAGTAAATGCCTCAAGGTTTTCTGCCACGACTGATAGTACCAGAGTTTTCCAGATGGTAGCTGGGCTATGATTAAAAACCTCTTATGGCTTCAGAACTCAGGTTCCTCTGTCTTTGTTTGACACTGTACAGAACATTCATCTGGAAAATTTAATTCTGCTGTTCCTCAATGCACAGCTATGCAGTGGAACAGTTGTCTCAGGACTAAACAAAATCATGAATGTCTTTGTCTTTATCAGCTGCCAGTTTATTCCTCCATGCTTGAGTGGTCATGCTGACAACAGATTATGGGCTTAAATTGTCTGATTTTTATTACTTCATGGTTAGAATATCCAAGACATTTACAAAAAAACCCTTTTTCTTGGTTCTAATCTGGAGATGGAATTTTTCTCTTCTTATGCTTTCTAGAGAGGGATAGATTCCAACCCTGATGTCTGTGCCTATGGCACTTATTCTTGGTCATTTAGTATTTTCTTTGCTTACCTAGCATACCACATTTCATTATATCAGACATTTGGCAGGAGTGTGGGTCTGTGAAAAAGGCCAGCTATCCATAAGTTTTTCTTCCTTCTCATTCATTTTTCTTCATTTGTGTTTGCCTTAAATTTTTCCTTATTGTAGTAAAAAACTCCATAATAGCTGTGATTTGTGACAGAGATCTCTGCCATTGCTTTTGAATGAATAAGCCTGTAGAACTGTTCTCTGATTAGAGGTAGGAACATAAAGGAGCAATTGGGTTAACCAAGGGAATGCTTGGAGAATGGACTTAGAGAAATGATCTGAGAAAATGGGATTGAGTTCACTAGCCTTGAATTTAGTGGTGTAGTAGTAGTTGCTATTAAAAATCTGGATTAGTATAGTTAAGCAAGAACTACACAAACAGGGAAAGAACTGGTTACGTAGCAGCTCTTGCAGAAAAATATCCAAGGGTTGTTTTGTGTCACAATTTGAACAGAAAGTCATGATTGCTTTGTTGTTTGTTTGGTTTTTGTTTGTTTGTTTTTTTTGTTTGTTTTTTTTTAGAGGTGGACTTTGTGCTCTGATTTGTAAACTAGTTTTTACCTGCAAGATGCGTGAAGAAAATTCCTGCTCTGTTGCAGAATGGTTACGACTCATCTGGAGTACTGTGTCTGGTTTTGGGCATTTTCCCTGTGCAAAAATGACAGGGGTTCAGAAAAAAGGGAAAACAATAACTGAATAATAAAAAATAAAAGACTATGATATAGGAGCTACAAAAAAAGTTCAAACACCGGGGTTACTGGGTTTACAGAAATGCAGATTGAGAGGAAATAAGATTACAGTTTGCAAGTGTTCAAGTGACTAGCACAAAAGAGAAAGGAGTAACTTTTTCTCCAGGTCTCTGGTGAATAGGGCTGACCTACAAGGGGTTTAAAACTGCAGCAATAAAGGTGCAGGCTAGATATTAGAAAAACTTTCTAACAGAAGGGATGGTGAAGAACTAGACTAGTGAAGTGGCTGGGGAGCATTAGAATGAAGTCTGAGCAAGAATAGCTCAGTCAAACATCAGTAAGGAGTAACACCAAGAGGGTCTCAAGGACAGAAGGTAAATCCAGTTATCTCCTGAGGTCTCTTTTGGGACTGTTTTCTCAGTTATTGTGGCTCTGCTGCCTTATACATCATAACCAGTTTTCAACATAGCCCTCTATTACTGCACTGAAATACCTATTGGTGGATCGCAGCTGGTTTGGTTAATTACACAGCAATTATACACAGCTTTAAATTTATTATTATATATTATTATAAATTTAATATATAATTATATAGTAAATTTAAATTATATACTCAGCTTAAAAGTTGGAGTTCAGAGAAAAAGTATAATCTTGAAAAGCATGATATGAGCCAAATATGAAATGCATAATGCATTTCAATGTTGAAGTGTACATAACAGTTGTGTGGCATCTTCTGACTGATCCACACATGACATACAGTATTTGTAAAAGCTCCCCTGAGACCTCAAGTAGGGTTTGAGGACTGGCAATACTTTGATTGCTGACTGATGTGTTAAACAAGAGAATTGACAGGAGAATCCTCTAACACTTGCCTTTTATTCAGGGACTTCCAATTAGCTCAACATTTAGTATCAACACACAGGAAAATATTTTGTTTCTTCTCTAGATGTAGAGATACTGCAGAAGGAAAAAGCAGACTCTAGCTTTGATCTTGAGATCCAGATGAAATTTCTCTCTCCAATATAATTTTATACTATTCCAATTAGATTTGTGTTCAGAAAATTAGACTATATTTGTCTTCTTTATTTTAAGTCATCAGGCATAATTGCTTTTATTGCTTATGCCTGATGATGCTGTGGCTCCAAATCTACACTTATTAACAGAATCAATAAATACTGTAGAAGAGCTGCAGAAATGTAGTATTATTACTACATGGCAGAAAGATCAGCTTTTAGTAGCTTAAAAAGTGTTGCTCTTGCTGTGTTAGATTTCCAGTGGCTGTAGCTGTTTCCCCCCTGTTGTGAGAATTGTTATTGTCCTGTGTGTGAACAAAAGTCTCTGGGCTTGAGTCAACTCTGATTTGCCCTGGGGTATGCATAACTGATTTTGGTTCACAAAATGAAGTTGAGAGGGGATAGGCAAAACAACCGCTGCTTGCTTCTGAGTATGAGTAACTTGTTGGAGCTCACATGCCATTTGACAGTGTACAACTGTTGGAGAGTGTGTTAGCGAATGGCTTGTTTAAATGGGTTTTAGAGGAAAAGCATTTGTTTACAGCAGCCTCACAGTAAACTCTGGGGGAACCTTGGCTGTAGCAATCAGCCAGATCCAACAGCGAGTTGCCAGGCTGCGGTGGAACAATTTCACAAAGCTGACTAGTAGAAGAACGGTCCCTTCCATCTTCCTGTTTCCCACCCATGCACTGGTACATGGTATTTCTCTTCTAGCCTTATATAGTTGTTTTTTTTCACTCTTTCTGGGTTATTTCTGTGCTGAGGGACATTGCAGGCACTGCCAGTATCTCTGTGAGTTATTTGCTTCCTGTTGTGCTCTCTTCTTAACATCTCATGACACATTCATTCAGTAAATCCTTTGATCCCCTTTCACCCTGTCTTTATAGTGATACATTTACTAAGACTTCCTAAGACCCTTTTTTCTCTAGTAAAAAAGACCACAAGCCCTCTTCTACTGAAGTCAGCAGTTTTATTTCCTAAGGCTGAAACAAGAGCTGGCACGTCTGAAAGGACATGCTGGGAACTACCTAAAACAGTCAGGTGGGAGTCCAGACACTTGGGCTGGTGGGCTCCACAATGGGAGAAAGGTCTGACATGCATTTAGCATAACACACTGCCTTATGGTATATTTGGCAAGCTCTCGGGTGGGTTTAGGTGGGGATGCTCTCTGTTCTCTGTCTCAAGGGGCTGGAGACGTGTTAAACCCACTGTTAATTAAGTGAGTTACCTGCAAGTTGGAAGTGGTTGAGGGTGGATTAGCTTTATTGTGAAGTCCTAAAAAGTGGGTACTAGTGGGAAAGGATTGGTGATGTTCTGAGCTGGGAGTTAGGGAAGCAGGTAGGAGCAGAGTGGAGATGAGGGTTGCGGGAGAGCAAGAAGAGTGGTCTCTAGACAAAAGCATGTAAAACAAACAGCAAAGTTATGCTAAAGGCCTTGAGTTAAAGGCTTTAAAAAGAAATGCATGTAAGCTGGTACGGATGTTTTTAATAGTACTTACAGCTTTACCAAACCTGTTAACAAAGTAGCAGCTGAAATGCCTTCTAACCAGATGTTTGTGATTAGAGAAGGAACCCTCGAGCTAAAGGGTGGAGTGAATTTGTGCACACCACTAGGTTTTAGTAAGATGGAAAGTAACTCTGAGGCCTTAGGGAAGATGTGATGGGTCACAGGGTGGGTGGGTTGTTGTTGTGAGGTTTAATATTTTTTTCTGAAGGAAGCACAATGTGATTTTGAGATGCGATGCAAAGAAGCCTAAAGCTGGCTTGGGCTTTAGACACAGGCTTGGAGATGTAGAGAAGGCAGAGTCTGGCAGGTCTGTGAAAAGGGTGCTTATCTGTCCATAGAATTGTGCGGGTTGCTTGTTACTGCAGCACTGTTTTTAAGGAAAAAGATCATGTTGCTTTTCCCTTATTCTTTTGAAATATACTACTGCACCCTTGCCTTTCACTCTGATCTTGCTTGTGAGAATCACTGAATGACCTCCACACAGTAAGCATGTGTTCCTGGCCATTAGCTCAAAGCTCCTTGTGACTTAGCAGTGCTCTGCCTGTCACTGCCATGTGTTTAGCTCTCCCACAGTCCAAAAACCAGAAAGAACTAAAAAGCCATTTTAGCTCTGCCAAAGGGTCAGGTTCCATTTTCTGCATTTCCTTACACTTCGAGTGTACTTTGCTCATTATGCTTCGCAAGAGGATAGAATCTATTAGTCTGCAGCTCTTACATTACCTTGGAACAAGGCTCAGTGGTGCTTGAAGTGGATCTCTATCCTTTGCTTTGAACATGTTTCATGTTGCCATTCTCCTCTGCAGCTATTTCTCAGACAGGCCACTATGGGACCCGCGGTGTTATCCTTCCCTTGCAGTCTGCCATGGTTTCGCATGAATGCTCCATCCCTGGCAGTGTTCAAGGCCAGGTTGGACGAGGCCTTGGGTGATATGATTTAGCGTAAGGTGTCCCTCCCCATGGCAGGGGGGTTGGAACTAGATGATCTTAAGGTCCTTTCCAACCCTAACTATTCTATGATTCTATGTCAGGCAGCAGTACTATGCCCTGCATGTTACACACAGCTGCCACATCCTAGAGTGGCATCATCTGGAAGGGTCTAGGTAAAATGGAAATCTCACTGTGTTTTGAAACCCCTTCTGCCTCCCACTCCACTGAATTTCTTCTGCGTTATTGGTTGTTTTGTTATAAACCTGGGTCATGAGAAATTTAGTCTAGGAAATACACTCTTCAGCTGTGATTGGAGATGCATTTTCCTGCTCAGTTTGCTCTTCAATGGGGTGCATGATTGTCTTTTTTTTTTGTATAAAAGTGATACTGTGGCAGCACTGCTTAAACAGAGGAATATTTGCTATCAGTCAAGAAGAAGGTGGACCAAGATTATTTATTTCAAGTCTGCTGTTGTGATGCTTAGATATCTGCTTATTTCCTGATGCAATTGTGAAGATGTTTGAAATCCCCTCTCTCTGATAGGAACTGAACTGTCAATATGTAAGAAATCAGGACTTTAATATATTTCCAGTGTCACAGTGGGAGCAGCTGAGTCATAAATGTTCTTGAAAAATCTCGTGCTGATTAGAGACTGCATTGCAAAACGTGGCTGACAAGTGAAATGGTGTTTCCTATGTGTTTGACATTTGGCAGGTGAAGACTCATTTAAGCAATCCTGTATTTGAAATAGCAAAACTGCCTTTTGTTATTCATACCACAAATGTTTCTTTTCATGATCCTAATTCTATAAGTAGGATTTCCTCAGAAATGGTCTCCTATAAGCACTTATATAGAGAAAGAAGAGCTCGCCTCTGTGACTGAGGAGCCTACCCTTCCTCGCTCGCTTCCTTGACAGATTTGCATTCAATTCATGTTCTTAAACCCTCCATCGTCATCAACCCCCCCAGTCCTTTGCCTCTGAGGGAGAGGCAGGGCATACATTCAGCAATCATTTTGAAGATGAATGTGTTGGACAGTTTTGATTACTAATTTGCTATTTTAAGTCCGCATTGTGCTTTGATGGCTCTTATGGGATTTTTCTCTCGCAGTAAGGGACAAAGATCTAAGGGGTGCCTGTTTAGTTTTTCTCATCCTGTAACAATACAAAATGTCATCTTGGCCTAAGTAGATACACATGTCACCAGCCCCATTGCAGTGTACTGAATAAAAACATTACCCTTCATGCAAATACTTGAATATTTAAGTGAACTTAAGGGAAGGGAACCAATAATTGAAATCCTTCTTGAATATGAAACTAATCTGCTAATGCCTCATGCTCAGTTTAAAAGTAAAAACCTCTTAAAATGTCTCCTCTTAGTTTTTTAATGCTTATTTTTAAGCTCAGCACAACGAAAAATTCCCATTTCCAGGCTGGTATATATGACAGGTTTATATGTCATCTTAAATCCAATTATTCCCCATAATCCAATTAGCTTTTCATTAGATGCCTTAATCTAAATATAATTTCTCATTCTAAATTCAGTGAATTTAACTGTTTCCTTTTCCCACTTTAAGGTATTCTTGGTTTTTACTTGCCTCTGCTCTCATCTACACCATAAGCTTGCAGAGATGGGAAATATTCATTGTTCTGCATTGAAGGTACTACCGTGCTATTAAACTCAATACCTTTTTTTGTTTGTTTCTTAGTAAAACGATCTCTATTGTATCTGGTGATTTGTAACAATGCTGTGTTCTTCCATGAAAAACACTGAAGCTAGGTACTACCACTCACAAGTTGGGAAGTAATTTATATGCAGTACTTGTTCACTAAAAACCTTTTCTGGTGTAAAAATTGATTCTGTGGTTTGTTTTAATGGAATCAAGAAGTCTTGAAGTTATGCATGAGCTTACATACTTGCTGAGCAAGTGCCAAGGACACTACTTGGTAGCCTTACATCTTAGCTGTGAGGTGTCAGTATTCAGTCATAAACTGGGATCTGATACTGTGGTTGCCTCATATGAGGTCCTTCTTGCAACTCTGAGTAGTCTAGCTGAAGCTAGCACATTACTTACGTTGTCAGTACTTGGAGGATGACTCTCTGATGGCCCCAGTCCTTTCAACACTTCCGCGTGTGCCTAATTTGGGATTACTGATGAGTTTACAATGAAGGGCATATGTAAGAACTGGCAGGATTTGATGTTTCTAATTTGTTGCTGCTAAGAGAGATTTCTTAATGTACCTACTGTATTTTAATTTAAGATTTTTTTTTTTTTTTCAGTAATCAAAATGTTTACTACAATCAGCATTTTCTGGGACTAGGGCACTACATATTGGTGGAAATCAATATGCTTGCAAGAGCTGGTACTATTTCTTTTCCTACAACCAACATATATTTCAAGAACCCTCACCATATTGAAGGTTTCTACTCAAGCTAGTGCACCAGGATGAATCTCAGAGGCATAATTTAAGAGGCAGAACAACTGTACATCACAGGAGGTGTACCTATCATCCCACTTTAACCTGAACCATTCCTGAAAACAGCTTTTTGACCATCTTAATGCATTTTGATTAGTCTGGTGTGCGTCTCTTTTTACCTAACCTCTGATTTAAGTAGAGAAACAAACTGGTGTATTTTGGATTCTGACAGTTTAAATTTAGAGGCATTAATGGTTCAGCCTTCTTAGGATGAATGGAGGAGCCTGTGCTATTGGTTTTGAGTGTCACATTTATTTTGGCAGATGTACCTACATACTGTTTCCACAATTCTCTTCCTTGTAAAGCCATCACCTTTACCAGATGAAGGCCTATGCCTTTGAATGGCACCCCCTCTGCAGAAACATTGAGAAACATGTAGCTGAGAAAGCTCCTGAATTCATATTTTGTTTTAAAAGCAGCTTTGTGACTGTTACAGATGGTGATGCTGGGCAGAATTCTCCCCCATTGTTTCTTCTGTAGTCACTGCAATGAAGTCTGGATAATTCAACTTCTTGTCATGGGTTGTGTCCTGCACAGCCAGAATGAGTGGGAATGACATGGTGATTGCGTTACATGATTAAATGGGGTGTGTGATGATCGTCATGATTTTTAAAAAAAGGAAAGGAGAGAAAAAGCATGACTGGTTAGATGGAGGCTGCTAATGTGTTGCGTTGGGTGATCTGTGTAGCAGTCCTGTATGTTGGGGTTCTTTGGGTCTGAAAATGGCATTGATTGTATGGGCTTTTACATTTTCCATCATTCCTTTTAATTTCTCTTTTTTGCTGTATGGTTCTGTGAAGATCCCACTGGCAAGTCCTGAAGCTCATTCCCTCATGGAGGACCTTCATAGGGCAGCTGGTGTCTGGCACAGTTTGGTTCCTACTGATTTGTACCCTTGGGGCGATGGGATGGATGGAAGCACCATGGTGCCTGTGCTGGCTGCAGCTCTCCTGCATCCCTGTCCTGCCATGCCAGTTTATAGCTGCTCTGCTATGAGCTGTAGTTTCCACCTACCTGGGTATGGTTGTGCTGAGCTAGTAGAGACCAAAGTGTTTATACAAACTGGAACTACAGATAGCCTGGATGTCTTACTGAAAGGCTTCCCCACACTTCATCCCCCAGGCTTTCAGTAAAGTAATTTGTTTTTCTCAACAAAAGTTTCACCTACAAACTTGTTTTGTATGTTCAGCCATCCCAGTGAGAATTTCTTTTTGTTTCTCTCCCTTTTTTTTTTTTTCTCCCAAAAGTGTACTTGGTGAAAACTGCTGGATTGACAATGCTGGAGAAAAAAGTTCACAGCAAAACAGCATCATGAGAAAAAAGATGTAATCTCAACGTAATATAGTGCTATACTGCACCTGGGGTCCCAAATCTCCTTGGTTCCTCACACAGCCTGTTATGCAGGCCATAAAGTCTGGTGCTTTGCATCCATTAGGACATCTGCTGTCATAGTAGCTGTGAAGAGAAGAAAGCTTTACTGTGAATTCACAAACTGGAAACAGACTTTGTGGCACATCTACAGAAGCTGTTAAACTCAGCCTAACTTATGGCAAGGGGAAGGGTATGATGAATGATGGCCATATGGCTCAGCCTTCTGGAGGTGGCTGCTGCATTCGTGAGGGAAGAGCAGTGTGGAAATAAGGTGACAACCAATGGAGATGCCGGTGCAGGGGTAAGAGGTATCCAAACCTCTCACTATGGCTCCCTTTGTGCTTTCCATCCATTGCTGGGCAGGAGTTGTGTGTTCAAAAGTCTCCAAGTGCAGGCAGGGATGCTGCAGGTGAACAGGCTTAGTCTGGAGGCACTACAGGGTAGCTTTGAACATGTCCTGCTGTACAGATGAGGTGGTTCAGGCCTGTGCTGATTTGGAGATGCATTTCACAGTGTAGACATGTCCTAAATGTGACTTTGTCACTCCAGAAATCTGTAACAGAGCAGCTTTTGGTTGGAGTCTCTCAAGTTCTAGGCAGATTGGTTTCATTAGTTGACTACTAAATTCCCAACACCACTAAATCAATGTGTAGTCAACTAAAAAGTGCTGATTTTGGCAACAACGATATTTTTTGAAAAAAAAAAAAAAAAGGATGTTTAGAAAAGATGTCACTGCATGCCTTCTCAAGAGTGACTTGGAAGTGATGGAGGGGATTAGCTACAGTTTCTTCAAAGCAGATCCATGTGTTGATCCATACTGCACCATCCCTTTAAACATCCGTAGCTATATCTATATAAATCTATATAGATACATTTTTGTAGTCATGGGTATTTGGGATTTTTTGTTTTGTTTGTTTCTTTCCTCTCCCTCTCTCAATTTCCTTTTATCACTATTGTTATAAAAATAACAATAATAATAGTAATAATACTAATAAGAGAGGGAGATAACAAAAAGACAGCATTAAAACCTAAAAAAGACAAGTGATGCACAATACAACTGCTCACCACCCAGTGACGGATACCCAGCTCATTCCTGAGCAGCAGTCTGGGCCTTCTGGCTAACTGCCCCCGTCTAAATACTGGGCGTGACATGCCATGGTATGGAATATCGCTTTGGCTACTTCGGGTCAGGTGTCCCATCTCTGCTTCCTCCTGGCTTCTTGTGCCCCTCCTCACTGGCAGAGCATGAGAGACTGAAAACTCCTTGAAGAGGGTTAGCACTACTTAGCAACAACTAAAACATTTGTGTGTTATCAGCATTGTTCTCAGACTAAAGCCAAAATACAGCACTGCATCAGCTATTAGGAAAAAAAATAACTCTATCCCAGCTGAGGCCAAGACATCTTGTTATGTGTGTTTTTCTTCTGTCGCACTTGGAAGAGCAATAACATGAAAGGGAGAAAGTTTTCTCTACAGGGCACAGACCAAACTGCTAATAATGTTCTAGTTAATTTATATTTATCTTTTTAGCAATTAAGAGGGAGATCTTTTGTTTGTCTCATGTTTTGCTGGGGTACCAAAAAAGTCCAGTAATGGTAGGTACTGCATGAAATGTATACCCTGAGAAACATTTGTTTTAATTCAGTATTTCTCTGCAGCTGTTTTCCAAACTGCATTTGAAAAATAAAATCCCCTGACAGTCCGTCCCCAGCAAAAGAAGCTTTCCTTCTCAGAGGAGTATGTTATTTAGCCACGTCTGAATTTCCATCAATAATCCCAGATTTCCCCTGCACAAAGATATAAACAATTGTTCCACACTCAAGCCTCCCGCCTTTTCACTGCCTCCCTGCATGAAGACATCAGGAGAGGAGGCACCAGCAATGGGACCTCTCTTGGGGCAGAGTAGTGGTGGCTGCTGGGCCCCATGGGGTGGTGGAACTCTGGCTTTGCCAAAGACCTCTGCCAGAAGGGATTTTTGAGGTTGTTGGGTGTTTTGAGCAGCCTGCCTGCCATGTGGACTGGTGATCCTGCCTGGCTTGGCCATGGGTTGGAAAGGGGAATACGGGATAAGGAAGGGGAGATGCCACCCTTCCCTCAACCCGAGATGGGAGACTGATGTCTCTGCTGGGGCTCTGCCACAAAGCTACTCAAGACTGAAGACTTCCCACTAAACCTGGCTCTGGGTTTCTTCAATATAATATTTCTGCAGGAGGGTTAAAGAGGAGCTGACTTCTTCTGAAAATTCTTCCCCTTATTCATACACTGGGAGGCTGGGTTTTTTTTAGGCACTCTATTTGCAGGTAATGACAAATTGAGCAACAAAGGATAATACCACAAACAGAAATGAGTGGTTCTAGAGGCATCCACTGGTTCATAAACTCAGGAAATTAATGAAATTCTACTTTTGGCTCCCTGCTGTAATGTTACTGTATTCTCAACACATGACTATACATAGAATCATAAAATCATAGAATGGAAGGAACCTGAAAGATCATCTAATTCCAACCCCTCCGTTATTGGCAGAGACACCTTTCACTGGACCAGGTTGCTCAAGGTCCCGTCCAGCCTGGGATCTTGACATCTTGTGAAACAGCTTCCTTTAAGGGATGTGTTTGCTACTAACCAGAATGTATTTTCTTTTTTTCTGCTGGGCTAAAGTAGTTGTCAAATTAAACCATGCCTTCAGCTACATTAATTTCCACTTCCCCACCCCAGTCCCCCAAGTTATAATTTTTTAAATTGCAAAATATCAGGATGCTTAGATTACATCAGTAATTTGTTAAACAAGGACATCACTTTTTCCATTAAGGTCATGTGATGGCTATTTAATATACCTTATACGTATCCATACAAGGAGCCATTTCACAATGAAACTCCTTTTTCCTCGCATTGACGTTGTCCTGTCATTACTCCTTTTCTATTTTGTCACAGGTAATTGCTCCAGACATCTTTCCTATGCTTTGAAGATCTTGCACAAATTAATTTCATTATTAGTCTCAATATTACTCCTTGACTCTTTAGTGGATCCATCACCTTTTGACAGCTCTGGTGGGTCTCTTTGGGGCTGCAGTACTGATCTTCCAGTTTACTTTCATTGCATCAATTTTCTTTGAAGTGTGAGCTATTGGGCTCTGAATAAAGCCTGAACGAACATCCGTGTTCAGTATCTGTAGTTGGTTTGCCTGAAGAACATCAGGAACTAATCCTGAAGTTAAGGGCTGGATGGAAGGGCTGGTGGAAGCTGCGTTTAAATGTATGAAAATCTCACTGTTGGAGTCTAAGCTCTGTGAGGGAAATGTGTATAGGGAATGACATTCACTTGGCATCCTAACATGGCAGAGTGATGTCATCTCACAATCAGCTGCTGAGGTTGATTTGATTTGAATTCATCAGAACCTTAGTAATGATTTTATGCTGCTGCTTTAATATTTTTATCTCATCTTAAAAAACCTCTATATACTGACACTTGGTAATTTCTTTTCTTTACAAATGAATAAAAATGAAATAATTTTCTGTGATGTGCAAAAAGATAGCAAGAATATCTTAAAGAGAGTAGTTTAGCCCCTTTGAATACTCTCTATCTGCTTTTAAAACTTAAGTCATCATAGATAAATTAAATAAAAATTATAAATCTGTATAAACTGAAGTTACCAAAGCTCATTAAGGAAGTTTTGACTTTCTATGGCAGCTTTTGTTCTTGCCAGTGTGACTGACTGCTCAGAAAAACTATTTTGCACTGGTACCTGAAATGCATCTGTGAATAGGACCCCATGACTCCTGGTAGCCAGACCAGCTTTTTATCTTTTGGGTCCTGCTGCTTCTTTAAATATTTATCTTTAATCTGAAGAACTTGTTTTTTACAGAGGAAGAGGTTTCTGGGGAGGGATCCAGGAGTTACTGGTGCTCAGCTGGACTTGGAGCTCTTGCTGTGTGCAGGATCAGAGGCAGTGGGTGAGGAGCTCTCTGATGCTGCGATTTAAGATGGGAGGAAATGATTATGGAGCCTTTCCTTGCCCTAGGCCTCAAGCAACAGTGCTTCTCATTCTGCACCATCCCAGAGGTCCAGTGGCTCTCCTGCTCCTGTAGTAAAAGCTTACCAAGAAGCAGTTTGTCAAGAGAAGCATTGCTTATGTGAAAAATCTAACATATTGTTAGAAATAACTATTTTAACACATCAGCAACCTTCATTGTTGCTTAGTTGTTTCTTTCCTCCCCTGCCCTAAGCTCCAAACGTAAATATGTTCTTAAAGATGAGCACTGTCTATCTTCAGCACCACCTCTGGCTTCAGTCTGCTTATTTGTTTTTTATTGCATGATATCAGCTGCTGAGGTTTGGCTGTGCCTTACCAATGTATGAAATGAAACTCAAGGTTTTGGCTTGGACACTACTGACACTGCTTGGGGCACATGCACATAGCATGTGCAAGTTTCCCTATTGGGGTTTCAAACTCGGAGCACCCTATAAATGTGCTGGCATCAGTGCTTTCCTGGGCAAGAGGTTTGGGGCAGAAAAAGAGGCCATGAACTCTCACTTTGCAGCCAGTGCCATCAGCTGTCTCTCTTTGGGTCCAGGCATTTGAGTAAAAGCCTAGTGAGCTGGAGGGCATTAAGGGACTGACAGTAAGGCAGAGCGAAAGGATGGGGGTGGGTTATGGCACTAAACCACACAGAACTCAAATCCTAAAGTGCAGGCTTGACTGCAGCAGAGATGTATCTTAATCTTTGTCCAATACTTGAACCCACCCAGAACAGGCTCTTTCATGAGGTTTGGAAATGTTCCACCGCTTTATTATGAATGAAAAATATGCTGTTCTGCTAAAATGTACCCTCTTTACAGTACGTATATGATATTAATTTATGCTACTGGGGGAAAATATCTATTTTGATTTGAAAACAAATACTGACATTGTGTGACAGAGGTCCCTTTTTTGTTTTTTGTAGCTTTTGACTTCCCAACTGAAAATTGAAACTGTGATAAACTTTGTGGGAGAATCTTTTCTGGAAAGTCTCCCATCTATATTTTCTTTTCCTTGTCCTCTCCTAAACAAAGCCGCATAGATTTGGTTTGTTTGGTGAAGATTCAGCTCAGCTTTTGATTTTCTTGTAACATTTACATGAATACTGCACTTGTGAGTTTCATTCACAGAGCTCAAGAGCCCTGAAGAGGAATGGAGGGGTATGTTCATCTGCTGTTCAGCTACTGAATGCATGAACAGTCCCTTAATATCTGGCAGGTAAGTTGGAAAACATTAAGATCCTCATGCAAACTACCATGATTTGTATAGATAAAACCTCTGCTTCTGCTCCTTGAATTTAGAACATCGACCGTTTCTGAGGAGAAAAATGATGCCAGAGGATAGGGCTATGGATAGAGCATCATGCCAAAGCTGCTTAGCTTGCACAGCAGGAGGCGAGGAGACTTTCAACTGCAGGTCTGAAGAGGTTCCTGTGCAGCCCAACCATGTTAAAAGCCTGCCAGAGTTTGTGACATGGCTGCTAGGAGGAATAAGGAGCAGTCCTGAGGTGTAAAACCTAAGAACTGGTGATATTTAAGTGCAAGCAACACTGAAGGGAAATATTTTCTCTCTGGTTTCTAAAGGTGAGGCTTGCTGCTGTGGCTCTGCCCCTCACAGATAACCACATCTCTTCCCCCAGCAGTGTCTGTGCACTGCTCCTCTCCTCCTGAGCTACATCAGGAGTGAAATCAAGTGCAAAACTAACTCTTCCTCCTGCTGTTCTCCCCCAGCAGTGCCATGACTGCTCTGCTGGCTCCCCTCACTGCGCCATGGCAACCCACGGCCAGAAGGGCCAAGCGCAAGTACAAGGGGAACAGGGACTGCAAGGAGACTGAGAAAACTGTTAGTGAGTGTCAGGCTCAGCTACTGGGGCAATACTCTACATATTTATATATCTACCCAAGGTTATCTTCTAGGTTTTGTTGTCTTGGAAATCTGGTCTTTGATCTCATGGTTTCTTTTCTGTAAGAGTGCCAGACTATCTCTCTCTCTTGTGCTGCCTTTCCTAGATCCTCACATAAAGGCTTCATGAAGAACTGGGTTTCAGAGGTTTACAGAGACCCCCTAAGCACCATGTGTTGGCTGCAGAACTTGGAAACTGGCTTTTTCTAACAGGTAGGGTTTTTTCTGCTCTGCTGGCCAGCTGTAGGTGGTGTGCAGTTGCAGAGCCTGACACAACTGCAGAGGAGACAAAAATATGCAAGACATCTGTGTCAATAAGATGCCCTGACTGGAATTCTTCCATTGCTGTCTGCGACTGAAGTGGCACTGGCAAAAATCACAGCCTGATCGTGATATATGTGCAGGATTGTGTCAGCTTGGGTTGGATCCACCTTGGCCCTGTTCTCAGTGGATGCAAATACTGTAGCAGCTTCGCTGAGTTTGGTGGAGCAAATATTTAGAAAGAGTTGCTTTAAGTTCTCTGAGGTGCTGCTAAATCTCATGTTGCAAAAATTTGCTGTTTACCAGAATCCTGAGTGACTCCCAGGAGCTCTCTCGCCTCTTCTGCAATGAAGACCTTAGCAGGCACAGATACACACTGAATTTCTGCCAAGAACAACTTTACCACTTCCAGTATGTGCACGGCAGAGGGGGGAGAGGGCACCTGGAGCACTGGTGCTCCTGACTCTGGCTGAGGTACTGGTAGGGTTGTGCTTGTTTATCTCTGACTTAGTGCATGACAGCAACAAAGGGGAATCTGAGGCTCTTGTCCTGGGCCCCTGTTTTCCTTCTAGGCAAATGTCAGGTTCAAGGAGGAATAAACCATCCTTTCTTCATAGGCAGCATCCTACTTTCCACATAACGCACTTCCCTCACATCCACTGTTGGGCTCATTGTTCCAGGCTTTGCTCAGCACCAAAAAGAAGTGTATGTATAATCACTTGCAGGTGCTCAGAGCCAGCATTGTTGCAGAGGCCGGCTCCTCATGGTGGGTCATGGTTGAAGTGTCTGGCTAAGGCTGTGGCTGTGATACAGAGAGAATCTGTGTTTTCACTCTTGCTTTTTCTTGTGGACGGCTGCATGGGTTGCATCCTGCGCTCTGTAAAGCTCAAGGGATCAGTTTATTTTTCTTTCTAGTTACATGTAGTTCATTTTCCAGAAGGAGCTTCTGCTTTTCTCCTCCACTTTTGGAGTAGTTACTAAGAGCCAGTGCCTTGACTGCTCTACTCCCATCTTCCCGAAGTCATAGCAGTCCACAGTAGGGTAATTACCAGTGTTCGGCAGCAAACACAAAAGCTATGAGTGAAACAAATCAAGGTGATGAGCTGACCTGGACTAGCTCTTTTGGATACCAAAAGTCTGGGTGACTACTGAACAGTAATGTAGCACTGAATTCAGCAGTTTCAGGCCTTCTCAGAGCTCAGAATATCCTTTAGTATGTGTAATGGCCGTGTTTATGCAAGTACTGCAGCTTGTTGCACCTTCTGTGCAAAAAGATGTGTCTGTGTCTCATTATTGCAGTGCTGTTTCTGAATGTTAGGGATGCTTAAATTCTGGCAAACACTCAACTTAGTGATTGTAAGACTTTTTCAAGATGATATGGGAAGAAAATAAAGAACAATAGACAATTTGCTGGCTTGTGCAGAGGAGGTGTGAGAACAGCTGAATATGTTATCCTGCTTCTCCGTGTGGTCTAGCTCGGAGCTGAGACATGTTGCTACAACCCACTGCTTCCACAAGAGAGAAAAACAGCTGACTGGAGAGATTTCTGTTCCTGTACATGTGGCTCAGCACAGATGTCCTTTGTGATCATGGGGTCTGACCAGAGGCAGTACAGGGGTTCCTGTCTATGACAGGGCAGTGTTCCACCCTTAACGCACACTACCGTTGCAATTGCACATGACTGCACCTCAGTTACATGATGTGGGGGTGAACGGGCTGCTCTGAGGGGGTGTTAATACATGTGTTACAACCTCCTTACAACATTGACCTCTGCCTTGATCTTCCAGGCAAATTGGTACTTTATCCCTCATGTAGGAACCCTTTAGTCAATCTGATGTCTGCTTGCTGTGTCACCAGGTTTTATTATGACATCATAACCCAGTAGCCTGTGATACTGGAAAAGGTTCGTAACTGGTTTTTACCTTGTGTTGCTTGCACCTGTATAGACTGAATTTAAAATGCTGACAGGCATGTCAGAGGCACACTGTGCATACCATCTGTGCACTCTCTTTCCCTGTGAATGACTGTGCAATGTGAAAAACCCTGGTAGAGAATTGAGTTTGATTTAGGTTTGACTCTGTTACCCTAAATTCCGTGAATTATCACAGCACAAAAGAAGAAATTGCACCTAGATTTGGCTTGATTTAGCCACTAGATCTGGAGATGGAGTAAGACCTTTCAAAACCCAGTCACTCTATCCCAGCCTCCTCCCACCTCCCTTTGCAACTAAACATGTTGATTCTGTACACTGATACAGCTCCTTCAAATCTGGGATATCTTTTGGCTGCATCTCTTCCCCCACTGGAAATAGCACCCTCCCTCCCCCCTGTCCCCTCCACCCCACTCAAATTCTTCAGCTGCATCAGGGCAGGCAGCCAACTCCTTTTCTGAGCATCTCTTGTTTGAGGCTCCATCCAGATGCTTCGGGAGAGACGCCTGATCAAAGCAGACAGTGCTGCGATTCAGCCTGTTTGCAGGGAGCTGTGAAACAGTCCTGTACTCCCCAGAAAATGCTGCAGCTCTCCATCAGGCTGCTTTGATGTCAGCTGCCCAGACATCTCACCAATGACGTGGTTGTCCCCCCACATCCAAGATGGCACAAGGGACAGAAAGAGATAAGCATAAACATTTGGTTGGCAGTGTGAGTGGTGGAAAGAAGGTAATTTTCTCTGACAAGGATGAAGTTTTAATCTTTTCTGTGATATTATTTGCCCTTTCCTCTTTTCTTCTTTTTTAATTACAGCAAGTTGATGACTTTACTCAGCATTTCCTTGGCTGAATGATACATATAATTTGATTATGAATATGGCAGCAATAGTAATTATGAGCTCTACAAGGGAAGTTGCATTTATAATGGAAAGGTTTTCCAGTTTGTGTTTAGTAAAAGTTATATTTACCACAAAATGCCACAACGTGTGTCGCAGCCTGTAAATTCTTGTGCTTTTTGAGCTGTTACCTGCATATAGTGCTGACAGCCTTCTGAAAGGCTTAAAATAAAACTGTTCAGCCAGCTGAAGTGAGATGCACTTGTCCACACCGTAACCCTTATATATAGCAGTTAGAGTCATACTTTTCTTTATACTCTGTATCTCATAATCTACAATCACTGCTACACTCAATTTTATTTCAGGCAGCTTTAACAGTGTGTGTCAAGTGAGTCTGACAGGAGGCTTACAAGAAGCTCTCCATCCCCAAAACTCATTACCACAAGTAGTTTAAAATAGTCACAATCTTGGCAGGATGAGCAGAGGTGCCCCAGGCAGCATGAAGCCCAACTGCAGGACTGTTCAAACTGCTGGAGCCAGACCTGGTGGCTGGTTCTGTTGAGGATGGACATGGGCATTTTGCTGACTGGATACTCCCTGCATCACTGGGAGGCTGCAATTTGGCATCTCTGTTGCTATTGTTTCAGATAGAGAGAAAGTTTCATGCTCTGGAACTGCAAACCTGGCAACCTGCATAAATATGGGATCAACACACATGTACCCAAATCATTGACAGTGACTGTTTCTTTTATGGGAATCCAAAATTATAGATGCTTTCTCAGTTGCTAAGCTGTTGTTCCACCTGATGAACAAGTACTCATGGTGACACCAGTTGAGTGGTGTTGAGGCAGGCAAGCAGCTAAAATCACAGGTTTTTACCATAATCCATGTGGGTTATGTGACTGTCCTGGGCCTGCCAAGTGTGATGAGCAACTGGGTGAACATGTTCTGTCAGGAGAGCTTAACAGACAATAAAAGGTGGCAAAATCATCATAAATGTGTAAATTTCTATTTTTCTGAACAACTTGGTGAAAATTTACATTAGATTCTCTTTTGTCACAGCAAACACACTCTTTCCTCCTAATTCAGGCTGGAGATGTTCCAGATAAGGTGCTTGCATGTCCTGCTTACCTGGTCATGATTTGTTCTTATGTCATGTTGATGACCTGAAGGTGGAGTTATTGTAAAACATGAAATGATTTTCCTCATAATTTAGGGGAAAAAAAAAAAAAAGGAGTTGGAAAAATAATTTTGAATTTTTCATCAAAAATGAAAAAGAAATTCAAAACCCAACTGTGATTATTTTGCTCTCTTCCAGCTTTCTGTTATGAAACACATTTACTATTTTTTGAACTGCTCTGGTAAAGGGCAAGTCATGTAATTCCTGGAGAAGGATGATTTCAGGATATGAAATACTCTAAAGTGAAGCCAGATGAAAAATGAGGATTTGAGGGATTTGCTTTTATATTTCTCTTCAACTTGCAGTGTTTTTGGAATATGACTAGGTGTTGCATGTGCCTGTGTGTTTTCTGAGCCAAGGCCATGGCTGAAGCAGCAAACCTGCAACAGAAACTGCCTAAGCATATAGGCGATTACATTATATGTCAGATTTTTTTTAGGCAGATTATGAGCTTTATGTGCAATGTTTTCTTCCTCTGTGTTTTCTTAAATATTACCACAACCCCCATTAAAAATACCAGGGTCACAACTGATTGTCTGCCAGTTACAGCTCTTACAGCTAACACTTCTACTCTTTGCATGTTGTGAAGTATTGGGAAATGCACTGCTTCTTCTGTGAGGGAGGAACTTTGCTGGTATATTGGAAAGCTTTGTGTGCATGTGAGATGGGTATTGCTGAATGCAGCCTATGACTATATACCATAAGAGATCTCCTGACTTGAAAATGTTTCCCAGGTAACTTTGTAGAACTGAGGGACTACACTGCTATCCCTCTTGCTGCTGGAAGTGCTGGGCCTTTAGAAAGCTGGAGCATACTCCCCCAGTATTAACACAGTTCTATTCTTTCATGTAACTTCATGTTGAAGTGACAAGTTTGGAGAAGAGATAGTTATCAGTTTCCTTTTTATTATCTATGGTTCTCAATGTTTTGTCAGCGGCAAAGCATGTGTAGGTGCTACTGTTTTTCAGCCCGAGACCATCTTGTAGCAACAAGCACTTCCATAACCCTGCAGATCACTTATGGTATTTCCTTCACAGGAGTATTTCCACAGATCTCCTAGGTCAGGCTCAGAGGGCAGCAGGACTGTTTGCTCTCCAGCTTTATGCTGCCTCACTCAAATTACTCACCCTAGGTTCTTTATATTGCATGTCTATAAGCAGCAGTTTGATCTTAAACTATTTTTCTTTAAAATATTTTTTTTAAACTTTTTTTGTGTGTGTTAATTTGAGATTTTGGCTGCATTGCGTGCTTTTTCCTTTGACTGTTGCCTTCACAGGTATCATGGAAAAACAGAGTTTTCATTATCGTGTACTGACTCAAAGGATACAAGACTTTTGCTGCTGGATAAAACGTTCTATCTTGAAATTTGTGTGATTCTCCTTTGGAAATATTAATGTTGTGGGTTGTGGAATTTTGTTTTTTTGAGGGAGTGTTAATATTTCAGACTTTTTTTAGTTTAACAAGTGTTGGACATTTTATTTTTCTTATCTTCTTTTCCCCTTAGCTGTTTTTTTGTGGTGTTTTTCCTTTCAGAGATTTATATCCCCAACCAGGAAAGCATCAAAGTCCGTATGTTCATCCCTTTCTGCTCAGGAAAGTTCCTAAATATACAAGGCAAGTGCATAGTTCCTACTGGGGTCTCAGCAACCTACTGACATGTTTAAGCTTTTGTTTTTGTGTATTCTTAAACTGAAACTTCCATGTAATGTTTCTGAGTGAACTCTCATTAATAAATTGTTTTATTTGGGAGATGAAAATATGTACCCTTTGGCGGGTGACGAAGGGGCATTATAAATGACTGATGAGATCTGAAACTTCTTGCTTTGCTTTATGGTTTCTGTCAGTACTAAGTAAATGTAACAGCCAGGCCCTGGTCACCCAGCCAGGTGCCTGGCATTGAGGGCCAGTGGCAAAGCACAGTTCACATCTATGCAGCTCACATCTTCTATCTACCAAAGAAGGATGCTCCTGTCCCTAATGCTTATTGTGGTCATCCCTGGCATACTGCAAGTCCTAGAACACTGCTGGAAAATTGCGTCTGGGAAGACTGGCTGAGTTGGGTCCTGTTATTACATCCATAGTGAACAAGGAGTTGCAAGGGTGGTGGAGGAACCTCCAAGTAGGAGTGTTTAGTACCCAGTTTGGAGGAAAGGTTGGATTCTGGATCCCGAGGTAGGTTGTTCCGCTTTCCGTACAAGGCATTTCTAGTTTTAAAAGATTAAAAAAAAAATACAGCTCTAAATTTTGTAGCTTTTTAACTGTGTTTAAGTATTATTACATGAATAAATACTGAACTCACATGGAGCAAAATCTAATTAAAAGCATTAACGTATTTTGTATAAGCATTATAAGAAGGAGGATAAATTTACAATTGCTGTGTTCCCATGCTAGTTTCATAGTCCCATTCATCCTGGTATTGCCTTCTTAGTCAATATTTCAACATAAATAAAAGCCTCTGCAGTTTGACTGAACTTGCTTGGCCCACTGTGTCTGAGGCATGACTATGGTAGTGCAAAGGATGCAGACGTGCTACTGCTTGTCTGCAGACAGATAAGGCTTGCATTGTGCAAAAGGAAGCAAATAACAACTCGCATCTGAATCTAAACTGGAGCAGCTGTGGACTGCAGCAGCCATCTAGCCAGTTTAACTGGTTACACACAGTGGGTCCATGTGGTAGCATTCAGCATGAAATCCCATGCCTGATTTTCTTGGTAGGCTTTAGGATATAGTGACTGGGAGCTGAGGGGAAGATGAGGGAGGTTCCAGGAGCAAAGCTGGAAGTACATCAGGTAAAACAGAAGTGAGATGGAGATTTTAGCTTTCACCTTTTGAGTGCTATTTAACATTAGAGGTCAAGACAACTGTGCCATGTTTCAAGGGGTTGTCCTGGCTGCTTCAGCCAGGGGTGAGGGTGCCATCCTGAACAGTGGGGCTTTGCAGAAGCAAAAGCCACCAGGGCTGCAGAGTGGAGCTGCAGGGGAGGAAGGGACAACCTGCATGGGGAGAGAGAGGGGCTTGGCTGCAGTGTTGCTGTCAGTATCCCCTTCTCCCTGTGCTTCATCTGGAAATCTCATTTATCTGAAGGTATGGATGTTGTCCAAGTGGTATAAATGCTTAGCTTTCAGTGTGTGAATAAACATGGAGAAGACAGCTAAAAAGCCAGGGAAAGGCAGGGTTTGGAGGTGGCTGTGGAGAGTGGGGAGTTTCACAGTGACACTGGCCTTATCCTGTCCCCTGACACAGCCATTTGCTCTTTTGTGCCTGATAGCTATGACCCAAGATGCTGCTGAATGGTGGCTCTGAACAGTCCTTTTCTTTGTACATGGTGTTTGTCTGTAAGAAATGAGGGTGTTCATCACTTAGTAAGTATACTGATCCCAGTGTCATTTGGGTAATAATATTGACACCACTACCTGATGGGGAAAAAATGGGAATAAATATCACACATTTAATTTTAAATCTGAACTGCTAAATGACATTTCATGTTCTGGGCTTTTTGCCCAGTAGGATGCAAAAGTGACTGTTCATATCCTACCTCTTCAAAATCATTGAGATCTTTTGGGGGGATCTGGATGGTTACCTGGAGGAAGGCTGTGTGGCTTGATAAGCACTCTCCTCCCACCATGGTTTAGCAACAGCAGCTCTGCCTCCCTTTGGAGGGAATGGTATTTCTGTGCTTGCCAGCTCTTTACTTTTGCTACTGCCACCTGTGCAGTGGGAGTGTGCAAGGAGCAGGAGACATGTAGGACATTGGTACCATCTCTCTGTGGGCTGCAGAATTAGGGCAGAGCATGAGGAACTGCTCTGGGCCACCGAGGCCTGGGAGCAGAGAGCTGGTACACGTGGTCTGCGAGTCAGCAGTGTGAGAACTGAGGCATTCTCTCACTGCAACTTCTGCTCAGCATCCCACCTGTCAGGACTGACTCTGAAACACCTTGCGGTGGGAAGACAGAGCCTAGCCGCAGATGCCTGCTGGGTGTTAGCAAATGGGTGTTCCTTCCAGGGTGCGACTTTTGAAAGCTGCTTTTCCCCCTACCCCATTGACCCGGTTTTGCTCCACTGACCAGTGAAAGATCAAGACGAGAAGCAGAAGCAAGGAAGAAATGCAGGTGCCTTTTTCTATTTGCAGTAATTTAATGCATGAAAGACCAACTGATAACTCCTTCCCTCTGGCACCAGGGAAAGAATCTCTCACGATCCCCTCTACAACCTTCCCTACCTAAAACCTTTTTATCTGAACTATATTAAACAACACATATTTAACCAAGTCTTGCTAATATCTGAGCTGGAACTAGGGCAGGGAGTTTTCCAGAAAAAAAAGTGGGAAACCCTTTCTAACGTGATTATTGCTTGTGTGAAGTGTGAGCTGCCTGAGGGAGGGGGAAGGCAGGAGGGCATGAACAGCAGCAATGTGGTCTTTAGCAGGTGTCAGAGAGAGCAGAGTCTAATGAGAATCATAGAAACACTTGAAAGGTTTTTAACTCCAATGCAGGATTTTCAGGAGCTGTTGATAGGAAACAGTAGTGACCCAACTGACGGTTAAAGAGATGAAAGGAAGCCCTTCAGATTAAATAAGATTTAGGAAATAAAAGGATTAGTGCTAGACAAAAACTAGATTTAGGGGTTTATTTAACCAGTGCAGTGTGGCATGATGGGATGTGGGGCATCAGAAAGGAGATGAAAGACAAAATAAAAAGACAAATGCGGGAGGTAGTAAGGAGGCAAGGAATCAGCACAACATCTCCAAAAACCCTTCACAAATCTTCTTATAATTGAAAATGACACAAAAAAAAAAAAAAAAAAAAGAGAGTAGTTTTCATTAACAACCCTGGTTTCTTTACATAGTAACAAGAATTGTTACAATGACAGAAATCTTCTGTGATGGGGCTGTCAGCTCAAATCCCTGCCGCAGGAGAGAAGAGCCTGTGCTGTCAGTCTACTTGCACTTACAGATTAGATGTCTGATGAGGTAAGATCAGATTTATATCGAACTATCACTTGATTAGATTCATAATTGTGCTCTGAAGTAAGGGCTGATGGACGGACCACTCTTGTTTAAGAGATCTCCATTTGGAGGTCTCTGATGAAGTTAATGGCAATCACAGATATTAGGGTATGATTGGTGGAGCCATGAGTATAGAACTCTTCCAGGCAGCATCTGTTGCAGAAACATTTCATCTTGTAGCTGAAAACCCAGGACTGATAGGCTTCCAGAGCTCAACTGCTCAGCTTTTGGCTGAATCATCTACGGGTGATCATTTGTACTACAAGGGAGGTATAGAAAAATAGGATACAGTAAAGAATTTTACTTGAATGGATCCATTATTCTCTTAGTGACTCCTTTGAAGTCCACTGAAGACAGCAGAGTGACTACCAGCTGTTTTGGCTCAGACCTTAGGAAAGCATAGTCAGGTAACGTGGGTGCTCTTGGCTTCTTGCAAGTGCTATGTTGAGAAAACACAACCTCCTCTGTTCCAAAAGATGCTGTTACTCCAGATCTCCAGGATAGGTGTGGACCTTTCTAGTGTGTTAGAGGCTATCAGAGGAAGAACAAATGCACCTTTTTCCCCCCTTCAAGTATCCAAAGTGAGACTAGATTCTTTTCTAGGTGAAAAAGCAAATGTATTTTGTGGCCTCGTTTTACCAATAGGAAGGCTTTTTATAGTCCTAGCTATGACCGGGCTAGAAAGGTTTATATTAATTGGTGGATGTTCAAATTAAAGTAATTCAATTTTTTTCTGCCAGCATTTCTGGAAAGATGTTAGCATAGAAATTTTTCTTCAGACAACATTTTCTTTCCACTTGTTCTGTTATTATACAGGAATGCCAATAAGGTTAAACAAAAAAAAAAAATTGAAGCTAGGAAATGCCTTTATTTAAGTTTATTGGGAACCTTTTCTAGGTTACTTAGTGGTTTAGTCCCTAAAATGGCCCAGAGTAGTTTTTTTTCACTGAACTCTGACCTGAATAAGAAATCCAGATATAAGTAAAAGATTTACATTTTCTTTTTGTTGTTTTGTATATTTTATATTGCTGTCTGCGAAGAGATGCATATTCCAGTTGATTTGCTTTGGATGGAAATGGAAGCTTGACTAAAATTATACAGAAAGTGCTTAAGAGACATTTTATTTGTCAGTAAAATGGCCGGTAAAATAAGAAAATCTTATTTTTCCAAACCTAAATTACCCGTTTCATTTATTATAGATTTTTTCCAGTTGAATGAAAGCAGTTAAAAGTTGTTTTTATTAATAAGCTGGTCACGATATTGTTAATACAAAAGTAATATGGTCCCCATGCAGACATGATTTTCAAAGGCACTTCGATATCTGCTTGGATTTTCCAAAACACCTTGTTGGATGAAGTGTCTAATAACTCATAATGTCAGTGAGCATATGTCAACATCTGTTAGTGCTTAGGTACCCTTGAAATGGGGGTTTTCAAAGTTTGCTTTAAATATCTTGCCTGCAGCCCCAGACTCCTTGGCTGTGCCTTCGCACTTCCATGCAAATGCAGTCAAGTCCAAGGGGCAGACATGTCATTCTTTGGATCAGTGTAAATCCTTCCTGGCCACCAAGCTCTTCCATGTCGTTGCCATTGAGGGCTGGAATTTACAGCCCTGTCCTATAACATCAGGCATTGTTCATATGCACTTCAGGAGGAGGGTGGGTTTGCTGGTTTTGTTGATTTATTCCCCCCCCCCGCCTTTATTAAAAATCATGATGTACACCCATCAAATCCTGTTGTAGGATATCTGGGTGACACCTAGGAGAGCCTCGTGGGCTTCCTTTTGCCCCTAGTCCTTCCTTTCCTGGAGCAGATAACTTGGCTAAGCTTAAGCAGGTTTTCATGACCATAGTAAACGCCAGGACATTCAGACACAGGTAATTTCAAACCTTCACATTTCAGAGTTTTATGTTCTTCTTCCAGGGCAGTACAATGGCTAATTTTTCAGTGGATATGTTGGTTGCTATTGAGGTTTCTGTTTGTTTTTTAATCTGAAATCAATTATCTGTCATGCGAAATGTTTTCTTGGGTGAGCAACATCTGGAAAATATGTTTAAAAAAGTAGAGAAAATGAAGGTATTAATAAAGGGAAGTTTGGGACATCATGTTAAACAGTGCCACTAAACTGCCTGTAGGTAGTACAAGAATGATTGCTTTAACCATTGTTTCAGAACATCCTGGAACACAGATTTTCACAGAAATGCATATTTATGATAATTTATTCCAAACTTTGAAAAAGTTCCATCATTATTTTCTTTAAAAATTATATTTAGTTTGAGTTTGCTTCTGAACTGCTGTCTGTTCTCATTTTTGTCTCCCTTTTAATTAGAGTGGAAGAAATGCTGAAATGTTGCTGGGGTGGACTTGAAATTCCTCAACCAGAACATACCAGAGGTTTCAGAAAAACAGAAACCCCCTTTGTCGTGAGCCACAACAGAATACTTTTCTGTTGTCCAAATGTCTCCCTGGGGACAGCCTTCACGCATAAACAATTTTTGCTCACTAGCAACAGGGGGTTACCTGGCAATTCCCACTCTCTGTGTCATCCTACCAGCTCCCCTAACCCAATCACATCTGCTAATGTAAGCTCGAAGGAGCTCACAGCCCTTTAAGGCACTCACTGGCATCTTTTTGTTCAGGCCCAAAATGAAATTGGCAGAGCAGTTGGATTGTTCCCTGCTAATCATTTATTATAAATAGCCACAAAATAAGACAGCTAAGGAAAATTTACGTGTTTTTTGTTATCTCTGGCTTATTCATTCTCCAAAGACACTTTTTCTCCAGGTGACACTTGTGGTTTAAGCTTAGAAATTTTTTGATGTCACCTTGGGAAATGATAGGGGAAAAGCTACACAACTGCAGACTCTAAGATCTTAAAGGTCTTTTCCGACCTAAATGATTCTATGATTCTGCTCCTGCCTGTTGTTCTTAGCAGACATTATATATGATTTTGGTTTTTTTTTTTTTTTGTGTACCGTGAACAGTTTTACAGCGAGGTGGAATGCTGAAATCCCAGCTCAGATGGGCTGGCTCTCTATATAAAGGCATCACATGAAGCTTGTTGAACTCATACCCTCTTTTACATGAGGTCACTGATTGTCTCAAGCCTCTGGTCAGCTTTGATATGAGATGCAATATTTCTATGATCTCAGCCTAGGGATAAGCTGGTGGCCCTGGACTCAACAGTGGTTAAACATGAATATAAACAAAGTGGAGATTTGCTTTGTGCCAGACGAGGTCACTTTCAAGTGTACCCACAGACTCATAGAAAATTCATATCTTTGGTTTAGTGCAAATATGTAGTGGTACCAAAAGAAACAGTATTCTAGACAAAATAATATTTAATGCTTACCAGCTCACATACCTTGACTCTGTGATTTCAATCTGTGGAAGAGATCACACAGTAACTCTGTAAATACTAGTGGAAGGCTTTGAATGCATTTAGGCTTCATTTCTTACAGATTAAAGGGTTTCTGCACTACCTATTTCAGCCCTTCATTTTAATTTTTTTGCCTTGAGTAAGTCACTGAAGTCAACTTTATGGGGCATTAGATCGTATATCAAATGTGTGTATATAACTGGATAGACACTTTTTTTTTATCCTTGTGGGTATTTATTTTGAAGGAAGTCATGTATGGGCTATCATCAGTTCTTAAATGACTGAAGCATTCAGCTGCTGTGTTTTGGGGAACAGATGGTTTGTCTACAGCTACTGAAGGATGGTATCTTATGTTTTACTTTTTTCAAGCCAAGGGAAAGGAAAAATGTAAGCTTACATAAAAGATGGTGGCATGCAAGCAGTTGCTTAAATGTTTCTAAGTACTATCATCAGTAAATTATACCAAATTGAGCACATCAGAGGGAGTATGAGAAGCTTCTGTGGTGGTACAGAGAAAGAAGAAAAACTTTTGTAAAGACAGAAAGACATATAACCTGCTTTAGTAGTCACCTTGAACAGTTAACCCTATTCCTTGGACTAAATCTAAGCTGAACATAAAGCAGTAACCTTTGGAGAGAGGCCTGGTTTACTTTTCTGTGTCTCTGTGTGCTGTGAGGAGCTAGGCAGCATGTTTTAGCAGTCCTTTGATGCTTAGGAAATGGGTTTATTTTTTAGCATTTTGGTTAAGCTTCACAAAGTCATGAAGATTCCCTTTGGGACTGCAGATGTTGAAGAGTAAATTTAAAAGGTGGGCTCAAGCTGAAACCTGCTGAAGCTGCTTCTCTGTAGGAAAAGACCTTTTTGGGAGAAATTCTTTCAAATGATAATGAAAAGATATGAAGCTGTCAGTTCAACCCCTGAAAATCAAGGTAGTTTGGAAATGGTAATGTGTTCACTGAAACAGGTAATGGGAACATTACATCTGGTCTTCTTCAGGATGAGTCACACACTTTTCCTCTTTTCTAATTCTGCAGAGTCTTGGCACCTCTATGTGATGAAATCCATATACTGACTGTGGTTACAGGGCTGAGCAAAACACAGAACAGATGAAGAGATACAGGTCAGTATGTGCATCTATATCTGTTTGCCAAGATGACACGGATCCAGAGGAATGTTTGAATATTATCCAGAAATTGTCATTCCTGAATATACATCTACTGAGATGACCCTAGAGAGTACACACCTGGTTTTTACTTAACCAATTGCAGAAGAGATACCAACTCAAGAGTCCTGAGACACTGAAACATTTTCAGACAGGTCAATGCTTTTCTAAAATACCCTGGGATTTGGGGTACAATGGGCTGTATTTTTAACTTTTTTTCAGAAAAAAAAACCAAACCAACCAAACCACCCCAAGCCCCCAACCCTAAGAAAGGGGGCAGAAAATGTACAAAATTACCGCAGCTTTAGCATTTTGATGAATAGGGCACTTGGTTTGTTTTATATTATTTTTTTTTTCCACTTGCTTGTTTTTGATTTTATCTTACATAAGCAATAGATAATTTTGGGAAGTGATTCCTGCAGTTAATGATATTCCCTGTAACCAGCAGGCCTTTTATCTGGAAGAGGATGAAGCTTATGGAGAGAAACCTTCTCTGGTTTATGAGATTAACAGTGCAAGACTGTGTCCTCCATACAGACTGGTTTTAAACTGGAGTGATAAAACTGCATGTAATACAGGAAAGTGTTTCTACTTGGGTCCCTGGGAATATCCCGCTTCCTGGGACCTGTTATGATAAAAACTGTTTGATGTTTAGTCTAAATTTTGCCTTTCTTAGTGTTGTCAGTGTTTCTAGCTGTTTCTCTTTTACTATCTTAACTTGTTATTCTTCTGCTAGTTGTTTATTTCTAACAGATGCTTGTAGGCGGTTAACATATGTCCCCTCAGTCATTGCTTAGCTAAGTTGCACACACAGAAATTACTCCTTTCAATTTTTTTCCACAGCTGAATGCCCTCTTCAGCTACTTAACTTTTTCTTTGGTTTCTCATGGCTTCTAACATGTCTGTATTTCTGTGGAGCTGGCTGAAGTATCCTGGGAGTGGCGATTTGCTTCTTTTTCTTTAAAAATAAATAAATAAATAAATAAAAGCACATTTTTTTTTTAATTAAAGCTATTTATTATTTTCAGTGCCGTAGCTTGTGGGCCTTCATTGTTCTGGAAGGCTGCAGAACAAAATGAGAGGTCACGTTCTACAGAGCTATTGCTTCTGCGAGTAGCTGCTTCAAAAAGGCATAAAACCCCAGCAAAACAAAACCAACAACTTACTCCACAGACAAAATAGCCACTGCTGAAATTGGTTTGGTACCTGGTGGCATTCAACGGGTGCAATACCTGTCTCTCTGCTCAGCTGTGTTTTCCTTCCCCTCTGCATTCTTTGCTGTTAGTAATTGTAGGTATACTTGGGCTTCACTCCAAAGTTTGGCTGTGCCTTTGTTTCGTGTTGGGAACCCTGGCTTAGTTTAAAGCTCACAGTAGCTGGCAGCTTCTTGTTAAAACCAGTTGATGATGAATGCTACTGCACTTGAGGTGCTGCATGTGCTGACGTGGACAGACTGTTTCCAGACCGAGCCTGCATAGAGTAGTACAAAGTAAGCTCTGGCCTCATGCCTGGAGACTTCCTTAGGAAGTCCAAGGAAGATGTGGCATGGTGTGACCATGGGAAGGGCAACCATCTTGTCCCAGTGAGACCTGGAGTACTGGAAGGGCTCCTTTTCTTGCAGACTGGGATTGGAATGGTGGCCGCTCTTTTAGAACAGCAGAAGCACCAGCAAGAGCTATTTCCCTAAGCAGCTGGTTTCCATCCTGTGCCACTGCAGGCAGCCACCCCAGTGGCCTGGGAGGGCTGCTGAGATGGAGCAGGTTAAGGGGCTGCGGTTCTTTGCGTGACCTTGGAAGTGCCACTAGCAGGGTGAGTCTAACCAAGGACTGCAGAGGGTGCCTGTGCAAAGGCTGCAGTCAAGCTGAAGCCACGTGGGACTAACTTCAGTTTATTCCTCTCCTGATTGTGTTCACATGTGAAAATGGTAACATGGAGATTTGAGGAAGAACAGACCATGGATGAAAGCAACAATCAGTCTTAAAAGACCTTTAAAAGAAATTATGGGTAAGTATCCAGCATAATGGAAAACCCTTACCTGGGTAAGACTCTTTCCAAGAACAAATGAGGGATGATTTCTTTTGTCATTAACATCAGTTACATACATGTGGGTAAGCATCACAGCCAGCAGCAACTTTGCTGTTATCTGCAGGGCAACTGGAGGAAGGAAACTCTTGGGTGACACTTCCAAGCAGGCCAAATGTACCTAGACAAAGGAGCTCTGATTTCCCAAAGACAGGAATAGTGAAGGCTCCATGCGTGTCTCTAAGTATGCTCCATGTATAGCATACTTTTCCACCTGTTTAAAGACTCCTATTGAGCAGCGACTTTTACCTGTAGTTATTTCCTCTGCTGGGAAAAGTGAGGTGGGCATTTGCACCCAAGTAGTGCTGCTATTTCAGCATTAAGTCAGGAAAGGTGCAGGAAAACACTGAGAAGCAAACCCGCGATTTTCCGCAGCTTTTTCTCCCTTCATTGCATGTCTGGAAGAAGTAAACAAGATCTGATACATTTATACTGAAAAAGGTTTTGGCAAATTTAGAATCTCTCAACTGCAGATGCTGGAGGTAGACATGATGCTTCACATTTCTGGTCTACTGCATACACAGGGCTCTATCTGCTTTCAGTCCCAGTGCTGCTTCGGCCCTCAGATCATCAGGTTCATTTTGTTCAGCCTTCAGCAATGTGGCTCCCAGATGTGTTTTCTGGTATTTCGTTTATAACTGTGAGGAATCTACAGCATCCACTCACCCCTGTGTCTGTCTTCCTTTTTTTTTTTTCCTGGCATTGAAGTTCTTTGAACAGGACATTCCTATTAACATGAATGGACAAAAACTGAAATAAAACCAAAAAACCCTGTCAGCTTTTCATTCTCACCAGGAAGATCTTAAAGGTAGAACTTCAACACAACACACATTTTTGTAGAAATATCTGCCGGTAAAGCTTTGGGTTTTTTTCTGTTTACCAATATGCTAAACCGGTTTTCACCTCTTGTCTCACATTCTTAGGCAGTGTACCCTTTTAGCTTTCGGCTTTACGAGCATCGATACCAGTGTTGTAGCTACGATAGTTTTGGGATGTAAATGGTTTATTTTATTATACCAGTGTATGAGGCTGAGGAAAAAAATGAGCTGGAGGAAGGCTTGTATGCCGGAAAGCTTGTCTGCTTTCTGCAGCTATATACGGACTTGAAAGATATTATCTCATATAAATCTTGCCTTCCTTTGTAAGCATGTGGTTGGATAATTATCTTGAACTGTTGCTTGAATAAAAGATTTCTGAAGAGTCTGGGCACACGATGTAGCCTTTGCTAAATTGTCTAAAGGTGATTTCTTAAAAGAAGTGGTTTTCTCTCAGTTTGTTACACAAACACACAAAAATGCCTTTTGCCATATGTATTTATAGGCCACTTTCAAGCACAGGGAATGATTTCTTCTTATAAATCTTCACATGCATAGCAAAAAATACAGGCACATTTTTAGGTAAGTAATTTTGAAAAGGTGTCACTATGTCTGACTTCAAAGTGCCTGATAAATCTAGATTAGAAAGGAAATTAATTTGAAATTTTAAATCATGAGCCTCAGTGCACTGGGGAAAATCAAAAAGGTAAAAGATCAGAAAAACAGCTCAAGCAGGACTGTGGGAATTTGGGTTGTTTTCTTTTATTTTTTTTTAATTCATTTTGTTTCACAGGACCTTCCTATACCCCCTGCTGCAATGAGAATACAGCTTCAGCACACTTTGCTTTTTCAGGCTTTGGATTTGCAAGCTCACCAGCTGGATCCTGAAGGAGGTTCATGAACTTTGCAGCACACAGCTAGTCTGATCTTGCCTGCACATAGTTTTAATTGCAGTAGCTAACAATTGGTTTGTACTCTAAAGTGTAGGGTATACGATCTCTTCCAAAAGTATTGCTGTCAATGATGATAACTTTGCATGTTTTCCATATCCCATTATTTGAATACTGATTATACCTCACCCTCTCCAGCTTTTGGGACAGGGGCTCCTCATTTTAATCCTGTGCTTTACAGAGAAGCACTGTGTTTAGCTGCTTTGAATACTTAGTTGTGTTTTATTGCAAAGGCCAAGACAGAATGAAGAAAGGCCCCATCCAATCTTCTCATTGTATGCTGTATTTTATATACTTCCATCAAATCCCATACTAACCATCACTTTTCTAATGTTAGTGATTCTAGGCTTTGCAAATTTGCTTGGCAGCAGAAGCTCTGTCTCTTGGCTAATCCTACTTCTACCCTGCAATACCCTCACTGAGGAAATTATTCTTCCCCTTCCTTACGAAGCCAAACATTTCCTTTGCTCTTGGTTGCCATTGAATGAGAAGCTTTCTGCCAGCTCCTTGCCATGCCATGTCTCACACTCTTTCTCCTTGAGCTGAAATAGTTGTCAGGACCCTGTCAGAAATAAGACCAGGTTTGGTTTGGGGGTTTGGTTTTTTTTTGGGGGGATTTTTTTTTGGGGGGGTGGTTTTTTTTTGGTTTTGGTTTGGTTTGGTTTGGTTTTTTTTAATATTTCAGAAGGGTGCTTTTTCTATCTTACGTTTGTTTTTACCATTGTATTTCTGATTTTCTTCACCTTATAGTCTGCCCTAAGTAACCAAATCATCAGTTAGTGCTGGCTGTTTTTTTCCCCCCACTGATACTAGAACGTATTTATTAACCAGTGCACAATTTCAGGGCTCTGGCTGATGACTGCTGCGTAGAGAATTCATTACTTGATCCTATCCTTTGTTTCCTAACTTGTTTCTGACCTAGCAGTAATTCTCTGCCTTTCTCCCCAAGAGGATGTAACTTTTGTATGGCTTCTTGAAAAGACATTGCCAGTTGTGTCTTCACTGTGTGCCAGGGCACGACCCCAACCACCTTCAGAAAGATAACGTTTTAGGTTTCTGATTAAAAAACAGTTCTGCATGAATACTATGTCCCAGTTCTGAAGCATTTCATGATTTAAAAGTTTTGGATATGTCAGGGCAGAGCCTCATGGGGTTTCTAGTTCTGTAGCTTCGAGTCATTATTCTGCCATATCGGTAACGTTAACCAGGCTGACTTAATCTTCTTTGAGGCAACTTAACTACCACTCTGGACCTACATATTTTCATACTTATATTATTTTTTTTGTGTGTGTGAAAAGTCTGAACCATCTGTAGTAGGAAAAGGAAAGGAGAGAGGGTTTTGTGTTTGGTTATCTTTGCCCAGCTTCTACTTAAGCTTTCAAGTGTTGTTAAAACCTAATGTACTCTCCAAGGCCTTGTTCTGTGTATTATAATCTCTAGTCATCTGTGCTACAGTTTTCACAGAAGTGCTAAAACCATTTTACCACCACTTCCCTGGCAAGACTACTCAGAGAGTCTTTCAAAGAACGAAACTTTTAATGAACTACAAATCCAAGACATTTGTGAGGCCTTTAGAAAAACTTGGCATTTAAATGACCGTGTTAAGTCCAACAGTAATTTTTATATCTGCAGTGTATAAAATCAGTCCTCTAGCTCCTTGTAAATATCAGCACAGAAAAAGGACAGTGAAAAGCCAATTGTCTGTATCATAATTAGTAGAAGACAGTAAATTAAGGGCCAGTAAACAGGTTTGCTGAGGAGAAAAGGTCTCCACACTTCTGCTTTTTCTTCCAAAATTGTATACAAAATTGAAAATGGTCTCTCTTACTACAAATTTTTATATTTCTGGATATTATTGTTTAATAAAGATATCTACTCTACAATAAACAAGACTTTAATACAGGACAAATGTGACTCCATGTAGAACAAAACATGTTATTTTATCCATTTGCTATACCAAAATCTTCAAGTTCACAGTCTGCAAATGAGAAAAATAGATGCAAGGAAGGTACAAAATTTTTCAAAGTGAAAGTATGTAAAATAGAAATTCACAGATTTTCTTTTCCAGTTCTTCATTAGGAATACCAGTAAAATCAGAACGTAAAAAGAAATACAAAGCTATATGGTTGTTTTCTTCTTTTTTTTTCTTTTCCAGTTCTTCATTAGGAATACGAGTAAAATCAGAACTTGAAAAGAAATACAAAGCTATATGGTTGTTTTGGGTTTTGTTTGGTTTTTCTTTTTTTTTTTACTTTTTAGAAATGGCCTTAACTTTCAGGTTAGATCTTGATCTTGAGCTTTTGAAGTGTTTCAACTCACTCTCATTTCCTCAACATACTTTTAAACATTAAGAATAAGGATGTAATCCTTTTCTGATTTCACTTGACTGTGACAGAAGTCTTGAATAGTATAACTCTACCTGATGAAAATGAGTGTATATGAGACCAGAGCCAAGTATAGCCTAACTGTTTTTATTGGACAAGTAGAGGGCATGGGAAGAAAGCATGCAACCAAAGTCCAGCACATTGCTGTCACTCCAGCTTTGGGTGGAGCAAACATGCTTTTACGTTAGTGAACTTGGAAAAATACCAACAAAGCCTTTGTTTTTCAAATCCCATGAAAATCGCTCGATCTATGGGACTGTGTAAATGCCATAGAAATGTCATTCTTGACATTTGAATGATGCCAGATAAGAGATCTCAGCCCTTTCTTTACCAAGGTTTTTGTGAGAATCAGACAGATTTATCTCAATCATATTCATCCAGGCAGTGAAATCAATGCTAAGATCACAGCAAGTCCCCACCAAGTGAGGGAAATCGCTGCAAGCTTAAGAATTAGTTTTGGGGTCTGGACTTGGCAGGTGTGAAGAGTTTGCCAGTTAATGGCTTTAGGAATTAATTCTGAGATTGTTTCTAAATTTTGTGCTGTATTCCCATGCCATGACAATAAGTCATTACATAAATTTCTAACACCTCATGTGTGCACATATTTTTTTTTCTCCTAACACTTCCAGGTATGGGGAACACTTGGGTGGTTATGCTCAGTGCCTTACTGAGGGGAGAAGAGGAGCTCAGTGAATTTGCTCTTGCACGGGAGTCTACACAGAACAGGAGGCTAAGCCCAGTTCCTGCATCCCAGTTTGGTGGTGTAGTCACACAGCCACTGCCATTCTCTGTATATATTTTCCATGCCTTGCCCCTACAATGGGAATTAGTCTGAAAATTTGAATGGTGTAGTTATTCAAAGTAATAGCATCGAGAAAGAAATATTCTTTTGCCTGCAACCTGCTTGACAAAGGTACCCTCACAACTCTCAGACTGCCCTATAGATGTCAATAGACAGCACCAGTTCAGAGACCAGCACACCTGCGTACTCAGCAACTGCCTCAGATTCAGTGAGTCTTGGCGGTTTTACTCTTCCATGGATGAGAGGTGTGAGAAGTGCCATCATACAGATCTCACAATGAAGAATGAAGCAGCCTCTTTCCTCAGCAGTGAACTCTGAGCAGTTGTCGTAAAAAATTTGCAGATGTTTTAATCCCTTGCTGTTAACTTTGTTTTGGAACAAAAGGATGAAAGATCTTGTGTTTCCTAGAGGCCATAAGCTAGATTGCTAAAAAGGAATGTTATCCACAGCAGATAATAATAATTTAGATACTGATACCAACTTGTATCTTCCCTCTGCTTTGCAAGATTCTATCTTAGACAGTTTCAGAAACTTATCCAGATTTCAGAAGAGCAACAGCAATTTAAATACTGGTGAAGTATCATGATTGCTCTGGAAAAATTCAGCAGGATATTAATCATTCTTTCAAACTAGAGTTGAATACTTCAAATCAGTGGTATGAACCTCCAAAGGATGAATGCTGATGGGTGTTTTCTCAGTTCCCATTCAGTCTCCACTGCAGTGGTCTCTCCCCTAAATCACCATACTACAGAAGTCAGCTGCAAACATGTCAGGAGCGTATCATAACACCACATTACATGTAACATTCAAGAGCGTGAGCACATCTTAATGTGCCATACAAAGATCTCACGAGACAGCACTAGCAGCTTTACTGTACTAAATTCTCTTGTTTCTACAGACTTCTGCAGCAGCCTGAAATGCTAGATAACCTATGTGAAATATATTTCTGAAATCTTTTGGATTGTTCTTAACCCCACATTCTTGTCTGGCTGCAGCATTTGTAGTTTTCTACCAGGATGTATTTCCATGGGGTGAAGCACCTGTTGTATCCAGCGGGTCAACCAGGAGTGAGTTCTACCATGCAACAGAACTTAAAACATTTACCTGCAGGGTCAAAGACATTTCTAACTACCATATATCTGCAAACCTGAAGACTTAGAGCTCCTATGTTAGGTTTTTGTATTTATCTAAAGTAATGACTACGTGATCTTTCACAAGGAGATGTAAGCTTGCTCTGTCTTTGCTCTGAGTTGACTGGAAGCCATATGAAAAACTAGCATGGCACCAGGCCTAAACTAATATGCCCTGCTTCTCAGCTGAACTTTATTAGCTTGGGCTTGATGCCCTGCAAACCACAGCTGTGGGTTTCTTGTCGGCTTGGGAGTACAAGCAGAACAAGCTCAAGTCTCTCTGCAGGTAGTGCTGTAGGGTTTTAATGCTTATGAATAGCACCAGCATTAGAAATTTGAATGTTTCTTCTTCTGCCCTCAAAACAAGCCATAAAGTGATTTGCATGTGCTTCCATGTACAGCCCCTCTATCAGCAAACCCAGGGTATTTTTCAGTGTTTGCAATTTTGTTTTGCTATCAGAAAGTCACTCTTTGTGCTAGTATGTAGTCTGTTCCTTTGCACTCCTTTTGTAGTTGAAGAGAGCGATTTTCCTAGCTCCTTAAAAAAAAAACAACAAAACAGGCAAGCAACTAAACAAGACAACAGTAGATTAATGAAGAGTAGACAAGGAAAGACTTAGAAATTCATGTGGAAGAACACAGGTGTTTCTTTAGAAATGCCTTCAAATTATTTAATCTATATCTCTGACCTGGAAATTGGCTTCCTTCTAAGAACAGCTTTTGGGGGAATTTTCCTTGTGAAAATGTATTCCTGGAAAAAGCCTATTTGTTAAAACCAAACGCAGCCTCTAGGGAATGATAAAGTCCCTTGGGTTCCTTCTCTGGGTTCTAGTTCAATCCAATCTGAATCAAGTTGGCTGGAAACCCTAAATAAAGGTGAGTGCTCGCCTGCTGTGAGGAGGCTATAATACTTTTTGGAGCAGGTCTTTGTGTATCATCTTTGTGCTTCAGGTTTCTCATTGAAGTGTCTGTAGTTCATAGATTTATGGCACATAGGTGAAAAGGGTACGTTGCCTGCTGAACTTAAGTGGTTTCTTTTCTCCTCTTTCTCACTTTCCACCTCTTCTTTTCACACCCAAACACCTACTACTGTTGAAGTGAGTGCTTACCTTTTAGTGAAAGATTTGAGTTTGTCAGGCTATTTTTTTTCACAGCAAAATTTAGGATGAGTATTTAGTGGTTCTTTCTTTCCATTCAGGATTGATTAAGCTTCCTAACTTTGAACAGACGAAGGTATTGGAAAAGTAACTAGTCATACTATTTTTTCAGCCTGTATCTAAAACTATATAGAAGAAGAGCATGTGATAATAGAAACCAGTTAAAGATGTTTCTGAATCAAAATCTGCTTTCATTTGTTTGTTTTGTCAGAGATTTGATCAATGTGCTATCAAGATATGCAAAGGTATCATTTTACATAAATTGCTATCAGTTTACAGACACTTCTGCAATTGCATAAAACAATCTCTAAAGTGCATTGACCTTATTACTACAGGGAGAATTTTTTCTAGCTCACCTAAAATGCAGACAAAAGTTTAGGTTTTCCACCTCCACACTTCCCTGTAAAGTCATGTAATCTCATGGGTTTGCTTGGGGCAGAATCCAATCCTGAATCTGGAGATACTGTACAAGTTGCATTGCAGTTGGGCATCACTGCACATGAGATCAGGGAGAGAGGGGAACTGAGACTTCTGGATGCTGTCTGATGCCTCTGTGTTACTGCTTTCTATGCTTTTTTTTTTTGAGGAAATATTCCTTCGGCATATTAGAGGGTAATGCAACCAGCCTAGCTTCTCCTTAGGTGTTGAGTGGTAGCTATTTCCCAGAATAAGACAAGATTGCCTTTGAGCAAATAGATGTTGTCTTCTATTGCGAGTGCCAATTTATTTGGCTTGCAATATCATTCATTTTTGTGCTAGTAGCCAGATTTTAAGCCACTGGAATAGAACTGGAATCTGGAAGATACCTTGTTTTGAATGTGTTTAATGAAAACCAATGGAAAAGTGATGTTGAAATTCAAATGTTTTTAATCTAAAGACACTTTTCTAAATTCTCTGCTTTCTGCATGAGTTTTACATTACTCAGCCATGGGAAATAATTTGGTGGGGTGGATTGAGAAGGAAGAAAAGGAGACTTTTCTTCATTTTTCTCTCTGTGATTTTATTGTTATCATTTTGTGGTTACCGTAGTGGGCTGCATAAGCAGGCCACCCATTTGTCTCTCTTGAAGGAGTTTACTGAGCTTTTGTCATTTGCTAAATTTGCATAACCCTCTGCTCCACTATATTTGCCTTCATAGCAATGGAAGATGATACCACAAATAATTTATTATTTCAAATGAAGGAAGGAAGCAAATGAGCAGATAGAGCTTGTTTTTTCTTCTTCATCATCTATTACTTTTTTCTGATTCAGTAAAAGTTTAAGTTGAACATGTCCTGACTATTAGACAGAGGACAGAAGCAGCAGCATGAACCAGAGAGGAACTGATAACCAGGTTCTTCTCAGTCTACTCGGGGGTGATTCCTCCTCCTACACCATTTCCCCCCCACTCCCTTTCCCAGTGTGTGCATGCTCCCTAGGCAAGACAGAGGACTGAAGAGATTGGTTTAAAAATCTGTGAGCTTTAAGGAAACATTCATTGAAGTGTGATTCCAGCAGTCTTGTCACTACTTGCAGTGCTGAGACAGTCACAGGGCTGGGATTCTGGCCCTCAGCTTTGTCTCTTAAAATGCACAATCCCATCATGTGTTAATGCTCTCATGATGAAAGTGAGGTTAATTAAAAGTGACTGGGTGAGAAAAGTTCCATCTTTGTGAAAAACCTGCCACTCTCAAAGTTTGGTTTTCTTTGTTCCCCACGGGAACAAAACAGACACTTAAAACTGCTTCTCAGGAAAAACCCTGAATTAGCCTAATCTGGGTCTTGGAAACCCTCAATGAGTTTAAAACAGGTCTTGAATCTGGGATTTGTTCACTCTAAAGAGGGTGCTGATAACTCAGTTTGTTTGGGTAGCAGGGGGTAGCAGGGGGTGGTCTTGCTCCATCTTGAAGAAGAATAATTTCTGGGTTTTGCCTCTGTGAGCATGCTCCTCTATAAAGGAGGGTTTTGGTTTTTTTTTGCTTTAATTTTTAATAAAAGATATTTGACCTCTCCTGAGTCATTACTTGGGACAGTTTAAATTAATAAATAACAAAATACATGCCAGACTTGTTCAATAGTTTCTTTGTTCTGAAAATAACTGTAAAATGTCTAATAATTGACCAAACTTATATGAAGCACTATGTTACAAGGTCACGATAATGGATGTAGTATGTACATGAACTTGGGAGATGTTTTTTCCATCTACCTTCCCCTTTGATCACAGGTGTGTTCTGTCATTCCACTTCAGTAACCAAACAGATTAGCTCTGAAAATGAAAAATGGCTTGAAATTTGATATAAAAGACCTAGTGTCCAGGCCAAAATGAAAGGAGGAGGGAGAGAAGTAGTTATAAATTACGCTGTCTTTGTATCGTGACACTGGCGGCATAATTTTCTACAGAGGAGATAATCTTTCCTCATTATTCAGCTGGCCAATGAGGTACATGATTTTCACCAGAAGCAGGAAAAGTCACTATAAAGAATGTGTCAAGTTATAGTTTGCCAAATTAAACATCAGCAAAAAGAAAAATTTCTGCTATCTTGACATGTGCATTATGGTAACACCGGGGTCACCTCTGTAGGCAAAGAGTCTAGATTCATAAATACTAAATGTGGTGAATGGGCTGGCTAAATGACCTTGAAGATGTATTATTCTGAAATACCTGTTAAAAAATTTTAGCTGATTGCAGGTTTATGTTTTATTACTTGTATAGAAATAAATACTGTTTGGGGTTTTGTTTTGTTTTGTTTTTACTGGAGTCAAGATGCCTGTATCATTTTGGGTTTCAGAAATCCTCTGCAACTTCTGCTCACTGCTGTGGCTCTTGTTCACAGTGACTCATTAAAATAAGTAAGCATTGCTAGAAATCTGAAGGAAACTTCTCAAAGCCTAAGGGTTGCTTGAAGAGATAAAATACACTGGTTGAGATTGTTGTCAAATTAAGTTAGAAAACATTTCTAGATGTCATCGTTAATGCTTTTCAAAGTGGATTTTGTTAGGTAAAGTGACTTTGATATAATGGATAAATGAAAGAAGTTCCAATGTATGAAAATATGACAAAACACTTTCCTATTTGGTTGTATTTTGTGGGTCAGCATTTGGGCCTAAGTTACAGTGTGCACTGTAAATCTCAAGCAAACACACGGATCAGGGTGATTTACATAGCTGCAAACTGTCAAACTCTCCCACTTTTATATACAGTAGAGGCTTTGCATATTCAGAGAAACCAGCTAGCTGCTGTTCACTGTTTGCAGAAAGCAATGGTAAATCAGCTTTTCAGCAAGACTACTATATAAATCAATGAACACTATATTCCTTTGAGACTCTCAAACCTGCACAGGAAAGCCACTCTAAAACCAGATTAACAGAGATTCTGATTTATGGTTAAATCGAACAGCCAAAGTCTATTTTCAGAGATCTGAAATACTAGATTTATGTAACTTATCTAGGTGGCAATCTTACGGCTTTCCACCGGGGCTGTTTATTCATTTTTGTAGATATATAGGAGCTCAAAGTATGCATTGCTATGCTTATGCATACATATGTTCTACACTTGCAGGGGGTTGCTGCTATTCAGCTGAAATGTGCAATACCATACCTGCTACTGTAGAGTCTCTGCATGGGTGCTCTTTTCCTTCTCATCATACTTTCACTGTGGTTTGTATCTCCATTAACTTCTGTAGTCCATGCTTGAATGCTGAACCTGGAACCCTTACAAAGAAGCACATGACCCAGGTCTTCAACTGGACCAAGGAAAGAGTACTATTGCGGTTAGCAAACTTTATTTCCCCATACTGATGTGGCTCACAGTACAAGGTGTATTGTTATTGCTATGGGATCTGGCTGTCATAACTGACTCTTTTATCATCCTGTATTTCCTGCTAATCAGTTAGTGGCGATCTGTGCCAGGACTGAAAACAGTGTAAACTGTGTGGAGTTAAATGTAATAAAATCCCCTATTTTCTAGACGTCCTTCATGAATTAAAATACATTACATATAATTGTCTGTAGTCACAGACATGGGGACAGTTGTAAAATTTCAGGGGTGCTAAAAAGGCTTTTAAGTCATTAATATGTACCTAAATGAGATTTTAAATGGGTGTGAGGAAGGAAGAGGTAAATTATCCTGCCCTTAAATGGCCTGCAGTATGAGCTCCCTCACTTTCTAGAGACTGAATCACAGAAAAGATAATTTCATATTTGTAACACTACACGGTAGATATCCCTAATTCCTATGTTAAATATTCCTATTAATCATTTCGTCAGCACTTAGCGTCTCTCTATAAAAACTACCAAATTTGAACTTCAGAAGCCAGGGATGAGCATGGGCTGTGTGGGTATCTACCACCCAGGAGGTGAGTGGATACCTGTCTTTGCTGTCCAGTGGAAGCTGTGTGCAGTGGAAGCTGTATGCAGTGGAAGTGCGCTGCAGCACACTAGTCCTAGAGTGCTTCTAAGTGTCCTTAATACCATAATTTAGCTGTTTGAATTGTGCATAAAGTGAACCAACAATTTAGGGAATTATTAGAAGTAGTGCATCTCCAAAACTTAAGATACCTTTGCCAAGATTGCAAAGATAAGATTAGCCATAAACTTCAATGCAAGCAGACTATAGCATATTAAATATGAGAAAGTTATTAACTTAAAATTAAAAGACTTTCTTCCTTCCACAGCAGGCAAATCAAAAGACTGCAAAACTTTTGAGAGCAGAAATAAAATGACTCATGTCTTTATTACATAGTTGTAGCCAAACTTGGAGGTAGTTTGTCTTTTATTTCAGTCCATTTTTGTTACTATTTGGCAAAAATGCTTGTTTATATTTGATCTGAAGATGGTAAGTGGCTCTGCTTTGTTAACTAGAAATTCTGATTTGGGACTTTGCCACCTTAATATCTACTTAAATAGACCTGGGCTGCAGGCTAAGTTCTACTGTCTAGACCCATAGTCTCCATCCCACAGGTGCTGTTATTTGAGGTAGTCTCCACACCTGGCTTGTCTATTCCTTTCTTGATCTTCAGAGACCTAAATTTATCTCATCTTTCCATTCTTTTATGATTTCTCTTTTCCTTAGACTATTTGTATTTATTTTTAGCTGCCAAGATCTTGCTTTTCCTCAGAAGGGAAGAGGGGAGCTTTCTGAGCCTGCTTTTTAGTAGATATAACCACTACTTCTTCTGAGAAGGGTGTAAGCTGCTGAATCCAACTTACTAAGGCACATCATTGCAAGGCATACAGTGCAGGCTGACCTCTTTCATCAGGGCCAGACCCTACCTCTGTAGGTTATCAGTAGGAAGAAAGAGCTGCTGCTGTGTCTGGATGAAGCACCTGTAATCAGTGAGCTGAGTTTTTTATTGGTATTTTAAACCTAACTTAAAGCTGCCTACATTGAGGTAAGGTGTTCACACAGCAGTCTGAGGTTGGAGTGTCAGGTCTCAGTTTTGAGGGGATGTTTTCTGTCCTGCTGATGTGATACTGGGTACAGGATTTAATCTTTTATCATTGCATTCTAAAAAGTATTGCTGAATTCAGAGGGACTGTGCATTAAACTGAAGGCTGTGTGGCTGGAATAAAAACCCTGAAGTATTTGACTCTTCCCCTTCCTTTCCTACCATTCCTTTATTTCCTTCCCCTGTTTAAAGTGTTCTTCATTCCTGGCTGGAAGCAAATGGGAGGGAAGTGATGGGAAAAGGCTGGAGCTTAGGCAGAGCTAAAAAAAAGCAGATATCCCTTCTCAGGAGTGGCAGAGTCTTCAGAGAGTACAAATAAATAGATTCCGAAAATTAAGAGTGTGTTTTGAAGATCCCTTCCCCCGAATTCTGCTCTTCCTCACCTTGAGATTAATTTTTACAATAGCTTTCCTGTTTAGTTTTTCTTCCTCTGCCATATTCTCTGTGAATCTTGCCACCTTGACAAGCCCTTTTTTTAATTTGGATCTCTCAGGCAGGTGGGCTAACTTTGCTGTGAAGCCAAAATGTAAATGTCTTGCTGCCACTTAGATTTTTGGCTTAGAGTGCTGGACCAGAGTAGGAGAAGATGCAGTGTATAAGCCACATTTATTTTCAGCCATCTATTGATGGTTTAAAATACAGACCACAGATGTAAGTTAGATATTCGTGGGGAAATCTGAGTACAGAGGATATTAATTAAGCTCAAGTTTTGTTCTTGATGATATACATTTGCCTTTAGTGCCTACCTTGTGTCTAAAAAAACACTTTTCTGTGGACTCATTCTACTATGTGTAAAATCCCACACCTTTGCATGTGAAATTCTTACATTATGTACGTTGGATGGTGAACTGGCTGCAATATAGTTACTTTATCGTTGTCATATGTGAATGGACACCATCACCATATGCATGTGTGAGAAATACTGCTCACTGTTGTGGAAGAAATAAGCGTGCTTAGGCAAATTGGTGCTTTTCAAACTGTGGAGTTGGCGGTTGTCTAACAGCATTAGGAAGCTCATTGAATAGCTTGAGATAGCCTTTGAAAATCTGCGCCAGCCTTGGATGCTGGCAAGTGTGCCTAGATTATTTACGGTGCTCAGTTTTTAACTTCATCTGATAGAAAAAGGAAGGAAGCAGTCTGAATAAATGTGACACTCCCTTATTACTGTAACTTGGAAATTAATTTATGGCTCACCATAAAATCTTTCATAGTCCCTGCTGTTGAATGCCAAAATCTTCAAAGGACAGCCTAGTTAAGGTCATATTGTTTTTAAGGAGCTTTAATTATATGACATCCAGTTAAACTCCTAGCAGGATTTCCAAGAAGCTTAGGTACCAAATTCCCAATGGAGTGCACTGGGGGAGGAGTGATCTGGACTAGTTTTAGAATGTATCCTTTGATTATTTGATTGTGCAGTATTAGCATGTAGAGAGCTTAGTGGCCTTATGCTGCTGGTCTTGATGCAAATATGAGAGGAAGGAGTCTTCCTTTGGAACCGCAGCAGTCAGGAGAGGCAGAGAATGTGTGAGGGCACAAAAAAGAAAGCAGATTCCTCCAGTAGTGGCCAATGCTCTAGTAGACCCTGTTTCACTTGTCCACTGCCATGACATTGGTTACTGGTGGGTCTAGAGGCTCTGCAGACCCTCTGCAACCTCAGCCCAAGTCACGGGGGCTGTGAAGAAACAATGCCTTTTGGAATTGTTTGCTGTGGCTGTTTAAGGAAAAACTTTGTCTGTAAATTGATTTTTCCTGTTCAGTTCTTAGCAGCAGCTCAATTGGGCTGATAAAAAAGCCAGGCCACTCTGTTTTATTGACCTGCACCAGGCAGGCAGTGCTGGTGACCTGCAGCTACCATGCTTGTTTTCCTGCCTGTCATTACCATCACCCAGCAGAGGAGCTGCCTCTTGTAGGGAGCTGGGGCTCACAGCAAGCCTCGACTGCACTCTCTGAGCACTGAGGAGTCATGCTTGCTATATCATCTTGGGCACAGCATGCCCATGCCACACAGATGACTACAGCTGTTACCTCTTGGTTTCCAATTTCAAAGCCTCCAGCCTTCCTGAAAAGGGCAGTCACTCTTGCTTTGGGAAGCTGACAAGCTTTACCATTCCCTGGGAGCTCTGGAGGTCACGCTTTCATCCGGACGCCTTGATCAGGCTGCCTCCCCCACCTTTCTCTTCTGTCCTTCTTTCCCGGGGATTGTAGAAGGCCATAAAATGCTTTGATAATTAAGCAGAGAAAATTTCCACAACCCATAAAACATAAAAGGTAATACTAAGCCCAATTTAGCTTTCAAATGTCTTTCAAATAACCTGTATTTAACACATGGTAAAGGTGCTTGGTCAGTGCTCTTGAACAAACAAATCTCTGAGCCTGTTTTTTAGCGTCCTGTGTCCAGACTGGCTGTAGTCTTTCCGAGAGAGTTTTTTGGTTCAGGTTTCCATCGTAAACTTCAATGTGGGAACTGGCAGAGGTAAAATAAAGAGCTGACCTGAAACTTTGCCCAAACCATGGACTGGACATAAATTTACTTTTGATATTTGAAATAATTTTTACTTGTTTGTACAGTCTTTCTTAGTCAAGGCTGCAAGAAACTTGGTAGAGGCTGGCACTTGCAGCAGACTTGGAGAGAAATTTGCAGGTCTGGAAAAGCTTGATGAATAGCCTGAACTGTGTTTGGAGGTTGCAGGTGGCTTCTGGTAGAAACTATTTCAGATTAGTTTACTCAGAAATTGTAAGAAAGCATTCAAAGAAGAAGTCAGTGGTACCTGCTAGGCTCTTCAAAACTAAGAATGCAGTAGAAATTCATAGAAACAGAGCATGGACTCCTTCAAATTTAAACCACTATGTTTATGTTTCACATACCTCTGTCATGGGTGGAAATGGCCATCCTGAGATACTGTTTCATGGCTAGCCTATAACTGAATTGCAAGTCACTCCTGATTTTTTTGGCCCATCACATTTTATGGGTAAGTTAAGGTGTTTGGCTCTTTCAGCTTTACGCTGGCCCTTGCTTGGCATGTGATTATGTACCTGTACAGAAAGGAGCCACCATGAGCAGCCGTGGTCCCTGGGTTGTTGTGCAAAGGGGCCCAGCAGAAGCCAATGAAGCCCTTGAGAACAGCCCCAGACACTGGGCCATCTCTTTCTATATGCTGAGCAGTTGAATAAACCCAGCATGGCTAAAAACTCCCTTTGGCAGCTCCGGACACATTTTTTTTGTGGCCAGGAGGATATTTGCATTGCAATGAGAATATAGCTGCCAGATTGAGATATTGTGGGCAGAGGGGATCAGATGGTGATTTTAATCTTTATTTTTTGAGAGACAAGCACCATATTTCTAAGAACTATTAATTATCAGCCTTGTCAGGTGTTGGGAAATGTGGGGCTGTGGTAAGAAGATGAGAGCAATGGAAGAACAGAGATCTGAGGTGAAGGAGATAGATTAGGAGGATTAAGGAGAAAGGGGATATGGTGTGAGGAATTTTGGATATTGAGATGGGGGAAACACCCTGATGTTTTCAAACTGCAGGTCTTCAATTGACATCCAGTACGGTTGCAGGTCCCTGTATTTTTGGGTTTTGGACCACATAAAATCAGGAAATACTGGAAATTTTGCAACATGTCCAAATCAAATCAGAGGTTTTCTTCCTTGATAATCTTAATGAGGTATTTCTCATAGTAGCCCCTGTGATAACTTGTTCCTGTGCTGTCTAGTTAAATGTGTGGAAGGCAGAATTAAGGTGCAGATGTTAACCTCTTCAGGTTTATGTTGTTTGAGAGTTTGTTTGAGTCTTTTCACAGTACTTCCAATGCTAACTTGCTTCAGATTTCCTTGTTATTGAGCTGCTGGCAGGCAATGTTGTCTGCAAGGTAGAGTTTCACTCCCTCTGCTTTAGGTGGACTAATCTGCCTACAATAATCATTTGTGCTATAACATCCTGGCTACAATAATCATTTGTGCTATAACATCCTGGCCTGATAATCCAAAGGTAAAATGTAATTGCCTCTACATTTAAAAATGTTATTTTAGGAACGTTTATAGCACTGTCAGGATCAGCCCTTTGCAAGTGTACTGAGTTAACATTGTGTAAATTCCAGTGCCCTTAATGAAAAGACTAATTAACTCTGCTTTTAGTTAGATGGTAATGACTGGACAAGATTGATATGTAAGCTGGACGTGCATTTCCCGAAGAACTTCTAAAATTCCTATTTTGAGTAACCAACTTATGTTATTTCCCTGAAAGCAACCTGAACAGTCTGACAAGTGCTAAATAATTACTGTGATAGCTGCATTCATTTCTTTAGAGGCAGGCGGCATATTTATATGAACTAGCAACTGTGAACCAAATCTCTAGCTGTGCTTCAGTAAACCATCAGACTTTTTTAGCAGTGAATTTCAAGCAAGATTAAGCTCTGGGGAGGCTTCACATTAGCAAGAATTTGTGTATGTGTACTACTGATCACTTTTTGATTTTTATTTTTTAAATGAAACATTAACAGAAATAAAGATTGTGCTTGTCACTAAGTGACTGTCACCCAAAGGAAACCTAATGCCCTAAACAACCAGCAAAACCAGGCAGCCGATCTGAGTGATGCTTCTTACATGCTCATGCACAGCCATTTAGCCAGGGAGGCTTTTGTTTTAAAGACTGTTAAGTGACTTTGGGGGAAAAAATGCATTGCAGATGTTCGTTTTTTAATTAAAAAAAAAGAGGAGTTTTTTGCTGCAGTATGTTGAGGGACTGGAGGTTAAGACCTTTTACATCCTCTAATATAAGTTATTGCTTCATCCTGAAATGAACTTCATATGCTTCCAATGATCCTGGGTCATTTCCTCTAGACAGAAATCAGCATGGTGTCTAATATTCTAAGTGCAGGTAATTTAATGTAGGGCTAGGCATAACACAGTGAAAATTCAGTCCTATTTAATTTAAGGAGCAAGATAGTAAAAAATTTAATTGGACATAATATATTTTGAAAGGTTTAGAAATAAGTGTTGGATAAAAAGGAAATTGCAGTAAAATTGCATAAATTTTCTTTTAAATTTTGTTAATAAAGCCCTACAGATATATTAGCTTAAATATACGTGTGCACCTATATAGTTTATTTTGAGGTTTCACCCTTGTATGGGAAATAACCTAAGTTATATAGTCACTGTCTGATATATATCCCTTTCTCCTTGCTCTGAAGACACTGCCAAGATTTCCCTGGATTTGTATGATGTTAAAATAAGACTATCTTCTCTTATGTGGTTGGAAAAACTTGAGGTATTGTAGTGCCAAGTTCAACAGAAATTTTGGTCAGAGGCTCAGCTCTGTTGAGCTATCATCTGTGTAAGTACCTTGATGGCTATTTACAGAAGCCATAGCTTCCACACAGGGAGGGTAATCTGTGGTTTCTCCTGTCCTTGGTGGAAAAGAAGATTGCCCAATAAGTTGATTCAGAACATCTAAAATAAGCCCATATTGTTAATCTTTCCTTCTGCAGAAGGATCTCTCTATTAAGCATACAGGCATAATTTCTATTTCCCTCCACTTCAGCCCTCACTCCCAAGCTCTGTCCACAAGCAATGCAGGGTGCGGAGGTGAAACTTACTAACAAATCAGCTATAACTTAGGGAAGGAATGTATAATTGCCAATATGCAGGTTTTTCTAATGTTATGAATTTTCATGAACTGTCACAAATGTGTTTATTATGTTCATTGGTTAGAAACATTATATACCTGCTTAACTGATAATTGGGGAAAAAAATATGACTCAGATGTCACTTTACACTTTACCTTTGAGTGTTTTCATCTGCCAAAAGCATAAACAGAGAAGGTCATTCAACAGAATTTCAGTATCACTCAGCTTTGATTGAAATTTTTGCTTACATACTTTTTTAAAACAGATTATTTTATCTATGGAAAATCTTATGGAACTTTACAAATGATACACAGCAGTACCATATTACGAGGTATGTTAAAATGTCACTGTCTTTTTAATTACCAAACAATGAGGCATCCCTAACTTACTGGAGCCAAAGAAGTGATGTTATTCTTTAACATAAAATTTAAACTAGAAGGACATTTTGAAAAACAGCTAGAGAAGGATGTTGTTAATTAAGCTTCCTTGCAATACTGACATTGTCCTCTTTAAAGGAGGGCTCATTAATGTCTGTGCTGTAACAAACTTTTCATTTCCTAAGCTCTTGAGTTAGAGATTTACTGGAGTGAAAATGCTGAGTAGCTGGCAATTGAAGCATAAGGAATTGGCTGCTGCTGTGGCTCTGATCTCAGCTCGGCTCTGCTCCACTGTTTGAGAGAGATTTCACGTTTATGGCATGCTTGAGACACGGTAATGTTAAAAGCTGTGCTCTGAGCAAAAGAAACATTGAGAAATCATTCTCCTGACTGAGAATAAAACATGTTTGATTTGTCAGGGAAACCAAAGTCAAAATGCATGTGATAATAGAGATGAATTGACAAAACGGTATGCCAATAAGAATAAGTAGCTACAAATTTGAAGCTGGGTTGCTGCTGCTCCAAGAGCACTCTAAAGCTGAGATTACTGCATTGCAGAAGCATATTACTGCAACAGTGTAGGAAGAAAACATATTATTACCAGTTCAAATAAATCCTCTGGTTGGAGGAATAATCTTAGACATTTTTCAGATTATGTTGTCTCCCGGGCTCTCTCATCTCTTCCAGGAAAATGGACTGAAGTGTTGAGATATGGAGCCTGGGAGCTACATATCTCAGCATAGATTTGAAGATTTGACAGCTGTGCTGTCTATCCACTAAGAACAGTGGGGCTGCTCAGTGGGCTTAATTTGCAGGTTCCTCTTTCGTCCCTGTTTAAGGCAGCATGTTTTGGACCAGAAAGAGCAGCAAGAGCTTTGGAGTTTGGTTCAGTGGCATGCAAGTGCTTTGGAAATAATACATGTTTTATAGGGTCCTGAGAGACTTTGGGAAAGGGCAATAAAAAGTCACTAAAAGCCTAGATGGAATCCTTGGAGAACAAAAAGATTTCAGCATTGGAGACATTTAGAGAATAATTCTAACTTTGGAATTTGATTTTGAAAACCTAAGGCTATTTGGGGGCATTTCAATCACCAGAGGTGTTTTTTTTTTGTTTGTTTGGGTATTGTGGGTTTTTTTGTTTTTGTTTTTCTTTTTCTTTTGGTTTGCAACATCCCAGATTTGGTGGTGGACAGCAAGAAATAACGCAGGAGATAACAGCAACATGGTAATACGGCAAACCTGCAAACTACCTGAACTGATGAATTTCCTTTTACGAAGTGTTCCTTGGGCTTTGTCTCAGCAAGACAGATTTCTGTGGGGTTTTTTTGGTTTTCTTTTGAATGGATAGAAATCATTATAAATGCTACAAACAGATTTTGCAGCCTGAAACAGCTGGAAAGCCTCTCGCAAACAGTTCTGCTCAGCCTACTATTACTGGAGGAAATGCCCAACTTATCAGCTTAATTAAAATATCAGCAAATCTTGCATTTCTTTCATGTCTCTTGTTGGATGAACTGAAATGGTAAGACCTTGGAGTACAGGTGCACACTCAATCTGCTTCAGCCAAAATCTAGACCCTTAACAGTATCACTCAGTTCCCTCATCCTCCTACTTGATCACCATGGAAAGAAACTTGACCATATATCAGTCTGGGAACTAAACCTGTTTCAATAAAGCTGTGTTGAAGAAACGATTGGTAGTGTGTTGTTTCTTTTTGTGTGCTTCCATGCACAGCAAAGCCCTTCCTTATTGAGGCTTTACCCTGTTTTTCATGTATCTTCTTCATTGATGCCAATGGAGATTTTAGAACACTGGGAAACTATGATTAGTACCTTTAACCAGTTGTGTTCACCTGGTTTGATAGCCCTGCACTGTGGATGACTACTGATGCTGAAGTATCTTTTTTCCTGAAAGAAAACTTACATGCAACAGTGTAGTCAATAGCAAATAATCAATCAGTCTTAATGTAGATAGAACCTCTGAGTCTGCAAGAGCTAGTGGTGGTTTATAACCCAGAAAACTGAGTGTTTAGCTGAAATGTCCTGCCTATCGTGCATTTTGAATTTGATGTTTGGAAATGTGATTTATTGTGTTTGTTCAGTTGTGTTTGATGGGAATTTGAAAAGGACATGACTTGCTATCTATGCTGTACATTTTTTTTATGACTCTATCCTGTTTGTTTCAGTTCCAGTAATCTCATCCATTCTGACCTTTTTGTGAACAAGGATCACAAAACTGGGCGCTCATTAATAGAGATCACACAAATAACAAAACGGGTTTTAACCTTTCCTAACTTGTTGGGACAAACTGGATGTGAGTTTTGATTTAACCCCCTAAATAGCAAGAGAAGGAGTGTATGCATGGGTATGGAATAACTGGGGTTCTCACCAGCTCTGTGCTGAAAGTATTCGGCGTGACTGTGGGCTGGTATCTATCCCGTTTCATCCCTAAGGAATGAGGTTTGAATTCTGAGGTCTGAGCTGAAAACATAATGGAAAGCTTATGAGAAGCTTGGTATATAAAACAGAAATTCTTCTTTGCTGATTTTTCTCTACTGGGGGGATGGGAAGGAGGAAGAAGGAACTAAAGTCTTCAAAATGATCATGCAATACTTCAGAAGATGATTGAAATCCTGGCTTCGATAAAATCCTTAAAAAAAAAATCACTCTGGCTTCAGGGAATCGCTTCCCATGTTCTGTTAGGAAACCGGAAACTTAATATAGCCTTTAATTGATCCTGGTAACATTCCCCTGAAGAAGCCTGGGTAATGCTACACAATTACTTAAAATTTCAGGTATTCAGCTGTAGTAGGTGAAAGAGGTGAACAATGCTGAATTGCTAGCCTCAGTTTGTGAAATCTCCTTCATTAACAAAACAAACCTGAAGGTAGCCTGATGGATGTTTTTGTAGGGCTCCTCTTAGTTTTCTTTTTGTAGAAGTCAGTAAAACTAACAATAGAAACTGTCTGCTGTTATCCCTAAGGTCATATGATAATTCAGGCTGGTCTCAGCTCCAACCTCCTGCTTAAAGCTGGATCAGCTCTGAAATCAGTTCAGTCCGCTCAATATGGTTTTGAAAACCTCTAGTGATGGAGATTGTATGTTACAGCAGGTATTTTTGGGTGGTGGTGATATTACCAGTTGAGCAGGCATGTTGCCTTTGAGTGCACCTAAGAGAACTGCTGAATGTGATGCATAAACAACTGGAAAAATGTCCAGATTCCCAGCATCTCCAGGTGGAGGGAGAAGGGAGGGAGCTGACTGTAGCTTTTTGGTCTTGAAAGCTCTGTAATTGCAGCCTCGTAGCCATCCTCCAGCCTGACTCATCCCCTCGGATGATATAGCTCCTTTAAATCAGGGGAGTGGTACAAAGTGTCAATACTGGTTTAGGATGATGACAATTATGGTTATTATTTATTTTCCTCTGGTCAGGTCTGGATTGTGTGCAGTGCATTTGAAAGAAAACTGTTCAGGAAATGAAGCACGGAAATGTCTTCTTTAAATGCTGTGTTAAGTGTAGGGCAGGAAGGGTACTGATGGCTGCAAATATGTCTGAGCAGCTGTGGCTGCTGCTGCTGCCCAATAGGGATGCTGTGGGAAAGGGGTAGCACGTGAGGAGAGGGACCAGTCCTAAAGGCTGTGACATCTCACCATGGTACTTCTGGTTTCCCTTCAGTGTGGACTGAATATGTCTTTGTACTGTTTCTGTGCGTGTTTGGAGGTTCTCACTGTTTCACCAAACACAAGAAATGTTAAAAGTGATTAGTCAGGGACACAAAATGAACTGTTTGAAATCTTTTCCATGATGTGTTTGATTTCTTCTTTAATCAAAGCGGGATTCATATGTTGGTAATTGCTGTGAAGTTCAGATCATATGATCATATCAGATACAGCTTTTGCTTAAAAGCGCCTTTCTTGAAAAGCATGATAATATATTCTCAGGGTGACTTGAATCTATCCCTGCTTTATTCAAGGTTAAAGATTTAATGCTTCAGATTCAAATGCCAGCATGAATGCGTTGTTTCTTTCAATAAGCCACATTTTGCTTTCCCTTTTTTCTTTAAAATAGCTTAACTAAAATTACTTCTAACTGCTCAGTCTACTTCTGTTTATGCAGCTTGGGGTACATGTGATCTCTGGAGCTGAGCAAATGCGAAAGTGACAGCTGACTTTTTAGGCTAATATTTAAGCAGGGCAATGAGTAATCTGAAAAAAAGATAAATTTCTTAGACATTCTGCTTTTGGTTTAATTTGAATTTTTGTGGTCTCTTATTGCCAGCCTGAACTGAACCATTTGAGATTTGCCTGATGTTTTTCTGGCAGATATGCAACTGAAACTTTTTCATGGTTTTGATTTTTGTCTTGACATTTCCTTCTGGACAGTACTGGATTTTTACAGAGGAGGAGTCTTGCTCCATAACAAGGTAGGGCATCACTTAGTTTACTAATTGAGAGCAGTGAGAGTGGTCTTGGGTTATATCTGTAGTGAAGATATTCCACTTTGTACGGTTTTGAGAATGACTCAGAAAACAATACCTTCCAGTTCAATCTGCTGATGCTTTACACAGAATGCTCCACAAGAGAGCTGAGGACAGCCCACCTGGTGGGCTCAGCCATATATAGAGCTGCCAAAGAAGCTATTAGCAACATCCTGGTTCTCTAGATGTCCTCCAACACATAGTCCCTCCACAGTTCCAGAGAAGTTCTTCTGATCAAGCATTTCATTTTGTTCTTGCATTTGTTGCCTGGATGGAAAGTATGCTGGTCTCCAGATATAGCCCTTGAAGAGCACACACAAAAAAAAAGTGTCCAGATAGCTATCAAAAAATCTTACAGGGAATCCATTCATACACTGAATAAATGTACCAACAGCATTGTAGTGTCTGCCCAATAACAGACACAGCTGTGGCTTTCATTCAGCAGTTTCTGGCACGTGCTGCAGTACACCATAAATTCTTATTCAATAGAGAAGAATTTGGCGTATGAATTAAGGTGAGAAATTTCATAGTATTATCCAGAATTGATTTCCTAGTGCATGACATACTTCCTTAGGAATGTTTCCAAAAAGGCGGCTGCAAATTTTCCCTTAGTAAAATTTATCTGCAGTAGGGTCTGTTCATTTTCAGAGATTTTTTTTATCTTCACAAGCAACTTCAAAATCCTATGAAAATATCCAGTTGTTTATACAGATAAGACTCTGGAACAGTCCCAGCTGTACTATCCAATTAATTTGCGTTTAAATTGTTCATTTCCAGTGTCTCTGAAAGATGTTACAAATAAAAATTAGGTTTCACACTAGGACTATAGAAACCTATATTGCAACCTTTTGGGGTTGGCACAGTTAGAGATACCATGGCCTCTGAGCCCTTGCTTCCAAACCAAAATGCTCTGTAACTCAAGCAGTAAAAATTCTGCCACTTCTAAACCAAAAGTCATTGTTGCCAATTAAAATGAATTAATTATTGCTGTATGTTGCTCTCATGGACGTTTTGTTGAAAAGTTGACATAATTCGTGTTGTCAGCAAATAAAAATATGCTGCAACTGACTGTGACCCTTTCTTGTGCTCATAATTCAATCTGAAGAGATGATGTTTAAGTGATAACCCATGCCTAGTATTTTCCACGTTGGCATTCACTTCGTCACTAAACCAATGTCAAGGCACAGCCTGTAGTAATTTCTTTGTATTTCTTGTAGCACCTTTTTTTTTAAAAAAAATTCTTTTTAATTTCTTCTTCTCTTTTTCATCTTTTTCTTCTTTTCTCGTTCTTCTCTCTCCTCTTTTTTCTTTTTTTTTCTTTTTAATATGGTTTGTGTAATGCAGTACATTGCAATGAGAAGCCATTAGTACTGTGGTTTCTTTTAGGAAACTCAATTTGTCAAGCTGTACAAGGGAGATGCAGAGCAAGTTATCTGATAATTAATGAAGCAGCTGGAATTAAGAAAGAAAAACAAAGAAAAAATCACCATTGAAGCATTGAAGAAAACTCCTTTAATCATACTCCTGCTTGGCCTGAAAGTGGAAGAATGCAATATTTAGAGAGTCTTTATACATAAAAGCATCTGTAATTTCATGAGCATATCGAGCCTATGTTAGGCTTAGTGTTTTCCAAGTGCCTGCTCCACATGTCAAATGCTGTCAGCCAAATGTGAGAATTGGAAAGATTGTGGATGAAAAATCTGCTTGGAAGAGGTTGGTTGCTGTTTGATTACAGTACGTCCTTCAGGGATACTTTGTGTGTGTCATTGTGACCATTTGGAAAAAGACTTTTACTTGTATCTGAACAGAATCACCAAGCAGAGAGGTGAAAATGTCTGTGCACTGACCAGCTATACAGCTGATCTGGGTCACATGCAGGGACTTCCTTAGTAGAAAAAAAGTCCTGCCACATAAGCATAAATGAAAACCAGTTTTCCAGCATAAATACTGTTCCACTAAACCACTGGAAATATTTAGCAATACTAGCATCCTATCCTTAATGATGGCCAGTGTCAGGTGCCCAGGGAGTTAACCAGCAATGCTTTTCTACATTTTATATTCATAGCTTTTAGCAATCTGTGGCTGAGGTCCTTCTTGAGCTGAACATTTCCTTTACTATTGTGCCTAGGTGTCTTTTATGGACTTCTCTTCATGTTGCTCTGATTGCTCTTGAGGCCCTTTTGCTTTCAGTCCCCATAATACTATGTGTCCACAATTGTGTTATCTGCTGTGTGAGCAAGGACTTCAGCAGCTTGTATTGAATCTGTTGCACGGTGGCATCGTGTGAAGTTTTAACATTTCTCTGTTCGGATTTTCTATGCTCTTCAGAAACTGCATATGCTTCACATACATCATTTACTGTCTCTTTTACAGGCTGAAGAGACCTGGATTATGTATTATTTTTCTCCCCATTGACAAATTATTCTATACTTCCTCCTATCCTATCACTTTTTTTGTACCTTTTCTGTTTTAATATATCGCTTTTCAGTGACCAGCTCTGTCTGCATCAATCAAGCCACAAACCCTCCAGAAGTTTATACCACTATAAACATATTGATAGCAATGTTTTAGAGCTGGTAGAAATGATGTTTTATATTTTCTAGTAAATATAAATCCTAAAAATCTACTTTTATTTTCCCAATTTCTTTCCTAGATCTATCTTGAATGATAATTAGCACAGAGCCCATCATTCTGCCTGTAAGGTTATTTTTACTGACATATGTTAATTTATGTTTAATGGTGCAGACAACTATCTGACATCCAATTGTTCAGTAATGCAGCAATCTTTCCATAACTCTATGCAGTACATTTTAATTCATACGATATTGAGAAATTTTCTATTATGAATAACCTTTACTCACTATTTAGCCTCTGCTATAGATCTGTTATGGAGAAGTAGAGATCACAGAGCAGATTCTTCTACTTTGAGAGTGGTTGTTTATTTCAGCTTGTCTTTCCTTTATTTTTGGTTTTGTCTTTTTTTTAGAGGTACTCCTTCTTCCATGCCAATTTAGCTTCTTCTCGTGTCTCTCAATCCATTAAAGCCTTTTTGGGGAGTCCAAATATGTCAAATGAGCCACTTTATTCACAAGTTTATTGGTGTCTTCAAAGAACTGCAATGCGTCTAGGAGGTGTGACAGTCCTCTATAAAAGCTACTTGTTACTTCTCTGGTAAGAGATATTCATAGGTTTATCTACTATTACAGTTCCAACAAATCTGCCTGACATAGAAACCTAACTAATGGTCTATAGTATCACGCATTTCCATGCTCCTGGGACCTGTTCAGTAAGTTTTGTCATCTCTGCTGCCTTCCAGTTTTCTGGGCTGGGAGCTGTTCAAAGCCGCTGAAGTGATAAATCTCATGCTTAGGATTTTGCTTAGTTCCTCTAGGACCACTGTTGAATGGCATCTGGTCTTAGAGACTTGCTACTGTTTTATTGACCTACTCTAATCCCTTGCCACTGGCACTTCAGTTGAAGATTTTGAACTTGCTTCACACATAAAACCTCCCTGAGCTTTCCTTTATAAACACCAACTCAGATAATCTATCTAGCTTTTCTGATACAGCCTTGAACTCTCCTTTAACACTTCTGTCATATATTAGTCACAGGAATTGTGACAAAGCTCTTGCTGCTTCAGTGTTTGCAAAAATTTTGTGATTAATTGGCATGCTCGTAGCAAGCTGTTCTTCATAATGTCTTCTGTTTTATTTTGGTTTCGCATTTAATATATAAACTTCTGTACCCTTTTTATTTTCATCACTTAGGCTTCTGAATAATACCTCTCTATTTGTGAAGTTTCTCCTTTAGTCTGACACTTAAAAATGCTAGATCTTTTTGGTCCAGTTTGTAACCTTCAAAGAGGTGGTACACGTTTACTCTGAAACCCAAGTGAAATGTTTTTAGATAGTCTCCTAGCAGAGTTCAGGTTCTTTATCCTTTTAGCAACTTACCTTGTTTTCCTTTTACTAACCTTTCCCACTTTTATGTAGTTTCTTAAGTGATGCTGGAGTAGATATCCACTCCTCCCTCCCTTGCCCTCCTCTCCTTCCACCTTTATTCCTACAAGGATCTGGAATTTGGTTATGTTATCATCATTAGCAATCATGAAAGGTCCCTTGCAATAAATTTTTAACTGAATCCCATAGGTTCTTTTTCATAGGTCAAGAAATGCTTCTCCTTCTCTCAGGTTGCTTCATGAGGCAGTCATCTATATCAAGTAAAAAAGAAACATTAATTAGCTTTTTGGCTCAAACCCCCCTGTATCATTTTCCTGGTTTGCATGAAATCGACTGCATTTCCGCATGGCTGTTGCCATGCATTTGCCCTCATGGCTTTTGTAATCAGCCTTAAAAAGTGCTGGGCATTTTTTGATCCAGGTGGAATCCTGTGGCTGAGGCACCTTCTTTTTTATTTGCCTGATTAGACTGATTCCAAATTTACTGTATTCCATTCTTCCATCAGTATGACTACATTGGTCATATTTGGGTGATTTGTATTCTGATCCTATTGATTTTTCTTCCTTCTATCAAAATTTGGAGGTGATTTGGAAGTGGTTTTGGTCCAGGTCTGGTTGTCTAATTTCATACATTAAGTTTTAAATGAGTCTTTTCACTTAGAATGTTTTACACGGTTTTGTCCCTGGATTTCATTGCCTCTGTCCCATATCTTCTTGTGGTGTGCTTTGGCAGAAGGATGTTACAGAGGTCCTGAATTATTATGGGTACTACATACCTCAGGGAGACCTAGGTAAACAGATGAGGGTCTGCTGCTAGCTTGAGAAGGGAAGAAGAGAGAGGTATTGCTTGGAAGGAAGAAAATGGGAAGAAGTTTAACAACTTGCCTCTCACCTTCCCCAGTCATCCATCAAGGATGAGGTGAATTCCCAGGGCTCAAATAGCAGAAGAGGTCTGCAAAAATTACAAGAGAAGGGAGTGGTAATGGTCTGTCTTTGGAAGACTTGCTTAACGGTTTGATGTGGTTTTAATCCCATACCCTAGAAGGATAAGGCATTCCAGGGACTGGTTTGTCTGCGTGTTTAGGGAGTGAGAAAATCTGAACGCCTCAGTGGGGGATTGCAGCCATGGGAGAGCACAGCAGCCCGACAAAACCACTAATAACACCCTATTCCTAAAAGCACGTTCATTTGCTTGTTTTTTCTTCTAGGATCAAATGGGGCAATTGTTTCTGACTCAATAAAACTTCCCAGTTGTTTGGCTTTTTTTTTTAATGATATTTTATGCTCTGTCCTAAATGGAGTATTTATTCACTGAAGTGAGCATGATCTACCAGGGTATGTCAAGTTCTGGTGGGCTCCTGGATTGCTTCTTGCCAGCTTGAACTCCTTGCTTCCTAACCAGACCTGGCTGATGATAGGAAACCAAAGAGCTCCAGAGAAGATGGAGCTTCAGTTTCCAGTGTTTTAACGATGAAATTGCTCCCATATACCTGCTTCTTCTTTGTCTGCTTTGGATGATCTTGGGTTTTCCAAGGTCTGTTGCCCCTTAACCCACTTCTGGCAGCTCAAGAAAATTTAGACAGCTTCAGAAAACTTACATGGAATTCCCCTTGTCTTGGGGGGCTTCGACATTTCATTTGCCTGTTCCATTGTCAAGCCAAAACTCCAAGAATATTTTTTTAATTTCCCATTGAATAGAAGTTTTGGGGTCTGGCAGCCTTCTTAGTCAGTTCCACTGAGGATTCTAGAGCAAAATATACTGGGTGCCATATTTGAGGTTCAAAATGCTTCTGGGGTGTAGGAAGAAACCTTGCATCTGAAATCAGTATAGTATAAGCCTCTGAATATTGTATATGTGCTGCTGCTGCTATGGGTCATTATGACAAGACACTGATGCAGCCAAAACCGTGAAAGGCTGAGGGCTCTGTGTTGGTATTGCTTGTTTCCCACCTTTCATCTGCATTGGTAAACTGGAGATAAAAATCTGCCCATCACAGGGGAACGTATTAGACATCACTAAAAAGAAAAAAAGAAAGAGAGGTTTCTTTTAATCTTCATAAGAAAGTATAACCATGTTCCTTGAGCAGCCTCCCCCCTGCCTCAGTATGCATAAAAGCTGCAGAATCAGAGCAGTCACAAGGATAATGTTTTATTCCATGGTCCCACAAGGTTATTGTGTGATTACAAAGCATATTAACTATGTCTGAAAAATCATTATAAACTGAACTTTTAAAGGCATGGGTGTTTTCATTAAGTTGCCAGACTAGCTTGCAGTAGAATCCAGGGAATTCAGAGATACTTGCAGTGCTAGTATCTGCTCATCACAGTGGATGCAGTAATAATCTTTCCTCTACTGGCTACTTCTTAGTTGAAATGTGCTGATATGGGAAAAACACTGACACAAGGGAACAAAAGCTCTCTTGAGTATGCAAAATTTCATTCTATTTTCTGTGCATATTTTCTCTTTTCCTTTTCTTTGATAGTCAGGTAAATGTTTCATGGGAATGTATATGTAGAAACATCTGTCCTAAAGAGGCACAATTAATTTGAATCAGTGCTTCAGCCAGTGTCTCTATTTTAGAAATAAACCCTAAAGTACTTATGATGAGAAAAGTTTGGGCTAGAAACTGACATTTGTTGTTTTAGGCAGTTTACAACATTGTATTTATTTGACAACACTATATAGTTGCTCTTTCTTCAGTTAAATCAGATGCCTTCTCCATCTGTTGTGAATCTGGACCTTCCATACATTGAAAAAGAAATGAGAAACTGTGTATGTGAGTATATATATATATATAGCGTAAACAAAAAAGAAGGGGAAGAAAAAGAAGGCAAGTTATTCCTGCCAACTTCTGTAGTTTTAGAAGTGGGCAGAATCCTTGAGACCAAGGTTCAGCTGTGATTTGTGACTGAGTGTGACTGAACACAACTTGATTTTGTCTTATTTCCAAAATCTGCCACTCTGACAGAAAGTGAGAAAACTGGTGTTTGCATAAAGAACATTTAATGCATGCGGGTTTTTTTTTTGTCCTTTCATTTTCCTTCCTACCTTTCTCTAATTGTGCAGGTCTGTAATTTGCAATGATAATGATAAACTCAGAGAAGGGGTTACATGGTAGAATAATACTTCCTGCTATTTTGGAATTTGAGCTATTTCTATGAGAAATAATATACTAAAATCAAGGTGTTGAAATATTTCTATGAGAAATATATCATGGAAAAATACTTTGGTTATATTTTTCCTTTGATATTAGCTGAACTTTGGGAGCGTTAAGAGAAACTTGAAGTAAATGCGTATTTTGAAGATACTTTTTGTTGTCATGGGCTTTTTTTGGGGTGTGTGTCAGATGTTTTCAGTACTTTTAAAATAAAACACATTGGTTTTAAACAGTGGAGAGTTCATTTTGGAGATCTTAAAAATGATGGTGGGGCAGGAACAGTCATAGGTGCTAAAGGTGTTTTTAAAATTATAACAATTAGATTAGTGATTTACCATTAAAAAAAAAATCCATTTATCAGAATATGTTTTTTAAAGGAATACTTGAATCTTTTTTTTGAGAACATAGGCCTCTGCTCTCCCTCCATAAAGGACAATATTTTCTGTTTCAGCACCATGGAAAAAGCAAGTTTTACATATCACAGAATCACAGAATCCTAAGGGTTGGGAGGGGCCTCAGAAGATCATCTAGTCCAACCCTCCTGCAAGAGCAGGGTAACCTAGAGTACATCACACAGGAACTTGTCCAGGCGGGTCTTGAGTATCTCCAACGTAGGAGACTCCACAACCCCCCTGGGCAACCTGTTCCAGTGATCTGTCACTCTCACAGTAAAGAAACTTTTCCTGATGTTCACATGGAACCTCCTATGCTCCAGTTTACACCCATTGCCCCTTGTCCTGTCACTGGACATCACGGAAAAAAACCTAGCTCCATCATCCTGACACTCACCCTTTACATATTTGTAAACACTGATGAGGTCACCCCTCAGTCTCCTCTTCTCCAAGCTAAAGAGTCCCAGCTCCCTCAGCCTTTCCTCATAAGGGAGATGTTCCATTCCCTTAATCATCTTTGTGGCTCTGCACTGGACTCTTTCAAGCAATTCCCTGTCCTTCTTGAACTGAGGGGCCCAGAACTGGACACAATATTCCAGATGCGGCCTCACGAAGGCAGAGCAGAGGGGGAGGAGAACCTCTCTTGACCTACTAACCACACCCTTTCTAATGCACCCTAGGATGCCATTGGCCTTCTTGGCCACAAGGGTACATTGCTGGCTCATGGTCATCCTCCTGTCCACCAGGACCCCCAGGTCCCTTTCCCCTTCACTACTGTCCAGCAGGTCAGCCCCCAACCTGTACTGGTACATGGGGTTGTTCTTCCCCAGATGCAAGACTCTACACTTGCCCTTGTTGAATTTCATCAAGTTTCTCCAGGCCCAACTCTCCAACCTGTCCAGGTCTTGCTGAATGGCAACACAGCCCTCTGGTGTGTCAGCCACTCCTCCCAGTTTAGTATCACCAGCAAACTTGCTGAGGGTACATTCAGTTCCCTCATCCAGGTCATTGATGAAAATATTAAACAGCACTGGTCCCAGCACCGACCCCTGAGGGACTCCACTAGTCACAGACCTCCAGCTAGATTCTGCCCCACTGACCACAACTCTCTGCCTTCTTCCTTCCAACCAGTTCCTGATCCACCTCACTACCTGATCATCAAGCCCACACTTCCTTAGCTTATCTATGAGGATGCTGTGGGAGACAGTATCAAATGCCTCTGATAAAACTCCTGCTCTTGATGTGTTTTTCTGGTTGAGAAGAGAGATCATGCATTTCAGAGGGGAAGTCAGTCTGCCTGGGTCTGAGAGACTAATGTAACGCTATGAAGAGCAGCAGTACCAAACTGGACCTAAGGTCTGTCTTGCCTGGTGCTGCCTCTATCAGTGATTACAAGCAGGAACACTAAGACAAGTAGGCACTGGACAAATATTTTTAAAATTATGTATCCATTCTCAAGTTCAGCCTCTATTTTCAGCTCAGGGGCCTACTGATCCTATCATGGTTTGTCTGTTCTGTAGCTCTTTTTGGAACCTTCTTCCCATTGGTTTGTGTGAACTTCTAGCATTCACAGCATCCTTCAACAAGGACAGCCTTATCATGGTTGCATGCAAAGTCATCCCCTGTCTAGTTTGAACTTGGTTTCTACTAGCTTTGTCTGAGCGCATGTGTTGCTTGTGACTGTGAAGGGAGTGGACTGTTGACCTCCCTCCACTCTCTCCATGCTGCTTGTGATTTTGCAGAACTTGGCTGTAGGTGTTCTCCCTCTTCTGGAGCAAAGAAGCTCAGAATCTTTGCTTGTTCATCGTATGGATAGCCCTTCCACAACTCTTGTTCAACCTCCCTGCACCTGTCTGAACCTTTTGCAATTTAAATGCTGTTCCCCTCCTCTGCGAAAGGACTGCACACAATTTGAAGGATAAGTGTGAACCAGAGGTTGGTACAACAGCACCAGAATGTTTTTGCTTTGTTCTTTCTTCTTTTTCTGACTGTTCCTGAAATTGCCACTTTGCTTTTATGGAACCATCTATCATAACACCAAGGTCTTGCTCCTGAATGCTGTTATTTCAGAAACCACCACTGTCTATGCAGATCTAGGATTGTCTTTTCACACATGCATCACTTTAGAGTTTTATACAATTAATTTCAGCTGCTTTTTTATTGCCCAGCCATTCAGTCTCCTTCGACCCCTCTGTAATTCTTCACAGTCTGCTCATGTTCCTATTCTTCTGCATAATTTACTCTCGTCAGCAGTCTTTACCTCATGCCTTATCCCTTTTTCTAACAATGTCTGCAATATATTATATAGCTCATTTCTTAGCACCAGTGCCAGTAAAACCGACCTCCCTCTGCTGTGAGAACTGACCACTTACTCATACCCCATTTCCTATCTTTTAATTAGTTTATTCATGCCAGGTTTCTCCTTATCCTATAGTCACTTAGTTTCCTTTGTCGCCCCTAGCTAAGACACTAAAGAAACCTTGGTCTGTAGCTTCCTTTCTGTGAAACTACGTGTTACCTTCAGAGTGTCCATCTGTTGCCGGTGTCACTGATGCCCAGGCAGACCACCACCGCATGCTCTTTCCCCAGGCTTCCTCAGACCCTGCCCAGGTTTCCGGTGAAATCTACCACCTTTCTTCTTGTAAAACAAGCTCCCCTGCGGTCCTCTCCAGGGTCACACACCCTGTTGTTTATTTGCCTGATGATTGAATCTTCCACTGCTACAACCTACTTCTTCCTATCTGGTCTTTGATCTTCCCTCACTTTAACTTCCTTTGAAGAAATCTGTCCTTGGATTTAAGAATGTAGCTTCCAGGAATTTTCTGTTTGGCAAAGCTTTGTTTTGAAGTGAGAGAGGAAGGCCTCTTCTCTTGCTTCCTCTGGAGACCCTTCCTAAGAGCCAGGTGCTGCTTCTGAGCACGCATCGAGCTCTCGCTGCAAGGGCCAGCAGCTTGCAAACGGAGATACAATGCTTTGGAGGCATATGCTGATGAAAAGGATTAAGGCCTAAGTAGAATATTTTTATAAAGCCATAAGAAAAAAGGAGAAGTGAATCTCCATATTTGGGTGTTTCATACTTCCCCATAGTTATTCTGAAGTCAATTTCACTGTCTAGAAGGGAAGTCTCCCCACATTTTTTACAGGAGACTCTCAAAGGTTGTGTGACTGCATTTGTACCTGTAGCCTGCAGATTTTCACCCAGCCTTAACAGCACTTACAGCCTAGGTACACCAGTGCATGTGGCCTTTGAAACACAAAGAAATGTGATAGATCTTGTCATTTCAGAAGAAACCTATTTGCTTCCAGATATATAAAAAAAAATGAGCAAGTTAAGAACTGGATTTTTTCCTTTCTTCTTTTTTTGCACTAAATTTACAAGGAGAACCTGATGGCATTGCTTCATCGAGGGTGGCTGAAATGCATGGTTCAAAGAACTTCTGTCGAGTCTGTGTTATATAGGGTCTTTTTAGAGCAGTGAAGTAAGAACTGATTATTAAAATAGTACCTGGAAAAGCTTAATTTTCTTTTTTTTTCTAGAGAAAATCTGTCACTTTTATGTTTGTGTATCAGACTGATATATATTACTGAGCAAACTTATGAAAGCTTAACAGATGCCAGAAAATAGCTGGTGTCTGTACACTACCTGGTCTGAACTGCTGCTGATACGCAGCAGTGGAGATTTATGGCTGAATTTAGATCTCTGGTGTAATCTTTCTATGAAATGAAAACTAGAAGTCAAGTAAGAAAATTGAGGAAGTGTCTTTAATATGATGATTAAATTATTCTGCAGACAAATGTTAGATTTTCAGTGGAATATCTTTGAAATGATAAATCTGTGAATGCTCTTTGATGCCCTTTGGGGGAGATAGGAAAGAGAAGGAGGGCAACCAGGCTGTTTGAAATGAAGCACGTATGCATGCTTTGTTGTCAGATAAGATACTGCGAGAGTTAAATATCTGAGATGGAGTTCAACTGCTGTTGGCTTAACAGGAAGCAACTGTGCTTCTTATGAAGGCTGAAATAAAATCCAAACCATACCCAGAAGCAGCTCTGAGCACTGAGGGGACGGCCTCCAAGACCTTTTTCCCTAGCGTGCTGATGAGTGGCTGTGACTCTCAATGCCCTTCATGGCTTTGAGAACAACTATCAGTAGCTGCCTACTCTTTTTTGAGCACACTGTAGACTTTTATAGCCCTAGAGTCCTGCAGCCTGGCAAATCTAGGATTTTCTGTGTTTGTTCCTTTTTGTTGTGATTGTTCTGTTTGTTTGTTTTTGTTTTGGAGCTGGCTTTGAAAGACAGTCTCTTTGTGCAGGGTCAGGTTAAAGACCCTAACCTACACAGCTGTGTTGTGATTATACAGGTGGGAAGAAGCAGGGAAGGGCTTGAGATTTTTCCCTTCTAAGAAAAGAGGAAAATAAGGACAGGGCTATGAGCCTTGGGTGACATGGTTTAGAGGGAGGTGTCCCTGCCCATGGCAGAGGGATTGGAACTCGGTGATCCTAAGGTCCTTTCCAACTCTAACTGTTCTACGATTCTATGAAAACACAAAGCAAGAGGAAGAAGCTGCTGACTGGGTGCCACCCTGAATGGCCTCGTTGTTCTCTAGTTCTCTGGACCTAATTAAGCGACTCCATTTCTACAGGCGATGGCAAAGTCTAATGGCAGCAAACAGAAGATCGCTAACATATGGGGCAGGCCTGTGATGTGGCTTTCTGGAATGAGAGATTGCAGTTGCTGGAGGAGGAGAGAAAGGATGAGAAGGAGTACGGGGAGCGGAGGAAAGGAGGTCCCTCCGCAGAGACAAAAGTGGCAGACACAGGAAGGAGTTTTGTTTCCTCCCAGGAACGCTGGAAAGAACCTGGGAGAGTTTGATTTCAAAGTCCAACAATGCAGCTATGGCATTTGTTTCCAATTCAGCAGGAATGAGCATATGGTTTGAACAATTCTTTCGAGGTTCCTGGCAGGGGGAATATAACTCATCTCAGCTGGCTGTTTTAGGAGATCAAATGACACAAAAATTTTCACTCAAAGCCTAGGGTATCCTTCTGGCAGCCAGAGACCATGTACATCTTCACAGATTTGCTATTTGCTCTAATGTGGACCAAGAGCTGCGTGCTGTGTAGAAAACTGCTTGCTTACAAAACAATCTTATTATTGCCAGATGTTGGCTCCCTGCCCTCTTTTACATAATTCAGGCTTTTCTTTGCTCAAGATGTTACAATTTAAAGGTGCTTTAGAAGTTTTATTTTAAAAGCCTTGATAATGCTTTTTTTCTTATTCTTTTTTTTTTCTGCTTGTTCAGAGTGTCTCTCCACCAGCATATGCTGCAGTCTGGTATATGTAGTATAGGTTAATGTACACAACCAAGAATAGCAAACCTCCTTCTTAGCTCTACGTCTGGGTTGATTAAAACAAGAATAAAAATATCCATAAAGCCATGCTGTCTGCATCCTGGTGACTCACATATACTAAATACAAGTGCATCTTTGTTTCAAGTTCTGTCCTACACAGTGAATATAGCTTTTGCTTTTTTTTAAATTGTGTGGGTTTGTTTTGTTTTTTTAAATTAATATGAAACTTTAGTTTATGGATTACTGGAAGTGTGCTAAGACCGGTAACAGAGGCTTAAGCCAGGCAAGTGATATACTTCCCTAAGCAAACTTGTCCATGTGGCTACTGGTGCTTTACTTGCAGACTTCATCCTTTATCCACAGATCAAATAACTGCCAAGGAAGCGTCATAATAAGCCTGTGACATATTCCTTATCAAATCTGCAGTGGGTTACCCAAAGCACTGATGAGCAAAACTTCTTTTTACAATATCACCCTAGTCCGTTACCAGTAGGGTTAGGAACAGGGTGCTTTAGTTCTGCCTCTGAGCTTTATGCTTTATTTTCTTCAGAGACAGGAGCTGGATGGCTTGCCTAATTGCAGTCTGGCCACCTAAAATGTGTGGAGCTAGGTAAGGCTGATTCTCAAGGCTCCCCTTATTGCCAGTGAAGACAGAATGACACCTTCAAGTGCCAGCTTACCCCTTTTGAAGGAAGGCAAAAGAATAGGAAAACCTCCTCCAGAGATCTCTGTATTGTATTACAGGTGGACCCAAGGCATCTTACTTATAGCTGAGATTGCCGTGCACATGCTTGAAACAGTTGTTTGTGCCTAGCTAATGACTTCAGTTGTCCATTTACCTGGAGAACAGACCACGGTCCATGATGTCTTTTCTTATACAATATGCTTGTACTTCTTATTCTATAGACAGTAAATTCAACAGCACTTAGAAAACTGTAGGATCTTAAAAGGAATAATGCAAAAATCAACACTACATCTAGATTCTGCTCTAGTTGTACACCAACATCAGAGTAATACTAGTTTGAAAAGGATAACTGTAAGCCTGTTATTTCACTGTGTCTTTGGAGAAGCAATACTGCAAACCACAGGGTAATCCTACCCGAAGTGCAGTCATGAGAGCTGGTGATGAAACACACTCCCCCACTACCCTTCATATTTAGCGATTTGAAAGAACCATTCTCACTGGGAAATCAGGTCCAGTGTATTTTACTGTGCAAGTTCACAATTTTCCAGTGACATCTTAAACAACCCCAAACAACAGAGCCTCCCTCTCATGCTTAAAATAAACACCATTGTAAGAAATAGAATAAACAAATGATGGCAATACTTGTAGGAAAAAATAAATGATAATAAGTTATTGTCATTTGGAAACTGAGAGCTAGTTTTTATTTTACCTAGTTACTGTATTTGTTTTCTTTCATTTTACTAAATGGGTAGAATTTATTTCATAAAACACTGCTCTGAAAACATCATAGTTATGAGAGCAACATGAGTGAGATGAATGTCTTGGACAAATAGAATAAAACTTTCTCCCTTTTAATGGGCACGTGGCTGAAATGTATAGAAAAATCTATTTTTCTTTTTATAGAAAAAAATCTCGTTTTTTGTTTGTTGGGTTTTTTTTTGTTTGTTTGTTTTAAGATGGTTGTGAGCTAAAAGAATCTTTTTATCCAAAATGGGACTTTTGTTCTATGCTGTCCTATTGCTGTACCCATTCGCAGGGTCTCTGAAGGCCACAGTGTGTGGCTAACAGTGAGGACTACACACTTTATTAACTTCTGAGCATTTATCTTCCCCTTATGTGAAAACACAATTTTTATCTCTGTTGGAGTCTCATCTGCAACCTAAGAGTTTAAAATGCTTCTCCTGCTTCTGAGTCTGAATTCTTTGGCTACTATTACTTATGTGCTGTGCTGGGACTTGTATGATCAGATGTTGCCCTTTATTTGCCAGTTGGGGTAAAGACTCGCTGTGTTATGCTTCCCGGAGGAGCTAGCTGGAAATAAGATCTGGTTGAAATTAGGTATTTTTATCTGCTTAGATACATCAATATTTGGAAATCCATTTTGGTTTGATTTAAAACGAAAACACATTGTTTCAAGAGTTCATGCAAAACAAATTTCTTCAGATGATTAGGATGTATAAGTAAGCAATCATTTGTTTCAAATATAGGCATTTTAAAACTGGTTAAACATAGAGTGTTTTGAGAGCTTCTTTTGGTATTTTCTTCCATTATAAAAGGAAGATTAGTCTGTGAAGTCATATCAATCAACATTTTTTTAAAAAAAAACCTCCCAAAACAAAATTCAGAAAAAAGTAAATAATGTTTCTGGGATTAAAAAATCCTGATGCTTCTCTTTTAAAAGGGGTCTCACTGGAATCAATGCATTTTTAAAAATGTCTCACTTCCAAAAGCAAACATTTTTGAAAACATTTGGGTGAATGCATTTGGCAAGAGCTTGCTTTCTGGGGCAGGTACCACTTCAAAATGCAACAGGCAAACACAGCCCTGTGCATCAACTGCTCTCTGCTACTAAAGAACGACTAAACAAAATGTTTTTCTCTCTGTTTTGTTTTTTTTTTTTTAATTGATTTCCATAAACTTCGTTGTTTTTCAGCAGAAGAGACGTGCTGCAGCAGGCACTCATTTGGCTGTTGCACTGAAAACATAAGAACATCAGAATGAAGTCTGCCAGTCTATTCCCCCCCCCCCGGGCTCTCTGTTCCCCAAACCAAGGTATGCATTGTTTGCATGATGGGTGTGCATGTGCCCACATGCACATAGAGGGAGTTGCAACTCCATCACGTTATCAGGAGTGTGTATTTCCCACCAGGTGGTGCTAATGGAAGGATCTCAGCCATGCTGATAAATCCATGTGAGCATATATGAGTTAGAAAAGGGGCACAGAATACCGTTTAAGATGGGCTGTGGACTACCTAGCTTTGAGCTTTAAGCATGTCACTTCTAGCCCGTGTATTAAAATTCAGTCCATACATTGCTACAGGAAGACATATATAGAATCATAGAATAGTTGGGGTTGGAAAAGACCTTAAGATCATCTAGTTCCACCCCCCCTGCCATGGGCAGGGACACCTCACGCTAAATCATCTCACCCAAGGCCTTGTCCAACCTGGTCTTGAACACCGCCAGGGATGAAGCATTCACAACCTCCCTGGGCAACCTATTCCAGTGCCACACCACCCTAACAAGAAAGAATTTCCTCCTTATATCCAATCTAAATGGTGTTCTTGCATAAATGGTGGACATTGCTTATTCACTGATGGAGAAACTGTGCGGAAAGAACAGCCCTTATTTTAATAATATCTTTTTCTTTTTTTCTTTTTTTTATAAACTTTCAAGACTGTTATTTCATGACATGGCTTTCTAGAAGCATAGAGTAGCAGGCTGAAGGAGGAGTGAAGGGAACAAATAGTTCCAAGTTTTATTATTGAGCACCCATTTGACTTGAGTAGATCCTTTCATTTTACTGCTTCCCCAGTCATAACATGGATGTAATAACGCCAGCAATTTCTAGTGTATGTTTGAGATTATGCTAATACTGTTGGGATTATTTCATGAAAGGACCTTTAGAAATGTAAAGTGTCGTCATACAGAAAAACAATTGGTTAAAATTGCATAAGCTTGCTTTATTTTATCCCTAAAGTAAAACAATACATTGAAACATAAGCTCCTGTTCAAAGAATCATTTTAAGCAACATTTCTGAAAAAGCCTTTAGGTTTGGAGTTTTCCAAAATTATCAGCACTTTCCTGCTGCTGGAGCCAAAGGCGAATCTCTCATGAGTCAGGCAAATGCTGAGTGATTTTTCAACATCCCACTCTAAATACTAGCTCAATCATTTCCCAAACCACAAATAAGATGAACCCTCCCTGAACCCGCCCCCCCGCCCCAGAAAGGTTTAACCAGCTTTTGCACCCTAAAATCTACTAATTAGAGTGTTTTTAGTTCCTGAAGATGAGAACAGAAGCTGTGAATGATGTTACTATGAACTATTTTTAGTTTATGGTGGTCCCTACAATAAAGGTCAAAAGCATTGCAAGCTCCATTGACAGCATCCTTTACAAGAAAAAGGTGGTATTTTTGCTTCAGTGCCCTCGTTTAGCAAACTGCCTGTGTGACTTGCAAATAATCTGATGGATTTGAAAGTAAAGTGGATAACTACACTGGGCATGGCTTGGCCAGTTCCTTCTGAACTGGGAAACTGACTGGGTGCTGGATCATTGGATAACACAGGCACTCCCAGAGAACTCTTCATCTGTTTCTTTAGTATTTGTAGGTTAACAAAGGAACAAAAAAAACCTCTCAGTTGACAGGTAAAACATGGAAGGATGAAGCTTAGTAGTAGTGAATCTCCCATGCCTTATCTTTTTCTACTCCATTTGGAGATGGCAACGTCATTTCACAAGTACAGCTTTCTCCTAAACCAGGCAGATCTTCTGCGAATTTTGGAAGAAGCAATAGGGATCTTGGTGCAGTGTATCAAGAAGTCACAGCTTCAGAGATTATAAATGAGAAACTGGCAATGGGATTGGTCTGCCTAAAAGGAAGCATTTACCTTTTGGACATCTACAGCAGAAACTTGTCATCCATGCTCCTTTAGAGCCACTTCTAGAAATAAGCATTTTCTAGAGCACAGCCCATGTTCTTTTAGATGTCCCTGTTAGGCTGAGATGACTCATAAGTCAACTGCCCACACAGGGACTGATGAGTCCTACCCTTTTCCACAGCTGACTCCAACACGTATTCCAAACACACAGATAGTAGTCATACATGCTGCTTCCTTGCAGAGCTGATTGCAGAGGAGAACTGGGGACAGTGCATCCTCTTGGTTTGCTCTCAAGTCACTTGCTGTAGGTTGTCCCTCTTGCTCTTCCACACCCTGATACCTTCAGGGATTTCTAAATCATTGAGAAAATAGGCAGAATGGACTGAAAATATATCAGTCGAGGAAGACAGTTTAATATGAGTGGAAAGGTAGGTTGCCTGAGGCTGAACCACCCTGCCCACCAAAGTGTGTCTTAGCAGCTGATAATGTTCAGAGCTGATCCAGGGCAGCCTGGCAAGGCTGTTTGCACCATTCACAATCCGACATAATGAGGCCTCCTGAAACACTCACTTACCCCAGTGGAAAGCATAAATATGTAAGCAGAAGCTATCAGCATCTGTGTGTGGGGGTCCCAAAGTAATAAGAATCATGCTGGTCCGGGTGGTGTAATATTGAATCTGACAACTGCAGTGGGAATATGTTCAGTTTCTTCAGATAAGATTGTGTTATTTTCCTCATTAAAAGTAATGATACAGTGGTTCATTCCTTTTGTTTTCAAATGAACTGTAAATTTTGTATGAACAGATGTTTGAGTGTGAGAGATGTTGTCCTTGTTCAACATTTAAGAGGAGGCTGACTTGAGGCACATGTATAGGCAACCCCCTGGATTACTGTCTTCACTACCAGAACCAGGCTCTGGTGGTGGTAATTGATGTAGCAAATGGACTGAAGCTGAGGCAGAAAACAAAAAACAAAACCTCACAACTGCAAGCTCTTTTAGTAATGCCCACACCAGTGGTTTGTGCTTTCTTTCTCAGTGGGATTTGGCTTTTAAAGAGGCATTGCAATGAGCAGCTAGCATTGCCTGCTGCTGAGGAGCAAATTATTTAATCAGGGAGGCTGCTGGTGAAATGTGACTGAGATGATGCAAGAAAAGAGTTCTCAGATTTAAGGGCTAGAGAAACATTCTTAATCATGTAGCGAGGTGTTCTCCCTAAAAGAAGCAGCATGTAAAAGCTTGCATTAAGACCAATCATTTCAGTTTGATCCTTCCTTCACTTTCCCAGGATACTTTCAGTCTCCTGTGACTTTTTTGGGTGGCATGCCTAGGCCTCCTTCAGACAAAGAGTCAGGGCTCAGCAAGGGTGTACACTAGGATCTGAGAGTGGAAAGTGCTCTTGGATCTCACAGTTTAGATGTAGCTTCAGGGAAGATTTCCTTTCTCCTTGTTTTGGGTTGGTTTTTTGTTTGTCACTCCCCTCCCCCCTTCTCCTTTTTGCATCTTGTGAACTCCAAATTGAACTGTTGCAACACTAAAGTGAGCACTTCTGCCTGGTTGAAGTGGCCAGCGGGGGAATGTGGTGTGTTGGTCTCACAAAGATCTGAACGATCTTTGGAGGAGAAAACACTTAGAAACGCTTTAGCTTCACACTAATTATATGCGTTACTTTGTTAGTATCAGTGGAGCTGCAACAACAGGCTTTGTCCTGCCAGTGAAAACTCTTAATAAGAAGCTAATGTTAGAATGTTTTTGGCTAGGGTGGCATGGAGAAAACAGAAGGCAACAGCTGACCAAGTAGGTTGGTGAGTTTCTCATCTCTGAGGTGGGTGCAGGAAAACTGAAGTTAGACAGTAGAGTTTTTCTGAATTTGTTATAAGAGAGTTAACTGTGCTTAGGATGCAGAAGTGCAAACTATGATGTCTGGAGGTGTTTCTCTCATAGCTATGTCTGGGAGAGGTTTACTTGTGTTCAGGGATCCATTCTCTATGAAACCAACACCTTCTCATGCACCAGAAGTTCCCATGATTTGCTAATGCCCAAGTTACTAAAACACTGACAGCTTTTTTCCCCAGTACATTTTTAGTGTGGGCCGATAAAGCCAAGCCATGGCAAGCAACAAAACTGAGTAGGATTCTTCTACTTTTTATTTCTTTACTACAATCTGAAGAATAATATAGAACATCCTGCTTTTTTTGTGATAAATGGTGTAATGGCAGCTGAAGTTTTGGAATAGCCATTTAAAATCAAAACAAGAGCAACCCCACAACCCAATTAGTGCTGGATACCATCCATAGCCCTCTGATCAACCTTATGTGTTGTGGGTTATGCATCATACATGGTAAAAATACCTAGCTGTGCTTTCCTCAGTTGTGTTCCCAGACAGCTGGAGGCTGGAAAATAGTATGCCATTAAATACAATAATAACTCTCAGCACTGCCAACACAGAGCCATGTGTTCTAGAGAAGAAGAAATAGAGTGCTTAAATGTTTTAAAACATTTGTCTTTTGGATGGAGAAAAAAATGATCCCTCTTAACTAGCACTGACTGTCAAGTTCTGCAACCAGAATAAACAGTCAAGATCTTCTGGCACAGGAGGCTGAAATGAACTGTGATCTTTGGTGTAATAAAATTAACAAGCTTATTCTGCTATTATTACTAATAGATTAGTGGCCTCTCAAGCTACAGATGGCAAAGTGTGGTTAAACAATTAAAACCTCCCATTGATTCAAATGGATAGAACTCATGACAGAACTCCTAGAGCACATTTAGCAGTCTAAACAACCATGTGCTTTAAAAAAATACACTGGAAAACTGCTACTTTCCCCATGGATTTTTATTTATCAGAAAGGCAGTCAAATTCAATTATAAACATTTAGATTTTTACTAATTCCAAGAAAACTGAAATTGGTATAAATACTGTGTTCTTTGAGGAAAAAAAAAAGATGATGAGTATTTCTATTTTTTTACTAAGACTTCAAATAAAAGCAAAAAGCTTTCAGAAATGTAGGGAGTCTTGAGACAGAAGGTATTTCTTACACTTAAGATTGCTATATGCAAGGCAACTTTTCACAGTTTTCCCTTTTTTCTTCCACCTATTACCCCATAATCTTAACCCTATTTGAAAACCTAAAAAATTACTTTTTTCTTTGTTGAAACTGTTTCCCCCCTTAATCAGTTTGACCTGCTTTCATTGGAATTTGTAAAACATAAGTCAACACTGGGGAAATAATAATTAAATCCTCATTTTATCGCAAACTTTTGGGCTCGGATAACAGGCGTTTCCCGTCTGCTACTGCAGAGAGGGGCCAGAAGCAGGGAAGACAGCTGAAAGATTGCATTGCACAAGGGTCTGCTTTCCTAGTCACTTGGCGCATGCTGGGCTGCTGGGGTTGAAGGGATCAGAGACCCAGTCAAAACAGCAAGATAAAGAGTGGTCTTCACAACTGTAACCATTATGGAGCAGTCTGTGTTTCCTCAGAGATACAGCCTGGGGCACTGCAGCAGTGTGTGGCCAGGTAAGACATAAGGCTCTCCAAAATATGTCCTGCCCTAGTTTCCCTCCTAGGAAACTTTGGCACAGGCTGCTTTGTCCTGGCTGATTCCCAGATGGAATAGCTGGCGGACTAGTAGAAAGGGTGCACCCTAGAAGAGAAGCCCTGGTTTGGGCAAAACACTAACCAAAAGTACCTAAAGATACTTGCCACTTGCAGCCTAACTTTGTAGGGAACAGCAAAGTGGACTTGGGGTAGGTGCTTGGGAAACACCCTTATCACCATGGTGAAGGCTCAATGCTGATGATACCTCACCCACTTCCCAGATTTGTGATTGAGCCATTGCTCTGCAGGCTCATTCAGAAAGTCCTGTTCCTCAGAACATGCCAACAGGCATTTGGGTTTTTTAGGATATGAAGGGAATGACTTCGCTGGTTTCTCAGCCTTTGGAGCTACCAGTCTTTTGCTTGGAATTGCATGTGCTCTCTCATGACACATGTGCTTCAATCTTCTCGTGGTTTAAACCCTAGCCAGACAGCTTGTTCGCTCACTCCCAGTGAGTGGTGCCGGGCTGAGAGCAATCGAGGCACCCCCCCCCCCCCCCCGGGGCTCTCCCCTTCCCCACTCCCGGAGGAACGGGGAGGAGGATCAAAAGAGTGCAACTCCCACGGGTTGAGACAAGAACAGTCCAGCAACCAATGTACAACACAAATCACCACCGCTACCACCAACGACAACAATGATAAGAGAAAATAACAAGGGAAGAGAATACGATACCACCGGCCAAGAAAACGAGTCCCACCTGGAAGCCGGTGTCCTTCCGGGTAACTCCCAGTTACCCCCCACCCCGGGCATGACGTGCTGTGGTATGGAATACCTCTTTGGCTAGCCTGGGTCAGGCACCCTGTCTCTGCTTCCTCACAGCTTCCCCTCCTCCCTGGCAGAGCATGAGCCTCACAAAGTCCTTGGTCAGGGTAAACATCACTTAGCAACAACTGAAAACATCGGTATCACCAGCACTGTTCCCAGGCTGGAAGTCAAAACACAGCGCTGCACCAGCTACCATGAAGGAGAAACATGACTGCTACTGCTGAACCCAGGACAAATCTAGAAAGACCTTACCTTATGCCCACAGCCTTGATTGTATCTTCAGTATCTGGGCTAGAGTATCTTGAGGTGCAAATGACGGGATTTGTAAGCAGGCATTAGAAGTGCTGTTTGTTATTTCTGAGTTAATAACACTACTCTTATAAACAATGGATGGATGACTGGTAGCTTAGCAGAAGCATGATCTAAAGGCCAGTCCTGCAAATGAGACCAAGTTACAAAGAACGGTTATATTTGCGTGGCTAAAGCAATAAGCTTTTCAGTGAACTTGGTTGCAGTGTACCTCTGCACACAGTATGTTTCCACCTTCTGCTAAAGACTAAAATTCCCTGGTGGTCCAGTTTCTCTCCTTGTAAAACAAACACTCATTGTGTGGTCCATACATAAGCTTGAAAATTACCTGAATATGAATTGAAACCTATATTTTTGTTTGGGGTTTGCATGCAACTAGTATTCTCCTAGTTATCTGAGGCAATATTTTTCAGTTTCAGTGTCTATGTAAGAATTTTATACCACGCAATGCAGCATTTGTTTTCCAGAAGGCTGAGTCAAAAGTCATAGTAAGGTAAAGAAATAGTTGAGGAAAAAACCTCAATAAAAACAAATTCTCACACTATTTTATTCTTTCTGCTCTCATTTACCATTTCTAGAGGTAAGTTCATGGGCAGACTTCTAGAAATTTGCCTTCTTAAAAGCTGGATAGTTTTGTTCATGCCCTTGTAATGTTTTTCAGAAGCGCTTTAGTGTGAATGAACCACCAAGTGTACATATTTTTCTCTTTCAGGTAGTTTCTCAGAAGCAATATTCAGACCAACATAATTTTTAGATAATATGCAACATATGAATCTGAATCACTTGAAATGACTCTAAGATGCTCACAGGCAACTATTACAATATGCGTATGCAGTATAAACTTTGATAACTACCACTCAATAAACCCAGGTAAAATCAGTAAGATGGCTTGTAGCTAGTGATAAACTGATGGTCGCCCTCTTGAATTTTGGTATACTCTTATTTTCATTAGTAGATGCCTTTATTTCAATAGCATTATAAATGGATCAGGCATGAATAATGAAGATGTATAATTATGGGCAGGATTGAAACTTGCAGTCATGGCTTTGACAAGTTACCCAAAAGTTGCATAAGACTTTCACGGGTTTTTTCAAGCATTAGGTTTATATCTAGAACTTATATCAGGGCAAGACTTTTCTCGATGAAAGAAAATGTGACTTTCCAGCTGGGACTGAGTATGGTTGCGAAGTACTGCATGCCTTCTCCTGGAGAGATGGGCCCAGCTCCAGTACTATTTCTGTAGACAATAGTCCCATTGCATCTGCCTGTAGGGGCTAAATCTTTCACAGACAAAAATGCCATTCAAACAGATGTTGGTTTTGTTTTTTTAATGGAAATTCAGTCACTTGTGTGTGCAACTGTTAGTTCTAGTTATGTATGCAGAGAAAAAAAATGTACAGGAGAAAAGATTGGAGTTTAAAAATTATCCATTAGGCTTTATCTATGCTAACAGGTAAAATTTCACACTTGTATTGCAAGGAAATACATACTTAGAGTGTGTGTCTGTATGTAAGGCACTCTTTTCTCTGTATTCCTCCCTGAAAATTTTGGGTCCATTGGCCAATTTCAAAACAGTTACGAAACAGGTCAAAATGACTGATTTGCAATTCCATATGTATGGGTGACTGGCTAAGGAGATTCTGCTGTGATCCTCACTGAGGGAAGATGCATTAGCACAACCCTATTCCCATTGTTGAGATTTATCAGTTCAGGGGAGTATCTCCTCAGTAGAGAGACTGAAAGAACAGCTCAGCCATAGAGAAAATTTTGGCCTTCACTTGCACCTTTCTAAATGTTAGAGAAGTCACTTGGAAATCCCACACCAGAGGGAAAACTATCCCTTTTGCTCTGCAATTTGTGATACTGCTCGTTATTGTGTTGCTCGGGAATAAAGAAATGCTGGGAGGATGGGATGCACAGAGGGGGAGTTACCCTTCAGCCAACATGTGGGAGCCCTGAGCAGAGCAGTCCTTTAAGATGCCAATATAGACAAATAAAAGGAGATCTGTAATTGCTTGTATCAAACAAATTACCCCAAATATACATATACGTTTTGCTGGAAACAGCTGTGCTGTAAGGAAATATAATCATTGATTTTTAACAAACTAAAAGTCCTTTTGAGGTAAGAATTTCTCATTAGAAATGAAACCCCAAAACGTTAAGGACCATATCATCAGCTGGGATCTACTTTTCTTTGCAGTTAAATTCTCCAGTTCTTTCTGTCTTTTTTGTCCCTCAGTGCAGGCCCCCAACCAGAAGAACTTGCCAATGCTGCCTGAACTGCAACACCCATTTATATATTCACTTATTTTTTATTCTAGGGACCCCTCTTCATTTGTCAGGCAAATATTAAAGCAGGTATGTCTCAGTGCTGTTTTTACAGAGCTACCTCAGATTCACCACTGGAAAGGACTGTAACCATCGTTAATTTAAGGCACTGACACTACTGTGTTTTTGTACAGCTAGTATCTGTTTTACTCACCCTGTCCTTTTGAACATCTCAGTTGATTGGTGGTACCATCCAGAGCTTTGGGAGTGCTGCACCCAGCTAAGGCTCCTTTGTGTAGGACTTGCCCCTGTAAAGTCACTGAAATTACACTGTCTAGATGGCCATCCAAGCCCCAGAGAGAGCAAAACTTACGGTTTTTAACATGGGATATTGCTGCTGACCTCTAAGTCTAGGCCATGTGCTTCTGTCTCCCATGAGAAGTGGCTGTGGGGCCATGGCTATGGAAAAAAAAACCCTTTCCACCTCATGAGATCCTCATAGCTGCTGTGTCCCACAGCCAATCCCTCTGAGGTACTTCCAGCTCTGTTCGTTACCGCAGGGGCACTAGCTGTTTTAGTAACAGGGACTAATGGGAAGTAACACATCAGACTTCTACTGTTTCTTTGCTGTCATTCTTGAATTGTGGCCAAGGATAATCGAAGTGAGGTCATAGCATCAGCCTCCTCTGATGGGAAGCTTTTGGAGAGACAACATGGAGAATAAGCAAATATCAGTCTAAACTTTGTCAGCCATTAGCCAGTAACTGGAGGGGCTGAAAAACCCTAGTGGCTTTTGGAATCACCTTGTAAGGAAAATAGTGACTGTGCTATGAAAATAAAGAGAATATTCCAGTGCTTGCATATTTCTGGCAGCTTTTCATTCAGATGCAGAAGAAAAACAATTCGCCTACCCTGAACTTCCTGAAGAAACCTCTGCTTCTTAGCACCTCCTGTGAACTCCCATTGCAAGGAGCCAAAGTGAACTCAGCATAAAAAGATTCAAATATCCCCCATCATGATTAAGTGAGACACTGCATCCAAGGTGGAAAATATGCCTTTTGGCCATTTCTCCTAGACTACAAATGTGTTGCATCTCCTCTTTAGTGTTCTGATTGTGTCTTTAGTGTTAGCACCTATTAATGGTCATGGGGCATTGGCATAATTTTTAATAGGGTATCAGACCAGAGCAATGTGAGAAAATCTACCTTGGAGATCCATGTCTGGGTTAACATAACTCTGGGCTCTTCTGAGTGAACCCTCTAGGGGTGGAAAACAAAGGGTCTTTGTTTTATTCTTTATGGAGAAAGCCCTTGGAAGATTGAATCCATCATTATAGGACTAGCTCTGGCTTGTGAACTCCCCTTACCAATTTTTTCCTCAATTCATGTGAATTAAGCCTGAGCCCATGTAGTTCTAAGGCTAGATTTTTTATTCTGCAGTTTTTATTGAGAACATTACAGTGGATTTGGTGTATCTGGTTGAATTAATCAGTTTCAGATTTTGAGAGGTCTGTTTTGAAGGAGCAGGGAAATGGCATGTCCAAAATGATATAGTTGTTTAATTGCTGTCTGTTATTGCAACGACAACCAGAAGAAACTTGTGTTGCCAGGGTCTTGGTGATACTGGTACTGCATGCTTTTGGTAGTGTGAAAGGACCAGGGCTGAGAGCCTGAATCATTATTGTGGCAGAAGTGGTATAACTTTCATTAATTTAATTTAATTATCTTTTTCCTCATTGATATTCAGGACATTTTAGTAGCTGGGCCATTCTCTCCCTGCTCACAGCTGAATGCAGAAGTGATAAAACAACAGCTTAGATGTAAAGCACTGCAAGTTTAAGTTTGAGGGTAAAATTTGCAGGCTGGAAATAAAAGGATAGGACTGATGAAAATCTAACAAGAAAAGTCTCGGCTACCTTTATATGACTCATCTATACATTCAAACACATTTGTATTATTTTGGGGGATGTGTTGTTTTGGGGGAGGGAGGAGGGGGGGTTTGTTGTTGTTGGTTTTTTGTTTTTGTGGGGTTTTTTGTTTGTTTGTGTTGGTTTGTTGTTTTTTTTTGTTAAAAGATTCTGGAAATAATATTCCTCTGTTCAGTTTTATTCTTGAGCAGCTCCTCATTTGGTATCTGATTTTCAAACTATGCTCCATAAATTTTCTTAAGCTCACAGATTTCCTAGTATTTCTTAACAGGAGGGGTGTAACTCCCACAGATGAGTTTGTAAGTGGGAATGCTCACAACAGTAACAGAGATTACTCCTTAAAATATCCTTTTTCTCCAAAATATATGGCTGACTCCAAAGTTGTCCACTGGAGTATTTCCCAGAAAGTTAACAATGTATGTCCAGAAACATAAATGGAGCACAGTGTGTTTTATCAGGTGTTTTCAGAAAAGATTTACAATAGTAGTTCTCCGTTGCTTGCGGTGGTCTAATGTTTCATGTGATGGTGCTGCTTTTGAGAAGGCAATAAAGCCAAGGCTCTTCAGAAGGTGGAGGTTTCCCTGGTAGGTTAACCTAGTGCTTACCCATGAGCACAGGCTTCAGTTCTGTTACTTCTCAGGTTACTTAAGCCAAAATTTATGGTAAATGAGCCAGGAAATCCTTTCACTGTGATGTGACTACCCTGAACTGAGAACCACTCTGGACCCAGCATTGTTGAGACTGTGAAGTCCCTTCCCAAACAATCCCAAAATATCTGCCCTCTGTAAATATTTCAGGATAAACACCCACATGAATGGTGTCATCTGCATTGATATTAGAAATGAAAAACAACCCTTTTCAACAAGAAAAGAAATCACAGGGTTTGTGAACTACAGGAAGCTTCTCGGTGTAGGTTATGGCTACTGTTTTGGGCAGAGATCTCAACAATTGAAGTTCTGTATGTAAAAAAGAAAAAGTAAAGAATCATACCTCTAAAGTATTGTTATTTATGTATTTGGAGAGGCTATATTGAAGGGGTTGAAAAGAATCATTAAGTTGCTTTTACTATTTTCCATGAAAATAATAAAAATAAAAAGATAATGTGAAATTTTCCAGCTGCAGATTTACAAAATGTTTGTAGTTAGTCTTGTGTCTCCTATGCCTTGATCTTGTAAATCCTATTTCCATATTTGTTTAAGCCTTAATACCTTAAAATAAGAAGTACTAGTCAATTCAAGTATCTGGCAAATTGCATGTATTCCTATTCTCATTACAAGTCACCCAGCTAAAATAAAAATGCCCCACTGCTTGCCAGATCAACACCATCACAGCTCAAAGAGATAAAAATGTAACTGAATACTCTCACAGGCACAATGAAACTGTCCTGAAATGCTCCCTGCTCACAGCAAGTTGGTTAAAAGTTACTAGGTCTTAGTAGTCTATGTTAAATTTTCTGCTTCCAAGGTTATTTTTTCACTCCTTGCTTCCTTCCCTTGGTATTTTGTCTAATGTGTTTCTCTGTTTGGGTACATTGTATAAAATTGCACAATTCCTTAATAAGGAATTATTTTCTTGCTACCGAGAGACTGGACTTGACATTAGGGTAACCAGTCATCAAACGCTAATCCATGGCACTTTGATTTATGGATCCCATCGGCTGTAATCAACTTGTTGCACATGGTAGCACTGGAACGCTGCACCTTTTTAGAAGTAATAACTTCACCCATGGAAAGTCATTATGTCTATGGCAGCTCAGAGGTAGAATCTGGGAGGTCAAAGATTATTGGAAAGACACCTCCAGAAAAGGTCTCCACGTTTTCTTTCTCTTAAAAATGGAAAAGGGGCTTTTGAAAGCCCATAAAATGGTGTAGCTTTTGCCAAATGACCTGTGAAATAACCATCCACAGCTGTGGTTGTAAGAAAAATTACGTAGCACTGTTGGCACTTACTCTGATCTGATGAAATCTTTTTAATGTGAAATCATCAAGCCTTTGAAAAGGTGAGCCCCTGCATCATGAAACAGCATGACACGTATTTTGGAGGAACAAAGGACCACTGCCATCAACAGCAGTAACTACTGCAAATAAAGAATATAGAATAGATATCTGGGAATGTCTCAATTTGCAGATGAAGTGCTCCGGAGATTACTTTGTTATAGCAACAGAAAGTCACATGCACAATATAGAAACTGTCTTGCTGGAAGAAACTCTTTATAGTAATTCTGATCCAACTTACACTGTGGAGAGGACCAACTTACAGTTTAATTCTGGCTTGGCAGATTCTGATATATATTTAGGACTCATTTTATACCTGTTTTTATATCAGAAGCTCAAGATGTGAATGGAAAGTTTATACCATTAGTGAGGCCGAATTGTAGAGGATGTTTATTTGCTAAACTATATGGTACCTCTTTTTCTTTTGTTCATTGCATCAGAACTATGGGTGGGAGACTGTTTCACTTGAGAGGAGAGCTGATATTTTTGATGCTCTTTCAGCCTTTTTTCTTTATGTTTTTCCATTGTGGGGTGTTTTTTTTGATCTCTCCCCTTTGCAGCCTTCCCAATCATCAGTAACGTGTTACAGGCTCCATGGTTCTTTCTTTGATGAAACCAATGCCATCATCTGACAACAATCAGCTACATCAATGATAAAGGTGAACATCTGACATCTTGTTGTCTGAGGTTCATGTTACCAGCTTGAGGACATAAGCAGAAAAATGGAGGAATTTCAGTTGATCTGTTGGCCCAAGATTATTTTTTGTTTGCCTCAGGGAAGTTACTTTTAAGAACATCTTTTGTGCTTGCAAACTCCTCTGAAACACCGACTCTTAGATTCTGCAGCCCATTAAATGTGCCTAGCATGTCATACATAAGCACATGGTTCTACTTATTGACCTTATTAGAAGAGAGTGGAAAAGAAGCCCTGTGTATAACACTGACGCAGACGGCCACCCTCAGACAAATTCACTACCAGGCTGTTACCAAGTGCCTCACAACTGTTTGCTTGGGACTTGCTGGCAGTGAACAGAAGATGCCTTTTAAATTTCCAGGTTTAAAACTGGAAATTGGTACCTAATGTTTTCCTATACGTGCAATATATCCGGGAGCTGTCTTTCTTCTGATTTCCTTTTTGACAGTTTGTTTACCAGCTGGCAGAAAATCTATTTGCTCACTGTTTGTGGTAATGAATGTGTTACAAACTCCCCAAACTCGAATAAAGTTCAGAACAGTGGGCTCCTCATGTGGTAAGACAGGAAAGAGAGAGAAAGGCACAAACATTGACCCCTCTCCATGTTGCCTGCCTGTGACTTAGGGGATCCCAGCCATGAGCTGTGATTCAAACCCCAGTTTAGAGGTTAATAGGTGAGGAAGGATGACTGCTTCCAGTTTTGCCTTCCAGATCATGGGACGGTAACTTTCTGGGTTTGTCTCACAAACAGAGCACCTTTCTTTTATTTGGATCTCAGGAAAGGGAGAGCTGTGAAGTAGAAAATGCTTTCCTTTCTGATCTCTGGGGAACACAAGGAGCCTAGCCCCATGCATCTCCGTATCTCCCAAAGGCAGAGAGGAATCAGCAGCTCTCCTCTCTGACTTACCACCTCCAAAACCCAGGACTTTAGGAACTGTCTCCACTGCCATCCTTGCCTCTCCCAGGAGCACATTGCTCTGTGGAATGGTCTTGCTGCTTCACAGCACCTTCTCTGGGAATGAAATAAAGCAGTGTAGCAGGGTCCTTCTGCTGGAGTATCCATGGTAAGCCCCTAACTATTTTGATGAAAACATATAGAAGGCCTTAGTGACTGTTACAGCATAGTCACACCGAGGTTGTAATGCTTTGTCCATGCTTCAAGCTTAACGACGGTGAATTTTGGATACGCACCAATAATTTCTGGTACTTGCAGGCAGCCTACCAAAGCAAGTTTGCATTTTAGCTCAGATGGATTCAGTTGCCTCTGAAGCATAAATCCTGTGCAGCCCTCTCTAGCTCCTGGAGTAAAGTTGTTGCAAGCAAAAAAAAAAATCTAGATAAAATTTCTTAAAATTCATTTTTCCTTTGTCTGAGCCCTACATTCATTTAAAGGCATGTTAACTTCTTGGAAGGATATATAGATGCTCGCTCCTGGTTCTTGTCTCTTCTTTTTCTCTCACCTCTTGAACTGCAATTGTTTCTAGGCAGCTAGTCCTGGGAAGTGCTTAAATATAAGAATAGTCTGACCTAAACACATGTCCTGGGTTCAGCAGCAGCAGTCATGTTTCTCCTTCTTGGTAGCTGGTGCAGTGCAGTGTTTTGACTTTCGGCTCGAGAACAGAGCTGACAACAAGAATGTTTTTGTTTGGCCAAGGACTTTGTGAGCCTCATGCTCTACCAGGGAGGAGGGGAAGCCGGGAGGAAGCACAGACAGGACACCTGACCCAAACTGACCAAAGAGGTATTCCATACCACAGCACGTCATGCCCAGGAGGTAACTGGGAGTTACCCAGAAGGGCTGGGAGACTGCAGGGTTGGAGGAGGTATCGGTGAGAGCTTGGTCGGGCTGAGGGGGGCAAGTTATCGGTCGGCTGGTGGTGAGGTGTTGGATTCTCTTCCCTTGTTATTTCCTTTATCATTATTATCATTGGTGGTAGCAGTAGTGATTTGTGTTATACCTTAGTTACTAAACTGTTCTTATCTCAACCTGTGGGAGTTGCATTCTTTTCGATTCTCCTCTCCGTCCCTCCGGGAGTAGGGGGAGGGAAAGAAGGGGGGGGAGTGAGTGAACGAGATACCTCCTCCAACCCTGCAGTCTCCCAGCCCTTCTGGCTAACTCTCCATTACATCCTGGGCATGATGTGCTGTGGTATGGAATACCTCTTTGGTCAGTTTGGGTCAGGTGTCCTGTCTCTGCTTCCTCCTCGCTTCCCCTCCTCCCTGGCAGAGCATGAGGCTCACAAAGTCCTTGGCCAAACCAAAACATCGCTATCATTTCTGTTCCCAGGCCGAAAGTCAAAACACAGCACTGCACCAGCTACCAAGAAGGAGAAACATGACTGCTACTGCTGAACCCAGGACATTATATGAGCAAATAATAAAAAAAAATAGCCACACAATTCTTACATCCAAAAAAAGAATTAAATCAGATTGTTTGGCACCTAAAAGAGTCCAGGGCTCATGGTTTCCGGCATCAACATCAAGCTATTTCACGTCAGCTACCGATCTCCATGGAGTTGGCCTTGTTGGAGTTATTTAGGAATCATCAAGTTCAGCCAGAACTGAGCCTTTCTCTTGAAGAGAAATCTCCATTAGCAGCTTTTTGGGAGTATCTGTATGCATGTTGTCAGTGTAGCATCCCTATTGTTGTCATAGCATCTTGGCCAGGCTGGGCACAATAGGATAAAGAGCACTTGATGGTGGTAATGGTGGCTTAGGAAATCACAGGCTCTCTGAAGAGCTGATTTCAGACGTGGAGTCTGGCCCTTCCTCTGGGAGCTTTGAGGCCTGCTTGGATCTCCATCATAGCACCTTTTCCTGTGCTGTGTGGGTGGTAAAAGGCATTGGATATTTTAGCCCTGCTCAGGATGAGTTTTGAAACATGCTTTGTTGATGCAAATGTCAATAAGGAAGTAGTCACTGCCATCCTTGTTTCTCACTGATCATGGGTTAAACTGCTGGTGATTTGTATTCTCCCTCATAAGCCAGTGCTCTACCACCTCATAATGTCAGTAATAAAGAGGTAAGTAGAAGACACTTCACAGAAGACACAAATCACAGTATTTCTCATCAGCTTAATCTGTGCTCTGCACTGTCCCATCTTATTCTGAAAGTTTGTAGTTTTATCATATTGCTTAATAAGATACAGACCGGGAGTCTGACACATGCCATGTTCCCCACTCCCTTTGTTTTGAGAGTAGGGCTGCCCCCTTCTCTAAGGACTCAGCAAGTCATGTTGTGCTAGCACCACCAAGCAGTGGGGTTGCTCCTGTCCTGGGTTCAGCCGGGATAACTTTCCTCTTAGTAGCTGGTGCAGTGCTGTCTTTTGGCTTTAGTCTGAGAATAATTTGATAACACACTGATGTTTTAGTTGTTGCTAAGTAGTGCTTGCTTTAAATTAAGGGCTTTTCAGTTTCCCATGCTCTGCCAGTGAGAAGGTGCAGAAAAAAGCAGGAGGGAGCAGAGCTAAGACAGCTGACCAGAACCAGCTAAAGGGATATTCATACCATGGAATGTCATGCTCAGTATATAAACTGTGGGGAGTTTACCAGGAGCTGATCCTTGTATTGCACATCACTAGTATTTCTTGTGGTTTACTCCTCTATATTATGATAATTATTATTATGGTTATTATTATGATTAATTAATGCTAATATTTGATTTTATTTCAATTCTGAAGCTGTTCTCAGCCTGCTCTTTTATCTTTTTTCAATTCTCCTTCCCATCCCACTGCATGGGTGCAAGGTGGGGAGTGACTGAATCTCCATGGTACTTGGCTTCCAGCTAGGCTTAAACCATGACAACTCCCTTGGGAGACAAGTCCTAGTTGGGTTACTGCTTGTGCCTTCAACTACTGGCAGCTAAAAGCAAAATGACAATTTACTTCTATTTGGAAAGTACTTTGAGAAACCCTCAAAGTTGTACAGAAAATCAAACTCCTCATTGCTATCAAGCAGCACATCCCATTTAATTGAATATTTGCTGGATTATTACCAGAAAGACTGCCCAAATTATCAAATTCTGGTTCGTGGGAAATTCTGACATTTGGTTTTGTTCTGATTCGGAATGAAACCAGTTATTTCGAAATTACCCACAAAAAAAAAGAAGTTTATAGGGAAAAAGTAGGAATAGGAAACAATGACACATGGTATTTCCAAAATAAAATATACCCCAGAAAGTGCTTCTTTCCAGCCTTGCTGCTGCCTCTTATGGAGCAGCATGTCAAGACAATGCTGGGGCTGGGAGTTTATGTTTTGGGACTGCTGACTTCAGCCATGTCTCCCAGCACTACTCGGCTCCCAGTTCGGTGGCAGTAAGCCTACTATCCTTGATTCCCAAACAGTTCACCAGGCTAGCTGGTAGGAAGCCAGACAGTTTTCCAGTGGAAAACTACCTGTGGTTTGATGTCAGTTCATTGAGACAAATATGTTTTAAACTGAAACTTTCTGGCTCTGATGAGTAAGTCTGTTCCAGTGAAACGGCATGTCGTCAGAAATCTCATGACCAGCTCTAATTGCCACTTTGATGACCAAAATCTTTATTGACTTGAGTCCCATAACTTCTTGGCAATCACCAAATATCTTGAGTAGAAAAAACAACTAAAATAAGCGTATTTCATTTCATACTCAATAACTGTGAAATTTGCTGGGTTGTTTCTGGGCAAGCACGTTATAAAGAAAGTTCCTGCCTCCAGGTCAGCAACGCTGTGGACATAAAAGCCTTCATTTCAATCTTATCAGTGCTGCATTAACTGGCAACCACCTGAGAAGCATCGTATTTCTGCCTTTGAGGAAAAGACAATGGCCTCATTGCCCAACAAGGCACCTTGTCCAGGTCTAATTAAAACCAGAAAGCCACTCCCTAGAATGCTATTTATTCTTGTTCTTACAAGATTTCAAGTCTTTTTCATTGATTTTATTATTATAATAGAGAAGGCTGTTTATTGATTTTTCTACTATATGGATGCTTGTATACACAGAGACTTCCTGCTCCTAATGAAACCAAGCCTCCTCAAACAATAATAAAAAATAATAATAACCTCACTCAAGAGTGAAATAATTGTGGCACAGAACTTTATTGTTCTGGGCACAGATGGAGTCAAGAGACTGCATGACCCATCCACCTCTTGGTGCATCATCTTCCATGCTCTATCTGCCTCTGTGCCAGAAGTGCCAGAAGAAAGTCTTGTTAAGACTCTTTTCCTCAAAGTGCTTCTGCAAGAGAGCGTGGGAGAATGAAGAGGGGTATTTACTGGTTGACACCTTGCTGAGGTGTTCCTGTGGGTGGGTAGCCAGTACCTAATCTGTGCCAAGGTGCGGTATTACTGCATTCAGCCAGTCTGAAAATATTTAGTCTGTTACATTTATTTTTGATGCTTATTTAAGATGTCCTACTGGTGAAAAACTTTCCAGACTGCAGTAAGGTTTCATGTTTCCTTTGTGCACTTCGTTCCCTTATGTTGTGAGCGGCCTCTTAGCTATGCAATGGGTACTGGCACAGACACATAGAATGTCTTCATTTCCCTTGGCTGAGAGTCATAGGTAAGATCATGTGGGGAGGGAGGATTGATGAAGAGATATACTCAACGTAGAGCGGTTCTTTCATCGCATTTCTAGTCACCGTGCAGCACAGTATCCTTTCTTACACTTTGGGATATGATACATGACAGGACTTTTTGGTTGGCCTCTCATGCTTCATAGGATGGTGTCGTGGTTGTCCCCATGCTTCATAGGATGGTGTCCCCATTTGTCTAATGCATGAAAAGTTGTTTTTCTGACACTAAGATGGTGATTGTCTCATCCACAAAAGCCCTGCTAATCTCCCACTGAGTAGAAACAAGGTACCTGAACGCCTCTTGCACATCTGGCCTTTACTGTCACAATTCAGGGGGTGGTAGGTGGGGTGCGTGGGGGGAAAGCAGGTCCTATTAAATAAGGTGCAAAGCAGTGTTTGTCAACTTGTGTTTAATTTTGCTGTTGTCAGTGGGATTCCCACCAGCTGAAGAGCCTTTGAGCCACCTCAGTTTAGTATGGGCTTCCCCATGCATGAGTTTTAGGTAGCTATGGAAGTGAGTCTGGCTTCTATATCTTCTTTTGAATGGGACTTAAGGGTAATGGGATTTATGCAGATACACCTAAAATTGATGCCTGGTGATCAAAACAAGTATTAATGCTTGTGCTTCATGCCAACTGAGATGAAGGTCGTGTGTTGGCTTTAAACTGAAGGCTTCTCGGATGGGGTCAGTATATGGTGTGGGATGTCAGATTTGTTTAGTTTTCACCAATAAACCAACATTTTTTCCTTTTTATCTAGAAAAGCCATCCATAATGAGTTGCAGGATTGTGCTGTATGTCTTGGGAAAACAAAAGGTCCCTTTAAAGAGGGTCTCACTGAAAGTCTTGGGTTCACTCTATGGAAACAGTCACTGCTCAGAAGTTAATTGGCGTAAGTGATAGAGGAACCAGCCTCTTTCCTCGGCTTTATATTTCCAAATATCTCCTGGAGCCAAATTTGCACAGTGGGTGTTTAAACACACTTGTCCCTATTCCCCTCCTTGCTAGAAGCAATGTCTGGAATACAGGTTGTAAATCAGGTCCTACAGTGATTGATCCATGTGCCAGCAAGTGAAGCGTAAAAATAGGAGTATGGTTGAAAGGACATAAAAAAGGGGAAAACAGACCATTATTATTTCTGAGCTCAAGGGGAAAAGCGGTTGAATCTGACATGCTGAGCAAGTCTGAGTAGCCCTGGCCTGTCTGAAAAGCACAGACAACTGCTTTGCTTCCTCTTCCACAGCTGTGTACCCCCTGTAAACAAGGAGCCAGGCTGATTTTCTGGCCTGTGAACCTGGCACGCAGAGGTCTGATTCCTTTCAGGAACTTCTCTTGAACCTCTTTGTGGGCTTTAAGTCAACTCCTGTGTTACTCTGGCTATGAAATAACATATTGGCAGAGCAAATTGCGTCTTTGCTCTCTGACGCCTTCATAAAAGCTGCTGACATGCCAGCCATACATTTGAAGCACTGTCCCCCGCCTTATCTTTTGATGTTTCTGTAGGTTGCACAGTATTACTAGATAGAGAAAATTCTTAGCTTAACAGTTCTGTCAGCTTAATTGGAAGGCAGTAGGTTCTGTCCTGGTAATGTTTAAATAATAAGAACTGTGGTTTGAGCAAGAAAGAGCTACAATAGGATAGCAATATTTAAATTAAAAATAAGTAGGTGAAAATAAGTATAGGATGGAGAAATCTGCTGCCTATATTTACACATTTATACACCATTATTTTATTACAAAGGAGCACTATAGAATTGAAACAACAAGAAAGACTCTTCAGACTCAAAATGTCTGTAGATATTGTCTATATACTTCTAATAATCTTCTGGTATGAATTGGCAAAAGTAGTAACAAAATTGTTTGCTAAGTCTTCCTGCCTGTGCTAAAGCTATTTGTTTCCCAGGAGACAGTTTCACCATTTCCTTAATTTTGTTGCATGAGCCTGAAAAACCCTGGTAAGCCTCCTCACCTCCATAGCACACACACACTCGCATGCATGCATTCATGCATGCACATACAGGGTTTATTTTATATATATATAGTATCAAGGGATTTGTCGTCACAGGATTTTGTTGTTACTCAGGTGATTCTCATGCTGTTGAGTTCACCTTTAAAAGGATGAAAGATGCTTTTGTTTCTGAGTATGACACAGTCCTCATTTAATTACAGTAATCGGCAAGCCTTCTGATCTGCCTCTCCCTTTATGCTGCTTCAGAAGCTAAAAAAGATTCCAATGATTCTTGAAGGAGCCAAATAAGAATTTTCATTCCTGTGATTGACAATTTCTTAAGATTCCTAATTCCCCCACATCTGGTTGGTACCTGTTATTCCTTCTCTAACTGTTCTGATACTGATTCAGCCTTCTGTCCCTCACTTTAATGGCTTTTTTTTGCGCTGTGTGCTGTATTGGTGTTGTCACCACCAATACTTTCTTGCCAGACTTTTTGGTCACTTCTTCTTGGAAACATGCCTTAGCATTCAACAAGACCTAATAATGGTTTGTGTTGTGCCCTCAGTTTCTCAGCAAAAACTTCTCTTGAATGGCTTGAAAATTATTGCTAAAAATATAATGATTATGTCCAGCTACATATCTCTGAACGTCATTTTGAATGTATTATTCTGGAGGTATTTTCTAATGACTAGGCCCTTACTTCTCTGCATGTGGTTTGGTACCAGGATACTGGTTTGGATGCATCCCCTTTGACCAGAGCATCTGCGGTAGAAGTAACATTCTCTACCAGGCAGTGAAGGGTTTTTTTCTTGACTTAGTCTGTTTTGCCATGCATGTGCTTTAATTAACCCAGTCTCCATATTAATTAAAATAATCCTCAGCAACGGGAAAATTACATCAATTATCAAATACACCAAATGTTAGTATCCAAACCTTTGTACATGCCTATAAGCACTAGTATAATAAATGCAAAGTTTTGAGTAAGAAACTACTCAAAGCATGACAAAAACCTACAGTATTCTTTCAGGCTTCATCTTATTTGCTGAAAAAAAAATGTGTCTTTTCTGACACATTTAACTTCAAAGATATTTTAATGTGGCATGGACAGTTACTTTGACTTAGGAGCAGCTTGCTTCAGTTTATTTTAAATCCATTCAGCCTTGGGGTTGAGATACTTGGTCACATAACAGCCATTCAGTAAGGTGTCTTCCAATGTCTGAGTCTGCAGTGAGACTGAGTTATGCTGAAAGACGATTAGGTCTGCCTTTGCTCTGGAGCATGCAGATGCATTTTGAGTTACACCAGCTTGCTTCTTGAAGGGAAAGACAGAGGTAAGATGTGTGTCTAAAGACAGAGCAATATGCCTTTGCTGTGGTCCAGGTAAAGGAATAACTGTTTCCTGCATTTTTATAGCCTGCTCCATTGCTACTGCTCCATCCCCTTAGCTTGCAGCCTGTGTAACTTGTTCCCTTGCTGCTCTTCAATGGGTTCTGTAAAATGATGGTGGAGATGGCTTCCCCCTCAGCACACACATCTCAGATGATTAGCAGCTGGACCCTGCACCTTGTACTAACTGCATGCTGTAAAACTCTTAGGCATTGCTTCATGCAGCCATTTGTGGATTATTCAGCTCAGACCCTAATGTAAATAGATGCAGCTTTATTAAGATGTCAAGCCCAGGTAGTAAAGTTACTTTTTTACTATGTCCAAGCGAACAATATCTTTTGACAGCTGAAGCAGTAACCTGAATAGACCCTGAAGTGCCAGCTAAAACCTCTGTTTGCACTTTTTCTTTCTTCACTGATATAGTATTTTTCCTTTCCATGCTGATGTAAGTCCATCTATGATGTTTAGTTCTTGTCAAAGGCAAGCAGTTGACGTGAGCTGAAGATTTATAAAAATCCAAGACTTCATGAGAAGACCAAGGACCAGTGAGCAGATTTATGGGTAACAAAAAATGAGAGGTCTACAGGCACTAAGGAAACAGTTTGAAAGCATTTATCTGAGTGATCCAGATTGGTCACAGTACCGAGAACAGCCCAGCTGCAGTAGAAAGCTAAGAGATGGAACAAGCTGGAGAAATGAAAGCAGGCCAGTACCTTTGTCATGTGGATAAGGTGCGTTGCCCTTAGAGGCAGTTCAGAAATTGGGGAGGTATAGGCAAACATATGAGTTTTACTGTCTCTGTGCACATTAGCGCAGGTCACTCAGATAAGAAAATATTAACTTATTTCCATTGTATGTTTATTATCACTTGGTATCGTATGCTAAGAACAGTTTCCTGAACTGTGTCCATGTATTCATGGTCCAAGATTTCATTGGTTTCTTTGCTGATAGAGATACCTACATTTGAGATGCTCAATACGTTTAGCTGCTGTGCCCCTGCTTCTGTTCCCCATGCTGTTGCTTAGCCCACTGAAGTGAGGAATAGGTGAAGAGGGAAGTGACAGCAGTGGAAGTCGCTCTTTTAAGCCAGCCCTGAAGAAACTAGCTGAACTTAAAGATCTGCTGTGTAGGAGCTTTATTTCCCAAGACAAATGACTCAGTTGCCTGTGTAAGGTAGTGTGTTGCCTGCGTAAAGCAGTGCAAACACCCCTTTTTGTCTTGACAAGCTGGGAATTTAGAGATTGGAAATTACAGGCAGCTGTCAAAGGAAGCTCCTCCTGCAGCAAGAAAAGAAATTGCATGTGAGGTTCAGTCACATTATAATTGAAGATTACAGTGTGGAAAAGCCTTTAGGGAGTGTCTGTGCAGAAGACAAGAACTCAGCCACTGAAGCAGACATGTAGTTTCATTGCTTCATTTTCTCTGAAATGCCTTTGTTTTGGTACACAGTATTTTGCAGGAAAAAGGCAGTCACCCCTGTATTGCAACCCCAGATTTTGGAGGGAACTTGCAGGGTTTAGATACTTCTTGGCCTGGTTGAAGCAGTCTCTGTTTACTGCAAGGCACATAGGGGAGCAGAGGGCTGCTGCAGGATTCCCCCACCAGATACAAGGCAGGTTGGAGGTCAGGGGAGACAAGTTCCTATGGGGACCTGGATGTTTCAGACATGGATCATTGGGATTTCAGAATTGAGTTAAACTGACATAGTTCACTCTCTGAGCTGCTGGGACAGCAAGAATTAAGCAACTGAGCTGGAAATCACATGAGATCAGGCTTTCCCAGTGGGAAGAGTTCCCATGCTTCCTGCTTTTTGATGTGCTGGAAATAGTTTATGCTCAGCCTTTCTTGTGGTATCTTGGCACTACTTCTGTAAATAGTTTGAGGGACATCATCAACATAACAACATAACATTCATGCTTCTGTCTAAAGTATTTTCATTACTCCAAGTCACGACTAAAAGAAAAAAAAAGATTAAGATCCCTTTCATTCAGGCACCTAAGTGTGAACCAGCTTTCCTAACTGTTAGTCAGATCATGCCCTATAGTACTTAGGTTTTGAATTTAGGACTGTGTTGGCTTTGATGACAGTACTGGTAGAGGAATTTTTGACAACTTGCTCCCATCTCTACCACAGTTTTATGCCCCTTTGGTTGCATTACAACTCTTAAGAGGCTGCCCAGTCAACCTGATTGCTTGCAGAAGTGTTTGCCTCCTTTTAATTTTTTATTTGATTTTAGGGAAGGTTATTATTAATCAGAACAATTTCATCACCCTAGTTTTACAGTGGGACTTCAGCATCTGATTTTTGGGCTGAACTGAGGTGACTGGCAAGTTGGGGCAGGACGCAGAACTCAGAAGCTCAGAGACCTGTGACAGAAGTGCTCTATGCTGCTGGCTGATACTTTGTCCATCTTTGGACTTTACACAGTAAGCCCAAAGGCTGGTACAAATAAACTCGTCATGGTCCCTCTCAACTTACAGGCCTAAAGACTGGAATGAAGTTTCTGTTCTCTGCTCTGAGATGATCCTGTTGTGTTGCAGTCTACTGGCTTGTATGGCCTGGTATTAGTTGTGCGGTCTTTAGGCAGTAGCATTTCTTATTAATTGTATTTTCAGTAACCACTGAAATGATGCCAGCTACAGGGATAATAAATAACTATGAAAGTCCTGGGAGTTTCCAGTGAGAATATAGATTTAGCAACAGAGGTAGAAAAGGTTCCAGTCATGAAACTAGTGCTCAAAGCTGAACTGAAATTTAGCCAAAGTTCAAGACTGTTTGGAGCCAGTGCATTAGCTGGTCATTATCTTCAGTCTAAAACCAGTCTTGGAGTTGCATGAGGTTCATATGCATATAAGCAGGCCTGTGCTTGTGAACACATGTTTCTGAAAAAAGCACTGACTTGACATTTCTAGATGCACTGGCATGCTTGTGGTGTATGCTGATGAAGAAAACTTGTGCACAAACTGCTTTCAAGTTATGAAATGTATTCTCAGAATGTGTAACATGTGCAAACAACTGTCCTCAAAAGTTCATGTACCATGTCCTCTCTTCACTTTTACCTCCTATCCCTATCTCCTCCATGTGCCACATGCTATTAGGAGTAACAGGACACACTTATCAAGGGCTGTTGAATGACCGCTTCAGAAGGTATAGTACACAAGTGGATTAGGACCCTTGACAAGTCAGGAAGTCTCTAATTTATTGTCCTTTTGAATAAACAGCTCTAGCTTTTCATTTATCCACTTACAAGGGGCACATCATGGACCACTTGTAGAGCTACAACCACCTCAGGACTGTAGTGTTGCCTGCTTCACTTGGAGCTCTGATTGTTCAAGTTTCCTTTCTGACTGTTTTTATGAAGGCTACACGTGATGAACCAAATAAAATACTTTTTTCACTCCATAGCCAAAGACTCCATCAAATGTACCAGCCATGAGGGAAAGGAAGCTGAGGAGGCAATAAACATTATCTTACTGATGTTGCCTCTATTTCTTCTTCCCACTTTTTTGCTTTTAACCCCCTGCTTCCTCATGTCTTATACTTTTTAAGAATTTTAAGAGACAATATATTTTACCATACTAGCTTTTCAAGCTGTTAGTAAATTTGCAAGCATCATGATCAATATTAACAAAAACAGTCAAGAGATGAGCTTCTCTTTGCACAAGCATGAGCTTCCTTCTCAGTTTTTGTCAGTTTTTTACTTCAAATATACTTTTTTTAGGGGGTTGATTTTTTTATTATTATTAATTATTAATCAATTTCTTTTTTATTTAAGAAAAACTTGAACGAGCATAATTTTTCTAAACATGACATCTTATTGAACAACAGGACCAGAAGACCAGAAAAGTCCCATCTTCCTTGAACACAGGGTCATTTAATCTATGTAGATAAATTATGTCAGTCTAATAATTCTGTGATGTAAATCTGAAATACTCTGGGTTTGAGTGATATTTGAATCTGAATGAAAACTGAGCTTAGCTTAGCTGCAGCTCTTGTGTCCAGTATATTTTTCACTGGCCTGGAGGTCAGCTGGTTTCTCTGCATTGTGTTTGTATTTTTTTGACTGGGATCTCTTTCTGCCTTAACGCTCATTTTCATCTTCTTATGTATAAAACCTCCGGCAAACAGCTGAGTTGCTTAGTTTACTGAGCTGTAAAATGTGTCTGTTGATATTTGCCTATTTCTGGTGTCCTGAGATACCTGGAAGGGCAGAACTCCTCCAAAGCAGAGCTTATGAAGCTGTAACGCAAGCAGGACATGGAACAAACACTGAATTTTAAACAAAAAAATACATAATCAAATAGAAAATAAGGAATTCTTAATGACTAAGGAGGATTTAATAAGCAAGAAAATCTTGCAGAAACCTGCTCTCTGACCAATGTTATTTAATATTCCTACTGCAGATCTGGTATATCACAGAGACTGGTGCCTTGGAAGTACTTTTATGTGATTAAGTTAAGAGTTTGATGTCTATCAGTAGAGAAACTAGGCCATTTTTATATGATGTGAGATATGCACTAGAGAATAGTGATTCTGAAAAAAGTTCTGGGCATGATGTAGTGACTAAAAGGAACTGTTATGATCCTGAGTGTCCACCTGGGTAAGGACGTTACTAGTATTCCCAATACCTCCATCAGACTAGCATGTTCCATCTTCTTTTTTTTTTCAACAGCATATTGGCAAGTTTCGTTTCAAAAAAGGTTTGGGTTTTTTTCAGCCTACAATTTAAATTCTAAAATGGAAGACTTAAGGAAACTTAATTTAAGATGTAAGATTTTATAGTTTGTTTTTGAGAAGTAGAGAATTTAAGAAATGGTATGGTTACAGTCTGTAAGTATTTGCATATGTAGAATGCTTTTAATAGCAGTGGGCTTTTTAGCTTATGAGACAATGGCACAGAGTTCCAGAGTTAGATGATGATGTAGAGGAATTCAAAGTGTAAAGAGTAGGTAGCTGTTTTACCCAGTTTACATTTTTAAAAAAAGAACAAATGTAATCTTAAAACATGGATTGTCATTCACCCAAAATATTTCAGCTTCTGTAAAGGAATTCTTCCATAATTCTATGTGGGGATTCTTGTTAATCAGCAGATGCTTAAATGAAATGATCGTAATGATTCTTTTTGCAGTTGCAAAAGTATGAGTATTCCTTAAAAAATTACCACTTCTTTCCATCGCTGATTAAAACAATCTGAAGTTGCCAAAAGAAGTTAAACTTTTATTTCAGGGTATTAATAGTTAACTGTACACAAAACTTCTCTCTTTCTACTTCCTTTTATTATATAGCTCTTTGTAGAAAGAAAGCTTTCCTCAGAATGTATCTATCCAAATGACTCTCTGTTATATGATGCTGTATTTTTAATCCCACAGCATATGGAAAGCATTCCCTTGTACTAAAGAGATACCATTTTATAAAGCTGAGATTTTGCTTGCTCCAGTGACTCAGAGTCAAAGGAATATCCCTTTTGGGCTTCCAGTGAGTGACAGAATAAAGCAGACTTCCACGTGCACACATTAAAGATATGCTAAGATGCATGTATGTTTGCGATTAGTAGCTGGAAGTCCTGACCTCTAAGTTCCCTGATTGACTGGGATGCATTTCTCCCTACCACAGAGGGCTAGCAGAAGGCCTGTGCGCAATCTGAGCTTCACCTCGATGCAGTTTTGAGTACTTCCATGGGACATGAGTGGGCAGAAGTTTCACTTACTGAAAACATTTCAATTTCAGTTTGGAAACAATTTTACTAACCAATGAATTGTTTTCTTTTAAGCTTTTACAGACCAAGAAACATTGTCACATAATTCCATTACTGAATCCAGCAGATTTTTGTTAAATTACAACACCTCTTACAGGAAGATATTAAATAATGATTTAAAGACTTAAAGGTATGACAAATTTACCACTTTCCTTAAAGTCCTACTCCAATATATAATTGCCTGCACTTATTTCCACTTTGAATTTTAGATTTATCTTCCACCCATTGAATATTAATGTACTTTGCTGCTAGCTTGAAGTCCTAAGACTCATCACAATGTAAGTATGTGACAGAGATAAAATAGCTCAAAAGAGAAAAAGTGAATAATAGTCTATGTATCTCTGTTCATACCAGTAAAATTGTTTGTCACATCTTCACACCTTCATTACCCACAGTGAGTGTTTGAGGTGAAGAGAGAAATACCATTTCTCTGAAGATGGTGGCTTCCTTAAACATTGGGTTTGTCTGGCTTTCCGTATTGCACATTATAATTATCCATCAACAGTAATGAAAAAGCTCTTGAAGTTCAGGAGGGGCACCACAGGACACGACTTTCATCTTGTTGAAACAAATAATAGTATCGAAGTTCTTACAACCCTCTGAAATAGGTTAGAGACTTTGAGGTGAATATTTAGCAACTTGGCTGTGTGTGGGCAATGCAAACACAGGCTGCAGCAAACAAGACTTCCAGCCGTTTTTTCAATGTGCCCTACGTAAGACTGAATGTTGCAAGCAATTTGCTCATTAGTAGACTGGAGTCACCAGAACAGGGCCTCTTCATGTTGACTCGCAAAACCCTTTCATGCTTATCAGCATACAGCTGGATTTCCTCTGCTTTATCACACTACCACTTTTCCTGTATGGCTCTCAGCTTTGTTTGGAGTTCTCTGGGCTTGCTATTATATGCAGTTCTCTTTGATGCCAATGATAGATCTTGCAACTGTGCTCTGTGAAAGGTGCACCTCTCCTGAGGTGTTCTATAATTGCAGGATCACTCTTATCTCATCAATCTTAATGTTTTCTAATTTTTTTTTGCCCTGGGTTCTTGTTTGAGGCATGGTATAAGATATCCCTGAAGATTTCCAAGCTGTTTTGTTGAAATTCTTTAGAGCTTTTCACACTGAGCTTTAATAAAGCAAATCACTGAGGGTGATGTCTGCTGAGTGTGTAGTTTCCCTTATGGTAGGTTGTTTTGTAAATGAAGGAAATATTTTACTCTTTAGCGGAAGAACTTTTAATTGTAGTTGTTATGACAAGAAGAGGACTCTGGACTGTTTCTTGTTAATAAAACTTTTCCTCTTACATCAAGGTTTCTGCTAGGCTATTCCATGTAGTTATTGTCTTCTTCTGAAGTGGCAAGCTTGAAATGTGTACTCCCTTGTGACTGAAATGTTGAGAAAACTGCCCAACATATCAGCTATACACTGTTCTGTAATCTTATGAATAATTTCAGGTTGGTTGATTCCAGTCTCTTGTTTTGCCTCACTTCTGACAGCAGTATTTCTTGTTTTGTTCCCTAAACATTAAATGTCTTCCATGTGTACTTTATAGTTAACTAATTTTGCATTGTCACTTTGAATTACCAAAAAAAAAAAAAGACAAACAATTCTTTAAGCTGAGCCATTTTTACAATTTATTTTTTTAATTGTTTTGAATTCATGCTTTAATTGATGTATTTTTGTCCTCTTTTTTCTCCATTTCCTCTTACTTCCTAAGATATGTTGCTGCTCTAACATATCTGCCTGCCTGTTGTTATAGCAGGGAACAATAGCAGAAGGAAGCTCAGCAGCAGTAATGGAATAACTGATGACTGGTCAAGCTCATTAACAGATATCGTATCTAGGAATGGAGAAATGAGGCCTGCTGTGTTACCCACCATATCTGATGAAGACGTAGGCTTGAGATCTTTGCATGGTACGTGGAAGAAGAGAGTACTTCAGCAGGTGGGACTACCATTTTTTCAAAGGTATGTAGCAGTATGAGATAACTTTAGCTGCTTTAAAAGTCACTTTTTTTTTTCAGAATACAATTATAAATTGGCTTTTGAAAGGACAGCTAGAAAGGCAAGGTAAGAACTAGGATTATTTGAAGGCATATGGTACAGTGGTGGGAATGCAAGTTGCACACAGGCTGGGGTTATAGCCATGAAAATACAGTGCTTAAGGAGTTTCTTGTGCTAAATGGTATTGAGGAAGGTCAGAGAGAAGTTTAGCTGCTCATGGGAATAAGACAGTGTTCCCCATCGTTAGGTGTGGATGCCAGTGTGGATGTCCAAGTGAGAAATATGCAGGGTACACCAAGAATGGCTCTAGAAATGAAGGCAGCATTGTAGGAAGTGTCACGCTCCATCTTTTCTTGAGTGAGAAACAAAATACGTTGATATAACCTTTCTTAACCCTTAATCATTCTTCCCCCTCCCTCTTGGATAGAGACAAGTACTCACTATGAATTACCTAGCCCAAGTCAGTGAACAAAAAACTTGGGCTCTCATATGACGGCTCTCATAGTACTCAGCAACAATAGCTTGTGCTATATGCCAGAAAAGGTCTATGAAGAAATGATATATTTCATTTTTTTAGGAAATGCATAGCTACCAACAAGCATGTGCAGTGGCACAGTTCCGTGCTGTCTGGCAACAAAACGCACAGACTATAGGCTCAGTGGCTGTAAACTGCGAAGGCCAGTTAGGACTACAGTCCTTTTACACATCAGAAGAGATTACTGGGACCTCATTTTCAGAATATCAGATTTCATAACATCCCCATTTATTGAGCACTCATTAATTACTGAAATTAATAACCAAATGAGGCCTGTGTGTAGGCAAACCCAGGTAATTTTTCTTTGTCTATTATCATCTGGATCATATCACTATATAATATACAGGGAAGAGAAAGGGAAATTTAATCTCCAACTTGGCCTTCACACCCTTTGGCAACATATTAAAGTGAACAATCTGTGTAAGTATATTCTATAATTTCAAGCTCCCTGTACATGACAGACACTTCATGCATGAAGTTTGCTTTCAGCGTCATTTTTTACTGTTTCTAAAATAAACTCAGTTACACATTTCAGCTTGTTTAACTGATATAACATTCAAAGGCATGGAACAAAATATCCCCCTTTGGGCTGCTGCTCTTAGCTGTGGCACTAAGCACTTGCCTAACTGCACATTGTAAAATACAGACCATTGAAACTATTCTCTTCTTCCTCTTTCAAAGGTCAATATAGACTTTCACATCCAAACACAGCTAAACTGGAGGACTGAATGCATTACTTACTGTCATGTGAATAGAGCTGCAGTCAATATCTGGTTAATATTTGCCATATGCAATGTGGGATATGTTTTTGTGATAGCTGAGAGCCGACAAGACTATTTACAGGGCAGAGGGGGTTAAGTGTGCCACTCTTTTTCCCTTTTCTCTCCATTAGGAGGGCTGTGTTTGCACTCACTGAAATCAAGACATGGTGTGACCTCAGCTGTCAGGGATTAGTTGAGTTTTTATTTGGTTTTGGTGGGTGAATACAGACAAAGATAAACCATCTAGTCTCAAGTAGATGGAAAATAGAGACATGGGTCTTGTGCACCGTAGTAGTTATATGTCACTGCTCAAAATTGCAGATAGTGAACGGGAGAGGTAATGACTGGGGTAGTTCTGCTCTCAACTTTTAAGGTGTTGAGTTGCTTTGTACAGGACAGATATGTACACATACCAAAACTTCTCTGAGATATTTGGCATCAAAACATCTTAAAGAACATGAAGGTGACCCTCAGTGTTTGGCTGAAGAATGGTTTATGGGGATCAGGTCTCACAAACCTGGGGCAAATGCTGCAGCTGTGGGTCACCCCATGCACTTACCCAAGGAGTCTGGGAGAGGCCTGGGCTGCTTGCAGTCATCCACTAGTGTGGTGCAATGGTTGCTATATATATTATACATGAGCAATGGTGAGCATGGGTCTGGTGATGTGTCATGTGAGCTCTTTGAAGTATGGAAATCAGACCAGCAGTTGCAGGAGGCATCCTTGTAAATGAAAAAATAATTAATAAATAATCAATCTATCTTCATGCTGAAGAAGTGCTGCACAGCAGGCTGGGAACCAGAGTGACCTCCCAGTGTCGGCTGCGAGGCATGCTTGACAAGTGTGTTGACCCAGTGTGAATCCTGATGTCCTGAACTTCTCATCATAGCTTTTTCTTCGGTTCTCAAAGTACAGTTTGTGAGCTGGGCTTATTCCTATAGGTTTCATTTTTGTGGTGGTCAGAGATAAAGAACTCAGCCATGGGGCACAAGTAGCAAGGTTTTCCATTTCTAATGGAGGAATAAGCAACCAGTTTTAGAGAAATATTTTAAAAGCAGATATTTCAGCACTTGTGAAATGGTGGTGGTCTATGCCAAGAAATCAACAGAGAGGGAGGATTTCTGCTTTATCTAAAACTGACATGATTTGAAAGGATTTCTTTAAAATCTCATGACTTTTCAGTGACTCTTTTCCCTGTAATTGAGACAGAAGAGTAATTCAATCAGAAGATGATGCCGGTTGGTTTAATACACAGATTATAGTTTCAGAGAAGTGTTTACTTCCCTACACACTGGACATCTGGAAACATTTCCCTGTCACATTTTATTAGAACATTGAAATCACCTCGTTAAATGATATGGAGAGATTTAGAAAGCAGGGTAATTGCTGGGAGATCAATCACAGATTAAAGTTCCCATGCCATTTTAATATGTTCCTATTTACCGCCACAGACACTCATTCTGTCCATTGACTATGCCATTTTAACGATTTTCATCACAGACTTCCAGGTTTTCTGAGCCTTCTCCTGGTGAAATGACCCCTGCAGCATTTTCCTGTGTCTTTGTTGTTGAGCGAGCGAGCTGATAAGCAACAAAGAACATATGCCGACTTACTCTTTTAGTACCAACTGTTGCTTTTCTCTTAAAACCAGAATAGTAGAACTGGGACTGGACAGAAAATGTCACCTGTTTATTCACATCTATTCTCTCAAATCTCTGAGCTGGATTTTATTCATCATAGAATGCCACAGAGCAGACGAAATGAGGTCTACTATTGTGGCCAAGGGAGATTTAAGGTGGGTAAGTGGTAGTACTCGGAGTGTGGGGTGTTGGAGGCTGAATGCAGGTGAGTATTCAGAGAGGGTGAGGAGGTGCAGTGAGGAGAGCCGCAGTGCCTGCCAGTTGCTGCAGTGAAGGCAGATGCTGAACAGGCACTTATGGTCTCAGAGCAAGAGGCTTTTGAGGGAGGAACAGCACTGCAGGTGCAGTGGTTGGTGGAATGAACCTGCCCTGAGTGAGGTTGGAGCTGGTGTAAAATAGCAGCTCCATCAGCTGGGATAGGCAGTGGGTGTGCAGTGGTGCTGGACAGGGCACTACATTTTAGCAGATAGGTTGGAAATGAGGCTAAGGCTCTGCCAGGAGAAAGAAACTTGAGGGAGCTGCCTCTTTGCAGGGTATGTGTTGTGGTGCTCATTGGGTGTCTGAGTCAAGGGAGATGGCAAGATCCTACAGACTCAGGAAGGGTCAATAAGTGTCAGACATGAATGATACGGAGGGTCTCCCCTGGGGGAAGAGCACATCAGGGAAGCTCAAACAGTGCACACATCTCTGGTAGAGAGGAGTGAATTGTGCTTTCATCCGTGGCATAAGTCAGCACCTGAGAGGTACCCACATAGTGACTGATGTGTAAGTGGGAAGGAGGAGCCCAGAAGTGCAAAGGGGAAGTTGCTGGGAGGTTTTGAGCAGTGTTACTGATAATGACTTGTGAAAAAGAAAGATTACAAACCAAGAACCTCACTTGAGCTGGCACAAGTGTCCCAAAGGTGATGGGACAGAGTTGGCATAACCCTAAAAAGTGTTGTCTGTGATGACAGGATGTTGTGGTTTAAAACCAGCCACGCAGCTCGTTCACTCACTCCCCCCCCCTTCTTGCCCTCCCCGTACTCCTGGAGGGACGGAGAGGAGAACTGAAAAGAATGCAACTCCCACGGGTTGAGATAAGAACAGTTTAGTAACTAAGGTATAACACAAATCACTACTGCTACCACCAATAATAACAATGATAAAGGAAATAACAAGGGAAGAGAATACAACACCTCAGCACCAGCCAACCAATAACTTGCCCCCATCCTGCCCAACCAAGCACCAACCAATACGTAGTCCAACCTCGCAGTGTACTAGCCCTTCCGGGTAACTCCCAGTTACCTCCTGGGCATGACGTGCTGTGGTATGGAATACCTCTTTGGTCAGTTTGGGTCAGGTGTCCTGTCTCTGCTTCCTCCCGGCTTCCCCTCCTCCCTGGCAGAGCATGAGACTCACAAAGTCCTTGGTCAGACTAAAACATCAGTATTATCAGCTTTGTTCCCAGGCCGAAAGTCAAAACACAGCACTGCACCAGCTACCAAGAAGGAGAAACATGACTGCTACTGCTGAACCCAGGACACAGGAAAATATTCCAAAACTATGTTCTGTACCAACTCTTTTGCCTTCTTTGCTAAGAGAACCAGTGGAATGTAGTGTTCATATGCTGGGCTTATGGTCTATGGCAAAATTTTTTACTTCCAAACTCCATGCAATTAAGTACCTACACAACTGCATATCTTTTATGCTCTCTTCATGCAATTTTGTGTATTGGAAAGAAAAATTCTTAAGGTTAATTTTTATTTGCACTTGCATCTCTGTTTCTGTCCCACTCCAAACTAATGGTACGTGGTTTTGTCCCTCCTTTTAACAACTGTAAATAGAAACAGACGGGAAGCCAGGAGAGTTGACAGAAAGCAGGAAGAGGAGAAGAAAAAGCCCTGAGAAAATGATAGGCACATGTGGCACACTCTGATCTCACTGTAATGAGGAGTCTTGTAAAGACTTGCATTCGCAGGTCATTTCCCGCTGCTGTACAGGGTGTTTGTTTTACTTCGTAAACAAGGATCACAAATAGACTGTGGATACATTTTCATAACTGAACTGGAATGACTTTAGAAGTGCCTAATAGCTCCCACTGCTTTTTATTTCTTTTAGACACAGCTTTTTATATGTTGTGTGACTATTGACAGCTCTGGAAGGCAGTCTTAGGTCACATTTCTTTTGCTTTGATTCAGGCAATGAAAAGAGATACAGCTCTTTTCCATGTCTAGCTAGCAGCTGCGGAGTTTCTCTCTGCCCCTATATGTATTTTCCTCTAGTTTCTGGTGTTTCTGTTTGGCTCTGCTCTGTTAGCTATGATCTCAGCATCAAAGGTGCTCAGCCATCGATGCTGCCCACATGTTGGCTTGCTCCAGGTGCAAGGATATTAGCTTGCCTGACAAGGAAACGCAGACAGGTGGCAAGAATCCAGTAAGGACTCAGGCTCTGTCCAATATGGACAACTTTGTTATAACCAGCTTGAAAGGCATAGAGCAAAAATGCACTCGGGCATGGTTTCTGAAGAGAACAGGTTCATGGTATCCTATTTCACCTCCATCCAAAACCCCCAGACACCTGTGGGGGTTGTCACACAGTGGCCTTTTCTGGAAATGAAAGACCAGCTCTTATCTGTCTAGTTCCATGTGATCTAGGACCCTCCACACAATTCGGATGAAGTGCCTTTTAATGCTCTCTGCTATTGACTGCCCTTTGATGTTACTCTCAATATTTGGAAAGTCAATGTTACTGGTTTTGCTCCTTTGGTTTTTGTGGAAAAGAAAAATGCTTTACTGCTCTTGCAAAATGACATACTTCAGATGTACTTTGGTAATATTTTGCAGGAGTTTTGTGAGCCTTCTCACCTATTTCCAGGGCCCCTAGTCTTACTGATCAAGGTAATTTTGCTCCCACTTCAAGGCCTCAGGTTCAATCCAGCTAAGGCAAATGCACACTTATTTCTACAAAACGCTTCATGAGCACTTCCAGCTTCACCTGAGAACAAAACACCTAGACAGCTTCATTGCGTCCCTAATCTCACACCTGCCCATTCCTACCAAAAGACCATAGCTGTCCTCCCATGTGACAGTTCAATCCCTTTACTCCCTGGGGAGCATCTCACCTGTCTTTGTCCCCCAGACCCACCTAGGCTCCCTGTCCTGCCAGGGCAGCAACCCCTCTCTCTAGCCACAGACTCTTCATTGTCATGGCAAATCAGCAGCTTGAATACCAGGTCAGTTCTCACCCATGTGCAAATCTTTCTGCTCTAGGGAAATTCCCAGGACCCAGGCAGTGTCAATCTTCCTAGTTTCAAGGCTCTCTCACCCAGGGTGTGAAGGCTGCTGAGAGCAGGAATTCACAGCAGCAGGGTATCATGCTGCTTGTTGCCTGTGAATTTGATGTAACCCGGGCAATTTAGGACACAAGAGCCATATGCTGTGAGCTGAGGTCATCCTCTGCTTTTGGTCTACATTGGCTTTGCTCTTGTACCCTCTGGGGTTTGTTTCGAGTTTCGTATTCATCTTCCTCCAAAAACAGTCAGTTTTCACCATCATCCAGCCAAAGCCAAAACCTCCCTTGTTCTCAGGCCCAAAGGGCAAGGCTAGAGTGAGAGTGAGGGGCAGGGAGAGATGATATAGGGACCAGGCTGACCTCCCTTCCCACAGGAGGTAATGGGCAGGAGCAAAGCCAGCCGGAGTGTTTCTGAAAGCTGCCTGCTGCTTCTTCTCTCCAGAAACCAAACCCTCTCTGCTCTCAGGAGGGGGAAATAGCTCTTGGGGCAGCTTTTGTCTAGGCTGGGGGAAGCTGGAGGCCATGTAGTCAGGAAGGACTTTAATGCACTCAGGCTGGGGCTGGGAAGACTGGACTTCTGACTGTAGCCTGCTTTCTGGGCTAAATGACAGTACAGAGCAACTGCAGAAATAACATTGGTCAGTGAACAGGGATGGGAGCTAGTGCTAGTTTCTAGCCCCAGCTTAGTCCTGACCTGTTTTGTGATGACAGGAAAGATAAACATCCCCTTGTGCCCATTTCTCCTTTTATCCCTGACAGTTTTCCCAGGTTATTCCTTGTTTCAAAAACAGGCTACAGTCCTGGCTGGGGGAGCTCTCATTTCTGAGACAGTATTGAAAAGATTGAGACTGATGGTCAGATCTGAGGAGGTCCTATCCTCAGCTGGGACTGTACCAGTGCTACTGCCACCTGAGGAAAGCCACTCTGTCAGTGGGAACACTGCTGAAGATGGCTCAGATAGCACAGCAGAGTGACAAACTATTGGAGAAAAGGCTGATGACCAGTTTTGAGGCACAGCATTGTAAGGGATGCTCTGGCAGCGCTCCAGGTCTTCATGCCCAGGTTGCCATAGTGTGTGCTTTCCATCCAAGCTTTCAGAGACATCAAATCAGTTGGGTTTAGTAAATATTTCAACAGTATTTTGAAGCTCCAGTGAAAACAGAGAAAACCTTTGATTCTACAGACCCTTTATGCGAATGTACACCTCACACCGGGCTTTTCAGCAACCTTGTTTAGTCAGTGTTCACTGAGGCCAAAGGAACACAAAGTGCAAAATCTTAGGTCACTAAAGTCAACAACAAACTTTTGCCTGGTTACAGTAAAGCCAGGCTCACACCAAAGTCAGAGAAAGCAATTTCAGTTTCTCTGTTTCTTTCTCTCATTAAATAAATAAATAAATAAATAAATAAAACAAATAAAACAAAACAAAAAAAAAAAAATCCAATCAGAAAATCAGAGCCTCTTTCATTTAAAAAACCCAAGTCTGGGAAAAACGTAAATCAAAAATCAGGCTGAAATGAACAATACGTGCAAGGAAATGTATTTTTTAAAAATTATTCATTTATTTTTTGCAGAAGTGGCTGCCTTGGGCATTAATCCATGTGAGGGAACCAAACTGGATATTTTTTTGATTACCAGCCTGGAAGTCTCTGCATCACTGAAGCAGTATTCACAAAAGCTTTCTGGGATAGGCATGGATTTACCATATTGATTTTCCCACCAGAAAATTTGACATTTTCCAACGGAATTATTGTCCTGTCAAAAATTCGTGTTCTGTAGTATGGATATTTTGTGCACATGAATCACTTTAAGAAAAATTCCTGTCCAGCAAGACTTTCCAATGCACTACTTTATTTTCCTTCTTTGTGTTTTGTTTCCCAAACATAAACAACTTCAGAGGCTCCCAGGGAGGCTCCCAAGGTTAATAAATACTGTGTTGTGAGTCTTTGTCTTGATACATTTCCCTTTGTTTCAAAATACAGTGGAAAACAAATGAGAGCTAAAGAATGCATTCACACAAATTGGGGATTTCTGCATTACCTGTGTGGGTTTTTAAAGCTGAGAATGCTCTGTGCATTAAAGTTTATATAGACCGGTATATACCTGTGATTTCTAGTTTGTTTTCCTCTCTATTTGTTCTCTGCTACGCTATCTTTCTCCTTCCCTATGTTTACTGATATTTCAGCAGTGTTTTGTTTACGAGGGCTTTTTCCTTTTTTTGCTTTAACCACTAAGATGGATTCTAATTTTCTTTCATTTTTCTTCCTTTTCTTTTTAACTCTCTTTATCTTCCCATCCTCATTTCTCTTCCTTTTCCCTCTAGTTCTGCCTTTCTCTGTGTGATCTCATCCTTATCCCTGATTTAGTGTGATAACACAGAAAACATCCCCTTGTTTTCAGAAGCTCCTCTATGTCTCAGGACAAGCAATACACTGGGCCAGCTCCTGAGAAAACATAGCCCTTTTGTTTGTCATGTGCTGGCTCACCCACTTGAATGAAATGGCTTTGTTTTAGGTGTAGATAGTATGCTGGGGCTGCCTGGCAGGTGCATCTTACAGCCAGGGTCACCAGCAGTAAATTCTGTAATTACAGGTCCTGGAGGTGGAGCTCTCCTTTGATGTGACTTTTTCTGTTGTGGCAAGCGGATACAATTTGACTGAGATATCAAACGCAGCTAGCAGTAAAAATTTAATTAACAAGTCAAAGCTTTTATCTAGGGGTTTAGAACTCAAGCCAACAGGTTTCTTCAGTCTAAAGAAATCACAGAGATGGTGGGGTGAAGGCAGTGCCTTTGTAATGCATGCAGCTTATGACCTTTTTTTTATGATGCTTGCAAAGATAAAGCTTCTTTAGCTGTTACCTTTCCCGTTGGAGAAGCTTTTAGGTCATACACAAACCCAAGGATATTGTTCATTGTATGTTTAATTTTCATCATTTAACTTCTCAGCGTGTACTCATTTTCTCTTGTGATGCTGCAGATTACTTAGCAGAAGATGGGGCATGCTAGCACTTGCCTTCCTACAGCTGGGGCTACACAGAGTGCCCCAGCACTCCAACATCATGTGCTGGCTTGTTCCTCTTGTGGTGAGCCAGACAATGGTGGTATCAGTGGCCTGACCTGTGGGACAGAACATTTCTTCCATGATTTACTTGCTACCTTAACAATGGAAGCCTGATTGAAATGAGGCTGAAAATTGGCTCTTAGCTTCTTCGTCTATAAGTGGAGAAGTCACTCCTTGCTTACAGTGCTTTCCAGGGATGCTGTCACGATCGAAGCAGCTAGGTTCCACATGCTGGCTGCCTTAGTCATGCCACTCATTCTGCTGGTAACTGGGAGGTGGGAGAGCAGTCTGCGCGTTGTGTGTTGTGTGTGCGATTGCTGCTGCTGCTGCCTGTGAACTGAAAGAAATGCAAATGTGCAAGGAAATAATAATAAAAAAAGAAATTCACATCCCCCAGTGCCACCTTTGCTAGAAGCCGCACGTCAGAGCACCCCAACAGCACCTAACGAGGGATGTGTGGACGGAGAGGTTACATTCTATCTTAATAAATGTAACTTTATTGCATTTATGGGTCAGCTATTTCTCAGAAGTTACTTCCAAAGACGTTTACAGACAAAAGTTATAAAATGCTTCAGAAAAAGATTAAAAAATAATATTGTGAGCAAAAGAAAAAATACCTCAAGTGTTCACTGTGGTGCTATGTGTTTGACTCTTCCAGACTGAGAAGTGCTTCAGATGAATGCACGCTATGCTGCAGAGGATAGCGACTGATCTGTGAGTCTATGGAGGTGTCATATGTCACACTCGTGTTTTAGCACATCTGGGATTGGCCCAGGAGTTTCTGCAATTGTGCACACAAAGATCCTAGTTCAGGTAACATATACCAGTATCAGATAGCACTTAGGAAAGTCTTCAGTACAGATGCATTTAATTGTGGTCTTAAGGACCTTCCTGAAACGAAGCCGAAGAACCTGAGTCAAAGACCTCTGTAATCAGTGCAGCGTCATGAATTTATGCTTATGCAAATGTATGTGTAGAGGTGCTAGCCTAGAATTTTAATGTACAGCTTTGAATTTCTGAGCTGACTTCTAGTGGGACTACTGAAATGAAACCCTATTGAGCATGAAAAGGGCCAGGGCTCCTTGTGAATTTATAGTACCCAAATATAAAGTAAAAACTACCACTGTTGCAGTAGCATCAAGAGTTTTCCAAAGCTGTAGAAGGAGTCAAAAGTTTAAGAAAAAAAGCAAGCAAGCAAGTGAGAAAGAATAAAAATGAATACAGGAAGATTTGCTATCCTTGTATTGAAAATATGCAAATTAACTTTTTGACATTTGCATTACTGATTTTGGTGCTTTGATGGAAGTTTGCTGTTACCATACTTTAAAGCCTCAGATATCACCTCACACGGCTAGGAAAAAAGGAAGAGAGACTTCAAAGTGAATAATTACCTGTTGATGATGTATTTTATTTAAAGACTCTGGCTGTGGATTAAAGCTAGCTCTAGGGTTGTTAATAGCCTGCAGTAAACAACTAATGAATCAAAGAAAAGAAGCAAAAAGCAGCTATAGTTGAAGGACATTCCATTAATACCAAAGGCCACCGTTGAAGTGCTAACTTCAATGAAGTGTAACACAATAAAATACAGTAATTTCACACTAGAGTGTATAAGAATTTAGAGAAATGGTCACAGGTGAATTATTAGGGATTGTCCTTTGAGCTTTGTTTTCAAAACACTTTGATGCCATGCAGAGAACCAGGTTTTCCACCCCTCTGTTTTTTCTGCAGTTTATCTGCAATTTTTATGTGGTGTAATGAAAAGAATAGATTTGAATGTGAAGACCTATACCTACAGCAGTGGTGGAAACAGCGTGCTTCCAGAGATGAAAATAAAAGCTCAAAGGAGGAGCACACAGCAGAAAATGGAGAGAAACCAGCTGAGAACAGTGTAGAATAAACTGGATGTCTACAGGGTCTTTGTGGTTTTGAAATGTTGAGAATCTTGATGAAATAGGAAAGTGAGTGATTTAAAGGGTTGCTTGGGGGAAACAATATTAACATACTTTAGCTGAGTAGTTGACAGCAGTACTTCAATCTGTGGTCCTTCAACCATGGCCCATCTTCTTCCCACCAGAGCAACTACTGGCAGTCCTCACATGAGCAAGGCTGGAGGGTCCTCATTTCACACAAAATGGAGCCCTAACCTGAGAAGGTTGAGGAAAGGGAGTGTTATTTTTATCTAAATATGTGGGAATTGAGGTAATTTGAAAATCCTGAACTTTTCAGGGGAATCTAATTTCTGTCTTTTAAAATTATTTTGGGAGGAATAAACCACAGTGAAACACTGCCAGCTTGTAGTCCAATTAGGCTGGTATATATGACGTGGTGCTAAAAGACTTTTCACCTCTTGTCAGACCTAAGCTTTTAAGGCTGCTCCATCTTCTCAGGGTTCATACATGGGGCTTAGGAATTGACTGAAAATAAAGAAAAGCAAAATGTGGATGATACACATGTGCTGAAGGGCTAGTAGGTATTCCAATGAGGGTGATTGTTTTTTAGGCTTAAGAATCAATACATTTAAAGAGAAAAAAAATGACAAACTCAACAACAAACCACTGCCAAAGCTAAGTGTGACCTACAGATAATCCCTGTCTTTCTGAACTTTGTGGTGGGTTGGGGTAATAGTGTGCTTTCCTGACATAAGTTGTAAAGCCAACCTGGCTATTCAGCAATCACCAAGTCTTCAGCATGTCTGAATCGTAAGCTTTCAGTTAAGGATAGCAGAAATTTGTACTAGTATTTCTAGATAGTAGAAATTTGTACTCTTTTACAGGGAAGAGCACCTGACATGAATTGACAAAACATGCCATTCACCTTGCTTTACAGGAGCACAGCCCATGGGCTTAGGGTCTGTGTGGGAAAATTACCCCAAGACCCCCATCCCCTGCAGGAGGGATGGTGTGTGCCTGGAGCTCACCCTTAATCACAGGATTCAACTGGTAGAAATCAGTTACTTTTTAAGAGCCAAAACTGTTTGTTTTGAAACAGAATAAGCCACTGGTTCAGCACTGTTGAGCCATTCTTCACGACATCATTCTGATCGAGTGAGGTCTCATCAGTGATCTCAGGGAAAGGATTGCTAATGTACATCTCAAACCAAAACTCATCCTAAGACAAGTATCTCTGAATAAGGGTGTGTGCAGAGAGAATTAAGTTGACTTGTAAAAAGCTGAAAAGGGCAGTGGTACATGGGCTTGCTGGGGCAAGGCTTCCCTCATAACATGTAGGGTTGCTGCTAAATGTCTGCTTCTCTCTGTGAACATCACTGCTGAGGGACTTGGCATCCTTGTATTTTATCTATATTATCACTGGCTTATATCCTCAAGGCAAGTGTTCATTGTATGATAACTAGGACTAAATACAGGATGGAAGTGTCCCAACTTCAGTTTGACTTATTGTTCTTTCCCTACCGAATGCTGGGATTCCTGTCATCTACCATTCACTGCCTTGGAGATAGATGTCCTTTTGGGCTGATTCCCCATGGGAAACAGTGAGTCAGTTTGGCAGCCCATCACCACCAGAGGAGGAATGTCCCTTACCCCCAGCCCACCCTATCATTTCTCATAGAATCATAGAACAGTTAGGGTTGGAAAGGACCTTAAGATTATCTAGTTCCAACCCCCCTGCCATGGGCAGGGACACCTCACACTAAACCATGCCACCCAAGGCTCTGTCCAACCTGGCTTTGAACACCTCCGGGGATGGAGCATTCACAACTCCCCTGGGCAACCCATTCCAGTGCCTCACCACCCTTACAGTAAAGAACTTTCTCCTTATATCCAATCTAAGCCTCCCCTGTTTAAGTTTTAACCCGTCACACCTTGTCCTATCACTGCAGTCCCTAATGAAGAGTCCCTCCCCAGTCTCCTTATAGGCCCCCTTCTGATACTGGAAGGCTGCTATGAGGTCTCCACGCAGCCTTCTCTTCTCCAGGCTGAACAGCTCCAACTTCCTCAGCCTGTCTTCATACATCTTCCCGGCTGTTTCCCAGCTGTCAGTTCCTGATGCTTAGCTTGCATGAGTTCATGGAACCCTGCTTCAGATGATTTAATTTAAAAATTCAGCATATGAGTAACCAATCTGAACTGACTGAAATGGGCTCAGCAAAGTATTTGATGAGCATGGAGCTGCCTCAAGGAAGGTTGGGACAGCAACAGGAGGTTCCCTGAAATGGGTTGAGGAAGTTGGGACTGTTCAGCCTGGAGAAGAGAAGGCTGCATGGAGACCTCATAGCAGCCTTCCAGCATCTGAAGGCAGCCTACAACGATGCTGGGGAGGGACTCTTCATTAGGGACTTTAGTGATAGGACAAGGGGTAATGGGTTAAAACTTGAAAAGGGGAAGTTTAGATAGAATATAAGGAGGACGTTCTTTACTGTAAGGGTGGTGAGGCAGTGGAGTGGGTTGCCCACGGACGCTGTGAATGCTCCATCCCTGGTAGTATTGAAGGCCAGGTTGGATGGGGTGTTGGGTGACATGGTTTAGTGTGAGACGTCCCTCCCCATGGCAGGGGTGTTGGAACCAGATGATCTTAAGGTCTTTTCCAACCCTAACTGTTCCGTGATTCTATGACAGAAGAGCATGAGAGAAAGGAAAGACAGGTGTAACCTGCCTTCTGTCACACAGAGTTGTGAAACAGTGCCCAAAGGCATTTGTTTGAGTTTCTTAAGAATCCCTGGAGAGATCCAGGCAGTCTTAGCCATCAAAGCTGAGCTGCTCTCCAGAAGTTTCTATAGGGAGACTGTACAATTAATGTGGGCTAGAAAAAACTTTCAGAAGCTTTAATTTAAATTATGTAAAGCCTAACCATAATCCTTAGCACTTCAGGTAACTGTTCTTCATTATCCCTGTATCCCAAACACTTCAAATCTTTTCTTTCCCCGCCATGAGTGAGTGACTCAACCTGCCTTCATGTAGCTCCATGATGCAAACCCCATCTCCAAGCTACATGCTTTCTCATAGTGGGGTTTCAAAGTATGGCAGATACTTGGCTGTCCTGCTGGGTTTCAATGAATGAAATGTAAGCGAAATGCCTGATAAGGCCAAAGGGAATCACATAAAGTAAGCATAGGGATTCCTATTCCAGAGCAGCTGTCCCAGACTCTCTGCCAGCTCACCCCAAAATCACTGATCTGTTTATGATTGGGCCACATTTTTCATACTTGTGTTCTTTGCACCAATGACAGTTACATAGACATTTATCTGCACCCTTGGCTATTGGTATAGCTAACATATTGGCTATGATCCACTAAAGTACCAAGGGCTTGAGAGTACTTTGCTGGGAATAGATGGGCAGAAGCTAGCAGCCAGAATGGATCCTGCATTGGCACTGCCTGCTGACTGCTGTGCCTTTCAGAGAAGGGAAGTAGGCCACAGGGCTGCACAGCCCCTCTCCCACCTCTATAAGTGTGGTACCCATCTATATTGGCATGCGTATGCTGAGGGAAAAGCCAGGCAGATATGCCAGATCTGGTTTTCCTCTCTTCATTCCTCCTCAGACACATATAACACATGTATGCAACAGCTATCTGTCTAGGGTTCTTTAATAGACCATATATTACTGCAACAAACTGACTGTTTCCGTGTCCTATCTTATCCTTGTTGCCCGCAGTTTTTGCTGCTTGCTCTGAGGATTGTGTTTTTCTGAGTGTTTTGCGATTGACTCCCAAATCTCTGCAAAGTTGCAGACTCCGTTTGCCAAAGCTCTCTGTTTTAGTACATTATTTGTACTGCAGCAATGCCCAGAGGCCCCTTTGTGTGGAGCAGCATCTGTGGCTGGTACACACACAGCTGTTTGTCCTAAGGTCCGAGACATGCTCTCACAGTCCTGTCCCCGCCTCTCCAGTGCATGATGTTCTCAGCCATCATTAAAGTTTAATATGTTCCATTTGCCACCGTCGTGAGAAAGCTATCTTGTTTGGGGAAAAATGTATTATTAAGCCCAAAGCAAAGATGCAGGCACTTTTTGGTGATGGTGTTGATTATTTACAAAATGTCATTCCCAAGCTGCCTCCTTTGCCAAGCATGGGACATATGTTAGTAATTGACAATGTGCAGTGTGGATCTCTTCTATCAATAGCTGTTTCAAAACACAATTAGTAATAAAATATGGGGTCCAATAATCTCCCCAGAAGACCTGTCACACCTCTTTTAAAACTGTTCTCACTAGCAGGCGAGACTTCTTCTCTCTCCTCTGCCAGACTGATTTTCTTCCTGTAAAACCTCAGCCCTGTTCCCCATTTTTGCTTATGTTGTGACTTAAGGCATTTCTGTTCCTTCAGGAGACAGCTAGTTGAAATACATGTCTTCTGTTTCTTCATGTGCTTTCCACCATTTGTGCTAGCCTTAGCTGAACAACTTCAGGAATAACACACAATCATTTTCAAGGACCTGAAGCAGGAAACAGTACTACGAAACTTCGTTGCTCCTATAGATTCTGTCTAGGGATGCTGGGAAGGGATTCTTCATTAGGGACTGTAGTGACAGGACAAGGGGTAACGGGTTAAAACTTGAACAGGGGAAGCTTAGATTGGATATAAGGAAGAAATTCTTTCCTATTAGGGTGGTGAGGCACTGGAATGGGTTGCCCAGGGAGGTTGTGAATGCTCCATCCCTGGAGGTGTGCAAGGCCAGGTTGGACAGAGCCCTGGGTGACATGGTTTAGTGTGAGGTGTCCGTGCCCCTGGCAGGGGGTTGGAACTAGATGATCTTAAGGTCCTTTCCAACCCTAACTATTCTATGATTCTATCATGGACATAAAGTATCATACGCACTGTAAAAGAGTCAGAGGCCCGAATTTGCTGTCGTGTCACACTGCTTTAATGTGAAGGCATCAATACAGATGGCATAATTTCTGAACACATTGTTGGGGTTGGAATAAATCTTAACATATCAGCCCCAGGAAATTTACTGCAGAAGACTTTGAATGTGGAAATATTTATGCAGGCGTGAAAAGCTGCAGAGTCTATTGCTGCCACAGACCTGTTTGCCCAAGGAAGTTACTAGGCTGTTGTGATGGAGGTAGAAATGGACTTTTAAGAGACTGGATAATGAATGGTAAGGAAAACACAATGTCCATAAAGAGAAAGGTGCTACCTGTATGAGGCATACTTGGAAATTGCATTGTCAGGGTGGTCTGACATTTGAAACAGCAAGATCACTTGTTTGAGCTGCTGGTCACAGTTTTTTTTCATGCAGGATACTATGGGCTTGTGGTTGGGGTATAATGATGTGTAAGTGCATGCTGGAAGTCCAGCCTTCTGGCAACCTGTCCTAGTCCATCAGCTAGCAAGAAGAAGAAGAGAAGGAGGTGCAGATGACTAATACAAAGTTATTACCTGCCCTTTATAACTGATGGTGTCTTTCCTTCTTGTCTTACTGGACTTCTCATTGCTCTGGGACACTTGTGTAATAGAAGAACTGATTTACATCTTCACGTGTTCTTTCCAATGCAACATTAGCTGCTGTGATCCACCCCCGGTAACTCTTGGCTAACTATTGCAATATGTTCTGTGTGGGGTGCAGCCTAAAACAGAATTTTATGCAAAATACTGCATCCTACTTCCCAAGCAACAACCATGGACAAATTTCTCCATGCTTTACATGGACTAGCAGCCCAAAGAGCAGTAAGGTCAGCAGAAATCTTTTCACTGACTTCAAAAAGCTTTGGCTCAAACCACCCAAGACAATATTAGGCAGTGATTTTCCCCCAAAAGTGAACATGGCTTTGGAAGCATCTCTGAGAGCCTCTGACCTCTCTCTTTTATCCAGTGTGGTCAGGAATGATCCTAAACCAAAGATGTCCTGGCTCAGGAGAGGTGGTGCTTCTTGACTGGGAATGGAGCCAAACCTTTGGTTTTTCCCTTTGTCTGAAGTTTCTCAGCCTTCAGGACGTGAAGCTTTCCCTGGCCCTTGGCTAGGAGAATGCAGGTCAGTCTTTCCATGTGGAGCCAGTATTTGTTGAACTGCTTTTCCAGTCTGAATCGGTTGTTTTCCTGCTCAAGGAAGAAAGGTAAATTAGGTCACATTTTGGAAGGAGGTGAAATTGAATTATTGTTCTTACCTACTTCATATCTGTGTAAGCCTCGTGTATGGGTCCTTGTGCATCAAGCACTAAAAAAATAAATAGAAAGGTTGAGTCCTGCTTCTCTAAATCCACAATTTTAATCATAATGGATTTAAATTCAACTCTTTGACTCATTACGTACTTTGTATAAGGATGGTACAGCCTGACAGCATCACTGTCTGGTAAGAAGTCTGAGGAAGTGTTCTAGCAGGACTCAGGCATCATGACTACTATTGTAAAAAAACCCCAACACAAAACCCAAGCAGCCAACCAATCAACCTCCAGAAGTAAAAGTATCCCATGCAAACCAACAAACTACCTTGAATCTCCAAGGCTGAGCCATTACTTCTCAGCTCAGGGTTAAAACTTCCTATTGTACACTTTTAAGACACAAAAAAATGCAGTGGTAAGTTAGAGAAGTTAGATGAAGTTAAGTAACTTTATTTGTATTGTCAGATCTCCCAACTATAATCTATTAAATTACATCTTGGTAGCACAGAACTAATCACAGTGATTGCAACTTGTCAACACCTGTGCTCTCCTCTCTCCAGCACTATCCAGGAGTAGAGGGAGAAGGATGGAGATGTAGACTTAGGCCATGCAGAGCAGGGGGATCAGGCATGACAAAGTTAATTGCAACCGCCTAGTAACTGATTTCCTCTATATGCTCTTCAGTGGGAGCCAGAAACAATATTACATTATTGCTGACAGTAATGCCTGTGTTCGGATATATACTTTGCTGACAGGAGCTGAAATCTTAGGTATTTGCCTTTGGGAGCTTGGTCCCATACCTCCTGGTTTGTTTATTATTTGCAGCTTTCCTGCCTTGGTCTCTCGGCCAGCTGGCTTGTGTGGAAAGGGGATTCCTGGAAGAGCAACATGAGGCTGGCTCAGGTCCCTGGGGGTCGTTACCATGTCCCTGATCATGCATTTGACACTCACACTCTGAGTGATTTAGGACCAGACACTTGCTGTCTTTGCCTGTATTTTCCTTTCTGTGGAGCATTGATGAGGGTGCTTACTTCACAAACTGCATGAAGCCATGCAGTTGCCAAGCTCTCTATGAGGCAACACATGACATCAATTAGCGGTGTTGTATAGACCCAACACTGAGAAAGGAAAACGCTGGTTCGTTACTGTGGCACTGAGAATATCGTGTTGATCCATTCATCTTCAATGGCTAGCCTTGTATGGGATGAGTGAGAATCAGTTTTGCCCTTTCCTTTTCAGTGTTCAGAAATAACCTGTGAATATGATGATAGCATTTATCATCTGAGCTATTGAATGATTAAAATATTGTGTGTCTTTACTGGTTGTCTTTGCTCTGGCTCCAGTATCCAACATTTTACTTTGTAATAAAAAGGCTAAAAATAAACTAATAATTCTCTTAGTTTTAATTAGTGCTCACACTCTTTCCCCATTACTTCTTAGTAATGTGAATTATACCCAGAGGATCAATTTCTGTTTCAGTTTGAAGTCAATTACAAATTTCCCATGAAATTTAACTGAAACAGAAGATGCTTCAACGCCTCACCAAAGGTTTTTAAAGATGAAGACACTGAGTTCCTTAGAGGAGATGTTTTGCACTCTTCAGACTACAAGTTGATTCACTAAATACTCACTTCATGCACACAAGAAAGGGAAAAAAAAGACCCTTGACTCTTTCATGTTACTTGAACAGCAAAAAGTGCCTCATTAGTGATATATAGTGATTAAACTATGTTTTCCTGAATTACTATGTATTTTTCAACAGAGGAAAAACATACTGGGTAATTTTTGCAGGTGGTTATTACTATCCTAGTTCCACCAGTACGATTGTAGCAAAGAAAACAAAACTGCAGCATGGGACGGTTTCTTTGCTTAGCGTTTTGGAGATGTCAGATACCTATTTTTTTTTTGCATAGATTACTGTGTGGCCTTGGAATCAAGTCTATAGGTGCATTAGATTCTATACGGGTTGCTAGAAATTAATCTTGAAAACAGGCTGTCATTCATACCCTTTGCAGGGTGGGTGAAGGTATGAAATCTCATTATAAAAGGAACAAATCTCATTACAGGAGAGGATCACATTACTGGACTTCATGTGCTTCAAGAATCTCTGGCCTTGTGTTTGCTTCATGATTGCCTCCAAGATGTGAAAATGTAAACAGGTTCAAGTGCTTGAGGGCCCAGATTTCAAAAGATCAGCATGGTGGAGTGTACAGCCAGCAATGTAGGTAGAAAAGGGGACCTGTTAGAAAGCCCAGGGTTGTATCTTTCTTAACTCGTGCAGTAATCACTGTAATTTCCTTTCTCAGTCGTTTCCTCATGACTCATTGATTCTCCTGCACCCAGGCTCAGAGATTTCACAGCTCCTGGCAGCCCACCAGTCTCTGAGGGATGAAAAAGGACCATATGCATGTGATGAAAAGGGTGAAAGCTTTATGCAATCAATCAGCTCTATTTTCCTGTCCTCATACAGGCACTTGCTTATCACTGTAGCTTTCCTGAAAGATCAGAAATGAAGTCTTCCTGCTTTTGGAGCAGTAAAAAGCAGGTTTTATCGCAGAAATGTGACACTGTAGATGTTAGTGCAAGTCCCACTGTTTTGGTTCTTTGACATAAAAGAATGGTGCAGCTGCTTTGCCATATTTAATACTGCATTGTTACCAATATTGTGCAAAGTACAATTCAGTACAAAGGGAACTTAACAAGTAACAATGACATCACACCAATAGCAATAATCCAAAGTAAATTACCTCTTTTCCCTTCCTTTATTCACCTTTGCATTTCTGTTCCAGGTGAACTATGAAATGCTCCAGGCCATGCATTTCTTCGAGGTGACTGCAATTCTTCAGTAGCAACCATCTCTGCCCTTTAGCTGTTAACCACATGGTGCTCCAAACAAGACAGCAAACCACTAGGAATGTCAGCTGCATCCCACCCTACTGGGAATTTCACATTTTTCTGAAGCCAAAAATATTTTCTTTGGCTGATATTCTATAATAGCAAGTAATAATAATAAAGCTATGCTTTTAAAATGTGTTTTTCTAACCTTGGAGTCTGAACACTGTATATCACATACTTTTAATTGAGTCTGTTATTGTTTGAAAAGGTTTGCATTACCCTTAAGACTTAGAAAAAGTCATAATCCAAATGAAAATAGATTCTCAGCCAATGCTATCCAGAACTCCTTAGCTTTATTGGGGTGAATAACCAGTCTTGTTTTCCTCTGCCCACCTATTTGACCATTACACTATGGGCAAATAGGATGTTAGCACCATTTAAGAAATAATTACCTGGCTATCAAGAATTCAAGTGATTCAAGCTGAACTGCTTTACTTTGTAATGCAGTGAATGAAGGTACCATGGCTTTGTAAGTCTAGCATGTTTTTCAGGCAGATACCTCAAGGCTCATATTCAGTGGCTTTGAACATGTTGCATCAGTCTTTTTGCTTTTTTCTTTTTAGTTTTCCCTGACCTACTGTTCTTTTTTTCTTTTCATTTTTTTCCTCCTCATTTTTTTCTTTTTTGTTCTTTCTGCTGTCTTCCTTTTTCCTACTCCCTTCTCCCCCACCCCCCAGTAATTTATGTTTTTGTGTTTTTCAAGATTGTTTATCTGGAAGCAAAACAAACACCATCTTGCTGTCTTTGAAAAGAGATTTAGGTAAAGGTAATAATAATACATTTGTGGTGACCAGCAAGGGGCCATTTGTTCACTGCTGAAAACAATATTCACAAAGTAAGCATATCAGTGAAGTGCACTGAAAAAGGACAAAGCGAAGCCTCCCAGAGTGCTTCTCTAAAGGCTATTATTTAAAGGTTTTGGGTTGCTTCAACCCAAGCTTTGAACAGAGCTTCTGAGGGTGTCTGGGTTAAAGCTGAACACTTCCACTTGAGGGACAACCTGCTCTCCTGCTTCTTCAGCTCCTGCTCTGCAGGCAGGCAGATAGAGACCAACTTTATACCACATGTGCAAGGACTCCAGCATACTGAGAGAGCCCTGGAATTGCACAGGTCCACTAGGCTTTCACCATATTCATGTCTGCCATTAAATCAAATGGAAATGCTGTCTGAATGGCCTCCCCACAAGCTCTGCATGTTGATTATTTACAACACATGCTTGCTTCCAGTGTTAGGTGATCAGACGTTCTGGTACAATTGCCCTCTCTGCATGAACATGTGTAGACAGGGATCTTTATCTTTTATCTCATTTCTTCTGCTTGGCAAGTGAGGGTTGCCTTTGACAGAAGAACTGGGAAACTCAGCCCTTTCTTCAGCCTCCTAATGCTGTGGGTAAGGCACCCAAGAGATCTGGGAGAAGCGTGAAGAAGGCAGCATCGGCCATGCCAGCTCTGTGTCTCAGGAAGGTCCGCACTCAGGGTGCCTTCCTGTCAGTGCCTGCACTGCAGTTCCTCAACCTGCAATGACTCTGCCACAATGAGGTGGGACTTGCTACCTCTTCTATGTACTAGCTTCAGTGGAAATAGATGAGGTAAGAAGACCTGACTGAGTCTGCCCAAGTTATTTCAGAGGATGCAGTCTCTGTAACACTGCTCAGGCTCTTCAGCTGCTGCCTGCAGCCTGTCACTGCACTGACAAGCGTTTTGATCCTGAGTTAGAAGCACTGCAACAAATTTGGGATGCCAGGTGTGAGCTTGTCTGTTCTTAGCTTAGAAAGTCCTGATCCCTTCATCAGAAGAAATTTACAGGGCAGCGGGAAAAGATTCAGGGATGGACAACAAAGATGATCAAAGTTACAGAAAGACTGTATGACAGATGACTAAGCTAGGACTTTTTCATTTGGAAAGGAGATGATGGAGGAGGAGGTGATGGATTTGCAAAAACATCTTGAGTGACATGGAGAGAATGAGTAGATTAATTTTTCACTCTTTTTTAGTAAAAGAGGTAGGAGGCTTCAGATGAAGCTAATAAAATAGTAGGGTTCCAAACAAAACATCTCAGGCAGCTGACCTGTGGGTCTCCTTTCTGAAGAATGGTGTGTATGCTGAAGTTTTATATGGGTTCAGGGAAAGACTGGAGTATTTAATGAAAGAGAGGTAGAAACAACAGCATCATCAAGAAGTTCCTGTCCTGAAATGGCTGGGAACTAGGGGAGTGTTACAGGGAGTTTGCATTCGGCATCCACTCTAAGCCACGGTGGGAAGCAGGGTATGGGCTAGAAGGGCCTTCAGTCTGGTATTTTACAGATTATCTTCTGTTCTTCACTGCAGTGAAAAGTCTGCAAAGCTGTAGAAACTAAAGATAGGGCTTGTCTTAACTGTCAGAAACCAAAGGCTCCAATCACTTATCTCCCCAGGAATCAGCAGCACAGAGGGCACATCGCCCACCCTAAGGTAGGTATCCAAGAGGATGGATGAATCACCATCTCCAGATACCTTTTACTTCTGAATTCCCAGAGACTCTGGAAGGCTGCTTAGGACTGGATGAGCACTTTCTGTATAAATTTAGTTAATCTTACTTCAAAGAAACCCATCCGATTAAATCAGGTCTTAGCAGCAGGTTTAAGGCCTTTAACTGCAAGGTTGTAAATGCACGCTGTGTTAAGGCTGATTTGTCAGATACGTGCTACAAAAAGAAGCTCCTGAGCATGGCTGGGAATTTCTCTTTTCAAAGTTCAGTGGATTGCAGTAACAAAACCAGTCAAGCTCTACCTGAGGACTGCGGAATCTGGATTGCTCATATCTCACTATGTATTTAGACAATGCATCTGAAGCTAATTGAAAGGAAGGTGACTGATAGCTGATAGACGCAGATTGCTTTCTTGTATTGTACTGTCCGGAAACACTACATGTCCATTCCCAGCTGTTCTAGCATGGGGTATCACCAGCTGTCTCATCAAACCTCACCAGTGAATAAGGACACAGAAATCTTCCACATTATCCTGCCACAAGAAAACAACCACAACTGACAAGACCCCAGAAAAAGAGAAAATCTGGAAAGCTAAGTTTTTTTAATTCCTCTGATTACATTTTACTTTCCAGAAGGCAAGTGTAAACACAGTCCAAGCTCATTCTAGCTTTGTAATTACCAGCCTTTGTTTTTATAAATGTATCTAAACTGCTAACTTCATTTGCACAGCACTTGAATTACTCAGAAAATTCTTTCTCATCCAGACTTCTAATATGCAGTGTGACAGACCTTGGCACTGGTAAAGCAGCATCCCCTGTCTCCATTCTGTAGATGCTTCTGTAGATGTGTTAAACATTTCAGAATAGCTTTCCAAAGCAAACAAATGTTGCTGAATTTTATATACTTATTAATTAAAGTGAAATCCTTGAAAATTTTTAGTGCAAGTTTGTGTTTTGGTTCTGTCTTTTACAAGAGATTGTGACATTCAAGGTGTAAAGTAAAATTTGTCACAGAATTTAGATTTCATAGAGACAAGACTTTGTAAAATGCAAGGTTAGCAAAAATAGCCCTATTCTGTTTTCCTTTTCTAAATTTGATTGGATATATTGTTTAAATGTATCTTAAAAACAAAAGGCTACTATATTTGATTCTAAATACAAAACTGGCTGGACCTGTGTTACTATAAAATGCAGAAGTGAGGAATCTGCTTGCACCAGCTTACCCGAGACACAGCTGCAAATCTTAAAATTATACTTTAATTATCTTTGAATTTTAGAAATGTCAGATGTTATTTGATAATTAGGTATGGAAAATAATAATAAAATCTCTGTATGCTAGTGCTTCTGGGTCTCTCAGTGTCATAAACTGGAGTAATGCCACTGAACATATTTAATGCCATTGATATAGATTTTGTGGAATGGTGGAGTCAGAACTAAGACTTTTTTATTTGCTCTCTTTAACCTGGACAGATTTTTACCTGCCACGGTCTATGTTGTTCATGCAAAGATCAGACATCAGTGCTTTTTATCTAAAGAATAAGAAGTAAAAGTATCCTCAGGTAAAAGGAGCTCTGAACGCATTCAAAGGCCACACAGTGTGGGAGAAACTCATAAGTTCAGCCAGTGTGGGTGGCTGAATACTCTGAATATTTTTATGGAGCTTTTAAAAAGATGAACTGACAGCATCTTAGCTTACCTACTACCCTGAATGCTATTTCATGCTGTCCTTGAGCAAGGCTGCCTGGGGGAGGTAAGGCTTGTTGAATGACTCAGAGCTAGCAGTATTTAGATACCTACCACCCCTTCACTTCAGTTAAAATTAGGCACAGAAATGCCTATGTGGCTTTGGACCTGGTGAGCAGTGAGATACGGCAGGGAATCAAAGTGACCTGCAGGAACAGTGCAGAGGCTGAGCAGCTGCAGAGGGTGCTTTGTAACTAAAGGGAAGGCGGATGTACAAAAGGAATTGCCTCTGGCTGCACTGTGGTCATCCTCCCTCTGTGCAGGAGCCTGTGCTCACCTGAAGTTGATGCCGACTTTCTAGGGGAGATGGGAATTACAGCTGATCAAATAACTTGTGCTTTTCTTAGAAGCATTTCTGGAAGTCTTCTGCAAATTTGTGGCATGGCACTTTTCAGGAATATGAAAGAAGAGATGCTATGAGCATCCAGACAAGGGTTGGACAGTGTACAAAGAGAGTTTCCAAGAAAGAAAGCTAATGTCAACAAATAGAGGTCAGATACACATAATTATTTATCTGCTCTGGCCTTGCTAACAGTAAACCAGCTGCAAACATATGCAGATGACATGCTGAGTCTGCTTCAAAGGCTTTTTACAATTCCTTAACTTGGACCCAGGCAGGGCAATGTGGGCACCAAGACACACACAGAAATCTCCTTTGGACAGCCACTTCTTAGCCTGGTACTGCACCTCGACCACCTCCTTTCAGAAAAGTAGAGCTGTTAATAATTAGCTGGTTTCATTGCTGATATAATTAAGAAGCTAGGCTACATGTCTTGTATGATTATATTTCATTTTCAAGCCTAAAACAAGGAAGAGAAGCTGCGGGGAGGAGAAGGTGGACATAGGTTTTAGCTGGGATAATCTGTGAGGCTGGGCAATTTAGCTAGAGGACCATCAAATATCCGGAGGAAGGATAGGGAAGCTGCTTATGTTCAGCAGCTGTTTCAGACAATGTACTGGAAGTGTGCGTGAGGAGCAGGCTGTCTTGCAGCTCTCGCATGGTCACCATCCAAGAGCTTCACTGGAGGCTGAGGAACAGGCGAAGGCACATAGAGCAGGTAAAGGCTGGCCTGCAAAAGCAGGATCTGAGCAACATGGGAATGAGAGACATGCCCACTGCGAGGGCTATGTCCCTTTTAAGCCTGCTCAGAAATCGCAGTCTTATTTCCAAACTTTCTGAAGGTTTGTCAAGGGCCTTTAGAGGCAGTACCATGCACCCAGTCTCATATATGCTGTGTATGACCTATTGTCGTGGTTTAAACCCAGTCAGGTAACTCGTTCGCTCACTTCCCCCCCTTTTCTTGCCCTCCCCCTGCTCTCGGAGGGACGGAGAGGAGAATCGAAAAGAATGCAACTCCCACGGGTTGAGATAAGAACAGTTTAGTAACTAAGGTATAACACAAATCACTACTGCTACCACCAGTGATAATAATGATAAAGGAAATAACAAGGGAAGAGAATACATCATCTCACCACCAGCCAACCGATAACTCGCCCCCCCAGCTCGACCAAGCTCTGACCGATACCTCCTCCAACCCTGCAGTCTCCCAGCCCTTCCGGCTAACTCCCAGTTACATCCTGGGCATGACGTGCTGTGGTATGGAATACCTCTTTGGTCAGTTTGGGTCAGGTGTCCTGTCTCTGCTTCCTCCTGGCTTCCCCTCCTCCCTGGCAGAGCATGAGGCTCACAAAGTCCTTGGCCAAACCAAAACAGTACTATCAGCTCTGTTCCCAAGCTGAAAGTCAAAACACCGCACTGCACCAGCCACCAAAAAGGGGAATAATGACTGCTACTGCCGAACCCAGGACACCTATGAATCAGCACTGACATGTTTTAGGCTTGTTGGATTTTCTTTTTCCAGGCAGATGAAAGATCCCTCACAAACATCTTTCAGCTGTAGTCCCAGTATATTTTCCACACTGGATACAGCTACAGATTTCTTATCTTACCAGAAACAGAGGTGCCACAAGGGTTGTGTACAAAGACAGGTAGGAAATAGGGCTGATACTTCTGGATTGCAAATCCCAAACAAATGTAATCACAAATATCTGTTGAATTTAGAGCCATCTAAAAATGACAACTGAACTCAGCTTAAGTAAAAACATAAATAAAAACCAAGTAAGTCTTTATAAGAAAATATTGCTGTGCATGTATAAAACACTTCCTGGGATTGTGATTTTTCCAAAGTGCTGTTGAGTTGAAAGTTGTTTTTCATTCAACAGTTACAGCTGTGGCTCCAGCTGTCCCACCTAAATGTTAGGCTACTTGTTTCAGGAAGCCTCTCACTTTAGGACTGACCTTTCCAAGGGATTCACAGTAACATCCCACTCTTTCGTGCTTCATTATGTATATGACGATGAGCTGAGGGTGGTGGCCAGATCATAAATTGCTAGCAGGTGGTGAATTGATAGATAAGCTGCTCATTAGTTGAAAGACTGGTAGGTAAAGGAAGGAAGACAGGACTGTGGAGGATATAGGCTTGGAGTGTAAAGTCCTGTTAGGGCAAGATGATGAAAGCTCTTGTGGAATATGCTGGCTGTAAGATTTTCTTCCTTAGCTCTTTATACACGTGAACTTTTGTGCTTAAGAGTGCATAAACAGGTTGCTGACCTTGTATATATCCCTGGGGGGACTGCACTATTCTAATCTTAAAATGCATAGCAATGCTGTTTGCTATTGACGATAAAACTCCAAAGCTCTTTCTTGGGAAAGCAAGGGGTGGGTGTTCTTTGGTTAATGCTGACTCTCAGTGCGGCTTGAGATGCAGTTTGAGATGTAAGGCTATGCAGTTGTACAGCAGTGCCGCCTTCCACCTAAATAAGGTTCTCCTCCTTGTTGAAGAAGCTGTTAGTTTTAGTAAGACTGCAGGGTGCCCTGGGATTGATCCTACTTTCCCAAACATGATCAAAACATCATACATGGTTGTTACCTTTGACTTGTACTAAAATCCCTGTGGAGAAATGTTGCAGTTTGTGGCAGTATCTTTTAGGCTATGAATTCTCAAGACAGTAAATGCTTTCCAATATGTGCATGGTCGGTGGAAGCTACTCCTCTGCCCTTGGTTAGCCAGAGCTCACATTTAATGCTTATCAAGATACAGTTTTTGAAAACTGGCCCCTGTGAGAAATACTTTTAATGAGCTGGATTTTCCTGGAAAGAGGTCAGTGCAAACGAGTTAATTTAATTACTTCAACTTAAAGAAGCAGTCTTCCTGTATCGTCACTGAGGATTTTTCTCTTGTTTAAAACCATTTCTGGCAGAAATAGGAGGACTTGAAAATACTTCCGATCAGGCAGGGTTGGCAATCAATGTGAAATTATATGTGTGTTGGCTGGTACAGGAGTGAGATTGGTCTCTCGTCATAGTTTTTGGCAACATAAGATTTACACTCAAAAGAGACAACACTGGAGCCAGGCACAGACTTATGGATCCCCTGTGGCTGTCTCCACACCTATGAAATGAAAATAAATGATATTGGTGATGACGCACCAACTTTAGGCACTGTTCCAGCCGCTGTCCCCAGAGGATCCAAGGGAGATAAGAGTTAAGTATGTGCTCCAGGAAACAGAAGAGCAAACACACAAAGTATGTTAAACCCAGGCTGCCAATCTGCGAAGATGCAAGCCTACCAGGAACTACAGCAGATATGCCAGGGCTTTCACTGTTGTTCTGCAGTAGGAGGTTAATACGGACTTCAGCATATTGTCTGCAATACAAGGCTGGGAGCGGATGACTGGCTGCCTCTTTCTGCGAGGTTCCCTGCTGCAGTGAGTGTAGCCTAGAGGATTTTGTGCCATCTGCAATGGACAATTGTAAAATAGTCTAAGACACAGAAAACTATTCATGTAGCTATTGAAGCATTATTATATGACAGCAAGCACTCTTTTTTTTTTTTCCTTGTAGAGTTGTGAAGTCTGTGTGTCCATGGCTCACTAGAGGAGGCAATGCTCGCTCCTAAGCAAGGGATTTTGAAGGCCTATCACTGTAAACTTTTGGCACTATTCACACTGTAGCTATGCGGTAAGTTACTTTAATGCTGCAGGCAGCTGTATTCCAAATTCTCTGGGCCTAGAGACATTGCAATCATTTGGTATTAATTAATGTAAATTAAAAAATACTTCTGAATATCTGTGGCTAGCTAACACCATTGGTTGGGTGAGGGAGAAGTGGGACTGAGAACTTGCAACAGCAAACTTTCTGACAGTATCCTTGTGTCATTCAGTAAAGGATCACTGTAAGACAGGGTAGCTACTGTTTATTTTCACTACTAGTGACTACTTGCTAGTGATGTACAATATCATCTTAAGTCCCTTCAGAGACCTCTAAGTGAGCTGCAGCTTGGAGGAAAGCTTTTTTTTGGGGGGGTGTTTTTTTGTTTTGTTTTCATTATAACATTAAAACAATGGAAGGAACTAGAAGAGAAGAAGCCAAAAAAATAGACAAGTTTTCTGGATCATCCAAGATCATCTTCAGCTCAAAATTAGAAACAGATGAAGGATGGGGTGAGAACTATTGCTTTGAGGAGGAAAGGACAAAAAAGATTTTCCAACTTATTCTGAAGTTTGCCAGTCACTTTCTCAATAGGGGATCTTTCCTTAAAAATCTGGATTACATTGTGGGGCCACCCTCTGAACCAAAATACTTGTAGCGGTACAGCCTGTGTTATGAAGGTGGAAATAACAGTATATAGGAGTGATAGGAATAAATCCTTAATAGCAAAGCAGGTGGGGTCTTGTTCCAGGTTGTATTAAAACCCCCTCTGAGGAACGTCTCCATGTATCTCTATCTCTTGGTGAAAATACCATTGTAAGAATTTCCTGCTTTCTTCCCATCCAGCACCCTATTCAGCCCTACCTTGGCTGGGATGCACAGCTCTTTAGGAGTCAGTGGGAAACTATTCCAGTGAATCAAAAATGCCTACTAAAAAACCCAATAAGCCAGCCCTGTGCCTGAACTAATTGGACCTATCTACGTTGGCAAGGTAATGCTTCTTCCAGTGGAGCTTGCACGTACCTCCCCGGGCTGGACCTATCATGGGGTCCCATCATGTGCTGCAGATGAGCCTGGTTTGTCTCATGTTCTGGCTCCATCTTTGAGTAGCGAAATCCTGACTGGCTTTGTAAGATCTGGCTTGTAAGTATTAAAGACACACTGAATTATCCTGTGTTCATGTGCTTAAGTGTTCTCCTGATAGGATGACTACTTAGAGCATCATATACTTAAAACGTAGGTAAGTAGGAGGGACATATGAGGATGGATTACCTGTAAATACACACATAATCCTAGGATTGGCAGCCTTGTGGATTCATATCTCCATAAGCCAAGCCTATTGCTGTGAGTCATAACTAGCCCATGAAAATAAACAATCACAGCAGCAGGCAGTGATCTGGTAGTCTGTATAGATTTCTTCTTCTCTCCCCCCCCCCCCCCCCCCCCCGGTTTCCTCTAAGTAAAATATACATCCATAGTCATATTTTTGCTGTTTTTATGAACTTTTCAACTACATGTTTCAGTTGTCTTAATTTTTTCGTTGTTGTTCATAACTTGCATTTTGAGTAGATCTCACCATTTTTTACGGTGAGATCTACAAAAACTTGATACCATTAAAAATACAATGTCTGCAGAGAAAAGCCTCGATATGAAGTTTGCTCAGGGTATTTCAAAGAAAACATAGTTATTGCAATAGCTGTTGAACTGAAATACTTCACATGTGGGAAAGCTTAGTTGAAGAAAGGACTGTTCATACATATAAAGATAGGATATCTATAAAAATAGGCATATAACTTGACCATTTAAACTCTTCAGCATGAATTTAGTGAGACTCATTTCATTTCCCCAGTATTTCATCTGCAGATTTACAGGCACAGACTCTAGGAGAGAGATACAGTTTGTGTGTTCTATCCTGCTTCATCTAGCCTTTTAAAAAGGCTCACGTCAATGAGGTTATCTTTTGGGAGGGCACATCTTCATATGGTGGGAATGGTTTGTTTCCTTTTAAAGTATTTTTCTATTATGGTCCTGTGCTTTACAGAAGTGCCTTAAAAGTATACTGTTGGCAGTTACATTGCTGGCTTTCTCAGTATATTGTTAGCTTATCAAGGCTGGAACTTGCTAGACAAATTCTGTTGTAATGTATGCTTATATCATGCCTCTGAGGCTTTTAAATTCACTGTAACTTAATGCTAACTATCAATAGTATAGTAGCTCCAGTACTGGGAATTCAGATGCTGGAAGATTTGGTTTTTTACTGGGTTCATTAGAAAGTTATGAGGAGTTATATGCCAGAACATATATTTTTTTTCCTCAAGTTTATGTTTTATTTTAAGAAGTCTATATTGACTTCATGCTGAGGTCTGTGTTCACACAAATCAGTATGTGAAGAGCTTCGTCCTGTGTGGCAGCCCCCAGCAGCTTTCCTGCTCCAAGATAAGATTTGTGGTTGTATGGGTGCATTATCCTGTTCAAAAGCTGCCGTGACCTGCATGTAGATGAGCAACCATTGCTCTCCAATGCCACTTTGGCTTGGGATGCTGAAATGGGGCTGAGCAGAGATTTTGGCCCAGGAGCAGGTGGTTAGGCTCAGCTCTGTGGCATTATAGAGGTAAGGGAGTGCAAAGGTGGGGCTGGCTGCTACTGCTGGTAAAGTATCCTGCTGTGGCATCACTTAAGTGCAGGATTTCCAAGCCTATGTGTCCAGCACGGCGGCATGTTAATAGATCCTAAGATGTAATTAAACTTACTGAACGGATCAACATGTTTCTACATTACAGCCATGCTAAAATCCTGTAAGCCACAGCCCTACTTAGCACAGTTTGAGTGTTTCATACCTTTCTGGTTTTACTTCAGGCTGAGTTTTCTCACCTGCTTCCAGCTGGGTCACATAAGTGTAAACAGATCAGTCTGTCTCTAAGTATATGATTCCAGAAAACTGGGAGAGCCAATTCAGTCCAAAACACCATCTGCAGAAATGAAGATTTTAACACTCACAATAGGCTGACCAATCCTATACTGCTTCTGTTTCCTCTCTCCTGTTTTTCATGGGTAAGCAGATCACTTCCTGAAACAAAGTCTAACTTGTTGAATAGATTTTGATGTTCACATAATGCCCCTGAGCAGATCCCAGTTTTAAAACAAAAAAATTGTCTATTCCAAAGTAATGCAGGTATTCACAAGGTTGTTTCACCAAAAGTCAATGTGATTGAAGACTTGCATTTTAAGAAATGGTATTTGTAAAATAATTTAGGTCCTTGAATACCTCATCCTCAGACTTTCTTGTTAATTTTGTCCCAGAAGTTTCCTAATAAACTGAGGACCACAAGTACTCATTGAATTCACTTTTCAAGAGTTATACCTATGTGTCAGACACCTAGGCAGATTGCTGCCAGAGATACACAGCCAAAGCAAAACTGGCTATAACTGCCATAAAACCCAGCTCTGCTGTGGCTCACAGGACTGCTGGTTATGTTCGGATTTCCTGTAGTTTGGTCAGGTACCTGGCATCAGTGATTCAGGTGCTCAGCACTTGGAATAGGGAGAAAGAGCAAGTTTGGGGTCAGGAAGCTTCTGGAGGACCTGATGCTTGATGATGGAGCAATTACTAACTTCTGTGCTTTTCAGGTTTGTCTTTCAGGCAGCTGTAGGGTTCAAGGAACTTGTGAAGAGAAGCAGCAGACTGGTTCTGCCTCTTACTGGGAACGGGATGGGAGGAATAAAATATCTATGGTCACTATACATAGAGGTGTGCAGCCATAATCTTACTGTGGTGAAACTCACTGAAACAATTAAATTTATTGAAGGCAGATATACACCTGCTGAATGCTGAGCCCCTGCCTTCAGGCAATAGGATCACACTCTTCTGGATGGCTGTTACTTTCTACTTACTCTTAAATAGTTCTTAATTCCTCTTCTGGGTAATGTATGACTAAGATGAGTGGGATGTCCAATTACTGCTTGGAGCACAGTTAAAATCATCTTCCCACTGCCTCTTCCTCTGCTTCATCTAAAATGTCCACTCCCTACATTTCAGGGCTGCTGCTATGCAGGCATACTGTATGCATCAGATCTCTTCTGAATGCCAACACGTCCATCCCCTTTGCTCAGCCATTAGTGACAGGATACCATTTGTTTCTCTCACAGTGCTGCTGTTCCTTTCTTCAGTACTGCCTTTTATAAAACTAACAAACTTCCTGACTTTTCCCAAAGAAATCTGCAGCCTGCTGTGTTTTTCTGTAGTTAGCTCGAAGCACTCAGTGGGGTCTGAGTCCCATGTTCTGTGTTTGTTTTTTTCCTGATCACTCAGTACAGTGAGATTTGTGTACAAATTGGGATATTAAAAAGATGCTGCATAACTTCTTAACTGTAGAATGATTAACTTTCTTAGTGTCCTCAGTAATACCATTCAAACCAAGTAAACTTGGATGTTGCTTTTGGGTAAAAACAAGTCTAGGTTGTTCTCTGGTTAACATAGCTGCTTGTATCTGAGCCAAAATGCGATGGGTGTCACTTAAAATGCCTCCATACTTCAGAGGCCAGAAGTTGTGACCCTTCCTGTTACTAATAGGAGTCCAGAGGCAGTTTGAACACGGCTTCAGAAGCTACTTGGAGTTACCCCATCACCTTGCCTAAGTGTGTTGGGATGTGTCATGGTTTAAACCCTAGCCAGACAACTTGTTCACTCACTCCTAGTGAGTGGTGCTGGGCTGAGAGCAATCGAGGCCCCCCCCCCCGGGGCTCTCCCCTTCCCCACTCCCGGAGCAATGGGGAGGAGGATCGAAAGAGTGCAACTCCCACGGGTTGAGACAAGAACAGTCCAGCAACCAATGTACAACACAAATCACCACCGCTACCACCAACGACAACAATGATAAGAGAAAACAACAAGGGAAGAGAATACAATACCACCGGCCAAGAAACGAGTCCCACCTGGAAGCCCGTGTCCTTCCGGGTAACCCCAGTTACCCCCCACCCCGGGCATGACGTGCTGTGGTATGGAATACCTCCCTGGCTAGCCCGGGTCAGGCGCCCCGTCTCTGCTTCCTCCCAGCTTCCCCTCCTCCCTGGCAGAGCATGAGCCTCACAAAGTCCTTGGTCAGGGTAAACATCACTTAGCCACAACCGAAAACGTCGGTATCACCAGCACTGTTCCCAGGCTGGAAGTCAAAACACAGCAACCACGAAAGAGAAAAATGACTGCTACTGCTGAACCCAGGACAGGGTGGAAATGCAATATCATGATATGGTGATACCAAACCAAAAAATGTGCTAGGCTTTGCTTTTTTTTTTCTTTTTTCCTTATTCCTTCCATTTGTCCTTGTCTCAAAGCAGGGTTTTTACTGGTGACACTGTGAGAATTGTACGTGTTGCATTCAGCTACAGGTGAGATGTGAGGGTTTGGGGAACTACTTCATGTCTTTTAGAAGACAGCCTTGGCATGCAAACTTACAGACTGGAGATCTCTGCATCTTAGTGCTGTATCCCACCAGCTCAATCAAGATGCTTGTTTACTAATAGCAGAGGCTTTTTTATGGTGTAAAATGTTCAATTTTAGTTTTATTTAGCCACTGCAGCCAGACTGTGATACCATCATTCACACTGTGCACATCCCTTGGTTTGTGCATCAGAAGTAACTAAAACACCTCTTTCCCAGAGGGATTCCCTTAAAATCTGTTCCTTGTTCTGCAGATAACCCAGCTGCAATCTGTAGATTACTCATGAGGTCATTTTCTGCTTAGTTCATGTGAAGCTGGCAGAATCTGGCACAAGGAACATCTTTATACTGCATATAAAATGGAAAGGCAGTGGATGTGTTTGAAAAGATGAGTGTGAAGGGGCTGGCTTCAGACTGTTTTTTAGCAGCAAAGGGCAAAGTGTGGGTGTGACAGCTGCTGGAGCAGGGGCTGCAGAGCTCTGTGTGGGCAATGCCATCCCATCATGAGTTCCTAGGGGGAGCAGCATGGCATCAGTCAGCTGGGCTGCAGGTGTTTGAGCCTAAACAGATTCCTGGAGATAAATAAATAATTTAGTTACAACATTTGTTTTGAGTCTTCCAGACAAATGCAATTGCAGGTCAAGCTGCTGGCGTTCAGTTTCCCTGCAGAGCTTCACAGTACTTTCTAAAGAAAGTGTGTTCTCAACTTTGTGTATGAAGACTGAGAATGTGACTGAGGACAAAAGGGAAGAAGAGTACACAACTACAGCCTCCTTCAGAAAGCAGTGCTTCTTTTTCCACTGGTTAAGGCCATATAATATGCATCAATGTGACAGAATAACTAAACTGAAGTAGAAACGTATCCTGTGAGAGAACCTCATTTATTATTTTTTCCTGTTAGTGGACATGTGAGGTAGTCCAGATGATTTCAGTGAAAGATGATACTTAGTGATCAACAGAACTGATATCGGGATGTGAGCCATGAACTTCCCATCTTTGCATCTCTCCTCCCTCTGACTTGCAGCTGGCTGGGGGGGTTCTTGCTTTGAAGGCACTGTTTTCAACACACCCACAACCTGTCAGCAGGCCAGATCCTGGCCTGTTGACCCTTTCAAGCCAATGGCACTGCATCTCTGATGTGCCCAGCAGTGCTCTAGGGACACACCACACAGTGCGACCCAGGGGACTGAACCTCCAGAATATCCAGTCTTTCCATAGTGCAGCAGTAAAAAACACCTCACAAAAGTGCCACATTGAATGCTACTAATGTGAATGTTGACTGCTTTTTTTGATCTTTTCGTATGTTCAAGCACATGGCCAGTGTGCTTTATATTTATTTATATAATAGCCCTAAGACTATTCATAACACTGAGGCATGGGGCAGTAATACTCCGCGTTACATCCTTAAGTCTTCTGCAGTTTTCATGCATGGGAGTAGGGGAGTTTTCCCAGCCTTTGCCCTTAACCCCTGAAGGAGCTGGACAAGGAGAGCCCCATCCCTTCTAACAGCCCCTGCAGCTCATCTGAGCTTTGGCAATTCTCCTCCTGAGCAGCACAATCCATTTCTGGGATGGTGAAGAGCAGGGTCAGAGCGCTGTTCCTTGAGACGGGGTGCCTTTCCCAACATGCTGCTACTTGTCTGCATCACACACTGAGCAACATATTTAGCTAGGCCAGATCTGACAACAAACAGAAAACCATGATGTGCTGGTGCATCTCGAATGCTGATCTCCAGCAACAAAACAAGTATCCTTTATAAGCAGGTAGCTCTAACCAGACATGAACACACAATGCTGCTTGTGGTCTGTATCTTGTGTTTAGGCAATATGAGAGATAGTTTAAAGAAAGCCAACCAACCGATCCTGCAATCAGTGGATGCTTTTAGCACCCAATACATGCGTGGTATTTTTGAGCAGGCTGCTTGCTGATGAGTCGCTGTATTACAAGAAACGACCCAAGCTCCGGTGACAGCAGGAGGGGTGGAAGGATGTTTCATGTTTTGCTGTCTTAAGTCTGGACTCTGACTAACCCCAGTGTGGGTCCTTATATCCAGTGTTGAGCTGGCCTCAGTCTCAGCTGGGTACATTGCAGATCTTCTTTCCAGTCCCATGGGATGGGGAAGGGAAGAGTGCAGACTGAGTGCAACTGAGATTAGAATTTGGCCCTTAAATGGCTTTGTTAAACTGTGGGAAAGTGATAGTGTTGCCAACCAGCCAAGCAGAGAATGTACTGAAAGGTCACCACACTAAACACCTCCTCCATTTCAAAGCAGAGGAAGGCCTTTGTGTTAGAAATCCCATTCTCCTAACCAAAATAGAAAATGGCAACCTCCCCTTTTTTGGTTCTTTTCAGGTGTTTACACATCACATGTTATAAAAATATGTAGGAAATTTTGCTCTGCTATCTATAGACTTATTTGCATTAATCCAATATGGGCATATTGAAGTTCAGGACTGACCCCAGCATTTCTGTAGTTCTGGATTTTCCATCTGATGTGGTTTTGAAAAACAGTAGTAAATTGTTGCCTAACTCTTCTGTTTCTAACCACAGCTCATGGATATTCTCCAGGCAGAATGGCAAAAGTTATTCTGAATTTCCTCCTCCTGCTTTTTATTAAAGATTGGTTGATCCTTCTTGGTTTACCTTGCATTTTAGCTATGGTGTTGGGATAAGTCCATTCTATATACATCTAATCAAGTCCTTTCACCAATCTTACCCATGGCATGTTCCAGCATAGATTAACGATGGCCACTTCAGGCACAACCCACATGTGGCAGTTGTGGGTAGAGAACAAGATGTTAAACATCTCCTACAGAGAGAATCAGAGGGCTGGCTGCAGTCTCATTAAGTGTCTTGTACTCTCCCATTCTGAATTTGTCCATTTAAATTCCCCTGAAGAGGGAGTATCAGCTTTCCACAAGAGAAGAAACATTGACTACTTACTGAGCAACAGCTGAAAGCTATCATTTTTAATCTTACCATTTCTTTTGACGTTGGATGCTTACACTGGAAGACACATTTTTCACTACAAACTATTTCTATTTTCTTTGTAGAGCAAATGAAATGATTAAAGCGGGAGCTATTCCCGGTTTACAATCACTTCTTCAAGATGGTAATAATCATTGACCTCAGGTTAGTCTCTCTATAAATTATATTTGAAATTCTGTAAGTTGCAAACAAGCACAGCCTGACTGTCCCTAAGCATATTTCCTAAGAGAGAAAGTTATGTCAGGTTTGAGCAAGACATGGAGCACTACTTACTTTCATTCTTAAATGCTGGTGCACTAAACTGAAATCAAATGCTTGTGTCTCATATGTGAGAAGTATGATGTTTTGCTAGTCATTAACAAGAAAAGCATTCTGGTTAATCTGAGGCTTTTCTAAAGCCTATTTTTGGCAATCGTACTATGAAAGGGAACAGCTGAAATAATAATAAAACTTTATACTTACAGAGAACTTTCATCTGGGAATATCAAAGTAATTTATAAGCTTGGTTAAGCCTATCTTGGTATTTTTCTAGGATGCTGCTTTCCTGTGGCAATTGGTAAGCAAGTAATTTTATCCTGGTTTAGCAAAAGGGTGAACTGGGGCACAGATATGGTAAACAGCCTGTGCAGGGCTACTGCAGCAGATCACAGGGGGTTAGCCAAAATTCATGCACACGGGGGGGGGGGGGGGGGGGGGGGGGGGGGGTGGAATTGCATCGCCCTACTTATGACATGTTTGGGTTACTCTCTGATTTCTGACAGTAGGGAGTTTCTCACTGCCAGAGCCTTTCCCCCATCAGTGCTGAGTATCCCAGTCCTAAGGATCTACATAGAGGCTCTTGCAGCTGCTTGCCTCCCTCTTCATTTAATTTATCCCCCATGGTCAGTCCATAAGTCCCCTTCAGCTATTCAAGCTACTCTCTTCCCTCATATCAGAAAATCAGGCTGTACAGGGGGCACTGTCCCGAGTGAGGAGCCCAGCTGGGACATGCAGCACTCAAATGACAGACTCTCAAAGAGCCATGTTTACTGGGGAGGAAGAGATGCTTCTGCTGAAGTTCTGAAGCGTCGTCTTGTTCTTTATAAAAGCATACCATGGTATCTGGAGCACAGAAATCCTTCAGTTAGAACTGATGAAGGTCTACCTCATGATGCAAAGCTGAGAAGAAATCTCAGTTCTCTGAAGCCTCTTGGCCAGCTGAATATGAGACCACTTCCTATTTCTATGTTTAGGAGCACCCAAAAACCTACAGAGTCTGTCAGCTTCTTAAGAGACACATGCCTTCAAAATATAAGGAGTGGATCTGATCTGTGAGATCTTCAGGTCTCTTTCTTGAAGAAAGTTGACCCCTTGCTCCAAACAGCTCATTTCTGTCTGGAGCTGCAAGTACATCTTTAACATGAAGGTATCTTCAGAGGCTATAAATCAAGCAACTCTTCCTTGTTAAAGGAGGAATTCCTCATCTTTCATGGCAGAGAGGTTGTAAAAGCATAAGGATACTCCCTGTGCTAACCCCAGGGCCTCCGTGAATGGTCTGGGCTGGATCTGAAACAGAATAAACATTGCTCTGGAGAGAGAGATCTTCTGGTTGTGCTCACTTCTGCTGCCCACGTGAAAGTTAACTGTGAAAAATTTAACTGGGAAATCTAAATCTATAGTTTTGTAATCAACCTTTTGGCAGGTGCCAAAGCATAGCCCTATGGACACTTGCAAGAAGATGATGAACTCTACTTGTTTGGTTTTCAGGGTGTCGGACAGGAAGTGTCTAAAGGAATAATCATGAGGTAAAAGGAAGAATTCTGCATTGTAGCTCATTGTCAGTCACACAAAAGGGTTGAAGCAAACATATGTACAGAAGTCTTCAAACCAGATATGTTGAAGGGATTCCAGTCCAGGACATTTTATTAACCTCAACACAACTGATTGCGCTTCAGCTTCACACATGTTTTGATTTGTAACTGCTCAAAAAATCAACAGTGTGTGCATCTCGGGTCCCTGGTTGAAATATTTTGTGAAAGCAAGTGATCAAAAAAGCAGGTCAAATGCCTCATTCTGTCTTGCTCAAACGTGTTCATAATCAGAATAATTCTTGGCTTTTGTTTGACTTTATACTTTTTATCTTTTCTTTTTTTCTTTAATCTCTATAGAGGAACAATCTGTAACATTTTATGAACTCAAGGACATTTTATTTAGTCATCTGTCTAGACATGTACATGCACAAATTAATTTTAGTTACTTCAGGATGTGCGTAAAACTGACAGGCCAAAATATTGAACAAAGTCCTTTTATTGGTTGTTACCTGCGTGAAGGGCATTAATAAGGTTGAAACTGAGATATTAGGGTAAGTTAGTGAAAGGAAAATTCTCACACAAAGATGAAGGCTCACCTTCCATAGCTGAGACATGGTTTTGGACTGATGGTTCACATGTGCTGGGGATGTTTTTATTAAGAATATTGTTATAGTGTGTTTTTTCTCCAGCAGTTGCTCATGAGAGTGAAGGACACGTTATGTCACCTTTGGACTGTTTACAGAATCTTCTTTTACTGAGTGTCCAGCCAATTTACAAACAATTGCGCTGTTAATTACAATTTTATAACCTTCTTGAATGCACAGGTTCTCTACAATGTGTGTGGAAATGTACCTTCAATAAGTACCTTTAATGGCCTTAGGAATAAGCTGATTAAAACCAGCTATTTTAAAATGTGCAATATCACTTTAAATCAGAAAGCTTTCATATGTCTTTGATTCTGTTACCATTAATTGTTTTCCCTTGAAATCTGCTATAATTTATGGGAAAACATTAGTCTGTTGTAGAATGACATGAAACTAGGATTTTGTAATCCTTCTGAGCACTATTAAAGGAAATAACAATTGTGGGAAATTATTTTAGGACAAGAAAATGTCCTTATTATCATTGTGTCCCATATACATTCCAATTGCCTGTAATAACTTGGCTGTTTGGCAATTAATGCCTTTTATGGGAATTTTTTTGGTTAGCTATAGACTCACCTTTCACACGGATGATATATCTCAACCGTAATGTATATTTCTATTTATATATGCTTACCTGTTGGGCTGATTTTTCGTTTGATGATCATTGAATGGTAAGATTAATTTCTTTCTCTGCTCCCTTTGACTCAAACATTATAAAAGTTTACAGTACTTCAAAAGTGGCTAACATTTGGTTTCTGTTTGGGATGAAGTTCTGAGCCAATATTTTTTTTCCCCTCTTTCTCTCCTCCCCCTCCCTCATCCCCCAACCTGCCTGCCTAATATCTGAACAATTTAACTGTGTGATTAATGTAAAACAAAGATCACCCAGGCTTTCATTCTAAGATGAATGGTACTCCAAACATAATGTAGTGGAAAAGCCTTGCTCTTCATGTTTTTTTTCCTGAGCATGCTGGATGATCTGTGTGAGAGGGACTAGTGAAAGTAACGCTGTGTTCCCTGCAAGGTTCTGTATGATGATAATATTATTTTTATTGATATTGGCTAGCATCATTCAGAACCTTTAATCAAAAAGAAAAAGTGATAAAGACATCTTTACGATACACCATAGCCTGTATGCGATAAGCATGAGAAATATGGAAAAAGATTAAAGACGTAGTATCTTGGCCTCAGAGAAAAGGGCCTTTGTCCTGTTAAAAATAAAGTTGAACAGATGTGCTCATTTAGGCATGGCAGCCCTCATTTTCTCATCAAACGAATCTCTGGTTAGGCTTTTAAAATTAAAACCTTAATTTGAACTTTTGTCTTTGAGCTCCCATAATGCTTGTTACAGTGCTCTGTGGCCGAGTTATGCAAGGCACTTCAGCTCATGCTTTTGTTCTGCACCTGAACAGTCAGAACAAGCTGCAATTAAATATATGCCTGAATTCCTCACCAAAAAGTGTCAAGGTTTGTCTGCTCACCTGTTCCTATGAATGAACTTTGTAGCTGTGTTGCAGTGAGGCAGGCTGACAAAAACCCAAACAGTTGTAGGTGCAATTGTCCTAATAGGAATTGCTCAATCTGTGCATCTATTGCTCTGAAAATGCCTAAAGATTTAAAAAAAAAACCAAAAACCCAAACCTTTTCTTTTTAAATATGTAAAACACCAACCTGGTCACCTGCCCCTGCAGCACACCAGTGCTGCGTATGCTTGCTGCTTTTGAGGATGAGTTTTGTCGGAAGCAACAGCATCTGGCAGGGAGGATTCTGCATTTACAAATTAAAGGTTCATGTGGTTAACCGAGCTCTCCTACTTCAGGGTCAGACACAGCTTGTGGGAGCATTTTCTCATTAGTTTTTTCAGTTTAGAATGGACTGAATGTATTGGCATGTAGGACTGCTGAGAGGTTACATTTGAGAGTGGGATTTTAACAGGAATATTTGCATACAGCTGCGCGCTCTGGAATGAGTAAGTGTTTTCCATTCACTCTGGCAGCTGACTGTAGGTTCCTAGTTTGAAGTATAGAGGAGAAAAGGGAAAGCTGTAAGAACTACACGTTAGGACAGCAAGAAGCTTCTGAATATATCCTAAAATAAGACCTTCAGTTACGCACCAGGCATTTACTCCATCAGTGTGACTCCATTAAGTTGACACACTGTGAATTCCCACCCTCTTCTGCATTTTTTGCAGCAGAACCATAACTCTAGGAGAATATATATTATTAATTTGTTTTGTTTCCCTGTTTTCTCTATGCAACCATCATCTGCTTTTGAATTCTCTTTAGGGGGAGTCCACCTTTCAAATACTTTTTTCCATAGGGTATAACTGTTCTTTCTTGTCTATCTGGAAACATTCCTGGCTTTTGCTGGGAGAGTGTAATGGAAAAAGAGCTGTTCGGGTTTTACAAGCTCTTAAAAAATAATACGATTGCCATTAAGTGGAAACACTTTTAATGCTTTCCTGTCCTAGATGGGAGTTATCAGTGTTGACAGAAAGCTTCAGGGGGTGGAGAAAATAGGAAGTAGTCTTCAAAGTGAAGGATTATATTTGTACCCAAGCATTTAGCAGTTCAGATGCTAATAGTTTATCTACAAATCAATAGGAAAAAACATGTGGCAACATTATACTACCCACTGAAATCCTATTCCATTCTTTAGGATTATGCCCCAGGATTATGGTGAGTAGAGAAACCAAGATGGCTTTATGAAAACCTTCAGTGGTATTTCACATCCGTCATTCCCAAACGATGGTGGAGGAGCCTGTGGTGGTCTGGGATGCCATAGCCCTTAGATCATGCTGATTCCTGTGAATTGGAGATGGAAGGGCTCCACTAGAGATCTGAAGTACACATCCTGTCCCCCAGGTTTTGGTGCAGTGCCACAGCCTTTTCCCTACACTGGGATCTGGTGTGCAAAATGCATCCTTTGATGCAGCTTGGTGGGCTGTATCCCAGGCTGCATGTCTGTGTGGTGGTTGGCAAGGGAAAAAAAGGCATGTGTAGAGCCATTATGCACCTATATCCAGTAAATGGCCTGAGTTCTTCAGACCCTTATATTGATGGGAGCTGAGGCGAGCAAAGATGAATGATACCCTCAATACTCATTAAAGTACAGCAGAAAGCTCCTAGGAGGAAGATTAAGATTGTCTGGCCTCTGCTGTCTAATGACTCTTTTTCTGGTGAGTGTCAAGCTGAATTTGTCATTGTGTCTCTTTGTTTAAACATTGGCTTTCAATTTATTACTCAAAGGATCCAGCCTCAAATTGGAGATGGCTCATTATTTGTCCTTCTTAATGGTAAACTGAGCTGTGCACACAAACATGTCAGAAACAGCTGGGGGTAAAATGCTTTCTAGTCTGGCAGCCCATCACTTTATGTTGGTGTCACTTGATTAACATAAACTGTCAGTGATCATGGCAATTAGAGAAAAGTGCAAACTTATTACCTAGAAACTCAAGACAGTTGTTATTGCTTTGGTATGGCACTAGGATGAAGGAAATTACAGCTCTGTGACCATGATGCCTGGTGTTGAGATCTGTGTAAGGATAAACTAGAAAGCCTGTTTCCATTTCCCAGCACTTGTATCAGGGGGGCTTTGGCCTCTTTGGACACAGACCACTTTTCAGGCACCCAGTAGACATCCCCCATAAATGTAGGATCTTCCAGGGCTTTTTAGAGACTGTGTTGGCCCAAATCAAAAAACAGCTCAATGTTAGGCACAAGTAAATAGACAATGTTCTCTGGAGACACAGCAATGCTGTTTCCAGGTCCTGGTAGGCTGGCTTAGTACTAGGGGTAGCAGTAGGCAATAATATAAGTCTATCCAGTATTACTTGCCCTTTGTAGTACTGTGTGTCACATTAATTTTTGTTGGCTGCAGAATATTCTAAACAACGAGTAGCGGATTAAGCCTACAAAAAGAAGCCTAATATTTCTGGTTTACAATCTAAGCAGTGTCCCCCAGGTATCCTTCGCTTTTTTCTCCATCACTTGGTGAAATGGAGCTACATGTACCTACTTGAAGGAAGCCATGTGGGAATGAAAGCATCCAGACAACAAAACATGTTGCTGTTAGAGCATGCAGATCAGGTGTGAAGGACCTAAATAAACGTCATTTACCCTAGGCAGCAGACTGCACAGATTACTGTGTGCATTCAGCATTTTCCAGAAAAGTTATGGGTTTTATGGATGATGAAAATTTCCTTTGTTGTATAACAAATTGCAACAGATGATCAAGACTAAGCTATGCTCTCAGGGTTTCATTCAGTGCTGGGATGTTTCTTCTGATGTGTAACTATCTCCCAAAAGTAAGCCTCTATGCTTATCTAAGTCACAGCTACCATTTCTGCCCTTTCCCCCTCAACCCTCAATTAAAAGTAATTTTAATCCATGAGCGTATGTGAGAGTGATACCATTCTGCAGTCAGAAATGTTTGCGGGTTGGGGTTCTCTTCAGCCTCCTTATACTTACTTGTTTATTTCTTTACAACGTCATGTTTCTGCTTGGAAATATCTTCGGCTACACAGGAAGAGTATCCATTGCAATTTATTCTTCCTGACCTTTTGTGAATCCAAAATAGATGGCTTTTTGGAAAGAAACCAGAGGCTCTCCTCTCCCTTCAAACAAATCTGACCTTATAGTTGTTTCTTGTGAAGACAGCAGAAGCTTCTCTTTGAGTCAGTGAAAAGGAAGCAGGAAAGGGTAAAATTTTTTTCCTATGCTGATGTTACTATTTTTTTTTTTTTTGTTTTGGTTTTTTTTTTTTTTTTAGAGTATTTAGATATCCTTTAAAGGAGACTGGATTTCTCAAACCGTTTTCTGTTATTGACTTGACTGCTTTCCTTGTCATGCCCTACGCGCTCAGCTTTTTGTTGCTTTAACTGAGTTTCTGGCTTCCCAAAACTTCTATACATATGTTCAGTCTCCTGGATCAGTCTGCTCCTGTTCCTGTTCCTCCATATATTCACTCTCCTGTTCACAGCCCTGTTACAGCTGCTGCTGTTCCCTCTAATGTGTAGCCAGAAGGGGTGAAAAGGGCAGAGGCTGGACTGAACTGATGAAGTCAATGGTTGCAAGCCCTCTTGCGAGAATTCTGGCGTCAGCTGGGATCATGAGCTGGGAGTCCAGCAGCAAGTACTGTACAGAAAGTGCAGTGTAAGGCATTACATGGGAAATAGAAGAAATAAATCCTGCCAGCTGATGTGAGGGTTCAGTGCTCTGGCACTTTTATGGTCCTGGTGGTCACAGGGAGGTGTTTCCCAAGCACAGCATCAGCTTTGCAGCCTATGCCGTTCAGGTGGGCTGCTGGAGCATGTAGATTCAGGCGGTGTTACGTGTATGCCTAGAAGTCCCAGATAAGCTCTGGTATCGTCTTTTGCACTTCTGATCTCAGCTCCAGTTTTTACCCGGGAGCTCTAAACTTTGTCTAGGAGAAAGTCAACTAACTATATGCATAACTTTTTGCTTTTTGACACTGGGGTTCTGCGTTAGGAATAAGATGATAAGCTCTGGTGGGCAATGACCGTGAAGTTCTCAGTCTTAACTATGTGCATCTGTTTTATCCAAGTTTGAGGCTTCTTATTGTGTGAGGTACTTTAAAATCAATCTGTAAAATGAATGAGTAATGAACCGTCCTGCGCATTGTTGGGAAAAACAATGCCTTTGGAGGAGTTCAGGAAAGGTTCCTTTCTGACAATTATTTTTAACAATGTGATACAGTTTAGCTGAAAGTTGGGGAACAGCCTGGGGCAAGGGGAGAAACATTCCTCCCTTTGGTTAACCTTGCTCGGGAAATGTGAATCACTGAACTAAATAAAGTTTGTAAGAGATGCTTTGAAAATACTATGCTACGCCCTATAATTCACCCAAGAATGAAGGAGGAGGGAAAAAAAACATCAAAAGTCCTTGCTTCTTTTTATACTGCTTCCTGGCACATTTCTGGTTCTCCCCCCCTTTCCTCCCCCCAGTCTTCTCTCTGGTTTTGTTTTTGGGTTTTGTTCTGTCTTTTTCTTTTTCTTTTTCCTCATTTTAAAATATGCTTTTCACTTGGTGAAGCTGGTACCATAACCTTAACAACAACCTTGGTGTCTACAGACAACAACAATGATGAGAAATGCCATGGGAGAAGGGCGTCCTGTTGGGATCAGAGGACAACAAAGACAGTTCTTCAACATTTTTATTAGGACCTCATGATGTACACATGAAAAATTAAGTTCAGAACATTAACTGCTCTTCAGATGGCGCCGTTTAAATCTGGAGGATGTTAACATTCCTGCTGCATGACAAAGGTCTGCCACCCCCTGTGCTGATACTCATCCTGCTCGAATGGGCTATAACATCTAAGGATCAACAGAGGCTGTGGCACCAAATCCTGCTTCAAGGCTACTTTCTAAGATATATCTTGGGATTTCCCAGCATTCCTTATCAGGGTCAGTTTGCCCTTGAGGGCTAGCTCTTTGCCGGGCGCCAGCTGTTTCATCATTTGCACACATTTGGATGTATGCTTTGGCAGAGAGGATAACTGGTGGTGGAGAAGGAAAGGCAGCAAGAAAGTATGGAAACAGCTTTCGGTGTTGTTTTAACGGCCACTGTTGTAGTCAGGTGACATCATTGCAAAAGAGTGTAACCTGTTTGTACAGATAAATCCATCTGCTGGTCCCCCTCATGCTGGCTTGAGTGGAGCACTGGGAGCTGGGGGTGGCATGTGGTGGCTGGGTAACAGCAGGTGGTGGGAGGCCCTGGGCTTGTGGACAAAGTGGTCCACAGCTTCAGCCCCTGGGGCAGCAAGGTGTGAAACCCATCCCTGTGCTGTCTGCCTGGTGCTTGGTCTTACTTGTGTAATAGACGTTTGGCAGTGGGACCACTTGGAAAATGTTCCCCTGGAAAATGCCCAAATCTGCCCTACTTAACAGCAAAGAAAGCAGCAGTGCAAATTAACAGTCTGATTTTCCCATCCTTTCTAAAAAGCCATTCTGCCAGGGTGACCACTGCTGCTGTGCCCTTTCCCTGGCCCTGACATACATCTTGTGGGCAGCTTGGAGGGACTGGGACCTGTGGGTGAGCAGCTGCCTGGGCTTTGTGGGGAGGTGGCAGCTCTCACTGCCAGACAGGCACCAGGAGAGTGGGATGGGGCCACAGAATTGGCTTGTCATCTGCTTTTCCATCTCTGCTTTGCTGCTTAACCCCTCACCCCTCCTCATAAAAACAAACATGCACAGCCTGACTTCCAGGTGCTTTTGCTGGTTAAATGCCCATCACAGCAGATGTAGCCAGGGGAGGGCTGGAGCCGCCTGTAATCTGGGAAGTAAAGTGGATTTTCTCCCCAGGGCGCCGAGCTCTGCGGCCACTATTTAGCCCAGGGGCTGGACTAGCACACATGTGGCTCAGACATTCCCTATGGAGCAGTAATGACCTTTGGATCTGTAGCTTCACTGTCCCCAGTCCTGGTGCTTTCCCATCTGGTTCCTGCTATTCCTGTAAATCCCTGCTGGCTGTTTAATAGCAAGCAGAGAGTTTCAATGAAGTTGAGGTCACTTTGACTCACCAAATATTGCTGCTTTCTAAACTGGAACCAGACTGAGCCGAGGGCAGCATTTGTTGTGGGGGGAGCAATGGCAAAGAGTCCTACGACTCCTCGTGCAATATTGATCACAAGCCCACAGCCTGAGCTAGAGGTTTGCTTTGCATGAGCTTCAGCCTCTGGAGCATGCTTATGAACATGCCGCTGAGGGGACCATATTGTATTTAGGTGTGGGGTTTATGCCAAAATCCTTAAATATTTTGCATTTTTTGTTTGTATGGTTTCCATGTACATGCTATTTGTGTATACTGAAAGTTGCTTGATGTGCCCAGCCTTTGAATCAGCCTGTCCCTATGAGGAATATGCACAAGCACCCAGTGGCCCAGCATGAGCAAAGAAATTTCCTTATATCTTTAAGGTCAGCGAAAGCTGAAAACAGATGATTTCTGACAACCGCTTGGCTTGCAGATCTGTCGGTAGCACCAAGGCTCTGTGGCCAGTTAAGTGCTACTGAAACAACCCTTCAGCTTGGCTGTGTTTTACTTTGGGGCTCTGGCTTCATTGTGCAGTCTCTGAGTGCAGTCTTATGCCAGGACTGCTGTGCCAGAGACAGCTGCACAGCCAGGCTGCGCTCTTGGTCTGAGGACAAAAGATCTGAAGCTCCTCTTGAAGGCAAAGCTTACATGCCCTGCAGAAGAAGTGATTATGCTGTCCTTTTACCCACCACCCACCTCTTATTTTAGTCCTTCTTTCCCTCTTAAGAAAGAAATAGGGGAAGGTTTGTGGGAGAATAGTGTTTGCGGATCTTGTGCAAAGCACATTGACAAATGACAGCTGGAGAAGCATGACAAGGCATATAAACTTGAGCTAATGGAAACCTATGTGCCAGCTGAGTGTTTATTCAGGCCCGTCATTGTCAACAGAGACCCCTTTACAAGACAGGTATTGTTTGTAGTAACAAGTGCACCATGAAGAGGAATGTAGCTTTGAATTCTATGGATTTGCGGCTTTAAAACAAATTAAAAAAAAATAAACGTTCTTAACCCATCCTTTCAAGGAATAATGATAGCACTGAAATACCTGCTTACATGTATGGGTATTTCAGGTTTAATCGGTCTACGTTTCATAAATCAAGTTCCCTCTTAATTGCATTCTTTGCATTGGTACTGTTGAACCCACGTTACTGTCCCAAGCTTACATATCCAGTTTGCTGCCTTGAAGCTGCATCTTTTGACATTACTGATATCAGAAATATAAAGAAGCAAATAGTAGTGTCCCAATGTTTTCTCTCTGCAGCTGAAAAGGAAAGACAGTTTGAGCAGACTGTCACCCTTTACTCTTCCAGACTTTCAGCAAATGTCTCTCAGCTAAGCAAACAATAGCGAGAGTTCATTTGGAATTAAATTCACTGGTTTGCAGCCACTTAGACAAAACCCATACAAACTCTGAAACACAGCATAAACAGACCACTAAATCTTGCATCAAGGCTGCATTGGGATGCACCATATCCATTCTGTAGAAGTAAGAGGGAAATACCCAAAGAGTTTTGCTGACCTTTGAATGAGTTTGACATACGCCTTTTTATCCTTTTTAAAAATAAAAACACCCTACAGCTTAGAGTTCTGCTGACCTGTGAACTAGATAGCAGTTGAGAGGGTGAGAGCTCAGTGGATCTGAATAGGTCTAGATACTCAATATGGATAACAAACTTCATCCACATTGGGCAATTTAAAATAGCCTTCATGTTTTGGTTATCTGATCTCCTGAGTTGCATCAGGAAGAAATGAGCATGCAATGGCACACACTGGAGATTCAGGGTCAGTCTGTTTCTGATTCCACTCTGGCTTTCTGAGGCAGATACTTAATTTCATCACACCCCTGTTCCTTCTACTTTAAACCAATAATCACACACAACAGTACCTCCCTCAAAAGGGTACCATAAAATTTAATTGCCTGTGAAATTCTTGGAGATCTTTTGGAGAGAAGATCTCTTCAGAGACACACATCTGTGCAAGGAATCAGGTACTAGTTTAAATTATGAGCATAGCCATGCAGGGAGTTTTTTGCTGTGAGAGAGGAGTCCTGCCACAAATGCTGTCTCTTGTTTCCTGGCTCAGTGGGTCTTCTACAGTGATTGTGCCAGGGTGCAAGTTAAGGCTCCCTATGCAGTCTGGGTGGAGCTGATGTAGAGACAGGCCTGGATGTATTTGGGGTATGGTGGCTCACCAGCCAGACCCCTCCCCAATGTTATTTAATTCCCAAAGCGGCGGCAGAAGCTGTGGGAAGGCAATCCTGCAGTCTGTTGTTGCAGATAAAGTTTTAATCTCTCCTGTTTTCCTTGGCACTCCTGCTGGCTGGGCACACAGGAAATGTGTTTGAGTCATTTATGCGTGTGGCATTTTCATGCAGCCTTGGGAAGAGCCCTGCTTACCAGGCTCTGATCTCTAGTTCACCTGAAACAGCACCAAATCTGTGAGCCTCACAAGAGCTTAATTTGCTGTTATTTGGAAAAATGTCTGTTTCTGCCTTAAGGTCCTCTGTAGCAAAGCTTTGAGGGTTGGCTGTTGAAGAAGTCTGAAAGGTAAAATGTAAAAAGCTGATCCTGGAAATAAATGGAAATGGAAAGAAATTATATGAATATATGAGGGACAGAATGTGCAAAACAATTTAAGCCAGAGCAACACTGAGCAGTGGATGGTGGAAGATTTGATCTCAAGTGTTTCCATATTTCTTATCAACTTGAGAAATTAACTGCTGGCATTCAGCTAAAGAAGCGCATACCCAGACCTCTGCAGCAAGTGACAGACTCTCCCAGATGCTACCAAAACCAGAATCCAAAGTCTACCAGCTGCATCTGTGCTTAAATACTGTGCCTTGCTAGCAAAGTGCTTCACAAAGTTTTCTGGCCAGTGTAGGCAGTAATTAATTGGTTTACACGTTTACACTGGACAGAATCTAGCCCCCTGTTAGAAAGAACCATACACAAAAAACACTTTGACAAAGAACCTGGACTCAACACAGGCTGGAAAGACTGTACCTTGATTTACCTAAACAAAACAACTTGTTTCCTTTTGCTTTTTATTAGGAGGTATCTTTGAATTTTTACAATGAATTATTGTTGCAGAGATCCCCTGCTGCCCGTGACTCAGAGCTCAGGGTTGGCAAGCAGCTTATAAGCGTATCAGTGCTGCTCCCTTCCCTGCCCTGCCAGTCCTGGTGCAGGGTTTGTTGTTGGGGTACTTCATCCCCTGTGTGTGGCTGTGAGGGCTCTATGTCTCCACGTGGCCCAGCAATGGAGGGACACAACATTGCAAGGCATCTTCAGTAACAGAGCACACCACTACTGTGAGGCCAGTTTTATTTAGAACTTTTGAAATTTCCTGGCTAAAACCAGATGTGCTTTTCTAAAGTTACTTCTGCTGAAAGGTTTATTTTGTATTAGTTACCATCCAGGAGAAAAATGATGTCATCAGTGTACAGCAAATCATTTGTCTCCACAAGGGTTAAGGCAAAGAAAACTGTGAGTCATTAGAAAGTAATTCCCTTATTTCAAGCACACATGAAACAGGAGTCTGGATGGCAAAGGAACAAAGCCTTATTCTTTCATGTGCATTTGCTGAAGGCCTTGGTATCTCAGATAAAGGACAAGTATCTACTAGTGGATTAACATTATGAAAAAGTCAGGATTAAAAAAAATATATTGTCAGTGAGGCTGTGTAATTGAAGCTCTATAGCAGTTCAAAAGCTTAGGCCAGTAAGCTCCTAGCCACCAGCTAATTCATGTATTTTATGACAAGAAGGCAGAATGCTAATCACCAGGGCAGCATATGGAGGGGGAGAAGTAGAGAGCCACATAGATATTCAGCGACAGCCATCTGAACTTCAGAAGCGGTACAGAGGGCTATTAATGCACTCCCTTGCCCTGTCTGAGAGTGCTGACCTCACTTCTAATCCTGCCCCTTCAGGGTACTTAATTTCCAGCATTGCTCAACCCAGTCAGGCCTGTTTAACAATTTCTTTTCTAAGTTAGCCTCTTTGAAGAGGCCCTATTTTCTGTTCAGTGACATGAAAGAGATACTGATGTTGATTATCAAAGGCATGTGCTCCAAACCACCAAGTGTCTAATGCCCAAGGGAGGTAATATTATCTCTGCCTTCAACGTTTACATCCTCCCGCCAAGAAAGATGTGGTGGTTAACTAGCACATCTTTTTTCCTTCCTACTAATTTTACATGAGCTATTAATCAGAGGGGAAAATTAACTAATTCTTCAGCTTGTAGGTCATGCTAGGGCAAACTCTCATCTAGATTAAAAGGACTGGGGACTTGTGCAAAGTCAGCTATACCTTGCAGCAAAACAGGTTTATGTGCAGTCTTTTCACTATATAATACTAAGGAAGTTTCACTGCATTTTCTCAGAGTCTGTCCAGTGACTGCAAACCTTGGCCCAACTGCACAGCTGGAAGGCTGGTTACCCCACCTACTCCTGCCTCTGGGAGGAGTCTGCTCCACCTACCAGCTGCCAGGGCAAAGATCAATCAACATCTGCCTGTTCACCGTGAAAGGAAAAGAAGCTCTCCTGAAGAAGCAGCTCTTCATTCAAAAGGGCATATTCGCCTTTTGATGATGAGGGAAGGCCCATCTATGAAGTAAACCTCACTGCCTGATCTTTTAACCCAGAAATCCTTGAAATGATGCTGGTGGCGTTCAGAGGTGGAATAAAAGGGAAAAGTTACTATCTTAAGAGAAACTATTGCTCAGGGTTTCATTCTGTAAGGTTTCCCTACGTGCCACCTGAGGAAATCAGTCTGATTCGAGGCTCCAGAGAGAGTTGTGGCTAAGCTTAATTGCATAAAGCAGTGACAATTGACACCACTGCTGAAACTCATCTCCTGAAGCTAGGATGATGGTGCATGTGCAACAGCTGGTCCTCTTGGGTGCAGTGAATCAAGTGTTGCCCCATCACCTGAGCTCCACTGTACAACAGCAGCTATGCTGGGCATGCACAGTACATGTCATACTTTGTACTGCACATTCTGCAGTCTAGACTCAACGGCTCAAGAGGTCTCCTCCAGCTTTTGTGTCAAATAAGATTACACAAAAGGAGAACGTATCTTCTTGAGATGGGAATTGAATCCTACTCTCCTCACCTTGTGCTTCTCTGTAGGACTTCCCCTCCCTTCGCCCCCACTCTTACTGTGTACTGCAGCTTCCAAGGTGATACAAGTAAGCAAGTCCGGAAGGCTGAAGGAAATGGCTTAGCTGGAGTCAGCTAGATCAGCATTTCTTATCTTTTGCTCATTTCAAGATCTCAGAATTTTGTATTTACAGAAATTGTTTAAAATGTGCACACAAATCCACAGTAAGTGATTTCAAGCTATGGTGCGCATTAATAATGAAAACAGTGGTACGTGTAGACATGCTCATACAATTTTTGTTTTTCAGCTTTTGGCTTAAAGTTGACAAAAATTAGTCCTATGAGTAGCTAGATATAAATATGGCTATTTAAGTAGGTCAGGTACTCTTTTTGAGCTGAATACCAAAAATTTAAGAGAAAAGCATTTAATCTGCTTTCAGTGAAATATGCCCATGTGAGTCTTTATAACATTTCACAAATAAATTGTGTCAGGACCCTGACTAAACATTTAGAAAAGTATCATTTTAACAGTTCCTGAAAACAGAACGGACTTGAACTCCTCCACTACTGGTGGATCCATTGTGTGCTACTGTCATCAGTTTCTCCGTTGTTTTTTTTTTTTAATTACTATTTTTTATACAGATGCAAATTTAAATGCAATTATCTCATGTAATTATTGCAGCGGAGTGCACATGAAGGACTTCTGGCAGTAGGGTTATCCGATCTGCAGTGCCAGGGGAAGTCCCGCTGCTGCTTACTTGTGGACCTTCCCTCACCCTATGCAACCCTTCAATGTCCATTCCTTCTGTGTAAGAGTTGACTCCACATATTTCTTTGAGGTTTTTCACAAAAATTATTTTGACTGAAAGATCAACACTTGCTCAAGACATTCAAGCCTTTGTTATTTACAAGCTTTGTTCTTTATTTGGAGTGCAAAATGTAAATAAAACTTTCCTTTGGCACTCTTGCTTAGTTTTCAGTTCTTCACTGCTACCAGTTAATGGGTAATCCCTTCACAACAGAATTTGCTAATGATTTTCTGCTAGGAAACAGAGAAATAACATGTAAGAGCAAATGTTCATCATGTGCCTTCACAAAGTGCTTGGATTTGGTCTTCCAGATGAGGATTTTGCAGTGTTTGCCTAGGTCTTAAGTATTCCCAGAATGAAAGGGCACTGAGATGGGTTAAGACAGTTCAGCTCTGATGGAGACCAATTTTCCTCAATAATGTGTTTGCACATATTAATACACTTCATGATGATCACACTTATTCTGCCAAACAAAGCCATGGAACAAAGGACAATGGCAGTGGTGCATACAAGCATGTGTGTAAAAGCCTGTACTGATGAGACCTTCACTGGGCAGATTAAAAAAAAACAGGACTCTTCCCACAGGAAAAGAAAAAATTAAAATAAGTATGATAGCAGTTTTATCTTGATTTGGAAGCCAAGTGTCCTGACTCATCACCAGCATCAGCCTTCTGCTCTTTTATGCTTCAGCCTTTGAAAAGTCCAGCCTTGGACTGAGGCCACTGGGTAATAACTGGAGGAGGATTCTGAAAACAGGAGGAATTGACATAATGGCAGGGCTGGAGCTAACCAGACTAAATGAACCTCTGTTCCTCAGTTGTGATTTGGAGGGAGCCATGGAAAGAGCTAGCAGATGGTCCAGCCTCATGCTGAATCCAGGGCAGGATGGCAAATCCTCAAAGGTCTGAACTGAGCATCAAATGCTCTTTATAAGTTGGGTGATGTGTTTTCCCAACAATCTTATTTCCCACTAGGAGAGCTGATGTTTGTTGTAGGATGTTCTTACTGTTCAAACATTGCTTGTTCCAATGTTTGAAAGCCAAGTAACTTTACTGCATCTTAATGTGTTTGAAAATAATACCTAAATGCTGTGTGATCCAGCTCATTCCACTTCTGTCCTAATGTGTGCACAAACTCTGAATGTTTTTGGGTTTTTTTTAAAAATATTTTAAAAAATATGGACTTTTTATTTAAAAATATGGATTTTTAAAGTTGCTTTAGAAATCTATCTTGCTTTGGGTTTTTAAGACTAGCTATGAACTAAGCTGTTTATATATATATTGCTCTTACACTGGCAATGGCAGAACTATAATGAAAAGACTACATTCGCACCAACATTGCTTACAACATATGCATTTGGTCTTGTCATTTCAGAAAATGAAAGGTTTTTCGAATAGGCAAGCTGTGCAGCTCTGAGCAGCTATATCTTATCTTGAATAATTTGCTGTATTAAGCCTGTTTTGAAACAGAAATCTTCTTCAAGGGGAGCTCTGGTTTTAAGGCTAGTAGCTATATAGGAGTGGAACTCAGTAACACACCAGCACTTCCGTTTCAGTGACATTCATACCATTTTGATGGGATCCTGTGCTTTATGGGGGATCCTGTGCTTTATGGGGGAGATCTGAAACTGTTTCATTTTGGGTTTCCTTCAATGTGAACACTCAGTTCCTGATCTCAGAAACACTGTAATCAATAGATCTTTGATCCCATCCTCCAGGTATAATTTGGTATATGTTAGCATGCTATGAGCAGGCTACATGAGAACTACATGAATGCTATGCTGACCATGCCTAAATAAAGGCTATTAGTAAAGCATCATCTCTAATACCCTGCAGTATCTACCTCAGTTCAAGGGGTATGGTCAAAATGCTCCCACTTCTTTGTAATTTGCCTTGTAGGCAATATACAGATTTTTCCACTGATGCAATTTCCACCACTGAGTTGAGCCAGTTGGCTGAGTTAGGCCCATTTTTGATCACTTGAGTGTCTATTAATCAGTTGATGAATCACTGCTGCCAACACCACACATTTTGCCAATGGGGTGGGTATCTGTGAGCAATTACAAGAGGATATTTAGGCAGGATATGATCTTCTCTAGCATGAACTCATGTTTTGTGGAAGCTCCATGACAATTTTTTCATTCTCCATCCCCATTTCATATAATTCTTGAGTTCAAAGGATGTCCAAACTATAGGCTATATTCATCTTTTTCATTATAGCTCTGCCAGTGACCAGCACCCTGGAAAGTGTCTTCTGGAGTTCGTGGAAATGCTGATGTTTGGAAAAGTCACGGTATTTTATCCTGATGGCGTCGGTTCTATGTGCTGTGAAATTTTGCTGTTGGTCTGCTCAGCATTATTAAACAATGCTCAGTTCTTTTATACTCTGGGAGGGACAGTAAATGGGTTTAATTTTTAGTATCTGGAGTTGTTATAAGAAGTGCTGGGTCAAGTTCAGCTTCAGAGAATTGTGCCCATCCATCGACTGTGCCCTTATGTGCTAAGTTCACAACTGGTTAAAGACATCCGTGCTATTTAAAATGAATAGCTTTTGTAACTTTAAAATAGGTAGGCAGTTTTCTCCACTTTATTCCCTCCTGAAACTAGTTTTTTTTTCCTGGATTTGTTCATATGACAGTAATAATTCATCATAATAGATTTCAATTATAGCACTGCTCTCTTTTTCATGCCAAGCCTCCCTGCAGAATTCTGTCAGCTTCTTTTATGGGGTTTATTTCCCTAGATATATTTAAGAAGGTGTTTTAAAGGATCCATATCAAAAATCATGATTTTTCTGAGGCCATTTTCCCTATGCTTATATTGCTGAAGAGAGATACAGAAAAGCATTATAAAATTTATTGAAAATGGGAACTGATCTGGATAGTCCTTCTTTCATTATATCGCTCATCTGAGCTCAGCCACCATCAGAGAAATGCTGGTGGTCTTGAACACGAACTGATATGTTTTTCCAGTTGACAGCTTTTGACTGTAGACATCGTTGGCCCACTAACTTTTTCTGGGCAAAATTTTTGCATGCAAAGCAACAAATGCAGCCTGTGGTCATAAAGCAATGTAACCATTCTTAGTCAGCTATTTCATCCTTATGCAATCATCTTTCAACACTGTTCTGTGGTACAAGATGACACTTGGATGGTTTCAAACAGATCTGTTATTGTCATTCTAATTATGGCACTGTCGAGAGCTTTGATCAGCCCAGTAGGCAAAAAGACTGAAAGAGCCAGCTTTAAAAAAATACTCTTAAAATGAAAAGCTGCAAATCCAAATTTTAATCTTCTAAGCCCCAAGCTCCCCTCCATAACTCCGTTATGGCCACATATCTTGAAAAAATAATGCAACGTATTAACACAGGAACCAGGAATAAAATCACATTCCACCGGTAAATCACCTTACACCACACAGTTCTGTTCCCACCTCCAAATCCCTACTGAGATGAAGAGCGGAAAGAAGAAAAGGCACAGGAACACACTGCCTTCTCTTGTGTGTTTGCTTACTAGAATTGGGTTTGTTAGCTGGCTGGCCTGCTGACTGTCACCCCAGCACAAACATTAACGTGTCCCTGCACTCCCTGTTCTGATTGTGCCACTGACACACTGAATCTACTTCAAGAGGAGGTGTGTAAGATTGGAGGGGAAAGTTCCTTTGCAATCATATACTGAACATGGGGATTGCCTGTAAGAACATGAAGATCTGGGTCAGTGTGGTCTGTGGGAAGATGCAGTGTGGCCCATATTCTTCTATACTGTGATCCCAAGGGGCGAATGAAAGACAAGGAGGAACAACTAGTTCCTGGTAAACTCTGCACATGTTCAACATCTCCCAGTGTGCCCATGTGTGTTAAGCCACCATCAAATTCTTACAGAAAGAAGGGACGTCATCATGCAATTCTACCATATCCTAAACCAGCATCTGGGCCCAGTAATGGCAACATTTGCCCATCATGAGCTACAGACTGGCTTTTCCTGCTAGATCTTGGACTGAGGACAGAGCAAAGCCATATTGCTGTGGGAGCAGAGCCAAGGAGTTTCTGCTTGCTGTTTCTTCAGGGTGGGCAGGATCAAGACCTAGCCCCAGTGGAAGAAAGGCAGTGGTGTTGCTGTCATGGCAGGTCTTGCTCAACTGTATGAGGAAGAAGAGCAGCTTCTGTGTAATTAGTCAAGCCAGAGGCTCTCCCATGAGCAGCCAGGCTATTTGCCAAGTCCTTTCTCTTGGTATTTTATTCTGCCTGTGACCACATCCCCCTTGTTGTTTGAAAGCAAAGCCATGCAGCCCTTCTTCTGGGACAAAGCCTCCTCCTGCAACACCCCACTGTACTGCTGGCTTGCTGCTGCAGAAAGCCTTCTCTGCCTCAGTGACATAGCAGCAATTGTCCCAAAGCTTTGCTGGTGACTGCCTGCATGCTAACTATTGTCAGCTGCTGCTGCAAGAGTGAGCTGCTCACTTGGGGCTGAAACAATGCTCAGTTAAAATAGCCCCTGCTCAGTCCCCAAACCCACGTGGAGGAAGCTGTGAGCAGCAGCCTGGCCCGAGGTGTGTGCTCATGTGTGTGCTTGCAATTGTTAGAATGACAACAATCCTGATGAGGCTTTTTGAGGCAGCAAGGGAGGGCGCATTCGTACTGTGCCCCACTGAATTGCATTTGACTTTGCTGATGGGCAAAGAGCTGCTCTTCTGAGCTGGCAAGCTCCCCATCACTCCTCCACCTGCCCAAGGGACAAGAGATAGGCAGGCAGAGAAATGGAAGTGACCAAGGAGGTGAGAGGAAGCGTAGCTGAAGCAGGCAAAGCTAGAAGCCTGGCTTAGGAAAGGGGAATATGGAGGTAGAAATATGAGGGGCAAACAGACAAGCTTTTAGAAAGGAAAATGGGAGGAGCTGGAAATAAGAAATGGTCCTTTAAACTCCAGAATAATGCAAGACCTTCCCACTTCTTGGCCAGCACCTAGGGGCTGGATGAGCAGCTGATCACTCTCCTCCACCAGGATCAGCGCCTCAGCTTTCCGCTTGGCGGACATGACGCCCTAAGCCCCGGAGGCACTCCGCGCTGATCCCAACCCAAGCCCTCCCGCCTTCCGTTCCCTCTCGGTTTCGGTGTCTGTTACAGACCACCGGATCAGGGTGAGGAAGTTGACGAGGCCTCCTACAGGCAGCTGAGAGCGGCCTCACAGTCACAGGCCGTGGTCGTCGTGGGGGATTTTAACTTCCCTGATGTTTGCTGGAAGGACACAGCAAACTGCGGCAACCCAGCCGCAGTCCAGGAGGTTCCTCCAGTGTGTGGATGATAACTTCCTCCTGCAAATGGTGGATGAGCCGACCAGGAGAGGAGCGCTGCTGGATCTCATCCTCACTAACAAGGAGGGTCTGGTCGAAGCAGTAAGGGTTGAGGGCTGCCTTGGTTGCAGTGACCACGAGATGGTGGAGTTCAGGATCTTGTGTGGTAGGACCAGTAGAATACCAAGTAGAATTGCAACCCTGGACTTTAGCAGGGCAAACTTTGGCCTTTTCAAGCAATTGCTAGGGGAAATCCCATGGGCAAGGCTGCTTGAAGGTAAAGGGGCCCAAGATAGTTGGTTGGCATTCAAGGATTGCTTTTTCCGAGCTCAAGATCGGAGCATCCCGACGCGTAGGAAGTCAAGGAAGAGGGCCAAGAGACCTGCGTGGATAAATAGGGAATTGCTGGGTATGCTCAAGTGGAAGAGGAGAGTTTACAGGTCATGGAAGGAGGGGCTGGCCACTTGGGAGGAATATAAGGCTGCTGCTAGAGGATGTAGGAAGGCAGCTAGGAGGACTAAGGCCTCCTTAGAATTAAACCTCGTGAGAAGGGTCAAGGACAGCAAAAAGAGCTTTTTCAAATACATGGCAGACAAAACTAACACCAGAGGCAATGTAGGCCCACTGATGAATGGGATGGGTGCCCTGGTGACAGAAGATGCAGAGATGGCAGAGTTACTGAATGCCTTCTTTGTCTCTGTCTACTCTGCTGCAGGCAGTCCTGAAGAGCCCTGTACCCCTGAGACCTTAGATGAAGTCAGGTCAATGGAGCGGTTTGCCTTAGTCGATGAGGAATGGGGTAGAGACCAGTTGAGCAATCTGGACATCCATAAATCCATGGGTCCAGATGGGATGCACCCGCGGGTGCTGAGGGGACTGGCAGAGGTCATTGCTAGACCACTCTCCATCATCTTTACCAAGTCTTGGGAAACGGGAGAGGTGCCTGAGGACTGGAGGAAAGCAAATGTCACTCCAGTCTTCAAAAAGGGCAAGAAGGAGGACCCGAGTAACTATAGACCGGTCAGCCTCACCTCCATCCCTGGGAAGGTGATGGAACACCTTATCCTTGGTGCCATCTTAAGGCATATCAAGGATAAGAGGGTTATGAGGGGCAGTCAGCATGGCTTCACCAAGGGGAAGTCATGCTTGACCAGTCTCTTAGACTTTTATGGAAATAACACGGTAGATGGATGATGGCAGAGCGGTGGATGTGGTCTACCTTGACTTCAGCAAAGCAATTGACACAGTCTCCCACAGCATCCTCACAGCTAAATTGAGGAAGTGTGGTCTGGATAATCAGGTAGTGAGGTGGACTGTGAACTGGCTGAAGGAGAGAAGCCAGAGAGTTGTAGTCTATGGGGCGGAGTCTAGTTGGAGGCCTGTAACTAGTGGAGTGCTTCAAGAGTCAGTACTGGGACCAGTATTATTTAATATATTCATCAACGATTTAGATGAGGGAATTGAGTGTACTATCAGCAAGTTTGCTGATGACACTAAGCTGGGAGGAGTGGCTGACACGCCAGAAGGCTGTGCTGCCATCCAGCAAGACCTGGACAGGCTGGAGAGTTGGGCAGGGAATAACGGGATGAAATATAACAAGGGAAAGTGTAGAGTCCTGCATCTGGGCAGGAACAACCCCAGGTTCCAGTATAGGTTGGGGAACGACCTGTTAGAGAGCAGTGTAGGGGAGAGGGACCTGGGGGTCCTAGTGGACGACAGGATGACCATGAGCCAACACTGTGCCCTTGTGGCCAACAAGGCCAATGGCATCCTGGGGTGTATTAGAAGGGCGGTGGTTAGTAGGTCGAGAGAGTTTCTCCTTCCCCTCTACTCTGCCCTGGTGAGACCCCATCTGGAATATTGTGTCCAGTTCTGGGCCCCTCAGTTCAAGAAGGACAGGGAGCTGCTGGAGAGAGTCCAGCGCAGGGCAACAAAGATGATTAAGGGAGTGGAGCATCTCCCTTATGAGGAAAGACTGAGGGAGCTGGGTCTCTATAGTTTAGAGAAGAGGAGACTGAGGGGTGACCTTATAAGTGTCTATAAATATATAAAGGGGGAGTGTCACGAGGATGGAGCCAGGCTCTACTCAGTGGCAAACAATGATAGGACAAGGGGTAATGGGTACAAACTGGAACACAAGAGGTTCCACTTAAACTTGAGAAGAAACTTCTTCTCAGTGAGGGTGATGGAACACTGGAACAGGCTGCCAGGGAAGTTGTGGAGTCTCCTTCCCTGGAGACATTCAAAACCCGCCTGGACACATTCCTGTGTAACATTATCTAGGTGTTCCTGCTCCGGCAGGGGGATTGGACTAGATGATCTTCTGAGGTCCCTTCCAATCTCTAGCATACTGTGATACTGTGAGCCTTCCTAGCACAGTGCTTTACATCGCCCGATCTGTTGAAAATTTTCTCTGAGATAAAAACAATTGCCTACATCTGAGGTACAGAAAGACACCATAAATGGGTCCTGTGGAAGGAGAACTTAAAAACGATATAGGCAAGGAAAATACACTTCATTACATAACGCCTGCCACAGAACACCTTAAAAAGTCTGTGCTGTTGTTCCTGTGCTGAGCTGCTAATGGCACTGGTACTTTGAGAAGGGTTTAAATGACCTTTACCCATCACAGTCTTCCTCTTCAGCCCTCTTCCCAAATTGCTGTATATGCTCCTGCTCTGTATTCAGGAACCTGAACGTGTGAATGAACAAAGAGTTCATATGCAGCATGAAATGCTAAAAGCATACTTTCATAAATGGATTCCAGTTTATAACTGTCCAATTAAGAAACTGCAGCAACTTTACGAATCAAGTGATATTAGACTTGGGCAAGCTAAGCCATTGAAGGCACAGCCAAGACATAGCCAAAAAATTAGATATCAGCCAACAAAGCTGACTAAATACATAAAGCATGAAAAAGAAAATACATAATAGATATGAAAGGTCACTGGATGCCAGGAGATGGTGCCAAAGTATCCATGCTGTCCTTACTTACCTTGGATTAGACCTAGAGGCAAATGCTGAGATGAGCCCAAACCAGGCATCAAGCATGAGCCTGGCCTGCTCCTTCATCAGATCAACAGCTCATCCTTGAGAGGCTGTGTGAGCTGTCTTTGTTATAGACATTTGCTTGTCCATAGGAAAAAAAACCCTGGGAAGTCTGGTGTGATCTCCCCTCACTGCCCCTGAAATAAGGCCACCTTTCAAAGTTTCATCAGGATCGCAATCACTGATGTTATAACAGTAATTTCTGTTTCTGATATTTCAGCTGTGTTCTGATTCTTGCAAACTGGAACTACTGGAAGCAGCCAAATCTGGCTTTTTCATTTGTAGCTCTTTCTCCCCTGCACAGAATGTCATAGGTTTTGAGAGCTGTTGAATGTACAGTGAATATTTCCAAAGGCCAAATGTACTTTAAATGTCATATTGAGACAAAAGTATTTTATTAGTGTTTTTTAATTGCTTAAATGAGATTCTTCATCAAGCTCTGTAGAAAGCAGCATGTTAGTTTTCTATGAGGTATTTTGTTCGAGTACTTAGGCATTAGGGCATGTGTTTGTGTTTCCCTCCAACTGGGGAAAGGGATTCCCTGCAGGATCAACCAGTGTTGAAAGGTAAGTAGATGCCACTCTCCAAGGATCTGGTTCAATGATTGAGGGGGCAGCCAATGTATTTTACTACCGTAGACAAAAGTATTGATCAGATGCTTTACTGTGAATATGAAAAAGTAAAAAACTGTCATGTATATCAACAATGAAGGTGAAAAGCAACAGTAATATATGTTGACTTTTGGTATTTGCCTGTCACTGGAGTCTCTTATTGTCCTGCTTACAATGCCTATATCTGCAACAGAGGATAGAGGCATAAAAATAGGTGAGAAGCATAAAAAATCTGAATCATCAGTAGAAAGATCTATGCATTCATTCCATTGCCATTGGTGGTTTGGACAAAGGGTTTCCTGAATTAGAAATTAGTTAGAGATACAGTGTTTGGCTCAGAATACACATTTCAGATGCCTCAAAAAAGAAGGGCATTCAGATTTGAAGCTAATATGCAAAACAAATGTTAAAATTATCAGGATTACTTATGTGATAATTGTTTTTCTTCAGGGCAAAATGGTAATTTGAAGAAACAAGAACCATGACTGGTCTTTTGGTTTGTAATTACCTTTATAGATACACAATTGCATGTTTGGCTCTGGCAACTGAAATTGTTTTATTTGCTTTTCTTTGTGCATGTTGCCTGTAATTACCGCATCTGAGTACAGAAGACTCTATGTTGTTGTTTTGTAAGAGCAAAGGGCACAGGGGCCTGTGGTTTAGTTGTTGGATGATTTCAAAGAGATTCTGAATACATGAAAATTCCTAAGGAATTGCCTGCTTTGTTGAGTAGCTTTTATTATATTTCTTTTTTTTTTTTTTTTTTTTTTTAGTGTTCTTATGGGTGTGGGACGGGAGGAGAGATGGCAAGAGCATATTGGCTTATTTACTACTCACAGAGGAGTTCAAGCATTTCTCTGCCTGCTCTAAGTATTGTGGAATGTTGCTAACAATTGTCAATAATTTTATGCTTATTTTGTAATGTGCTTGAGCTGCATGACTGAAATCAGCGGTTGTTTTGCTATTGTCATGAATAGATTGAAGCTGAGACCTTAAACAAAAATGTGATGCTGAACTTGTGTACTTGTGTACTTTCCCTTCAGGCACATGCAAGCCTTTCTTAGTCAGGCAGAAAAAGTCAATGGTACCCTTCTTTGATTTTGGAAACCAAAAGTTTGGGTGGAAAGGACTGATTAAAACATGAGGATTATGACCAAGGACAACTAAGCATGATGGTACCATATTTTCACTTCCCCTCAGCTTATTTTGAATACAGGATTTTGTTCAGTGATCTGGCTCTCCACAAAATACTCATAGCATGTAGTAAATATATCCATTGGCATACTTATTCATATATTTTGATTCTTAATTTTCTAATTGGAAAGGTCCCTTTACAGCATTCTGGAGTAGTAAATCCTGACACAGACATTGTTTTCACAGACTCCTGACTGATGTCTAGACTTCTGCTGCATTTATACACACGTATACTTGTATATAAGGGAAATGCTATGGGCTACAACCTTGCCTATTTGGCAGAAGAGGACTCTTCTCCATAAAAATAAGACTCATGTGTGCTGTTCTCACCTAGTGGAATAAAATCCCCTGGGAACTGAGGTCCTGTACAGAGCTAGCACTCTCTGTCTGCTTTCAAGTGCAAAGCTAATTCAACCTTGTCTTCTGTAGTATAAATATGTATCAACATATACAACAATTTAAAATACTGATCAAAAAAAGTCACTTCACTGATCATGTCTCTCTTCCCTGGGGAACGGAGAGCAAACAGACAGAATGGGCCACATGTGAGCTGTGCGGGAAGCCTTCAGAAACTGCTCAGATGCTATGGTGAAGTGTGCAGGATAGGAACATGAACACTTGCCAACAGTTAAGTGACAATTTTGGTCAGGACTTAGGCTTTTCTTTGCCAGAATCTCCCTCTTAAATGCCTATCATTTTTCATTACATATTGCATTATCTAATATATCCCAATTTCCTTTCGCTTCATGATGGCCTAATGGGATATAAATGAGGGCAAGGGCACACCCCAAGTTTACTTGTGAACTGTGAGAATCTGGTCCCAGAAGCAAGTTAAACTGAGTCAGACATGAGCCTCATTAACCTAGCTATCAGCTGTGAGCAATTCCATTGAATCAGTCGTGGTTCTTGTTTCTTTAAGAAATTGGTTGCTACAGAAGAATTTGCAGTTTTTCTCATCTCTTCACCTGGACCTTGCTGTGTACTTGTAGGGACACCATGTGTGCATGATAGCAGCAAGGAAAGTGAGGGCTATTGTACTTCCATTTTTACCCCTGCATTTTGTTTCTCCTCCTATTTTCTCAATTTAGAGGATTTCCAGGAGCATCCAGAAAATTCTGAGGACACATTTGATAGACCTAAGACAACAGAAAGAGAGATAAAGGAAAGTGCAGTGCAAACACAGACTGTGTCTGCTTCTCCCGGAAGGTACCTCTTTGGGTGCTCTGGTGGGTGGCAGGCAGAGAGCCCCAGGCAGACAGAGGCCAGCGGAGCTGCCCTGGGGGACAAGCCAGAGACAGGGGATGAGTGATGCCAGCCTTCTTCCCAGTCAGAGACAGGGGAAGCGCCTCTAGGGAAAGGTGGGATGTTTCCCTGGGTTGTATCTGGCTCTGTGTTATCAGTGAAGCTTCAAATAGCTTATCTTTTGCCTGCATGCATATGTGTTTTTTTCGCCAGCCCAACATTTCTTCATTTAAATGCGTGAATAATAATCCCCAGAGTAGAGATGGAGAAAATAAAAGCATACTAAAATCCCCAAATACTCGGGGAAAGATTTTATCTTTCGTTACGTGGAAAGATGTCTGCAGTCTGGCTTCAATAAAGGAATAACTTAAAAGGCAGAAAAATAAGCAGCAGAACATCAGCTCTCACTTCAGTGTGTAAACTTTGGAAAGGCCACCTGTCAGATCCCTGGTGGAAAGCAGCATTTTGTTTGGCATCTGGCTGATTGCCACGATGAAATGTTGAAGTGTTTGGAAACTTGTGGGACTTTCTTCAAAAGGCACAGTTCCCCTCCCCCTTTGTCTAAATAATTAAATCTTAAATGTTCTGGCTTGCAGTTAAGAAAAGATAAAACACAACGGCAGGATTCTTTCAAACACACTAGCTAATAACACGGGGGCCTTTCATGCTATTCATTTTAGCTTTCCCCACATAAAATACAAAAGAAATTGCCTCAGTGTCACCTTAACTTTTCATCCCCGGCAGTCACTGATTCTGATCTCAGTAAAGTGAAGCAAATCTAAAGTAACTCTGCCGAAATGAGACCTAGTTGGAGACTGCTGCGTACTTATTCCAGTGCAATATTGGTGTATGCTTGTAACTGTGATCTTATTAGTCTTACCCTGTCATAACGCGTTATCAAGTCACTGAAGCTACTCCAGATTCTGGGGACTCACACAAGCTCCTCCTGATTTAGGAAGTGTGACTGATAGCAGAATGAGACGTGCAACTGTCAGCTGGGTGACGTCTTGCGAAAAGATAAGAATTTAACTCGAAGTCTGTTTGACAGCAAGCATGTTTTGCTCTGATCACTCATTTTGACTGTTTTCCCTAGCATTGCACTGTGTTTCAGGGTCCCCTTGGAAGCAAGTTGCTTCATGATTCCAGCACTTTTAGGAATGCAAAGCTCTAGATTAACACCATCTGTTGTTTGAAGATAAAAGCAAAGACACTGACGTTAGTGGCTAGTTCTCTTTGTAACTGCTGTTCTTTTAAGTAGCAGACACTACTCTTGCCCCAGCAAATATGCAAGGTATATGTGCTCTTGAGAAGTTGGACCCAAATTTTGTTACAGTTATTTGTGCTATTAAAAAAAAAAATCTGGGTTTTATTCCCTCAAGTTTCTTGCTAGCTTTAGTGCTTACAGGCACCAGGGGAATTGAGGGCCTGGAATCACCTTCAGCCACAATTCACAGATCGGGCTGCCTTCTCTACAATGTCCTACTAACATGTTTTAGGAGCAAGGCATGAGAAGTCAGTCTGCAGTCTCACTGCTGCACTGGAGATGGCACAGTAGAACCTACAAAGAAAACCACGCACTGCTGAAATACCTGCCCCCTATTTTCCAATATGTGTTATGCATGCCAGGTAGGAGGGTGAATGCTGCTCCTTCTAGGGATCTAAGGCTTCGTCTTGCATATGTGATTTGGAAGAGTTCGGGGGAGAGTCGGAAGGCTGGTGATCTCATCCTGCATGCTGGTTAGTAGAGCCAAAGAGGAAAATGAATTTGCTCCAGGTACAGGAGCATGGACAGAACCAGGACCAAGGCTGTAATTCTCCAGCTGTCTGCATGGGTCTGGCAGAGTTTTGGCCCGAACTCAGAGCCTTCCAAAGGCTTCCAGACAATGCCCAGCTACAGCTGGGAATTAGCAAAGGGCAAGGACTACTCCTAAAAGGCATTTTGGGTGCAACCACACTGTTAGCAGAGTAAGGCAATTTAGCTTACCCTATAGTTGTAGTGTGCCTGTTGGCCTCAGGACAAAGAGGCGTCCTTGAATAGAGATGACTCATTTCATCTACCACCACATTCAGGGTAGCTTGAGTGGCTCTGACCTACCCCTGGAGGAGCCCAGCTCCTAATGACTTGAGGATTGTAATGGGGTCGCTTTGGAGCTGCATTATGTACTTCCTACTGGCTCCCATCAGGTACCAGTCAGGCTTAGCGGCCATTATCCCTCGATTTCAGCACACAGAAATTTAACAACAATATCATTTTTATTTGAGACCTGGGCAGTTGAAACTATCTTGTCCTGATGCATTACAAAATATAAAAACTCATGAATTCAGAAAACACTGAAAACTTTTCACTTTAGTATAATCTCTTGCCAAGTACTGGAATCCTTACTTGGGCAAACACTGAAACTCATGAGAGGATTCTTTAAGTTAGGCCTGCTGTGATTCAGCTAAAATTTCCTGAAAGAGTGCAAAAATGGCTCCTAAGTAGAACCTAACTCAAAGTATTTGCTGGCCACATTGTCTTCTGCTCTCCCACTAAGTTGCAGGATCTCCATTTCCTGCTTTTTTTTTTGATCCCACATGGGAGGGAAAGGCATCAGGTTAATCCCACCAACCTGCTTTCCTGCTTTGACTATTCCCTGTGTTTCTCTCAGACCTGCAAGGGTAAGGAGAGATCCCAATCTCCTATAGCTAGTCTTCAGGGGAATTATACTGCAACCAACTGTTGGATGGAAAGCTGATGGACAGCATAAAGGACTCCCTACCAGTTCAGGATCTGGAAATAAACCCTGTAATATAGCCTCTGGAGAGAAAGCCTGTCCCTCAGTGGAAAAATAAAACCCTCAAAAAAACCCTAAGAAGCTGCGTAAGGGCATTTTATCACAAAGATTTCCTTCTCCAGAGCCCCTTCCTGTGGGTTTAAACTACAATGGGGATAGTTCAGACCACTGTAAATGTTGATACAATTGAAGGAAAACAAGAAACTAGTTCGCCTTTTCCTGTCAAGGAGTCATTTCTTCACTCTGAAAGTGATGACTGAGCCCTTGACTGAGAAATCTTGAATGCTTGGCAATTCATGTTAAGGAGCAAAACAAAAAACAAAATCACTCTTTTATTCTGCCATGGCATTTTGGTAACTTTTCAACATGCTGTCATCTGGTGACAACACGGACCTCGTATCTCCTTTCAAATGCCTTCCTTTTGACCTTGTACTAATTACAGTACATGTAAAAGCAATTGCAAATTAAAATACAGAATAATGTCTGTGTTAACTAAGGCAGACATTTCTAAAAATATTGAAGAATGGCACAAAGAAATATCAAGACAACAGCTTTGCATAAACTTCTTGTGATTTGTAGATGTCTGTGGTTAGTCTGCAAACTTGCACGTATTTTCTGGCCTTTACAAGGCCATGCTTTACTAAGATCCTATCATGTGTCTAAAAAGTAACATGTTGGCTTTGTTTTTCAAAGCAGGTATGGTATATATAACTCCAGGACACATTTTCATCCCCAAGGCACAGGGATGCATACACGGACCTGCTGGAATTTTCTGTTTGATGCAGTGTGCACATCCCAAGCAAGAGGGCGTGATATAAGGGTAATCTTTGGGATTTCCTTGGGGGTTGTATAATACTGTGTCCTATTGATACTCAATAAAGAGGTGTCTGGCTCTCCACTCCATTTATTAAGCATGTAAGATATATAAGCACCTAATTCCTGTTCAGATTTATGGGAACTTATAGATAGCATTGGTCACACTATAGAGATTACTACAGTGACAGCACATGTATACTTGAGTCCCAATGATTTCTTGAAGTATAACAGAAAATTCCTTGCAGCAAAACCTGTTTGTTATGTGCCTCTCTCTCCTTGTTTCAAACTACTGTAACACGTAATTTTTCACATTTTGTTCTCACAAGGTGCCTGTGGGATAGAGTGGTGCTATCTAACTTCTGTTCATTTCAGTGAGCAGTTGAGAGATATTTTCGACTGAGAATCAAGCCTCAGCAGCCTAATCTGTAACTCAGAAAGCCTGTGGGTGTGACAGGAATTTTTTCTTCACCTTATGTTTCCTTTCTAAGGCTTTAAGTAGGGATAGCAAGATGTCTGTCCTTAACCAGGAAAGATTACAGTGGTGAAGCTAACAATGATCCAGATTCAGGGGCACCTAATATTTCACTGGCTTGGGACAGTGGGAGTTAATAGGAGCTGTGAGAGCTCAGCACTTCACAGAATTGTATTTTTGTACCAAAATTTGTTCAGTATTTTGACTTAAGAAGAAAACAAACTTAAAAGATAAAGACTTTCAGACACTGGTCTCCACTGGTCACTTAGATACCCTTAGCAGATTATGCCTTCAATGCAGAGAGGGAGAGAGAAACTGCATTATAAATAAGGTGAAAAGCACCCAAAACGTGGCATTCAGCAACTATATAGCCCTGGTGCAAATAGATCAAAGTTTTCAACCAAAAGGTTTGCAAGGAAGAAAGATAGACTATGGGAGAAACGGAGTACCCAGCTTATCTGTTCTCCTCATACCTCTCATTTTTTTGTGGTTTGCTTCTCTGACATAATGCTGCCCTGGACTCTTCTTTCTCCAGAAAATGACCAGCAAGAAAACTCCTCTTCATTTGCTCAGTATCTGAACTTCCAACCTTCATTCTTCACATCCAAATTTTTACTTGAAGTAAACACATTTGTATTATGTCTACATTTGATCATGAAGGAAATCCTACAACTTCTTATTCAATATGAGATCCTGCTCAGTGCTGGAACGTATATATCTAGGCAGGCTGTCCCAAACGCATTCCCATCAGTGAAAATAATTCCATAATTTTGTCTCACTAGTAATACAAGTCTTTTGCTAACCAACTGAAAATATATTACTTCTACAAAACTATTGTTCCCTCAAGTTCGCCTTCTTCCCTTTTCTTCTACTTCTTTGATTCACAGATTCCTCATCCCAGTTTTCTTTCATTTAGCATTCTTCCATTACTCATGCTGAAACCAAGATGAAGGACCTGGTTGCAGCAGTAGACTTTATGACTTTTTGTGTGTTTATGAATGGAATGTGTGCATGAAATGATAAACGAATTAATAAACAGACCGAGTTAAACCTGGCACCTACACTGGATTGCTTCTCCTCTGTGTAGTAATTAAATTTTCATACAGCACTGCCAGGCTTGGGCTGCATAAGTTAAAGCTTGCTTGGAGAACTTTAAATTACATCTTTCTGAAGTCTGAAGTGCTTGACTTTGCAATCTAATTTTCTTCAACAAAGGTTTCTGTTTGTTTGCTTTAGTAATATAACAAGCCTTTGTACTATAACAAGCCTTTTCTTTGAAAGGTAGCTCAACATTTACACTATAATAACTTCAGGAAGCTCAAAGCTAAAATTTAAATGCTGTGGGCCTAATTGCAGTAACTGCTCTATAAACATACAATAAATGTCCTTGTCCCAAACCTACAAGATGAAACAAACAAAACCAGATGGGTAAGACAAAAAGAGAAACAAATTGAATAGGATATTCCCAATTCTCAGGAGTCAGTGCTCAAAACACTTCATTCATATGGCCATAATTCAGCTGACAGCAGATGTTTAGGAGAAGAATATAAGACTAGTGAATTATAGAATGACCTTTCCCCTAGTTTAGCTCCCAGCTTTCACTAGTAAGTTGTTTAGGGGCTCCTTAAACCAGAAGTTATTCTACGTTGTTGTGTTTTAGAAATGCTCTGTGAGCTGTTTTTTTTTTTGTGAATTTGTCTTTATTACTTTCTCAAAGTAATTTTGGGCTCCGGAATATGCTGTGGCAATGAGTTCCACATTCTAATTATTTGCAGAAAGAGTATTTCCTTTTGTTTGCTTTAAACCACTTGCCTCATAATTTCATTAGTTGCCAATAAACTCTTACACTTAATTGTTCCCTATTTATTTTCCCTGAACCCAGTCACTTAGTATTGTGAGATCCTTCTACTGCTCTTTACTATCTGGTTTAGTTTTGGCTAGCCTGATTAATTCTGTATCATTTACTAACTAACTTCATCACCTCACTCTTCACTCCTTTCTCAATCCATTTAACGAACTGTATGAGTCAGTATAGCTCCCTTGAGCCTTACTGGTAACTTCTTTCAATTGCAAAAGCCAACCATTTATTCTTACCCTTCTTTTTCTAAAAAATTAACAATCTATGTGACCACTCCTATGACAGCTTAGTTACTTTAAGGATCTCTGTTGAGAGATATCAAATGCTTGCTGATAAAATCACTGTATCAATTGAATTAATTTTACAAGTTCAGTGACAGGATCAAAGAACTGTAATAGATTTATAAGGTAATATTTTCCTCAAAAAGGCTTTATTCTCCTCTTCAAGCCTTTCCTAGATAGATCACATTTATCCATATATGAGCTAACTCTGTTCTTCTTACTTTTTCCATTGTATTTATCACCTTATATTTCTCTTGTGCTCAGGCTGATTTAAGCAATATATCATGCACTACAGTTCGTTCATAGCCTTCACAGGGAGTTCCTCTGGAGCACTTAGGTAAATACCACATGGTCCTGATTAACAGTTATTGTGTGGTTTACATTTTCTTCTAGGCACAAAAGTCCTTGTATCAACATTTCAGTTTGAGATAAATCTTCAGACTCTTTCTCTGTAAAGAATGGTCCCGGTATGAAGAACTCCATAAACTTCTCTGCAGTGAACAGCAAAGCCTTGGCATCAACTTTAGGGTTTACACATAGATCATTTTTCAGGGTCACCAATTCTCTGGCATATTTCCTGGTTTTGATGTTTGAATAAGCTTCTATGATCAGTTTTAATACCTTTGTTAAATTGTATGCTTCGTATTGACCTTCCTTATTATGGCTTTATGTTTACCTTGCCAATGATTATGCTTTCTTGTATTTTCCTCTTAAACATAACCCCCAGTTTTCAAGAATACAATTTTGCTCCTGTTAGCTTTCTTTTCTGTCTTGTTTTAGCTGCTTTACTTTCTTTGTGTGTTAACTGAAGATTTCTAACTGGTAGAAAACATTTAGTCTTCTTACATAGTCCCCTTAAACTGTCATCTTATTCTCATTTTCCAAAGTGTTTTACCCTTTCAGCTGCTCCACCTGATCAGCTTTGTCTTATCTTTTAATGACTTTTCTGAGAGTCACTGCTAATGATCTGTGAGGGTTTTTTTTAAGGGGGGGGGGGGGAGGGGAGAGGAGGGGTATTGTTTGGCTAGCTTTTTCTGTCTGAGAAGAACAGGGATATTCATCATGTCCTTGACCCAGATTGTCTCAGAATTAACACGTTGTGAACCAGCTCCTGCTGTCTTCAGGCCTGAACTATGAGCTGCTTCTCTTCTTTGGATATTTCATTATTTTCTCAAAGTGCTACCATTTCAATTCTTTACAATTTAGATTAGCCTTCCCTCATGGGATGTCTACCTTGTCTGCAGTAGGGTGACTGAAATTTCCAGTTACTATTGCATTTTTGCCTTGACAGCAAACAAATATCTTTGTGCCAGAATAGTTTTTGTGAATGTATCCAACAAACATTCCAAAGCAGATTATAGCAATCTTAAGACTTGGACACAAGTCTCTTGGAAATGGACATTTAAACTTATAAATAGCAACAGCCAAATCTACAGATCTTTAATTATTATTTTGTTGTTGTACCTGAACCTTGAAGCTGTGGTAAGGCTTCATGTTAGATTAACAGAGGGCCCATCTTTCAAAAGGATAATCAATAGTAGATACTTCATCGCTTGAGTAACTTCTTTGTGCGAACAGTGAGGAACATATTTAAGGATACTATTTCTGAAAGGTAGTACAAAGGAAGTTTCCTCACGGGATCTAAACTACTACAGATTTTAATGGGGAACATCAAACAAAAGTATTGTAATAACTCTTAAATGGAAAGCAAATGTACCATCTTAAGGAATTATTTTTACCATCTGGTATCAGCTGTAATGCTATATTCTTCCCTCTCACCTCTCTCACTTAATAAGCCATATCTAGCTTTTTACATTTTAATCTTGTTTCACGCCAGAAGGAAGCGAATGCCAAAATGGCTCATTTCCATTGATGCTGTAAGTTCAGTTTTCATTTCAGGTACACAGCAATGATTTTATATTTCAGGTTTCTGTGGTTATTTTATGTGGTGCCTGGGTTGTATTTGCACGGACTCTGGAGTGGAAAAGGGGGTGTGCACAGTAGTAAACTGTGGAAGAGGGAGTGACAGAAAATGATAAAGCATGAAAACATCAGAGTAATAATTTTTTTGTTTTACTTATGTTCATATCCAGTAAATTAACTTAGACCCAGGCCTAATATCCCAGATTGGACTTACTCTGAGACCCACGCTCAGTCTCACTGTTTTGGGAAGTATTTTTCAAAAAGTCATATCTTCTCTTTATCTGCAGCGGTATTTCAAGCACAGATTTACTTCCTCTTTATATATGACAGGTCTGTGTTATTCCAAATCCTGATCTCTCAGAAAAAGACATTTATTTTTTCCTGTGGAAAAAGTCTACTCCTTGCCTGTTTCAATCACCCTATGTATTTTGTCTTTCATGTCCATATTAAGTCTCACAACCCACGCTCCAAAAACAAATGGGTGGTTTAGATTAGCATTTTTCAATTAACAGCTCTTATTGCTGTGGGTGAAGCTGAGGGATACATTAAAGAGGACATTAAGGCACTGAATTCTGTAGCCTTCAGTAGCTGGGTTAGCTTGGGCTTGAAGATGATGGCTCTGTTGATGACTTGAGGTATCCTGTGGAGTTGCAGAACTGGAGTGCAAACACTTGTGCCTTTGCCAAGAGATCCAGCTCTCCCTGAACTTGGAGGAAACAGCTATCATTTAACACAGTGGATGACTAGTGATTGCTAGCGAATAGGAGCTAAGTCTTGAAGTGTGACTATTGAGATGTAAGTACAAAGCTGTGATACTCTGCCCCAGTACTTTTCCATTTCCTTTTCTGTATGTACTCTGAGGTGTATCCTGTGAAAGCAAAGACTTCCCTGCTGTCTTAAGCTCTAACAGGAATGAAGGTAAGGATGCCTCAGATAGTTAAGTCCCAGCCACACTTCTGCACACTTATTGTGATCACGAACATTTCCTTCCAACACACTACATAAAATGCTTGAGTGTGTGTAGTCTTGAGATATCCCAATGCCTGTATCATGTAATTAGAAAACTGGCATTGTGGAGAGCTGCAGATGGGACATGTGAAGATATAGGATCACAATTTTTCATGGGAATTTTTCAGGTAACTCAGAGAAGGAAGAGGACTTCTGTAGTGTGGACCCAAGCAACAGTTAACTAAATATATTTGTAGTATTACCAGTTACAGAGGGTAAGAGCGAGTAACCCAGCCCAGCAGAAATGCCACAGACCAGTGCCGTTCCGGTCAGGTGCGAAAAAGTTGCATTCCTGGAACCCGGGGTAAGCAGGCAGACATTTGGACATGTGGCAAGCTGTTGCTAAGTAGACGATCTCTGAGAGGACACCTCATCTGCATGTTTGGGTTTTGTTTTGTTTTCATAGAATAGTTAGGGTTGGAAAGGACCTTAAGATCATCAAGTTCCAACTCCCCTGCCAAGGGCAGGGACACCTCACACTAAACCATGTTACCCAAGGCTCTGTCCAACCTGGCCTTGAACACCTCCAGGGATGGAGCATTCACAACTTCCCTGGGCAACCCATTCCAGTGCCTCACCACCCTCACAGTAAAGACCTTCTTCCTCATAGCCAATCTAAACTTCCCCTGTTTAAGTTTTAACCCATTACCCCTTATCCTGTCACTGCAGTCCCTAATGAAGAGTCCCTCCCCAGAATACCTATAGGCCCCCTTCAGATACTGGAAGGCTGCTTGAGGTCTCCACGCAGCCTTCTCTTCTCCAGGCTGAACAGCCCCAACTTTCCCAGCCTATCTTCATACGGGAGGTGCTCCAGTCCCCTGATCATCCTTGTGGCCCTCCTCTGGACTTGTTCCAACAGTTCCATGTCCTTTTTATGTTGAGGACACCAGAACTGCACTAAATAGTCCAAGTGAGGTCTCACAAGAGCAGAGTAGAGGGGCAGGATCACCTCCTTCGACCTGCTGGTCACACTCCTTTTGATTGCTTTTATTTATAAACATTTTGAAATGTTTTCTCTCCTCTGATTGTTTTAGGTACTTTGATTTGCACTTTATCTTGGCCTGAATTAAGAGCAGTTTCAGGAGAGATGAATAACAGATAATTTCTTAAGCAAGGAACACTAGACTACAGCTGTACGTATCTGTTAGAAAAGTAGTTGTCTGAGAAGCACAAATGGAGCCAGAGACAGACCCAGAGACAGATACAGGGAGACACAGGGAAACACAGCATTGCTTTTGTTGTTTTGGATTAGATGTTGTAGTTTAAATGACTCTATTTTGCCCTTGTGTGGTATTAACAAAATATAGGTTGCCTTCAAAAAACCTAAGGCTTACGACTGCATTCACCATCTTCCATGTACAATGCCACAGAAGGCTGCCAGGTGTTCTCTGGCCCTAGGCTGAGACACAGCTACAGCGTCTGCCACAGGAGGTGGGTCTCTCCTGCCTTTTCAGGAAGGATGTACTCAGGCTGGTAGAGGTCTCACCATGACAGCCTAACAGTCACTGTAGGATGCAAAATGCATTTGAGAAACACGACAAATTAAACACACACTGTGCTCTCTCCTGCCGTTAGGTGCCTGGCTCTGTACTGCCTTCTGTGTAGGATACCAACATCTGAGCCAGAATGTTTAAATGTAGTTCAAGTATTTGTGCATAACAGAGCTATGCAGAAGTATCCAGGAACACTCATTACATTGAACAGACAAGCAATTTTATATTTTTAGTGGGGAAAAAAACCCCAACAAACTGCAGTCTAAAAGATATTTATATAGGACATTGCAATTATTGTTCAGAATTAATGAGTTTTATCCCCTCCTTTTGGCTTAAAGAACACAAAATCCCAATGAAAGGAAACAGATGCAGTTGTTTTAAGCATTTCCAAAGGAAACTGCAGTAAAGTCTGAAACATCACTGTATAAAAGCCTTGTGTGTCATGGAGATGTTCTGATATTGTTTTCATTTGCCAGCTGTGTGTAAAGAGGGAGTTATGTCTGTGGCCAATAGGTCTTCCCACATCAGAGCAGTAACAACAACAAAGCAACGGAAATATTAGGAAAACTCTAACTTTACCTTCAAATACACTTGATTTTCCTAAACAAGAAACATGGATTAGGCATCAGTTCAAAGAAAAATGGTCAGAATTTATAACGCTCTACTGAAAGTGACAATAATAGGAAAAAAGAGCATTAATAAAATGAACTAGTCTAAAGGGAGTATGGCCAACAAGTAAGATATCAGAAAGTTACCTTCTGGCTCTCCTCCTTTGCTAGTGCTTGTCAATCTCTATCTTCTAAATCAAACATGAGCACTTTCAGTTGGTCTGAAGAGACATGGCATAATAAACTAGCAAGGAACTTCTGGGACTGAAATCAGGTGATTCAAGACTAGCCCCTGCCTCTGCCTTTACCTTTGTTGTTAGGTGTTGTTACCTGTGCTAGGGTTCCAGTCTCCGCGTAACAGACATTTCTACAGCAGACCCATAAAACTACAGAATTTGCCCTGGAAACACCTGCAGCCTGGTGGTACAAGGTTCCTGTGCTTTCGTTTTCCTAGCAGCCAAATGGGAACTTCTGCTTAACCAGGATTTCTGTACGACTCGACTGTGGGTTTCCGACTGATGTTCTTTTTTCACCTATTCCTCACTGCATTGGAAAAAACACTGTTTGAACACTACAATCCACAGATCATAGGTCCCAGTTTTGCATTCAACACTACTCATTGCTCTGATATGTTCTGACCAAACCTACCTTCCTGGATATGGAAACCAAGCTGTTGAACATGTTGGAAAAAAACCCAAACCACTACATCCAAGGGATCAAACTTCTTAAAATTCTTTTGAATCATGTCATCGCATGATAGGATGACACTTTTGAAATGGCAATGCAGAGGAACTGAAAAAATATCTTATGTGAGCTAAAAAAAAATCATGCACAACTAATATAAAATAAAAGCCAAGATCTGGAGGGGAAAGGATTATAGTTCCCTTTGAAAATCCTGTCTTTGGTTTGTATTTTCTTAATGTATTTCTCTGAGAGTGTGTTTTCCACAGTCAGTTGAGCTGCTGATGCTGACAGTCATTTCAGTAACTTCATTTCTCCCTTTGTTTATTCTGGTTACCTTTTGCATTTCAAAGGAGTACGGCATTGCCCTGACAGCTTGAAACTAAACCATGAGACTAAAAAAAAATCCCAACCCCCCAAAACCTAAAGAAAACTAAAGAAACCCTAATACCCTATTGAAAGTGTACTTGGGAATAAACTTCTGGTGACCCAACAGAAAGAAAATATCACGGAACAATAACCCTTTCAGGAGACAGGTATTTCAGTAAGTACACATCCTGTTCAACAAATACCATTAACAGTGTTAATAAAACACAGGAAGGCTGTCCAGCTTACTTGCTGGACAAAAGTTCTAGAAAAGAGGACTTCCATTTTTTCTGCAGTCCCCAGGTAAAGAAATGAGAGGATTGTGTGATCATATTCCATTCCACATGGCTGCTAGTACCTAATGCAGCCACCTCAGGGGAGGGAAGGGAAAAGGAAGCTCTCTTGAATTCTTCACTCCCAGCTCAGTACATCAACTCTTTTTTCTGGGAAATGACAGAGAATGGACAGAAGTCATTGTCTTTGAGCAGTCTGTACATGAGCACCATCCACCAAAGATGATCAGTCATAAAGGTATGGATATTTTCACACTTGATTTTTTCTCGTGGTTTCATCAAACTGTAACTGACTGTGAGAGTCAAGATGCTGAAAGAAGGAAAACAGATTGGCACCCATGGAAATGCAAAGTCCACCTGTCTGTGGGATACAGCAGTCTAGGACATGGAAGCAAGCCCAAGTGATTGTTGGACACCCATAAGGTAAGTTTTGTAAATGGGAGGATGCTTCTTATACGTAATAAGAAGTCTTTAGCACAAACATCTGATCATATAAATTCAGGTGAGATCAGCCTGTGTAAACCTGGAATGAACATAAAGGTTATGTTCACACTGCAGTGCTACATGTGGTCATTTTGTCAGGCAGGTTCCTGTTGAGCTCGTGGCTCCAAAACTGATATACTCTGCTGTGCTATGTATGTTCTACATTTGAACAGAATACTAGGATTTACATGCACTTTATGTTTTAGCCACTAAAGCTCAGAATGATCTATTGCATATAATGACTGCTGTCAGTTCAGCAGGTTATGCATTTAATATACAGCAAAATACTTCCCTCCCCCAACCTGTATTTGTTTTATGAATGAATACATTGTTATTCACTGAGAATTCAGAGGACAAAAATTAGCACTTTTGCCTGGAGCTTCATCTCAACAGCATATGGAAAGAGAAAGAGTGAAAGCTAAGCATTCCTGTTCTGCACAGATTCAAGAAAGCATGGGTCAGTTTATCAACAAGAATGACCTCTCTGCAGAATCCTCCAGGAGCCACAGGGGAAGAATCTACACGAGAAGAGTTACACAGAAACAGTTAATTTGCCCAGTTTATGCCCTATTTGCACAATGTTTCCCATCCTGCACCTGTTCTGTTGTGCTGGCAGACATTCAGCAATCATCAGGGCCTCTGGTGCCAACTCTTAAGTAAAGGTACAGCTGAGAACAAGACACCATTGACTTAAGCTGCAGGAAGCAGAAGACTGGAGTAATGAGCCTGTGCAGAAAGGCTCTGCACAACCCTGTTTTGACAATGTGTGTGTGTGCTGTTGGAGGGGGTGTGTGTGCCAGAATACAGCTAGAGAACAAAGGTACAGGGTAAGAGTCATCCTACATTCAAGGTCAAACTTTGTCAAAATCCTAAAAGAAACAGTGGTCATCCTGTATTCACAATCTTATTCTTCAACAAATGCATTATTTATTCAGCTCTTTCCCTTTTCCAGCCTTGTGGCTGTCACTTCCAGTTCTAGACAGAAGTGAGACGAATCTTGTATTTATTATCCACAACTCAGTACATGTCATCTTAACATTACTTTTCTCTTCTCTTTTGCCTGTACCTTTCAATTCTGCATTTTCGATCTATACCTGCGTGTTTTCAACAGCATTACCACACAGTTGTCCCCTAAAGAGACATCAGAAGATTCCCCTCTCCAGGCCAGTCCATGGTCCCTATTTTAATCCTCTGTGTCTTAAGCATGACCCATCCTACCTAGTTCATATTATATTATTCTGGTGATTTGCAACCTAATTAGGACCCACCATACCAGTCTGATTGCCACAGAGAATGTGCTGCTCTTCTGTGGTGATATCAGCATCTTCAACCTCCATCTTCAGGAAGGCATTTAATTTTCAAGTTAGCAACTTGCATTACACACATTTTCTCCTTCCCTCCACTTCAGTTTTAATAACTGAACAAAGTGTTTGAAAGGAACCAAACTTTTGTTAAGACACCAGAGCTGATTTCTTTTCCTACTGTTGACTTCCATGGGGAAATCTGGGCAGCCTTGTGAACATCACCATTCACTCCCAGCAAAATTCAGAAAGTGAGAAGGCTACTGTGAGAATAAATCAATAAACAATTGTTCCTAGGTGTTATAGGATTGAGATCACATAAATCCACAGAGAAGTAAAAATTGAGGCTGTACGATTAGACAGTGTCCTTGATACTGTCACACCAATGTACATCATTAGCATGGGCCACACTCAGAAATGAAGATAATTCATCCCTAAGCCCATTATATTCTTGGCCCCTGTTTAGCAGGAGTGTCCAAGGTGGTCATGTCATTTTTTTTTTAATGGAAAATGTTTGTTAGGATGGATAGCCTTGAGACAGGTTATTAATTTCATACAAATAATCCTGCAAGCTGAAACAGCTTGATTTCTACCACTTTAGTCTAAAGCCACCTGTGGACTTGGTTGAAGTCTTTGATTAGCCCTATTTACCTGAGATATGTTTGTGAGCAGACTCTGAGGTTAATGAAAGACAGAGAGAGCAAAGACCTCGGAGGTATGACCCAGAATCCACACAGAAGTAAGTCATTAGAAACTTGCCCTCCTAAATTTAGCCAGATGCATGAACCGGACTGGGGCTATAGCTGAATGGTTTTAATTGGCTATATACAGAAGTACAATATGATTATTGAAACTACAAGATACATAAGACAAATGAGAGGGGGAGAACTCTGTTCTACTTGTTCACATAAGCCCCAAAGAACAGACCCCAGCAAATCAAGGGGAATGGCTTTTTCTAGCTCAATGAGAACAGCATTCTGTTGGAGTTCTTTTTCATTAGCTTAACGAGATTTATCTTTTTTACATCCAAATTTAACCTCCTATCAAGGTTACATAGATTAAAAAAAAAAAAAAAAAGAAGAAGGCTGATCTCATTTCCACCAACTATATGCCAAGTTTTTATTTACAACAAATAATTCTGACCTTATCCTTCCAGATACATGTTACAAGGCAGTGAAGAATATACATGGCAGACTGTCATACTCTGATCCTATGTCTCATTTTCCTTTATGCTTACCAGGCAGACTTCCTTTTCAAAGAAGCCTGCTGAAAGCATTTTTTGATAGAAAGCAATTTTCTTTGCCTGTGGCCACACAGCATTGTAAGGGCAGTCAGCTGGCATTCAATGTAGTGCTGACTGAAGAGTCTGGCAAAGGCTGCAGCAGTACAGGAGAGAGCCAGCACACAGGCAGAGATTTGGGCTTTCTGTGTTGATAGACTAGGAGTGACAAGGGCCAAGAAGAGAGAACTGTTGTGAGGGAGGAAAGAAGAACGCGTGCCCTTAAGTGACATTCCTCATATAGAAGATTTGTTTAAAAGACTGTTTCCTTCTCATTTTTATTACCTTATTGTTTGTCTGAAAGACGGGAAAGCTGTTAATGTCCTCACAAACTTAAAGCCAAATATCTATACCTTCCAAACGTCTCCAATTTACAGATTAGACTGATCAGATGTCTGTGAGGAAAACAGTCCAGTGTGCAATACATGTACTTGCCTCTAGTTCCTTGCAAAAGGGCACAACAGCTGCACATATACGTACAGTGCATACAGCTAGGCACATCCAAGGGATGTAAGAGCACGGTGTCTGCTTCTAACGTGTATAAGAGGGATATTTGTGTAAGAAACATGAATGAGCTGTAATCCCAATACAAAACCTTAATATGATTTAAAACTACTTAGATTGAATTTCAAAGTTGTGCGATAGGTGACTAAAATGCAAGCACATCACTTAAACCAGTTCCTTAAAATATATGTGTCCTGAAGCATTGTATAAAAAGATTTAAGGAGCATATAAACCCCATTTTGGCAAAAAAGCCGTTTCACATCTGGAAAGGCCCTTTGATTCAATCTGTTCACAGCTACAAGGGATAAACTGTATATGAAGGCTGCCTTTGAAGATTGAAAGGCTGCTAAGAGTGAACTCTTTTTGGTATCTGTGCTAAGTATCTCTGTATCAGTATCTTTCTTGAGGAAGAACTCTGTTGGACATTTCAGCTAGAATTTGGCTTTGAGCATGTATGCTGATTCCAGCAGGTACCAATTCATGACAATACATTCAAGCATTGCCGAGTATAAGCATGTCACACCTACCCCATTGCCAGGAATTTGTATCAAGAAGCAAAAATTCCCACAAAATCTGAGCTGTCACAAACAGTGGGGAAAAGGAAATGCTATTCAATGTCTCTTCAAGGAAAAACATCAAGGGAATCAAATGAATCTACAAAGTCAGGTTCAAAATAAACCTGATATTAAACTAGATATATGAGCTGTGGAATACCTCTTCAGAAGATATTCTAGAGGCTGAAACCATAAACAGTTGGAAGGGAAGACTGGACAAGCTCATGGAAGAGAAACCCACCAAGGCTTATGAAATACACAAAACCTAAATCCTCTAAACAGAAAATGTTTGGAAGTCAGGACTACAAGGGGATATATCATATACAGTTGCCTTACTACATCATTTTCCAGGTATTCTGGGTACTGTTGAAGAGCAGAAGACTGGAAGAGACAGTTCTATTGTTTAACCAGGTGTGACCTTTCTTAGCTTCTGATAATTCTCCTCCTCATCCTCAGATTTGTGAAGCATGACTGACTTCAAAGCAAGCAATCTTTTATTTTTGTAATCTAAGAAAAACAAGTATTTGAGTTACAATGTAACATTAAAGAGTCCCTGAAAAAGGTAAACACCTCAAAGAGAAATTATAATGCAAAAGCTGTGGGTTTTTTTCAGCTAAAAATGAAAAAGGCTCACCAACTGCCTCTAAAATACAACTGATTTAACCAACTACAGTGCCAATTGCTCCAACTGAACACATAGGAAAAGAAGAGAGTAAGCATGTTTGCTGCCATTACATGTAAGAAACAGGCATTTGTAACAATGGCAGATGAAATATCTTCAGATGGATATGTGATTCCCAAGCTGTCTGTGAAGTAGAGAAGCACAGTGACCTATGGAAGGTTGCAGAAGCTGCATAAATATGGCTGATGGGCTAGAAGCAAGGAAATCTTTAACATCTCTTGCACAGTATCTGCCTGGCCTATGCATCATCTGATCAAGCCTCTACTAGATTAGTCTTTCTTCTATTTTTTCCTTAAGAATGTTCCTTCTCAAGAATACTACTGTCATCTGTAACAGCTTCTGCTGCTTGCCCAGACCTTGCTGTGATAAACCTGCATTACTTTTCCCATTAGCTTGAAAAAAGATTCTTCTCTGATTCCCATCCCCACAGTGAGCAGAATCCAGCAGTGACAGAAAATTCATGATGCAGGGTGCACGTCCTTTAAAAATTCCTACTAATCCTCAAGTTAAGGAGATTTCCTGTCTGCATTACATCGCAAATGTGTTACTTCCTTTTGTCTTCCTCTCTGGAGGAACACAGCAAGCATCAAATGATGGAATGGAAGAAGGCAATCCTTACTACAGTGTTTTCACTGTTTCTCTCTCTTTTTTTTTACAAGCTGAGATTTAACATGCTGTGGAGAGATTAGAATGCCGAGAGATCAGAATGCCAAGATATTTGTGGTTCATCAAAATGGAAGTCAATTGCGAGATTTGCTATATAACTGTGTCTGTGGGCCAGATTTGCTGAGCAAACCCACAGCTGCACTGCAGTAACATACTCATTTTCTTTCTATCTTTCTGACAGTCACATGAAGAAAATATAGGGTCTCTTGCAGTATGTATGTACAACAATCAATCTGGAATACTTCAACAGAATTTACAATAAACATAAGAGAAGGAAATTCTGGTCTTGAGCCAATATTTTTACTGGTAATCCTAATGAAAGACCAGATGATGATCTAAATTAAGATTTAACCCAGAGCCTTGATCCAAACTTTGCTCAAGTAAAAGGATATTTTCATCCAAATTTAAGTCAGAAGTTAGCAGACTGTGACCTGTTTCTGTACTGAGCAAAATCCACACATTCAACGAGCAACTACCTTTTCAGAAATTCCAGTTTCAAAGCCTGGTGGCATTCTCAGCCACCGACTGCAGGTACATCACTCCCTGGCTACTCGGTATGTACATGAGTGAGTGTGGCTTGAATTATTTTTATAACAACGCTTGCTGTAAAGAAATGATAACCCACTTGTGAGGAACAGCATGTCTGTAACGTCAGAAATTCATCTTTTCATGCTGATTAGCTGCGCTTTGTAGCACTGATCCAAAGAACTGTTACATGTCACTTTAGTGCTGCATTCTGTACTCTTTTGACATTTACTTTTGCAGAGAGAAGAAAAGATTACTATTAGTAATTAATAATGTCTACTAAATCAAAATAACTTTTTTTCAGAAGGAAAAATAGATTATGAAATAATTATCTGGGCAAAGAACTACATTCCAGAAGTTCTCTGTTATGTACTTTCTTTCCCAAAGGTTTTGTAAATGAATACATCATTTGCTATGTCAGTGTAGGTTTATACTTCTTGGCAAAAGAAAAGTTTGGAAAAAAAATCCAAAACAGCATACCCCCTGTTATAATAAAAGGTCTAACTTTAACCACTAGCCTGCTGGAGGTGGTCTTAACATGACAGATTTAAATATTAAAGTAAATTAGCATTATAACGGAAATGTGATGGGGCTGATAACTGGTATTGCTTACTGCAGGCACTCACATGAAATCTTGGTGTACACCTGAAAAATTAAGTCCTAAAGGATTAATCCAAGAGTCTACAATTCTTCATCCTATTGGAATAACTTTAGCTTTGATTTCTGATTTGGTAATGAACATTTCTTTCTCACAGATTCTTCCAAAGTAGTTTGATCTTGAGGTTTCTGTCAAAAGCCATCTCCGCTATTCTCAACAGCTTGGATTTACATAACCTGATTTTTAACATCTATGTTATTCTCTAGAGGCCAACTGCTGAACAATAAAGAATATGATGCACCTATAAGGGTAGCTGAGATCCAGCTTGCTTCAGGAACTGCCTAACAGAAAAAGACTCCTATCATGGGATTGTCAGCTAGATGCTCAAATTTGGGCAGGAAAAATCCATCTGGGTGCCCTTCTTCTCCACATACAGTGGTGTTGCTTTTCATAGCAAGAAATGTTGGAACAAAGCTCCTTATATGGAGTCATGGATGACAAGCCCATGGATGACAAGTCCATGACACCTCCTGCATAAAGTCCAGTAGCAGTGCCTTAGCCCCAGCAAAGCAGCATTCCTTCACAGGTAGGTACCTGCAGACAGACAAGGAAACTATGGCTTCCGTTTCCTTGTTACACCTGTCATTGCTAATCATTACCTCTACTGTTCTCATCAGCACTGGAGAAATCATTTTTCTTGCAGGGGCTGCTATATTATTACCCTCTATTTGTTTTCACAGTATTGCCCTGTGGATGGGGTAGCGAGCAGGGCAAGCCAGGTGAGGAAGATATCCACCCTCTCCCATAGCACTGCCTGATGTGAGAGACATATTCACTTCGGTGCATCTGATATAGCTGACACTGAACGACTGCACAACCCCATTGCTTCCATTCGAGGCGGAGGCCTCTCTGCAACCTGTCTGCCATGAGCTGCACATTGGCACAGGCAAGCATGGTCCCTGCCCTGAGGGACATGCAGTGATACTGCAGTGCTGCAGCAGAGCCCTGTTGTGAAAGCCTGTTTGTCTCTGTGGAGGAGTGACCAAACCCCATTATGCAATAGTGGCTTTTTGTTCCCTGCTTCCTTTAATCTCTATTTGTTTCCATGGTAGCAATATGGAGAAATTAGTATATGTGATGTAAAATCAAGGAAAAAAAAAACATTTTTTTCTGTCAGAAGCCTGCTTGTGATGGATTGTGACATGTAAACCTAAACCTGTTTCCTAAAGAATCAATACCTTTAGTATAAGTGGCAAAATCAGGAATTTTCTGTTTTATAGTGGGCCACTTCAGCTGGGGCTCATGTGATTTAATTTTATATTTCTATGCTCAGCATGGAGACACTGTTTAGATATAAACCAATATCCACCCAAAACAAGGCAGTAATTTCACAGCAAACGTTTAAGGATCTTCTACTTTTCTAAACTGCGCTGCTATTTAGCTTAAGGTTATGTAACACGAGAACATACCACTCCTTTTTGGCACCCCCCTAAATGTTTCTTAATACGTGTTCAAACAGAGCCCTCCTGTGTTTGCTGAGTTTCATTACAACAGCCATTAAATATGAGAGATCATTTATTGAGCTATATTCACAAGACTGAGCTCCAGAAGGGAAGCCAAGCTCCTCTCCTCTGACTTTTACACAATATGGACTGTTGGATTCTACTTGCCAAATACTGTACACAGCTCCAAAAGAGCATCTTTTCAGAGAGATTTGGTTTTGATTTAAATATGACAAATGGGAAAGAATTTATCTCGTTAAACCATTTTTTCAGTGCAAGCCATTGTAAATATCAACAGTTTAATGTTATTGTAAGGATTGCTTATGATATTTATGATTCATTCCTGCATGCTTTTTGTATTGAGATATTCAAAAACCAACCGGACATAGCCACGAGCAGCCTCCTATGACTAACCCTGCTTTGAGCAGGGGAGACCATCTCCAGGCTTCCAACCTCAATAGTTCTGTCATTCTATAATTCCTCTCTACTTCTTTCCATACAATTTTGAATCATATGGGCAATTTTCCAAATGACATGGGAATATGGGGTATCTCTCTTGTATTGGAGCCTAGAAGCCACAGATGAAGTGGGGAGCTGCACTTAAAACAGTTTTCCCTCCTGCTTTTGCTGGAGCCTTTATCCAACTGTGTAGAAAAGATTACCCGGTCCATGCACCCATCTGTGCTTCTGGTTTACTTCTGCAGCCGTTAAACCATGCATAAGAAAAGATGTATTTTGGTCTAGTGTTACTATCATGGAACACCTTTATTACAAGCAGCACTTATAAGAGAAAAGGAGAGAGAAGAAAGCAATGAATGAGCAAAACCAAAACTAGAAACCAGATGAAAGCAAACACAGAGAAGTAGGGCATGACACAGCGCTCTGCAATACTCTGCAACACAAAGGTATTGAAGAAGCACATCCATCACAGGAAAGACCTGGCACACAGAACTGCAGGGAAACACTACCTTATCTTTCCTCCTCTGTATTTTTTATTAAGAATGTATGTAGGGAGGGGAAGCAGATCTGTAAGTGCAGTGATTGTTCTTTGTAGAGCAGGTTTACAGACAAGAAAATACATTTTGAAGCTTAAAAAAAAGAACTGGCAGTTGATTCACTTCTAGAATTCTTCAAAATCAAATGGAGATCTACCCCCATTTACATAAATTCATCTTCCACATTAAGGGTAAGCATAAAGGGTTTTTACAAGGAGGCTTTGATTCCTCTATGACATACTCCCACTAGTGTTTTCAGAGAAGATGACATTAAAGATGATTACCTTCAAGAGAATTTACTATGTTCACCCTCATATGTTTTTTGCATATGAGAAACAGTTTAATTACTTATCTGTGGATAGCCCAAATATAAGATAACCTAATCTTTCAGATTATTTTCACAAAATCATAAATATTTTCTTTTCTGGAGAAAACCACCTCTAGATTGCGGACAACAGACAACTAGTCAGGGCTAGTAGGAATGCGCTTTACGAACATTCTGTCCAACCCTTCTAAACAATTTTTCAAAGGTTCATAATGACTAGTGAACCCAAACTGCATGTCAGAGTGTATGTGGATGACAGAGCCCACTGAATTCTTCTTACAGCTTTTGACAGTATTTATTCACACGGAGGGGCTAGAAAGGTTTGAGGTTTTATACAGGATGGAAATTTCAGTCACTTTAGTGATTCGAAGGAGATCTTCTCCAGTCCATAGACTGAACTGTAAAGGAGATTTTTACTACCTTTATCTAGAGACTAACACCTAATCTACAGATGTAGTCTTCGTAGGGGATTAAAGAGTCTTTAGGCCACTCCACCAAATGGAATTCTATTATCAAATTCTCCTACCAAAGGAGCAATGCTGTAGTATCACCAGCTTTAATAATGCTAAATGAACTGGAAGGTTTATTTTCTTTACTTCTGATGTTTACACTGAGCGCAATAGCGCTTAATTTCTCAGTCAGCAGGGCTGCCCATGGAACTGAGTTCAATACCCTGGGAGGCCTTCATCACAGCATACACCCATGCCTGCCACAGAACTTTTCATAATCAGCTCATTAAATAAGACTTCTGTAGAAGTGCATAGTTTGGGCTGTTGCAGACATGTACTGCAGGAGCATGATAACTATGTATGTAAGTAACAATTCAGACTGGGAGAACTGATTCCTCTGCCAGGAGAAATAGGGTCTGATACAGTTATTTAATGAACGGTGTTATGTGGTAGGATGTTCAGATACATCACCAAAGCAATTAATGCCAGAAAGCATTTTATGCTGAGGAATAAAACACTGGAGGGATGAAGAAGATATTTTAATTACTCCATACTACCATGTAGAACGAAACCTAGTAACAATGCATACTGCGAAAATGAACTTAACTAAGATCACTAACTGTGCCTCTGCCAGCATTTAAGTACTAAGGTGTCTCATTCACAGCTCAAAAGAGGAGAGCACTGCATAGCAGCTTCTGTCTAGGACTGCATTGCTGGTTCAAAAGCAGTCAGCTGTGAAGCAGATTAAGGAAAACAATGTTGACAAAGGTTAAGAAAAAAAAAAAAAAGCATATGTTATTGCTCCTCTGCAAATCTTGCTTTAGGAGTGCAAAACTATCCTGGCAGTAGAAATGACCAAAAAATTGGACAGACTTAATGATTTTACTGGACATTAGTGATCAGGCCATTGGAGAGGAAACGCTTGGTCTCACTGGGCTGCCCATGTGAGGAATCAGGCCATGTGAGGATCAGGCCATGTGAGGAAACAACCTCACTTCCCTATTCATGGATATAGAGTAGAAGCTGGCATCTGGAAGACTATTCATTATGCAATTTGGCAGTCCTGTAGAGAAGTGGAAAAATCTTATTATGCTTTCAAAACTGATGAAAACTGTTATGTTTTCATGCCTCTATTCTGGGATCTATGTCAGTGACTTTATTTCAATGACAGTTTGAAGGATACATGCTCATGTCAAGTTATGAATGCCTTGATTTGGGGAACAATGCTAAATGTCATACTTCATTTTCCACATTACTTCCATGAGGCACTGAGTATCTTGTGGTTAAGCAATGAAGGAGCCCTCAAAAGCCATTAACACTGGATGGATTCTGTGAGAGGAATAATTGGCTTCCTACCAAGAGAGTTTGATGTAATAGCCTTATGTGGAGAACAATTCAGAAAGTAGGAGAATGAAGAAAAAGGGGAGAGATTTCCAGAGGTCCTGGAGTTGAAAAGTTGGAGCACAAAAGGTATCACATCTTTAAATGGTGTATGTGCTTGATCTTGAAGAGGTTGCTTCATCAACAGAAACAGAAGCTAAAGTAGATCTATGATTACACATTTAGCATGTACTTAAATTGGCTTAAGCAATTCATGCTCCCACCATATAAGATACTCCTGACTCCCTTTTAGTGCAGGTGTGACTGCTTGGTAAATTGCCTGAGGGAACAGAGCCTGATAAGAAGAACCTAGCCAAGAAAGTAAGAATCTCTTCACTGAGAGACCACACAAACATTTGTGCTGGAACAATGCAGAGTAGCAGGGCTGGGTGTGAACATTCTTGCATAATGAGGACTGGGAGATAATGAAGCTACTACTGACAGAAAAAGAAATATATGCCAAATTATGTCACAGAATTGGGTAAAAGAGACTTGACACCCCTTAAAGATGCTGACCAAATCGGCTTTGTGTGACAAGGCCTTCAGTAAAGATCTATTATTTTGCAGCAAGACTCTTTACCTATCTCTTTTTTTAACTAAAGCCAGATCAGTTCTCCAACTCAGGTCACAACATGGCTATGCATATACCTAACACCACACAGGAAAAGGCAAGAAGAAATAAATATGAAACAATGTATTACCAATTATTCCATCCTGGGAATCACTGCTGGGAACAACAGGGGTGGAGCATATTAGATGCACTCAGGAACATGTTTTCTATATATTTGTATTGGTGTATATGAAAATAAAAACCTTGTTTCCCCAAAAAACAAGTGGATATGATCATACTCCATGTATTGGTTTATATCCCACCTTAACTTTGGAAGTCATTAGTCAAATGCAATGAAATTTGACAGTGCTAGAAAGAAAAGTGAATAAAAAATGTAAACTTTAAGCAGGGTTCATGAAATACAAAGACAAATACAGAAGAGAGAACTCATTCACAGTGCCATTGAGGGAAGACTGTAATCTCTACACTTGTTGAAGGAGTAACCATGACTCTCTTCAGAAGGGATTATAGTTACTAGCTGGGCTCTGCAATAGAGGCTGCACCTCCTCCTGGTCCTGCTGGATGTCCTTCAGGGTAAACCAAGCTAGCATCTGCCCCAGTGTTTGGAGTTATAGTTGCTTCCTCCCTATTGACTGGCTTCACTGACCACTTGATAATTTTCCCTTTAAGTGAAACCAAATTTTCGCAATAGATCCTAAAATCATTGTCCTGACCCTGTGCCTGCAGGTGTGACTGGGCAAAGTCAGGCAGCTGTTTGGGTGTGGTCTGTCTGGCTTGTGTTTGCCATCACATTTTTATGTGGCTTTATGACCAATACAGGTTACAGGTGGCCACACAAACAAGTTCATTTTATTTGCAGGATTACATGGTCCTTAGGGACATGAGGGACCACAAAAGACTGGTGGAAGAGTAAATGGATGTTTTCAGGCTGGAGTTCACAAACATGGACTTTTGTGGCTTGCAATGGTGTCACACTTCCACCATGAGTGACTGCCTCTCCAATCAGTCCCACACATGTCAGTGTGGGACACTGACATCAGCCTACAAGCAACTGATGTGAGAAGTGAGGAGGGTGAGAAACCCCTGCCCTCCATGAGTGTGGCCAACTGCCAGCAATGCCATCAGTACCTATTCTGGCTACCAGAGATCTTCTAACCCATAGTTACATGGTTGCGAAGGTCCCAAATAAACGTTCACCACATCCAAATGGGTGGAGATGGGTGCTCTGTATATCTCAGAAGAGAGTTGCCTCCTACCATCACCCACCGCCTTTTCTTAATTCTGCTGGTTGCTACACTGGGAGCAGATCAGGCTGCCTTACTCAGCTCCAGTGCCTCTGCTGATGTGACAGGTCCTTCCTCTTCAGTCTGTGGAGTGGTTCTGCAAGGGGACCTCAGGCTTTGGGGAAATCTCTTCTTCCTGCAAGTCCTTGCTGTTGCAAGCTTCCATTCTTCTGCATTACTGACCCCCTTCCTTCTGTGTGCACCACTGGGGGAGGTTTTGGCTGTTGGTTTGTGAGTTCTGGATCCATTGCAGACCGTGCTTGGAAAAACTATCTAACTCCTTCTCAACCTCCCTGATGTTACTCAGCCTTCTCACTGCCTCCTGCAGCTCAGCACTTTCTGCAGGAGGTCCTCCACCTGGGCACACCTTTTGCAGGATGGTCTGTTGCCTGTCCCTGCCCAGGAGAAAGATCTCTCCCCTTCCAGCAATCACAGGTTTGTACTGCAGCCTCTCCCATCAGCAGCTCTCTCTGGGTGGAGGCATTAGCCCCCACTGGGGTAGATGGTGCAGAATCCCCAACCAAAACTGCAGCCTTTTCTCTTAAACAGCACTCATCTGATATTTAATTAAAGACAACGAGCAGGGAGACACAAATCTACAGAAAACCAGTCCTTATTGATTTTGCTGCACTCAGAGTTGTATGCTTTCTGCCATATCCATTAAGACAGGGACTAGTAATGTCTCACAGTCAAATGAATTATATGTATTTAATGCTGAAGACGGGAAAAGAAAATTTACTTGAGCACAGAGATGCAGCCACTGGGATGGAGTGATCACAGAACACATTTCTGTGTATCTAATGAGCACAAATGTGTCTAAGCCAATTGTTCCCTAAACCATTAGTGTTAGTAGCAGTCTGCCTGGGAGTATGAATATGCAGAACCCTCTCCCTGCCTCACTGGTTATTTCCTCAGTGTGGTGGCATAGCTGTTGCTATTGTAGTTACAACTCCAACTCAGGCACTAATAAATTACAAAGTAAAACATTCCATGTCCTGCTGCCAAAAAATGTTATCTGACAGAGCTGGGAAATCCCGACCTAGGAAAACTAAATTTCACCTTCCAGGTCCAGTGGAGTAGCACACAGGACTCAGCAGCTGATTTAAAATACAGCTCACCACAGTTAATCCTGACTTTCTGCACAAGAACATGATATTTACAGCAAATAAAATTTAAGAGTTAACTGGCAAACAAATTTAACTATGGTCATACTGCTAGTCTCACAACTAACAACAGCTCTCTAAAGGAAGCCCAGGCTGTCACTATGCCAGGGCTGTGGATGGACCCAGCCATAATGGTGGAAGATGCTGTCCCCAGCTGCCTGCCTGCAGCCGCCTGCCAGAGATTAGCCACATGAAATCTCACACAAGTGCTTTTTAACCCATTTCAGCCAGAACAAGCTCCATCAGCTTGTGCATCTCATTTTTGATAACCTGATGCCTATGCTTGCAACAGTGTACATGAAAAAACAGAATCTCAGAACCACAGAATCACTTAGGTTGGGAAAGATCTTTAAGATCATCAAGTCCAACAGTTAGCTTAGCACTGCCAAGTTCAACACTAAGCCGTACATGTGACTTCTACCTCTGGGCGGATGGTGACTCAACCATGTCCCTGGCCTTGACACTCCCTCATCCCAGCAGAGGCCCCACATATTCAGTGAGAAAGGGTTTACTTCCTTACCCAAATAGCAGAAGAAAAAGATGCCAAGAAGGATAAGGATATCTTTATTGCTACTGATATGTGGCATAATTCCAATTAATGTTAAAGAGTGGGGCCAGTGGAGACTACTTGAATCACATTTCTCTAAGAACTTCTTGTAGTTTAAGCTCTTCCTTCTTCAACTCAAGGCTATTGTGCCTCTACTACCACCTATGGGAATGCTTAGATAGGAGACAAAAACCATCTGCAAGTTGTAGTGATGGGCAGCTGAGGACTGGCTAATGATCAATAGCTTCTACTAGTACAGCTATTTGTAGAGTTCATATCTGCCTAGTAAACAAAACCTGTAAGCTTATACTTTAAAAAGTTTGAAAACTCCAACAGCTATCACTGCAATATTTTTTTCTCATTGTACCTGGTAATTTTTCAACACTAAATTCTAAATCACAGCTAAGTACCAGATGCTGTGATATGATCCTTCCCAGATGTAAAACCTCCAGAGGTTCCATGTCTACAATGTAAAAGGTACTCAGGAATATCCTCTTTCATTTAATAGTAGTCCTGGAAATCTTTCATCTGGTCATTCCGGTATAAAGTGTAACCAGACAGTACACACATGTAGTTTCACTAGAAAGTGAACAGCCGTTTATAACCCAGGGAACACTGCAGATCAGGAGCACAAACACACAAACAATAAGTCATTAACTGGGTGCTTTAGAGACACACTCTGAGATAACTCTGTCCTTTAATGCTACAGTTCTACGATTTCATTTTCCCAGCTAACACAAGTTTATTTGATAGGCACTGCAGTAAGCTCATAGTTATATAGCCAGATCTATCCTGGCTGCCATAGTAAGGGAAAGGATGGACAGAAGAAATGACACAGGAATCTCTCCTATCATAGGTTCCTTTACTTTTTACCTGCTACCAGTGAGCACTTGCCAATTTGTATTTTCTACCACCTGCATGATAAATGATAGCCTCTCAAATGTGTGTAAGAATCAAAGATAGACAATTAAGTTTACCTGTCAAGGGAATGTGGGAGAAGGAAAATAAAGTGAGAGCAATTCAGACCTGTGAGTTTGATGCCTACCTAGAGTAAACCCAACTATGTAAATAATGCTTCTTGTCACCATTTGAGGTAGAAACAATTGGACAACTCTGATTCCTGTAAGATGTATGGGCTTTCAATAACTCCTATGCTTTGATAATGAGTTTTGCAAGTTTAACCAGCTTCTTTTTCTCTCTTGTGTTGATAAATACTTCTCTTACTCAGACTGTGGAAATACAATAATGAGAATAAACACCTTCCTGTGCTCTATCACCAGTTTTTTGTTACTCAAGGTTGTTTCAAATTAACAAAAATAAGGAGTGAAGGAAACTGGACGAATGGGCAGTAATGTCAATCCAATTACCAAGTGTGTAACTTTGGTATCTTTCATGATTGCGTAGCCATCCATTGAGCCTGGATGCTCAACCACCACTCACTTCAGATTTAGATTTCTGTGCCAGCCTGGGGACTGCTGCTTGTTTTTTGAGGTGAGTCAAAGGAGTACGCCTCAGCAAACAGGCCTCTGGAGGCTTCTCTCAGAACAGAGCAACCAGAGCTTTTCAGCCTTTGGCCCTTCAGTTGTGCATTTCTACCTGAAACTGGACAGACCAGGGCTAGGGGCTCCTTCCCTGAGAGAGGCATAACCCAACACAACAGGCAATTATTGACCTGCGCAACCTCTGCCAGGTGATACCATCCAGATGGCTGCTGAGAAAAGAGCAGGACAATCTCCCTTACCAAAAACTGGGGTCTACGACCCGTATATCTGTTAGCGTCAGAATTGACACATAACCACCGGAATGGTTATATGAGGTGCTTTACTGCAGCGCTGGGAAATTAGGGGCACGCACCCAAATCTGGCTTCGACCCCGTCACATCGCATTCGCAATTTATACATTAAAATTTCGTAAGTAATACATATGCATCAAGGATTACTTCATTAGCCCATTACGACATCAGCCTCTTCTACGCTTGCGCAGCCCCCTCTGGTGGTCGTCCCGATGAAGTAAGGAGTCTTCCTCCCCTTAGTCTTTTCACCTTTCTGCTCTTTGGACAGGCCCCAACCATTATGTGGATGTCAGCATTCTCGCCTGGCTTGTCCTTTTATGTTGCAATGATTTCACAAAGCTACCAATATTGCAGAGATGAAACTTTCTGCTGCTTAAGATACATGGTTTCCATTTCTAGACAAAGCTTCCTTGTAAGTACTACAAAATTTATGAATGTCTGTATTATCAAGACGCACAGTTAGACAAGGCTTCCCTGTTCTAAACTACAAGGTCTTAGGCCAGCCATCCTGTATCTTTCTCGTTGTTACGTTAGTTTCTACTGCTGAGGCTACCACAGCAAAGTTATAGCATTCTTTTAATAAACAGAAGTCTACTATTGATTCAAACACTTTTCAAATATAGTAATTTCTCTTGCTCTATATAATCATATTAACGTGAAATTTCACTCTTTTTCTACCACATCCACCTGACCCGCCGTAACAACGTCCGCCTTACCCATCCCCTCAACAAGACCCGTCAAAGCCGCGCAGGCGCAGTGAAGAGACAGAGAGCTGAGCTCCGCCTCTCGACGCCCCGTGAGCTCTGCGGCGTCCCGTAGCGGCAGCGGGGTGCTAGCGAGATGGCGGCGCAGAAGATCAACGAAGCACTCGAGCACATCGCTAAAGCGGAGAAATAGTGAGCGGAGGGGAGGGAGGCCGGGGAGGGGAGAAGTTGGTGAGCGGGTGCGATGGTTGCCAGTTCATCGTTCGGGCTGTCAGGCCTGCCCGGCTCTCCTGCCCCACGGAGGCGGCGTACCGCCTCCTGCTCGAGCGGGGCTCCGCGGTATCGCGCTGCTTTCTGCTGCGGTCGTCCTCCGCGGCCTCCGAGCGCGGGGGCTGCTGTCCGCCCGGTTAGTGCGGCCGCTCGACATTCCCCCTCCCCAACTCCGGGCTGCGACGGGGAACTGTAGTTCTCGCCGGCGCCCGTTCGGGGAGTGGAGGCCTCGGGGGAACTACAGCTCCCATGGTACCGTGCGCGGAGCCTTGAGGAGGGGTAGCCTGGTGGGAGGTGGTGGCCGCACGGAGAGGCTGAGGGGGGACAGCAAGTGCCAGGTTATGGGAGCTCCGGGGAATGGGAGGGAGGTGCGGGGCTGGGGTAGGCCGGCGCGGAGGGAGTAGAAGAACACGGCTGTTTGGCCTCTGTTCTGCCTCAGAGGTCTCTCCCTACAGGGGCTGCGTACTAGAGGTCACCCTTCTTCCCCTATCTGGGAGAGTAAAGCAGTCCTGAAAACTAAGAAGTCGGTGAGCCTTGAGGGCTGGAGCCTGAGTAGTTTCCTTAAGGGCCATGTAGCCTTTATTGCTCTGATCCTAACTGGAAGGCCAAGGAGTCACTTCTGGTCTTCTGCTAAAGTTAGTGGGAGAAAGACAAGTGGGAGAAACGCGTTATGGGGATTCTGATGAATAAAAGTTTAGACCTGCTGAGATGGGCTGTGTGTTTGTTTCCTGGCCATGAGAACTCTCTCATTGTTTCTTTTTAGATGGCTTCCAAGACCTGTGCTGACACTTACTTTAGAGGGCTTAATATCTCCATGTGATGGTCTTTTAATGTGTATTTTAACACTGAATGTAGCAATTTTGTTTATAAGTTTGAATTTCAAAGACTACAGTGTAGATGTAATAGATCTGACTGATCCAAAGATGCTATAGTTTTAATAAGAATAGTGACGGGCCATCAGGAAATCACGGATCAAAAGTATAAACTGTGATAGAGGAGAGACTTCAGAATAAAAACATCTGTATCTGATTATCTTACTCAAATTAGTTGACCAAAAGTGCCTTTCAGTGAAATTCATTTTAAGCTTATCCTGACAAGCATTTGAAATAAAAGGTGCCTACATCTCAAATTGTGTGTGGATTAAAGCATTGTCTATTTCAGCTCAATGCATTTGAGACTTTGCCTGTGTTTAAAACAACACAATGTAAAGACTTGATTTAGAGGTACTGTGGTTTTCGGCCAAGTAAAACAACAAAACCAATGCAAAGTCTATATACAATGGTTTTTCCAAATTAAGCATGAAGTGTCTGCCTACAACAGATGTGGAAGTTAACTGTGAAGTTATGGTAATTTTTGTATTTGTTTTGGAATTGAAGAAGTCCTAATATTGAAGTCAGCATTGCCTAGTGACTCACCTCATTTTGCAGGGTTTTTCTTTCCTATATATATGTTCTGTGAGTGCACATGGTGCCATTTAGTGTCATCTCCTATTGTAGACTTATAAATTATATATAAGGCTTTGTCTTTGTGTTGGTAAGTAAATGCTTTCATTTGTGAATGCAGTGGGGAGTCTTTGATAATTCTCAGCAGCAAAAAAATTGCTGTAGAGGTACACTAACATCTTTACGATGTGTAGCAAAAAAAATATTGTCAGGTTTTGTGGTGTTAGAAATCTTGAGATGCCATGTTGGTGTAGGTGGGATAATTTTTCTTCTGTTGACTAATTACAGTTGAAGAGCTGGACTTGTGAAGACTCTAGGGATGATGGAAGCATGTTAGGGGAGACATAACTATGGGAGATCACTGCAGTGCTTTATGCAATTCTGAACAATAAGCAGCATTTATTTTTACAGTAGCGATGCCACCATACTACTGGCATATAGGTGGTTGCTTCTTTTCACACGTAGTCTACAGTTTTGAGTATATCTGAAGTGCTTTGAAGGTAAAACATAAAATCTTCACTAATTGCTAATAGGCCTTTCTTCTTGCATTTCAGTCTGAAAACTGGATTCTTAAAGTGGAAACCAGATTATGACAGTGCAGCTACCGAATATGGGAAGGCAGGTATGCATAGCTGTAAATATGGCCATATACTTTACAGTTTCAAAGTATTCTTTAATACTGGTAATAATACTGGTAGAATTTTACATATTTTCAGTACATTGCTGTGTAGGTAAAACCGTTGTGAAGACAGTTCAACAACAAATACTCTTAGTAGCATGGTAAATTAAATTACAGATTGTACTTGGAGATCTCTAACAGTTGTCAGAACTTTTTTTTTTCCAAGCCTATAACTTCTACTTTGTATATTACTGCTTGTGATAAATATAAAGCTTTCCTTCTATCACTTGTCTGTCCTCTGAAATCTATGACTTTACCTACAAAATACAAATATTTGAGCTGGTTTTAAAACTTCTCTTTTTCATCATATTAGGAAACATGTCCTGACAAAGACTGTCTCAGTAAGAGAGGTGCTGCCAGGGTTCTTTTTAGGCATAGTAAGATCTTTTTCATCCTTTTTTCCCCACTACACGTGTTACAATGAATATAAAATTCTTACTAATTGAGTCCTTTTTGCTCTTAAACAATTTTTTTTCTTTTTTTTTATAAGAGTTATGTATCATGGGTTTTTTTTTGGCCTTTTGCTCTAGGCATTCTTACTCATTCATTTAAGCCTGAATAGAAATAAACCCATAAACTTGGAAAGGCAACTGGAACATTTATAAATTGAAATTTATTTTAAATCCTACTTTAAAATCCTATCAGCCTAATGGGAATAAAATACTTATTTGTGCCCTGAAATAATTGTATTGAGGAAGCTGTTATAGGTATGCTTTGTTGATAGTGCAGTTATATTTCTGCCATACTGATTTTGTAGAATCTCTAATGATTAAATCTGTATACACATGCATTCCTGCAGTTCAGTCATTAAAATACAGAATGAGTTCTAAAATCCAGCTAAACATGTTATACACAATGTGTGGTACAATGATAGTATGGACGTGTTGTTGGTAATAAATGTTTTTAATGGTGACTAAGTGACTAATGAAGCAAGGAGGAATGTCATAGGATTTTTTTGGAAGATCTTGGTAAACTGTAACCATTCATTAATGAGTCTGTTTGTATCTTTAGGTGGCTAAATTCTTGAGCAGAAGTGGTGATAAAATGAAATCTACAAGATGTAAATAAGAACTTTATTTGATTTCTTGCAGCTGTTGCTTTTAAGAACGCCAAGCAGTTTGACCAGGCAAGGGAAGCCTGCTTACGGGAAGCTGAGGCGCATGAAAACAATAAAGCGTATCTTTTCATTAAATGCTAGTCTTTTTTTTCAAGAAGCTGACTAATTGCTACTTAGGATGGTGTAAGAGGAGTTGGGAGAAGATGTATTTAATATATTTGCACGTTTGGTCAAGCTAACAAAATTGACTTCTAAAAGACACTTTCTATGTTCTCTGAGTGGCAAAACTAAAAAATTCTTCTGCTTAAAAAAATCTGTGTTTTTTCCCGTAACAAGTGGAGTGATAAGATGCTGACCAATGCCTGAGATGTCTGCATACTGCTTCAGAAATTACAGCTTTGTTTATTCTTAAATACCTGGAAGTGGATAGTATAATCTAAGTGCAACTCTGACATAATTACAGTACTTGTAGTGGTATTTAATATCCAAGAACATTTTAAATATGCTTTTTTTCAACTTTACATGCAGTTATTCTTTGGTATGTTGCATTTATTCTGTCCTTAGAAGCACTTTTTTCTTTTTTTTTTTTTTATGCCTTGCCTACAAATGTAGTAGGTTTGATTTTGCCTTTATGGGATTCCTTGCTTTGAAACTAGTACTTGTGTAAGATTTTGTGCTGTAATAATATTTCTGCATTATATTTTGTGGCTTTTATCCTTGACTTTGACATGTTACTTCCAGTCTCTTCCATGCCGCCAAGTAAGTACAGAAGCACTGAATAATCTGGAAAAAAAATTCTAACATATGGTACAAGCACGAACTATTATTTTGATCTTGCTGTAGTAAATGGTATGATTCAAGTGATTTCACTGTTTCCAAATCAGTTTAATGGAAGTGCGGGCTAGGGAAGCTTGAACACCTGCAATGGCCATGTGAAAAAATAATAGTTTTGACATTCTTCAGCACCTTTTGATACCAAATATTTTTTCTTAGATGAGCTTTTTGTAATTTTGAAGTTCTACACTGTTGAGCTTATAAAGAAACTTAATTGAAGTGTACTTCATATCAAGCAGATAATGAGAAGTAATCCAGATATTGCCTGTGGGTCAGATCATGAGAAATAAATTTTAGTAGGGAGTGTGGGTGACATACTTAATTTGTGAAGATAACATTACACATGTGCTGCCTCATTAAATAGAACACTTGAAACATCTTCAAAGCATTAAATATTAACAGTGAAATGATAGCTGTTGCATGGTAACTTTTGCTCTGTAGCCACAGCTTGCTAAAATACATCATAACTAAATTGTAAACTTTTTCTCTGCAGAGCTTATGAACAAGCTGGCATGATGCTAAAGGTATGTTCATTTACTATTTTTTTAAAAAAGTTCTGGCTTATAGTGAAGAATATGCATTGGGCCATTTTTGAATTATATGTAACCAAATTGTATATTGAGGTGATTTTTCTGTTGATTCATAATGTGTGTTGTCGTTGTGCATGTGTGTGTCCCCCTCCAGTGTCAGTTGGTTAGGGAAGCTGCAGAAGCTGCATTTGTAATTGGAGTGTAAAATGTTTTTTTTTTCTGTTTGTAGAGGGAAAGGGGAGGGCCTAATGTCAGAGGTTAATGGATGAGCGGTGCTGCTTCTGCTCCAAACTACCACAAATACATGCCTTACGTGAAAGTTTGGTACTTACAAGTGATTCTTACGGAATTTCACTAGCTCTACAAGTTTGTAAATAAAAGTTAGAATCCTAATAAATAAGGTATTACAGTTTGCTTTGATTTGTCTCATTGTACATAAGCACAGTTCCTGACAGGAACATCCCTCTGGCTATTGCTTTGCAGGAGATGCAGAGACTCCCTGAAGCAGTTCAGCTGATTGAGAAAGCCAGTATGATGTACCTGGAGAATGGAACACCAGATACAGCAGCAATTGCACTGGAACGGGCTGGAAAGTAAGTCTGTCGTGTTGGTGGCTAGAATGTATGCAGCACATAGGTATATCTCTGGTATTTTTTCTTGTCTTTTGATGCTTTCAGGTAAAAAATGCTTTAATTTCATCAGAAGAGAAATGGCTTATGTTTATTGCAGGTTAATAGAAAATGTGAGCCCAGAGAAGGCTGTGCAGCTCTATCAGCAGGCAGCATCAGTGTTTGAAGTAAGTTCCCTTCCCCTCCTCCCCTCCGCAAGGATAAACTACATGAAGATGAATGAATTGGTGATTAGGATCCGTTATAAAGTTAGAAAAGCTAAAAGAAAAAGCTAAAAAGCTTATGGTTAGGTTCTAAATTATTTTTCATTTTTTTCACATACGTGTCTGAGTAATGAGGCTGAAGAGAAGGAGATTATAAAAATCAGTTTGCTTTGCCTTTTCCTCAGTTTGGGACTTGATTGAACCTGAATTTTGTATGTTGCCAAGTTTTCTGCCTTTTGTTGGACAGCCCAAAGGGTAGATAACATGGCTGCTGTTGAGTCCCAGAGCTTAAAATAGTTCTTTGAAAGCAAAGAAGAGTTCGCCTGATGCTCTGCCCATCCTGTGAGCAGATGATTTGCCTTTTTGCTACAGCACTGGCATACTTATTTATTGTCAGCGGTCACATGTTTCCAGATTAGCAAGTTTGCATTGATGTGACTTTGCTCTTGAGTGTGTGGACTGTGGTTATAATAATTAACAGCTGTCACAATTTACAGATGACATACTTAGATTAAAGTTTAGTGGTCTTAATTCTGTGTGAATGAAATATGCATGCATGAGGGTTTTTTTTTGTTCTTTTCTAGAATGAAGAACGCTTACGGCAAGCATTAGAAATGCTAGGGAAGGCATCAAGACTTCTAGTCAGAGGACGCAGGTACAGCTTTATGCCTCCTTTTTTATTGTAATTGAATCTTTAATAGTGATTTTATTTTAGTTTTTTTTTCTTGCTGTTATTTGGTTTATATACAGTTACGTAATTCTGCTTTGAGACGCAGTTCATACTAAAATTCAGTTTCTGTGGGATATGCCATGTTTTTCCAGGAGCCACCTGCTTTGTGTTCTGTGATAGTAGAATGTGGACTGTAAGGCTTTGTTTTCTTTGCGTTTGTTGAAAAGCTAAAAAGCATATACCAGAGCTTAAACTACTTCAGGAATTAATTTTTTTTCTTCCACCAGTAATATGTAGTACTTAAAAATTTAGCTGTGGAATATTAGGAGAATTAGGTGACTAACCTCAGGAAAGAAATCTGTTTGCAGCAGTCTGATTCTGGACTTCTTAAAGAAGAGTATATCTTGGTGTCTCAGTGGGAGTTTATTTTAACTGTTAATTGCTAGCACCAAACTTGACCTGCAGTTCAGCTTGGACTTGCTTCACTGAAACATGTAGTTCCTTTAAGAAATTGCCTGTTTTCTAATTCTACTTAAAGACGCTATTTCACTGTAGAATTGTAGTCAGAAAAGCTAGAAAGGCTTTCACAGAAGGTCTTTCTGTGAAAGCAAGTCCACATAGCTTCTGAAAGATTTGGTTGCTCTGCTGCGTTATAGCTCAAGTGCTATTACTAGTTTTTAGGAGTTTAATATGCTCAAAAGCAGTTACTATGAGTTAATATTGATAGTTCATGGATATCAGACTTACTGATTGTTTACAGTAACTTCATGACATAAAGAAATCTTAGGGTACATAACAAGGTATTCATCTTGTACAATGTTATGAAAAATAAGGTTTCTCTGAATGAATAGCAGCGATGTTCTTAACCTGCATATATACAGAAGGAGTGGCTGACTATATCTTTCTTTATCTGTTCTGTTAGTAAGATCTGCTGATTTTCAGTTGTGTTCTTGTTTATTCCAGTAGACTTGCTAGTGCATTAGTTACACTTTGTAATTAGCCTCATTAGCCTCAGGTTCATTACCCTGTATTCCTAGCACTGATACTCCTGTTCTTTTTGTTTTCTTTTTTTTTTTTTTAGATTAGATGAAGCTGCGTTGTCTCTTCAAAAGGAAAAAAGTATTTATAAAGAAATTGAAAATTACCCAACATGCTATAAGGTAAATTCTAAGAGAGAATTTTGAAGAGTGCATCTTAGAAAGTTTTTCTGGGTAAATAATGGCAGCTGACATCTGACTGACAATATGTACCTCTTGATTCAGGGATCAGTTTCTTGCTAAATGATGAGAATTTGTGGTAGTGCATGTTTCCCCTGTTATCCACAGGAGATGTCAAAACCAGCAAACGCATAAAAAATAAAGATGTTATAAAAAAGGAACTAATCACAAAAACTGTTACTTTGTGCTAGAGTTCAATGCAGTGTTGTAGGAGGTCATGTATTTCACACCTGCTGAGGATATGGCTTACTACTTTATCACTGTTGTTCTATTTTGTGTAAGTATCTTAGAATTATTGTGAGTTGTAATGACCTTTTTCACAGCAAATATTAGTAGTCCCATATTTTTCTCATACTTGATTGTTAATTTCTAAAGAATCATCATGTTTTTTTGTGTTTATTTAGAAAACTATTGCTCAAGTCTTAGTTCATCTACACAGAAATGATTATGTTGCCGCAGAAAGATGTGTGAGGGAAAGCTATAGGTAAGTCTCCTTCAAGTCCTATAATTTTACACTGAATATTTCATTAATGTTGATCTGTTCTTATGAAAGAGTGGTAGAAACACTGTCAAATTGTAAGCCTCTACTTTGGTTGACTTGCAGGACAATAATAGCATTCCCTGGTATAAGGCTCTTGGGAATCTTTTTTTCACTCTTAACAGGTTTAGCTGTAATTATTACAGTAATTCTTAGTTATGTGGGACAGGTGAAATGAGATGAAAATCAGAATTTCTTCCCTTTTTTATTTCCTTGTTAAAAGGTGAGCGGAGTGTGTTATGACTGGCATTCTTGACTTACTGATACCTTTGGGTTGTGTCTTTGTTCCAAATGGAAGAAAGAGGGATTAACTACTGTAAACACATGTTTAGGATTAAAAGTGGGTATTTCTGGATGTTGGTAACTGAACTTTATTTTTTCAGAGTCTTTTTGCCATATATGGAAGCCCTTAAAAAGTGAAATTCTAACTGTATTTTTAATTTTTTTACAGTTTAAGGATGGAAATACAGAGTGCAATCTCAAAACATGTAATAGCAGCATCCCAGTGTAATCAGTTAAACTATCTAGTATGGTGATTAGATTGAGGGAAAGATTAATCTGACTGTTTTTGTTAAAGAAAAGTTTGCAGCACATGAATTACTACATTTCTGGTTATGTTGACCTAGAGGATCTTGCCCTCATACACTCGAAGAAGAAAAGCAAGATTTCTACTTTTCATGACTTTGTTAAAAATAGGTGATTGACCCAAAATATAATTTAGACAGCAGAAGGTATTCCAGTTGAATACATTGAAATGAAGAAGGCATTTGTTACACATGTAGGAGAAAATCTTGGTGTCAGAGTCTGGACTAGTTTTAAACACTGGTTCCAGAGGCTTTCCCAGCAACTCTCAATTTCAGCTTTCATTAAGACTTCAGTAACAAAATACTGAAACAGCATATTTTACCTGAATTGTTTTTAGTGAAATGACTTGAACATATGTTTAAGTTAATTTGTACTTTAGTTTTAGAAATCATTTTTCAAATTTAATCTTTAAACATCTTTCCCTTATTTTTTAAGTCTTCAATTTGTATTTTATATATAGAAACTAATTACAGATTTTTTCTGCATGTGAAGTAGAGGAAAAGCTTATTTACTAGTGAGTAAAAATTGAAGAATTCTAATATTGTCTTTTGTCTTGATTATGGTTCTGGTCTTGCTCTCAGCATGCAAACTACTATTACCGAAAGTTTAATTTTATGGACATGAGCCATGTACATGGAGAAACCACAGTGGTTATAGGCAGTTTTGTGGAATAAGCAGTCCATCAGATTCTTAAGTAGATTGCTGAAATGCCCTAAATAAACTTTTAATTTCCTTCAGTATACCAGGATTTAATGGAAGTGAAGACTGTGCAGCACTAGAGCAACTTTTAGAAGGTTATGACCAGCAAGATCAGGATCAAGTTTCTGAAGTCTGTAACTTGCCACTCTTCAAATACATGGACAATGATGTAAGTAGGCAGTTCCTATGGATTTATCTACCCCGTGCCTGCGAAATTTTGTCTTCTTTCACTTTGCTGCCTATGTAAGTTCCCACATCATTGTTCCTTTGCAATGTTGAGAAGACTTAGGTGAAAGAGCAGTTTGTTATGGGTTTGCTGTGTAAGTTTGACAAGTTGAACAAAAATCGGTTCTCTTCAGTTTGGTTCCTTAGGGGCCAGAACAGTTTGCTGCTTGTGCTTTATCTCAGGATTACCATATAGCTGATACAGTATAAACATTACAAAATATGGTGCCTAGAGGATGGCACTGTTGATTGTGCCCATCCTTCCCACCACCTTTTTTTTGATAGGAAAGATGTGAAGTAAAAGAGACATCTATCAGTGCCAGACTTTGTAACAGTATTGTCCAGTTTTACTTCATTATGTTGAATAGTAAAAATTACGGTACAGGTCTTACTGAAAGCCACTTTTAAGACTTAATATATAAACCATCATTAGATAATGCAAACCTGCATTCTGAATTTTCTTTTCTTACATAAAGTTTGAAACACAGAAGCTGTAAGAGTGTGACAAAATTATTCTATAATAAGCAGTGTCAATATGGATCTTGCATCCCATTCTCAGAATGTTTGAGAGAGAAAAAATGAACCAATGTTAGGCTCATTCTAATCTGGAAAAATATACTCTGAAAGTAGCATCAATTGCTTTTCTATACTGAATGTTTCCTACATGTTTAGTGTGTCAATCAGTTCTGTGCAGTGCAACTCAGCAAGTTGTTACTTCTGTGATAGTGCAGATATTAAACTTTTCTTATAATTGTCAGTATGCCAAGCTTGGTCTTACCTTGGTGGTCCCAGGAGGTGGAATCAAGAAGAAATCGCCAAATGCTGCACAAGACAAAGCAAGAGGACCAGCTGCAGTGGGCTCTCATGCTGATGAGGAAGAGGATGAATATTCTGGTGGACTATGTTAGCTACTGCATAGGTAGTCTTAAATATCTGACTTAGTTGTGATGTTGAGAATATCCAAAGGTACCAGATTTATCAGAGCTTCATTGCAATTGTGATACAGGAATGCTAATATTAACTTGGCAGCTTCTGGGTGCAATGCAGGAGAAAAAGCATGATTGTACCTATCATCTTGAAACATCTTTGGACTTCATTTCTTACCTGGTAGCTTCCTCTGGGCGCTCTCTGCAGTTGATGGGAAAAATTTGAGATAAATTTTTACTGAAAGCACAGTTTAAAAGAAACCAAAACCCTAGAAGCACTGGAATATGGAGAGTGGTACAAATTTTTAAATCCTGGATTTCAACAGCTGACAAAATTTTGTCCTAGTAATAAGTTTGTGATTGTTTTCCGAGTTAAACATACAATCACTCATCTGGCTATTTCTCTCCACCATTAGAGGCAGCCTGTGCCATGCAGGATTTTTCACTAGTATAAACACTAGGGGGAGCATTCAGTTTATTTTCAACATGTTTTTACCCACTGCAGAATATTATTTTACTACCTTATTTTTTATGAGCAGTATCCACATGGATATGGAAAATACTAAGTGAACTGATTTGAAGCCTAAAAATACACACATATCTTTCATGTTAAGAGCTTTATTGATCTCAAAGTCAATGTGTGTGTAGTGTATCATGTCCAACTTGTGAATGGAAAGAGTAGACAACCTTTCTTAGTGTTTTTTGGGAAGCATGCTATAACCAAAAAAACTGAAGGTAGCAGATAATGTGCATTGAATATAAAGCTCTGAAGACACTGTTTAACACAAACTTAGTGGAGTGTTTCAATGATACGTTTGAGTTCAAGAGTGTCCAAAGTGTTTGTTTACTAATCAATACACTTACATTATGAAGACATTCTTTCATATTTTTGACGTGTAGAACAGCTGTCTCTTACAAAGAGCATTTTTCAAACTAGTTCATGATCCAGAGTAACAAAATTTTAATGTGTCTTCATTTTACTTTGGTTTCAAGTCATCATGTGTTTTGCAAGCTTCTGTAGTGTGTTAAATTAGTTTGACCATTTTATGCTTAAAAATTGACATACTAAGAGCTATATCGGTAGTCTGTTTCTTCAGAAGAACCAAATCAAGATTGCACTAGGGTGAGATCACTTGGAATTCATCAGGGATTTGTGTGTGATACATGATGCCCAAAGTTCAATTAAACAATAGACCAAAAGCACAGTGTTAAGTGTTGCTACAGTTTCTGCCATATTAAGGAATTGGACATCTTCAGAAATATCAAGCATATGACTAACATATGTATGTGATGTCTGACATCAGTGTCAGATGTAATTATGATGAAAATAAACTTTTAAAGGGCTAATACTCACTTTCCTTGGGGTGGATGGCTCTCACTAGCATCGTGGTGGGTTGTGCAGTTTGCAGGCAGGGCTGCTGTGAAAGTCATGTTCAATTTAACAGGTGTTCAAAAAACGGTTTCATCTTTTTGTATTATGAAATAATCTTGGATTTGTTATTAATGATGCATATAGACATTTCTTTTGCTCTTCTATAAAACAGTCTAAACAAGATGCTTTTCCTTGAAGATGGTCACAGGTCTACATGAAATACAGTTTTCAAGACTTTCCTGTAACTCTTCTTTTTTGACCACTGGAGCAACTCACTCTGTTTACTCAACTTCTGCCTTCAGGGTTTGTTCATGAAGGTGAACCATGCACTTTTTATGGGGAGTCTTTATTACAAGTACTAAAAAAAAAACGCATGTGTAGGAGCATTGGGAACACCAGCTAATATTCTTCAAGCATTTCCTGCTGCTTCCAATTCTGAAATGAATTTTGTTGAGTGGTCCCAAGGAGTTTGCTTTTTTTGTGTGCATGAACAGTTGCAGATATCTGAGAAGATGATATGCATAGGAAAAATGGTGAAACTTGTGTGTGCTTCTGTGAAAGAACTTGCAGGCTTTATTTAAACTGTGCTTATAACACTAACAGGCCCTTAAAAGAGAAATTAAAATTTATGCATTCAGTTCTTAAAGCGTACTTTTCATATGGCCAAAAAAAAAAAAAGATATGCAAGACTGTCTTCCCCACAACCCCATTACTTTCTATTTTTCCCTGTGCCAAACGTGGAAAATCTGAGATAAACCTGAACATACTAAGCTGCCACTGAACGGGGTTTCTGTGAATCTTAGGCATAGAATCTTAATCTGTGATTGCAATGTTGCTGCAAAGACCAAATCTGAAATGAAAGTGTCTGAAAATAAGATGGTCTATTTTATATAACTTATTCTCCTATTTTAGGCAATGAAAGTGTGATAGGAATGTTAACTGCCTTTTAGTAAATGTCTAACTATAGAAGAAGCTGTCTGTATATTATGTGTTAGTGTTTGTTTCTATTTTTCAAAGCAATTTGCACACTTATGTAAATACCATTTAAATGGTATAAAATGGGAAAGATACCATTTTCAGCAAGGAAGTTTCCAAAATCAGTGTTGACTGTAAAAAAAAAAAAAAAACCACAATCCCCCCAAAAAAAACAAAAAACCAAACAAAAAAACCCACCGCTGAAACTAAATAGTGCATGAAGGCTGTGTGATGGCCAACGCAATGTATATGTAAAATTGAAAGATTTCTAAATTATCTGTAACTTAGTATGGCCAAGTGCAGTGTAGAACCTGTGCTTTATTTGTTCTTTTTCCAAATCTGTGGTGTATTAAGAGTACAAAATGTGTTTGTAACAGCTCTACAGATGCTGCCTCTTGAGAAGAGGCTATGTGTTTCACCAACATGAAAAATAAAACTTGGAACTAATGCATTTGTGCTAGCTTTCCCTGTTGTTGATGAGGTCCTGCTGACACCAGTGCTTGAAAATGAATACTGTTTTTTAATCTCAAGAAGGTTTTCTGTGTGACCATTTCTCTGCAGATCTTGCCACCAAGTATATGCAGGTATATTGTATGATCAAGGACTAAGTCTTGGGAGCCTTTTGGCTCAGGTTTGAGTGTTGGAAGTCAGTGGTGTCTAATCTCCATGGCTTATTCACTAGATAACTGCTTATAGCCCATTTCACTTATCCTGTGGTTTTTGTTTTTCTAAGTGACTTTTTGGTACCTTTCTGCTGGCTTTCATTATTCGAGGTGGTGACACATCTTAGGCAATTCTTGTCCCCTCAGAGTAAAAAGTATGTATGTGTTTTGCTTCTCTGCTGATTGTAACAGCTTGGTTGTTCATTGTTATCTCTTCACTACCCAAAGACTGGGAAATTATTGTATTGGGGGATTGTCAGGCCTGAATTTCCTGCTTTTAATAACCTGAGTTAGAGAGAACAGCTTTACGCAATGTAAGATGTGAGCTCTTTAATGTAAGCGGCGAGGAGAAGCAGACAGGCCAACCCAATATGGGTGATAAGCAACTTCTACTTTATTTGTGACGCAGTTCACACATATATATAGGAGTGGTATTCAGCCACTCCTTCTTGGCATAACAGTATTGGTTAGCCCCCACAGCTTCCTCCACATTCTCCTCCCAGGTCCGGTCTCCGGCCACCTGTGGTGGCCACCCCCTGCCTTGCTTGCACAGCCCTCCGGAACTCTATGGTCCTGCCCTTAGAGTCATTCTGCAACACTTTAACTCTTTAGAGACTTCATCATTGCAGAAAAATCACCTTTCCTACTCTTAGTCAAACTTGCTGGAGTACTTGAAGGCTAAAGAACCTGGCTCTGAAGTTCTGTGTGACAGGAATCATCCCTCTGATGTTGCGAATAAGCAGCTGTAAAAATGATAAGAGCTAAGCTGCTCTTGGAAAAAAATAAAGCTTCTTATAAAACTAAATGATAAAAAAAAAAAGTAGTGAACTTTTTTGAATGTAGGAAATGGATAAAAGAAGCCACCCTAACAACTAGTAGTGGTAATAAATTTGGATTAAGTATATGTAACTTTCCAGAGCAGGGGGAAACCTCTTGGGATCTGTGGTGGTTTGAGCAGAAATACTAACCTCTAAGCTAATGGTCTGTAGAGGCCAGCATCTCTAGGAACCAGAGATGTACCTGTTGGTGATGGTGTGCATGAGTGCTGTATCTGACTACCTCTTATAGGCTGATGCGTCTTTGTTTCAGAGCTGCTGTCATTGAGGTTCAGTTGTGATTTCCAAGTGTGTATGTGGTGCAGCAGTGTAGCCTCCAGCCTGGAACAGAAGCACGAGGCAGCTGCAAGGCTGCACGTACGTTTAAAGAACATATGGCTGTTGTTGGCTTTGTTGAATCTAGTGGGAATAGGGGTAATGAGTGTGGCTGGGCTCCAAGGTCCACGCTGCTGGGATGTCAACTGGTGTGCAACCAGTTTAGATTACTTGACAGAAACTTTCTGATACTGGAGTGACAGAAGTAGGCCCTAGCATGTGTAAAGGGAAAACGAGTTATCATAAGTTGTCTTGTTTGTTTTGGATATGTATTTACGTGCGTTTATTTTGCCTTGTTTCTAAAGTTGGCGTAACCCCAAATGGGTTTGCTTTCCCAAGAGCATTGTTGGTTTCTTGGCGCTAGATGGTGCCGCAGAGCAAGCGAAGAGCTTTCCTTAGCCGTTGTGAAGCCTTTGCTCCTTGTCTAGGATAGATAGTCTTTATGTTTAAATATGCTCAGCTGGAGTACTGATTTGGTTAGAAACATCTGCATGGTGACCTGCTCTTGCTGCAGCTTCTCATGCCTTGAAACACCCTCCTGAAGTTGTTGAAGAAAGCAGTCCTGCAGGGCCAGCCGATCACCTTCACCTCCTGCACTGGGTACCACTGTGCCACTGGCAGGAGGCAAGGGTACTGCTCTGCAGGAGAGTGGCCCTGGTTGTAGGGAAGAAGGCTTAACCCGTGCTGTGTTTTCATGGTACCTGGGAATAAATACAGGTCCAAATCCTCTCTTCCTCTTGTGCTGATACCCATTTCCTTCTCACCTGCCTCCTTCCCCACCCCCTCCAACTTAGACAGATGTGCTTATATTTTTGCCAGAGTGTTTTATCACATGAGAAATGGGCCCTTCAAGAGCTTTGAATCCCAGCTGTGATGGGTATGATTGATTTGCCTTTCTCTTCCCTTTTCTGACTATAGGCTTGAGAAATTAGTGATTAAGAGCCAGGTTACAGAGGGTGGGTGGTTGAAGAGTACATAAAACAGTAGCCTGTGTGCTAGTAGAGATTTCTAGGGTTGGCTGGTGCTGCTACAATTGCAACTCTCCTTGCAGCCACAAAATTTTAGGAAATATCTAATGGACAAAATGCAGCATTAGGGACAGAAATCAAGAAGCCGTGGGGGAAAAAAAGTTAACTGAATATAGGAGGAGTGAGGAAGTCAGTCATAATGCAATGGTATGTTGGCTGATGGAAGAGAGGGCTTCTGCTGGAATTTGCCAAAAGGACTACACTTCAAAAAAAAACATGCCACTTTCTGATTCAGCTGCAGAAGCATGGAGGGAGGGAGGACTGGTGTGACTGTTCCAGTCATGCTGGGGAGAGCTTCTGCTGCCGTGTGTGATGTGAGGCAGTATGAGCGCAGATACATTTTGGGAATTTCCTCCTTTGTCTATCGCTAACTGACTGTAATTCAGGAATTTAAGGTTAAAACCTTATAGCAGCAGACAGGGACCGTGTTCTTCTGTGTGTGTATGCAGCTGACAGCTTTCTAGCCAACACTTTCTGGGCTGCACTGCTCAACAACTGCCCCAGAGTAATTGTGTTAGTAATAATATAGCAGAGAATTCATGAAGTGTAAAGACCTATGGTACCCCATATGTCTTATTGGTGCCAAGTGTTTTATTTAACTGATCACCATCCAGTAAATTTCTGGCTCCTGTCTTGTGTAAATGTATGATTTTTTCCAAGCTGAATAGCTGAACGAAGAATGAAGATCCTCTCAGCTGCACCAGAGCCCAGAGCACTGGCTGGTGTGTAAGGAATGAGTGGTAAAAAGTGGGTGGACTTGGAGAGTAAGGCAGCTGTGTAGCAACACTAACTGAGCAAAATATGTGAAAGCTTTGATAACAGAGATGCAAAAATGCTGGTATATTTAAAGCTGCTTTTTTCAGTAAGATATTATTCTGGTACTTCACTGGTTTTAATTTTTGTCCTCTCAAACTTACCAGATAATGCATCCTGTGGGAATTCCTGAGAACTAATTTTCTTTGAAACACCAGTGGAGAGCTATTTCTCCCTGCTTTGAAATGCTTAAGATTATTCCTGATGAAAACCATGAGTTTGGTGACAAGCCCTGCTGCTGAGGAGCACTGGAAAGGAAAACATGCTGTTGATTCAGACAGAGGAAGATACATAGAATCATAGAATAATTAAGGTTGGAAAGGACCTTAAGATCATCTAATTCCAACCCCCCTACCATGGGCAGGGACACCTCACACTAAATCATATCACCCAAGGCCTCGTCCAACCTGGCCTTGAACACTGCCACAACCTCCTTGGGCAACCTATTCCAGTGCCTCAACACCCTAACAGGAAAGAATTTCCTCCTTATATCCAATCTAAACTTCCCCTGCTTAAGTTTTAACTCATTACCCCTTCTCCTATCACTACAGTCTCTAATGAAGAGTCCCTCCCCAGCATCCCTATAGGCCCCTTCAGATACTGGAAGGCTGCTATGAGGTCTCCATGCAGCCTTCTCTTCTCCAGGCTGAACAGCCCCAACTTTCTCAGCCTGTCTTCATACGGGAGGTGCTCCAGTTCCCTGATCATCCTTGTGGCCCTTCTCTGGACTTGTTCCAACAGTTCCATGTCCTTTTTATGTTGAGGGCACCAGAACTGCACGAAATAGTCCAAGTGAGGTCTCACAAGAGCAGAGTAGAGGGGCAGGATCACCTCCTTTGACCTGCAGCTCACGCTCCTTTTGATGCGGCCCAGGTTACAGTTGGCTTTCTGGGCTGCAAGTGCACACTGAAGCCGGCCCATGTTCATTTTCTCATCAACCAACACCCCCAAGTCCTTCTCTGCTGAGCTGCTCTGAATCTCTTCTCTGCCCAACCTGTAGCTGTGCCTGGGATTGCTCCGACCCAGGTGCAGGACCTTGCACTTGGCATGGTTAAACTTCATGAGGTTGGCATCAGTCCACCTCACAAGTGTGTCAAGGTCCCTCTGGATGGCATTCCTTCCCTCCAGTGTATCAACCGAACCACACAGCTTGGTGTCATCAGCAAACTTGCTGAGGGCGCGCTCAATCCCACTGTCCATGTCAGCGATGAAGATGTTAAACAAGGCCGGTCCCAACACCGATCCCTGAGGGACACCACTCGTTACTGGTCTCCAGCTGGACATTGAGCCATTGACCACAACTCTTTGTGTGCGGCCATCCAGCCAGTTCTTTATCCACCGAGTGGTCCATCCATCAAATTGATGTCTCTCCAATTTAGAGACAAGGATGTTGTGTGGGACAGTGTTGAATGCTTTGCACAAGTCCAGGTAGATGACATCAACTGCTCTACCCCTGTCCATCAGTTCTGTAGCCCCATCATAGAAGGCCACCAAATTGGTCAGGCAGGATTTCCCCTTAGTGAAGCCATGCTGGCTGTCACCAAGCACCTTGTTGATTTTTCATGCGCCTTAGCATGCCATCCAGGAGAATCTGCTCCAAGATTCTGCCAGGCACAGAGGTAAGACTGACTGGTCTGTAATTCCCTGGGTCATCCATTTTCCCCTTCTTGAAAATGGGGGTTATATTTCCCTTTTTCCAGTCATTGGGAACTTCACCTGACTGCCATAATTTCTCAAATATGATGTCCAGTGGCTTTGCAACTTCATTTGCCAGGTCCTTCAGGACCCGTGGATGGATCTCATCAGGACTCATGGACTTCTGCACATTCAGGTTCTTAATATGGTCTCGAACCAGTTCCTCTCCTACAGCGGGCACAAGGTCTTCATTCTCACAGTCCCTGCATCTGCCTTCCAAGACTTGGGTGGTGCAGTCAGAGGCTTTGCCAGTGAAGACCGAGGCAAAGAAGTCATTCAGAACCTCAGCCTTCTCCAAGTCCTGCGTAGCCAGTTCTCCTGGGAGGGCCTACGTTCTCCCTAGTCTTGTTTTTTATTTGCTACATACTTGTAGAATCCCTTCCTGTTATCTTTAATACCTCTAGCTAAGTTTAATTCTAACTGGGCCTTAGCTTTCCTAACCTGGTCCCTAGCTTCCCAGACAACATCCCTGTACTCTTCCCAGGTCACCTGTCCTTGCTTCCACTTATTATAAGCCTCCCTTTTCATTTGAATTTTCCTCAGGAGCTCCTTATCCATCCAAGGAGGTCTCCTGGCCCTCCTGCTGCACTTCCTTCTGGTTGGGATACAACACCCCTGAGCTTGTAGCAGGTGATCCTTGAATATCAACCAGGAGTCTTGGGCCCCCATGCCCTCTAGGGCTATATCCCATGGAACCTTACTAAGCAGGTTCCTGAAGAGGCCAGAGTCCAGGGCAGTGAGCTTGCTGCACACTCTTCTCACCGTCCTGAGGATCTCAAATTTGAGCATCTCATGATCGCTGCATCCAAGGCTGCCCTGGAGCGTCACATTTCCAATGAGCCCTTCCCTATTGGTGAGCACGAGGTCAAGCATGGCACCTCTCCTTGTCGGCTCCTCTATTACTTGCAGAAGGAAGTTGTCTTCTACACAATCAAGGAACCTCCTGGATTGCTTGTGCCGGGCCATACTGTCCTTCCAACAGGTGTCAGGGTGGTTGAAGTCACCCATGAGAACAAGGGCCTGTGAGCTTGAGGCTTTTCCTATCTGTCTATGGAGTGCTTCATCCGCAGGTTCTCCTTGATCAGGCGGTCTGTAACAGATCCCCACAGTAATGTCTCCCATAGCTATATTCCCTTTAACCCTGACCCACAAACTCTCTGTGGACTGCTCACCTGTCCCCAGACAGAGTTCCATACTCTCCAGCCTATCCCTAACATAAAGGGCAACTCCCCCTCCCCGCCTGCCAGGCCTGTCTTTTCTAAAGAGCCTGTAACCTTCCATTCCAACACTCCAGTCATAGGAGCCATCCCACCATGTTTCTGTGATGCCTATTATATCATACTCCTGTAGACGTGCACACATCTGCAATTCCTCTTGTTTGTTCCCCATGCTACAGGCATTTGTATAGAGGCATCTGAGCCAGGCTCCAACTGAAGCCGGCTCATTGGCTGGAGCAGCTGGGATATCTCTACATTGCTCCAAGCATTTATTATTGGTTCTGGCAACTGACTGGGTGTGTTGGAATGGAATGATGTTCCCCTCTCCCAACACATCTAGTTTAAAGCCTCCTTGACCAGCCTGACAAGCCTCCTACCAAAACTGCTCTTTCCCTTCTTGATCAGACCAGCTCCACCAGCCCCCACTAGACCTGGCCTACAAACTTGGGTCCCGTGTTCAAACCCCAAACCCCTGACTATGACACCACCCTTTTAACCAGTTATTAACTTGGCTAATCCTCCTAGCTTTTTTAAGGTCCTCCCCTGTACCCTGGAGAATTGATGAAAAGACCACCTGAGCTCCAGAGCCCCTAACCACCTCCCCCAGGGCTCTGTAGTCCTCCTTTATGTTCCCCAGGCTACTACCATCTATATCACTAGCACCCACATGTATCACCAGGAGTGGGTAATAGTCCATGGGACTACTAGAGCAGGCAGCCTCTCTGCCACATCCCTGATCCGTGCCCCCGGTAGGCAACACACCTCCCTTGAGACGGGGTCTGGACGGCAGACAAGTGCTTCTGTCCCTTTCAGTGTAGAGTCCCCTACTGCTACGACCCGCCGCTTTTTCCTAGCAGCACCAGTAGAGATCTTCTTTACCAGGGCATCAGCCGGCTGTTTCTGGCGTGAGTGCATTTCCTCATGAGCCCCCTGCAGGACAGCAAAGCGGTTCTGTGTGGGAACAGGGGATTTAGGGGGAAGCCCCTTCCTTTTGGTTGTCCTTTTCCCTTTTTTGTTTGTTTTTTTTTGTTTGTTTGTTTTTTTTTTTTTGTTTGTTTGTTTGTTTGCTTGTTTTTTGTTGTTTTTTTTTTTGTCACTAATTCCCAGGTTCCCAGGTTAACGGCCTCCTTCTTTTCTTCATGAGGCAGAGGTGAAGCTCGAGGCCCCTGCACAGTTTGGGCCAGGAGCAAGCATTCCTGCTTCCTCCCAGCTTCCCTGACATCTCGCAGCGCATTAACAGCATCCCGCAGCTCAGCCCCTGCTGCAGGAGCACCTCCACCAGGGAGCACCGAGCGCAGCCCTGCCCATTGCGCACCCTCCCCTCACCAGACCAGTGCAGGCACTCTCTACACCCCGAGCTCCGCACTGCAGCCTCCCCTCTCACCGGCTCTGTCTGGGTGCCTACGCTGGCCACCGCCGGGGCAGCCAGAGCAGAGCTCCCGGACCGGGCCCTGCTCATACGACGGGTGCTCACCGTACCGCTCGAACTGCCGCACAAACTGCCCCGACCCGCTCTGTTTGCCGCTGTGTTCGCCCCGCTCCTGGTCCCTCGCGCTCCCTGGGGCAGGTTTTTACCCACTCAGGGCTGGTGCCGCTGCTCCAGGCTCCGCCCCCTGTGAGTCAGCTGCTCGCTCTCGTCAGCTGAGCTGCCGGCTCCTCGGCAGGTCCTGTCGAGGACTTGATGCTCCTCGGTGGCTCTCGTCGCTCCGAGTTGAGGCTCCTGGACGCGAATCTCCCCCCCGCTCCGGTGCTGAAGGCGTCCTCTCTCGAGCTGCTCACCTCAGCAGCTGACCAGCAACGGTTGGTGATGCCCGGTTTAAATCTGCCGCCGTTCCTCCTGGCTCCGCCCCTGTGAGTCACCTGCTCATGTTCCTACATGTAGGAAGCTTACATGTTTTTTTTTGTGATTTCTCCCCCTCTTCCCCCCAACTTTAGATCTTAATATACTCCAGTATAAGGGTCAGGGGTTTTTGCTTTGTTGTTCATACATGTTGGTATGTGATTTGAAATACAGATGGCTATTTTGCACTGTGTGTCATTCTGTAGCCATTAAGGAGCAGAAAATTTCTTGCGGTTAAGATGGGGGTAGCAGGGTAATCAAGACAGAAAGCATACATGTGCCTGCACGTGCTAGTCACTTGCTTGTCTTTGGCTCTTTGAACTACTTGTAATCTTTTGGTGGACAGGCTGTCAAATGCCTTTACATATATATGGTTTTGCTGTATTTCTTGCCTGGAGATACACCTGTTCCAGCATCATCGTAGTGAATGCCTGATGGTTGGTTTAGTGCAGCCAAACAAAATCTGGTATTAATGACATGCAGCCAAGCAGTAAATGCAAGTGGCAGCCTGAATGCCACGCTATGTACTTATGTCCACTTGTATTTATGACATTAAAATTTTTGGTTTAGAAGGTCATGACCGTTTTGGAAATACTGTTTCTTCACAAGACTGAAGTGTAGTAATGGGATAACTTGAAGTTATCATCAGCCCAAGACTGATGCAGCCCTATGAGTAAGAAATCTAGCAAAGAGGGCAAGAGACCTGCATGGATGAGCAAGTAGCCTATCAAATTTATACTGCTTTGATGCATTTCTTCAGTGGAGTTTCTAGATGTACATCAAATGAAGAAAGGAGATTCTGTTTGCTGCCTGCTGCATTATTTCCTTCTCCTTTATTTAGGTGTTTGTATTTTGACTTTGCTATAGCAGAAGTTTCAGTTTACCCTGAAAGGAAACCAGACCTTTGCTCTGGTGGTGTATTCTGGTAAGTCTTCACCCTTTTGACCATTTTTTTGCATGATTCTTAGCATCTTAAAATCACTGCTTTTTAATTGACAGAGTGCCAGACTTGGTTTGTGCTCATTGGAGAAAACAAGTAATAAAATTAATGTACTATCATAGAGCAGGAGCTGATGTAAAGCTCCTAGCCTTTTGACAGCAATCCAGGGTGTGCTGTCTTCCAGTGGCAGAAGGGCTGGCATTTTGTCACTGGTTTCATTTTTTTTATCTTTTGACCAAATACAAGTAATAGGTGAATGTGACACAAAATCATGCTCCATCCCTGGCAGTGCTCAAGGCCAGGTTGGACAGGGCTTTGAGGAACCTGGTCTAGTGGAAGGTGTCCCTGCCCATGGCAGGGGGATTGGAACCGAATGATTTTTAAGGTCCCTTCCAACCCAAACCGTTCTATAATCTATGAAATCATTAGATTTAGGCCATGTCTGCATAGAGAGTTGTGTGAGATTAAATGAAGGCTTGAATTTAAAATATAAAAATTGTTCTGCAGTAACTTTCCATTCTGAGGCAGACTTTTAAGGGCTGTCAGTCATCACCAGGCTTTTTCTTTGAGTCAGGAATTCACACTCCATTGAGTTAACTGTGGTGCGGCTCACTTATGTAGCACGTGCCATATGATACAGAATTATAACATATTGAGATAGTGGGGTTAAATGGGAGCTAATTGCTTAAAATTTGAATGCTGTGTTTCTTCTCAGTCTGCTTAGTTATTTCAGTGTAGTTATTTGTGTCTTTTGCTCTCTTCCCAATTTTCCTAGACGTCATCTCTAAGTAGTGTTTAAAGATTTGATATTTCTGATGTCTAAATGAATGGTTGAAAATCTCTGGCAGTGTTTTTCCTCTTCAGATGAAGATTTAAGGTACTCCTAGACAGCTGCGGTATATTTTTGTTCACCTCATCAATCTCTAAATTACATTTGCCCCTATGGTGCGTTTTGTTTAAGGGATGCCACGTTACATATCAACTGTGTGAGCCAGACTATGATACTTCATGGCTCTCAAAGTGTTCCAGGCTTTTTGGATGAATGACTGGCAGCCTGTGGACTTTTGGCAACCTCTTATAGCCAGGCTGTGATCAAGTTTTTTGAAGCAGACATCTAGGCTGATTCTTGATTATGCTTGTTGAGATCTTCAGCTCGTTGGGATCTTTAGTATAAAGCTCTCAATGGTAGGAAGGAGAGGCTGCATGAGGAGTCTGGGAGCTGCACATCCCAACTGAACTGAAAGACGAAGGGTGAAACTTCTGTAATCAGCAGGAGAGGATGATACACTGCGGTAGTCTGTGCACAGACCTGTCCACAGCTGTGAGTGCACACTCATTGGAAAAAGTCTCTTTTAGAAAGGGCAAGGATAACTCAAGTAAGGAAGAGGCTTTATTTTATTTTATATTTTTTTCAGTGATGCATTTTACTTACTATTTTTTTAATTATGGATGTGTTTGTAGCTAAATCAGTGTGTGAGCAAGGAGCAAATCCCGAAGTCTGGTTACAGATCTGGGTCAGTAATTGCACATCCCTGGAGCTCATTGTGGGAGATAAGTTGGAATCCAGCGTTCTCCAAATGCATGTCAAGCTGAAGCAGTAAACTTTCTCTCCCTTTGATGTACTCGCCTACAGACATAATGCAGCAGATACTCAACTGTGTGCAAGGTGCGCTGTCTTAATGCAGCCAACTGTACCCACAAGCCAAAATTCCTGCAGCAAAGGATTGCAAACTTCTGGCTTCTGCCCTTCCACACAGGTCTCTATGGCAGGCAGGGGTTTGACTGAGACTCCTGTATGTGTTTACCAGTCACAGACTCTCTCCTGGGGAAAAGATATCTGCTTGCTTCTGTCAGGGTGTCTAAGTGCTGGATCGTGCTTGCCAAGGCACTGAATGGAAAAGAGACAAGTGGACAAGGAGGTTTTGTGGCCAGAGATGAGTTGGAGGTTGAAACAACACCTGCCATTTGTCAAGGCAATTTAATTCCAGGCAAATTGTCTTTAAGCTTCTTAAAACTATGCTTGGGGCTGTTTGAGTTACTAGTGAAATGCAGCCATTCCCAGAGCTGAAGACACCGACAACATAATATTATGAAGAAACCCCAGAGTGCAATAACATGAGTGATGCTCTCCAAGTAATACTACAAGTTGGATTTAAAATAGGATTTTAAAGTTATTTAATTGCTATACTGGTTAGTCCGCAGTCATCACCTGTGGTTCTACCCATTGCCTTGGTTCAACAGTTTGTCAGCTATTTGCTTGTGTCATGAGCATTTATAGTCATGCATTGTGGTCATGGCCTTGTTACACCCAGTGATCTTATACTGGCTTGCTGTCCTTGTGTTTGTGACATAGAAGTTGCCATATTTCACTCTGTTGGTTTAACAGACTGTTAATTAGCCAGTTTCTAAGCAGTAGTGCCAGGTAGGAATAAATCTGCCAGACAGTAACATTGCTGTAGTTTGGCAGTCATAGTGAGTGGGTAACATCAGGTCAACAGCGTTTGTCTTCTGCATGTAGTGAAACTGGGGTTGAATGAAGTGTCCTGGGAAAGTACAAAAATATCTATGTATTAGCATTCAGAAATATGAGAAAAACCTTTGAACATGTTATGCATTGGAAGCTATAGCAGAATCTGATATACTCTCTATGACAGTCAGTCCTTTAGGTAATCGGTGGCATTAAAATACTCCTAAGACCTTGAGTCTGGCATTTTTTGACTTCTTCCCCTCCTCATCTCTTCCTCTGCCCCAGTTCTGTAGTTCTGTAATTTATGAGACAGCCTCATAAATTTCCATGGTGGAGTTAGCTGTCCAACTGCCTGTGAACTGCTGGGTATTTGGGGGGGGGGGGGGGGGGGGGGAGGAATAATTTGAAGATTTTCATGATTCTTCATGTGAATGATTCTCCATCTGAATGTGGGACTGGGTTGATTATTCCCCAGTTTAAAATATTTCCCTCCTCCATTCCAAGAGTAGTAACATTAACTTAGGGGTAACAGTAACATAGGGAACCTGTCACTCAAAATGCAGATAGCAAAGAGTTGGAGAGAAGAGCTGGCATTCACCCATAATTTCAAATGTTATTAGTCTCCAATTACCACATTAAAGGGAAGCCAGGATTATTTCATGAGTGACTTACTAACCAAGAATAGAGGCTAATTTTAACAGAAGACATTCACAAAGTTGTTTGACCAGTGCTGGTGTTGACATTTGTATCCTGAACTGGATATAACTGGAGTTCAGTGAACTGGAGTTGGGACTATGAAAACTGTCTTGTTCCTCTCTGTCAAAAGGAGAGCATGCTCTGCAAACATATTTTGAGAAATCTTTTGTCCTTTGTGGTGAGATTTAGTACTCGTATAGGCCCCAGATCATCAGGCAAAGTCTCTCTGAGAATGGTCAGTACTGTCTTGTGCCTTTGAGAGGGGCAGGTTGCTTAGGGATGGTGAAGGCAGCATAATATCAGCTCTGCACTAATATTAAGGTAGAAGATGTCCAGTGTATCACAATGTTCCTGACATTGCCATCCTTGAGATGGTGAAGAATTGAGAGCTGTTCAGCTGTCATCTATCTGCTTGTGTCCCCAAGTTTGCAGACCCTTAAGGTTTCTTTAACCTGTCTTAAAGGATAGGGATGGTGTCCTGTGTTCCTGAGGTTTGAAGAGACCCACAGGCTCTTAGGACTGTGTGGGAGTTACCATGTATATGAGGATCAAAATGTAAACTATGAAACTTGTGATGTTCATGCAGCTCCTTTGAGTCTGTGTTTGAGAGTCTGTGGCTCATGTAAGCCATCTCAATTGTGTGTTTTCACTATGTGCGTTTTGCTATTAAGAAGAGTTAGAAAAATACACATTATTGCTCCAAGCTCAGAATGATCTGTGAGCCTGCAGCCCATAGCTGTATAGCACAGAAGACCCAACCTACACAACCCACATAATAGAAGGATGCTTGTCAGTGATAATCTTGCTTCTGTCTTTACTTTTTATCCTAGTTCATTTAGTTTCAGCTGCTGAGAGACACGTGTTTATAATGTTTTAAATGTTTGTTTGGACAATGGGAGTGATGATTGAGAAGCAATCCAGACAAAATGAGGACAGTGCAGCCAGGGACACTGAGTCTCCTCCACACTTGCTCCCTTGAGGTAAGAGATGTACTATTCATTTTAATGCATCTGCTTCCTCAAATAAATCTGCCTTGTGCAAGTAAAAGCAAAAGGATGTCATCTTTCAAATGGCCAACAGAAATGGGGAGATAATGCTCTAGTGGCTTCTCTTCATTTAAAATACGACCTCACTGAACTGAGCGGTCCTTTTCTTTTGCTCACCCACTTCATCACACCCCTCTTCAGCCCCTGGAAGGAGATACAGCACTGAAATCAAGACAGGGTGTTGTGAGAAACTGTGCTCCTTGTATGGGGCAGCTGAAGAAGTCTAGCATCTGATAGTAATTGATTAGTAAATTAAATTTTAACAACCTAGAGGCTGCATGCAGTCCAGCCCTGCTCCCCTAATATAAATCATTCAGATTTGCAAATATGAAACACATGTTTTCTGTCTGACCTTGTCTTTTATGGAGCAGTGGAGATTGCAAATGCAGATGCTCAGGTTTGTGTGCTTTCTTGGCCGCCGAGACGATAAATGGCAGCTTTGTCTCAGAGCACACGTTACATTGGCATGGCTTCGTGAACTGGAGAACAGATATGGCAACAGGCAATAAAGCTGGGTTGGATCCTGTTCAAACAGCTTTGCTCCCTTTAGGCCTTGTTCACCTAGGGTGGGACTGTGACCTCCGATTGAGGGTCCAGTCCTTCTCCATTCCCTTGCCTGGGAGGAAAGAGGACACCAGCCACCTCTACCATGTCTGACAGCAGAAGGCAGTCGGTCACCTGCCGTCTCTGCCTGCAGTAAAGTGCAGGTTTTGCCCATTTCCTAGCTGGTTTGGCTTAAGCCCAACACAACCAGTCCCCATGCTTGTTCCCCATAGCTACAAGCTCCAGCACTGACCTGGGCACTGCCAACACTGCTTACTCTTTTCCCAGAGGTATTTAATGATCCTGCAGTGTCAGTTTTCCCCTTGAGGGCTAAATCTCACCAGAGGAATCTGGGGCTCTGTGCATACCATTTCTTCCCCCTTTCTCATCAGAAGGGCATGTCCCAGTCTGACATTTTAGTCCCAGTGCTAACTTTTAGCACTGCTATTCTGGAGCTGAAGTGGAGGCTGCGTGTTTAAAGCCTCAGATCTGCTCTGACTGCAGTCAGTGGGAATTTTCCTATGTAGGTGCTAAGTATTATTCAGTGTAAGCAAAACTTGGCCCATTAGTTTTAACTTTATTTTCCATTATAAATCAAATCCTTTCTCTAACTTTTGCCTAAAGTCTTTCCTCCTAGAGAGGAATTTGCTGTAGCTATAATGTTGCCATGAAGTATTCCAGCCACAAGAGCTTGAAAAGAGTTTTCTTGCTTTCTAGAATTCATGTTTCTTAGGGAATCTGACCTGTTCTATGATCTTTGTGATTTATTGATGTATTTCAACCTAGGGAGTTGTGTTGCTGGTTTTTGGGAGAGCAAATGGATTTGGCCCTGAGGCCAATAGCTTTGTAAGTTTAAACTTTAGCAAAACATTTAATGTTCTCTCTACATCCCTGATGAAGGCATGTTGTGATGCCCATGTATTATAGCTCCTGTCCAGGGCTTAATATGACAGCTTGAAAAATTTTGGTTCTGAGCTTGAACTTGCTTACACCAAAATAAAGCAAGTCCTGACTTGGCAGGGGAAGCTGGGGAGTGCTTTCCCTCAGGTGTGTTACAGGACTAGGAAAGGGCACTCCCAGGAAAGGACAGCGGACCTCCTCATTCTTGGTCACACTGTCCCACCAGTGTGTTGTTTATCATAACACCCTAAGCTGGAATTCAGGGGAGAAAATAGAGGCAGTGGGGATGAAGGCAGCAAGAACCAGAGAACTGAAAATCGGCACAGGCCAAAGGCTGGAACTGTAGCATCATTTCAAACTTTTGCTTTGAGGAGATAATGTTCTTAAATAATCACTGAGGACTCTATTGCCTCCTATACACACTTGTTAATGGAATGGGGCAGTAATGATGCATCAGTGGGATGAAACAGTCAGGACCAAGATTCTACAACTGGCTTCTTGTGGTCTGGGTGTTTTACAGTGACCTAACTCTAGCCTGATCTTGTGGATCATTTGTACTTCTCCATGCTCGACCCTGTCATACCTCCCTTCCAGATGGAAAAGGGCTGAAGGCTAAAGAACTCTAGTCCAAGTGACTGAATTGTCTATAAGTGGTTATAGCACATTAAATGTGTACCTGCAGCGCACCCTTTGCGCTAGCTTTGCATGAAAAGAATTCAGTTCATGTGCTACAAAACTACCCCATAAGGCAAATTGGGTTTTGGTAATAGAGAGAGGCTTTGGAAGCTGCCCTCAGTACTGTGCTTCAGATCTAGACTACAATGCTAATGCTGTGGACACACCAGTAACAGGAAAAATAGACATTCAGATTTTACTGCAAAGAGGAGTCCTGAGAGAGCCCTGTGATATCTTTGCACTTAGCAACACTCAAGAAGGTTTGTACTAAAATTATTTCATGGCCATATGATATCTGGAGAATTGCTTTGAGGTGGGAAGGAATCCTTTAAATCACTTTGGTTTAGTTGCATGAAGAAGTTTACTTATGTGACTGGTGGTACAGTGTGCAGTGAAGCATTGCTTGGATGTTCACAGATCATCTTAAATCTTAACTACATTACTGATCTTTAAATCTTACTGATTACATGAGGGATGTGAAGCTGCCTTTGTGCAGACTGCTGTCAGCAGGCTTATACTCTTTCATTGCCTTCTTTCTTGTCCAGGATGTTCAGCATCTTTTGTGTGTGTAGCCATGGCTTTTTTATTACTGCTTTTAAAGACTAGAGCTCTCATTTTTAAGCTGATGAAGTCCTTACCAAAGTTGAATGAGACTTTGGAGTAGTCAAGTATATGGTGAAGGTGAAAATTAAATTTTTAGCTACTGAGAGTTTTTATTGTAATTTTTTAATATAACATCCCTGCATTGGCCATTTAATAATAGCAATATATCCTAATAGAATTCATGTACCTTGTAACAGAAGAAGCCCTTTCCACTCATTGTAGGAACATCTTCAGACTACGCAGCCATTTCTATTAGAGGGCTACAGTGCATGCAGATACTAATTTTATGTAGGAAGCTAAATCGATGTACTTTATTCTCCAGAGTAACGGGCTTACATTATTTGAGATGGTATTTTTTATCATTTGTTTTAGGCTTTTAAACCTGAAGATGTTAGTCACTAATGCCTGTTGTAAAAATTAAAAGCTAAGGTTTCTGCATGAATTGAAACTGATGTTAGATGACATATTCCTACATTTCAGTATCATTTCGATTTGTGTGTTGTTACTGTCTGGATGTGGTTTGTCGTTCTGCATTAATTTAAAGTAATAGCACTGGAGTTTTCATTTGTTTTTCTGTTTTCCTCTGAGCCAAGAAGTGTTAACAGCAGTCTTGGTTATGAACACAGCAGTGCACTCTAGTGAAGTTCCCATTTTCAGTGATGTCTGCAACCAAGTGACCTTTTATTCTGTATTGTGCACAGCTGCTTTTGAAAACAGAGTTGCAGTCCATCGATTCTGAGCTGTTCCCCACCTTACTGCTGTTCCACAGGCTGGCTTCGTCACTCTGCATCAGCTGACTTCTTTTAATCTAAGCATCATATTCTTTTATTCAGCAGGCAGTCCCTTTCTTGCAGCCGCAGTGCCTCCTGTTAAATCTGAGGCCAACTGGAAAGTTGGCTGTCGTGCTTGCTTGGTCTAAGACTGCACTGAACTTGTGTGTGTCTGGTTGTGAAGGTGATATGGCTCTCTCCAGCTGGATCACAGTGGGCCTGAACCATCCTGGGGAGAGGGCATGTTGCCCTGCACAGCACAGCTTAGTAGCTGCTTATGTGCACTAACTGCAAAGGTAGAAGGGGAACAAGTCTGTCTCTGATGTGGTGCAGGATTTTTGAACCTTGCCTTTGTGCAAAGTCCATGTTAATGCTTTATGGTCACCAGAAGCTGTGGTGCTGGCTCCAGATGGAGATTGCTAGATGCAGGCTTCTGAAGTTGACCCTGGAGACTGAATTTTTCATGTGAAGAATGGGTGATCTGTGGTCTCTGTGATATCTATAGCTGTTGGTAAGTGTGTGTCCTGGGTTCAGCAGTAGCAGTCATTTTTCTCCTTGGTAGCTGGTGCAGTGCTGTGTTTTGACTTTCAGCCTGGGAACAGTGTTGATAACACTGATGTTTTGGTTTGGCCAAGGACTTTGTGAGCCTCATGCTCTGCCAGGGAGGAGGGGAAGCCGGGAGGAAGCAGAGACAGGACACCTGGTCCAAACTGACCAAAGAGATATTCCATACCACAGCACGTCATGCCCAGGATGTAACGGAGAGTTAGCCGGAAGGGCTGGTAGACTGCGGGGTTGGAGGAGGTATTGGTCGGTGCTTGGTTGGGCTGGGGGGGTGAATTATTGGTTGGCTGGTGGTGAGGTGTTGTATTCTCTTCCCTTGTTATTTCCTTTATCATTATTATTACTGGTGGTAGCAGTAGTGATTTGTGTTATACCTTAGTTACTAAACTGTTCTTATCTCAACCCATGGGAGTTGCATTCTTTTCGATTCTCCTCTCTGTCCCTCCAGGAGTGGGGGGAGTGAGTGAATGAGCTGCCTGACTGGTTTTAAACTATGATAGGGTGGCAAATGTGAGACTCTGTCAGCTTGTAGTCTTTCAGTGCATTACTCTGATATTCCTTTGCTGGTCTGGGTAGAGCCAACTGTTTGCTGAATGCTTTACACTTCTGACATGAGTCATGGGAGTGCTCTAAAATGTTTATATTTGGGATTCTCCTAATAAAAGAGACCAGCCAGCAAGTAAACTCAGTGCATCCACTATATTCTTAAACACTTCCTAAGCAATCTCCCTTGAGAGAATATCAGAGGGTTTCTTTTGTTTGTTTGTCGTGGTTTTGTTGAGTTGTTGTTGTTGTTGTTTTGGGTTTTTTTTAATCGCAAATGACTTAAAAGTTCTTAATTTGCAGGAAAAAAAGTACTATGAACCCCCCAGCGTAACAAATCTATACACTAGATGCAATACATATGAACATATATAACATATACAAATATATGCATTGCATTAGCAGATACAGCAATTATTTAATGCAGTGCCACTCAAATATGCTGTGGGATGCCACACGGTGCATGTGAGTAAGTTGTAAATGTGTTTTCCCAAGCTGTGCTACATGGCTGTGAGCATCGGTGTTGCCAGTGGCTATGTGCAATATCTAATCATAGAATCATAGAATAGTTAGGGTTTGAAAGGACCTTAAGATCATCAAGTTCCAACCCCCCTGCCATAGGTAGGGACACCTCACACTAAACCATGTCACCCAAGGCTCTGTCAAACCTGGCCTTGAACACCTCCAGGGAGGGAGCATTCACAACTTCCTTGGGCAACCCATTCCAGTGCCTCACCACCCTTACAGTAAAGAACTTCTTCCTTATATACAATCTAAACTTCCCCCGTTTAAGTTTTAACCCGTTACCCCTTGTCCTGTCACTACAGTCCCTAATGAACAGTCCCTCTCCAGCATCCTTTTGGGCCCCCTTCAGATACTGGAAGGTTGCTATGAGGTCTCCACGCAGCCTTCTCTTCTCCAGGCTGAACAGCCCCAACTTTCTCAGCCTGTCTTCATACAGGAGGTGCTCCAGTCCCCTGATCATCCTCATGGCCCTCCTCTGGACTTGTTCCAACAGTTCCATGTCCTTTTTATGTTGGGGACACCAGAACTGTACACAGTACTCCAAGTGAGGTCTCACGAGAGCAGAGTAACTTATTCAAATATACTTGTATATAGGACAATAAACTCTAAGTCTTTTTATGACCTTGTCAAATCTACATGCAGTTGTTGTCTTTCAGGTACTAGTTTATGCCATTTCCTTCTGATCCTAGCTGATACCAGGCCTCAAACCTTTCTTTGCCTTTCCTCCTGTGTGTGCATCTGTCTAATGCTCCTGTTGACTTGTGTATTTCAGAAAAAGGCCTGTCTGGTGCTTGAATCACTTTCTGTTTTCATTACAAGATGGTGCCAGCCACTTCATATAGATGGGCTGACTTGTTCATTTGGCTTTAGCTGGGACTAGCTCTACCATTTCACATTAACTCTTACTGATCTGGTTTATCTTAGAGCATGGCAGATGCAAATAAACAAAGTATTTGCTAGTGGTGAGCACAGAGCCATTCAGCCATACAAGCTTGTTGGCTCTGGAAGGAAGCCTGAAAGTTAAATAAGCCAGGAGAATGGGTGACTCCCCCTGCTATCCCTGGAAAAATGCTGGGCCAAAAAGGAGGTCTGGGTTTCTCTTCCCAGTGCAGCCTCTTTGTTGAGCTCCTAGAAATCCTGGGAGTGGGTTCCAGCTCAGCTGGATAGTCTCTGGGATCCAATTAAAAATAAGCAAACATAGCAGTTTCTACTTTCCTTGCTGTAGCTCATTCTTCTTTTGGGGTGTTGCCTATCTCCAGGGTGCTAAAGAAGCATCCACTTTTTCCTTGCTTATTGCACAGCATCCATAAATATTACATTTCCCTCTTTAAATTACATTTAATTCTTTATCAAGGTTATTTCAAAAGAGTTAGAAAGCACAAGTAAAATCCATATTTTTTTTTTCTCTCTGTTTCCCTGTACCATCTCTTGCTTATTCAGTTACCAAGGTTGATCTCTGGGAGTCTGGAGAGAATGTACCTGTCTGCCAGTGAGAGCCAGACAGCTTTACCTAAGCAGGGTTTTGCTTGCCTTGTAATTTTACCTTGTCACGTTACTTGCAATTCAGTAGCTCAGAGGTCACTTCTGCCTTATGTCACTAAAGAGCCAGAACAAAAAGGATGTATTTGCATGACTCAAAAACCCCACATTTTCTGTTAACTTTAATTATTTTCTGTGTGGTGTTTGCCTCATGCAGTAAAATCATTGTGTTGCTGGTGCAGTTTCTTTATCCCCCAGCTGTAAAGACAACCTAACCTTCAATGACTGAGGCTCAGCCACTGATGCAACACATGGTATTTATAATCCTACCACTTGATTAGGTGCTGAATGGTGTCTGGAGAGGCATATGTAATAATTCAGTTAACTTGAGTGGCTCTGTTTGGGAAAAAAAGAAGATAAAAAATTAACTAAATTAAACCAACCAACCAAACCAAAAAACCAAAACAAAACCTTAAAACTGGAGAAATTATGTCTTGGACCTGTTCCCTAAATCCCACTTTTGTTCTGGGGCTTGAGCATCTGTTAGGTACTTTAAGTGAGCAAACTTCAAGCTTTTAAATAACATGTTTTGAAACGGTGTCATAAAAGCCTCTGAAGAGATTTTTAAGTCTGCTGATACTGAAGATTTGAAGATGAAGGGCATTTCTTCATCAGCTCTGCAATTATGCTGGCTAGACAGTTATATTTCATTCGACCTCCATCAAACTCAGTGTCTGTTCTGAGGAGGCTCACAATTTCTTGCAATGCTGTCTCGTGTTGGCTAAATGTTTGGACCAGGATCATCCCAGGCCCAGGAGGGTTAATGCTTTGTGCTGCGACGGCAGTACCGAGGGGTGGCTGGAGGGTAGAGAAGCATCCTGGAAGAAAAGGCAAAGCAGTTGCCACCATGCCAGCCCGCTCACCACCTCCCTGCTCCCCTGCCCACGCCCTCATGTCTAGACTGCTGCCCCACGTGGGACAAGGACTCTGAGCTCAGCCCTTTCAAGTCAAGGAAAGCTTCATTGAGGGAATTTTGCCTCAGAGATGAATGTGGGACTAAACATCCAGTGGGTTTATAAGCATTTGTATCCTTAGTCTCTCCATGCCTGTATTTTACTGGCTAAGGGCACAGAGTGGGTCAGTGCTTTGGGACATTACTGCTACTGGCTGGCAGCTGGACAACTTGTATCTCATGAAGAAATTTCTCTGCTCTTTCATAGCTGGTTTTGTTCTGATCTGGGGTGAGACACACAGCTCCAAAGAGTTTTATGGGGCAGGAATGCCATAAAAAGTTGAAAGCCAAAAATAACGTTTTCCCCCTCCCTCTTTTCACCTCCTACCCTCCAAGCCAATACTCACTCAGGGCACGAAAGGGAAGGGAGAGGCATGCAAAGACTGTCAGAAAGAGCATTAGCTGTAAAACTTTGGGGGAGTGAGCTGCAGTGTCTGGTTTGGTTGCTGAGTTCTGGAGGATTTCATCAGTAATAAAACTTCACCCCGCAAATGCTGTTTTTGACAGAACTGTAACTCCTGTTGAAAACTACTCTCAAACATTTTATCAGCTGTAATCAGCACCTGGATAGATTTAAGAAGTAATAGCTACATCTTAAATGCAACCAGCACTCTCTGCAGGAATAAAGTCTGGAGAAATAACCCTTCCCCAGGAGATGGAGCACGAAGATAGTGTGTTACAGATGTCTTTAAAAACAGAGTGTGATGCAGCCAGGGTGAGAGAAATTATGTAGAACAGTTTTACAGAGCACCATCAGAGCACAAAGTGGGACCCAGAAACAAGGATCATATGGTCAGAATGGGTTGAGAAGGACCCCTGGAGGTCCCAGTGCAGCCCCTCTCTAGGCAGGACTATGATCGTAGTAGCATTAGCTTGCTTGGGGCTGTCTGGCTGAGCCTTGAGTATCTCTATGGCTAGGATCCCACAAGTTTTTTGTGTCCCTTGTGGTAAAAAAAAAATAAATCTCATATCTAGTGGGAATCTCCTGTGTTTCAACTTGTGTTTGCTGCCTATTGTCTCTTTACAGCACACCCTGGAGAAGAGTTTGGCTCCATCCTCTCTGCAGCCATTTATTAGGTAGTTGAAGATAGCAGCTAGCTCTCCGTTTAACTACCCTGGGACTTTCTGCCTATTCTTGTTTCTTAACACTGCTTAAAGTTTAATATTGCTTCCAGTGTCTAGATCCAGGGTCAGGAAACAGCATTAAATGTAGTTTTGTCCCACAAGCTGCATCCCACTGAGCAGCCAGGCAAGTGCCAGAATCGGAAGGAGAGTGTGTGGGACAAGGGGTGTCATGGGGAGAGCAGGCAACTCCTGTTTTAGACCTCTGGGTTGATCAGCATAAACCTTTTCTCTGGCCTGGAATTCAATTGGACCAGGTCTTGATAGTAACTGTCTGGAAACTTGTGTTAGTGATCATTGCTGGAAGGGGTCAGCTTTTATGCTTCATAATGTTCTTAAAAGGTGCGGTACAGTCATGTCTCATGTACCCTTTCTGTAGAGTTTGGGTTTAGGGTTTTTTTCCATTTTTTTTTTCCCCTGGTGTGGATGTTTCTCAGGAAGTGCACATGATGGAGGACTAGGTGTAATAGTGTAGTGGTAGAAATAGCCTGCTAGCTGACTACAGTGGCTCAACATGGCTTTTGATCCCTTGTTAACTATCTCTCTGCAGCTGTGATCATTGCAGAAGGTGGTCCTGTGGAGAGAGGGTTGGGTTTGTGCAACAGGTACTGGGAGTTCAACTCCGCTTGTGTGCTGGTTGGTAACTGTGAGAGAGTGTGGAGGTCTTCTACTTTCCAGAAACAGGAAAAATAATGCTGGCAGTGTAGTTCAGAGTTCAGTTTCTATTCCACTGGCTGAAAGAGTGTACTTCAGAAAAAAAACCAAACCAAATCAGAAATCCCAAAGAAGTCTTGAATTGTACTGCTTTGACATCTGAACCACTTCTGGTTTTATGTGAAAGTGAGATATAAGTTACAGTTGCTTTGGGAATCCATACTTTAGACTTTGACTTCTTTAAGTCTAATTTCTTAATCTGACTATTCCATTAAACATATAAATTGAATGAGGCTACAAACACCTGCAAGTAAATGACTTAATTGTTATGTCAATAACATAAGCATGTATGGATGGCTTTTTAAACTGCATGAAGGACCAAATCTTCTCCCAAATGGTTTGGAGTCTAACTGTACAAATGAGAAACTTCTTGCCAAGTCTTGCTTAAACATAGCACACTTATTTTTATTACAAAAAAAAAAAAAGAGAAGTGAATTGCCAAGGTTTATTTTTCCTTCTTTAGGTGATGTCATTAAACTCCACTGACAGGGGTGGTAGGAGAACGGGAACTCATGTCCCCGTTACACAGCCTGTCTCTGGTAGTGTCTGCCTGTCTGAATGTCAGGTGCACCTAGACAGAGGCCTGTTCTCCATCAGTCTTGGTACCTTTGTGACGGTGATGCTGGCTGCCACAGCAAAGCTATACACCATACATCCATAGAATATGTAGGGTTAAGAAAGGGCAGGTACAGTGTGGAGTCCTTGTCAGCTCTGTGTATGTGCAGCTAACTTTGTTACCTCTAGTAGCTGTCCCCCATCTCAAGCTCTCTAAAGTTCTTCCCCCTCCAATTTCCTCTTTACTGCTGCCTGGTTTTTGTTTGACTTATGTGAGGAGTTACCAGTTATAAATACAAAAATATGGTGGTTTTAATCTGTTGATTGAATTCAACTACAGTCCATGGGAAACATGTTTTTGAAAGTCATACTCTCGAGTGTTGGCTCAGGCTGACTCACAGTGTCTGAATTTTGGTAAAATGCAGGCAAATCATGCCGTTGATTAGGAGCAACAGTCCTTGATCTATTTTGATCCATCTTGATAGGTTTCATAAGCACAGGTTTGGAAAACTGATGAGGGTTTAAAAAAAGCTTCAGTTCATAGTCAGCATCAGCAAGATGCAGTGTACTGAGATCTGGCTAACCTCTCCTCTTTGTGGGCTTTCCAGATGAATTTGTAATAGGGAAGGAGGCATGTTTTTGGAAATAGGTGCTGTCAGCTGAAACAGAAAACACATTTCTGTAAACACCAGTGGTTGCATTTGTTTTTTTCTCAGAATTAAAACTGATTTTTCTTTAACAACCCCTCATGTCTGGTCACCCTTTGCGTCATTTCTCCATGTTACCTGTTGCCATAGTATCTAAATAATGATGCCAGCATGATTTGAGTGAAAGCATACATTGTTGTGTGTTTACCTGTAACTTGGACTAGTAATGAGAATATAGTGGAAAGCTGCACCAGATGTCTAAAAGTAGCAGGGCTGAGAACTGTGTTTGGGTGAGGCTATTCACATACACAAATTTAGGTTCACCCTTTAGCTCCCTCATTGACTGGACTCCTTGCATGGTCAATGGAGAGAGTTGCCACAATTCAGAACATGCACGAGCTGGCAGCCTGCTTTTCCCGCAGCCATATAGGGAGCATGAACATACATAAGTGTTAAACCTTTGTTCCCTCCTCAGCATATGTTTGAGTGAGGTTTTGTGGGATTGTTTTGGTTTTGTTTGGGGTTTGTTTGTTTTGCTTTGTATATTTTTATCGTCTTGTTTTCATAGCATTACTAGAACTTTTTGTGCTAAAGGAAGAAAAAAATTGTGTGATCTTATGAAAAATATTTAATAACTTCATTTGCTTTCTGAGTGCTTCATCTTACTAGTGTTCTTGTGCATATTCTGCCTTGGAGATAATCCATATTCTTTAAAATACTTTTCCCTGAAAGCAAACACATAGCCTGCAGGTTGAGAGAGGGAGAAAGTTTTTTCCTTGTGGCCTCTAGGGGAATGCAGAGTGGATGATGACATGTTGTCCTTAGGGCAGTTTGTTCCCTTGTACCAGGGACGCAGGCTCTCGCTGATAAACTTCCCCACCTGTTGCTATGTGGTAACTATGATCTGTTATTACAATGTGCTGCTGCCAAATGACAAAAGCTTCTCTTCAACAAGTGACCACAGAATATGTGTGTGTGTTTCTTCTTCCAGATACTGTGCTGAACTGCAACCCCAAACACAAGTAAAATAATTGTCCTTTCTTGCCCATGTGACCTATATTAATATTTAAAAAGATGAAGTATTGTAGCAAATGAAGGTTTACAGCTGTGTATACATTGAATAGTTCTGGTGGAAACCAGTGCATGACTAGGAAGGGCAAACTTCAAAATCAGTACATCCTCTACAGGGCACTTTTAGAGAAGTTAATTCATCTGCTTGTTTTATTGCATTTATTTAGCTCCTGACCTGCAAGGCAGAAAAGCTCTTTCCTGAGTCACTAAAATAGGTTTACCCCTTTCAGGTTGGTTGTATAGTCACCTTGATCTACCAAGTCCCTTCATCGTTTCCCCCATAGCTCATGCTTTACTCTTTGGGTGTGGAGGAAACCTCAGTGTGATGAGCTGCAGGGAAATGCTCCTTGTATAGTTCAGAGGTAGTTGGCTGGGAAGATGCCATTTTCACTGCTCTGCGTGGCTTGCTCTTTACTTCCTGTCAAGGAGCTTGAGCTCAGTGCCCGAGTATGAACAAACCTGGCCACAGGGAAAAAAGGATTCTGCCTTAGGTTGCAGGTGCTGAAATCGGCTTTCCCAGGCTGCATCCAGGACAGTCAATTCAGAGGTGTTTCCTACAAAGTTCAGCAGAAGGTGGCACCCTCTCTTTGGGGCTGGCCACTTTGGGTGGTGCCTCCAGCCTCTGCCCAGGACACCTTAAGTAAGTGCTCAGCATAGGGAGCACTTCCCTAGATGTCCTTGGGAGGAGAGATAGGGCCATCCAAATCAGTGCTTGATCAGCTTAGAAAGGAAGGGGTGGCTGGAGCAGGGAAAAAGAGAAGTGCAAAGACTGTGCTCTGAGCATCCATCTTTTGCTTCAGCACAGCAGACTCAGCATCTGTCAAACACCCTGTCATTTGGACCCTCACCAAGACCACCAACATTTTTTTAACTATTCTTTTTTATAGCTGAAAGTAGTTGAAGTAGCTACATAAATCCCACAGCCCTGAGGGAATGGCTGTAGAGTCTCCCTGGGCAAAACAAGCAGGAGAAATATTACTTCATCAACAAAATAGTAAGGATACGTTTTGAATCCACACATCATGAGCTAATTACCAGATGGGATGAGTGCTGCAAAAGAAATAGCTCAGATGATAGATAAACATCAAAAAGGATGATTCAGACAGACATCTGAAATGCATTTTGTCTCCTCTCTCATGCAAATGACCTTCAGTCATTTTGTTTTGCTTCTCTGTACCTTTTGCTCTGTTAGGTTTCCTCAGTTTTTTAACAGTGTCTCCTTTTTCACAGTGGGAGTACAACAGTGCCATTTCAAAGGAGAACCTTTGCTCCGTCTCTCCTGGTGCCTTGTGCTAGTGCAGGAGTGGGAGCCTGCCAATGCAGGGAGTGCCTGGAGCTGTAGCTGGGCTGAAACCACTGGGGAGGAGGCTGTGCTCACTGATGCTGGGAGCTTTGCAGCCGAGCCCTGGCAGCGGTGAACTCGCACAGATTTTTAAGGGGCAGTGAATGGGACCCGAGAGCTGGCACACGTCAGACTTGCTGACAAGGGACAAGAGCTCAGCACTAAAAGCCACATTATTCTCATTAGGCACAAGAAAGAGAATGAGCAGAGCCAAGCCTGACAATTTTTGTCCTCTACATGCCACATTGAAGCAGATTTAAGTATTAGACTGTTTATTTGGCCAGGAACACAACTGGTAGAAGCATTCCTTGCGTTTTTGTCTCATCTAAATATTTATTCCTTTATATGCTTGTTTTCTGTTTTGTTTATTTTTGATTTTTCTCTTTTTTTTCTTTCCCTTTGAATAACAAGGCCAAAGCAGTTTCATTTGTATTTCAGCTCATCTCCTAAGGTCATCAGCAGTGAGTGCCACACTTGTGCTGAGCAGATGGTGAGTTATGGACTAAGAATCAAAACAAATGAAAGCACCTTTGCATATCCCATTTGCCTCTTTGCAGGCCAGGTAACATGGTGTTTTATCACACTTAAGAGTATCTGGAGCTCCTCCTTGTTTTGTAACATACTTTGAGGGAGTGTATTTTGGACCTTTAAAAGGTATCTTTAGAAGAGTAGCATCCTTGCCCTTTGAAAAAGAGTAAAGTACCATTAAATTTTTGTCCTAACCTTCCATGTGCTTCCTTTTGAAACTCAATGATCTTTATATTTGGCCTTCTCTTTTCTCCCTCTGACCCCACCTCTCCAGCATTGGTTAAAACAGGGGGAATTTTATACCTGGATGCATATGTAGTTAATACACTGCCTTGACCTCCAAAGTTTAGCCTCTGCTAAACTTTGTATTATGTATTTAGAGATGTCAGCTGAAAGAGTTCATTAATATTTTACTGCATTACCTCACTCTGGCTGCCACACATTAAAAATGTGCTTTCCCTGAACGTTTGTTACGGGAGTCTGATGGTCACATCGTCATGAATCTGTGTCTGCTGGCAGCTCCCTCTTCCGCCCCAGCACAGCCTGCAGGAGGCAGCGGCTTGAAAAATTAATGAGAGCTAATGCTGCAGTCCTGTGTGACTGAAAAACAAAACACACATATGCACACATACGTACACCCACATGCGCAGATGCTCAGTGTCCCTGTGTTTGATGTACACACTGCTGCTACTTGAACATCCGAGAGTAGATGCTAAAATTGCGTAGCAGGCATTAGGTGTCATCCAGCAAAGTAGCACAGCTGGGCTGCCTCAGGCCCTGTGAAGGTGTTACATTCCTCACGGTAAGACCAGATTCCCTCTGAAAAATCCCATCCCATCAAAGCTTTTGAGGGAGGTTTGTTGTTGCACCCATAGCACTGAGAGGTTTATGCTAGCAGATCCTCATGCATTCAGTTGTGGTACCCCATATCTAGTGGTGCTGAAGGTGATGAGAAAGGAGCAGGAGAAGGAAATGAAAGGACTACATGTGGTGTTAAGAGTAAGGGGAAGCAGGAAGAGATGGTCATAATAATCTAAGCTCCGTGTGTGATATATCTCCTTTTAGATAACCAACCCTGGCTTGGGCTCATGATCTGGTTAGTTCAGAGCCTGGCCAAGGACAGGGTTGGGATTTTCATTTCCTGCATTTTGCTGGTCATAAGCATATAGGTTATTTCTGCATATTGATGAGGGAGAACATGGTGAATAATCCCCCAGTTATTCTTGACAGAGGAAAGTCTGCAGGTACCCTGGTCAGTCATTGTCCAACTAGATAACTAGTCTTTTCCATAGCAAAAGATTCTTTTTATTAGAATTCTGTTTTATTAACAGCTCTAAATTGCAGTCAGTGCAACTGGCCTTAGAAGGTGCCTCTCAGGCCAGGAGAGACAAGGAGAGGTGTTTGGTGACCACTTGCATGGTTTTCTATTTATGCAGCACATAGAATCATAGAATCACAGAATCCTTTAGATTGGGAAAAACCTTTCAGATCAAGTCCAGCAGTTAACCTAGCACTGCCAAGTCCAGCACTAAGCCATGCACATGACTTCTAAATACCTTCTGGGGGGATATTCATGTGTAAGCACACAGATTTCTAAATAGAGCTGTGGAAAACAAACTGCAGCTGAACACTGCTTCTCCTCCTGTTTTCTGAAGTTACGTCAGGACCATTGATGGGCCTAACAAGGAAGGGGCTGGGAAGGAAAACCAGGTTTCTTTTATTCCCTGTGGTCTGGGGGAACAAATGCTGGTGGTGATTCTGCTATGTTGTAGTAAGAGGAAAAAAGTAAACAGATTAGGGGTTTTGTTTTGCCTCTTTGAATGACTAAAGGACTGGCCAATATAAATGTGAATTTTAGATACACAACAATTTAATCCATGTCTTGGGAACGCAGGCTTAGTCTGCCTGGAGAAGCCTGCCTAGCCATTACTCTTACCATGAATTCAATCCTATTCCTCCATTCCTTAAGAAAAACCTTTTGGTAAATGAAGGTGGTTATTCTTTGGTTGGGTTTGCTTCGTGTTTGTTTGTTTGTTTTTTCATTTGGTTTGGTTTTTTGGGGCAGGATTTTTTCCAGTGAAAATCAGATGCCTACATGTTTCATATGGATATCCCTGCTCTGCCTTGGCTATTAAAGCAGTGTTGCACAGGTCAGCTGGACAGGAATAAATGGCCTAGACCCCGGGTTCAACAACAGGGATCACTGAGGGAAGTGCAGGGTGATGCTCACCACTGCCACACGGTTGCTATAAGAACTGTTGTAACCAAAACATGATTTCCACAACGTAGTGGAAAAATGGAAGCTTAGCGCTGTGAGTGAGTCAATGCTGTCAAGCATGAGGCTACAGAAAACTGGGTCATCTTCAATTTAGTGTTTGAAGCAGCAGGAACCACCTGGCTTCTCTAGAAGAGGGTCAGGATGAGAATGTGTTTTCTGTCAGCATGGTGCTGACGACCGTGATGGTCTTTCATCCTTCTGGCTAATGAGTCCTGCCTCTTACAGAAAAATAAAAAAAGTATCACCTCACCTTTTACCACACCAGAAAATTAGGTTAAAAAAAAAAAAAACACACCAAAAAACCTAAGCAAAAAAAACCAGCAGCTGCTTCAGTTTAAAAAGTAAATTTCTGTGGGAAAGTGAAGTGAGGAAACAGAAAGCAGTGTTCAGCTCCAGGTCTAAAGGAAGCTGGAGAGGGACTTTTTATAGGAGCAAAGAGTGACAGGAGAAGAGGGAATGGCTTTAAGCAGAAAGAGGGTAGATTTATATTAGATATTAAGAAGAAGTTCTTCCATGTGAGGGTGGTGAGGCCCTGGCACACGTTGCCCAGAGAGGCTGTGGCTGCTCCATCCCTGGCAGTGTTCAAGACCAGGTCAGATGGGGCTTTGAGCAACCTGGTCTAGTGGAAGTTGTCCCTGCCCATGGCAGGGAGGTTGGAACTGGATGATCTTAAGGTCCCTTCCAACCCAAACCATTCTATGATTCTCCCCTGGCCACTGAGCTGTGTGCCTTTTTCCTATACAGGAGTGAAACTGAGGCAGAAACTGCCGAGGAGTCCATTTTCAGGTAGTGTAGTTCAAGAGAGAATGGTAATTGGGAACAGATATGATTTTTTTTTTTTTATTGCTGACATGGAAGAACATAACAGGATAATAGAACTGTTTAGCTAGAAGGGACCTATAGCGATAATCTAGTCTGTGTGACCAATTCAGGGCTCATCAAGTTAAAGCAAGCATGTTATTAAGGACATTGACCAAATGCCTCTTAAACACTGACAGCCTTGGGGTCTTGACCACCTCTCCAGGAGGCCTGTTCCAGGGTTTGACACCGTCTTGGTAAGGAAATGCTTCCTAATGTCCAGTCTAAACCTTCCCTGGCACAGCTTTGGAAAAGCTTTGGAAACACTAAAATATCAAGTAGTCCTGTAAGGAAAGTAAAGCTGCTGATGTTTATATAAAAAAATGTTTTTTATTTTAAGGCTGTTTCCTCTTTTCTTACCTAGACTTACTCCATTGGAGAGCTGCTCCTGTACTGAACAAACCAGGAACAAGTCCTAAAACCTGGGAAAATATAATCACAAGGATCTGGGCTTTTTTTAAATTCTGACCTGGCAACTTTCTAAAAGGACATTTAATCCCATCCATCCAATTCAGGTTATATTATCACCTTTGAGCCATAATTTCTTGATTACAAGAGTGGAAGAGGGAAATCAGAACCTTTCCCTGGCAGTGCTCAGCTCTGACAAACTGGACACAGGGGCTTATTAAAGTATGTCTGTAGGCACAAGTATTTCTGTATAACTATACTGTTGCCTTGGACCCAATGACTTTATTCTGCCATTTTGGAGGCGGTTGTTACAGCAGCCAGTACACTGTCATTGGTAAGATACAGTGTCTCTGGAAGAATCCCAGTACTATGCCATAATTCAGGTTGTAAGGGAACTCGGGAGGCTTCAGGGCAAACCTCCCTTGCAAAGCATGGCCAGTTACAACAGGTTGCTCAAGGCCTGTCCAGTTTGATTACCCTCATGGTGAAAACAATTTTCTTTATATTTAATCAGACTCTCCCTTGTTGCAACTTGTGTTTGTTGCCTCTTGATTTATTGTGCAGCTCTGCAGAGCTTGGCTCCACTTTTTCTGTACCTTGCCATTAAGTAGCTGCAGACACCAGTACACTCTCCCCTTGATCTTCTTCTTGCAAGCTGAACAAGTCCAGTTCCCTCAGTCCCTTCTCACACATCGTGTTCTCCAGCCCTCTGCAAGACTCAGCCCAGTGTGTCCTTGTCTTTCTTTCACTGTAGCCCCCAAACCTGTATGTAGTTCTCCAGGTGTGGTCTCACAAGTGCTGAATAGAGAGGACTAAAAAATTCCCTTACTTCCAGCTGTGCTTTTGTAAATGCAGCCCAGTATGCTGTTGGTTTTCTTTGCCTCAAGGGCACACTGCTGATGTATGTGCAACTCCCAAGCCCCAGCCCTGGCTCTTTTGCTGTAAAGCTGTTCCCTAGCCACCCATCTAGTCCGAATTGCTGTATGGGGTTGGACTGCCTCAGATGCAGGACACTGCATTTGTCTTGGTTGAATTTCATTAAGTACATGGCAGCTCATTTCTCCAGCACCTTGAAGCTGACCCTGAAAGACATTCCTGCCCTCCCTGTAACAACTGCCCAGCCCAGGTGCCAGGAGGGCAGCTGATGTAACGTTATCACAAACCAGCCCCAGGCCCAGATTTGGTGTGGTCCACAAACTTGCTGAAAGTGCACTGTCATGTCCTTCAGGTTGTTAGCAAAGACACCAGATGGTACTGGGCCCAATATTGATTCCCTGAAGTATGCCACCAGAAACTGGCTGCCAGTTTGACTTTATCTGGACAGTTGGACTCAAAGGATGGCCATCAGCAGCACAGTCTACCTGTGTAGTTACTTAGCTATCCAGTCCATGGCGCCAATTTGACTATAGGTTGTGTTAAAAAAATAAATTTAAAAAAAACAACAGAAGAATCCTTTTATTGTCAAAGTTTGGTCAATCATGAAAGCAAGAGCAGCACATTTCTGCGAAGCCCAAGTAACTGTACAGCTCATTCTGCAGACAGGTTGTTCTCACCAGAAAGGAAGTTAAAGCGAAGGAACCAGGAAGGGAGCCAGGACCAACTATGGCCAGCATGTTTCTGCTGGCTGGTACCTTTAGAAACACATTACACCCTTCACACTTCTCCTTCCAGTGCTGCTTTCCTTAAAATCACTGAACACCCAGGTGAGGATCCATCTAACCAAAAAACGACATTTTAGCATCCCTGTTGGATCCTGTATGTTTTGATTTTGACTTACAGGTCCTGTGGAAGAAATGGAGCAAAACTCTCCACTGAGGAATGCTGCCTGGCTGTATGAGCAGCCACCTTTCCATTACACTTTGGAGGAAATCACGTTGTCTTCTAGTGAGTTCCAGTCACCAAATGATTTTATTGTTACAATATGATTAAGCAATTTTTATTTTGTGCACTTCATGGTGCTCAAAATGTTAGTTTTCACAGTATAGAATGGATGTGACAGCATTTGTCATGGAAGCACTCAGCAGAGTATGTTGCAACTTTGTTTAATTGTCCTGTTTGATGAAGTTCTTCAGTAAGATGTGCCAGTAAATTATGTATTAGTTTTTTTCCGGTGATTAACTAATCATTCATATAATAAATAGCAGCTAACTACAAGAAAGAGATTTATTTGTCACAGAGTTAGAAGAATGTCAGACTTTTCCCATTTCATGTAAAAAGGCAGAGGAAAAAATACTTCTAAAATGACTTTGCAACATGTGCTTTATTTTAAGTCATTACTGAATCAAAACTACACAGTATACCCTTTTAACATACCCTACCCACTCAATGATTTTTTTCTCAATAATTTTTTAACATGGAATGAAACCTACATTGCAATTGTAAATTTTCATGCTACAATGTTCTCTAATGAGCCATTTGTCTCACTAATAATAGCAATTTAAGAAAAAGGCCATTTTTCAAGCTCGTATGTATGTTTATATTTGGGAACTTAAAAAAACCCCGTCTCGGATGTAAAAATGTGACTTAGAATATGTAAACATTTTTGTATACCTGAAACACTGGAAGAAGAATATCAGCTAACAGCAAAACAACAGTTGCCTTAAATCATCGAAATGGGAAAAAGCATGTCATGGGGAGCAGAGAGAAGCACACACTATTCAGTCTTTACAGGGTTATAAGAAATGAAGTAGCTCCTTAGGTCATTGAATTCACTTTCTTTTCTCACCTAATGGAAAGCAGTAACTTTGAAGAGAATGGCCCAGCAGAACACCCCAATAATTCACCATAATTATTCTAGCCATTAGTTAACCTTGACGAAGTGTCAAGTTTCAGTTGCTTTTTTTTTTTCCTGAGAAAAGTCATTGATGTTTGGTTGAAATGTCTTCTGTGGCTGTACAAATAAAATAAGGCATTCAAAGAGATTGTTATTGTTTTCTTTTTGCTAACAGAGGCTTGTCCACAGTGTCCTTTGTACATCAAAACCTCTGATTTCTACAAATGGGTATGGCTAGAATGTCTTCAGTTCCCACTGCGGCTCTGGGTCTTGGGTGTCCTGAAGGCTAGTCAGCGTCCCATTACTGTAGCTTGAAAGTCAGTGATGTACAACAGCATATTGCACAATCCAATCTGTATGGCTCCAGAAAGGGTTAAGAAGGTACACTGGAGTCACCTGTGGGTTCACTCCTTTCTTTTCTCTTTAAGTTGTAATGATTGTCTGGAAAATTAAATTAGCCAGACAAAGATGCAAACTTTTTGCTGATTAAATTACAAAGCAGTCCCCAGATTGTAGAGGAGTGGCACATTAAAAACAACAAATCATCCAACCTTCTTCACTGTTGATCCTTAATTTGAAAGGCAGCATAGATTCCTAAGGCCGTAGCTTCCAGGACTCCTTCAGTGAAAAATCATTGCTACCTAACTATAAAAGGCTTAGCTCTTAAGAGAATATTGTGCTTTTTTTTTTTAATTTTTCACCTTTAAAATTCAGATGAAATCAACTTGATTCGCAGTGTGACACCAGAGATCAATTAGTTTTTTCCCTAGTCCACTTGATCATAGTCTCTGGTGAGCGATACAGGAATATTAGTTTGGCATACAGGTCTTCTTCTAGTTCCAGTTCTCCAGTCTCTCGCACTAAGAAAATGTCAGTACACAACTTTAAGATTCGGTCTACGTTGGGCAGCTCCTCAAACATGATGGAGTGAGAGATCCCACTGAAAAATTCACGGACAAACTTTCCTATCACCAGGACAACTGAGGCATATAGTCCCATGATGCTGGAAAGAAAGAAAGGAAAGAGTTCAAATCATGACTTGAAAAAGGTCAGCCAAGTGTGAGGAAGCTCATCTAATGGCTAAGTGTAGACTGTCAGCTGAGTGAACCATAATTTCTAATTAGGATCTTGTTTCTGTTGTGCTGCAAGATTAAGGACAATAAGGTCTCTTCAAATACCACAGAAATCTGGGAATACAAATAGCTGAGGCTGCTGACTTAAATGGTTTAACCCCAGTTACTGATGGTCTCATGTCCTGTCTGCTACAGCTTGGAAGTCAGGAAAGCTGATAACTGTTGGCTGCTAAAGTCAAATTATCTGTCAGGTTTCATATATAATATTTTTTGTTAAAGTAACTGTGGCAGACTATGTTGACTTGTCCTCCCCTGATAATCCTCCTATGAGGAGTTCTCCAAAATCATGCCAGAAGGGCATTATCTCCTGGGAAGGCACACTCTTTTGCCTTTCTCTGTCTGTGGAGATGTACTTCGTAACTGTTTCACACCCAGAGTCCTGGCTACAAGACTGGTAAGGTCACTAAAACTGGGCAGACCTTGGGCAGAACTCGGCCTGTAGCTAAGCTAACATATTTTGCATGACTTCAATAAGAAATTAGTGCAAAGGGTGCTTCTGCCTTTTTTCCCACTGTAGATCAGGTCATTCCTTACAATTGTGAATCTTTCTATAGAGAACATTAACAGACCTCTTTTCAAAATGTCATGTTCAAACACTACAACAACAAAAAAGAAATAAATAACCCCTCCAAACCAGCAAATAAGGTCACCTTTCTTTCTATCTATCTCATCTTATTTTAATTTTACGTAAATATTCCTTCTTACCCATAACCAGCCAAGAATCCAAGGCTTGGTGGACTGACTTTATCACTGAATATGAAGAGTTCAAGACTCTCTTCAGATGTTTTGTATCTTTTTCCAAGCTGATTCAAAACCCACCACTCACGAACGCCCTCATCAGACACATTTTTGACCAAGGAAACTGTAATGTTTTCCCATCTGCAGTCTATTGAAAAAAAGAAATGTTAATATATATACCAAGAATTGCAAAAGTCAAAATGTTTTGAGTCAGATACTTCAAACATCTGCATGATAAAATGACTAAGCAACATCAAAGGTTCATTATCATTCTTCTAAAATCCATTTTACATTATTCCTGTAAAAAAGTATAATATCTAGACTTCTATGGTTTTCCTTCTGCAAATCTCATCTGAATGTCCATTAAATAAACAAAAAGTTTAGTAGCACGTTCATTTTCTTATGGACAAGTGTAAAATCATTTCAAAGAATGACTGGTAATCAGCATGTCTGCACTTAAGGCCTAAAAAGACACATTTAACTTGGAGGAACAGTGGTCAGCTTCTGTATGTCAAACTACTACCGTAAATCATTTATGTCTTGGCATAAAAGACACTATTCTCTCATATCAAGAAAAGCACACATACTATCCCATTATGCAGTGCTGTGTTTTTGACTTTTGGCCTGGGAACAGCGCTGATAACACCGATGTTTTTAGTTGCTGCTCAGTAATGTTTACTCTGACCAAAGACTTTGTGAGTCTTATGCTCTGCCAGGGAGGAGGGGAAACCAGGAGGAAGCAGAGATAGGACACCTGACCCAAACTGACCACAGAGGTATTCCATACCACAGCACGTCATGCCAACTATATGGACTGGTGGCAGTTACCCAGAAGGGTGAGATCACTGCTCGGGTTGGGCTGGGTATCGGTCAGTGGGTGGTGAGCGGTTGTATTCTGAGCCCTTGTTATTTCCCTTATCATTATCATTATTGGTGGTAGCAGTAGTGGTTTGTGTTATACCTTAGTTACTGGACTGTTCTTATCTCAACCGGTGGGAATTACATTCTTTTGATTCTCTTCTCCATCCCTCCGGGAGCAGGGGGAGGAAGGGGGCGGGGGAGTGAGCAAGGGCTGCGTGGCTGAGTTGCTGACTGGGCTTAAACCACGACAATACTGATCACACAGACAGGAGGTGAACTCTGGAGCTCCTGATTTCTTGAGGAATCTCAAGTTAAGAGCTCTTTAGGACAGGACCTGACCAGCGACAATGAAGCACTCTTATTGCTACTCACAGAGGTAGGTTCAGCCTCAAGAATTATTTTTCCTAATTAATTTAATCATGCTGACAGAACCTTGAACAGTAATGTACTACACAGTAATGTACTACATAGTACTACTGCACCTGAGCACCAAATTTAACCTCTGTTGAGCAAACTGTTCTTAGAGAAAGACTTGTACCTACTCTTCCTAGCCAATGGGTTTTTCACATGCATGCGCTCTGTAGTAGAATTCTGAAATGCAATGATCTATGTAAACTGGATTCTCTGTAGCCAATAAAGACGGAATAGCTAACAAACAAACAAAGAAATCATTTAGTGGCATTATTTAAGCTGAGGAGCTACATTTGCAGACATGAAGTAGTAATGACTGTGGTAAGGTAGCATGGAGATGCAGAGAAGTGAAACTCTTCATCACTTAGTCAGAAAACAAAAGAGAGAAGTTCCTGAAAGCAGACTTGAAGGAAAGGAGCTGCACTTCATCTATAAGACTTCTTCCTGTTAACTACAAAGCTAAAATACATCTAGATGCATTTTCTGCCTTATACTGTATTACCTCATCTCTCCCCATGCTTGCCGGCACCTAGTAGAAACTATTATGAGTGCATTTCAGACTGAGGCACCCCGTAACATAGAATCATAGAATCATAGAATGGTTAGGGTTGGAAAGGACCTTAAGATCATCTCGTTCCAACCCTCCTGCCAGGGGGAAGGACACCTCACACTAAACCATCCCAGTGAATGTGCAACTGTGAGTGCTGTGTTGCACTTCCTTCAACCATAGGCTGTTTTCTGTGGTCTGGACACATACCTGTCAATAGCTGCTTTATGGGTTTTGCCAGAGAATCACTAGGAGCTTTGATGTAGTATGGGTACACTGTCTCTAATGTTCTGGAAAAAATGAGAAAGCAAATATTTCATATTTTTATAACTCTAAAATAATTTAGAAATACCTAACAAACAGGGCTATACACAGTTCCCAGTAATTCTTGGCTTAAGCTATGATTTTATAGTGTTCAGATGTCACATCTGAAAGTTAGCTGGATTTATTAACTATGTTGTGTCAGTACTTCAGCAGGGAGCTCCATCCATAACGTCGCCATTCACAAGTCATGAATCCCACGCACCTGGGGCATGCGTTTACAAGGAATGTAGACTTTACATTTTGTTCCCTTTTAAGACAAAGCTGCTTTTATAGTCAGCTATATAAGCAGAAAAAAGAAAGGGAACACATCACCAGTAGTAAACAAGCTAGAAAAATATGTAGGTAGGGAAATATGTGGTGAAAACAGTTATTACTTCAGAATTGCAAAATGTTTTGATAAAAACACCTGAATAGAGGTGAGAGAATTTTTTGCTGGATTCTTTCAATGGGAAGTATTTTCAGTTTGTAGGAGGATTTCAAACTTAAAGGTGTTTGTGTAAGTTAAATCATATTAAGTGGGAATTAATTACCAGCATCCAGATGGAGACATTTCATTAAAAGCAGAGATACCGTCCTAACCTTTTCCTCAAATGACTGAAAAATTCTAGGGAAGGGGAGCTTTCAGGGAAGCCCTGTGACAATTTGCTAAATTGCATACACCAGGCTGAGGAAAACAGAGGTCATCAATTTTAAATCCCTCCTGATCACTCCAGCAGGCCCAAAGATAGGTAAGAGCTCTGCAGCCAATTTGAGATGGTGGCAGGAAGCTCCCTGCTGAAGGTGTCAAATGGCTACTAGCTGCCACAAGCATCTGTCCTTTACAACAAAGCAAAAAAAGCTTAAATCAACAATATTACTGATTGGAACACAGGAAAGTGCAGGTGTATCTGCTTGCCTCTTGCAAAGAGAATTATCAGTTAATTATCTCTTCCACAAAAGAGCAAAATCCAGTCTCCTTGGCACTACATCACCTTAGGAAGTATTCCCATATCCTCACACAGCAAAGTAAAAGCATAAAATATTTGTTTAAATGCAATGATCAGTCTGCAGAAAAATAGCTGTGCACCAAAAAGACAAATCTCACTTCCACCTACTAACAGATGTGAACCTCTGAGGGTTTTCACTATCCCAGTTGGCCTCAGCATTAACTTTTCAACTTGTGGCCACAAATCAGATCAGGTAGCCTTGAGGGATGATGTTGGCTTAGCAGTATTTAGAGACTACAGCTGTAAAGTAACCCCCAGTGAGCAGGTGGAAAAGGAAGAGCCAGATTCCTTTCAAATCTGAAGGGAGGCACCACTGCTGTTAATGCTATAAAGCTACATTGATAGAATAATGCTTGATATTCATATGAAGAGCATGCTCTTTCTGCCTTGCAAATTTCCATTACAGGAAAAGATCTGATGTCAGAAACGACTGCAGATGTTACCCTTTGACCGCAGTGATTTAACGCTTCCTTGCCAATATAATACTATTTAAGAATAACAATGAGAAATACAGTCTGGATGGTTATTTCGAACAAAGATATCATCAATAAAACATCCTCAGATCAAGTTGAACTAAAGTAACTAAAAGGAGAGTTTAGATGTGAATATACTGTACTGAAATTGTGCTTATGCAATAAACGTAACTAATAGCTTCACCATGCTTGTTGGTGATATTCCAAAGTTCATGGTCTTCTCAGCCTATATTTATCATAGGGAATAAGCTTTTACCTTGAATGTTACTATTATGTGTCTTCAGTGTTGTTGGCCTCTGTGAACAAGGCTCCAAAGTTATTAGAGGTTGACAGATGGGCAGACAAATGATATAGTTGCAGAAGCCTGACCTCCTTAGGAAATTAGGTTTAATAAGGGAAGGCTTGCATATGAATAGCCAAAGAAAATAACTTACACCTTTTCCAGTTGCTGTCCAGACATCATTGTAGCAATATCTCTTCTGGTGTTCTCTGGTAGGACAAAGGTAAGTTTATCTGATGCTATTTCAGCTTTGGCACCAAGGGTGAGATTTCTGTTGTAAGTAAAAGGGAAGACACATTGTTAACCTACAATGAGAACATAACCTAAACACGTGCTGGCTGAATGCTAGAGCTAGTTGTCCAGATAGTCTAACAGTACTGACCCTGTCTATTCCAGTCTTTGCTAAAGGAAGCATCATAGTATCTGTACCTGAGATGGTGCATTTCCCCACAGAGGATACATAGCATCCTCAAAGGTGTATTTTTCTAACTGAAAATGCTTCCTATGCTTTTATTACAGGAAAATGATGACAGACAAAAAGAATTTTGTTCAGTATGTCAGTTGAAACAGAATGGGAAAGGGAGCGTGCGTGCTCTGACTTTAGGCAAGAGGACTGTGTGTTACCACACATTCTGTGCCAGAGCAGGTAAGGTTGCTGCAGTAAGCTACAGCTTCCCACAACCCCACCTCAGCCTTGTGCCGTACCCTGCTGTTGGGATGCAGCAGTTTGGTGAGGGATGAAGCTCTGGCTGCAGAGCCCTGGCAGATGATGTGTGAAGGTGCTGTGTGAGTGACAAGAAAGGCTCATCTTAGAGTTACTTCTTGTCTCCTGGCCTAGATGAAAGACAGAAGTTTCTCTTTATGGAGAAAAAGTGGAAGGTCACTGTGGTAAGTCTTTACCACTTTCAGTCATTTATGGTCACAATATAATCCACAGGATATAATTTGAGGGTGAAAAAGGTCTTTTTCAACTGGTGTATGAATGTTTGTAGTTATGCTCAGAAATGATGGAGTGATGTAATACACTAGCTAACACTGTAGGCTTCCAGGAAAATAAGGAGGGTCAAATAAAGTTGAATTAAGGGTACAGATTCCTTAGAAGACTGTTTTTGACTGTGGAAAGACTGATCCAACATGTTCAGAGCTCCCACAGAGATTCAGCTGACCTCCTTCTTGTGCACAGACTTGCTGAGGATTGCTGTAACAATCCAGCATCTACTTCTAACAAAACAGGTAGATACAATGGCTGCAAAGGTATTTCATTTCCATGGAGTGATGACTTAACTCCAGTTTAATCCAGGATCCTATCTGGCAGACATGAGTCAACAAACTACCTCGGTGACTGGGTATCCTCTAGCCTGCATGCAACTGTCTTATGTTCTAGGCTGTCTCTATCAAAAAAGTCATTGTAAAGTAATAGTTCTCCAAGGCCAAAGGAACCACAAGTAAACAGGCAAAGGTCTCAACAACATGGATCTGCGCCATTGTTATGGTACTTGCATATATGTGTATTTTTAAAAAATAGTTTGTGTGAGTTCCAGACTCCCTTAGTAAGAGGACCAAGCACTTTTGTTTGTATTTCCTTACTGTTTTTCTGCCTTAACTAGGTCTAAGTATTCAGTTCCCATAAATGCTAGCAAGGTTGCTGTTTGGGGCAGTTTATTTAACATCTCTATCTGAAACTGGCTAGAATCTTCTTACTTTTCCTTCCCTCCCCTCAAGTCCCATTGAAAACTCCACCCTGCCTTTTAAATAAGGATGTTGCTTTGCTTCTCTTTTTATTTTTTGAGAACTGCAGGCAACAATTTTTTCCTGGGGGGCAAAGGTCACTTCTCTGTGTCTCTCTCTCTCCCACTTTCAGTTTTTTTTTTGCTCTGCCGTACAACAGAATTTACTGAAAAACTAAGTAAAAAGTGCAGCGTGGAACTGTTCTTCTGAGCAAATGCTTAGCAAGTAATCTATCAACCTCATAACAGCCATGCTAATTACCTTTGAATGCTCCATGAAAGAACTACAGTGAACTCAGCTGAAAAATCCAGCAGTCCCTGTATCATTTTCTCTCTACTGGGAGGGCTGATGGTCCATAAAGAGTTTGAATTTCCCTCTAAATCTGCAAGAGTTATATCTTCTTTTCCATAGCCCTCTAGAAACTGCAAAGCAGCCTGTAGGTGCAGAAGAGGAAAAGAAAATTTAAGCGCGGTGATATTCAAAAGACACAGACCCACATCTCCCAGTCAGGCAGGATTGTAGCTGATTAATTGTAAATGCAGTGGTTTGCACTGATTATTTTCCTCAGGTACCACCTGGGGCTTTAGATGGGAAGGGGATAAAAAAAAGTATAGCCAAGCTAAGAAGGTGAAATAAAAATGGCCCTGCTCTTTGAAGAATGATGGCCACGCAGTCCAAAGGGAGTCTGAAAGTTCATCACGTAACCTCTGTACAGTCCATCTAAATTTAAGTTAAAATTTAACCGTCTTTCATTAAGCATCTTTCTGCATAGAAAGATAGCTGCGAAGGATAAGGTGACTTGAAACTAGCAACTTCAGAAGTGGATCAAGATTACACTATTGTTGCTATAATATGGGCTATTTGCTAGGATCTAATATAAAAAAAAAATTAATTCTTGAATAGGTTAGAAGCAAGTTCTTCTTTTAAAGTTATATCTGACCAAATCCCAGTTACTTTATTAATGCAACAGCTTCTACTAATTACTAGTCCTTTTCCTGTAGAAACTTGTGATAACTTTGAGCATGTTGCACCATGAAATAGCGAGACTATGTTCAAATATTTATGTCTTGGGACTCTGATGTCAAAACTTTCCATGTGATAGACAGTCTTTTGACTTCACCACATCTCACTGGGAGGTGAAAATTGTGTGTGCAACAGGAAGGAGCAGTGGGCTTAAGAGACCCAACACTCTTGTCCCTACAGCATGTTTGTTTTGGCAATACACAAACAGCAACATGTCTACTGAAGGTTTGTGTCATTTAAAGGAGATGTTTTTATTCAACCGACAGAACAACCACTGTCTTCCATGACTTTTTGCAAAGATGTCTCAATTAACAGTAACTTGTCTCACCATAGTTCAGCCCTGTCCTGACAAATGATCTGTCTGAACCTTTACTCATGCAAATCCTCTTTATGGAAACATCTTCCAGATGATGGCATCACTGCTGACCACTTAAAACTACATAAACAAAACTCACAAAAGGCCTCCATTTCCTCCAATTGGAAACATGCATGGATTTTTAAGTAATGAGGTATTGTACATTTCACTTACAGTGTTACCCCTATAGCTTCCCAGAAACGCATTGAAACCAGTCTGATTCAAATCCTTGAGCTGACTCTGTTGAGCACTCATTGTAAAAATAGGCTGGAAAACAAAAGAACATAGACTTATCACAGTTACTTCACATTAGCTGCTACATACACAGTATACAGCATCCTGTGCATCACAGTCCAAGACTATTATGGCACTCAATTCAACAGGAGAAGGTTATGATCTTATTCCACTGAGAAGCAAACTATGTCCAATTATCTTACATTTACCATGTGGACCTGTAGGCAGTTATTTGAGTGTACCTTATATAGGATAATTTATGCAGATTCCCCTGCCAGTAGGTTCTAGTTTTAACTTGCAGATGAAGGTAATATTTTACATCAGTGATAAACTAACATGTTTTAAATGCAAAAGGGATCATTTGTTGGAGCTTGAGTTCAGTTCACTGAAGAGAATAAGAAGTAGCACAAGGAAATACAGAGCAAAAGCAGAGTTTGCTTTTAGTCTTTCTTCTTTTTTACCTGATAACCTCCTAGAGTTATTGTGATTGATACATCTAGAGGCTTGTTGGTGATGCCTGCAACAGATTTGATTAAAGACATGAAGAGCAGTGGGAACCAGACAATACAAATCAGCAAGACGATAATCATGCCACCCATTCCATACTTCACAACTTTCTTTTTCTTCTGGCCTCTTGGTTGGGGATATCTCTGCAAAAGCAAACAGCAACATGGTAATGTCTCTTCTATCAGAGGTACCACTTGGTATGATTTGATGGGTAAATGTACAATGATCTTAAGGCTTCTGATCTTCTGTGGTAATTTGCTATCCATTGCCTCGCAGGTTATTTTGAGATTTTTAGCCAAACCCGCACAGATGCTGCATTTCTGGTGACAACAGTCAAAAGTGCCAAATGAACCCGGCCAAGTGGGTGTCTGGTGTGAAAAATATTGTAAACCTTTGTGATTTTGGTTCTTCACAGCCCTAAAGAAGGGAAAAATTGAGTACGGTAATTGGAATATTTTGTCTGAATGACTGCAAGCATGAACTCACAGGAACCACACATAAAATAACAGCAGCAACAGTGACACAACAATCGATTCAAAAAAAAAGGGAATTGGGAGTGACCCAATTTCTTTATTTGGCCTTCCAGGTTTTATCTCGAAGCTCCTTAAGGCAGAATTCCTCTCATAGAGCTTGAAAAGCTGCAAACTGTATTTCAGGGAAAAAAAAAAACCAATTGTTTGCCAGCAACTGACATGCACAATCAGTCGGATTGTCTGATATTGCACTACCTCCACATTTGCTTCACACTTCACATACAGTATTCATAAGAGCTGTTCACAGACTTGATACACTCTGTTTCTAGGGAATCCCGCACCAACTGCAATTAAATAATGTTTAAAGTTTTGTTGCTCTTCCTAAACTCTTCACACTGCTGATGTAACATCCTTCCTTTTCTTAGCTTCTGAGACCAAAAGTGACATTGCTTTTATCCTTCTCTTTTCAAAGCAGATCACATGGAATGTGTTCTGCCTTGTCCCTCCATCTGCTATTGGCATCATGATTGCCTACTTTAAGAGCTTCACTATCCACAAAATCCTGCCTTACCATCACTGTAATTTATTTTGGTGCATTCTATTATGCATTCTATTATAAGATTTAACTCTACAGTGTTTTAGGATCCTGTCTTTCACACCTTGCATACTGCATGTGCAAAATAAATATGCACTGTATTGCACTGAACCTCAAAGACATGCCAGGAATCTGGCTTTCAGGAAATCATTCTTGCTTTACAACATGAATCCATAACCCCTAGGAGAATATTAAATTTGTAATACAATGCTGTATTTAAAACAAATTAGTTACTTTTCAAAAGCAGTATATCAAGTCATTTGTCTTGCAATACTGAGTGCTCTTTTCATTAAAATATATCAAGATCAGCAGGGGTACATAAATATATTTGTCTGTTTAAGATCAGTTCAGACACCTTTAATGATGTTACAGAACAGCTCAGAGGGCCTCTAGCAGTCAAAGTGCTTAGGCATATCACTCAATGTGAGGACAGAGAATCAAAGTACCTTGAACAACACTCATGAAATCAGGGGCAGTTATTTTGCTACATGGCACTAGCACACACAAGCTAGGTTAGATGTGGAAATCTTCCCATGTCAGATATATGCTATATATAATGCAGAATGATCCTTTTGCAGTGTAAAAAAACGCAATGAGGTGGACAGTCAACATAGAACTGGATTATTATTTCTCTGACTGCTGAAGCCTCTGATGACATTGCACTCATGGCAAAAATGGAATTCATACAGAAAAAGCCCATATGCAAGATTTGTGTGCATAGCAGCTCTGAGTTAATCTAACTGACATACTTGGAAAATAATTGCCATTAAGAGACAGGATTATAATAAAAGAAGAAATACGTCAGTAACACTTAAAAATTCAGCTGTTTCATTGCAGACATACAGTTTCTAGCTGGCTGGGTCACTCTTAAAAGAATGCCTAATTTCTTTTTCAAACTGGCAAAATAAGCAAGCATATGGTTGCAATCTCTGTAGTGGTTATAAGGAATCCAGAATTTGCAAGTTTAGTTTGAACTGAAGTTTACATGATTTACAGAGACTGAAATTTCAGTCAGACAAATGGTAGGTTTATCTGGCCTGCAGTTCAGTCCTGGGCTCTCCCGAGATAAAGGAGCCAGCTGAGTTCCCTCTGCGATCACATGAACCAGTTGTCCCTGGGACCTACACTGTGGAGCCACAAGCTCTGTATTCTACTGACCTTTCTCTTCAGCTAGTTTCCCTGCTACTGAAGGTTACTCATTTAGTTGTTATGGTCAAAGTGAGCCTGTGTGAACACCAGGACTTTGAACCCGGTCTTGAAAGTCAGGCATGCAATTAAGCTAGCAGGCGCGGGCTTGTGTAGTTCATGTTAATGGTGGAAAAATCAGCTATTCACAAAAGAGAAGCCATTTGAAATTTCACTTGTGGTGACTGCCAGCTAACATAAAGTACCCAATAGCCTGAATATTTCTGAACATAAACACCAGGTGTGTCTTCTAACAAACCGTCTTTGTGGTGGATTTCCCAATTGTTCAGGGACTCATGATTATTTCTCTTCATTTCTGCATGGGGGAGAGAAGGCCTGGATCACTCATATGGGGCTTCCTTACTTTTTCTGACTCTCGCCAACACTTCAGGATGAATATATGAGCATAGATGTCTTCAACACAGATCCAGCTGGAAAGACTGAGCGTGGTATCAGTCCAAACCCAGTCCATTACTGCTCTCAGCTCAGTCAAAAATGGAACCAGGCGGAACCTAAAGAATGAGCAGATAACTCGTCAGAAATGGGGGGATCACATTAAACAATCACAGTGCGTACATGACAAGAGGGAGAATTAAGCCAATGTTAAAGGACAGTTTAATGGAAGATTCGCAGACACAAATACAGTCATATCCTGAGACTGCACAGCTAGTACGGGGGGTGCCTTTTTGCCATAGCTCATGTTCCTCTAGATCTCTTTGTCAGGCCATAAACACGCTTTTGCATCATTACACCCAGTAATTGTGATTAAGCCATTGATGGAATAGCACAAGAGAGACTTTCTTGTACCCCCAAATTCCTCTGACCAGGAAGTGGAGTAGAGGAACATCCTTTCCACAGGATGGTGGGAATTTGTTTTATACTTCCTTATACCAAGTGGTGCTTGGCTTTTCTGCAGGAGGTGGGCAGTCATTAGCTGCATGTGGAACTGGGCTTTATGACTCCTGAATAAGCAGCAGCACAAGGTGGGCTAACAGGAAACCGACATGCATACAGTAGCTCTTCAAAGCGCATCGTTCCCTTTACCAGTCCCACACTTTTCTGCTTGGCCAGGTCACAAAGACTATTTGTTTCATATGAAGAAAGCTTTCTTCTGTAACTTTTCCTATTGGAATGCAACAGGCCCATACTGCAAATACTGAGAAAAGGCTAAAATTATTCCAACTTTTCTGTGAAATATGTATATGCTTTGAACTGGCTTAATGACAACATCACAGCATAAGTGGAGGGTGGGATATGCCTCCTTAAAACCACCTTTTCCTCTGAGGTGACACTGTGCCTATTACTTGCACTAACTCTCCTAACTCCTGAAGTTTTAACGTGCAGCACTTCTCAAGAGATGATACGCTAAGTAAATATTTTTTGATGTGTATCTTTTATTTCTTATGTGTATTGTCTTTCACTTTATCCCTCTCACCTGCTGAGGTACAGCCTGTCGACCTGCTCCAAAGATCAATTTGGGATTTGATCCCTTGCTACCTTTTAGGACTGCAAAGCAAATAACATTACCTGTTTACAAGAACCATATGTACCCCCATCTGTGTTCACAGAGAGATTTCTTAGAAGTGTTAAAAATGTCTCTTCCATAGGGGCCTGAATGGCTAACTGGTACGTCAGGCTTCCGGATTCAGAGTGGGAGACTGAGTTTTCTGAAATTTGCATTCCTGAAATTGATTTTTTTGTGTGTGTGGGCTATAGAGGACACAGGGCATATACAGAGTGTGCTGTGCAAAACCTAATGTCTCATTTCCAGCAGCCTGTGAAGAGAAGTCATGAATAACCACAACATCTCATGATAACAGATCCTTATTTCACAAAAGAAAGAGGGCGATAGGTTTAGACTTACCCTTGAAATAAGAACAGGTTTACATAGTTGTAACTTTTTGTGAGGAAGTTGCCAAGAACACGAGTTGGATATCCGCAGCGTATCTGATATGCTGATAAGCCAAAATAAACACATTTCACAAAATACCAGAGCTGGGCAACTGTGTTCTGGCTAAATTTCCTGTAATGGAAAAGATAGATAAAGGAAAATTATGAGTTTTGTATCTGTGTATGACCAGATTAGCTTGAAATGTTTTGTGCTCCTGGCAGTTCCCCTTTCCTAAGATCCTGTGAGAAGCCCTTTCTTTCTGACCCTGCTGTGCAGGGTTAAAACAGTACTTGAAAAGACACTGGATGAGAAAGTCTATAAACAGCATCTGTTGTCACCTCAGGGTCACAGGGGAGGGACTGGGAATAGGCTTCCTGAAGAGTGTAGGCTCTGGGGCAGTGCCCTCTCGCTCTGGATGCTAGGGATGTCTTGCTGCCCAGCTTAGGCCAGTTTGCCCTCAGCCCCCATAACAGTGCATCCTGCTGTGAGCCCTGGGTAGATACTGCTTCTCTTGGCTTTTCAGAGGGCTGACATCTGGACTGAATCTAGGCAGCTTTAATGGGTACTTGTGTTCTCAGGGGCACCTCCAAGGCCATGAACTCATACAGGAATTTAAGTTGCTGTGATTTCTGAAGATCATCTTTTTCACCCTCTTCTGCTTGAATCAGGTCTAATGGCACCAAATTGTTAGGGACCTGCCCAGTTGAGTTTTGAGCACCTCTGAAGATGGAGATCCTACACTCTGTCTGGGCAGCCTGCTCCAGTGTTCGACTACCATCATTGTGAAAAGATTTTTCATCATATCTAACTGGAATTTGCCCCTTTTTGTTTTCCCCACTGTGTGGCCTCTTCTCCTATCTGAAAAGAGCTTAGCTCCTTCTCAGTGCCCTCTTAATAGGTAGCTGAAGACAGCTCTTCACTTTCTCTTTTCCAAACTTAACTAACCCTCTTCCCTCAGCCTCTCCTAACATATCATGTGCTCTATTGCTCTGACCACCTTGATGAATATGTGCCACTTCTGAATGCAGTTCAGTAGCATGGTGGAACTGCAGGAGATGCCTCATGGTGGATCTGTGAGCCAGTCATGATCCAATATTTTCAATTAGTTCCTGCAGAATTATTTTCATTAGTCAATTTGCAAGGGCTTCTAAGAGTCAGCCTGACTTAGAGGATACAGATGGTTTCAGATGCAGATTTGAGATTAAAAAATTGAAATAAATTGTATAAAAGCACAGAAAATGTAAAAACAATTTTATTGTCTTTCAAGTGACCAAATCAAGCCAGAAGTTTCACATCAATGCACAGTAGATAGGAGATCCACTTGAAAAATGCATTTTTGTTTTACAAGTTGGGCAAAATAACTACTGCACCGAGGAAAAAGAAAACATTTGTTTTGAGAGGAAATGAAACCTTTCAGTCTTTCTTTACACCACACACCTATTTTGGGTTTTTTTCCCAATAAAATAACTTGACTGTTAATGAAGAATAATGTGCCCAGGTGACACACTCATTTCAATGGAGTGATGTAAATACTTCAAGGCAATTTAAAATTGTAAATAAGAGGGGAGTTAGCACTAAAGAGGGAACCTTAACACCTCTGCAGTGCAGACTGAGGTGGTAACTGCCCTGAGCCATGCAATGAGAAATGTTAGATTTGAGGGTGAACCTGATCGGGCATGTGATACAAGACTTCATGCAGCAGGTGGCTACCTCCACTTCACCTCTAGAGCCGTGTGGCAGGAGCAGGGGAGGAGAACTTTTGCTCTTCAGAAGAGGCATTGGTTTTAGACATTCCTCAGTGTAAGGAGATTTAAATCCACAGTTCACACATTCCAGGAAAGTGGTAAATTATAAATTACGCTGAGAGAGACATTTTCTACTCACTCTTCTAAGCCAGCATGCAGCAGTCTTGGGAATGGGGAACAGAATCAGAAGCCAATATTGTCTCAGCTGAGTACTCTAATCACTCAGTTACAGGCAAGTTCTCTTTCACCTGCTTGCATTTTGGCCTAAACTGAGACTATTTCTGTACATACTTTATATAATTAATTCTTCCTTAAACTTATGTTGGCAACAGTTACTGCTGTGGACAGGCACTCCAACATTTTGCTTAGGAACGAGACCAAGAAGAATTCTGTTTGTGATTCCAAAGCTTAGCTATAACCATCCCAGATTTAAATACAAACAACTGGTAGAACATCAGTATTCAACCTGTATTGTCTGATTATAAGGGTTATACCTTTCTGTCACTCCAGGCAAGATAAAGAACATCCAGAAATGTATTCCAAAAACAAGGATGACCTGGAAGATGACCTTTCCCATGACAGTCTTTTTGAGGTACAGTGCTCGATCTACCACCATGGTACCAAACTGAATTAGCACCATCACCAAAAATGCCTCTGGGACCTGGTCCTCTGATAATGAAGAGGTGATATCTGCTGCTGCAGAGTGTTTCTGAAAAAGAAAATATAACAGAGTGGTCGAGGAAGGAGGACACTCATATGATACTTAGCATCTACAGCATGTAAATCCAACTGAGGATTTGCAGATAGACACCTTTGTGACATACCCCAAAAGCCCAAAATCCAAAGACAATGATGATGAAGTCCACTGTATCTGCGAGGAACATCAGCACATAAACATCAGTCACTGCACTGTAGTCTGGATGAATAAGATTGTAGAAGAACTGTCTGATGGGCACATAAACCTGGAGAGTCCTAAACCAACATAGACCGAAAAGTGATTTAACAACACTGTAACTTGCACTGAAGAAAAGAATGGCTGGGTGTGATATGACTAATGTTTCTAAAGATAACCAAGATCTACTCTGCTAGCTTTCACAGGGCTTTGCAGACACCAGTCCTTTGTTCTGATTGCTTCTAAACCACTATATTAGCACTTGTTCAGTAGAAATACGCATAGCCTACCAAGTTCACACAGGATATTTAGCTTTTTTATCAGGCAGATGCTATTTGAACAACTGCTGATTTGTCTAATGTTCAGCTGGTGGGACTTGAGTAAAAGCATCTGCATACAGTGAACTGTATATGTACCCATTCAATCCCTTGAATTAACAGAAGTAGTATAGTAACCTGCTCTCTTTAAAATTCTGATTTACTCCTTTACTGTTTGGACCCTTTTTCCCAAACCCACACAACTCTTCACATTGCTCACTTTTTAATTGTAAAGGCCTTGGCTTTGATCATTTGTTCTCGCAACTTTTCCATAAGAAGCTCTTTTCTAGATTTTTGCTTGATGCTTAATACACTGCTTCCTTTCTGGCTGCTGTTTCGTGTACTGGTACTTCCTGAAAAAGGGAGGAAAAGAGAAGATAATTCAAAATCAAAGTTTAAATACAAAAACTAGAAGGTAATAAATCTTTAGACTTCCATCCTATATATGAGTCCCATATTTGAAAGAAGCTTTAAAATGAATTCTTACGCTTTTTTTCCAATATGGCAAAATCTTGAAAGCACCCAGTAAAGGTTTAATCACTGGCAGATCAAAACTTGATCAACCACTATAAAAAAAGACTAGTGACAAAGGCAAGTATTTGAGTGATCTGACTCAGTCATTTCTATTAGTAATATATACATTCAGGCTAGAGTAAGCCCGTCCATTTTACAAGATGGGATAGGTAATCTGTTTCGATATTCCTAATCAAGTATGATCAAATGTAGATATGAAAAATACATATGCTTTGCATTCCCTCTAGCTGGAGATTATGCTGAACCAGAAATTCTGGATGTGGGCCACACTGAGCATTCCTTTCCCAGCTTTTGGATAATGTAATTTTCAAAACATACTGAATCACAAAGTATGGCTCTCCATTTGAACTTTAAGAAGGCTTGGAGTATGTTCAAACATGAGGATAGTTTGGTTCATATCCTATTTCCTCACTGAGGAGCAGCATCATTCAATAGCCTCTGGGATCTCCAAAGCAATTGGCACAAGGTTTCAGCAGGATGATCCTATGGGAAATTAATATTTACTCTTCAAATCCTAGAAATGCCATGACTTTTACCTCTCTTAGATCTGTGTGAGGAGAAGCTGGACCTGTGCGAAAGCTGTGATATACTGCTAGAACTCTTCCTCCTGATGGCGGTCTGCTGCTCAGGGAAGTGGACATGGATGGATTCCACTGATGCTGCAAGATTGACAGATTTCAAAGAGGCAGAAGAGTCTCTCCTGCCTCCTGTCAGGGAAAGCTCATCATCACTATCCTCTTTATTACTGGAATTGTCCCCTTTCTCGTCTTCATCCCATAATCCATGGCACTAGTGGGAAAAAAAAGAGCATTTCAACCTTGTATTTCTGTCACGGTATTTATCACAGGCATTGTTAAGCTCAGCCATGTGTTCACAAGGATGAAGAAAATTTCATATATATCATAGAATCACTTAAGTTGGAAAACACCTTTAAGATCAACAATTCCAACTGTAAACATAACATTGCTAAGATGACCATTAAACCATGTCTCTAAGTGCCACATCTGCACCTCTTTTAAATATCTCCGGGGATGGTGACTCAACCACTTTCATGGGTAGTTTGTTCCAATGCTTGGTAACCCTTTCAGTGAAGATTTTTTTTCCTAATAACCACATAAGTGACTGTCCTGTACCACCAGTGACTAAAAAAATTAAAACTAAAAATTAAATATGAAATAAGAAACTACCAGAACTCAGATTACCTTTAAAATGGATCTGTGGAAGAATAAAGCAAGGAGCTGAACAAGATCATAGTGCACATAACCCTCTTTTTTCTCAATGCCAATAATATTGGGTGGATGGTAAGGTTTATCTTTTGTGTAATCCACATGTTTATTCCAAGGAAAGAAGCCAAACTGGAAGAAGTACTTGATGACAATGGCCACCTGTTCAGAAACACAACACACTTGGGGTGTTTTATAATCATGGCAGGTATGAAAGCCTTGTGACATTGAAAGGGGAGAAATATGACTATTTGGGCAGTTTTATGAGAAGATAAACAGGGTTATTCATTGCTACAGAGAAATAACAGTTCACATTTTGTCAGTAATAAAGTCAATCAACATTATCAACAGATAATTCTCAGAGGTACCTGAGATGCCACAAGCACTGTATACTGTCTCTTGATTACCAATTATATAGTAGGCATTTGCAAATGGTCTGTTCTCGTGATAACTGCTTTACATGCCAGGAAGGATATTATTACTCATTGCAATGAATAAAACACAAACAAGACCATTTTATGCCACAGAAATTGCCATGGACTTTATCAAATATTTCTATTAATATGAAGGACCAAAGGCCCCTGATTCTAGAGATCAAAACCAGAAACGACACCATACAAAGCTCACAACTCAAATTTTCTGTGCTAGACATGGGGTACAAAACCAACAGCCTACCTCTGTGTAGACAATGGCTGTCATCCAGAAACGTTTGCTTGGCCGAGGCACAGACAGCATGGCCCAAAGGAATATAAGGATGGGAAGCACCAGGGTTATCATGGAGGCAGAGATCATGTGGTTAAGGATGATCACAAAATAACACACCATTTCTGACCGGGCCACCAGCGTATTGTACAGAGCATAAATAAGAAGCAAGACTCGAGGCTGACCAACATAGAACTTCTCTGACTCCTCCAGCTCATCATCATGAAACATCCTGTGAGGAGGAGAGTACAGTAAATGAAATTAATTTCACAAGAGCTACTTTTTAAATTGCTACTATTTTTCCTTTTGAAAAAGGTATAAAAGTTTGCTCCTGAGTTCTATGAGAAAAAAAAAAAAAAGAAAAAAAGGAGATTTGGTATTATAATCAAATAGCCTGATTCAAAGCTCAGAAAACAAGAATTTCAGGCAAAATAACTGTTCTGTTTTTCACTTTACTCAGAGAGTCAGCCTGACCCAAGATTTTCTACAAGAACCACTTTCCTACAGCTGCCCAACCAGTATATCTCATGTAAATCACACCAAGCTGGTGTGGCCCTGTCTGGACACAGATCTGATTTATTTCCATAGATGGGAATTTGCAGAAAATCCAGAGATCCATCAGGAGTTGCATGTTATGAATACTCCTGTGACATAAGATTAGAACGTAATAAATGCCCTTGAGCATTAATGTCTCCTATCTTCTCCCCTTTACCTAACTCATATAAATATAAAAGGCAGCAAGAAATGATTAAATGCCTTTCAGATTCATTCCACAGTTCTCTTTGCTTAATCATAAGGAGTGCCTGGCCTGAGAAGAGATCTCACTGAAAAGCAAAAATGACTTTGGAAAAACAGGATAAAAGACACTGCATCTACAAAGTCAGATCTACGCAGCCTCTCTCTCCAGATGCAGTCCAGATGCAGGCAATTTCTGAAAGTTATTTCTATGGTTTCAGGATTTGTCCTACATTCAGGGAAGCTCTCCTCTAGCTGAGTCAGACCAGAAATAAAAGGAAAGAAAGCAGAGGCACCATCCCCACCTCAGTGCTGGTTGTGCTACTGAGCACAGTGTCTGAGAAGCAAAGAGGGGATCATCCTATCCCTTATGAAAGTAGTTAGCAAGGTGGTGTCTCTACATAGCCCTCAGCTCCTACTGACTTAAACAAAAACTCTGCCAGAGGTCAGAGTTCCCCTTACAGTAATCCAAAATAATTAAAGGAGAAACATTTTCCCAGATAGCCCTGGAGGAAACTTATTTGAAATCACAGCTGCCTAGAGTAGAGGAGCCCTCTCCACAAAGATGGTTTAGAAAAGCCCTTGACCCCATGACAGGTGAGCTCAGAAATCCAGTGCTAATTGGAACAATGATGTGTGGTATCTGGGGAGAAAGAAGAGTCTTTCCAACCTGAATCTGAATAATTTTAGAAACCTGTAATTAGAACAACTGCACACACAGGAAATGAGCTTCTTAAAGCAAACTTAGTGCAAGGCCTGTATCAGAAACTGGAGGCTAGTCGGAGACAAAAAAAACAAACAACCCAAAGTAATGACAAAACTTCACAGGCTGGAACCAACAGTTTTTCCCTGTCAAAGGTCCTTACTTGTTCAGAAGCAGCTCACTAGCCGTAAGCTCGTGTGTCAGTGGAGGGAGAATCGTGTCAAGTTTGTCCGTCCGACTATCGTCTGGGCTCACCATCATGAGGCTCTTACCAGCTGAGTCATCTGGGGAGCCAAAGGGAAGGTGTTCAAAGCTGACAGCTTTGCTATAGGAAGGTGGGGCTTCTGCATTGCTATCCATAGTGGAATACAAAGGCACATCGGTATCAGGAGTATATGCAGCTCCTTCTGAACCCAGGCTATAATCTTCCACCTCCTCTTCCTCTGGCCTTGATGCTGAACGAGTTCCTTCCTCTTCATGCTCCGCTTCTACCTCCTCAATGGTTTCTGTCGTCCCCTGACGAGAATAGAGCATGGTGACCTGTGTAGGTTCACTGTCAGAGACAGACAAAGAGAGAGAGCTGAGGCTTTCAAGGCTCACCACCAAAAAAAGTTTGTTAACTGTACCTTTACGTAGACAGCTGAGCAACCCCATTGCGTTCCCAGGCCTTCAAAAGTCATATAATCTGGTAGAAAATATATTATCATGATCTCCTTTTACATAGATGGACCATCTGAGTCCATCTGCCCTCTGAGTGACATCCCAGGGAACTCATGGTGATTCATTATCTTTTCACCAGCAAAGGGAAAAATAACATCACCATCAAGAGAAACTACACTAACTTTCTGAAAGTAGTTCAAACACTGTGGCCAGAATCAGGACTTGCTATTACATCTGCTTGAAGCATGCTCCGTGGTGAATGATAGGCAGCGATAAGGTTCCCTCAAAACATTGTGCCACTGTATGGGTGCTGTATGCAACTGGAACTGAATACACACATCAACTCTGATTCAAAAAAAAACCAAACAAGTAAATTGCTAACATGGACAAATACAATCCAGATTACAAAACTGTTCCAGTAAGAGGCTATTTTGCTTACCTTTATATTGTCCTATGTTCTTCAATACAGTTTTCTTTTTTTACCTTACCTGCCTTTTCTTCTGTGTGTACCTATTTTCTTTTTCAACTGCTCTTATTCACTCTGTTCAGTTCTCTACTTGTTCACTGTACTTTTTCTTGGCTTGGCACAGAAACATGGAATCACAGAATGTTTTGGGTTGGAAGGGACCTTAAGAATCATCCAGTTCCAACCCCCCTGCCACGGGCAGGGACACCTTCCACTAGACCAGGTTGCTAAAGGCCACTTCCAAGCTGGCCCTGAACAGTTCCACGGATGGGACAGCCACAATGTCTCTGGGCAACTTGTTCCAGTGCCTCACCACCCTTACAGTAAAGTACTTTTTCCTTATATTTAATCTAAATCTCCCTCTTTAAATTTAAAACCATTACCCCTTGTCCTGTCACTATAGGCCTTTGTAAAGAGTCCTCCAGATTTCTTGTAGGCTCCCTTTAGGTACTGGAAGATGCTCTAAGGTATCCCCTGAGCCTTCTCTTCTCCAGGCTGAACAAGCCCAACTCTCTCAGCCTGCCTTCACAGGATAGGTGCCTTCCTCTGGACCTGCTTCAACAGGTCCCAGAGCCGAATGTATTCCATAATCACTGTCTTAATGCTCTGTGCTCTGCAACAGTCTCAGCTGATGTAAACTCATCAGCTTGGTGACTCTAGACGGGAATCTGGATACCATAACTTTAAAAATATTTTCTTGGCTTTGCTTCCACTCTTTTCACCCTTCACAAGCATTTCTCTATCTCTTCCCCCAGACAACACTCTTTTCAGTCTCAAATCCAGTCGTTCCCCATAGGTTAGACAATAGCCATCAACTTAGTGGTTTTTGTTGGATGCATGTCTTTCAACAGAGATAAAACTAGATTTCATGTAGCTCTTATGAAATGAATGGGGCCATGTTTGCATCTAAAGTACAACCTTTTAAAGAAATCTGGCACTGGTAAACCTGGCTTGCCCTCTCATCTCCTGCCAAAATTGAAAATTAAGTTCCATCTCTTTTTCTTTTACACTGCATCCAAACTTATTGTGGTTACATTAGATCACTTTCTTACTAGCAGGCTTTTGATTAGAACATGTAACACTATTATTAGGATCTGTGTTTTGATGATTCATGGTAGCACACATCCTGGTTAAAAGGCAAAAACCCTAAAATCCCTACATGTCAAAGCTGATCCACACCAAAAATTTGTAGAACACTTTAACCATTGAAAAAGAATGATATAATGTGCCATGAAATGTCATAATGTTTATAATGGTAGTTGAAACTACTGTTTCCAAATGTCATGTAAAACCCTGGGTTTTACCTGCTAAAAAGTGAGTGAATGGCTCTGAACAGTTTTCTGTTCCACTGAATATTAATAGCATTCACTATGATTCTATGATTCTATCTTTTCACAGCTATTTTTCCTTTCTTAGTTCCAACACCTTACAGACTGCAAATCAATAGTAAATGATCAAAACATATTTAGTAATCTTTCCAATATGGGGAAAACAAAAAATTGAAAGAGCAGTGCCAGTGTTTGCCTATCTTAGTTTCTAAAATTAGACACTTAAGTCCATATTTAGGATAACTGATTAGCTGATAAACTTCACTTCCAGCTTCCAATTTTAACATGAACAACCATCATCTTGGTAACTGCAAATCAGACTCCTTTTTTTTAGCTGAATAAATACAGATTTTAGCCTGGTTTCAGACAGTCTATGTATTGTAATGGAACAACTTTAAAAAATACGTGAAACTAAGGATGGAAAACAAACCAAGAAAGGAATAAGAAGTGAAACAGCAAATGAGTCTTAGATTATGACCCTAACGTTGAACCTCAGAATCATGCCACAACACAGAAGGGAGTAAAGCTTCCATTAACCATGCAAACTACTCTGAACACCACATATCTGCGAATGCATATTTATGTACACTGCAGTAAGTATAATGGTAAGGGTAAATGAGTGAACAAAGCATGCATGAGTTAAGCACCTTGACACTATACTGCCACTGTCAGCTGATGAGGAGGACATATCCATGCTCTGCATTTTACGAAGCCTAGGTCGAGCGCGCTCACTTGTTTTAGGAATAGTGTCTGGTCCATCTAAATCATCAAGGGTTGACTGCCTTGAGAACAGCATGGTTGCTTCAGTGTAGCAGCTAGCAGCGCAAACAATTATAAAGACAGTGTTAAATACAAAATGATATTACCATACACATGGTTCATTAAACAAATATGCTCGCCATGCAGCAAAACATTGACACACATGAAAAAGGTTCAGAGAGAAGATAAGGATTTGTTTAGAGTTACTATATAAACATGCTTCTATGCACAGATTGCTTATGGTCATACTCATATAGGGGCTATAGAAGGCTAACAGCTACCTATTCACTATTCAAAGAGATATGAAACCAACATGATGCTCTACATGCTTTCCAGGGCACCAACTTGCATATATGAGGGCTTTATTTTCCCCTAAAATTTCCAAATTCCACAGAAAAGTTTTGGGAAGTGTCCTCCTCTGTACAAATTCTATTTTTTTAATGATATACTGTGCTGAACCTTTTTACACAGGTACAAGCCAATTTCCTAAAAGAGCCTTTAAAACTGAACAAGCTCATATTCCACAAATAGAAAAATAGCTGTCAGACATTGGCTAATCCTCTTTCCAAACCAAAGAGCCAAATCGGATATGTTACTTAGCCAGTAGATGCATGCCAAATATAACCTGCTCTGCATGGGATGTCTTTTATTTTGATATTTAGTAGTAAGTCCCAATGAGTCTTTCCAGAAGATTACATTTATTTCAATCACAGCTTAAAAACTATTTCAAAATTGGTAACATGCATATCTTGATTAAAAAAAAGATATAATAAACCCTTATCTCCTTTCACTTATCAAATACAACAGGACACAAAAGACATACACCATACATTGATACATTTATGTGTTATTGAAGAAAAGAAGAACTAGATGAGTTATGAGAAAGAAAGTACATAATTAAATACAAGCTTATAACACAGCAACAGGAAAGAAGCAAATACATTAATGACATATGGTAGGTAGAAGAATTATTTCTCTCATAAAATGCAGATGTCTATGAAATAAGTTGAGGGACCTGGTGTTTTAACACATGCAGTGACCTGCCTGAGTCTCTCAGATAGAATGAAAAGAAAAAGAACCCCAAAATGCAAGATTTACACACTACTTTTCTTCTTTTGAGTCCACCTGTGTTAAACTTGAGCAGTTTCAGCGGGGGATTTGCTCCCTTGGCAAGCATTATGTTTGTCCAGGGTCAGAGAGAATTGGGAAAGAGGTCAGGAGGGAAGTGCAACGTCATTTTCCATGTTACTTTGGTCTAGCTAGCTTAAAGTGAGAAAAAAAATCTGCTGGCATGAAGTGACATTTTACAATTGTTGCCTTAAGGAAAATGGGTTGGAAAACAGCAAAATATGTGAAGAAGCTTACACTCACTGATGGTCTTTTTTTGACAGAATGGGATGAGGCTAAAAGCATACTTTGTGAAGAGAAGAAAAGCATCACCAAGATACCAAACGTAATGTGAAATACTTTCCTTAAAACCAGTATTAACGGCAGGGCCCTCTATCCTGCCAGTTCATTTGGCCAAGACCCTTTACATGCCACTTCATTACTTCTGTGTGTGTGCAAAGGCATACAAACATCCTCCAGACAAAACCTGGAGGGCTGTATGCATCTGCAGGGTTTTGATGAATCAGCAAATGCTGCTTATAGGAACAGGAGATCCACCCTAGAGGCCTGATTCAGAAGCACAGAAATCGGCCAGAGCTCCATGTTACTGACTCCAGGGTGTCATGAGGGAGCAGGTTTCCCTCGCACATACACCCATGGTGTATAGCCAGGCTGTACTATCAGTGAGGTTTTGGTGCTAAAATACAGGGAGATGGCAGCAAGTAGATGATCTGTTTTTGCAAGTAGATGATCTATTTTTCGCTTTCTGTGTGTTACGATGTTATCCACATGGTATTTTACCTCTCAAGGGCTGAGTTTATTCTTTTCAAGAGCAACACCTCTTACTAAGGTGTTGAAGTATTTTAAATGCAGACATAGTTCAGAGTGAACCTTCCAAGGGCCTTAAGCAGAACAGCTGTTAAAATTGAAGGAGTACATGCCTGTTCATATATTTTCACTGAACGAAACATACACCAGTTTCCTTCCAAAACATGTGAATTCTGACCTGGGTCCCAGAAAAATCAAAGGAAAAAACATCTATTAATCCCATTGGATAAAAAAAACATTTGCCTACATGGAGTCCCTGCAATAATTTGGCTTAAAGCTGTTTTAAATGAAGGATGAATGCATCATCATCAGAATTACTGAATGAGCAGCTGCTCTGTATCCTTGAATGCCAGGAGATGTGTATGAGATGACACCTGTAGTATCATCTGTATATTCTTTATGTACTTTAGGAACATGCTTCCAAACAGGGAGGAAATGCAAACACCAATAAAGTGGAGAGATTTACACTTAGCAAACCTGATGACTCAGTCATTGACTATCACATAAATTTAAGCCAAGTTTATCTTCCTGAGTGACTTTTCAAATTTGTGTCCTTGGAGACCTTGAAAAGCATTAGCTTCTTGAACTCATCCAAGCACTAGGTATTTTAAATTGACTGTTCATTAAAAGCTCAAGTTCAAGCATTTTCTATAAAGTTGATCAGGTATCCATTTAAAATGAGGATATATATAGCAGAGATGTTTTTATCCTCAGTGAGCGGGAAATTTCTTACTTTATGACTTCCTTTTTGCTAAACAAATTTACCCTTCCCAGAGAGTTTATTTGTTTAAGTGGTGACTTCCAAATTTTCTGGCTTTTTTTTTTTTTTTTCTGTTTTGAGTTACTGACTGCCATTACCTTTATTAATTATTACACTCCCCACATCTGCAGGCAAAAATCCCAAATAGCTCAAATCATTCACGCTCCTAAATCAGACCAAGATCTAGTCCCAAACTGGAACTTTCCTTTCATACTTTCTCCTGCCTCCCAGAGCAAACATTACTTCTCAGGTACTCAATATGACAAGCCCTATTCTCACATCTGGTGAGGGAAGCACAGCTGAAAAGTAGTGTCTGTAAACACCCTGTTTGCTCTTACAGGAGGATCAGGGGGTCCCTCCTTCTGCTCCTATAAAGGCCTACACACAGGTAGAGTTGGGAACTGAATATGTTACTGTGATGGACAAAAGCTGATACAAACTCAACTGGATACAAAATCTTGGATATTCTGAAATCTGACTTAGGACCTGTGTCTTGCTGTTATTTCATAACCATAGGCAATCTCTCATAAAGGCAGCCAAGTGGTTTTAGCAAGTTCCCTACCATGTTACTGACATTCACAAGCTGTTTAACCTAGTAAGTAGTTCATCAGTCAAATGGAAACAGCAGGGAATGCTCTACCATGCTAGCTCCTGACCCCTTCTGATGGCATTCCTTAAAGAGATTGTTAAAGATCAACACCAGTCTCTTCTCTTTTTGGCCCACTTGAACTTTGCACTGTGCATTTAGGATACATGAGAACATTTATACATAAAGAAAAACAAACAAACCGCTCCCCCCCCCCAACATTATGAATACCTCATTACACCTCTAGCTACTGTATAGAAAAAAGACTAAGAATAAATGACAGCCCTATTAAAAGAGAAAATCCCACAAAGGATACTCTGCAAAACAATATTTAGAGCTTTATCTAGGCTAAGCATGACATCCCTTGATAGGACTTACAAGGATTAGCCCTGAATTTCACAAGAAATTTACAGTTCCTGCAGCTGATCAGAAGGGTTGTTCTCCCTGAAAAGTAGTGTTCAGAGCACTGAGCAGAAACTTACAGGAATTCCTGTCCCGAGTACTGAGGAATATATATTATTATAATATAATAGCCCTGTGTACTTCCAGACATGCCCATCTTACTCATGGACCTAATGTTTACTACAGAATTTTGTGTATGGTAAACAAAGAAGGACAACCAGAATGCTGGTTAGGAACCTCTGCCCTTTCCCAATGTTTTCCATTGCAATCCCAGGTCCATGATCACAGGGATTCTTTAGATTTAATTAGCTGGTTTTATATCTACTGGAAATCATTACTTTGAAATGTAAAATGTCCCCTTCCCTATAGGCAATTAAAAAAAAATCATGCCAGAAAATCACATGAAGTTTAAAACACTTCAAAATTCAAAAAAAGCTCATAAGCACTTTTGTAATTCCAGGAAGAGACATGCAAGGCTGCCCCAATAAACAGATGGCGCTATCATTCAATCAGCAGACTCGGTTTTGCTTCCTCTAATTACAGGTCATTATTGTTATAGCAGATGTGCATAATTTGTAAATACTCTCAGTGCAAGAATATTTGGTTGTTCATTACCAGAAAGATAATTTGAGATTAGATAAATCAGTCATAATACTGCCTTGCTATTCTTTGCCAATAGGTCCTGTGACATCTTCTGAGGAAACAGAGATGACAGTAACACATGTGAAAGACTTAACTTTTTCTATTGAAAAGCAGCTGTGCAGAATCATTAAATTTCAATCTAAGTTTAAATAGAGATTTTAAATGTGTAAGTACACTTAAAGCAGTGTAACAAATGGGCAGTTATTCTGAGAAAAAACCCTGTAAGTGGAGATTAACACTGAATTCCATCTCATTGAAGAGGCAGAATTTACAAGTGAAAATGACAAGTTGTTTGGTTTTTTGTCTTTCTTTTTTTTGTAATTAATTTTGGAATTGGCTTCCCTTTGCTTCTAGTTAAGGTTCTTGCTAACATGTTTGTATAATAATAATTTCTTCTGCCTATAGTAAACAGTGTAACGAACCAAAAACTATTTAATGAAAGCAGGACTGATATTACTATTCTTTCTTTAGGTGAGACTGAAATTTGTTAAATTCTGCCCTGCAGATATCCAAGTGGCTCCAAGTGAGCTGGTAATAGGATTTGGCTATCCATTTTTCTCACGTCATCTGACTCCTGTAAACCTTTGAGACAAAACACAAAGGTGTTGCTTAGTTGGGTAGCTAGCCACCAAAAAGGTTTGCTCAGATTTGCTGTTTTTACTGGCGTGAACCTCTCAAAGACCACTGCGGCCCGTGAGGAGCAATTTGTGAATATTTTGTTGAAGCATAGTGCTCACAGGCACACTCTCACGCTTACTTTTCAATAACATCAGAAAGGAAGACAAGCCCTCATTATTTTTAGTCAGCTAACATCTAACCATATGTCATTAGTAAAAGGTAAGCATAATTTACTGTACACAAAAACTACCAAGTTTGCTGGGAGTATCAAACATAACATGATACTGCCACACTTTAGAGAACAGGAGGCAGTAGAATGCAAGAGATTATGGAACAGCTTGATTTCCAAAGCCCTCCCTTTTCCCTCTCATGTTGGACAACTTCTGCAGTCACTTAAAAGTCAAGAACACCAGGGACATGGTGGGAACAGGCTGTCTCTGTAAGACAAGGAAGTGAATGTGTGTGCCTCTGTGTTCATGGAGCAGCAGGAGCATGCAGTAATTTTGGCAAGGGACTTGATGGCATCCGTCTTCAGAAAAGAATGAGGAAGGGCTTTTTCCTGAACTAGTATGGGTATTTGACCCACGAACTGTGTAGCTCTACTGGACTGCAAACACAGCAGTTAGAAAATCAGGCTCTTTAAATGATCTTTGGCCTGCATATACAAGAGGGGGAATTTGTTCTCTCAAATCCAGATTCTCTCTCAGTGCAAAGCCTTTCTTGATCTGTGGGCAACAGACAACAATTTATTTTACAAAGACAAAATATTTGCAATGAATTATTGTTCCCAAACGCCATGCCTGAATTCCTAAAATACTACCCCATAAGCATCCTCAGCAGGCTCTTATTTTCCATTATTTTTTACAAGATCAGAACCTCTGTTAGTGACTCCTAATTCTCAAGGAAACAGAAAGCAGTGGAATAGTCATACAGTGGAAAAGGAGCTAAGCCAACAACTGAGTTCAACACTATAAAGGAATAGTAACATTATATCAGACTTTTCACTTTTAAAATGGCATGGATAAATCAAAAAGAGGATTCAACATTGATTGGAAAGTTCATTCAGACATTATCTAGAATTACATATATTGCATAATCCCTCTATCTTTCACAAAATAAATTTAAATCAATACCTGGAAATACTATCACGAGAAGCTGCTGAATCTAAACTATCCATTCTTTCAGATGCTTGCAAACCAGAAGCTTGACCAGGATTTTTATCAATTGAATCCAGTCCTGACTCCTTAGAAAGTTTCATCATGTGGTTCTGGTAATACAAATGGATGCTTTCTCGCGTTGGAACGTTTCCCTGTGGAAGAGAGTAGAGGTAGAGAAACATGGCAGGGGGGAGGTGTATTCTTCGAGGAACTAATTTCTCCTGTCATTTGGCAAGGAATAGATAGATAAAGGATTATGTAAACAGCTTCACAGTAAATAACCTCCCACTCATAGTTCCTTTTCAGAGTGCAAGTCAGACTCTGATTTAAGATTACCATAGCACAGTATTGAGTTTTCAAGCAAAACTGGAGCAAGGCAAGTGGTTTCAAGCAATATTTAGCCAACAAAACTGCTGGGTGAACTGCAGATCATTCATCATAAAAATGAGATGTGTGCTGGGACTGTGACACAACCTGTACTCCAACAGCTTTTGAGATATCTCTTTTACATAGCTTCACTGACTCTAAGAACAATCACACATCCTAGTAGTGGTCAGTAGCAGATATTTTAAACAGGAAAAAAACACCTAAACCAGGTTTAAGAATCTATTATTGAAGTATGGATAGAGTTGGAAATGAAAATACATGAAAAAGACCTTTACTCTTTCTCTATGAATTCAAGATCAAGCAAGTTCATGAAAGGATGGTTTTTCTGTCAGCCCAGATCTGGGCACAGAATCAAGTCTTTCTGACTATTATAATGCAATCAAAATTCTGAAGATGTGTCATAAGAATGAAAATCAGAATATTACAGCCTGTTCTTGGGCAGAAATACATCCAACTCATTCCACTAGCAGTTGCATTGACCTCAGAAGGTATAATGAGAAGACTGCTATACTTGAACCGTCGTTTTTCTGACTTATAATGAACGCTTATGCAAGGACTTTTTCCAGATAAAATAATAAAAACACTCTAAGAAACTACCTGTATTTCCTTTACTAATATTACTAGTTAGTACTATTTCAACTCTCTATACTGTCCCTAATACAAAAATTTTCAAAATCTGAAGTTTTGTGAAAATAAAAGTTCTCAAGAACAAAACCTGAAACTCACGTTTTTCATTAGATTTGTTTGTATAAAGCTGTGTTGATTCTTATTTATTGTTATAAACCAGCAAGCAGTAAAAGAGTCCAGACCTATTTTTTTAATGCACATGTAAGTGAGATTTTTGTAATTTTTTTCATTAACACTGTGATCTGAAAAGACAACTTTTCATTCGTCACTGAGCTTCAAATGGCATCAACAGGCAAAAAAGACCACAGGCCTTATTACCTTCTTAATCTCCCTGGTCAGCATACAGCGTTCGATTCTTAGCACAGTGGAGATATCAATGTGTTCTCTTGAGATGGAATTAAGCCAAGCTGTAAAACTGTCTAGGGTTGCCAGGAAAAGGACCCAAGTGAACTTCAAGATATTAAATATCCTTTTGATGATGTTATCTAAGGGAGAGGAAAAGCAAAAGAAAGTTAATGAACTCAAATATCTTTTATTGTATTTCTACTAGGAGTTAGATTAATTTTTCCTTTATTATCCAATAATAATAACAATCCACGCTGCAAGACCTTGACATAATAAGGAATCTCTGAAGGCAGTTGGAAGCCTTTTGCCTATCTAGGCCATTTTCCTGCCTGTATGTCTTATCATTTGGAATCCTTTTTCCACCCTGTAACTCCCTGGTCCTGCAATTGCTACTCATATAAACAGTCCCTAATTTTACACTCTATGCAGAGGTCTGCAAAATGAAACCCAAAGAGCTGGACATCCCCTGAGAGCTCTTCAACATCCCCAGCTCCTTTGATCTCAACAGCCACTCAGCCAGCATGTTGAGCTGAACCCATCTGTACCTGTCTATTTACTTGTGCACGTTTCTATCTGCACAGTTTGTCTTTTGTGCTTGAACCTTGCTGAGTTTTAAAGTCTAATCTACCTAAACAGTCTTTGACTCCCTCCTAGCTTTCCAACTACCTAAACACACCACTCTGTATTTACTGTTTCCAAAGTCTCTCTTTTTTTAAATAGGCTACACTGTGTCATCAGTGATCTCAGATCAACTAGCCCAACTAGGATAAATCATATAAATCATTTATCAAACATGACTCTTGCACCATTTTGCCAAAACAATACACATTCCCGTGATTCGGCCTTATGGGTTTATACCGACAACAGTAGCTTTAGCTTGCTCTACACAGCTGTCCCAAGTTCTTATTTTAGTAGTTGCCTTAGCATTACCAACTGCATTTCTCAGCCCCAAACCAGAACTTTCAGTATATTTTTCTTTTACTCACAAACATGCATACCACACTACAGTTCTTTGTGCATAGTGTCGCACAAATACTAAAAAAATTCTTTCCAACTAGCTGTTTTCATAGTTAGTTGTCCCTGCTGGGTTGCAAATCCCAGAGAATTTGCTATAAAGATTGATTTCAGAGTAACCAGACTAAGAAATACCAGAAAATTGCCCCTAATCTATATGCAGGGACAAAATGTTTGAAGCAGATACTAAGGAGCCAACCAACCTATGTGCTAAATCATAACGCTTTCAACAACTTCACTTCTTAGCTGTACCACAAGATGGCATGCAAAACTTTGTGGAGTGCACATTAGCTCCTTAGAAAGAATGCAGAATGAAGCTACAATAAAGCAAAAGATTTCCTATGGAGGAACATGCATGTGTCTCTGAGTGTGCAGGCAGGGTTGCATTCACATACATGTAGAGTGAAACTAAGGAAGAAAACTGTTAGTGGCACATTTCCGTGAAGTGGATGCTGAAATGGCAGTATGTACCATTTATCTGAGCGAGGCCATGGAACTGGTCTGGTCTGGAGCATTTAGCCCACTTCACTTGGTCATACAATTATTTCATTCATGTTTTGCCCTTTTTTTATTTTTTTCTAGGTCATTTAGAATTAAAGATATTTTATGATTTATCTACTTATTCACCCATATTTCAACATGAAGATCTTGAAGCTAAAGGAAATCTTTTGTAAATTACTTGTAAGGCTGTTTCTACTTCAAGAACCATTCATTCCCTTCAAATTCCAGGTAATATTATGAATAGGTTAAAAGAAAAGTATCGCTCATACACAAAAATATACAACACATGAATGTTCTCTGTTAACCCACACTTCCTCTCTGTTTTGGGTGACATGGTTTAGTGTGGGGTGTCCCTGCCCACGGCAGGGGGGTTGGAACTAGATGATCTTAAGATCCATTCCAACCCTAACTGTTCTGTGATTTTATGATTCTACAATATATAATTTCTACTACTGACTTCAGGAGAAGCACAGCTTTCACATTAAAATCATGTTTATTACTGACCACCACTGGCATGCCATAGTCTTGTGTTTTGCCAAGCACTTCCAGTCCAATCTGAAAGGTCATTTTTCTCTCTGGGATGGAGGTGATGTGGTATACATTTTTAATGATGCTGTACCTATTCTGGCAGCTTTGCTGTTCTCAAAACTTTTAAAAATAATCTTTTGGGGATCGATTTCATCTAAATATCTTCAAAAAGGGAAACATTTATGTTTTGAAGACTGAAGACTCAAAGGGTCAAATACAGAGAAGGCTTCTCACTACCTGAGCGTGGGAGACAGTATTTGATCTAAGGTTAATAATGATACTAATTGCCAGCTATTTTTTCCAACCATCTTCATTAACAAATTTTACCTAGGAATGGTCAAAGTATTTCAACAAAAATATAAATCACTCAAACTGACTATTTCCAATATAGATTAATTACAAACCTCATTCTCTTTCCCTAACTCCTGTGTAGCACCAACAATATTTCCCTAGAAATGTGTTTGAGAGATTCACTTCAGTGTTTTAACACAGATAATTGTGCTGTCAGTAAGTAACAAATAAAAAAGCCCCCAGACTCCATCAAAAAAGAACTACAGGAATGCAACTCATTTATTTGAGACCACTGTGCTTGCGAGAAAAAAATTACATTTCCCACATCCTTGTAACATCTTCCACCCTGTGGCTCATTTAGGGGTACAATTCTAACTGGACCTGTGGGAACCTATTTTAAATAGAGAAGAAAAATAGCTTTTGAAGAAAAAGTCTTCCTCAAGGTAAGCCACGATGAAGGCTTACTTAAAAGGAGACTCTGTTTTCTTCTTTTACTCCAGTTAGAAACAAAAAGCCAAGCACAGATTTATGATCTATTACACTTCTTTGCAGCAAAACTTTTGATATGGGCAAGATCTTGCAAACTGCTGGCATTTCTTCTCTTGTGCAGATCATCCTTACACCTGATTATGAATAAGAATGTATAAGATTTGGAGAATCCAAGCTTTTAGAGATTGTTGCACCGTGCTTCATGGGTGAGTACCAGACAAAAGCATAATATTAACCTTGCTAAAACACACTGAGAAAACACAAGGTCTTTGTGCTAATAACATTTCAATCACTCAAAAAGAATGGAAATTTTCACACAGGGCTGTATGAAATCAGGACTGGAAGCTAAGATTATGTGTAAGTTGTTATATAAGTAAATTATACATCAAGTAATCAAGTCTGAGCCTGCACATGTATTTATTAAGGTGTGTAGAGAATGAGTACAGTAGCTAATAGTCCAGCAGTGGAAGTTCCTATCCTCAAGACTTGTAAATCTGTCAACTAAAAACCCAAAAGTAGTTTGAAAGTTCCCACTACACGTTAGAGTGGATTGTATGGCTTTTATACAAGCCTGGGATCACTGCAATGCTGTCTGTCATACGCTGCTCGTGCCACCATTCACAAGTGCATTGTAACAGCAGAGAAACCCTCCTTCTGCCTTCATACCTGGCCCATCAGATTTCTTCTTGACAGGTTCCTCCTCACTATCTTCACAGTCCGCATCAGTACCACCTATTGAAAACGATGAAACACTGTTGAAGGGTGGGTGTAAATGCCATTCAAGCTAGAAAATGATACAGTTACTAAGCAGTAGTGATGGGTTCATTACCTATCCCTGTAACAGAAAGCATATTTCCATTTCTAAAGGACTCAAGTGAGGGGACAAATGACAACCCTGTTAGCAAAGGTGTTCATGGATGACCACCGCTCTTGTAATTTGCAGTGGCATTTCTTACTAGATAGGCTGCTGAGCAAAATAATTTGTTGGTGTAAACCGAGGCAATTTCTGTTACACCATTTCATGTGACCTATATTTACAGGAAGAACTGAGGGACAGACATACGACTCTAACTCCTTCTATCTCGTATCAAGTAACTGCAGCTACAGCTTCAGTGGCAGCAGACACTTTGTCTTGCAAGAACTCTACTTCCACAAATGTCTTCATACAGCTGAAGCTTTCTGCAACATGTTGAGTCTTACTACCTGGCAAAGTTCTGGGTATGTGTCTTGCAACTCCATGGGAAACACATATATGCCCCTCTACTCTTCTCCAGTGTCTCACTATGAGGGTGGTGAGACAGCGGAACAGGTTGGCCAGAGAAGCTGTGGATGTCCTGTCCCTGGAAGTGTCTAAGGCCAGGTTGAATGGGGCTTTCAGCAACCTGGTCTAGTGGAAAGTGACCCTGCCCACGGCAGGGGGGCTGGAACTAGATGGTCTTTGAGGTCCCTTTCAACCCAAACCATTCTATGATTCTGTGATCCTCCTTTATCTCCCCCAATGAACATTGTGTAGAACAGAAGAACATAGCTATGGCTGGCCTTGGCTGGTGCAGGGAGAGACAGCCACTCAAAGATAAACTAATTTTTCCAGTTCCTTGTCAGAACTGAGAACACTTACCCTCTAAATCATAGCTGCCTTTCACTACCAGGAACAACAGGCAGTCTAGTTAACACTATGTTTTTACAATGAAAAAGTCTACCTACCATCCCCAGATCCTTTTTGCCTTCGCTTCTCTTTCCCAAAAGTTTTCTTCTCTTTGCGCCTCTGCCGTAGTGCTGTTTTAGGGTCAGTAATCCAGGCCTGGTAAACAAACTGGAAGGAACAAACTCATTTATTTCAAGGTTCTTCATGTTTTGAGAGTAAGCCATAGAATAAGCCACAAGCAGGACTATATAGCTTGAGTAAACACGTTCAGATCTGCAGGGGTAAGGAAATATTTTGAATCCCAACTCAAACACCTCTGCTGCAGATCTGCTGAGTTTTTCATGTGCTATTTTTGCGAGCATAAAACCAAATGTGCAAACACTTGTGGGTGAACCAAGTTTCATTAGAACCCACAAAAAATCATGCTCTGAACTTTGGGAATTAATACCCTGTTGTCTTTATGGGCTGCTTCACCTGAATCTCTCCATTTAATCCTGTATTTCTACTTTATAATTTTACAGGCAAGATGCAGAGTAATGGAAACATTAAGTGCTGCAATTAAGTAACTAAAGCATCAAAAGATGTAGTGATATCTCAGTACAGGTATTTGTGCTTGTACATCTTTCATACTTAAGGTATTTTTATACTCACCTGCAGATCCCAATGGAACATTTAGATTTGCTATCTATGTACCATACCAAACCTGGCAGTCAGGAATTCCTCAAATTTCATCCTCGTTTTGACAATGGCTCCCTTTGTTGCTTCAGATAAGCCAGTTATGAATCCTTCTGCTATTGGTTTCCCAGTTGTAAAATGAAGACAGTAATACTCACCTATATACCCAGAGTATTTTATGAGGCCAAATACTACTCACAGCACTCACTCAGATCAACAGTCTGTTGACCTGTACGACTACATGAAGCATAGAATTGGCCTAAAATATTCATAAATGCTATAACAATGGATGAAAGAAAAAAAGTAAAAAAAATAAAAATACCCTAAAGTAACTTTTGAACAGCTCTGCTCAAGCTGTGAAGGATGGTTACAGAAAAAAAGAAGCAACACTCATATCTTTTTTTCCTCTACAACATAAAATGTGAAAAACAGAGACCAAAGTAACTATCTTCTCCACATCTCTTTAGGACAAAAGATGCTCCTTTGCTACTTTTATGGTTTTAATTGAAAAATGGTAATCATCTTCAAAATTGGCACTACATTGTCTTCTATGTCTAAGCAACACAGGCTGGTAACAGAGACAGGGCAGGAAACACAGAGATGCAGGCATGAGCACAAAATAAAGCACAGTAACAAACCAGGTCTATCAATTTGCAAGACAAACATGCAGACAACGACAACACCACACGTGTATCTCAGGGAAGCTGGAACAGTCCCTCACAGGACAGAATGGTAAAATTTCTCTTTGGTTTATTTCTATATCTTAAATTTGCATAATACAAATTGCTTTGGAATATTAAAAGAACTTTTAAAAAACTGTCAAACTGACTTTAATTTAAAAGAGAGAAATACTTTTCTCTGTTTTGTGAATTCTACACCAATGTAGAAGAAATTAGCTTGGTACTGTTGATAAGAAGATCATCTTCCAAATGTCTCAAGATCTGTACATTTACTTTTATATGTCTACAAGCAGCACATGGTAAAATATGTGGCATCAGATGTACTGGTTTCTCTTTGCTTTGTAATAGGTGTTTTCTAATGAAGGCTATCTGGGTGAATGTTAAGTGAAGTGGTTATCCGGGGGACAGTTAAGTGAACTAATACTGTACAACTACTGAAAGTCAGAAACTGTCAATATCTGCTGAAAAATTGTATGCTAGTCACAGGCATAGTGTGAATAAAGAAATTAGAGGTAAGAGCCAGACTTGGAAGAGGGTAGACGATTAGAATGAAGAAAAGGCATTGGATTAATAAATTTAATGTAACTAACTATGCTAAAAAGTGAATATTTTCAGAGGTGGCTGGTGCATACGTATGTATTATTTTTAGATTTTTACCACTGGACAAACTTTAAATGCAGTATCTTTTATGCTTTGGAGCTGCTACACTCAATCGGTAATGCTCACTCCTTACAAATATCATGTTACATATATGGAGTGTAAAATGATACACAGCCCTTCAAAGGTAGGAAATGCTAAATGTATTCCAGGAGGACAAGAAAGAAGATGCACAAATCTTTTTTATGATTATAAAGGGCAAAGTAGAGAACTAAAATGGAGTTTGGAGGCGAATGTGTATTTTACAAACCTTTTACCAGCTTTCTGAGATCAATTACCACCGTGTCCCCAAGATACATGCAACTTGATGTGACCATCATGTATAGCAATATCAGAAGAAAACAAGAGTTTGGGTCTGCATTTTCTCTCTGGGACTGTAGTTAAAAAAAGATAGACCTCTTCTCTTGTGGCTTGGCCACTGCAAAAGTATGAGATGTATTGTATTTACTATGAATAAATCTTTGGCTGTCATATTTTTTTTTTAATCTTTCATATAAGAGGAAAAATGCAGACCAGGACAAAGGTATACACTGCATCAGGAACTATGGGATGGGTCACATACTGAGCATTTGCAAAATCTCAAGTACCTTTGCTGCTTTGATTAAGTACTGAAGAATAGTTTTGGGTAGTTTAATGATAGACTTTGGCAAGGCTAAAATGGCTGAAGCAAATTTCCCAATAGCTCTCTATAAAAAAGGACAAAGCAATAGCAATTAGTAGGAAACAAGAAAATGTTAATAAAAATATATATTAAATGATTGTATCTAGATTATTAAGAATGAATTTACATTTATAGACTCCGATATGATAAAAGATTCTTTGTGATATTCACAATAAAATTTCAATGAGATGATTCTTAACTGCCTGCATTCTCTAACAAATAAGATCTCCATGTTAACCCCTGAAGTATTGCACACAATTTAGACTAAAAGAAAAATGATCACTTAAAAGTAATTATTTGGTGGGCTCCCTAACAAGCAATTCACTTTGCTAGTACTTCTATTAAGACCATGTACATGGTGATTGAAGGCAAATAAGGTGCAAAGACTGAATGATGAACAAGCTTTCCATAAACAAAACTGCCTTTCTGTTCTATATAACTCTCCTCCTATTTAAAGCTGTTCAACATCATCATGTTGCACATATTGCAGCACTGTCCATTATACAGAATGACTGGCCAGGATTTAGAAATAAAGACCAGATCCTCCATCCTCAGCTTGGTAGTTTCAGGTCCAAGATTTAAAAAATAAGACCAAATGAACAAAAACCCCAAAACCCAGAGTAAATGAAAGAATCCTATTAGCTCCTGACCTCAAGTTTAGAACTCTTCAAAATCTCAGTGCTTGGCACCAGGATCTCTGAACAAAATGTTGGCACCAAGTCTTTTAAAAAATCATCAGAAACAAGAATGCAAACTTTCTTCTATACCTTCATGAAAACCAGAAAGAAAAATGACCTAGAAATTCAGGAGCCGTTTTTATGGTCCAAAGTGAGTTAAATGCAAAAAATATTTCATAAAAAATTAGGGTAAGCAGTAGAAAATAAAGCTTACTCATCACATTTTTTTTCATCCAGATTTATTTTTTTTTTTAAGGTCAGAAAAAGATATTTCCATTTCATTACCATGCAGGCAGTTCAACAAATGTGATCAGTTGGTAATGTAATATAAGTATATAAACTAAAAGCACAATGTATCAATGGATTACATAAAATATTTCTTCTTGTAATTTAGTAATGTCATCTGAGAAGCTCTGTTTGGAAGCTATTGTAATAATGAATAGAAGAGCATGGAAGCAATTTTGGGCTCTTGCTTGGGCTGGCCTTTCAGTAATGCATCAGTTCCACTATGACATGAGCTTGTATCCGGATAGGAATAACTCATCTGCAAAAAGCTACCTGTTTGCTTAAGCTTTTGAAGTTACAGACCTGAAAAGGCTCTGTGGTATATCTGAGAATTATTCATTGAGTAAATCTTTAATCTTAAAGATGATTAAAGCAATCCTATTTGCATGGCCGTTTCACTAACGTCTTTACCCAAGTTCTTAATTTAAGCCAGGCGATTCAATACCTGGTCCTGTCTAACATCAAGACAGTAGGAATATGTAGTAACTCAGGAAACTTCAGCTGTCTTTTTAACATCACAATATCCTCTTACTTCAACACAGTCTGTCACTTAAAAAGCAAACATATTAATTAACACTATCCTGAAAAAAGAAAGGAGAGAAAGTGATGTGGTCTAAGTTTATTATTTTAAACATTAAGCATTTTTTTAAACCAAGGATATATTTTTCTGGTCTGCTGGGATCAATAATAAAATTATGTTTTTTTTTAAAGGATGCATCCTTTTCCATGAAAAATTGCTAATTTGGGGATCTTTTCCTCATGGAAAGATAAGATCTACTCAAAACCAGAAAACCACTGAAGCATCGTACAGCACTGCCAGAGGCAAGTCAGCTTCCTCACTTGTCTTTATTGAAACACAGAAAAAAGAAAGCTCAGATACTTAACCTTTGGTTTTGTATTTTTGGTTTGCTCAGGCACAAGCGAATGAAGATACGATTTCACTATAGTTCCTGCAGGAATCTGGCCATGCTTAAAACAGGCAAACTTGCATTTTAAATTGGCAAGAAATTTCATTTCCAATACTTTTCAGGTCTACTTTAGATGTACTGGCTGCTTTAATGTATGTGCCAATGTCACAAGAAGCCTACATTTTTTTCCAGATGTCAACCAGAAAGGAAATTACCACAAAGTACCTGAAATGCAGATTTTTTTCGAGGCTCTTCCTCTTCTTTTTTCTCCTCTTCCTCTTCCTCTTCACTGTCCGTCTCAAACAAATAATAATTTCCACTTCTGACCACTAAGTGAAACAAAATATTTGCTTATTTTCTTGAAAAGTTCTATTCTCACCTGCCCAAAGAACTATGAGCAGCCAGTCAGTCATTTAAAAATTCATAATGAGGAGAGGTGAAAACAGAGAAGAAGCAAGAGGTGAAAAGGTGTCAGGCAATTTATTTGATGTTAGTCTGTGACATTTTGGGCATGATGAGAAGTATACAAGAACTAAAGAAAACATCACCAGAAGAAGAAAACATAAGGAAAAAACTTGAAGTGTATGTACCAAGTTACTAGGTTACATTTTTTAGAAAAAAAAATGGCAGTTCAGTCTAAACTAATTTGGAACTGATAGTTATATGAGGGGGTACAAAAAGCCCAGCAGGTAGGTAACTGAATTTACACGAACAGTACCACTGGACAAAAAATACAGAACTTCTCTTTAAAATGCTGAGGCATCCTTTAAACTATGGAACAGGATGGTATTAGTTAATGCTATCTTCAAACAGTTAAGCTTTGATGAGGTAATGGAAAACCTTGGTTTGTTTAAAACAAATCACTTGGATTCTGTTACTGTGATCACAAATGAGTTTCATTTTTTTTGCCCATGGATTCAGAAAGGTTCTGAAACCTTCATACAGTAAAATGCACAGTGAATAAGCTAGGCCTTATATCCTTGAACAGAAGCAATGTTTTTATTTCTCAGATGGTAACAGGCCTACATGAATGAACAAGGTAAAGAAAAGAAATGAAAAATAAGGTAATGAGCACGAGAAAAATCAAAATCACAGCATTACATTCAGCAGTAAAACTGGTAAATAATTTCCACATTTAAGCTGAAATATTTAAAGGAAGTTACTTAGAGAAATGTCACACAATCCGACTATATGGAGCAACATATATTTATATTAAAAATTATATTTAACCCTCATTATAGGTTTCTGGAAAAGTAACAATTGCTTTAATTCAATCATACCTTGAATTCTACACAGGTCGCCTGTGCACAGATGACCACACGTAACTACCATAGAAACCTCAGCGTAAGCACACTGTGAAATTTGCCAGAACTATTGGGTCATAACTTCATCATCTAAAAGTCCTTCACAGAGGGAATTTTGTGCCTCATGTGTCTAGTTATGACTTTTAACATCAATGAACTCCCTACAGATGGACAGAGAGACAGACCACTTCAGCAGTTTTAATTGCTAAATGAGATGAAAATAAAGTTTGGAGATTTCTTGGATCAAGCAAATTTATTTGTTGCAGTGCCTTCTAAGAACACCCATTTAAAATGCATTAAAGAAATAAATGTATCTTGAGACCCAGTAATCTACTGTCCTCTTTCGTAAAAGAGTATCTTGTAACCAGCAACAAGAATTGTTCACCTAGAAGATCAGCAGGATAAGGTCTGACATCTAGGGGAAACTTCTACTGCAGTGCAGTTTCTTAAAGCCTCAGAGTAGTATCTTGGTCATACTTGGAACAGCTGAGCTGGCAGAAAACAAACCTACAGTGATCTCCCTCCAGAACTTTTCAAGTGTGTCTGAGGCGACACTGTAACTTAGCAGTTATATCTCTTTTACAACTGAAGAGGAAGGTATGATTGAATAGCAATAATGCATTCTTGCACACATCAGAATGGAGTAAGAAGTGTGTTAGGGATTACTAAAGAGACCAGATTTTACTAGCAAGATAATTCATGGCCAGACTGGACTCGAAAACCCCTTTTCTACTGCAAAAATAGGAGTCTCTCCTGCTAAGAAAAGGCACTTGCAGTCTTTCCTTGCGGGATGAGCTGGAGGAGGCAAAAAGGAAGCCATGCAGGAGAAGTTGGCATAATATCATCTGCTTGCGCCCAGAGGGAAAGAGCTCCCCAGAACAGGTACAAGCACCACCTTTTCCATTACATCAGATGCAACTCTGCATCCAAGGAGAAGCTGAGGACCTCAAAGCATGTGGCCCCAACTCCTGCTATCTTTGTGTCGCTCTGCAAGTAATCCACAAGCACAAGAGGAGCCATACCTCCCTACAAAGGAGACTGTGACTGAGTGTCAATGAAGAAACCCTCACTGCTGTTTCCTATCTGTTCTACTCAGACCCAAATTTATAACTATATTTAAATTCCCATGATATACAAAATTATGTTTCTTTCTGTATAATAAAATTATAACAAGTGGCAGAAAAATAGCAATAAAAAGATAAACATTAGAATTGGGATAAAAGCTCAAGCTTGAGCAACTTCCATACATACATATATACAGCCACAGGCACAAACCAATTTACTGAGAAAAACAGGCAGGTGTAGCAGAATGCTGCATATACAGCACAGCGTTTCAAAAAGGACAGATGGGGGATATCAGTCTATTTCTGGTTTGTGTGCCTGTGAACACCTACTGTCATTGCCGTGTTTCAGAGAGTGCGGACACAAATCACATAGCAGGCAACCACTGTTTGCAGTATTAGGGTCTGTGATGTTTCCCACAAGGTTTTGCATTATTGCATTAAATAATTTCAAGAATGCTCACTGTTTTAATGCCAAAATGCAAGTTGTCACCTAAGAACATTGAATAATGAGGGGGAAATAAGTAAAAGCCAAAGTCAATATCTCTTCTTGAGCAGTTCTTCTTACTACAAAACCAGTGGTGGATAAAAAAAGAGACCATATCCCATTCCTTCAAAATCAACACAGTTTGAAATTCTACAGTAAAAACTCCCAAATTATTATTTTGATCTCTTTTGTCTTTTTTGCCCTTTATAAAAATAGGGCAAGTTTATTTTCATGATACTTTTGAAAAGGGATAGGTCTCTCTAAAGTGGCAGTGTGCCCTTTAGAAAAATAAAAATAGAGGCACAGTTTACTTGTGACTTGATAGAAATAAGCATATGACATTCTGTTAAATGCTGCTGGCAAATATATATGATGGAGTTAAATACACATAGGTAAACGAAGCAGTATCTAGATGTGTAAATGCATTGCTTGGAGTAACTCTTTTAAACTAAATGACCAGGCACAATACAGACATTCATATTTAAATCTGATCAGTGCTATACACTTGAATGTTTTTTGAATCTTCAGAGGTTATTAACTAGCTCATGTCTGATTTCCTACCATAAAGATCCAATAGAAGGATATGTAATTTGAGATTGCAGCCTACTCAGTTTTCTTGTTTTACCCAATCAATAACTAAGGGAAAAACCCTACTGTATGTCTGGGCTGGGCTACAAAAAAATTAAGATGTCATAATGATACAATATATGAGTGGCAGAAGCTATTAAATTCGTGTGCACAAGGCTGAACATACTTTTGCTCTCAGATAAACATAAAAAAAATGGAAAAAACAAAACAAGTGGCATCAACAGAACAGTAAAGTGTGATGAGACATATTCAGCTGAGCTCTACACAGAGTAGTCCTGGGAATAGTCCTGCTGCTTTACTATGGTGCTCAGATTTCTACATCTGACAGTAGAATAACTGATGAACTATAAAAAGAGATGTATGATGTGTGTATATGAAAAAGAAATTATGACTAATCTTAGAATTCATTGGCAAAACTTTTTCTTCTCATTTTTAAATATATTGTGCTTTGCAGTAGGGGGGAACTGAGACTGTTGAGGCCAAAATAGACTCTTTTTTGGCACATTTATCTGATCTAATATTTTTCTGAGAATGCCCCAAGTATCATGAGCTAGCTATGCTTCTGACACACAAAAGTTCGAAGTATGGCTAAACTCACTTCTTGAGGTCTTGGAAGTAGAAATCATTTGTTGAAAAACCCCAAGCCTTCTATCAAGTCACAATCATAAAATCAGGCATAAAACAAACATGTCATGGGAATGCCTTCATTCTGGTCAAGGATATAAGGGTTAAATCCACATATTTGTAAGATGATTGAGAAAACCTACTGGAAGCATGATCAACCCAAGGCCGCCACCACAGCTTTTTTTTGCCCTTGGCTTTCTCTTTGTCTGCTTCTCCTAAAATAAAATATGTTCAAATATTAATTTTACAAAATGAGAAACATGTTTCTTACACTGATTAATATTTTTTAATTTCTCTTAAAAGAGCTAAATTTTTACGAGCACATCAGATGTCAGATTTATGATTCTATGATCTACTGAACACATTCAACATTAAAATCATTCAGAAGCATGACCACCAAGCAGAAATACTGATTTATGCAGCAGTTAAAACAACCTTCCACTCTAAACCAGCTAAGATATGCAGTTTTGTGTTTTAAAACATACAGTCACAGTTGACTGTAATTTTCAACAAGGAAATATTTTGCCTCCTCTCAAATCCTACTGTATTTCAGGCTCCAAAAATTTCCAATCCAGTAAGCAATAATGCCAAGTCAGCAATAAAAATGTGGCACTGGATGGGTATCATTTTATTTGTTCCCATGTTTTAAACAACATTTGAAAGTATACAAACATTTCAGTGACTGAAAAAACCTCAGAGCATCCAGAAAATGCTGCTAGAAAAATGTGGCTGCTACCTATTTGTAACACTGTTGGTTACAGATGACTTTGTTCAAAACAAACCTCTGCTGCTATTCAGCTTTGTCAACAACCTGAAGTTACAAAAAGCAATTTCAAAGCAAACCATTTTCTCTAAACCTTCTTGCAGTACAAAATCCCCATTTTTCTTTGCTGAATCAAGCTCCAAACTGATACTCAGCTAACAACCTTGTTACATGCCGACAGTGTTGACGAACAATTTGTCACTTATCCAGCTATTAGATCTATTAGATCCTTAATGCTCAAATGCAATTATGGTATAACAATAGCTAATGGTACCTTCATCATCTTCTTCAGAAACCTTCCGGATCTCTGGCCCCTCTGAGGACTCCTGGGTCATGCTTAGCATCCTCTCTTTACCCTTTTTGTACTTCTGCTGCCTGGCTTTGATGCGATCCATTCTATCAAAAGGAAGATATTATTAGATTCACATCTTCGCTCTTTGACCCACCGTGAAAAACAAGTGTTGAACACATCCATACACACATACACTTGAACATTTCTAAAGGAAATATCCAATCCACATTGTCATTAATCCTGCTCTGAAGCATAATCATAGATTACCATCATGCTAATGGTTCTTTTTATCCTAACCAGCCTGATGTACAGTTGAATTAAATAAACCAAGCACCCTCTATTGTTGAAGTCAGACATCCTGCAAATAGAAACTGGTAATTATCCTAGAAACACAGATTAGCTTTGGCATTGCCATAAGCAATATCATCTCCTTGGCCTTAAACTATGCAGAATTAACAGAAAAGTTTTATTTCCAGGGCAGGCATATCCTGTCAAATGGGATAAGATTATTTCAAGCATAGAGTAGCACCAGCAATAGCTGAATACATCATCTGGGTAGGGAGCATAGCATGGTCCCTACAGCCTTCTGATACTTATTCAGTTATGGAGGTGTGGAAGAAGCTGTCAGTAGTGGGTTTTGACATCTGGTTAAGAAGCAGTTAGGACTTGTCTTGCTTAGTGGTAGAGGAGCTTTGACAGTTTTTTGCAGTTACAAAAGAAACATGCTGCTTGCATACAAGAGAAGTGCCTGTCTAAAGAGAAAGTATCTCCAGGCTGGTGAAGTTGAATGCAAATATTTTCAGTGAAGGTAAATATATATGTTTTGCACTCAAACACTAGAGAGGAACCACAAAATAAACAGAAAGAGAAGTAATGCAGCATTTTTTACTAGGAATACGGATATGTAGATCAAAATCCTAATAATGGTAAAGTCAATGAGAATATTCCCATTCACTGAAGCAGGGCCAGGATGGTACTCAGCTTCCTAAGCACATAGTGATTTCAGTCTGTCTAGGTGACTCTTAACTACAGCTTCTCAAACGAGGCCCCTTGTTATTGCAATTTCTGTATTTTTTGATTTGGGTTGCTTTTTTTTTTTTGGGGGGGGGGGGGTAACCCAGTTCCCATGTCTCAGCCTCCTATTTTCTAAGCATCTAGGCTTGCACCTTCAGGTGAGATAGGGTTAATGTTCTCACTTCTGATTAGTAATCTGCCTACACTTTTCAAGAGTTTTATAAGGGATTTGCATTTGACTATCCTACTCTTCTGAGAGATAGTGAAAGACACACTGAGAGAACAGCAGGGGAATTAGTGAATGGAAAGAAAACAGAAAAAAATCTCCTCCCAGCCCTGTATTTAACAGAAGACTATATGGTCATGTTGCTATGACACTCAGGTGTGGAACAGTGAAAAGCTGATCTTCTTAACCTATCATCACTGGATTTCTAGGGTTTAGAAGAACCTTCAGAATAAGCAGGGGTGGCAATGTCACTGTAGGAAACACCTGTTTCCATTAGTTTCAGGCTCACCAAGGAACAGGTTAGTCAGTACATTGCACTTTGATTCTTTACGTTAACCTCACAGCCACTGGTCCTAGAAATGTAATTGTGTTTAAATGCAAGTTTATATTCTGCAGTATGTTGTCTCTTTGGAAAACATGACTCTAAAACTACATAATTTTTAAATATCTAAGACCTCTGAATGCCCAGAGAGCATTTTTTATAATTGCAAAATCATACTTCAAAACCTAATCAGCATTTCTACAAAAGAAGGTGCTAGATAAGTATCAACGATCAGTGACGTATTATGTAGGTATCTCTATAAAAATACTTTAAATACATACTGTCTTTTCAGCTGATCCATTGATTTTTTTTCCTCTTCAATTCTTGCCTTTACAGCCTTGACAATTGTAGCCTGGAAAAGCTCAGCACCCCTATAGCAGAAATGGGGGAAGAAGAAAGTTAAAAAGAAGATGAAACATTAAATATTTCTAAGTTTCCCCTATGCCAGCTAGTCACAGAGTTCCCTCTGTACATAAGCTCTACATCAAACACAACTAATCTAAGGCCTGAAAGAAGTTATCATTTACTCCATAATTCAAATACCTATCCAGTCAATCATCTCAAGACTGGGAGCTAAATGTTGTGACCCCCATACGGCCTCTAGAAGCTGCTCAAGGAATTCAGTTTCCAACCCTTAAAACCGCAAAACATAAGTAAGCTCAAGGGTGAGGTATGACTTCTTCCACACCTCCAGGATTTGGTCTTTATAGTCATTCGGTGGTTACAGTTGTTTTATTTATAGTCAGTCACCTCATCTCCTTGCCTCAGCACCTGTGGAAGTTGTGATCAAAGTCCAGTTTTATACAGGGCCACAATGAATTTCAGCTTCACTTTTACTCTGTGAACACTCCAGTGCTTTCAATCTGATGACACAAATCCTTGAGCAAGTTTCTAGTGTGCCAAAAGAATACAGCTTCTAACTCCATTTCATTAGAAATTTAACCAACTCATTGATTTGCATGTCCAGATCACAAGTCTTGGCTGTTCCTTCTCATTCACTCGTTGGCTCTTGAAGACTCTAAAAGAGAGTCTATCTCAAATAAGTAGCACTGACTTGAAGCCTTTCTTTTGTCAGGAATTCAGTAAGAACAGCTATAGATTCTGAAGTTAACTACTAATTAATTTTTCAACCATGTTTTCTGCAAGATTAACGACTCTCCCATGTAATATGCAGGATAACCACAACTACATTTTTTCAAAGGAATATAATCAATACTGGTAATCATTATTGTCCCAAAATATGGCAAAGTACAAGGCATGACATGCCTTCCTTAGCAACTTGATCACTCTTACATTCTTATGGACTATTGAAAACTCACAGCATCCTCTTTGTTATTGTTCAGATCACAATTTAACCATATTTAGGAGAGGAATTTGTATTTCATGATATTAACTTTAACTAAAATACAAGCTTAGACCACGCTGTCTAAATCCAAACCAATATATTTAATCCAAATTGACAAAAGGAATTCCTTAGAAATCTCACTGAAATTAAGACCAGAATTTAATTCCTGATCTGCCTTCTCATTAAAAGCCAGAAAATGGTTGTGCCAGTCATAGCTGTGAGTGGATGCTTCTGGGAAAGTGTAAGTAATGGGCCCAAAGAGGGTGATAGTTCCTTGCCATACCTCAGTGTTCAGTGATGTTACACTTTCCAAGTGTCTTCCCGAAGTTCTTCCCTAGCCAGGTGTCATAATTTACCTGTACTTCTTCCTCATGTGAGTCATGATTTCTAAGACCCATTGTCTCAAACAGGCTCTGATAGTAGAGTGTTTTCTTTCCAAAGTGTAGAAACTCAGTGTTTGCTCCTATACATATTGATGTTGAGAGAATGATGCAACATACATCAACTTTCACAGCTTTTAATAAGGGTATCAAATGGGTATTTCGTAGGAAAGATGGTTTCATTTCTATCAGATTCTCAATTAATTTGTTTTCTCATGTGTGCTTAGTCAGAGGTGGCTTTGCAATTATGAATTGTTGGATTGTTTAAATGGATTGTTTAAATCAGTGTTAAAGGACTCTTTTGGAACTACCTGTTGTAAACAAGTTAAGTACCATAGCCATGACAGACTTGAGCTGTTCAACTTTTTAAAACTTTATGTTACCTTGATGCTAGGATCTGAGAAGCTTTTATATCTGCAACCACATGCAGGAAGTAGTAACTCATGAAGACTCTTCTTTGCAGCAGCAGAAAAGCAAAACATATACTGTCCCAGATGATTCCTGCCTCTCCGCTGGGAAGTTTACAATCTAGATTGTTGGTTGCTGGGAAAAGGTAACATTAGCATAGGACTGTTGTATTAAATATTCTTTTATAATGTTTAATCAATTAAATAATCTTAGCCTTTAAAATTATTTGAAGTACTTGAATTAGATTTTTCTTAAGACAACTACCATGCATTTCCATCTGAAGTACACTGTATTTTCTTTTAGAGGAACCTGGAAAACTTCCAACAATGAGATATCTCACAACAATTGAGAATTCCCAAAAAGTGAACCATGAGCAAACAAATTCACCCTATCTTAATAAGTGCTTGAAAACAAAGAATGGGAAAAGAGTATTTTTTGTTAGCCTGAAATATCTGATTTTGGTACTTTCTAAAATGGCATGTCTCTCTTGTTTTTTTTTTTAATTTCAAGTGACTATTTGTCTCATTTTCCTATTAAAAACGCTATCAACATGAGGAAAAAGGGGTTTATTTTTGTCAAAATAATTTTTTGACTGCCATCACCTAGTATTTTTTTTTTCCTTTCTGCAACTATTTCAATGTTTCTTTCCATTGCATAAGAGAAAAAATATTTGAAACCACAAAATTACTTCCTTTGGGATCGAATGAGACAAGCAGAGAGAAAATCCCATTCCTCCTACCTCTAGATTTTGGCTTGGGCTATTTCTTTCTTCCTTCCTTCCTTTTTTTCTTCTCTAAAAGACAGTTCTCTTGGGAATATTAAGGAATTAAAAGTGGGTTTGTGGAGCTAGACTATAAACTAAATGGCTTATGCTGCCCTATAGAAAGGAGTAGAAGGACTCAAGGGACAGACTCTGGCTCAAAGCTGGCTTTACAATCAAGCAAGCCAGTGTAATAGGTCTAGAAGGTCAAGCTCCAAGAGCTTCAAAGCCTGCTCTGCCCATCCTCCGGGGAGTCAGAAACCTATGTTTAAGTTTCTGTTGATGCTCAAAAAGTTTTAGATATTACAAGAACTACAGGGCACCATTTATCTTATGAATTTGTGTCTTCGTATTTCCTTTCTTTTCTCCTACTCCTCACTTATCTATTAGGATCAGACATGAAGGCAAGTCTGCAGACTCACTAGGATGAAGCTGTTCTTTAAATTCAATAAAAAACCCTAAACACCCACTCCCATCCCCCCCCCCCCCCAGGTGTTTTCAAATTGTCAATCTAGGGTGTCAGGACAAAATGGAACCAAATTAATATCTCACTAAGAGGTGAAGTGTCTTGCTCTCCATACCTCGTTCTTCCATTCTCTCACCTCCACCCACATAGACTATCCACTCCAAAAAAAATTGCCTTAACTCACTATACATGCAAAAAATTTCCACTTTTATGCTGGTTTAGCCCCTGCCATTTCAGTGAGCTGAACTGGTTTACCCTTTGAGCAACTGAACCTGGCAGACAAGGAGGAGTGGGACTCTGCAGATGGGAAAAGGTGCCCTCTCCTTTCAGTGATGGTGAGCTGAAATTTTAGCTCAAGATGTACAGTGAAACTATACCCTTAATTATCGCATCTCCTGCATATACAGGGAAACTGCCTCAAGCATCTGTATCACCAAATTGTCCATTTACAGGAAATGCTGCTTGTGGGTATGTTTTTAGGGGTGCTCACAGTTTTCTCTGCATATGTATCCCACTTGGTTCTATAAATATTTTCAATATTTTGTGTTGCTATTAAATGGAGGATGAAGCTGTATTAACTGAATTTACAGGTATGATTTTTTCCCAATGTAGTATATTTGGAGGGGGCATGACTTAAATATTGTAGGAGATTTTGAAGGTGATTATTTATACAAAATTATAACGAAAAATGAGCTATACTTACGAATACGGTAGCCTTTAACTGTACAAGCCAGGCTAAATGCCTGAATCAACCAGCAACTATTCTTAATTAATGATTCAATGTAGCCACATGCTCCTATCTGGAAAGTAGAACAACAATTTCATATAACAAGACATAGCAGGAATAAAGATAAGTTCTACCTCTTTCCATTACATGAGAATATTGTGACCACCCTTGGCTGTATTATATCTCCTTATTAAAACAGAGATTAGAAGAAAGAGTGCCCTTACCCGTGACACACATCACTTTTAGACAGCAAGAATTTGGTTTTTCAATTATCAGTGAAATAGGAGGTATGTGAGTTTTGTTTGTGTTTTTGCAGAGAAAGTGATACGTCTGGCACGTGATGTGATGTGACAGCTAAGCAACTTTTATAAATCACTGACTTAATCTTGCAAACTACATGGACAAACTCAACACACGCATAGCTCCACTGAATTCCCAAGCATAAAATGAAGCACAGATGTAACCACTCAGAACAGCTGCAAATTCAAACTACCCATAAATCAATTTTTTTCAAGACAGTGACTTATATAAATGTAAAAAGAAAAATGTCTGCTCTTTTCAGTCCAGCACTAAAAATGTTCAAAGCTAAAAAGCAATTGCCAGGAATAAATCTAAATTTGTCTTTCAAAAATATTTAAATTAGTGGCTTGTCTCAATCACCTATCAGTGCTACTGCAAGAATCTGCTCTAAAAAGTTAATTTATATAAGCAAACCTTAACTATTTTGTAGAAAAGGGAATGCAGCTTGTAATTTTGTTGTCAACTTCACTAATTACATTACATCAAAAGACAACTGCACCTAGTACGAGGTTTGAACATTCCAGTTTAAAATAAAAGGTTTAATTAAATGTGCATTATTTATCAATGGTATGACTAATCTTGCACTTCTTACTCATTTTTCACTCCACTAAGGTTTTCACAAAGCTCCTAAGGAGAGACTTTACTAGGCAAAGAAAGCAGAGCATGGGCCTTTGAAAATAGCTTGAGAGTTTTCACAGAGCTCAGCTGCATACCCATGTGCATATCTTCCTGTAATGTACATGCATTACCATTCCCTGGATAAGCACTTGCAGTTTCTGAATTAAAATGGAGCCTGCTTTGTGCTTGAGAAGGCTGTGGTCCTGAAAAGGATTTTTAATGATCACTCAATGCACTATGCACACTTCCAACAAAACCAGAGTGCTGAGGGAAGAGGAAAGGCAGCATCTACTTACTGAGAGGATGTTCTTCATTGTGATCACAAAGACATTGTAGGCAATCAGCCAGTCCCAGTAACGCAGAATACTCCTGATGGGCTTCAGCAACAGATCTCCACCAAAGAGAAGGAAATAAAAGCAGGCTACCAAGTAGCCCATGCAGAATATGCTGATCCTCGTGGTTCCCGTTATGAAGATTATAGTAAGCACAAACCAGAAGAGGTAGCTAAATATTATCACCTTATACATGTCTAAGTAGGACCTGGAAGCAAAAGAAGGAGAAAAAGTGATTTTTTTCTGAGGGCAATGCTACCTTTCCTCTTTTGCGCTATTGGCTGATACTCATCAGCTCAGGTCTTCTGAGCATTCTCATCCCACATCAGCACTTGCGCACTTGCTCAAGACTAATACCAAGGTCAGTAGTCTAGCTCATTCATGGGTCTGCCTGGCTCATATGCTCCATTCTAGCTCACTCGTGCACAAGCTACACCCTGTCAGGTAACTTTGCATCATGCAAGATCAAGCCTTGCATCATAAAAGGGTGGAAAACATTCTCACCAAAATTCATGATAAAGTGATATGATCTGGCAATGCTACATATGTAGTTTAAAAGCTGAGATCATATTTTAAGAGGTCTGAGCATATTACAGTAAATCTATCTGAAAAAGCCAGCTACAGCACACCACTGCAAACAGTTCTGTATTTATTGATGACTTCTAGGGAATTCAGCCTTTCACTGACAGCTACTAAAAATATCTTTCTCCAGTGGAGATCAATGTAGAATTTTTAAGGGGTAAATGGTTTCTACACAACATAAATATGATAGAATTTACTGGAACACTTGCCAGGAAGCTACGAGATAGAGGTATCTGAAATAAGCTTGGCCCGCAGTGGGAAAGAGTGAGAAACAATTTGGTATTTTCTGATTCCTTAAAATATTGACTTCATATTGACTCAGTGAGCTTTCAAATAAGAGTATCTGCCAAAGACAATACTGAATATTACATACAGCTAACACTGAAAAACCAACTAATTCTTAGTTTCCTCCTATTTAGCGTTTTGATTTCAGGTGTAACTGTGTTTTCAGGGTATGTTCACCCAGGCTGCGAAACCAGATTTCACAGGAAACCAGCCAGGGAGACAGAACTATAGGAGTACATGCGTACCTAAGCCAAACCATGTATGGAGTAAATTAACTAAATGCACTGTATGAAGCCACATAAAAAGGCCCCTGCTGCTTGATGTTCTCAGGTTCAGAACTTTCTAGGAGTATGTAGTTATAGTCACACATTTATAGGCCTGCATTATACATTTCACTTGCTGAAGCCAACCAGAAAGGCATCTAACAAAAGGTAACGAAAAACCTCCTTTATGTTTATTTCCCACAAACATTTAAGAAATTTATGGACTACTTTCTGTGAAATCTAAAAATGGCATGACTTTAGAGATGCTACTGGGTTTTGGGTGATAAAACATTAACAAAGAATCAATATATACAATAAGAAAATAAAGAGGCATAAGACATCAGTTGAACAGATCTTCACTATCTTAACATGCCCTGGAAATGGTGTTCTTGCTATTTCTCTAGGAAAAAGCTACCACTGCTCTAACAATTGCAATGTTTCAAAAATCCTGTCCGCTGCTACCAACAAGATGCATTGGCATCTTTTGAAAAAAGCCCAGAATGCATCTGAATTAACTGAAGAACAATTATCTTAATAAAAATGGACTCTAACACTTAAAAGAACTGGCTGGATCCAAACTTTCCAACATATACACATGACATTTGGTTGAGTCACAGTCTAACAGCAGATTGTACTCTCAGATTAAAACTTGCAGAAATTAAGAGAGAATAGGAAAATTCTAGCTGTTTCTTCACTATAATGTTAACCATTTGCTATATATGAGCAGTCATCTAAAATACTAACTATACCTGCTTTTCTCATTTTCAAAATACATACTAAACATAATAGCACTGGACATCTCTAAACCAAACAAACTATAAAACAGGATGTAAGAAAACCCTCAAAAGGCAGAAGGCAATACAACTGTGTCAAGTGACAAATGATGTAGTTCTTAGAGATACAGATCTTTCTCATTCTTATAAATACACAATTACAAGGAAACCCAACTATAAAAATGGCCCTCAAAAATTTACCTCGGAGTGGATAGCTTACAAAATTGTATTTTAAAAAGTCACCCAGGGGACACCTAAAATGAATATCACCAACCATCACAGACACCTCTGTGCTGACCCAAGAAGGATATCACATTAAACACAGTGAACAGACATACACTCTAGTAGTCTCAAGTAGATAAAAGCATTCCTGAAACCACATTTCTTGCAGTTGCAATGTGCTAAAACTCCTTGTCTGTCACGCTATGGAGTCACACATTCTGCTAATTTTCATTAATTGCTTATAATGATACAAATGGGTCAAGTGCTGCAAGAGCAGGAACAAAGGTGTGTTGGTGGGGGGACTTCTCAACATATTGCCCCTCAAATAGTTTGACACATTCTCAGATGCAAAGCTTTAAATTCTGCCTCAAACCCCAGAAAGTTAACAAGTGAGGAGTTTCAGTTCCTTGCTCTGGAGATAATGCAACAGTGGGAGGCTTAAGCACAAAGCTGCCCCAACAGCTAAAAAACCCTACACAAACACAGAAGGTCAGTAAGTGTGCTTACCCTCGGTTTGAAAACTTCTTCATAGACAGCAGAAAATGCTGTCTTGGATAGTATATACCATAATTTTATGCTTTCACTGCAGACCACACAGATCATCAGTTTAATGCCACTTAAATCTTCCAAATCTCCTCTTCTAAGTGATCTTTAAGTCTACATCCAGTCATAAAGAGGAGAGCCCCCCCTCAGGATGTGGTATTTGACAATACACTTAGGAAATCTGGGCAGCTGCTTCCCAAGGGGACAGTCACACTCCCCTTCATCCCTTCAGCTCTGCCTTCCACCCTTTCTTTGCCTTTAGCTCTCTGAACCTGTTTCCAAAAGCAAATTTTTGAAGGGATACTTTTTCTGCCCATTCAGCCTATGAACCAACTCACTGCTGGTGTGATGAATGCGAAGGTGGGAGAATGTAGTTGTAGGCCATGAATACAGCCACACATCTGGGGAAGATTAACCTCAGATGGTACTGGTACACACCAGTATCACAGTATCACAATATGCTAGAGATTGGAAGGGACCTCGAAAGATCATCTAGTCCAATCCCCCTGCCGGAGCAGGAACACCTAGATAATGTTACACAGGAATGTGTCCAGGCGGGTTTTGAATGTCTCCAGGGAAGGAGACTCCACAACCTCCCTGGGCAGCCTGTTCCAAGAGCATCAAACTATGGCTTTTGGTAGCACGATAACCTTTGAATGAGAAGTTATACAGAATAAACCTGAAAGATGAATGAAAAATAAAAAATGCTGATTTGCTAACTGTGTCATTTGCAAACCCACTGATACTCTGGATAACATTTTGGGAATCATTTTGCTCAAAACCAGGCAAGATGAAGTCTGAAGTTCATTCCATCCATCCCTCAAAGCTATTGTAACCTCAGATGACTCACCATATCAGCTCATACGCTTTTCTTTGGTAAAGCTTTATTAACTTATCATGATTATTTCAATATTTAATTTCCATGGGAATTAATTTTTAACTGTAACACGATCCAGCCTGTTGCAAAAAGGACTGCTTTACATGTAGCTGTCTTCCCAGCATGTTCAGTGATGTGTGTGGCTGTGGCTTGTCCAGTGTCTGAACTTCTGCCTGCAGGCACCGAGAGGTGCTGATGCTGCAGCCAATAACCCCTTTGAGGAAAAGTGTTTGTCTTCAGCCAGCGCTTTGATATATAGAGAAAGAACACACTTCTGTTTACACACTGGTGAGGGCCTGCTGTGCTATTGCACTGACCAAGATAGCTCAATGCTGTTTCATGCTGGAGGAGCTGCTGTTATGTAGCTTCACCGCCTTCTGTTGTCAGCCACCTGTTTTGCTTTGAGTGTAGTTATCCACGTCCATATTATTACCAAGGCTCTGTCCCCAGCCCTCTTCTGATGCCTACCCTTTCCCTCTCGTCCAGACTATTATCTCTCTCTATATATATGTATGGATTCTATAAGCTACCCTTACTCACCAAATTTCTTCTTTCATTCCCTTCCTATCTCAAATTCCTTACATTCTTAGCAGCCTGTGTGACCCTACATCACAGACAACTTCTCCTTCTAACCCCAATATTGCTAATTTCTTACCAAACTTCTATCCCCAAAGCCCATCTCTTTAACTCCATTTCAACCTTCAGAAGGCAGTTTCATTGATTTTCCCTTTGCTGACAGCAACACTGAACCTTCTGAAACTTAGGTCCCTATGTGCTTCTTCAAATTTAGTGTTGTAGATCTTATACGTCTTAGTCCCTACTATTTTTGTCAAGCCCTCTCCCAGGACTGATATTCTCTTACTTTCACTCTCTTACCAGTAAGGTCCTTCCTTCATGCTTCTGTCCACTTCAAAACTTCCCAAACCCAAAGCTGTGCTATTTGTTGAGGCTCATTTTACTAGCAACAAAATGTTTATCTGCTTTATACAACAAATATGAGAGGAAGCCTGTAATAATGATTTGCAGGTCCCCTCTCACTAACCAAAGTTAGAAGAAGTGAAGTTCCAAGAACGGCATTACAGCAGCCTTTGAGACTTCACCTGACTCACCTGGCGATTCCCAAGGTGCAGGTACTAACAAGGATAGTCCAATGACTGGCTGCTAATATTCCTTCTGCTCTTAAGAGGAAAAAAGTAGAATACAGTCCCAAATTTTTTCCCTGTCAATGTCTAGGAGAATGTCTGAAAACTGCTTGGGAACTGATATGAGAATTTTCCAGCATTAGACACTGTGGGAAAGGATTATCCTCAGTGAAGTCACTTTAAATCCTGTTTCATTTTAAAAGCCCCTGCTTCTATTCTTTGTTTTTATTTCTGTTTCAAAGCCCTTTGTTGTGCTCTCCCTTGGGGTCAAGCACATATCCCCTGAGAAATCTGGGGGTGGAAAGACAAGAAAATTTTCAGGAAATCTTTTCCTTAGACTGTATTTATCATTGCTGAGCTCAAGTAGTTCTCCAGAGAGAAGAAAATGAAGCATTTGGAAATACATTCTTTTTCTGCCACTGTTTATATTGCAGTTAAAACTTTTTACCCAAGCCTACTAGAACAGTGACCAACTAGTGTCTTCTCAAGGGGAGATGCCTCTGGAAGTGTACTTTGAACTGCAACTGCCACTTGTACATGGCAGTAAATACATATTGGGCTTCTCAGAAAACACATAAATACTAAGCATTACTTTTTTTTATGCTTTGTAACTTATTTATAACCAGGTTGCTTTCACTTATTTGTTTGGCTCTTTCTGACTGACTTCTGGATAAATGCCATTTTTCATTTCACTTGATTGGATAAGCTTTGAACCAAGTTCTTGTCCACGTTGCTAAATATTTAGACCATTCTGAAACTTCCATGGCAAAGTGCAACAAATGTTTTTAGACAAAGCTCTTCCAGTTCCAAATTGTCTTGGATGGAGGCCAGACACATACATTTTCCTCTGAGGTATATCTTCGGTGGACTCTCCAGAGCTTGAGAGTCATTTTTAAAAACTTGCAACCTCTAATACAAGATTCAGTCACTTTAAAAGACTGTCAGGCATTTTCTGGTGCTTCTTTGAAGCAAATTAGGCATTTAAGATTACACATGTGCAGTGCAGCCTCTCAAAAACAACATCATATAAAGTCTGGGAAAACCTGCATCCTAGCAAAATCATTGAAGGAGACACTTAAGGGCTCAAGAAAGAAAAATACCATGAAGAACACAAGATGTATTATGCAGTTCATACTAAAGGAAGGTCTGTTTATATCCATATACAACATTCTACAAGAATGTTCCCATTACAGATGCAGGAACCTAACACTAAAAGAAATCAAACAAAAAAGTCACAGCTTACCTGCCTGAGTATTTGCAAGAAAGGATATCATAAAAAGGAATTTCCTCTGTTCCTGAAATTAATGGGTTTCTATTCATTTTATGCATTTTTTAAAACAAAAATGTCCCTGCTCTGTTCATTTCTCTGCCTTATTCTTTTCATCCTACTTCTTATAAACACAACATAAAACTATCACATGAAACCGTCACACGGATTTCCGTATTTAGCTGGAACAAGTATAAAGTGACCACAGTTTGTTCAGCTTACCACTACTAATGGTATTCTTTGATTTTCTCCTTTTTGCACTCTTCACCAGTAATACTTAATGCTTTATGCAAACTGCAAACTTCCAATTAAACGGTTGCATGTAATTAATCATTTGTACACAGGTCCATTTTATCAACACATGCCAAGCAGTATGTTTGAATGGATATGATGCCACCAGTGACTTCAAGCTGACGCATACCATGCATATGAACCAAAACACAGAACTTAACCAAAAGGATTGTGGAAAGGCAGCAGGCCAGTTCAGCTTGGACTTTGCTTTCCATTATAAACCTGACTGTGATTCCCATCCAAAATCTTCAAAGAAATCCTCTGTGCTTCAGACTTTTAATGCTTTGACTTTTGGGAATATCTTCTACAGACGACCAGAAATACATATCAGATTCCAAGGAACTTTGAAAAGATGTCAAAAGAGGCTGTTTAAAAAGCAGTGATTTTGTTGCCTCCTTACCCTTCTGAAGACAGACTTAAAACACAGGAGTTTTACATTTAATTGTTGCTTTTTCTCACAATGTTGTTTTTGGTTGTTTTTTTTTTTCTGGACTAAGGAGAGGAAATTTGATCTTTTCTTTCTGCCAGCAACCATGTTACCAGTGATGGTCTTTCTAAGTGACCAGTCACAGTGCCTGATGCAACTGCTGTATTAGCTTTTGCTAAGAGGGACACCACCACAGGGGCAAGAAAAAAGTCAGTCCCTGCTACACGTTCTTCTCAACCAAGCCTCATTTGTCAGTCTTTGGAAATCATTCCCACTTGATGGAGCATTTTGAAGAGAGACTGACTTTTCTCTGCTTACGTTACTAGATCTAGAGCACTGGATCCACTGTATAGACTGCATATACTCAAGGGGAAGAACTGTTTGTCCTTTGCTCAGGAATGTCTATAAATCACTGGACAAATGAGTCAATTGAACGTGTTTCAATGGTTCCCTTTTCAATGCTATTTCAGGACAGATTTGGCCACCATTTCTAACAGAAACAGCAGGATCAGCTTAAAGATCTTGATACAGACTTCTGGTGATAGCACTTTGCTGGTAAAAGAAATAAAAGTTTATTCGCAAAAGGCAGACATTAGTTCAATGTTTTAAATTCCTTTTGCCCTCAGATATCTGTTGGTAACATGCATTCACAAAACAAATACCTAGTCTGACAAAACACAATAGCTAAGAAATCTTACTCTTCCCATTTATTCCTGTAATATTGCATCAAACTTTCAGAGACAACTTTAATTAAAAATATACCCAGCACAACTCAGAAGAGCTGAGCTAATCTGTGTTTGCAGAAATGATCCCATAGGAATGGCTCCATTGTTTGAACACCATCCAGAACAGACTGTCTCAGGCTGTCTCTGCCCCCTTTTTATATTGTTCACATCCTTAAACAACTTTACATGCAATGTTGAGAAACAGGAAGACACAGCAGATGTCCTTCTAAGACACTTTTAAGGTTCTTATGTCTAGATGAAATAGCACAAAGTACAGTCTCTAATATCTGACTTTGATTGTACTTAGACAACAACTATGCAGAACATGACTGATGACCTTGTGGGATTAAACGTATACATAGGCGAGTTCAGACTGCAGTGTACTCTTTTAACATGCATGTGTTTTGGGGGAAGGCACCAGAGTCCTGAAGTTCACCATAAATATTGTCCCACAGGATATTCATAGAGGGAATACATACTTTCAGGCAAATTTAGTACTGAACATTCCTCTGGGGAGCACTTAAAACAATCAGCCGTGTTAGGAAGACTTGTTTACATCTGCCCTTTTCTAAACCAGAAGATGATTACCCAGAAGCTAACAATCTGCTATCTCATGCAACAGTGAAAGTTATGAGCTGGGAACATACATGAATATAAATTTCAAGTAAAACTGGAAGCTGCGAGAGTTACTTTCACACCACAGAACTTTACAAAAAAGAAAGCACTGTAATTTCCAAGTGTTCCATGGTCTTACCGGCAATGAATGAAGTCAGGAACAGGATTATGCTGGCTAAAGGATGCTGCATCAAGATTCATGCAAATTTCCACATTGTCTCCAGCCATGATTCGTACTGCAGCTTTATTTTCATCCTCAAATGTCTGCCTTTGTAAGGATGCACACAGCAACAACATGAAATCATCTAGGAGGAAGCAGTGGTTGCAAGGAAAAATTCAGTTATTAACTTAGGTGTAGAGAGTGGTGGTGGTACATTATAATGTAGTTATCAGGCTGTTTTCGCACATTTTGAACCTCCAAGACTGAGCTGTTTTTGAACTCATTTAACATGATTTGAAATTTATTAATGTATTTAGTTGTTTTACCAGTCATATTCTATGATTTTTTATTGAGAAATAAATTAGAAAAAGGGAAATAATTAACACTTTTTGATGCTGCTTTACTAAAAATGGGATATGGAAAATACATGCACAAAATATTAATTCTTTGAATTTTTCTACTACATACAAAGCCACACTTAGCATTCAATCTCCCACAGAATATTCTAGTTTTCAACTGAAGAGTAAATAAAATGCTGGCTTCAAATTACACTAGATAGATGTTTTAAGCAAAGGGCGTGTAAACACTTCGCAACTATGGGCTAAAATACTTACAGACAAGGAAGACAGGGTTTGGTCTCACAATGAAGTCTGGAAAATATAACCACTTTATGATGTTGGAGTTGAAGTTGGCATTACCACTTCTCCATGGATAGTCTGTATGACAGAAGCACACAAAAATGCAATCAGCACTTTAAGACAATTACTTCATCCTTTTCTTCCAAATACGTATCAATTTTCCAGCTTTTTTGTGCAAAATCAAGCAGCAGTAATTGTCCACAAAGGACAAGTGCCCTTACCTTTACAAGGAGCAGGTGGGATGCCAATGCAAAGAAAGTACTGGAAGGTAATGATGCATGCCAAAAAACAACAGTATTTCGGCCAGATCTCTGCAATAGCTTTTCTTCTTCGTCTATACAATACAGCAATCAGCCAGAAGGCATGAATCATGGCATAAAAATCCATTCGTTGACCAATTACATTCACTGATAGAAGAAAACAGGTCTGGAAAGAAATAAAGAAATAAGCAACATTTGCAACCTGATGACTAGTCAACGCAGCAATGATAAACTATTCTGGGTCCTGGCAGAACGCTTGCACATGTGCTGGAGCTGACTGCAGGAACCCTGTGCAAACCAATAAACTTGTTTCTCTCCAACAGTTTGTATCTCTCCAACAGCAACCTCCCCCATCCCAACACCCAAAAGTTTTGATGCTCTTCTACAAGTGTCAACTATGTGAATACAGTGCTAAAGCAGGTTTCCATTATGTGGTATCTAAAGATACAGAATGGAAAGAGTGTTGTCACAGTAGCCTATATGGTAAATGTTTAATTGCTGCCAAAGAAAACACATGTTATACAGCCATACACTTTGAAAGCACTTACATATGTGAAAAAGAAGAGGAACTATTAAGAACAGCAGCCACTAAAGTATATCCTCATGTGGGAACCAGACAAAAAGAAAAGAGGTTTAGACCATACAACCTGTATTTGCTATAGACAAATCCAGTCAATTCCTGTAAGGCAGATTTAATTCTCTATTATTCTAAAGGGTCTGCATCCCAGAGCATTTCTGTTCTCTGGCTCCACTTAAAGTAGTCCCTTCACTCTGTGCCATGAAGCATGTTTCAAACTTAGTCAATAATTCATAGTTAATCATTTATTCAGTGCACTTCACTGTTTTGATTTTCTCTCCTCAGATTAGGATGAGGCTAAATTTATTTCCTGAAGGAAACAGGCTGCTGATTAATTTTAATTTTCAATCATTCTTAATCCTCAGACTGACTGTTTTTCAGTAGCAAGGGGTAGTAGTGTTTTATAAAAAGGCCGAGAGGATCATTATGATTAGATCTGGGATGTATTAGCCTAGGAATTGCCTTATTCAGAGAGCTATATAAAGTTGTGAAAAATCAGTATTTCTACAAATATTTTTGAAAGTACTCCTTCAATAAGCAATAACCTTTGCTGGAGCTCCCACTCCTGCAGGCTGCTAACAACTGTAGTAACAAGTATAATAAGGAAGGATGTATTTGTGCAGCCAAAAGCAAAAGAAAGTTAGAAATGCTTAAACAAAGCCAATGGCCTGGTAACCCCTGCTTCCTCCTTCAGCTCCTGCAGTCCCTAGTTCCCTCTGTATGCGTGTGTTCATGAGAGGGTATGCCTCAATTCCGCCCATTGACCCCCCTGTTATAAGTTGAGTTATAAGTAAGACATACAAAGAAAAACAAGAGGAAAACCACTACCAGCAGATATGAACTGTGGCAAGGTCTAACATGAGTAATGACTAAGAAGCATCCAGCTGTCAAAAGCTGTTCAAGCTAGTATTAAAAAATAACACTACCGAAATGTTTGGAATGATAATCTAAAGAAAGTGATTTACCTCCAAACCAAACTTGTAGAAGAAATAGTTTATGAAATACTTGACACAGTTTACCAGTCCATCATCCAGATGTGCTCTTGTAATATCATGGAAAATGGTTTTAGTTACAGGTGTGGTAAGGTTATTTCGACATCTGTAGTACTCTTGATGACGGTAGATTGTAACTTCAAAAGCCAGAATAGCCAGCATCAGTAAGTTATTCTACAAGAGACACAATCAGAAGAATATTAAATAAAGATCAATCCCACAAGAAGTGATGCAATTTTCTGCTAAGCCTAAACCCAAGAATACTCAAATGGATGTTACCACTGAGTACTTCTGCACACCAGGATACACAGACACCTATTCCCTGCTACTATAATTGAAACAAAGAAAGGTTCCTACCACTCCTTGGATTTTGATGAAACATACTGACATTCAGAAGATATATTTAAAGACATTCATTAAAAATACTAATATGAATACTAGTTGTGGAAAGTAAAGTGATGGAAAATGCATTTACCCATCCATGTGCCCCCTCATGTCTCATGGTATCTTACATACCATGCTATGGATAAACAGGGTATGCAAGATACCATGCTTTGCTTTGCAGGAGATAGAGGATACAAGCTTACAAAAAAGTCATCTGCAGTCATTTAGGTGGCAAGCACTGACCTCCTTAAACTGCAACGATGCTGGGTAATGTAAATATATCCTGGACACCCATTTAAATAAACAGTCTATCTGCCAGTCTTCAGTGTCTTGAAGACCTGAAGCCTGGGACCTTCAGGTCCAGCACTGAACTCAATTCTCTATGTAGAGGAGACATTTTATTTTGTAACTCTGTGAAAATCCTTCCAGAATAATTTCTAATCCCAAAGTATTATCTATTTATAGCTGTAAAGCTCCTAGCAGCAAGCCAGACAATACTAGGCAACTTCAAGATTCATGCATAACTCTTAGGTCAGTAATGTCTCTTCCCCACACACATTCTTAATTGTGAGAGGTTTATGGTTAAGGGAGTGAGACACAAAAGGTACTACCAGGACCTGATATATTGACCACTAGAGCTTGGCAGGTCTTCCCTACACAAACAAAGCACACAAATGTAAGCTCTCAGGAAAGAAAGGAGGAATAAATCTTGTTAGACCAAAACTTGCTGCTGTTGAATCAACCAATTTCTGACAAGCTTACACTGTGTATACAAAATTTTGGAGATTCTTTAAATTAAGAAGAGAAATGCAAGGTTTGCCCCAGGAGCTGGCTCATTTTTATTGGAAGTAGGGTTTTTTAATCAAGTCAGGAATAATAAAATATTGCTCACAGGCATCAACCAAAGCCAAGAAGAAAAACAAAAGACATCCATTTACTAGTGTCTGAATGAACTAGTCCCTTAACTCATTATATTTCCTAAGCTGTGGCTAAGGAATAAGCACTTAAAAAAATTAACTGCTTATGGCATGTACCGTCATTCAAGTCAATTACTTCAATTAGACCCATCAGTCCTTTGACACCTGAAAGCAATGTACTTCTTAATTACTTAAGAGTTCTTAAACATCACATTTCTTAGAGTGCTTTTAACAGATGGTAGAGTCAGAAAGCCATATTTCTACATGCAGATTATCTTAATTGGTACTGAATGTCCTGTGTAACAGATATAGCCTTCTACTCTCTCTTCCCCTCTCTACTTCTGTCAATGGCCTGCGTAACATTTTTGTGTGTGTGTGTGTGTGTGAGATGATTTATTTCAAAGACATTGTTAATTTCATCATACATAATAATAATTAAAAAATCTCAATACAGATAATTAAAGAAGTTACCCGTAAATACACAAGTAGGGGATAAGACTTCCTCAATCCAACCCACTCTGCAGGATCAACTGGCCCACTGTAAAGGACTGAGGTTTTGAGTTCTTCTAAATTGACCTTAGTTTCATTCTCTCCTGGCTAAAAAGAAAATGCAACAGTTTATAAAAATATGAATTTAAGGCTGCTTGGGGAGGGAATGATAATCAACAACAATACATCAGGTGAACTGTAGTTTTCGGTACTTGATATGCTCCTTTTGCTCTTCTTCACTGAAGAAGGCAGCAAACCAAACCTTTTTAATATGCACTTGTACTCACCAATGTACAGTTACTGGAAAAAGTGCTGGGATCAATAGATGTGAGCTGGTACAACATTTTGCAGACAATAATCACACATGTCCAAACAGTGCAGATACTTGATGCCAGTGGGCGAAACTGAGCATATGGCAAAGCAAGAGCCCAGGCAATTAAAAACACAAAGTTTAACAGAGACACCTGAAAGCACAAAAACAGTATGGAAATTACATGGAGTAACAAGAGAATTGAGAAAGTCTGACCTTTTCCATAGTAATAAAAAAATAATAATAAAAAAATAAATAAAAGAAAGGGGGACATAGAGAAACTGTGAGAAAAAAAAAGGAACAAAAAATACAATAATATTCACAATAACACAGACACAAAGTGGTAAGTGAAGAAGGAAAGGCTTAACATTCAGTTTTGGAAAAACTTTATCTCCTACATAATATTAATATTATTAGACCGTCAAAACTGCATACCCACCCTACAAAAACGCATGAAATATGAAGGACCATATGCTATTTCTGCTGCTTTAGTACATATGATACAGATCCATGCATCTGTGGAGCCCAGCTTCATCCTCTTGAGCTTTGTCCCCCCAAAGATATGAGGCATTTTGTTTATTTGGGTTTTATATTTTTTATTTATCACTTTGTTTTTTGTATTTTTGATATTTGAAAATATATTATTTTGATATTTTGGTGTTTTCCAGTGAATTTCGTCCTGTTACCCTGTTCAAGGAATGGCTATGTCAGGTAGAGAACTCATACTGCCCACACCAAATGCACAGCTAAATGCGTTGCTCCCTTTTTCTTTACACCTATTTCCATGTTCCTGTTTCTTCAGCACCAGGCTGTTTAAGTAAATCTTCTAGATGCTAAAACTTTTCTACACCCTCTATCCCTGGATGATGCCCACAGCATCTTGAGTAGGGGAGGGATTACGTCTCTTGAATCTAAAGAATTAGACATATAAAACCTTAGTACATAGAGAAAAGGGGAAGCACGAGAATATCTAGGCAGACAGAGCATCACTGTGGAAGAAATCAAGGCAGCTCTTCAGCAACTGACAATCTCAGCTGGTTCCCACAATTTTAGTGAGGCCTGACATGAGGAAGCATGTCCCTACACACTTGGGTATGCCACTGCATGCAGATGCTGACAAGCCTCCTCCATGGGTAAGATTTTTACAGGGGGTGTTTACTTGCCTCTTTCACTGTGACCCAGATGATGTAAGAGGAAACTATTTTGATGATGTGCAGCTCCAACAGCCACCACACAAAGACTTGCATCTTATGAAAATACTCCAGGAATTTCAAAAACAGCACTGTAAGGCGGTCAATCACCAGATGCCACTTGTTCCTTAAGTCTGCAGAGGTGTTCAAGCAGAACCATTGGGAGGAGAAAAACAGAAGGTCTCTGTAAAAAGGAATGCTCCACTAGACAACAATGAACTTTCTGCTACTTCTCTTCTAGGTTTTAGAGTAAGACAAGAAATATGGCTCAGTGGTGCTCATTGTGGTGCTCTTCCTTCTCATCCACATTCACTGAAAGGATTTCCCACTTCAAGAGTCAATAGTGTTTTTATTCCCCTCTAGCAGATAGATACCATCTTCTTGGGCTCCATTTTCCTGCAATATCTTTGGATCTAAGCTTAGGTTTGCCACCCAGGGACTAGATCTGAGACACTTCAGCCCTGGCCCTTATTCAGCTCAGAAAGAACAGGATTTTGTTTGATATTTGGAAGCTGTGGACTCAGTCTGTTTTCAGAAAGCTTTTCAGCCAATCTAAAAGAGATCCATGCTTACTAGCAGTAGGATTCTTGTCACATGGGTTTAGGCAGTTATACTGTAGCTGTCTTCGCAGGTCAGTTATCTAAACTGCCCTGTAAACAGCGCACTCTCCTAGAGTGTGATTTGTGCCATCCCAGGACAGTCATCTAAAATAGACAAGGCAAAACTTGTCAAGTTTTGATCCTGAAGTCAGGTGAAAGAATCCCTTTGCAAACAATATTTCACTAAAAAATCCATCCTCCTAAATAATACCCCAGTGAGCAAGCATATGGCAATATCTATTACATATAAGGATATATGTCAATGCATATGCTGAACAGTGCTCTCTAAGTTCTTGTGGGCTTCCTATAAAACTGTTTCACCAGGCTGGTATATATTATTATAAAGTCTTCACACTGTATTAAGGGTTTCAGAAGCACTTTGGAGATTAGGAAGGATTTTGCATGCTGTGAGAACATTCGTGCAGTTAACATCAGAGATAGAAACATTTGCAAGTGACACCGATACACATCACTGTCTAAGCTGGTAAAAATGCAAAGGAGCTACCAGCTTCTGAGTATAATTATTTCAACTTATCTGCTGATTTTATATATAAAGCAAACCAAGATGGTCATTCTGTGCATATTTGTGTGAAGAACACATGCACACTTGTGTGAAAAGGCAAACTTCTGGAATACCTAACAACCAAATCCCTTTTTTTCTTCTGCCCTTTTTCTCCAATTACAACTTACAAAATCCTAATAAAAATGCTGACTGATGTAAATGAGTACATAATTAAACCAGCCAAATTAATTAAGCTGTAGAACTTTAATCCTGCATGTGTGCTTTTATAGGCACAATGACTGTATTTAAGTAAAGTCTTTATTTATAGAATTAGATGCTCCCACTCATTCTTTTACTGCATGTATTTTTATTTACAGTGTTGCCACCATGCAGGGTATAATCAGACAGTGCCAGTTAAGTGAAGCAGGCAGAAAAGGTACTGTAGAAAACTGTCTAGCATGTCCAGGCACTAACTGCACATGGGGTAAAAAACAGGCCTGACTGCATCCATTGAAAAATTGTATATCACTGTGTAATAAAGTCTGCACATGTGAACATATTTAATGTCAAAACTCCAGCCACATGGCTATATAAAAATAATATAAATCTTTGCTAGCAATAAATGCATGTACAGCTTAAAGGTGTATCACACATGACTGCTGCACCTCATGTTACTGCCAAGCCCCAGTCACTGCAGTGCAAAAAGGGCCCCAGGGAGAAGGCTGGGGCTCCCCACTTCCCTGCTTGTATGTGTCACTGCGCAGGGTAACCTTCACCAGCTGGCCTCTGTCCCCAAGCCCTTCCACAATGTAAGGATGTCTAGAGTGCAACAAACTCATCACCCCTCATAAGACTGCATGAGAGCTGGCCAAAAAATGCTTCCATGAACACCTCTGTAAGGAAAGATCTGCCAGCCAAGACAGGTAAATAGTTTCAGTTCAGCTTCCTTGAGGCAGCTAAGCCATTTTGCTTGACAAAGACCCTGTCCCTATTTATATGTCACAGTCCTATAAATACTGGCATATTGGAGTAACTAAATCCATGGTAATGCCATTTCCAAACAGTACAGCTTCCTTGGGCATTAAATGCTCTTCCTCGTGGCTCATATTACAAACTGATTCAGGGAAATAATTCATGTTAGGACTTCATCCTAGCAATATTAAGGATGACAACATCAGCCTTATCCATGTCTGCACTTAAGCATTTTTATGTTCATCTGGCATCAATTACACATTCCATATTCAGAAGTGAAAAATACGGCACTAATGTGCACATGAATAATGAAGCAAAGCCATTGAGACTTCTGGAGTGGAGTGCCTTGAAAGCATGCAGCATCAGAGATTAAATATGCATGTGTATTTTTATTATAAAGAGATTTCACTCTAAAGGAGTTCTTAGGATTTGGGGTAACCTCCTATTAATCCAACCCAGACCACCTGAAAAAGGTGAGGGGTTTCTTTTGTTTTTATCCTCTTGGGATCCTATAGAAGTATGATTTTTCCCTAGAAGAGCCTATAGTTTGTTAAATAATTTACAGGTAGCCATCTGCTTAGTTCAGCCTCTTTTGGAAAAGACTATATGCAAAATTAGCAGGAAAATGTAAGGTGAGCAGGGATGACCAAATATGAACCATCAGTTGCCACTGTTAACTAAGGCAGAGGAAGACAAAGTTTGCAATCTGCAGAGCTTACCTGTAGTTTCTTCTTCCTCTGATTCATTATCTTCATCATCATCATCTTCCTTGTCCTCATCTTCTTTCTCTTCTTTTCCTTTATCGACCCTCCCTTTCCCCCCCTCCCCCTCTGACTCTTCCATTCTTTTCTCACCAGCCTCTTCCAGCATTTTATCCTCTTCCTTTTCTCTGCTGGCTGTTAAATTCATCATAGTTATGTCAGGCAGGCTTCCATCTTGGTGCACCAGTCTGTTGGTAAATAGTAGTGTGTTAGCAAACCGAGCAGTAATGGCATTGTAGTCTTTTTCTTTTTCAAGATATATAATTAGAAAAAAAAAAAAAACTATTCATGGAAAATGCCTTAGAAGTGGAAAAGTTAATGATTCTGGTACTTTCTCCAAACACGCACTGCAAATTGAGTCGGAATGTATTAGTAACTACTTCTCACTCAGATACTAATGGTTAGTTAGTAATGAGTGGTATTGACACTTAAACTTGACATTTTCCCCACAGGAGAAAATGGTCAGAGTTTAAGATGTAGAAGCATGAAATGACATTGTTTAAGAGGAAACATTTCATGACTTCATAGGGGACTTACTCATTTTGGTGGTTTGGTATTTTTTTCTTGAGGCTGCTCAAGGTAATTGGAACAGAAAGAAAAGGGAGATGAGAACAGAGGGGTTACAGAAGAAGGTCACTGACAAATATGTCATGCTATATCACAAGTCATAAAGCATTCTCCTGCTCCATCTGCAGAAGCCTTCTGATGCCAAGAGCATGCCATCATGACATTCACAGGGCACTTCTATGAATAAAAAAGGAATTGCAGCACAGATGGAAAGGGAGCCACTTATTTACACCAGTGCTAAACATGGTCAGTGTACCATGCTATCAGTAATGCAGCTGAATCATCACAAGTATCTGACTGATTACTGTAAATGCATTTCCACATTCTTCCAATTGGAAGATGCAGCTGGGAAGCCAAGGAATTTGCAAATTTTCTTCCAGCTATAGGTCTGGAAACAAACAAAAGCAAAAATTCCAAGGCTGTGACTTCTATATATTTTATCATGTCTGTCTTTGACCAAGCCATTCATTCTCTCTCTCTTTTCTACATCTCACTGGGATTTTTTCTTATATTTCTAACTATCTGTTATTAAATCTGTAAGTAATTTTCAGACAACCAAAACTGGGATACAAGTGATTCAACTCAGAAATGGTATTTTTCCACTGCCATGGTTCCAAATTTGCTGAGATTTACTCAGTACAAATCTTTACTGAAAAAAGAAACATTCCTTTATGGCTTCAGGTATTTTCTTTTTTCTTCCCCAGGTGTGCTGTTGGGACTCTCCTGTATTTGCAGAAAACTTCCTAATTTCCCGATCCTATGTGCTTCGCTGAGCATAGCACTTACTGCCATAAATAGTCCCTTTGAGTACAACTTCTTGCAATAAAGTCTCCCTTTGGCAAGTGTGTATCTGTATGATCAGGTCACTAAACGTTTATTTATGCTGTTGAAATTACTACACTCAGCATACTTTCAGGCACCTGTTAGACTGCTCATGGACTAATGCAAATAAGTTTAATATGCTATAGTACCATCTCCAGGATTTGTTTTTCATGATGTGAAATTCTGGACTATTACCATTTAGACATGAAATTTTCCTAATTTTAAGTAGAATTTTTACAGTCCAAGGAACTAAAAGCCTAGATTTATCCATCTGATAATTAAAAAAATTATAGCGCATAGGTTAAGTGGTTAATGACAAAGCAAGCAAGCAGAATTATTTTTCAAGTATTTGGGAGTTGTAATGTCTTCAAGATGGAAAATTTGGTGGCTTAAATGAGGGAAAAACTACAAAAATTTGACTAAATGATCCTGAAGTGGAATTACCCCAAAAGCAGAAAAGGTGGTTTAAGAGTTTAACAAGATCAAAAGCACCAAAAAATCTCACTGAAAAAAATAAATTCATGCCAATGATCACTAAAATCCTTCATCACGGATTAACCAATGAACCTGAGTGCCCAATAATATGGAAATCTCTTATACCCAACAATATGTTGAGTAGCTTTGGCTACTGAAAATACGGCTTTTTGTCTGATACACTTTATTTTCATATTTAAGCTGGCATATGTACAAAAAAAGGTATTCAAATCTCTGTAAAATGACTAAACAATAATATTCCCTAAAACTAACTTTGCATATCTACCTAAAACTCTGATAAAGTACTAACAGGAGGGTCGTGAATAAAGGAGAGCAAATGAATTTTCAGTTTAGTTTAAATGATATAGAGATTCCTGGCTAATACAAATCATTGGAGCCCATTTAAAAGGCAATGCCCCATGAAGTGAAAGCATCCATATAATCAAACAGTTTTGCACATGTGCAAAGGTATCTTCCCAACTGACTTTTATAATGGAAAAATCTACATTCACACTGGTGTAAATCAAGGACTTAAGGACTTACCTCAGTGAAAACTGGACAGAAAGACAGTAACCCCACAGGATTTTATATGAGAGGACTCATCTTTCTCTTACTCATCTAGCTGCAATTTGTATCCAGGATCCAGAAGGTGATTAGGTTATACAGACGGGTTCATGCAATATATACCTGCTAAAGCTTCAGTACGCACTTAGTTTTCAGTATGTTGGCGCTTAGTTCTATCAGCATCAGTAGGCTTGAGCATGGGACCGTGTGCTCAGGAGATCCAAAGCTAGATGGAAAGCCCTGCCCACTATTCAGATAGTTAGCCTACTTGGAATCTTTCTTCCTAAGCTTTCTCATTTATTGTTAGGGTTGTTTTTCTTCCAACACTGACATACTAGGATATAAAAACTATGTTAGTTTAGAATACTTAAGACAAGCTACCCATATAGGCTTCACAGCTAATCTGATGCAACTTCAGGTTGGACATCACATACTGGTGGGAAATCATCCGAAATAACACAAAGGTATTGTGTCTGATACTTAGGAAGTGAAATAACTAAATAATAATGTAGACAACAAGCCCTGCAGGTACAGCCACTAATGCTTTTAACTGAGAACATTTCTTCCCTGCAAATTCATTAAATGCGGTATCAATAATAAGTATACTAGTAGATCTGGTTTTAGACATCAAAGCAATTTCAGAGCCACTAAAAACAGGCACGTGCCCCGGGTTCTTGCTGGACTCCTAATAATTTCATCTACTTATAATTTGCTAGAGCAGAATGTTAATTAATAACAACTTACTGGGTGCATTTTGAAGTATCTTTGTCCTTTGATACTTTTTTTGCCACTTCATTAATTGCTTGAAAATGGCTCAAAACAATTTACTGAGTATCTCTCATGCACAGCCTTAAGAAAAGAAAGCTTTCTGCTCTGCAGAACATTAGCGACCCTGAATATTTGGTATGCAAGATTCAAAACTAAGCACACAGTGTCATACCTCTATGGGGAGGACCCTAAATGCTTTCCCTACCCTTGCAGAGGGTTTTGCTGCTTGCATCCAAGGCCAGCTGTTTGGTACATGTTGGGGTGTATGGACAGGCCAGGAAGCCTCAGTGCAGGGAGTCTCTCTCCTTTCTTTGGGAGCTGCTTTCACGCTAAGGCTGTCACTGCTACAGTGCAGCTGCATTGCAGCCGTGCCTGTGCTTCTCCCATGCCTCACTTACCCTAAGCCTGACCTTCAGACTGACTCCCCACCTTCACTGTTGATCTGGCTTACCGCTATGGACTTGCTGAGAGCACACCAAGTTGTGGCTGACCCTTGTTACCATCTCCAGATCTAATCCTCACCCTCAGTTGCTGGTTACTGAGCCTGACTTCCCGTGGGTGAGAGTCCACCCTTTCCTCCTGGTCATGCCCCTCAGCTCCCAGGTTGCTGGCCCTTTTCAAGGTGCCTGCCCTCATTGCTCCCTGACACATGGGCTTCATACAGACCAGGTTTCGAGCTCTGGTGAACTTCTAAGAACCCTGGCCTAAACTATGTGATGACATTTGAAGAAGGAGTGGGAACATGAGACATAAATTAACTTCTTGTTAGAGCAGGTAGTCACAAATATCTAAACAAGGGATTTTTTTGTTTTTTCTGTTTATATTCAGTAGCCCCAACAAACTCAGAAGTCCTTCTATTCTCAAAGCTGATTAAACAAAAGCTTACATGTGCTCCAGTCAAATATTATGAAATAAATCTAGTTTATGGAACTGTTTTCAAGATAACATGTATAAAGGGATGACGATGGTGGGAACATGGGCTTTTCTAGTTTGGATCCTGCAGCACTCAACTCAGCCCATGAATTAACAGCCTTTGCGTGCAGTGGTTTCAGTGTACTGCATGTTCCATTTCTGTCTCTGAACAGGGATATCTCAGTCTGTACAAGCTCATAATACATACCGTAATTGATCTGGCCCTCAAATTCGCTTTCTTAGATGCTTGTGAAGAAGACAGAGACGTGTGTCTGAGTGTATCTGCGTGTTTGTGTGTACCTGTGCACATGCAGGCATGCATCTTTCCATGCACACACAAAGGGTAGATAAACGAGCCTCCTCAACCAAGTCTATTGTCTGCAGCCAATTACAAATAGCACCAATTATTCCTCTATTGAGGCATGGGCAAAATTTTAGAGAAAAATTCCCAGCTGGGAAATGAACTCGCAACGTATAAATATAGAGGAGAGATGTATTAACTGCTTTAGCAGCTACAGGAGAATACAGTACCTGAACATTATCTCCCTGCTTACTTCACAGAACTGTGCAGCAAGAACATACTTTAAGGCAATTAAGAAGTAAGAACAAAGTTAAGGTACATCTGTTTTAAAGGAAAGGAAGAACTGAAGTACCCACCTATTAATTATTAGATAAACACGGCCATTGACTTTGGCATGGCTATGAGGTGGGAGATGAAAGCACAAGAATGCATGAGATGAAAATGGGAAATGAATTAGAGAGAGAGAAAAGGAAATAGTTAAATAGGAATGAATGCACTTTCCTGTCTACCAAGAGAGACACATTGTCATAACAAAGCACAATCTGAAAGCTTAACACATACCATGCAGTGAAAAGTCTAGGAAGCCTACAAATGCAATTAGTTCCTTAGACATCTAGATGCAACTTCAGTTAGAACCACAGGTACTTTACATGGTCCCCAACATGTGAGAACAGCCTCTACTGTTTTATAGCAAGTAAGCCTTACAATATCCATATTTTTAAAATAGATGGATATAATGGATATGTGTATCTGTAATAGATATATCTATCATAGGTATTTTGCTTCTTTTTTATTTAAAAGTAATTATGATGGAGCATCATATTAAATTATCTCACAGCCTTTATCTCTGCCGTACCACAATTCATCAGCAAGAAAATGGGCTTGGAAAGTCCTAATCAGAGGGTTTTTGCATATGCAAAATTGAGACACTCAGCTTTGTCACCTTTATAAACAGTGAGAAGTGCCTTGGACTGCCAATTCCAATGTGCCATTTTCTGTCCCTTTATTTGTATCTGGAAGAGCTTTACTCTTGAACTCACTCTACAAACTTTGCTCATGTGAAGCAACATCTTAATACAGAACAGTCTCAGCAATTTTAACAGTACTCTTCAGTTAGACACAAACATACTATAACCACACATGGCAGTTCAGGGACAGATGGAGGAACTGGAGCTGTTTTCCCTATTACTTTCATGACCAGCTTTCATCTGTTGTGGTTATTTGAACAAGTTTTCTATTAAAAGGATTCAGTTCTGTCTGCTTACTCAAAACAAACATTCAGTTTCTTTATTTTATTTTTTTTGTTTATTACAAAAGAAAGAGCATATAAGCAGTTTTGAAAGGTAAACTAGCTGTTGAGTGAGTTCTAGTGTTTTCAAAGTAAAAGGGAAAAATGAGATTTAGTTGCTTTGTAAGAAAACTGCCCATACACATAAGAGTCTTTAATCTGTATTTTAAATGCCCCTGCAACTTATTTTGTTTTGCTAGCATTACTGTTAAGCTGGAGCTGGTTGTTGTGCTAGGTCCTATCCAGCTTTATGGATCATCAATACAAATGCCAGCTGAGCTCTCATTTTGAAGCTTTGAACTATAGAGTTAGCTGATGCTCAGTACTGACTTTTTGCATCAAGGGAAGAAATAAGCTGTAGTTTCACTCCTCAGGCAGTGTTAAGAGTTGTATATCATTTTGGTATCTTTCATGTATAATAGAAAAATGTGCAAGTAGTGGTTTCACAGAGTATAATGTACCATAAACCCACCTAAATCCTGCAAGTGCCTCATTTGTTGTTTTGTTGCATTTTTTTTGCCATTTTGTGCCTATTAGGTGGGAGGTGGAAGCTGTTTCTATTTTACCTGGCACAAATGCAAAGTGTTTTGGGCTACGAAAGAGCTTATGCAGTTACTGCACACTGTAATGCATGCACCCAAATGCCTCAGCCTAGGAACAATCCCCGTTTCAGCTCAGACACCTATCTGGCTTCTGGTTTCAGGACATGGCTGCCCAGGTCAGAGATGTTAATGTACACCTGCTGCACAAGTACTGTGCTAACAGGACACTTCAGTGGTCCCTTGACTCTACCATCACATTTAGCAATTCAAGAAAAGCAGAAGGAAATGGTATTATCCAACCAACCATTTAAAAAGGTAAGTTTAAGAAAAAAAAAAAACAACCAAAACCACATAACGCATTTTTGTTAGGAAATCTTGTCAAGTTTGATTTGTTCTGGTTTTAACAAATATTTAAATACAGAAACTGGAAGCATTCTATAAAAGTAGAGCTTGTTCTCTTGCACTGATGACAGAAAACACAAACATAGTTGTATCATACCCTGTAAAGTAGCTTCATATTAAATTGAATGCATAAGAAGTATCTGAAATGCTTTTGTAAATCTAGCAAGTCCTAGAGCAGAATTCTCTGTTAAGATAAACTGTCATTATTCCATCACATGCTGTGGTGAACATGATGTTATCCAGCTAGTCCCCATTCACAGAAGCCCAGCTGAATTACAGGTAAACACCCTAAAAAGTGTCTAAATTGATTGGTTTCTTCAAAGAATTAGAGTAAATTGCCTAATATGACACAATTTACTATGAAATAATTTCTCTGCTTTAAACTCATGGAGCAGGATCCTAGGCCAGATTTGTTTTTATGCAGGAGAATATGGAAGAGTTAAACACAGGAAAAGTGAGGTCCCAAATAATGAAAAAATCCTAATGAACTTCCAGATGAGATTGCTGAATATCTCAAAGATCTAGGAAAGCCAATGGTCTGTATTTTAGAGTGACCCCAGGTTTGGGATTTTTCCATTCCTGAAGTTCAACTTTACAAAAAGGCCTGATTGTCCAATGCAAATGTGGTATTTGCCAGAGATTTCCTAGTCTTCACTTGGCACCCAAAATGGACATTGAAAAACAGAAGTGAGCCAAATTAAAAGCCATATTCTCTACTACTGACAGGAGTAACAAAAAAGCACATGCAACAATTCAGCATCTAAATCCCATTTAAGGTCAAAGCCAGTGAGATAAATACAATAAATACTGTTAGTACCTTTGAAAATGTACCCCAAAATGAAAAACTTCACTGTGTAGGGGAAAGTGGAGGAAGACAGGTACTTTGGTTGCCGTTTGTTTAGCGGGGTGCTGGATACTGAGCACCTTCTTTTTTAGCCAGGTAGTCATAGCAAAGGCAAAATATATTTAATGAAAAGTGAGCATTACAAGCCAGTGAGAAACAGCATTTTCATACAACCAACCAACAGTTTCATTTACTTTGTTTCTTTACCTGTAAATAGTGTTGTCTTGTTTGCTGGTCACAGCTTTTAAATCAGTGAGCTGGAGAAACCGGTCATGGAAATAGTGAAGGTGTAAAATACACGCCAGTAGGAAGGAGGTGGGGATAAAGATGCGTGTGAATAGCTCAGCCACAGAAAACTGTTTTAAGCCAAGGTCTGCTAGTCTGGAGAAAAAAAAAAAAGGCACTAAGTTACTTTTTCACACCAAAATCTTTTTCTTGCCATAAGACATCATTACAAATCAGTTGCAATAGGAAATAAGGGGCTGCCATAGATCTCTTGAACCAGATGAGTTGTCTCTGAATGAAAGTCCTGCACTGGAGATCCACTCACATTGCATGTATTTTTCTCACGTAAGCTCCTGTTGAGAAACTCCCACCTCACCATGAGGCTGAAGAAACTCAGCCCCTCCTCATTAGCAGGAGGCAGCTCCATCTTCACCAGCTCAGAAATCCGGCAAATCTACCCTTAATTTCTCCCCAGTCGTGTTTGTATGGTCAAAGAGGCAAAGAGAAGCATTGGCACTGTATTGGGAACAGAAACAATGCAAAGGCCTTGGCAGCAGATGTAAGGAAACACAATTCTTTGAGCCCCCTCTTGTGCTTTTGCTCATCTCTACTGTTACACCAATAAATCTATGGCTTCAGAGCTGAGCGCTTAAAGTCAGCTATGCCGGGGGATGGTCTCATGATGGTTTTCCCATAGAAGAAGGAAGAATACTCTCAGACCATTCCAGCACACTGAACTCAAAAGTCCAAAGAAGAAAAATTAGTTAAAAACACTTACTTGTTTTCATCCAGACCTGTCATGTTTTTCCACAACCCAGGGAATGACTCAAACTGGTATGTATAGATGAAGATGAGCACCAGCATTGTGTAAACAACAACTGACATCCAAAAGTACTTTAAAATCTTTCTCCACCATTCATAGTGCACCTGAAAATCATACACTAAAGATGCTGAAACAAGCTGAAGGCAAAGACAGTGACAAAAATACTATCAACACTGGCAACAAAGAATACTATTTTTTCTAGCTGGCCTGAAGTAAACAGCATTTACTCTAAGGCAGTCACAGTTCTTTGAGATACAGTTTTTACTCCTGATGCACATGCACTCAAGTACAGATTTTAGTGTAAAAAGGTTATTGAGACATGGCCACGGACATAAAGGCCAGGGACAGCTTTGGTCATTCAGTTTCATCACCATTAGGAGAGGGACTCTGCTCACTGGGGTATGGAAGCTGTGTGGACCAGCTGTCACAAAAACTGGTGGCTATGTAGGACTAAATCTTGTGATGATGTAGGGTGGCATCCTAGAACAGAGATCTATGTATGCTTCTTATTTATATGCACTTTGTCACTATAATCAAAAGCCAAAGGAAAATTAATCTTAACCCCTTAAAATGATCTTATTAAGTTGCATCTTATTAAAGAACAAATACACTGTTTCTGAATTCTGTTTGGAGCTACTTTATTACCAAGCTAAAGTTACAGCCCACTGTATTTATGGACAAAATTTAGTTAACACAGCTCTCACTTACCTGATAAAGGGCTACACAGAAGAGGAACAGTACCATATAGATGATTTTGTACATGACAATTCTACCCTCAAAGCTGACAAAGAAGAACATGCCCCCACAGACGTAAATCCAGTACTTGATGAACATAGCCATAACGAGCTTCCCCAGGACTTTCATAATATCCTGTTCATCCTCCTCATCTTCTTCCTCTTCCTCCTCCTCCTTTTCCTCCTCCTGTTCTTCTGCCACTTCTCCCTCTTGTGATTCCTCTTCTGCAAATACAGAGTCACATTTGGCCTCTGTCTGTTCTGGGGACTTTTAGTAAGAATTGAAATGGGTGGACACAACACAGAAATTTAAAACACAATATTCACAAGAGACTGTATTGCTGAATCATACATGCCTCCAGAGCAAATGAAGGAGTTTTAACTTCATATGAGCTTCAACCTGCTTCTGGAGCCATACAGTGCATAGCTGTACATCCTTACCAGACATCACTCCTCACTTTGTCTGAAATGCAGGCAGCTGTTAGTGGAAAGTTAAAGCCTAAGGGTTGTATAATGGATAACAGTCAAAACACTTTCCATAGCAATACCTATATTCCCAGGCAAGAAACCTTTTAAACTGGAAAACAAAGAAGCAACCAGCACCACCATAAATCTCTCATCTTGAGTTTGAAGTTTAAACTCTCATTCTGAGTTTGAACCTCTCATCTTGAGTTTCATCCTTTAGAGAATATTGTGGTTACCTCCAAAAATCACTAGTAGGTGAAAACATTAACATAAAACCAAAAAAGCTTAAAAAATATAAATGCTGTACTAACACTGCTGTTTTCCAAAGAAACCACCACTTATCCAGCTTCATCTGATGTACCTGAGCCACAGAAGAAAAGACAAGCTGATTTTGCCTTATGAAGAGGTCAGGATTCCCCAGTTATTAACCTTGTGAGTCTGGTGGAGGGCAGGTTAAGTGTGCTCCCAGTACTAAGTACATGAGAAATATCTGGGAAACAGGACTTGTCATACCCATAGCATGTAGCTGCAATGCTTTTCTTCCTGATGAGAACAATATTAAAGGTTTAACCATCAAATGACTTGTCCAATCCTTTTGTCCCACTCACCATCCCTCTTCTTAGACTCTTCCCTTGCTCCTGCCTTGAAAATCCTTGCAGTGTCCAGCTCTGGCACTAATCAGATGTTTTACTGAGACAAATATTGTACCTAATCAAACAGGACACTACATCACTGCTTCCAAGGCTGGCTTTCTATCATTTCAGTGAGTTGAAGTTCTACAGATAAGCATACAGTGAGACAGAAACAGGCAAAGAAGGTAAGGAGGAACACCTGCCCAGGACAAAAAAGAGAATAGGCTGTAAAGCTGTTACAATGAGCTGAAACTAGCAGCAAACTTTGCTCTCAGGGATGCTTCTTCCAGCATAAGCCCCTGCACTGAAAATATACATGCTCATTTTCCAATTGAAATCAGTAGTTTAACTTCTGGCTTTGTACTAGTATTTACGTACAATAAAACTTCCAATATTTGGCAACTGAATTTTCCTATATAAGCTTTTCTCCTGTGGTTAAACTCCTAGGGCAATTAATCTGCTGGTTTGAGTTAGGGACACAGGAGTAAACTGATTATTTGAAAGTTCTGTGACGTTTCTTAAAGGAGTAATTTTAATTACCTTCCAGTACAGAGAATTCTCATTTTATTTAAATTTCTAAAGTTCAAAGCTGTTTTATTTTTATATCCTGAAAGACAGTTGCAAATAGATTTGCAATTTCTTTCTTGGTTAATGAAAGATATCTTGCTAACTGCTTTCACAGGAATGTAGTAACTGGAACTTCTATCATGACTGAAGAATTAAATTGAATCTGGCTTTACCTTTTTCTTCATTTTCTTCACTTCCAACTTTGACCTCAGATAAAGTAGCTTCTTTAAGCTGAAGTGCTTTCTGTTCAGTGAGGTGTTGCCTAAGCAGTAGCCAGAAAGTAATTGTGAAAAGAATCTGCAAACAAAAATCAAAAATAACAGACTAATTGTATATCTTACATCCTATTAACGCAAAAATATGTTTTCATGAATTTTGCATGCCTTTGTTTTCTCCGTCCATCAGAAAATGGCAATGATGGCATCACTGTCAGAGAGCACCTTTGTGGAAGTTAAGTAATTTAAGTACATTCTTAAGTAATTTAGGAAACATCCTGCATTATAAACAACTTTATTTCATCTGCATTTTTCCACTGAGGAATAACTTACTGCTGCTTCGTTTCGTAAAGGTATTTACCAATATGATTTTATTCTACCCCATTCTATTCAGTTTGAAACTACTGTCTTATAAGTTTAAAGATCTTTTCATTATGTATAGATTGGAATAATTCCCATTTGTCCACTTTTGTTCAGTTTTCCCTTCTTTCAGGGAAGAAGAACATGCAGGTGAGTGTTACTGTCATTCCTGGAGCGTGATCTAGCCTGAATTTTGATTTAAGGGGTTTGGTGCTTCAGGTGCTTAAACACAATTAATTGTAAAATTAAAAAAAATATTTTTTAGATATCTTTAAGTTACAGAAGGCCCAGTAAATTGAATATACCTTGCATTTGGAGCAGTTACAAGATTTAAGATGGCTCATAATTCTTTGAAAAGCTTTAAGAGATAATAGTTCAACAACAGCAGGATACCTTAGAAATAAACAAATCTCTTTAATGAAGAGTGAATTTCTGTGTTTTGCAAAAAGCTAAATTCAACAGGTTGCAACACTGCTGGCCAAAATTCAGAAAACAGTATGATGACTATTCATCACACACTTGATTTTATGCTTACTTTCTACAAAGTTTCTACTGATTCCAGTGGTGCAGAGGATGACATATTTCACTACTTAAAAGAATAAAATCTCAAACAGGAAGCATGTAAGAGCCAAGTATTTTTCACACAATAGAATGACAAGGCCAGTAGTACAATGTAAAGAACTCTCCTGTTTTTCATCTAATATGCAAGTATTTCATGGGAGAAAGGAGAGGTTAGGGACAATTGTTTTCACTGATACTGCAGCTATTGCTGAGCTGCAGCAGAAGATTGTCAGCCTGTGTGAACTGTCACAGCTTCTCCAGATACCTCCTGGAGGTCTGGCTTTTGCAACACAAACCTTTGATATTGTAAACCACAGATTTGTTTTGCAGTGATTAGCTCCGTCTCCCTGCTGCATTTACTCCTTGTTCTTTTTGGCATTTCCAGAGCCAGAGCTGGCTCCAAGAAAAGTCTCGAAGTGATGCACATCAAAGAAATGCTTTTAGTCACCTTTTACAGTACCCATTTAATTTCCTTTTCAGACCAGAAAACACCCACACAGTATGCAGAATATTATGCAGAAAGAATTACTGTACATTTCTTTCTATTTTTGTTTCTTTGAAGAATACAGTATTGAAATTTTATTTAAATTCAACCATTATAAAAAGGACTTTAAACTAAGAATAACAGGGAGAGTTAATAGCAGCCTTGAGAGGGAGTGATGGACAGGGCTGACAAGCGAAGGGTGTCTGGGGCAATGTGAACAGAAGGAAACACATAATCAGCAAAACAGGGCTTATGCAAGGTCACTTAAAGCATTTGTACAGAAGCAAGAAAATGCCTTAAAGGCACCATTACAGGGAAACCTTCCAGATCCTTTCTGGGAAATCAGTGTGCCAGGTGCCTCTCTGAAGTGCCTGCACACTAATGCATGCAGCATGGGCAATAAACACAAGGAATTAGAGACCTCGGTGCAGGGCTACGAACTTGTTGGGATCACAGAGATGGGGTGTGATGGCTTGCAGAACCACAGTAGAGAAACAGAGGTTCTTTATGAAGCATGGGCAAGGAAAATGAGGAGGTAGAGTTGTGATATGTGGAGTCTCCCTTCCTGGGGACATTCAAAAGCCATCTGGGCACTGTCCTGAGCCATCAGCTCTAGATGGCCCTGCTTGAGCTGGGGAGTGGACTAGATGATCTCCAGAAATCTTTCAGCCTCAACCACCCTGTGATTCTGTAAAATTTACAGAGTGCATTGTATTCAGACTAAAAACCAGCATTACATATCTTCTATTAGTTTTATGGGTGAAGCCAAATTATCATAAATAAACAACAGCTTCATTTCTGACACCAGCTAGTTTTAGATGTCTGATGATATAGCTACCAAGAAACAACATCAAAGGGGCTGATGTATTAAGACAGTTAAAACTCCTTAAAGATTTACAAAGTTATTGAGAGAAACTGTAGAACTTCTCTTGCAGAACCCCTTGAGCTTTAGGTCTCTCTTACTAAACTAGCCCTATCTTTAAGAGAAAAATAATACAGCACTCACTAATTTTCAAACGCATTAAAGAATCAGACATGGTTGTCCAAAGGGCACTGCCAACAAGGAAAATGACTTACAGAATCACCTTAAATGTTAATTAGGTGTCACAAGGGAAGTGATTCACTTAGTGCAAGCGGAACCGTGCCAACTAGATGCACTCTCTGAGACATGCCTCTTGGGTGCTCTAGGAAACAACTTCCTATTATGCTCATTCCCACCCCCAAAGGCAAACTTGCCAACCAAAATACATTTTGTAGTGCTTTCAAGACAGCAAAGAAAATAATATATCACACACTAAGGTCAACAGACTCTTGTTTCTGACCTGAAATGGACTGCAACTCATGCTGCTCCAGGTGTAAGGATAAAGAATTAAATCTCAATCACAACTGTGCATTGCTGCTTGTATGAAATCATAAGGGCGTGAGTAGTACTGGTAATTGCAATGACACTGCAATTCCACTTGCCATCATAGTCAGAGACAGACCTGACATCCCATGGGTATTAATCTAATAAATCATATCACATCTAGTTTTGTATCCAGTTTATAAAACCAAACAAGTGAATAATTTCCATCCACTAAGGATTTTCTACAGAAATAACATGAAAATCTACAATGATGTCTGAAACTTTTGCTTTGGTATTAGCTTAAAAAGCAAGAAGTAATTTTCTGAACACTATTTTAAAATTACTTATCCTTTATTGTAAAACTGCTACTGAACACGGTTATACTGAATACCAAAGATTCACTCTTAAAGAAATGCCAGGAGTTCCAAATTTTTAATCACAATATATTCTGTGGTTTTGTAAACAGATCTCAGCTATTTGTAACACCTACCTTTGATGCCAGCTCCCCAGGTTCCTTTCTTTCTAAAAAACCGGATACTTGAGGAAGCTCATCGTTCTTGAGCTCAATACTCCATATATACTGCAACGTTAGCAGTAAATTGCCATAGAAAACCATGAATGGGGAACTGATCATGGCATATTTCCTTCGGTCCCGAATCATCCACAGTGTGCAAGACCAGATTAGTAACACAAAAGTCAACCAGCTGTGATATGTGATACTCCATGCCTTGTGGAAGGAGGAAAGAGAAGAAAAAATGTTCACAGATGCATTCAGGAACAGCACTGCGCATATTGCCATTTACAAACTTCTCTACTTAGTGCACATTTTCACTGGCATGAGACTTTCACACATCTTATGAGCTCCTTAGCCAGCTACAATAAAGCCTTTGAAGAACATGCAGAAAGTAGAGTCTTAAGAAGTCCACAGCTGAGAGCAAACCCTGCTTTGTGCATTAATTGCACCTTAGTAAGTTTTATAAGCAAACTCACTGCTTCCCAGTACACCAAATTAAAAGAGACAGAAAATACAGACTGACTTTTGGGCACACAAGGTCTTGCAAAACAGCAGCAAAGAATTCAGAGTGGGAATATCAAAACATACCAACATCAACATAACATATCAACAGATGCTACATTCAAGCACTCTGACAGACTTACAAAACCTAGCTAACTTCTAGCTTTTGTGGAATCAATTTAAATTGGAAAGCTATGGTACGCACACACTGTAGTCTACACTAATCATGTTAAATTACCTGAAATACTCACAATTATAGAATGTTTCCTGTAGCTTGCAGAAATCAGCTACTGAAAACTGCTCTATTCGACACTTGGGGAAAAAGATTGGGGTTTTAAGTGTTTTTTATTAACACTGTGTTACCGATTTATGACTAAACTCAGTTACATATATGCTGGTATAACTGTGGAGTAACTGTCAATAAAACATTTTAGATACCTTTTCAGTTTAAGTGGAAAAGTATGAAACATTAAGAATATTTCAGTTTAGCTCAGGTCCCTTGTGAATGATGTCTTTTAAGGGTATGTGAAAAACACCAATATGCTACTTCATTGTCCTCATATAAGAAAATAACTTACATTAAGCTGTTTTTGGTTACGGTGTAAGTGGATCTTGCATTAGATCACAACATAAATAAATTCATAAATTAATTTGGGTCATGTAAAATTGGGATAGTATTTCTCCACTAAGAAAACAGTAATATCTCAATATTAAACTGCAAGAAAACTCTTTAAATATATCTCCTCCTTTGATATTGAGATATGACCCTAGAAATGAATTAAAAAGGAAATGCAGATTATATGAAGCATGTGGGCTTTACAAACAGGAAAAAGCGGCATTTTGTCAATACAAAAATAACTACTTTGCTAATGTCTCAGAACTCATCAAACCAGATCCAGATTCTGCACAAGGAGTCTGCCTTATTTAGTGGAGAAACTGTTCTTGTTAAAGAACAGCAAATAAAGTTTGAAACTTTATGCAAACAAGAAGCAGCCAAGCTTTTTTTTTTTTTTTTTTTTACCATTAAAATTGGACCAAGAACCTTTATGGTTAATTTCATCACAGTTGAAACCTTTCCAAAACAGTAAAACCAAAGCTTGCATTGGGACTATAAGGAGAGATCTGAACATGATGCTGAAAACTTGCTACAGTGCAGGGCAAGGTATTTGCATCAAGTTGGCTCAGAAGCAAGGAACAACACAAGGAAAAAAATCAGGGTGGTAAGTAAAACAATAGCAAAATATTGCTTGTCATGAAGTTGTGTTTTTCTTGAGACATTTCTGTGCCAATATAGGAAATCAAGCTTTACAGATATTTTCTTCTCAGTAAGTAACTGGATGCGTGCCTCAGGCTGAAGTAGGAATTATATTTTTAAAAATTCACTATATTGCTATGAAATGCTTTAATTTTGTAGGCAAATTTCTGAATGAAGTAAAAGCATGACAAGCCTGCTGTCCTGGGTTCAGCAGTAGCAGTCATTTTTCTCATTCTTAGTGGCTGGTGCAGTGCTGTTTTTGACTTTCAGCCTGGGAACAGTGCTGATAACACCGATGTTTTTAGTTGCTGCTCAGTAATGTTTACTCTGACCAAGGACTTTCTGAGTCTCATGCTCTGCTAGGGAGGAGGGGAAGCTGGGAGGAAGCAGAGACAGGACACCTGACCCAAACTAACCAAAGAGGTATTCCATACCATAGCACATTATGCCCACTATATATACTGGGGGCAGTTACCTGGAAGGCCTAGATCACTGCTCAGGTCGGGCTGGGTATCGGTCAGCGGGTGGTGAGCGGTTGTATTCTCAGCCCTTGTTATTTCCCTTATCATCATTATTATTGGTGGTAGCAATAGTGGTTTGTGTTGTACCTTAATCACTGAGCTGTTCTTATCTCAACCCGTGGGAGTTACATTCTTTTGATTCTCCTCCCGATCCATCCGGGAATGGGGGGGGAGGAAGGGGGGGAAGTGAGCGAACGGCTGCACGGTTCTGAGTTATCAGCTGGCCTTAAACCATGACACCTGCTTATGTAGAGCTTGGGAATCAAAAGAAAACTGAGCCCCAGTGGTTTTCTGACATTCAACGAACAACAAAAGCCGGGACTCCCAGTCCTGGAAATGTGATGGCTTACCCAGAACCCTGTGTGCTGCTGTATTTATAGATGTATAATAAGCCTGGGAATTATGCATTAATAACCTAAACCAGACCCAAAATGATGCAGACATCATACTGATAATTACTAACCCTAATGCAAACAATTACTGAAAACTCACCAATGAGGCTTTCAGGAAAACATTCAGAAGACACATTTTTTTGTTGTTGTTGCCAGCACTTACCATCATAGCTATCAGAGCACAAATATAACTTTGTTTCATGATAAACTGAAACACAGAGACCAAGGCATGTAATTTAACATTTTCTTTTTCCTCCTGAGTAAATTCTTCTTCCTCTTCCTCCTCCTCCTCTTCCTTTTCTAAGTAGAAAAAGAAATTCTTATTTGCAATTCATGCTGGTCTAAAGGTAGCATGTGCACTCTCTCTCCTGGAATGGTTTCACTTGCAATCACTCTGATGGTTACTTCTACAGCAATCAGCAAGCAGAACTGTACACTACAACCAATAAAATCATATTTTGTGTTCCATAGCATAGACAGACTTTTACTGTATGTTCCGGTGAATTCTAAATCAAAACTGAGAGTGTTGCACTGAAATTTTAGATTCTAGGTCAAAAATTACATCTGACTACACTAAAGCAATGCAAACCCCACAGTCACTGTGTTGTTAGGCAAAGTATTTTGGATAGTATATGTCTAGAGCCCAGTATACAAAATTGCCACATGATCGGCTCTCATTGTAAGGTACCAGTAATTAGTTAACTTCAACAAGCTGAAGAGCTTACCAAACCAAGCCCCAAAATGCTAGAGACAGTAACTGGAGACATAGAATATGAAAAAATATGAAACTAAGGGTAATTCCCAGACAATTCACTACCTGACACGTCATCTGAAGGCTCCCATTTGTACTGTGGTGTTGAGTACATGTCTGCTTTGGCTGGACCATTTTCTAATGGCAGTGCGGGGTGGATGGTATGATAGTCAGCAGGGTTTCCATTCACTGTTACCAGCAGCACCTGCCAGGACATCAGAGAGAGACACTGCAGTTAGCGTGGCTCTCAGGAGAATGTAACTCCTATTTCTGTGCTATGCTACTGTTAAGATTGCCAGTGCTAAAGGAGCTTTAAAAGTAACTGCAGTTATGTTACTTCCTTCCAAATAAATTGGTATGTTATAGTCATGTTGCATGCAAAAGTAATGCATAACAGCTTCCAAAATTAACGGTTGTTAGCTTTTTATGCAGTATCAACAGAATTACAAAATTGTTTCAGTGAAGTTCTCTAGCAAACAGTAAAATGCTGCTGTGACTCTGAACTTCTGTAAACATTTCCTTTAAGAGATTTCAATTATTTTTTTCAAATTCCCAGAATGTCACATTGCATTAAGTAACACTTCAGTCTGCACACAAGCAGTTTGCAAAGGAATAAAACCATGGATACACAAGCAAAAGCAATTAAGTTACTGCAGTCAGGTGAGCCATAGTAAATGACTATTTCTGGGAATGCTCTTGGTCTCTCTTACCTATGAAATTAAATGTAAAGAAAAAGCAGTATAAAGATGAACTAAGTTAACACATCCACAGCTGGGGAAGGCTAAAGTTGACTGCATGGCTCAGTGCACAAACAGTAATTCAGTGAGCCCATCTTCAGACATCCTGTATTTCCCAGGTTAAATGAGTATTTACAGACAAGCTAGTAATGTATCATTATATATCCCACATTTAATCTAAAGCTGTAACAAAAAATTCATCCTCCTACTTAGGCAAACTAATACAAGATTTTCAGACTTTAGTTCACATTTGTTTCCAGTAGTTATGAAAAAAATGATTATGAATTACTTTCCATTTTAAATTAATACTGGTGAGATCTACCTTTGCTACCAGTTCAGTAACTATTGCAATTGATGCCACATTTATGCCATTTGGTAGTACTAACTCAACACTCTTGCACTGTTTTAATTTTGCAACACAAATTTCAGCCCTTGCACTTGCTTGGATTAGGGCTCCAGCAACCACTGTCATAAATCTCTCTTGTACTGGCAGATATTCACATGAAGTGGGCTACTGATGGTCATACATGCTGAAGACTGACTTCAGCTTAGTCTGTGAGATAGGAGCATAATTCGCCTTTGAAACAATGCACAGTATCTGGGTTATATTATATCCAGCAGCTACACCAAGCACAGGTGGTGGAGCACATTCAGATTTGGTTACAACTGTTCTCAAAGTTCATCTACATCTTTCATTCTTCGGTGCATACTGAACAAAGGGGTATTTCTGCTTTCAGAGTCTGCTATGGTCTATAGCAGTCAAGAAAAATGGATCATTTGCTGTCTGTTCAAACAAGGAGTTGGATTTTCTCTAATCTGCAAATTAAACTCATATGTTGTCAGTCATGCTTTAAGAGCCTTAGCATTTCAACACGAATGAAAGAAAAAATACAGCAAAGAAGCTAAATCAAGTTTAAAGATGGCTTACATTAGAAAGCATATTTTGATATCTCATTTAAACCCAATGAAATAGCAAAGATCATTTGCCAGCTGGTACTACTACAAGCAGTTTAATTTCAAATGATCAATTTCAGGGCTAATCAGCGGTTTCTCAGTGCAATTATTAAGGAAGCAAAAGACAATTATATTTAGGATAATCAGGTTATAGGGTAAATGGCAGGCTAACCATAAAAAAGACATCTTAAAAAATGTCATCTAAAGCTTTATCTGTATATATCAGTGTAATCTGTATTTACACACATTAAGGAGGATTACAAAATTACAAAGACTAGTGGTATACTAACATCCGATGGCTTGTATTCATCTTGGGTCATTGACAGAAGCTGCAAAAAGCAATGCAAGGACAAATTATTAAAAAGCATGGCTTAAGCATTAGGAAGTCTAACTTTTTGAATACATGCATGCATGTTTGGTGACTTTTGCAGATTTGCACCAAGAAATTCAGAAAGAATTCTTAAAAAGCAAACAGAATTGTACACCATAATCAATAAAATGATATTTAGTGTGCCATAGCATTGACATACCTGTACTGTATGCTCCTGTGAATTCTAAGTCAAAACTAAGTATTGCACTGAAATTTTAGATTCTAGGTCAAAGAATTAATCAGTACGCCACAATACTGATTAACTGCTTTCTAATGTTTTTCTAATGATCCACTGCTTAAAAACTACGTTTTTAAGTGATCATTAGAATTGCTGTAATTATGAAAATACTTCCTATGAAATGTTTATACTAATAGACAATGTGATACTTCATTCATTTGCCAGCCCGTTTACCACTGCAATTATTATGGCGAAGTTCTCGGGGCTTGAGTATATGTGGCTCAACAGAGTGTTTGTAGATCCCAAATTTAACTGCAACTCATCAAATTAAATTTTGCACTGCATCTGGTGAGCACAGATGGCAGAAAGCTGGACCCTTCCAGAGGCTTTTACACCAACTGCCTTAACTGCCCTGTTATAAATATTCACCAAGGACACCAGTAGCTTGAAGGAAGGTAAGATGGCAGTCCCCCCTTACCAATGACAATGCTAATTAGTAGTTACAAGGTCGATCAGATCTTTACATCAGGATCAAGCTCCCTGACAGGCTTTCTAGCTGTTTTGCACAAAGATAATGGCCTTATGCCAAAAGCCTGACCCTAAACTTCTTAAATGCAGAAGCCAAAAACATCAGCATGTTCTTTCTTTATTTCCTTACACTAGCTCTTGTTTTTATTAACTTTTACAAAATATATTCTTACTCTGCCACACAGCCTTCATATTCTGCCTGATTTATATAATCACACATGAAGATCTTATTTGCAACATATGTAATGCTGCTTCCCTTAATTTCAAAGTAACTGGGATAAAATTAACTGATTGAAATACAGTTAATGCAGAGACCCTTCCCCCTCCAGCCTTACTTTTCTCTCATCAGTTGTATAGTGGCTTGCATACCACAGACTGCGTCTTCTCTCTGCTGTCATTGGAACTGGGCTGCAGGCTATTTCTTTGTCATCTTCCCTGCTAACAGATTTTTCTTCATCAGGCATCTGCTAAACAATACAAATGACAAGACTAGTTACAGCTCTCTAAACAACAATCTTACCAGAGGAATTTAAATTTTCCCCTAATTGATGCCCCCTTTCCAAAGTATGTCCTTAAAATATTTTTTAGTGCCTAACGCACTCCGTCTATGAGCGATGACAGTTAATGAAATGGCATTTTCAGAAATAATGGCAGAACTTTTCTATAACTGCTAGTCCATCAATGCCAAGATGTTTCCTGATAGCTACAAGACATCAAAATTACACAGACCTCCACATACTACTTTACCTTACTATATAGTCATACCATAAGCTAGTACACGGATGTTTAATTTTCAAGTAAGTGTATTGAAAGAAAATTCACTCTTCTCATCTGCCTATATATATGTAAAAAGCCAATTCTTCTTCACTAACCAAGGAACTGAAAGGGTCAAGACCTCTCGAACAAACATATAAACTGTTAAAGGCTAACCTAATTCACCATTCCATGCATCAACATAAACCAAACTAGTCAGTGCTGGTCATCCACTTAGGCTCATCTAGTCTTGATTCTGAGTCAAGCCACAGAAATATCTGTGCTCATGCTTACATGTAGGACAAGGTGACTGGAAAGAGCCACTACGGATTTACCAAGGGTAGCCTGATTGCTTTTAATGCTGAAACAACTGACTGAGTAGATGAAAGGGGAGCTGTGGATGTCAGCTACCTTGATTTTGGCATCTGTGACACACTGTCCCACACGACCTTTGCATACAATCTGGTAAGATAAGGACCTGACAGATGGTCAACAAGTTGGACACAGAACTAGCTACACTCTCTTGCACAGAGCAGGGCAATGAGTCGAAGTCAAAATGGTAGTCTGTCATGGGTGGAGTTCCTCACAGACTGGCACTAGGTCTGCTACTATTCAGTACCTTCAAAACTATCTGGATGCAATTGTACCCACACAAAGTTTGTGAATGACACTGAACAATGAGGTGAGGTGGACGGGAGAAAAGCAAAAGCCACCATACAGAGATAAGCTAGACAAAGGTAAAGTCCTACACCTGGAATAAACCCACATAATAGTAAAGGCTGTGGACAGACTATGTGGGAAGCAGCTCTGTAGAACAGGCTCAGGGGGTCCTGGTGCAGAGCAAGCTGAACATGAGCCGGCACTGAACTCTGGCAGCGATGAAGGCAAACATGTCCTGGACTGCATCAACAAGAGTACTGCCAGCAGATCAAGGGATGTGGTTATTCCACTGTACCTGGCAAGTGTCAGGCCATACCTGCAATTCAGTTCTGGCATCCCCCAAATCAAGAGACATGGAAAACCTGGAGATGGTCCAGCAGAAAATTGCCAAGATGATTAAGGGGCTGGAGAAGCTGAAGGATGAAGGAATTAGGTTCTTTTTCAGCCTTCTGATACCTAAACTGTAGTTTTAGAGAAGACAGAGGTGCTCTTCTCACAGGAAGTCATGGTTATAAGACAAGAGGCTAATGGCATAATTAGATTCAGGGAAATGTCTTCTGGATATTATAAATAATGAAAAAAAAAATCACCATGAGAACAATAAATCAGTGGCATTGGCTGCTTTGCTGGAAAAATATAAGACTTGGCCCTGGACAACCTAATCTGAGGCCCTGCTCTCACAAGAAGTTGCATTAGAAGATCTCCAGAGGTCTCTTCCAACTTGGACTGTTCTGTGACTCTGTGATTGCCTATCATCCACATGCTCTGCTGCTTCATCTGTGACAGGAACTGTTACCACTAAATGGAGGAGTATTGCTAATGCACTAGTCTGAACTGCACCTTAATTCCATGGCCCAGGAGGGGCCTATAGCACAGTGACAAGCAGGAAACCTGGGTATATGTATATAAACCATGAGCTGTTACAACTCCTCGTCAGGCTCCTCCAAACTGCTTCTTGCACTGTGGTATTTTCTCCTTGAATTTCCCAACTGAGCTGTCACAAAGCAGCAAATCTTGCTGTTCATACCAGTGAAGAAGGAAGCTCAACCATGTGGCACCAAAGAGAGGAAGGGAGTGCTCTGGAGCCAGTGGGCTGCATGTGAAAGTGTGAGCATCTCCAGCACACTGTTGCTGAGCAGGACTCACTAGCCCTGCAATACCATCAGGGAGAAGTTGACACTACTGAAGTTAACTCTGCTCTCAGCCTTTGCCTGGTTTCTCACTGTGAATCATAGACCTTGACCCTACTTCTTATTTTCATTACTATTTTCCCTTTATACTTCCTTAGTTTTCTGGTCTCTCCTCTCTTCCCAAGACTTCATGTGGCATTTAGATTTTTGGCTCTGATGGAAATAATAGGTCTTGAACATTTCAGAGGAAGGTATGCAAGAACATAAAAGTGAATATTATGGGTTAATTATAGCAGTGGCTGTTTCACTATGACATCTATTAATGCCTGGATGTTTATGTATTAACTAGCAGGAATGGTGAGGATTGAAAGGTAAACTTACCTGTGCTTCAAAGTAATGTTTAAAGAAATTCTATTTTCCTGTGAAAAAAGTGCTGTAGTACTAAATATATACATATGTACTTCTAATAGGAAAAGTGCTCACGTAGGGTATTACATGGCTGTTGAACTTACCAAAGCTCAACAGACTTTGAATTACCAAAATCAAATTACAAAAACTCTACTTCCTCTCACCATATTGTCCACCTATATCAGTTGTTCAGCATATTGAGCCAAATGCTCATTAGTACAGCTGTAAAGTCTTGCTTCATAAACCCCCCCCCCCTACTCAGCAAATTACACAAGTGCTTGTGGAACCTGGAATCTGGGGCAAGGTCTTACTAACTTCAGTAGGACTTAAGTGAAGGTTCAGGAACATTGCTGAGCTGCAGCCAAACAATAGATTTCACACCAACTTTAGTAGCATTATTTTGAACTTACCTTGCTATTACCTACAAAACAGCCAGTCAACTAATTGTCATATTTTACTTCAACATGAATGGTCTCTTTGGAAGGATTTAAAATTTTTCTCTTGTCTATTTTGCCCTTTCTACTTAACAGACGCTTGCATTTCTGCTTCAAATGAAGTTTTGCTAAGTTGACTTGGTTTGCAACAGAAATATCCATCTGCCCTGGTACTTGCTATTTTACTTAAACTCTCTCTACTGCCAACAAAGAGATACCTCATGGTGTAATACTAGCTTTTTTCTGAACTTGAGGTGTTTCAAAGGCAGGGGCGCAAATTATACTTTTAATGGGAACTAGCTGGTGGTAAGTGTTCTCATTGCTTATGCAAAATCAGCTGCTGCAATAGGGTAAGAATAAATCAGGACTCTGGTCAGAGGTCTGCAAAGCTACCCATGGGAATAGGACATCCAAACATCCTAGCTGGTTTTGAAAGTCTCTCAATTCTGATCCTAACCATTAGGTCCTGTATTTTAAATGTGATTTAGATGAACAATAATTATTAATTTAGTTTTACTTCTCAGAGGCAACTGTAGAACATTTAGCATATGATTGTTTATTTATACTTGATTGCCAAACTGTAAGATGAAATAAACTGATTCTGTGCTTAAAATAATTGTCACTGCCATTTGAAACTTTACTGTAAATGTGGACCATAAAGAACTGTTTATCAACAGCATTTAGTTTGGCACCAGGGTGACAAAAAAAAACAACCCAAAAGACCTAGGATATAGAAAATGATATTTAGTAACATATTTTTAGCCTAAGAAACTATAGGGAACAGTGAGAAACCATGTTCTCTCTTCCTCAGCAGAGGAAGAAAAGTCAGAAAACACAATACTAGTCATATGATTACAACTTCTTTGTGAAAGTGCTTCGACTTGTCTAATTCTTCCAGTTCTTCCACTACCTGCGCAACTCTCAAATGAGTCTTAAATCAAACAATTCTAAAAATTCTATAAGAGAACTTTACATAAAATTGCTGTAACTCTGTTGACTTCTGTACTATTCCTTACCACTTACTGGATAGAATGAATGGGCCCTATTCATATATTCAGAACTAGCAGTTAAAATTATGAGCTGAAATCTCCAGAGGCAGATTGCTTCTTCTTATTTGCAGAGTTAGAATTTCACAAGACTCAAGGTTAGAACAAATCAGGATCCAAAGTAGAGAGCACAAGAAAAGTAAAACTTGTGCTGACCGCCAAGGGCGTTTTGCATGAGTAAGATCCATACAGAATCCTGCACTGTACACTGAAATCTCATACATGCCATACTTTGAAACAAGGACAAATGCACACACAGAGAAAACTTAGCCTGAAACGCAAGATTTAGGTCTACATTTCTTACTCTGTTTTTAGAACCTGCTATGCCAGTATTATATTTAGCTTAAGTACATCTTTTTAGACTGAATAAAGATCTGCTTATGATAATCTATCATACACATTTTATTCAAAACATGTTTTGTTCAAGAGATTCTTTTGAGTAAAACTTCTAAAATGAGCTACTTTTAACTGTACATGACAGCAGTATGCAGAGAACAACTGCTTTACAGCAGCTAGCATACTGTCTTTGCCATCCATCCAACTATAGGTAGGTTACTGCTGAGATCCTAAATACAATGTCACTTTGAAATCACTAGGGATTGCGAAAGCAGGTTATATACTTAGCAACATAATGAATCAAATACACTACAAATTTACAAGTCAAAATATATTTCAATGAAACCTGGACTACAATTATTTCTAGATTTAAAGAATTGACAATGGAGTCTACCAGGAGAAAGTCAGTAAGAGAAAGATCAACTCCTGATCCATGGCATCATTAAAGGAAAACTGAAATGCATATAGACAAAACCAAACCAAACCAAAAACCCATAAGGAGAAAGTGTGTAAAATATGGTAAATTTTGCAAATCTCGGTGTTTCTTTCTAATGACAGATATTTGCATCACTACATCTGGTGCATCAAAAATAAGCATTAATGCATGAGTATCATTTTCTTTACAATGTTCTCTTTTTTAAGTGTCCATTAATCTTTGGGGGGAAGCATCATTCCTCTGGAATCTGAAGTTCCCACGGGAGTGCCAAGACTTTGTATTGCCTCTCATGTAGTCCTGGGTTTGAGAGACAACTTTTCCTAAATTAATCTCTTAATACTTACTCGTTCTAGCTCAATTGCTTATAAAGCAGCTCTCATTTGATTTATTTCCAATTCTTGGAGACTGATTTTAGTGTCTTATGGGAATATCTATCCCAGACAACACAAATAGTCTAAAAGAAGGCAAGTCCACTATAGGTCCTCTGTAGTCCCTGGAGGAATTTGTAGGATTCTGTCTGTCCAGAGATAGACAGGCCCATTTCTCTCCACTGAAAAAGCACAGTACCTAACTTAGACCAAGACACAAAGTTTAAGATGATTAAAATTTGAAGAAAATAACCTAGGTACTAGAAATGAATTCCCAGAGGTGCTGAGATCACACAGCTCCCAGTAACTGCGTTTCACGTTTACTCCTCTGTGAGTAGTTCCCATGATTTCACTATGAAGTTTCTGAGATGCGAAGTTTTTGTTACAGTCCCAGTGCTAAAATCATAATATTATCTGGAAATCTCAATTTTCAATTAAGGAAAGAAAAAAAAGCAAGTTTCCAGATGCTGCAGCTGCAGAAAAAAAAATAGGAAAAAAACCCTAAAAAGAACCCAATGCCAGAGGGCACTGGATCACAATCTTGTGACTTTAGAAAAGCCAGTCTTAAGATTTCTGGAAACTTAAGATGTGATTTTTTAGTAAATCAAGCTGACAGTTCTGGCATCATTTACCTCTTATTATGAAGCCCAATATATGTAAACCCCAAATAACAGACAAATCAATTCACAGGTGATATATTTTGTCTGCCTTTTCCAATGTTAAACTGTTACATTATTCATTATATGAAAAATAAGAAGACCTTAAAATAAGAAAACCTTCAACATTTTTACTTGCTACTATGAACTCTACTAATTCACAGTTCAGTCATGAGTATTTTCATTGCAGTTTACAGCACTGCAAAACCTGAACTCTAAAATCATGTCGAGCCTCCGAGGATCAGGAGATAAAAATAAATAATGTTAGGGATCTTTCTTTTTATACTCTCAGCTTTTAAGGTACCTTTGGATTCTTTTATTTCCTCTGATACTGGAAGAAGTAAAAATTTACGTCTTGACTCCATTTTCTCTTGCTCTTACATGAAAATTTGGATTTTCACTCAGGTGCACAGATTCAGAAGGAAAGGTTTTAAGAATCTTTTTTCTCTATCTGTAATAAAATTGGAAAGCTCTGTCTTGTCTTACAGGATCCTGTGCCAGTCAAGTATCCTACTTCAGTTCTGCTAGACAAGTGTTTGCCTTTCATTCAACAGCACTACAATACTTCACTGATACTGGCTTTCCATACCAGAGTAAGCGTTAATGCTCTGCCATTAGCATTCCTTACATAAATAGTCCTGCTGATTCTGAAAATACCCATCTAACCCCTGCAAGATACAACTCTCAAAGACTTATAAAAAAAAAACAAATTCAAGGTACCAGCTTGCACTTGCTGTCCATTTCCCTTAACTTTCCTGAAAATTTGTACCTCTCTAAGCAAGTATCTGCATTGGCTGGTCTCATAATCATTAGTGCTAAAAAAGAGAAGGAAGTTACCCTTACAATGGGCTCTTGTAGCCAGAGACGGATAAGAGTTGCGAGGGTGTAGTACATCACCAGCAGTAAGATTGGATTAGCATGGTGATACCAATGTAACTCTTGATTTTTGATGATCATCCAAGTGCTTGAGCAGTTTGTCTGAGTAAGAGAAGTGACACCGAACAACCTGTGGATATTAAAAAAAACCCAAACAACCACATCAGAGAATGAACACCAAATCTCACAATGTTTAAGAAGATATTTTTTCAGTAATTTTTGCTTACCTATAATACCAATTGCTCTGTTAAAAAACAGCATTTGACATCTTATTTAAAATGCAGTGAATATTTTCATTCCACATATTTAATGAAAAAGAATGGGGTTTGCACTTGGTTTTCAACAAAATAAAATGGGAGCATATTATTATATCTACCATGTTCAATGTGAAAACTTTAAATGACCTGCACCCTGTAGACCCAGAGCTACAGAAAAAGGGGAGAGAAAATCTTGCTGCAAGGCCATTTGGCAAATCACAGCAACATGACATTTCAGAGTGATTCAGTAAACTGACATACAACACCATTCCACTCACTTTGCCAGGACAGAGCTGTAAAGTACATCTCCTCGGCACATTGAACAGATTACCAATTTTTCTTTTCCCTTTTCTTTTTTAACTAACACTATTAATAAATTGCTATCTAATAATGCAAATGCTTCTAAACGTACACAGCTCCATTGAATTCACAGCTATTGCGAACAAAATGGGAAAACATTCAGAAAGACAATTGTTCTGGATAATCAAATCATGGAGGAAAAGAAAGATAAAAATTAATTCCATTATTAGTATTACTGTAGCCACAGTATTAATGTCAGTGACATGAGATACTTAACTATTTCTGGAAAAACTGGGATTTCACAATATTTCTATCAAGTAAGAAACTTATGTTGGAAAACACAATAATATAAAAAGAATTCACAACATTTTAAATTTAGGACAAGATGTTAGATGCTTTGCAGAGGTGTTAAATGCTGAAACAAAACTAGTAGGAGATCATAATTAATCTGGTTCTTTTACTGTAAAATATTTTGCAGAGTGCCAGAGCTAGGGCACAAAGTTACCAGTAGCATACATCAGTATTCACTATAAACAGTTTTGTTCTATTGACAAAGCGTTTTCCACAATGTGTATGAGAGTTTTCAATTTTTACAAGAAGGGGTAACGGGTTAAAACTTAAACAGGGGAAGTTTAGATTGGATATAAGGAGGAAATTCTTTCCTGTTAGGGTGGTGAGGCACTGGAATGGGTTGCCCAGGGAGGTTGTGAATGCTCCATCCCTGGCAGTGTTCAAGACCAGGTTGGATGAGGCCTTGGGTGACATGATTTAGCGTGAGGTGTCCCTGCCCATGGCAGGGTGGTTGGAACCAGATGATCTTAAGGTCCTTCCCAACCCTAACTATTCTATGATTCTATGATTCCAAGAGACAATTAAGGAGAATGATCTCTTGACAGAACAAAAAATTCCAAACTTAATCATAATTAGTACAGTCTAAAAGATTTCTTCTTTGCTTACCCTGTAAGTTCCAACATGAAAGAGTGAACGAATACAAAGACTAAGTATGATATTCAACAGAGATGAGCTGCCTGAAATCTGCCCTTTGGATGCTATAAAGTGAAAAGAATATAAAAAGGAAAGGCTATACCAGTTTGTTCACTGTGGTTTGTGGCATGGGTATAATAACATTAAGCACCAGAACTAGAGCTCTATAGTATGTTATTAAACAATTTATCAGCACTCACTTCTCATTCTGATTGTCAATGCAAGCCAAAGGTTATAAACTTTAAGACTTCTCAGAGCTTTTAGGTGGATCCAAGGTTGGAAAAGAAAAGAAAAAAAAAAAAAAAGAAGAAAGATCCTGCGTACAAAATAAACTGTTGCTAACTTAAAGGAGCTGACAGAGCTGTGTTTGGAGTTGACCCAGATTCAAACTTCCGTAACATCCAAGCACATTCAAGGCTGGTGTTACTGCTTGGCTCCATCTGACTGAAATTCATGCTGGATTGTATTCTCTTCATATTTCTATCAGCATAAGGGAACATCTTGATTTGCCTGCTTTCCTTTCTGCCAACTGACTTGTAATTTTTGCCCATCAATGATCAGGGTTGTTGGGTTCCTATTAGTTTTGTCTTCTATCTCTGTTTCACAACGTGTCTCTCCATCTTTGGTTCATTTTAAACTTTTCTATGTAAGCACAGTACAAATCACGCTATTTCGTTTAATAAACATATAAGAAACAGAATAAAATCCAATTTCTACTGAAGCAAGGAGCTTTTAAATTGTCAGTGAGTGATGAGTATTTTTTACAGAAATGAGGGAAAGTTCCTGAAGGCTCTTGGGCCCTTCTGCCAAGCAGACATGATCTTCATATCACATATTCCATTCCTAAAGTATGCGATATAATATACTATAACTATAGGGCCTCAAAAACTTGTGTTTTATCTCCACTGAAGAAAAAAAAAAATAAATCCATACAATCCTATCAGTCAGGAAATTTTACTATGCTTTAGTTAAATTCTCATTCTCTGAGTTTCATTTGCTTGCTTCAAATTACCCATGCATACTTGATATAATTATACTACTGGAGTTAATTCTGCTCCCTTTTGGTCCTGCAACCACCTAATACACATAAGTTACAATGCATCTCTTCCCTCTTAGTTGCCACCTGACTAGCAACTTATTTATTTAACCCATTTCACTTTGTCTCATAAATCATGAATCTGCAGAAAATGCTCCTCATTTCTGAATTTTCCTTGGTTTTTGAGACTTGTTATTGCAAAGGAACACAATATAACGTTCCCATCTATCAAATTCAGAATACACTGGCATCTTGGAAATGCTCATTCTGTCTGTTCTGGCCTCAAGGCTACAGGTTGCTACTTGTTCTATATTTATGCTTCATCATTATCTTCAATGAGAACTGCTGGTGTGGAACACTTTTTGAGAAACGGAGTCATCTTCTCTTATTCAAAGCTTTTAAATACACAGGAACAACTGCCATAAAATGTACAAGCATTTACAATAAGCAACATACATTTAGGTATTATTCATTTCTGCTTCATCCCACACAGATGTCTTCAATTCAGTATTGATCGCAACCAGCTATAGTTGTGCCCAACTCTGATTTTAGTGGGAATTCATCTTGGATGATATATACATACATATATACCATCAGCAAAGTCAGAATGAATCCTAAGTGGAGGCAACCAAATGCCAAACAAGACAAGGATATGCATGCCCAGATACAGAGATAAATAAAACAAATAGTGAGAGACCATTCAACAATGGAAATGCTTTTCAAAAGACTGCATGTAATGTCAAAAACAACTGGAGGTTTGGAAGATGTAATAGATTAATCTTTCTATTCTTACAAACAAGCAAAAATTGCACTTTTCAAAGTCCTCACCAGTATTCTGAAAGATGCATGTCATTAAAACAAAAAAAGTGTAGCAGAAATTATTCAGAGAATTTTAGAAATTACAAATGTTCAACAGGAACTTTAATGTCTGACTGAAGAATGCTCTGAAATCACAAAGTGAGAAACAGTTCTTAAAATAAAGATGGTATCTTTTTATCCACTTCCTACTAGACAAAAGCTTGGTTTCCCATCAAAGCTTCCTACTGAATCTGTGAATCATCCTTCTAGCAGATGAGCTTTCATCTTTTGTGACTCTCTGACAAGAAAAGCTGTGACCATATCCTCCTCCCATTTTTGTACTAGTTTAGCTTTAAAATTCAAAAAACGCTATTTCAATTTTAATTGAAAACAGAAAAATTCCTTTTGCACCCACAGGTATTTGACCTAAGGAGCTGCTGAAGTACCATGTGTTTTATTCTGCATTATGTACATGCTAATAATTCTCCAGCATGCATTATTTAACTATTACATTAATACAGTGTAAGATTTGCTGTTAGTAATTGTTCTTGGTATTAAATATGAATAAAAATGGTTACATAAACAAAAAAAAAACAAAACATGTCTCACAGAAAATTATCAAACACAGAAATTACAGATTGGTTAGGCCTGTGAATTTTGCCAGTAAAAATGATGTGAATGTTTTTCTTTGTAAAAATATATTTGTCAGTTCAGATCCTGTGTGTACTGATGTTTTAGAAGTTGATTTCAGACCAGGATTTGCCTCATAATTTCCAAAGCCAGGAAGGGAAGTAATAATTCTGACTTCCTGCACAATGTAGGACACGTAATAATTCTTCTATTGAACAAATAACTTGTGGTTGAATTACAGTTTATAGTTCAGAAAGGCATCCAATCTTGATTTCAACTGATAGCAAATCTAATGCCTTTTTATATTCTTCTACATTGTCTATAACAGTTTTGTCTAGATGAGATTTCCAGTTGATGCATCTTCCTACAACTCTCTGTACTTTACCTACTGCTCTTTCAATGGGAAAATGAACATGAGCCAGCAGTGTGCACTCGCAGCCCAGAAAGCCAACCATATCCTGGGCTTCATCAAGAGGAGTGTGACCAGCAGGTCGAAGGAGGTGATCCTGCCCCTCTACTCTGCTCTTCTCTCGTGAGACCTCACCTGGAGTATTGTGTGCAGTTCTGGTGTCCTCAACATAAAAAGGACATGGAACTGTTGGAACAAGTCCAGAGAAGGGCCACGAGGATGATCAGGGGACTGGAGCACCTCCTGTATGAAGACAGGCTGAGAAAATTAGGGCTGTTCAGCCTGAAGAAGAGAAGGCTGCGTGGAGACCTCATAGCAGCTTTCCAGTATCTGAAGGGGGGGCTATAAGGATGCTGGGGAGGGACTCTTCATTAGGGACTGTAGTGACAGGATAAGGGGTAATGGGTTAAAACTTAAGCAGGGGAAGTTTAGATTGGATATAAGGAAGAAGTTCTTTACTGTAAGGGTGGTGAGGCACTGGAATGGGTTGCCCAGGGAAGCTGTGAATGCTCCATCCCTGGCAGTGTTCAAGGCCAGGTTGGGCAGAGCCTTGGGTGACACAGTTTAGTGTGAGGTGTCCCTGCCCATGGCAGGGGGGTTGGAACTAGATGATCTTAAGGTCCTTTCTAACCCTAACTATTCTATGATTCTACTTTTCACAACAGAGCAGGAGTCATTTTCCTATATGTTCTCTGAGCTTCCACGAAGATTACAGTTTGAAGAAAACATCTGCATCAAGCCACTTCAGGAGATGCATTTCCTGATTTACAGGATTTTTTTTGCTGGGACCACTGCATGTTGGATAATAACCATTACTGGTTATTCACAGTAATGGAACGAGAGACTTCCACTATGCTGGGTTGGATTTGGAGAATCCATCTTTGTAGAACTTCTGAATTTATACTGGATTTTATGAACTGTCCGAATCTTTATTTTATCTGGATATCTTCTCCTCCACATTTATTTCACTGTCCTCACATGGAAAGAGAGAAGAATGGTGCCTGCAAGTCTGGGGTTGGAGAATGGAATATCAAGACTGACTAATATTAGAATAGCTGAGCCCTACAGATGCTAAATGTGCAAGAGAAGATAAAGGAAGAAGAGGAGAGTAAGAGAAGAGGAGAGTATGGGAGAGGAGAGAGCAGAGAAAAGAAACAACAGAGAGAAATTCAACAGCAGTAAATGCCCCCAAATGGGGAAAAAAAATCAGCCTTTTTGGAGAGCGAGGTGGTAGTGTGGTGGTGGTTGTGGAAGAAATCTTTTTCTGCAGGAGAGAGTGGAAAGGAAGACAAATACAGGGAGAAAAGGCAAAACTTCTGTTTCATGGGCCAAGTCCTGAAAACTGAGATTCAAAAAGAGCATTTGAAACACTGAAAGGGCTGTGTCCAAAACTCTAAGCACTGCTCGAAGGTTCAGCTTTTTTCCAAACATTGACTTAAAGGAGGTACACGTTTTTGTCAAATTTGAAAACGGCCTGGGGAGAAGAGGGTGGAAGGAGTGGCAGGAATTAAGAAATAAATTAGCATACAGAAAATATCATTCCTACACAACCCCCCTAAAAGTCAGGAGTCCACTGTTCACACAAGCTATTCTGTATTTGGATGGCAGAGCTACACAGAGGTTATGATCCATAACATTATATCCATAAAGCCTCTTCTGAGGGAATTCTGTGAGCCATCCTATTCCTCCCCCCCCATCATTTGGCTATATGCTCAACTAAATACATGCCATTGGAAAGGACTCAGTCAGTCCTGTGGTACCTCTAGGTCTTTCCTTGCCTTCCAGATGGTTGTTACTCTCTATGCTATAAGCTGGGAATTCAGAAAACACTTGGGGCTATGGGTACACTGAACTTACACGTTTTTACAGACATAGCAGAACACAGGGAGGAAAGAGGTGGGAAACTTGGCTGAAATGCATTAAGTGTCCTAAAGAATTAGGGTTAAGATGAGCAGGAGGCATTTAGTTTCACATGGATTTTTAAGGGAAAAAAAGAATGAATGGGAAAATGGGCATTTGTCTTTCCAAATCACATTATTTATAAGATTCCACAGAGAAGGAACTGATCCTTCATGCCTTCTTCTCAGCTCAGCAGGACAGCTGTGTAGGGAGATACTGCAGACACAAGCCTCAGTCCACAGCTGGACTGAAGTTATTAAATTTATCCATTTCAGAGTGATACAAGCTTTAAAAATTATTTGAAGTATTTTTAGCTCTTAAAAGCCCTAGAACCTGCTTTGGTTCAGACTTGGATAATTCAAAACTGGCTAAATGGAATTGTGCCATATTAACAATAACACAAAAATTTAATTGTTTGGGTTGAGGAGTATTATGATAAATTTCAGCTTAACAGTTAATAACTTCTTTGGAAATATCTGAAAACATAGACTAAGACTGGAAGTGTATTCCTTCAGAGTGTTGCTATCACAACGCTGTAATACAGGCATACACACAGTGAATATAGGCTTGGTAGGTAAGTAGATCATTCTAACTTTTGTTTTAATGTCATCGTATTTCTATAGCTCTTTAGCAGATGTCTATGTACTTTTTTTTTTCTACTGAGTCTTGGTTTCCATAGCTTCTATTGAATCAAAGCTTTTCTGGCAATGACAAAACCAGCCCTGGTATATCTCCCACCCTCTTCTGAACATCAGTGACTTTTCTTTTAACGGAAAACTAATTTCAAACGCACATCTATTGCATGAGAAGCCTCATGAAAAAATAAGTAATTTAAAACTTGTGTGCTAATATCATCCATATTATGAGGATAGAGAAAAATTATGAGCCATTAATCCAGGAAGCTGTAGAGAAGGAAGAATAGCTTTAAGGGCTGTGAATTACATAAAAGCTTGCAAAAACCATAAATACAACACAAATCTTAATTCAGGGAGAACAAAACAACCATATAAGCAGCCACAATAAAATCACTTTGCTTTCAAATGAATTAACAACTTTAAACCAGGATGTTACATAGTATCTGCTCTATAACCTGTTTTTTTTCAAATTAATCAGATAATGGGATTTCCTCTGAGACTACGTGACTGGAGCTGTTACGGACTGGACATCCATTAGAAATGACCAAACTTCAGACATTCAAATACTTCATATATCTGCAATGAAGCAGCTGCTCTGAGGGAAATTTAAGTCCGAACATAAAGATTTGTGAGCTATGTAACACATTTCATCCAATATTCAAGCTCTGTACTGACTATTCCTAAAAGATATTCCTAAAGCATACTAAAAGCTTGTAGTATGCTTTCAGTGGCTTAGAGGCAGAAATTCCCTACTGTTATCACTATTAGTAGATATGGGTCTATTAATCCCTTGTTTACTGAGACAAAATCCATCTTCAAAAGCTTCACATGAAGATTTATCCTACCAGTGGGGTTCCTCCCCAGACCACTTCATTACCCACAACACAGTTCGGCTGTGCTCTGAGTTTCTGGTGAGCACTGATATTGATGTTGCTCTTTTTAGCACACCAGCAAGCTAGAAAAGCAGTAATGTTGTTGTAGCCTTTGGGGATATTTGCCGGGACTTCTGGAGGTGATCATCTGATGACGAAATGTGCTGTAGGAGCAACTCCAGTATCTTTTCAACCCAGTCAGACAGCTGAGCATCAGGCACAGGGAAAACCACGAGACAGGATGGCAAGAAGAAGGTGAAATGGGGATAAAGGTATAGAAGAAATTGCTTTAGGGCCTCTGCCTGATAACCTTAGTTAGAGTATCTCTTTCAACATGATCCTTCCTCACCAGGCCTAGCAGTGTCACTGCTTTGGCAGCAGTAGCCTGGCTCACATGTTAGGTAGAAAGTTAGATAGTTGTTTGTTCTATCATTTAAATGTAAGTACCATGAACGCAGCAGGCTTGTGGGTTTTTTTCCAAACAATTTCAGCTGCAAACCAGAGGCAACTCAGGGAGCATGGGGGCTACAGAAGCTGAGGCAGCGCTGCTGGGATGAGAAGATGGAGAAAGAAAAGCCACCCCAGCAGAAGAGACTAGTTAGTACCAGGCACAGTGGTTTGCCACCCACTCCCCTTCCTCATGTACATATGCATTCCTCACAACTGTATGATGGAATGAAAACCTGCTCATACTGAACAGCACTGCCTGGGGAAGGACACCACTCAAACTGTGCCAACAAACTTCACGTTTTTTTTTTTTTTTTAATATTTAGATGCATGTCGTGGTTTAAACCCAGTCAGGTAATTCGTTCGCTCACTTCCCCCCCTTTCTTGCCCTCCCCCTGCTCTCGGAGGGACGGAGAGGAGAATCGAAAAGAATGCAACTCCCACAGGTTGAGATAAGAACAGTTTAGTAACTAAGGTATAACACAAATCACTACTGCTACCACCAATGACAATAATGATGAAGGAAATAACAAGGGAAGAGAACACATCATCTCACCACCAGCCGACCGATAACTCGCCCCCCCAGCCCGACCAAGCTCCGACCGATATCTCCTCCAACCCCGCAGTCTCCCAGCCCTTCCGGCTAACTCCCAGATACATCCTGGGCATGACGTGCTGTGGTAGGAATACTCTGGTCAGTTTGGGTCAGGTGTCCTGTCTCTACTTCCTCCTGGCTTCCCCTCCTCCCTGGCAGAGCATGAGGCTCACAAAGTCCTTGGCCAAACCTAAACATCACTATCAGCTCTGTTCCCAAGCTGAAAGTCAAAACACTGCACTGCACCAGCTACCAAGAAGGGGAAAAATGACTGCTACTGCTGAACCCAGGACATTATCCACCCCTTATTCCATACCATTCACGTCATGCTCAGATCCCACATTTTCAATACACCCATCACTCCACTCTTATCTTAGTGCATGGACCAGTCCCTATAAAGCTGCTGCGTCCATCTGGTCCATGATGCCAGGCTCCATCTCTTGTAAGAGTCTTCCAGAGCAGGAGAGACTGTGTGCAGTGTTCACACTCGTGAATAACCTGGGCAATAGTGTCCATTGCTAAGTCCACCCCTCGATCATGAGGCCATCTCTGTGTTGCATCTCTGCTCTGATGGCCTGAAGTGCCATGGGCCCACCAGGCTTAAAATAATTCACTGTCCCCTTAAGCAGCTTCTGCAGCTTGTTGCTGGGGACTCCATACAGCTGCCTTCCATCTCCAATGCTTCCAAAGCACTGGAGGGGCCCAGTGGACTAGATACTTGCCCATACTGTCCCACACACCCTGCCACTCATGACTGTCCAGCTTTGGGGAAAATCTCTTGGTCCCCCTATATTGTCGTCTAACCCCAGACAAGACCCAAACCTGACTCTGCTTAACTTTTGAGATCAGACAAAATGGTTGTGGGTAGCACACAGTCTGTGTGTGTGCCAACATGCTGATCCCCATCACAATCAGCAGGCAGGTCCCAAGGACACCCAAAGGCCATTCAAAACCTTCAGAACTCTCAGTTGATGCTGCTGTACTTGTCACTGGGGCTGGTGTAGCTGCTGTGCTTGCCGGCTCTCCCACCGCCAGCTTCTCTTTTCCTGAGTCCAGCTCTTCCTCCTCTGCCTTGCTGGGAAATGCTGCGTGGTCTCCGGCATCCTCCTGGGGCTCGGCGGGCGGCTGCCGGGGGATGCTCTCGGCCGTCACGGGGCTCGGCTCGGCCGCGGGGCTCGGCTCCTCCGCGGGGCTCGGCTCCTCCGCCGCCTTCTCCCGCTGCTCGGCAGCCGCTTCCTTCTGCTCCTCGACCGCCCCGACCTCCTCCACCGGCAGCCGTCCCCTCGCGGCCTCCGGCCCCGCTCCCGCCGCCGCTTGGTCCCCGGGGCCGCTCTCCCGGGCCGCTTCGGCTGCCGCCGGCTCCCGGGGGCTCCCCGCAGCCTCACGAAGATGGAGAGTAGGGTGAGGGCCAGGACGGTGAAGAGCAGCCGGACGGCCAGGTACAAGTCCAAGGCCACGTCCGTCCCGCCCTGCTGCTGGAGCCCGCCCGTATTACAAGCCATTGCCATAAAGCACAGTGAGACAAGAACCTTAGCCCAGGCCCCACACTTGATAAACACTAACACAGCAAATACCGGCTCTATGTAAGTTACAACATTCTGAAGCTGTGAGATCAAGAAGAACAACTCTGAGAGCCAATAAATCAGCATTGTGACGAGTGACTATTAATCCAGTCAAATCTGTCGTTATCTCAACCCTTCGTGCCCCACGTTGGGCGCCAAAAAGAACTGTCGTGGTTTAAACCCAGTCAGGTAATTCTCGCTCACTTCCCCCCCTTTCTTGCCCTCCCCCTGCTCTCGGAGGGACGGAGAGGAGAATGAAAAGAATGCAACTCCCACAGGTTGAGATAAGAACAGTTTAGTAACTAAGGTATAACACAAATCACTACTGCTACCACCAATGACAATAATGATGAAGGAAATAACAAGGGAAGAGAATACATCATCTCACCACCAGCCGACCGATAACTCGCCCCCCCAGCCCGACCAAGCTCTGACCGATATCTCCTCCAACCCTGCAGTCTCCCAGCCCTCCCGGCTAACTCCCAGTTACATCCTGGGCATGACGTGCTGTGGTATGGAATACTTCTTTGGTCAGTTTGGGTCAGGTGTCCTGTCTCTACTTCCTCCTGGCTTCCCCTCCTCCCTGGCAGAGCATGAGGCTCACAAAGTCCTTGGCCAAACCTAAACATCACTATCAGCTCTGTTCCCAAGCTGAAAGTCAAAACACTGCACTGCACCAGCTACCAAGAAGGGGAAAAATGACTGCTACTGCTGAACCCAGGACAATGCATTTTCTACTCGGAGATGAAAAAAAATGAGAAAACAGGTCCATGATTCTAAGGCTCAATGTGGAAAGCAAGTGAGGGAAAACTGAAGGCAAGTTCAGAAACATTCATGGGCACAAAGGCTTCCCTTTGCCAGAGGGTGAGCTTGGACACCTCAGCACACAGCAGAAGGCACGGCTTAATGATGTCTTTCTGTGCCAACTAGTAACTGAGGTTACTGGTTTCTCAAAGTGAGTTGGCAGAGCTGCTGAAAGGAAAAGAGCCAACACTTCTACCTCAGAAAGTCTCACACAAGCAGCACATGGGATGTGAAAGGAGGAGAGCCTGCTCCCAAAATTCATACAGGTAGTGCAGCCCACAGATGGCCTTACTGTCCAGCTCAGGTCCTGGAAGAGGGATGGAAGAATTTACACAGCTGGGCCACTGAGTGCAAAGCTTCAGCAGAAATCATTTAGGAAAAGGACACCCTGCTCAAATAACCCCATTGAGCATCAGTCCTTAGTAGAGTGGTGCTACCTGACCAGAACATGAAAGTGACCCAATGCAACAACTAACCATGCAATTGCCTACCAGCTTAAGAGATTTACTGTTACTTCTTAAAATAACATACGCAGAAGAACATAAATTGTTTTAAAGCATAGCTTCATACCCATCTTAACTTCGAGGTAACTTGGTCTGTGATCTAGGAACCTAAGGACAGACTGCAGCCAAAAACTCTGGGTTTTATTCCAAGCCCTGGCTATCTGGGGGGCGTTTGCAATTCATCTTGCTTTTCTGTTACGGAATTTTTCCACCTCTGAAAGGGAATGATGATACTTTTTAGTCACACTGGGACAGTCTGCTAGGTTCAGTGATGCATGCAGAGGATAAAGAGGTTTTCCACTTTACTCAGCTGGAAGCAAAATGGCTTGAAAAAAAAAAGCAAGAGTGATTGATACCTAAATTAAGAGATTCTGCAGTAGAAACATTAAGCAGAGAATGCATTAAGGCAGAAACATAAGCTATGATTCCCATTTGTTTTTAAAGAGAAAAAAAATAAAATAGCAAGACATGGGAAAGAAGATAATGGGATAATGAACAATAAGGCTTGGAAATGTGCAGAAAATGCCTAATTTCAAACCCAAAGCTGTATAACATAGCTGATATTAAATTGGTCATAAACTATGCCTGTTTCAGTTTTTAGTTTTTATCAGTAAATTCCACACTTTAGCTAAATGAACATAAAAAAAGAGATTAAGTACATGCACTCTCAGTGTTTAGAGAAACCCAGATAGACTGCCTCATGCACAGACAAGGACTAACTCCCTCTGGAGTGTGCTTGTCCGAGGTTAGTTAGGACTGCCTTTTGTACTATCTCTGAGGAATGTGGAATGATTCATTTGGTGATGTTGATACATTGAGCTGAAAACATAAAGAGCTACAGAAGTGCCAAATATTTATCATCACAATTTCTGGGCATGCCAAGTATGAAAATAAATGCTGGCAAGCAGACCTCAGGAAGATAGTAAAGACAAGCTTGTAATGCCAAGAGAAGTTTGTTATTTATAATCCACATCTAATATCACAGATCAATTAGAATCTGGTAGGAGCAGAGGGGTTGATGTCTGTCTATCCCTTTTCTGTCCTTGTTTTCAGGCCCTTGCTCAATGATCACAGCATGCAGATCTGTGTCCTTTAAACAATGCAAAAAGAAAATTAAAGTGTCACTTCTTCAAAGCCATCCTCTGCACATCCCCACAGGACAGCCTGTGATGGACAGGGAGTCTGTATGATGGACAGGGAGTCTGTATTCAAGTGTCAGTGTGGAAATCAGATACACTTAAGAAGACACATGGTGTGTACGGGGGAGTGGAGTGATCCAGCTCGCTCTGACCACAAGCAGAGCTTCTGTTAGTGGAAAGGTGTGCTGGTCACATGCAAATGAGCTGCCTGAGGGGATGCAAAAGTGGGTAGGCTCTGTTGCCAGGGCGACTGCACATCAAGTTCAGTCAAAGCAGAATCAGCAGGAGAGTCTATCATGGTACATCAGCACTTTTAAATCTTCGTCACTTCTCTCTGTCCTTCTCGCCCCGACTTTTCAACACATCCAAGAAGGAGGCACCTCTGGCTGTTCTTACAGTAACACGTGGCTATTTAGGGGCAGGAGACAGCAAAGAGGTGGCAATCCACCAACATTATGTCATGCGACGGCGACTGATTTTTATGTTTAAAGCTTACGCTCGGCGTCAGGATACAGTCCACACGTTGTCGGGAGCGCCAAGGTTCCCCTTTCCCCACTAACAAGAACCACCTGTGGCCAGGGCCAGCCCAACCAGACTGCCAGAGAGCTCACTGGCCACAGGTTCACAGCTGCAGCAAAACACAGCTCTGAAACTGACCTTTCTCACGGGCAGAAACCCGCTTTTTTCAAAAGGTGTTTGTATGTCTCTTGGTTGACATCCCTGTCAAGTCCAGGGGAAGATAGGAGGATGCAAATCACCTGAGGTGCAATGGCAGTAAAATAAAGTTGGTCCTGCTTCTTCCAAGGCTAAATCTGGCACTTTGCTCAGGGTGGCTGTTATGCTGAATGCCAACAGCTCCACTGTAGGGATGGAGAGTCACCACTGACTGCCAAGGCTGCCAGGGAGGCTGGGAAGGGCTGCTCTGCCAGAGTAATCGCTGCAGTTTACTTACTAGTGCATCTGTGGCTTTTCCAGAGAATTTCAAACTTGGTGTAAATCCTGGCACAAACAGGAATTCACTGAATTTACCAACTGCAGTGTGTAGCAAGAAGAGGTGGGTACTGATAACCGTGTAAAGACCAGCAAGAGCTACAAATTCTCCCTAGTAAAGCTCTGTAAGTTTACACTGATTTTTGTGCTGTCACCACTGGACTTCCACCAAAACCTGAGCTAACCATTTTAAATCAATGTTGCATACAACTCTGCTATAAAGTGAGCACAGCATGGACATTTATTACATGCCCACTGATGAGTGCATCTCCAAGGAATCCCTCTGAATAAGCGTTGAAAGAGGTGAATTCATTTTGGGTGAATCTCTTAGTGGCAGACACTAAGATGGAAATCTCACAACAGCAAGTAGTTTTGCAATGTTTCCAACATTTTCTTGATACAACTGATCGGGAACTCCACCATTGGTTTTCCTGTCACATTTGGATATTCCAGACAGTGCTATCAGAATCATTAAAAATGTGTACTTCAAGCCAGTCAAAAACTATATTAACCTTTGTCAGTGCTGAAAAAAGTTCAATTTGTAGTGAAATTCTGATTCATTAAATAGGACTCCTTCTCAGTCGTCTTGAGCAGTTTCTCATATAAACCAGACCAGCTTGTTTCAATGAAGAAAAATGAACTAAAATGAGCTAAAGAATATGCAAAGTTTGTTAAGAACCAGTAGACCTTCCTCTGGGAAAGAAGAAACAAACTTATTAGAGAAGATTAGAAGATTTACTATGACTTTTCCTGCACTCCTTGGTTTATCTATATTTTCAGCTCTTCTACCCTGTTCTTATGAATTCTGGTAACTGTCTCCCCATCAGCCACAGTTATAGGTGTGAATCATTTTGGACACCAGATACACATTATTATGTAGTTAATAAAAAAATGAAAACCACATGGACTCTGATGGTTCAGCTGACAGCAAATGAACTGTTTGCTGTCTAGTATGGGAACACTTCCTAGCACAATATTGAGAAACTCACTTTGTGATGCACCAAATCCTGGGACAAAACATCTTTTGCAGAATCATGTAACTCAGGAGGCAATCACGGAATCACAGAACAGCCCAGGTTGCAACAGTCCTCAAAAGATAATCCCATCCAACCTTTTTTTGGAAAGAGAGCCCAGATGAGCCCACCTGCCCTGGGCTACCTCAAAGTTTAGAAAGAGCTTACAATAACAGCAAGGATGATTACTGCCTTTTGTCAATGGGAGTCTGAACTTGCAAATCTAAGCAGTTAACAGAATCAGTCACTTGCTTTGCGAAAGAATTTTTAAAAGATAATGAAACTGAAGTTCTAAGAATTCTTCTAAGAATTAACTGGCTTGTGACCAGGTTACAAGGAAACTCCAAAAACCTCAGAAATCCATACAGACGTAACATTTTGCCTCTCAGAGGTGAGACACCTTTGAGACAGGTGCCAAAGTTGTTCTACAGCAAGGACTAACAGTGGCTGCAGCTCCGGTAGAACAGGTTGGCAAGCTCTTGGCTCCAGTGGAGCTACAAAAGCAGCAGGAGATCAGTGCCTTGCCCTGCAGAGAGGCAAGACACCACCACCAAGATAACTGATCAGCTACAGCTTGCTGCTTTGGCAGTGTCTGCTCTCCTGCTGAGATTTTATTAGCACACTTAGCTTTAATTTAGGGAGAAAAAAATGACAGTTGGATGCCCGAGCCTGATCTTACAACTCCAGGAATAGTTTTGAAACTGTGCTTAAGCATTTATTACCCTGGATAAACGAAGCGTTTGGTCTACAAATTCTGAATCCAGATCAAAGCTTTCAGGGAAGTTCAAATGGAGGACTTTAGGACTGGACACATCTTAGATAAATCTGAAAACAAAGTGAATATTCTGACCCTACCATCTACAGCAAGTATCAGTATAACACTCCCTCCAAAATTAAAAAAGTCATTTAAGCAAGTTTGTTACTAATCACTGTACAACCTATTTAGAAAGTCTTGCTTAAGGAGATTTACGGTCATCTTTCAGATGAAAATTTCCTATGGAAAAGACAGCCTTAGATTAGACTTCCCCACTCAGATTGCAACAAAGCGATCACTTGTGCAATTCCAAATTCCCATTCACTTAAAGAAGATGTGAAATAACATCCCACTGTGTACTGTATGACACTCCCTGGACTCCTAGGTTTGCCTCACTTTAGGAGGGTGATGCCTTCCTACAGATGAATAATTCATATTTAAATTATTTTGAACATTTCTTGCCTGCAAAGTACAAGCTATACAAGAAAGACCCAGGACTCTAAGAAAGCACATAGCTTTTAATTTATATCCGACTATTAGATCTTTGAATTAATAGGCTTATAAGCATAGTTTTGGACAGGAACAACTTTAATGACTCAGGATAAACTTCATACCACTGCACTGATCCTATTTCTTCATTTTGGCAAGGCCTTATCATTGCCCCAATTACATCCTTTTGCCAAAATAAACACCATCAGGAAGAATGGAGGCAGCAATCTGAAAAATGGCAAACCTATATTGCATATTTTTTCAGGCTGTGACAGAATGTACAATATTTCTAAAGTCATTTTAGCTCATGGACTTTTTTTATTAACTCAGGTGAAAAGAATTTTCTGGCAGAAATATGATATCTTCCAAATTTTGTTTTAAATGGATACTTCTTGTTATTGTTTTCCCTTTGATTGGTAAATCACCAATTTTGCAATATGGCAGCAAGCTAACACAGAAGATCCCTATTTTAAATGATGTTATAAATGAGTGTGGGCATTTTATTTGACAAGAGACCAGCTGAACCCTAACCAGTGTTAACTTATGCAACTAGGTAAGTCTTACTTACACCAGGCCTCCTGAGCCATTTAGGACCACTCTTCCCAAGACAGTTAGAGCACTGCCTTGAAAGACTGATGCCCACTTCAGCACAGTGGGTTGGTCTAGAGAAGAAAAGCTGTCAGTGGAAGAGGCAGCTTCATGCAAGCCTGCTGCTAGCATGCCTACCCCTGGCAATATCAGCTATACCTCAAACTTCTCTGTACCCTATAACCCTATGCATTTTTTAATATGCAGATCCTAGTGTTCACTGGGTAGCATTTCAGCATGTGTTTATATTTATGCCACTTCTATCTGTACCTCACAGAACAAGAAAGCCACAACAGTACATCCGAAACTCCGTAGAAGATTGATACCTTCATATTTGCTAACAGCACTATGGCATATGCACAAGGCTTTGTTATCACAGTATCCTTTTGGGGGGGGGAGAAATACTGAATTTTGAGTTGAAGAGATCTTAAAAGGAAGGAGCATTACAAGGATGATGCAAATCTTAGCTGAAAGATTTGCTGAAAGATTAACTTGAGAACTTTACAGACTGTTTGGGTACAACTTAACTTCATGTAGTCTCAAATCGATTGATACAGTGGCCGAGTGCATTACTATTCAAAGACAACATATTTTTTATTGATCAGAAACAAACTGTACATTTCTTGTCAACTTGAGAAGTCAAACCCAGAAAAACCAACATTAACAGCTTTTTAAAATACCAGCTTTAACGCTCTGCAGAGAGAAATAATATCCACCAGCAGCCCAACAGGAGAGTTTCCACATCTGCCCTTGCATCTGAGAAGAGCTTAACCTAGGGATCGAGTCCTCAAAACTTTACAGCTCATGTTTCAGCTCCCCTTCATTAGAGAAAAAGGTCCGTTTGTAATAGCAATAAAGCTAACACATGCAAATACACATGTACAGTTTTTTCATACAGTGGGTTTATTACAACTAAGTAAGGAGAGTTCATACAACTAAGTATGAGAACAATCTGCTGCTCTCTTCTTGCAAAAAGACATTAAACAGCATATTCTGGATGAGAATAAGAGGAGTATTTGGGGAATCAGATTTATTTCTCAGCATATGTTTTACCCAAGCAAGCCACTCACTAGTATTATTAATGAGAACTCTGCATATTTAGCTCTGCTTCAAACCAAAGTGGTACAGAAAATAGCAAGGTATCAAATTTCTTCTAGGATGAAAAATACTAACATATTTTTTTCTGAACCATTCTAGTACATGTGTCTCTCATTCTTCTCTTCTAGCCACTGCTTAAATACCAGTCCTACTCTAATGATTAAAAATCATATCAGTGGCTTTTCCTCACACCCAAATTTTCATTTCCAAGCACTGATAAAACCTGTCTTGATACTCTTCAAACACATCTCCTTGAAAGCAGATCAAAGTAAATCCACAGCAGAAAGAATTGTGATTAAAGAAACAAGGAAGATGTATTTACTGCACCTTCTGTTGAGCTGTCATTTGTGTTTTGGATATTCAAACATAATTTCCTACGTAATTTAGCAGGTTAGTCCCTCACATGTTGTCATGTGTAAAAGGCAGAGTACTCAACAGTACCAGTTCAGGAGAAAATCTGCCAGAAGATAACATCATCTTCTGCTTACAAAAAGGTCAATACATACTTCAAAGTCCAACACATTGACTCCTTTTTTTTTAATCCAAACTCTGAAGGTGCCTTTTCTTTCTTCAGTGAAGCAAGGGCAAATTACTTGCAATTGGATTTCTTAATTTCAAAAAATTAGTGACTAAGTTAAAGTGGCATATTTGTACTGAATGAGATTTTATCATACAATGTAGCATTACACTATTAGAAAAAATAGAGAAAATAAGGTTGAGACTAAATTAAGTGGAAATTAAAGTAAATGAAATAATTTGAAATAAAATGTTAAAAAGACAAAAGGGACTTTTGCAAATGATGCATATAAAGGGAGTTTCACGTATTCCAGCAAAATGGCATGAAACACATACTTCCTCTCTTTGAGAAAACGTTATTGCTATCTGCTGATAAAAAGGTGATAAAACCCTGTGAGACTATATCCCATAGCCAAATAGTTCAGATTTTTGAAACCATGTTTTCTTTCTTAATGCAAGGAGAAAGCAACGTAATGACTTTCGGGAACTTGTGAGCGTTTTAGTTACTCGGCACCAGAAATCAGCCATTCGCCCACACTGACCTCTAGGTGGCACAAAAGAACCTAAACTAAGCAGATCTTTCCCTATTTTTTGGGTGATGTTCTGCCGTCCCGGTAAGGCTCCGAGTCAGCAATTCCAACATAGCAAAACACGCATCTATTAACCTGTTTTAAATAAAATGTCAAGTATTAAAGTGACGGTTACTGTAGCCAGGCAGGTAATTTTTTACTGCTTTCAATGGTGCACTGAGATGTAAATCATGAATTGATTCTCCACAGTACATCACCTTCAGTTTACAACACTTAAACGGGTTTACTAGAAATAAAGTTTAGGTTTACAATTAATTCAACATAGGGATTACTATAGGACTAAAACTATATACCATAAAAACCAATTTACAATCATAATTCAGCAGAAAGAAAAAGTAGTAATGAGAAAAATACATCCATTACTTCATCATATTTTAGATTACAGTATCCAAAAAATTACAGAGTCAGTGAAATCACATCCAACCAATATTTACTGCAGCAGTAACTAGAAATGCTGTTTTTTGACTTAAGCAATATAGCTGTTAGTACAAACCTAAGACTGGCATGTTCTGCAGGACCAGAAGGAAATTTCGTATTAACAGTCTAATGTAATGCACACCATGTGAAGTATACCAGCAGCCCTCAGTATCTGCACACAATGATGGCACTCCACATACATTTTCCCCCAGTTAAGACACTATGACCTAGGAGCGCTTCTTTTTGTCTGCCAAAAAATGTGCACGTGTACACTGCCCTTGCGTCTATACCAACACCTACTTCCTTTATCTCCTTAGTCAAAGTATTCTCACTCACAACTGAGTTTCACTCTGACCAGAACCAAAATCCGTTCCACTTCTAAGCTGTCCCAGCTCTCTGCATACAGTAGCCCAGGTGGGATTTCCACCACTCTTATCATTCAAAACTATTCAGTCAGAAATGCTTCAACTCTCTAAAACTGAACATGAATTTATGCATAAAATTTGTCAGAGCATCATGTGGAAGATCATTTGCATCAACACGTGATGACACAGCATTGTATCATGTGCCCACAACTAAACAGGAAAGGGATTTTTCTCACCTGGCATAGAAATCTTTTGGTGGAACAACCTCCTGAAAGAACTGTAGCTGGTACAGATAAAGTCCAATCAAGTGCCCCGCACTGAATATAGCCATTAATACACACAGACAGCTGAATATCAGCGGATCAAATGCTTGGCAACAGGACCACCATGTGCACAGGCCCAAAAATACAAAGAAATACACAGCTGAGGTCAAGGATGGCACCATCATTCCTGTAAAAATAAAAATATAGAGGGTTGGAAAAGTGTGGGAAATATTTGCATTTGTTAAATGTTAAATCTGACAAGAAATATATAAAACAATTTAGTCCAATTAGTGTCTATGGCAATCATTACAATTAACTCCTAAGACTGCTATTAGCTTTGATACTAAGAAAAGGATCTTCTTTTTTTTTTTATTCAATATACTTATGCTATACCTTAACACTTAGTACACAACTACTCTCCAGAACTTCCTTTGAGATGAAATCTTCTTTTTTAAAGATGTTTCTCAAAGCATGGAGAAAAACAGAAACACGGCCGCAAGGCCACCCAGCAGTGCCTGAGAGCACTGGCGTGTTAAACTTCAAAATGAAATTTAAGTATGAGATGCTAAAATGGCAGGAATGAACAGTGGAAAAAACTCTCATATAAATCTTGAGATATCTTGCATTATTAATACCAAAAAAACCCTGATGTATATACTGACAGGAGACCTATATAAAATCCAGAGAACAGTCAGGAAATGTTTGCTTTTTTAACTCTCAGAAATTTGCAATTTAAATATGACAAAAGACTCCGCTGTCTTACACATGTATATTGGTTTTGCTCTTCATATGGAGTGGACTATTACACTTGTGAAAATGTGTGACTGGTGAAGCAGACGCGATGCTCAGTGGGTAGCCTACAAAAATCAGTGAGGAAGCAGGAAGGAAAGACACACGTGTCTAAGGGTGGCAACCATGACAAAATGACAAGAGAGTTTACATCCAAGCACAGCAGCCCAGTGGAGTCTCTACAGTAACAGCACTGAAGCTAATAGGGATGCCTGCCTCCATTTTTTTTTAAGTTTTCTACTAGTGCTTATTTAGGAGCCACCTTCCTCAGGCCAGACCTGCAGGCTCCTGGTGGTCTGTGGCTCTGGTATGCCCACTGGCCCCGCAGCTGGGCCAGCCACTCCAGCAGAAGGACTTGCACCTTGCCAGGTTCTAGGTTGCCATGCTTTCTGGGGACAGCGCCCTGAATGTCGGTCCCCAGTTGGGATTAGTCCAGGCACTGTAAGGATTCATCCACAGTCATTTTGCCTGAGCTTCACCATCACATATTTACCATTGTACTTTAAACCAAATCTTTAGTCTAGGGTGCTCTGTCTCTGCTTCAGCATGCAATGTGCTGGCATTGCCACAGGCTCACAGATTTAAAACATGACAGGACAGCAGGGACCATTATTCTGACTGCCTTCGTGATGGTGGCAGTAAGATTTCTGCTGGAAAGCAATTTCTGCCTCAATCCTGTAACTACTTCCTTTCTTTTTTCAAAAAGATACTTTTGTCTTTATTGAAGCACTTCAGGACAAGAATCCACTATATCCATATATATGTTGTTTATTATGGCAGATTACTCTGGCTGTGAAAAAGTCAAAATGTATTTCTGGTCTGAAGTTGCAGGGTTTTATCACTTAACTATTGGCTCATTACTTCTATTAGATGAGAAGTCTGTTAAAAAAATGGAGGCACTTTGTCAGTAGTTCAAGGCTGCAGTCAAATCACCCTTCATCATCTTCCTTTTTGGCACAGTAAGTAAGGAAGTATTTAACTAATTAAGCTCATGGTCTCCCTCAGGAATACAGCCTTCCCAGACCTCAAGTCCTTTTTGTAACTCTGCTCTGAATACCTCCTGGCTCTCAGCATGTGTTGGAGTTCCACAGACAAGCTGCCCATGAGCGCTCAGAAGAAACTGCCCTCGTCCACTTCTGTGTGATCCTTCTGCTTCATCCTCCCTAGGTGATGGTCACCCATGCAACTTCAGAATGGCAACAGGCTTTTCAAAATGTTTTTAATGGCATCTCTCTCCCCTGATGTTCAGCCCCATGGTGATCCACATAACCTATTTTTATCTCTTTGTAGATTTGTTACCTTGCATTTTGACCACATGTAAGGTTGCCAGATAATCTTACCTGTCTTAATAAAAGGCCACATCTGACCAGTCCTTGTCATTTAGTATCATTTTTTTTAACTATTGTTTTATACTTCATATACTAGTATACTTACACATTAAGTATATAGAGTTGTACATATACTTTATATGCAATGACTCCATTAAAACACGTGATTAGACAGATACATGCTAATTTACAATTATTGCTCCAATCATGAATTCATTAATTACAACCTACAGTGATTTTCTACACTTCCATTCTTGCTGTAGCTGACTACACGGTACTAAATCAAATATCTTATAAAAAGGTTCGTTATATCATATTAAAACAGCTACTTTTAGTAACCATATCAGAAACCAACATGAAATCTGCTTACTGGCTTATCACTCTTTTCACACACTATCCAGTCAACCTATTTTTCTGTTTTTCCTTTTTGTTTTTTAGAGCTATGTAAATGCAGTTCCTTTTTACATTAGGTAGTGTCAGAATTCACATTATAGTATATAAATATATGGTCACTTATAATATGCGACCATTCACCATTTCGTTATAACAGCAGCTGTGAAAGTCATATACAGCATGATAGGGCCACAAAGTATTTGTAAAAAATATTAAACAACTCAGCATATTCCAATGCCTGCCAAAATTTTAATTTAAATAAAATCAGCAGCAATTTCTTTTCCCTTAAAGATTTCCATTGTTACTCCCGCAGGTGCCAGAGTGCTGAAAACTCATTTGTTAAATGCATAATATAATGAGGTCTGGAGGAAATTTTTCAATTGCACCAACCTGCTGAACCAAGTAAAATTGTAACAACAACTTTTCCAGTGGTGATGATCATGTTGCCAATAAACTCCCTCAGTTTGGATGCTATGAAAGCAATTCTACGCAGCATTTTTAATTTCATGGTTTCCTCAAATTCTGCTTCACCACAGTCTTCATCATCCAGATCTTCTTCATACATCAAAGCATCATCTGGCTCTAACTTTTCTCTAACAGCCTAAAGGAGGAGGGGGGAAAGAAAAAGAGAATGCAAAAGAGAGATATTTTTTTAATTAAAAACCATGGATATATTATTTAGCAATAAATTATTGTAATTTTTGACTATGTGCAAGTAACGAGAATTAAAGAAGGTGTACTAAATCGAGAGCTGTACATTGATGGCTCCCATATCAGATTAAGGGCTGTCTCTGAGAAAGGCTGCAATCCTCCTACAACAGCCTGCTTATTCATTTTTATATGAAATTTGGTTTGCTGAGCATTCTTTCCATCTTGCTATTATCTGCTAAATTCCTCTTCACCTTAACAGCTTCAGGTCCAGTCACTAAGCCCAAGCGCCTTCCAGGTTCATGTTCCTCAACAAAACTCACTTTTCAAACCCTTCCCCATAAACCCTATCTCAGACTTCGAATGCAAACCCTAAAATTGAGCAAGTAGCAGTGATCTGAGTCATGGCAGCAAGGACTGAAATAAATGGATAGATAGTTCATTGGTGACTGAAGGGCAATTTGGGAGAGGAAAAAAATACACTAAGCAGAGTCCCGGGTAAAGAATGAGAAATGGTGAGATTAGCTGACGGTGAAAGAAAAGGAGAAAAAGTGAGCAAGAGAGAAGTAGTGAAAGCTTGAGTGATCTGCAACAGTTTAGCAAGAGAAATGAGACCAGTGCCTTAGAACTACACAATGGAAAAAGGAAAAGAAGGAAACGTGTAAAGGCCCCTCATACTTGAGTGGTTTGTTAGGATTTGGCAGTGGCCTTCACCATCAAGGCTCCATTGTATCTTGGAGACCAGAAGACATACACAGCTATTGAGTGATGCAGACTAAGTCATCAACCCATGGTGAGAATCTGCAGGATTAGCAAGAGGCCCACCCAAAGATACAATTTATGGAAAAATTAGTCACTCACAGACATGTAGGGGCATATTTAAAAAAACCCAAAATAATAGTTTTGAGCCAGGTTCTCACTTGGGGTAATACAGAATAGCTTCTTTGGCACTAATCTGAACTTGTATTAGCTAACGTCAGTTCTGGCCAAGCAATATCTCTGCATGTGAAAGTAAGAAAGAGTGACTATTGGTATTTTTTACCAGAATGGCAGTTTTATATTTATTGGTGACATTCGGCAACAAAAAATTTCCACACCAACAGATAAGACTGCAGTAGGAACAGCTGAACTCTCAGGCTACTTAACCAAATTCTTCAGTACCACTTTGTTAGGTGGATTCCCAAAGGAACAAAATCCCCTGTGGACTCCTTCATTTCACCTCTAAGCCTGGTGCCAACTTTCTCCTTTTATTTTGAAGCATTAACAATGTTGTGAATGCCGAGAACAAGCCTGTCTATTCTCCAGTGTATCTATTTTACAGACAATGAAATACAGATGAAATACAGTAGGGCTGATCTGGGAAATCTACCTTTCTCTTAGACATATCCAGCTATTTCACTAGCTATACTCATTATAAATTTCATTTCAATTGCTTTGTTGTTGTCACCATTCACTTATACAGCTCTCAGCACATGAATTGTTAGGTCCTTCTGCAAAATAATGGAGAGGAGATGGCAGCCCAAACATGCAGTCATCACAGTTCAAGCCATGCAGCACAAAGAGGCATTCTGTTCATCACTGCTGCTCATATCTGAGCTCCTATCTAAACAGGAGCTACTTAAATATTCAGAAACAATGCTGACAGCAGGCTGAACGATACATTATGCTTGCTCTTCTGTCACAGCTGTTTCAGTGAGAAAGCGATATAAATGGCAAAAGTTATGATCATTTCTGCTTGTGCTGTAATTACTAGATGAACCAGCTCCTCATCTAGTCCTTTCGGGCCCAACCCTGCTCTTCCTAGACTGGCTTTAGTGCTCTGTGCCTTGAGCTTAGTATGATCAGTGAACAGTGAAACCTTCAATAGTGTTCGTATCCCAAACAACAGAGAATGAGTGAGACTGCTGGCCATTTACAGGTCATGAAATGGCACACCTACTATACATGGGTCTGTGTGAAGGAGATCCTTATTTCTTCAGGTAGTGCTTTCAATTTGCTGAAAACAATATGCATTAAAATGTGGAATTACTGACAAAAATGTACAGGAAAATTTTCAAAACAAGTAAGTTATTCCACAGGAGACTGTCAGGACTCATACCTCTATGAATAATACAAATCTACATTGATCATGAAGACAGGATTCATACATTTATTACAGCTTATGCTGAATTGGAGCTCTGTCTAAACTGCTGAGGTAGCACTGAATTATACATATGCAGTAACAGAAAAGTCTGAAAAGTCACAAAATAAAATAATGAAATTTTATCCATGCAGTAGAAAATGTTCTTGAGGGAGAATTAACAGAAATTTAAAAATTTAAAGTATGAATTGAAGGAAAATACACAATACCATAGAACAACAAAATAAAAAGGAGGACATAGAATTCAGAAAAGCACATAGAAGCAGCCCAGTGAAAGATGGAACTTGATATCCTTTACTGTCTCTTCTCTCTACCTGCCTCCCTCACCTCAGGTGCCAAACATTCAGTTTCACACACCTTGATCTCCTCAAAATGGGCCTTTGGATTTTCCTATCACAATAACCAGGACTATAATTTTTTAACTTGGCCAGTCTAATCACTGAAGTTTCACTGATCTGAAGGACCCTTAGGCTACATTTTGTCTTAAGAGTTCAGTACTGACACAAATGACACAGCATCCCCAAGTAGAAGCACTAGGAAAGAGGGTATTTTGTACCAGGATACAGCTGAGAAAGAGATGATGGTCAAAAATTTCCATGGACTGAAGCTCCCACACTTGAAGCATAGTTAAAAACTTGCAAGGTGATGAGTTACCAAAGAAGCTAACTCTCCTTTTATTTACATTTTTATTTAGATATGAAAATATGGATTCCAAGTTCTGCAAAGAAGTTTAGACCTCACAAACACTCACAGGAAATGCAGAAAAACCTACTTCTGGTGTTACTGAGGTCATTTGCTGTTGGAAAGAAAACTTGAGCATTCTGAACCTCCCGCAGATAACAAACTGATTTTGCAAGTTTTCCTTCCAAAACTACAAATGTCTGTTTGGAGTCAGGGTTCTTCAGCCACTTTCCTCAGTTTAAGACAAGCTAGCAAATGGGAGAACTTGATCATCAACAACAACCATAATCTGAAGTCCTAGAAGCCTTATCAGACACATACCATCTTGCAACTTTTCAGCACAGCCTGAACTACCAGTGATATGGCTGTGCAAGGACTGCCTGTTTTCAGAGACCAGGGCTTTGCACCAGCCTGGAATGGGTGGGTTAGCTTTGGCATCACTGTCTTCCCTATCTGCAAGTGCTTTTAAGGATAATACCTCAGTCCTTAACCTTATTCTGTTTACCTCCCAGTGGTGTCATTCATGACCCAGTCAATGATTATTTCAGTGAAAAGACTACAACAACTAAACAACTATAGGTTTGATGGCGTTTTTTTGTATACAAATGTATCTGTTTGTAATTCAGTATCCACGGTGAAGTCAAGTAGCTGAAAGGCCATGTTCCTTCCCTGAAGTAGCTGAAATGCCACGTTCCAGTGTATATCAAAAAGATGACAAACTTTGGATTCCCCCACTCTCTTATTCATTGCCTGCCAACTGGATTATCTGGGATGGCTTTCCAGTTTCCCATATTGAGCACCAGAAATTGCTGAAGAAAAGCGAAGAGTGAACAGCTTTTACATCCAACATGGTGATAATTTGCCTGTTGCTTTAACACTTTCTGACGATTAAATAGCCACCTACGTACGCGCTCATCCCAGAACACCATTACTCCAGTCAGACTGTTTTGCAAAGCTCTTTTTACTATGTGGATTAGTCTAAAGCTACAAACCCATGCTACATAGGCTACAGTTAGAAAAATACTTTTACTTCCATAATAAATTACTTATTATGCAATTACAGGATCCCTGTGGATGCTGATTAAATCAAATAAACTCCTCCATTCAAGGAGTATAGCGCATTTGTGAAGCCATAAACATGTGTTTCCATGACCTTTGCTCTGCAGAGCAGGGCCCCAGGACTTTTTATAAACAAACTAAATGCAGTTTAGGTTTTTCAGCAATAGTGTGGAAGTCCCAGGAGTATTTATTGTACAATACTTTTTTAAACTGCCAAACTGAGATAGAAAACAGGCAAGGAAACAGTACAGCCTCTGTGGCAGCTATGGCTCCTACTATTGTGGCCAGGGCCAGAATGTCCATTAGCTACTTTGGGGGCTGCTTTATTAACATCCAACTTTTAAATGTTTCATCTGGTACAGTATAAACACTACCGCACAAAGATATCCTCTAGTCCCAGAGATGTATTTACTAACAGGAAGCCTCGAATCCAACCACCTAAAACCCATTCCTGCTTCAGGACACTCCTTGCTTAGTACCTACATTTAATGGCATTGTGTCTGTAAACACAAATTTGCTCATTTATTGATTTTTTATTCTAGAGAGGACATGAACTAAACTCTTAACAAATTCACGAGAGCCCCAAAATTTAACCAATCAAAACTGTTACAACTAAGGGTATACAAGTCTCAGAACGGACACAACTCCCATCTCTGCAAATGTAGTGCATTAATTATCAGGACCTCTCCACTGCGCACTGCTAAGCTCACAAAAGTAGGTTCTCATGAGACTTCAGGTGCTTCCTCCTTTCAGTTGGCTCATAAATACTGTACAAATAGCCTCTTCTGCAGTATTTTGACACTTCCTCCCAGCCAGAACTAGGAAACAGAGTGAGAAAATGAGAAATAAGCCTGAGAAAAACATGTGAAGTTCACCAAATGCTATTAACATGCTGCTTCTAGAAATTTTAACTAAGGTTCAATGGATCCTGGTGTGTTGTTTTACCAATTATCCATGTATTACATGGACATTTAAAAAGTTATAGAGATGCAGTGATAAGCCTCATTATCAAACTTAATGTCGAGATGACACTGTGTTTTCCAAGGGTCTGAATTGCAGATGGCAGAAATGCAACTGGCAATTAATTATATTGCAGGGGAGCACTGCGGTGCTCCCAAGGCAACCTGCTTGTCGTGTGGTTATGCTCTGCAAAGAACCTCTGTGAAGGAAAGCATGAATGCAACCTCCTCAGGAGTAGTGCGTGAGTTCGCTGATTTAAATAGACTCTTGTTGCCTCTCAATTGCAATGGAGACTGCAGGGCTCACCCCAACACCCAACCACATCCCAGAGCCTGCTCCTTCCTGGGACCTCCAAGCAGCCTTATCTAAACAGCTACAGGTATGCAGGTTTGGCACAAAGGCAGAGTGGTACATCATAGTAGATCATCTTATTTATTGCTGGTGATACCAGAGAAGTGCCTTCATGATCTGAATTAGCTTAAAGGTGCATGGTTTGGCTTGAAAAAAGGAGACAAGAAGGAGCAAGCTACAAGTCAGACTGCATGGTCTGACCTCCTTCTGGCAATTTTAGTCAACCTTCACAAGAACTACTCTAGCTGTTGCATCCCATTTCTTTAAAGTCACCTGCATTGTCTTCATGCTGCCCTGCAGTTTGCATGCCCTGGAGCACACACTCATGGCCTGCAGCTGACACTGTTATTGTAAAAGCAGGACTCTCTCTTTGTTAGAGAATTAAGATATCACTTACTATAATTATTTCTTCACCTCTGATCATAAATAATTTTTTTATTCTATACTTGTGATACAGTAGCACAGATGATACAATTTACTAAGTGTCTTTTCTAAGTCTGTTCAAGCTGTTCCTATGCCCAAGTTTTTGGACTTCCTTTTTATTAAAAAACAAAACAAAAAACCAAAATCAAAACAAAACCAAGTTAATAAACAGTCTGGTTTAGGAATCATCTGAGATAAACTACTTGATTCAACTACACCAGCAGAACTATAGAAATAGACTATCTCACTCTCCCTCTACTATCACACTGGTTTAGTAAAATTGCCTCCATACTGCATAAGCCTGTGTATTCAATCTAGATGGAGCATATCACAACATGACTGAGTTCCTGTTTTTAAGCTTGCACTAAAAGACTTCCCCATCCTCACATCCTCCCCTTCCCCCCCAAAATGAGTCTTTAACTTTTGTCTTCATAAATGAGATAATTACCTACCTGCTTCTAGGAGCAGAATATACATATATGTCTGTAGAAATGTACATATTTCTATAAATAAATATTTTCTGTATGTCTATATTTTATTTTTATGAATAATTATTTTGATAAAATAATCAAAATAACAAAATATTCTTCAGACAGACCTAGCTGCAAGTGCAAAAGCTGGAAAAGAAATTTAACTGCTACTTGGTTTATCACCAAAGGAACTGCAAGCCCTTAATGCAATATAAATGACTATATTTCTAACCTGCAGTCAATACTAAACCATGTCAAGGTAATCATTTATTGAATTTCCAATTTCGCAAGAAAGTGAAAAACTCCACAGTTGTTCTGAAAGTGTCGGCATGTGAGAAGTGGATTTCCCTGCTTTTCTGCCACAGAATAAATACAAAAAGTTTCCACATGAACAATTCCCACGTCATTCAATTTAAGCTGTATAGAAATGGGACTGCCTGGCAAGAGTATGTTCTGTAAGGTCATCTTGTGTGAGATACATACGGTGCTGACAGGGAGCTCAGGTGGGTCTAAAGGGGAACACCACTCTATATGTGGATAGGAGGTGCACATGGAGGGAGGGCTGCAGACTGCAAGCCAGGATAGACAAAGAAAAGCAGGTAACTTCAGGGGAAGACCATGCTCCATGAACTGATCAAGTGTGAGAAAATTACAGTGAACATTTTGGTAGTTGTGATATTAATGAGATAGAAGCATTTTGGAATTTAAGCAATAATCTAAAATGTATATGACAGCTGAATCGCTGAAAAGAAAAATGCTATATTAACTCTAAGTCTTGGAGATCTTAATGAAAAATTTTATCACTGGTAGATCTTAAGTGGGGTGAAGCTTAGGTTAAAGGCCCACAGAGTATTAGATGAATTCGCCAGGGATGTATCATCTGAAATAACTTTCAGTGTGCTTGCAGTGTTTGATAGGAATGAATGAATACACTTCCACAGTAAAATCTCATGTGGGAAAGAGTCATTTGTTACAGAAAAGAAGGATCAGCTATTTACTGGAAGCACACAGGGACAGAGGCATTTAGCGATCCAGAGGAAATGAAAAATAAATTAATAAAGACAAGCATAGTTCTGAAGCAGGATAACAGGAAGGCAATTCATGAAATCCTGTATACAATAGACATTGTACTGAGAGGGCCAAAGATTATTTCACTTCCCAATGTACCTATCACACCTGAGCAAACACCAAGTGATTTCAGCACAAGACTCACTCGGCCAATATGGAAATAGAGTTTCATATCTTCACTTCAGAAAGCTGTCAGGCATGTAAGCCAAATGGAAAAGAGAGGAGAACTTACAGGCAGAGTTCAGTGGTTTGGCCTGAGATGATTAAACACTTTTTTTAGTGGAAAAGAAATAGGAAGAGCTGGGTTATGACTACAAGGCACAATTCAGTACAAACTCTGAATGAGTTAGTGTGGGTATGTGAAACAGCACAGCACCCATATGGAGTAATTCCTGGACCAAGAAATATACACATTGTACAATTATCCATCTTGTTAAGGACAATAAATAGCCCAACCATGGTTCTGTGGTTATCTGCAGTACTGCTTCAGCTCATACTGAAGTGGCTTGGTACTTCTCCAGTACCACCCTGAAGAGCCACAGATTACTGGGATGAACAGGAGAATGGGACATCCAGTCTAAAAGAGGATCCAAAAATACTCATCACATATCATCTTGCAGAAAAATGTTTAAATAAATGTTTTCTTTCTCACAAAATATCAGAGAAATAAATGCTAGAGAGGGAAACAGTATATTGAAGCAAAACAGCAGAACTGCAAGGGTTATAATGCAGTTATGAATACATGTACAACCTAAATTAGACATTTTCTAACCACCAGAAAAGCAAAATTGCAGAACAGGGCCCTATCAGGAGCAATGGATGAAGAAAAATTGCCCTGTTTTCAAGATGGTGCTTTCTACCTTCCAGAGGGAATTGTGTGATACCACTACTTGCAGTGGCAGCAGACTGAATTCTGTGACCCAGGAGATTCTTTCTTGTACTGTGTTCAGATCTACAAAGGCAAAATAATATTCCAGGTTTTTCATCACCTGGTTAACACCTCTGTATCTCATAAACTGGAATCGAGGACTGTACGAAGAGCAAACTAGTAACACCACTACAAAGCTGCCAGAAGAAGAATTTTGTCATGTTGTGTATCTAACCAAAACACGACAAGTGCACACCAAAGTTCCATGCTGAACAGGCTAACAGCATTTGGTAATACAGAAGGTATTGCATTATGTATTTTTATGTAGCTGAGGCACTGCTGTAGTATAATTATATATTTGTGCTAAGACTTATCCAAAGACATGTGCATCAAACCAGGAAGCTAATGTAACTTGTAAACTTTTGACCCTTGTTAAGATAAGATGCATTAGAATTGTTACTGTGGGAGGCAGCTGGGTAAGGTCTGGCAAACTTCACCATTACAAACATCACAAGGGAAGCGATGAGAGCCTCACCTACTGTTTTTAAGCCACAAAAATAAGATTATTAAATCCTACTTACACCATGTTCAAAGCACACTAAAATCAACTGGGTTTGCACATACTCCAAAGGTCAAAACCAAAGATATATTTATAACCAACCTGAAAAGGTAAGCCAATTTAAATAGAGGTGACAATGAGAAGGAAAAAGAAAAAGAATAAAAGAGGTGTCATCAGGAAGCTAAAAGAAGCCAGGAAGTTATAACTCTAAGAAGTTCTTTTTCCCTCTTTATCACATATTTTCCACAATAGCCATCATTTGCTGTTTCTGAAGAGAAGCAAACACTGAAGAAGTTCCACATGGGAAGAAGATGTTCAGAGAAATTAGGACCAAAAAGCCCCATATCAGTGAGAGCTAATCAAGTCAGGTGAATGTTTGATGCTGGTAAAACAAAACAATAAATCATGTCAGGAAAAATATACCCATCACAGGCTTTATGAAAAATGGGCACCATTGTAAAAAGCTCAAAGGATATCTCTGCATCTGAAGGCAAGAAAAATGGCAAGTTGCTAGGAAATACAAGGACTGGGACGCCAGACCTTTCTTGGAGCTGTGCTCTAAACTGAACTAATTATCCATATGGTACAGGACATCCAGATAATTGACACACTAGTAGAATTTTCCAACCCAACAATCTCTGAATCTAACAGTGACTGTCATAATACCATCATTTAAATCAACATTTACCTGAAATGCTGAGGCACTGATATTCCCTGTAGCTCAGGTGACTATTGCAGAACTATAGCTAGTTCAGAAAAAAAGTAATGAAAATGACAAAAGAAACAGGAAAAAAGAACAGGGATTGCTTATCATTAAAAGGACATACATGCAAGATAATATGAGTTCCTTTATACCATCTCACTGTGTTTTATAACATGTAATACAAGGGACCTTTCATAAAATTAAAAAGTGTTAAATTTAAAGTAAAATTAGAGAGCACTTATTAAATTGTGGAAGTCCTTGCTTCACGACGCCACCAAAGCCAAGAAATTAATGAGATTTTAAAAGGGTCTGGATAATTATATGTTTAACAAGATTATCCAGAGTAGCTGTAATTAAAAACAACATTTTTTGGAAGGGATTTGAAACCACATGTTTTAGAATTAAAGCCATTCTCTCACTAGGGGAGATCAGCTAAATTGTAATGTTAGATATGGAGAAAAAGGTATTCCCTTACTTCCTTACTGCCCTTATCCAGTAGGCAGCGAATACTTTCAGGATGAGGATACTGGTCTCAATGGGCTATTTCTAGACTAGGAAGTCCTTGGACAAGGCGTGGCATATTTGTAGCCTTCAGAGCCTCTCCATTCTGTACTGTTATGTATTGCAGTCACACTTGGAGACCTGGGCCGTAAGAGAGCTTTTGATGTACTATGTGCCCATTATAGGTGCAGGACAAACAGCCAGATTACTGTTTAGAAAGACACAGCATAGTCACTGTTTAGCAAGACAAAGGCAACTGAGCGTTTTTAACTGCTCCTATTTGCCAAGGGACACAGAAGCCCAGAGACAGATAAAGTAATGGACTGGAGGACACACACCAAGTTTGTGGCCAAAGTGAGAGCCACACTGTTGTTTGGTTGTTTGTTTTTTCTTTTTCTTTTTTTTTTTGATCCCAAACAAATCCCTGCCTTCTGCAGAAAAAATAAAGGTGGAGGATCTGGGATCAAGCTTGCCTCAGATTATGGGACAACACAGAAACAGTGGTCCCATTTGCTTTCTAGAAGATCATGGATAAGAAACAGGCTTGGATGGACAACACAGTAAGTGCCGTGGAAATCAGTTGTATTGAAGACTACAATTGTATATTCCGATAAAGATCAATACCTCTTCTAAAGTTTAAATTGTGCAATCTCAGAAGGATTTCCCTCCCCACCACTGTCACTTACAATATTAGGCAATTCATCCATAGTCAAAGAAAAAGCTACCTCCTTTCTGATACCTATCAGACTGTATATATACTGCATCTGCATTTTGGCATATAAAACACCATCTGCACCAAATCAGAAATGTCATACTTTCAGCTGCAGCTGGGAGTTAGCTGTTCTTTCTTACTTTCTTCCCCATTTTACACCTTGTGACTGGCATTGTGCTTTTCAGTATTTGCAGTCCGGGCCTGTCTCCAGCTGAATTCACCTGCTTTAAATTTTCTGAGCCCTAATAAAAAAGGCCTGCAGACACATTTGCTCCAAGTGTGCAACCATTTAGGGGTGGTAATGAGTTGGACTGCAGCCTGGTATCTGGCAGACCTTCCTACTTCATGACTCACTGTTAATTAAAACCACACTCTTTGCTTATTCCTGGGATAGCATTACTTACAAATAATTGAGAGTCTCTCACTGCCTTATAGCTTCCTCCTCCCAATTTTGTTCTGTAGAATATACTTTTCTGATGGAGATCTGTTTCCCTGAAAGCTGGATGTAGTGTAATGCTGAAGGACATCAATTTTTGGATGAATTCTTGTTGTCCTTAATTTGGATTCTGATATTTTTTCTTATTTTGAATTGCATCTCAATCCATGAGCAATCTGATCCATTGTACTCTACAGCTGGTTTCTGGAGGTGACTGCCATGACAAAGTACAGCACATAACTGAGCACCACATACTGCCACTCGACTTCAGGCATTTTTTCAGCATGTCCATATAAAAAATGGAATGCGATGGATTCACACAGAGCAATGAAAAGGTCACTTTCAGAAGTATTAATTATTTAATGGGTTTTCTCCATAAATTTTGGAAGGAGTAGATAGATTAACCTTTCTTTTTTAATTAAGCCTGTTCCCATACTATTTTACTCTCGCCTGAAGCAAAGAGGTCTGAGAATTGCTACATGTAAATAATTTCATGCAAAAAGGTAAAGCTGCAAGAAAAACTCCAAGACAAACTCTCTGCTTTTGCCTGGAAGTCACAATGCTGATTTCTTGATTTATAGAGCTATCTGTGGCTAGACATCTGGCAATCTGAAGTCACCTCTCTTATGGCTCTCTTGAGCCAGCCTGAACCAGTTGATGCATTCTTAACAAAATCTCATACCATGAATCTGTGATGCCTGGTAGCAGGAACTCTCAGAAAAAGCCCTTCAGCTCTGGAACTGGCTTCAGGGCTGGTCTAACAAATGCAGGACTATTTCCCTTGGAGGCACAGTACCAAACTCAACACTTCTCCTGAAGCGTTTGTTTGTAGGCGAGTTACTGCTGCAGCTCATTATGTGTTTTTTAATTCAATGGAGTTAACAGCATTAGTAGAGAGCTGCACCAACATGCAGACACAGGCATCAGTCAGCTAATGCAGAATTCAAACAACTGATCACTTACTTAGTTTTCCCTTTCCCAGTGTGCTTTACCAAGGAAGAACTGAGAGTTATCATGGGAAACTCACACAGTTTGGACCCATTTTAGATCATGCCAATATTCTTCCAAATTCAGACACTCAGCTACATGCTCTGCATATGCATTAGGTTCCTTACATGCAGTCCTGCCAAATACATATTCCTAGCAGATTCGGCTGCTTCTGCAGCCTCTTCCTAACTAGCAGAAATGATTCCAGGCTGTTATGTGCAGACACCTAGAAAGAGAAAGCTGACATTTGGAAAAATGTGTTTAATAGGTATTTAATTTTCCACTCTCCATTTCACTCCATCTTTAAAAATCAAGCAGGTTATTCTGATGAAGATTCACCATTTCAGCTGTGAAGACCAGAATTCCTTACAGCATTGGGGATCACCTCACATGACAGAAACTCTTATCTTTCTTTTTTTTTAATAAAAAAATAAAATAAAAGCCTGTGACAGAGCTTTGGGTGTCACTAAATCTAAACATAGCTGCTGTGTTCACTAACACATACAGTTAACAGAACATAAATAATGTTTGCTGGGTTTTGATGTGAAGAAGTGAAATGTATTTACACAGATTTCTATTTGCCCAGTTCAATATTTCCTTGCAGTCAAAGTTTTCTCCTTCTCCCCCACACTCTCCCTTTGTGGAATATTCTGGCCCATGTAGTTGCATTGGTGGACTGCCTTGAGATAGCTAGTCTAAAACCAGCCCAATATAAAGCTCTGTGCTATGTAACCACTGTTAGCTTATTATTTTCCTTTGCATTCCAGGCAAATGACTATTGCACCCTACCTGGAAGCCAGCACCCATCCTCTCCATGAGACTGAGCTCTCTTCAGACCCAGGCTCCAGGCTCAGGCTCACCTTTGAACCATACAAAAGGTAAGTATCTGAACTTCATAATCTAAATCCAGGGAATTTAAGAATGCACTTTTTGGTTTTTCTTTGGAGGTTCTGCTATCAGATTACTCCTGTTTTATGCACGTGCATGCTTTCTTTCCAGGAGATCAAGGGCTTCAAAAAATCCGTTAGAGGTCACTTTGGCAAAATGCAATCTTTTTTAAGAGAGACTTGCTGAACACAAAGCATGCTAACTAGCCACACTTCTTAATCCTTCAGATGCCTCCCCTTATGTGTACAGACCCAGACTGTAGCCTGCTGCTAAATCCATTTTGCACAGCTTCAACAATAGACATATCTGAAGCTGATAAAACCAGCTTCCGGGAGAAGCAGCAAAACCTTGTGTATGCTCATCAGATTTAGGCCTACATATTCTCCAATGTGTAGTTAAATCTGGAATCTTCAGGCAAATCTCAGCTCCCAGGAGAGCCTTCAAGAATTACAGCTGCAACTGAGCATGAAGCACAGTCCTGATACCAATCTCTCACTTGCTAAAAACTCAAAGAGCTTCTGGCAATACCACAGTCCAGACAACATGGCAACAGGCAGAGAGGCTTCCTTCCCCACCCCCAATGACACCAAAATGGGCAGCTGATCCCCCTAAATACTTCATCCACTTCAAAGTGCAATTTCTATTTGAAATAAGTTGCAATTGTGTCCCCTAAAAATGGAGTTTTGAGAGTAAAGGAAGAAATATTCCACCCATATAAAAAAAAAGACAGAAAATGAGACCCAAGGCACACTAGACATTCTGATAAAAAACACGTTAAGATTAGTAGTAGGAATTTCTCTGCACCCTGGGCTTAATTCCCACTGCAGCTTTTTATATTATAAAATTGTCTCTCTGTGGATTTTTCTGCATTCAGTATCTGTTCTTCCCACTAGCAAAATATACAGCAAACGCATCAACACTTCCAGCTAATTCATTCCCAAAAATGATCCTCAAGATTATGCAGGATGACCACAGTTTGGTATAACTCCTTCCATGAACGTAAACCCCAATTTCCCTTCCCTTCTCCTAAGAGTCTTTCTGATAACCACTCAGATGCTGCTGTTATTCTTCGATAACAACTTTGGAAATATGGATGCTATACAAGAAACTGAGCAACCTATGTAGAAAAATAACCTCAGACTCAGCCAACAGCTCTAGTGAAGAAACAATTTGTGATCAACCATTACGATCATTTCTTAAGTCAAAACGATTTGAAAAATTCAGTAGCATATCTACTACTTTTCATATTCTGCTTTGTTTTCGCAAAATAGTAACAACTGTAGCTTTTCCACTTTAAAAGCAATTGTTTAAGTTTCCTGAAAGTAAGTTCACTACTTAACACACCCAGTCCATGTAAAACCATTTCAGAAAGCATCTTAGACAGGAATGCCAAAGCTCACTCTTAGTGAAAAGCCATGCAGATAGAAAGGTGTATTTGATACCATTTCCTCATTTTCAAATTGCATGTTGCACTGTGCTGCATCCTCCGTTACTGGCTTCTGAAACATGTTGCGACAGATGAGCCATATTGCCAGACTAGCAATGGACATCCCAATATCTGGTACAAATATTCTGATCACGTTGCCAGCATCTGCTCCTTTCACACTGTATGGGATGAAAAAAACACACACAAAAAGGAAATGTTTGTTATTTCTAATGACATTTTCAACTGGAACAGAAAGTTAGCTTATGGCAAAGAAAAAACAACTAAAACACAGTAATAAGAAAATTTCACAATATGAGAAATATGAAGATGATCAAGGAACTCTAGGCAGACAGATATTTTTGCTCTCCAGAAGTACAGAATAAGTCATTATTCACCTGGGGCTAACATACACATATTTGAGTGATACACAGCATTTTGAATAACCCAATTCTGAATCCATTTTGTGGACAGCAACACAGGAACCGTCTTCAAATTCAACAAGAAAGATTTCAGCTGAGTTCCTAGAAGATCCATGTGTACAAATCACAATCCCTTTACAGGCATCCTTTGCAAACACAACATCTCCACCAAGGTGGCCAAGCAAAGTGAAGACAGCAGTCATGTCACCCCTAAGTGTGCCCTAATCATTCCTGGCACACAGAGGAATAAGCAGAAAGCCTGTAGTATTTTAATATGGTTTATTATGTTAATTGTTAAAATGTTTTGTTCAACCAGACCCTTTAAATACCTTTTTGGGTATTTAAGACTCATATTTAAGTACAAATATTCAAATACTAAGTGCTAGGTCCCCGCCAAGAAAACATTTCTCCTCCTCTGAAAGATTTGCAAGGCTGGATGATTTCTATGTAGGAAAAAAACCTGCACTGCTTTATTGTGCAGATTCAATTGTTTAGGCTGGGAAATATGACTTCATGGGTTTGGATGTGGTGTCTGAATTTGATTCACTGTTAAGATGCAAAGCTTGGATTCAGATCCAGTGTCACAATGAACAATTTATTAAGATGCTACATAGACTTACTGAGCTTGTAACTATTAGGGGATATAACATTAATTATTTGAAAGTGCACAGGATATACCTGCTAATCTTGACATAAACATATTTTAAATATGCAGCTCAGATTTTAATTTTACTTTAATTTTATATAATTTTTTTATGGGGGTTTATGTCCATAATCAGTTATCAGAACAGGTGAGGCATCCGTATAGCCCCTTGGGCACAGGTCAGTATGCTAGATAGCTCTTCATAGCATAAACTGGTAGGAAACCTTGATAGGTTGTTTTATAGAAGCAGAAGAGAAGATCACCTCTGGCTTTTCTTTACACTAGTAGTTTTGAAGCCTAAAAAAAAAGCTATTTATGAAGGACTTACCTGCAATTGCTGTGATTAACTGCAGATTGACAGTGTCTAAAGTCTCTTATGTGATTACTACACAACCATTGTCAGGAATCTTGTCGGCCTGCTTATTTGTCCAAGATCAAATCCGACATTTACATCATTGCTGCTGAGCCAGCTTTTCCACCGCTGTATAACTTGCAAAGTAACACATGCCCTAAGTGGGAACAGGGTAAGTGACCACGGCAGAGGCTTAGAAGTAGATGTTCTTTAAGATCTCTTCCATTCCTTCTCTCCCATTCCATCTCTCCCAAATGATTCTGGAATTCTGTTTGCTAGCTTTAATGTTTGTTTCAACAGGTACAAATGAGCACATCACAGGAAGGCGTGAGCAATATGCAGCTGTGTGAAATACTGTCCTGTAGTATGGTTATGAAATGAACCCAGAAGTATGGCTGAATTAGTTCAAAACATGAGAGGGAAAATTAAATCTCTAGCTCTTCTTGTTCCCATGCTCAGACACATACAGTGAATAAAACAAGGTGCTGCCTAAGGAAAACAACTTTGCTTTGATGGAAAACAACAGTTAAGCTTTGATGTTGCAGCTTCTTTTAAAAGAAAGACATTGCAATCATGCAACCAGATAACTTTCTCCTCTGATGCTCTTTGCTGTTACAGATTAACCCTTAATGGTCACGCACTTATACAGCAGCTGAGTAGCTTGAAAATGTTTTGCTAATGGCTTCAAGTTGTATTGAAGCAGAGAAAAAAAAGCCACCAAAAAACAGCTCATTGAAAGGCTTGCAAAAGAGTTAGACAGCAAAGTCCTTGCTGGAATTCTTGCATGTTTCTTGTGCTGCGGCTTCAAACAAAGCATGCTGTAGAGTCAACTGCCATGACAGCAAAGCAGATCTGTTTAACTTTATAGAAAACACAGGCTTGGCATGTGTCAGTTCAGTTTGCAGTGTTGCAGCCCATACTGTCACTGAAGATTAGCTAGGCAAGGCACTGAGTCCGCACTTAATCCTTTAGCAGAAAGCAGTGAAAAGTACATGTTTAATGAACCTAATTCCTAACAAGGTTTCACAATAACAAATTAGTTTCACTCATCCTGACTGTTATGCTGAAACCTGCCTTTTAAAGCAGTTTTACTAAATAAGTGGCAATAAAATCTGAGTTCTTGATTCCGAAAGTATTACTCAGGCATTTTTTAGAAAGAGTTGTGAAAAAAAAACCTGAATCCAGTATTAGTTAGTGTAAGAGCAGTATACATTTGCTAGGCTCATATTGAAAAATGTATCAGATTACTTCTGTACAATGCTCTGTAAGTGCACTTTTTCTGTACAGTTATGGAGTCCCACCTAAAATTAATTTTGCATCACTTCTGAACTTAAAGCACAAGTCTTTCAGATCCAACCACTCACACACACACAATTTCAGTGGTGGTAGCCTTCAAATACCACTGCTTCTTAGTTGCACCAGCTTCTCCTTCCTCACACTGTACTCCTGCGGAGCCACGCTGGGTCTTCCTTCACATATCCCCCTCCTCAGAACAAGGAGAGACCCCTGTGGGAGCACTGCCTCTACTGTGGCTCATATTTCTTTCCAAAACAAATTCTTCTGATCTTTCAAAATAAATAATTTAGAATGTTGTTTTGAAAGATGTGATGTACAGTTCAGGCTAGCAATAGAAACCACAGAGCAGGGAAAAATTCTGCACATGAATAGTTTATCCATCAAAACCAGACACAAATGTATGCTGTCCCTGTCTCCCCATAAAAAGGAAAACAAATTGACCTCAGTGTGATAATTAAAAAGGAAACAAAAGATCACTTGAAAATAGGAAATGTATATTCTTCTGCAAAGCAGAATAATAAACTGCTTCATTTGACCCCAAGCAATTTGCTCCTCAGTTTCTCACAGCAACAGCTAAAACAAAAAACAGTTATTCCCACTTGTTATCTCTGGCAGTACAAAAAAGAATGGTAAACACTGTAACCATTCCACAAACATTTCACACTTTATTTGCGCATTCACACGTGGTCATATTTTGCATTTGATAACAGTCTGTGCATTGTGCTCTTTGCTCCAAAGGAGGCTCTCCAAAGACAAAGTTAAAACAGGAAATCTATTCAGGAGATCTCTGAAAGAAACAGCTTTTTTTTTAATCCCTGCAAGACTCACTGTACAGTGAACTGGTCATAGTCCTTCATCCACTAGTGCAGCATCATTTATTCACCTAAACTAAGCAATATACCCACAGCACAAATTTAATTGTAATAGGTATCTCTTATTGAAGCCTATAATAGCCAGAAATGTTCTGAAATAGAATTACAGTGAATGGCAGCTTTAGAATGCTTTTCACCCTCTTCCATTCTTTCTTACAGGACAAGGAAGAAAACAGGACAACCCACCACCCCCTCCTTTCTAGAATAACCACTTCTAATCAATTAGAATTATTCATCTCTTATTGAATGCACAAAGGTTTAGTGAACACTGAAGTGTTAATACTGCCTTACCTTGCCTGATTTCATTCCTTTATAATGGCAGACACATTACTTTCCTCCTTATTTCAGGCTTACAGAATAAACCCAGAAAAGCGGCAGAGCTATTAGAATTCAAATGACTTCAATAGAGAAAAGAAAGTAAAATATATAGTAACACATCTCTAAAGCAATACGCATAATATTACATAAAATGTTCCACATATAGGATGAAAAACAATGGTCTTTGAACTCGAAGTATTTAATATTCTGTTGCAAACTAAAACTGGGAAAAAAACCCAACCAGCCTTTCTTAAACAGAAGCCAAATTAATTCAGCATCAGCAAAAGATCACAATGTTAAGTTTATGTTAAATGATTAATCAGACAATGCCTCCAGATTGAAAATCCTGATTTTATATTGCATACTGGGTAAACAAAGTATTTCAAACTTTAATTTTTATCATAATTTCAAAAATTTCTTGTACGCCTTATCCACTGCATACAATACCATCTTTTCTTCTCTCCCCTCAGGAGTTTTCTGTAGCACCTGTTTACTTTCTAACTAATTGATTTAATGAAACTGCAATTAGGTAACACTATACTAAAGTTTACAGGTGATAAACTAAGGAAGAGGTGCATAGATGCTAATACTTTCCTCTCATCTTGTTTGGTCCATGTGAAACATTTGATATTTCCAAGTCAATCTATTATTTCAGAGTGATTTGTGTAACACTGTAGATATTTACAGCACAGCTCCCATGGGCTTCATCAGCAACTGTAGTCACTTGTATTGGAGACAAATCAGACCAAAGAATCATAAGCATGGGCCACTGGAAATGTGGACTGGCAGTATCACACAGGTGCTATGTGGTACTGTGAATGATCCCTTCATTCATCACTAGTATCCTCTCTATGATCCAAAAAGAGTGGAAACTTTGAGGATACCAAAGGGCAGAAACCAGGCTGCCTTGGAGATGTGCTTGCTGATCCTTACTGTTGGGTCTTGGGGACGACTGCTGAGCACTGTTAGGTCTGCCTTTAAGCCCTTCCTTACCTAATGCTCATTCACAAATTGAAAATAAATTACATTGTCAAAAACAAAATACAAACTTATTAATATCAGTATCTACAGGACTGAGCACGATTGCTCTTAATCTTGCACTGCTTTAATGTGACTGTCCTATCAGTTTATGCAGACCATGAAACATCTTTTACCCCAAATACCTGAAGTTGCACTTTGAGGGAATTTTGGTCATGCAAAGTAAAAGAGTGGGCAGAAGAGGGAAGCAAAAAATGAATAGAAAACTACTTATAAAAACATTTAGCATGCACTGACCTACCCAACATACAAGTTCAAAGAGCTCCTGAAGTATTTGTAAAATCTTAATCACCACTTACAAACAAGGTCTGCATGAATTCAAAAACCAAAAGTACACTTTGCTTTCTTAGGAAAGACACCTTGAAATGAAGAACACCTTCTGTATTGCAAAAGTGCTTAACCATGAATTAACCAAACATTTGCTTTCCAAACACTGCTATGAAGAGAGAGAGCAGCTATTTGAAACTCAATGCACATTGCCAAGTTTTTGGCACTTCATTGCTTGCATAAAACATTCAACATTAAGAAATTATGGATGTGTGCAATATGTAAATCACTGGTTCTTTTTTAAACCACCCACTGTTTCTTGTTGTTCACTGATCTTCTAATAAAGGAGAAATTCCAGCTTGCCTAGGGCAGCACACAGAAGACGTAAAATTCAGCTGGGATTTTGCAGCTATCACGCAAAGCGCTCAGCTGTGTTACTGCCAGACTCATGACAGTACAACATCCAGCTCTCTTTGCCCATGTCCCCCAGCTCCAGATGTGGAGCAGGACTGATGTTGCACAGCCAAGAGGAAGTGAGCACATTCCCCTCCACACCCATGGTGCTGTGCATGCCAGCCCACAGTGCTGTGGAAATGACAAGCCCATCCACAGCACAAATTATTTCGGGTCAAAATGGGAATGTGATCCGAGATCGAGCAGAGCCAAGAGAGCAGAAGAGACCCAAGGATGCCTTAGCTTCCAAGATGCCTTGGTCTGAAATCTTCAAAAAGACTTTTCATTGCGAGTATGTACACTTTTCACTTGCTTCTCACTTACATATACATTGCATAGGGATTTGGCTAAAGAATTCAGTATTCACTGATCACTGTAAGACAGTCACAGTTAAATCTGACCATAATGCTCATAAATACTTGGTGACTGACGGCAAAGTGTTTACATAAAGGCATACAGATATCCATATGTTCCACAATATTCCTGACTAAGAGAAAGTGCTGAAAAGACTGAAGCAAGCTGACAAGCAGTAATTATTTCAAAACATATTTGCTCCCTTTTTCTGCAGCTTTCGCTGCTTGGAACATGAACAGATCATCATTTCAAACTACTTTTTATTTCATTCTATAGCCAGCATATAATATAATCACAGAAAGTAAAAAACATGTATAGATTTTCCAGTCAGCTGCAGATGAGGAGGGAAGAGTATTTCCCTCAATTACAGCAAGTGACATTCTAAATTACTGTTATTTTACAAAACCAGATTACCCTCAATACAGTGTAAAGGCACACAGGCGCTAAGAAATGCCACAGTTCGAGCTGGAGTGCCCGTTGCACTCCAGTGACTGCATGGGGGACCTCTCCACACCCTATTCCTAATTCAAAACTAGACAAGTGCTACATTTGCATGGATGGGATCATTCACCAAGACCCTCAGTTCTTCCACGTGAAATGTTTCCCAGTCTACCCTGCTTGCCTTGGACATGTCATTTCTCATCATCAAGCAGGACATGACAAAGCATCGTCTAACCTTCCCCACCATCATCATCTGCTTGAAAGTCCCAGTGATTTAGAGGCAAAAGCACATGGGCATTGCAGGAAGCAGACTCCAGCCAAGAGGGGTGTGTGGGAAACATCCCCTCTCACTCCCCAGCTGACTTCCTTTAAAAGTGGCCAAAAGAAAAACCCTATTTACCCTTCATGCACATTGTTTAATTCCACAGTATCAAGTTGAAAAAGAAGAGTAGTAGAAATCAGTGTCAAACTAAATGTCCCAACACCCTGAGATATTGCTTCTTGTTTTTCTGTAAATGGAGCATATGATGCAATTCCTGGGTGGCAAACACCCCTTGTACATGTGGGAGGGCAGAGGACTAGTTCCCCGCACAGCCTAAGGCTAGCTGCTCAACAGCTGGGATGTGGGGCCACCAAAACCTCCCTCAGGTGTGGGAGGCAGCCGTGGTTGGGTTTTGCCAGTGTTTGAGACTCTTACTTTGCCTCAGCATTGAAAAGGACCAGACTGCACAGATCCAAATAGCGCAAAAATGAGCTGAAGTTGAGTGCCCCCGCTTTTTACCTCCAAGCTGGGTGCCCTGTCTTTAGCACACTGCAGCAGGCTGGTCAGATGCTGTATGTGGTATTTTAGTACTGCACTGGCCACAGGCCTCCTTGTGTTGCATGTGCCAATTGCTATTTGGAGATCTCACATGATTTATTCATGAACAAAACCCAGCAAAACCAAAACAAAAACCAAAGCCAAACTGTTAAGCATGTGTCCTAGAGAGTTTTTGGATACTAATTGCAATGCTGATTGCTCTCCAGATTAAAACAAAGACTGGCTCACATTCTGCTGCTGGTGGGTTTACTACTGTATTGCTCCCAGCTACCACTGTACTGCAGGAGGCTGAGCTGTGCCAAGAAAAACACTGACAACAGTCTGAACTCAAGTGCTCAAACAACGCAAGTCATAAAATACCTTCTATCAGACGTTTGTTTCCATTGAATCCCTAAATTAAATGGCATGAGAAAAGTTAGGTGAAATTAATTTAGCTGAAAAGAAAATAAGCACACGGGGTGGCAGGAAACGAGCAGCCTGAAAACCTAATGCAAACAGTTGGATAAATAAGATTCCTCCTGAATGGAGATGACTTCTGAGAGGATCTTATGCCATTGCTGAGGCAGCCCAGACCATTAGATCAACATGAAACAATGAGATGCTTCAGAGGGCGAGAATTTTAAATGGAAATTATACAGTTGTCCAAGCACAGAAAAAATTTCTTCTCACTTGCAATTAGCAAGGAAAATATATCTGAGGTACAAAATCTAGCAGTAGCAATGAAGCCTCAGTTAGAGATTGCTCTGCCATCACTTCCCCTTCCTTCAATTTTGTGACACTCCCTTACTTGTCACAGCATCTATTAATCTGTAGGCACCTAAATGACATAAGGTTGCTCTTCTTTTTGCAAAGTAATGCTGTTAGGAAGGACATAGAGTAGTAACAATGTAGTTGTCAGCTTTTGGTTTCAATGTGGTAGAAATTGGTTATTTTCTCATTAAATTACTAAAAATATCCATGTTCAACTTTAAGCTTCATTCCTCTTTAATCTCACTGGATTGCTGACTGCATGTGTGCTGCAGTTATTAGCAGAAAGTAAATTTGCCAACCTGATTTATATCCCTGTGCCTCACAATCTCTTATTTGTCTCCCCAGTTTTATCTAAGGACCACCTGTGAACATCATTAAGTTGTTTTTGTTTTTTAACCACCGGTGTCACATAAAAAAAGACTAAAAGCTGCCACCATGGGATTTGGGAATTCTCCTGTCATAATAATTCCCCTATCATATGCAGCCAGTGTAACACTTTTGTGGAGGGCACTGGCAGAGAACTATATCAGGATGAAAGTGGTGCTCTGATAACATGCTAGAATGAATCACCCCCTTCCACAGCTCCCTCTCTTGAAAGTCTAGCCCTCCTACCAGAACCGAACAAAACAGAAGTATTTCAGTTGGGAAGAATGTACAACGAAGTTGGAAGGGGTGTAACAACGATCACTAATCCAACTGTCTGATCACTTTAGGGCTGACCATGTTTTTAAGGGCATTGTCTAAATGCGTCTTAAACACTGACTGCTTGGGGCAATGATCACCTCTCTAGGAATCCTGTTCCAGTGTTTGACCACCCTCTTGGTAAAGAAATGCTTCCAAGTGTTCAGTCTGAACTTCCCCTGATGCAGCTTTCAACCGTTCCCACATATGTTACCACTGGATCCCAGGCAGAAGAGATCAGCAGCTCCCTTTCCACATCCCCCCTCTGGAAGCTGTAGAGAGCAATGAGGTCACCCCTCAATCTCATCTTCTTCAAACTAGACAAGCCCAAAGCTCTAAGCTGCTCCTCACACGTTTCCTCAAGTCCTTCCACTAGCTTTGTTGCCGTCCTCTGGACGTATTCAAGGACCTTCATGTCCTTCTTAAACTGTGGGTCCCAGAACTGCATGCAGCACTCAAGGTGAGGCTGCACCAACAATACATCAGGAAATACTAGATGCACCAGGGTCTCTTACTTTTTTTCTGAAAGCATTGATTTTAATTATTGTCATCTTCCTGCCTTAGACTTCAACACTGTCTACTTTAAAAATAATCCTGTTTTGACCTACTGGGTTTCAGATTTCTCACTCAATGTTCTAAGAAGAGGAATCACCCTCTCTCTGCTCACTAATTAAAATTGTCCTTATGTGTTCATGTTATTAATATTCCATATTAAGCTGAATGGCAATCAGCGTCTTGCAAACGTGTACAAAATTGAAGCATGTGCCGTGAGAAGCTGCCAAGTTATTGCCTGTACTGCTCTTAATGAGTGAGGGGTGGGAATGGCATAAAAAGCCTCTTTGACTACTTCTACTGGAATTTTACTGGTCACTTCTGCAAAACATCAGTATTGCCAGAGTAAGTCCCAGATCAGAGACAGGACTGAAGGAGCAGCTGGAGCCTATGAGCATGATTTTGCAAAGGAATGTGGCAGAGTATGTGTTATTTCCAACTCAGGAATTCCTCTCCAGAGATCTTCTCCAAGGATGTTCACCTAGAATACAGACTTGAAGAAAGCAAGGTAAAAAAATCATGATACTGCTGCATAATGATCTACATTAGGGACTGTAGTGATAGGACAAGGGGTAATGGGTTAGAACTTCAACAGGGGAAGTTTAGATTAGATATAAGGAGGAAGTTGTTTCCTGTTAGGGTGGTGAGGCACTGGAATGGGTTGCCCAAGGAAGTTGTGAATGCTCCACCCCTGGTGGTGGTCAAGACCAGGCTGGACAGAGCCTTGGGTGGCTTGGTTTAGTGTGAGGTGTCCCTGCCCATGGCAGGGGGGTTGGAACTAGATATCTTAAGGTCCTTTCCAACCTTAACTATTCTATGATTCTATGATTCTATGCTGTCTGCGATTAACAAAGCTGAATCTCACTTTAGATTCCTAAAGAACTGTTTCCCCAAAACACAAGGCATACCAGAAACAGTGAAAAGAGATAGACTATGATGCTGTTTCAGAGACTTCATTAAAAGTTAATAGAGATCTTTGTCTTTCAAAGTTTTATTTTCTCTTGGACAGTAATGAGTAGGAGGATAAAGTTTCTTTGCTCACTCATTTTGCCATGGAAAGAGAGAGCCAGATGATCAGCTGATACCAATTACAAATTATTGGTCAAGATTACAGAAGGAAATGAAATATGGGGGCAGACCGATCTGATTTCTAGGAACACTGAACTGCAGCAGATGTGAGCATCAACTCCTGCATCTTTTCCTTCCTCCCACGTCTTTTTCTTCTCTGAATGTTAGCCCATGAAGGGAAATCTTGGCTCCTCAGTACATTCCCATAATTCATCCACATTTCACAATAATAGTATATATTCCTTTGTGTTCCTACAGCGTGCAGAGGCCACATGAGCTCCCACTGAAATGGGGGTGTTAACCTCTGCTCCATTTTTCTCATTATATGCATATGGAAAAGACTATTTACTGGCTGCTTGGAAGAGTCAGTACAGAACATCTAGTCATGTCAAAAAAATGGGAAAATCCCTATACTATCAAGCTGTCTTCCAGAGTTAGATTATTTTTTCAACACAAATCTTACTTTCAGAAATAAAGAAACCTCACTCATTTTCTCAATTTATTCTGATTAATTATTCACCAGTTTACGCTGTTGCATGTTAGCTCATGATTTGCCCAGAGTATTTAATAATAACCTTCCATTTCTATGTAAGGCATACTAAAATTTTCTTGTTCATTCAGCTACTTTTTTGCATACATAAAAGGCCTTCATGTACCTGATATTATTTCTCTTAGTTTTATAGTCACTCTGAGCATTTCCAGAGCTCTCAAATGGAGGAGTATTTGACCACACTTTGGATGTATTTTAGAACTTGTGCACGAATCATTTTTTTTTACTTAAAAAAAACCAGGTTTTTACTTAAGAATCTTCATTAGCTGGAAGAAAATTATTAAATGAATATGAAAAAAATACAATTACAGAATCCACAAACATATTCCTTCACCTTTGAATTCTATCAGGCTTTATTTTTGTATCACTGTGTGACTTTTATCCTTGGCTTTTGCATTCCTCTGTTTTATTCTCTTCACTGATGAGTTTTTAATTTAAAAGTTAGAGCTGATTTGACTGTTCATTCATAACTACATCTGCTATAGCAATGAATCTTACAGTTGTGCAATCACTTGCCAATGTCATCACATAGCAGGTGGATGCAGTCTGATGGCAAATACACACATACACTTAAGCTACAGGAAGACAGCAAATAAAAAGTAATCAGAGTAGTTTTGCATGCTGAAGCAGAAGAAAGAAATTTTATGACAGTGCAGTGAAAGTGGGAGGGAAGAAGAGATGACACACAGAAGAAGACACCGTTTGCAGCAATATGGAACAAATATAAGAACTGTACTACCATTTCAACCCTGGCAGTTTCATTGTCTGCAGTTTACAGAATCAGATATCTAATAGTAACTAAATTCATTCTCATAGTGCAGAAATCAGGCTAGCATACTGGAGAGAAGGTAGCTTAGAGCCATTCCTCTTTTAAGACTGAGATGTATTTACATGATTAATGTTGCAAGAGTCTTTCACAGCTTGAGCATTATTTTGATAGTTGCCAAAGCTTTACTGGGGATCCCAAGTTTTCCTAAAGTTTCCCCTTCTACAGCCATGTGATTGCGAAAGTCAACAACTCTTCCTTACAAAGAATACACATACCTATTTTCACCCCTCACATCTATGAAGAAAAACTGTGAAATGCAAAGCAATTTCACTCTCAAAGGTTAGAAACCAGGAGAAAAATAACATTTATTTTAAATCATTCCACTTTGAAGCTATGACTGATTACTGATGACATGCAATTTAATTTAATTATTATTTTAAATTTGACAACTGCAGAAAAGCCATGAAAATACTCCAGGGAGCGTATCTTTATATCTGCAAAGAAGGAATCAATGTAGCAAGGACAAAAAAGTATTTTTTGCTTCTAGCTAAGCAATATTACATAGTGAAAAATACAGATCTTTGGTATCTCTATCTGAGTGTACCTTTTACCAAACACCTCTTTACAGGAAGAAAAAAGCAGAAATGATTAACATTTATCAAATAGAATTATAGAATAGTTGGGTTTGGAAAGGGCCTTAAGATCATCTAGTTCCAATCCCCATGCCACAAAATAAGTGGCCATGTTTTCAGAAATTACAGATATTGACATTCTCTCGGGAAGTCAACATTTTCACTGGCCCCAAAATTATGGCTTTGTAGTTCCATGCTAAAAAAACAATAATTCCCACCCCTAAACTGACTTCTGTATGTGAGGTCTGTCCTTAATTTAACATGCAGAATTACAAAATCACTATAAATAAGAGATAGTCCTAAGGTGCAAAATTTTAATTTCTGTTTTGATCCAAATTGATCTAATAAACCTATTTTTAAGACTGGAAGCGTGGAACTAGCCCATATTAATTCCTATTTTGTCCTGGGCTATTAAATTATTCTATTTCCCAACAGGGTTGGAAGCAGTGGAAAGTAACTTTATAAAAGTATTTGGCTTGGCTTCTATATACGCCTTTGCTTTACTGTTAGAGAAACACTGTGATGTATGCAAACAACCTTCACCCATGCTGCCAAATAAATAAGTTTCGGGTTTGCTTGAAAGACTTCTCCACATTGGGTTCATTTCAAAGTTGACTTTTCTTAAAGAACAAAAGATAAAACAGGTACAAAAGCTACAATGCAAAGCCCTGTAAAAGGTCAGGTCCCTAGGGTATGGTTTAAGAAAAAGCAACAACTATAAAGTTTCTCTAAGACTTAAATACAGTACAGCTCTAGAGGAGTTATACAAATTTCTCCTCAGTAGTGTTTTCCATTTAAAACATTATGCAAGCATGAAGGAAGAATGCTTATTGTAGTAAAATTGTTATTATATTAGAATCAGGCATATCAGGAAACAGAACTAAGGCAAGGCTGTTTTCAGCAAAAGTGACTATTTTTTGTGACAAAAAAAAAAAAGGAAAAGGATTAGTAGTGGATTTGGGGCTTTTGAAATACTATAGAAGAAACAGATTTAGGCACACTTTCTTCGGAAAATCAGAAGCACAGCATTGATTCAGATAACTTCTCAGCACTTGCAACAGAAGATTACAGATAAAATGTTCAAGAGTTGTAAGGGTTCTTGAGTTACAAACCCAACTCCCAGAGTGACTCAGGAACTTGAAAGATGTCATTTTGATGCTTTTAAAGAGTTCAGAATGTTAAACTGTTTGAGTTTCAATGTTTCCAGAATCAGAGAGTCCCCTTTTTTTAAAGAAAAGAGACTTCGCAACCCTTTTGCCAAACTCAGCAAATTGGCCAAAATATGCCTAGGATTTAGCAGCCTTGGTATTACTGCAAAAGTCTCAGTAGGACAGAGTCCCTAGTGAGGAAGTAGGACCACTGGCGAATGTATACTGACACTGTTAGTCCTCTGTTAGATCTGGAAATAAATTGAACTTGATCCCTCAGAAAAGTGAGGAACCTGCTTATTCATGAAGTATCTTGTAATTAATTATACTGATGCGTTTCAAATCTACCAGCAGTTGAACTTGAGGTTTATTATAGGCATGTCACATGATTAAGAGATCTGTTATCTGCAACCAGATCTTTTGGTAGGTGCACAGGAGGCTGAACAGGAAGCAGGATCATCATGCTTCCCATGAGTAAGTGGCTTCTTGTCCTTTATTTGCATGGACACATTCCTGTGTAACATTATCTACGGCAGGGGAGAGGACTTTTGAGGTCCCTTCCAATCTCTAGCAACACAGTGACTGACTGCAGAACTGTGTTTTACTCATATAACAAACAATGTGATTTTCCTATGGGCTACCTCTTGTGATGTCCACCTTGGATTATTAATATCTGAATTCTTCTAAGTTAAAGAATTTAGAATGCTCTTAAATTCTAGGGAATCAACTACAATCTCTAAATACATTTTATTAACACCAACAATTTTCACCTTGGTTCCATAATGTTTACTCACATGAGATATACCTTTGAAGTCACTGACTTTCTTGTGTAATTAAGGACTGTGTGTTCAGAAATCTAGAAAAATCACACTGCTGCTTTCAATGTTGTTTAAAAAGGTGTCAATGAACCCAGAGGAAATACCTTTCTTGGCATATTACAGAGATGTACTCTACAGATTAGCCATGACTACTATAATTATTTTATGTAGAAATTGTTTATGTTACCAGTAAGATAACTGCTAAAAAAGAAAAATGGGGGACTAAACCCTAGAAAATCTCTTAAGTCTGCTCAAATGAAGTTATTTCAGTGAATGTTTATGTATTTCATGATAAACAGTTCTATGACACTTTTAATAAAGACAGCTTTGAGAAAATCCAGTAAGCAAGGAAGCTATTACTAGTCTTAAGTGGTTTTAGCCATATGGTGATCATCTCCTGAAAAAGTTCCATAAAAATGTCTCACTTGGTGAATCTCTCTCTACTGTTTCACAGGTGTGCAGCTCAAAGGCTACAAACCCATACTTAGCAATATATTGAAAAAATTTTATTATATGATTATTAAGAAGAAATGTGTTTGTTTCGCAAAAGGTAGGCTGCAAAACTCACCCAAATTATATCCGTCAAAAGTGAGCTTTTCTTATAACTAGCTCAAGTTTAACTAGCACACTAAAAGGACCACTGGGAGAGAGGAGTGGAAGGGAGAGGAGAGGAGAATATTTCAGTTGGAAAAGATCTACAACAATCATCTAACTCAACTACCTGACTACATTAGGGCTGACCAACAGTTAAAGCATGTTATTGAGGACATTGTTCAAATGCCTCTTAAATGCTGACAGCTTGCGGCATTGGCCACCTTTCCAGCAAACCTGTTCCAGAATATAAACCGTATCTCGGAATATGCAGAAGATTAATCAGATTCCAAACAGGAATCTTAGAAGTTAACCATGACAGATGCTGTATTTGCCCCTGGAGAATAGTGTACTTCCTCACCCAACACATGAAGTGGTGCTACAAATGTCCCTATGCTGCTGGGGAAAAATCAAACAAACACAGCAAAAAAAGACACACTTTAGGATAGATGGATCCTCTCTGAAGGTCCTTCCATGTCAACAACTAAACCACCCTGAAAAGGGAATGGCTGCCCAGCTTTGCAGATACAGCCCAGGGCTGGAGATAAAAGTAGAAATTCTTCACAGGCCACAGCTCTTAGGGCACCACAAAACACAAGTGGTAAATGGGGTAATAGTCCAAAACAGGGCACTTACTAGTTCTTATCTCTTTCAGGTTATGCTCACTCCAGGGGTGAGGGCGGCTGTCCTGAAATTATTTCCTTCTCAGTGGGAACAATGGGATTAGGTTACTTCACAGGCTACTACAGCATGTCCAACACAGCATATTGCTTAACAGGCAACCAGCAAACACTTTGCTCAGAGTAACGTGCCTGCGCACACTGGACTGACTACACACTTTCTGCAACATTGGAATAAAATCCAAAAAAGTTAAACTGGTTTAAAACTAGATTTAATGTGTTCCAATTTCAGTGTTTAATGCTGACTAAAAATTTCAGCTGATACAGTATTAGGGAAAAACAACCTTCAGTTTTCTTCATAACTTTTAAAGCAACGTTTTTGTTCTTTGCAAATATAATCCAATTTTTCTTCTTGCTTTGTTTGTAACTCAGACTTTTATTTCAAAGTCTCACTTTTTGTCAGAGCAGTGAAGAAAACTCAATTTAAGACAGAGCCTCAAGCATGCAGTATACATCAAATGAAACTGAAAACACATTTCTTCCCCATTTCCCACACTATAAACAACACAAACACTTCAGCACACACATCCACAAATTCCACAATCCCAGCCACCATGAAGTAACAAAACAAGGGAAGCTTTGAAAATTAAACTAAAGCAAGCTCAGTTCCCCTGTCTTCCCAGGACTTGGGACCCTGTGCTGATCTTCACCTGGAGACAAGTGCACACGTGTGGGAAGTCCACTCGCTTGCTGTCCATGGCCCCTTAAGAAAAGAAGTGCAGTGTTGCAGCTGGAAGGACATGAATAAGCCCTTCTGATGTGGTCCTCTGCCCCCAGATCCCTACCTATTTATTAGGAAACAGCTAGACAGAGAAATTACTAAACTAAGGTATCACCCAGAAGACAATTCTGTTATAAGCAACAAACTGCTGTCTTATTAACAGCCTCCCAAGGGAAGGTGGGGAATTGGTTCCATCTCCTCAGCTCCCTGTGTTACATTTATTTGCCATATTACTCATATGTAACTGTAATCACTGCAGAATAAATTCCTATTCACTAACTCCTACGAAAGTTTGATGGGCATCACATACTAAAACAAACATGTGTCAAGAATGCTGAGGAAGGCTATAAACTAATCCTTGTCAAATGTGAGGCCTGAGTGGGCAAAGCAATAGAAAGTATAAACAAAACATCGATTAACCTAATTTTTCTGATATGAAGCAATTAAAAGACAGTACACTGAAAAAAGAGAACTCTGATGAAGTAGGTGGGCATGCCTGAGCACTGAAAAATTAAGAGCTTGCTTAAGTGCATTGTTTAACTGGAGACCAAAACAGGCACATAGGCTATTATTATATATATTAAAAATTACATATATATACACATATATATATAAAAAATCTATATATATATTCTAGCTATAGCTATTTTTTCCAAAATGGTGAAAGAGATGTCTGGCAGGGCTTTCCTCATATCCCTCTGATTGCATCACTGCACCCATTTTTCCTTGTCTTCCCAGAGTCAAATTATTCACTATTTGCAAAACACATTCAGACTACACTGTTTCTTTTAAATCAGCCTCTCAAGGATCAGACCCTGCAGCCTCATGCAGCCCCTGGCTGAGGCCATGTTTCCAAAATGATGTCAATGGGAACCTTGTCCAAGAAGGGACTATAGGATTCAGCTGTATGTGAAGAAAGGGTTTGAAATTATGGAACATAGTACCAGGAGAGGACTTTATATTTCAAACATATATTTATTCTTTTTACTAAAACACTGAAGAGTGATTTACTAAATCACTGAAGAGGAGTGGGGGATGTCACTATACAAAACCATATGGTACTTGGATTTCCAAGCCAGAATTGTGCATAATAAATATTTATAGAATCCAGTGGTATTCTCTTCTTTCTGTTTATTCTTTACATGTCACCCAGAGAAACTCTGGCCAAGCACCAATCAAACATCCAGCAAGTTGCAAGCAATCTAAGCATGGGGGAGAGAGAGAAAACAGATCACCAGTAGGCTCATAATTAGCAACCTAGACCTGGAAGGAGGCGTTTGGGAAGTGCCTCTGATGCGTCTGGATTCCAGTGCTCACCGCACGTCATGAGTGGTTTCGGAAATTGAGTTCTCAGTCTCTGCAAGGGGTAGGGAAGGTATACACAGTATTTTTGGCCGCACTGAGCAGGGGCATGTGTGGAGCAGCTGCAAAAGCAGACATCCGTCTGCTCTCAGAGACCAACATAGGAACAAAACGCATCTCTCAGCGATGACAGCTAACTTGCTCCTGGTGTCTGCTGGGAAAGCTGTGGCTCCCTACCTGTGGCACACAGCACTGTTGTGTTTATTTTGCTTCAGACAAAAACAATGCATATTGTGCTCCTCATCACCTCGTGATTAGAAAAGTAGTTGAAGGAGCTACTGAAATACATAGAAGATCTGGAATATATCTCCATAGGAGCCAATCTTCTTACCGAGGGTCTACCTCTGACAGAGCAATCTTTTGGTCTTTCCCTCTTTCCTTGACAGTCTTATTTCCTTCCCTGCTCTCACCTTCTTTCCCTTTCCTTTCCTTGAGGTGTGAGAGCTACCAATCCCCAATTACCATTTCATTCCTCAGAACTAATAAAAGGAATTTAAAAAATGCAGAACAAGCCCACAAGTCAATACACAGTACTTTACTAACAGGAGCAGCCTTCACTGCTGATCACCCTCAGCATCACTTCAGCCAGAATCTGGGATGTTTCATGTTGCACATTCTACATAGATGTTGCTGCTGTACAAACCGTGCAGACATGACACATTAGCATTATGTAGAGTGGAAGTCACATACTTTTCCATTTATAAACATGTAACTTAAAATTAATAATACACTTTTGCATACCACAAAACCAACAATAATCAGAATCATTTTGAAGCAACCAAACAAACAAAAGTTGAATCTTCAATATGGAAAACTGAGGGACTTACACAGATATTTACATTTGACTAAAAGAAATTGGTGCCCAAAAGAACCTTCCTCTGTGTCACTGTAACAGATATTTATCATGGAAAACATGCTTATCAAATGTTGCCAAAAGGGTAATAACCACACATCTGTTATTCTTCAAATATGTATTTTTTTAAAACAGTTGTTATTTATTTAATATATAATAACACTTATTAAATCATTCTTAAGTCTGTTTTGTGGAACCATAATGTAAAGCATCACATACATGAGAGAAACACCATGGGAACAAATGTAAAAGAGGAACAGAAGCACTGTAAGTAGCTGCGTAGTTCAGTAGTTACCAGTCTCATTAGAAAAGGCAATTCAGAGACTGAGTACTAAGGGGAAGACTGGAAATCTGGAAACCCTGCAGGACAATTAGTTTTAAGAAGCCCAAAACTGTTCATTTAAATTTTTTAAATTATTAGATAATTTCTGGGTCACAAATACGTAACAACAGATTTCTGCGATCACTACTGAATATACTACATGACATAAACTCCATCATCTGCTAGCTAAAACTAGAGAGATTTAGATTTTTTATGAAGTCCTCCTTTTGGTTTTAATTCCCTGCAGTGTGAAGTTGTCTATGACGCTTTCCAGGCTTTGCACTGCAAGCCTCACCCCAGCTGTGAGCTGAGAAGACCCTACAGGCTGCGTTACAGGAGAAGATCAGCTCAGTGTCTGACCTAATCCTCTTCTCTCTTGCATTTTAATAGGCTTTATGCATTAAGCTCTCTTTTTAATTGCTGGAGTAGACAGGAAATAATCACAGTCACTGTTAATTGTTCATAACTTTCACTTCAGAGTTTGAGTGAGCCGTTTCTACTGGGTCTTTCGCATGACTGAAAAAAATCTGAAGCCAGTGAGATGAACAATGCCTTCTGAAACACATTTTTAGTCATATTTGGACCAACACAGAACAAAGCTGACTGCTTTCCAGACATTTTTATGAATATGGGGGGTGTCATCTAAGCATGCACCAATAATGAACAAAAAAAACCCTGGGTTTGTTGTACATTATTTATTTAACAGAGGCAAAAAAAGTCATCATATTTATCCACAAGTCTACTTGCTTTGGCTTAGATTATTAGAGAAACCATGTAAGATGACAGTTGGCTTGATGTGCAGGTGTCACACACGCTCAGCATTTTAAACCATGTTTCTTGTCGGACAGCATAATACAAGCTAACATTTTTCATAATTCTCCAAATTTCTCCAAAATTTTCTGTAGAAAATGCAGTCGGAGACTGCAATCAAGATTATCTGGAACAAAGATGATGACTACTATATGTTACAATTAGCTTATTTGTAATGTCACAAAAAACAATCAGTAACACAAAGACCTTCATTTAAAACTATCAAACCCACATATACTCCATTTAATTGAAAAGCTTTTAACTCCAGTCATTTCCTGGATATAAAGCTACTTTAGTAAAGCTCCACCATTTTTAATCTCTCTCACACTGAAAAGCAGCATCCTCAGCCCACAGGTAATGCTTACATAAAAGCCTCAGAGTCAGATCTCTTGGTGCCTTTATGTTTGCCAGGATATGAAAATAACAGCAATGTAAACACTCTACTATTACAGAACAAACATCATACAACTACAAAGCAGTGATGACATAACCTGTGTATTATCTGGGCTTAATTTTCTGCAATGTAAACTGAGTGTCTGCATCTCCTGTTCATCAATGCACTCTAAAATGGTCTGTTAAGAGGACCATTTTATATATTTTTTTCCAGTTTTTAAACAAAGACATATTCCTCCTCTGGACATTAATTTGAAAGTCTTTCCTTTTGTGTATCTAAACATCTTGCTTCCTCCTGAATAAGAATGTGCTTGCTCAAACAACACATTTAAATGCAACTGATATTTCACAGCTGACTCAGGTGTGCTAAGTTAACAGCTTGCACAGAATATGTTTTTAAATAGCAAAACCCGTGCTGCTGCTCTTCTCTTCTTTGTGTTGATATACATAATATGAAAACAATTTTAGGGGATCAGCCCTAATGTAGCTGTAGCTTACTATCCTATCAATGGCCATAAAGGGATGCCTACTGACTAGGGAAAGTATGTAGTGATAGACCCCCAGAATAATCTCTCAGGTCTGAAAGATCTGCAGACCTGGGATTGCTACTTCTGTGACTCTAAGTTAAGTGCACTTCCTGCATAGAAATATTACATATAGCAATGTGTTTCCCTTTGTTTACTTTGGAAACTATTCCTTAAGGCATAAGAAATACTGATCTTAGGCAATGACACACAATATGATATTAAAGAAATATTACTATAAAGGACTTAAAGCTGGACTTTATAAATACGTTATGGATCATTTAGTCAACCAAATGGTTAGTGCTGATACATTACAGTCATAAAAAGTCTAACATTAAAATACATGCAAGAATATGACTATCAAAAAAAACCCCAAACCTTAACTGTTCTACCTATTTAAAGGACTTTATTTTTCTTGTTCTCTCTTTCCCGATTCTCTGAAAAAGCTGATGAGAACACATTTGCTTCTATGATTATGGCAAACCAAGTACACTAAAATTTTCACCCCATCTGTGCTAACTAATGTGCTGTTTCAGTTAAAAGTTACTCCAGGATGCAATTTCTCAGGATGCAGAAGTACCATCTGAAAGCCTTTCTTCATTTCTAACTAGAATGGTAATAATGGGATCTGCACAGTAATCTCTCCTATACATTTGCCTCCTCTCAAGCAGGCTTCTCAGCTGTAATTCATAGAATCATAGAATTAAGTAGGTTGGAATAGACCTTTAAGATCATCAAGTCCAACCTTTGCCCCAGGACTGCCAAGTCAACCACAAACCATGTCACCAAGGCCTATATTTTGAACATACTTTTTGAAAACTTCTACAGATGGTGATTCTACCACTTCCCTGGGAAGCCTGTTCCAATGCCCAACTACCATTTTTTGTGCAAGTATTTTTCCTAATATCCAGTCTTAATTAAGAATTGTCCATTTTCCATGCTGCACGTACATTTCACGTACACAGCTAATGTGGGCTCTCCTTGTTGTTTTGAAACATCTCACAAGTTGGAAATTGCCACAAATAGAACTTCTTATGAACTCAGCTTAAAAACATTGTCCATTTTCCACTGGCAGTTTCAAACCACAGACCCAAAGTATCAATTCCTTCTAGCACTCCTCAAAACTACATTTTTTTTTCCATTCTGATGGAGACAAAGAGCCCAGCAGGTGATAAATTGTAATCTTAAAAGATGAATGAAGCAATGAGACAATCAATATTTTACTGTAGTGCTCTTCACACATGTATAGTATTATGCTGAATGAAATGCTCATTAAGAAACTTGAGAAAAGAGCACAACCCATTAAAAAGAACTGAGAGTGTGCAACTTTCACCAATATCCGAATCTTTTCTTTTTTTGCAGTGCTGTCAAAAACATTGTGTCTCTAAAAAGACAACATACAGTAAGGCATCACAGTTAAGGAATTTATAGTCTGATTCTTGATTTGTCACTCTGACTTTTCAAGTTGGTGTTTATGAACCACAGCCCCCTCCTACCCAAATGCTGTAATGAAATGGAATTACAATTTTCCTTTCAATCAATACTGTTTCTTGTGCTATCCTGCATAACAGAAAATACAGGTTTAGCACACTCCACTTTATGTTTGCTAAAATTATTTTTTAAAACTTCTAAAAATTCCTAATACTAAAAATTTGAGACAAGAACATTTTTAAATTAATTTTGATCCGATACCTATCCAAGTATACCTATATATACCTATACCTACTAAATATTGACACTATGAAAGAATGCAATTTTCTACTCATGTTGCCTGTATTACTGGGGCATTTGTATGATTATGGGGCAGAAGAAGAGACATATTTTTATTTAGTGATCTGATTAAAGTTTTAGAACATTTCTTACTGGTGGGAAGCTATGAAAGGAAAATGCCCATGTTTCTTCAGTTACAAAATGATAAGTATTGCAGATCAGTCTGGATTTTCAAGTTGTGATAAAAATAGATGGCAACAAAATGTTTGGTTTCGTTTAAAAATGTTTGGCCAAAATCTTTACAGGAATGACTGTACTGGTATCAAGAGATTTACAACAGAAATGAATTTGATCTCTACATATTATTTGGTAATGGAAAAGTGGTTTTACTGTTCTGTTATATTTTACTTTTAAACTAATCCTAGCCTGTAAAGCTACAAATGTACCAGTTAAAAGCTAGATTTCACCAAGACAGATCTTTGTCACATTCAAAAGTGATTTTCTTTTCTATGTTTCCTTTGAAGAGCCAAAATTATATGTACCAATGTAATATCTATGGGTGGACAATAAGAACAGATTTTTTCCATGCACTTCTATGTCTACTCCACTGAAAAGAGCACTGCCCTTCAATTTTTCAAAAGTAATGTCTAAGATGGAAATTGAATACATTTAGCTGAACAAGTAAACCGGGTTTTGATGTAACAAAAACTTCCTTTGGTGTAAAATAAAAATGTTATGCAAGGTAAGAGCCAGAATTAAAATGCAGCTTGCTTTTTTGTTTGTGAGAAAGGAAGCAAGTAAGTAATTTGCTGTTTCATATTATTATTTGTATGGCTATTTATTGATTTCAGAAAGTCCTGACTGTCTGTGGGGTTTGCTGAGATGCCCCAGACAGTATACAACATGAAGATATGCAACATTCTTTCTTGCCCAGTCAACAGTGACCCAAGTATATTAGTGCACAATTGCAAGCCATTCTACTGAGGGAAAACAGCAAAATGTCATTCAAGCAGACAGCAAATTCTTCTTACCAATTTTAAAAGAATAAATACGAGATTGAGCATCTGAATTTCAACATCAGATCACTTTTTACTGGGCTTGGCCTAGTTTAATTTACTAGACATATGTTTCTGGTATGATGACCCTGTAGCTAAGTTTGGCTGCAAAAGGTTTTTGCACTTGAAGAATGCTGAATTCTGTTTTTTTTCCTCTGATGTTAAATAGCTCTCTGCCAGCTTTGGTCCTGTTTCAACTTCATTTACTTTTGTCAACTAATACATCACAGGTTAGCAGTTTCATGGAAAAAATAATATGAGCGAGAGCAGTGTTTTCATTCATAAGTAAGACTTTTGCCCAATAGTGTGTCACCTTTTCTAATACTAGCATGCTGTACAGTTGCCAGCAAAAAAACATTATGAACCAAGTTCATATAGTGAATAAGTTGCTTCAGATAGACAGGGGAAAGAGGACATTAATGGAACAGCTGAACATGTATGTGTATGACACTGCATAACTTCCTCTCTAAATTTGACAACATAGATGTGTTTGATCAGCTAAAATAAATGATTCTGCAAACTTTTCCATGCAGTTTCTCTTCCTTTCCTTTTTTCACTGGTAAAGAAATAAATATATGGCTTACCTTTCAAAACCAATCTGCCTTAATGTTTTCTCCCACGTTGAACCTATACAAAGAGGAGAAAAAACAAATACCCTCAGTAAAGAACCTTTATTATATGAACATTCTTACTCTTCTCCTTTCCTTGTGCAGCTGAGATCTGTACAGCAAGGTGATTTTTCCACCCCTACAGGAGTACTTGTAAATGACATCTGTTTTCCCTCGACTGAAGAGCTGTTAAGAGAGGCTACCACCGGATGATGTAACTGGGTGGAGGGGTATCAGCCTATGTAATTTTTTTACATTGCAAGGCAGCCGGTCACTGCTACAGTTCACTGCAATTCCAAGGGTGGTCTCCTCTCCTAGAGCAATGTGATCTGTACATGACTCCTGAAAGTGCTGAGCTGGCATCTCACATCACGCACTCTTCACATTTCAGCTTTTCATTTTACTGCAGTGTTCTCCTGATTCTTGCTGAAAGCTTTACAGCTCCTTCTGAAATCCAGCCCTTTTATTTTTAAGCAAAAGCATGAAGATGTGTTTCTGCTTTATTGTTTAACCCTTCACACTCGTACAAACAGCTGCAAAGGATTCTTACTCAAAATCATCAAGGAAGGACACAGCCCCACAAACTATTCAAGTGGCAGACTCATCCAAAGAATTGCCCACAGTATTTCTAATGCACTTAAGATAACTTTTACCTAGATTTTCTTAAATACACCCCCCATGCCCCCTGCAAGCATTAGGTGATCAGTTTTCAGCACTCGGTGGTTTTTTGCTTATCACCAGTCTCTTTCTTGCTACCAGTATGTGGTCATTATAAATACAGGCTATTCTCAGCACAAGTATCTCATCATGCAGGTCTGCAAGGCAAATATGTAGGAGGACATGAAGCTGGGTCATAGTTTGGTCTCTGTCTTTTTACATTCCTGTGGGAAACGTAGCAGGACTGCATACAATGTAAGCAACTACAGTTCTTTTTGAATGCTTCATTATACTTAAAGCTGAAATGAGAGAAGTAACAATAACACCTGTTGCTGATGCAGTCAATCACCTAAAGGGAAATGAAAATAAGGAATAAACAGATTCCCTGTGAATGACATTTAGTAGCACCAGAGAAACTCAGAGACAAGCACCAATGTTGCCAAAAAGTACTGAGAAAAAAAGCATAAAGACATGAAAGCAAGCGATTTTGTCTAATTTAAATCTGGAAAATGTCAGGATTAAATACATATTGTGCAGTGAGTGTCCATATAAAAACTATAACAGAATCATGAATTAGATTCTTTCTACTGCAGTCCAAGTCCTACTTGACAAATTAGTATGGGAAAAGTGGTGACATAACAGTATCAGTCAAAAAAAAACTCTGCTGATATATCTCTTACCATCACTACCTTTCCCTTCTGGTAAAGGCATCAGCTCACAAACCAGTGACCTGCCATGTTTGTACTATGGTATTTATCTCTAATCTGCAACTGTTAAATATTTGAATAAGATCTAGCAGATGCTTTTCATCTTTGAATTTGGAACACTTACTGCTAATCTAGATAAGAATCTAAAAACTTGACTTCTAAGAAGTTTTTGGTTTGAGGTTTTTTGGGGTTTTGTTTGCTTCTTTGTTTTTTTAACAAAACCCTAGCAACAGAATTCTTTCTACTTAATTGAATAAAATTTTCAGCTCAGCCCAAGGAGAATGTGGTAAATTTCTAAAGTAATGATACAATTTTTCAGTACAATATTATCTAGCATCTGCCTGGTTTGCATATCAGACTAAGTACTTTAAAACTGAAATTAATAAAAGCAAAAGTTAATTTCCTTATAGGCCTATGTCATGCAAGGCTTCCTTCACAGTTGCTAACTGGACAGCCAAAGGATGAAGCTAACATTGGCTTGTGGAAAATAAATTCCTTGTGTTAATCTCTGCTTTTTAGAAAGAGGAAAAGAAACTACATTAAAGTATATGTTCTTAATATCAACCAAATTCTGACATGTCACTCTGTACAGGAAGGATGTGGGTTGGCTAAGGAGGGCTGGTTCACAGCTGGTTCCAAAGGCGGTCAGTATACTCCAATATACTCTTCTGGAACCCCTTCATCACTCAACTTCTCACCGCCAGTAGCTTCAAACTTCAGTCACACCTGTATTTTCAGCAAAAGGCTCTATAAACCTTTCCTGATGATACTTCAGGGCAATGGACAAAAACCTTTCTGTTCGGGACTGTTACAGCTACAGCCAGCGATCAATATAAAATCCCTTTTAATTGTTCCCATTCAGTCCAAAGCGGGCAGGGATCTCAGGCCCATATCCAACAGAGTACACAGAAATAAGAGGACCAAAACCAAGGTGGAGAAAGCTCCACCTTCACTTTATGGAAAGAAAAAATGAGTCAAGTATTGTTCTGGAATAACTGAACTGTACATTATTTGATCAGCTCAGGGAGCTTCTACTGTGGTGCCCATATATGCTTGAGGTGAGGGAAGACTTCTGCCTGCACAACTGCCTACATACAATAGCTTTCATCAACACTGAGTTCATATTTTATAAAAATAAGTCTTCTAAAGACACCTTTAAAGCAGGACAACAAACGTTCTCATACACATTTCTTTAAAAAAAAAACATAAACCCCCAATTTAATGTGCAGTACAATAAATGTCAACATTTCATTGAGATAAATAAAGAACCACTCCATTAACATCTTCTATTATGATTTCTCCCCCAAACCCACCACCATCTGCATGCCCCTGGAGTATCTGGTTTCATGTAGCACTGATGAATGAAGTAATTGTTAAAAAGATGACAGTGTCACTCCACAGGTAAGTGCAGAGCAGACAAAAGCAGTTCTCCATATAGTTTATGCAATCCTTCTGGCTCTGAAAGGGTATTCAACAGTTTTTGAAGTTTGAAGATTTGAAGAGTGTTGAAGAAAAGAAATCTCAACAGTACTTTTAAAAGCAAAGACTACTGCTGGCATCTGTAGTCAGTGTTTCTATGCTTTCCACTGTTGTGTATACTAGTATGAATTTTTCACCCCATGATTGGCTACACTTCAGTTGTATGATATATAGAGAGTCCTACAGGGAAGGGGGAGAGGAAAAAAAGCAAAAGAGAAAGGGAACTGGGTCTCCACTGGTTTGAAATAATCTTTTGGCTGCAGCTGGCTAGCAGAACACGCTTTGAAATGCATGTGACTCCTATGAAGCAAAGCCTGCCAAGAACACAACTAACATTTCATATTAAAAAAATATACATCTTTTTAATGGAGTCTTATTTTAAAATGTTTATGATCTAAACATTCTGTTTTAAGATTTGCCAGTTCCATTCTCAATAGTATCAACTTCTATGCTGTGCTAACAGCCAAAAGTAAATACCCTGAGGTAATAGCAGCACCAAGAAGAATAACGCTATTAAAAGTCTAGAAAACTTATTATTCGATTTAAACCTTACTCGGTGCTTCCAAAACATTAAACAAGATTTAAGTCACGTAACTCTCATTAAAATCAAAACAGGAGTTTTTCACGAATTAAAGACTTGATTCTGCTCCCAAAGAAATCAAGCAGAATTTGGCTATTCAATTCAGCCTTTCTCTCTGCCAGGACTGTAGAAAACATTCACCTGTCGACTTTCAGATTCAGTCCACTGCTACATTTCAATTGCTAAGTTAATTTGGATTCTTTTTGCTTTCTGTTTTTTACCACCATGTCAAAAATACCAAAACTGTTTATAAGACTGCCTTAATCTGGTATCCATGTAATTAAGCTTTTGTTCCAAATATTTGCTCCAGAGTGCCTGACCATTCCCATCTTTTCCAAAGATTCTGTTTCACATTAACAGTGCTAGCTTTAAAATTCTTCACAAAGAGGAACCATCATGTACTTCCAGAATTACTGCTCACATTTAATAGGAACGATGGTAAAATGTACATCATGCTCACATACATACTCAATGAAATCCTATCCTAAGAATGAGAGTATAAGAATATCAGATTTAAGAAGACAAAATTAAAAACATCTTTCTGAAGTGAAAAACTGTCTTTTTTGACAGGTAGCCTCTCATTTATATGGCAGTTTCCATATCTGGGTTGTTTCGGTTACAACTTTTTTGCTTACTACAAACTTACTGTGAACAAGAGGATTCATAATCCACTGCCAGACTGCTCACCTTTACAAAACATGATGCTGCATAGCCCTGAAGTGCCATGGTAGGCTTAGGAAAAACACAAAATAACATATTCATAGAAACACAGAATCACAGAACACCAGGTTAGAAGGGACCTCAAGGATTATCTGGTCCATCCTTTCTTGACAGAAGCACAGTCCAGACAAGATGGCCAAGCACCCTGTCCAGCTGAATCTTAACAGTGTCCAGTGATGGGCAAAAATATTGGAAAAGTGATTTTCAGTCATTCACGGAGGTTGTGCAACTATTCCCTTTGAAATATATCATGCCCTATCTGCCACAGACAGGTACAGCTGAGGTTTGTAGCTGGCATATTACTACCCTTCTGTGCCCATGCTGGACTTTTAATACAGTTCAGGAGGGTCTTTCTTGAACAAGTATTTCACCATGCTTTGGTCTGCATGACAGAGTGACCTCTGAGTGCACAAACTGGATTCTTTTCCCATGAAACTAAACCGCACCCCAAGGACACAACTGTTGTGTTTCAACCACCAATGGGCATTAGGTCCGCATGACCAGACCAGAGCTAATCCACACTAAACCCCACTAAAAACGTGTTGTGTGGTGGCCAGGGACTCTAAACTAAATGCTTCACCCTTATTATGCTCTGCTGCTTGCTAAGGCAGATGCAGCTTACTCCACCACTCCCAGTCCCAGTCCTGGAGTGCACCCCCGAAAAGCTTTCCAGCTATGGTCACCTCAAGGGTCAGGGTATTCAGGGTATTCCCTATTAGCATCATTTTCTGGGCTGTATCCATATCCACTACAGTGAGCAGGAGCCTTTCTACTGCCCTGTACAAGCAGGGTTGGACCAGATGCTCAGCAAAGCCACACTCCCCACAGAATACCAGGAAGCCAGTTCTGTAAGGCGCAACAGCAGATTATTTCATTTTTAAAAAGAACTTCTCAAGGAGAAGGAATAGGGAAAATCTGGGCTATTACAATGTGCTGTGCATACAGAAGAGGCTGAAACCACCAGTAAAACAGAAGTGGAGGGCCAGTGGTCTAGGATTCTGACTAGATGAAGAAAGTGATTACTGAATACATATCAAGAAAGAGGTCATTCAAAGAACAAAGCCTTTACTTGCCTTCCACTCATACCAGCTTTCAACAGATTTTTGACTCAATAAAGAGTACAAATTTGATCCCTACATGATAATGTCATGGGAAAGATTTATTGTGTATTTTCTCCTGTGCTGAAAATATTAAATTATCATGAAACAGAAAATTTCTTTCCTATTAAAAAAGAAATCTTGACTCATTTCATGTTAACTGGAAAAATAATCATCATCCAAGCCACTACTTCTCCTCTAAGGAGATTTTAATGAGTGGGAACTTCTAATAATAAAATGCGCAGACTATGAATATAGAGCAAAGTGCAACAGTACTGACACTATGCTTGTGTGTGTGCACAGAGATGCATATTGCTTTAAAATGAGTATTAAGATGACAACAGGTATGGTAAAGCGATTAACAGCTATATTTGTCAGTCACCTCTTCCAGTCTGCAACCTCCCTGGGTGCTCTGGGAATCCAGAAGGGTCTGAAAAGCTCCCACACATAAGTGGGGAGTGTAGAAGCAACTCCACTGCTAATCGATATTCTTTGCTTCGATCTTGATTAGCATCAGAATTAGCAGGCTGGGGACTGATTGTTTTTAAAATTGGTGATGTAACTTAAGGTACATAACACAATGTGAAATAATCCCTGTGAAGCTGGGACACGAGTGATGCGGCATCCTGCCACTCACTGGTCAGACTGCCCCATGGAGGCAAGGACAGATCCCAGCTCACTTTGTGTAATGGTAAGACCACTGTCTCTGAGCCTGATCCAAAGTCTATAGAAATACCTGGACAGATTTACATTGAGTTAACGGGCTTTGACAGTTTGTCTGAAATGGAAACAAACAGCAATCAGAAATAGTAAAAATAGTAATCTCTTTTTCAGTAACGTAAATAACAGCTATTATTTCTACCTCACTAATAAACGACTAAGGCATAGTGTTCTGTGGATAATTCCTTTGGGAGAATAGGAGCAGAGGAAGAAAAAGTTTTAGACTTTAAAACATTAAATGGGAGGCATTTTTAAATGTGAAGATTATGTATTTCTACATGAGAATCACACACACCATTTCATATGTGAGGATGACTTGCTAATTCAACAGCAAGTTTAGTTCTACGACAAATGTGTGGAAGAAATAATAACGTGGAGAAAGGAAATTTGGGAAGGTGCTTTCTACATTTCTTCTTCCATGCCAGATATGTTTAAAATGACACATAGGTAATAAAGCAAACTGAAATTGGCTGAACTGCTTCACTCTTTCTTTAATTAGCTTTTTCAGGATGACAGGTTCTATAGTTTTTATAAGAATAATTAATTCTTTTGTCTGTTTAGATATAGTATACCAAAACCATTTACAGGCAGTCTTACCCCTATAACACACACATGCTTTTAACCACTCTTACTTTAAGCCCATTTCATTTCAAATTTGTTTCCTGAACAAGGCAGCAAAATATCAAAACCCACAGCACTAGAAAACCTTTAGGGAATGTGTTTCAGATGAAACCTGAGATAGCTAGTTAATGGATAGCTTTTTTGTTCTTGCTGTTTAATCTATTATTTATCTATTATTTGCTGCAATGGTTGGTTGGTATTGTTTAGCCCGAATTTCCAAGAATACTGGAGATTCGAATTCATTCTGGCATCTTTTGTTTTTTAAATAGACCTGCTCTTGTGTCCCCATGACAGCAGACTACTGCAAAAAAGGATGAGAAAAAGGGCTTTACACACTGTGCAAAGCAGAACTTTGTAGGTGTCCTGGTTTCAGTAGGTCACTGGCACAGAATTATTCTGCAGGAGTAAAGCAGGAAAGAATCAGATGGTCCACAGAAATAACCAATCTATGACTCTTTTTCTACAACAGAAAAGGGTGTCAGGGCTCTGAGGAGCAGTCTCAAAGGAAGGCAACATTTCCTGCCATTGCCTTAGGGGATATCAACCTCAAATCAGAGAATCACTGAGCTTAAGAGCGGAGGAGTTCTGCTCCAGACCTTCTGAAAGGAAGCCAAATACTAACAAAATGGGCCTATTTTCAGACACGGAAGACTGGCTTTACTTTGTTTTTTAAAATAAAAGCAAAAGAACTTTAAGAAAACTTGTAAGTTTTATTTTTCATAAATGTGAAGAAAATTAGATTTTTCTCCATTTTTGTTGGCAGAGAAATTCTCTCCTCTGCCACCCCAACTAACATTGCTCTGTCTGCTAAAGAGTATCTTGGAAGCAAGGTTTTCACTTCAGAGCATAATTGACAGGCATCCTTCCAATTTCTAGAGCTAGCCTCTGCTTAGTTTTATTGTAACATAATATACTGTTATGAATAATAATGTCAGCCTAGTTTCAATGTCAACCTATGATGAATATATGCAGTGTACCAGTGCAAGGAATTTGATTTTCATTGTCTCATTTTCTCTTTTTGTCTCATCAGAAGGAGAGGGGAGCAAATGTTTCTTCTGGAATTCTGCAGCATAGACATATGAGAAGGGGAAGACAAATAACAAGTAAGTCTTCAGGAGCATATCCACATACAAGAAACTATGGATGAGAGCGACAGGGTCAGGAAACTTCCTGCACAGAAACAGGAGGAACATTATGATGACAAAACCCCATCACTACAGTGGCAGTATCTTTGACTCCATACATTCTGTAACATACATCTCTTGGTTTTTTTACATTGATATTTTAAAAGATAATACAGAACCATTTCATTCACTTACTCTCAGAGATCCCTTCAGAAGAGAAATCTGGATGCAGAGGGATGTGCTCCTCTGGGCAGTAGTGTAAGGCACGCACACAGACTCAAACAACTGAGGAGAGGGAAATGCTTCCATGAGATGTTATTTTTCCTCCCTAGCAAATATAAAGATGGCTTATCTAGTTCAGCTGACAAGCACAAACATGTATGCACTGAACAAAGGGTTACTTTTGCTTTAATTTTTTTGTATTTCAGAACTTACAATTCTGTGATTTCACTCAAATTTTCACAAAGCTCTAGTCTGTGAGAACAGGAAAGCTGTTCTCACAAACAGCTTTCATAAACAAAAGCGCAAAGCTCTCCCACCTTCCAGCTCCCATTCCTCTCAACCAAGAAACTACAGCTATTGAGCTGCTCAGGGAAAATGAACAGGCAAAAGAACTGGAGAAAACAGAAGTTGATGGGGTGCCAGTTACAGACTCAGCCCAGTTCTTCACTTCCAGACATGGGTGCTTCTAAAACACTGCTGCCACTCCCTGGGTGAGGAGCTCACATGGGCAAGGGGGTGGTGAGTTTAGCCAACTCAGACTGTGAGATGCAGCAGCACCAGTCTTCACCCAATTGCGTCTCTCCCTCCAAACGCACAAGTACACGTATTTCAGCATGCCCTGCAAAGCCAGGAGAGACGAGCATCCTACTGTGCCTCCTGCAACTTGTTCCCTGCTAGCAGGGGACAAGAGGCACAAGTAAGTGCTACTGACCTGTGCTCTGCTCATGACCTGTGAAATAGCTATGCTGAAGCCACTAGAAATGCCCAGACAGATTTCATACTGTTGCAATGCCATGGGATTGTGTTTAGCTTCTTCTATAATAGACTGCAGGATTGCATCCAGTGTACTAGCAAATAATTTCCCAACGCTTAATTAGTTTTCATTAGGATGCCACAAATAGCATGAACACTATCAACAAATTAAAGAAAACACTGGCTTGCCTAACAGTTTCCACTTTTAAAAGCACTCCATGCTTTATCTTGCACACTTCCAATAGTTTACTAATAGTTTGCTATTTCTACAGTTATGCACTTAATTAGAAGTATTAGAAGTAATTTCTCCCCATTTAGTTTGGCTAAGACTAAGCCAAAAAGTAAGTAAAAGCACTGAAACTCCTGCCATTCTCACAAGTTATTAAATGACAAGAGCATTTTCACACTTACTTAAAGTCTGCTTATTTTGTCCTCTCTGGAATGTGTTTTATTTAAGTGCTTCATTAGGGTATTAACAGAGTCATACCTTTTGAGTAAATACTGACGAGGATGATGAGCGGTAATAATTTCCTACTCAGCAGGGATTTTCATGTTACCAAAATCATGGGCAATTTAGACGTGTGACTCTCAAATGCATTTTTAAATCAAGCATTTTATTTATTCACGTGCTGCTTCACTGCCTCTAAAAGTGATACTACAGCAGGGCTAGCTAACAGAAAAGGGACAAACAGTACACTGTATTGTTCTCATCTTTTCAAAGAAACATGGCCAAAACCAGCAATGCTTCAAAGCTAGTGCCAGTTGGCAAGTTTTCCCAATCCAAGTAGATCTTACAAATTGGAATGTTGCACAGTGGGATCAGTATATCAGGTTATGGAGCACAGGTGCAATCAATGGCCTTAGAAAATAAGCAGTTTGTAAAGCATCTTCATGGGTGTATTAATAAAGCATACTGGAAACGTCTTTGTTGTGCTGAAAATAAGACACACCAAAAATGATACAGCTGAAGATGACTCGTATTAAGGATATTGGCCCAATTTCTAAAACTGTTTGTCTCATCCCAAACTTTTATCTGCATCAATTTTAGAAAACTACTTGTACTGAATATACAAATCAAGTCATCTTGGCAATATTCTCTGCAAGGGATAAAGCCTGTCAAAATTTCTTGCCTTTGCCAGCTGGAATGTATTGAGTATGTATTATGTGGTTGCAAATTTGAGCTATTCACTGCAGTGGGGGATACTGTACCCACTACAGGCTGAAAGAGAAGCAAAGAAACAGAGGAGAGGAAAAAACATGTTCAATAGGAAAATGGGACGAAAAGTATAAAAGGCATTCATTTCTTATAAAGAACAAATCATATATAAAACTATTGTTTTATATTGGAAAGAGATTTAAATGCCAAATACCACACTAAATCTAAACCTAATTTAGATCCAAATTAATCTAAATTTAATTTAATCACCATTTATCTGGAGTGACTGCAAAGACACTTTTCATGAGAAAAAAAATTAACACAGTCTAAAACTGCACATCACCCCCTACCTACTATTCTGGAAAGGAGGTTTAGTGATGAAAATAATAATAATTAAAAAATGTCTATCTATCCCACTAATCCGTGTTTGTATTCATATCAATAATTTGGTATGTTTCTTTTTTAAAGTCAGAAAACACAAAGTAGTAAGACTTTACCAGGGCTCTTGGTAATATTTCATCCAGCTTTCAAAACTGTATTTTCAAGGTACATCTCCTGGAGTTTTTAAACCTTTGACATCATCACCATATCTGTATAGGACAGAAGGACAAAATGATGCCTAACTGATCCTCTTATGGGGGAAGAGGTCTCTAGAGAAAAGGGCAGAGGATTCCATGTACTATTATCTAAACAAATGGAGATGCAAGAGAAACTCACTTCAAAAGGACACTGCAATTGTTTGTGCTCACAGATGTTTGTCCTAAAACATCTGGTCTCCAAAATCAGGTCGCAAAGCAGATGACACTGAATCAGAGTCAGGATCTCACGCGTTATTCCATCTCAGAGACAACCAAGCTGTGGTGTTAGCCACATCTGCCAGCTATGCACCCACTGTCACATCAGTGGAGGTCTGAAGATGAGCAGCTACAGACTGCAAGGACTTCCCATTCTGCCCTTCACAGTTCTGTCAGGAGTGTAATTCATCTGTGGAGGCTGTTCCCCACTACTCATGCAGCTGCCCATGGACTAAACAGGGCAGATATGATGGGACAGCAAAGCTCCCCCTGGCAGGTACACAACCTGGTCCCACTGCAAAATAAAAATACCAGCTAAGCATAGTCCAAAATGACAAAAATTTACTACAGATGCCCATTATTAATTTCTCTGGTTTCTTTTTTCATGCACATTTAATAACGCACATCTCCACATCTCTTGTTTAAAGGTTTATCTTGGATATGCCAATCTCAAAAAATACATTGTGTTTCTACAGGGTTGAGAACTGAGAAGATTTACAGTACTTCAGCCTTGGCTGGCAACAGTCAGCCTAGGATACACCTAAGCATCAGCTTTTATAAACAGTCTATGCATTGTCCACTGCTGCAGTGTAAATCAAACATGAAAACTACTCCCACAGACATGGTTAACTTGAGTATCCCCCTCAACAGACAGAAAATTCTATCACCAGGCCAAGCACTTAGAAAATTGAAACCACAGGAACTACATGAACCAAAGTAGACCCGGAATGTGCAATCCCTTCAGAGGATCTAGAAATCCATAATCTCACATCAACCAACCTTACAAAGTCTGCACTGATTTTTTTTTTGTTTAAAGTGTCAGTTTATAATAATATTATTCATCCTTAACAAAATGGCAACATACTGTAAGAGGGGTCAGTGGATGGCCTAACAAATATTCAATACAGCAAAGGTTGCAAGCTACTGGTCAGACTAGAAAAGTTGTGACCAGAAGCAAACTCTATTTGTCAGGTATTTGGAGGCCTCTGTGAAACACTTCCTGCCTGCTGGTGCAGTTTGTTAAATGTCAGTTTTACTGTCCACTGTGTACACCACAAGCATCCAAAAAAGCAGCTAATGCCACTGTCCAACTTAACGGGACCCAATCTTGTGATGTGAACATTTGGTCTTTTTAAAAGGGGGGAACCTGTCACTCTAAAAAATTTAGCCTAATTCACTTTATATGTTCGAGAATTTGAATGAGTCACATCACTAAGAAAAGAGGGAAGTCTTTACTGCTACTGTTACCTTGCCCTTCACAGAAAAATAATGATGTGTTAGTGGGGACGTCTTCAACCCACAGAAGAGTGAATTGATTTCTCTTCTGTCTCTCCATTTCCTTCTCCTCCCCCTCCAGAACTGCTCAGCCCATCCTAATATTCCATCCCCATAGTGGGAGGGAAAATTTGACTCTTCACGACCCTATCTTGAATCACTCTTCCTGCCAAACACTCCAAAGAGCCAAAAGTTTTGAGGCAAGCAAGGCCAACCTTTCAGAGGAAAAACAAGGAGCAAGCCCAAGATTAGTCCACAAATGTCAAAAGAAATCTCATGCCATTAAGGCTGGATGTGGAGGTAGACAGCTACAGGACATCTTTATTTTCTACATCCCCATTCTCTACCTCTTTCCAAGGACAAAAGATGCTGACTAGGTCAAAGTCCTGCACTAGGTGAGCCCCACCACCCAGTACTCACTGCAGCTGTGGAAGAAGAGCTGTATTCAAATTGCTTGAGAACTTTGCTCCTGTGTCAAGAGGTAAAAACTGGCTGATGTAGTTGAAGAAGAAAAAAAGAAACAAAATCAAAACCACAAAACAAAACATGAAGAAAAAAAACTTCATATGGCATTAGTTACATATTACCTGAGATTTTAAAGCATTTTCTAGCTTTAAGTAAATACTACTCAAGTCAAAATTATGTACAGAATTAAGGATCAATTCACAAGAGAGATTTTAGACTTTGCGTAGATTTTTTTCCTATTAGTGCCTCATAATGAAGTAATTCCTGAATTAGTAATACATTTGTCAATCCCAGTTAGCAATTATAGTTATTACATATAAAACAATTTACTGCTCCAGACTACAACGTAGCAAAAGTTTGGCATGAGGTTCTAATTATCTACTGAACCTGAGTCATGCCAAAACTGGTGGGACAAATCATATCTTAACTGCTAATACTAATGTGACCCTGCTGAATACAGCTTCCCTGTATCATGGCACCAATCCTGAGAGCAGAGTGCTCTGTGGGACTTGTACATGTGCAACTGCTGGCCTATGACAAGTTGAAGGGTGAGGGGGTGAACTGTGAAATGAGAACAAATGCAACAAGTCAGCTCAAGTGATTCAGCCAAGGGGGTCAAATCTGTAACAGAAATAATCAACAGCTGCTTTTCTGAACAAATAAATATACACACTATTTAAAAAATAAAACCTAGCACTCCATACTTCTCTGAAGAGAGATTAAAAAAATGGGCTCAAAGGAATGGCTTTGATTTACAGGTTTTCATACATGAACTATGGACCCTGAAAGATGCTCGACACCCCTACCCGCTACTAACTTAAGAATTGGCAGTGAAAAGAAGGAATGACACAGGAGATTTTTTTTTTTCCGCCTGTTAAATAATTTAGGGCTTTATTTCTTGCACAGCTGTCCTTCAGCAGGTTTCACGGAGTGCTGTGGCTAGAATGAGCTTTGAGAGGTGAATGTAACTTTCTATTACATTGTATACTGAAAAGCATGCATTGAAACTGACACAAATACTGAATTTCACAGGAAACAGTGAAGAATTAGAAGCATAAAAAAGAAAATAAGAGGTCATTTTAACATGTTTCCAACACATGTCAAATGGAAACTGAGAAACAATTTCTGTACTTTGTTGTATGAACAAGCTCATCAGGGATCTAAATGCCTTGTCTTAAGATATCTTGCATTTTATGCATTCCTATGCCGGGAACTCATTTTTCTAAACTCACTTTCTAAATTCAAGAAAAATATCTTTTCTGGTGGATTTGCTGGCATCAGCATTGTCAAAGGGCCAGGCAACAGTGGGATCTAGCTGGGCTGGGAGCTATAAAAACACAAAGTGAGTGCTTGACTTGAAAAAACTGCCATCCAGACAGGACACACAAACTGAAGGAAATGTTAAGATACACTGCATTAGGCTGAGAGAAAAGGAGGCTCTAGGCTTGTCCTGGGTTCAGCAGTAGCAGCCATTTTTTCTCCTTCTTAGTAGCTGGTGCAGTGCTGTGTTTTTCACTTTCGGACTGGGAACAGTGCTGATAGCACCGATGTCTTTAGTTACTGCTCAAATGTTTGGTCAAAAGAAGTATTCCATACCACAGCACGTCATGCCCAGGATGTAACTGGGAGTTACCCAGAAGAGCTAGTACACTGTGGGGTTGGACTAGGTATCGGTCGGTGCTTGGTCAGGCTGGGGCGGGGGGGGGTGTTATTGGTCGGCTGGTGGTGAGGTGTTGTATTCTCTTCCCTTGTTATTTCCTTTATCATTATTATTACTGGTGGTAGCAGTAGTGATTTGTGTTATACCTTAGTTACTAAACTGTTCTTATCTCAACCCATGGGAGTTGCATTCTTTTCGATTCTCCTCTCTGTCCCTCCGGGAGTAGGGGGAGGGAAAGAAGGGAGTGAGTGAGTGAACGAGCTGCCTGACTGGTTTTAAACCACGACAAGGCTGTACTGAGCTGGGGCACAATATTAAATCACGATGTTCAGTATCATGCTTCTGCAGCTTCTAATCTTTCCTCAGATGGCTGGAAGTTTGTCTTTAGGTAGCTCTCAAGTGACAGAGTCACCATCCATCTCTTGTATCAGACCCAAAATACCTACAAATTTTTCAAATACTCTTCCTTGGTCTTTTCTCTTTTAAATTGGCCTATCAAAATTGCTGTGGATGATGGCTGTGTCCTGGAAGATCTCCTCTGCTTGCATGCAAATCCTGCATAAAGTAAGAAAATTAACAGATAGTGACTTTTTTGATTTACCATATATCACATCTCTCCCTCTCTCCATCCTGTTTTCACCATTAGTACTGGAAGTCACTGAAAAAAAAGTTGTTTCACCTCTGTTTCCAAGTGACGCTAAGCCTGACACGTGGAACGTCTTTGTATGCCTAAAACGTACCACAACTCCTGGTGGTTTAAAATGTCCTGAGAGCTTTTGTACCAAGCTGCTGATGTGCACTGAAAAAGTGGATTTGCCAAGCAGTGATATCAGAATTATGAGACTCAAATTACTACTAAAACAGCTTTTTAGTTTTTATTTTATTTTCAAGAGATCCTTTCATGTGTCAATAGACAGGGGCCAGGAAAATACTCAAGTCAAATGCTTCCGTGACAAACAGGTTAGCAATGGTGTTTGCACTTCTGTGAGACGCTTTAATGTTGGGAGACCTCCTGCTGATCTCAGGAAGCAGGAACCAAGAAGCATACTTACACATGTAAGCAAAAGGAGTGTTCAGCATGACTGCCAAGTAAGATGTCCAATTATTGTAACAAGCTAGATGTCTGCAGCCAAAGGACTAGGGAGTAGGGAGGGTCTACACAGGATATGTGTGGTGCTGCAGGAGGAAATGCATTGCAGAAGAAATCGAAATATATCACATAAAGATACGTCGGGCTAAGTGAACATCATAGATGCAGCTAACGAATGACACTTCCATGGAGGCTGACTTACGCTTGGTGTATGGATAAAGCAATTAGCCAATTAAGAAAATTGCATTAGATGACAAGAAGTAATAATTGTACAATGTTAAAAGGAACTGATTTTAAAGCTACAAAAGGAAACCACAGCCTGGTTACTGTGGATTCAGGCAATTGGAGCAATTGGACCCTGCTGTACTCTGTACGTCCTGTTACACTTGTCACTATACTGCCCTACAGTGAATGAACACAAATGAGGAAAACACTCCTGTATTAAGGTTTACACCTGATAAAAGTTAATTAAGCCGAGAAAGGTCAATTAGCTGCCCAACTGATGGACTGAAACTGACCCTGGAGAAACCATTAACTTGTCAATGCAGCTGCATCTCATGAGGACAACAGTGGTTCTTGGCAGCCAGCAGGAGCTCTCATTGATGCTCTTCAACATGAGGATCTCTCCAGATCCCCTGTACAATTAGAAAGATGAAGCTACTGTTTAGGAACAATCAGCATCTCTGTCAGCAACATATTAGATCCACAGCTAGAACGTCAGCAGGTAGATACATGTCAGGCGAAATTCTATACTGATTGTTCAGCACATTAAACATTTACATTATGCCACCTTACTGCTTAATTTTTTAATGTAACACAGTAAATCTTTTGGGTTTGTAAATACTATTAGTTTTTTTCACTAATGAAATAGCATACTTTCTACTAGGAAAAACACTGAGCAAGAGAGAGAACTAGAATATGATAATTTGAAGGGGAGGTCTGCAGTAAGAACACTGAGAGCTTATAGTTCTGTGAAATCTGCTCCTGCAGCTACCAACAGAAGCACGAGGGTAAACAAAGAGGTCAGAAAGCAGATTACTGGCTCATTGGTTTTTGTTATGGTAATAAACAAATACTCATGTGCTGAAGTTTCCCCCCAAGTGGTGGCAGGCAAGGTATTCTCAAGGCTTGGTGGTTGGTGGATTGCAATATTGAAAAAGCTGTATATGCAGGACTTGAAAATCTTCTTTCTCTCCGGGCAATTGGTCAACCTCTTGGGCACCAAGGAGTATTAACTCTCCATGGTCAAAGCACACCAATCCTGAAATAAATGTGTTCTTCCATCACCTGGAAGTATCTGCACAGCTATGATGATATTTGCTGGCAAAATCCAGTCTAATTTATTACGAGTTGGGGTAGTGACATAAGACCAAGGACCACACCTGATTCTGGTTCTTGTTTATGCCCTTTGTATACAAGAGGATCTCAGATCTTTGCTTTTGATTTATGTTGAACACAGTCTTAGTTGTCACACTGTTCAAAGAAACCTTCTAACAAGTGCTTTAAAAATTTATTTTATGAGATATTTCATCCTCACCTCCATCTTTCCACAAAGGATGCAGTGACTTAGGACTTCCATACAGTTCCTGGAGATGGCAATAAATTCTTGATAGCAAGGAAGTGGAATTGTCAAAAACTATCCAAGAACAAGAATTACAAATGGGTGTATCTTGACTGAATGCCAATGTTTAAGTAGGACAGCAACATCCAATTCCCAAGTCAGAGTAACAGCAGAGACAGACCGGTCACAGAGGCCCCCCAGAGCAGCACAGGGTGCAGGCAGAGCCACAGAAATGCTTCTAACATAAGGCATTTTTAGTGTGCAACAAATTTAATGAAGTTTAAAACAGAAGCATCAAGTGAGATACTGTCACACCAATGAAAACAGATGTCCAGGTGAAATAGATGTGAACATACGAAAATAAATGAAATGTATGTGAATGGAGGAAAACGTACATCAATGCTGCTCATTTTAAAGCCCCTATTATTTGACTCTACCCTACATAAAGAAGCACAAGATTTCCAGTAACAGAGATCGTAATTCAAAGCCTAGCCAAATACTATGAAATAACCACAGAGATTATGACCTAACTATCCACATCCTGGACTAAGAACTTCAAAAACAAACAAACAAAAAAGACACATTGTTATTTATGCTGAATTATTACCTAACTTTGTTACCATTTCTGAGTTCCAAAATATTCTACTCAGTCTTCATAGGAATACATTTTTATTTTTGACAGCATGCATATACAACCTCCAACTGAAGAAGGAATAATGAACAAAAAGATGTTAGGATAAAGTACCTAAAGAGCAGAGTGCTCCTGATGGGTTTGATTTACATCTGAATGGATTTAGGATCAGCATTTGGAAATTGCAAAAGCCTACCTTCCCCTCTCCAAACTCATCTTTTTCAGCTCATAAACCTTTTCAGTATTTATAACACCTTGCTTTGCAATGTCTTCTGCATCCCATATGCAAGCGGTATGGGTTTTATTAATATTAATAGAAAATTACAGAGACCAAACTTGCTAAGCACTGATCCAAATATAGAGGATGCTACCTCAGAATTAAATATATCCATAAAAAGCTACAGCTCCAAGGTGAAAGTAGATATTTGTACCACAAACAGTAACACAAACAAAAAAAACCAAACCTCTACAAACATAGGATTACTTTGGCAGTAGTCCTAACTCAGAGAAGAGAACATGACAGTGAAGGTTTCAGAGATGAATGCAGTCACTGTGTGATATGTAGAAGGTAATGAGGGAAGGGAAGCAGAGCAACTGAGAAATATTTTCCATAACCTAGTGGGTTCTCCTCATATCTGAAATCAAGAACCTATTAGCAAATCTTAGCAGACCTAGCATAATGCCATGTAAGTCTAATATTTAACCTTTATTCAGTCTCAGAGCTACATATCATATCTAGATTATATAAATAACTAAACTGATACTTCCCTCAACTTCTGAGAAGTCTTTGAAGACTAGAAGACTTTGAAGACAAGAGATGCAACTAGCTAAAAAGTAAACTTTTTTGCTACTCTCTGAGCAAAGTACGTAGCAAAACACATCAGCCACCAATTCAATACAATGTTTATTATCAATTCCTGCAGCTGCTGCTGTAGAACTCTTCATTTTTTTGCTATAGCTTGCAAAAAAGTGACAGGAACAACTGTGAGCTCTGAAAAGGAAATGTGATATCATTTTCTTACTGTAACCCAGAATGACATAGGATAGATGCGGAAACTCATCTTTGACTTTTTCCAGATGTCCATGGAACTGTATCAGCATTCCAGCTTTGTTTTATGTAGATGTGTACACCTCGAACTTCCTCGCTCAGGACTTTCTTTTATTATCATATATGAAAGAATTTTGCCAGTGTTTCAGTGGGGACATTAAGAGTCATAAAAATAATTTAAAAATTAATGTATCATAGGTCTGGTGTTATCTAACTTGTGTAAAGGCCTTTGAGAGAATGGAATGGCAATCAACAGGTGGTATTTCAATCTCAAGGCAATGCAGTTTCATGAGGTGAAATCTGTTTTGGTTTAAAGTCTTCATAAAAATATGACACAATGAGAGTGCAGCAGCAGAAGCTAGGGACAGTCCTGTGAGGCTGTAGAACTGCTACACTGGGCAGAACTATGGCTCACACACATATGCCAACAAGACTGATCTGATTTCAGCCAGTTCCCAAAAGTTTCAATAAATTCTTAATTCTTCATAAATTCAACAAAATTCTTAATGACCTTAGAGGTAGAATTGGAAAGTGAAGGTTTTATTTGGAGCAGCATTGTGACTAAAAAATCATTCCTATACATCTACTGCCTCCCCAGAAATCTTGTTGAGGCAATACCTGTATGGCTGGTAGCTTCAAGGACTGCAGAAAAGCAAGTCCACCATGGACTCCTAGCTGCTTAACCAGAGAGGGGTGAACAATATGCATGACAATATCTGCTGACTTTACCCACGCTTTCATGCACTCCCTCCTCCTGCATGTTTCATGGCTACTGAGCATCTGATTAAAGAACAAGTTCAACGAATCACATCTGCTCAATATCCCCATTCTGCAGAAAACAGTGATTTACTGTGTGACAAATACATGCTCTGAAGCTAGCTAAAATTATTTCCATTTTGATAATAAAATCACTGGTTTGTTTTTGTTTTTTTTTTTTTGTTGTTTTGTTTTTGTTTTTGTTTTTTGTTTTTTTCTCTGTTATATCTCAAATTCTTGCATCCCCTGTGATCTTGCCTGTTTGACACCTCTCTGAACACTTTTGGAAGCACCCATATTTGGAGTGACAGAAGTTGAGCTTCCACGCCATTGTCCACTGTAGAGCACCTTCCTTCCTTTAATGAGATTTTATCATGAAAAAACAGTGCTGAAATGTCCTCTTCCTCCCACTTAGCAAGGTTCCCTAATTGGGTAATTCAATCAGCCCAATTCCTGAAATTGCACAGGTTGCTGTGCAGTACTAAAACTTAATAATCACAGAAAGCTCCTGCTGTAATGAATGAGGCCCCTGAAGATGAAAATGTGTTTATATAAACAGAAAGAAATTGAGCACAACCTGATAGCAGTTTAAAAGGCATCCTTTGCCCACTCTGCACAGCACTGATTGTTAGTGTTTCTGCCAGTCTTGAACTTTATTCTTAGGCAACATTAAAACATCAGATAGCCAAGAATAACGTAAAGGATAAATATGAAATAATGAGAACTGGGAGACCAAGAAGCGCTACATAGTTGGAACTGCTGCCAGCAGAACATCAGCTCCAGTTTTACTCCTGCAATATCAATTGCAGTTTTGGAAAGTCCCACCTCACATCTGCAGGTATACACAAAAAGTTAGCCATAACCATTTTTTATCTCCTTTCTATTAAAACAGAGATGAAAAAAAGAAAGTCCAGACTTATTTGTAAGACTTTCACCAGTGTGTCTTTGTAATTCCACACATTTTATACTGCAGCTGTGTTTAATTACCACTAGATCACCACACCCTCAAGGTGGATGTAAGATTTTTAGGACTATTAAAATCCAGCTCCTAAACTAAGACCATGTTTCTAAGAATGATGGTTAAGTTCATAGATTCTACACTGGAGCCTGTTCTGAGTGTAATTTGAGTCCTTTGGATGTCAGAACATGGGTTCTCTTGTGAAACATTACATTATTCACAGACAAACCTGTGGGGTCTAGAAAAAGCAGGAATTTCCTGGAACCTGCTATGTAACCATCTGTGGCATTGCCAACAAACTGCAGGTACACAATCCATGACCAGGTCAAACTCTGCTGGCTCTAAAGGATGAGTTAAAAATCATCTTTTTCCATTTCAACATCCTAAACTTGTATGCCAAAAAGACTCTGAAAATAATGAAAATTAATTTGCTATATGACATTTCTTGACCATCACTTTTTTTAATTAGGTGATACATGAACCAAAAATGCATAAAATGTTATCAGTTCTTATCACTGTGTCCTTTGTATTGAGGGCTTGCCGTCTTCTTTTGAAATGCATGGCTACATATGTAACATTAACATACTAGTTGGAGCTTTCATGAATTAACGTACTCTGAATTACACTACTCTTGACTCCCTTCAGAAACTACTTTACAGTTTTCTACGCTACAAAAACCTTGAGAAAACTCTTATCAGCCACTGGCTGGAGTGCATCATAAATGCTTTCCAGTGGTTCATGCTACTCCATTGTGAAAACAGTGTTACAACTGTTTTCAGTTTTAAAATAGACTTTGGAAGATAGTGTGTCCTACTTTCCTTATTTCTAGACATATAAAACCAGGATTATAGTTTTGTAATGAAACATTGTTCATTTACTACAACTTCCACTGATGCTGTTGAAAATTTTTCTGATTTTAATCTATTTGATGACCATAAGATCTTTGAAATTCAGTTTATTATTACGTTAAATATATCCCTAAAGAAATGTAGTATGATAAAATTCAGCACAGTATATATGGATGGAAAGGGTGCAGTGCTCCAGATGTAGATATCAGGGAAAATGTTAAGATTTGTAATGAAACAAGAGAGGGGTGTTTAAGACTTTGAAAATCAAGGTTACCCTTCAAAACTCATCTAATGAGTTCTCTTCCTTCCAAAGATGCAAAGGTTATTTTTGCTTCTTTTGTGAGTCTTCAGGAATTTTTCTGATTCCTTTTGCTCTGTGTTAAATATAAACATGACAGATGTGCTGCTACACATTGTTTATTCAAAAGGTGAAAGATACAGCACCTTCTCTCATCCCGCATCATTACTGATTCAGACTCATATATCTGGCAGAAACTGAAGGGAATTTTAAGACAGATTTTCCATTTGGAAGTAAACTCAAAGCATGCAAGTTCACATTGTATTTGACCAAGGTTTAGGACTCTGTTCTAACACACTGATGCAAGAGAGCCCACCAAGGCATTTCAAGTCCACGTTTGTGATGAAAACATTTTTTCCAGATGGCTCCAAGCCATATTTATGTGAGCAACACCTTTTGCTTTGCTTCACAGGGTGATTTGTTTTACACAGAATCATAGAGTGATTCAGGTTGGGAAGGACCTTTAGATCTCCTAGTTCCAACCCCCATGCCACGGGCAGGGATGCCTCACACTAGACTATGCTGCCCAAGACTATCCAACCTGGCCTCGAACAGTGAACTCATCACAAAACATCACAGAACTTTAACACTGAAACACCACAGATTTCATGAGCAGCTCAGTAAAAACAAACCTTTCAAGTTAAGGTTAATTTTCAGTCAAGGCGTAGTTTTTGTCCTGAGCAGCCTCCGGCCCATGCTGTCTGGGGAAGTACACCCAGCGGGGATGCCTCACTACCAGGGATGGCCTCTCATAGCTCCCACCCCCAAGCCTTGCCTAGGCTTGCAGCTGAGATGCCCAACTAGTGGTCCAGCCATGGCAGACAGGCTGTGATGAGAAGCTGTCATCATCTCATCTCAAATTTTCTGTTTCCTTCCCAGCTGAGACTGATTTACTGCTGCAAACGTAAAGCATCAAAAGGCATAGAATCATAGAAGAGTTAGGGTTGGAAAGGACCTTAAGATCATCAAGTTCCAACCCCCCTGCTATGGGCAGGGACACCTCACACTAAACCATGTCACCCAAGGCTCTGTCCAGCCTGGCCTTGAACACTGCCAGGGATGGGGCAGCCACAGCTTCTCTGGGCACCCTGTGCCAGCGCCTCAGCACCCTCACAGTAAAGAACTTCTTCCTTATATCAAATCTAAACTTCCCCTGCTTAAGTTTGAACCCGTCACCCCTTGTCTTATCACTACAGTCCTAATGAAGAGTCCCTCCCCAGCATCCCTATAGCCCCCCTTCAGATACTGGAAGGCTGCTATGAGGTCTCCACGCAGCCTTCTCTTCTCCAGGCTGAACAGCCCTAACTTTCTCAGCCTGTCTTCATACGGGAGGTGCTCCAGTCCCCTGATCATCCTTGTGGCCCTTCTCTGGACTTGTTCCAACAGTTCCATGTACTTTTTATGTTGAGGACACCAGAACTGTACACAATACTCCAAGTGAGGTCTCACAAGAGCAGAGTAGAAGGGCTCAAGCCCAAGGGCTCAGAGCCAGGTACTAAAACCGATGTTTTACAATGTGGGCACAAGCACATGCAAAGGCTCAGGGTATCACGTTAACAAATTAGTTTTTCTATAAATACTCTGAATGATTCTGTGATGAAGAGCAATAAATAAAGATGTAAACAGCCAAACAGTAAAGACAAATCCTGAGAAATAAAGTGAAATATTTATTCTCAGTGGAAAGCATTTGTCTAAACACTGTTCAACACACAAAAATATAGTTTCCTATTTCTGAGCACTAATTCTAGAGTAAGACTCCAGTAAAATATTTATGTTACAGTGATTTGAGTGGTCAACAAGGGAACATTTCAACACGATACTCTACAGCAGCCCAGAGACTCTGGTTGCTAAAGCACTGTGGTGTTGGTCCTTATACATCCCATACTGGTACAGCTAAACACTGCCCATGAACACGATAACTACTCCAAATGTAGGGCTGGTGTCAGTGGGGAAGTCTAACCCTGTAGACAAGTTTTCTCACTGTTACTGTTTGTGTGATCAGCCAATTTCTGACTTTGCTGGTCTTCAAAAACTTCACAATATGGAAAAAAAGTGTTTTTTAGTAACTTGGGATTTAAAAGCAGTGAGTAATGCATTCTGCCTGGTAAAATTTTTAAAAGGTTAAGCATGTAACTAGGGGACAAGTAAGGGAGTGGCTACTTACAAAAATACAGAAGGCTACTCTTTGCACATCTGCTTCTTAATTTACTAAGAGCACTAACCAAAGGTATACATTAACGAAAAAGTTCTGCTCTCTTCTGCTTTAATTTCCTTCATGCATACATTGTGATCTCCTCTCTGCATTCAAGTTTTATCAAGTGCCTTCTCCTTCACAGCTGGCCTTGATTTCTTTCTTGCGCTTTCTACTTCTGCTCATTCCTTTAAGAGGGCAGAGATACAAACAGCTACCCTCTCCTACCAACAGCCCTAGAACAAGGTGACAGTGATGGTAACACTTCTTGGGTGCAACATGAGAACCTTCCAAAGTCCACCAGCTTCCGAAAGAAGCTGTATACACCATGGGCTGCCCAGCAGTCTCCCAGCCCTTCTCTCCAATGTAAATCTGACTGTTAAAACCACAAACTATGAGTGGCAGTGAGAAGGATCATCTCCTGTGTCAGATTCTCTTAAATGGTGGAACGCAAGTGAGTATGCTAACATCATTACGGCGCAATTGTACACATTTTACTGAATGTGTTATGTATCAGGGCTGAAAATTAACATTTAGAATTTAGTTTAATTTTCACATGGCAGCATATAAGTCCAGAAATAAAGACTCCATAAGTACAATGAACACCAACTTTCCGAACAGCTAGGCAGTAACACCCAGCAGGAAATTAAGCAGGACTCACCATACATGCCCAAGAAGCAATTACAGAAGCTTCTGTTTCCGCAGTCATAAATTTCCTGGCTGCATAAAGTTGCACTAAAAGCATTAAAGAAATGATGACGTTTGATGTGTACTGAATTAAAGGGAAATTAACTTTCATGTGCAGAATAAACTATTGTAACAAGTTTCTGCTGAGGCAAGAAAAAAAAGCATGCTAACGCCTTTGACTGATAAAATGTTATCATGGGATATGTGTTCCATGTGCTATACATTCTTGACTGAAGAATGACACTGAAGAAGTGACAGTCACTTTAAGAAACAGTCATTGGTTAATACCGTACAACCACACACCTTTCTAGGACCTTGTATTATGACTATATTTGTGCCACCACAACCTTATCTCACAGCGGTTTTTATGGCTAAGTATACTTTTAGCCCCAGGTTCTCTTTGATTCCACAGAGAAATCCCTTTTTACATATTTCATGACTCAGACACTGCATATCACCTATGCAAGAAACAGCACACTACAAAAACAAAGAACGATAGGAACTACATTAACGTTTTATTCCTTGACATCACATTTCCTGCCTTTCTGTCATTTGCTAGGTTTGCAGGAATTTCAGCTATGAATGCTCTGCTGCAATCCACATGTGCACTACTTGTGCTAAATTCCTCAAAATGCTCTCTCTCTCAGTGGAGGTTTGTATAAATTGTTATTCATTGCTTTTAAATTCATTATTCTGCTGGTATAGTTGCTGATAAGTGGGAAGCTCTGAAGAAATCCTATTCTCATTATTCTTTAAACTGTGGTATCTTCATGAGCCCAAAGCCGTACAGCCAGCTTCTGCTGCAGGTAATACAGTACAAGCCACGGAACAGGAAATGCCCCTTCTCAGAGCAGTTTACAAGCCAAGTAAGTCAGAGCAGGGTTTTTTTTAATCCACATGGCACTGGGCAGATGGAAGTACCCACCAACAGACAACCCTACTGCTTAGGATAGAAGGACAAAATCCACATAATAACTCTGAATAAAGAACAGTAGTTTTTACAGTTCCCTTTCATTTTTATAACATGTTATTAACTTGCACCCTGAAACATTTTCAGCTTCTCATATGCTCAGCGTTGTGTATCTTTCTAATAATACAAGAAAAAAAAGCTTCAGATGGCTTGGTGAGGACATAAAACAAAGCCAAAACAAAAACACAGGAAGTAACTGATCTCTCATAACAACTGAACAAAAAGTCTTTCCAGGTAACTAGCTGTCTGTACTGATTTAATCAATAATGACTGCAGCTCAGAACTTAAAAACTCTGTAGGTATCTGCATTCTCTTAAAACTAAACTTACATTATGGGATTTAGTACTGTCAGCCTTATGTGGGTGCTGGAAAGCATGAAGAATCTGTACAATATATAAACTATACTGGATATTCCACAGTTGTTATTGGTTGGACGAAGCCTTGGGTGGTACGGTTTAGTGTGAGGTGTCCCTGCCCATGGCAGGGGGCTGGAACTAGATGATCTTAAGGTCCTTTCCAACCCTAACTATTCTATGATTCTATTCTATTCTAAATACTAGTTTGTTTCTGAACCTTCTTCTCTTGCCACTCATACAGACAGCACACGCACAATCTGACAATGCTTGTGATAATAGAATGAAGTGTTTCTGAAACATTTAAAGGTTTGTTTTTTTTTTTACTCAGACATCAATCAAGATTATAATCTTTGAGATGACACACAAAAATATGCTTAAAATGCGGATATTCTGTAAGGTAATGCTCACTCTTAATAGAATAAATCTGTGGTTTTAAACATACATTTTCAAACCAGGATGAGTTTACAGATGACATCCATTTTAGTTTCAACTACAACAGCCCAAGGCACTTGCTAAAGAGAGTAAACACCTCAGTCTCTACACATCTCAGAATAAAGAAATCTAAGAAAATCCAGGTATGAGGTCAAAGGAAGGACTTAGGTTTGAGGCCAACCCTTGATGTTGAAATATAAACTTCATTAAACCAAAAAGGAAGAGTATGTTACACGTATGATGGAGGTGACTGAAGATGTCACAACTCTGCAGCTAAACCAGTTGTTTGGAAGGCAGTTTGAGCATCTGCCTGGTCAGTAAGAAACAGGTATCTGTTAAGGAAAAAGGAGCTGGCTTCTCTGGGATGCAAGTGCTTGAGGATTCTTTAATGTGGGTAATTGACCTTCGATTTGGTAAGCAAAACCATTCCAGAGGATATAGTGACTTCTTCAGTACTAAAATGAAATGTTTACTTTGCTATGACTCTGCTCAGAAGCAGAAGCTTCTTACATAAATTTACTAGTTTTCTTCATGCCATTTAGATTAATTTCATTCCATATGAAGTAAAGTTTTTGAAATTAACATTGACAAAATTATCAAGACAATTCATGGTCAGGAAAGTATAATTTGTTTCATGAAATAGTATTTCAAATTTTCAGTATTTTCAAAATACTTGTTTTCAAGGCAGCTTCTCATGAAATAATAAGTGCAAACAACCGACAAGAGCCCATGAGATACACTCAGACTCCAGGCAGGAGCTGGGCCAGTAAGTCACGGTGTTTGAAAGACCTGCATGTATCTGCCACTCACCTTTGAAATAAATATATGAAATTCTGTATGAAATCTCTTAATCTTTTGCCCCTTTGTAAGTAATTCCAGTATCTTTATTTCCAATGGGTTAATAGATCCAACTAGAAATACAATAGTCTTCACAGACGCAGTACTTTTCAAAACCAGCTCAACCTTGAAAGCATACTCAGGAGGATATAAAAGATATGGATACTCGCCAGGTATATAGGAAAAAGTAGTTATTCACTCCCAAGAAAGGTCAGCTGAAGTCCTGAGTCTGACCTTTCAATAAATGGTGAAACTTAATTTATTTGTACTGGGTATTCCTGCTTCCTAATATAACCAAAAACTTCAGGGACTTGCTGATATGCAAACACAGGATGGTCATTTAGCCAAGAAATAATTTCAAAATTTATCAAAGCAGAAGATTATTATGATTCCACAATGGTGGCATGCATTTGTTTGACATTCACTGTGGCATACCAGAGATGGAGAAGTATCTGAATTTAGTTCCCATGATCTAACAAAGAAGCTATCTAGGCAACTTGGTGCTTTAAACCTATTCTCCCTTTTTCTTCACATAACCACTTTGTAAATAAAGCATTCATACTATACACAGTAAACAAATGCAGAGATTCATAGAAAGTCCTTAAAAGGATATCAAGGTATCTATTTCAGCTCCAGCAGGTCTATTATCTCATACATAAGAAAAATACCCACAAATACATCAAATACTCATCTTTGGTTTTCTAACAAACATTGAATACAAACTTAATTAGTGATTAGTTGAACTATTCTTAGTTGCATTTCTCATGGACAAAAATACTGTTCTGAAAGCATAAGGTTTCAGTAGACCCATTTGTAACATTCAAGACCAAGAGACGGTAGAGTTGGCACAAAATGAGAAATGGATGCATTTTTCTACACTACAACTAAGGGAAAAAGAATTTAGTTTTTTGACAGACTGTCTAAACACAAGAAAAGGCTACACTTACAGAGGAGTAGTATGATGAGGGATAATTGCCCTAATTTATTGGAAATGAAGATAAAAATTAACATTGTGGAAAACATTCCTGCTGGTGGAAATGCCATTTTTAAAGATGTTTAAAATTAACTCTAGGAAACACTATAGTGTGCATACTGAAGAATGAGACCCTATACCACCTTGGGATCTAGTTTTCAATCGTCTGTCTCACAGATTCTATATGCAAAAGATGTTACCTTATCTAGTGATCAGAATGTTATTCCATCAGAAGTATAAATTTAATAATGAAATTGTATTACAGCGCGAATACCGCTACATCTCAAAATCAGATTCTGTGTTACTTGGAGATATCATCAGTGAAACAAGACTGATTACCTAGCTCTTGATAGCTTAGGAAGATTAGCCCAGCTCATCCATTCCTTTCCCATATGAACTCTGATTTTAAAAAAAGAAACTATCTGGGAGTTAGTCAATGTTAGTTCCATACAGTGTAGCTCTGGCTAACCAGAAATCTTTCACTAAGCTAAGTACAGAGTTCTAACAACAAAAATTTACTAATACTAGGCAATACCCATAAGGTTCTGAAGAAACAAGAACCCTGTACTGCCTAAACATTTTTAAACACTTCTATTGATCCACCTATATACCTCTCCTATATAACTTAGACAATGCTATAGCATTTTGTATCCCTCCTGAAAGAGAAGTAATATGAGCTCTAAAAGAGCAAGGGGATGAAAAAAAATGACAAACTGAGGAAGCTAAACATTCCAGGACTTTCTTATCCTTAACATTATCTATCAGCTGATTTTGAATAACATTGGTTCAGGATAAGAGCAGAGTATCTTAAAATGAGCCTGAAATTCTGTATGTCTGTTTTGCTCTTCCAGATGGCTCCAATTAAACCACTTCTGGATGTAAAAGATAAAGGGATGGTTGTTCTTAATTTCCAAAATGAAACTATAACTGTATAAAGTTTAAGAGGTGATAGTCTGTATCACACCTCTAATTTAAACATTTTTCAAGTGTTTCTATTACCAAAATGAAAATATTTTCAGAAGCTTTAATACAGCAGTGTGAAAAGAAAAAAACTAAAACCAGAAAATGATCTTTTGATTCAGAAGTTGGCATTTGAACAAACTGAGGCAAACTAACCTACAGGATTTGAAGACAAAGGTATACATATTGAACAGGACTGGCAACCCTGAGGAGCACTCCTGGTGACTTGGTCACCACCCAGATCTAGCTGCATTCACTACAACACTTTGAGCTCTGCTCTTCAGCTTGTTCTTCACCCAGTGCACCGTGAACCTACTCATCCCACAGTTGGACAATTTGTCCAGAAGGATGCTTTAAGGGACAGCCTCAAAAGCCTTACTAAAATCTAGAAAAACTACATCCTCCCTTCAACCGTTAGGTGGGTGACTGTATCATAGAATATCAAATCAGTTAAACAGGACTTTCCCTTTGTGAACCCATGTTGACTGAGCCTGATGTTTTCTTTAAATTCCTTTCAATAGCATTCAGTATAGTCTTCTCCATAACTTTTCCAGCAACTGCCCTTTTTTGTAAATTGGAATAACACTGGCTACCTTCCAATCAGCAGTGCCCTCCCCAGACTCCCAGGACCTTTTTGTAGATGATGAAGAGGTGTCCCACCACAACATTCACTAGGCCCTTCTGTACTCTCCAGTTTAACTTATTTTAACTCAGGGAGATATTACAATTCCAGCAAAATCAAAAACCAAGATTAAATTTAAGGGAAAAATAAAATATTTTAGTATAGCCAAAACCCATTAAAGGTGGTATGTGCAGGCAGCCCATGTAAGAGGGGCCACAAGCAAATTAGAGGGTAGAATTCAGAACAGACTTGATAAATAAAAGCGTTTTTGGAAAAGGACAAACAAATTTCCATTACACTGTAAGAACACCCATCTACATAAATATGGGATTGGAAAAAATGCTCTGTTCTGCAGAAAAGGATTTGTGGGTTATAGTGAATCACAAATAAAACGTGAGACAATGCTACCACTGCTGAAAGTACCATATAGTAATACATAAAAAGGGAATGTCACTTGCAGACAATTGGGTTATTGCTATACTTCAGTATGTGATAGTAACTTCTCAGCTGAAATACTGCCTAATTTTGGGCACTGAACTTCAAGAAGTATCTGGAATACTTGGAGAAAACACAGGTTGACCAACAATGATGAGACTAACCTCCTTCCTAGAAAACATGATGAATGAATAAAGTTTGCAGGGACTGAAGTTGTTTGGAGAGAAGAGAATGAGAGGAAAGAGTGCATATTACAGACATGACTACACCTTCAAATACTAACAAATAACCATAAAGACTAATGGGAAGGTTTTCTCCATTTTCACATCAGGCTGAAGAAGGAAGACAGGATATTGTAACTAACAAGAGAAAAACTTCCTAATGATAAGCATCAGAAGAGACTGTAGAATATTTCCAGTGGGGCACACAGGGCTTGAGAGTAAGACAAACAGCTGTAAAAAATATGTTTTATTAATAGTTGTTCTGGGTCTGGATAGGGAAACAGAAAACTCCACTCTTCCACTTCTTACTGAGTGTAAAGAGTTGAATAAACATTAACAGCTAAATCTAAAATGCAGAGATCATAACACTGTGCAGACACCACAGGCACAGTGCTATCGTTTCTCCAGCTATGGCTTAACGCATTGCTGTAGTCAGTTTTGCAAAGCATTATTCATGTAGCTGGGGAACAGGAAATACAGTGGGGCTGCGTCACCAAATAATTATAAGCAGAAGTACTACCAAAGTACTTTTTGGAGTGGCAGTTCTGTCTTCTCACCTACACAGTACTATGTATGCTCTGGTGCCATTTAATGACAGTAATTGATCTTATTGCTTGATCTAGCAAAGGCCTTGGCCTTTTCTGTCACAACAGTCTTTGCACTTCCTTTAACAACTTCTCCAGCACCCTGGGGATTCAGCATCCATAATGTCAGTATCACATTCACCTCTTCATTAGCTTCACCTGAAGCTGACTGACTATAGCCAAACCAGTAAATGAAAAGGTGCCAGTTTACTCTGCAAACATGTTCAGGCACTGAAATCCAACAGGAATTTTTCATATTGCTAAACAGTTTAAACAATCTCGGAACAACTTTGGTTGGCCATCTTCTTCTCTCCCAGACAACGTAGACACTGTTTGAGAGTTCCTGTGGGGCAAATACTGTTCCCAACAGGCAATTTCACCCTACTCTGTGTGCCCAGGAGGCAAAGACAGTTTAATGGTAAAGATGTGGGTCATCTCATGTCACCTGGCCTCAGTATCATAGAGCAGTATGAGGCACATTTAATGCACTATTACAGCCATACCCATTGCTCTGTGAGGCCCCAAGTAAAGAAATCGTTATTAATGGCAGCCAGAATAGAAGCTGCTGCACTCAGGAACTGTTAATAAACAGACAGAAACGGTACATTCTCTCCTGGACTCTTCAGAATTAAGTAATTGTTTTAATTAGTTCCCACTGTAGACCTCAGTTCCCACCACAGCAGGAAGAAAAAGCCAGCGGTTGCAGTCTAACAATGCTCATTCCAAGTTTCCTTAGTATTTTGTTACTTTAAGTCAAACGCTTCTATTCACATAGGGTTTCTTGTGTTGAATTGTAGTACAACTGTTTACCTAAGTGGCAGCAGCATACTCTGTGATAAACTAAATGGACATTTATCAAGGGTAAGTTGACAGATTAGATGTTGAATGTAAGCACTGTAAGACAAGTACAAATAGTTTCTACCTGGAGGTTACATATCCAAATCACTGGATAGGTATTTTCATTAACTTCTGCACAATAAAAAAATGTTTGCTTCTGAATGATTGAAGAGCATTTCTTAAGAGAGGAAGATACAAAATGTCACGCAATGTATTTTTAAGTAGTGTTTGCACACAAATAAAACTTGAAAATCTTTCTTCCCATACACCACAGGTAAGAAAGAGACAAAGAGTGTTTAGAAACATAAATCTTAAGGTCAAGATTTAAAGTTAAATTAAATGGACAACTTAAGAGAGTTCCATCAGCAGAGGTGTAATACATGGGTAAAAGGGGTTTCATTATTATACCCCATTTTATTCTTAATACATTTGAATTATGACTTAATAACATAAACATGTAGCCACCTCTGTTTCACATCTGGGAATGATGAGAAAGCCTAAAAGTAGAAGACATACAATAGTCAGCGCTAAACCCAAAGAAAATGTATCTCTGGTGGAAACAAAATAGTTATTACACTTCTCTTATTTCTTAAACCCATCTAGTCTTCTTGCTCTACTAACTTTGATTCTTAAGACAACAAGCTGGAAAACAGAAGTAAACTCAAACGTACAGGAGCACAATGCTAACTGCTTTCTCATCAGTGCTTCACCCTTCAAAACACTGAAGCATTTGTACACTTAAAATGCTAATAAAAACTAAAAGTTTTTACTCACAGTTAAAACCAGGTTCAATAGTTTTTCCAGCTTCAAGACTGTTTATTGTAATCTGAAAGATGATGTGCAGCAGCAGAAATGATAGACTGGTGAAACACAGAGATTTTAATAATCGTCCTGTATGCCCTAAAAAACAAAATATACATACATACAGTTGGTGAATTTCTAACCATTGCTTAAAGGTTTTCAGCATAAAACCAGTAAAAATATGCTGACCAAAGATATTTCTACAAGTTTGTTCCACATTACTCATTCCACATTACTCATGATTGTCCCTGAAGGATCAACATCATAGCAAAAAACATACATTAATTATAGTGTCTTTGAGTACTCTTTAATCACAAACCCCAATGATTGTTATTACTGATATTTCCTTTTGTCACCAAAATCCAGGAAATAAACTTGCTAGCCAGAATAAGAGGTCAGACTTTGACTTTTTGAATTAATAAAAAAAAAATAAAATAAAAATTCTCAAGTCTCAGGTAACCATTTTATACCAATAATAACATCACAATGCTTACCACCAATGTTATCTAGTCTGAAGACTTATTTTCTTGAGAAAATAAAAACTTATTAATCAAATTACTGTTACCAAAACAAATTACATGGGAGGGGGGATAACAACACAAAAGCCTCAGTTTGGCTCAGGAGTACAGATATACTTTCAAATGAATGTTTTGCTTTGTGCAAACTGCCCTCTTTCTCTTCCTTTAGAAGCTTTTGAAAACAATTTTCTGTACACACTGAAGCCAGATACACTTGGTCAGGGTTCCTCTATGATTCATTGCATATCTGTATCCAAAAGCCAGTAGAAAATGTTTGACGAAGACTTAGAAGATGCCTAATAAATCCTCTAGGAGACACTCAGATTAATCACAGGCAGCCAAACTTGCAAGGCATGAATAAAATAAACCACTATTATTTTAGAAAATATTAATCTTCAAGACTAAGCTGTGCTGACAAATGAATATTGATAAAAGACAATATTAAATATTACCCTACTTGACCTATCAGCAGTAGAAGTTCTATTTTCAAAATATTTTATATCAAGATTTTACACCATTTACTTCATGCATTTGAGGGTAATTCTTATTTTTTTGTTTACAGATTAAAAACCAATACTGCTGGAATTCTTACTCAAGGTTACAAATAAAGCCATGGCTATGGAGGGCAGAACTAGAAGAGTACACCTCAGAAATGTTCACTCTACACACAGCCAGTTTTGTTCATACTTATTCTCATGTATCTGTTATGAGCATCTACTAGAAAGATGACTGTTTATATCCTGTATCTAGCCAGTAAAACAGCTTTTTGCTTTATATTCGTTATAGTTCAAGCATGTCATTGATGGTCTGAATGGGAGTTTATAAAGCAAAGATTCAGATAAACATGATTCAACAATTCTAGAAATAGTTTGACTATCTCACTTCATCACACTCCAAACTTCTGTTACATGATCACTATCTCGACTGCAAATTTTGATTACCAAATGCCTGTAATAAACTTCTCTATTTTATTTTTAAATAAAGAGATTAAAGAATTCAAACAAAATGAAAAATGGAAAAAGTGAGCCTACATATGAATTTCTGTGATCTGAAAAGAAAGATACATTCACTAGATACATGTTTTGTACGACCTATTCAGTAGTCTTTACTGGTAAGACACCAGAGCGTACACAGAAAGCAGACAACCTGGGCTGCACAGCATTATGAAAAAAACCAACAAAAACAAGGTTTTAGATTCTTTGGATCAAAGGTCATTTTTTGCTCCTCTTCCACAGAAGCTGGCCTGATGTCCTGGCTTAGGGAAACAACTTCTAAGCACTATGAAAGCATAAATAACAAAATATTTTCAAAATCATTAAAGAATAAATTTATGACAAGCTATATGTTATCAAATCATGTATTAAATGTGATGTCATATGTAATGCAAGCCAAGGACTGAAATCCAAGGATTGCATTTTGCTAGCTTTTACAATTTTTTGGTAAGTTTGAATATTTGGTAGTTTATTCCTGCATTACCTGATCCTCTGCTCATGGTATTATGAGAGCTGCATGTTCACAATATACTAAAAAATTACATATCTCAATGCTGGAGACCAACAGCTTGACAACACAAACTCCACAGATATAACAGCTGTGTTAAAATACACAGATTCCACAGACAGTCTGGTGATTTCTGAAGTCCTGAATCACAAACTCTCCTCAGTGCTTGGGAGTAAACAGTTCAATAGATATCAAGCATGGAATTTTTCACATAGAAGTGGATTTTGAAGGTTTTGATAGAACTGTTTCAGTCAGCTTCCAAAGGAGAAAAAAATACAATACAATTAGCCAACACACATTCATTCCCCAAATGAAGGGAATACAACCATTAAAAACCTTGGGTCCCTCTTTCAGTACTTCAAATGCCATATCTCTCCAAAATGAATCTCAATTTTAGACCTAATTTTTTAAAGCTTGAAAGCAAACATATTTGAATTGCTGATTGAAAAAAATGTTTCTTCTATGAAGCCTTAACTTTTGCAGTTGTCTTTCTTTCACTGTAGAAAATGTTGAAAATACATTTCTTGAAATGTTGAAATGCTGCTAGGAAAATTTTAAAGGACTATTAACACCCATCATAATAAACAATTTCTCAGTGTATGGGTAAATATGGCAGGCGAAATACACATTCGGAAGGCAGCTAGACATGTTCAGTGCACGTTACAACATTTCTCAAGAACTCGCTTTGTGGCCATCTGTGGGAGAAGACCACCATCAGATCCTACTGAGCAGAAGCCCTTTGCCTGCACCACATTCAGCTGCGCCAGCAGAAACTAGCCACAAGTAGTATTTGGAGAAAAGTAAGAAATACTACGACCCTAATTTCAAAAGTTTTGGAGAGACATCAACAACTTGGGAGAAATAGGAGTGCTAAAAATCAGAGAATTACCGGATACATAATTTATGCAAAGGAAGAAGTGACAGATTTGGATAAGGGATGAACTTCAATTTATAGTGGGATTTGGATAAACCCATTTGACTGTATTTTTACACGTATTTTTTTCTTTTTACTGGAAACTTAGTTCTAAATTGCACAAAGAAAAAATTAACTGTATGGGTACAGAACTAAGATGGTGAGTACACAGCTGAAATTAAGCTCCTCACATAAAACAGAGCTGCTTACAATGAGGAAGAGATTTTTGTTATCCTTCTTTTATTTTTCTTTACTCTAATGCAGTCACAGCTACAATCCTTTTGCTAAAACATACCTTAACTGTTAAGTTACCCTAACATGAAAATCCCTGGGGACATGAACAGACACTGACTGTCCCACAGAGAAGGAAATACATATTGTTCAGAAAGCTGCACGGACAGAACATCGCCCCAGCTGACACCAGAAATTGCAACACCTATTCCTCCATTTCTGCCTTAGATGTAGACTCATGTATGTCCATGAAGACTAAAATAAGAAAAATCTTCTGCCAAAACACTGGTTCTGTAGCCTGAGTGCTGGGTTCTGCTTTTACTCACACCATTGTGGTGCCACAAGCTTCAGAAAACTGTGGTGGATGGAAAGGGGAGAGCAGATTTGCCTCAGAACTGGCCTTAAAAACTATGAAAAGTGGGTTTGCTTTCAGGTGCAGTGTGACATAATGGCACCTAGTGGGACCAAAACGTGGCATATGGCTTTAGAAACTTACCCCTGTGTGTCTCAGAAACACACAGGGAGGTTGCGCCAGCCTCCATGTCCCTCCAAAACGCTCCTGGGAAAGGGCTTTCTCCCCTCCAATCAAACCTGCAGGAAGCCTGTCAAGATACAATGGCTTCATTACACTCTTTCTCTCCAGCCCAGCTGCAACACTAAACCAGACTCAAGAGGGCCAAAAGCTTTTTCACCATGGCAGAGGTATCCATTTCTTATTTTCCAAAGCTAATCCAGCCAAGAGCTGGATTAGTGATGGCATGTGCCCCCCAGCCACAGGCATGTAACTTCAGTACAACTATTTGAATGTGATCGAGTAGGACTGCTGCCTTCAACAAACACATGAACCTCTTGAGTGCCTACATCATGATTGTATGCCAAGGTGGAGCCTGCTGTTCACACTGTTTCCAACACAGACAAACAGTACATTCATGTTTAGACAGGCAGTCTTGCGACCTTTTCTGCTACTCCTTTCCCTGAAGTAGCAGAGTATGACAGAATTCAGGTTTTTGCTGTACACCTGGAACTTCCTAACAGCCTCTTTCAAAAGGGTGCGCTAAACAACCAATAACCAAATGGCCAGTTGTCATTAAGACCTGCTTTAAGAATCACATCTGTTTGCTTTTACAGTATAATCTGACAACAAATAATTGGTTGAGTCTCTAACAAAGTCAATAATACTACTAACAATTCATTCTGATTTTCAATAAGTAGTACTAAGCACCTATATGCAGAAGGTGATAAATTCAAGGGGTCAGTATTCATTCTGCATTCCATTATGATATCAGTAAAAGGAAAACAGAGGAGGAAAAAAATTCATTCTAAAAATTAATTTAAAACCATTTATTATTACAACAGTGTAATTCCTTTATCATGATCATACATATGCTGCATGCTTTCACCTAAAGAGTAGATTTTAGAGTGTTTGGGTGACTTATATGAAGTTGTTATTACTTTGCATTAGGATTTTTTTTTTCTTTTTTAATGTAGTCTTAGTGTTGCATTGTCAGTTGGGTTCTGAATAATTTTAACATCTCTTTAGCCATACACTGGACCAAAAACTTCTGCAATACATCCAATATTAATTCAATAGCTTTGCTTGGGAATTTATTTACACAACTCTTTTCATTCAGATCACAGCAGATTAAATTCCAAAGCACAAATCACTTTTCATATAATCTTTGATAGCATACAGTGAGTGATAAATATTAATATGCATTTATCTACTGAACAAGTGACACTTCAGTTAATAAAGATACCGTATTACAGCCAGTCAGGATTTATTTTTTAATAAACCTCTTCATCAGTAAGGAACAAACATATAATTAAAGAGCTCTGGGGACAAGGCCTGGTTAAGGTAAACTTCTGTATCACCAACAGGGTCAGTCCCACAGAATTTGTTTCAGCTGTCTTAAAAGCTTAACTTCTTGATTTTCCACCAGGAAATCTAGCATCACCTCAGAGCCTAAATGAAGCCAAGGTCCCAAGACTTTAATCTTCCACTGCATGGTTCCAAATAGGAGTCTGTCAACATCATTGACACTGTGAATCAGGGCAGCTGCGGGCAAGAAATTAAGACAAAGCTATGAAAAAGGGAAAGAGGAAGGCAATCGTTTGTAAGGCCCACACTTAAGAATAAAATTTTATAATGGTGTGCCTTGTACACTGTACACTTTGCAATGGCAAGCCATTGATCTACAAAGGAAAGTAACTGAATATCAGTTCCTATTCACTACGTCTTACATGTACTTCTTAAGTACACTCAAAAAAGATAATGCTTAAACCATCCTGAAGCTGCCAGGAATTATTTTAATGGTTAAAAAAGTGCTATCATTTTCTACCCAAAATAACGAAAATTACTTCCTCTTTTCTTGAAAGTGCTGCCGTCCTTCCACTGCAGAGTACACATCGTTATTGGTACATCTATATTTAGCTTAATAGGAAATGCATTAATTTTTTTCCCAAAGGGTATCTTGTATTTCAACATCATCTTCTACCCAGAGGATCTGAGCTTACTAGAGCGCTAAAGAGTGTGCAGGCATCACCACTGCAAAAATATAAAACCACTTGGTTCACTCCCTGGATTTCTAGCAGCAAGACAAAAATAGAGCGCAACTAACTTACACCATGGTCTATTCTGTACCTGCCCATGCCCAAGCCTTAAAATGTGTATCCACAAGCAACAGCTCAATTTGTCACACTATTATTTTTAACTATGTTTAAAACTATGTGCTCTAGCAGACCCAAAGAAATCCACAGCAGAGAAGTACAAGATTTCAGATTCAGAATTTCCAGCAAGCTTCCAACTTTTTCATCAGTTTTGCCCATGCTTTTCTGAACATGCCCACTATCCCTGTATGAAGCCAAATCTGTAATCTAGAATTGTGCCCCATGGAAAAAATTTCTAATTCACAAAAACAAGCCACAACTCTTTCAATTCAAGCAATTTTTTAAACTATAATGTATTCCTTTACATTTCAAACTATATTATGGTAATTATCTTAATGATAAAACCACAGGAATTCGTAACAGTTTATCACAAAATAGGTAATTACCTAAACACTTTATAAAGTAAAATAGGACACATTGTTCTAGGCTTTGTAGCTGAATGCAAAATGCATGTTTCTTTATATTCTTTTATATACCTATGTATTTCCTTACATATCTGTTTCTCTCCCCTTTTTAAAATACTACAGAGCTCTAAGAATTAAAAAAGTCAGTTTAGTGACAGACACTCACATTGCAGGAATGCCAACCAGACTTGGGTAAACAGTCAAAAATGTTATGTGTAATTAAAAAAAAAAAAAAGACGAAAAAAATGATTTAGAAATGAAAACATAAAAAGTGCTGCATAGGATAATAAATGCCTACTTACTCCAGCTTCTTGCATGATTTCCTGTTTTTCCTAGAAGTTTTCGTGCCCAGAATACTACTAGAACTGAGCTGTATCCTCTGCATCAATAGACAATACCATCGTTCAAGCTAGTCAATCTCTGACTCGCAAGTTTACACAGGCAATTTACCCATTTTGTTAACAAAATATTTTGTCAGACAAGACTCAGAATTTAACCACTCACTTTTTTTTCCAGATGATACTCATAAGCTTTCAAAGCAAACAACAGCTACTTGATGTCTGCTTCTTAATTTGACTTAAGGTGACTTTACCCAGCTAAATACAGGAAATAAAGATCACGTCAGACACTAGTGCATATGAATACTGAGCAATTTTAAGCCAGACCTGTTCTTTCGCAAGAGGATTTGAAGCTTTTAATACAGAGTTCAAGTTACTTCCCTTGAGAAACCAGACTCTCCATGTTTGGTACTATCATAATACTTATTTTGAATTCAAATTAATTCAGCCATTATTATCTGGTAGAAACTGCTTGCAATTTCCTTCATTCCTCTGTTGTGGTCATAAAAAGCAGGTAACTACCCAGTACTACGCGCTTTCAACAACTGAGAGTCCAAACAACTTCTAAGTAATGGGAGATAACAGCAGCTCATGTGCTACAGAACTGAAACACATTTTTTTTTAAATCAGTACTGACTAGGAGGTAAATAATTTTCTTCCTTAAATGCCCACTCACATAAGTTGATAAGCAGCAAACAAATCTGATGCAAGGCAGAGTGAGAATGGAAGGCTAGAAGGCTATTTAAAGAAGAGCAATACAACTATGGCAAATCAAAGTCTACACCATGTTGTTTTCACAAGGAGTAAGTGTGCGTAAATGTGTGCTGAACTCACAGTGGACACTGTGCTACGAGTTTCTACCCTTGGAAAAACTTTCCCAAGAAGCTCTATAGGCTGGTTCAGTTCAGCCACAAGTGTTGCAAAGAGTTTAACATCTTTCTGAAGAATTTGCGCTCATTATCTCTTGCACAACATAGTGCAGCTCATGACCCAGTTGAAGAGCCGCTGAGCTGAAAGTCATTGATGTTTCAACTTCAACTTTGCATTTCAAAAATGCAAATGTCTTAAGCGCTAAGCCCTCCTGTCTACACAAAGCTGAAGTAACCTAAGCAAGGGCATACATGCATCCTGTGTTTTGCATAGTGGGAAAAGGTGGCCAGCGTTATAGTAAGTCAAGCCCATGTTAGCAAGGTGTCTTTCAGATAAGTGTATAGTTGAGTAGTGAACGAACAGTGATGACTTTCTTTCCTAGGATGGTTACTAATCATGGGCCAGGCATTTGGTGGCAGCAGTCCAAACACAGGCTAAAAGATAGAATCCGTATCAGGTATCGACACTCTGAAACTTTAAATTGCTTCTGTGAACAAAATGAATGGTTGATACTATGAATACAGGTCAGGAAAGGTAAAGAGTTGTGGTGTAGTACTCAAATCTGGGAGGAAGAAATTTACTATTTTTTAATTATCTCGGTTTAACAAGTCCAAGACTAGAAGGGGGGGAAATTTCTCTCTGAATTTATAGAATAAATTTTAAGCAGCTTGAAGAAGTTCAATTTCTGATAAAAATTCATGAAAAGGAAACAAAAAGAGTGAGATGTCGGGGGCAGGAGGGGGGATAACACAATAGCAAAATTGACTATCAATCTGGAATCTCTATCATCATACCTTCCACCATTAAAATATTAGAAATTATGAACATAAAGGAAGCTAAGAATGTCAAGGCCAGGCTGGATGCAGTTCTTGGCAACCTGATCTGGTTAAAGATGTCCCTGCTTATTTCATTCAGGTTGGACTAGATGACCTTTGAAGGTCCCTTCCAGCTCAAACTATTCTATGATTCTACATTTGTACAAACCAAAAGTTCATTCTCACCAGTAATGGATAGCAGCCATAAGCACATGTCTAGGGAAGCACACAAGAACATTAATACTCCCTCCAAGCAGCTAATCTTTTACAGATCACTTGAACCAGATCTGCTTGGTAAATTTCTCCTCCATCACTTTTCCAGTCTCACTATCAGCCATGTGAATTTTTAGCATACACAATATCCTGCAGCAGGAATTGCCACAGGTCAACTGCTCACTGTATGAACAACATCCTTTTGCTTCTTCCTAGTTCTCACATTATAAGAAGAGAACAATTGGTCACTATCCATCCTTTCCCATCACTCATGATTTTGTACCTCCCAGTCATACAGCCTTTCACTTGCATCTTTTCCCAGCTAGATCCCTAGCATGCTTAGCTGTTCTTCAGGCACTGCTGCATGTACTTCTGTTACCCCGATCAACCTTCTTTGAACTCTTTTCCAGTTCTACTACATCCCCTTTAGGGTTGGACACCACATAAAATACAGCCATAGTCTGTCTGTAGATAGCAGTACAATGTTGTTCTGTTTCATTCTCTGTTTTATTCCCTTATGTCCATGATCCTTTTTTTCAACATTTGCTGAGGCTCTGAACTAATGCTTCTGTGAATGCATGTATCACAAGCCCTGGACTGCATTCCTATGGGACAATGTCAACCCAGTGACCACTGTTTCATGCATGATTATTTTTTTCTAAACTTTACCTTTACATACACTTGTTCCACAAGAACACAAGTGAAGTAAAAGGAAACCAGTGCATTCACTGACTGAAGGGATCATCTTTTTTTCCTCATATACACAGCTGACTGTCTAAAGGTTACCAGATGCATGCCCATTTAAACATATGATATTTATTTGGAAATTTTACCTATCTCCACCACAAGAAATACCCTTCAAAATCCTCTTGTCACATCAGACACTTTCAAAGACTGTAAGTTTTATTTGCTTGCTTCTGAAAAAATAAATTCTCTCAAAACACAATTTATGTATATTCTAGTGCCTGGAACCTATCGTAAGGAAGACTGCCTAACAATAAATCAAGTTTGTCCTAGACCAACTTATTCCATCCACATATCAAAAACTACCTGAAGGAAAGAACGTGCAGTCTTGAAAGATAAATACTTGAGCTATTCTCAGTAGCCCTGTGGGATTTTTACCAAGGTTTTTCAAAATTGCTGTATTTCACCATTAAAAATAACCAATTACCAAGCATTCACTCCATGACATTGGCTGAGTAATACTCATGTCCAACTAGATCTAATATATCTGGCATTTTGTGCTCTGGGGTAGACATAAAAGGATCAGTAGTTTCATTCTTTCACGTACAGCAAAAATTATGGGAATCTTGCAGCCAAATGTAGTAAAACTGCTACAACACTGAAGCTGAATTTGGCATCTATGCTCTGCACACATGGAGTCCAATTGTTGTCCAAGCAGTGTTTCAGGATCCAAGAGGCCTCTAGAATGGTATATGAGACATCACTGTGATTCAGCTGGGATTTCTCACACATCTGCCTTTCTGGTAGAAGGATTCAGAATCATCCCCTGGACAACAGTAGGGCCAGTGGGACAACCTTAAACAACTCTGCAAGAAGCACTAAGGACCGGAATACAGGGCTGGACTATTTACCTCTCTTGTGGATGCCTGTTAGAAAAGGCTGCTGCTTGAGCACTTTTAGATGCTTTTCCATGTAGTAGGAGAAACAGGCATGGAACAAGAAAGCCCATATATAGAGACAGTAACAATATGGAAGTAGCATGTAAAATGATGGATTGCAATCTATGTACTACCGCAATTCACGGGGAATGTTTTTAGCATTCTGCAAAACGAAGAAGTGCAACAGAACAGGTCACTGTTTTCACAGGCTGGATTTTTAAATTTTTGCTGATGTTGCCTTTGCCAAAAAAAAAAAAAAAAACAACAAACCCTAAATAACAAAGGGAACTTTGAGAGGCATAAAGTGTGGAGAACATGAAGGATATGAGGGATGAAGATATTCTGTGCTCTTTACAAGTACTAAGAGTAGTGTCTCAGTTCTTTACCATGGAGTGGCTGTGAAGTACAAGCCTCAACCAGGAGAAAGGAACAGAAAACTTACCTCTACCATTGTCCAAGACTATGCAGGAAGATGAGCTAAGTATACCTTTAAAGACTACTTAAGTGTTTTTAATCACGGAGAAGGTTATACAACAGTCAAAGAGACTTCAACACTGTAAAATACCAGTCTAAAGCTGCCAAGTGCCCAAAAGAGCCCGGTGATCCTGCACTTAGTGCCTTTTGTGGAATGTTGAAGGGTGCTAGAGGTTTCAGGAGCAGTCCCTGAGAGCCTGAGCTTGGGTGCACCCAATATATCTCTCTCCTATCAGCAATTCTCAAAAAAAAAAAAAAAAAGAAAAATAAAGAAACCAAAGCAATCAAATAAGAATTTAATTTGTATCTGTCATGCCTGGAAATTCAAGTGTGCAAGACAAGAAGAAAACTCTTGTTTGGCTGTATGACCTCTGAATGTCCTTTAAGTCACTGACAGCACTTAAGTAGTGCAGTGCCTAATCTACAGTTAGCGTAATCACATTATCATGACTACTGTTAAGACTGCTCTGGAAAAACTCCATAAAAATTCTCCTGAAATATATCAATAAAAGTTTTTTACGATTAGCAGAGAATGAGTGCATTTCTAATATGAAAGAACCTGAAACATACAACTTGTTCACTTGCGTATAGATTGGTTTTACTTTTGGATAACCTCAGAAATACTGCTATGAAATAAGAAATGAAGCTTACTTTTGAAATTATTATGGAGACATGTCTGTACATCAGTTTAGCAGTATGTATGTATATACATACATGTTGTGTACACAACACATCGGAGTACACAACACGTACTGGCCATATAAATATACACTAAGTAAACAATCTTTTCTCAGCTCATGGCACAGCTACTAGTCTCATTTAAATGCTGAGAGGCAACAGTATGCAAAACCTATTCTGTCATCTAGATTCAGCCTTACAAGAAAACACCTGTGCTTTAACAGTTCCAGCATAGCATATACTGGAAATTGGGAAAGGAAAGATCTTGCTTTGTACAGCATTATCTCTATACCAAAAGCAGAACTAAACGTAAATGTCATCTGGCTATGTTTCACGTTAATACACATAACATAAAAACATTTTAAAATTTAATCATTCTAAAATAATCTGCTGGTTTTCCATTTTCTTGTGCATAATACTTTCCTGCTTCTCTGCAAGACTAAAGTAGAAGTACATCATTTACAAAGAAGCAATTCTGATTCCAACACAGTGCATTACTTAGTGTGTAATAGAATGAAGTGTCGAAATAATTCATACTTGTGTGAATTTTGTAGGATTATTACAAATTAAAAAGTATTTAACTATTAAGTCCAACAATGAAGGGCAAAATGGGCATTGGATGTTATCCTTCGGCATCCTAACTAAAACACTAAGTCCAGTGTTAAAAAAAGATATGTCTGTATGTCTTACAAAGATATACTCCTGGTATAAAACACATCTGTATTCAGTACAAAGTCAGTAGCCTAAACTATTTTCCAGGCAGACAAATTCATACCTTCACTTAGTCTAAAACACACTAGAAATATTTTATATGAAGTGATGTTCACAAAGCTCACAAAAGTAGAAGTCTATTTTCAATTGCCAATGTTTAATAATTCAGGCTGAAACTGAAGTTGCTAAAAGAATTTTTACAACACTTGGCAAGAGTGATGAAATGCCACTGTTCAGCTCAAGAAATCAAAAAGACAATTATTTAGTTTGAACTTACCAAAGCTTAGGTATTTTCTTTGCATTTTTTTTCAACATAGCAAAGTTAAGAATTTCCACTTTGGCAAATATCAACATTTTCTCACAAAAAAAAAAACCAAAAACAACAACCAAACTGATTTTGTTGTAGCACATATTTCTCCTTTAAAAGTACAACCAAATTAATAACAGTTCACTAGGAATTTTCCATAGAAAGTTATGAAATCACAAAAAGAGAAACAATGTTGGAGAAAGAACAGCAACAACACAGAGCATTAGCAAGCATCCTCTGAAATCCTAGCGACATTTTAAAGCAGTACTAAATTGGCTGTTTTTATACAACTGTAGGGTTTGGGTAATAGATGATAGCAAGAGCTGCTACAATGATTTCAGGGCCATTTGCTGTGGATAACCTCTGGAACACATTCAGGGCTTTTTGCCACATGTAAGTGACGCAGCCTTGAAAATCCATGCTAATAAAACCATGTTTGTGGTTATACACCACCACGGCAACATCTGATCTCTCTATACAATAGACATCTCTCTCTGTGATGTATTTCTGAGCACATTTGTGTGTGCACAGTTACATAAGCATCACTTGTTCATGTAATGAACAAGTTAATGCTGTTCCACACCTGAAAGCTGGGGGAATAAAAACTAAATAGAACTTGGTCCCATTGCTGGGCATCCCACCCTGGGCACTCCAGCAGGGTGACACACAGCCCCCATCTGCTGTCCACATTGCATAGCAGTGGGGCAGATGGACCAGACCAGCCTGGTCTGCCTCAGCATCCCACAAGGGATGCATGCCCTCCCCTGAAAGCTGGGCTCTGCTCCATTGTTGACACAAGCTGAGTTTCCAGCAGTGCAATAGCAGTATGTCACTCTGTGACCTTCTGTTGACACCCAACACAAATATTGGGAGCATGACAGCCTGCCATGACAGTAGTTGAACAGCTATCTGGGTTTTTGCTCTCCTCAGACACAGCGAGAAGCAGTATTCTCCTTTATTATTATACCACATTTCCTTGTGTATGTCAACTGTTCCTTAGTTACAGAGAGCTGTACTCTTTCCAGACAAGTGTAATGAATCTTCAGAAAAGGAGTAAATTTCTTTTTTTTAAAGCATTTTAAAGAAACTCCCAGAAGGAATTAACATTTTTATTTACAGCCTGGTCTGCTTAGATGTGAACGCATTTCGATGTAGCCACCTCATGGTAGCATATCCTAGCTGTCTTGTAATGAAATTATTGCAAACATATCAGAAAGACATGATCCCACATATTTAAGCCATTATGGCAAACTTTGGCATGTGTCAAACTACATTAGTTATTTTAATTACAGCTGAGTCAATCTCCATTAAGTATGATTAACATTTGGCCTTACTTTTCTTGATCTTGAAGCCGAAGGAGCCTCCCTTAAGAAGTTCAAGATTAAACTCATATTTTGGAGGTCTACATAATTATTACAAATCTGGCTCACCCTTCACACTACCATTATCTCTTGTTTCATTAAAATAAAAGAAGTCTAGAACAAGAGAGAAGTCATTTTGACTAACATTTACATCTTAGACCAAGTTAACAGCTAGTTACTAAAATCCAGACAAGAACAGATTAAGAAACATGGTAAAAGCTTCCCATTTGCAGTATTCTGAAGATGACATTTTTAGACATTCCAGTCTCTACAGAGACTTTTCCTGAGAATACTTACAAGAATTACAGATGTGTTGTTGCAAGATGTTACAGTGGTGATGTACCTCGACCAGCAATCCTCTACAAAACACTGCAAGCTCTGTGGGACCTTCAATAAAGCGTAGGTGGAGACTGAAGAACTAAGAGAATTCCACTGAAAATACCAGTCTCATTTAGTAATATTTTTATGGGTGTTTCAGTGATCACGTTTAGTTGTCATGCTGTCAAACAATGTTAAACTTTCTTCCACTGCTGCTGGTAGTAAAACAGTGGTGTCTTACTGTAGTCCCACGATCAGTATAGTAACTGATGTGTTACCATAACTGTAGGATGAAATGCATTCAGAAGGGATCCCAAGCCTGACTACCTATGAAAGCACAAGAAAAAATCCCACACAAACGCTTAGCAAACACTCTAGCTGGTGCAAATGTACTGCTACATGGAGTAACCTGACATGGTGCGGTAAGTTACTAACGTTAACAGTTTAAAGAGAATCAGTACAGAAGCAGGCTGTGAAAAGATCCAAGGAAAGCAGCAGCTCACTGCAGAAGTGTATTTCAGGTTCAGGGGTTGGAAAGACAAGGGGGAAAAACTGCCATGCACATATATATATACGCTTACCTCCTCCAACCCCCCCCCCAAGATTCCAGCAGAATTAATGTAGAAGAAGGAATAACCAAACATCAGGTAAAGACTCTAAAGTATTTTATGACAGGTGAACTAAATACTAGAAACAAGTTCTGAATAAAACCACAGTATTTAAAGAAAAAATAAAGATAAAACCAGATCTGTGCCATGCAGAAGAAATTGCATGGCAAATTAAAAGGACCTTTTTATACCTGGAAATTACAGGCTACCAAATGCAGAAGGGAAACATTATGGAATTTGAAATATGCCAGAAAGGCTTAAAAACCAGAACAGGTGTTGTCTGCCATCTAAAATTACTTTGAAGAGACGACAGACAATTAAGGAAAACTCTGAGCCATCATTCAGTGTTGTCTGCTTAACCATACAAAGACTGAGATGTAACACACACTATTTTCTGCAACTCAGATGCGTTTTCTGTTGCTGAAATCTATGATTTTCTGAAAGAGAAAACCTCCACACTCTGTAAAATCTAAATACTGTAAAGGAAACATAAGGCACTGGGTTAGGAAACCAGCCAGCCAATCTATACTGAAACACCTGAATATATTAATTAAAGACTAAATGGATGCAGGCCTTTCAAAACAGAATTGCAAGCTGGTGAAGGCTTCAGCTGGTGTGAATCAACACTGCTCCACTGAAGTGAACTGAACTACACTGCTCAAAGAGGCTGAAGATCAATAAAAATCAGGCAAACATTTCCAATCTTCTACTGAAATTTCACATGCCAGTCAGACTGAATTTCTCACCTCCAATTCAAGAGTATAAATGAAATGGCTCTGTACACCTTTCTGTTGGTAACATGAAGGCAACATCTGGCAGAAGGAAGCCCCCGCAAACATTCAACGTGGGCTTAAAAGAAGTGTTGCTTTTCTACTGACTAAACAGATTTATCTTTAGCTACCAGATGGACTCAGAAAAGATGGATGAATTCTGTAACAGAGATGGAATGCCCTGTGTTATATCTGTCCCATTGTCACCCTTTGCTCTTTGTCATCCTTTGTGCATTGTACTCTCCTCTGCTCTCAATTCAGTTGGATTAAAAAAATCAAGGGGAAAAAAACAAAACTATTTCTACATGTTTGCTTGGTTTTGTTTGAAAAGAAGGGCTGCAATCACCCTGTGTTTAAACTCCAGGGCAATCAGGTAAGTGAGAAACTAACTAAGAAAATAGTTTTAAAAGCAAAATACCAGATTTCTAATTTCAACAATCTCCTTCCATTCAGAGTCCTAACAGCTTTGCATTGAGCCCTAAAAAAGGAGGTTCATATTGGCACTGGTCAGAAGAAGAGCAAAGCACCTGCTCCTTCTATGAACAGTTTGGAAACCAGGAATAGTACCTATTATCTATCACCAAAAAATCACCTGAGGGTCAGGTTTTGAATTGCACAGGTCCAGTCTTGGCAAGATAAATAATATGCCCTGGAGCATAAAAGATCTGGCTTCTACCAAATCTACTAATATAAAAAAATATTAAATCTATAATTATCTTTCCTTACTGTCATGCAATAACTACTTACAGCATTTAACAAAATATATAATGTCCTGAAAACTCAAGTAGCAGGAGAGCTGGACTGATCCATGTTGTGATCCATGGCAGACAAGAGAGCACCCTGGAACTAGCAAGTCCCTCAACGATGCAGCAGCAGAGGAGAAGTGTAACTGAAGGGTGTGCTGCTGGTAACAGCTGGCAGTTGCTCTCAACCCCTACTTTCCAAAAGCACCTCTGAATATCTGCCTTTTGCAACTAGCTGAATGTGAGGACAAAACCAAAGTGGGGACACATTTTTTAAAGTTCCCAGATTTAATTGTTCCCAGATACATAGCAACCCTCTTTCTTTTTCATTGAATCTTCCTGTACATTGTACATCCTTAGCTGCCTATACGAGTTTACAAGCTTCCCTTTCACATTTCCTGTAATGTTCATCATTGTAAAATAACTACCAGATTCCTTCTTATTCACTGCCTCCCTTGTGAACCAGAACAGTTTTAATCCATTTCCATAACTGGAGACAAACTTAGGTTTGGTATTGCTGAGAGTCCCTTAGGTATGGCACACGCCCCTGAGCAGGTCACTAACTTATAACAGGGTGTTGATCCTTCTGCTTCCTGTCCCACTCTCCATCCCTGCTATTTGAAAGGAAGCAGCTTGGAGCTCTGAATACACTTTTGTGTGTGTAGGCTCCCTGCCTAAGGATGCAGCATCAGTTTCAACTCAGGTTTCAAGGCGTGGGGTAACAGTACAGCTGGAAACGCACTGTGCTGATCTACTGTTAGGAGACTCAGAAAAACACCAACCCCTGTGGCAGAATTTAACACTCTGAAATCAAGGTGGGCTTTGGCTTTAACTTTCTTTGTATGATGGGTGTTGCTGCTCAGTCAGCATTGAAACGTGGGAGTTACTGGTCTTACAATGAATGCACACCACTGAACTGCCTTCAGAAAAGACAAGCATCCTGCACACTTGCAGTGCTGGTTTGATTTTGCTCTAATTTTCCCAGAGGGGAAAAAAAGTGTAGGAAGAGAGGGGAGTAATGAACCTAAACCTCTGCAAAAGTTTCAAAACTATGACAGACTTAGGTGAGGTATTGTTTGCAAAAAGGTCGAATTAGCTGTTACAGGATGCTGTGTCATCTGTCTGTCGGGTTCAAACTAGAACTGACATCAGTCAGTTTAGTGTCTACCCTCCATAACCACTCTTATGGCACCAACTGCGTTACAGAATTTACTGCGAGGATTGGCCTTTGCTTAAAATCCATGAAATACTTTTTCAGACACTACTGTTGTTTGCTGTACTACTAAAACATGCAAGTATCTTAAAGCACTTAAAAGTAGATTAATTGGTCAGAACTAGTTAATTTATGAATAATAATCATGGGTTTGGTTTCTGGATGAGAGACTCTATTTCATTTTTTTTGTCATCTGTTGGACATCATTTGTTTGAGTTGGCTATAATGTGTTAGAAGTGTGACTCATACCCTGAGAGCCAGAGTCTCCATAGAGTTAAGTATCCTCATTCTCTCTCCATTTCTGCAAAAGAATTATCGCCTTGTGACTGTGTTTCTCACTGCCTTGTACTGTTGGTTGTGTTCTACAGTACCTGACAAGGGGCACACTGACTGCAGCTCTTCCAGCAGTGTGGCATTCATAATACTGAGCACCATTCAATAAATGTATTGACACAGTTCTGCTGCAGATAGTAAATAACTTATTTTTAAGTAAGTTATTTACTGCGTGTAGCTTGAACTTAAGACATCAGGAACATAATTAGAATTACTTAGTCTATCTGTGTACTCTCCAACATGAGATAACAGACAGTGCTACATTTAAGGTGAAATTTAACAGGAAGAACATTAGAGTTATTTAAACACTTACTTTGCGGGCCAGGTTGTGGGGTTTGGGTTTTTAAAGTGTATTAACTTAGAGACGATAGGTAACATCCAAAAAACATTCCCATTTCACACACTTCCTGTAAATTTGAGCAAACACGGCAATTTTCAGGCTGGGCCAATTTTTTGACTCAATTGTATTTGGCTTAAAGTCGAGTTTATAAGGAATCCTGGCAACACTTTAACTAAGACAGACTATCTCCCATGTATAAGTAAGACTGTTTTAAATGTGAGTCATCTGAAAATCACTGTCCTTGAAACAGATTGATGTTTTTAAATGAACTTAAAGACATTTTAAGGAACCCAATCTGTATTTTAAAGTAGGACCAGGATATTTTAAAATTTCAGCTGTTACTGAAGCCTCACATGCAAAGTAATTTTAGTGAACAGCGCTGTACTGAAAATTGATGCTTGTTTTTAAATGACACTCCATCTAAAATCTTTCCTCAAATTTATTTTTATTTTGCATACATATGCCATTGGCATGTGCAGTATGCGTGAACACAAGCAGCTTTATTGTGCTTGGAGCAGAAGAACTTAAAAAGAGAGTTTGACAGATAAAGCAAATTATTGTGCTGGTATTATTGTAGTTTTTCTCAAGAGCTTTCTTTTTTTTCTTTATTTTCAATTCTGTTTCAAATTTTCCAGCTTTAAGTAGAATACAAGCCTATGATAAAGTACTCCATGCATCTGTACTCAGATAAGTTTTACCACCTCAGTTTTACATATTTGATAAGTTCTAAGTATGATCTGAGTTCACTAAGGGCCAGATTCTTAATTTTCTCCTTGGTCAGATCTGGCCTTGGTCAGATGAGCCCCAGTACTGAGAAGGGCTGAATGTTTTCCATGAACTTCATGTCTTCTGGTCTCCTCGCTCTCCATGAAAGTTCAAAAGAATGGAGTGAAACAAAGGAACATGCCGAAAGAATGATATTAATACACAGAAAACTTAAACTCTTGCTGTGTATCTCTGCCACAAATGGAAAATTGTGATGCACTGTGCTCTTGGAACAGTCTTTCCAAACTATGTTAATTTACAATATTGATAACTTATGAGTGAGAGGGGCTGCATAGAAGAGATGATGTGAGATAATTCCAGGAGAATTGGATGAAAAAGAGAAATCAAGATTTTGCCTCTTTAAACATGGGGCAAAACATGAATTTTGCCTTTTTCACAAGTACAAAGGGCTCAGGATGAGACTACAGCAGAGCAATTGATGCAGCAGAGGTGAAGCATTCAGGAAAGGTTTATATGAGAGAGAGCCTCAAAATATGGTTTGGGCATCAATTCATACCTAATGCGAAATCTGGTGAACCTCATGATATTCAATGTCCCACAAATACCAGTCTTGCAGGATATGGATTTCCAAACATCACTTTTCCACAAGTTTGGAAGGCCTAGAGATGCTGCTGCAAGGGCACTGTCAACAGACACTTCTCACAGCAGCGGCCTGAATCTTCAGGAAAGATTTTCATCATCTTAAAACAACTGACAGCATCCCCTTCTGCCACATTCTAAGTGACAGATGCAGCTTCACATGCAATCTATTCAGTCATTGAATACCAATAATGGTGATAATCCTTAGGAAGAAAATGTTTGCTGATTATGTGCAGCATGTGTACCATCGTACACATTTTTCAAAAGTCACATTGCTGTTACTATCCAATTTAGTTTCCTCGAGCAGGAGCTTCTTGATCTATAGGACAAAATGTGTCTGCTCGTAACACTTTAGTGGATAGGATGTGTGTGTACGTGGAAAAATGCTTTTCCAAAACTCACATCTATTTTAGAATCCAGAAAGTGGTGGTACGCATTTCAAGTCATCATGAAAGTTAAAAGAACTTTAATAATGGCATATTTCAGAATGAAAAATGGCATATGCACACATACATCCTAAACAAACAAATAACACTGGGACGGACACACACATATATTTGCCTAATCCTCACACAGGATATTACTTCCATCAGAGTATCCACAAGAGATTTTATCTAGCACCATAATAAGTTTTATTGCTGAATCTCAATTATCATTATCCCTCACACATCTAGTTTTATCATTTAAGTGAGACCTAAGTACCTAGAAGCAACTAGACAGACACAGCCTAAATCTGTTTTGCAGCTTCCAAAGCTAATACCCTTCTCTGAAGATATGTCTTAATGAAAGTGTTTTGCTGGATAGAGGAGGAAGTGAGTAAAATTTTAAATTTTATTATTACCTTGTGAGGCTATGAGGGACTTTTAGATCATTTTAGTCATGTAAAGTTGTTTAATATTTAACTATACAAATAATCACTGCAGCACTTTTCAAGCAGTCAGACATGCAAAGGAGAGTTAGTGGAAATGTGATTAAATACCTACAATTCACAACTGAGTTTTCCCGTAGCAAGTCCTGAACACAGCCTATCTCTGGATTTCCCTGCATCTACCATAGCGGTATCTAGTTTCCAGAATTATCTTATTTATTTCTGCTACTTATTTCTGTTAGTATACATCAGCATGAGCAAGTACTCATGTAGCCATCTGAATATTCTCGCAAGAGTAACACTGAGGCAAGTTTTCATGCAACCAAATGTTTTTCAATATTGTATTAAAACGCCTTTCTGACTTTAAGTTACATTCCAGTACCTACTCCTTCCCATTTGCCCAAGAAAGAAAAATCCCCAAAGGTCACTAACGAGTGCATGTCCTGTAATTGGCTGCGAAACCTCACCCCAGTTCTTCTTTCGTAATCAGGACATTGTCTCCAACCACACATCGGTCATTTCTGCTTTGCAGATTTGGAAAAGGTTAAACTACCAAATAAAGGAGCTGAGGTTAAAAATGGATTTCTCTAAACAGTCATATTTTTGTGCTGAAATGAAAGTAAAGGCTCACAGCACAAAACTTCAAGTTTAGGACACAATAGATCATCTTAATGGCGGATAAAACGTATTTGTATTGCTTTCATAGTGCTTCTGCTGTATATAAACTCAGTCTGCCAGGAGAAGCAAAGAAAGAAGCAAAGCCTCAAACCAGCTTTTGTGCATGACAAACATATATCTCTTGTTGACTTAAGCACACAGTACCATAAATTACTCCTTATGGTCTGCAAAGTGCATATGATGCTTTTGAGCACCAGTAGTAGTAAAAAAAAAAAAAAAATAGACTCCATTTCAGAAACCTTTCTTTCAAATCACTGTTTTCCTTCAATACTCAGGCATATATGGCTACATGTAGTAAGAAGTGGCTTCCTTGGTGCCCACCTATGTTGATGTATTTGGCTCAGGTTTTAGGCTAATCATTAGGGATATTCAATTGCAAGGAAAAGGTTTTCAAAGTTCCGAAAGAAAAGAAACTATTTCAAATTGTGTTGCACACCACTTGGTCTCAGATCCAGATGACTGCTGTTTCTGAGTATCAGTGGAGGCCAATTATAGTTTGGCTGACCTGCTACAGGAAAACATCTAGCCAAAACCAATCCCATCCTTGCAAAATGGAGATTTTGCTTTTAGGAATATATAATATTCTGAATTCTCTTGGTTATGTATCTGAATGCAGAGATAGCTTACTTATGAACAGTGAAGCCAAGCATTTTCCAGGCAGTACAATAAAAGATCTTACTGCACAAGACCTTCTAATGCCATCAGTAAAAGGAAATGGAACAACTTTGACACCTAGTTTTTATGTGAGTGAATAAGAAGAGATTATCATCATCCTTCTACCTATGCTCTGCTCAAACTGCTTACTGTCTATCCAGGTCAGATGTCGTGTAACTGCAAAGATGTTTAGAAAACATAACAGTGAAAAAAATGATGAAAAAGCTCACCAGTATATTAACAGTAGCAATGTATTTCCGACACAATAAAAACTATTTTAGATAGTTGCAAGTGACCATGGCTTACACCACTGCACACAGGAATGAGAATTACCTGTCCATTGTTCGATATCAGTAATTTTACATTTCCTATCCATCTATTTAATCTTTATTTCAGTGGTTAAGCAAAATTAAGCGCCACACCACTCTATCTCTCCCCTTACCACCAACCCCCCGCCCCCCTTCCCTCCTCAAAAAAAAGAAAAAAAAGAAGGAAAAAAAGAAACGGGAAAGGGATACAGGATACAGGTTTAGGAATGATAAAACAGCAGTTTAAAGTTTCACTGATGCTTCCAGTTGTTTACCATCTGGTTTATTTTATTAATGTGAGGTTTCCACCAGGAATTACTTGTTTTCAGAAGATTATTACTGTATGAAAGTCAGAATCTGGCAAGTGGAAAAAAAAGAATACAAAAGCCAAAGACAGAAATATATCAATCAGCCTTTGGCTTGTCCTATATCCCAATCCATCTTTTATGATATTAGATATATTTTAAATGTGTATTTCAGTACTTTTCCTTGACATTGTAACCATTTTACAGTTAATGGCTTAAAACATAGACTGACATTATCAGGTTACAGTTCCTTTGCTGATGCAACAGCCTTCCCAAAACTACTTCCAGTAATAACATTTCTATTTGGCTTACCATGATACAGCCCTTTAGCATAATTACTTCTTATCATCGAGTCAGTATAACACTTAAAATTAGCAGCTGATTTGCACATTTTACAGACAAATCAGATGAATTGAAATCCTGACTTTGGTAGAGCATATTCTTTCAACCACAGATGTGGAGGCAGGGGGTGCCCAGAGGATAGCACAAGGGAATGCAAAGTTGTCCATGTTGGCCACTAAGTTTTAAGAAAACTTGAAACTGACAAACCTAGAAGCTTCCACTGCTTTCTCCCACCTTTAAATATAGGTTAGAATAAAGTCTGTGCACAAAAATCACACATTTTTACATTTTAAGCAGTCTCTTCTGACCTTTTAACAGATTCCTAGGTATATTTTCAGTGCCTGTTCATTTGCATAGCAAGTGAATATTCTGGCACTCTGAATACTTTACTTCCTCTCCACAAAGGGTTCACTGTCTTCCTCAGTGATGAGCAAACACTCATCAGAGCTCTATCTGCCCAGAAAAGCTGGGGGGGGGGGGGGGGGGGAGTAAAATCAAAAGAGCTATAGCACCTAAAACTCTGCAGGGGCACAGTTAACTAATTTGGAAATATCTTGTTGCAGCTTAGGAGAAAACAGTTCCCAATCTGTTCAGAGCAATCCAAAATAAACCTCTCAGATACGAAATCAGAGTGTTCACATGGGATTTAGAGATTTAAATCACAAAACAAGATCTTTGTTTTGGAGTTGCTTTGGAGCCAAGCTACAGTTTGGGGGTTGAAGAAGGGATTCAAGTCAGTGACTTCATAGTTCAGAGTCTAAGGGGTTGGACTCATCTCTGGTGAGTTTTTGTAAAACTAAATATCATAAACTATTAAAGTCAGTCAGGAAAAAGGTCTTCTTGATGTAAGTGAAACCATCTTATTAATACAAATCCCAGTGCTGTATATGCTAGCTTACTCAGTATCTCAAACTTTTATGAAGATCTTACAAAGCCTCCTGATGCTGAGCTAAACTTCCCCTACCTGAAATGCAGCCACCTCCAAACCAGACTACAGCAGCTATCTTGCAAATCAACACTACACAGTGGTTCAGGTCAGACAGAGAATGCCAGAGCAACTGAACCTCCCTGGGGAAACTCTACAGCCAACAGAGTAAATATAAACATGTCTAGAGTGCTCTATAAATGGTAAAATTAAGAACATGTAAATATTCCATTAATTGATAAGTTGCCAGTAGGCAACATTAAAAAACAAGTTCTATGTATCAACAGATTCCTCAGACCTCTTGTTCTTGAGTCCGTGGTTTCCTCTTTGTAGCTCTTCACAAAATCTTAGTTGTAATTATCAAACTTGAAATCCGGCCAATAAACTCAATTAAGGAAAAAAAGGCTAACAGCTACACTTACAACAGAATTGCCCAAAGATTTTTAATAATGTTCAGGAACCTGGTGTAAATTTTTTATTTTAAATCATCTCCTGAGAATCACAGAATCATAAAATGGTTTGGGTTGAAAAAGACCTTAAGATCATGTAGTTCCAATCCCCCTGCCATGGGCAGGGACACCTCCCACAGGACCAGGTTGCTCAAGTCCCAGCTCTCCTGGCCTTGAACACTGCCAGAGATGGGGCAGTCAAAACTGCTTGGGCAACCCATTCCAGTGTCTCACAACTCCTTACTAAGGTACTATTCAAGTACTGTGGAAGACAGCTTACAGACCCAAATTTTGCATTTAAAACTAACTGGCCTCTAACTTTCTCTCTATTCTTTTCCTGCACACACACAGAACCCCTTCATATTTCACATTATTCTGGGATATCATTGTAAGAGATGTAGTGGCTGAGGCACAGTATCTCTGACCTATCCACTGCTCAGCTTTTCTGCTCCTTTCATCTCCAGGTCCAGACCACTGCTTCCAAGAAAAGACTGCTGTGAAAATAAGTGTGCTCCTTCAGTAAGGAACAGATACCCAAGACCTGTATCTCTTCTACATAACAATTAAGTTTTCCTTTTTAAATTAGTTTAAACATTTACAGGTCTAAGCTGCCAGTTTAATTAAACATTTTTTTGTTTCAACTCCAAGAGTTGAAATTCTGGGGCTCCAGAATGCCTATGCCAAAATCCATTCAGTCAAAGCACATTTTTTTGTTCATTGCCAGCTGAGTATATAGAATTTGGCTCTGAAAAATAGGCCAGGACCTGTAACACTGCACCACATGCATACGAAACGCCTGAAGGTGCCAGCAATATGTATTGCACACAGCTTGACTTTACAAATTGCATATGTTCAAATCACCAGGTCAAGATTTGGAGTAAACTCCCCAAAATTAAGCCAGAAAGAGATTCCTTTCTGTTGTGGTTACTGTATCTGTTTCTATCCTAGCAACATTAGGGTGCACTGAGCATTCCCACAATTGCAATCAGGGTTGATGCCTGTTTGTATACATGCAAAGAGGTGCTTACCCTTACCAGTCCCCACACAAGGGTAAATGAGACACATTTTGTCTGTCTGCTTTTCATGCTACATTGCACCATGCAGCTCAGAGTCTTCTGTCAGAGAAACAGAAAAAAATTGCGCCCACAGTAACCCTGTTGCTAAACAGCTAGAGCATCAATAAAAAAAAAAAAAAGAAAAAAAAAGAATTCCTTCATTCATTAGGATCTCTTTCCATGCCAATGTTCACAAGTGATAAATGCAGATGCACACAAGCAACGCAGTCTATTAAAACACTTGATTCAAGGGGAAAAACAGTCAGCTTGTATTTTCTGCCTAGAATCACAGAATCTTAGCATGGTTTGTGTTGAAAGGGACCTTAAAGATCATCTAGTTACAACCTCCTCCAACCCATCATGGGCAGGGCCACCTTCCACAAGATCACCTCTGCCAACATGTAAATTCTGGAAAAAGGAAGGTAAGACAAAGCAGACCCTTTTGTGTATTTCTGAAAGTTCCTCATCCCAGAGCATCATGGTGAAAAAAGGAACAGATAAATAATATGTAAAAAGATTATAATATTGAGTGTTTTTTTTCTCTCTCTATATATAAAGTGGTAATCTCCCACCCCAACTCGTTAATGACTGCCAAGGAGATTTAGACCTGGTCCAAATACCACAGCGAAGAGCTGCCTATCAAGAGCACTGGGCACCATAAGTGTTGGTAATTATTTCAGGCATCATCTCTTTTCTTTAAACAAGACTCATGGGATTAATTACACAGAAGAATAATTAAGAAAACTCAATTTAAGGTTTATAATTAGCACTTTCCAGTGCTAACACATCCCCCTCTTAACAATGGAAGGTAAATTATCCTGAATTATTGGAATACGGTAATTTCACTCACCAGACTCATCCCCTATCCCTTCAGGATCTTGTGACAAGGACAGAGTGGATTCCCTTCTATTATTTCTCCATTTACGCAATTCTGTCCACAGTACACTGTTGTGTAGAGACAGACTAAGACTCCTAACAGCCCTTCACCCTCTCATCCTTCATTAGATGCATCTATGGTGCAAGGCAGATACCATCCTTGTTGTTCTCCATGATTTCTTTTGGAAAAAAAACCCACAGTATGTGAAGGTGGGAGAGGAAGAAGCAGCTGCGATGGGCTTTAATAGATTTCCCAGGCTCGATGCCTGGGAGAAAGGCTGGTACATCATGAAACCCATTTTCCTACAGAGCAGACATAACCAGTGTCCAGCTTAATGTAGGACAGACTTCAGCTTTTCCAGGTATTGATCCCCATCAAGCACACATGCTTACACTGCTTTTCTCATAAATTACATCAACTTTCATTTCACCTGTGAGAGACAAAGTATGCTTTCTTCCGTCAAGCACATGGACAGGAACTAAAAATATATAGAAGAAATATACACCATAGTCTACACATAATATAAAGCCTACATTGATCCATCTATGCAAAGCTCTGCTAGAGCAGTAGTGCTGCCTAAAACATTTCTGGCTGTGCCTGTTCTCTAATAAATCTTTTATACAGAGATGAAAACTTTTCATGGAAAGTGTCTGCTTTCTTCAGGACATTTTTCACTGGAAAGCCAAAATTACATTGTTTTCACCCTGAATGTCAAATCCTCACTCCTTGGCAAAAGTGTTAAAGCCTTGCTAAAAATTTTGGTAATAGAAACCTGACAAGTTTTCTATGCACAGCTTTTTATCACAAAAATTACAGGTTTTCTAAAAGGACTATTCTGATCAGGGTAATACTAGAAGCACTCCACGAAAGAGATGCCTGCCTGCATGCAAATAATTATTTAGCAGGCACTGAAGCAATCAATAGATTTTTTTTCACCAGTTTTGTCAGTTCAGTGAAATTTGTTGTTACTTGCAAAGGGTCTCCTAGAAGCAGTGCTTTGTATGCCATGTTCAACAGATGTGGAAGCATTTGATGGACATCAAACCTAACAAATTTCTAAGTAAGTGGCTAGAGAATCACCTAGATGCTCTACTTTACTTGTTTTATCAAAGCTAATCCACTGCTGCATAGCAAAGGGTAGTGCTTGTGCACCAGGCCCTCATTTTTACTACATAGTACCTAATCCCAGAGCACTTTCCTGAGCTGCAAAACCTGGCATATTGTCTGAGAAAAAACATATATCATGGAATAAAACATTGGAACATCTAACTGTCCCATTTAACAGGCATATCTTCCCACAGAGACAATATGTAAAAAAGATCTAGACCGGTATGAGAGACATATGTTAATTAACAGCCCTTGACAAAGAACATCATTTTTCACATCCAGATTTGCAAAATGCAATTATCTTTTCTTGTGTCTTAGACTCCAACTACGTGTAGTCTCAGCCTATGGAAAAACCCCCAGACAACCCAATCACTCTCCCATAGTGCTAGTGTCTACAAGCTCTCCAGTTAACTGATTTTTTTCCCCATTGTTTGTTATTTTTTAAGAGGTGAACCAGAGGAAATAACCAAATAATTTTATAGAGACTGCCTGTTTACACCCAGTTGACTTTACGCTCACCTTCTCTGATCCTTCTTTGGCTCCCTGACGTCAGGACCACGTTCACACACACATGAAACCCAGACAGTGGTTAGTGGTGTGAGACCAGTCTCTAAACTTAGGCACCTCAATTAGCAGGTCTGAACATAGCTGTATGAAATTAAATTTCTCAATACCGTTTATCAAATAGATAAGAATCAAAGGCTCACAGGTGAAGAAGCAGAACACGCAGCACAAACGCCTCTCCTGTGAGCACAGTATAGGCCAAGACTAAGGGAAAATTCTAGCCCAGTACCCAAAATTCACTCCTTACTCACCATCAACACACCAGAAACAAAACAAACATGGTTTCAGGATATTTAGGGTAGCAGAACACATTTTAGTTAACGAGGATAAATTTGGCTTATGTGAAACTGTCAAGCAAGTGCCAAACAGGTGTAAAATACATACTATGAATTTCACTAAAAATTTTAACTTCCACTTAAATATTTTTATTTTATGTCACTATAAAGAAATTCACCACTGAAATAATTTCAGAAAAAAAACAAGAACAAAACTACACAAGCCAGCAGCAAGATAAGAATTAATCTGAAAAATAAGTTATCTCAATGTTTAGACAAAAGAGAGTCACTCTTAATCAATCAATTTGATGGATGGACCACTTGGTGGATAAAGAACTGGCTGAATGGCCGCATGCAAAGAGTTGTGGTCAATGGCTCAATGTCAGGATGGAATGGATTCAGTGGTCTCTCATGAAGTCGTGTAGCATCCTTTTCCTCAAGGATTACTTTAATAGCCAGGGCTAAAACCATTTCTCAGGGCTTTTTGGTATAAAAATCTACTCTGTCTAAGGGCTATTAGATTCCTAATGACATAATTAAAGCTACACCTAAGGGTTTTATTTAAGAGATGTCAACTAGTAGAGCTCAGAAAACTCATGCCAAGAAACTAAATGAGGATGTGAACAAATCACTGAGCAAGTTATCAGCACACTAGTTTTGAATATCCCAAGTGAAAACCACAGTGCTTCAAATAACAGAAGGTATGAAGATAAAGACAGAACCCAAACATCACGCTATGGAGACTTCCAAAGTTCCTTTGTGACAAGTCAACAAAAGCAACTACCTCCCTTTGCAGTGTTAGCAGCCCTTCTAATGCACACGGAAAGGTGAATTTCTGATACATGAACAGAGATTATGGCGTATGGTTTCTTCTGCATTCTCTGACACTGTACAAAGATAGAACGAGTATGTAGAATAAGGGAGAAAACAGAGAAGGGAGCTGCCCCCAAGCACCAGGCTTCCTGCCTACAGATCTATGTGAACATGTTCACATGAAATAGCTCTAACCACGACATCTAATTCTGGGGTATTAAAGAAATACATAAAATCATGACTTGGCACACAAATCCCATGGTTTCCAAGCCTTAGATGCCTTTTTAAAAATCACCTGTTTCACTGAACTGGGGGCTGTGTCATTAAAGAAGATACACATAAGTGTGATTTTATTCAGCAATAAGCAGAAACTTGAAGTCCTTGCATCTGGTTTTAGAAAAGCTTTACAACACCACCTGCTACTGACTCGTGGACAAAACAAATGTGGCATTAATGGTAGCTGCAGACTGGCTAAGCCTGCTCCTTTTCCCAGGAACTGAAAGTTTCTGTCCCTTTCTATGAGGCTGGAAAGAAATTATAGCAGCCTCTGTGTTTTCTTGATCTAGACCCAAGCCAGAGTAGACAGAATTTTTATGAAATGAAATGACAGAGAAATATCACCAGCACTGAAGTATTCCACAGACAAACAAAGTGAAAAACCTAGGAGATGGTACTGTGTGATACAGGGTCAGAGCCTCTACACACATAAATCAACAAAACCGTTTGGACCATAATGCCGTACCAAAAATCCCCTGTGTTGTTATCATAAAGTGCATTTTTTTCATGCGTTTCTATTTCAACTTGATATTTATGATATGCCTGATTCTCTACCAAATGAAGGCTACAGCAATACTTCTGCTGAACTTGAAAAAAAAACACAAACATACTGAGCCTCTGAATGCTTCTTAGGAATCTTTTCAACCTATTTCTGATTGTTTTGCGTGGTCAGGAAAAACAGCTAATAAAAGAGATTTATAGACTAAAAGCAAAATAATTAAAAATCTCTGAAGATCCAGAAGAAAGCTTTAAAATGTCTGGACTATTTATTCTGTGGAAACCATGAGACTTCTAAAGCAGTCAGTCTTCCCTACTTTCATACTTACAGGTTCTCTGAGTGATTATATCCAAACTGATACCAACAAGCTAACCTTCATCCCCATTATGTTACAATTTCTCATCATGAAAATGCACATGAAATTACAGATACTTTTGAAATATAGGGCGGGGGAGACTATTTATTGACTACTCAGTAGCAGGAAAATAGTTAAGAATGCACAAAGTATGAACATTTCCGATGCTTCCTAACCAATTACCTACAAATACAAGAGTGTTTGGGTAAACTCTAAAGGTCATGTTTATGTTAGTGAATGTTGGCAGGTATATATCAGTATGTTTTTCTGTGAGACAAATTGTTACTATGCTACAGTTTTTGACAACATGGCTGCACTTGCTTGTTAGGAGCAGTCCACAACAAATATCTGACTCATAGAAGCCAACTCTAGTGTTTATATTACTTTATTTGTATCAACCCAACTGTCAAAATACGTGTAATTTACTGAATCCAAACTCAGTCCTAAATTATACACCCCAGAAGGCACAGACACCAAATACCCATAATGAAATACTTTCATGGTGCTATTATAGCCTGAGGAAATTTTTACAATTAAAAAAAACCCACCTCAAAACAAAGAAGAAGGTGTTCCCATAAAAATCTCTTCAAACCACATATTTTGCTTGTGGTAGTTAATAAACCAAAACAGGAAGAAAGCTCTGTGACCCCAATGCCTTTCACCACAGACCACCACGTCTCTGTGGAAGTTTCTGTAACCTGATGATGATTACTGCAGCACCAGAGACATCAAAAGGCCATGGAAAAATTGCAGAAGCTGTGACCACCTAAAGGTAAGTGGCTTCCATCAGGGAGCAAGGAGGGAATACAAGATGTCCCAACACCATTTTCTTACCACCTTGCTACGCTTCCTCCACCACAGCCCTACAGGCTGTCCCTCCACAGGCTGCAGCACAAACATCTGTCCAGATGACATATGCACAGATAGTAGACCACAGAGCAACAGATGTGACCCGTTCTTGCCTCCTGAGAAGCACTGATCTTTCTGGACAGCAGCGCTTCAAAAAATGACCCAGGCTTTGTAACCAAAAGCACTCTGCTCAAAACTTACTCGCCCAACCCCTGTCACAAGAAATACTTTTGTCATGAATGTTGCTATGAAAGAAGCTCTGAGGGAATTTGTTATTTTATTCAGCACTTCCTCTAAGTTTACCTTGCAAACAGAGGCAAATTGTTTCTTTGTTTTCTAAGCAGAGAAGCTGTTAATATTAAAAACAAATCTGAATCTCCTACTGAGACCAGTTTTTCATTTTTTTTTAATGGGAGCATCTTGTGAACCAAGACAAACATGTGAGGCTTGGTCCATGACCAGCAAAAACACATATTCTAAATATCAGTGGACTACAAACAACCCTCTTTTGCTACTGGTCTGAAAGTATTTGCACAGAATTTCAGCTTGATCCTATTATATTTTTTACCTAGAATAAAAGACTAAAACTGACCAACACAAACCTCCCAATTAGAAGATCCTGTGTAAAGAAATGCAAAGCCACACAACCCAAGGAACAAAACCAGCCTCTGCGAGAGAAATTCAAATCACTTTTTGTATTCTCTTCTCTTACATGTGGCTACATATTTGTGATTTTAAGCAGAAGAGCTTTTCAGAGTGGGATCACATTAGGGAAAAATCCATGTATCTTGAAGAATTTGGAAATATAAAGAATGTGGATTATTCTCAGGAATTAGTTTATGTGGGAGGGGTGATCACAAACACGTTATGTGAAGTTCTCCCACTAGGAGAACCTCGGACTTATCCCATCTTCCTTTTAGATGAAGATTGATAGTCTGTTCATCAAAGCATCTGCACAAAATGAAACACTGTCTTAGTGGCTTCACTTCAGAAGGACTACCTGAAATCAGACTCCTTGATTTCCCAGCCATGCTAAATTAGCTCATCTGCAGTACCACTGCACAGTCAGGACAAGGAAAACCTTTGTAAGAGAGCAAGCGGCATTCTCCACAGATCCCCAACAGGATCTTTACTGTTGGGGAGCTGATCATGTTTTCCTAAAGTAACAAAACTTCTTTAAACTTTATTTACACAGATACCATATGGAATAATATGCCTATTATTTTTTATACTTATACAAGGGATATTGAAACTGAAGTTACAAGAAAATGCCTATGCATCTATATCTATGTAGTGACTATTTCTGTGAATATCAAGGCACTACTGGTGTACTGCAACCCTGCAGGTCTGCCAATAAAGATGTCTTGTGACTTTCGTAAGGGGGGGAGGGGGGGGTCTGATGTAAACAACCTAAAACCCAAACACACATCACCTATAAATATCCATTTAGAATCATCTAAGAAACAAACACCATCCCTTCTAAGTGATGAATTTTATCATCTCATCAATTTCTAGTTAGTAAATTGTGGCAGAAAGTATATTGTTCTATGAGAACACATAGCACATTATACATTTTTGTAATAACTCTATTATAAATAATAATGAACTATAATAGAATTTCTTCCAATCTAAAATATATATGAAAACCAAAACAAAAACATAGGGCTAAGTGCAAGTATATTTGTCAAAGTGGTGGTGATGGGTGCACTGCACTCTCTAGGATGGTCTAATATATACATCATCTTCTGGATAAGAACATGTGAAACAGCCACAGCAAAACAAAACACTATTAAGGCCTGCTAAAGATGAAGAGCTGGAGATCATATCATAATGAGAACATTTCTACAAGAACAAAGTAACTGAGTGTAGTGAGTACTTAGGGGATCCACAGCTAAAACAATAGATTGAGAGATCCTCTGCTCTCCCAGCTTTGCGGTGTGTGGTTTTTCCCCTGGCTCCCATGCAATGTGTGGCAAATGGCAACCCTTCTCTGCCTTGAAGAGTGTCTGTGCTGCAGAGAACAGCATATCAGAAGGACAGTTAAAACAAATTTCAGAGAGGAGCAGTAAAAGTTGCAGCATCAGTGTAGCAGTGACCCACTTGGGTCTTGCCTAGAACCAGACTGGCTTTAGGAGACAAGCTAACCATTTAAGTTCTTATTGTGCCTTTACATTTAAGCGCAGCTCACGCAGTACTAATTCAGTGCTCTGGTAGCATTAATACTCCAGCCTGCAAGACTTAAAATTATAAAAGACTATAGCTAAGATCTGATAAAACTGAATGAGGGGGGCATTTTCTGCTTGCCAGTATCTGCGTGCAACCAAAGTATTTCTGAAGATGCCAGCCAGAATTTGCATCTGCAAAAAAGCATTAAAAAAAAGTTAATAAAGTTTGGCTTCCACTTAAAAGCAAATGCTTTCATTATGGCCTCAACTTCTCTTTACTGAAGGTTTCTGTTTATCACTTTCTCTCTGATTATACTGAAGCAGACTGCTAGCTGTAAACAGAAAGCAAAAATCTAAACTAAATGCAAAGACTGTCACATAACTTTCTCATAGCTAATGTGAAAAATCGTATTTAGCACATCTATTCCAAACCAAAGCACTTTTATAGAAGACTTTGTCCTATGTTATAAACTTGCATAATGGGAAGTGTTAAGTGGCATATGATCAGCTTCATATTTACGTAACTGTCATTGCAACCCCTCATGTTTGTGAACTGGACTTGCTCTAGTAACAGTAATGGACCAACTCAGTCACAACATCCTGGTTTTTATAACATTGCCTATAAACTTAGGATTCGCCATAACAAAATCATCTACACATTACTAATTTATGTATCGATCATATTGTTATGCTTACACTATATTTAAATCCTCAAATCCAGGTTATTTTTCTTTTTGCATTTTTTCTTTTTTTTTCTGAAGGTATTTCTTAAAATGTTCATTAGCCCACTTTATGCTTTGAATTTTGTAAGGGAAGGTACTGTGGTCAAGAATAATGAAGCATAAGCAGAGCACTAAGCTTTTTGGGGGGAAGGAGGAAATAAACCTTTAATATCACCCCAGAAGTGCTGATTATAAATTTTTCTTTGTTATTTCTTCACTCTTAAAGGTGTTTCATACCTTAACCTCTTCAGCCCAATTTCTCTGTTGAAAGATACACACTTGATACAGCAAGATCACCCCACTAGAGAGCTAATACTTGTATATTGCCTACATTATTAAGCCAGGCTATACTCAAACCTACTGGATCACACAGCACACAGATTTGTCCAGGATAAAATCCACTTTCTTGGAGTTCCACTCGCAATGTGCCAGAATGGAGCGACCCCAAAGGAGCACTGCGGCTTATTTCGTATCCTTTGTCCTCACGGAGAGAAGGATGAAAAAGCGACTGCCCTGAAACCCTGTAACTACCCACAGCTCACAACAGCAGCTAGGGAGGAGAAGACACAACAGTGCCACCTTGCAGAAAGTAACTTCTGTATGAAGCTTCCGATCTTCCCCAAAAGCTATTGTTGAAGGAACAAGCTGTATCAAAACCAAACCAAACAAAAAACCTCCCTCCCCCTCAGCAGCAAGCAAACCAAACCTCTACAGCAAAAAAAAAAAAAAAAAGTTTTCTTTTCAAAAGCTGATTTTTCCCACTCACCCCAGCAGTTCAAGATGCATTAGGACCAGTCAGATGAAGCCAAAAGGGACAGTATGCCCATTCAAACAAAACCAGTTTAGTGTTAGCAGTATCCAACGTAAACTTTGTGACTTTGCACAACATTCTTCTACAAAATAAACTCAAGCCACTTGCCAGTAATAACCTATATATTGATGTGGTATTAACAGAAACGTGGAGGCTTCAGCTGGGAGACAAACTGTCAACCAACCACTAATTGGTTTTTATGATGTGACTCATAGTTTAGTAATTTCTCAGAATTTAATCACAGGGCACCCAGAAAGATCAATTAAAGAACAGGCTCAGAATTTGTTAAAGCCCTGTGTGAGACAGGGGAAGGTAATGACCTCAACAGCTTTGCCACAGGGTTTTATGAATGAACAAAGAAAGGATTTAAAAGGTAAGTTAAACCAATCTTGTGTTTCCTTGCAGACCCATTCATTGTTTTTCCAAAGGAGTGAGTTTTTAAAATGAAGCAAAAATTGAATGATTGTGTGTTGAAGCTACTGTTTATTTTACAACTTCATTTACACATGCCCAGAATGTGTGTGACTTGAATTGCTCCATTATTTTTGGCTGTACCTTGTTTTATATCTCTCTCAATAAAAAGTGGGAAAAAAGAGTAGGCATAAACTCCTTTGGATTCTTGTGCAACCATCACATCACATTATCAGAAGGGATAGTACAGAATCAGCCCCCAGTCATCCTTATTAAAATAGTCCTAACAACTTTTAATGCAAAGAAAGATAAAATGTTGCTTTGGCCACAAAATCCTACGATTTCACCTTGTCTCTTCGTGGAATTCCAAGCTTTTTTATCCCCCCAACTTAACACAATAAAATCTGGAAGCATTATCCCTCTGTCTGCTTTCCATCATGGACTTTTTTCAAAAACTGAATGAAAAATCATAATAAAATATTGAAAAACGTTTTTCTCATTTCTAAAAAGGTTTTACACAAACTTACCTAATCTGATCAGGTTTAATCATTAATGTTGTTCTTCCATGTAAATTTATAAAACATAATCCAGACAAGTACTGCACAGCTGTGATGAAAACCTCATTCCCTTCCATTCCCTCATGCCTTTCTGGTTTTTGTTCTGCAAAACGCTTTTTTTTTCACTGAGAGCTCTCAGAAGTGGAGATTTATATTTTTTCTGTTGGCCGAGTTAAACGCAACAAGATTATAGTGAAAAGGTCTGAAAAAATGAAAATTTCTGAGCCTTTCTAAGCCCTGCTATGATTCAGATATTTTTAATGAGAAAGCCACTAAATGTATCACTTTGGTTTTCCTTAAACTAACAAACAGCACCAAACCAAGTCATGCTTGTTACGCACGTTATATGCTAAAACAAGGGAAAAAAAACTATAAAAGAAGCAGCTTTGTGGGCATAGATGTTCTCTAAAAAAAATCACAAGAAAATTCAAGTTGATGTTTTACACCTAAATAAAAAGATTCCTTAATTTCTTCAAATGAAAATGTATCTATTGAATAGTCAGGTATTCAGATTAACTATCTTTGCACTGACTTTTACGATGACGATAGTGATGGGGAAAGATGGAAAGCTAGGGTATGGAAGAGTGGACTGGGAACAGACTACATATCTATGAAGCTGGTGCTACTATTTCATATGATTCACAAGCCAGTTACATGACACTGTCACATAACTCAATACAAGAAAGCCTTCAGCATCTTGAAATTCTCATACTTCTTTGGACAGCTACTCGGATGCTATGAGGGCATCGGGTACCGGAGCAGCTCCATTTGCAAGAATAATCAAATATTTAGGGAGAGGAATTTGGAGAAGAGGAAGGATAGCAAAAAGGCACTGCTAGCCAAGTGCATTTCAGATGCAGAAGAATCAGATTCAGGCCTCTGCTCTGTAGAACAGGATGTTAACAAATCTGCTCAGAGGGGCAGGATGCATTTTAGAGTTCCCCACTTCATCCGGAGGCAGAACAGAAACATTTGAGTAATGAGAAACTGCACACCTAGCTCTGCATCTGCATCAAAAGCTTCACTTTCAAGAGTTCACAGCTTCCTTTAAAACACATTAAGACCAGAGTTTAAATGTTAATTATGGGGCATGTGCATATTAATTGTCTTCCTCCTTCTCTCCATAAGTAATGGGAATGGTTTTAAATGCCTTTTGTTTGGTTTCTTATGGGCTTACTTTGTTTCTTAAAATATTACAGGGCACTTCCTGCGCTGCTTACAGAAGCAAATTTCCCACTGTTAGTGGGAGTTTTCCCTAAGTAAGGTCAGCAGATTTGGTCCCAAGGGAGTGAACTGATCTTCAGCCTTAGCTACCCTGAAGATCTGGAAAAAAGCAAACCAGATATCGTTTCTTATTCAAAATTTGCTACTATATTGTATCCTTCTCAGCCACATCATCCAACACAAACAACTAGGAAACATTTTACTGCAATAATCCTTTCAATTAAGGCTCCCATTACAGTGAAACAGCTGCTCACTACAATACATCTTTGTCATGGAACTATTTATTTCCCAGAAAACATTTCTTTAGTTGTTAAGACAGATGCAATAAACCAGAACCTCGGAAGTAGTAGAAACCAAAGCAGTGAGCAAAATCTGACCAACTAAACATCCTTGCACTGAAAAAAGGTGTGCTTTCTATGAGGGCACAGTTTATTCTTCTGTGTTAAAAAAAGCCTACTCAATTTAAAGTACATCTGGTGTCTCACTCTCAACATAATGCCAATGAGCTACAAATGAAATAGCAGCACATATACACCATTAGAAAGACGAAAGAAAACACTCCAAAGCCAGCTGTCCCTCTGGTGATCAGAGGTGTTCTTATGGGCCCTGAAAAGCCTTTTGGAATGTCCACATGATAAATATTTGATGGACAACCTCTTGCTTAACGACAGAGTCAGGTGCTGCTCTTGGCACACAAAACAAATGAATCAGCACCTTGTTCCTGCCTCCAGTTCCACACATATGTGCTCACACCCGCCTCCAGCCCTGAGTAGCCCACTGAATGCTATTTATTTATTTTACTAACGAGTCCAGCTCACATCAACTGCCACTGGAATATAAACAGTAGTGACAAAAAGCATTATCATGAATAACTTAACCCCATCTTAGTGATGCTTGCAAATGAACAGTTTTCTTGCTGTAAACTCAGCTCCTGTGATTACAACTCCAGGCAGCTTGCCTTCATTTCAGGCAATGGCAATAGCAGGAGGAGGGTACATTCCTCTTCCACCTACATGTTCCCAATAATTTGAAAACCTCGCTTGTCAACTGTGCCTCTGACAGCCACCTGCAGCTATTGCTGCAGAAACCAGGGAAATTAAGAGAAACGCCTTCAGGTCAGCAGCTGGATAGATGATAAGGTGTCCCAGAGGGGCAAGACACTAAAAACCAAGACGGTTCTTATGGCTGGACTAAATAATCTTAAAGGTCTTTTCCAACCCAAACGATTCTATGACTCTACAAGACCACCACTGTATACCTGCTTTCAAGCATGAGGTCCAAAGCCGGCATTCACTCTTTGCTCATAAACTCCTGACAGGTCCTCAGGCTGAGTGGGTACCAGATCTATACAACCTACTCAGATATCTGTTTAGACACAGGTGGAGGTGCCAGGGTCTGTACCACTGCAGTACTAAATGATTTCATAGAACAATCAGAAGTAGTAAACAATCAAGACTTTGCCACCTACTACTTCTTTTACTCTCAAAAGTTTTGTAAAAAGAGCAGTTCATAAACAGTATCTGTGTCATGCCCTCCTGGTTCATCCACTTAGCACCCAGAGATAATTTGAGGGTAGTTCTGTACTTATGAAAAAAACAAAGCAGTGGGAGAACCAATCACCGCATTAGGTAGGTGCTCAAGAAATGAATATGTTAATTCACACATCTAATGAAGAGAAAAGGAAGGTATGCCACAGTACTCTTCTAGTGCAGATTGCCTTTGAGGATCACTATGACAGGACAGTTCAGTGTTGGTCTACAAAAAATTAACACCAATCTAGGTCTCTACCTGAGGCTTTCAAAATTCCTGGAGATTCAGACTGTGGATTCCAATCCATTATAGACACAGGATCACCCACAGGAAGTCAAGCTCAGCTAGGAAATCTCATAAAAGAAGTCCAGCATCTACCAACTACGGTGCTCTAGAGACAGTATCTTTTTCTGTTATAATACTCTCCTGTCAAAAGATGTACACACTCATCCATGTGCGAGGAAGAAATACAGAATGCAAAAAAAGATTAAAAAGTCCAAGCTCAGCGCCCTGTTTGAGGAATGCAGCAGGTCCCTCTCTTGCTGATCAGAACCTATTTGAGATAAAGTGAGGTAGAATGTGAAGGGAAAACACAGAAGAAAAATAAATTATGTATGTATTTTAAAGAAATTGTGTTTATCTCAGGGGACAAATTTCTGGTATTACCAGAGAATAATTCATAGCAAAAAGCTGGTGCCAAGGCACTGCAACAAGACATGATGCTAATGCCATCACCCACCTTGTTGGCTATTACAGCCCAGGGCTCACTTCGAAATGCTTCTTCAGGCATCATTTAGTGTCGTAGATTCAGGACATGCCTTACTGTAGCAACTGACTTCAAACAAGCTAACAGCAACAGCAGTGGAGTAAATGGAACAGCTGCACTGCCTTAAAAAAAACTGCACAGTGTTTTATTAGAATTCCTCTCACCTACAGGTCAGTCATAATAATAAAAACACATACATAACTGTTTACTGGCTTTTTCTCCTCTTCTTTTATGACAGCATAATAAAACATGGTTGTTAAACATACAATGGTATTGGAAATGAGAATAGGGAGGCCCAAAATGTGTTTTATATTCTTCCTACTCTTTTATTTTTTAAACCTAAACATAATCCTGCAAGACAACCTCTCCTCCAGCATAAATGAACTTAAGAGTTCTTTTGACTCCTGATCTCTTGAGGACATTACTGATGCCCACAGTAATGCTTCAAAGTCTTACAACATTGAACATCATCTTAACCAAATCACCAGAAAGTTTCAAGCTTGCAACTGTTAATTGGGCCTAATGTAAAATAGGCCAATAACCCTTCCCAGACCACTAGACACATGGACAGGAAATGTCTGCAAACCATCTGACTGTTACCATTTATGCACAGGTTTGATGAAGGCGTTGAGCAAGATTTGGGTTTAGAGGCATCAGGTGGGTCACCAGTTCTAATTCCCAGCATCACAGGTGACCATTCAGGTTCATAGAAGGATCATATCCACTTTAAAATGAGATGGGACCCTATGCTTACTGTGCTTATTAGAAGCTGACGCCTAAAAAAGTATTTATGGTCCACCATGTTTACAGAGTCTCTAGATTGTATGCCAGCATCCTCATTTAACCAAAAAAGCCTTTCTCCTTCTTGAATATCCCTCAATGTAAATCCAAAACAACTATTTTCCCTTGCAGACTGAAAAAGCAGAAAAGTTATTTTAAGATACACAAGACACGTGTATCTTTCTCACTCTTGTACATTAGCATCTTTTTTTGCTTGAGTTGCCACACAGCTCCTTTCAGGACTTAGTCTGAATTCACCTATCAAAACATTATCTAGCATGTTTAGCACAACCCAGTTTTAGAAAAGCCATTTTCATTTCATCTTTTTCCAGTTGCCTCAAGGTATTTATTTTTATTTCTCTTCCAACATTTGAAAAATACGAGTTCACACGAGTTCATAGGCGAGATCATTTCCCTCTTTTTTTTTCAGTATTTGAGCCAATATTTTCATTCTTTGATCTAGAGTATCACACTTGCTTTCAGGGAGAAGATTATTCAGTCTTTAAAAATTAAACATTTAAACACCTTAGGTCTTATTTCTCCCTCATACACATTAGTTTTCCTGTTTCCACCCTCCTTCCCAGCAGGCACTTTTGCCTTTGTCTCTGTATTTAATAGCATTGCCCTTATTCAAAACTGAAGCACAGTCCTGTTTAAAGTTTTAAGTATCACCTGGCATACCGAGATGATACTTAATTCCTACTCCATCCCTATTATGAGCTATGCTTTTAAAATATATTTTATATTCATATGGCTAAGCATAGTTTTATTCGGTTTCAGTTTCCTTTGCAGAGTTTAACTCAGCTTGACTTCTAGCAAATTCTATTTCACCCTAACACTTCTTGACCTCTAATCTTTACAGATTATTCCCCTTTTACTCATTTCCTGAAAACTCTGCTTGTTTTTAATGTTGTTTGTCAGAGTGGTTAGTCATCAAGTTAGGTCTAGAGTTCACCACTAAAAGTCACCAGGGCTTAAGATGGGAGTGCTAGAAAGGCTGCTGCATTTTTAGCTAGAAAATGTCATCACATTCAAATGCTTCAGTTCTTCAGTCACTATCTAGTTTCCCTAAACTTGCTTTGCACTTCAGGTTAAGAAAACCTTAAAGACTGTTTATTGTTAACTTTGGACAACAGTAATAGCAATGACCAACTCTCTCCGACGTCCTTAGTTCCTCCAAACATAATTTAAAAATAACACTGGTTCTTCACAAGTTAGTAATTGGTTGATAAGTTGTTTGCATTAGGGAAAGGTTTGGCTGTATGGGTATTAGGACCATTCATCCTCTAATTTACAGTATACCGTAACAATTCCACATTTGATATTCTCCTCTAGTATTTTCTGAATCCAGCCAGATCTTATCAACCTCTTACCTTATCCTTGCAATGTAATTTTGGCTTCTAAATGATTTTTCTGTAGATGTAGGTTAAATAATATTCCTCCTATTTCCCTACAGTCATCTTACTGATTTACAGAGCTAAGAATGGAAATGGTTACCACTGTAACCACTTCCAACTCGCTTTTATCTCTTTATCATGCAGGTTTGGACAGTGCTCACTGAATTATGACATCTCAGCAGAATCAGCACAATGAAGCTTTGCTACCCCAAGGGCTGGTCCATTCCTGCTACAGGGAAGGACAGGGCAGGAGAAGGGACATGACTTGGATGGAAGCTCCTGCTTGCTGCTATGCTGCACAGCTGAGCAGCAGTAGAGAAGCAAGTGGTGTTTCTCACACTGCTATGCCCCTAGCAGCCAGCCTTGGCTTTCTGAAGCACTGTCACAGCTACAGTGGACAGGCAGAAGAGTGCTCAAGGAAACTGCCTCCTTTGTCAGTATCTAAAACCCGAGGCTGCTTCCAATATATTGCCTGAAAAAATAAGTTACAACCTCTACAACCAGCTACCAACTTCCATTATAAGTTTTTGCCACACAAATTCTTCTGCATTCAGAGCTGTGATTCCAACATGCACATCCTAGCTGAGATGTACACAAATAATGCACATAAAAGTGTCCAGGAACAAAAAAAACCAGTATACATCCCTGTTCATTAAAACCAACAGAAAGGAAAGAAAAAAGAAGCAATTTAACTCAGAGAATTCATGCTTCAGGACAAAGAGGAGAGAACAAATTCAAGTCTGGCCTTCCTGGAATATTCAGCACCATCCTCTTTCCATCAAAATCTGTGAGTGGGCTGACTGATCAGGATTAGGATTGCAAGACTACATGATGCATACCCAGTCATATTTTACAGCATAAGATGCTGCTATTTTTACAGGATTTCGTAAGTTTTTTCATAACTTCATTATCCAATTCAATTTAAAAACATGCCACAAGGCCATTTCGAGTTTAAAATCCTTTCGCAACCACAGTAAATTTAAGATTACATCCTGAATTTTAGAAAGCGTACCCATTCAGGACAGCACTCTTGTCAGTGCTCAACTTTACAGCTGGGTCTAAAGCACAATTTCTGCACTTGTCTCAGCGTGGCAGAAATTTATCCCTATGCTATATTGGTGTTAGCTGGGAGGACTGCTAGCTTATATCAGACTCCCTTAATTTACCATATTGCTTCTAGATTAGATTCCCATTTCTGCACTATGACCTTCCAAATATAATAATAAAACTTCTATTGTTTTGCATATACTTCCTGGAAAGGAAGAAAATGGACTCATTTCCAATGAGCTTAACAAAGAACAACACAAAGGCTACAAAAGAAACCTTCACAAGCTGCATATAGTAAAACTGGTATTATTTAGGTGTTGCATGTAGCAATGGATTAGGGAGCTGGGAGGAGAAGGAATGTTTTCAGAGCTACTGCCAAGAAAAAAAATTCTAAGAGGTCTTCCCTGTGCCTCGCAATTACTTCTCCCTTAAGTGAGTTTGCATTTACCTACACCTTGGAGTGAAAAGAGACCTTTGTTTTGGCTCTGGTTCTTTATTCAATGGTAGAGTTCAATTAAACAATATTAATTAAAGAATGACATAGTCTGAAGCTGGCTATCATCAGGGTAGGGCACTTGGGATAAACTTGCAACATTAAAATAACTAAAGAAATTACTTCTAGATCAACCTAAACTGTTACTGGGGGGAGGGAGAGTTAGGGAGACTTTTTTGTTTGGCTTGGAATTTTGTTCTTTGTTTTTTTTGTGTGCTTGAGGATTTTTTTCCTAAAAGAAAATGTATTCAATGCATAAAGAGACATACTGCTTTAAAATAAATTAAACACCAAAATTCATGCAGCTATAGATGTGCTCAGTTTTACAATTAAAAGTTTTCTGAAACTCAACTTGTGATAGTACCAACCCCCTTCAAAATGGCTTTTTTTTTCCGTTTAATTTAGTATTTCTACCACCATTCCCCTCCCCCAAATCACACTAGTCTAATTGCAAGTACCTTATTTCAAGGCTCTCTGAAGGATTCTTGCTCTCTGTACCAAGACACCAAGAACACTACCCTGCTTCTCATTTGAATCTTTCAAAAGACCCACAAGCATTGGTAAGCACACAAAAAAGCCCATATCAATTACTTAATTACAAGTTAAAATAAATTTCTAGTTATCTTCTCCTCCTGGCTTCCGCATGTTGGCTTTGCTTTGTTTGCAATGGTTCAACCAACACGCTTCTGTGTTTCTGCCACATCCGGGTTCAAAAACACTGCCAGCACTCACATAATAAATGAAAATGGGTGACACGCCATCTAATCAACTCCTCAATGGGAGTCCCTGTTTACAATTTCATTTGTGGAAGCTAAAAAGAAACATAGCTCAAGAACTGGTCTCTACCTTCTCAGAGTGGAATAGCACCTTTGGGTACAGCATTAAAAGGCAGTGAGAAAAGCCCAGGTATTATTTATCACATGCAACAATGTAAGAGATACAGTATTTTTGTACCAACGCTGTCAGTGCAATGCTTCGAGTTCACTTTCACTTAGTTGGAGAGGTTTTTAATTCATTTCATGAGAAAATGTTTTTAGAATAAATAGCGAAAAACCGCATAGAATCATTAGCAGAAATGCTCGCTGGCTAATAAGATGCAAGAGGATTTCTGAAGCTCGTTAATGTAAAGGTATCGCTTTATTTTCACTCATCCATTGCTAAAACTTCCATGAATAAGTACTTCAGGATTTGGCCCACTGATTATAAACAACATGCTCCATTGTTCACTCCCAAGAGAATCTTTATTACATTGGAAGTGGAGAAACCCAGACGAGGTGCAGTATTTTGAGCCAAAGGAAGTTTATGTAGCAGCCTGGCATACCTCCATAGGAAAACACATGCCCAATCCAGTAGAAATCCCAGTTTTAAATTGCTGGAAAGCATTTTATGAGTTATAAATAAATCTTCATACTAATGCTTTGGGCTTGCACAAGAAATTCAGTAGATCCAAAGACATCTTAAAGAGTTATCCCACCCCTTTTAATCAGCATCTCTACTGCTGCTCAGAGTACCTTCTATGGAGCACTTACGGATAACAGGTAATAAATCATTTTCAAAAAAAGGAACAAATAGTCTTTGTGGTTGCACAGGTGAAATGTGGATAAAACCCTTCTCAAAAGCACATAAATGTAGAGAAAATTTGAAGAGAAAAAGGTCAAAACTTAAAGTTGTACCACCCAAAACCATGGAGTCCTCACTGAAACATGTTTTATGTTTTAACATGTTTTGAAATACATCCCTTCCCAGTGTAGCCAGTTCATACATTTTAATTTATAACGAGACTAAAACATGACAAGGTTAATGGCCTGTCAATATCCATTCTGGCAGACATGACAGACAAGAACACAAGTGCAGCGTACAACTCATCAATACTATTAAAACTCCAACAAACAGGTACAGCTTTTATCCCTTGCAGAGGTGAACAGGGTTTCAATCACACAGCTCAAACACACAAAATGGGTACATGTGTTTCAGATGATGAAACTAGGTGGGCTGTTATCCCTGTTTGGAGTAGTCCAACTACAATGCCCTCTCAACCCCCCTGATATGCTATAGTAGGTGACAATTGCTTTGAAACAGAAATAAAAGCAGTTACAAACTCCAACCGCTTGAACTAAAAACATCTCCTTAGACTGAAGCAGTAACACACTTACTTACTGGAGCTTACTTACCGAAGCAGTAAACTTAAGTGCACATTTGACTGAATTTCTGTTCAAAGTTGGCAATGGGCATCATGCAAGCAAGTCTTCTCAAAAAATCAAAGCCTATTTCCAACCTACAAATTCATTCTTTATGCATGTAATTTTAAAAAAAAAACAGAATGCTTGAAAGCACCCAAAGTAGCTACATCATTTGTGTTTTCCATTGAATCTTATTAATAATGCTGCTGTGAAAATTACTAGAACTGGCTTAAAAGGAAAAGACCAACAAATTTAAGGATCTTTTCCACATTTTTTATACAGAGAAAGACAGGTAAGATTGCAAACATCACCATTCCCTAGCAGTAGACAGGAAAGACTACTCCAATGTATCAGCCAGTGAAAACATTAGCATGTTACATTCTTTAAATATTTCATTCTTTGTGGATAGTCCTGTGTTACAGCTTGAAGCATGATGTTTGCCATCAGTAGGATGTGGTTTTAACAGCACTAATGAAGGACAGCGATTTTGTTAAGCCTTTTTCTAAATATATACCTCAAAAACAGATTTGGTTTGTTTGGTTTTTTTTTTTAAGTTATTTTCAAGTGATTTCTGCTTATACACTTTGGCAGCTGTTCATTTGCAAGAAACGTTCAGAAAAATTTAAAAAGCTAAAATTGAAGCTCTTTAAGAGCAGAAAATGCAATAATACAGAAAGTACCATCTTTTTTAATACAAACCACTCAACCATGAATTTTTCAGTGCAAGAATATACAATTAAGATGTGTTACTCATGAAACAGAAAAAAAGATGGTTAACATGACAATATTCACTGAAGTCCTTACTTTGTTCAGACGACTTAGTACCAGGCAATGCAGATGAGGTCTAAAATTATGCATTAGTTTAAGATTCTGAACTCACTGGAGGCTTAGATGGTTAATTCTGAGCACCATCATAAGGAGCTACTTCTCTTCTGAAAATATATAGGTTTACCCAAATCATAACTTGAATATATTAGTTAAATGTTTAAATCAGACATCTAAAGTTAGTGTGAAGCTCCAGAACACTAGTGTAGCCGAGTTTAAAAAGATTGCTAATAAAACAGATGTGTTATAGAATTGATGAGTACACATAGGAGCATTCATATAAGGAAATCAAAATAATGATTGTGTAAACATTTTTGCCATATGCTTTTGGATCAATACTCTCCTGAAACCTCTTCGGCTATATTTGATGATCCAAATTTGTCACTGCAACACTTCTGCATCATGCAGTTCTGTGCAGATTATTCCAAATCACAAGCCCTTTCTTATCTGCAAAACTCCACTATGCCATATCTTTACCACAGTTTTGGCTATAACTAAAACAATGCTCAATTAACCTTTACTATGATTTGGATATTGTTCATCAGTTTATCAATCTATACATTTTTAAAACATCATTTTTACTGATGCAAGTGCTGTGCCAAGTTAATTTTTTTAATACAGAAGAGATACAAGTTTTTGTCATGCTTAGCAGTGTGTTAATTCAGAAGCAATCCCATTCTTTTTACCATTAACATAAGCAGAGTCAACAAAATCTAGTCCGTATGTGAAATCAACTGATTTTTCCACCTATTTTTTTTTTCATTTACATGATGACTGGCTGCATAGTCTTACTAATCATAAATTACGAAATTAAATAAAGTTAACAAATCAAAATATATATTCGTGTCTGTTACAGAAAAAAAAGCCACATAAAACAGTTAATGAGCCATTAGCCCAAGACAGGGCAAATCCATGTAGTCATGCTTTATTATTTCTGTAACAGCATATACAAGCCTTTATTAAAGACATCACTACAACAGACATTAGACACAAAGAAAAAGATCCCTAATATAACAGTTTCACAGAGAATTTACAGACCAGGCTACTGCACAATTTACGGGCTACTTATTATCTCCAGAGAACTAGGTAATTAATCAGTTGCTGATTTTTTAAATAATTCATATGGAAAATCACTGCTGAAATCAGTTTTACATCACATGCAAAAAGGTATCTACCTCAAAAGCAGATCCCATCAGCAAACCATGAAAAATGGGTCCAATCAAGTTTTAAATTACTCCTGAAGTCAAGAAATGTTATTTGCAATGATTTTTTTCTGCAGTTGTTTCATGCAGACTAGCATATTTTGCTTTTCAATCAGCTTTGTAATCACTGATTTTAAGGATTAGAAATAATAGAGCTGAACAAGAGAGTTAACCAAATACATTTTCAGCTGCACATAAATGCTCGTGAATATATTTTCCCTTGTTCAGCCAGCTTCATGGACAATTAAGTAATACTTCTGCACACAACACATTCAGTTAAATCTTAAATAACTCAGCATTTCAGCTCTAACTGAATGAGATGTCTCCTGTACTTTAGTCTGCCCAGTTCTATCTTAACACAAATATACTGAACATGTGCAAAGACAAGAAACTCTGCCTTATCTCCATGATTAGGGATTAATATTACTTTATCTTAGTAATTACATTTTTAAGGAAGATTAAGTATTTAACAGAAAAAAGGAAGAAAGATTACTAAACTCTAAACACCATTTGAACTATTTCAGATAGGGTTTTTCTTTCTCCCCCATGTTTCTAACCGTTCATGTCAAAATTTGCCAAAATAAGCTTGGTGGGCAGAAGTTGAGTAAGTTCAGCAATTGCAAATTGCAAGGTGATAAACTGGGAAAATAGATGGAAGTACAGGATAGGAATGTTGGTCAGCAATTGTGACTAGGGAGTTGACTCATCCAGGGAGGAGACGAGGAAAGAAAAATTTAGTGGAAGGAGATCAGAAAACTCAAAAGTATGAAAAGATTTAAGCAGGAGAAGCAAGATTTCAGGAAAAAGCAGAACAGAAGACTCAAAAATGTTATTTAAGTGACAGAAATTAACGGAAAAAAAAACAAGTAAAATACAAAGTCATGTACTGGATTTTGCTTTTTCTGCTGAGTTTGGTTTTTTTTAAACGAAGTTTGATTTCTTTAACTTTTGACTCTGTTTTACTACTGGTTTGGCTGGTTTTAGCTGAAATAGACTTCCCCTTTCTTATCAGTCCTCTGGACATGAAAAACATCCCTCAACACCTTCTAGAAAGATATACCTAAATATATACACACACAATTTAAAAAGGTAACAGGGTCAGTGGGCCAAAATGGTACACTCAGAAATTTTGTGTTTATATGAGAATTTATATAAAATGAATTATCATGAACACATAATACAGAATTCAAAAGTGTAATGTAATATGACACACAACATAGGGAAACTACCCAAAATCCTAAGAAAGCACTTTCCTCTGAAGAAAGATGATTATCATCAGTGATGTAAACTAGATGATTTAGTGCCTGTCAAACCATAACAAGAATTAGTCATAATCAAATAGACTTTTTAAGACTCTAAAAGAAGAGAATTAGGATGTCTCTCCATTGTCACTCTTGGCATCTAGAAAACAGTTCTGTTTATCCTGTCAATCACTTCTCCTGGCACAGAAGCAGAAGCAACAGTAAAACACATGAAAACTACAAGATAATTTCTTATTATCTGGGAAGCTGCCCCCAAATTCCCAATGAGTGCTTGCCTCTCAACTGCCACCTTCAGAACTTCTAAGAGAGACTAACTCACAGCTGGGCATTTACTAATATTTCATTCTCATACTGTCCTTGTAATTTTCCCTGTAAAAATGACTGACAGCCTTGCCTAAAGTAGGATTTCCTACCTTTTATGCTTACTTTATTTATTTTTAAACTCTGTTTTTGCTGGCTCCACTCGATGTCTACACAGTCAACATAAACTAAGCCCACCCAATTGGTATGGATCCCTGCCAAAACACAATGTGTTAGTTTCTTAGATTGACTGGAAGAAACTGGGTGAAAAATGGTGTGGGGGAAGTACAAGAGCGTGGAGAAACATGATAAAAGTGTAAGAAGTAAGGCATGAAATCCAAATGCTAATCAGACCTTTTCCACTTCAGTACTGTAATACTTTATGAAGATGGCATCTTCACCAAGAGGTGAGAGATTTTTACTCTATAGATAACAGACCAGATCTCAAAAGCACCCTAAGTCTTACCTTACTCTTTGCCTCATTTCATAGCTCTGTCAAGATACTTCAATTGCAACTCACAAAGACCCCAAATTTAGCATAATCTAAATCTAGCTCACTCTAAGCAATTTTTGGAAATCTGACTTGGATCTATTTATAACTCTCATCCTATTTATGAAAAACATTAAGCAATACTACTACCCTGTGCAATAATACTACCCTTTGCATCTCTTTTCCTTTTGCTTATGTATCAAGACTGTGTAGCACCACTGGGATCTCTGTCAAGTGATACTACTACTACTATAATCACACTAAATAATTATGAAGTAAAACCAAAAAAGAACGTAAACCAGATTAATTCAATGCAGATTCTCTTTTAAATGAACCTAGCCTGTGAAATGCTCTATGGCAGGGTATCATTTTGGTAAGTCCTTCAAAGATATTTAAAAAGGATTGGCATCTATCCTAACTACAATAAAAGCAAGACTGACTTGTTATAATTAGGATAGGTCAGGATACACTTTCCATAGTACATGGAACTCTGCCTTGCTTCCCGCTGCTAGAAGCTGGAGGAGAAAGCTCTCTTCCTTATACAGCTTCCCCTATACAAAGCCTGGGTAAAGATCTGCATCCACAGCCACATGCACAAACACATGAAGTAAGATGGTTTTCTTTAGTTGTGTGTATTTCCCTCCTCTAACTAAAGGTTAATGGAAAACACCAGTAAAAACTGGTACAACAGAAGTTGTACTTTCACTTGTAAAAACTGATTAGTACAGTCACCATGTGCCATGCAGTAACGAATGGTTAATTAGACAATTCTGAAACTCCTGCTTCCTCTCTTCCTCTTCTCAGTAAAAAGAAAAAAGAATGACAGCTGAGGGGTCACTCTCAACGAGAACCTGAGACTCTCCAAGAACTCTTTTCTGAGAATTCAAAATAAAGTTTCATACAGTTCTTTTCTCAGGGCAAGTGGACCATTGGCTATAACTACAGGCAGGACACAGAAATGGATGTTTAGGTGACCTGCCTATAAACCATTGAAAATATGTAATTATTCAGCTAATGCACTGAAAACTACATGTTTTGTGTCAACCTGTTCAACTAGTCAACTAGTGTTGTTCAACCAAGTCACAGTGAGTTCTCTAGGAAAGAAGGAGTACCAGTTTCTGTTAACCAGTGTTTAGAAGATGGACATCAGGGTGAAGAAGAACCTGGAATATCTACAAGATCTTCTAAGAAAACAGAAAAATACGTACATTGAGGGAGAAATTCAAACTGCTAAGAAACTACTATGGCAGAACAAATTCAGTATCAAGGTTTTCTAGGATACCACAAAAAGTGCCAGAATCTTTAGGTAAGAACTTTATAGAGACCCTGTAAACTCAGATGGCACTATACTTAAGAGTCTAGATTTTCCAGTTCTTTTCTTTCGGGAACCATTAAAAATAGTTGATTAAAACGGTCTGAATTTCCATCAGCCATGACAATGGATTTGTGAATAGAAGAATTTGTCAATATAAGATAAGGCAGTATAACTTCAGGACCTCTTACATGGATCCATTTTTTAGTGGTGTCATGGAACCAGCTTACATAATAGTCTTCACATTATTTCTATCAGAAAAAAATGAGACATGAGTCCATCTGATGTTAGCATTGTGTGATACTATTTTTTATACTGCTCTGAAAAAGATCAGGTAAGCAGGTACAAGAACAAGCAGCATTAGTACTCTGAAATGCAGTCATCATCAATCCCATCCAACAGGCTACTAGGTGATAAAGCACATCAGTAGATAATAATCTGTGATTGCATCCTCATTGTAAATTCCACCAACAGATCACAAACCCTTAAATTCTGATATTGTTAGACAGCCATTTCTGTTGACTTTCAAGAAGCAGTACTTTACACAGACAACAGGCTTCTTACACAGAAAGAATGTAATGCCTCTGAAATGGTTTGTCTTTAAAAGTCTGCTTAATTGTTTATATATTTTAAATTGTAAAAGTCTGATTAGTATGTGGTACACAGATGCTTGAATGACTGATGTAGACAGTTATTTGTTGTCTCTACCAGTAAGCCTTTTTAGTTATTTTTACTAAGGCAGTTGTATAAAGTCAGGATGTCAATGATGTTTAAATAAGTGCCCAAAATATAGTTGGATGAAAAATCTGAAACCAAATTTAACTCTAAAAAGTAACTACAAATTCAGACCTGGGGCACAGTCTATGATAGGATGGCTTTGGAGGAGTGTTGAAAGCTCATTTTCCACCCAGAAATGAACCACCTCAGTGGTTCACCAGAACACCACCTCAGTGTTCCAGGCAAAATAATACCATAAAAAGGATCCCCCAGTACCACGATCAGACAGCCCTGCTGCACCCTGTGGCAAGAATGGCATCATGGCTGGAAGTCCTTCAGCACCAAAGCCGGCATACAGTGGAACTACAGTGTCAGGGAATTTGCAGTATGTATTACAAGTTAGCTCATTCAATAAGAGGAAGATGGTCAGGACTTCACCTTCTAATACACAAAAGTTTTTGCATTTACTGTCCACCACACATTCTGAAGAATGCAACAATGAACGTCTTACCTTGCATTGTTATTTTTGTGGGTTCTGGAAACAGAGGAATGAGCAGGAGGTAGATGAGGTAGACAAAGGAGAGCCCATTGTAACGGAAAGCACAGGCTGTGATGAAAAAAGAAAAAGAGCATATTGCTTAATCAGCCTGGGATAATCATTCAATAGCATAAGCCATTTCCCATTTGAGTTCAGTATTTACCTTATTTAACTTTTCACCACTTATTTAAACCATTTCTACACAAGTATTCAAGTTTATGCTTAAATAATAAAATTAATTACACTTCTGAAGCATTTTCACAGTAATATATATTTTAAGTTTAGCAAAAAGGTGCACCCAATATACAGACCTTGTCCTGAAAGATGAACTAGTGTTACCTAAACTTTTTACTTTCCTCATATATAAACTCATTAAACCATTCCCCCCACAGATTTAAAGGCATGCATAAACCAATACTTATTGGCTTTCTTTAAGCTACATACAAGTTTATGACATTCAAATTAAGTGCTATCAGTAAATAATGAAGAAAATTATAAAGCATATTCAGATTCCAAGTTACAGCATGCCTAAAATTACCAGTTATCTTTAAAACAGCAATGTCTTTAAATGATTACAGAGGTCTTTGAATTTTACTATCACCCATTTCTTTGCCTTTACAAAGTTCTAGTAAAACGACTGTGAACTACAAATGTAAAGGGACTGCTCCCATGAGATAAGTAAACTGCAGAGGAATCAGGAGATGAATTAACTTCTACATTCATTAACACATGGAATGTAATTGGTAACAATTAAGTCTTCTCAGCCATATCCAAAATAACTTGGTTTTGGAGGACAGATACAGCCTTAGTCCTGCCAGAAATGTGTACACAAAAAACCCCCAAGTTTCTCCAGTCACCATTTCATGGAGAGTACACTGGATATGAGGTAACAAGCATTAATTAGTCCTCATCCTTACCACACCTGTCCATTTTAGTTATAAATGCAAAACTGGTAAGTCTCTCTATTAACAAAGAAATTGGCTCAATAGCTGTAATTTTTGTTTCCCAAACTAACTGATGTTTTGAACAACCGACTTGATTTGTCCCTGCCCATGGCAGCGGGGTTGGAACTAGATGATCTTAAGGTCCTTTCCAACCCTAACTATTCTGTGATTCCATTATTTCCTTAATAGCCCTGATAAACAGACTCTGGATGTATGCTCCATGTCTGCACCACAGCCAAGAAATATATGGACTTTATGGGTAAGTCTGGCAAGAAGGAAGGTCAAAAAGCATCTGTGCTCCACTTCCAAACTCATATGTTCCTGACACCAGCCCTCAAAAAATATGTCAAGCACTATGAAATCTATCGAAGCTTGACACAGGGTTTTCCAGAGTAAAATCCAAAATGCTTAAGAGCAGGTTCTCATTTGTCTTTAAGAATGTAAACTCAGGTTGCTCCTGTCACTTATGACTTAAGCTGCCTTTATAGCCACAGCCTTTAAAGGGTACCCAAAGATTTACATCTATATTTGTAACTAAGCAAAACTGCAGTATAAAGTAAATAGGACCTATTCCACTGGGAATCCTGTAAGCAATTATCAAAGCACTGAAGTGAATGCACTTGAGACTAGGGAGTCAGCCCCACTATTATGCACTTACTCTCAGGGTGCTCTGCAGAGGAGCACAGGATATGGCCTTCTTGGAATGAACGGCAAAGAGGACACTCCTGAGATCAGGACAAATTTATAAATCAACTTCTCTGCAAGTTTAATTTGAAATGGAAAGTTCTTTGCCATTCACAGAAAATGTACAATAGTGGTTCAAAGAAAATCTAAAGCCTGTAGCTTTTCCACTTGAAGGGGATGGATCAGTGTTCTTAGTCATTCTGATAGAAGAATAATAGTATTAGCAGATAATACTATTATCTGATAATTACAGGGATTGTGTCAATCAGCTTCTAATCACATCAAATAGCTTGATTTCAGTGCAACATTATACACATTTTCTTCAGAATTGAGCTTGCTACACTTCTAGTAGGGCACCTAGCACTCAGTTTTCTTAGTACAAAGATAGAAAATAGCAACTGTGGGCTTTAGATACCCTCCTTTATTAACCATATGTCAACAAATGCTAATAAATGCTTGATAATAAATCCATGTCAATTATTCAGAATCTCTGTTTATATCAAAGCATACTCCAGCTAACTAGTAACCTTGGCTATACATCACCTGGAAAACCTACATTTGTTTAAGCAGTTGCAAGAGCACCAGCAATACATTCTTCAGAATTAGTAAATTAAACCCCCCAAACCTTATCTGCAACATTTTTACTATTCCTGCCTGCAACTGTCTCACCGTTTCCGTTTCATGTTTATCTCCATTCATCTAGCACGTTTTGCTGAAGAGATTAGTGCTTTACCAAGCTAACATGCTAGAGCAAAGAGCCATAACTCTTGAGCCATGAATATTTGTCAAATATATGTATTCCTAAAGATTTCATTCTCAAAACTATCTAGAAAAAGTTGCTGGGCATAGAAGCAGCTTCCATTTGTCACTGATACAACAAGAAAGGATGATCCAAAAAAAAGGCAAATGAAACCATCCTATGCACTCCCTCTGCCACTCACAATGGTCTCCTTTCACAAAGGTGGACGTACACAGATGTCCATCGCAGTGGAAAGTCACATTTGAGGTCAATGGAATTCCATCAACAGAAAAAAGCACCTACACAAACGAACTTCTTGGCAAGCCACGTGACACAGAAATTTCTGGATATGTGGGTTACATTGGTCAGTTTGCACTATCAAAATTAATGTAATTTTAGCATTTTAGGCTTGTTACTCCTTCCCAAAATTGTCTAATCGATTAGTGAGATGAGTTTTGGAGGAATGATTCTAGAACTATACTTACCTCAAAATTTACTGCCTACTATTTCTAGGCCTGTGTCCTCAAAAGCTTTTTTTCTCTGCAACTACATAAACTGTACTATTAACTGACATTACTTCTCAATACAAACCTCCCTTTATATATTTTTTCATATAAAGTGCCCTGCAGAAACTATATAAAAATATTCTGAAGACAACTGGTAAAAAGAAATATTTCCTAAGCTGAAAGTGTTAATTTGATCAGTATCGAGGAAACCCTTCAGTTTCTTAGTTTCAGAAGTACAGGTTTGCCTAAACAGAACACTAAAAAAAACCCCCAAAAAACAAAGAGTTAAACAGGTAAATAAATATACCATAGATGCAAAATCACAGAACCATTAGGGTTGAAAGGGACCTTTGAAGATCATTCAGACCAACCCCCTCCCAAGGGAGGGCCACCTAGAGCAGGTTGCACATGAACAAGTCTAAGCAGGTTTTGAATGTCTCCAGAGAGGGAAACCCAGGGCAGTCTGTTCAGTGCTCTGAAAGTCCATATACACTTTCCTTTCAGTCTTCTTTTTTAACCCACATTTCTCACCAAGCTTTCTAACAGCCTTTGCTAACAAAACTCCAGAATACACAATTGTGAAAGACATTTTAAAATATTTTTACAAGATTGGGTAGGAAGTGAGTGTAATGATTACCTCATACAGGTGAAACTTCTTCGGTAAGAGGATTAACTTTATTATAATACAAAACCTTTGCTGGTATGCTACAATTACTAGAGCAGATAGTTGCATACAAAGCCTTAAAAATGTCCCCAATGCTGAGCAGTGTTATTAACGTAATGATCCATAATTTCTATTAGATAAGAGTATCAGAACATGTCAGGCTTAAGAACTCCTTAGACATTCTCACACAAGAACTGAGTTCTCCTCTTCTTGAAATCAAAAATAGACTTTACATGTCGGAAGTTATAGACTGGTAATATTTTAGGGATATTTGTGTATTTCTTGCCATAGTCTATGAAAACAGTCGATATTTCAGCACCAAAAGAGGACATTAATTACTGCATGTTGCATTTTTCTAAATTAAAAAAAAAACAACAAAAACATGCGTTTTGCTGAGATTTCACAAAGTTATTGCCTAAAATTATGTGAAAAGGACATACTCTTAAGTGAGGTACCTTTCAATATTATGCTTTCTTTTTCATTAGACAATACAGTTTTAAATGCTTCAGACTACAGCATATATATGCTCTGTACATATGCATTTGAAAAGAAAGGCACTCCCTGACAGTCCACAATGTATGGTTTATTAGGGAACACAGATGCTGTCTGCTCAAACTTTAGTCTGAAGCATATCTTTAATGCAAAATTGACTAAGTTTTTATTACACTGAATTTGAAAAAAATAATTTATTCTTTAGCTATGTACAGTATGCATCAATCTTAAAAAAAACACCAAAACCAGAAAAGCATAAATCACACGACATCATGTAACCTTGTCCTTCTAGATTTTGTATTTCATTATTATATGACAGTCAAAGAATGCTTTCAAACTTGAAGGAATCTACTACTCCTTCTTAGACTCACCACTGAGTTACTACATGTAGATATTGGTTTATTCCAACATCAAAATTCTAACAGCTGTTGCATGCTATTATTTCGTATTCCTACCAATGGTCCTTTCCTTTCTTCTACTTAAAGAGAATAATTTGGATAGAATCTGTATTTTACCTGTCAAATAAGAAATGCTGGAGGGCGAACTGGGTGGCAATGGAGAATTTTGCACCAAGTTTGTTCTTGGAGAGGGAAAAATAGCCTCGTAAAAGATGTGTTTAGTTTTATTCTACAAAATATTTAAAATGCATTTAATTCAGAAGTGGAAACTACCTGTTAAAAAAAAATAAGCCTTTAAGAGGGCAGGCATAGTACCAACAGACTACTGACTTTCCATTTGTAAGCTACAATTGCGTCAAAAACCATGACAACAGAAAATATGGACAGGTGAAGACAGAATTACCCATCCACTCACTACTTCTGAATTTACTAATAAGGCACTGCCATTAATGCTAACATTCTTAGCGTTATCCTCTCTGGACTAATGTGTTCATGCTAATGTGCGCATTAGCCTCAGAAGAAATTGATTCAGCCAACTACAATGAGGCCATGTGTCTTCCACCTTCAGCAGGATATTGCACAGCATTTGCATCCTGAGTTAACGACTTTACAGCTGCAAGATTAAGAAAGCTATGCAAGGATATTTTTCAAGATTGCTAGCTTTAGACTAAAATTTGTTTTAACATTCATGCTTATTTTTCCAGTGACAGAAAATACATCCAGTGAAAATATTCATTGGAAGAAGTCCTGCTGAAAAAAGAAAATCTAACCTTGAGCAGGCAAGGATTGCTGGCTGAAAGACAGAGCTGATGCTGTTCATGCATTCTTATAGCCAGCTGATCTGAAATAAGTCCCTGAAAGCAAGCAACAAAAAACCTTGACACACTTGTGAGGTGGGCTGATGCCAACTTCATGAAGTTTAACCATGCCAAGTGCAAGGTCCTGCACCTGGGTCAGAGCAATCCCAGGCACAGCTACAGGTTGGGCAGAGAAGAGATTCAGAGCAGCCCTGCAGAGAAGGACTTGGGGGTGTTGGTCGATGAGAAAATTAACATGAGCTGGCTTCAGTGTGCGCTTGCAGCCCAGAAAGCCAACCATATCCTGGGCTGCATCAAAAAGAGCGTGACCAGCAGGTCGAAGGAGGTGATCCTGCCCCTCTACTCTACTCTACCCTCGTGAGACCTCACCAGGGGTATTGTGTGCAGTTCTGGTGTCCTCAACATAAAAAGGATATGGAACTGTTGGAACAAGTCCAGAGGAGGGCCACGAGGATGATCAGGGGACTGGAGCACCTCCCGTATGAAGACAGGCTGAGGAAGTTGGGGCTGTTCAGCCTGGAGAAGAGAAGGCTGCGTGGAGACCTCATAGCAGCCTTCCAGTATCTGAAGGGGGGCTATAGGGATGCTGGGGAGGGACTCTTCATTAGGGACTATAGTGACAGGACAAGGTGCAACGGGTTCAAACTTAAACAGGGGAAGTTTAGATTGGATATAAGGAGGAAGTTCTTTACTGTGAGGGTGGTGAGGCACTGGCATGGGTTGCCCAGGGAAGCTGTGAATGCTCCATCCCTGGCGGTGTTCAAAGCCAGGCTGGACAGAGCCTTGGGTGACATGGCTTAGTGCTAGGTGTCCCTGCCCATGGCAGGGGGGTTGGAACTAGATGATCTTAAGGTCCTTTCCAACCTTAACTATTCTATGATTCTATAATTCTATATTGAGTGAGTATTACTAGAAATTAAAAAGCTTTAAACATAAAACCATACATACCAAACATAAAACATATCAACCAGCAAACGTAAAAAAGAAATTAAATGCAGCCTTCTTTAACCAAAACACACACACATACATTCATACAAAATGTTAGCAAACTGCTCTCCTGTATTTCCTTACAGTTACGTGGTGCCTTTGCCCCTGGGGGCAGGGGTGTGCTTGAGGAGAAAGCCCACCTAACCTCACATCAAAGCAAACACTCAAAAGACTCTATATACACTGCTTGCTGTTGTCTGATGAGCAGTGTTTACAAACTAACACAGTAAAAAGTTAAGCTCATTCACTGTTGTCTGAATAAAACGATCCAGTATTAAATCACCACAGAACAGGATCTTGCAGAAAGATGACGGAGCAGTTACTCTCCTCCATGTTACAAGCCAGCAACTGGTCAAGTACAAGGGGGAGCAAACGTCTCCTTTTCAGCTTAGAGACACGTGCAAATCTTACTAAGTCTCTGTGGATTTCCCACTTTTACCTGACATAGCCATGACCCACCAATGCAGCAAAAATAATAAAGCAAGTAGATTAAAAAATAAGTTTGTTGCAATAAGAAATACATGTAACTAGTTTCTGAAGAAAGTTCTATTACTTCTATAAATTGCTATTTTTTTATACCTTGTAACATTTTTTCATTTCAAATTTCTGCTTCAGAATTACAAACTTTGTTTCAGAAACTTTTTCTCCAAGATCTTTTAAAACTAGGAAACAATTGCCACTCACTGTGAAATCAGATATGCTGTAAACAACCTATTTTTAAGAATAACACTCTGAAAGTGACCAAAAATGTCCTTCTTAAAGAACTATAGCTTCTAGTAATATCAAGTATCTGACAGCTGAAGTTCAGTGGGCACTACGGCTATGTGTGAACTTCATCTTTTCTTACTGAAATTCAGAAGGGGTTAACTCCTTGCAGAGTTTTGCTCTCACTCACTTCTGAGGAATTCCCTTTAAAATAATGCTTATGACAGATGAGATTGTAATCATACACTGCTGTGCAAGACAGTTAAGTGAAATGCATGTAATCTTATCGTCCTTTTAGAGCAAATTAATGGTTACAGCCTTTGATGTACAGTGCAGAACCACACAGAACTGTGTCAGCACAGGACAAGTTACCTCCTGCACAAGCCAATACTCAACATTAAACAGCTCTGCTGATAATGCTGTGCTAACATACAGCACTCCCCACCCCACTCCAGAGCCAACTTTTCCACAAGAGATGCTGCACAAAGCAGCAGCACTTATCTAGTTGTGCTACAGCAGAGAGAAAACCTTTTTCTTTTGGAAAAAAGACATGCATACTTTGATAGAAAGATAAATACCGTGCATTTAGTTCATGTCAGCACTCCTACAATCACATTTTTTGCACTGCCCAGTGTTCATCAGGAGATGACTGATGGACAGTGAATACTTTTCAAAGGGTGTTGGGGTGGGATTTTTTGCTTTGACTTTTTTTCCCTTTCCTCCCTCAGAGCAGCAGTTTCAGTAAGCTTCTCTCCACCAGAAACTACCTGGAACCGATTTAACTTTGTGGCATATATTGCCTGGGAATCAAGTGCAGAGAGAGAGAAAACAATAAAACACCTTGCTCACCTCTTTCAGCTCCTAGGGACAGGACTCATACTCCCCAGCTATACTTGACATGAGGAAAATTAGCAGAAGACCTCAGGAGCAAGTATACCACAATCATCACATACTCAGAATAATGTATTTTAAAGGAGTATCTACTTTCACAAGCAAATCCAATGTCGACATGCTTTACTGACACGACTAAGTACACAGGTATTTCAAAAGTAAAAAGCATGATGGACACCATCATCAGTATTTTTTCCCATTGAAAGATCTTCTTAACGTCATAACTCAGTTCAAGCTCAGTGGTAGACTGGAACTAAATTCTACTGTCTCTTCGACTGCCTTACGGTTTTGACTTTCTACATTGTGTTCATAATCTCTTACTCAACCAATCAATTTGAGACAAGGTTGGATTTTTCTGGTTGAGTGGTTTGATTTATGATTGTTTTGAGACCTCTTTATATACATATACATATACATCTTTCAGTTCTAGTCTCCTCTGTCACAGTGATTAAAGATCATTTTAGGTACACTCCTTCCCCTTCCCTCACCCACTTCATACAATTAAAACATGTCAAAGAAAGCTCCACTCAGAAAACAGTGGTCATAACCTCTGTTATGCAGCTGGCACCTCTCTCTCTACAGATGGCAATTCTGGGATCTATGTTGTCCTCAGGCTTTGTGATCAGTACAGCATGCCAGGCATTGAAATAGTAAGCACTCAATTTCATGAGCTCATTTCACTGAAGTCACACCAGTTTGCATTATGTGCGCACATCTATTAATTAATTGGACTGAGAAAAGAAGGAAGACATATTCCTCTACCAAGGTGGCTGCCTATCCACGTTCACATCCCTGCTCCAGCAACAGCTCTTCCCTCTCCAAGCTTCTCTCTCTAGGAAAGTAACTGAGAGCTGAAGAAATCACTCTGCTCCTCATTCATCTTCACGGGATGAGAAAAGCATGTTCCTTGCCCCTGGACATCCAGAGACAGCAGTCCAGTAGTGCTGCTACAGTTGCATAACCCTGGCAAGACTCAAACTAAAAATAACAGCAAATGCAGAACACAGATGACGACCAAACGTCATACAGTGCTGCTGCTAAATACAACATCAACCAGGGTCACGATGTGGAGACAGCTGTGTGACAGAGATCTCCACGAGCAGAAAGGGATCAACACCTTCATTTACAGCTGCTAAGAAGCTATCAGACACCAGGAACAGCTACTCAGTCAAACGCTTTGAGTAAGCAGAAATGAAATTTCAGCACATGTTACCAATCCCGCACAGCCTTCCACACTCATCGTCTCTTAAAACATATAAATCACCATAAATCAATTGACATAAGATGAAGAAAGAACCAAGAAACTTTTTTTTTTGACAGCTGTTGCTTACTCTGACACCAGTGCTAAAAAACCCTGACTCAGATGAAGAACACAGCAAAAAAACTACCCAAACACCTCTGAGGAATATAAACATGACTAAACATCAGAGAGGTGTTAACACTAAGAAATATGAGCATCATTAGTGAAGTTACAAATATGAATGCAGTGTTTGAAACTCTGCCATTATTTATTCCAGTAGAGGAAAGGATAGATAAACTTCCTTTCTTGGTCCATCACTGAAAAAAAGGGCTCAGAGGGTTGGAACTGCAAGCTATAAATCTGGGTGATGAAGGAGCACTTCAGACAGTGCTACAAAGCCACAATGTTTACCAAAGGAAACAGGACTTTAAAAATAGTTATCTCCAGGATATCTGTCAATTGCATAAAGCGGATGCAAGCCCCTCATTCTCATGATGTCAATATCCCAACTGATATTTCTTGTCCAATAATGAATCACTTGTTTAAAGGAGAATTGTGCATTTCTTTCTCTACTTAAAATATGCTAATCAACTTTCTCTTACTATGATGAAGTTTCAATCTACTACAGGAAATCTTTTCAGGAAAGCCACGAATTGCCTTGCAAACTATTTCTCATAACTAGGAACCAGGAAAGGATCCTGGAGAACCCAAAAAATCTCAGAACCCAAGGAGATGTTGGGAGACTTTGTAACCACAAATCTGATTTGATCACAAAGACTGCTTATTCTGGAAAAGTAATATTACTCCCATCTGACTCCCAAAGAAATTTCACATGCACATGACCACAGTGTCTGCACTACAGAGTCCTTCTGAGGCAGATGCCTTTTAATATGGGTTTCAAATGCAACACTTACCTAGCACTGAATGAAAAAACTCCATCAGAATTTCTGAGCATTGAAACCGGACCATGGTCTTGTCCAGTTTTCAAACAGAAAGACAGAGTGCACATTGTCATTTAAGAAAAAAGAAAACACCCTTATTGTGAAGAACTATTCTGTGAAGTACTATTCTGAGTAAAAACATTGCCCATAAAGCACAAGGCACACGTGTTAATACTGCATCTGTTTCTATACACATCATTCAAGATGGTCTGCCCCCAAAGTGTTACTTTCTACAGTACTGAGATAAGGTTGCCAAATCTCTCATACTTGTGGGAGGTTACTTCCACATACCCATTTCCTATTACATGGCATCTGTAACAATGATTATTTTCCCCCAGAACATGATTTGCAGAAACTCCCCCAGACCTTTGATAAGCTCCCAGCCAAATTTTAAGAGCAAGACTGGAAATTCAAAATGATTTAATACCTCTTTCATGTTTATATAACAAACCATTGTGCCCTTGTCCAAGAAGATTTGAATGTGGGAAGTTAAGAAGAAGTTTAACTTGAAGAAAACTTCCCACGCAGCTAGGAATTCTGTTTATATCTAGCCCAATATAAAGTCTAACTACGTATTTCTTTGGAGTCAAGCCACTGTCCTGAAGATATCAAGTGATATTATGTAGCATCCCATCAGCATAAAAAGTAAAGCAGCCACATCCCACCAAGGATGTTAGGGTTCACCACCAAGTAACTGCTAGAGCTCTCAACATAGCCAATTAGGCATATTCTGAACACATCAAGATGGGTACAGGTAAAGTTAAAGGTCACAACATGAATCTTCATTCTCAAAATGCAATAGTGTACTTCAACCAATCAACCAAATAAATAAAACAACTAACCAACCAAAAAAACCCACCTCAAATTCATACAGAAAAACCCAAACCCAAACCAGCATCTCTTTACTTGAGCAAGATCTCAGCTTTGGAGAAATAAGTCCACTGAGAGTCTGAGAAGATTGTTTCTTGAGAAAGAGCCAAAGTATACATCCTGGAGGATTAAAACTAAGTGAAGGGCACATTAAATTTGATTTAAACATATCCTGAAAATTTACGAAATATTCAAACATCAAGCTGTGTTTTAAATAAAAACCATGTTTTTCTTCACAATCTCTGCAGGTAAGCCAATGATCCCTTACTGACAAGGGTTCTACATACAGTGAAGATAACAGCGGCAGAGACTTACATAATCCATATAACTTTATTTATCAGCACTTCCATTAGTATAACTTTTTATCTGCTCAAGAAAGTATTTTTGTCAGTAACTGACAAAAATTTATTCCAGTTGAGAACACAAAACATGGATTTCAAAGTAATCTTCATGAGTAAACTGACCAGAATTAATCTTGGATGAAGTCTGTAGCTCCAGAAAAGAAAATGTGCCAGAATAAGTAAAATGTTGGATTTTTATTTGAACATGGAGGCTTCTCTTCATTAACAGCTACATCAATGTACAACAGCAAGTCAGTTTTACAGGAGTATTCTTATTTCTTACGCTAGAAAAATTATTAACTTCATGCTTTACTGAATGGTGTTAAGCAATGGAAATGAAAAGATGGAGCTGCAGAAAGAAAACCCACCAGCCACTTCCAAGCTTGAGAGATACCTAACTCAGTAATGTTGCTCTGCTAATGCGTTATCAGGTCAAAAGAAGAAAGTTTATTTACTACAAAGGCAAGAAGAGTTAGGATCCTGCTACTACATATATTAAAGCAGGTTGGAGTTTGTGTTACTTCCTAACCAGGAACAGTTAACCAGCATGACTACAAGCATTTATCCTTTGCTTAGGGCATCATGGTCTACTTGCAAAAATATTGCTATTCCACAGAGTATACCACCACTGCCCCTGAACTTCTACCAATTCATAAGATTCTCAGGATTCCAATTCTGGAATTCTAGGAAAATCCTGCCTTTGTTCCCCAAATAAATGCTCTAAGGTAAGAATTTTAAGATGACTGCTAAAATCCACCAAGAAATCCTGCTCACCCAATTTCAGCTTGTATTTTTATACCTGCAAAAAAATGGGAAAATATTCTGTAGAATGTTTGGATCCATATATATCAGTTTCAACGACACTGTCTATAGGTTAGTTATCATATGAGGAAAAATCTGAAAGTGAATTTCAGAGGTAATACATGTAAAGGAACCTTTCAAGACAAGAAAAATAAGGAGAGACTGATGGGAGAGTGCAATGCCACGTTTGGCATTCAGTCTCAAAGACTTCTTCCCTTTACAATCCTGTTATCAGTGCCTGAGGGTTTATTAGGACAGGTACAGTGCCCAGTCACAGTCCACTGCAACCTGCTTACATTTCCATTTAGCCTCCAACAAAGAGGACAAGCAGAGCAGTTGTAACTGACAGCCACTATCCCCATGTCATACAATCAGAAGGTGAAGGATGAAGAGCCAGCCTCTAGCTACAAAGGCATGGTCTGCCATAAGACAAATTTGTACCCCATTTGGACCTGACAGTTGTGGAGTCATCACCCCACCTTGGGGCCTGCTGAACTTTACCAGCCTTTGAAACAGGCCTTTGCTGCACCCCAGCCAAGAGCTGTCGGCAAAGGCCTCGGCACCCAGACCCTGCTGCTTCCCCGCTGAGAAAACACCAAGTAGTGCAGTACATGGCACTCTTAGCATCAGTGTTTCTCCTCCTCAGCGGCTGCCACAAGATTATTTAACAGCCAAGATGGTTCTGCTGGCATGGAAATGGCAGCACTGTTTTCTGACTGCAAAATACTTGATGTGCAAACAAAGCAATGGAGCATGTTAGCCTATGCCTTCCTATTTAGGAACATGTGTTTTCTTTGGCAGCAAAGCTAAAGGAATCCTTCTGCCAAGTGTCCCCTGTGACTCCCAAGCCATCACCGCAGTCATATCAGCATAGCTGCTTGCAGCACTCAGTGCTGGCACAACCAAGGCAGGGAACACCCTGTGAAAAGGGGGGAGAAGGGGGAGCCAGGAACTTCAGAAACTGACTACTGGTGAAAACAGTGCAACTGTGTGCCTAAAACTAGAAATAAGCTATCTGTAGCTCTTAAAAGGCATCGTGTCTCATCGCCATCATGAGCATACCGTGGCACATCACTGCTGAGAAGGTGAGGAAGAGAGAAACTTCCAGAAGCACAAATGGTGAATTCAGCAGGCATGTAATACAACTTCTTAGGTTTTCAGGAAAAGTGCCAATGTCAACTCTACTCACAGTAAAATCAAAAAGACATTTTACATTTAGTTTCGTTTCTTTCTGTTCTTCCCCACCCTCACACAGATTTCTCAGGAGGAGGAACTTTGAAGATGAAAAGGGAAAGGATAAAATATGGGAAAATCAAACACTGCTTTGAAGTATTCTAAAGAAAATGATTTTATTATAATGATCAGGCACATGCAGAGTTATCTTCCTAAAAGCCCATGGAACAGAAAATCTTCCAGTAAGAAAAAATAAATCTGACCAAGATTAATACCTCTTTATGGTAGCGACTACCCAAACATATCAAAAAGCAGACAACTTCAGCAGACAACACAGTTTAGAGTTGGGAAAATAGAAATATCTTTACCTGGTTTATACAAATAAGTATCAAAACAACAGAAAATTACTTGATATTACCACATTTATATGACAGCCCTGTAGCGAAGTGACAAGTTCCCAAACTTAATCCTGCAGTTCCAAGAACACAACCTGTCCACAAAAAGATATCCTTGTCTCCCTTCCAAAAAGGTGGCAGATGTACATACAAGCAAGACTGTACTCCAAAATAAATACCTACTTTTCTTTTTAATCACACAAAGCAAGAGGAAACCATTATCTGGTAAAATGATTCTCCTAGTCATATCTGCACCACTTTTACAGTTGTTTTCTCCTTACTATTTGCTTCATTTTCTGCTTGAAAACATTGTGGAGTCACCAGTTCTAAATACATTTGTGTTCTTACCCTGTGCAAAACACTTCAGTATCTGAACACCTGTCAGGAAAAGATGCACATGTGCCATGTTAGAAAAATACTGCCATGCCTTTTGAGATAACACAAGTGGTAAAGGGACAAGCAGCAGTCCTGGGATGCAGCTCCAGCAGGAGGATAAAAGTATTCCCACCCTCCAAGATGACAGACTTAACACCCCTCATCTGCTTCCAAATGCATTCATTAGCAGCCATACACAAGCAATGGCCCTGTAGCCACAGATACATACAAACAGAAAAATATTTGTGAGAGCATGTTTGTTAAGAGTAGACTGTATTACAGGAAATCATAAATCTAGTAGTATTAATGCCTCAGAATTCTCAAACATATCTTTTCTAAATCCTATGTTTATTTTAGCATTTTTGATTAAACTTGCCAAATTTTGTGCTTTCCTGGTGGTCTCATGTTTTAAGCCATCAGGTTGGTTTAAATTTGAAGTGTTTGTATCACTAAACTAATATATCAACCTTTAAGGGAAGATTAAGTTTTAACAAGATAGAAGCAAACTCATACTTCATTCCAAACCACTAGCTGCTTTTCTTCTTCCTCTAGACTAGGAGAGTCGTTAACATCTTTCTTTCCCTTCACTTCATCCTACTCTCCTCCCTCAAATTCACAGGAATCCCAGAAAAATCGCAGTTCAAATGTAAAGGATAAAATTCCAACAAACATTACACAGTCATCTGAAACAACCTAATCACTGCCTTCACTGGTTAATCATACAAAATCTGATGCGTGGCTTACCTGAACTACAAGGAAACAACAGTAACCCAAGAAGCTGATCCAAATGAGCACAGTAATACCCTGATCCTGCATTCCTTATTCAAGCGTTTGTCCTCTTTCCCAGGACTTTTCCAGTAAGGGCAGAAGGATTCATAAACTTTAACAGAATCCACAATGTAGTAGCTAAACTTGTTTGTGCATTAGGCAAAATACATTGCTTGTTCATAAGCCACTGCAACCTGATCAACAACAGTGACCCAAAATCCTTCATATCAAATTATTTCTGAGAACAGGAACAATTGACTGGAAACCTGTCCTTTTTTTTGTCACTTTTACACAAGGCTAAGTGACCCTGAACCAATACTATTAGACCTAAAATACGACCATCTCAAAATGTCTGGGAATACTGGTTAGTTTGCGAATAAGATTTTTATAAAGTAGTCAGATTCTGTTAGCTCGATTCATTCGCATGGCAAGAGAACAGTGTGTATGCCATGCTCTCACTCTCAGTCAGCAAACAATCAACTGGTGTATTTGTTGCTTTCACCTAGATGCATATGGAATAAAAAGGCAGTTCTTGAAAGAGCCAAATACTGAATGGTTTAATCTGAAAATGGGAACTGTAGCCCAATATATCCCCAAAAAAGAAGAAATGATATTTTATTATTATTTCATGCAATTTCAATCGAGCTTGTTAAAGAGTATTTCTAATCTCTGAAGTGATGCAGTGCAGCGTGAACTGCGTCCTGAACCGTACAGCCTAACAAGGCTGCCTTTGTTGATTTTGATACAGAACATGGATAGCAAAGTGGCTGATATGCTAGCCCATACAAAGTTACAGTTTTAACTGCAGATTTAGAAAAGCACACAACATATTTTTGACTATGCATGAGACAGAGTCCTAATTCAATTGATGCATTTTTGTTAATTGAGCTCATCTCTCCTGCCAAAGTTGCAATCATTTTCCTGAAGATGAATGTCAACCTGGTAAGCCAAAAGCCATTTATCAGCTTTTAGCTAAGAAATATTTGAAGACCTTAAAAAAAAAAAAAAGCAAGTATTAAAATGCTGATTGAAACAAGTATGAATGGTTTGATTATTACATGGAGTCCTGGACTGGGGAAAGGGGAGCATATTCTGCTTTGTGGTTAGGAAAAGTTGGCAATCTGAATCTGACCCCCACCCTTTTTTGTGCAATCTCCGCATAATAAATCTGACATTTCAGAAGAAAGCTTCCATTCTCTTCCAACAGCCCTGTCCAGAGCAGTAAAGAAAAGTGGGTCCTCTGCTCCTTTTTTTTTTCAGTGGTCCAGAGGATTTCCAAAAATAATACCCTGCCCAGATGTTGAATCAGACTTGCAGTTTATTTGCAGGCAACAGAATCAGTAGACTTTAAATTAGCTTCAGATGCTGTGAGTGAGGAAACATCACTTCCCTCCAAATTCAACATCTAAAAATTTTTTTTTTTTACACTTATTAAAAAAAAAAACCACCAACCAACCAACCAAAAAAAAGCATAGGCCAAGAATCAACAGTTGAGCTCTAAATCAATGCTTGTTTCAAGATTAAAACTTCTGGACTCAAATAAATCCTTAATCTTGGTAAAACCTGAGTGCTAATGGTACCCAAACATTCCACATCAGCTACCTGTGCTTCTTATTTCACTGAAAAAGAACCCCATAACCAAGACTGCACAAGCTACATGGTACCAAAATTAGCAGATCATCTCAGGCATATATATCTGAAAATATATCTGTAGTTTTAAGTCAGTTTTCCCTTAGTTCAGCATCAAAAAAGTTATTCTTGACACCATACAATCCTATCTTTGAGCACTGAATTTATCTTCAGGGCAAAAAGACACAGCCTGTATCTCTGTTTTATCACTATACTTAAGACTTGGATGAGGTGGGATGGGAAGACGAAAATCACCCCAAAAAAAACAATAGAAAACCTGTCCACCAGTCCGCCGTGCTACTGCAGCATGGGAAAGGTTTTCCTCAGGAAAAATATACTTCATGGTTCAAACATCTCCTATTTCTTTTTAGTCAAAGTACATCCGAAGCACACAAAAATACAATTGCAGCATATTCTCAAATATCTGGATGCTTCTATTAGAACAGTTTATGTCTGGGAAATGAGCATTTAAAATAAACATTGAGCCAAATCCTAAAGCCCTTAACCTGGGCAAACTTCCATTTACCAAAGTACAACAAAAAATTGAATTCTTCTGTTTAAATCTGTATAAGCCTAACAAAAGGAGATTTAACCACATTTCTTGAATTCAGATCTGTCCATCTGAAAGTTAAGATCACCTGCTAATGCAAATGGAGAAAGAATAAAACTCTAGCCCAGGATTACTTCAATATGAAGCATTGGGTCTGCTCAGAGTATAGCACCAGAACAAGAAAAACATGGCATTCAATTAGGAGTATAACCCTGCCATAATTTCAGTGTTCTTGAGCTAGCCTGTTTATCCATATTATTAATCCACTCAGGAAAAACAATAAAAGGACAAAAATTATTCTCCAGAATACTGAGACAAGATATTTTAAGAGATCCTTTAAGCACTATTCTTGACATGTTTTAATTTGATCCATTTCTTTATAAACACTCAAAGTCACCCACGTTAAGATGTTGCTCACCAGAAAGCAAACAGTTCTCTGGTTTTATTTTCACTCTTGGATACAGATGAGAAGTGAATGCTTCTTTTCTCCAGACTCTGCCCTCAGGTGTGGGGCCACAAAACAGCTCACCACAAACACCACCACGCAAACTCAGCTGGATGTAAATATGCACCAGCAAGACTGGGTAACTTTCCAGTATGCAGAGATATAACTGAAGGAAGATCCAAGGAGCCCAGAGTTTGTACTACTGCTATATGTCAGGGGGCTTTGGAGAAGCATATGACTACTTTATGAAGAAGCAAAAACAAAAATTGAGGGTGGCTTTTTTGGAGGGGGTAGAGTGATGCTCAGATGCAGAGCATCAAGGTTAAAATAAGCAGAAATCGATTCTGAATTCTGCACTTAAGCTATTCCTGGAACCCTTCGGGTTTTTTTCCTGTTTGTTCTTGAAACACAACCAGCAGCACCAAGAAACAAACCACAAAGAATATCCCTCTAATAGAAGATAAAAATAATATACTGATACATGTACATGTGCTTGCACACACCCCAGACCAAACCAGCCATACCCTTGTATCAATATGTTTTAAGTAGTCTGACAATATGCCTGGATGTCTCATGTAAAGAGCAATCAGGCTGATTCAGTAAGTAAAAGCAGCTAGAATTATATATTTCAAGCATACCTTATAGTAAACATTGGCCATTTCAACATCTGGAGATTAAAAATTGTACATTACCATGTTGAGAGTGATGCTGACTTCATTCTTCCAACTCCACTTTGTGATGATATGCAGGCTGCTTTCCTCTCCTCATCTTGCAGTAGTTCTAATCACTGTAACAACTACACACTGACACTACACATTTTTGGTAGCAAACAACTTATCTGCATTGCTAATCATCTTTTTGTACCTTATTCTTACAACTGGAACTACTGGAACAAACTACTGTAGTTCCAAGGCAATCACAGTTATGATTCCTATCAGTTTGTTCTCCAGAAAAATAGTGACCTCAAACCATTGCTTTTGTCTTCACAGAAGTACCAAGCGTCATGATCTCACAGTGTGAGAACATAAATCTTTATAAGCAATCCAAAAACCCCAGACCCCCCCCAAAACCCCACAAATATTTTTTGAGATATTTATACTGTTTATTCATCAGTATTACATAGTGCAAACTTGTGACATTGTCTGTGTAATCTTTTTCCATCATATTATTTACATTTAAATCATACTTTATATAAGCTGGCATTCATTTAAAGAGGCTCCAATAGCCCTGTGTATATATCTCATGCCATTGAGTTTGGATATAACCATTTAGTTTTGGACTGCTAAAATACTAACAAAACATTGGAGGTGGTTCACAGAGTATATTACTGGGGAGTGAAGTTAACCATCTCTATCAAGATTAAGAGAGATTAATTGTTCTACAAAGGCAAAGCGGAAGGCTCTATAAAAAGATATCTGAGGGGCAGATCACACAGGAAAACACAGTGCATTACACACCAGATGACCAAGTTAACTGACTTTATCTGAATTGAAGAACTAGTATATTTTTTTTCTTTCTCTCCATCAGTTATGCCTCCCCCAAAACCAATACAAGGTGCATTACTGATGGCCCTAGCGCTGCTCAGGAATCTAGAACTTACATTTGAGCAAATTAATAAAAATTCTGTGGCAATGTATAACTTTACATTTTGTATAAAATCCTATCAGATTGAGGAAAAGAAGATCTACTGTCAAACAAAATCACTTGCTATAGAAAGCCTCAAAACGAAATCAAACTTGGGAGAGCAACTGGGGCATAAGTTTTTGCCATAGCACCCAGTATGATGACAAGGACTGACGAAATAAAGCTGAGTAAAGAATCCAAAGGTCCTTTATCCAGAGTAGGCTGCAAAGCACAGTTGCTCAACCCACATGTTAGTGGTAGAATCATAAACTAACTGGAAAGCAAGTTTGATTCATTAGAAGCTCACGGAAATGAATGAATGTCACTTTGAAGAAGCAGCATCTGTTTTAACTAACTGGCAATGCCCAATGAAGAAAAAATTTGTTTTAGGAAATTTCCCAGCTAGCTCAGCTGAGGAGAAAAACTCTGTATTTGCTAGGGCGATCCAAGAGGTCTTCTCTATCTGCAGCTTCTGATTCTGTGATTAACTAAAAAAGCAAAGACATAGCAAGTTACACTAATTCATAGTAAGGAATGTAAAATGTCACATAATGACAGATAGGTTAATCCCTACAGGGCATGAAATCTCAATGGCAAAATACCAAATAGCATGAAGTCATACACATTATGCAACCAGGTCCTATTTCTTCTAGTTTGATGAAAAGAGACAAAGGAAAAGAAGAGAGAGACAAAGGAAAAGAAGAGAGAGACAAAGGAAAAGAGAGAGACAAAGGAAAAGAAGAGAGAGACAAAGAAAAAGGGCAAACCTTCCAACTCAATGGAAAACATCTTAAATTATTGTAGAAACAAGCAATGGCTATTATTGCTTTAAAATCTACATAAACTCTGTAGTAATGCTCTTCTAAAGGAACCCACCACTCTCACTTTGCATTGCATGCAAACAACAATCCTCCTTTCTGATAGGCTGCAATTTTCAGCTCCCCTTGAGAATATATAGTTTCAAAAAAAAAAGAAATGCATTTCTTTCCTTAGAATTCTAAGCTAGAATTAGAGCTAACCATTCAAGTGGGCGTAAGGACACTGAACTCTCCAAAATCCTGGATTTCAACTTAACCCATTAGAAAGATATAGCAAATCACAAGTTCCGGTCCCTAAATGCCCCTGTGCAGAGACATTTCTCAGATACAGTTTCTGTTTGGGCTCATCTCTAATTTGTATGATTAGTGCAATGAATATATGCATCAGTATTCATTTGGGATTTGGTTTACTGACTAGAAATATGCAGCTCAGAGAGAGACAGCAACAAGGTCTTTGGCTTTAGATCAATATCTGGATCCATCTGTGGACATTAAAATAAGCAAGAATCTGTAGCTGCTTATTAGAATTTAATATGACATTGTGTCTTTGGCAGCAGCAGTATTAAAATCTTGATTAGTACAGCTTCCTAGCTTTTTTAAGGAAAATAAAAGTTCTAATAATGTAGTATAAAGGCAGGAGACAGTGTAGTCTCCTGTATTATTATTGTACTTTTACTGCATTTCCTACTGCCTCATATTTCTATAAAGTTTTCCTTCATTACTACATTTTAAACAACTGAGTGGCATGACATCGGCCAGTTTCACCTGCAAAATCTAATGAAAGTGTCCTTTCTATGAACTTGATAGCTTCTCTGGTAGGCAACTTTCCAATCCTCAGGTTCAAAGCATTCTCTGCTACCCCAGCTCTTAGTCCTTTTCTCTACATGAGTGTAATCAGAAGACATGATTAGTGAAATCAAATTTTGGCTGAGATTTAGAAAAAATAAATTAAAAAATAGGCAAACAACCTGGAAAACCACCTACCCGTTACTTCAGACAACCATGATTTCAGCTACCTCATCGAAAACGAACGTTCTCAGCTTTTCCTTGTAACTTCCTTCGCTGCTCATTTTCTGCACAAATGGTTAGTAATAGCCAGCCTGTTGCTTCATTAGCTTACACGTCTCCCAAGTAACTCAAGAGTAGCTCCATGGCTGGAGCTATGTAACAGAACTAACAGGAAGAAATAATGAATGTGCAGAAGCTCAGCAACACTGGGGCACAGGCACAGTGCCACCCCACTTGCTTTTTGGTCACTGAGAAGCCACTAGCACCTTCCAGGAGCAGACTAGTCCTGCTTGGCCCTTTCCCATTAACTCTTCAAGAAATGGTCTTTTTTGGCTTTCAACTAATCGAAAATTCAGGTTAGAAGCCACACGTCAGCTGGCTAGCAACAAGTGAGCAACAAAATTTAAAATATTATACAGGGAGAAAACAGATTTAATCACTCTCCAGACAAAAGCAAGACTTTTTTAGAGATATTTTTACCAGAAAAACACAAGGGAGTTGGGGTTTATGTCTTTGAAAGTTGCCAACTTAACTCCTCAAACAAAATACATCAGTTCCCTATGATTCGAATACTCAAATATACACAACATAGCAGTAAATTATCACAGCTTTCCTTCATTTATATAAATGACAATAGTTTTCACCCAACTCAAACTTTAAATTCATTCCAGACTGCATATTCATTTACAATGAAATCACTAAATCATCCACTGCCTTCACACACTTTGTTAAAAAAGAGAAAGACCAAGATTAAGTCTTTACAGCTTCATAGATATCTTGTTTCTTCATTAACTGATTTTTCAAGGTACTCTGAAATGTAGAATTTTCTTTAGGAATTAATAAAAATAAAAAATATATTAAAAAAAAACAGTAACCTTTTCCCTCTGTTCGTCCAGAGTTCAACATGGCTAAAAGAAAGACTCGAACAGACGTGCTACAAATTTTATTCCAGCATAGTACAGTGGAATACTGTGAAGGGAAAAAAAAATAACGTGTGTTTAGAATATTACAAAAATGAAATACTATGTATTATGTGCATATTTACAGCACTACCTATTATGTGCTTATTTTACAAAATCACTCATTTGCTTCACAAACAGCTTAAAAGGCTGATCATAAGCAAGACAGGAAATACCAAGAATGTTGAACATCATCTACAAGCAAGCTAATGTGAAACAGAATTTGGAAGAATACAGAAAACAGCACAAATTAATTTAATTGAATCCTGTAGCACCAAAATTTAGCCATATTTGGAAGTGAGAGGTAAGATAAGACCCTCCAGACCTCTTTCCCATCACAGCCATCTTGACAGGAACCTTTCCAGGACTATCCCGTCTCAAAGGAAACATTATCACACAGGTGAATATAACATTATGAAAATAAAACGTATTTTGACTGGAAGAAGTTAAGAGACTCTTACCACTGCCTATAATTTGTCTCTGACCTAGGCACATGTGTAAGGTAGTTTATTTCATGCAGTGAACCCTACAGCTGAGACAAAGCATGAAGGACTATTTCGGACTGTTACAATGAAACAGACAATTGTTTCCACTGCAGATTGCAAAAACATAAGCAAGGTAATTGAAAGATATTTACTACAACCTAATCTGACAAATCTAATTCTTCATATTGCCCAAGAGAAGATCTGTGTTATGAAAATTAGAGAAGATGGCAACAGCCAAAAAGAACAAACAAAATTCACGCTTAACACAATCTCAATCCATTGTGTTAATTTTGCTAAAACAAACAGAAAATTGGTAGAATATTGATAAATATGCCAACACAATTAAGTCCTGACCCCTTTCCTGAATGAGCTGAGTCTTCCTCTTGCTACAGGATGGTTAAGGCTATGATCCTCCCAGACAAAAGTTTTCTTATGCTAGGCTGCTTATCTGCTCCACCAGCTTTCTACCACATCACCCAGTGCTCCTTTCTCCATTCTCCACCTACAACACCCTCTGTCATCCAGGGCTCTTCTTCGCCTCCCCACCATCTCTCACCCCAGAAAAAAAAACAAACAATTTTTTCTTAACACCAAGCTGCATAGTGAAGAAAACTGCCATCCTCTTTCCCATTTCCAAGTCTTAATTCTAGCCCCCTTGCTTAAAATGCCTGTCAAGCCAAATGAGTCTAACCAAGTTGTTCTTCATATTTACCCAACTACTTCCCTATTCCAGCCTACTCCAGCCCTTACTGATTTCCCCAGCAAGTACCCAGTCCCAAGTTTTCAGCTGATGGAAGGTGACAGAAGGTCTAGCCAACATTTAAACAAAGCATATTAGAAAAAAGTCAAAACTCTTATTGTCTCTGCTTTCTAGTAGGAATAGCCCATCCAGAAAATCTCAAGCAAGTTTTGGTATCACTGTGGTACAAGCACCTTCATCCCTGTGGGCCTACACTGGACCTCTTCATGAAGCAGCAAATCGTGCTCCCAAGCAGACCCACTGGTAACAGTGGGATCTTGCTAAATTATTAAGTACTAGGCAGACACTTTTTTGCCTTTCAACCAGAGCTCAGAATATCACTGTTGTGCCTGAGAAGAGAAACAGAAAAACAAGCATCTTTGTGTTCTCCTCTGACAAATGTAAACTTGTGGGCATTCAGAAAATGCCCACTGGGAACATATGTCCTAGCGTCATATCCATCTGCAAGTATTTATGTTGTACTTTTTGAGTTCATGTCATTTGTGTGTGCATACAGAAGGTCTGAAATCAGGCTGAAACACTAACAAGTAATACATGAGCCAAACTCATAGGACTGGGATGTATTTCATTCATAACCTGTGTCATAAAATATTTACCATGTGAGTTAAGAATAACCTCCATCAATTTGGATGACTTCATTGCAGTATTTTACAAAGAACAAAGGCAGATTTCTCATCTATACTCATCTAGACTTCGAACACTGTCTTCTCACTTCGTACATTTAACATAAACCCTAAATCAATCCCCCTCTTCAAATAATCCTCCCGTCCCTCCTTCTGCCTGCTCCCTCATCCCCAGATACAACATTTTCCTGGTCTGGCTTTACCAATTTACCCCAGGCACTCTGTAAAGGAAACAGAAACTGAGAAGCCACGCAGAGTCCAGCTGACCCTAACTATGGTAAGAATTAAAGCTATGCGGAAGTTACACTTGATCCACCTCTTCATGTCTCACTTGGAAGAGTCAGGACCGCTGCCACTTGCCACCTATTTCCCCAAGAAGGAAGTAGTCATAAGTGTGGATGAAGATTAAATGATAACTGGAAGGGCAGCACCTTTAAGAAAAGATCATCATGATGGCACTATTCGCATAAACCCTTCTAAACACAACTCTCCTAAACCAAAATTAAATACAAACCGAAACACAAACTGAAATACAAACAGAGAAGTGTTTTTAGCCATTATGGAGCTCAGGGAGTGCCCAAATCTTCTGAAAATTGTAATTTCCCATGAGTAGGGGCAGTCTGAAAGACAAAGAGTGAAAAGGCTTTCCTATATTCAATCTGTTCTGCAGTACTATGAAGAACACTGTCGCCTGTAGAGAAGATTTTATTTTTTTCTCTGCAGTACTTGGGCTGCATCAAAAGGAGCGTGACCAGCAGGTCGAAGGAGGTGATCCTGCCCCTCTACTCTGCTCTCGTGAGACCTCACCTGGAGTATTGTGTGCAGTTCTGGTGTCCTCAACATAAAAAGGACATGGAACTGTTGGAACAAGTCCAGAGGAGGGCCACGAGGATGATCAGGGGACTGGAGCACCTCCTGTATGAAGACAGGCTGAGGAAGTTGGGGCTGTTCAGCCTGGAGAAGAGAAGGTTGTGTGGAGACCTCATAGCAGCCTTCCAGTATCTGAAGGGAACCTATAGGGATGCTGGAGAGGGACTCTTCATTAGGGACTATAGTGACAGGACAAGGGGTAACGGTTCAAACTTAAACAGGGGAAGTTTATATTGGATATAAGGAAGAAGTTCTTTACTGTAAGGGTGGTGAGGCACTGGCATGGATTGCCCAGGGAAGCTGTGAATGCTCCATCCCTGGCGATGTTCAAGGCAAAGTTGGACAGAGCCTTGGGTGACATGGCTTAATGTGAGGTGTCCCTGCCCATGGCAGTGGGGTTGGAACTAGATGATCTTAAGGTCCTTTCCAACCCTAACTATTCTATGATTCTACGATTCTACTTTGGACTTGAAGAAAAGGCACCTATGGCCTGAGACCCAACAAATTCACAGCTAGGGCAGCTTTAAAATTTCAGAAAGCTGGCAGAGACAACGGCAAATCCCCTCAAAAAAGTAACCTACAGAAGCTACTTTTACATTCATAGAACAAGAGGGTTACAAGCTTCCCCAAATTTGAGTTTTGCTTCCATTTTTATATGGAAGAGTATATTTTTCCAGATGTTGGGAACCTACAGCCCCCAGACGTATCCAAAGTCCAATTTGAAATCTGTCTAGCCTGAGTTTCTGCTCCTGCCTACTCGCTGTTTCCCCTCACTCACCATCACCAGCTTGTCTCTGCCTTCCTTGGATGCTGTAGCCACTCATGTTGCCCTCACTGCACTTCTTCTGCACCCGCCAACAAAAACTGCTCATTCTACCCAGTGAGACAGAAGAGGAGGAGCATATACACATGGCCCCTCCTGAGACACAGGGAAAGGAAAAAAATTCTGAATTCTCGTAACAGGCATCAGTTTACGTCAGGTTGTGGCAAACTACCACACCTCTCTGACCCCAGAAATCTAAGCTCTTCAACCAGTATCAATACTGAAGTGGGTACACATGCTCCAGACAACTCATATCTTCAATACCCACGCAATTCATTTGTGGCTTCCCATATTTCAAATACCATGCTCAGAATTAGATGCTCACCATTACAGAGTTCAAATATTATTTTGCATTAGCATTTTTAATAAATATTTGAATAAACTCTGGGAAACCAGATCTGAAAACAACAGGAAATGAGAACTATAATGGAGACAAGCCTTTATTACTAATAATTTATACTTTGGGCAATGCCAGGTGGACGAAAGACAAAAATCTAGACATAAGCATTAATCATATATTTTTTAATCTGTAACTTGAGTTAAAAATACAAAGGCTCACCATTATGACTTAAAATCTTCAGCTGCACTAATACAGCCAAATGTAAAAATTAATATGATGTAAAACAGATTTTGAAAAGGATATTAAAATAATCAGAACTACATTTCAAATCTCATATGATTTCCTGTGCTGGCACTTCAAAAGGCACATTTGCACACTTGCAAATGCCAATGTGTAAGCCTTTCTCTGTCCAAAATCTACCTTTTTAATATTAGCCACTAACAAAATTCATCGTTGTGTTTTGCTTCAGTGGCTTTTTTTGTAAAAGACATTTGATAGTTTTCACCTCAAATACTATAACAGATATTCACCGTCAGCCACCTCCAGGACAGCTGCTTTTTAAAATAAATGTTATTTCAATTACAAGGTTTCTTTTTGGTGACTCTTGTGAATATAAATATGCTCTGATTAATTTTACAGATCTGCATGAAGTGGAAGGATTTGTGAAATCTCTACAATATTATGTTCATGTCTCAAAGAGAAACTTTCAGTATACCATCTATAGAAGCTTAGTGAAGTTGGATCATCATAATAACATCAGCAATGATTGATATACTACATTGATACAGCACAGGAGGCTTAGTGGCAGATGATGCAATAAACACACAGTAACCCGAAGGAGAAACAACGATGAATTATAAATGTTATCAATACATAATTTCAACTCATAAAAGTCTTATTTCACACATGTATACTTTTGTAAACTTGGTATAGACAACTTCTGCTCAATAATGCCAGAGATATTGTACCTCAGTTTCATAAATACCTTTTAACACAAACAAACATTTTAATAAGGATCTATTCCATTTGACGTTTAAGATTACAGATGACAACACCTTATTTTCACCTTTCACAAAACTATGCATGATGTTGATAGTGTAATATCACAGGTGATTTGCATGCTAAATATTGCCCCTCTGATCCCAAGTTAAAAAGTGATATCCTACCCACTTCCTAGAAGTTTTATTTGAAACTCTTTTTCATGTTCTTTCAGATAGCATAACTCTGGAATTAATTCACTTAGACAAAGTCGTTGCATTTTTAGTCAACATTTCACAGTCTCACTTACCTTACTCCAAGGCAAACCTGGCAAAAGACACAGAATAATGTATCATTCAAAACTAAATATGAAAAGGTAGGAGAACCTCCTTTAGAAGAAATTAACTCTGATCTTCTAAATTGGTCTGCACTGAAAAAGATAAACCTTTTAATATCAAATAAAAGTTTGACAGAGAATTAATTTAAAGATTCAATGAAGACATGAAAGGGAGGGGGGGAGAAGGAAGAGAACAATTTTGCTTTGCAGCAGAGTTCATTGCTAAACTTAAAGCCAACATACAGACCATAAAGCCTCTTCTGTCTGCACCGCGCTAATGCAAGAGACCAAAGAATTACTGCAGGCGCTACGCGTGGGCTTTAGTCTTGCTTCACCACCCTCTCACTGCCTGAAGAAGGGATGGTGAGTCATTTTGGGAACAAGGAGGCTGTGAACTGCAAGATGAAAGAGAGAAGGTCTGTGAGGAGGGGAGGAGCCTTTGCTATCAAATTATCACTGCCCATTACGAACGCGTTATTGATACACTGTAAGACAGCTGAAGGCCAGGCTGTTGCCTCTGTCTGTAATGCACCAAAAACATCATTTCAGTCACAACAAGTAGAGCCTGCTTGTAATTAAACTAACATCTGTTGATACTTAATCAATTTATTCAACTCCTAATACATGGAAGTTTTTTTGCATTTAATCTTATCCATAAGGATGTCCTTTGACCTGTGTTTTGACATTAAGCAAGTCAATGTTGACTAAACTTGAGTATAACCTTAGGCCCACTATTCTTTGAAAATTAGTATCTGCCCTAGGATTCTTAATTTTCAGTTTACCAAATGATACGAAGCTGTAAGTTCACCGTATTTGTCAGTCTTTAGCAATGGTTCTATTTCTAATCAGTATATTGTATGTTTCCTTTAGTCTTCACAGGCTGCATTTCCTGACCTCTAGGGCTCATAAAAAGTAAGTTCGAACTGCTAAAGACTTATATATTGGTTTTGTACCCTGTTGCACATTAGTGCTTCCTTACAAACAGGACAGGTGGACAAGGGTAAGAAATGTTCCTTGTAGCTTTTCATAAATTTTGTATTCCTTTCTGATAACAGGATTTCTGTCTGTAACATTTTCCTTCAGTACAAGTTTGCCAGAGGATATTTGCAGGTATGTTTAAGGGCTAACTTTAATCCTATTTAAAGATTTGGTGGCTTTTTGGTAGGATGGTTAGAAGCTAGATAAAATGAGAAAAGACAGCTATAGCAGAGACAAATTAAGGAATCAGCATGTGATGCACAAACCCTGTTAAAGAATGGAAGCCATCACAACAAGAAAAGTACTAAGTCAGGACCAATAACATATTGTAAATGAAACAAAAGATTGCTGTAACCAACAGTAACAAAATTCATAGCTGATAGAACATTCTCACCCTACTCCTAAAATTAAATAAATTGGACATACAGTGTAATTGTTAATAAGATTGTACACATAAGAAACTATGAAAAATATATCTTGCAAGTGAAAGAAGGCTGAAAATCAGCATTACCAAATTAATTTGGAAGAGCTTTACCTTGAAAACAGGCTCCATTTTTATGCTTTACAGAAAACTTAAAAATCAAATGTTTGTGGATTTTTTTTTCTTCCCTCTTTTTGAACTGCCTTCATTGCATCATGCAGTATAAGGATTAGAGTCACAACCCCACAGAGAACTATGTAGGCAGGTAGGAATGTGCTTGGATAAGTCACTACATTACCTGCACCTGCAAATTATGCACTGAAACTAAACAGATGGCAATTCAGCTTTGCACTGCAGCCTCCACCTAACCCCCCTCCCTCCCAAATATTCAGGTAATGTGCTCATTGTGTCTTCAAGCATACAGCTAAATATAATGGGAAATTTTGTCTAAGATCAGAAAATATGTCTAAATGCTTTGCACAAGTATCAAGTTTATAGGACCTTAAAATACACAAAAAATGTGGACCATTTTTTATTTCTATTTTAAAAAAAATCATTACTATTAATTATTGTGGAGCTCCAAAACGTGGATCCTCAACCATTTGTCAGGACAATGCCCCAGAATGTTACAAAATATTTCCACACCCTTTTGTAAAAGTGCATTGTCAAAACGCATATCAAATGCATTGCACATCACTAATTTGAACCACTGTAGTAAACTGACCCCTTGGAGTTTAGAAATACTAGCAAACTGATCCAACTTCACTAGCAAACATGATAACACTCCAAAACATAATGAGAGCTGGCAATAACGTGCCTTCAGGGGCAGGGTGCAGGACAGGACCCAAAGTAACAGAAATTCTAGTTTAGCATTGCACTGGCTAAGAATGTCTACATTCCAAAGGTTTCAATTAAAGAAAAACTAGTTTAGGAAGCCTTACTTAATGCTAGCTCTGTTCTGTAAATATGATAGAACAGACGGGCTGTTGTTTTAGAATTTGAAGTCTTACAAAGAAAAAAATCTGTGTTTATAACATTTTCTTCCAAATGCATCTCCATCTCCTTCCCACTGCTTTCTTCTGTGAAAGAAATTATAAAAATTATATTAATGTCACAAAGACTTACCTCCTGCACAGGTACCCAACCTTAGACTAACATATGCACTGGACAGAAATAACATCAAAACCATGGATCAAATAAAAACAAACCCTAAAATCCTTTGTGTTTATTCATTCTCCACCAAAGAAAACAAATTACAGAAAAATTTCATCAATACTGGGAATGCTCAGAAAAAAAAAATATTTCTATAGTTAACATGATTCACTAGCATTTCCTTCAATACTCCTCACCCAAGTACAACAGATGGAGTCTTACCATCCCTGATTTGGCTTTGCAGTATCTGTATGCACACAGTGGAAATCAGAAGGGCACTTAACTTTCCAAGTCAAATTCTGTTTTCTGCTCCTGAATGATCATCAATAAACTGAAGCTAATGCCAAGCAGAATCAAAGTTCGGTGGTCAGCTATTACCTCTGGCTCTTGAGGGCTGGAAATGCTATAAAAAGGCACCATGCTTGCCCAAGCAGAATGAGGGGGGGAGCAAATATTTTCACTTGTTTTCTAGCAACCCTTGTGGTTGACTTTGAAGCAATCAGTCTCCAAAGAGAATTACATAAGCGTGTATAGGACTCCTCAGTCCTTCAGTGCAGGAGGGAAACCCTGCCTACTCCACACAAAAGAGAAATAATTAGCCTGGCTGATGACTTTCTCATTTGTTTCTTTAATTGTTAATGCGGCTATGCCGGTTTTCTTTTCACGTTGTTTTCTAAGGTGATTCATTCATGCCACCTGTCAGCACTTTCTACCACTTCTAAATGGCAGGGCAAGCTGTTAGCACATCAAGGTGCGCAGATGTTGATGCCACTTTTGTTTTGGTTACCCCTGGAGGACATGGGAGCATGCCAGCCACACAACGCAGCAGGTTAGCAATGACAGGGAGTAAATAGCCTGCATAATGTAAGAGGCACACATCTGACAGATCTACTGGTGGCGTCTTGCTGTTATTCAGCCCCTCTGCACCAATACATTTTAATTGTATTTTTATTGCCAGAATGATAATTTAAGTCTGGTGAAAACCTCCTTTGACCAAAAAGGCTTAATCAGCTCAACCCACTGACTACATAAATTAAAAAAAAATAGAAAAATCGTATTGCCAGCTGGAAAAAACCCTGGGTGGAGATCTCCAGTGAAAATTTTCATTGGGCACAAAAGACAACAACATAAAAAAGATAAATCAAATCATGTACATGGGGGCATTGGGGAAATGTAAGAAGATGTTTATCCTGTTTAAACCCAGAGGTAAACCAATGTCTATCCCTGACACCAGAAGAATTAATGAATAAAGCTCATCTAGCAGGAAAAGCTTCTAATCTGCTCATGAGTCAGGAAAGGTGGTGTAAGAAAAGAGGAACAAATATAGAGGAAAAAGGAGATCACTATCAGCCTCGTCTGGATTCTACACAAAAGCTTACAAACAGCTCCAAAGGGAATGAAAACAGACACAGAGAGGTGTAAAACTCAGGTTTACCAAGACCCACATAATATGGTTCTTAACCAGTCCAGGCAACTGCAGTCTTTGTTTCTATTTCAGCTTCACTAAAGTGGCTGATAATATATTATATGGGAAATGAATTAAAACTAGGATTAAAAGTATAAAATGGAAGTAGCTACAGAAGTGATCTGAGTAATGCTGGAAGTACTTTCCAGCTGCAGAAAGGTCATTAGCAGAGTTCCTCAAGGACAGATCTTGGCATGGGCCTTACAATGTTTTTTAGTTGACTTGGCAATTAAAACATGAGTGATAAGGAAGCTTGCTAATAACCCAGAGCTGGGAGGTATAGTGAATATGAAGAAAAAGCAGTCTCCCAGAAGAACTGCATGATCCTGAGGACTGGAAAAAAAAGGAATGGGATTACATTTAGTAACACCAAAAGACAATACACTTAATATTTTATTAATATTAATTTTTCTTAATATTATTATTAATAATATTTTTATAATAGTATTAATTATACTTAATACCAACAAAACAAGCTGGTGTAAGCGGTGACTGGATGGCTATATAATGACACAGTGTTTGCTCTATTAGCAGATCAAACAAAACCAGGATAACATACTGGGAAAGAGTGTGTAGTAAAAGACAGCTTCATTGGTAGAGGAAATTGGTATGCAATTATACCAATCACTGATAAAACTTCATCTTGACTGGTATGTACAAGATTTAGATATCTTTCTTCAATCCAAAGGAAGGGAGAAGATCAGTAAAAGATTTAGGGAACAATAAAAGAGTTTAAATTATTTAGTCAAAAAAAAAATACAGAAAAGACCAGGTATCCATAAACATGTAACAGGCTGGAGAGTAAAACCAAGAGTGAACAGGAAACAAAAGCTGTTTATGCTAAAGAAATAGAAAAGGCACAGATTGGCTATGAAGAAATTTTCACTGGGAGCTAACAGGGTTTTACCCTTGCCAGAGTGACGGAAAGTCAGGAAAAGCATTCCCAAGGAACCTGAGAGAAGGGCAAACATAAATTTGATTTTCAAGTGGAGTTTGATATGTTTGTGTGGAGACCACATATTGCCTCAGCCTGTGCTAGCAGAATACATTTATGAATCAGAAGGTCCCTAAAGAAACCAGCTTTATGACTGGTTTAGTTCAAACATACCTAAGAATGCTCAAAGATGGGCTATCACAGAGTACATCTTAAGTGCAGTGCTGATACGCAAGCCAACATAGAACAGCAGATGACAGACTCTAGGGAACAAGTGTAGATAACTGAAGGAGAGAGAAAGAGTTTTATTTTTCTTTTTTTTTCTTTTTTAGCTATGAGATGGGCTGAGATTTTACCACAGGAAGAGTCTCTCTCTCTGTGTACCAAGTTATCATGGTTCTGTTCATAGCATGCTTGTTTGCAGTATTTCTGGCACTTCATGCATTTTTCATAGCTGTTTCTTGTTAATATATACTGTATTCCTTGGAGTGCCGACAAACAGGGCACTTAGTCGTCACTAGTATTTTGCAACTTCATTTTAATGATGAACAAGTAGCAAGAACAGCACCTCCTGAAAGTCTTCCAGAGCTGTAGCTTACTTGTGGTGAAAGAACCATAACAGCATCCCAAAAGAACAGATGTAAACAGCTTTCAGTGCCTAGCCACTGAGCCACTGATAACCATAAAGATTTTTAAAAGCAGATTTCGTTACCTATTTGTGGACACAAACATACAAGCAGTTCTGTGCACATCCATTAAAACATGTGAACATCATGTTTCAATGAGCAAACCCAGTTATTATATACAATTAATGCCAACTGCATTCATAATTTGGTATGTGGCCTGTGAATTAGTTTTGCATATAAAAAACTGATATTTTCAGAAGCAAGAATCCAAAAAAAAATTGACAGAGCAGTGAAGGAGGCATGCTGAGCCTACAGTCAGCTTATTATGAGCCACTCAACACACAAATCTGAAGACGTATTTCTCCGTTTACATAAATCCTTCCTTTTCAAAGCTTTGTTCCTTCTTCCTGCTAAATCAAGAAACAGCCTCTGCCCCACTTAGTGGCTCCCTCCATGCACTCACTTTCATGTTCTCCCTCTCAACTTCAGTATAAATGTACCTGTTCCTCCACATACATCTGGTCTGGTCTCTATATACTTTTCATGTCATTGCAAAAGGGCAGAATTTATCCTTCCTTTCACAAGCTGAAGCCATCTCCACCAGAAAATACAGTAGCAGCTAGTAAATCTGCTGTCAGAGACCCCTGATCAAATCAGGATGCATAAGATACATGATTTAGTACTTTCTAAAAATTAAGGCAATTCCCTTTTCACTGCTCAGCTGTGTTCGGCTTAAATATAAATTTAGTTCTAGGTTTTGCATAAATCAAAGCAAGAAAACCATTCTGTTCAGCCTATGCAAGCATCAAAAGCTTTTCTAAGAAAATGGCTGCAAAATAAAAAGGAAAAAAAAAAAAAACACAACAATTTCTAGCAAAGATCTAGCTTCCCAGTAGAGACAAGGCTAAGGAGTCCCAAGAGCATTGCAGCCATAGCTGCAATAGTTTATCTCATTTCAGTACTTCACAACTGTCCAGATAAACATGTTCTGTTTCTCAAAAACAGCAACATGCAAGACTCTCAAAACGAGGAAGTGTTTAAAAGTTCTGCAGGTTTTCTCCCTCCCTGAGATCACTGAAATAATCCAAGTTCTGCCTTAAAAAAAAAGAGTTGTTACTAGTTAAAAATATTATTAAAGGATCCCTAAAACAACACAGACGATAAGTGAAACAACCCAAGAAACAACTTTTCTCTTTTCAAACAAATAAAAAAGAAAATGCCAATAATTTCCAAATTTAAGAAAGATCTTTAAGAACTGAAATTTCATTCATGAACAACATTTTATTAAACTTAAATTGATCCAGTGATATAATAGGAAACACAGACAAATAGGCTTGTATGAATCCTTTCAGTTGATGTATGGCAGCACCACTTAATTGGTTTTACATGTCCTGGAAGAAAAAACTTAAAAGACTTAATTGCTGCACTAGCACAACAAGGTCAGAACCCAGTGAGACATGAGACGACTAAAATAATATTCCCAAGAAAAATCTAATTTCCTGAAAAATACAAGAATGTAGTTAATTTATTAAAAGTATCTCTATGTGGTCATGACACTGTTTTTCTTTCAAAAGCTGTTACAAAGCATAAGAAAAAGTGTATTTCACTTAAGGCAAAAAATAAAATACAATTTAAAGACATAAGACAAAACTGAGCTGATTCTTCCATGGGCAAGCAAACCATCAAACTCTATTACTGACTGACTGGGGCTGAGAACACTGACCATGATTTTAATGAACCAGAGAGCTGCTGACTCATAAAATGAGAATGTATTTGACACTGGCTGACTGCCTAATTCAGAGCTCGCTGCACCCAGCAACCTTGGGTTCACTGTGAAATACAGTTAAGACAGAAGAACAGGACAGATCACCACTGCCTTAAGTGGCAAACTGTGATAACTCAAACAGCCGCCATACATGAATGGTGCCAGAGGAATAGGGAGGCAGAGGAGACAGGATCTCTCTGCACAGAGGATGCGACAGGAGTTGTCAAGCCTATGACATCCAGCACACCCTCAGGATTGGCAGGAGGGCAGCATCCCTGAGCCACCCAGCAGCAGTCCGATGAACCTCAGAGCTCATGCTGGAGAGCCAGAGGAGGCTCTCTGCACCACGACAGCAACCCCCTATCTCTACTGAGCTGATGTCACTCACATCATCTCCACAAGTGTTCAGCTGCGGGCATCAAGACCCTGAACTTGCCGGGGGACCACCATCCTTACTGTCCCGCAGCTCTCAGCCACACACTGTGTGCAATGCTGAGATCACATTCCGGAAACTACATCCAGTCCAACACGAGAAACACAAGGAGGTCTGAGTCAAGCAGTTGCTCTACTTCACTTTTTAAAGTCACCAACACCACTACTTTGATCAAATTTTGAGAAGCCAGTCTAGAGTGTCATAGCCTTTACTTCATTTTCTACTGTTCATCACATACCAAGTTGAGTGAGGAGGAAGGACAGCAGCAGGAATGCAGACCACTGAACATTGGTGAGACCTCTGTGGACCACAGAGCCTGAAGAAGAAGTGATGGAGAGAAGAGCAGCAACAGGGAATGGAAACATATTTAGGAATAATTGTTAGGACGAAACAAAAACACACAATGCCCATGGCAGCGGTGGGTGGAACTGGATGAACTTTAAGGTCCCTTCCAACCCAAACCATTCTATGATTCTATGACAGACCCCTTGTTTTGTTGTCTGGGGTTTTGGTTTGGGTTTGTGGTTGTGTTTTTCTTTTGTTGGTTTTTTTTTAAATCAAGCCACAGTCAGTTGATAGCAGGTGAGTCTCTACCTTGGCCTAGTTGCAACAGGCAAGAATATTAACCAAGATTCTTCCACCATTTCAGTTATGGGAAAAGCACATTACTCTGGACGGCACTAGAGACTGATACAAGTCACAAAACCAGATCTCCACAGTAACACTCTTTACCCTCTTAAATCAAAAAACATGCCCAAAATACCAAATTACACCCTCAACAATTTCTGGGTGCATACACTTCTCCTGTCTCTCCTTTCAGAACCACCCCACATTTGTCACTTTTGATGTCTTTTCTGGGATGCCTGGTCACCTCCTCAAGTTGAAACTGAAACACAAGAAGTCTGGATTTCCATTTCTGTTTTCACTGTTAGCTTGGATGCAATTTTTGGTTCTCTATATCTGCAACCTTTGTGCTACATTCAGTCTTCTATGGAAGCTGTGTAATTTCCTTCCCTTTGATTTCTAGGATTCACACATTCTTGCTGGCCACTGTGACTGATACACTTTCTACTGACTGTTATTTGTTGTTCTTATTATCGATCTCCCAGCTGGCCTAGTTGGCTATCTTCTTCATCTTCCTAGTCTGCTTCCAAACATCATTTATCTCTTCAAATCCATCTCCTCACTTTCTCATTTCTCAAAAAACAGCCAGTGATTCTTTGCTCTTTCCTCTGAACACCTCCTTACCCCAGCTCTCACTCCACCACCATGTTCCATATTCTCATTCTATATACTCTCACCTTTTATTATTCCACTTGCCTTCTTTTCCATTATTTCCTTAACTGTCCTTATCTGCCTGCCTTCAAATCCTTTATAAAAAGGGCTTCAAATACTCTGAAACACATGATCATATTATTATATAATTACCTTCCTCATTAATGATTTTCTCCTGTGACATGCAGCAGGTCAGGAAATCACACTCCTTTTGCATTTCTTCAAATGCAACTCAATTTGCTTCCAATAAAGGTGACTTTTTTTCTGGAGCCACACCAACAAAATGCTTATAGCCCACGGCTCACCCGTTCAGAGAAATGGCAAACTCAGAAGCAGGTCACCTACTATATGGGAACATGTGGCTTCTAAAGGGGAAAGGCAAAACACCAACAAAGTTACTGCTTCAGATGAATATTTATTCTTCTGAAATCTATCCAAACCAACAGTAATACATCTTGGTTCATCTTGATCCATCGCAGTTCTTCACAAGAGCCTCATGCAGAAAAAATGTTACACATAAACATTATCAACTTCTGTATATATTAATAGCAAGGAAAATCATACATAATACTTATCTAAGTACTTGACACTTTACTGTTCATCAACATGTACACTAATATACACCACAGAAAATTGGCCATGTGGCAGCAGGCACTTATCCTGCTCAATCTCCTCAGGCAAAGTTGAGTAATTATGTTTCCTCATTGTTGCCAAAATGATTAAATAACTTTTGTAACGTAAACAGAAGGATCAGCCAGTGCGCAGTAACATTAAAAGGATAGAAAATATCTTTATCCCCATGCAACTGAACAGAACAGCCCAGTATTTTACTGCGGACTAAGGAGATCTGTTTAACTGAAAGAGTTTAATTTCCCCTACCAGGTACTTTACACATTCAAATGCCTCCTGTGTGTGTTCACAGACACCCTCTGGTTACACAGAAAAGAAATCCATTCCCATTAATAGACCTGAATATTTTATATTCTGCTTTCTCACTCCTGTTTCAGAGTCAGGATTTCCACACCCCTTCTCTCTAATGCCACCTGGGAGGATAACACAGGGTAAAACTCTTCCACCTAACAATTTTGCTACCGGAGCAAACATTTATTTATACATCTACTATGAATTTATAGCATTTATCACAAAAGGAAATAAGCTCACTTCATGCAGTTAAACTAGGTACACCTACACTCTCACATTTTGGAAAGCCAATTTACTTGACTACACATTAAGCAACCAGTAATGTCAGGAAAACAACATAATCCATAAGATAATCCAATATTACTGCACAAAAGATGCAACCGGCCTTCCCTCCGCAAAGTTTTGCTCATTTTAAGAGTAACAGTGCAACCATCATCCGAGCCAATAAACTAAGCAGTTTATCTGGTGATGTTTCCACCAGCACTGTAAGGGAAACAAACCAACCAAAAACTCTTCTGAAATATTCTAACAGACAAAATCATTTGCAAGTTGCTAAAACAGAGCTCTTTGGATAGAAACACACTCTTCTCTCCACATTAATTCTCATGTACATTTCCAGCAGACGCTAAAAGTCCAGTCAGACACTACACCTGCTGACACTGAGCATCAGTGAAAGGCATCTGACAAAGCACATGGTTACTTCTGCATGTGCCATGCTGTTTTTGACCCTCAACCCAGTGGATGTTTTCACCAGTGCCGGTCACGTGCTGAACCATGTAAATTGCTTTCATACCTTTCCAGATTTAATGATGGCAAATTTATCCGTCTCACATCATGGTGAACATGTTTAGTCCCTTCACAGCTTACATTAGCTTGTTTCATCTCACTGCAGCCAGCTACCTCTTTCTTTTGAACTAACACATCAATGCACAGAGCCCATTTCAATGCTAAATGTTCCCATTTCTGCTTCCTAGGAAGCCACCAAAAAAAGTGATATCATATCACCCAGTCTTAGTTGTGTGTTTTACAGGTATCTAATGAACAGCATACCTTAATTAAATAGTTAACTTTGTATCATGTTTCATATTCACACCTAATCCATAAAGTTTTCTCAGATGATATTTCTTTTGGTCATAACCAAAGGGTTGTCAGGGTGCATTAAAAGTATCTATTTCCAAGTTATCAGAACTCCATCACAAGAAACACATTGGAGGCTAAGCCTGACTTCTTCCCTTACCTGTTAAATAATCACAAAGGATTCCAATTTCTCTTACAGGAGCATCACTTAAATTATTAGGATGTAACTGGTATTATCACTTTCAGCAATTCTGACTCAAAGAAACCAGTCCTATCACATCTTTGCTATAATTATTTTTAAATTATAAGACAGTTCAGGTATTGCTACCCATTCTATATTTGCCTAACAGTGTTTCCAAAAAAAGAAGACAGATGGTTACTGCGGGATGCTGACCACTCAAAACTTGCAAGAAATCAATGCAAGATACAAAGATTCAAATATTACAAGGTCAAGGCCATTTATATCAGGAATAGTGTGGCCAGCAGGACTAGGGAAGTGATCATCCCCCTGTACTTGGCACTGCAAGGCTGCACCTCACATATTATGGTCAGTTTTGGGCCTCTAACCAGAAGACAGACACTGAGGTGCAACAGAGCATCGAAAGAAGGGCAACAAAGCTAGTGAAGGGTCTAGAGCACAAGTCTTATAAGGAGTGGCTGAAGGAACTGCGGATGATTAGTCTGGAGAAGAGAAGGCTCAGACTGTACTGCTCTCTACAACTAGCAGAAGGCAGACTGTGGCAAAATGAGGGTCAGCCTCTTCTAGGTAACAAGTGACAGGACAAGAGGAAACTAGCCCAGGGGCCGTTGTGTCAGGGGAGGTTTAGATTGGATATTGGGAAAAAGAACTTGACAGAAAGGGTTGTCAAGCATTGAAACAGCTGCCCAGGGAAGTGTCTGAGTCACCATCCCTGGAGGCGTTTAAAAGATGTGTAGATGTGACACTTAGGGACATGGTTAGTGATGGACTTGGCGTTGTTACATCAATGGTTGGACTTGATCTTAAAGATCTTTCCAACCTAGGTGATTCTATTCCATTCTATAACACTTTTTATTATGTTACCTCTAACTTATTAGTAATTGATCTTTTAGAAGTAATCTAAATATATAATGAGCTTAATTATAGTATAATAGAAAACTGACAGGGAGCTGGGGCCAGCTGCTATAGAACATGCCATCTTCACACGGTTACCAATGAAAGCACATAAAACAAAGTCCAAAGGAGGATATTAAATGTCAGAAGCAATTTGCTTGGAGTTTTTGTTCAGAACACTCAACATGCCTGAGGGCCCCAATTCTGTTATTCTGGATGCAACCAGACAGGAACAGCTAGAAAAATAAAAAATAAGGAGGAAAAAAGGCTAGTAGCAAAGGCTACTCTGCTGGCCTAAGGAATCTTTCCTCCTTGTTCCTGAGGGGAAACACTAATGTTAAAGTTGGTGGCAGTGGTCCATGAAGGGCAGTGTTTTCTACCAGGATTTTGATAAAAAACAATGTGAAACAGACAACTGCAGTCTAATGTGCTAACAGCTCTGCAAACAGCACTGATAGTAACTGCTCCTACAGCTTTGATTAACCATGTAATGAAAGACACTCTCCTCCTCTTGTGCTCAAGACTCTGTTCCTAATGTCTTTCTCCTCTGTTTGTGCATACCCATGACCTCATTAATTTATTGACATCATTTGTGGTCTTACACTAACCACAGACTGCTACTGCTGACTGTGAGGCTGAATCTCAGGTACTTCTTATTTTAAGTATAAGGAATAATCTAATTAGGTACAAACATACCTTCTGGATTGGTGTGACCATGATTAGTTATCTCAAGTTACAAAACACAGCAACAACAGCAATTTCTTTCTAATTTTATTTTACATCTTCCTCTTATTTACTCAACTTAACGTTAAGATAAGATGGCGTGTTATATGTTATATAATTCATGGAATGAAGACACTGGCCTTTCTGAGTAACCTTCTGGCACTGGCAGCACTTATTCTTGGACAATTGCCTAGGGAATCATTACTTTTTTTTTTTTAATAAAAAAAAAGAAATTTAGAAAAACTAAAAAGCAGAGCCATTTGTAGCATGCATTAAAGAATCTTCTGACCTGAAAGGTGATGTTTTAAAATCAATTAAGCACTCAATGTGCCCCAATCCTAGCTATCAACATGTCAAAGTAAAGCTGTATCAATTCTAGTGAAAAAAATTTACTAGCAGAATGAATTACCTGAGCAGGTTTTAAATGCACCACCTCAAGAAAAAGCTGTTCTATGTGGAAATAACATGTCTGCCTTGATTTACCTTACTAACTTCAGTAGTAATACAAGACTGTAAAATGCTATTCTGCAACATGCTCCTTCTCCCTGCCTATGCAACATTTGGCTCAGTCCTTATGCACAGAGGTGGGATGCAAACAGAAAGCTTATCAGGTCTGAACTGCAAAAATGATGGATATCCCAAAGCAGCTACGATTCAGTAAATTTCTTGGAATCTGGTAATTCAGAGAGTCAGACACATCTTATTTAGCTCATTTCTACTCCCATATGCTTGGAGAGGTACACACACTACTTGCTAGAATATCAGAAATATTTGAACATTTTGGTTATACGATCTTTACAAAACACTAAAGCTAAAATTACCAACATTTCTAGACCACTTTTTAAAGTGCATGCTATCCTGCTATTTCCTTGTGCATATAAATATACTTCTAAAACACTTTACATTCACAAAAGCTGGTCTCACAATAAAACGCCGGTTTGAGGAACAGATGAAATAATTCAACAAATCAGGCAACCAAGCAGAAAGAATAATTGAGTGTGATGCTTTTGCAATGATCTCTTCAGATGACATAGTACGTCTTTTATTTGTAGTGTTGCATAGGGGGGGTGGTGTTAAACTTTCAAAAGGACAAAGCAACGGATGCAGACAGTGAAAAATGCAAATGCTAAGCTACAGGAAGGTATGAGGACATTTCCCGCAATTACGACAGTTAATAGCATAAATGGCCCTCAAAAAAGTCACCTGGCTGTCTGTCTACAAGTAAACTACATCAGCTATTGTTTTCCATGTTGAAATCATCTATTACCTAAGAGCAGATGTGTACAGAAGAAAAAAACAGGAGCTGCATGTAACTTCTGATATCAATAACTTGCCTTTTATGAAATGAAGGCTAGCTACGCTACACACAATGAACTGTTTAACTTTTCAGATGGTTAAACTACAACGTCTCCCATGCTTCTTGTAGAATGAAAGAAGGGAAAAGAATTTCTGATATACAGTGTGTTGACCCTCTAAAGGCAGCACAGTTAACTGAATATTACAGTTAATCTATAAATCTTGCATTTTTCAGGCAAAAATTTGGAAACAATTCTTTATGCTGGATCTATAAAACCCAAAACAACAGATTCTGTGAATGACTAGCACCAAGTGGTTCATATATCAAAAATGCGACCCAGCTTCTCAAATACTTGTTTCACAATTGCAAATCAACAGTAAAATAACTACTGCTAAAAGTAATTTGTCAGTACTACGTGAGATGGAGATCATCTAGGAGAAAAGAATTCAATACAGAAACACGCAGAACTGATTTTCTTCCTATGGTTTTGAAACAAATTAGCTGTCATTGATTTACAGAATAACAAGAAATACTGACTCATTATTCAAGTATATGAGCATGACTGCTGGGAAAATAATGCAAAAAATTTACCAGCTAGTTAGCCCCTTAGAGAATGCCAGCATTGGACAGTTCTTGAAATTGAGAAGAAATGGTGTAGGTCTTCTATTAATTCATTATTCCTTTCACTGCAAGTCAGTGACAGATGACTGTACCAACGTTGCAGAATAAGATTCATTAATAATCAGCACTTCCAGCTGGGAAATGCAAATTCAACCTTTCTGAGCCTTTGGATGCACATTGTATGTGTTAAGACACAGTAAACCAGAACATGTCCTACAGATACCGGCTGTGGTGAATTTATTTATTTTTAAAACCAAGAAAGGAAAATTGCACTCTCTGAGATTTGAGGTACCAATGAGTTTAGAGAAAGACTGAAGAAACAGTTCCTCGCAGAAGGATTTCCAAGACCAACTGCTGTACAGTTTGGAACCAAAACTCAAAAGCCATAACCAGGATATCTTGAACAACATACATAGGCATCTACTTTCATATGAGGAGAGAGTGTGTAGGATTTACTGTAAAGACTAAGTACTTGGTCCTTAAATCAAAAATGAGACAAAAAAAAAAACTACAAATTCTGCCTGGGTTCCAGTGCTGACTGTTCAGATATAATATCCAACATCAATTTATTTTTATTTACAGTCCTTTGATCACAGTTTAGAAGTTACACATTTGTTTCACCAGGTTTTTCCTTTCTTTTAAGGAACAATAAAAATGGTCAATGTCTACTTTTTGTTTCCCACAAACAAGGTAAAAAAGTTTTTGGTCAGATCTCCCTTTTGACATTTGGTGTAAGCTACTGGGCTGTACCAACAGCAGCATAGCCAAGAGAAGTGGTTATTTCCCTTTACTCAGCTGTCCTTAAGCCACATCTGGAGTACCACATGCAATTTTGGCTCCTCTCAGGACAAGAGGTATGTTGACAAATTTTAACAAGTCCAGGGGAGGGTCCCCAAGACAGTCAGGGCTGGAGCTTAAGGTCCTGTGAGGAGAGGCTGTGGGACCAGTGTTCATTCAAGACCCTTTCACGGGCACCTCACAGTAGCCCCCAACACTTAAGAGGAAAAGACAGAGTCAGGCTCTTTACAAAGGTGTTATTGAGAGACAACAACCATAAGCTGAAGTTGGGAGGATATAAAGGGGGGAAAGGAAAACAAAAATCCCCACAGTCACTGTGAGGCTACCTAACTACTAGAAGAGGTCGTAGACCTCCATTCTCAGAGACTTTCAAAACCCAACAGGAAAAAGCCCTGAGCAATCATGTTTAAATTTAGTGTTGGAGATGGGAGAAGAGACCCACTGAGATGCCTTCCAGCCTGGGATGCTATGAAGAGGGAAACACAGTCAGACCACAGCCCATCCTGCAATCACCAAGAAACCTTGCAGGGGAGCAACCAACCTCAACCGCTTCAAAGGAATGTATGAGAAACCCAAACTGAGTAACTATGGAATTACCCACCCCACAGGAGAACATTATTCTTTCTCCTCAAAACAGAGGCTGGTTTCAGTGACTTTACCTGATCCTTTGGAGGGTTCTTGTGTCCTTGGTTTTTGGTTAGGGTTTTTTTGTTCGTTTGTTTGCTTGCTTTTCCAACTGCTACATTCCTATTTAAGTGTATTTCAACAACTACTACTGCGCATTAATTATGCAGGCAGGATACTCTGGTCATAAGACTTTCTTGTTCCTTCCAGTTTGCAATATTGTTTGCAATTTACTTGCAATCCTCCCAGCACTGGAACAATTGTGCTACTTCCCCATTTCAAGGGCAACAGGAAAACAGCTTCCTCCACAAGGGGAAAAAACAAACGGAATTTCCTCAAATACAGTAACAGTAAATACAGGCAAGAAAAAAACTTATATCCTTCTTCTATAATTCTACCAACTCCAACTGCTTCATTCTCCAGGGTAAGCTAATGACCATTTTGGACCTTCTGCCACTTCCTTACTACTGCCAGTATAGCTCATCACTGAGCTGCCAAGCTGTAGGAAACAAGATTTGTGCATTGTCTCATTTCTGCATTTTAATGTGGACTTCTCGACGAGAAGGGATCAACTTAAATTGATTAGGCCAGCCCTCACTTCTAGACCCTCAAAACGGCACAGTGGGGTTGTCACACCCCTCAGTATGCCTGCATGTAGACTTGGCTTACTGAGGTTGCCAAAAGTTGACAGTGACTTATTTCACAAAAGGTTATTGTATCTCAAAGCAATTTTTTGCTTGAAACAGTGGTACAATAAACTGCAAGGATCTTTTCAAAGCATGCATAAAAACAGTATGCTTACTTTTGCTTTCAGCAAATTAACAAGAAACATATTTGTAGAGATCTTCACACAGCTATGATGTTCTATTTGCAGACAACAATGAAAAGCTGTGAGAAACAGGTTTTGATATTTATGTACACTAATGGGCATGATGATTGAGTTTGTTGACTCAGTTCAATAAGAACAAATGGCATACAGGTTAAACACTACAGAAGGGTATTTTAAGATACATTATATCAATAGATTTGTACATATACACAGTATTTCTTGTATTGCATTTTGCCTCAGAGTATACACACAGACATTGTGTTCCAAGGTTAAACAAATCAAAATATTAGAACTTGGGGAGGAAAGTTGTACTGCATTGAGGAAGTGTAAAATAGGGTCCATTTTCTCAGACTTGGGACTTCTCTCATGACAAAGGCATCACCTGCAGAAGAGTGATGGAAAATACATGTCACTGAATGCTAATCCTTCTAAACATTACAGGGCCCACCATTAAAAGCAACCAGCCATTAAACAAGGAGATGAAGTCAATCACTGGATTTATGTCAGAAGGAAGTGGGAGTACACTTATGCCTTGTGTGGTACAGAGTAAATATGATTTGAGCAGCTGACTAGGCTTTTCTCCCCCATCCACTGTGTTCTGTGTTGTACCTTAGGGAATAGGAAGGTCATTTCACCTAAAAGTAAGTACAGTGAAGCTCTGAGCTAAGCTGTATGATACTAACAAGCACAAGAGTAGGCTCACATAAGAAAGATGAGGAAAGTTTTCAAACACAACTACACCCCATGGAAATGACAGTCACCTCCCAAGAAGCAATAGGGAAAATACATTTTCATAGTAAAACAGACATGTACATTATTGCCCAACAAAAATATCAAAGGTCCTGACCAATGTACAATATGATAAGAAAAGCATGAAAGCTTAGGAAAAGAAAGATGCGTCACATTAGGCAAGAAGAAAAAGTTTATTTATCATAGAAGTAAACCACAGAGAGTTCCCCTAATCAGGAAATGTATGAAAATAGTTAATAAAACATCTTTAAAACCCCAGGAGAAGCTTTTGTTCTGCTCTCTTAGAAGAAACCTGATCAGACTTCAGAAGAAAACAATTAACATTGTCAGAGAAAATGTGGCACCAAAGCCTATCTATAGGTTCATAAGAAAAACCTTTGTGAAATGCATGAACTATGGGGATTAATGTCTTTCCACTTGAAACACATTATCACAAAAAGACAAACAGACACATTATCACACTATGGGTTTTTTTCTCAATTACGTACTGAAATGATGGAAGAAAGTGCTAAGCTTGTAATGACATTTTATTTAAAAAAAAAAGAAGTTATTGATTTCCTTTCAATTTACAGAAAATAAGCTATGGAAGTGATATTTATTATTTACATAGCACTGCACTGCAAATAAACAGGCCTAGCATTTAGCTAACAAATAAGAGATGGGTCATATCTCATAGATTTTTGTTCTCTAAATCAAACAGTAATTTGATATACGATAAATGTCTAGAGATGAAAGAAGAATCAAAAAGTTCATGCAGTTTCTCTGGCTGTCGGCACATCTATCACAAGCACTACAACCTGAAGAAAGCAATCTTATAATCTAGCATTTAGAAAAGCCTTATTTTTTTTTCTACACAGAAATACATATATTTCCAACAAAGAAAATGCTAATGATATCAATGACAAAATACAGAAAAATGCAAAAAGGTAGGAAGTAGTTATAATTCCATGCTCGCCACTAAAAGTGCAGTCCTTCTAAAAGGTGCCTGCAATACACATATCCCAGCAAGTCTGATCTCTGATGAAGTTTCAAACGGTTAAAACATGTAGCTTCTTTCAGGTTGTTATCTTGTAGAAGTAGATCTACATATGTATCTGTGTCAAAAAATGCAGTGTGTTATTAAGGAATGTAATAGGACAAGTCTTTAAAATTCTAAGCATGGAGTGAAGGACCAAGGAATCGAAACACATTTTAGCAATCACATTACAGCTATGAATACTGTTTAACAATAATCTCATAGAAGTAGGCCAACAAAATGCCAACATGAGCTAATATTTATTTATGGCAGTAAAAGTTTTTTGCATAAATCAGGACTCATGGAGACAAATTACCCTCACTAGCCTTTGGTTTATGAATTAATCTATTCTCTGTGACCAGGAAAATGCTATTCTGAAAGATGTCACAAAAAGCCACAAATGTCACAACATAGACAGGTGCAGCCACGATGCAAAAATTTTGCATGTTTCAGACATTTTCTAACGTATGAGCATGTATAAAAAATTCAGAGTAACTGTCACTGTACCTACCTGCTAGAGGTTAGCAGATGATTTCCTAGACAAGCAAATCCACAGTATCAGTGATATGTAATGCTGTAATCAGCATCACCTTTTATAGTCAGAGACTTATCAATCTGGAGAAAGGCTTACTTTCAGATTGTAAGGTGGGTGGAACACAGAATCATTCCTTTTGGAGCGTTTGGAACTTCAATCTGCTTTTAAAAGCTAACTAAAGGTAAAGGCTAAACATATGCTTGCAACTTGGACTGCTAGCAAAAGGAGTTCAATGTCCTCTAAAATACCCAGGAGCTAATTTCTCTATTTGCATGTCTTTTACACCCTCCCCCCCAGAAAAATGAGCATACAGTTTATGAGTGGTATGAGCATGACTAGGGAAAAAAACAGCACCTGTTTAGCACCTCTTTACCCACATAGGGTTTCAGTGTCCTTCAGCACAGTGAGAACCCAAAACACATCCCCTTAGCTGTTAAATAATTCTCAGTCTCCCATGCAACTTCTCAACAGGGGGCAGAATTGACTCTCACCCCAATGCCCCTTAAATACTTCAGGTTTAATTTATGGTTATGTCAAGCTACATTAACAAATTAGTAGCTTGGAAGCAGTAGACAGAGTATGTAATGTCTGCAATCCCATGCTTTGTGATATTTTGCCAAAAAGGGAGTGATTAATATATCACTCATAAACACACAGACTCACTTCTTGAAGTTTTACTTCATTTCCAAAAGAGCTTCCAAACTGAAAACTACATGAATGAGCTCAGAAGAGCTACACTGCACTTCCTGGTGCTTCAAATTGTACAAGTATAGCATCCTAAAACTCTTTATTTATGGGGAAGGCAGATTTACATAATCGTCATCCCTTTCTCCAGAACTAGACAATTGATAGGAAATTCAGAGCTGTTAATTTCTACAGTTAATCTTAACAGTTGATTTTATGCCTTGCAAATGTTATTCTAAAGTATTAGAGTAAATAGAACACTAGACTGTTGTTGATTTAAGTGATTATACATACTTTTTCCCATCCAAAGGATTATTTACTAAGGCAACAAACTGAAAAGGAATTAAAGAGTACTCATTTTCTTCTTATTCACAGAGGAGTTCACCCACGGAATTCATTGCTACAGGGTATCATCAAAGCTAACACGGCAGCTTGGAATTATAGCTATAAAAGAAATTAAGATACAAAATAGCAACCTTAATGTGACATTCAGGTTTTACAACTGTCTACTCGAGACAGGAAATGGACAGGTAAGACTCTCAGGAGAAGAGGAGAAGTGCATTAATTCAACCACATCCTGAATGTAATGCATCAAAGGATGCACTTCTAGCAAATGCACCAAAATAAAGATATTATATAATTCAACCTGGGGACTTCTTTTTTTTTTTTTTTTAATGTTGAAAACCTTGAGTCGGTTTGTCTGACAAAACGACCCCAGTTTCATATATATATCACTTATATATACCACCAATACTCCAGTTTCAGTAGAAGAATGAGAGGACTCTGTCACTCATTCCTGCCAGCAACACCTGCACTTTTCCTGAAAACTTACCTGCATGCTGCCAGCTTCTGACCTGCTTAGCTTCAGAGTTCTGTCAGGATGACAGCATGAACACCTGTGATCACCACAAAAGTAATGTTACAGAAAACTTTTACCCAAGAAAACGAACCTGGATTGATTTAGTTACAAATATTGATCAATCTGCTGAAACACAGACAAAACTAACCCCCTAAACCCCTACTATACAGCCTTTTTACTAGCTTCGCAAGTCATAGTATCTTTATAACTGATAAAGATACTACGAAGGGTTGTACAATCTACTTGACTACAGACTTTTTCACTAAGTAGCACTTGCTAACATCATTCTTCAAGATAGAAGGCAAACAACCTATTTCTTAGAGTGCTGCAGTCCAACAGGCAAAAGTAGTTACTGATGTTCTTGAAGTGTTATCTTCAAAATAAGACACTTTGGCTTCACAAGGGCTATCGCTTCAATGTGAAAAGACACAGAGAAAAGATATGTAGAGAAGAAAAGCTGGAGTGTAAGCACCCAGCAGCTCTAGATGCGTGTGAAAAAGATTTTAGTGTTAATGAACAAGTGCATCATTTGAAGTCCCTCTCAGATACGATCCATTTAATGATATTCCTTTCCATGAGACCTCTTAGCGGCACCAGCTGCTCTGAAGTCTATCTGCTTTTGCCAGCATTTGCAACTCCGCTGCTCCAACACACATGCTGGTAAAGCTGTACCATGAAATTATTTTGGTGCTTTAGTGGTTAAGAGTGCTGCACTCCATCTCCCCAGCTTGCTGACAATTTTTGTTTCTCAGATTTCTGACTTTCAGCAAACTACCAGAAATTAAAGAGCACTGTGTCTACACATATACAGGTGCAATAACAGTACCGTTCCCTTCCTTGACCTCCTTCAGAAACATCCTAAAAAAAATGAGTTATCTGTTCCCAAAAAAACATAGTTCTGTCATTTCATGCTACGCTTTTATTGTTCTCATTTTAAATAAATAAATGAATAAGAGAATGCACCTCAGTTTTCAAGACAGAAAAGGAATTTCATGCATGATGCGATTTGCAACTGATACCCATGAGCTCCAGCACTACAAATAAAGGATTCAAATGCTTTCCAGTTCCTAGTCACCAGGCAAGTTGTCCACTTTCTCCAAGTATCTCTGTCCAAAGAGCTGCTCCCAATGACTTCCATTCTCAAGTTCAACACTGTCTGTGGAAGAAGTCACCTACCAGGCAAGCCTTTCAAATATATATAGGTTCTGGTTTTCTCTCATTTTAAACAGCTACCGGATTCAAACTACTTAACAGAACAGTTAGAATATGTAAGTAGAGGTGATAAGAACTTAAGGAGAGACATTTTGTTCCCATTTCTCGAGGGAGGCATCTTTAAAGAGAGTTTCCCAAGCTGCGTGCTACAGGGAAGTAGAGGCAGTCAACCTGAGATGGATGTTAGAAGAAAGAGCACTGTGTTGGTGGGTGACTGCTGCCTTCCCGCTCTCCCCAAAACACTTTTCTCTGGATCTTAATTGACCCAAGATGGAAGCCACAGAGATGGAAATGGCATTTACTTTTTGCACACAAGAAAATCTAACACTGTGCCTACAAGCCTGGAAAATGCTGCTCCTGCAAGGTCATATATTCTTCCCCTTTGACACCTTTCACCTGCTCTGACCGAACCAGGCAAAACTTCCTTCAATAAAAGAAGCCAGACAAATTTCTAAAACATTTGAGCAGGGTAAGAAAATTAACAGCCATTTTAGATCTCTCGTGCACACTGGCATCCAAGTCAATTTTTCTCAGCATGCCACCCATTAAGGGGTTCCTAGACTTCTTGTTGCTGTGACTAACATTTTTGTGAGTGTTCTGGGAAAAGAACGGTTTTAAAATGTAACAGGATGCCTATGTGAATCTCCCTCATGCTGTTCACTACCATTCTTCTCAGTACATCATAACAAATATTTCCCAATGCCACCATAATGATGGAGGAGTGGGGAAGAAAAAAAAGAAAAATCAGTTTGATCTTTGCCTTCTTTTCAGTAGCTGACCAATTTCAGAGCGTTAACCATCACCACTCTAAATAACTATGGAAAGTTTATTTCAACTTTAGAAGCATGGCGGAGTTTTTTAATGTATATGTACACACATACAAACATGTATACACCCTCACTATGCAAATTACCCTCTAGCCTGAACAGTCTTGCATCCCAACTTGCTTTGTCATCACCCTGACCTCACCTGTGCAGGCTGGCACATGAAACTCATTCAGCCACCTGAAAACTGCACCACAATGTCATATTGTACCATCATTTTTAAACAACCACCTCCAGAGAAATCCAAAATAATAATCCAAGCATGGTACAGCTCACTGACTCCACAGATTTGCCTTAATATTTCAGCCTTGTCCAAATTATTTTGTCTATAGAAAATGTGAATAGTAATAATTCAAAGCACCAAAACATATAGGGAGGAACTGAATTCTGTAGTGTTTAAAACATAACATTTAAACAGCATTTTAGTACCTGCTGATGTAGCTATGCAGACACTCCCCCTCCAACATCTTCAGCAATACTTGTTAATTTGAGGACTAAAGTCACAGAGCACACCCAAGCATGCTGGACTCTATCTTTTCCTTCCGTGGCAGAACAAGGACCTCAGTCCCGCAGTGGTACTTCCAACAGCTGAATATACATGGGTTCAAAAATATTGTGCATGCTTTAAAAAACATTCTCTGTAACATATCTCTTATATCCTGAGAAGATGATAATTCTGACTCATTTGATATCATTATGATGAATCACTATGACTGAAAGAAATAAAAGCAATTCCCACTATTTAGCAGGATTTCAAAGATTTGGTTAGAAGAAATCAAGTGAAAGGTTTCAACTAATATCTGAACTCTGTCCTCTACAAAAACACCAAAATATTTGCTTTTTACCTGACATCACTTACCAAACTCTAATACTTGTGCTCATCTCCTCAAAAAACCAAACCAACTCTCTAGAAGCTTCTACAATGAAGCTTCTTCATCTTCATTCAGGAGTTCAGAAAGCAAGCGCAACTTCTCAGAAGTGCCAGGGCAAGGCAGCCAGTTCACTGCAGCCCATTTGGTGGTAACACACAATCCAACAGCATCAGTCAAACACCAGAGAAAGCTGTTCTCTCTAAGCATTGCTTTTCCCAGCACGCCATTTGAAAATAACACTATTTTGCTTAAAAGAAAACTAATGAATTGTGTGTGAAGTAAAACAATTGGAAGCAGAATAACTGAAAATTGTTATCAAGTGATGTAAACCGCAACTTTGTGGTTCAAGTATTTAAAAACCAAAGGAAGCAATTAGCAAAAGATTGTTCTGATGCCTTACTTTAAAATCACATTTTGCATGTTTCAAGTTCATATGAGTAACAAAAAAAAAAAAAAGACAGGTTCATGCTAGGGCTCAAGCTTTAAAAAACAAAACAAAAAACTTCCAACCAGCAGTGCCAAAAGCTCCCTCTCTTCTATTTTATTATTTGTTTTTTCAGCATTGTACTTGTATGATACAGGAAAATATCACATTAATCTCAATGTCACAGTAAGCCCAATTAAAAAAAAAACCAAAACAAACCAAATAGATTAAACTCACTCTGTTCTACTACATAACACAGTACTTCATTTGAAGTTTATTTACCATTACTGGGATTTACCATTTAGGTTCTAGTTTTGCATTTGATTGAACACAAGATTTCATCATGAAAACAACATGGTGGAGGATCAACTTTAAAGTCAGAAGCCTACAATCAGCTTTTCAGCCCCAGAGGTTATTTTTTTGTCCATGTTAAATTTCCTGTCTTCGGCAGACACCCAAGACGCATCATTCTTGAGCTTTAAACGCATACATCTATGATTACCCACAGAAGATTACACTCTTTGGTGCTCCAGATCTGATCCTAAAAAAATCTTACAAGGAACTGTGTTTTCCCCAGTTACATGCTGCTAATCAATGCTTGGAAAGTATTTCATACCAGCAAAGATAATTAGCATCAGTATTTCATTTTATTTAAACTATTGATATTAGCAAGAGTTTAAAGCATTAACCATTTCTAAAGTGTTTAAAGAACCAACTTTAAGCTTAGCAGACGTGTTATTTTTAACAAGTTTGCCACAGCTGCCATTGCTCATCAGGGTCCTCCAACCCTACTACTTTCTACCCTCAGAAACAAAAAAGCAAATCATACCATGATAAGAAATCACAGTAACCTAGCATTTCAAAATCAGGTTCTGAACTGAAAGAACAACTCTGTATTACCCCCTTTTGGCACTGCCCAGAGAGGGGTGGGAGACAGAAGGCATCGCTCTGAACAGTGAGTCCACATGGCAGCTTTCCAGCTGCAGATGCAACCCCACTGTAAAAGTCATACAAAAAACCACTTTGATATACGATCTCTAAAAGGCCTTTTTCCAGAAGCCCATGAAACACTTCCTTGATGATTTGGAAAGGAGGAGAACATTGGCTCAAAGATAACTCAGGTACAGACACAAGAAAAGTGAAGGAGACTGAACTAGTAAGGACTCTGCTAACAGCTTGTAAAGGGGAAAAGAATAACAGGCAGAGCAAATTAAGGTAAGAGAAAAGCTGTTTGTCCATTTACTGATTTCTCTCTCAAATCCAACTGAACAACATCACTAGGTCCAAAACAAAAAAGCTCTGCAGTGGGATTTCTCTTTCATCTATCTATCTCTTCTCTTTCGAGATAGGAAGTCCCTCCTTCATGTTTCATATTTTTAGTAATCTTCAGATGAGTAAGATTTATGACCATACGCAATTCATTATAAATTCTCATCTGTGGAAATATTACTGCAATGAGAAAGTACCTCTGTTTCACTATCAGGAATTGGGACAACAAAACAATTTTATCTGAACTTATTCTGGTACAGAAAGAGTTTGGCAAGAACCAGATTGAGCACCTGACAGAACAATACTTCCACTATTTTAATATCACAGCTAGACGCTATGTCATTAGAGTAATATAAACAAGTTCCACCTGAACACAATTTATTTCCTAGAGACTTTCCTCCTCCTCCCCATATGTCTTTCCAGCAAATTCATCCTCATCCATTATCCCACCGTGTTTCACCCGTTCAATGAAAACACGGATGAGGTCCAACAGGTTTCGAACAGGGGGCGCCCTGCTCCCAGCCCTAGCACTGAAAGCCCTGCCTAGTACCACCACCCCTTGGCCTCGAGGGCAACCTGCCGCCCACAACACCTACCACCCCTCAGCCCCGAGGGTCACAACGTTCCCGCACGTTGGCCACCAAGGCACCGACATCCAATCACACAGGGTGACAAAGCAGACGGCGACCCCTCACCTGCTGCCGTGGACCTGGGGAACTGTGCCCGCTCCAGCAGTAGCCACCAAGCTCAGGCCTGGGCACCTGCAGGGCTCTGGAAAGGGCAGGAAGTGGGTGCAGGTGCTGGTGGTGGGCTGGAAAGCTGTCTCCATCTCACCCTTCATACAATCCCGCAATCACAGAGCTCACCGCACTGCCTCAAGCAATACGGTAAGAAAAAATGTGCGTTTTCACTCCCAGCCCATGGAAGCAAGAGGGAAGCACCCGGTAGCGAGCTGGGAGTCGGGGAGTGCCTCTGGTGGGGCTAAGGAGGGTCCGCGAGCTTCTCCCAGAGGAGAAGTCAGAGGTAACGGGGAGCACGGGGAGAGCGGGGCACCTCCCGAGAAGGCTGAAGGGCACATGCTGACATCGCAAGGTGCTGGCCGGGCCACCATGGGGCTTCTCAAGGACAAAGGGTACGCGGCTGGGGGAGCTGCTGGGCAGCTCTGCCCCGGGATGCCGATGAGGCCCCTAGGAGACCTGCAACCCGGGATGGGAGGGGGACCCCGCAGCCCCTCTACGGCCATGAAGGGGCTAGGGGCACCCGGGAGCCCCGCGGCGGCCGCGCAAGTGAGGGACGGTCTCGCTCCGCAGCCCGCGGAGGATGCGCGGCGCTGGTCGCCGAGGAATTTCCTTCCGCGCCGTGCGGGCGGTGGGCACCAGCTCCCTCCCCGCTTTCCCACCTCCCGTCCGCAGCCCGGCACCAGCCCCGGCCCTGTCCTCCGCAGCGGCAGCTTACACGGAGAACCCGTCAGATCCGAGCGATCTAACGAGTAATCGTTGGTTATTCAGAGTTCAATTTTCAAATTGTGCGGAAGCATGGATTAATATTAACATATTCACCCGCGGCTGGACACCGCGGTTCTCCATCCAAAAGTAACTCATTGTTTTGGATGGCCGCCTGCTAAGTAACGCGATTTAATAAACTGCAATTTCTCTCTCTCGAAATAAGTCAAATCTCCCCCTGAAGACCCCCAGAGAATTGCTCCTGAAACAGCTCACTCCCCGCTTTTACAAAGTACCCCCAGAACCCCAACAAGGCAGCTGAGCAAAACACCATTTGAGCAAAAACACTGGCGAACACCAATTCCGCCTCTAGCTCTCTCACACCTTCCCCCAGGATGCGAAGCGACTCGGGGTGAGGCGAAGTCAGCGCCTGGGTTTCCGAGCGGGAAGCGACGGAGAGCCACTGAGCCCTGCGGAGCTCTGCACGCCGGCACTGTAGGGCGAGCCCTGCCACGCGTGCGAGCTCCGCACCCAGGGCGGGCAGCGACAATAAAAATAACCATACCAACACCACCAAACAGCAACAGATATGTAAGAAATAAGGGGTGAGCAACGAAGCTGAAAGTTTTCCAGGGTAAGAGCGGACCGTGGGAGCTGCCGCGCGGAAGGAGCGGGGTGCATCCCCTTGAGCCGCGGCTCGGCTGGCAGAGAGGACCGTCCCGCAGCCCCGGGACGCGCACCCGGGCGGCGACAAGCCGACGGACGGACAAACAGACGGAGGGACATACCGGCAGTCAGGCACACGGGCAGGAGCAGCCGGAAGGTGAGCCCGCACACCACCTCGGTGGCCATCGCGGCGGCGTGGGGGTCGCGGCCAGCCGGCCGGAGAGCAGTCCCTCTCTGCGCGCCACCGCCGCTCCTATGTCCGCCCGTGCGCGGAGCCGCCGCGACGGCGGAGCATCGCCCGTCCCCTCTTCTCTTCGCCTCGCCTCAGCCGCGCCGCCTCACGCCTCCCGCCGCATCCCGGCGGCAGCCCATGCAACCAGCGCCGTGCCGCACCCCCGGCCAGGGGCACACACACGCCCACCCCCTCGGGGCTCCCCCCACTGCAGTTTTCCTGCCCTCTTCCCGTCCGCTGAACAGCGCGGAGCGCCCCCCCCCCCCGGCCCGCCCTCTGCACCGACGGCGCGGGACCAGCCGGCGGCACCCCACGGCGCGCCCCGTGAGGAAACTGCCCCGCGCCCCGCCCCGACAGGGCCGGACCGCGCAGTGAAGGGGCCGGCCGTGCGCCGCCTGCCCATGCCTATGCCCTGCCCCTACCGCTAGCCCGGTCTCTGCCGTGCCCTTACTCCTGCCCGCGCCCACGTGCCTACCTTCTGCCCATGTCCCTACTCCTGCCTCTGCCCCTGCTCCTGACCCCACCCTGCCCTCTGCCGTGCCCTTACTCCTGCCCTGTCCCAAAGTCCTGCCCCTTGCGCTCGCCGCTGCCTGCTCGTCCCGTCCGCGTCGCAGGGACTGTTCTGTCACCGCGCTGCCACCCCCAGCTGGCTCCTGTTCGCCACTTAAAACCTTACCGGTTTTCCTTAACGTTTCTTTTTGAGTTGGTTTGGTTTTGTGTGTGGTTTATTTGTCTGGGCTTTGTTGTTTGGGTTTGTTTTTTTTTTTTTACAAGAATATTTTTCATTATTATTATAATGGTTGTTATAATAATGTTATTAGTATTCACTAAAAACTTCTGATTTATACTTTTTTTTTTTTCTTGAGTGGGGGAGCAGTTTTCTCCAGTTTGTTCAACCCCCCCTCCTCCTCCCCCATGTTTCAGCAGGGCATTTAGGTCCACAAGAAAAAAAATAGATCTGCGGTTGCTGGAATGTATCTCGCTTTTCTGGAAAGCTTTGTACCCTTTAAAATACGGTGCGGGTTAGAACATGCGGTGGGTTGAAAAGGGCCTTTTCAAGGCTCAGCTGGTGTGTCCCTGTGTGTGTGCTGAATAAACCTAATAGCCTGGGTTGAAATAGTAATGCTGTAAAATAGAAAGTTATTAATGTTATTAATTCAAGTAAAAGCCCATTTAATCTTCAGAACTGTACTGCAAGCCCTCCCACTTAACTGAGGTGAGCTCAGACGGAATGTCCTCTTTGTGGGGCAGTGCTGGAGATAACTCTTCAGTCTCCTGCAAGATCTGGAGTAGGAAAAAACAGGAGCAGTGACCCTGTGGTGCTCAGCATAAATTGCTGGAGCTTCTTCCCAGTGAAGGACCTCATCCAGTCTTCCTTCAATATAGGAAGTCTTAGATTTGCTCTTGAAGTCCTGGCTTTTTGACTCCTTGTAATTACATAAGCATCTTTTGCTGTTGCATGCTTTTTAGAATACATACTTTCATACCATTGTTGCAGAGAAAACTCTTGGCAAACATGGGTTTGACCCACAAAAGGGTCTTTTGAAGAAAAAATAAGTTTTTTTTGTTTTGAGGGTTCAAATGATAGGTGGTGAGCCATGTGGACATCTGATTTTTATTTTATGAATAATGGCAATTATTCAGATACAGTACAACAGGCAAACTGATTTGTATATTTGGAGAGTGAAGAACTCCAGAGTTACAGATATAAAAATGCTCAAGGAAGCTAAGAAAAATCAGCTACAGGCACTAATTCAGTGTACCAAACGAGTCCCATTATGAGGACGCAGATCACAAAGGACCTGTATCACAGAAAAACTGAGCCTTTGCTGAAGAGGTATGGTCATTTCACACCCATACACGAGCGTGTGCGTAGAAGTTAAATATCACATCTTCCAGTGTTACAGAGGAGTGTAACAAAGCCCTGTCCCAGTAGGATGAATGCAACACTTCAACTCGGCTGTGGGGAGCAGCTTGAGGAGATTGCTCCCTCACTTCCCACATTTGGGCCCAGCACAGCTCTCCCGGCTGTCTCGGCAATGAACCAAGACTGCAGATTTGTTTCTCAGTGTTCTAGTGTGGATTTCTGTACACATGGATCTCTGTGTATATGCCTAGTGATCATGTCTGTACACAGTAAAATACCAGGATCAAGTAGGACTTCATCTGCTAGTGATCAGCCCATGGCAAAGTAACTGCAGCATTGTTTTATGACCACAGGGTCTGTTTCCAAAACTCAGAGTTCCTGAGGAAGCTCTCCTTGCCTTAGAGGCTCCAAAGCAAGCAGTTAATGGGATAGTCTGTATGTGTAGGATACATGCACAGCTGAAGTATTCTGTGCACTTTGGCAGCACATGTTCAGCTATTGATCAGGATTTTTTTTTTCTGTTCAGTCATCCAGATTCACTGACACGTGGATAAAGTATTTATTACTTTAATAGTACCGTTACCAAATACTTTGCTTCCTGAAACACTGATTTTAGTCTAATAGTTGGGAAATAATTAGCCAATTTTCAATACTTAGCATTCACAAGGTTTGAAAAGCAGACTTAAAATCCGTGTATTGAGTGGTTCCTTACCTTCTGCCAGACTCTTCATCTACTGCAAAATCTGTGCTGCCGCAGTGCCACCTTTTGGCTAAAACGTCTGCTAAATGACAACATTTCTTCCTCACAGCTGCCGGCAGTTAACTGTTTGTAGACATAATTTTGAGATCCAACCACACCTCTGTAGTGGTAAGAAGTATAAAAAAGAGATGTGAAGCCTTAACCAAGAATCATGTACGGTGCCTGGAGCTCAGCTGTTGACAGGAACAGTAAGTGCATTAACCTGAAAATTGGAGCAGGGCTTTTAGCCAGCACGGAAACAAAACATAGGGCTCTGACTAAAATAGGTAAAACAGAAAGAGAAACTGGATTAATGGGAAAAGTGTCTCTTGAATTAAGTGTGCATAATAGAGAACAATGTCTAGAGGAGAGCTAGGAGTTTATTTAGCTGACACCGGTTTTGCAAGAGACATAAAAAGCAGTTTAAATATAAAGCAGGAGGGCTGCTTCTTCCCTAAGGGCATGCAACCCAGTGTAATCACACTGTGGCCCACACGGTTTTTCTCTTTCTCTCTGCAAACCAGAGGAAATTGCCAGGCTGTGTGAGTCCTACAGAATACAGTAAATGTGCCAGCAGTGGACACAGCAATCTCAACACCAACCAGCATTTCTTTCCCTTCTTTTCAACTACCAGGATCTCAGACTCTCCATTACCAGGTGTGTAACACCACCTCAGGTGAAAACATTTTAGCAGTGGGGAGGCTGAAGAAACCTTAATGAAGAGAGGGAAGAAGAGCTTACTTAGATTCACAAAAGAACAAACTTCAGTTGTGAAGAGATTTGCTCCACCTTACCTGGTCACCTTTCCTGTAGCAATAACTTGGGGCAATTTTGGAGAAACGTTGCCCCTGCTTCATCCAACATGCAAAATCAATTGCAGTTAATAGAGTTCAGAGGCCAAGAGAGTTACTGGGGGGGGGGAAAGTCCAGAATATATTGTGTCACAGATTCTATTAGGTAGAACAAAATCAACTGGAACTGCTGATTGCAATTGTGTTGAGCTGACAGACTGTCTAAAATAGCACTGTTCAGAAACATCTTCTAAGTGCCTCAGGTATCTGATTTGTTTGGCTGTTTGAACCATGAATTCATGCCATTGTTCTAGCATCCACAGGCTTGGATTAGCATACAAAAGGGCTTGTGTATGGATAAAGAGATATATATATGTGTGTATATATATATATGCATATATACAGGCTGACACAGTCCACACAGTTATGGTGAGCTCCATTAATGACTGCTAAACTAGCTGAAGAAATAAAACTGCATTAACTCCCATTGGGAAGCCAGAGAAGTTACTGAAGCCTTTTCAGGGGAATCACGGCTGTACAGAGCTGGTTTATATTTGCTATTCTTACAACACAAGAGTCCTGCTTTGGGGACCTAGGGGGAAGGAAATGGCTTTAACATTTACAGTGATGATTAACTAGTGTATTATGTCTCTTGATCCATGCTCCGTAAGACTACATGAAAGTATCCTGCTCCTCTTACCTATTCTGGAAGTTCTCCTCCTGCTCAGCCCTGTCAGCAGCTGGGGGAACAGCCTGCAGTGGCCCACCAGGAGTCAAGCAATTCCATTTTTCAGCTTAGTTCACATTCAGCTCTGACTGAAGCTGTTATTGTTCACTTCCAGCATGAAGTCAGCTAAGCTTCAAAATAACATTCAAGTTCAGTTCTGGTTCAAGAAAAGTTAAAAAAAGCAGTTCAAACTGATTTTTGGTTCAGAGTCAGTTTAAGTCCCCAGAACAGCAGTAGTTAGTAACTATTTTATCCACTTAAATTATGAGCTTGTCTTGCCTTACAATAAGGAAATTCATTCCACTTAAATGTATGCTGAGTAGGCATCCTTAGAAATGTTTATCTGCCCCAGCAGAGCAGCGTGTTTCTTAGAAGCCTCCAAAATTTCCCCCATGCTTGATTTATCTTCCATTCATTAATCCATAATTTCACCACTCATTTCAGCTGAGTTAGAACTGGGCAAAGGGTTTGCAGAAAACTTTGTAAAATCAGATGCATTACTAAAGGTCTGTTTTTTTTTTCTCCTCCTAGCCTTTGTTAATCATCACCATTCGTGTCACAGGGTCTGTTTAGAGCTTTTGTCTTGCACAATAAATATGTTTTTATAGAAACCCTTTGTTGTTTGCTGATCTTTTTCTGCTGGATTTTACAATCTGATCAATTAGGAAGCATCAAAACATTATTATCTTTACCTGACAATAATGTAAAACACCATAGGAGAGATCTGTCACATACTTCAGCAGTTCTAGTTTAGACACATTTTGTGGGACATTGAACCTGGCAGAATCCAAATGGTGTCTCAAGGCATCATTGACTTTTTGTTGCAATTAGAAAGGAAATTTGTTCTTGACTACTGAACACTTCCACCTACATCAGAAATGAGCTGTCAGGAGTAGCACTCATAATGAGTGTTTAGAAAAATGCAATTGTCTAGTGGTCAGAGCAGAGGGCTAACAAAACAGAGCTGCTGACTGAACTGATGGAAACACATCCCCAATCTCCTCCTGCATGCATCCTGCGGCTGAATCAATAATACAGGAAAGCTCTTTGAGATCCATTAAGAAGAGAGGCTAGACAAGGTGAAAGGAAAGTGGGATGTTCCCATGGAGCTGTGACATTACATACCTGTGAATTTTACTTGTATCAGCATCAAAGTTTAGCAGTTACACATGAATTATGTTTGCTCCTTTCAAATCAACTATGTTTCAGCAGAGGAGCCACTGTTTTGTTTGCTTGCAAGTTTCTTTTCTTGAGGGAATAAGAAATACAGGATAGCTTACACAGTGAAGGGTTAGTAGTATTCATGATGTATATAATTTTATAATATATATAACATATAAAACATGTTTTCATATTCTATATATCACATAGATAGTATGTAATGTAGAAAATGTAATACATTTACATTAAACTTAATAATTAGTATTGATTATTTCTAATTAGACTATTAGTATTTTAAGATTCCTGGGGCAAATTATGCCAGGGAATTTCAAGCACCACCCTTGAGCAGTAAAAAAAAAAGTAGGAAAAATGATTCTAATTCAATGCACATTGTTACCTGCATGCATGTAATCACATTTTACATTGAAAGAATTTTGAAATCTGAAAGCATTGTTCAATAAACAACAAACTATGAATTTTCCCCTGCGTGTTAAGCATCCAAACATGAGCAGACTCTCAAATAACAAACAGGCCTGTCACATAATTAAACTGTCTAGCATAAGAGCATAGCTTGTCAAGATTAATTTTCAATCTGCAAAAACATAAGTAATAAATTTCCTATTCATCGCTGACAAAAGATTAACCATTTAGGGTATTTGAAAAATGCATTTACATTTCAAGTGTAGTTCTAAGAAAATTTTAAAACATGTCTGGAACAATGACATAACATACAGTTATTCTTTGTTATGTTCTGTAAGTGAGATTACTGTCTTGACTCTGGGTGATTATGAAGTGATCATAAAGCATGCGATGAAATGAAGCGGTGCCAAGACAGTCCTACACAGATCGTTGTAAACACAGCTATGCAACAGACCTGAGCTAGCTGGAATAGAAACATAAAACATTGCTCTGGAGTCCTTTGGTAATGGCTGTCAACCGCTCTGCTGCAGTGGTGATATGAGTTACATTCAGTTTAGTAGCCAGCAGAGATCTGGGCCTTTGCATCACAGAAGCACCATCGCAATTTACTCTTCTGCTGGCATCATCAGCTCAGAGCAACAAGAAATGAGGCTGAGCAGATCCCAAAGCACACTGGACCAAACCCAGAATTCTCTGTGGAGCAGTATAACAGTAAAATAATAGATTTATTAACCAAGTGAAAGAGCAGACATTGCACGCACCTGTGTTTCAGCCAGAACTCCTTCCTCCAGCTGAGCTTACACAATCAAGGAAGCCACTAACTTCTCCAGGTCCTTAGTTCACATCCAGTTTAGGCTGACTGACACTGAAATGCACCATCCCCGAAAGCTGGACAGTGGGCAGGCATGTCCCAGAAACACTCTTCCTCACTCACTTGGGACTTACAGGAAGGGATCGCTCCCTTCTAGTGAAACAATGAAATGCCTCCAGCCTGACGGTCTGTTTTCAATTTCCCCATGTCTCTTTCACCTCATCCCTCCTTGCCTTTCTGCAGAGCATACTATTGCAACACCCACTGTCCAAAAGCACTTAAGCACATCCTCTCCCTTTTCTTCCCTTTAAATGTATGATGAAAAAGTTCTTACAAATAACCACACCTTAGGCAGCCTCAAGCTGCTCTGCAATGTAAGGAAGCAGATGGGAGTTTCAGATTGGAAAGGGATATGGTTCCAGCAGGGCTTTACTAGGAAAGCTGCTGCCCTTCTGTAGTGTTCTGGCATGCCTCATCCCCATCTCCTAATGAGTGAGCAGAAGCACAGCACTTCCCCTTTCCTCCTTCCTTATTTTTCTGTCCCTGAGGGATAAAGCTCCTTGAGAGAAGCCCTTAGAGACTAAAGGAGAAACTGGGCTGGGAGGAGACAGGCAAAATGAGGAAGAGAAGGGAAGGAAATGGGTTTGTGTGCACACATGTATGTGTTTCATCCCTGTTTTGGGTAGGAAAGCAGGAGTTAGGAAGAAGTAGGAGAGGAAGTCAGCTGATGAATAGCTCCAGGCCAAAGAGAGAATACCTGGCAGGGCTGCTGTGTACAGCAATGTACATTTAAATGTACTTTTTAAAATTAACACATCTGGATAGGGGTATCTGTCCCAGAGCAACCAACGATGGAAGAACAAGTAACAATAATTTTCCATTCCAATGGCCAGTGCTATAATTAGGTAGTAATGTTAGCAATACAGTCCACTTTCAGGTGAAATGGGAAAGTCATGAATGCTGCCTGACAGCTAGAGAAAAAATAAAATCACTGTTAATTCACTTATGGGGACTATTTCTGCAGTCAGGGAGACATTTCTTTAGTAGTGAAAATTCAGCAACTCCAAAGAATTATCACGGAACTAAGGAAAGGGCTTCAAGTTGAGCTCTCAAAAACTGTGTTACATGGAGGGCCAGACAGCTGGTCCCTGCTCACACCTTTGATGACCTGAGCAGCAGGCATGGACTTCAAACTCCACTCCAAGCCACAGAATCAAAGGTGGCGAAGGGGAAGCACACCGGCCACTGTGAGAAAACCTGTATGGCATTGCTTGTAACACATCTGTTTCATGGTACAAGAGGGTAAGTTTGTCTTAGAAAAACACTGCGTTCATTCATAAGAGGAAGAGCAACACTGGAAAAGCAATACTAGACTTATGCAGCACATGACTGGAATGCACAGGATGGGATCCTAATTAATGTTTTTATTTTAAATAGCTCAATTCTAACTCTTCATTCAGATTCAGAATTAAATGAAGATTCAGAATTGCAATATAGACTAAAAAATACAAATGCAAAAAATCTAAACATTGTCCTCTCTCAAAGATGAGAGGAAATGGCCTCAGGTTGTGCCAGGGAAGGTTTAGATTGGATTTTAGGAAAAATTTCTGCACCAAAAGGGTTGTCAAACATTGGAACAGGCTGCCCAGGGAGGTGGTTGAATACTTGGAGGTGACATCCCTAAACGACGTGTAGATATGGCACTTAGGGACATGATTTAGTGTTGGACTTGGCAGTGCTGCGGTAACAGTTGGACTTTATGAAGTTAAAAGTCTTTTGCAACCTAAATGATTCTATGATTCTGTATGTTCCTATGGTCTGGGGTACAAATGGAGATGGAGATGTTGATGCAGGCTGTGACCAGGGAAAATATTTTGGATCCCACAAAGAAGTCCCCAGATTGGTTTCATTAAATAAATAAACCTCAACCAAACAATCAAATAAAAGACAAACCAAAGCCTCCAGAATTTTAGATGCAGCCCTATTTTTAGTATTTCACAATGGCAGTTACTGGAGGTTCCTTTCACTATTTCTAAGCCTATTAGAGCATTACCCAGAGATGTAAATTTTTCTGTTTGCATTATAAAGAGAGCATAAAGAAAAAGTTTTGGAATCCACTCTGGAACTAGATCCTTTAAACTAGGTATTGAGGACTTGTACCTACCCTGGTAGTTCTCATTAAGTTATAATAAATTATATAACCGTATCTTTCTTTTTCCAGTTATATTTCTGCACTTTAAATTATTAAAATCTACCTGAAGACAATAGTAACTGAACACACTTTTGGAACTGCCTGGTGGTGTTGTGGTTTAAACCCAGTCAGGTAATTCGTTCACTCACTTCCCCCCCTTTTCTTGCCCTCCCCCTGCTCTTGGAGGGATGGAGAGGAGAATCGAAAAGAATGCAACTCCCACGGGTTGAGATAAGAACAGTTTAAACTAAGGTATAACACAAATCACTACTGCTACCACCAATGATAATAATGATAAAGGAAATAACAAGGGAAGAGAATACAACACCTCAGCACCAGCCGACCGATAACTTGCCCCCCCTCAGCCCGACCAAGCTCCGACCGATACCTCCTCCAACCCCGCCGTCTCCCAGCCCTTCCGGCTAACTCCCCAGTTGCATCCTGGGCATGACGTGCTGTGGTATGGAATACCCTTTGGTCAGTTTGGGTCAGGTGTCCTGTCTCTACTTCCTCCTGGCTTCCCCTCCTCCCTGGCAGAGCATGAGGCTCACAAAGTCCTTGGCCAAACCAAAACATCCTTGTTATCAGCTCTGTTCCCGAGCTGAAAGTCAAAACACTGCACTACACCAGCTACCAAGAAGGGGAAAAATGACTTCTACTGCTGAACCCAGGACAGGTGGAAATGGCAATGCATGTTTTAATATGGCAAGTGGATTCAATCTGTGAGTATGGTTTGTCGTCATTCACAGCAGGGTAAAGTCCATCTTCAGAGGAGCACAGTGGGCTTCATTGTATCAGATTCAAATGTTGTTCTGCAGCTCTCTGACATCGTGGGATTTATAAACCAATTACTGGGTTTCTTCTGCAAAGAGGTGTGCTGGCATCCAGGCAACATGTGTGAGAGATCCATGAGGCATCTGCCTTCAAGTGGCACCTGCCTTCAAGTGGCACTAACAGCAGTAATTCAGGCACAAGTCATTCCATCTGTCCCACTCCTCCAGGGCTTGTGTAGGTGGCTCCCAGCCCCAAAATAATGAAGCATCAGCAGCAAGGCCAAAGGATTTGCACTACTACACCTTCCCAGGTGTTTGTGCTGCTGCGAAAGCCTCTGCTCACATGGTGACTTATCTGATTATTGAAGTGAACATATGTAAAGATTAGGTCTGTGGTAAGTTCTACAAACATAGATATTTTCACCACTCAACTTGGAAGCCCTGTCTTCTAACAGAGCTAACAAAGAACTGCAGGAACCTCCAGAGGGCAATCCAGAGTATATAATTAGATGGCAGTTGAACTCCTGTTTTGGGAGGGCTGGATTTTACTCTGAAGTTGCTCACCTCTCCCTCCATGGACTGGTTAGGAGGACTGGAGGGATGACAGTGACTGGCGTTCCTGGGATACATGCTGATTGCAAGTCTTTGTGGGCAGTAAGGCAGCAGGCTGCCAGCACTCCCCGGCTCCTCAGCACAAAAGTATCCCGTGCCATAAGGTTTTCCATCATTAGCTTAGAGCCCAAGATGCCTGACATTAGGCTGTGCAAACACACCCTTTGCACCTTTGCCTCTCCTTGGTCAACTCTGCTCAGCTGGAAAGAGAAATCAGCACATCTGCCAACAGAACTGCAACAGTGGAGGGCAACAGTTTTTGATCAGCTCAGAGCTACATACACAGTTTCATTTGGATATTAAGGGTATTTCTGAATCTAGATTAAACTGTCTTATAAGAGAAAATTAACCTTAGTAGCCTAGCATTATACAAGTGCGTATTTTACCTGTGCAACCAATCTGATAGCTATATTTAAAAACAAAAAAAATCACTCCGCATGGGCTTTCTGCAATGGTCTCATCATGCAATTTGCGTTCTTTTCTTCTACATGCTCAGAAAAATCCTGAATGATTATGAAGAGCACAGTGGCATTTTAGCTAAAGATCAGTTGCAATATTCTGTCCCTTTCTTACAAGTGTCTTTCAGAAGAGAGGCAAAAACAATTAAAAAATAAGTTCTTCTTGCTGTAATACAGGGACTAGAATGACAAGGTAGAAAAGACAGAGGGAAGAATGCCTATAAAAAATATTTTGCTACTGTCTTTGCATGGTATATCTTTCTTTTCATAGGATGGACATAGTCAAGCATAAGGCTAAACTTTATACTTGATCACCTTATCCAAGGGGATGAAAATATGTTGGCTTTTATGATTAAGAGACACAAGAGTAACCTGATCTAAACACTGTCACTAGCCCTCTTGGACACCAAAGCAGAAGTACCAAGCATGGTAACCAAGACAAACAGGCTGGATGTAGAATTTGACCTAGACCTGAGACTGGCGGTGCCTCCAGAACTATAGCAAGGTATCTGGCTCAACCACTCTGAGCACAGACTGAGAATGAATTGATTCAAATATCATGCAAATTGGAGGCAGAGATGAACTTTATTGCTGCAGGGACAAGACAGGAAGATCTATCTACTCCTTGCTCTTCCCTTTACTCCTCCTGTCCCTTGCATTTACAAGTATACATGGGAAGGGGAAAGACTTTCCCCTGCTCCCAATTTCTTCTATGTATTTGCAAAATACCCACAAATAGCTTTGCAGTGGTTATATTGCAGGCTTTTCATCTCTCACTGTTTTCCATACCCGTATCAAAGTGGCTTTTGTTTATTTGCAGAGTACAGAACTAAAAGCTGTGGAGGAGGATAGGAACTCTTTGATTAGGATCAATTATTTTTAACCATACGGTACATGTCTCTTTGCAGAAGAAAGCACACTAGGTAAAAGAAATGAACTTCAGATTCTATTTAGAGGAATATTTTCCCTTATTATCCTCTGGTTTGAACCTTCCTTCTTGCAAAAAAGCTTTTACAAAGACTGTAATCAAACAGCTCATCGCAAAATTTGTAATGGCACAGAAAGCAGTGAAATGACTCAAAAGCATCTTTTAATAGTATAACAGCTATTATCAATGTAAAACTCATGGCTGGTATATAGTTATTAAACCAATACTGTTGTGAAAACATCAGTTCTCTTACTTAAAAATATAAAGCAGTCTAAAAAAATAGGAAGCGAATTCCCTATGATGCATGTTTGGTTTGTACTTTCCCTGCATACAGACTGGAGTATGTAGTGAAGCACATGCTTTTAGATTAGTGCAGACAGTCTAGGTGCCAGTCTTGACTGTTACCTAACTGTAAGAAGGACATGAGCAGCATACTCAAGGCATAGGCCCAGTTTTTGGAAGTGAACTATTTCTAAGAAACAAACTGCTCAAGCTTCTGAAACCAGGTCAGGGAGAAATGATTGCAGTCCTTTTGTGTGTCTGTATGAATATGTATCACCTTAGAGGTATTGTATGTCTAGGATGGGTACATGCCATCCATCACCTCTGACGTAACGTGGCTTGTTGGTACAGAGCAGACAGGGTTTACATCAGACAGATGTTTCTGTGTTTCCCCTCTTCTCCCCTTCCTACTCACCTCATGCACCAATTCACAGATCTGCAGCTGACACCTACCCAAAATGCAGGTGCCAGACATTGCGGCATGCACGTAGTATGTCTGAAGGGGCAGTGTCTTTAAAACTGAGTTAAAACCCTAAGCACTGCTTGGTGCAGCTGCGCCTTTCCATGATGAGCTGCTGTAATAAGGCACAAAAGCTGCTAACATGATCAGCAGCCACATTGCACAGGCCATATTCAGAACAGGGCTGCCAGAACAGGAAGAGTTACATTTATATTCTTGCAGCATTTGTACTGAGAGACCATCTAGTCATGATCACCAGACAGGAATGGTTTAGCCTTGACATCACTGTCAATTCTAAAATTGAAAAGACTTTGTTGTTTTTCTCCCTCCCTTAGAGAATTATTCCCAATATTTTCAAGGAACTGTCATTTCCTGTAAAATAATGTTTATGATGGCAGGCTCTCAGTCTTTCTGGTGCTAGTTGTTTTGGATTTTTTTTCACAGGGTTATTATTTATTGTAGCTGTTCTTTGTTCTCTGTTTCTTCTGACTTCCAGCATGCCTTTCAAAACTGCAGAGATCTTATGGTAGAGTTCCATCTATTCAAATGAATGCTGAAAATACCATCAAATTTTGGTGTTCATTTTAAAGAGACTGTAAGATAAATCAAAGGAAGATGATATTCATATTATGCCCCCTTTCCACATTCTCATCTTCCTCTCCAAAAGCACAGAGCAATAAAGCAGCTCCACGCCATGGAAAATTATATTTAAATCAACACAGTTTGTGAAACCATGCTTGGTGCCTTTCAGTTTGCTGCTTTTCCTGAGATCTTCCCATAGCAACCCCACATCCTGATTAGGGTCTATACAGGCAATTAGACAATATCGGAATTTGGAGCTAGATCTAAATTTCCTTGAAGGAACTTATACCAGTGTGCCAGGTTAATTCAGAAGCCAACAGACATGAGCAAGCTTCTGAGAATAAGAAGCTGCCTCAGCATTTTCAAATCATCTAGGCTGCAAAAGCAGCAAGAGGAAATTATTTGCCCAGTTCACACTACTCGTTAGTAATGCACTTTTCCAATGGCTACAGAAAACTGTATGAATTGCTTATGGTGGCAAAACATGTGCAGTTTGGTAATGCAGTTTGTGGTCACCAAAAGGAAATCCCACAAAAACAATGACTTCAGGGAACAGGTTATGGCTCAAAGAGATGAAAGAAAGGAATGAAAGACTCAAGTTCTGTGTTTGCCCCAGGAGATAAACATTCAGCAAAAGTTTATTGTGACCAGCAACCTACTGGGGCTGAGGTACCAAGTGCATTGGGTCATGAAAGGTGCTGACAGCATCTCCCCAAAATGGGGAATTAGGGAGAATATAAGCATAATATTCTGCTAAGTTTTTACTAGGGAACATGGAGACAGCAGGCAATGTTCTCCCACATCCCCTCTGCTCTCTCTCACAGGCACTTGCTTTGTCTGTACCAGCTGGGTTATTAACAAAATATTGTTTTTCATTCCACTTATCCTCCCTTTGGGCTTTCTATACTCCTGGTCACAGAGAAGAAGGTAAATAAACCTTTTAAATTATATAGTCTGTCAGAATTTTTCCATACTCACACAATTTATTACATTTTCTTGTACTTCAAATTTATTTTTAACCCCCTTTCATTGCACTTAGCATTTTCCAGTTTGTATCTGAAGGTAACAATAGAAAAGAGCACAACCCTTTCCCTGCAGAAATCCAGAAACAATTCTTGCAATACACACATTTCATGAGAATGTATTTTTTTTCCCCTTTGTGTAGAAGAACTGATATTTCTATACACCTGAGGAGTGGCCCAGAAAAGGAAGATATTTACCTTACAGCTGTGCAAAATACTGTAGTTTTCACATCAGAGAACCAAATGCTTGAGTTCTTTGTCGTATGACTTTTACAGAAGTAGAAACTCTATTTCTTACTTTCCAAGTGGACTTAAAATGTTTAAGCAGTTGGTACTCCACAGACCAAACTCTGACTACAGAGGGAAAATATAGTTTGGTTTATTAGCATTCAGACTAGCATTACTTTAGCATTTTGAGCTAAGTTGAATTGATGCTGAAATGTGTATTGCTATATGACTCTAGGAGAACAGCTGTTCTAGACTTGGGGCATTTTAAACACAGTGTGTGGGGTCAACTGACAAGTGAGTACAACGTTTCCTTTCTAAATAAGAAATTCCTTATTTGTAAGCATAATGGCTCTGACACAGGGAAGATCAAATAGTAGCTCTTTTCTAGGTGCATGTTCATGCATATTCTAATTTGCACCATCCAGTTTTAGATTACTCCCTCTGTGCTTACCATTCCCTAAGACTCCCTCTTCTGCTTGGACTTTGTATCCTACTAGAGATTCATCCCTGGCTGTTTCACCCTTACCCATGGAGACCTGGGATCCTGGCTTCCCTCTTCAGGCACACAGAAAACCTTGGGCAACTATGCTTGAAAGTTCACCTTCCGGAGCCTTTCTCCATGAAAACAAAGGAAATAATGGAAAGAGAAGTAGTTACCAAATGGAGACAGCTGGAAGTTTAATGTCATCAACTCACACAGACAACCTGTCCACTGAGGCAAGAATAATACTGTTTTGTGTGCTAGCAAAGTCTTGGAGAATGAGAAATGTAATATATTTTTCAACAGCAGAAAAGAACAGCTTTTCTTATTTTGAAAGGAATATGTAACCTTGTAAAACCCTGAGAATATATGTATTCTACTGAAATATCTATTTCTCCCGTATATGTATATTTATATACGAACAGTCTGAGAAAGTGATGACCTCGCCAGAGATTTTTAAGCTCACCTCATGAAAGGAGAGCTTACTGCTGCCAGCAGTGGGTAGGCCAACTATATTATGACTGTATTCAGATTCAGACTACTTCATAGTGCTTCTCTCTCTCTCCTTTCCTCTCTCCCTCCATTCTCCAGAGCAATTCAGGTACAGAGTCAAAGGCACCTGCCAGCTCCAGAAGCTCACTTTTAAAGTCCAACTCAGACAGATCCTGCTCCTACCTTCCTGCCAGCACTCGTGCCTGTACCCAACAAAATACTGCTTTTGGCTAAAAGCAGAAAGCAACAGAGGCTGAAAGTACTAGCCTCCCCTCTCCCCACTTTCCCCTGTCGCTGCACAGTGCTCCCCAAAACTGCAGAGAGGCAGGGCAGAAGCAGGTGCAGAGACTGCAATCGCTTTTTTTGTAATGACATGCGAGTCTGCTCTGGTCTCCCTGTCCAGAGCTGTCTGGAGGAGTTGCCTCATCATCATTCTGAATCTCATTTCAGTCTGTTGTTATGAACAAGTAGTCTCCATGTCACCCTCTCCTTGTCTCCCTCCAGCCTGGAGCAGACAATCCCTTTGTGGTTGGTGTGTGGAATTCCATCCATAGCCTCAGCCCTGCTACACCTTCTCAGAAAGGAGCTACAAGACAGATCACTGATCAGTTTGCTCTGGTGTTCAAAAATGTTCACGTGGAAAAGGAAAAGGATTGGTGAGATCAGGCAGTAAAAATCAACCCATTAGATACCGGTCATATATGCCAAATTTAACAAAACGTACTTAGGAGATGTGCACTTGGCTTCCCTGACCCACTGTAGAGGCCTTCATTACGCTGCTGCTGGCATTACCAGCCCTAGCCAGTATGTCTGTCCTCCCCCCAGGTGGTTTCCTACCCACAACTCCTCTGGAAAACTGCTCAGTGCAGTGGCCAGAGGGGACCAGGCAGAAAAGGTGAGAAGGCTCAGCACTCACTGCATCCTTTCCCAGGAGCTGCGATAGAGCAGCTATGGACCTACCTGCAAGGGGGCTTTCTGATATTAACAACAGCAGGAAAGCAGGGCCATAGCTACTGATAAAACAGGACAAATCCTCAGATATTGCCTCAAATATCACATATCTGACACCAGTCAGGAGCAAGGCTGAAAACACTGAGAAAGTGGCACAGAAGAAATCTTCTAAAGATGAAACCTGCACCCTTCCTTAAGCCTCCTTGTCTTCTCCAAGGGCCCAGGTATCTGCCATAAACACCAGAGCAGGAAGCACTGCTGCCACTGAACACATTATTAACTAGGTTATTGTTGTGCCCATTGAGGCAGAGCATAGGGAACGCACTGAATTTCTGGCTTTAGCTCCAGTCTTTTGGTGGAGGAGGAGGGTGGTGCTGAATAAAAATATCTTGGAAACCTAATGGCTCGATAAGAAAAGCCTTGTAGGAGGCAGAGAGTAGCTCATGCTCAGGGCTTGATTCTCCCCCTAAACTGAATGCTTTGACTGCACAGTCCTCACTGAGTGGTCAGGAATGAAATGCCTTTGCTGCCAGGCAGCTTGAGGGCCATCCAGTTTGTAGTCTGGCATTCCCACATTAAGAAGGCTGCAAGAGACCTTCTGCTACTTGAGTCCATTTTTAGAACAGAGGCACTGCTCCCCATCAGCATCACTGGGACTTCTTTGGATTGTCAATAGGCAAGGTGATAAAATAGACTAACACCCTCCTGCTGTGACGCACATGAATTTCCATGGGGCGTGAAAGTTTTTAATTTGAGGAATATTGAAAATGAATGTATCAATTCCTCTGTGCTGAATACTCATCTGAAGGCAGATTTCAAAAATGAATCAGCCACACTGGGGACTCATCTGTCATAATTTGCTATGTATGTAGAAAACATATGCACACAGAAACAACTTTGAGACTGCTACTCTCCTTTTTGCATTTTTTACATGCTCAAGAGAACAATAAAACCCAAATAACAGGTAAATTTTTAGAAAAAAAACTAAGGAAAAAAGGAAGCTGGCCTCATGTCTTATTGTATCTGGATCTTTTCAGAGGAAATGCTATAAATTGCACATGCAACTATGTAAGCATGCTATCAGTGCTGACTGAAAACAGTGCTACAGAAAAGAATGGATTTATTTCATGTGCTACTTTGCTGTGAATGCATAATATGTTCTTCTTCTTGTGTTTTTTTTTTCTTCTTGTTGTTGTTATTACTATTACTGTTATTACTAGTGTTACTAATATTATCCAATCCACCAGGGTTAAATCTTTAGGAAGCCAGAAATGAGAAAGGCAAGAGGAGGAAGAAATCCTAAAGGACCAAACAACCTAACTTTTTTCAGTGGTGAAAGTTTAGCATAAAAGATGTTCTCACATCAGAGAGATGCTGGATTAAGGAAGAAACAGGGGAGCCTGACTGGCCTTTCAAGACTGGTAGCTAGAAAGTGGATAAACCAAATAGAGAAGGGCAAGAAAAGGATATTCATCTCTCCTTGGGCTGTTCTGTGCAGGTTTTAGCCAATATTGAATAAAATACCCTCAAAAAGAGGTCTTTTGGGCACTCCAGTGCCCAGTTCTCAGGGGTCCTTCTAGGCAAAGATTAGGCAGATGCTTACCTTGGGGAATCTGTAATCTTAATGTGTGTGGAGACACTCAGGGTACATCATCACAGTCCTGTTGCTATAGCGTTACATGAGTCTTTGTAAAGAATAGCAAAGTAGGGAAATCTGTCTTCACAAAGCTACACAGGGGTTTAACAAAATAGTACTTAGGGCCTGCATGATGCAGTCACTGTAACAATTTGTGATCACATTTGGCTGTTCTCACATCTTATCTTAAAAATTAAAAGATTTCCTGTATCTGCTCTTAGGGTACAGACTGTCTGATGTAATTGTGTCTAAGGAGCCGCACGCTGGGAAAAATAAGTACTCTTTCAACAAGCTGTAACAGCCTCCAGCTATCCCAGTTACCAGATGGAATCAATATGAATTAAGGACTGCCATCCCACTTCAATCGATGCAGAAGCACATACTAACTGTGTCCTTGCAGGATAGCTTTGGTGCTATGTTTTTGAAGCATATACCATAGCTAGAGCACTCTGCATCCTGAAATTCTGCTTCTACTCCAGCTTCTCTTTTGAACTCACAAGTTGTAACTGAAACCAACAAAAAGTTCTATTAAACATTATCCTTACTTAATTGAATATATTAGTTGTATATAGCAATTACATTCTCCTTTTTACAGTATAGTAAAGCACTTATGGTATAATAAAATCTACCACACAGTGCTCAACAGCCCAGTGTGTTGAGCAATTCAGTTTTTAGTGCCTCGTGTAAGTTAGGAATTGATTTTAATTGCTTGGCATAAATCACACAGTCCTACTGTAGAGACTCTTATTATTTCACAGACAGGGCTGGTTTTTTAATCCTCTATATTCATGGGGAATAAGAGGGAACCAGAATGAAAAGAAAATCACCTGAAAATTTACTTCTGAGAAAGAGAGATTTGTTCTGAATTCAATGAAAATTGGAAAAATGCTGTGCATTAGTCAATGTAATTGTCATAAGTGTAGTAGTAAAGAAAACTTTGTACATCACCACTAAACCTGAGGCACTGCAACTGTTTGAAGAATTAAACCCTGACAAACTATGCGAGACTTACAGCAAAGAGAATTTTCAGTAGAGAGAGAAATTTCTTCTTACACAGCTGTCCTGAACTCTCTGTGTATCACAGCCAGAAATAATATCTCCATGTATTCTGCATGTATGTTTGGATTTACAAAGCATGCAACAGGGAATCATTTTCTCATGAAATTTGTCTCCCTTATGCAGAATTTCTGTGCCAATGCCATTTAGTCATTTGTCTTAGTAGTAACTGAAATAAAACTAAACCTAAACCTAATATCAAACCAAAACATCCTGTGTTTGAGAGGAAAAAAAAAAAAGAAAAGCATGCAACATTATCAAATGTTGACCTCTGGAAAAGTATCCAGCGTGTTAAAAAGTGAAATGGAAGTGGAAATTGTCTGCACTGGTTGTGAACTGTCGTACAGTTAGTGCATTGATGGTGATACCATTTTTTTGTCTATGCTGCACAGTAGCTGTCAGGGGAAGGTGAAGATACAGGAGAGAGATTTGCACCTCGTGTCTTCCAGCACCTAGGTCCCAAATTCAGGTCCACTCAATACTGATTTGGCTCTTTAGACCAATATCAGCTCTGACACCTCACATCTGCAGGAGTAAACAAACCCCCCTCAGCACTGCAGCATTCTGATTTATCTTTACTATAAGGAAGAAACAGAAAATGAGCCATCAATCAGATATCATAGGTATGAGTTAAATCTAAGAGTCAAAAGCAACATTTAGGGTGATACAGATATATTTGATATATTTATCAGACTTTATAACTTCAAAGTTATACTTAAAGGCTCAAAGACTTTTTTATGTAAACAGAAGAAACATAATTCAGTTAAAAAAAACTGAAATAGTTTGCAGGGGAAACTGAAAAATCATTTACATGCAATTAATCCCATAAATTTACCACTTCTCAAGATGTTATTTCTCTCAGCATTTCTTAAGACCTTTTATTTTCATTACTGGACTATCAGTTGCACATTTATCAAGTCTGGAAAGGCTAGGTCATCATTTTCAAAACCACATTATACAAGGGAAAGTTTACCGCCACATGCAAACTGGCTTTTAAAGTTCATGGTGCTGTTATAAAGGTCATGGTGATACTTAGTGAAAATTGAATCATGCAGAAGTCAATACAAAAAGACATATTGTCTTCCTTCAATAAGGAGCTTTTAATGCTGTGCCAGTTTATTTACCATCAAACTCTGCAAAGTCAGCAAGCTAATAAAGAATTTAGGATTTATGGGCCCTTTAATTCAGCATAGAAAAAATAGTTAGCAAGTGACAGACTAATAGGCCAATTATCTGAGGAATATTTTGTTTATTTGGCAGAAATTACAAGGAGATGCATAATAAAAATACCTTCAGTAACCAATTTATTCCTACATTAAAATAAGCTCATTCATGACTACTGTGCTACAGAAAGTACTATTAAAATGTTCAAAGTTCTTCCTTGATGCCAAACGAAAACGCTTAACCATGGCAATATACAATATTAATATTGTTTTATGGTCAATTTGTGTCTAGACACAAGCAATAAGAAGTGGAAGGATACTACAGAAATTACAGCTTCTGTACAGGAAACAGGAACAAAGCCCCAGAGGATCATATCCATGTTTGTCTTATTCCAGATTTAGAAATTATTATTTTTCCCTATTAGGTATGGGTCTAAAATATTAGCTGTTTTCTTTGCATGAATGAACTCTGGAGAGGGAATAGTCTGACAGATTTTTTATTAAAAATATGCTTGAATAAAATTTTGCCTTTTTATGTAGCTAACTTAACCTAATTGTACTGCCCTTCATATTGGCTAACAAACGAACTTCGTGAAACTAACCACAAGCGTTTAAAGATCCTGACTTAATAACATGATGCGAAAGACCACAAACTTCATATAATTTAGAAGTTCTGATGAAAAATAAAGAAACACAGGCCACTAAGTCTCTGAAGTAGCCAAAAAAGTGAGTATTTTCTGATTCTACAGGCTTTGGCATGAGACATGAAAGAAAGTTTAAGCCCTGCTTTTTCGTTTTGGGGACTTTTGTTAGAGCATTTATGCATTAATATTCATAGGAAGGCATTATAGTTCAAGTATGAAAGAAAATAATAAATTCCCAATATATATTTCACATATAATTAATCCAATACATAATCTCCTCTGGGCGTTGACTTTACTAAAAATAATATAGATAAGGAGGTAGCAACTGCATCATCGCCTTAGCAGGTCATGGGAAAAATGTTATTAGAAAACAATACTTTAGCTTCAGGATTTTCTGAAATGACTAGTGACTCTGAATGCCCTAATCTGGGTCATTTATCACTATTTAGGCAGAAGGGTTTTCATTGTTAGAAAATGTGCTATTCATTTTCTAAAGCTAAGGTTCTTCAAGATTCCTCTTCAAGAGGACGGACATTGGGAAAATAAGGCACATGCATTGCTTTTAAAGTTCTTGGCTGAAATTTTAGTTTGAGTTGGGAAAAGAAAATAAAAATCATGAACTAATTCCAGTGGCCACTGTATAACCTTTGGACTTCCTTAGACCTAGCTTGTTCCCATATACAAGCTCCCAGGAAACCAAGATATTTTGTTCTTAGCAGATTACAGTGAATTCTTATCTAAAAGTTACTTGTTTTCTCCCAAGAACTGAAATTTTGGATCAAATGCTGAGGCAGTGGCCAGTGCTATCCTGTCCAATTAGTGCTCCTAGGACTGCTAGTCTCAAGAATAGTGTTTGCTTAGAGGAAATATAAATCGAAATAACATATAAGCTTAAAGAAAATATTAATACTAGATTTGTCTGATTTTTACAGTGGAATTTTCCACTTACCAAAGAAAATGCCAACAGACAGGGAACTACACAGGGTCACAGCTTTGCTTTTTCGTTTGTGGTTTATGAAGAAAGTTAACATAATTATTCTTGGGGTTTAAGCAAATGAATCAAAAGTGTCCTTTTATTGGAATATAAATGTAGGTATAATGTGCAGAAAATCAGACTGCTAAAGTGATCACACACTAAAACAGTGGTTTCATAGCTTTCTCTCCTGCTTTTATGTGTCTGCAATAGTCATTTTTTTTATAAGGCGGCAGAGACGCACTTTCACTAATATACAGGATGCTTCATAGCTGGGACAAATAGCCTATGGATCTTTATTTCTCACAGTGATAAATCTCTTACTGTCCACAGGTCACAGAATCATTTAGGTTGGAAGGAACTTGTTGAGATCATCTAGTCCAAATCCCAGGCCAGCACCAAATCTGATATAGATTATCAGGTCAGACATTAATACTAGAACTGCCACCCACTGCAATAGGATGGAGGGGAAGATAGAAGCTTTTTAAAAAATATAAGGCAATGATTTTATGTTTTCAGACTGAATCTGGTGTACAATTCTAACACAATAATTGGTATCATTTATTTATTCGGAAATACAAAGCATAAACCAAAAGAGATTTCACTATTATGCCATATAGTGTATCTATGCTAAATAAAAGCCTAAGTAAGTCCTTTCTCCTTGAGCTGTATCTCCTTGCTTGTATCTGCAGGTAACCGTGCTGACGTTGAGCATACTTCTGCTGTCTGTGACCTGGCTCTTCAATATGCCATCTCTTCCTCATGCAGCAATCCCATTTATCTCATATAACTCACAGTAACTCATTTCCACTTGCTGGAGTGTCACAGAGGGTACAGAAAGGAAATGTAAGGGCCAGGACGTAGGCATAGAAATGAAAGCAATTTTCTGGAGAACCCAAAGAAATGCAAGAAAATGAGATGGAAAAATTCCTCAATTTATGCAGACCCCTCCTGCTATTATACTAACAGTTGTCCATTGTTTCTTTCAGTACAGCTATTGTCTTCCTTTTCCCTTTGATTATGGTATTTCACAAACAACTTAGGAATGTGAAGATTCATTGAATACAGGTAGAATCCTCAAACTTAAAAAAAAAAATAAATATATACATAAGGCTTGAATCTTTTCCAGGGGTACTGAATGATTTTCTAGTCATCAGTGAGGGAAGATGGGAAACAGGGCTGACATACGCAGGTTTGGTAAGCCAAAACCTTCAATAAATACACTTTTCAGTAAGCTCCTCTGGAAAGGAACCTCTCCATAGCACAGAAAGAGTGCAGGTATTTTTACGCTGAATGACTGAAAAAATGCATTTGTGACGTAAAGGATCTAGAAGGGAGAAACAAAGAGATGAAGAGATTCCTCTCACCAGTGTATTTTTATATACAAACATTTAATGAAGACCCCCATGGGCAAGTGCTTTTAATACAAGAAAGGGGGCAGAAAGAAACTTTGAGTCCAGAACTGTTCACTGAAATGAGTTCATGTATAATACGTGAGAGCTTTTTCAGGGATTTTTTCAGTCTGTTCACAAAGTGAGTTTGCAACAACAAAAAGGTGGCAGAAACAAGGACGGGGAAAGACAAAATGCCTTACAGCTTTAAAGGATTTAAATATTTTTCTCTCTTGGCTTCAGACAGGCAATTCTGCTTTTGGCCAGACAGAGGTGAAAGCAAGCGCCTATCCCTGATGGGAGAGTGCAGCCCTGACTTCTTGTCACTCCTCCATGCACCAGAGGCAGGGAAACCACAGGACCACTGCTGAATGGTGATGGTCATTAGCAATGCGACTACTGTCATGGCTAGAAACAAGGCAGTGTCTTGGCAAGTTTCCCCATGCTACTCTGTCTAAAATTCCTCATATGAAAGGGGTACTTTTTACCAGCGAAAGACCAGCTGTGTCCATGTGCCTAATGAACTCCCAATTCCTTCAAAGAGGCTGTTGACACAGCTGCCAATCAACACCATTTGTGATGTACGCAAATGTCTACAAAGTCTTTAAGCAGGCCAAACAGCACGTGGACTTTCACTCATAACTGTTAGGTTAAATTTAAGCTGGTGACAGGGAAGCAGATGTGAAAGGTTCTTTAATCTTGAGCTTTTCCATCCAGCACTGGAAGTATTTCCAGGGTGGGGGCTTTTTTTGAAGGCTGCAGACCCAGTTTATGCTGCTGATGAAATAATCAAGGTCACCAAAGGTCTGTGTTTTGACAGTGTCCAAGCAAAAAGTCCCTCTTTCTTGAACATCTTTGACATAACCTTTCTTCAAATAACTTGAGGTATTATTCTGCCATACAGAAGGCAAAGGAAGACACTCATGGTCAGAAGGAAGACATGGTCAGTGTCCATGTCTCTGCACTGATCAGCCCCCAAGGATTAGATGAGGAGAATGCCACAGAGACCACAGCAGCCTTTGGTATTACTGTGTGAGTCATAAAGAGTCAAAGGAAAAGAAGCTGTATTTTCCATCCTACTGAAATGCACGTGGAAGAGGCAGGCAGGGCTATTTTCTTCCAGTGTTCCCACCTCAGAAGCTTCAGTTCCCTCTAGGATGCTCCTGTCACCTCCCTATCTGATGCATGAGCACAGAACATCTACAGCCATGTTCTCAGGATGCATTTCCACTGCTGTGCCTGTGCTTCAGCCTCAAATTCCTTCCCTCTCTGGTTCAGTGTTAACCTTAATAAGTGTCTGAATAGACATGTGAATTTCCTCTTCTCTCTTCCTTTAATTTGTGGTTCCTCATATATTCGTAAAGATGAATATAAAATCCAGCATCTTTTACACTGAGAAAAAACAGTCCCATGCTGACTAATTGCCCAGTTTCTTAATGTGTGGTATTCAGTAATTGCATGCACAGGGAGCTTATGGTCTGTTGTTCTTTTAAAAAGGGAGGAAGGATTAATGCATAGATGTCATCTGCACTCCAAGCATTTGGACAACAGATTTCAATGTAAAAGAGGAGAGACCTTGACCCACTGACTTCAGGCAGAGCCAGGTGTCTACTACACCCTTCCAAAGCTGTTTGCACTTATGAACTCTGCAGCTGTTAGCATCTCTCCACAATCATCTCGCCAAGCTACTTCAATGCGCATCTGTGTCTGACAGCATTAACTCTCCAGAGTACTAGTGAAAACATACAAGATGCAGAGATACCATTCATAGGTTCTCAGTTGGTGAGGCTGATGTTTTCTTTCTTGATCAACATCAAGCATTTTCCTGGGAAAACAACATTTTCCTGCTGTTAGATTCTATGCACGGAAGCAGAAACGGGAAGTAGGTGAAAACCAGTAAAAGCACACAGGAAGGTAGACTGCTGTTCTATAGGTCTCATTTCAGGTTCATCTGTTATATTGCATGTTCACAAGAAATATTCTGGAGTAAGGCTAGGAAAAAAATACCACAAAAAAAAATCCTTATCTAATAGAGAGAAATGGACCACAATTTATACCTCTTGCTCTATTAAAACACATTAAGGCTATTTCTGCTCTTTCCTGACTGTTTCGAAGGTGAGGCCACTCACATCAATGAATGTCTTCTCCCTGATGCATTGATTTCATTTTACTTTGTTTCTTTTACTGGCAACCAGGTTAAAACACATATTTACACACTAATTTCTAAGATCTTTGGCTCAGGCAAACTGATGTACATCTACATAAAACAAACAGCCAACAAATGGATTATAGAGCAATTGCCAAGCGTTCAGACGTTGCTGAATATATTTTTCCTTTCAGTTTGGATACCAGCCCATGGTCCTGAAAATTTACGTGGCAAGTATAAACAGTGACCTCCACTTCATCCCTTCTATTGTAAGCACAACAGTGAAAACAACTAAATAATTTTGCTCAAAATCATCTTTCCATCTTGCTTGAAATCCATACATTGATTTTCATAGAATCACAGAATAACTGAAGGTGGGGGGGAGGGGGGGGGAAGGGAATGTATGGTCAAACTCCCAGCTCAAAACAAGTCCAGCACCAAAGTTAGACCAGGTTTCCCAGAACTGTCTGGAGTCAAGTTTTTACTGTCTCCAAGGATGGAACTTGCACAGTCTCTGTGAGCCTGTTCCAGTGTTTGATGGCTCTCATTATAAAAAAAAAAGAGTAAATCCTAATAACTTGTTGGAATTTCTGTTGTGCGAATTTTGTGCATTGCCTCTTGTCTTTCATGTTGCACCAACAAAAAGAGTACGGCTTCATCATCCTTATAACCAGACATTAGGCAACTGAAGGCAGCAATAAAATCTTCCCTTGGCCTCCCCTTCCCCAGACTGAAAAACCCAAGTCTCTTAGCAGCATTTTTTATATAATATGCTCCAGCCCCCAGCCATCCTCGTGGCCCTCTGCTGAACTAATTCCAGTAAGTTAATAACTTTTTGCTACCATTATGCCTACTGTATCTTGGTACATTTCGTAAGTACTTACCATAATCTAATGTGATGAAAATGGTTTTATGTTTGAATTTGTGGGTGAGTCTGGCATATGAATGCTCACCAACACAGCCAGATATCTTGCAAACAGAATCTTAGTTAATTTCTTTCCTATATATGACAGTACACCACAGCACATCCAGTCCAGGGTGCGTCTTGAGAAGACTAGATACATGTCAAGTTCTTTGGCAATTAGTTTTGTAAAGTGAGCCGGTGTACAAGTCAACTCTGTAGTTTAAAGGCTTGGTGAAATGATCATCTTATTAATAAATGATGGATTTTAATAAGCAGCTGGCCCTGATTGCATTATGTATAACAAAAAATATGATGTCCCAATGAGAAATACTGCAAAACCAAAACCCAGAACTCTCAAAAACATCAAGTAAGAAGCTAGAGCTGTTATTGCAGGGAGGAACACAGATGCATTTTCATCCTGCAAATGCCTACCAGTTCTTGCAGGTATGACTATTCTGTAATATTTGTCAACAAATTAAAGACCAAATTAAAGACCATTTAAAATTGTGTGTGAAACAATTCTTCAGTAGTTATATTATGGGCTATTAATACACTCCATCTACATTCTATGATTCGTATTTCCACAGCTAACACAAGTCACGTAATTGTGCTAATAGAATATACGCATAATTTTCTAACATGGTCTGGCAATAATAAAACATTGCAGTTTGAACAATGGAACAGTGTTAAGGTGATTGCAAATATCCATTGCGTTCAGTTCTCTTTTGCCAGCTATGGTGTAGCAGTGACTAAACGGAAAACAATTCCCATATATTAGGCAGTTTGAGACCAGTTATTGGAGCCAAATGGTGCAGTTAACCAAGGGACGGTATGCAAAATCAAAGGCATTTTTCATAATCTCATCTCAAGGAATCAAATTTTGCCCTGAGGACTAAACGAAAGTGTGTTTATTTGCCTTTTGGATGTGTTTAGCAGGATTTTACATTACTGAAAGACTGAAGCCATTTATGCTGGGTTCATTCCTATCTAGCTAGGAAATGCATGTTGTCTGCCTTAGAAATCCCAGACTTCTGAAGAAAAGATGTGTTTTTATCAAAGTGCCGGAAGATGCTCAAGATCTGTTTTCTTCTCAGTTTTGAAAAAAAAAAAAAAAATCTTAAATTCATCACTAAATTACAACTGATTGTTAAGTTCATGTTTTACTTTTTTTTTCAAATGTGTTGTTACCTTGTACAGTCTACATAGACTTAGTCTACTACTGCTTCTGTATAAGCTTGTGGTTAGAATGTCAGTCATGGATTTTATGCACTTATTACTTTAATGGATGCATTGAACACAGATGTTTTCTTTCATTTCTGACTTGACATCACTCCCTTACTTTTACAATTTAATCAAGTATAAAGGAAGGGGCTGGGGGGGGCAAGAAAGGGAACCCCAGACTAACTCCTTTGAGCTTTTTATCAATGTCAGACTGGAAATTACTTTTAGAGAATGCTGTATTTACTTCATAAATTGTAAATATATTTCATTATAAATCGCTTAGGAAAGCAAAAATTAGAGTACCATTTAAATTACATTTTCACAAAGAAATAGCCAGACCTGATGTATATGTTCGTGCATACTTCATAAAAAATATTTATCTGACATTCTTCTTTCTTTTCATTGGTTGATGGGTACTGCAACAAACAGAACTATCTATCTCATGCAAAAAGAGAACTGCCTTTCACATTGATTTGCATTATCTTGAACAAGAATCAATACTTAAAAATACAAGAAGAGTAGAATTTAATTCCAGGGAATATGAAAAGATGGCATGATCATGAACACACTTTTCAAATATATACCTCCTCTTGGTTGTGAAACTCTTGTAGGAGTGATTATAAGTAAGTTCTTCAAGAGTATTTTGTAAATATTTACTCAGGATGATACTTCTGAAGAATTTGATTCACAGGTCTCTGACTCAGAAAGAAAATAAGTTTCATGTCTTCGTTGCATGTTGGCATCTGAAATAGAACAGCAAGGCAGAAAGGTAAGCTGCACTCATTTGAAACTGCCATTCATATCAGAAAAAAAAAAAAAGAAAAGAAAAACTACAGAGACAACTTTCTTACTTTCTGAAGACTTTTTACAATTTTTGTTCCCATTTCCCCTCAAAAGAACACCTATTTACACCTCAAAATTTCTCAGAAGGAATTGTTCACACTATAGAAAAAGATATATTTTTCGTTTGCTATTATAACTTAGGAAGCAAAGCAAATGTTATGCTCATAAACAATTGTATATTTGCTGAATTTCATGAGAATCCATATCTATCCCTGCTTCAAATCTAAACCTTGAAAGAGAACTGCAGTTCAAACTTCCTTAGCTGGTCTCCAGTCTAGTACCAATATATTGCTTACAGTATATTTACTCAATTTTACACACAAAATTATTTTGGAATATGATATTATCTGCCACACAAAAACCTTCAGAATTAAAAAAGAATTAAAGAAATAAATAGCAAAACCTGGAGTATTGTGGTCAATGGCCAGAATGTCAAAACTTCAAAAAATAAAGCTAGACAGTTAAATAAGCTTGAATTACTAGGGCAAGAGAGCTTTATGCTATGTATACAGTGCATGAAATTCTTACTAAAACTAGCAGAATTGCTTGCAATCAATCACATCACAAATCCTTCATATAGGATGAAAATATATACACAGAACTGTTAGTGCTATGCCAAGCAAATATTCATGAACCCATGTGAAGTTATATGAGTCTGACTAACTGCTTCTGTTTGGTAGCAGTCTAAATTCTTATGGTAATGTCAAAATATCATCAACACAGAAAGGACTCTAATGACCTCAATTTTTAAAATGAAAATTCATTGCTACTTGTGTTTTTCAGTTTTAATACATTTCTATTAAGTATCTGTGATACCGTTTAGTATTGCATGCTAAGATATTAAGTTTCAAATAGAAAATTGAAAATGTACCATACATTTTACAATGGTGTTAACAGTTTAAAAAGACAGTTATATGTGGATGTGCATTGACCTTAGTTCACTATTAGAATTTAAATACAGACTAGATAGAAATTCCATTTCAAGTAAATCACAGACATCTCTGTCTTATTCATCAAAGCTCAGGGTTTCTTCACAGCTGCTTCATTTCAGTAAGTGAGAGAGAGAAGGACCTATTTCTAAATATGCAGCAGTGCTGGATCCAAAATTTCCACATGTTTGGATCCAACATTTGGGTCCTGGCCCACTTTTGCAACAGGGCAAAGTCATAAGATATTGAGTAAAAGGGGATTCTGGGAATCAAAAAAAACAAAACCAAAACAAAACAAAAAAAGCTTTTAAAACGTAATCGGAAATATTATGAATTATCCCCACTGTATTATATACATTATCTCAGTATATGCCCCAGACATGACCCACTTCCCAGTCACAGCTTCTTGAAAAGGGACTGGGCTACTGAAATATCTGTGGGCCTTTTGGTGATTCTGTTCTCTGTGGCAGCAATGTTGAGCAAACACTATATTTATAACCTGTTTCTAATATCTCATCTAGCACAAAAATTATGTTTTGGCAAAACTCTCAAGAATTAATATTGTTTTTTAAATTACAGGTTTTCTGCTAACAGATTGTATTTCATTAAGTGCTTCTGACTGACTTTTAAGGTAGACAAGTTCATAAAGTTAAAATATATTTACTTGGGATTTACAGCATACTATTTCTCTACTGTTATGTACTAATGGGATATTTTATTTAGTTTAAACTCATTTTTATTCTAAAGGAATGAGCTCATACTAAACTAAAGTGAACATGAGAATATACTATTGTGACATGTTTTGCAGATGAAAATACCACTTCAGAATTCACACGGAAGGCAATTTCTGTTTTACTTTGCCATTTTCTGCATGGTCATCACTAGCTGAGAATAAGAAAAAATATCTTTAGTTTGTCTCAAAATGACTTATGGAGTTTTAGGAGTCCTACTAATTTCTTTAAACTCTGTCCTAGGCTAACACTAATTTCAAAATTAAATTTTCCTAGAAAACTTATACTTCCTTTAAAAACTATTCTTCATCAGGAAAACTTCCAAGTATCAATGAAAAAGAACATGCCTTCATTTACAGTAATCAAAACCTTGCACGATTTACCTTGGAGCAATTTCTGCAGAAACAACAAAAATATTTTCAAGGGTTTTTTTTTTTCCATGAAGAATATTCTCTGATTCATTTTACCATCTCCAAGGCTGTGACAATGTAAATGCACAGCCCAGAGTGAAAATTAATAGAAGGGAAATGCAAGTCATTCTCTCTCTGAGAAACTAATTGTATTCAATTATATTCAGGTGACAATTTTTTATCGCCTAAACTACATAAACACAAAGGCATAGAACTCTATGTACTTTATGTAGTTATAAGTGCTGTATTTTATTAATATAAACCCATTCTTAGGAATAAGATGTATCGATGGGTGATTGAAGGAAATTATTAACACATTCCTTACAGTTTTATAACACTGAGTATAATAACCTGATGATATTTAAGCCCTTTGCATAAAACAGTGGCAAAACAAACAAACAAGTTGACTAGCACCCCAAAATGAGCAGATTTGGGGTAGCATTATTTGATTTTCAAATAGTATGATTTATTTGCTTATTTTTTTAATCCATTGCACATATATGTATTAAAATCCAGACTATCCAGTTGAGCGTTGCCTAGTAGCCCCAAAGGACCTGTTCCCTAAGAGAAAGAAGATTTCATGCCATTTTCTGTCAGTACAGTATCATTCTTAGGGAATGGCGTTTTCTGCATCAAACTGTACAGTAATTTCCAATTTAATGTATAAATCTCTTTAATTGAGCAATCACACATCTGGTGCTCTATCAGAACAATCATGCTAAATTCAAACACTCAGTAACAGTATTGTTAATTGTGTGTTATTCCAATCTTTTGTGTAGGTGGGGGTTACAGATGCTGTTCATATCTGAGGAGTTCAACAGTGTAAGGCTACAGGGATTTTTTTTTTTTCTATTTTTTCTAAGCTCAGAAGTAAGGTTGAAATTTAAATTTCCCTGAGCCTAAGGGTAATTGACCTGGTCAGCCACAAGTGTAAGGACATGTGAAATCTCTTTTTCCAGCCTTCCCCACTGTATAGATAGAGCTTCCTTTAGTTAGGACAGCCTTGACACCATGGCACACACATGGGTATGTCCAGGCAAGCATTTATATTTGAAGGCCCTAATCTCAAACTGAATTGTACCCAGCAGAGTTTATTGTGGCCTCTGATAAAATTGTTTCTGTAAAGAGGCAATTACAGACACCAACTAGACTTACTAAAGTCAATAAATAAATAAAACAGCACTGTTGACTTCATAACAGTGGTGATAGATTTAGCTCTGGATTTTAATCAGGCCTCAGGAAGGCAATTTTTAGCTGTGGCTTTGAATGCTGTCTATCTGAAGAGAGTAGCTGAATTCCTCAGTCAAGAGGCCTCTTTGCAAAGAGTTGACACAGCTCTTCAGGGTTTGGCATCCCAAGGAAGTGGCAGTAGCTAATGAGCAGCCTTGAGTCTGGTGTCTGACCTCCAGAGACATGTTTAAGTGGCTAGCACCCCTTATGCTCAGCACAAGGCTGCTCTTATCATCTGTAAGAGGCACATAAAACTCTTTCTTTATTTCTTATGCCAGGTAGAGGGAAGTAATTCTGCCCATCCACTCTACCCTGGTGAGTCCTCAACTGGAGTACTGTGTTCAGCTCTGGAGTCCTCAGTACAAGAAAGATGTGGACCTGCTGGAGTGAATCTAGAGGAGGGCCACGAAGATGATCAGCAGGCTGGAGCACCTCTGTTGTGAAGACAGAGATACTGCTCTCTTTCTGCTGCTGAGAAAGTTGGGGTTGTTCAGCCTGGAAGAGAGAAGGCTCTGGAGGAGACCTTATTGCAGCCTTTCAATCTATAAAGGGGGCCTATAAGAGAGATAGGGACAGACTTTTCAGTAGGGCCTCTGGTGACAGGACAAAGCAAAATGGTTTAAAACTAAAGGAGAGTAGATTCAGACTAGGTCTACAAAAGAAATTTTTTACAATGAGTGTGGCAAAACACTGGCACAGGTTGCCCAGAGAGGTGGTAGATGCCCTGTTGCTGGAAACATTCAAGGTCAGGTTGGACGGGGTTCTCATCAATCAGATTTAGTTGAAGATAGATCTGCTCATTGCAGGTGGCTTGGACTACATGACCTTTAAAGGTTCCTTCCAACCCAAGCTATTCTCTGAGTCCCTTACAACCTTGGGCAGCTTGAGTTACCTTTTGTGAGCTAGATACTCATGCATAGCTAGCCTGAAGCCTGCTGAGCAAGGGTCATATTTGCTTTGTGTTGTCTATCTCACACCTAAAAGAAACTTGCCTGGAATTCAGTTCGGAAGATGATGAAAGAAAGGGAAAATCCCATCTGCTTCAGTAACAAGATTACAGGCATTTTTTTTTTTTCCAGCAAAGAGGGTTTTTTTTAATTTGTTTTGTCTCTGGATAGATAACATTGAAATAAAACAAACATACAAAAAAGGTCCTATCAAGAAACTAAAATGTTTCAGCTTAGGCCAGTTCCATGTGAAATGACACTGAGGAGAGGAAGTATCCAAAATACCATACAAAACATCTAGATTTTGTGAAAACTGCATTTTTCAGTGAAACGTTTGCTGGTTATGGTTTTCATCTGTACATTTCCAGCAAGCCCTATTGCAAATGTATAGGATATTAGGAGAGTAAATCTAGAAAAAAATCCTCAAATCATCTTGTCTACTTCTGTGTACTGGGAAAGGATCAAGTATAGATATAAAATCATAGAATCATAGAATGGTTAAGTTTGGAAAGGACCTTAAGATTATCTAGTTCCACCCCCCCTGCCATGGGCACAGTCACCTCACACTAAACCATCTCACTCAAGGCTCTGTCCAGCCTGGCCTTGAGCACTGCCAGGGATGGAGCATTCACAACTTCCTCGGACACCCCATTCCCCTGCCTCCCCCCCCCCCCCCCAGTAAAGAATTTCCTCCTTATATCCAATCTAAACTTCCCCTGTTTAAATTTAAACCCATTACCCTTTGTCCTATTGCTACAGTTCCCAACAAAGAGTCCCTCTCCGGCATCCAAATATGATCAGAATAAAAATTCTGTGCAACCGTAATCATGGGTTGTAACTAGATGATCCATAAAATCCCTTCCAACCCAAAGTATTCTATGATTCCATAATAAAATAGTCTTTCCATCAACTTGTTCTCATCAGTTTTTGCATTATCTACCTCTAAGACAGGTCATAGCTTATGGAAGATTTCTTACACAATACTGACCTACTTACTATGCCAGGTATCCCTACAGATATGCTTTCTATTTTCCTAGGGTGGGAAAGGCAATCAGAAGGAAAGAAGGGACAGAGAGGGATGAGTTTGGGTGCTCCCTGTACAGAAAGATTTAAGGCAATGCTCTTTGAGACATTCAGATCAATTAGGTAATAAGTGCAAATATGTTCATCCTCCTCTACATAATACTGAAGCTATTGTTGCAAATGATATAACAAAATGCCTCTCTGGTGACATCTGTGGATGGACACACACGCACAGAAAAGGCAGCAGACTGCCACAGAGGAGAAGGAGAACTTTATACTTAAAACTCTTTCGCTGTATGCCACTTTCATATAGTCTTTCCTGGAGACCTGAATTTTTGCCTGTAAAGTAATTCTTTCTAGTTTTCTGTAATACAGGAAAAGAAAAGAAAACATGCTCTTATTGCACCATTGTTAGTTTCATCCATCTGGAAAGCATAGGTTTTCCTCTGTGGCATCCCAATGACAGTAAGAATGGAAACAGAGTGACAAACTTAGGCAGTTTAATAAGCTCCTAAACCTATTTTAATTAAGGAAAGACTACTGACCTCAGCTTTTAAACATTTGTTAACATATGAGATAACATACAAAGAAAAGATACCTGTGCTTGCATCCTGGTTCAAGACCTTGAGAATTTGGCAGTATGTACAGTATATGCCGGTTCCAGTGCCCAGAGGACAAGCATTCTCTTTCTCTTTTGACATAAAAGAGACAAGATAATATCTCATAACTTTAAAAACTTCTGAATAATTGAGCTAGCTAAAAGCATCGAGTGCTTTTAGAGTTTAGCTGTAAAAGGAGAATAAAAAACCACACCATGTTAAGAAAACATGAGTAATCTAAACTATTGGAAAACTTTTAAAACAAAAGGTTTCAAAATAGAGAAGCACTGACAATTCATGGAGGGCTGGAGAAATGGATCATAGAAAGTAAATATAAGAAAACACAACTGCCCTGATAAATAAGAACATAAAATGTACGGAGCTGCCCAAGAGCCCTTAGCCATTCATTTGTATCAGAATTGCTGGACAGGTGATGCAGTATGAAATTGATTTCTTAGATTAGCCATCAATGGATACTCCATACCTAGACTAGCTACATGTGCAACCTGAAAAATCAATATTTGTGCACTGTTAAGATATCAAAGTTGCTCATCTGAAGGGCAAATCTAGCACTAAGTGCTAGATATTTTGATGCCCCATTATCTTTACAGATACATTATGTTTCTAAAATTAACATCTGCTTCATTAATCAATGAAGAGTGTGAAGTGTATTTTTAAGAATTGTTGTCTTATAATAACAGCGTCGGCCCAAAACTGAACAGCAAAACAGAATGGCACAGGAGGAGGGTGAAGATGCTACACACCAGTAAGCAAGGCAGCGCCAGAAGGAAAGAGCAATGTGGGATTCTGTGATCTTCTGACAAAGTGATGGAGACACAGTTTGATACAGGGAAAGGCACGGCACTACCAAACTTCTTACTGAACCTGCAGAAAGAGATATCCAACTGTCATCATGAGGCACAAGTCCCTTAGTCCTGTAATAACTGGTATGGTCAATGAAGGTCTTATCAAAAGATCATAGAAACAAAGAGAGGGTTTTCTGTTGCCTCTGCGTAGGTCTTGGACGAGGTCCAGCAAGCGCAGTCTATCATATGGGTGGACATACATGTGGACTGGTGATGTCACATCCATTGGGAGCATCCATACAACTATTTAAAAATAAGCTGAAAAAAACCACCTAGTTCAAATATTCCTTGGACCTTTTCTATAAACTAGGTCAGCCCCCAAATTCGTGTCAGGGCCTTGCATGCACCAGTGGGGCTTAATGGCCCAGACCAGCCTAACCTGGGAGCCCTACCCACATACCTGTTGCCTCTTGGTCCAGAAGCCAAATTTCAGCTCAGCCCTCGGCAGGTAATGCTTGCCTGAGCTATACCACAGGAGTACCACTCCCAAGCCCTGTCTCCTGCTGCTATTTAACGTGCTCCCTAGATGAAACCCATCCCAGGTTCATCACTTCATCTCGTGCGATGATTGCTGGCTGTCCACAGGACCTGTCACTGTCACCAACATGGCCTTGCTCTCCTGCTGTGGGATTGCACATTCTTGGTGTGATCCTTTGCATCTGGGTTGCCCTTTGCTCCCAGCTCATCCTCCTTTGTGGAACAGCCTGCCTTTATGACTCCCCAGCAACTGTAATTATGCCAAAAGCACTCTTAAATGAAATATATCTATGAAGGGTCAAACCCTAGAGAAGAAAAAATATGCTTGTGTTGCCAGTTCAAGAAGAAATGAAGTTGCACATTTAATATTCAGGCAAGAGAACTGCTGTGGCACCTCCAGATACTCCAGACTGCATAAAAAATCAATTCAGACTGAAAGTGGGCAAATTAATACCATGGAATAAAGTGACTATACTGTATAATCTGTATAAACATTGAATGTCTTTCCCCACCTTTCAACAAAGATTTAATATAGGAGTCTGTGGTGAGCTGAGATAATACTAAGATTTCATTTTATTTATAAAATACACCACAGATCATTTATTAATACATGAAGGATCATAAATAATTTAAAAAGGTCTGTAACTGTCAAAATCAATGCACAATATATACTAGCTGAGTTTTGCACTAGCACTGTGTTCATTTGCTTAACTCGGTAATTTGGAAAAGTCTAATTCACAATGGATTGCATCGGTAATGTTGTTCTTCCATAAACTTTTTTTATAAAGTAAATTATCTGTTAGTAACATAAATCTAGAGAATCAACCATACCCTGACTAATTCTCTCTGGTCTTCAAAAACAAAACCAAATCTCTCGTGTCTAAACCTGGAAGTTCTTGGCTTATGGAAAATTTCTCATAAAAGTCAATGGCGACAGCAGATTAAATCCAACAGACATTTTACGTGAATGAGGACTTTGTGAAACTTCCAGTTGAAATTTTTCTTGTCATCATGCAGAGGAAGGTATAAGAAACTCCCTTCCCTCCTTCCTCCTTCCCTCCTGACTCCTTTTTGTAAAGCTGATGCCAGAGCAAGCTATGAACAATAATCCACTCTATTTGGAAAAAGCTGCACACTGAAAGACTTTTTTTTGACAGAGCACGATTTGTTTTACAAAATTTAGGAATGGTGCTAAGCTTCCTAGTGTGTTACTTACTAGGACATTACTTATTAACTATGTTCAGAGGTACTCTTTTATACAGCATCCTTCTGATGTTCATTAGCTGTGGTCTTAGGGAGATGTACACCCAAGAGATGGTGTGAAGGAGAAGGATGAAGGAAACCTGTCTGTCTTCCTAAACAGCAGCCATCCAATTAATAAATTATGACCTGTGAAAGGGCATCAACCACAGCTGTGTCTTTGTATACCAGCTAGCTCCCAGGAGGTGTTCTCTCAGGGCTCTACTATAACAAGGCACAGCTGGCCACTTACCAACACAGGAGGATGTATGTCTGTAAGCCGTACTGAGCCTACAAGAAGATTTTGGCCCTACATTAAATTTTAGCAACTTGGAGGACAAATCCTTCACAAGAATAACTCCATGTAAAAACACTGACTGACATGGAATGGCAATGATTTAGAGTAGCTAAGATCTGAGCTATTCATTTAACAGTGTATTTTGATTTCAAAATCCATTTCACTTGTGCACCTCTGCTTGAACTATGTTATGACTTAGTCATGCTTTGGAAGTAGCAACCACAGCCATGTCATTTCATGTAAGTTATGGCCCTGTATAATAGACTTCAAAAACTTCAGTGTAAAATATCACTGTAAAAGCTTGAAAGTAAAAAAAACAAAAACAAACCAAACAACCAAAACCCACTGTTAAGAACTTTCCCTTTACTGTTGATATTGAGGTTATAAGGTCATTTCCAAGCAAAATCTTAAAACTACATTTTTTTTATTTTTTTTTCACAGTATTAATGCAAACCTTTTGCTGATAGAGGGCAGGCAGCAAAATCAGAAAACACTTGGTTTTTCTCCTAGATGCTTTCTGGACTTCATTTTCTCCAAAGTCTCTTATGTTTGGGCTGTTTTCAAATCGTGCTACTTTCCCTTTGAAATATCTCCAGATACACTCTGTTCTCCCTGTTGAGATTTATTCTGTCACTACACGTGTCACGTCCCAACTGTTCTGTCTTCCAGGTATTAGCCTTGTGTCCCAGTGCTAAGATGGCTTCCCCAGATCCATCCAAAATTCTGCTGTTAAAATTACCTTTCTGCTTTAAGACTTTTATCATGATGACTCTTTGCTTCCTCATTAACCTCTCTTGCTAGTAAAAGTTTTCTACCTACCTATTTAGGGATCTTGATGTTTGGGTTAATTGAGATACTCTTTATGCTAGAAATAACAATAACCATCAAGACCTTTTCTAGAAAATCAAATACAGTATAAACATTTTTTGGGGAAAGAAAAACCAACCAACCAACCAATTTGGCCTACATTAAAACAGTCTGGTTTAAAAAGCCTTCAGTAATTTTACTTAATTCTTTTCCTGTTATCATTCTTTAAAATTATCAATATTTTCTTGCACCTTCAAACACAAACACACACACAAAAAAGTTGTTTCAATAAGGAAAGCAATAGCATTCTTCATAGTACTTAAGCACCTTTTTGCAGGCACGGCAGAATGTCTTAGAATCTTACCCACATCATGGGTAAGATTCTTACCCACATCATGCAGCTTCTCCAGCTGGGGCTCTTTGCAGAAGAGAACCTGGCTGCCCGCTCCCAGAGGATAAGGTTCTGTCACAAGAGAGAGAAGCTGGGATTGAAAGTACAAACAACATGAACAATAGCCAGATGTGCACCAGTCTTTTTATATTACTGCCGAAGTTTATTAGCCAAAGCTGCTCCAAAGGAGTTAATCCAGGAGAATTGAAATGCAACAGGGAGCTGCTGAGAGCAAGGAGCTAAAACCATTGCAGTGCTTCATCTGTTGCTGCATGTGGAGGTGCTTTGCACAGTTCCCAAATCATAACTTTGAAGAGATACTGACACATGCTTTGTTGGAGAGGTGTAGTACACCATAACACAAGGCTTTTCTCAGAGCAGGCTTCCAGCTGAAATACTAGAACGAAGAGGCTGAACTGCTGCAGCAAAGCAGACACACAAGCAAGCTTAGCACTAGCTACTGCTTCTTTCTTTCCCATGTCTTTCGACACCTAGCACTCCATGATCATCCCCTTTCATCCTTTTGTTCATAAATATTTTACTGAGTTGGCTTAGGTCTTTTAACAGAATAGGGTCTTTTAAAGTTGGACATAATAGAGATAGGTGTCTACACAAGATGAAAAAAGGCAGCCTTTGAGGTGGTCTCCTTTGTTGCTGTGCAGGATACTGGGGAAATCCTGTGTCAGCTGTGGAAGGATGCACACCCTGGATGAATCCCACCTAGGGATGCACAAGATGTTTCATTTGACAATTTTAATTTTTTGAAGTTTTAAGTTTCACATCTAAACCTGACAGTTCAAATTCATGCTTTGTCTGTATCACCTCTTTTTTTTCCTGGAATATCTTGGAGATTGTAAATAGCATAAATAGCATACTTAAGAATATGACAATTATTTCAAATAAATATAAATACATCAGCTGAAACAACTTTATGAAGGATTAGAGGAAAAACTTCTTGTTAAGGTGAATCATCATAATGCAAGTCTCTCTTTTGGGGTGCTCCAGCTCTTGTCAGAAATCCAAATTAAGAGGTTAATCAAGCAGTGGTTATAACTACAACTCAAGTATTTTCTGGAAAAGAAATAAAACTTTAAAGAAAGGACTGTATTCCAGGCAAATCCCTGAGGCACCTAGGTTTGCTTTTCTCTTCTTAATATAGTCCTGATCCTTAAGAAATATTCTGCCTGCTTCTAACAGCAAACCCCAGGATGGTTGTAACAGCACAGTAGATTGGGCAAGGAATTATATCAACTTAATCAATTTCAAATAAAATGAGAAAATAAATTCTCTGTGGGTGTTTACAGTCTAAGATTTTATTTAAAAAATTGCTACTTTAGATTTTAATTTAGAGGCCTACAGAAAGTATCCATAATTCATAAAGGTTAAAAATAAATCATTTAGAAGCCTCAAAGGGGAAAAGCATTCAACATGTAGAGAAGACCATGCCTCTGTACACAAAAGTTAAACATGTGGGTTTTCTCTTCTCTCTCTGATTCAGTCCAGTAGTCACACACTGAGCCTTCTTAGATGATGCAGCTTCAAGGATACCTCAGTGTGCACAATCATCCTACAGTATCTTTTCTGTTCTAATCCACCTCCTAAAATCTATTTCTTATGCCTTAAGTCATCAATACCATGTTATTTTATATACAAACAATCATTCAGAATGTGTGGAAAGCAATTTATGTCACTGCTCCAAAATATTCACACCTTGCTGTGGCACCGTACAAACAGAGAAGTTGGGGAGAAGCCGGGTAAAAAACAGCACCCATATAGGTAGAGGATGACAGCTTCCAAACACAACTCTACAATTAGTAGGTTTTAATTCATTTTATTTTAGTATGCGTTAGGAGCAGCCTGAGTTTATCTAGAGACAGAGAAGGGTTTGTGCTGCTCTAAGAGCACATCAAACATGGGAAATGGCAGCACAGCTACAGGAGCACTGCACTGCCCTCATCCTGTCTCACCACTACTATTTTCCTCCATCCTGCCTGCCCCAAAATCTGGGGCAGTAACAGCTCCAGAAGCCACTGCCAGTACTGAGCTATGGTGAGTTCATGCTTTCCTCTCCAGTGGAATCATCTAATGATTTTTAAAGGGTACCTAGTAGTACACATAACCAGCACAACACAAGCAGGGGTCATTAAGGTCAGCCCAGACCTCTGACAAAAACAACTGCATGGTGAAATGAATGTGTCCACATGTACCTGTGGTTAGTTCCTATGTGACCCCATTTTGCTTTCACATTATAAATCAATGTACTACATCCATACAGTAAAGGTTTTCCTCTACCAACTTCTCAGGCAGAACTAGGCCATTAGCCCCATCCTGAACTTCAGATGCAAACCTCACATACTTGATAATGGTTGCTATGGCTTCCACCTGCACAACACAGGGAGAAACTTTTAGGGAATAGGGAATTAATCTGACCTGCTTTTGGCACATAAAAGGCTCACGGTACTTTAGCTCATGAAACTGAGCTAAAAGAGCATAGCAGCAACAACTGGGATACAGCTGTGTCGAGGAAGCTGTCCTTAATGAATTTAAAACATTATATTAATGCAATTTTGTATTACCCTGCCATGCATGTCTACGTGCATATATATCTAATCACACCTGTGGTACGTCTCTTTCCTTTGGAAATGCTGATACATGACGTTTTGATTATGATTTATGTGCCTCTCTCTTAGACACTAAGTAAAGAGCAAAATCATGTATCTCCTTCCTTTGGAAATGCTGATACATCACGTTCTTGATTTTGATCTATGCCCCTCTGTCTTAAACACTAAGTAAACAGCAAACAACAGTCGTATTTGAATATTTTGAATGCAGGTTGGAGATGGCTTGATCAATGTGCAAGCTCCTGCGGGATCTATATTACTCATCTAACAGTGTGCACTCAAGCAAAGGCTTCCACACAAAGTAGTTTGGTTGTGGGAGGTTTAAATTCTGACCATAAACAAAAGAAATTCCAAGAACTAAGATACTAGCTGGGAGGACTGCACACCAGACAGGGATAATCAGTGTGGCCCAATGTCAGTGGATTGGTGGAGTCAAGCAGCTGGTGCTGAAGAAATGGTTTTGATCCTTCTCTCACCTTGGGAGTTTTACTGTAGACTAGACTAACTCCAGTCTCATGCACTGAGCACGCATGAGCAGGTGGAAGACACGATTTGCACTCCCAGAATGAATTTGCTGATTTGCTTTCATCTAAACAGAATTTGGTCCAAGAACTCTGGGATCATTTTGCATCCTAAGCAGGGAAAATTGGGAAATTTTGCTTCAGAACCACACCCCTGATGCAGACTCACATATTGCCAGAGATGCACCTGGTATGCTCTGCCTTACTGGCCTTTTAGGTCCAAATTTGATTTGATTATTTCTAACCTTTCTGGATAGGATGCAAAATGAATGACCTCAGACTTTTCCATTGACACTAGAGGTGGCAGTTTGTGATTTACTATCTTTAAAAATGAACATATTTCCCCCATCCCTGCATACAAAATGGAATTAAAAAACTCTGCAGAAAAAAAAAACATGGAAAGAGCTACTTTTAGGAAATTCTTGAAAGGTGCTGAAACCAAGGGACATTAAAAATTAGTCTCTAAGCAAGTCATACTGAAAGCTAAAACCTGGGACTGGTTAAATCTCTCTAGAATTCAGGCATGAAATGTCTAATATTACGGTGCTTGCTTCGTACAAGTAATGACTGCTTGGAGAGACATTACAATAATTTTGTTTCCTGAAATTTTCCCCAGTTCATTTTTTAAAACATGTTTTAGATAAGTAATACGTTGTTTGTATATGTATAGCTTTGAAATTTAGAAACTGAGCAAATAAAACCTAAATAAATTGTTCAGGGTCCCTTGGAAATCTGTGGCGGAATGCCATTTTCAGGGTGAATGATGCTGTACTCATTAATAACATAAATTGTAGTGGTCCAAGTTGCCACTGGCTTCTTCCTCTTTGCAAAAGTAGGAACTTTTCCCCATGTAAGTAGGGGGAGCCTTACAAAATTAACTGTATTCTGGAGAAATATTTAAATTAAACCACATTCCCGCTGAGTCTATGGTGGTTCTATTAAGCCAAATCATGGAGGATGCCACTGAGAGAGCCCATTGACAGCATTTCTAATAGTACAAGCATCCTGATATTAAATCCTCAGTAAAAGAATTCCTCCTTATTAGCATCTTGGAAGAAAAAGATATCTAGGAGAATCTTAAGTGAAAGAAAACAACCATCCACACATTGGCTCAAGAAGATTTTAAAATGCAGGATTATTATTATTTGAGCACAGATAAAAATAAAGGTACTGTGTATCTAACAATCAGTTGACCAAAACCAGGTGGATGAAAGAAAAAAGTTAGGAATAAGTTTTGTTGAGTATCCACCTGGAACTTCATATACTTTGCTAATGCATTTGAAAATACCTAAAGAACTAATTGGTACTCCCAAGTTCCAGGCCTATAGCTTATCTTTCTCTCACCGCTGTTTATCACAATGGAAGTGATGATGCATAGCCCTCATCAATATTTATACTAAAAATATGAGGGCTGATTGTGGAATATATATATTCCCTAGATACAGCTCTTCTTTTGAATAAATACACCCTTTGTTTGCTAAAGATGTGGATGCATCCTTTATTCATGTTCAGCTCTGAATAAATTCCCGCTTACTCACCCCCAGAGCTAGCATTCCCTCCGATTTCAGCCAGCTGTGAGGCAGAACACTATGCAGAGAAAGAGCTCTGCAGAGAGAGCTGTAACTCTAAAAGAGACACTTTTAGAATACAGAAATAAGTTTATTAGGAACAAATGCAAGATGCTGAGGACAGTATAATAATTCTTTGTAAAGTTTTACTTTCCAAGATGGGGCAGATCAGGATCAATATTGGAATTTTTTGGTGGGGGTTGCAATAGGTGTTAGGTGAAATTTCGTCATGGATTTGTTAGATGCAGCACCATATCCTCTTAGTTTGGACTGATGAGGAAACCACACTGAAAAACAGCAGCAAGGAACAAAATGTCTCCAGCTGCTGCAGCAAGACACGCCTCTGTGCATTGTAGTTCACATAATCCTAAAGAATATAATTTACCAGGCTCCAGAAGAAAAAAGGGGACTATCTAGCCATAATATATTTTAAAAACAAACAAAAACAAAACTAAAAGCTTCTTTGCCACTACCCCTATATGAGATCAGATTAGAAGAGAGTCTGCCCTCAGGCCTGTATGCAGTTACAAGGGACTGAGCCATGAAAGAAAGATACAATCCCAGATTCTTTAGTGCTTAAAAGGAATTTTTAGAGCCCATACTGCTGCCTTTGCCTGTGCATCTAAGGATTTTACCAGTGTGGCAGTGTCAAGTGCCATGCAAAATCTTTTTTGTCTAACAGAAGTATTTAATGTTGACTTCAATTAATACAAAGTGAATTAGAGATGAACACCACCGAGCTGATACATACTTAAAACAGCCACAAAACCACCATAGTTAGAAGAAAAAGAAAAATCAATTAGTGATACAAACCCTGAAGGCTTCATGGCATCATCAACTACTAGTGGACGAGCTTAGGAAGAAACTTTGCCTACAAACAAGTACTGAGGATATCTGCAGCACTTGAGCTACTGGCAGCAATAGCACACCACACAAAATGGGCTGCTATTCTGATCCAAGGAGGCAATGCCCCCTGTTACACAATTACATTGAATTCAAAGGAATTAGTTAGGGTGAGATAGCTTTTGAATCCTTGACATTTCACAAAGCCGTCAGAGTCCGTATCTCAATGCTGATGGTGATAGTGTCATGGCTATAGGAATTTAAAGCAGGTTCCCTTCATTTAAGGAACCTCAAAAGCCTGCAAGAAACATTTGACGTGCTCAGAAGTCTTTTTATGAATAGAACAGTGTCATCTAACGTGGATTTTTGCCACTTTTAGAGTAGAACTCAGCTAACGTAAATTAGTGCATGCTTTCATTCAGGAAGTGAAAAAATAAACGTACCCTGTTAGAAGTACAGGGGGAATTTCAGGTAGGCAAAATCTAATTATGTGAGATGGAATGCAGCCAGTGATGCCAAGTAACACGCTTACTCTTGTGAAATGTGCTGGAGGATTTTCTTTTAATAGTTGGACTTGCTCTGGACCTTCCTTTTTTATTTCATCGGAAAGACAAAGAATATGCTCATTTGCATGAAATCAGTCCTAATGGGTAGAATGAAAATTTACACAGGTCTTGTATTTAACGGCTAGAATCTGAAGTTTAGGTATGGCCAGCATTAGGCCACAAAGGAACCTTTGTACAGTGTCAACATTTTTTTGCAGAGACTGGAGACAAGTGGCAATAAAAATTGTGTTGAGGCTGTCTTTTAAAATACTTCACACACTTCATAAATAAAACTATGTATTTTTAGAATATTAATAAAAGTGTCCTGCTTCTGCCCCTCCGGTTTTAAGTATCCATCTTGTCCCTTTAAAGCTGTGACCTTGAAAAGGGGAAGGAGGCAGAGAGCAAAGCCAGTAACAAGGCTCATATCCTGAAGAAACAAACCCAGAAAATGCTTGAAATTCCCCTCACCCCAACAGTTCAAAGCCTACCTGTCCCATTTCTACACAGCACTAATTTATGTGTGTATGTGTGTGTCTGCATGTGTTAAATGCCAACAAAATGACACTGGAAATTACATATGATTTCCGCATTGCACAAAGGTATAGGTGGCTCATTGAACCATGTGCCAGATTCAGTGAATTCCTTATGTGTGATGGCAAACACTTGGCAGCTTTAGCACTGTTGATCATTGCAATGGTTAGTAGTGGAGCTCTGTACCAGGAGCTGACATCCTAGCTCAGTAGCTTCTAGTTCCTGTCCCATGTCTTTGTGGTAATTCTGCTATGAAACTACATTAGCCTGCCACTCAAAGGAAGAAAGAAAATCCCAGTGTAGAATTAGCAGAGAAGAAACCCAAAGCAGTAGGCATAGTTGCACCCACCTCTTGTAGATGCAGCTTGCCAATTAAGGCTTGTTGAAAGCAGAAGCAAAGGAGATCCTTTGCAGGAGTATTTATATCCCACATGCTAGCATCATGAAAATGATAAGAAAGATAAATCAACAACAGTATTTTTTTTCCTTTGGTGTTTAGGATGTTTTTAATACAATGAGCAATGCAAAGTCATGCCCAGCCATCTCACATTGCGTCTACAAACAGGTGGCTCATCACTCTTTGTTCAGGTTACAAAACAAACAAAATCCTCTTCTGTTTGTTCATGAAAGAAAATATGTTCATATCCATGTTATATGGTGAAGAGATTCCAATCAGGGTGATTCCTGGTTGTCTATGCAAAACTAAAAAAAATAACAAACCACATAATGATTTTAATATCCAGCCATGACAAATTCTCTAGTTGCGGGTATCAGCAATGAAGTTTTACTGTTGCAGAACCACCTATAGGCCCTGGGACATAGAATGTGCTATGCCAGAAGACACAATTTTCTGTGAAATCTTGAGCATGACAGCACATGATGAGTTTTTAGTTTTAGTGGTTCCCATTTATACCCCTTCTGCTGCAGATTACACAGACCACATACACACAGCAGGCAGCAATGTCCCTACAGCATCTTGCACCACCCACAGACATCTGAATCAGGGATTTAATGAGAGGCTTCCACGGGTCTCCAGTCCTGCAAAAGTTAAGACAGTGCAGGGAGGGTGCAGTTGAGAGCACTATTTTGCTGTGGAGTGGTGCTGGTATGGTGCCTGGGCTTCACCAGCTGGAGCCTCACCTCCCCTAAAGCTGGAGTGAGATTCTTTAGACCCAAACTGAGTGTACACAGCTTAATAAAGGTAATTTTTTATTTTCCAACCTCCTTTATGTATCAAAGTAACCATTTTTGCTCAGGTTTTTCCCTTTACTCTCTGGAAAAAAGAAATTAGGAATTTAATTTAGCAATCCCAGGCACAGCTACAGGTTGGGCAAAGAAGAGGTTCAGAGCAGCCCTGCTGAGAAGGACTTGGGGGTGCTGGTTGATGAGAAATTTAACATGAGCCAGCTTCAGTGTGTGCTCGCAGCCCAGAAAGCCAACCGTATCCTGGGCTGCATCAAAATGAGTGTGACCAGGAGGTCAAAGGAGGTGATCCTGCCCCTCTACTCTGCTCTTGTGAGACCTCACCTGGAGTATTGTGTGCAGTTCTGGTGTCCTCGACATAAAAAGGACACGGAACTGCTGGAACAAGTCCAGAGGAGGGCCATGAGGATGATCAGGGGACTGGAGCACCTCCTGTATGAAGACAGGCTGAGGAAGTTGGGGCTGTTCAGCTTGGAGAAGAGAAGGCTTCATGGAGACCTCATAGCAGCCTTCCAGTATCTGAAGGGGGCCTATAGGGATGCTGGGGAGGGACTCTTCATTAGGGACTGTAGTGATAGGACAAGGGGTAATGGGTTCAAACTTAAACAGGGGAAGTTTAGATTGGATATAAGGAAGAAATTCTTTCCTGTTAGGGTGGTGAGGCACTGGAATAGGTTGCCCAGGGAAGTTGTGAATGCTCCATCTGTGGCAGTGTTCAAGACCAGGTTGGACGAGGCCTTGGGTGATATGGTTTATTGTGAGGTGGCCCTGCTCATGGCAGGGGGGTTGGAACTTGATGATGTTAAGGTCTTTTCCAACCCTAACTATTCTATGATTCTATGATTCTATAATATATGAGTATTTTAATATTTTCATCAGCAAAGTAGCTTCTCACCATAGCAGTCTAACTCACATCTATATTGCCATGATTTAAATTCAGTTAGTAAAGAAAAATTTCATTTTTTTTACAAACAAAGGTAATATTTCGGAACATGTACTGTTGGGATAAGGGGCATAGTTCAGGTTATTCTTCCAGAGAGCTCTAGGCAAAGGCAGAAAGTGCAGATTTGGATCAGAACACTCCCTGTGTTGAGAGTTGCTCAGAGGCTGAGTATTTTTATTCAAGTCTCTCTGGAAATTGTTCCTGTAAGCACAAAATCTGCTCTTTGACTAGCTTCTAGCACTTCAAAGTCTGGGCTCATGCCACAGAATGAAATAGCTATTGAGTGAGAAAGGGAGCAAAAGCTTTCTGAAGCCACCTTGCCAACATGACTCAAAACAACTATGAAGGGACCATCTATAAAGCTTGGAAGTTAGTTTAAGCTCTCTTCACACAGAATTTTTTACCTTTCTACCAGAAAACATCAATTAGTGCTTTAGAGCTGCTGGCATCCCCAGCTGGCCTGAAACCACCAATTCACCTACTGAAGGCCAATGGTTTTTTCATGTCTTTGCTTACTGTAACAGTAAAGATTTAATACCATGTGATCTATGAATTCTTTATATTTGCCTTGAATATTAATTGCCAAAACAGGAAAATTATTGTGCTACACAGCCAGTGTATGGCTAGACAGTAGAGAAAATATTTCCACAGTGAATAAATGATATACCGGACATGGGTATGCATAAGTTTATTTCAGGTGATCAAGCAACTAGCTGTTGTTTGAATTCCTGAAAGGCAAGTTCAAAGCTGCCATCATCAACAGTGGATTTTTTTTATCTTTCTGCCAAGTAAACAAGTATTTATACAGGAGATTTCCTCTGATACCATAGCATCTACATTCAAAGCATAAGCAAAGCATCTGGAATGAAACAAAACCCCACAGAGAGGGTGTCAGATATCCTTTAAACGAATCAGATAACAAACGAAAAGAAAAACAATGGAGAAAGAAGGAAAATTAACTGTGTATGTGATGCTGTTTAAAGACTTGCCAAACAGACCTTAACGGCATCTTAAACACATATGTGACAGAAAAATGAGGAAAAAAATCCATGAGCCATACTCTGGTTTATATCTTTTATTACATCATGAGTTTATCAAACCTTCTGTATTTGTGCTTATCTACAGAATTTCAAGCTACTGCCCCTACATATTTTAATAATCTTTTGCTTGATCAAGAAATAGGCATTTCATAATCGCACAGCATGGAACTTGGAATTTTGCCCACATTTTCTTGATGCCTTCTGTCAGCTTTTCATCTTTACTAGGGTTGGCAATTTTCAGTAATAAAATATGTGTAAATTATTACTTTCACAAGAACCATTAGCAAGTCATTACAGTCAGTTAAAAAGAAAGAATAAATATGGAAATAGGAATACTAATAATGCTGTCCTCCCACAGCCCCCAAATACAAGAATTATCCAGTTTTACAGAAAAAATCCAAGGTATTCCAGACAACATATATGAATCCAACCACTATTGCTCTAAAATTCAACAAATTTTGAGGAAGGCATCAGTCTTAGTAGCTGTTATGCTCCATAATTTCAGAAATTTTCCAACACTGTTCAAAGACAAAGTTGACAAAAAAATTACAATACAAGGGGTATCTATGTTCTAAAACTCTAGGCGTGTATCCATATTGTCATTATTCTTTAGAGTTTTAGGGTGGCAGAGCAATATGAGGGAGTGAAAAAGCAAACAAACTTGGAAATAAAATCCTCAGGGGTTTTTAGGTAGTTTGAAATTATGTTGGCTTTGGGTATTATTGCTTCTGTTTTTTTTTCCCATAGATCATGACTTCCTCAAATATTATTTACTTTTGAAACTTTTGTCTCAAAGTCATCTAGTACTGCATTATCAACTAAGCTGAACCAGTGCTGCAGTCTGTACTTTTGACAGTAAAAACTTCAGGTGACAGAAATTCAGTGTGGCATGCAACCTCCTAAAATTTCTTGTTTACCCAATTGTTGAAAAAACAATAATCACCAAAGGACATCTGCCCCTTAATTTTTGAATTTTGAATTTTAATTTTGAAATTTTTTAATTGCAAGAGATGAATCTTTTAGCAAAAAAATAATAAGGGGCAGGGAATAAAATAAAAACCACCATTCTAATTGTGTTTCCCTTTACTAAAGGGTATGAGAAACACATGAGGAAAACAGTACCTGTGCAAAGTCACTTGCTTATTGATAAAGCTTTTCCAGACATTCAGTTGATAAAGTGGATCATTCTTTGGTCAGCCAATCAATCAGAATGAACAACAGCATGGTTAAACTGAGAAAATTGTGCAGAGGGCAAAGTGGTGGTAAATGGAAGCTTCTCTCAGCTGTACGGAGATGATACTGTAGTAGACAAAGGAAATAAAGCTGATGGCATGCATTTGTATCTGGTAGTGATAGCTTTATAATTCAATATGTGCAACCACCAAAGAGGAACGAAAGCATGCCAGTCTTAGTAATAGGTATAGAAGTTATAATTAAAGAAATAATGTAGAAAGCAATAACATCAATCTAAGGTAGCTTATCAGATCATAGCAAAGTAAAGGTTGTTAGGAAAAAGGACACCTATTGCGCTCTGAAAGGACAAAGATCTGGGGAGAGCAGTTGTGAATTTCAGTGTATGACATGATGGTCATGGCCTCTTCATGAAACAGAAACTGTTTTTTTAACCAGTGGATTAAGATCTCAATACTCTTCCCACCTTAAATAAAAGAACTCGCGCAAGTCCCGTGAATATCAGGTACCTACTTTGTCATTAATGTGGGATAATTATTTCCACTCCCACTGTTAAACTGCTGAGTGTAGAGACTAGAGAGGAGGTGGACCACCAGAGGAAACAAGTAAAAGAGCAAAGAGGTGATGGAAAGAAGGAAGATTTCAAGCAACTGTGAAAAGTCCTGAACCCTGCTGCTCTGATTTTTTGAGCAGCACTTTGATAATTCCTGATAGTTAAAAGAAGACCTGGAAACCAGAAATCTGAACTAAGCTCTGGCCTACTTCCATTCTGACCATAATTACAAGAATTCTGCATAAAATCTACCCCCACAAATGACTTAAATCCAGTCAGTTCTACATCAGCCAGCCACACACCATCAACCTAGTGAGCAGTAGAATCCAAATTTTATAACATATTTTCCCTCCTTTTTTCTATGTTTCTGTGGCTAGAACAAGTCTCCCTTTTGAGAGAGAAGGTGGCTAGCCAAGACTTTTTCAGCATCTATTTTATAAATGACATAAAATTACTTCTATGCCAAAATCAGAGGTTTGTCCAAAATGATGTAAAACACGTTTGTGCTGGCTACATTATAGTGTCTAAAAGGCTTGGACCTACCAAGAAATGTTTGTCTCATATGCTCTTTCATAATGGATGGTGAGTCCATAGGAATATCAGAGAAGCTAACTGTTATAGATTGTGTCCTGGGAGAATGAACAAGGGAAATGTACCATCAAAAGCATGGATAATAAAAACATTTTGGTAGTCGAAACTGACCTCTTTCAAGAAATATATAAATGTACTAAGTCATAACTGTTTTAAATAGGGAGATCCGGGTCATTTGTGGAGAAGAAAACACCAAGTTCTGTGAAGTTGCAGTCCATTAAACACAGGGGGGTTTATATCATAATATAAATACTTTGGAGCAATTAATTGTTGGTATCCTATTGTGCTCAGAAAGGACAATCTTAGCTCTCATACCAAGCCTAGTCATAATGAGAAAACATTTAAAATACAGATATAACTTACAATGTAACTGAAACAAAAAGGATGTCAAGAACATCATAAGTGACATGAGTGGATAGGGGGTGATTCTTTTGCATAAGATGAGAGCTAAGGAACATTCAGTGAAACTGCTGAGTGCCAGATTTTAGGCAAACAGAAGGAAGTACTTCTCAATGTAACATATAATTATGCTGTGGAATCCATGGCCACAGGACATTGTAAATGCCAAAACTATAAATACGTGGTGGATGGGTCCATAAGGGGCTATTAAAACAATAGAAGATACCTCCAGTTCAGGAAGTCCCTAAACTTCTGAGAGCCAGAATCTGGGGGAGCATACCAGGGGAAGGGTCATTTTATTCTTGTTGTGCTCTAAGCATTCACTTAGTGCCCTTGTCAAAGGCAGGACAATGGGCTAGAAGAGCTGTAGGTTTGCTCAGGTATGACAGGCCTTGCATTCTCTTGATTCAGAAACACACATAGGAAGGCAGCCTGGCTCATCTCAGGTCAATGAACAAATAAATAGCAAGAAGCTTGGCATGCCTGTGGCCTGGCATGTGTCATTCAGAAAAAGCAAAACTTGTAAGAACTGTACAGAACTGTAAATGAAAGTATACACAGAGGGTACTCAGTCATTCAAAGTCAGGGTAGGTTAAACTGAAGGAGGAGATCATCGTGTCAGTAACCCAGAGAAACACATTTAAGTTAATGGCATAAGCTGCTGATGGAAGTCCTGCAGAAGCACACAATTAAAATCAATCCAAATGAAAGGTGGAAGAATTTTGGGGAAGTAGAATATCAAATGATACACTGGATGGCTACACAGTTTTGGGATTCAAATCAGGAGATAAGATTGATTAATGTATTTTATCATAAGCATACACTATGGAAAAAACATCAAGTCAAGTCAGTATGTGGCCCTTAAACATTCTTCATTATATCATGAAAGAATTTTGAATTCCACAGTGTTCAAAATTCACACTTTCTAGAGATATTCTTCAAGTATATCCAATGTCTAGCACCGCTCTTGTCACCATGTACAATAGTGAAGTGCTCTACACAGTTACATCTTCATATGATATATCATTTTTAATGTGTTAATAATGCTCATTTACAACTAAGCTAATACCAACAACACTGTGTGAATAAATGAACTCCGAATCTAACATCTCATGCCACGAAAACAGCAACTTGTATCCTAGCTGGAGCATAACGTTAAGGCAGACAAGTATGTGCATTAGTCTACAATATAAACCAGTTGGCCCTTGAAATAAGAAATGTTTATTTGGAAAAGAAGATATGAAAAGGCATTTTTAAGATTGTATGGCAGATTACAGGTTATGTATTTTTCAAACAACCCCAAATAGTTCATTCAAGATTAGTAATTACAGTTGTTGTTATTTCAGGACAGACCCAAAATAACAAGTATGTAATAAACATAGAACTTACTTAACTTTCTCTGTGGTATATTAGAAATCCTTTTCCTGGATTAAATTGGTGCATACGATTCTTTCACTTCTAAACTTTTGGTATTACCCCTAGGTAAATTATGTCTAGTGGTTTCTACACTGTCCAATTAAAAAGCCATTAAAGTCCACTTGCTTTCTCACAACTCAACCCTTTTTGAAAGCTGAGATTTCAGCTCAGCATTTTCAAAGTTTTCAGATTTCTACCTTACAGAAATATTTTATTCATGGGATTGGTGAGCCCTGTAGTGCAGTTATACAGGAGCAGCATTAGTCAGAGTGGAAAAATGAAAATTTAACACAAAGTTCAGTCAAAAAGTGGATGTAGAACTTTATTATAAGAGTTCTCTTGAGACTTTTCCAAAAGAAAGCTTATTTGATAGGAAGAAGTCTTTTAGATTATTCGGAAACATGCAATGCTTTCAATAACTTTCAGGACTCTATCCCAAACTCTTTCAGTATCCAGGACTTAAGCAGACAGTCTAACATCAGTGACTAGTAATTAGTCCCATGTCTCCACGCTGGGTAGACTTAGTTCTTTTGTATTTTATATTTTTGATCATACTGAGGGTCTATGTTTCCAAGTAAGTGTAAACCCAGACCTTCTGCAGACATACTGACTGCCTTTGCAGTTTCAGAACAGGGACTTCTGACACAAACAGTTCATGGTTTCCAAGGAAGCTTACTGCTTATGTTCAAAATATCTGGGAAATATGGAGTTGCAAAACTATGCCAGAAAAAACTGATTTTACCCCAAACATATATAACTCCATCTCAGACTTCACTGGCAATAGATTAAATAAATGTCAGAGCAAAATACTGGTCACAGGCTCTAGACAAAACTCAACCCACAACCAAAGGGCTAGATCTGTGCTAGAAACAGAAATATTCACAAAGAATGGTCTCAAAATAAACTTAATCTTTATTATAATCTGGTTGTCTCACAGTTGTTCTTTTTGTGCCTTTTCTGTCTTTGTCTCTAATATTAATTCCTTTGACTGCCTTCCAAATTTTATCCCTCCCATGCTGCCTTTTGCTCCTCCACTCATTCTCAAGTGGTTTTACTATCCTCTTGAACATAATTACATCTCCAGCACCCAATTTCTGTTTTGTATTTTCTATACTGTAAGGACATTTCTACTTTGAAAATACAGTGTGGAACAAATCAGAGAGATTCTGCCTTTTCTCTGTTTTTGCCTTACCTGCTCTTTTCTTTGTGTTGCTGTTTTGCTAATACTTATAAACAGCCACACAATACATACATACAGAAAGTATAGAAAGTGGGGTTTTGTAAATTTACAAAGAATCATATTCTTAGTTGACAACACCTTTGCGTTTGGGCCTGCAGCTAAGAATGATTTAACGAAAGCTAACTGCCTGTAACTACCAATTTCTGCATCTACATCAGCTACAGCAGCAGTGGTCTGTATTTAATAAAAAGGTCGTAGATCCAAGTTGGCAAGGTTAATTATGTGTGCATTCATGATGATGTTATTGGTGAGAAACCTGTACACTTAACAGACAAGACTAATGATACTGAGAATTAACACATGAGCAGATACTGCTCCCTCTAAAGTCCAAAAAATGTTTGTTTCCCCCATTTACTCCTCCTGTTGTAACATAATGTAAAAGACTGTGTTTAAAAATGGTGACTGTAAATGGGTTTGGATGTCACATCAAATTAGGTTTTCAGTTCAGTTGTAGCATCATTATATCATTACAATTTCTAAGCTGATTACATGAGAATATGTTTCTGCCTATCAGCTCCAAGAAACAAAATTCTTACAGACTTTGCTTCAGTTTGAAATACAAATGAGCACTACAAAAGCACACAGCAAAAAGGTGAAAGAAAAAAATCTATTGTGCTTTGCAATTCCATGTTCTTTTCGCAGATTTGTTTGATTAGAAAGCATCAGGGGTTATTTTTCAGTTTGTTAGTATATCTAAGTACCCTCTTCCTAGACCTGAGTAGTGTGCCAAGGCCAGAGCTAGTTCAAGCAACTCACCTTTTAATTTCAGTTAAATTTTAGTCTCAGATGTTGCACTGCTTGTGAGGCTTTGCCTAGGGCATAGAGAAATGTTGGAAAACTGCTAGTCAAGTCACTGCTGATTTCTAATACCAGTTCTCATATCCAATACTCCCACAATTTGCTATCCCTGCTTAAGAGGAGTCTTACCTCATTGGACTTTGCTGAGTGGACTGAAATGTTAGAAATCTGTATCTATGTGTGTTGCAGATCTCCAGTCCTCCTGCCTGGGTTTATCGTCAGTAATTGATTCTTCAGTTTCTCTAATGTAAGCGTTTCAGTTTTGACTTTCCAAGCACCTTCCAGCAAGTTTTTAGGTACTGTGCAACAGGGGTTGCCTAAGACTTATTTTTATTTGCTCTTTTATAAAATGAGAAGATGTTTTGCAGAGTTGGTTCCATTCCAGTTACACTTTTGTTGAAATGGTTTCACAGGAACAGGAACTCTTTCCTCAGCAGCAATCCCAGCTTCACAGCAGAGCAGCTGGCAAAGCACGTACTCAAATGCTGATGGCTGATGTGCCAGCTTACTCTACCCCAGTTGGAATGTGGATATCATCAGTGGTCTCCCACCTCCTTGACAAATACAGCAGCCAGAATTCAGCACCTTTCCCTTGGACCTCTTCTGTTTTTTTATATATATTTAGGTATTAATTTGGAGTGGGTAGAGGCAGCAAGGGAGAGTTAACTGAATTTCATGGCCCACAGTCAGAGGACTCAAGTGGGATATGGGAGACCAGTGTTCAAGTTGTATGGATTAAAGTAGCTTTTCCCACACTGTGAATGGAAGAGCTCAGTGTCTGTGCCAATAACTATAACATACTTTCTAATTTATTTTGTAATGTCAAGAGTATACGGTACATGTTATTTTTTCTTTTGCCAGTTTGGCTGGTAATTTCTTTTTCTTTTAGTTTATGGATTTCAAAGACAACTTTTTGCTTTTCATTTTAAAGTGTTGCCCATGCCTGAGTTGACATCAGATAGCTTTGGACAGGCTACAGATGTTTAGAGATGCCAGCCAGTCCAACTACTAAGCAATGTCTGAGCAAAACCAGGCCCTTTGACAGGCCCTGTTGTTATGCCACTGCAACCACTGTTGGTTCTACTTAAGACGGATGTGGTGAGAGGTTAACTTTGCACATTTGTTCTACATTTTAATCTAAATGAAAAGTATTGGGATTATCCATTAATTTAAAGCACAATGAAGAGTGGGTAAACTGGGAAACTCTTCAACATTGAAGTGTCATGTAATTCCTGGTCATTTATTATTATTCTTTTAAACATACCACTGCAGTGTTTACTTATGAGAAACTTTCCATTTGGTAGCTTCACTGCTTTCTAACAAAAAATGGGTTTACGTTGCTGCCAACTTTTCTCTCCATTACTTCTTCAGACATGTTCTCTCTATCCATAATTACCAGGTTTTCTCCTCCACCTTTACCGCCCCTCACTCTTTGTGCATGTCCTGGGTTCAGCAGTAACAGTCATTTTTCTCCTTCTTAGTAGCTGGTGCAGTGCTGTGTATTTGACTTTCAGCCTGGGAACAGTGCTGATAGCACCGATGTTTTTAGTTGTTGCTCAGTCATGTTTAGTCTGACCAAGGACTTTCTGAGTCTCATGCTCTGCCAGGGAGAAGGGGAAGCCAGGAGGGAGGAAGCAGAGACAGGACACCTGACCCAAACTAACTAAACAGGTATTCCATACCACAGCACGCCATGCCCAGTATATAAACTGGGAGCAGTTACCTGAAGAAGATCACTGCTTGGGTTGGGCTGGGTATCGGTCAGCAGGTGGTGAGCGGTTGTATTCTCTTCCCTTGTTATTACCCTTACTATTATTATTATTGGTGGCAGCAGTAGTGGTTTGTGTTATACCTTAGTTACTGGACTGTTCTTATCTCAACCCATGGGAGTTACATCCTTTAGATTCTCCTCCCCATCCCTTCGGGAGCGGGGAGGAAGAAGAGGGGGGAGTGAGACAGTGACTGCATGGTTCTGAGTTACTGACTGGGCTTAAACCATGACAATCCAGAAAACAGTCTCATGTTTCTGGTCAGAGTGCTTTCACACAGCAATTTTTGCTCACGGGAAGAAGATTCACAGAAAACTATTTCCCAGATTCTTTTACAAAGAAACTCAGCACATGCTGCTCTTATTTAGTACCTTTCACACAGCATGCTTTGAACTGCTTTTTAAGAGGAGATATATTGTATGAACTTGCTGAATTTTTACACCTGAAGTCCCAGCAGAGCAGGCTGGGACTAGAATCTAGTGCAGGATGATCAGATTGTAGCAGTTAGTCACAGAACAAATTCTAACAATTCATCAAACAGCTCTAGCAGTTCCAGATGTTGGGTTCTCTCTTTCCTACCAGAAGGAATAACAAATCCTAACTGCAGCAACCAAAGGTGAGCATATCTCTATATGCCATCAAATTCAGATTAACTTACTTTTTACCCACTCCTACTACATCTTACGTGTAGATTCATGGAGAAGTTAACTAGTAGCTTAATCTCATGATATTTCTTGGAAATGTTGCTGAACAAATGAAGCTGCTCCCATCAGAAGCTTATGGATACTTCTAGTTTCTCTCAGCTCACATCATGCTTTTCTCTGAGAAACATAGGAAATGCCATGCTGAATTATTCTAATGGTCCATGGAGTGCAGCATTCCCTTTAGTAAGATGGGTTTCTGCATCAGAAACTTCAGAGAACAGTACGATAGTAAGGAAGTGTGGAATAACCTTCTATGGGGGAGGGTTTCTTCCACCCAGCAACAAAATAGGCAGCTAATTTATGTTATATGAGAGCTGTTATATGAGAGCTGTTTCCCATATGTTTAAATGAAACCGTGGTCATCACTGTAAGTTGGAACATTTGTTCTAAGCTCCTAGCCACAGCAAGAAGCTTTCAGATGCTGCAGACACTCCACCCAAATCCATCCTGAGTTCTAGGCTTCGCTCACAGATCATTTTCTAGAGTACGGTTTGCACATCTCAGTTAAAAACCCAGATCTACTTAACAAAGGCCTTGTAACATCATAAATCCAAACAAAGCAATATGAGATTTGAAGCCTCTGAGCTGAATTGACTTATTGCCAACTATATAACAAGCCTTCAAAGAATACAGGAAAACTTCAGATTTTAGCTGTCTTTAGGAAAATATTTTTAACTCAGCTCCTACAGTAATAGTTACGTGGGCATATCAATCTTCATCTATTTATTTTCTTAAGAAGACTCTAGCATGCAGGTGTGCAGAGAAAGGTTTGAATGTGTGTACCATTAGGCCTCAATCTATAAGAAGATTTCTTAAAGAAGTGGAAGTGAATTATTTTTTAAAATCTCAGTAACTTATGTAGCCTTCAACATGGTTTCATGTATTAGACAACGCAAGGTTAAAATGGTGTTTTTCTGGCATGTTTTTTTCAACAACAGCTACAGTTTCTAAATGTTTGGATTGGTACTACTTGGTAGGTGAAAATTTTTTTTCACCATAGGAAGAATAATTTTCATTGCATCATTTACCTCCTTGGCCTGTCTAAGCATATAAACCCACAAAAATATAGGTCTTATCCTTTGTATAAATAAGATAGTTAGTTACAGCAATTCTCATCCCTGACTGAAGGAAAAATCTTGCTTTTTACACCTAAAAGAAAATGTTACCTCTTTATCATTGCCTGGTTTTTGTATTTGTCTTGTCTCTCATACCGTATTGTCCACTTCCTTTTCCAGTTACACAGTTCTAATCTCTTATGATATTTAAATAAGGAAAGCATTCCATTCTTCTAATCTATGAATATCTGTTACTAAAAGAAATTTCACTTTTCCCTGTTGTATGAAAGGAACATACTGTACCAATTAAAGGGTTTTCTATGAAGAAATCTAATTATAAGAACACAAGGCCTGATTCAAAGCCTATTTTAATCCATGGAAAGACTTCTGTTGACTTCTTTGGGCTCAAGTCCGTATTCAGCAATGGTTAAATTGAATAAGTAAAGATCTATTTTCATTTAACAAACAATTCATGGGTATGTTGATTTCAAAAATGTACTTACATTATCTCCACGTCTTCCATTAAAGCATACAAATTGACCACTTCTGAAATGCAGTATTGTACTAGAGCATCATGAACATCATATGAAGTAATTGTGAGTGACAAAAAGTTCATATTCTTCATATGTGGGACTCCTTTAATGGATCTGTCCTGTATATTTGTACAGCAGTATGAATTTTTACAGAAAACATATGGAATGAGGGAAGTATTTTCTAGTGTGAGCATCGCATGATGGAGATGTGAAACCTGCTTTGTGAAACATGAGCATTCTTCACATTAATTCCTTTAAAATTCCTCATTCTATGACTTTCTATGTCCACATTTCTACAGTAGTTCCCAGTCAAATTGCCATAGGCTAATCTTTGTTACTAGTGGCCATTTCTGCAGCCTTGAAAGCTGCATCCATCAAGAGGCCCAAACACAGAAATTAGAGTAGGCTTTCCCCCTTTCAGCACTAACAGTAGGATAGTGGACGCAGTGGCATTTTCTCCTTTTTTGCATTGCCTGTTCTCTGAAAGATGCAGCAAGGAAGCCATTAGTAAGTGGAGCTGACAGAGAAAGGATTTTGGCCAGTAACACAGACTACATCTTCCTAGATCCAGCCTCTGTGCCTGAGACAGCTTCCTGTGCAAAACAAAAGCCTCTGTGTGTAAATTCCCCCTTCACACACTTTCTTTCTCCACTGTATGAATTCAACCTGGCTGGGAAAGTGCCAGAGCTACCAGCTGAGTAACTCAATAGAGGCGAGTTTGCTTTGAGGCAAGGCATAGGGCCTATGGCTCCAGCCTATCTTAGCTGCAGGAGCTGGAAATAAACCACAAATACTGCAGAGCTTATACGAATTTCTCCTGCAGCAGAAAGAGTTATATTTGCAGAATTTTGCCATCAACATGAATAGGATAAGAACTTTTCCAACCTTTTTTTTTTTCAAAAAGCAGTTGAGTAATCACTACAGCAACTAAAGATTGTTGAGGTGAAGCCAGCTACGAAACATCCATGTGTAATTTGAATGCCAGCCAGAATAATTTTTAAGGAACTTTCTTAACCCATGCAGCCTATTAGATAAAACAATGACTTTGCTTTGGGTATGTCCCCGAATGCAAGCAGAGCATATGCCGTTTCAAAGTGGAGATGAGCTTGAAGGAGGAAACTGGGTCTAAATTTCTGAGAACTTTGCATCTTGGGTTCACTCTTTCATAACACACATATTAATGTTAATTTATCAATCCATACACTTAATATAGCTGGCTAAAATTGACTTCCCACAACTTTAGTTAAGGAAAGCTATCCAGCTGTTTTCTGGACATTGTTAACTTCCTATTCACATCAAAGATAGATCTCCAGAAAGCAAAATCCATTCCAGAGGCAGTTTGCATCATAGCACATTCTCAGTGGTAAAATTTTATCAAGCTGAATAGTTTATGTTATGAACTGTGCATCCAAAACACCTTGTGAAGTAAGCATGAGTGACAAAATACACATTTCCTATGAAAATATTGAAACCTCGTAAGGATAGGCACTAGCATAACAGGTCTTGACTGAAGTTTCTGCAAATTACATCCATGTACATAATAACATAAATATCTTAGACTTTGATTAGATGTGTGCATGATATTCATTGTAAACATTATACTACTCATAAAAAACAAAGCCAACAAAGTCAAATGGAAATAATCACTAACTATGTAATATCTGGGGATATTTTCAGTATTCGATCAATGCAGAACCAGTATTCGATCAATGCAGTTCTACTGACTGATACTACAGAACCAGGGAAGTGATTATGCCCCTGTACTCAGCACTGGTGAGGACACACCTTGAATACTGTGTTCAGTTCTGGGCCCCTCACCACAAGAAAGACGTTGAGGTGCTGGAGTGTGTCCAGAGAAGGGCATCAAAGCTGGTGAAGGGTCTGGAGCACAAGTTGTATGAGGAGTGCCTGGGGGAACTGGGATTGTTTAAGTCTGGAAAAAAGGAGGCTGAGGGGAGACCTTACCACTGTATCTACTACAACTACCTGAATGGAGTTTGTAGTGAGGTTGGTGTTGATCTCTTTTCCCAAGTAACAAGTGATAGGACAAGACAAAATGGCCTCAAGTTGTGCCAGGGGAGGTTTAGATTGAATATTAATAAAATTTCTTCACCAAAAGAGTTGTCAAGCATTGGAACAGCTGCTCAGGGAAGTGGTGGATTCACCATCCCTGGAGGCATTCAAAAGAGATATATATGTGATACTTAGGGACACAGTATAGTGGTGGCCTTCGCAGTTTTGGAATTATGGTTGGACCTCATGATCTTAAAGGTCTTTTCCAACCTAAATGATTCTATAATCCTATGATTCTATGGTTTATTGATACGCAGAAATCTAGTTCTACCACCTAGCTTTCCTGTGTCTTCTATTTGTCAGGACCCCCCTAACTTCAGCTTTCCTCATTAAGAAGGATATGCTAAAGCAGAAAAGATATTATAGTAATTCCTTTTCAGGTTTTGAAGACAAGGCCCAGACACAATTCAGTCATGTATGCTTTTCCATGCTTTTCTGCTGTATCAGGGACTAAGCATCCTGAAACACCCCTGTACGATCAAACCAAGCAGTCAGCTTCAAGAAAGTAACAGAAGTCTTTAAAAAAACATACAGTAGTCCATGGAGATAACATTCCCTGCTTCTAAAAGAGAAAAGAAAATAACATGAACAAAAGTATACATGTAGAGGGGAGCACTGTGAGTATCATTGACTCATACAGAAATTCATAGGGGGTTTGCTTTCTCTTTTAATCCTAGATTCAGTTATAGCATATTCCCAAATTCAGTGTTCTTTTCAAGCCTTTATACATCAAAAGTTTTTCTGATTCTTCTTCCTTGAAGACAAGTCAGCATTTTAGTCCTCATTTTTTGTGACTTGCTTTCTATGAGTTTAACATTTCAGTACCCATCATTGTTGAGGCATAAATATTGTATTATACTGTAAAACAATGAACAGTAGTAATTAATGCACAGCTGCATTATTAAACCAACACAATTTCTGTATGTTATGGATTGCTCAAAGAAGCTCAAAACATCTGAGTTACAAAAATCCACTTTATCTAAGCAATTTAAGAATTGACTATTTAGGAGTATCTTTTAAAAGTAAATTAGAACATATTAATGTGATAGAAAACCTTGCCTGCTAGAAAAGACCTGTTTAAACTAATGGAGATAAAGAGATTAATTGGCAATAGTGGTTGCTAAAAGCCAGTCAACAGAAGACCAGATCTCTCAAAAGTGAAAGGAGGAAAATTGGTTGTAAGCAATCAGTGTTAAATTAATCAGTCAGGATGCAATGACTGACTGATATGCCTAGCCTAAATGTCCTTGGATAAAAATCCAAGAGGATTTTTTCTTAACCTGTGTGCAGCAGACAGGAAAATCTGTTGCATTCCTTTTTGTTGTTATATATTAATGGATGACTGGCTAAAATGCCTGATGAAAACTTTGAAAAAGTCAGGTGGAGTATTTCTACTGGACTTCAGTTCAGAACTTTGGTAGGCAGAGAGACTGAACTCTTCTATCACTTTTGCCACTCTCAAATTTAACTAATCTTCGATAAAAATCCACATTACTTCTGTAGGACTTAACTAAATGACCCTTAAATGCATCGCATTCATTTGTTGCTGACAGATATTTTTAAAGAAAAGATGAAGACCAAGTCAAAACCTTGCATACAATGAGGGCATATCAAGCAGAAAAATGCTACTGAAAACACTAAACTACAAGATAGGAGTGAAACTGGTCTATGTTGTACATTAACTAGTACAGTATAAATGGAGGCAGGCAGAAAATGAGAGTAATAAATATTCAGTACTGGATGAAAGTAATGCCTTACAATTTTAAGAAACATCTCTATGGCACAAATAGATAACCTCAGTCAAACACATTTTAACTAGCTAAATTAATCTCTAAAATCTGTATTATGTATTTCTTCTACCAGAACTGTTTTTAATGCCTATTTTCTTTATGATATTGCAAACATTTTCTTTTAATGACTTTCTGTCTCTCCATTACTTGTTTGAACTAAGACATGGAGTTACGTTTTAGGTCTCCCAGAGCTACTTCTCAAGGTGTCCTAGAGAAGCCAGTGACTAGGAAAATGCATTCTACTTGAGACTTGAAGATCCCTGTGGACATCTGACAAGCCTAAGTGCCATTGTTTTCAAAAGGTAGGAGAAGCCAATAACAAAGCGTAACTCTTACAAAAAGAAACCCAGGTGTCACGTGCAAGCAGAACACTGTATTATGTGTTTGCCTTTCATTTTACATGGATGAAGCATTATTCTTGACCTTGAGTCCACTTAATGTGCTGGAGGTTGAAGCAGTCTTGTGTGTATTCAGAGGAATGACCCACCATTGTGCTGTGGAAACAGAGTGGGAGGGAAAGAAGCTAATCCAAGCCTCCTCTCTGATTTTTCTTTATGTCTCATCTCTGAGGAGTTGCTGTCTGAATTCCTTGGCCTTGGAGATGTTCCAGAGCAATTAGACAGTGCATCCCCTGAGACAACTGCAGATTTTGCTGAGCTTTGTTAGCTCTTTTTATTCTTTTCTATTCATCTGAATGGGGAAAAAAAAGGCTTAGTACTGTATTGCATATTCACGCCCTTTTTAAGCAGACAAAAAACACATGGATCTCTCTTTGTGCCCACATGCCAGCACAGTTAACTCTCTCTCATGTTTAGTTCTTCAGTTTTTAATAAGTTTTGATAGTCTGTATGAAAAAAACTTAAGTTCAGCACTATTGAACAATGGAAAGCCCATTTTTATCTGACTTCCTTTTTACTGCCCTTTGTACTTGATTCGAGCACTGTGACAGGATCAACAAAACCTAGACCAGAATTTGTATACCAAATGTATTCAAGACTCGCGTGCTATCTGAAAAGTACATTCAAAACAGCTGCTCATTCAAATTATTTCATATTATTTCCTATTTGTTGATATGTGTGTAAAACTTCTCAGATACAACAAAAACCAGGTAATGTCAAATCTAAAAATCTTTAGTTTGAAGAGATTTAAAAGCAGGGGAGCTCTAGCTAGAGCAGAAGAAAGTTAAAATGTTAGCAGTATTGAAGCATGTAATCTCCAGAGGTCAAGTCCTCCCCTTATGCTTTAAAAGATAGCTCTTTAAATGTTGATGAGACTCCAAGTTTATGGAGTTACTGGCTGTCTACAAAGGCTTCTTTCCATTTTCAATATGATTTGATATACCTACCAATGCTTTTTAAAGTTCTAGAAGAAAGCTCTGCAAAAAACCAAGCTCTGCAGATACTAGACTCATAACACTGCACTTTTCCAAATATTGGCACAGTGTTTATGACAGACTTCTATAAACCCCCTCTTCTTTCTGATTCAGCAAAATAAACTGGCTTGCTGTGGAAGGGGAGAAGCTCGTAAGTGGAGTGTCTCACAAAAGTACTGAGATAGGAATCATGAAATCCCAGAATCATTAGGGTTGGAAGGGTCATCTGGAGATAATGTAGTCCTACATGCATTCTTTGCAATTCTGCTAAGAAAAGTGCATTATAACTAGATGAACCTGTGAAATAAACTTTAAATAAAACACAGTCAGCTGTGTCAGAACTTGACTAAACAGTATTTGTAACAGAAATATAATGTTGCTGTAGCTACGGCTTGTTTTTCTTTCTATGCTTCAGCCTAAACTTTTAGTTATGTAATGCTTTTCTGATTCACATATTAGGTGTGTGTGAGTGCTGAGGGAAAGATGACTCTTTCCAAATCATCTCTATATACTGCAGCAAGTTCCTGGAGATGCTGTAACTTACAATTCTGGTAGCACTTAATAATCCCGAGCTTGTAAAATCTGATGATGCAACACAGCCTGGTTGTAAAACAGTTAATCTGCCTGTATATCTCATACAATATACAATACATAATTACAATAGTTACAAAAAAAATTGCAAATAATAATAAAAAGTTGGCAAGCCAGTTGTGGATTCACTGCAAAGCAAAATATTTTGCAGTCTTATTTCAAATTTTGGTAAAGAAACAATGATGTGATTTTGTACTCTTCAGTCACAAAAGTGGGAACGTTTTTCAGCAACCAAAAAATTGTACTTTGAGTGTTACAGTGTCCCATCTTCTTCAACATTATGAGCCCAGAAAGCCAACCGTATCCTGGGCTGCATCAAGAGGAGCGTGACCAGCAGTTCAAAGGAGGTGATCCTGCCCCTCTACTCTGCTCTTGTGAGACCTCACCTGGAGTATTGTGTGCAGTTCTGGTGTCCTCAACATAAAAAGGACATGGAACTGTTGGGACACGTCCAGAGGAGGGCCACGAGGATGATCAGGGGACTGGAGCACCTCCTGTATGAAGACAGGATGAGAAAGTTGGGGCTGTTCAGCCTGAAGCTGCATGGAGACCTCATAGCAGCCTTCCAGTATCTGAAGGGGGCCCAAAAGGATGCTGGGGAGGGACTCTTCATTAGGGACTGTAGGGATAGGACAAGGGGTAACGGGCTAAAACTTACAGGGGAAATTTAGATTGGATATAAGGAGGAAGTTCTTTACTGTAAGTTTGGTGAGGCACTGGAACGGGCTGCCCACGGAAGCTGTGAATGCTCCATCCCTGGTGGTGTTCAAGGTCAGGTTGGATAGAGCCTTGGGTGGCATGGTTTAGTGTGAGGTGTCCCTGCTCATTGCAGGGTGGTTGGAACTAGGTGATCTTAAGGTCCTTTCCAACCCTAACTATTCTATGATTCTATGATTCTATGATTCTATGGTATACCGGAAGTAGTTTTATATTGACAGTATTGAAGGACATTTATTTTGTGTCTTCAGACCTCTCCCTTGTCTGATCCCCTGTGTTAGGTTTTACGTAAGCAGATGCCTACAGCAAGACAAGAAAATATTATATCTGGTAGTAAAGTGACTTTTCCAGCATCCCAGAGCTGGCACCAAAACCAACAGTATCTCCTGAGTTGTAGTCTGATGCTTCGATTATTCAGCCTTTTGCCCTCACCCAGAAGGGTTCCCCAGTTTCTCTAGAAAATTTCCCAGACAAAACTATTAACACAGTACAAATGATCTGCAAACCAGTGCACACGCAGTCTGACCACACCATGCTTGTGACAAAAATGCCTGCAACATTTACTAGCTTGGGCACAGTGGATGTGGCAAGTTTACGGTTATTTCAGATACTGCTTCTGCGAGTAGCTGCAAGACATCCAGTAGCCCTAAGTAGGTGCCCTAAATTCTCTTTCTCAAAGTCAGACAAAATTTCTGAGATGTTAAAAACCAAAATAATTTTTAAAACCCCAAAACTAAAATAAAGGATGACAAAATGCAGATATTCTGATATGTGGTAGCCTTAAATTCATTATGTCTGTTTCACTTTAGTTTTACTTCTTTTGTCAGGAGAACGTGGCTTTAACCAAACTATGTAATTACGCTTCCCTAGTACACTCTGTCTTCAGAAATATGTGAAGTAGAGTTTTACAAAGTTGCATTAAAAATATATGTACACTCATTCATGTCTCCGCAATAGGTATGGTTGAGAGCACTGTGGAAAAATGTAACCAAGTATTAGATGACAGCATATTCAAGAAACTCAGGCCTAGAAATAATGAGAATTTCTTTTCAAAATGAGCAAATGCTGGACCATTGTGTGCTGATACACAAAACTTCTCAGAGCAGATTTGGCCCAGATATGGCACAAGTGGACTAGATAACATAGACACACCCTACCTTAATTAGTCTATTACTATGAGTATTTAAAATCTTCTATTATTTGGAGGAAGATAAGAGGAGTGACAAAGAGGAAAGGTTATCCGTATCATTTACAACATTTAGGTTCCTACACACATTGTTATTTATAAGGGCAATTTGTTTAAACATACCAACTTTTGAAGGTGTTCAGATGAAGATTTACTGTTGCTTACTTGATGGTGTGAATAATTCATTCTTTTCAAGACAGGCATATACTCATTTCAGAGAGGAAATGCCTCCAAAACCACACTTATTAATTTCGGGACCAGCATTCACCAGGCAAGATCAGACATATTTTGCCCTTTACTGGTCAGAACAAACCAAATCTTGTTTCTGCAAGATTAAAAACCTATCTCACATTCAGTAGTGCCAAAATTCAAAAAGACATTCTGGCTGCAGGAGTGAGCAAATGATGTACCACAAACAACTGGAAATAAACAACTGCATCCTGCCCTACTCAGGGACTGGAGCTGTCCTGCACAGGGGCTGGTTAAGAGGCCCAGTAGCTACCCTGCCCTTGGAGAAATGCAGCCAATTAGTTTGGGGACACAGCCAGATCCACATAACTGCTTGTGGTATTTGGCTGCAAGGTCCAAAGGGCTGCACAATGCTCCATTCTTAATCTTGCAAGTGGAGCATTATGCAGCCCTTTTTCGCATCACTCCCTGAGGGACCCGCCTGTGGCTGCTCATTCTAGTTAAACATGAGTATAGAAGATGTAAGGTATTCTTTCTACCAGCTTTTATAACAAATCTTCATACTCTGCTATAGAATGGGTTAGTCTCTGATTTACACAAGATGAATAGAAAGATCTGTGGACTAAATGAAATGAAGCAAGGCACTTTGGAGTACCCGTGATAGATGATGGCAAGCTGCCATTCACTGAAGTCAAAGGATCCAGAAAATATATTCCTTAAGAAAGGAAAGAAACTGCCCTCTGATGTAAAAGGCACCCCATCAGCAGTAACAAGTGCATTAGAGTCACATTCATATTATAAGGGTTGAGATAACATGTTAGACACCAGGGATCTATTTTGCTCTGTGCCAGAGTTCTGTTCACTCTGCAGAGCTGGGGCTGGTACCTGCTGTGCACATTCACATGCAGCAGCGAGGACACCAAAGAACTTCTGACTTTTTTTCAGTGCCACTTTTTTTGCCAGAATGTAGAACATTCTCTAACAATACAGCATTTAGATTAAAATTGGATGTAGATGCTTATTTTCTTACATTTTGGAAAAGATAGGGAGGGCAGAGAATTTTCAGATGTAAATCTCCAGTTGGTGTCATCAGCCTCTTTTCTCTTCCCAAACCCATAAAATAATTGGAAACCCACCCATCAGCAACAAGTTCATGGCAAGGTACAAAAACAATATACTTCTCTAAAGCAAAGCAATCATTCAGCTCACAAATTCGGTTACCATTTTTCAATGAAACAGCCAGAAGGATCAGAAATGCCAATAAATTGTAACAGACGTGTCATAAAATACTTCATGCATTCAACAGCCAATACACTGCACATATTAAAAGTAGGTGATTTTAGCAGTACTAAATACAAGCATCCAAATACAGACTTAATACTAGCTCTAACAAACAAAGGCATTTCTGTGTGGGCAGTCAGGACTTCACAATGACTATACAATAATTTTGAACAGTAATCAGCTAAAGAGTAATATTTTTCCGGTCACGCAAAGTAACTGAGCAGCTCCAGAAGTGCTGTGATAGACGTTGTACCTGCAGCATGACAGAAACTCAGAAGAGGAGGAACTCCAGTCTTGTAAAATTTTAATCACTGGAATAGCTTTTATGACAATATTCACACAAGTAGAATCATAGAATCATAGAACAGTTAGGGTTGGAAAGGACCTTAAGATCATCAAGTTCCAACCCCCTTTCCATGGGCAGGGACATCTCACACTAAACCATGTCACCCAAGGCCTCGTCCAACCTGGTCTTGAGCACTGCCAGGGATGGAGCATTCACAGCTTCCCTGGGCAACCTATTCCAGTGCCTCACCAGCCTAACAGGAAAGAATTTCCTCCTTATATCCAATCTAAACTTCCCCTGTTTAAGTTTTAACTCATTACCCCTTGTCCTGTCACTACAGTCCCTAATGAAGAGTCCCTCCCCAGCATCCCTATAGCCCCCCTCAGATACTGAAAGGCTGCTATGAGGTCTCCACACAGCCTTCTCTTCTCCAAGCTGAACAGCCCCAACTTCCTCAGCCTGTCTTCATACAGGACTCCAGTCCCCTGATCATCCTCGTGGCCCTCCTCTGGACTTGTTCCAACAGTTCCATGTCCTTTTTATGTTGAGGACACCAGAACTGCACACAATACTCCAAGTGAGGTCTCATGAGAGCAGAGTTTAGGGGCAGGATCACCTCCTTCGACCGGCTGGTCACACGCCTTTTGATGCAGCCCAGGATACAGTTGGCTTTCTGGGCTGCAAGTTCACACTGAAGCCAGCTCATGTTCATTTTCTCATTGACCAACACCCCCAGGTCCTTCTCCGCAGGGCTGCTCTGAATCTCTTCTCTGCCCAACCTGTAGCTGTGCCTGGGATTGCTCCGACCCAGGTGTAGGACCTTGCACTTGGCATGGTTAAACTTCATAAGGTTGGCATCAGTCCACCTCACAAGCGTGTCAAGGTCCCTCTGGATGGCATTCCTTCCCTCCAGCATATCAACTGAACCACACACCTTGGTGTCATCGGCAAACTTGCTGAGGGCGCACTCAATCCCACTGTCCATGTCAGCAACAAAGATGTTAAACAAGACCGGTCCCAACACCAATCCCTGAGGGACACCACTCCTTACTGGTTTCCAGCTGGACATTGAGCCATTGACCACAACTCTGCGTGTGCAGCCATCCAGCCAGTTCTTTATCCACCGAGTGGTCCATCCATCAAATTGATGTCTCTCCAATTTAGAGACAAGGATGTCGTGTGGGACAGTGTCGAACGCTTTGCACAAGTCCGGGTAGATGACATCAACTGCTCTACCCCTGTCCATCAGTTAAATATTATTAAATATAAGTATTATTAAATATTACTTAAATATAAGAAATATTATAACATACTAATATTTGCAAGGTAAAAACTAAAAATTTGCAAGGTAAGGATTAAAAGCACTTCTGCTGTGGCAGCAGTTGACTAGTATAAAATGGGATGATTCTATGAAGTCAACCAGAAACAAGTATCTGTATTTGTTTATACACAATACTTAAGAATCTTGATACTTAAGAATAACAAAACCAAGTACCTTGGCTGGCAGGGTTGAAGATAGGCCCTCTCCAGACATGTGAACAATAATTAAAAGTACTCATTTCAGTTAGCATTAGAAAAGCATCTAACATTTTGAATGTTTTTAATAGGAAATAGAAGGTTTTTGATGTTAGGGAAATCTAGGGCATTTAGTAATGAGCAGTGATAATACGGACATTCAGTTCATTCCAAACCACCTATCTTCACTTGTTGACCATTTCTTTTGAACAAAAATCCCCCCATCTTCCTCTAAGAATACATCTTCAGTCATGTTTACACCTTCCCTCTTATTATATTTTTGCTAGTCATTTTTATTGCAGTATCTCTGTGGACAAACCAAGAATGACGACTCATTGTGGTGCATATGGCACAGACACAGGCCAACATAAAGCACTGCCCTGGTGAGCTGGTATACGAAGATATTAGCCCTGCACGTCAATAGCACAAATGCCCTTATACACCAATTTAGAGACAGTCATAAGAAGAGATGACATATTTTAAAGAGCAATCAGGAGGGAAAATGCTGAGTTAATTTCTCTGAACATATATGAGCCGATATAGTTTCAAAATAGCTGTAATATTTTCCACTGCATTTGACAAAAAATGTTCTTATTATTGTACCGAGGGTTTGAATATAAATAAGTGATCAGCTTTCACACGCTGCCAGATAACTTCAAGATCAGTTCAGCTCTTAGCCTATAAGCAGCAAAGGCTGTTCCAATATCAATAATATTTTCCTGTTTTAATAATCACTATATTTGCTCATACATGCTTTGATTTTACCTTTCATGAATCTGGTACAATAAGCTCTGCATTTACAAGAAAATGAATAGTTGAGGGAAAAGGCTATTTCCTTTGGCTCAGGCCTTACTCTTGCTGGGCTGGGCAGAACTATTGACCCAGTTTTATAGGTTTCACAGTTGGCTGACCTATTCATCGTCAACTGATACGGATGTTAGCTCAAAATTGTCCTAGCAACCAAGAAAGCACACAAAGATCTAAGGGTCTCCAGCACTGAAACATTTAACTTGAGCTCTCCCGTTCAGTGTGAATTAGGCAAGTGCAGTGGAGAGCATTAGCTAGCATGGAGTAGGCAACAAGCTGCTTTGTAAAAAGGCCACTAGTTCATCTGGCTACAGCAGGGGTCACAGCATGCTGTAAGTGACTGCCCCATTAACAAACAGTCTAAAGAGCATGTGTCATGCCTTGTCTCCTCAAAACTGAAGGAAACAAAATGGAGGGGACTATCATGAAGTGTGTGCATATGGAGACAAGGCTTCTCTCCTTCAGGCAAAAAATGATAGGATTTGTGCAGATTCAGAAAGGTTGACAGTGTCCAAGACAGCCATGGCAACCCTGACACCTCCTGAGAATCCACAATTTCAATGCTCTGTTAATTAATTGAACTTCCCCATCCTGTGTTTTAACTCTAAGTAACCATAGGAGCCAATGATGTTGCACTTTGTAAAGTGCATCAAGTCCAACTTCAAGGGGACTCAACATTGTAAAACATTCAAGGTTTAAAAGGAAACACAACAATGTGATAAAGTTCACCAGTACAGTAAAATCTCTCTTCCCACAACCAAAATGGCTTGGAATTACCATGTTAGTTTTAACCTGAAAATCAAGGTCACAGTAAGAAAATGGAAAATTCAAGTTATTTAGGTACATACATACAGATTGGTATAGCAAGGAGTGTCTGATGTAGACAGGTCATCTGTGCACTGATACCAGTAAGATTATAAATATAAATTCATAACAAGAAAATTCTGCTTTTATGGAGAGCTTCTGATTCAGCATTTGCCATGAAACCAATAGTTTTCAGCAAACAGTTTTCATTTTGTGACTAATAAGTTGGATCCATTCACTCCACATCTGTTGAGCTAAATGCTCTGGAAAGGATACATTTTTTTATCTAAGGGTGTCACCTGCTTATTGGCAATGGTGTTTTTGGCTAATACACAATAGATGAAAATAAGTTTTATCCCTGTATTGATAAGACTGGAATCAAAACAGACAAATCTAGAATGGTGGCATCCGTTGAGAAATACAGAGTATGTTTGTATAAATTTTTTCATTCCATCATGGATGATGGATGTTACACTGCCATAGATCATGCAATTTTAGCTGAATGAACTATAAACTCTGAATGGTGTTAGAGAATCATTTTACTCCCTAGCCTGAAATCCTGTCCTGACAATATTTAAGCTATATTTAAATTTAAATAGTTTTCTAGGTTATAACACTTTGCATAGTGCATGGTACTCCAAACAACTGTTTCTGTGGACACCTACTCTTCAAGCTCCTCTTTTAAATCATGCATTTTGCCACCCTATATTCCTAATATATTTACTTTTAATAAGGACCTTAGAAGTCCTATAAAATCAGTGGTTAAATAATAATTTTCTCAAATAAAGGTGGGGTTTTAGATTTCCTCTGGCAGTACAATTTGACGTTACAGAATTTTCACAATTCTGGAGCAAGAGATTTTTCTGAAATATTAAATAGCTCAGGAGGGAATGGAGATTTATTATGGAACATTTTAAAATAAGCACTCATAAAACAATGTTAAAGAAGGCGAGACAATCTTTATGCTTTAATGTCTTCAACATTCACCGTAGTTGTCATCAAGTGACTCCTCTTTCTTCTAATTGATCAACATTTTTTAACAATTTTGTGAAGTCATTCAAACTAGGATTAGAAAATATTGACCTGAGCTAAAATAACAAACATTGCAATAACCTTTCAAATATCACAATAACCTTTGAGTTAAAACTTTTGAAATCTCATCTCAGGACCCCAACACAAATCCTGGAATAAAATAAAGGAGTAAATACTATTTATAACGCCACAGTTTTTAGTTTTGTAGACATGCCTAGAGGTGTCATCTCAGAAGTGGACATTTGTGTTTTGTGGCCAAGTCCAGGTCTCAAATTTCCACCAATAAATACAAACCCCCTGCATGTTAAAGAGTGCAGCAAGGTAGAATAAATTCAGAACATAGAACAGAAGAAGAGCAGCATGTATGTAGGGAGTACTTATTTTTTCCTTTATCTCAGCACATCCAAATGGAGTCCTCTGCAGCCCACAACTATTACAGTACTGTTACATACCCTAACTTCTTAAGAAGGAACACAGTCCTGATTTTAACAGAATAGTAAAAGTGAAACGGTATTTTTTTGCTCTATTAGTTGCTCGACCTTGAGCAGAACACTCCTTACTAAACCATAAGCGTTTCAGGACTTACATAGTGCAGTCTCTAATCAGTGCAGGAGACCAGCCTCATCCAGTATCAAATAGACCAATTCTTGGTCTGTACCTTGCACCAGCAAATGAAAAGTAAACTATTAGGGATAGATGATTTGCAAATGTGGGCATCTTTTCAGAGCAAAGAGAAGATAAGAAGTGTGACTATGAAACAATTAATCTTTATTTAAGGTTCTTTTCTCTCACTCATACTTTCAACCATTTTGGGGGAGAATAAGAACTCCAGTATTCCTTTTTCTAGGATAGCAGTGTTTGGCACATTTAAAATTCCAAGTGCTATGCTTGTTCTGCATTCATGCTAATCCTCATATTCTGATGCTCTTTCACATTTGAGTAGATCAGCAGCTTGCAGGTCTGCATGTATTCTTCTCCCAACCATGTAAGTGCATAGAACAAGTAGGAAAAGACCACAAAATAGCACAGAGTTAATATAAATATCCAGTGCCTTCAGTGACACTGTGCAAGGCGAGTATACCTTTTTGAAAAGCTCCTGTTTTAGGGAGATATTCTCTCCTATTGTCAAATAAATTCTTTTGGGTTTCCACTCCTGCTAAAACATAGTAGATAGGGGAGAAATTGTGAGAATAGGTGCGACATTAATGAATAGCCTGAAATACCCCAGTAACAAGGAATGTAGAACTAATTAGACATTTGATATTTTATATGTAATATTATGTAATATTATCCCATGCTGAATGTGGTTAGAGAGACAGCTTGGAATTCAAGTCAGCAAATTCATACTGTCTCATTGTGAAATTTAAAAGTAACACAACTTTTTAGAACAATTTTAATCTGAATATTCAATAATTCCTAATTAAAACTAACTTCATTTCCACAGGATTTGGAGGAATATTGCATGTGGGTTGCCAAACACACGAGTGCACAGGTTTAAAAAAAAAAATCAGCAGCTTGGCAATAAATATATCAAACAAAGTTAAGACTAGCACAAAAAGAGGAGAGAACCGTATAAGTGTTCCTTAGCTTTTCTCTTTAGCAGCCAAACAGCATCAGCACCACCACAGCCTATAGGTCAAACAGAAACAGCTTTATGTTGGAGCTATGAGTAAAAACTATGGTAGTGTTTCTTTAATTCATAAGGACATAGCCAGCTGATAGATCTTGGATTTCTTTGCCTACTCTTCTCTAAAGCATCAGGTGACTCATGGATCTCCCCGCAATTCTCCAGGGAATGTATTTTATCCGGCCTTTTTGCCTGTGGCCTACTAGCCTTTCAGTATCAGCATCCTAAGATGTTCATATATTCATTGCACTTTGATGACACAGGGATCAGATGGCATAACGATGAAAGAGCAAGAAATACACACATAATACAAGTCTAAGATATTCATGTTTCAAAAAATTCAGCACTGTTCCAAAATTACTAGGAAATGGCTCCTCTGACGATGCTTTTAAAACCCAGTGAGTGCATTGTATTTTAAAAGTGCATTCTGTTATTTTCAACTGTAGAAATTTTTATGCAGAAGTCACAGATTAAGATAGATAGAAGTAAAATATGGTATTGGCTGTTTATCAGGCTATATAAGATGCATCAGTTATTTCATCAATGACAGTTAAAAGCATTACATTCTGTAGCTTGCAAATATTTTGTTAAGTAAAAATTTCTTCTTATATCAACAGTCTGGACTTTTCTTATTACTGCATCTTTTATAAACTGAGACTCTTGCTTGTTGTGTGCACTCCACATGAAATTCAACTTGAAAAAGGGTTGTGGCAGAAGAATAGGAAATGCTGAAAATACCACACAGATTTTATGTGATATTGCTTAGCAAATGCATTTTTTTTTTTAAATAGCTAAAAAAACCCTGCTCAGAAATATGCAACAATGGAATTTCAGTTGGAATGGCCAAGGGAATGTGAACTGCCATGATAAAATAAAAGTTTTGCTAGAAATGCTCAGGTTTTAGAATGTTACTTATATTCCAATTTCTTTCATCAGTGACAGCATTCAAATCATAGTACACAAAATAAATGGTCAATGAGAAATAAAAACTGATTCTCCATATTCTGTAAAATTAATTTTCAAGTAAAAGATTTGAAGAAAAAAAATCTAATCCAGTTAAATAATAAGGTTTTAATTAGGCAAATAGCATTATTCTAATTTTTTTAATTATATCCCTCTGTTCCATCGTAAGAGTTCAGAGGAGGTTATGCTTTTCCACTACTAAATCAAATCCATCACATACTCCTGCAAAGGAATATTTTTCCCCAAGTGACAAATGTTTTCAATCTCCAAAGATACTGTAAGGATTCTATGAAGTTCTGAGATTTTCACTAATAATTAATTTTCTTGTGGATCAAAAGAATAAATAATATCTCTGTGAAAATCCAGAATCCCATAATTAACATGTTTGCCCTTTCATGCCTACAGGAAGGTATTTTATATAATATTTTGGACTGAGGTGTAGGAATTTTTGTTAGTTGTAGCTAACCAGGGCTAAGGAACCACAAGAACCATTGCTGGCATTTCCATGATGAATGATACATTAAAGATTTTTGCTTAAAGTAAGCTTTGCATATGAAAGATTAAACTGTCATCTATCTAAATTCTTATGTATATCAGTAAAACATGGATATAATACTATATGGACTCAACTTCAATTTCCTTAATATCCAGGAAATAAAGACATATAATTAATATGCATGATCTTAGTTATGAAAATCATGAACCATGAAATTTGGTTGCTCATTGTAAGGACAAAGAGACACGATTCACCAATAGTGGATAGACATAAAAAATTTTGACAAGACATGTATGAGTGGAAAAGTGTTCAACTATAATTTCTTAAAAGTACTAATAACCTACATAACCAGCAAGCCTTACTAGATAGATGACAATGAGTTGCATACTAGATTCTTGTGCATACTCGCACAACCCCTCATGATCTTCCCACTATGAATACAGCCACATGTCATGGTTTAATGCCAGATGGCAACTAAGTACCACACAGCTACTTTATCAATTTCCCCAGCACTCTATTCCATAATCTCTTTGACGGAATATCCCTTTTGCTAGTTCAAGTCAGCTGTCCTGGCTGTGTTACCTCCTGGCTTCTTGTGCCCCAGATCACTGGCAGAACCTGAAAGACTGAAAAGTCCTTGATCATGTAAGCACTACTTAGCCACAATTAAAACATAGAGAATACATTAATATGTTGTGTTATCGACATTATTCTCAGACTAAATCAAAACTACACCACTTTACCAGCTGCTAAGAAGAAAATCAACTTTATCCCAACTGAAACCAGGACATCATGTTTTGTAAAAAGTTGATTCTGTACCTGGCTTCATATCATGACTCTGGTATTAAAAACATAATATATTTTTATTGATGTAAGAGCATGAGTTTCCCCAGCAACTTACCCCCACATTTCTGCAGTTTTGACAACTGATTTCTTACAATATCCTGTACTAATACAGTATATCACGTGTAAGCAATACACAGAGTGCATTATTAGCAGCAGCAAATGAAACCAGGAGACAGCAAGTTCAAGAGCAAAAATGGTTTGGTTTGTTGCTTTGGTTTGGTGTTTTGTTTTGTTTTATTATTCAACATTGCATATAGATGCTGTAGAATTTCACAGGATTTTGTGGAAGATAAAAGTTCACCTGGATTCTACACTACCCGTTGAACTTGAGAGGGAAAAACAGACATCTCCCCTGATTGCAGAAGTCCCTGAACCTAGAACTGTTGGAGTTTGGAGTTATCTTCTAGGGAGTCACCACTACATACTACAAGGGGAGGTGAGATTTTTCTATCAAACAAAACTCTTAAAACACACTCAGTCTTCTGGCAAACTAGCTATTTGCTTTTCCTGTCTTTTGTCATCCTAAAATAGTCCTTAAAACTTCTTGCTTTCCAGAATATAGTCATCTGCTCAGACACATTTATCAGGGTCTGGAGACAATACTACAAACAGCTTTCTCTGTTAGAACTGATTCTGCTTGCTTTGCAGTTCTTTTGCCCTTATTTCTTCTGGGTCTTCTTTTCATGTCTCTCACTCAGGGTTTCCACCTCCTCAAAGATCAGTTAACACTCTGACTGCATCCAAGAGAGTGGGTGTTGGTGCACCCGTTCTCCATACAAGACTGCTGGCAGAGAGGAATTTGGAGTGTTGCACCAGGGACTCTGTCTGTAATAAGTCATTATTGAAAATACTGTAGACCACATTAGTGACTGTGTTGTTGCAGGTGAGATATTCACATTGCCAAGAAAAGGTTACCAGTACTCCATTAGTTAGCACAGTATTTCTTGTTATGGCCATAAGCTCCCCTCTGTGACTCAGAGATGCTGGCCACCCTTGGTGTTGGCAGGTGTGACTCCAACACCTCCTTCTCCATACAGAGGGGCTTCCTCTTGCCTTCCATTTGAAGTGTGTGAGTTTATTGTCTCTAGAGCTACTCATAGTTACAGCTGGTTTTTCCCATTAAGAACAGGCATCAGCCTAATCTATCCCTTACCAAACTAAATTCCACCCTTAACCCTAAAATAGTAGGAGATTCAGAAAGAAAGCCGGGGTAAGCCGCATGGTTCCAGGAGACAACAAATGAAAACAAGAGGCAGATATGAGAGTCAGATGGTCACAAGCAGAAGAATAAGGAACTGGAGGGGTACAAAGGGCAGCTACTTAGTACCTGCTGCTAAGTTGTATAGCAAGCCAAAGCACAGCAACAGCACTGAACATGAATAGACACCAAACAGCCAAAAAAGACGGTGACAGGAAGCAAGCTACTGCTGCTGTCCCCATTAGAACAACTCATTTGGCTTGCAAGATGCTTCTGGGAATAAGGTGAATAAACTGGTTGAATGGGCCACATGTGGCACTTTAACCCCAGTTTGAATCCGTCTGACACAAAGCATTTCCTCTCACATGTATTTGCCCTCCAGAAAAAGCACCAAGAACCAACACTATAAAAATTAAAGGTGAGACCAAACTTTAAACATGTATTATTAATTTCTATGGATTAAAGTATTCATTAGAGAGAGTAAGTGATTTTTTTTTCAAGAAGGACAGTTGTTATACTTCTCTAGAATTAGGTTCCTGATTATAGGTAAAAAACATAGCATAACATACAGCTGGTTTGAGCAACACTTCTATTACAGGCATAAAAATTCCAGATCCTCCCAGCACCACTGCATGTGACAGTCAATTACAGGTAAGTTAGGAACAGGCCAGTCAAATATCAGACATCACATTTAACTATTGGGGCATTTTAATGTTGGAGATGCAAGAACCAGACCTAAATAAACCATAAACTGATTTAAAAAAAAAAAACAAAAAAACAAAACCAAAAAACAAGAAACACACCAAATATCTGGAGTCCAAAAATGATTTCTTATTTCGGCTTTGAGCCAATGGGAAAATTCCCATCAGTCTAAAAGGGAGAAGAATTCAGGCATTGGGCAAAAGAGCATTCAACTCTAAGACTCCTAGGTTCCTGTTGTTTTTCACAGCAATTTTAATTTCAGAACTACCTTGGGTAAACATACCTAAGTAAGTCTTCTGTCGCATGCTACATGCTTTCCAGCCAAGAACCCTTTATGTTTTTATGGTGATTAAAAATCTTGTGGCTCAGAGTAGTCGATATCACACACCTAAACTCTTTCACCTTATTTTCCTAATTTTCTCATTCAGATTTTCATTTTTTCACTAGCTTGCTTAAAGTTTCATTTTATTGGACCACATACATCTGTGAATATTTAACACAAAACACATGCTCACTTTTTAGGCCCCTGAGAACACTGAAATCAACTACAAATTTTAACTGCAGTCCATTACTTCACTACAAAGTCTTCATGTCAAAGGCTTCATATCAAAATGAAAGATTTTCATGAATATATATTTTCTTCAACCTATGGTGTTAGGACAGCTTATATCATGACATCTCACACCCCAGCACAGGTTTTGTTTTCCCTTTCGTGTACTCACTATTTAAATTGCCTAGAAATTCACACATCAACACGCCTGGCATCAGAAACTGAAAGAATATCTTTAATTTCATTCACAGCTGGTTAATGGCACAACACAAAAACTGTGTTCTTCTCCTGAACTGAAATACCATGTTATTCCCAGCTGTATGAGAGAAACTGCCATCTGAAAAAAAAAAAAAAAACAACAACCCCAAAAAATGATCAAAACCTTTAAAGGAATAAATTTGCAGCGATTTTAGGAAGACTTGGTCCATATAAATGATTTAGAAGTAAATGCCTCCAAAGGCACTGTTCAAGCAGTAGGCGAAAGGGTTTCCATTTATAAAATGGTTCCTATTTATGGGAAGGAAGGGAGTGCCCACTCAGCTAGCATGCCAGGGGCTGTCATTATGCTGCCATTAAAACTTACTCTCAACGCATAGACAGACCCATTTCAGTTTAAATGAAAAGGGAATAAGTCATGACAAAAAATAAAGAACATGCAAAAGAATGAGACACTTTGCAAAATGCACTAGCTTTTGGAATCACAAACAATAGGGTTGTTCAATAGAAGCAAAACTGCCAGTTATAGCAACGACAGCTCAGGCAACTTACGAATCAGTCAAATGTATCCTTTTGTTACCCAAGCAGCCTTTTTCATTATTAAAAAAAAAATCACATTGCTGGCAGAGGGGTTGGACTAGATGATCTCCAGAGTCCCTTCTAGCCCTAATGATTCTGTGATTCTGTGGAATCCCACACTTTCTAAGCTGAATACAAATACTACCAGAAGTTACAAAACGTTGCATAAATTTAAAAAAAAAAAAAGTTCCTGCATATTTTTTTGCAAGATTTTGGGCTTTGTCTAGCAAGTTCATACACCTAGAATTCCTTCTGTAGTCAATGGGAGCCAAGGACTTCCAGAAGTGAGCATGTGTATTTGGCAATTGGCATTTCCTGCTTCTGCAAGAGGATATCCATCTTCTGATCAGCAAGCATAAACAAATGAAAGAAAGCTATATGGCAATGACAGAAGCATTAGTGACTGATAGAGCCGGGTACTGCTCCATCTATATAACTCCTGTAAAAGGTAGTTTTAAGGAGAGGATAATATATCCCATAGCTCTTTCAAACATCATGTTATGTACCAATGAATGATCAATTTTCCTTCTAGCTTTGCTTCTAGATTGCTACAGCAGTCTCTCAATTGAATACACCCGCTTTGCAAAGCTTCCAGTTTCTTTCTCCCCTTCTTTATGTGACTTTATTAGAACTGTAGGTTTTCCTGAAAAAATTCATCACTTTTTATACTTTTACAGAGCACATTGGAACAAAACATTAGCACTCTGGGGGATTGATATTGGGAAAGGATGGAGCAATTACAATAAAGCAGAATTTACTGAATGCAATTCTCAAGAAGCAACTTTTCCAAGAACATTTTAAACCTTTTCTGTTATCTGACTAGCAGTCAGTATCATCTTTGGAAAGAGTATAATGTGCCTTCAGGGTTTTCCTTGGCAAACTAGGAATCAAATTCCAGTCAGAGACTTCGGTACTTACCAAAACAAGTACCTTGAATGAATAAATGTGAAAAAATAGATAAAGAGAACCTTCATTTAATACTTTTCTTTTTTTTTTTTTTAATGAATGGGAAAAATAACTGAAGCAGCAACCACTACAAGGCCACTCTTCAACAAGTTAAACATCAGTTTCAGGTCTCGAACAGAAACAGGAAAAAAAAGTCCTGACACTTGTTGGCACAATAAAGGTAAAAACCAACTGCACCAGCAGACCTGAAATATCCTTCCTTACATTGAAGCCAAATTCAGATCTGCTCTAAGCAGTAGTAAATCCATTAACTGTAAGAGTATATTCAATTAAAGTTGCATTTGTCATAGGTCTGAATATAGCATTATAAGCCCACATTAACAGCAGAAAGATTGCTTATTCCAACTCTACAGTATGACAGGGAAGAGTGCAAGAAGATAACCTTAGCCTCTGTAAAAGGGAACCTTGCTGACTGCCAAGAGCTGAGGTCAGAGCCAAATTATAAACCACTTTGACTTATGTATATCAATGCAAGACAAATGCCATTTGTTGGCACCAATGTCTGCTTTGAAGTATAAGAAAGCCCCTGCTCTTTCCCAGGAAATGTGTAATTTTTAAATTACATGACAAAACATGGGAGGACACATGATAAAATAGCCAACCCATCATGATGTAGCTGGGAGGTAGGTCCCCATCATAGTGAATTTTCCTGGCCTATACTGTACAATTCCAACTTTGCCATGGGAACAACAGTGAGTTTTAGGCCTAAATTACTCCCATGATACATAACCAAATCAGAAAGTTGCACCAGACTGTAGCGTCCTGCAGCATTCCAGTGTAGATGTTCATGTGTATTGGGAGCCTGGATTTACCCATTTATATGCAAGACTAAAAATTGCCATCCCCCTAGGCTAAACTGACACTGGACAACCACTTCAGTACAGGAATCTTCTGGGCTATCAGTTTATCTCCAGCCATTTTTGACACAGAAGTTATCCCCACAGATAATGTTTTCATGATAAGATCAAAAAGCTGCTTTTACAGGTCATATCACCGGTCTGGTTTTAGAAATGCTCTTTGAGCAAAACTTCTTAATTGTACTGGCATAACCATATCAACTTTAGCAAAGTTGCATAAATATAAACTAAATCAAAAGATGGACACAATTTTGAATCAACAAGTAGCTGGTCCTAGATGAAAGGCACTGGATAGACTTTAATGAGCTTCATTCCCTTGCTAGTTCATTGAAATACTGAGAACTAAAACATAACACGACCTCTGGAAAATATATCAAAGAAGTATTCAACAAGCATAATTATAAGAAAGAGTCAAATAACATGAGTCAGTAAAAGTCTATCCAGAAGCAAAAAATAAAGAAAGAATTGATGTGACTAAACCAAACAAATGGACTGACTCCATCTTAGAAACCACAAACCTACCAATGAAAGCTTGAAACTAACACTTCTAAACCACCTATTATCCATGATAGTGTAACATAAATCACGGAAGATAGCAACATTCTCAAATTCCAGTTTTCAGAAGTTAAGTATGCATATTCATGCAGGATAAAAATATGCTATTTAAGAACCATTCTCATTTAGGAAGCAGAACAAGAGGTTCTAATTGCTGTATAAAGCAGCTTAACGTGAAGTGGAAAAACATTTGTTTCATTTGATCAAAACATTCAGTCCTGCTTTTTATGATTCTAGGCTTTCATGTTTTGCTCTTAATAATATTTATCTCTTCTGAAAGTTCCTTGTCTATGAAAAAGCTGCTTATATTTAGCTGCATTGGATTTTATGGTCATTCATTTTTGTAGACTTGACCAGAATAAATTTTGGTTTCAGCATCACAATGGCCTAAATATTTGCCCATTTGGAGTGGATTTCCTAGGAGTTCTCTGCAACTGAAAAACAAAATATAGATTCACTCTACACCCCAGCAAAAAAAGAATGAGTTCTGCAGAGGGAGAGGGTGTCTGCGTAGTTTCCTGTCGGGTTTAACTTTGTCAAATAGGTCACATCTCATGGTCTTCTAAGCCCAGTTTCTACCCTTTACTTTCTCCCCTCACAAGTTCATTCTTCTTTATTATTCTTGCCACTTTCCCAGGCTAACTTCGTGAGAAATCTCTAGCTATGCAGTCTACTAACAAACCACTTCAGAGAGTCATCTGTCTTTTGCTTTGGATTTAGAATGGTTAGATCATTCCATGTATAAATAAACTCACCAATGATAAGGTTTTGGCCTTTCCAGGGGTATCAGTTTCCAGATTTGCCCATGCCACCATAGAAGGTGTAGTATCAGTTGGAAACTTTTTTCTATTTCTCTTTCCCTTTATCTTTCCCTTTATCTTTCTTTCTCCTTTGCTTTTCCTTTTTCTTTTTTTCCTTTTTTTTTTTTGAGGGGCATGTTATAAACAAAATGAAAGTATAGTATCTGGTAGATCCATCTCTCCTTTGCTAAAATCATGTATATGAAAACAAGATCTGGATCTTGAATTCAAGATTTCAAAATTATTCACCTAAAGAGCTCTCTGAACAGAGAACATTGATTTTTAATAAGCATTTTAAAATTGAGGTAGTTTCAAAGAACTGGAAGGAAGCTGAAATCTCTCAAAGGATAAGCCAGATATAATCCAAGAAACAATAAGCTTGTAAGCAAGGCACTGATTATGGAAAATGCAGCAAAAATGGCTGATACGGAACTCAAAAGAAAACCACAAAATAGTAATCTAATTAACGGATAGTAACATTAATTTATGCAAAGTAAATCTTGAAAAAAACAAACCGACATAATTTTAATTTGAAATTGCAAGTTCAGGTGGTGAAGGTAACACCGCTGGACCTGCTGTCCTAAGAACTGCAGAGGGGAGTTACCAAGCAGATGTGTTTCACATGGAATCTACCATGTAGTTTCCTAAGATGTGTCACTGCTGCTAGTAACGTGCTATCAACTTTGAATTTGCAAGACCTCTGGACCATCTGACATTTTCTTGTTCAACCTGTTGCTTTGTTTTACCGGTTTTAGCTGTGACTGCCTTTTCCCTAATCAACCAGGTTTATCTGAATAATTTATTTTACTTATATTTTTATCTGAATAATTTATCTTACTTATATTTTACTTTAACTTTGTATGGTATGACCACACTAGGGAGAAGGTGGGAAAAAAACAGTCCTAGAGAGAACAGGAAGGCCCCTTTGGGTGGTAACCTGCATTTAGATTGGCTCACACTGCTTGTGAACCCACACCCTAACTCTTACTAATCTTTTTTCTTTCCCAGAAGAAGGAGTTCTTTATTTTAATGTATGCCGTGACAAGAAATTTCAATGAGTTTTCAACTGTATAAACAGATGTGTTTGATAGTAACACATAAACCAAAATGTTTTCTAGGCATAGCAACAAAATATTGTACAAAAATCCCCTTCAATTCCTCATTTCATAAATTACATTAGATTCTGTAATATCGGTCCTTGGTATCAAAGAGTTCATTAAAAGTATTTGGTTAACAAGAAGGAGAAATTTCTGACTAGTAATGCATCAGCAAGCAATTTTCTGGACTAAACACAAATAGCATCAGAGAAAGAATCTGTTTCCTCTCTTTTAAAATATAAGTTACCAAATATGTTAAAGTTAGATATCGACGGAAATCTCCTTCTCTGCAGAAGCAGGCAACCACAATGTATAATCCCATTCAGAATTATCAAACTATGGTCTGAAAAAAAAAAGATAATGTAGAAAGAAAGCCCCAGTAAATCTAACTGTTTGCATAGAAAAGCTATTTCAGAACCTCAAAGTTTCTGTGGCTGGAAGCCCTTTCCAAATTTCTTACATTCTTTGGTTTCTGATAGGTCCAGATGCTTTTCTTGTGCCAAATTATTCTCCAGGTTAAAGAGTTGAAACAACATATCTCTATTTGCTTTCAAAGTAGCTTGCTGACCTCCCTAGCTATAAAGGGGCATAGAATCATAAAATCATAGAACGGTTTGGGCTTGAGAGGACCTTAAGATTATCTAGTTCTAACCACCCTGCCATGGGCAGGGACACCTCACACTAAACCATGTCACCCAAGGCTCTGTCCAACCTGGCCTTGAACACTGCCAGGGATGGAGCATTCACAGTTTCCTTGGGCAACCCATTCCAGTGCCTCACCACCACAACAGTAAAGAACTCCCTCCTTATATCTAACTTAAACTTCCCCTGTTTAAGCTTAAATCCATTACCCCTTGTCCTATCACTACAGTCCCTGATGAATAGTCCCTCACTGGCATCCTTGTAGGCCCCCTTCAGATATTGGAAGGCTGCTATGAGGTCTCCGTGCAGCCTTCTCTTCTCCAGGCTGGACAGTCCAAATTTTCTCAGCCTGCTTCCCTTGAAATTATGAAGCAGCTGCTTCTTTGTTACCACAATATGCAAAATAGCATACCAGTCATTCCAGATCTACGTGAACTCTCCTCTGCAGTGAGAAAAGCAGAATAAAAGTAAGCAAACAATAAAACTTGATATTAGCAAAAAACACCAGTGTTTTCACTCCAGAAAGATAGAACTAAAGTCTAATGCTATATCTATACAAGATTCATTAGGCTGAAAAGCAGGTTTCTAAGATGATTGATTTGGAAACCATCAAGTTTGGGGTCTTGCATGTGGGTTCAAGTTTAGAGTTCTTGAGCAACCTCCAAAAAAACAGCTCATCACCATTGTTTTAATAGACATTAGTCTCAAAACCAACATGTCTGGAAGAACAATGGCATTTCTAGGAACAATTTTATAAAATTTTCAGATGAGGTTAAAGACATTTTCAGAAGATGGGAAGAAAAGAGCCTGCTAAAACTGGTGAAGAAGAAAAGGAAGAAGTAGTTAAAAAAAAAATTGTCTTTTGATTACACAGGCTTGATTTATGGGACAATGATGGATCATCAGAGCACAGAGAACAACATGCTGATATTTTCAAGGGTAAACTCAGTGCTTGGGGAATGTAACTGACTGCAGGTTTCTGGTTGGTTGGGTTTTTTTTTCCTTTTTTAACTCTTAATTCAGTCTTGACTTCCTCCTAGGCAGTAAAGTTCTGTGACTTTCAGTATGGTTAGATGCTCTCAGTTCAACTGTCAATCTGTTGTCTACAGTATGAAAGATTCCTTCTTATTTTTATCATCCTACTTGGAATGAAAGAAGCATTTTCAGCTCTCTTATCAGCTAGCATTGCAAGACTGTTCTTATTCCCATCTTAGGATGTATTATTAATGATCAAAGAGCACAGCAGGCAATAGAATTTTACACAATTGATGGTGCTTAGTGCCATGCCAAGATAATATTAATGTAGCTTTTCGTGAAAACAAAAACAGATTTAAAATATAGCCTGTAGCTCATGGGGCCATGGTTTAATATTTCATAGAATCATAGAACAGAATTATAGAATAGTTAGGGTTGGAAAGGACCTTAAGATCATCTAGGTCCAATCCTCCTGTCATGGGCAGGGATGGGAAGGGATATTTCAGGATGGGAAACTTCTGTTACCAATATTTTGATCCAAAACAAAAAAGCAAGGTGGCTCTAGGTAAGCATTTTCTCTGTCTGTGTCTCTACACCCCTCTATATCTCCCAAAATCACTGGGTATTGTCAGCACATCCTTAGAGGGTTATTTTTTTGTCCTCAACATAAAAATCCTGCAGGAAACTTGGAAACAAAATCACTTGTTTTTGTTGTGAACTTCAGTAGGAGTCCCATATCACAGTCCCTCAAACTAGTTACTAAATCAGCATAGGAACGGAATCTAACTGGGTTCCTGTTCAAAACATGGTTTAACTGCTAAGCGCTGTCCAAAAAAAACCAATAACACACTTCATTGTTTTAGCTGAATTTCATTATTAGAGTTATTTTGCTTGCTATTCACATCACTGTTGAGACATAAAAATAAGCAGGAAGAGAATAAGAAGAAAGGAACTGATCCACCCACCCTGCAATGCTAGTACTCCTTCTTTGAGACTGTAGACACCAGACTACTGAAGTTCTCATGAAGCAAAGGTGTTTTGAAGAGACCATGATACTTCAGGTGGAGGTAAGAGTATGCAAAGTACCAGTTTGTGTCTGACAGCAGTCAGGTATCAGCGTTGCCTTTCTGCTTGCAAAATGCCCAGCACTGGATCGGTGGCTTTCCTGAAGGAATTTTATCTCAGCAGTTTCTTGAAAGCCAGAGAAAGATGAACTTCATTTCCACCAGTGAACTGTAATGGGAGAGCTCTGATGTCACATTGCACGTAAGAAATGAGTCATGCTGTGGTTTCCTGCTTCAGTTTATTGAGTGCAGAGTTGCTTGGCCTTTTTCTCCTGCTATGACCTTTCTCCTGCTCAGAACCCTTGAAGATAGCTCTTTCCTTTCCCAGTCTCCATAGTTACAGTTAGGATCAAGGATATAAGTTTATTGTACAGGCTACTACTCTTGGCTCACAAGCAAAAACATACACCCACATCTTGTAAAATCATGGTGGCCAACAACAGCCTGTAATGCAGACAAGAGCAACACAACCACAGTACTTAGCCTACAACTGCGCCAGTGTTTTAAATTTATGTCCTTTTCTTTCTTCTTTCTTTTTTCTTTTTTCTTATCTAGAAGTATCCCTAAGCCTCTCATATTATTAAGGACCTTTACTGTAAATTCTGAATAGTCCTACAGACTCTCTTGCGGATGTCAAACTGCTCAAGACACAACAGCATCATAATTGTGAACAAACTAAGAGCTGCCTGCTGATTGAACATGACAGGTTAAGAAGCTCAGGGTGCTCCAGATTTAACCTACTAGTTGAAGGTAAATTCATGCAGAGCCTGATAAATCTTTAATCTAATATGATAATGTATTCTCATATATACATCTTCCTCACTGGAACTTAATGGCTTATAAACATGGTGAAACAACACCCAATCTGCAGATTACATTCAGTTATTGTGAATTTTTCATATACTTTCTTAAAATGTAATTTTCTAACGAAATTTCTCTCACCTTTCCCTCATTGATTTCATTATCCTCATACCATCTTTACATACTTTTTCTCATTTTCTGACATTTTAAAAAGATCTTCTATACATATTCTTATAAAGCTGCTTTCAGAATAATTCTAATTTCTCTCAGAGCAACAGTGGCCAGAAATGGCCTTAGTAATTGTGTAGTTCTCTCCTCTCCAGTGGCAATCTTACCTTCAATCTGTTTAACATTACTGGAGAGCTCCCTGAAACATGTTCTCCATGAAAGGGAGGTGTATTTAGGCAACTCTTCTGCTTGGGAAGCCAAGTGTGCCAGCACAGTCCTGCAGATATGTGCAAGCATTTATCCACCATCACATGTGAGACCCAGATTCAATAGATCTTGTGGTGGTCTCTTAGATTTCATTCCCTGGCTTTCCTAATAATAAGGGCATAAATTATAACCAATTAGGATGATGGTTATTGCTTGAAAAAAACCACAACAACTGAAATGAAGCAGACTCTTCCTTCATGTATGTTGGGAGACATTTGGGGAGGACATTCACTAAGGGGAATAGTTAATTTTTCTGGGGTCTTTGTAGTCTGGTTTCTAAGTGCAATCTTAAATGGAAGCACAATCTTAAGTGATGTTGAAAGCACTGCATAAAGAGACAAAGTACATGATGCATTAGAGTTTAATGGCACCCAGTGCATGATGCCCAGTCTTCACATAGGAGCAACATTTTAGGCTACATTGACCCTGGATAACATCTGAATGAATACCTTTCCCACCAGTGGTGCATCAGTGCACACCCCGGTCTTCTTTCCAGCCTTCCTAACATTGAAAATCACATTTTAAATCCCAAAACCATATCTCCAGTGCTGGTAAGTGACTGCCCCTGGCCTTAGTCACTCAAACACGAACAGCAACCCTTGAAACACTTTCTCCAGTTATTTGTAACCTAAACATAATTCAAACTGTTAATCTAAATATCTGTTATGTACTCTCTAAATTAGAGCTGTATTCTTCTTTTACCTTGAATAGTGATTACTGGTTTAATTTTTTGGTGTGTTTTAGATTTAACACAGCTTGTCATGTCTCACATGAAGTTCTGAGAAAAATACAAAGGTAAGCAAGTTACAAAACAGTGTTTCTTTGAAATACCTTGAAGGACAGGAGTTCAAGTCTCCTCTATTAACCATTTTTGCTGCATATAGGTTACGATAATTTGCAAGGAGACAAGGGAAAAAAAATACATATCAGCCTTTTCAGCTGTAACTCCTGCTGTGATACCACTGCTCTTTTCAATAGTATAGGGATTAACTCCATACCTATTGCAATATCCCTAAACCATCCTCTGGCTATGCCTGTGTACAAAATGTTAACCACGGCAAATGATCCTGGGATCTTTACAAGCAGATTAGCACAGTATGGAAGAGCACTTCCAAAGGCATTATTTTTCTGGGTTGTTTCTACACTTGTCTGTGGGCGTTTGGACACACAGCCAGAATTATTTGTCTCCATACTCCGTAAGATTATTTCCTAGGCAGTTACTTCATCTGCAAAAGATTGTATCTGCTGCTTAGGTGTGGGACCTGCATAAAGCTCTCAGTATTCATAAGGTGTTTTCTTCGACATATGCATTATAAAACGGGTGAGCTCTAGAGAGAGCTAAAATCCTGGTTTCCAAATCACTGAGACAAGCCGGTGAACTGCAGCAAACTTCCATTCCTTCAAACCCTGCTCAGAAATGGGCTTGCTTTGTGTAAATGTTTGACCAAATAAGCACGCCTAATGGCAATGGCCAGGTGTGGATATGTTTCTCCCCACTTTATTTACACACACAGCACAGGACAGGCATAGCTCTGCACCACATCACATGGCAGGGCTTCTGCACTGGGCTGCAAGTTCCCACCTGAGTCTCACACTCAGCAGAAGAATTGGAGAGAACCTGCAACAAGCTGGCACCAAGCTTCAGTCCTGCACTGGGACAGGAAGTCCAAATTCCCAAGCCTCATTAACCCCCCTTATCATGACTGTGCAAGAGCTAAAATTCAGATAACAGTTCTTGCTACTTGTGCCTTACAAACATACCCAGACAATTACCACAACCAGGGACAATGTCAAAGAAAACACTGGACAAGTTTTAAAATAATACTTATGTCAAAATGCTAATACATTACAAAGTCTCTTATTCCCTGTAAAGAATAACTTTAAATTCTTACTTCATGCCTGAATGGTATAGAAATCAATGAAGCTTACACTAAGGACAGAAGCGAAACATCTTTTTTAAATGAAGTGAGATGTTTTTTTATCCTCCTGAAGTTTCATTAAAATAACAAGGGTAAAAGCTGTCAGTTCTCTGAAACAAGCAGTGCACAATTTTCTTCACCACCGTTGCTTTCTTATCTCTAGAATCCAAACTCCTAATACTGAAAAACTGATCTGGAAATTTCAAATTAGTGGAGTCGCACTGAATATTTTTATACACCCCACTTTCCATTTGTGTCTGACAACAATTAGAACAACCTTTCCCAGAAGTCTATTGATTCTAAATTCAAGAAATATAAGGATGTGAAAACTAAAGACAATACTTACCAACTATTTTTGAATCTCAAGAGATTTACATTCATTATTAATTCTAATTCTGAGTGAAAGTTGAACCTAGTTCTCTTTTATCCATTTTATAAATCACCTCTGAAGCAGTCAAAGTCTGCTTAATTAAAAATATTCCTCTAAACATATTGTACAAGCTATTTTGTAAATACTGGTGTAACTGTGTTCAGAATTCATCTAAATGTATTAATAGTGCAATAGGACATCAAAACTGAATTGGCAAAAGTGAATCAAGTTCCTTTTCATTCAGTTAGCCTGATGCTGTATATTAAACTGATAAGGAATAGGACTTGTTAGATAATGTTTTTTCTCTCCCTTTCTCCTGGGCTGAATGTTTCAAAAGATATTGCAACATAATGCATCCAAGTCCCACAGCCTAATCTCTTAAAATCAAACAGTAGTTAAGGTAGTTGCTTGGAAAATCTAACCAGTGAAAGCTATTATGTGCAGCAAAAATACACTTCTTTAAACAGAACAAGGTAGAAGCTGGGTAAGGTGAACATAAACATTTAGATGTTGCTGCTTTCCTTGTCACTGCTTCTGCCTACTCACTGCTTACAAAACTAGGACCCAATTATCCTATTCTACTCCCAGTAAAAATGAATTTTTATGTAGTTGTTTTTTCCATCTAAAATGCTAATCCAGACTTCTTAAGAGTTTTCAGATTTCAAAAATCCTAGGCTGGTATTTCTGTTAAATTACACATAGACCATATCTTTCCTTCTCCCCACCTAACATCTGAAACTACAGTAAACATCCTACTTTCCTATCCAAGTGGGGTTTTTTTTACAAAAAGCAGATGAATCAGGAGGAATAGGTGGCTGCAGATGTGACAGTAAGATCAGCCTGCTAAATTCAGTGACACTTCTTGGATTTTCCTAAATGCTAGTCATATTTTTAGCCACAACTAAGTACTAGATACACCAGTATCTGGCCAAGAATCAACTAACCGTGACTACTAATCTAGAGTTCCTTCAACACACATGTATTCTGCACTGCAAAATTTCTCTGCTTTAAGAATCGTACAAACATTTTTCCATGGACAATGGGCAATCTGCCACCTTTTTCCAGTATGCAAGATTCTGCCATAAGATACAGAAGAAAAGTATTAGACATGAAGAAAGCATGAGAAGTGGTTAAAAGTACATGAGAAATTCTTTCTTTCTAAAACAAGAGCCACACTGCAAGTGGCAGTAGCTGCAGGACAGAAAATGAATATGAAATTATACTGACAGAACTATTTTATCATTGCATAAGTTTGAAACACTATCATCAGATGCTAGTGAATACATGTGAAACTATTACTGAATATAATGCACCAATTCTATCTGCTAGATGTTAATGAAACTATCGGAAAAAGAAAGGTAATACTTTCGAGTGCTCTTTGCCAGTTTTCATAAAGCAAATAAGCCCATCATTCTCTTCCAGGGAGCACTGAAACAAGCACATATACATGGAATCCTCTCCAGAGCACTTAAGTGCAATTCCTACCCAAACAGCGCAGGACTGACAGAGTCTGTCAGACAGCTGGTCAGCTCTCTGGCTCTCTTCTTTCTAACATCACTAGGTCTGAGTAGGCACAGTGAGAGCTTGTTCTATAGACTGTATTTCTGTGCTCTGCAATGTCAAGAGCTGCTGGTTATCCACGTGATAGAGGAAAATACAGGCATGGTCTTCCCAAAAGTGGTCTCAGCCCATTGCACGCTTCCTCCTCAGAAAATTTCTAGCATAAATATGGCTGTGTCTGAGAGACAGAAATAAGAATATAAAGATATGTAAAAATAATTTTTGTATTGCTTCTGATGGTCTCTGGTAATCACTTACAGAGTGAATGTGGTTTTGTATACTAAGTGTTCAGGATACGCCTAAGACAATTGTTTTAGGGATGTTGGGCCAAAATAGACATCATGATATACTTCTGTAGTTTTCTGCAAATCAACAAAGCATTACAAGCATCATGTGTGCACATTTGAGAAATAAAAGGCAAGATAGAAGTTGGCATGGGAAGAAAAAAGTGTGAAAAGCTGTAAACAAATTATTCATGGAATGGCTTAAAAAAGATTATTTTATGTTAATAACTTTTTCTGAGAAATTTTATGTAACATTGGCAAATTTGGTGTGCTGGATTTCAGCTTTAGAATGTTTTCTGCTTTTTGAAAAGAAATTGTATTTCATTTAGTGATGGGATGAGACAGGCTGTAAGGGATGGTGCAAATAAAGAAGCACTGGCTAAAATAATGTTGCGTTTTTCAGTAAATAGATGCTAAGCATAAAAAAACTTTATAAATTAAATATAGATGTGAAAATGTTGCTTTGATATGAAACAGCTATCTGTACATCTTTAAAAACATTTATTCTAAAAAGCCTGTGAAAATGTTTGTGTTGGTATTCAAGATAAAAATCTGTGCTTAACAATTTGTATTTCTAAATTCAGCATCTGAAGAACATAAATCATAGAGAAGCAGTGAAATTACAAAGGGAACAAAGAGTTCTTCCATGATTGCTCAGTTATATATTTTCTCACCCTTTGAACTGTTGGTACTCGAACGAATGATAAACTTCTTGGTTTAACTTCATTGTTACAATTAAATTCTTTTTCCTTCTTATCTCTATTATGGATTCTACTGAAAGGATAAAATACAAGGAGCTCATTTATAATTAAACTTGATTCTATCTCAGCAGCAAGACAAAGCATGATAGAAGGCAGACAATGTATGTGGTAAGTATTTTTAATTAAGGTAGTTGGGAAGAAAATAAAATCACTGAATCTTAGTTTTCTTATGTCCTACCTAGAAAGTGAAGCAGATTAGAGACTTCTAAATTTAATTTGTTTGGTAGATGATAGAATCTATGCTATAATTAATTATATTATAGGTAGGAACTAAAGGAAAATGTGTAATTTTAAAATTGGCTTTATACCATAAATGATTTTTGCTACCAAGTTAAGGAAAATGAGGAAAAAAATCCTTCTTTAACTGTAGATTTTTTTTCCTCTTTACTATAGGCATGGACTTAACATATTTAACACCACTTCTGATATCTTCTTTACTGTGTTCTTTCATTTTTACTCTTTCTTGTAATAATATGTATTATTATGTACAATTACACTGTAATTTCACAAAGCATTAACTGAAAGTTCCCTGCTTGCATGATGCCAGTAGGACATCTTGCTATACCAGCATTTACTGGCCATTTAATTGAAGAGATGGCTGTATGATGGGTCTGGGTGCTACAGATACTTCAGAAACCAGTGATACACCTAAATATCATTACAATTTATTTACCTGTTCTGGAAGTAGACATATTTTTTCTGCTCTGAAAAAATGTTCAGAAGACATTCTAGTCCAGACAAAATGCCGTTGTGCCTACTACCCTTAAACTAATGCACAGAATTCCTACTAGCTCATGTTTGCTTTTACTTAAAATAGCTACAGTAGTAATCAGAAAGTGAATATATTGTTTGCAAAACTTTTTCTGAATGGTGGACTTGTTTTCATATTTCAGAAATCTAAAAAGACAGACTCTGTGTTGTGTCCTTCCAAAACATCCTACTATGGAGATGAAACTTGCTTCTTGTAGGAGCCTCTTCAGGCTGTTTGCATTGTGGAGGATATGCCTTGAAAAGGAAATACACCACTCCTGACAACCTCAAACATGGGTAAAATCTTGAAGAAGCTTCCAAAAAATACTAGCAGCATAAAACACAATGAAGTTATGAAAACATTGAATTTAAAATTCATTTTTGTTTAGCTTTGAGTATCTCAGGCACACTTGTAGTCTCACTTTCTTATGTTTTCCCCCCTAACCTGGGGTTTAGAAATTCTTTCTCAATAAATCAAGGCCAAAATTCTTGTGCAGTCATATGACTACAGTTGTTGGGATGGAGAAAGGAAAACAGCTGCAAGCCTTGCAATAACATCAGGAAAGCTGGCAGACCTGATGCAGCCACTATTTCCACTTATTTTCTACTCAATGTCCACACAGCTGGCAGTGATACAGAATAAACCACTGCCCATTGCCTGTGCTGAACAACTTAGATCCCTACCCTCACCACAGATTCCAGATGCAGGTTGCTGCAGCAAGTAACTTGCCAGCACTTTTAAAATTCAGTTCAATTGCCTCAAGTTCTGAAAATCCTGTCTCCAGGCTTAGTGTATGACAGATAGTGCAGTCTGCCAAAGCTATTGTCTCCATTCACTCCTTTCAATGCTTTAAGAAATGATAAACTTGTTAACAGCCTTACTTATACAAGTGAACAGAAATGATGCAGAATGAATTAAAAATGCACAGAAAATTTAAAATTCAAGACAAATTCTTATGGTGGATATAAAAGGAGTCAGAGGAAGCTGATATCTGATTCCTGCTTAGCCATCTGTGAGTTCATGAAAGTAACAAAAGCAAAAACCAAACATACACAAATGCATGCACACACACAAATGTGAATTCTGAGATGACTCAGCCCTTGGTGAAACTTCAGCTCCCAGCATTTATTCCCCTTTCATCCTTCCCACAGCTCTTCCAGAATCACATTTAACTGGAAAGGGTCTGGCAGGGACACTGGCAGGTACTGCAATGTTTCTGCTCCTGTTTACAGATGTACTTGCACAGATGCTGATCTTTGCTAATGCAAGCTGCCACCACAATTACAAAGAAGAAAAATTGAAACAAAGGCAGAAAACCGCACAGATTCAAACCCAAAAGATGTATCAGGTCTTGTTTTTTTTAAAACCCTAAGGAGATGGAAGGCTATGACTCCTGATTCGTAACCATATGGTCTGAGGGTATGGTGCTTTGTACAGTGAAGACCAAGTATGACCACAGAAAAAGGCATCCACTTTTTACAGCAGAATGTCCAGAAGCTTTGCAAGGGTAAGGAGATGTTCTTATGAGCAATACCTGGCATGAAGGTGCATATGCAGAAGCTGTGTTCCTTCAGTTAGTGGAGATGTGCAGCCAGTCATCTCCCCACCTTCTCCACTCTTTTAGCTGCATGAAAAAGAAATGCACATTCACCTGACTTTGAAAGATAACTGAAATTAAATAAGTTACCAAAGTTAAATAAGTAATTCCCAAGTAAAATGAATAAAGTGATACCACAGCTGGAGAGAAGTCTCCTTCTGTGGTTTTCTCCAGTAGAATAAGCCACACAGGGACAGTATGACCTGTTTTTCTTTTTTGATAATTTGCTTTCAATTTGAAAGAGCGAGCAGGAAAGAAGTCTGCATAGCTATCACAAGTCAGCAATTCACGGCCATTTAAAACAGTATAATAATACCATAGGACAGGGAAGTTTTGAAATCATTAAGGAGACCAAATCTTGAGAAAGGAAATTGTAGCAAGATTGCATTATTTATAGAGTTAAACTATTCACTGGACTGAATCCAAAGTAGTCGTTATTAAGCAGTGAAACTTTGCCTGCTATGAACAAGCCATTCTGTTCTGCTTCATATCAATATTACAACAGCTGGTTTTAGTAAAAGTTTGGTAATGAGTTTTGGACCTATGTAATTCTGCTTCTGATCAACTTTGTAATTTTATCATTACCACCCTTTTTGAAAGAAATTTGCAAATGCACACATACAAAATTTTCCCCCAGCTATAATTACAGCAATTTCAAAGGAAAGAAAGAATTTGAAGTTTGATCTGCAGACTGTCTACTTTGCATTTCAGTGCCTCTTATCATCATGCTTTATAGCTTCAAAATGTTCCTGAAATCCTCTCTAAAAATTTAATTTCCTGATTTGGTGGCCAGGACTGTAAAAGTGATATAACATACAGATGCATATCAAAATCTTACAGATTGTCCTGTGGGAGCATGACCTTACCAATAATTCCCATAAAGATTTTCCTTTTCAATAATCCATGAAGAAATCTGCAAATGCTTTCACTCTGATCACTGAGAGATTTAAAAAACAGTGCTGTAGTATTTAATTTAGGTTGGGTAAAATAAATTGCTGGAGACAGCGTCGTTATGCACTGCACCAGAGCCTTCAGAGTACAATGCAGAAAAAGAAGTAGTTGGGAAGGCATGGGAAGAAGGAGTGGAGAATGACAGCAAACTAAGCAACAAAATATAGAGGGTGGTGCTTGAGTTCTCATCAAATATATTTTATCTGTAACAGAAAGAGCAATATTTTTTCCCACACTTTTTTTTCTTACTCTGAACCCATAACAACATACAATGAGGATTGAGGCGGTGAAGATTCAATGTTTGGTTTCGACCATGCTGAAAAATAGGATACTCTGATGCAGAAATGGGAGGGACAAACTCATCTAACCAGCAAAATAAACGCAGGTATTACTATACCCTATTATAGTAGATCACATTAATAAGCAGCATTTCAAAACAGTTTCAGGCCCTGATGGATCTCTATTTGACCCTGCTTAAACCTTGTGGAGGTCTTACACCATGTCTGTAAGGAAAATTTTACATATCCCCAATGAGATCCTTCAGAAATCAAAGGGAAGATTTCCCAGTAAGAAGCATCTAGCTGCAACTATACTACCATTCTAATGATGGCAACAGCATGCAGTCACACAATGCACAATAGAAATAAAATGAGAGAAAAGTGTTTAATGATTCGATATTAATTAAACTGCAGTAGTTGGATTTTATGAATGAAAAAAAGAGGGGCCATTCCCATTCAGCACCAACACTCTAGTCCTCCTCTTTGAGAGGAGTTCTCAAAATAAAGCAACTCACTCCATACGAATAAATAAATATCTGGGAAAGATGACAAATCAAACACCTGTTGAGCTGCAGACATCTCAAAAACCAGAACACTCAAAATTGTCTTCTTGTCAATGCATATATGTTAATCATTTTGAGCATGATATATTTGCTATAGATACAAGTCAGCAAAGAAAGGAATAAAGTGACATTACCAAATAAACAGTCCATCTGATAACTCATTTTCCTTAAAAATAACCTGCTGGATTAAATTGGCTATGAATTAAAATGGCAGATTTATGAGTGGTCTGAACCTTGCAGCAGCAAGAATATTGTCCACATATGGCATAGCAACAGATAAGAACTTTGATTCTAAGATGCCTGAGAGGAGAGGAAAGAAAACACATTCTTCTGAGCTGCTATTCTTTCTTTTGATGTTTAAATGCATTTTGAGGAAAAATAATAATCTAATGCTATCTTTCTACAGAAATGTACAGATTTTGAGCAAGCCCTTTAAATAGATGTTTCCTAAGGACCAGTCACACACAAAAAGGGAAACTGAGTGACCTGCACCTCAGGTGATTCTTCCCCTCCACTGGATATAATTAATAGAATGATTCAATAATCATCAAGGGAGCACAAACAAGATAAAAGTGAGGAGCATACCAAGTGGACTTCTTCAGAGCATGGTGCTAAAATTGCTGTCAGTTTAAGCAGCCTTCTGCATAGCACCACAAATCACTCTTTTCTCAAATGGATCCTTGGGGACTGATTTTCCCTGGGAGAAAGAAAGAAAAGGAGAAAGTGATAGACCAGAGTAAATTATTTGGATTTTAATCACCAGTTCAGACTCATTTACTAGAAATATTTTCTGAGTGTTACTTATTTTTCAGCAGAAATGGGACACCACAGAATAACTTTTCTTAATGTTTGACATATACAAGTGTAATATGCAGTCCATATCAGGAAATGTCTTGTTCATATAACACATATTTCCCAGAAGGCATTATAAACAACTTTTCTAGTGCAATTAGCATAATTGAATAAAAAGAATAAGGATCTGGTTTCATGTACATAGCCTTCTGGTTAAAAGCGGAAGCTGGAAAATGTTTTTCAGGGATCATGAAATTATTTCCCTAGAAGGATATTCCACAGCAGAAAGTACCAGAAAAAAACACATGAAAAAAAACCATACACTAGGAAACTCAAGTGTTTTCAGATGAGTATATCAGTTCTTTCAAGTACTTTTTGCTTAACTGGGGTGACAACTAAATTTCTGTTTAATCACTGTTCAGATGAGGTAATTATTGGAAAAGTGACCAAAGTACAAGACTAAGAAAAATGGAACATATCTTTTCTGTTGGATTGTTATATTTTAATTTTTTTGTTTATTTATTTACTTAAAATCCAATCTGAATCACAACATGATTGTCTTTGTAAAGAAATTATCATCTACACTTCAAGGGCACAGCTGCATCAAAAGCTCAGCCACCTCTATCATCATGATATGCAGAACACCAGCTGAACCCTGATCTTCATCAGAAGTCATCATATTAAAGTATCACCACAGAGCAGGGTCAAGAATATCAGAGCTACCAAGGTCTGTTACACATGCCAAGAGTAAACAACTCAAAACAGCATGGGAAGCAAAAGGTTGTAAGATAAAAGCACTCTGTGTAAGCAAAACTGAAGTTGATTCCTGGCATGAAAAACAATATCCTAAGAAGGTATAGCAACTTCTATTCCTGCTAGACATCTGCGATGAGGTTACAAGTCAGCCAGAGCAGAGAGGTAGGTTCACCTTGACTTTCAGTGGCTTCTCCAGATAAAGCTAATAGACTTTTAAATGCAAAAGGCAACTAAAGAATTGGGTTGGGAGGCATGGACAGCACTCACAAAACCCCAAGAAATATTGAAACACAACTTTTCACCTGCCGTTGTATCTTTTTAGCCCTGTCTTATCTCCCAGGCTTGGAATCAATGATTATTCTAGTTGCAGCAACTTCCACTCCGTTTCTTTTTGTCACTAAAAATAGTATTTTTTGCAATTCAAGATGCAGCTCCTGCTCCTTTCAGGAGTCTTCTCTGGACTTCTCTGCTTGACACCGCTGTTGAGGAGTTTTGAGAATTTTCTCTTCCCTGAAAAATAATTCTTCCCACTCTCCATCTGATCCAGCTGGTTTAAAACGAGTACAGTGGGGATGTCAATAATAGTGAAAAATCCAATAGTGTTTACCCAGCAGCTTCAGTGTTTCTTCTCTCAGTATATGCGCCAAGCTTTGCAAAACTTTTTCCACAGCCAAATCCTCTGCTTCTGTGTTACAAAGCATGGAAAACAAGAAGAGAGCAAAATTTGCTGGGTCACAACTCTACTGCCACATCTGTTCTCACGGCAGAGGCATGGCCTGTAAAGAACTGCACAGCCCAGAATCCAGAAGGACAAATATACTGAGTACTCTGTACAGTGTATGTGGTTTAAGATCCCCTTTACAACAGTTAACAGCACTGGCTGTATTTTGACTCCATTGTGCTTTCCAGGATCTGCTGCTATATATGTGCAGGAGTGCATTAAACTTCAAGCTTGGAGTTTTAGTTTCATCATGCTTCTTTTTCTTTTTTTTTCAGAAATATTTAAAAATTAATGAATTAATTCACAATTAACTTTGACAAAAGTCCTCAACAGCTATTTTGGTGTTGAAATATCTCACTAATGAAAGCAAAATAAAAGGTAACCCAGCTCTGTTAAGTATCTTACATTTAAGCACATCTTTCTCCACTATGGCTGTATCCACATATGTCTGACTGTGTTTTAACAAAAGCTAATCTCCATGTTCCCACACAGCTCAGTGCTCTTCTAAAACAGCTGCATGGCAGTTGGGGGAAAATTGCATGATGCAAAGTACTCCAGTAAACAGTGTGCACTCTGTAATTATTTTGCAGCCCACTGTACAATGTCTAATTGGATTCTAGGACTTAAAAAAGGAGAAAGGAAACAATTCTCTCATTTAATTCTTCCATAAACCACCTGTTTCAACAATGCAGTCTTCGTTTTAGATAGCATTAAAGCAACATGTGGAAGATGCTATTAGATGTTATAATCTTGTTTTTCATTACCATTAATGGTTTAAAAGGTCTTAGGAGCCATGAGTCCAGCTGACTGCAGATGAATTGGGAGACTTCAAACGTGAGACAGCAGAGACAGACAAGACCAAGCAAAATCCACATAAGTTTTTTTCGGAGCAGCATTGTTCAATGGACCACCACGTCTGGTTTCAGCTTGGTCACAATAGTAATGCAGAATTGGCATGACCCGCAGGAAATGATGTGATTACAAAGTCATTTTTCTAGAAACCAGTGCAAACTTACTCTGAGCAACAGAAACTGAAGACAAATTGTTCATTAAAATCTGGAAGTTTGCTATTGTAACCTCCAGGAACTGACAGTTAACCAGTTTAGTGTACCAGAAAAACTTTCAAGCTATTCTCCTAGAGGTAGGCAACACTTGGTGATACTAAGCTGTATTTTAAGTGCTATTCAGACTGTATTCTTCAAGTATACAGCAAAAGAGTTCAAAATTACTTCCATTCTTTTTTCAGAGACTTACTTCTGTGAACTGTATAGGGAACTCAGTCTCCGAATGTTGGTTATCTGAAGTACATTTAAACTGATATCTGACATATTCAGCACCCAATCTTTCTCTTGCATCAAGTCACAGATCCTACAGGATGTTTCTGGTTATTTTAAGGCCCATTTGATAGCTGTGGAAAGCTCCTGAATAATAAGCATAATTAATATAGTTCCTGAATAGTAGTGTAATGAATAATGACAGGACTGCTTGATGGCAATGGAAGAGCATTTTGCTCCCACATCCACAGTGTGCAGTAGGGATAATGGAGGTACTTTTGTCATAAGAGGCTTAGCATACACCGTGTTTTCCTAGATGACAGATATGAAAAATAAGTTTATCCAAAACCTAACTAGCTGAAAATTAACCTGAGGATTTGAAAGGAAACCTGGGGTCGCACTAGAAAAAGCCAGTATCTGCTTCTTGAAGCAGAGGTTCCACATTGCACAAACTCTTTATGAGCAAATGAAAAAGCTTCTCCAACAATTAGGAAAGAAAAATAATGTGACATATTAGTCACATTAAAATGATGCATCTAGTAATCTCTCAAACTGATGAGAAAGTGTTCTCATACCTTAAATGCTCTCTGTAAGAAGACAGAAAGCATTCTGCGAAGAAGGAAAATACATAGAAGGAAATATCTGTGTAAATACGTATTAGCCATAGGTTTTTACCTTTTTCTCATTCTCCTCCCCATCAGAGGAGTGAGGGGAATGAGCAAGTGGCTGCGTGGTACTTAGTTGCCAACTGGGATTAAACCACAGTGCTGCATTCCATGTTATCTGAAATTACCAATCCTAAATGTGAATACTCTTCTGAAAGCTTTCCGTCTTCTTCAGGAGCCCTTCTTTTATCCCTTCTGCTTTCTCAGCACACTGACAAAATCCTGTAATAAAACGTTATTTTGCTTAATTGAAAAATTAAGCTGCCATCTAGAGCTGATAAATTAGAGAGAGAACAAGTTTAATCTCACAAGATGTTGTTTTGCCTTTTCCTCTTTCCACCACTCTTTATCAGGAGAATGTTTATCAGGAGATGTTTTAAAGCATCATAAAAAGCTATAAATAGTCCCCTTATAATAGAACAGTCCATACACATAAAGGACATACCTGGAATAAAAGATACCACCCTGGGCCACTCTGCTCTCACAGCTATGCCATAAATTGCTTTACCCTCACTGTCTGACCACACCTAAGAGGAAAGTGAGAACAGTAGACAAAAAGGGAAGCGAACAAAAGGTGGTGGACCTCTTGCCTAATCTTTTTTTCTTAACTATAACTTGGCAAAAGAGCTTCAGTTTTGCTCTAACTTGCATTCTGCTGCCATTTGCTCTGATAGCTGTTCATAGGTCTTGACTGCTGGGCAGGAAGGATTCCCTTCCCACAGAGCAAAAGAAAAATCCAAGATATTCCATATGACTAGACTCACAAACAGCAATGAATGGAGCTAATAACTAGCACACCTAACATGTGCAAAGAGAAACACAAAATGGATTAAGAGTAGTTGGGAGCTTTCAGATAAGTATACAGACAAGGTGATCCTTGGATATCAGCTGGACAAGGAAGAATGGCATCTTGATACAAATGAGAAGCTGTGGAATGGCAGTCAGAATGTAAAAAGCTCTCTAGTCTAGTGAGCTCCAGAATTTTGCGTGTCCATAGGATATAGCTGTTCTGGAATACTTTTCAAGGAAAACAAGACCTAGGAACTGGGTATATTTCTGTAGTAAGGGTTTTGAGATAACATGGGAAAAAAATATTACAAGAAACTAAGAGATCACTATGACTACTCAATGTAATGTATATGGTCTACATAAAATACATGGAAAAGTGTAGCACCTTACTAAGGAATGATTCTTGCAAGTTAGTCACTTACTTACTCTAGCTCCTTAATGATAAGCATACTTAAAATTCTTCACATGACTCATTCTTAAAGTGCATTCCAAAGTTTTGAGACATTTTAGAAAACTCATTCAGAAGTTTAGACATTAAATAGCTAAATGTGGAAGTTTCCAGAGCTTCATTGTCTAAATCAGTTTTTTCCCTAGAAAACAAATGTATCTGCAGGAATGGCATCCAAGGTAAGCACAGTGACGTTATTTTGTCTTATTAGTCAAGTTGTGAGATTAGAGTTTGGAAGAAGTAGTTTTTTGGGTTTGTTTTTTTTTTTCCAAAAAAGTCAACAATGATAACAATAGCAAAAATAATAATCATAATGGTAAAGACCTGAGCAACTTTAAAGCAGTTTCCTCACAAATCAAGATAATCCTACCACCTGTGAGGAAAAATGTCTGTGCCTAGGACACCAGAGATGCTAGAAGGAGAAAGTCTGAATGTGTTCCAAGAAATCCTTTGGTTCTGATATACGGAAACACCAGCTCCAGGATTTAGGGATAAAGTAATAGCTCTGTCTACTAGAAAGGTAATTCCTTTTTATTTCTAGAAAAAAAAAAAAGTCTTACAAGACTGGTAAAAGTACTTTTCTTTTAAATCTTCCAACATGGAAACAGAAAATCAGAGCAGATGAACTTCTATCATCAAATCCTTCCCAGAGAAAGCATTTGGACTACTGTCAAGTGCTTACCTAGACCACAGTAGCAGGACAGAAAATACATGTCTGTGTTTTATCCTCCTTTTCTTTGCTTAAAAGGGTTTTGATTAGTTATCATAAGGAATAAGTGCTAGCTCTCATTTCCTGAGGAAAATTATGGTCTTTGTCTTATGTGGGCAGGGACTAACAACTGCAACCTACCTATTCATTTCTGCAAGTGACATCATTCTAAAAGGGTTGGTTCTCCCAGTACAGAAAGCCACAAGTGACTGACAGTTTGGGGCAATAGTCCAATTATCTCATAGCAAAACAGACCTCCCATCAAAGCTTTATTTTGCATGAAAATGAAAATAAAGGAGTCTGAAAATGTATTATTTTCCTTCTAATTTCACTGTGTATGCATTGGCATTTTTAAAGCTTCTTTGCTGTGGTTTCATGATTACTATATGCCTGCATCATCATCTCGTATTTACTACCAAATGAAAACAGTTTACTTCATAAACCACTAAAGCCCCTTGATATCCCTTTCAGTGTAGCATTAATAATGTAATTTGACGCCCTGAGCGTTATCCTAGATAGTTTATCAACAGCGCATTAACCACTTAGTACTTTCTGCACAGTTGTTATCTTATATACCACCAGTTCCTGTCCATATCAGATCCATTTTGACTGAAAAAGAGAAGTAGCAGCATCTTGCTGCTAACCAGTGGTCATTAATTGCAGTCTTATCTTGGAGATATGTGGATACAATTTTTGAGCTATCATAGACAGTTCTTCCCATGCAGCATCTGAAAATGCAGTTTTGTACACAGGTAAGGCTGTATCTCTTCAGTAGACTCACATTCAGAGTTCTTACCGCATTATCTTTTTTCCAACCTTAAAAAATCCATTTTCACAAAATCACAGAATGGTTTAACTTAAAAGGGTCCTCTGGAGGTTGTATGATTCACCCCTCCCTGCTCAAGCAGGGCCAATTGTGTCACTTGTATTTGTCAAGAAGTGTGTGAATAACAAACAAGAAAACCCCTCCCTTTGCAACAACTCACCAGTTTTTGAGTCACTCTGACAAAGAAGGGAGATAGTCAGCTGGCAGCACACATTCTGGCTTTCCTCACTTCGTAAGCTTATCATCTCCCTACCTAGCTCAAATCCATCCTAAATCAACAAACCTCCAACTGCCTAGACCATGAAGTCCAGCATCCTTCATAATTTCAAATAGGTCTTTATGTTTTCTTCCAGCTTTCCCCCATAGTTTCCATCCTTTTAACATAGTTACTTTTCTGTTATCCTCAAATTCATCCATACCATTCTTCTTTGCTACAGCTAGCCCGGAAGATTTGGTGAAAAAAGATCATCCAGACTATAGCTTTGGCTTAAACTTCAGCTTTGTCTGCACAGTGGCTCATTGCTTTGCTTCAGCAGTTCAGTGGAAAGTGACACAGGCTGAAGACTGGCTGAACTGCCAGACTTACAGGGTTGTGACTGACAACAAGTACAGCAGGAGGCCACAAGTGATGCACTCCAGGGATCAGTACTGGCATCAGTAGAGGTACTTACTGCTTCTGGTCATAGTAGAGAAGCACTAAAATTGTATGCATAGCTGCCAACTCTGCATCCTTTATGTATCTTACATGGTAAGATCTGCTTTGAATATTTCTTTAGTAACAGAGGACTGCACCGTTACATGGCTCATAACTCATGAGTAGAAATCAGGAGAATTCATAAAATAGGATAAATATGAAGGCAAATGACAAAATCTCTCTCTCAAATACCATCAATGCATGGCTTTGGCTCCCACTCAGCTCAGATAAAAAGTCAGAGGGAAAGATATCTCTAGATTTTCCAAGAAAGAATATGCCTCAGCCAGAATATCTGATTCCTAAAAAAAAGGTTCTGTGTCCATTTTTTCTGGAAAACAATCTAATCCAGGTCTGCAAAGGCACAAAAGTGGAGCTCTGGAGTAGCACTTCATATCCTGGGGGTGTCTCTAACCATCTTATTTTTCTTCATGTAACTTCTTTCCAGAAACCAATTTTCCTGGGTTCAGCAGTAGCAGTCATTTTTCTCCTCCTTACTAGCTGGTGCAGTGCTGTGCTTTTGACTTTCAGCCTGAGAACAGCATTGATAACACTGATGTTTTTAGTTGTTCATCAGTAATGCTTACTCTGATCAAGAACTTTCTGAATCTCATGCTCTGCCAGAGAGGAGAGGAAGCCCGGAGGAAGCAGAGACAGGACACCTGACCCAAACTAAACAAAGAGGTATTCCATACCACAGGATGTCATGCTCTGTATATAAACTGGGGGCAGTTACCCAGAAGGGCTAGATCGCTGTTTGGGTCAGGCTGGGTATTGGTTGGCAGGCGAGTGGATGTATTCTCTTCCCTTGTTATTTCCCTTATCATTATTATCATTGGTGGCAGTAGTAGTTTTGTGTCATACCTTAGTTACTGGACTGTTCTTATCTCAACCCGTGGGAGTTACATTCTCTCTATTCTCCTCCCCATCCCTCTGGGAGGCGGGGGAGGTAGTGCTGGGGAGTGAGCGAGCGGCTGCATGGTTCTGGGTTGCCAGCTGGGTTTAAACCATGACACCAATAAAACCTCATATGCCATTATACCTTCTCTCCAATACATATCACCCAAAGGAAATAAAATCCACATAATTTGTCCCCCAACATTACAGAAGCATAGAACAAAAATTAAATAGATTCCCACTACACATGTGCAATGGCACTCTAGCTATTTCTTTCATTAATATCTCCATACCCCATCTGTGGCAGGGGACAGAAGGGTTATTATGTCCCCCCTCCTCAGAAGTCATGGCATAATGAAATAAAAAGACACACAACCTTCATCCTCAGTATTATCTGTGTCTTATCTGTGTCTGCTTCTGGTACCATTCATTGACTGCAGCCAGACAAGTTCACCATGAATCACGCTATATAGCCACTTGAATCTGAGGAAAAGAATTTGCTGCCAGGACAGTATCTCTGAAAGTCTCTGACACTATTCTCAACTCCAGTTATCACAGCCTGGATCTATTAACTTGCAACAGATTCTTTAAAAGTGAGCTCATCTCCTGATGCTTAAGAAGAGGGAAGCTATACAGAATAAGAACAATAGGACTCTCATTTATGTGATTTAATTAAACTCAGTGGATGCTCCTTATTAGAAGATGTGTGGGCAGTGTTTTTTTTTCCCTATTTAAAATGTTATTAGAGGGAATCCAGTAAGAGTTTCATTATTAAGTGCAATCAGAGAAATTGTTTTCTACCAATTAAATGCTTCTAAATTAGCTGTTAAAACCAGTGGCAGCTATAATGCTTTGCAGCTGGTGGATATCTCCTCAAAAACTTCACAGTAGATGTGTGCTCCTATCTGTACACATACAAAGCAATGGAAATTTGAGGAAAACACCTCAAAAGCCAGAATGGCATAGGTTTTTCACTATCAAGAGAATACTATTAAGGCAAGAATACTTGGTCTTTATGTAGTGGAAAACAGGATAAATGACCATTATCTTGCATCTTTCTCCTCTGTGTCCCTTTTCATACTTAGCCTGAGCTGCTGCATGACAGCTTGCTTTTAGACCATGAAAGCCTCACTGAAGTCTTTTGTGCCAGTACCCCAGTTCATCATTTTAAAATGGAAGGCTGAAACATGAGACTATACAAGAAATTGTCACCACTTATCTCATGAGCAAAATCCAGGATAGCTGGGAGTATGTAATATTCTCCTATGTGTCACTTCTCACACTTAGCCTTGTGCAGCTCTGCAGCTTTGGGAGCAACAGGGAAAACACCCAATGAAGGCCACTTCACAGGTACATCAAACTGCCTTTTCCTGTATGTCATGGGCTTTGAATAGCAAAGAAGGAGACATTTTATTATGGGTTATAAGCTCCTGGTGTGAATGGATCCCACTCTTTTCAGGGCAATGGCTGCCCCTGGTAGAAGGACCTTAATTGCAGAGGTGAACACTTAGGATGACAACATTCAGTGTATCACTACATTTGCTATACAAAGGGAAAGTTACAACTTCCAAGTACACAGCAGAAGGAAAAGATAGAAAGAGATCTTCCTAAAGTACTCTACAGCTGGGTAAATATTTGTGATGGATTGCATGTGCTGCAGAGAAACCAGAACATTCAGGGCACTTCCATTCCTAACTAAGCATCAGTGTGCTCATACAGTAATTTTAGAAAGAACTCAACTTGGAGTTGAGTCTTGCTGCTGCCTTAAAGCCCAGAGAAAGCCTTCAAGGCAGGCATCAGAGCATAAACAGGATGTGGACTTTACTCTTGACACATGCTCATCCCAGTTCACCAGCAGAACATCTGTGAGGCATTTCAGACATGAAAGTTGCATTATTCTACACCTGCAATGAGAGGTGAGGGAACAAGAGAATAGACTCCCAGTTTCACCACTGCTTTTATTCCCTTTCCAGAATCCCTTTTGTTTTATTACCCCTGTATGCTTTGGCTGGAAACCCCAAAGTACATTTGTTTCCCACTAATGCTTGTGATTTTTTATTCCTCGTTTCCCTCAGTTTGGTGTGGTTTCTGCATAAGTATGGCATTCCAAGAACAGAGTTATATTTAACACTCCTCTCATTGCATTGTTTGTATGTCAAGTCTAACAATGCAAAACCACATTAGATGCAGACATATTTGCTATTTAAAGGCGTTCTCAGTCAAGACTCACAAGGTGGAGTCATATGACTGTCTCCCCAGTAATATAAGAATGTTCAACCAGTGCCAGGCAGAATGATACTTCGATAGTCCTCAATCTGAGCTACTGAAAATAAGTGATCTCACCTTACCCAAAATGTTCTCAGATCCCCTTTTCTTCACCTACAAATAAAGCAGGGCCCTTTCTGCAACCCTCTGCTTCCATGAACTAAGCTTGTCTGCAAATGAGAAGTTTTAAAGATTGCTCTCAGCTCATACAACCTCATGAGTTGCATTCATTTACAAGTTACTTCTCCACGGTTACCTTTCCAGGCACACAGTATGAAGTCCCAGTTTGGCCCATATTTCTCTCTGCTTGCTTTTAACAAACAAGTGGTAACCATTTGGCACAGGTCTCTCCATCAGAATTGAGGCATAGGGCAGTAGGAGAAATGATTCGTCTGTGCACTGTCTTTTGACCTGTCAGATACTATTAGCAGATTCAGGCAATATCAGTTTCCCAGTGTGACAGGCCTGTTGCCATGATGTTCCAAGGAATATATTTAGCCATTATTTTCTTGGTCTGTTGAGAAAAGCCTTGGTTCCTTGAAACATGGAGCAAGACGTTGAAACAAAGAGCTTCCCCTGCAGTGGTTTTCTGCAGAAAATTTAAGACTGAGGCAAGAATCTGCTCAGAACTTCCTGACACACCAGAAAAGAAAATATGGGGAAAACCAGAAAGGGAGCAACAGAGAAACCCACCCCCTTGCATAGTTATCAGAAGTATGGGATGCTCAGAAACTGTGGAGATGGAGATGTCATTGTAGCCCAGAGATAAAGAAGTCATCTGAGTGTCTGAGCCTGTGAGAGACTGGACATCAGTGCTCTCACCTGAGAGCTTCAGTACACAAGCTGTCACTGATAATTTACTGAACTGGCAGCTGTCACAGAAAAGTGATGTTCTCAGTATAGACCAAATGAGCAATCAAAAGAAAACAAAATATGTGATGTAACATCTCTTATACTAGGTCTTCATACTGATCCTGACTGAGAAACCATTGTACTCTTAGGAGTTAGTAATCCACATAACGGTAAACCTGAGTGGCTGTAGGCCTGTGCTGTGCTGCACAAATTCCATGTCTGCAGGATTAACTCTCACAGCTCATTGTAACAGAGGAGCCTGCAGGTAGCTCCCACTCAATATCAGCAATTACATTACCTGGGTGGCCTTGTCTTATCTGAAAGGCAGAAAGAAGTTCTCATGGTAACATCTTTCAGGAATAATGTTGCTTCCTTGTGAACAAATTACATATTAGCTCAAAGGGCCAAAAAGGAGAGGTTCTCGCCACAGACAGGGTTGGATCAGCACTGTGCAACGCACCGGGGGAAAATCCGTCTAGGCTCCATTTGACCCTGCACAAACACGGAGAGCTCAGCATCTGAAAGGAGGTAAGATCTACTTCTTAACTAAAATAATTTTCTTATTCTTATTAGAGCAGTTATTAAGACATTTGTTGTTGGGCCTTTCTTATTGAGATCCAGAAAGAAACCTGCACTGTCTCTTTCCTCTCACCTTAACCCCTTAAACTCCCCAAATCCATGCAAAATTGACTTGGAAGCCTTTAGGCCCAACCAACAGGTGGAACTTTCAGTTACAAAAGGGTGATATTCACTACCTTAAGTACCTTTTAAGGTATATTCAGCTTTGAATATGCTATTTAATTCCCAGATTGCAATTCCCACAAGACCTCCATGCCAATTCCTGGGTTTTGACAAAACAGCTAAGACTGGAAAAAACCTGGAGTCAGAGCAGAACACAAATGCATGGGGTTAGATGAGAACCAGTGTGAAGGCAGCATCATGGACAAGAAAGTGGGCTATTAGATGGGTGCATAGCCATCAAGAAAAAAATTTGTTTTGGGAAGTGAGAAAGGTAGTACAGTAGAAACATTGCTAATTCTGCTGCAGTATTGAAGAATTCCTGCCACTACACAGAACTTCTTTTCTGGATAGTTAGTTTTCGGGAGTACAGAGAATGAATAGATACCATAAAATCAATCAATACAGTTTAAGAATTTAAGAATATGACTGAACTCCCTAATGCATGACAAGCTCTGTTCATAATGCTGGTAAGCCCCTGTGTATATTTAGTTGGGCTTCATTTGAACAGTAGTACTAGAAAGATCAGTGTTTTAAGTGCAACGGCTAACGTTATGAAGTTAGGAATCATATAAAATCTACATTACAATAAGTTGCTAATAGTGCATCAGTTTATTCACAGCAGGAGTATAGAACCACTAAACTGGATCAGACCAATAGCTTGTTCCAGTACTGCCCTCCAGCTATGAGCAGTACCAGGCATTTGAGAAGGAGTAACAAACTCCACAGGACATAATGCTGGAAAACCATCCACCAGAATAGTTTCTTCCTAGCACTATACAATTATTGACAGCCTGCCTTATACACTTGACCCATTACTGTTGTTACATATACTATTAGTCTACAGTGCCTAGAGATATAACACAAAGCATGTCCATAACTGCCTCAGTGGTACAATTCCTTGGGTTAAGAGCAGGACAACAGAGGGTTGACAACATCAATGAGTGTTGCTGTCAGCTTCAGCCCAACTCTTCTGCAAGCCAGTGCCCTCAGCACATCTCATTTAGCACTTGCATTTTAGAGTGAGAATTATCAGAGGCCAAACCACAGAGTCTAAAACACTACCATGCAAAGCATTGTTTCTCAGTGTGACATCTGCATCTATCTTCCAAGTTATTTATTCTTTCAGTGTCCCATGACCAAGGATTTCTCCACAGGAGCCTTCTCCATGCAGTCAAAAAAATATGCATATTCTACTTGACTTTTTTGTGGACATGACTTTCTTCTCCTTTCATATTTCTGGTTTGTTTGTTTCTTTTCTTGTGACATTTTAGTCCTGGCTTCAATCCTACTAGACCTAGGTTGCTAACCTACACATTCTTTATCTAGTCACCTTTTTAGCTCAGCTGAGCACTACCAGCAAGTGGGTTTGCTAAATTAATTGTCTTCCCCCAAATACAACAGTGCTGGCTAACTGAGTTCACCAGCTGTCACTGTCATTCTTTTTCTGGGGTGGATTCACAGATTCCTATTAAGCTGTTGCTTTCAACAGTTCTGTAACAGCACTAGCCAATGTATAATAGCTACCAGTTTTCAGTTATATGCATAAAATATCTGCATATTGCAAATGTTAATAAGTGGATAATAAGTTCAGTAGGATAGAAAAAGGGAAAGGAAATGGAAGAGAAAATGACTGATTTGTTTCATAATTTTAAACAGGGGCATAGGCAGAGTCATTACTGTCTATCTCACAATATATGCTACAAAAATGTGTGCATTGATGAAATATAATTTCTTCTAACCCTATTCAGAATCACAGCATGCTGTGGTCAATTAAGACTTGGATAAAACATGATCCAAATAGCCTGCATTCAAAATGTCATCTAGAATAGGAATAACATAGCAAAAGCAAAATTACTCCATTGTATGAACACAACCATTTACATATCTTCAAGTGAAAGATTTACTGTTGGTTGTATTAAGGACAGTATTCAGACTGGAAAGTAATATAACTGTATTCTGTTTCTAAATCTGGTGCTGATTTCAAGCATGTTTTTCATAAAGCTGTGTAAGGAAGAGAGCTTTTTAGCTGAAATAACAACTCCTCTCCTCTTTCTTCTGACCCTGCCTACCCTGGAACTATGTTCATTTTTTTTTTGAGCACTCTGAATCTTCCAATGCATGGAATCACTAAAAATCAAGAGATCTGAAAAACAGCCCACTCTTATGAAAAACTAAGAATCACAATTAGACCTCACTTCCTTAATTCAGATTTAAAACAACTGTCAAGCTTTTCACTTTCGAGAGGCCATGATGTCCCATTATGTGACCAACGGGGTAGAATCCCCTGAGAAGTTGCCAAGTGCTTGCTTCCATAAACAGAGCCAACCTATACAGCCTTCATCCAGTGCCAGTGCATTTTGCACCACTTGGGACTCACAGAGTTATATATTCCTCTGTTGTCTCAGGTGGAAAGACTGAGAAAGCACAGGGAAAGGAGTGATTAGACCTTCAACCTTTCCAGCCTGCACAAGAACCAAGTACATAAGACTTACTCTTGCTCATACTGATCACCATAAAGGAGAATAACATCTCAATAATTATGCTACATTTCTATGTCCATAGTGCTGAAATTCATTTTCTGTATCACTTTGAGGATCAGAGAGTGATAAACACGCACACAGTTTGTGTGTTCTGTGAATTCAAACTAGAAAAGATACGACATGTCTTCATTTGGAGTGGCTTTACAATTATTATTGGTCTCACTCATAGGGATGCAGTAATGGCTCAGTGTCTGGGTGGAGATCAGTGATGAGTGGTGTCCTTCAAGGGGCTCATATTGGCACCAGTATTATTTAACATCATTGCCATGGACATGGAGAGTGGGACTGAGAGCACACTCAGCAAGTTTGAGGATGACAGTGAACACTGGCAGTGTTCAAGGCCAGGTTGGACGGGGCTCTGAGCAGCCTGGTCTAGTGGAAGGTGTTCCTGCCCACAGCAGGGGGTTGGAACTAGATGATCTTTAAGGTCCCTTCCAATCCAAACCTTTCTATGATTCTATGATTCTATTCAACATGGAACTGTTGGAACAAGTCCAGAGGAGGGCCACGAGGATGATCAGGGGACTGGAGCACCTCCCATGTGAAGATAGGCTGAGAAAGTTGTGGCTGTTCAGCCTGGAGAAGAGAAGTTTGCGTGGAGACCTCATAGCAGCCTTCCAGTATCTGAAGGGGGGCTATAGGGATGCTGGGGATGGACTATTCTTTAGGAACCGCAGTGACAGCACAAGGGGTAACCCTAAGAAACCTTGCCCTAATGCCTCCAAGAAGAATTATTTCTTTTACTGAACATCACACAATGGGCCAGATATTCAGGAATCAAAATGTACATATCACTGATCGAAATCAGCCATATATCTTGCCCACTGAGCATGAAAATAGCTGTGGCTAATCTGCTCTTTCTCAGACTGTGGGCCACAGAAGTACATAACCAAAAAAAGCAAAAAAAATACAGTCTGTAAAGCCAGGAAATGCCAATTGCTAGTGGGAAGGAGAGAGACTATTTGTTCATTCTGGTGTATTTATGAGGCAAAATGCTGCTGTAAACCCAAGTTTTTTGGCTCAGTTGCCACCATTTATAACTGGAACATAAATATGACCAGTACAGAGATAGTTGATAGGTTTCTTTCTTGCTATTGAAACCACCAGACGACATTTTGAGTTTACAGCTAACATTAACAGAAACAGGACATAATAATCTTATGCGGCAGCCTTCCTGACAACTACCTGTTTGCCAGAACTTCCTGAGGCAGCAAGCCCAAGAGACACCCAAGTACACAAGAAACCAAACTTTGTTTCTAAATCAGCATATAAATAACAATGTGTACTGCTATAGGTATCCCTAATAGAGAAAGAAAAAAACTATTTAAAAAAACAAAAAAAAGTACTATAATAATTAATTCCAGACCTAGTGAACAATGGTTTCTAGAGATTGTAATATAATCATACTTTCACTTGTTTTATATTAGACATTCTGCTCAAAATCTATTCTTAGACATCCTCAAATACCCTGATAATATGGCATCATAAGTAGAGGAAAAATAGATTGACATATGCGATTTTAATTACTGAGTAGCTTCAGAACTCCACTAGCACAGACTATTGTTCATGGGCAGCAGAACAACACAGGGACTTCTCAAGAAAATCTCTACCTCAGCATGACAGCAATAAGTAAATTAATAAAGGTCTTCTACATTTTTGCTACAGTCGTTTATAAGCTGCTCCATAAGAGTCTGGCCAGCCTAAAAATCTAGGGATCATCGTCTCAGCAGCTCACAAACTATTTCTCTAAGAGAAGTCTGAGAAGCTAAAGGGCTTTGCTCTGACAAGCACAGCAAGGAAGTGTTCTTATTCCAGCCACATAAAGAAGTTTGGACCAGAAAAAAATGAGGCTGGATAAGTCACAGACACTCCCTAATGGATGGAGGAATTTCCTTCTCTATGGACTGTGGAATACCAGTTTAGTCATCCAGCAATTGTAATAAATACAGAATTGGAACATCTGATTTTTTCTTTGTTGTTGTTATTAATTACTCCTGATCCACTAAACACATTTCTCACTGGTTCTGTACGCTCAGCTGCAGAATCTCCTCCCTATTAACTCAGACCTTATGGCACATAAGGTACCTGAGTGCTCCCAGTAAGTCCCAGAGAACTAATACTAGCTTCATGGGAAGACAGCCTGTCCAAGAGAAAACATATATGCTCTTTAGAGCCAAAAACTCCACCTTACTTCTTACTGTGAATGGTCTTCTTACTTCAGAAAGTTTCAGTTCTTTAGGGCATTTTATATCCCTTCTTTTTTCTGTTACAATGACATACATGTATGTCCCATTACTTGTAATGTGGGAAAGGATCAGCTCCTGACCAAAAAGAGACAAGCTCATATACATAATTTTTTTAAATAAAATTAATGCAAGCTTGATATCAAGGTATTTTTTTCCCAGTTCTTTTCCTTCCCTCAGATTATACAGGCTACCTCTGGGCAAACCATGTATGTCACCACCTAGAAACATCAGTTCTGTGCTGAAGATTTTCAGATCCTTGCAGTTCAGTTATAAAAAATTCTGAATCTTTATACCGAAGTACATATTTATCTGTCCACTGGGGTCTACAGTTATTGTAACTGTATTACTTTGGCCTTTCATCTGCTAGGCCTGAGCAGAGCACACTTACTAGTCTTGAGCAGCATCCTGCATTCCCACAATATTTTCTCCAGAGCAGCCTTAAGATGGCCTTCTTCTAACACACCTACATCTGTAATTTTCTAGTGAAGCTGAAGTCACGTGAATGTGTGCAAGAATTAGGTGCTCTTCAGGTTACTGCCTGACCTCAATACCTGGCTAACTCATCTCAAAGAGAGCAAATCAGTCTAGGTATGGCTAGGCTTCACCATTTCATAACTACATGGCATTAGCAGTAGATGTATCCTCTAACTGCCTGGGCCTGTGAGAGCTGAATGCCTGCACACTTGCATGAAGTGGCAGTGCTAACAAACCTCCTGGATCTGAAATGAGATCCCTGAGGCTGCATTGGATGGATGATACTAAAAGCAACTGGTGCCACTTTGGGGATCATTTTGGACAATCTGAAGCAAGAGTAATTTAAAAATGATATGTGGAATAGCAGAGTGTCTGAGAAAGGTAGGACTCCTGTCTTTCAGGAGAAAGGTTTGCTCTAGTGTAGCAGATGTTGTAGAGCAGTATCTCAGATGCTGCCTAGGAGCAAGTGAAACAAAGAGGGCTGGCACATACAATGTGCTTTCCCAGTGTTGTGAGAAAACAGCACCAGTGGAATAGAAAGCTGTGAAACATTGCTGGCTTGTCTCAGAAAGATCAGTTATTTTCTGCCTGCTCATGGAAGGCAGGTCTACCTGGGCACAGACAGGTGTTTTTTTTGTCATCTTCTGCATATGGGCTGTTAAATTGTAGATGAATTGTACAAGAAATGACAGGAAGTGGTCTTGGAAAAAAATATACTTCCGCTATATCCACCACACCAGACATTGACACTGTTTTAATGCACATGCATCTGTTTTCAGGCAAGACACAGCACTGAGTTTTGTACAGGAAATGTTAATCTGATTAAAGTATGATGTTGACTTATTTGTCCTTTATTGTGGACCCAAAGCCACATTTAGGAAATGTCGTGATTCAGGCTGTTTGTCTCTTAGAACATGAATGTGTGGGTTAGTTTCTCTGATGTCTTTGCTTTGCATTCCCTCTTCATGTGCACTATTAAACTAAATGTTTTTAAAGAGTTTTAACAAGAACTACTTCTTGCTCTGTAGATCTTGACAGAACTACTGTCCTGCTGCTTCCTCTACAGTGATAGCAAAGCCACATCTGCACTCTGTCCCTATGGGGATATTCATCCTGTCTCCTTGTCTCTGTCTGGGAGGAAAGAGGGGCATTCATTCTTTGCCTTCCTGACTGACCTTGGAACAAAGAGTTCTGAGTTGAAGGAAGTGCAGATGAAACTCATCCACATCTATTACTCACTCCCAATGTGGAACTACTCCTGCCACTGCATTGTTCTTTCAAAATAACAACAAACAGATAAATGCTTATACTTGGAAATACAGTGGTAAAATGAGTAAGAGGGGGTACAAGAGGCAGGTGTAATATCTGCAACTGAGTTCCAATCATATCAGACTAAAATTCATATCACATTGAATTGATAAAATTTTGTTTATCTAAATTTAGATCCCAAGTTGATCTTTACCATTGCAACATTTTTCCTCACACCTATGATTAAGTGACATTAGTCTCTGAGATCTTATAAAGTGCTATTCATTGTGGCCTAGAACAATTGTTTGGAGAGCTATAAGGGTAAATTATCTGGATTTTGATTGCTTAAATTCTGAACTTGAAATCAGAAGAGAGACTTCTAGGTAATTTTCATGTAATTGAAAAGAAAAAGATAAAGCTCACAACAGAAATACACAGCCAACTAAAGTTTTGTACTCTGGTGTATTGAAGTGTGCAATACAAGATTTATTCTCCTGTGTATATAAATCTGTTTCACATGCTCAAATAAATGCAGCTGTGTTTATTCCAGAGAGCAGAGTTCCAGATGCATACATGCAGAACTCCAGATATACATATGAGCACCTTATTACATTACAGTTTTCCATTACATTTTTCTAACACTTAGAATTTTATGCCACAGAGCCCTCTGGAACATGCACCAGTACATTCAGCACTTGCCTACACAATACAATTTGAAATCCTAAAGGCCACCCAAGTTTGAACGGCTGTGATACCACCTCCATGTTTTGCCTGCAATAAAAGGAGACTTTCAGGCTGTAAGAATTTAAACTACAGGATCAGCACTTGAATAGTAGCATTCTTTCAGCAGTATGATATAACTTTGAATTCTTAGACCTTATAGTAACTTCAAACTATACTAAAAAATAGCAACTCTTGAAAAAAATTATATTTTTGCGAACAGGCAGTGGCTGCTTGTAGGCATAATAATGAAGGCATGCGAAAAACACTGCCACTGATAGCTGCAGAGAGGCACTAAACTGAAAACATCTGATTTTTTAAAAAAAATAATAATAATAATTTCTTCTGAAAGTTCTATCACAGTAGGATAGATTTCACAGCCCCCCCAGCGTTAAGTAGGAGCTCTCATTAATAAAAATGCAAAAGACTTTAAAAGCATAAAGCAATAAACTTGAAAATATAAACCACGCCATTCACTACATAACCTGCTTTTCAGACACCAGCAGCATTACCATACTCTTTGAGACACAGGCTGTAGCATTAATAACCACAGTACAAACTACAGATACAAAACTGTTTAATAAAACTACAGATACAAAACTGTTTAATAAAACTGTAAAAAAACAGGTATGCTGTTTTCTATAAAGTGCAGACAGGAAGCCTATACCATTTAGATTACAGTTCTAGAGATTTTTCACCTATTTCCTTGCTTAGCAGATTATTTTCCCAATATGAAACATGCAAAGTCCATATACTTAGCAAATTGTGTCATGGAGCAAAACCTGAAGATCAAAGCCATAAAAAGAGTGTAAAATAAATAGAATAGGGGGAAGATTTCCTACCATTGTGCAAAATAGCTTATTTATATCAGTGAAAGACAACAGAAAAATATAATGGAAATAAAGTCACCAAAGAAAAAAAAAATTAAGAGCCATTTAGACATTTGTTCTTTTAGTTCATCACTTTCTTGTGAAGATGTCGAACAACGTGTGCAAATCATGCTGACACGCTGCAAACAAGTATTTTTCCAGGAATAAAAATATATGTTCTCTTCACAATTCTTTTCTGATTCAGTTAGAATTTAGAAAGCCTGTTCTCTATAAAGGATCACATGCTGTATTGTAATTGATTTTTAAACTGGATCAATTTGTCAAGTCAAAAGACACATCTTTATTGACAAGTAAGTCAGAGGCAAGTTGGAAATCTTTAAAACATAATTGCTAATTGATCTGATCACAGAAAGAAGGATTTTACTTTCTATAAAATGTCTCCATAATATTTTAAGAGTTTCATAGTGCAGGCAACCTAGAAGAACAGTATCAAAAACCTTCCACAACATTTCCCTTCTGGCCTGAGAACTTCTGCATAAGGAATGTACATAAAGGGTACTTTTTAGGAGGTTACTGGCACCTGAAAGTGGCCCTTGAGGTACAGATGTAGCCTTGCTACCATGAGAGCTTATAGTTAACAGTTTAAAAATGAGGTGTGGAGGGAGAGAGTCCAGCATTGAACCTTTTCCGGTGCATACACTGAGGCACTGTACTGCATATGTATCCAGCAGAACCCTCATTCAGCTTGTAAAGTCTGATCCCATACCAGGCATACTTCATGGAAACAGTTTAAAAATAAGTTTTCCCAGTGAATAGCAGGTGGGACTACCCTACAAAATATTTTTGGCTTGGGGCACAAAGCTGCCGAAATACTTCACCCAAAAGAACAGTAAAAGAAGTATTGCTTGAAACATTGGTCATAGTCTGGCTGGTGTCTGGGCAGAGCCTGATAACTCTTAGGTTTTATGAAGGAATCTGCCTCTCTGTGTGTGTTTACATTGCCTATGTGACAACCAGCTGACACAGCCAGTTTCTATTCTAGGTGGTCTGGTCTCACAAGTTCAAGTACTTTTTTGTCCAGAGACAGACTGAAGGGAATCCACTGTATACATTGAGTTGTAATGTGATTTTCAAGTACCTAATAAATGAAAATACTTTATGTTTGTGGCAACTGAAACTCTAGATCCTTAATTAGCAGATGACTGGATGGCTGACAGAGATCAAAGAATCAGTGATAATGAAGTCAGGAATAAGCAACCTGCACACCCTGGTGGAGTCAATAAAGGAAAGTGAGAGGGAATTTGGCAATTAGATTGATCAGAAAGCACTATAGCACAATGCAAATAAAAAGATTAATGCCAGGTCAGCAATGAGGGTGTTTGAAATAGCCTAGATTTACACTAACCCATTTAAGCCCATTTCCCCTGCACATCAACTCAAAATAATACTGACCTCACCATATTTACCCTGGCAAGACTGTTAGGTATCCAACTAAGGTACACTCAAACACTGGTGTAGCATTTCTACAAAATGAATGAAAAGTAGATAAATGCTCAAATTAGGAATTCTGTTAGTAAATATTGTCTCTGTTTGCACACAAAATAGGACAAGGGAATTAAAAAGTGTGAAAATGCTTTTCCTAGTGCCCATCTGGGACTTGATCCCATGTCCAGGGTCTTTGTTGCCTGAGAAGGAGGAAATTGGCAGCATATTCTCTGCATTTAAATTAATCCTTCAGGAAAAAGTGAAATAAAATAGTGACATGTCATACAGGAAATATAAACACTAAATGTAAAGCACATCAGCGTCAGGTGCTATACAGCAACATAAAATGTAATGGCACAGGGTGCTACTTTCTCTGGATTTCTCCTATGATCCACTGTCAAAGAGAAGCTTTTCCAAAAGCTAAATTAGAGCATCCTGATTAGGCTTCTCCTCTTAACCAAACTCTGAAGGTGACTGTAGAGTGAGACCATTCTTGTGAGAATAAGAAACTCATGTGAACTTTCTCTGCTTCCTATTTATAAACAGAATTTCTCATTCTCCCTTGAATCTTTTTTAAACAACTAGCACACCCACAGTGTCCTGCCCCGTGCCTGCAATGTCTGCTACAGTGTAGGAAAAAACTAATCCTGCATAAAATGCAAATTCAGACAGAGCATTTGGCAGACCTTGTGCTTATCCATTTCAGGGGAGAAGCCAAACACATTCCTTTGACCCTGTGACACCCTCAAAGTTCATAATAACCCACAACAAACCCAGGACAAGTGGAGGGTCCTGTTGTGTCACATACTAACATGTTACTTGTAAAGGTAAATGTACATTACCTTGTCAAAGCTAACATAGAAGGGATCCAAATTCCAGTGTTACATCTAATTTACAACATAATGACCTGAATATCTTAATGCCTTTCTCTGTTAAATTTCAGTGTCTCAAGCATTTTTTCTCTTGAACCATCATATAGTAGCTGTCCACTAAAATATGTGAAAAGCCGAAACGGCTTCCAGACAGGAAAATGCATTCAGAAATCAATACATAAAACTGTCAGAGGACCACAGAATGGTTGAGGTTGGAAGGGACCTCTGGAGATCATATCATACAAACACTTTACTCAAGCATGGACACCCACAGCCACGTCCTGATGGGTATCTTCAAGGTTGGAGATTCCACAACCTCCCTGGACAACCTGTGCCAGCTCTCAGTCACTTCCACAGTATAAAAAAAAGTGTTTCCTAATGTTCAGAGGGAACCTCCTATGTTTCAGCATGTGCCCATTGCCTCTGGTCCCATCAAATGAATGCTTTGCTATTGTATGAATGCTTTGGGTTTCTTGACAAAACTTAGCACTCATTTTATCTCCTATTTAATTTATATGGCAAAACCAGGTATTCTAATGCACTTGTATGTACCATAAATCTCAGCAGTATCATCAGACTCTTATCACTTATAGAGCAAACTATCACTTCACCATATGACATCTAAAATTCAGTTGAGTTGACCATCAAAGTTTTGTTTGGTCTACAAGCCTGTACAGCCCTACATCACAGTGGCATTTAATTATTATTAATTAATTAATAGCACTTTTAAAGAAAATATCTTGGTCATGCCTCCTTCTCTAATTTCAAAGCAAAATGTTTTACATAAAGCTCCTATTACAAGTTATACCTTCTTCCACATAAACTTGCATACAAATTGGTATTTACTGTGAATTAGGTAATGCAGTAGGGCTTTCAGTTTATTTTTCTTTCTTGTTTTCAGCAAACCTCTATAGCATTTGTGGCAGGCAGAACTTTTAAGTTGACTTTTTATTTGAAGTAGAAATTGGATGACATCCAGGCTGCAGACTACCATGAAAACAGCAAAGAAAAAGAAAACACAACCAGGAAAAGACAAAGTCAGAAGGTTCTAGTCTCTTCTAGCTGAACAAATTAACTCTGATTAATCTCCCTAGGCACCTGGTACCAACAAGACCACACTGAAGGGAGATGAGGTTCCTGACAATAGATGGTAGGACTACACACTGTCTGAAAACGGAGGGCCCTGGGTGTGCGGTGCCCTGTCGCTGGAGTGCTCAAACACTGCAAACACATTTGCCAAGTGGTAAGTTTTTCCAGTTGCTAAACGGACTTAAACAAGTTTGTTTTGTGTTAATACTTACTCATAACACTACATAAGGGGAGCTTAGACTTTTATAATGTCATGCTTGGCTAGAGGCATCTTCTCATAGCCTGATTGCCATTAACCTCAGCATTTTTACAGCCCTTTCAGTCATGCAATTCCTATTGCAATTAATGGCAGACAGGCTAAGTCATACAAATGTGAGGAAAAAGAGAAGACTCTGTTTAAAAGTCCAAGAAAATGTACCTCAAGGAACAGTAAGAGTAGAAGGAAAACAGCTTAGTGATATGAAAACATAAAAAATGAATACCTGGTGATGAATAGCAGACAACGACATCATGAACTCTGCACAGTGACTTTGATGGGCAACAGGTAAGGGTAGAAAAAGAAAGAAGATACTGAAGATACCTCCCTTTTCATGACCTGTTTAAGAAAAGAAGCAATGTAATAAATACCAAGGAAACAGAGTAGTGCAATTATTAAGCAGATATGAAGGAATGATGAGAAGATATGATTAAAAAGAAAGTGTGATTACGTAGGGAGGTATTAAATGGAGAGTCATTCTCCTCCCTTTGGATGGGAAAAGTATGTTAGATAAAACTCCATCAAATGTATCGCAGGAAGCTCACAAGCTGCTGGAATTATTGATATGAAAATATTTAGTATATTCACAGTAAATTAGTTAATGATTAAATGGAAAATGCATTCTTGAAAGTCTTACTTAAAAAATACACAAAGAAACTTAAAGGTCTCAGGACTGAGTTACTTTATACACCCTGAGTACTATCATGTGAGATGTGGGCTCACTACATACACACAATCACTGAAACAATTAATCTCATACCTATTTAGCTAATGAAAGAGAACAAGTAAGGGAACTTCAAAGTCCAGGCTCAAACTTTCAGTATACCTATCATTTCTTGTATTGTTTGCTTACTCTTGACTTTTCCTAAAACATGGATAATGAAAACACTGGTATGCACTCAAGTTTACTATCTTGTTGCCCATTTTGCCTGGCAGACCTCTCAGCACTGCCATGCTTACTTAGCAAAATATTTTTTTATTGGAAAACCTTATATCAAGGAATATAAATATTTCTGTCAGTCTTATGATTTTATGCTAGGGTTTTTTGTTGGATTGTGTGGGGTTTTTTAAAAACAAAATCAAAATTTAAACCTTTGAGATCAACAAAAATCTTTCAAATCTGTCTCTATCTCAGTGAAATGTGCCTGTGCAGAAGCACAAACCATTTTTATTTTTTTTTAAATCAGGTTCCTTGTTCATTTTCTCTTACAGTGCAATAAAAAAAATATGGATAACTGGAAAACTTAATTACACACTGGCATTGCAAAATAAGATAGTGAAAGTGCTCACAAAAATGATCAGAAGGTAAAACATACATAGAATAAAGTCTAGTACTAGAAACTGAAAGTTAAAGACAACAAAATCAAAATTGAATAGTAACAATGCCACATATTTTCACATATCATAGCCAAATATACAGGACCATAGCTTGCAATTTCTTAAATAAAAGAGAGATTAAGTTTCAAGAACAAAAATATTTTGTGGGGGTTTGGAGGGGTACTTTTTTTTTTTTTCTATGGAGTGAGTTTTACTGACAGTGTTTAAGAAAGAAATATCATATGTAAATGAATACTGGACTATAAAGAATAGGAACTCATCATTGTAAAGCAGTCTTATGTTATATTTCAATATCCCATTTTGAGATATCCCTTACTATTTTGTAATGAGAGAAGTTGTATATTGATCTGGTTTTTAGAACAAGAATTCAGAGGGTGGGAAATTTTGGAAATGAAGAATTACATTTTCCAGCAAGATATAGTTTTCAAAATCCTTTTGTATCACATATAAAGAATTAATTTATGCTGAGACAATAAGGTAAAAGTCTCCTCCATGTCTGTCAAAATTAAGAGAAAACACTGTGAAAGCTGTAAAGAAAAGTAACAGCATTTTGTTGGAGCTGTTTTAAATCCATTATCCACCTTCCCTGTGGCACATACATCACTAGTACATAGACATCCTACCTTGAATAGTGATATATTCACTATGGGAACCCATTATTAAACATAGGTTGCACATCACTGCCTGAGAGAGCTCTCCTCACGCTTATTAACAATGCAAAATATGGAGACATTATAATATGGTGAATTTTTTTTTATTTCAGTAGTAGCATACCACTTTTTCTGAAAAAAAACATGTCAGGAAATAAGCTAGAAATTTATAATCCTCACACAATTTTTACCCAGGGGCAGAAAAATGACAATATCAACCTTTAGAATCATAAAAGGTTAAAAATGCTAGTAAAAAGGCAATGGCCTGAAATGGCCCCATACTCCATGTTTTTCAGGTAAATAATAAATGAAGCATTTTACAAACCAATTGCCCTGAGTCTTGCTGCAATGGAGTTCATTTTCTTCATAACAGCTAATACAGTGCTGTGTTGGGATTTGTGATTTGGGATTGTGAGTGTTGTTAACACACCAGCATTTTGGCTATTTCTGAACAAGAACTTCTCTGCTCCTCACATCTTCAAAGAGGCTGGGGATGAGAAGCTGGAAGGGGACATAGCTGGGACAGCTGACCCAAACTGATGTTATAATGCTCAGCAACAAAAGGGAGAGGACTGGGATTTAGATCGGTTCGCCACCTTTTGTTCGGGAGCTGGCTGGGCAACAGTGTACACACAGGAATTGGCGGGACATTGCATTACATTGTATCACAAATCTCCTTTACTTATTAAACAATCTCTTGCCCGATGAGGTTTATTGCTTTTACTCTTCCTTTCCTCTTCCCTCATACCACTGGTGGTGGAGAGTGAGCAAGTGGGTCTGTGATTCTTAGCTGCTTATCAGGATTAACTCACAACAATGGTATTGTTTTGTAAAGGAGAAGAGTCCCTTTAAAAAGTTTTTTGCAACATGAGTCAATCTGGTTTGGTGCCAGGATGATTTTACTTCTGAAAGAGTTCATACCAAAAAGTGCCCGTGTGCCATGTCCCAGATGACGAGACCTGGCTGACTGCCCATTCACATCTGTTCCGAATATGCACCCTCAGAAAGTAATGAAAATCCTATAACCACTGCCTCAATATTCAATTTTTTTATTTTTTTTTCACAGCAAACAACAAGCTTTTTCATGAAATGAGCAATGATTTTAGATCAGATGTGAGGCTTGTAGAAAGGGAAAAAGGATAACAATCGACAGATGACCTCATATGAGGATTTGTAAACTTCAATATAGTAGATCAAGGCAGAGGGAACACGTAAAAGGAAAAGAAAACATAAACAAGTATTAAGTCAGTTCAAACTCTGGCTTTCACCTCCAGTTGGATGTTTAGTTTCAGAGGGACTAAAAAGCATAAACAGACCTGCCCAGACAGAATGACTTCTTAGTTATGAACTAAAACTTAGTTTTTCTGGGAGAAAAAAAGATAGAAAGTAATCATAACCCCCCTCTAGAATACCAGACTTTCTTGTGAGGACCAAGTAGAAAACCAAGAATGGAATCACCCAAGTTAGACCTGTTCAGAATTAATTTTTTTCTACACACTGAGTATCTACATCTCCTGTATCTTCAATTTATACTCTTTCTAAAAGGACTGACTTTTGCAAGTGATGAGTACTTTGAATTTCAATTTAAATCTGTTGCTTAATCATGCATTTAGCTGCTAATTTTAGACGTGTGGTTAGAAAATATCAGCCTTGGACCATATGATAAATAGCGTCAGGATTTTGCAGTTCTGCTTTGTTCAATGGAAACACCAGAATGCTTTTCAGTTTTTAGGCCTCTAACTTTTAAAATGCACTCTTTTCTGCCCTGAGGTATACTGAAGACAAGGGTATTATCTGCAGTGCATTCCTCACCTTCTCAATTTTTCCTCTCCCATTCTTCACTCCATTTGGAGACACACTCTGCTCCCAGCGCCTACCCTCGTTCTCTGTAAAACTTAGGTGTGATCATTCCTGATCCTGCTCTGCTATAGAACAGCAATAGCTACTAATATTTTAATTACAGAATTGAGGACCATCACAAACCTTTCATCCACATGCAAGGTCTGCTTTTTATAAGCATGTTATAAACATGTATAAACTTTTCTAGAAAAGTAATAACTGCATTTTAGAGCAAACAAAACAGAAGTTCTAACAAAATAAACAAGCCTAGAGACAAGAATGAGAGAAATAACTGTGCCAGTCACCTCTCAAGTGCTGTAGGAACTTCTCCAAGTCTTAGTTAATGAGAGTGATATAAGATCCTACAGTTTTTCACCTTCATATCTTTGTTAGGAAACTGGAACAGTTGCTCTGAGATGTTGATGTTACAAGAGTTACCCAGACATTTTATTATACCCAACCTAGTTGATTAACAGGGATATCCCACACAAAATCAGACATACAAAGATGCAAAGCTTTACCAGAAGATCTAGACACTTCTACTGATCAAAACCCCCAAAACTTTCACAGACCTGAAGACAAGAGCAAAGCATTTAATTGCATTTAAGATCAGATCTGTACTTCAGCAAAAATTCAGTGGTACAGCCTTTTAATAGCACAGCAGAAAATTATGTCTATTTAAAAAAAAAAAAACAACAGCAACAAAGCACCACATGATGTCCCAAGACAACCAAAGCTGTGATAAGCTCATCACTTGATCTTTACAATCATATAACGCATTATTGAGCAGTTGTTCTCCATATTTTCATGTAAGTATTTATATAGAGATACAAGTATATAGATGATGTGATAAAGTACTCACTTATGAATAGTGTTTATTCTAGTTTACTTTTTCTAAATCCAGGATTAAGCAAGGTACTTCAGTGGTATTTTGCTTTCTAACCTATAAAAGAAACTGTTCTTCTGAGAATTGCCTTTGTTCCAATGCTCATTTATGAATTTGCTTTATGAGGAATTATTGGACAACAGTCTCTAAGTCATCTTCTATAGGGTCTAGCTCCCCCAAAACAGCTAAGAAAATACTTGGATTTTCTATCATGTGTCTTTAACAAAAAGTGAGTGAAGAATGAGATACACTTGTTTTGGTACCTCAGGTGTTTGCATCTGACAAGACATATTTGCATTCTGACTGATAACTTTCATTCTTTCTAGATTTCAAATCTATTTTTCTATAATAACCAATATCACACTTATTACTTTAAAGTACCTATTTTTCTATTTGGGATTTCTGGAATATTTTCTAAGTAAAGCCCCATCTCAAAGTCCCAGCAGTTGCACACTGTAGGAAAAACAGGCAGAGTCATAAAACAAGGTGTGCATTGTGGACTGTACTGATGCATTACCTATGACCATGGCTCATCTGGCTGCTAGGTTAACAGGTCACTGGCACGAAGCCACCAACCGTCAGAGAACAGCCTCTCCCATGGTATTTTGATATTTCTCCTTCTGGATTTGTCCCAACAGGGAAGTGCTGGAGTGTATGAAAACTGGGAGTGGAGCTGGGAAGCTAACCAAATGATTTCCAACCTCAAATGTTTAGGTTAGACACTTTTGTGGTCTTAACCAGCCCACTCATCCCTAAATATTACAGCATCAGGAATGATGATTTAAAATTGCAGGAACGATACAACAGTGCCAGCCACTGTTGAGCGCATTCCATGCTTCTCGCAATCACTTCTGCACCAATGAGCACACTATGTGAATATTTTGGTCATAATTATAGTAATAACATTTCACTTTTGCCTAGTTCTTTTTAAGCTTATCATTGTAGACTACCTGGACATGCGGTCTATTTGCTGCTCTTATTCATGTCCTGTTTAGCTCGTTCTTCCTCAGCTACTGCAGGAACAAGCTAAATAGGATCTGCTAAATAGACAGATGCCAACCCTGGAAAAAAAACCCAACCCTATATTCCAGCAAAAGAACACGGCACTATCCCATGCACAAGTACGGCTCAGGTCTCACTCCAAACAAAAGTAAACTAATGGTTTTGTGCCAGATCCTGGGTTTGGATGTACAAGATCCATCAGTATAAAAAGACAGTATTCATTCCTGAACAGGAAGGGGAAATCTTGCAGCATTTGTAAAGCACATTTACTGCAGAGCTTTTACTGCTAAAATATATATACTTTACTTTAGGGTGGTTTTCAATCATGATGCTGAACAAAACAGTACCAAAAAACCCCACAGTCTGTTAGCTCAAACAGCAAGCTGATTTTTAATATCTATCTCATTGAAGCTGATGAGACTGTTGCTTCATTAATATCAGCAACACTCAACTGTCACCCCTGTCAGAGTGAACCCATAGCCACTGGTACCACAAAAGATCACTGGCCTCCATCCTTCCCACCTGTTCAGATTGCCAGGACAGCTCAGGAACGCAATTTTTCTGTCATATTACTTACAGGTCACAGAATAGCATCTTCATTCACCAGTTTATTGTACTTTTTCGTACTGGGCACAGCTGCCCAGGCACTGGCAGCAGGAGGCTATATGGCCAGCCTCTGTGAGGAGAGGCCAGGCTGTCCTGTGCCAGTTCCAGCCGGCTCCAGCCGGCTCCAGCGGACCCACGGCAGGGCACAGCGGAGCCCCTCAGACAAGATGGTGGCCTCTGGAACAGGTATTCAACAAGGGCAAAACACTGCCTGGGAGCAATGAATAAGGGGGAAAAATGTAAGAAACAGCCCTGCACACACCAGAGGAGGAGGAAGAGGAGGTGCGCCCGGCACCCAAGCAGAGACTCCTTCAGCCAGGGAGAGACAGTCAGAGATCACCCCTCCATTTCCTGCGGCCTCCACACGGTTCTTTGAAATGGTTAGTGGATATTTTATACATCACGCCATGCCTGTGTGCATCTAATTGCACAGTTAGAAAACAAGAGCACAGTGTTAGCTGTGGGTGAAAGCTCTGGGGTAGGGAAAGTGACCCCATGGATGGACACAGGCACCAGAGCACAGCTACATGGCTGCTACTGTAAGCATGCCTGCATAGCCCAGCCATATGCCCTGGGGCCCAAAAGGTTTAAAAGTATAATTCCTTTCATTGTATTTTACCATGGATGTTTTAAACTGCATTAAGAGGCATATACAAATGTTTGGAATCATTACACTATCAGACTTTCGATTTGCTGGGTCACTGAGGGAAACCTGACAGCATTCAATAATGTCTCGATATTTAAGTGCATAATGGTAATGTAGAAGAAATAAATGTTTGTTTTATCAATACAATATAAAGTATGACTGTGAATCATGCAAATCAAATAATAAATCACAAAGCTCAAGCTAGTCTCATCAGCCCAGCAGCTGAACAAGCTTTCAGCCTAGGAACATGCATCATTTAAATTTTTATCTAACACTGGGAAAAACAGAAAAAGAGACTGTGTTCAGCTAATATGACACTTTCTGTCAGAGGCAATGACAGAAACATCAAATCAATCTAATAAATCAAATAAATCTAACCAAATAAATGCTTAGTGGGAATGAGACTGACATCCACCAAAGACACACATAGCTCCCATGCAATGGAAGGGCTACTGACTTACAAACATTTAACAGTGCTAAAAAACCTTCCTCCTACAAACTGCTCTGTTTCCACTAAAATTAAAGAGCACTTTGGTGAGACAGCCTCTCGTAGCACTGCAACTGCTCCTAGAATTTAAAGGACAGCTGCTGAAGTGGCTTTGTTTACAAGTGTAGATTGAACGCAGCAACTATTTAACCAAGGAAATCGTGGTGATGAGGTAGTTGCTTCCAAGTAAATGCTTCCAAGATCTTTTTTGAAACCTGTTTTTGAAACGTCTGTATTTACATTGTTCACTCTTGCAACAGGATTCTTTTTAACATACACAGCAAAATTTTCATGTCAGATGAAATCTTAAAACTGAAGAAAATATTTTATTGATTTACTTTCCCCAAGAAGATTTGAAATACAGTCTTATTCAAATATTCAAACCAGAAATTATTCACAAAAATTCATTTTACCATGTATAACCGAAAACTCTCTTCTCCACCCCCCTCCCCAAATATGCCCATTACCTATACAGCTGTAGACACAAGGCTTAAGAACTGCAAATTGGGTAATTCATGGGGACTAGAGAGAAGCAAAAATATGAAACCTGCTAGCCATGGCTTAAAAGCATTGTGGCTTCAAGATAACGGTTTTGATACAGCTATATGGGTGATTTGCCTTTGTGGAAGTTTTTGAGAGTATAGAAATACAAATGCTAGGTTGCGGAATATTAAACCTTAGTAGATAATAACAAAAACCTTCAAATATTTATCACATATATTTGATCTGTGAACCACATGGTCCTGCTATTATTTCCTATTAATTTTATATTCTACTTCCTGAATACTACTTCTTGAACCCTTTACAGAAAAATTAATAGTGCTAGATATTCTTATGTCAGTAGTAGTTCAAGTATCTTGTAAAGGAAACAAATCACAGGATAATCAGCCATGAAAATATACTTTAAATGTTATCTCTCTGTAGTATCCCTTGATGACTCAAAATAATCAAATAATCTCTTCTCTGTTTATTTTAATGGAATTTGGTGTGCCTTCCACAATCAGAAGTGAGCAAACATGTTCCTTCCTGCATTGTTTATTCTGCATTAAATATCTTATTCATGCAGCATATAACATCTGAAAGGGCATCCTGCTCTACAGTATTAGCTTCCTCATTGCAGAAAATCAGCAGTCTCTACGATGAAATTTTATACTGTGTTTCATTGAGCACATACAAAATTTCTTAATTCCCATTTTTATATGTTTTCTGCCTAAAATACGTACAAGTAAAACTGAGGGACTGCTGAGGAAGGAGGTCTTCCCAGCTCTAAAATAAGATTTTGCTTACAGCAAATATCTATAGTGCAACTATCCACTTATCTGTGTGTCATTTGATCCAACAGGAAATAATGTGTGAGTATACAAAACAGAACTGTATATCAGCAATACTACATAATTTTTAGATGGCAGTCAAGACTAGAGCCTATATACTCTGCAGGGAAGTAAACACTCTTTGCTAGAGGAATTATACTCCTTTTACTGTGTTATGAAAAACAGTGTTTTAGTACAGAATCTCTGTACATCTGAAGTATCCATTATTAAGGCTAAAATGTATTCATGACAGATGTCATTTTTCTCTTAGGAAACAATGGGATAAAGGAGACAACAGTAAACTCTACTGTGTTTCAGAGGGATGGCTCCTTCTTAAAGCAGAAGTGTGAGCAGTGGAATAGAGCTAATACTCTATACCTTTAAAAGCTTGGCTAAGAAACCCAAAAAACTTCACAGATGCCAGATTATGCCTCTGCTAAACCACAAGGACTTCCCAGTAGAAAGTATACGCCTGAGAAAAAAAAACATTTAAAGCTTTATGGAAGGTAAGCTACTGTGAGAGTTTCACAATTCTTTGGGGACTCTGCTTTGAAAATAAAACTCATAATGTCAATACAGAAAAGCCCTATTGCTTTTAAAACTTATTTGAAAACACTGTAAGTGAAAGAGCTCTTTGTTTTGCTTTCATATGTAACACAGGGATTTTTCAAGTATCTGTTTATGACTTTTACAGTCAACACTGTCTGAGCATGGCTGAAGAGAAGTAAACACAAAGTAATCAATGCACAATATTCCTTGCTTTATTCCCTACTTTTATTTTTACTTTTCTATCTCTTTGGGAAAACTGGTCATATTTCACAGTCTAGATGGATAAGATCTATAGTGATTTGTGCTATATAGAAAGCTAAGCATCCTCTGAGAATACAGTTTCTTGATGGCTAGTCCAGAAACAGTTTTATGCTTCCATATCATAAAAGAAAACTATTTGAAATTTCTGATTTAGTACCAGAAAAGCACAATCCACTTTAAAATATACAAAGTGAACTGTTACAGCCACATTCTTTTACTATGGCCACATTCTCAGTAGTCACTAGTATTACATAAGAGTTATAACTTCAAATTTACTAGACATAGGTTTTTCTGTCTCAGAGATCCTGTCTACTACGGTCTTCTGGATGTAAAGCTTACCCTTGTTACAGCATGGTTAACTGAAGTAAAAAAATGAACAGAAGCAAAACAAAACAGAAAAAGAGTTTTTAGAACAGCATTTTGCAACTAGATTTTTGATGTTTGTGTGTCAGACTACAGAACTTAAATTTTTAACCTAACCCTGTTTAGTATGAAATGCCATTGGTGTTTTTTCCCACTTAGTTTTTGCAAGCAAAGATCCATATTCTGTCTAGTTGGGCATCACAAATGGGGTATTATCATGTCATCCCATATAGAGATTTTTATTTCAGGCTGCCACTTTTCCACAGTCCTAGTAGTCCCCAAGTACTTTTCTGAACCTGTCAAAACATGGAAGAAGTAGGTACACAACTGCAAGAAGTGTCTGTGTCCTCACTCAAATGAAAAAGTGTGCTATAAGATTTTGATATAGTGTTGATTTATCTTCCATAAGACTTTGTTTCCCTTCAGAAGATGAAGGATAACCTCCTCCTTGCTTGCAGATGCTCATCTTTCATGACATTTATCAGAGCATAGATTTTGCCTTCCCAGCAGCAGGAGAGCCAGTCCTTTTTCTGAAAACCTCTGCCAAAGGCTTAACGTATGTTGAGCACTGCCAGCTTTTGAGATCTCTTCTGGAATGCAATCCAAGTTTGATTAGATCTAGAGACAGCTTTGCAACAGCCTCTTGCAAAATCCATCCCCACAACTGCATGCCATGCTTACTCACACCTAAGAGAGAGCAAAAAGCCAAGGCCACCAGAGGAGTCATAACAGCTCCCCCACTTTCACATCTGAGCACCCCATGCTTCTTCAGTAAATGAGGCACAGAAAGACAGGAGCAGTTATGGGCAGATAGCCTCCCTCCTTTGCCTCTCTTTTTCTTTTAGGAATTAAATAGGTCTTGAGTTCTTCGTTTAACATCCAGCCTGCCTCCAAAATAGGAGCTTCTGGGCAGGTTTATCCCAGCCTAGAATAAGATACAGGATCCCGAAGGGCCGTTTCATTCCTCTAAACCCTTGTAGAGCATATTCCAAAAATACAAGAAATTGGACTGAGGTGTGTCTGAGAGCTCACACAACAGGTCAGGGCTGGCTAACTGGAAGGTTGCCAGGGAAAACGTAAATTTAGGATAATTACACTGACTGGAACAACTAGGAAACAATCCTAAAACAAACATAGGGCACAGTTTACCAGAGACGTAAAAAACAGACAATGAGGAGGGGGACACTTGCTTCAAGAATTGTGTCTGTTCTTGACTTTATCAGCCCAGAATATGGTCCCCCCTTGGAGAACTGAGTCCCTTCCAGCAGCCGCTGACGTCCTGCAAGATGTCGCAGGCTGAGAGGGGGCACACCTGGAAAACTAAGGCTTTTCATTTTTAGGATGTCTGAAGAAACACAGCAACCCCAGTAGGCAAGAGGGCAACCCTGGCAGTAAAATACAGCTCTGAGCTCAGACACATAACATTTGAGAGACAGAAGTCACTGAAAAGACAATAAAGTATAATCTTTCTTTTAAAAAATTTGGGCCCACATCAGAGCTTCTAGGAACTGATTTACAGTTTTGAGTCTTCAGATTGCTGAAGCATACACTGTTGAGTGATTCATTGTTGCACTATTCACTGCAAGTCAAGGGAAGCTGTTGCATAAATGCTTGCATAACTTACTCTAGATGACAGCTGAAGTCCCAAAATATCTATTGTGGGAGGCAGATAACACAACCATAAAATATTCCAAAGAAACTATGGAAGAAGTGTAGACCTAGAACTCTGCAAATACATATAGTTCTAAATATACGAAATATTTTCAACTATATGTTTTACTTTTCCATTTAAGTTTTTCTTTGCTTTAAAAATGTTCTTAGTTCTAGAAACTAAAAATACCCTCATTTTCTTTATAGTAGTATTTAACTTAATATGAAAATGTGAGACTTAACAAACACAGTGATCCATTTGGAGTCCTATTAGCAAATAGCTGACTTATTTGCAACATAACTTGTTAATACCAAGCAACTAAGTGTGACTTAATAGGTGCTAAAAATAGGTGTGACAAATAAAATTAAGTTACCAAATAAACATTGAGAGAAACCTTAAACATTAAATACAGGAAATATGGGTTTGTTTCTGCATCTCATCTGGGAGGGAAGGAGTTGGGTTTATTCTGTTCTCAATCTCCGCAGACATTTCTTTTGCTACAGTGTCCTGGTACACACGGTTATATACCCCCATAAAGGTGCTAAATTATCTGTTTGAAATTGCTTTACACTTCACCTTCCCCTTTTCCTGTCACTTTCCTATTGCTTACACAGAATCTTCCTACAGAACCTGCTTATGGTGCTTTCTTGCTTTTGTTTCACACAAAGACAATCTGCAGGTTCTTTTGGGCTGGTGAAGGGAGGTGAGCTAGCATACACACCGGCATCAGCCTCAAAATAGTCAAAATGCAGATTTCAAACTGCCATTCTGACAGGAGACAAAACAGCACTTTATGACTTCTCTGATGGCAAAACGAACTCAAGGTCTATGTAGTTTGCTGTACTTCCAGTTTTGCTGATTCAGCCATCTGCAAAGTAGACTCTAACCATATCAATGAGCCCAGTAAAAAGCAAGACTAGGAAAAGTCTGTTCTGTGTAGTTCAGAGTACGTGAAGCATTCAGAAAAACACTTGGATGCAAAGTGAGGCCTTCAACTGGAAAATCCAGTCCTTAGTGTATTATACATTATATCTCTCTTATTATCATAATATCTCAATTATATCTCTAGTCCTCAGATTCATTGATCAGCCAAGGACAACATGTCAATTGTGTCAGACATGTCATTTCATTAAAGAAATTCAGGCAGACAGCAAAGAAAATAGAAACTTATTAAAGCAATATCCACACAGAATGAAATGGTACAAGATATACAAGGCCACCTGGCATATGAATAAACAAGATAAATTTTGACATTATTTGAATTATGGTAAGCTATACTGTCAGACACAGAAAAGGTAGCTGTTTAATATTAGTAGAGGAAAATCAATAGAAAAAACAGATCTGCTAGTGAAGATGTAGAAGATGAGTGGAACAGCCTACCCAAGGGCTCTACATCTGATAGCTTTACAATAAATTAAATAAATTTATCTTCATGACACCTTTATAAAGAAACATTCTTATTTCACAGATGAGTGACCAAGTCACAAAGGAAACATGTGGCTGAGTCAACTACCAAAATCATATTTCACAGTCCTTCAAAGCTAAATTTAAAAATACATTTTGAATGTATTTCAAAAAGTAGATAATAAGAAAGGTAGGGTTGGGGGGAGGAGGAAAGAGAAAGAATATAAAGTGTCAGTGACCAGAGACATGACTTTCACTGACCTTCCATCTTATTTCAGACTTAACTCATTGACATTTTTAACAATAGTTATAGTGTCTTTATCTACTCTAAAGAGGAATTTTAGTGCATATCTGTAGCAAGTGTCCAGAAGTAGTCCATTTTATTGAGAAAGCAGTCTATGCAAATTGATTCATTTCTGTTAAAATCAGTCCTAACTTCTCTCTGTTCTCTTCAAATTACCCTAAAAGCCAGAAATATACTTGTACAATAGACCAGTTCCATAACAGCTCCTTTAAACTTTTGAGCAGGAGTATGTCTATATAAGTAGTGCAGCGTAACAGAAACAGATCTGTAATGTGAGATAGCTGGTGCTGAGTACTCAACACTATATATATTTCAGGGATTTTACATCAGATAAAACAACTAAGCAATTATTAATAGCTGGAACATGTTACATTCATTTCTGAAACATACCTTCTAGTTTAGCTGCATTCAAAAGCAATCCAGCTGGTTGATTTCAGATCACTCCACAGTGCAACCCATAACATAGTAAAGGGCCAGTCTTCTTGTTTGCCTGAAAAGTACATTTATGCTACAAAAGCCCTAATGTAGACCTCCTTTCTGTCTCACAAGTTCATCACTGTGTCGTACACAAAACCATGAGTTCCTGATCTCCTTGTACAATTTGATGACTGGCTGAACAACACAAGCACACGGCTGAGAGCTGGGAACTTGGGAGTTCTGATCTCTGAGGTGTCATTGATTTTCGCTGCCCATGATTCAGATCAGGAGGACATGTTCAACTACAGCATACATGATTATGCAGATTGGCTTGAATACACCATCAGACTTGGGCTTTGCTTGGTGTGCAAATTATGCCTTAGGAAAGAGACTTGCCTTTAAAAAAAGAACAAAACAAAAAAAAACAAGACAAAAAAACGCAAACAAAACACCCAAATAACAAAACTTGCCTAGAATGAGGATGCTGGAGGAACAAAAATCACAGTCTCATGACAGACACCTCTGTGGCCTTCCTCAGCTATGAAACATATTCACTGTATTCCAGACACAGCTACAAATCATTAATTATCTGGGTGAAGGGCTCCTACAGAGACTGGTTTGGTCCAGTTTGAAGGTAAAGTCAGCTAAGTATTCATTAAAGCTTCCAGGAATGCACTGAGTATCCTTAGCAATTTCCTTCTCATTGTGATGCAGACAATCTCCCATGCAATGCCTCTAAGGAGAAATCACAGTCATCGTTTCAAAGTTAACATCTTGGACTATTAAATCTCTAATTTGGTTTATTATTTTAAAGACTTACCTTCTAGTCATTTACACAGGCCTTGCAGAGCACTGGGAGGCATTCCAAATTAGAAATGAAATTAGAATCTAAGCCTGTAAGAGAAATCTCAGTGCATTTCCCGATCAGCAGACATACTCTGTTCCAGTTCTGCTCCCATAGTCGAAAAGATCCAGGAAGGGAAAGGATCTGAGTATACTCTCTGATGCTTTCTGTATCTCTGTATTCCAAAACAGCTGACTTCCAATAAGTTGTAGATTCAACAATAAATGGTCTTGACCAAAAATAGTTTGGTGTTCAATTACAAAGAGATTTTTCCTATATTTAGGGTTCAGTTTTGCTGAATGCCTTGAACAAGATGAATAGGAAAGTGACACAGCTTCCCAGTGATTGATACAAACTTACTCAGGATAGTCAAAAACTGACTGTGATGGACTGCAGAGGCTCTCATTGCACTGAGAGGCTAGAGATAAAAAGGAAGGTGGAATTCAGTGTTGATAATTGCAAAGTATTGCACATGAGAAAAAGTATTTCTAAATAGATAAAGATGAAAGGTTCTAAATTATTACTATGACTCAGGAATAGAAATTTTGGAGTGAACTGAAAACTGCATCGCCCTGCTCAGCACTGTTCATTTAAGAGACTATTAGAAACGGAAACAGAAAACCTCCTTATGCCACTAAGAAAACAAGTGTACCCGCTTCTTGAACACGAGTCACAATTGCTCTAAGGAAGCACATAATGTAAGTAAAATGTAAGTAAAAATAGAGAGAAAGCTTGGTGAATAGGATGTGAATGTGAATAGGATAGCTTTCATACAAAATGATATAAGGGCTCTTCAGCTTTGAAAAATAAAAGATTACTTAGGATTACAGGAAATAGCTCCTTAAAATTTCTACTGTCCCAGAAATCGTTTCTACCCCTGATAGGTGGACAATGATGAATCCTTAACATTCTTCAAAGCTCATTAAGCATGACTGGATAGTATGATTATGAGGCACTATTATTATAGGAAAGACATTTCACTAAACTAAGATCAAGGGATGCTCCAACATAACATGAGCTGAGATAAAATGTGACAAGGCCAACAGACTTGTGTCAGGGTTCGATTGGAGAAAAACCCCATTGCTGGACCCTGTTTCAATTTGTGATCCCAAGAGTGAAATTAAGACACAAACGAGGTCAAGTACTGTAACCGGACAGTTTGTTTATTACAAATTGCAAAAAAGACAGTATTATAAAAAAGGAAAATTGTTGTAATAAAGGGTATAGCAATATGACAGATTGGAGAAAAGGTAGAAAATGAAGCAAGAATTCAGGGTGCAGAGAGAGAGATAGTCACCACTGTGGATCCAGTGGTGTCCCAGGGATCGTTGTAGTCGTCGGTGGTGGTGGGAGTCCTTCAGGGTTCATAGACTCATGTGTCCTCCAGGAGTCCATTGGCGATGGGTGTCCTCGTGAAAGCGTCCTTCTGGAGTCCCCTTGAAGGTACCCATTTTGGTGATGTTTTACTTCCCCTTTTATCATGAGTTGGGGGGGAGTACCTATGTTCTTCCTGGAGTTCCAGTTTTTCTGGTCTTGTGGCCAGGTGCACATCTGCACACACACAGGTGTCTGCAGCAATTCTTGGGATAATGGACAGCAATTCCTCACACCAGGTAATGGATGGAAGACTCTTATCAGCTCTTTCTCATTCATCCCTCAGGCAATGGATGGTGGAATCCCAATTCAGCTCCTCACTCCCTTCTTCTAAGCAATGGATGGAAGAGTCTTACCTCAACTCCTCCCACCCATCTCTGAGATAATGGGCAGTGGAGTCCTATCTCAACTTCTTGTACCAATCATTGAGACAATGGACAGTGGAGTCTGATTTCAGATCAGCCTCTCACAACTTGCAAGTCCTTCTCACCAGCACATATTTACACAGGCTTACAAAATGTCTTTGTCAGATAAAGAGGTCATTCCAAACTCTGTTTCCCATAACAGAATTGTCTTGTTTGGTGTGTTCTGTTATACCATCAGCTTCAAAGGGAGCAGATTTTTTCCTTCTAACACCCACCATTACCCTGATCATTGCCAAGTTCTTGAAATTCTGCCTGTTCAGGTTCTGTACTTTAGCAAAGTAACGAGCACATTCACAAAGGTTACTTTGGATTCAAATGTTAAATTATGGACAGTTCTAAAGGATGCAAAAAAAGTTCTTTCAAGAGACAAATGAACATTAAATTTGCTAAAAATAAGAGGACTGAAATCCTAATGTTAAAATAAAAGTAACAAATGTTTTGTATGAAGTCAGGAGATGTTTTCATTATTGGTGTATATTTTATAGATGCAGACATTCACCGTAATTATCTTCACATATTACTTACACTATTTTGACTATCATTACCTTTATTTCTTCCTAACAAAGAGTATTTATAAGTTTTCAGAATATAGGAACAGGCCTTTGTACAGGCCAGGTACAGAGTCACAGGCATAAGAGGAAACCGGATGTTACTGAATGTTATCAGAGTAACACACCTTGTTTCTGGGGCTTTACATGAGTAGAAAAAATCCATTTCAGGCAAGCTGCTGAAAGGACTGGGGCAACATCTTGAGCAATTCAGCTTTTCCCACAGACCATAGTCATTTCAGAGGCAGACCTCATAAAGAATATGTTAATAAAATACTACTTTTTATTTTGTGTTAAATTGAGAAACATTAAATTTGAAGACCAAAAGTATAAGCTTCAGAGTTTATGGTGGAACATGAACTAGTTGGAATAGTCTTTGGCCAAACACTAACTGACCATTCCTAGATATAACACAGAAGGCGGCAAGGTAATTCATTGTCTGGTAATCTTCAGATGTAAATAGAAAAGGAAATCTCACTGAAGAACCTCAGAAACATAAGGTTTGCTTCAGGACAGGATTGATAATTGGACATGGAAAGTGTGCAAAGAGAAAGCACTACAGTGAAAGTTTGGTTCTGGCCAGTTGCTTCAGGGGGCATTAGATACATCAGTCCAGGTGAGCCATGACAGCTCCTGTGGGAGGAGTGATCTGTTTCTCACAGAGGACAAGGTTCTGTTAGTCAGCAAGTAGCTTTCTATCCAAAATGACACTATCAATTGGAAAATTTGAATTTGAAGATCATAACCAAATTCACTTCTGGTTTTGAGGTTGTAACTGTCTTACTGTTACATACTGCATCAAGGGTAAATAAAGAACTTGGACATGCTGGGCACTCTGCTGGCATGCTGAATTATGTTTGTACTTTGCAAATATGAAATAGTATTTATGTTCCCAGAATACCTCAAACATTGGACAACAAACAATACTTTATGTTTATTAATATCACATTTGTTTTACCTTCCACACAAATCCATTTATCCAGTTCCATACCCAAGTAATTCTTTTCATGGATTATGTGCTTAATGCCAGAAACAAGGCTGTTTGTTACACAGTATCTGAAAAACTCCTGTTAGATAATCTACAAAAAACTTGTGACTAGAACTGAGTTAAAGTATAAGTACTCTGATGACAGGCATGGCACAGAATGCAGGTTAATGTGCTTTCCAGAATTGGGACTCAGTGGCAAAATGCAAATTAAATAAGGGGTTTGTTTGATTTTCTGATTTTAAAATATAGCAAAAGTGTTAAAGCTCACCATGGTTGAGTCAAAATGGGGTAGTGAAAATGTTATTAGAAAACTTATTATTTCTAGTATTCACGGAACATAGTAATTTAAACATAAAAAACTTCAGTGGTTGTGTGGTTTTTTCTGAAAAGCCAGATTATTACATATGGAACATGCAGGCACCATGTAATATTTCTGCTTCTTTATAACATATAGACTGTTTGATAGCTTTTTCTGTAAAAGAAGTTCACTTTTTTAATGGCTCTCTTAAAAATATTGTTTTTTAAACAGTGGTATAATGGGTATTGCCTCATTTTTGCTATAGAACAGAAGTCCCAGGTTCAGGGGTCCAAAAATGACAGAACTATGATTCAGTGTGATGTTAAAGTCATAAAGAAATCCAACCTAATGCTGAGAATTTGACCATAAAATATTAACAAATTCAGGGTTAAATTTACCATGACAGGTCCAGTAACTCCACATTAAAAAAAAAAAAAAAAAAAAAAGGATTTAATTGGCTTTAGTTCGAAGCTGATCCACAACAGAGTCTTAAAAGGTTGCATATGATCTTATAATAACTTATTTAACTTTCCTTTCCCTGGGTTTTTCTGAGATAGGCTTTTTGGACAGCTAATTGTCTTCAGCAATTTGGCAAGCTGAATCATATACTGAATAATTCTGAATAATATACATAAAGCAAGTACAGAGCTGGACATAGCCTATATCTTGAAATATCACAGAATCACAGAATCCCAAGGGTGGAAGGGACCTCAAAAGATCATCTAGTCCAACCCTCCTGCAAGAGCAGGGTAACCTAGAGTACATCACACAGGAACTTGTCCAGGCGGGCCTTGAATATCTCCAACGTAGGAGACTCCACAACCCCCCTGTCCCAGTGCTCTGTCACTCTCACAGTAAAGAAATTTTTCCTGATGTTCACATGGAACCTCCTATGCTCCAGTTTACACCCATTGCCCCTTGTCCTATCACTGGACATCACTGAAAAAAACCTAGCTCCATCATCCTGACACTCACCCTTTACATATTTGTAAACATTGATGAGGTCACCCCTCAGTCTCCTCTTCTCCAAGCTAAAGAATCCCAGCTCCCTCAGCCTCTCCTCATAAGGGAGATGTTCCATTCCCTTAATCATCTTTGTGGCTCTGCACTGGACTCTTTCAAGCAATTCCCTGTCCTTCTTGAACTGAGGGGCCCAGAACTGGACACAATATTCCAGATGCGGCCTCACGAAGGCAGAGCAGAGGGGGAGGAGAACCTCTCTTGACCTACTAACCACACCCTTTCTAATGCACCCTAGGATGCCATTGGCCTTCTTGGCCACAAGGGCACATTGCTGGCTCATGGCCATCCTCCTATCCACCAGGACCCCCAGGTCCCTTTCCCCTTCACTACTGTCCAGCAGGTCAGCCCCCAACCTGTACTGGTACATGGGGTTGTTCTTCCCCAGATGCAAGACTCTACACTTGCCCTTGTTGAATTTCATCAAGTTTCTCCCCTCCCAACTCTCCAGCCTGTCCAGGTCTCTCTGAATGGCAACACAGCCCTCTGGTGTGTCAGCCACTCCTCCCAGTTTAGTATCATCAGCAAACTTGCTGAGGGTACATTCAGTTCCCTCATCCAGGTCATTGATGAAAATATTAAACAGCACTGGTCCCAGCACCGACCCCTGAGGGACTCCATTCGTCACAGACCTCCAGCTAGATTCTGCCCCACTGACCACAACTCTCTGCCTTCTTCCTTCCAACCAGTTCTTGATCCACCTCACTACCTGATCATCAAGCCCACACTTCCTTAGCTTATCTATGAGGATGCTGTGGAAGACAGTATCAAATGCCTTACTGAAACCACATCTACCGCTCTACCATCATCCATCCACCTAGCTACTTGCTCATAGAAGGCTATAACGTTGGTCAAACATGACTTCGCCTTGCTAAAGCCATGTTGGCTGCTCTTAATGACCCCCTCATCCTTGATATGTCTAGAGATGGTGTCAAGAGTAAGTTGTTCCATCACCTTTCCAGGGATGGAGGTAAGGCTGACCGGTCTATAATTACCCGGGTCCTCCTTCTTGCCCTTCTGACATTGTACATATGACAAAACAAAGCACCATGCTGCACCCACTTCTCGGCTACGGGAAAGTAAGAACACTAAAAACGTGTGACAGGCATGTTGTAATCCACCCTGGGAATCTGAGTTGATATTCCAGTTACAAAGATGGCTCCAGGGCCAGTGTAAATGGAATATGTCATGCATACAGTTGGACAAGCTGAAATTCACAAGTGAGAGCTAGCAAGGCAGTAGGGAAACTGCCTAATAAAACTCATTTCTGAAAGGAACACATACAGCCTATCCATACCTGAAAGGTTTTATTCAGTTCAGTAACTGACAGTTACTGACATACAATGCTCCTGACAAATTTCATCTTCTGCACAAAGACAAAGTGTTGTCTCCTGGAAGGCTCCTTTTTCACATTCAGGACATTTAAGATCATAGAGGGAGTACAGCTGCTTTTAATAATACTTCAGACACCCAGCAGGTCAGGGGAGAGAACAGCAACACCAAAAGCAATGAAAACTTATGGGGCAAGATAAGGACAGTTTAATAAGAAAAAGAGACAGGGAGAGAAATATTAGGCAAAGGCAATCAATCACTCAAGACCTCCCACAACTAGACCAGTGCTCAGCCAGTCTCAAAACAATGGCTACCTCCCATAAAGCCTCCTCCTCTAAGATTTTATTGTTGAGCATTATGTTATATGGCATAGAACAGCGCTTTAGTCAGTTGGGGTCAGCTGTCCCAGGTATGTCCCCTCTCAACTACTTTCCCATCCCCAGCCTATTCCCTAGAGGAGCAAAGTGGGAAAAAGAAAAAGCCTTGATGCTGCATAATGCTCAGCAATAGTCAGAGCACTGGTGTGTTACCGCAGGTCCAAAACACACCACCATATGTGCTGCTATGAAGAAAATTAACTCCATCTCTCTCAGACCCAGACCAAGCACCTTCCTTTCATCCACTCCAGGAAACCCACTCTCTTCTACCTGAGGAAGTTAACTGTTACTTTTATAGATCAATGACCTGGTCTTACATTTCCTGCCATGAGCACTGGGATATATCACAAATGTGGATACTTCAGGTTTTAAACTGATGAGAGCACTTGCTCTCCACATTTTTTCTGGCAAGTTTAAAGTAGAAATGTTTTCATTTTTATTATAAGAAAAGGATGCAAGTGTATAAGTGCTTTGCTTCAAAGCATGCTTACAGGTATACTAGAAAATCACCAATATGTCATTTTTCACTTGTTCTGACCCTTTCCCTCAGTAGGCATAACAGTTTTTAAAAATGAAGATGTAATATACTGTACATACCATTACAAGATCAGGATATATTAATGCTGTGCCAGCAACATTCTATGGGAAGGTACTATTGCTCCCTCACAGAAGTAACAAGCCAGCATTTCTTGGAAAAGTTCTCTGTGAATACCACTGAAATGCTTTTTGGAAAGCTCTTCATTTGTTTCTGTTTTCTTAATTTGCATTGACTGTCTCCCTTTTGGGTTCATATACAACTTGCATAATAGCGTATCTATACAGTGTGAGAACAATTGCATCACAGCTCAGCCATTCCAATAATGTTATCATACCTTTTCGCAACATGAATAGTGTAATATTTCATAGGGCTCATTTAAAAAGGGTATTGCTCAGGAATACCTATTACTTTTGAAGTTTACAGTCTCTCTCCAGTTTACCTTGCAATGGTAAGATGAGCCCTTGGTTCTGATGCAGGAAGGTGTATACACAATAATAATACTGCTATCTTCCTACAGATGATTTTAAGCAGAATGTAGTTTGGTAGTCACTTACAGGTAAACTGTCAGTGTTGAAGTCTTAAGGAGCATTCTGACTGTAAATGTCATAATCAATACAGTTTCCCTTTACTAAATCCCCAGAAGGTGGATGAGTCTATTTTACAGGTAAAGTCACTGCTCCAGTCAGTTTCTTCCTTACTCTCAAAGAAGCAAAGACAATTTAATTTTAGTCCACTAAGCCACCCAACAAAATCCAGGCTAAGAGATCATAATGGTGAAGGAGAAGATGGGTTTCCTCTGCAATCAATTGCATAGTCTCACAACATGTCTCTTTTTTTTATGCCTGGCTTTTCCTCACTTTTGTCTTTATCTTTTCTTCTGTTCTCTACATGATTATGTATATCTCTTATCAGCATGCCTGACATTTAACTCTAATTGTAGAACATGTATCTCATCTTCAAAGAAATGAGAGAGAGCACTAAGCAGGGTAGACAACATGCGACAATGATAACAATATGGAGATAATGCTGTCATATAAGGATTGAATTCAGAATTGCACTATCAATACTGTTAAAGTTAATCCTTCTACATAGTGACTTATGCTTGGTTATATAAGCCTGATCCAAATAATTTCAAAACTAATAACTTTTTTACAATGAAACAATGAACAAGATTATTTAGCAAACCTGAATAACAACCCATCCATCCCTGCATAAAGTAGAGTTGATCTTTCTGGCTCTCAATAACACAACATTTTAGATGCATATGAAATGTCAATAGAATGTAACTTCAGAAACATCAAGATTTGAATAAAACAAACCTTTCCATTTCTCTAAACACCAGGTGACACTTGTCTTAGTCTAAGCTCATAAATGTTTCAGGCCAGGCTTCTGGTTTTATTCTATATCACACAGTACATATCAAAGAACAGCTTCCTACCCTATTTGTGGCCTGGCCTCCTGGGTTCAGTGATAGTATGAATATGCCAAAGCTTGCTCTGTATATTCTGCAGCTACAGCAAACTTTGTTGATTTCCTTGTGTAACAAGAGGAGAAGGTACATGGGGGATTTGAGTGACAGGTGAAACAGCATCAAAAGGAAGAAGGTTGGAAATGGGTCTGACAGAACTGCATGGACTAATGTTCGTTCTTGAAGAAATGAACACCAAGAGAGAAACCGAGACGGTATTCATGACTTGATGCAGGAGATACTCGATACTCCTAGATTGCTCCCAGAAAATGCCAAAACCAAGAGGTGAGAAACAAGTTCCTAGGAAGCAAAAACAGATCCAAAGGATGATATGCACTGGCAGAATACGAGCACTAAAAATTTTAACGTGCAAAGTGCTTGGTGCTTTGAAAAATGTCCAGCAGTGTTTGCATCATTCAGAAATTAAGACCATGGTCTGCCTGAGAAAAAACTGGTTATTACCAGAGAAGAAACTGAGTCTAAGTATCTGTAGCGCAATAGCTGATAACCCACAGGCCTGTGAGCCTCATGCTCCATATGGTTGAACAGCTTATACTTCAATAAAGTGCCTGATGCTCTGACCACACCACCCAAGTCTTGGAAGGCAGACACAGGAACTGTGAGAAAGAAGACCTTGGGGCCACTGTAGGAGAGGATCTGGTTCGAGACCATCTTAAGAACCTGAACGTGCACAAGTCCATGGGACCTGATGAAATCCATCCGCAGGTCCTGAAGGAGCTGGCAAATGAAGTTGCTAAGCCACTGTCCATCATACTTGAAAAATCATGGCAGTCAGGTAAAGTTCCCAACGACTGGAAAAAGGGAAATATAACACCCATTTTCAAGAAGGGGAAAATGGATGACCCGGGGAATTACAGACCAGTCAGTCTCCCCTCTGTGCCTGGCAAAATCTTAGAGCAGATTCTCCTGAATGGCGTGCTAAGGCACATGAAAATGAACAAGGTGCTTGGTGACAGCCAGCATGGCTTCACTAAGGGGAAATCCTGCCTGACCAATCTGGTGGCCTTCTACGATGGGGCTACGGAACTGATGGACAGGGGTAGAGCAGTTGATGTCATCTACCTGGACTTGTGTAAAGCGTTCAACACTGTCCCACATGACATCCTTGTCTCTAAATTGGAGAGACATCAATTTGATGGATGGATCACTCGGTGGATAAAGAACTGACTGGATGGCCACACAGAAAGAGTTGTGGCCAATGGCTCAATGTCCAGCTGGAGGCCAGTAACAAGTGGCGTCCCTCAGGGATTGGTGTTGGGACCGGTCTTGTTCAACATCTTTGTCACTGACATGGACAGTGGGATTGAGTGCGCCCTCAGAAAGTTTGCCAATGACACCAAGCTGTGCGGTTTGGCTGATACACTGGAGGGAAGGAATGCCATTCAGAGGGAACTTGACACACTTGTGAGGTGGGCTGATGCCAACCTTATGAAGTTTAACCATGAGAAGTGCAAGGTCCTACACCTGGGCCAGAGCAATCCCAGGCACAGCTACAGGTTGGGCAGAGAAGAGATTCAGAGCAGCCCTGCGGAGAAGGACTTGGGGGTATTGGTTGATGAGAAATTTAACATGAGCCAGCTTCAGTGTGCACTTGCAGCCCAGAAAGCCAACCATATCCTGGGCTGCATCAAAAAGAGCATGACCAGCAGGTCGAAGGAGGTGATCCTGCCCCTCTGCTCTGCTCTTGTGAGACCTCACCTGGAGCACTGTGTGCAGTTCTGGTGTCCTCAACATAAAAAGGACATGGAACTGTTGGAACAAGTCCAGAGAAGGGCCACAAGGATGATCAGGGGACTGGAGCACCTCCTGTATGAAGACAGGCTGAGAAAGTTGGGGCTGTTCAGCCTGGAGAAGAGAAGGCTGCATGGAGACCTCATAGCAGCCTTCCAGTATCTGAAGGGGGCCTATAGGGATGCTGGGAAGGGACTCTTCATTAGGGACTGTAGTGACAGGAGAAGGGGTAATGGGTTCAAACTTAAACAGGGGAAGTTTAGATTGTATATAAGGAAGAAATTTTTTACTGTAAGGGTGGTGAGGCACTGGGCTGGGTTGCCCAGGGAGGTTGTGAATGCTCCATCCGTGGTGGTGTTCAAGGCCAGTTTGGAGAGAGCCTCGGGTGACATGGTTTAGTGTGAGGTGTCCGGGCCCATGGCAGGGGTGTGGGAACTAAATGATCTTAAGGTCCTTTCCAACCCTAACTATTCTATGAGTCTATGATTCTATGTTTGTCCTAGCTTGAGGAAACTATGGATTTCACTTGCTTTGGAATTGTGCTGAGCTACCATTCACCTTCATGGGATGATTACACCAACTAACTAGATGTACTGCCTGCAACTGTCTTATCACCAACGCCCTACTAACCTTCAGCCAACTCAGCACAGAACCTTCTTCTGTGTTAACTTTGGAGTGTAAAGAAACTCTTAGGAAATTAATCACATACCCTAGTGCTTCTCTGTCCTTGAAAGTTATTGACATTTAAAAAAAGGCTTTAGAGTACTTGTATTCCAGTCAATGTTGTCAAGCTCTAAAACACCACAGGCTCAAAAATGTAGTCCATAGCATACAGAATAGGAGGAACAGAAAATAAGAAAAACACCTAAGCTGGCCTTGCCTATACCTCTCTCAGCTTTTTTGCATATGCAAACATAAACATCACTGTTCAAGTCACAGCATTTAAACAAGGTACAAGATACATATCCAGTGGACAGCAAAACCACCTACAATGTTTTCCACTTGAGAAGAAACAAATGATGCTAAGGTATTGTTTTATTTTTCCTGGGTTACTGCTTATAAGAGAGAAAAATATCCTTTCTAAGTTCAAGAAAACTGCTTGAGTAAGGGCTATTCCTTTTGTAACATGAATCACATGTAGGATAATCAGCCACTCATATAGTGCCTATGACAGAAACCACTTTCTGGAGGAAAGTGTGCCCTTTTGAAGTTTACTGGCATTAGAAGGTTTGCTCTGTGTGTTGTGTTGTTTTTTCCTCTTGTTTTTTTTTTTTTTTTAATTTCTGGTAATTGCTTTAAAAGAACAAAGCTCTTTGTTTAAGGGTAGCTCAGGGAGATCATAATTGCTATAAGGTACAAGGCCATTTCCAAGTATTTCTGAATTGCTTCTCTTCTGCATTAAATATTTAATGTCTAATGTTTGGCCAAACTGTAGAAATTCCCTCTGGAACATGGGTGATGACTTCAGGAACAGAATGAAGACCTGTCAATTCAATTTTCAGTATGATTTTCTTTAGAAAACCACAGCTATTAAAGAGTGGGGTTTTTTTAAGAAAAGTCATAAAAATAATTCCAGGAGTGCATGAATGTGTACTCAGTGAAAAATATCAAGCAATTCGTTACATGGCTTTGAATATTACAGATTGAGAGAAAGTGATAATCACGCCTCCCTCCTTTATGGAGCTTTTGGTTTTAAAGAACTGTTGTTAAAGTCACCTAGTTGGTCATATGTTCCCCTCCCCTTCATGCACCGAGTTCCTCCTGGATTTTATCAAACAGATTTCTTTCTGTTATCTCCAGTTACAGCCAAGAGTGATGTTATCTGGTGGTATCCAGCAGCAAGGCTGTAACCCAGCAGCCCAGGAGAAAAGTGTGTCAAGGTTTCTATTGACTAGTAAAATCCTGCTGCATCAGCCAAATAGCACCTGCCCCTTGCTCAGACATTCTCCCTCCAGATGTCCTGTTATCACCTAAGAGATCAGTGTGTTCCGGGACAGCTGACTAATCCTTTTTCATTGTATTAAAACCTGACAGCACGTCAGGAACAAACCATTTCAAAGCCTCATGAAAACAAGCATGTGCTTCCTCCTACCCAACGATACACTCTGATGTGGATGCAGCCGATCACAGAACATGTGCTAACATTACAAAAGCATTGTACGAAATTTTACAATGTACATTGTGCAAAATACAAAAAAACATGATATTGTTTTGAAACTCTGAAAATGGTTACTATTTGTTGGGCTATTTTGGCTTCAGCCGTGATGTATGGACACCATTGTGCTACTCACCCATGAACTCTACCTTATCTTCACTAGACAGCTAAATATACTAGGGACTGACTACAGTATTCGAAGAGCTGTAACACCACCTTATTGCAGATGCTCAAGAAAGCTTCAGACAGAGCATATAACCTGGTGTATACATACAGGTTATATATACAGTCAGTCATATAGCTGACTTCTTAAGGGCTACGAGAAAAAGAGATTAAAAGGAAAGAAGAAGAACATCTTATGCCAGTTAACACTACATTAAAATTTCAATATTTATAATAGTAATATTGGTCCAGATATGTTGCATGTTACCTGCCTTTAAAGTTAAATATAACATCATGCATATTACTGTCTATAGCATCATAAGTATATATGAAGAAATAGGCAGGAGGTTTAGTACTGCTATTTAGTGTTACTCAGAAACATTTAATTATTAAATATCTTGCTTTTCTGTGATCATTGTCATGTTTCCTCTAATAGCTCATTAACATAGCCTTTGTCTTTAGTTTTAGAGTGTCCCTTTTCCACATGACTTTTCCTAATACAGCAGCTGCTCACAAGAAGGTTGATGTATGACGGTTCAGTTGTTTCTGAACCAGCTAGAAGGTAATTTTCCACCTTTCTCCTCCCTCCTCTTTCTTTTGTATATTCAGTCCAAGTTACCCAGGAGCAAGCTACATACTCAATGTGCTATTAAGAACGACCACAGGTGAGGATTAGCACACTCTGGAAGTGCACTGTTTACTTCAGAGGAGAAAGGCTCTCCCTAGAGAGCCCACTCTCCAGGGCTGTCCCCAGACCCCAGGCTTTCGTGGGCTCAGTGCAATCAAAGAAAGGAGCAAGATGAGGATCCTAAATTAGAACCCAAATCCAGTTCTCAAATGGAATTCTGGGGATCCAGTAAATTTTAGTCTTTCTGAAATTTGATTTCCTCACACTGAAGCATGCCACATACAACTGCCAAGCCACAGGCTAGACCCAAACCAAATATTTTAAAAATGGTGAATGAAATGAGTAGCTTCTAAATTTAGATTTAAAAGTCCCCAATGTTGGCACATTCCTTACTTCCACTGGCAATGAATTTTTAAAGCAAGTGACTGTTCCATAATCTAAGTAACAGTTAATAGTCCAAAGTCTGCTGATCTCTACTAGATAAGCATGCAGGTGTGAGTATGTGCACACGTGAAAACAAAAATAAAAGGATGAGGAACAAACAAATGAGTTTTCCGTATTTGGTGAGATCATCTATTAACGTATGGTCAAACCCCTGGGAACTGCATAAGTACTCAAATATTATCATGACTTTGTAATCAGTGTCACACAGTCAGGAGTGGGACATGGGGTAGGTTAGTGCTTAGCTACACATTAAAGGAACCCCTCTGAGCTGACACACTTGTTTCTAACATACTTCCTTAACACTTGGTTTCAATAGCAGTTAAAAGAGTCCTGAATGTTTCTGAGAACAAAGTCTCTCAGGCAGGTCACCCAAGAATTGTGTCACATGAAACTATTGAACACTTTTTGAAACTTGGACTGGCTGCTGGAAACCAGCATTCTTAATAGTACGCAAGCTAAAATAAATACTAAGAAACTAAAATGTAAAATTATTATAAAACAAGCCCACCTAAAAGTTCAGGCACAAAGTAAAAACATCTTTAAACAACCTACTTCAAATATAGTAAAACCTATTTTTAAATAAAATTTTAAAATTAGAAGACTGAGCCAGCAACAGGGTGAAAGCAGAAGCCAAACCACAATCTTGCTAGAAGATACCCTCGTATATAATGCCACACACTTTTTCCATCCTTGAACATAAGAAATTTGGACTGCACTTCTCCAGTTTTGGTACCTAGGTATTGAACATAATTGTTTTACCATATTGCTTAAACTCTCTGCCAGCAAGCCACGTCGCATGAGAATGGTTGAGTGAAATTCGAAACAATTAGGTACAAAGCATATTATATATGACACAAATGTCATGTTAACTTCTTAAAGCAAAAACATAATCTTCGTTATTTACATATGCCTTTCATGAGCAGCCAAGAAATTTACTTTGAAAGCTAAATCCAATTTCTTTATGCAGTGTTATCACCTACATAAAGGTTTTTCAGCAGGAATGGAACAATAGAATCCCTTTTGAACTGACAAATTATAGAAGCAGAAGATCTACATAAATCATTTTTTCGTCTAATCTTGAATGGCAGAGCACTTAGGTGTGCTGCTATAATCACAACACCAAGACTGCTATGAATGAGGATTAGTCATCTGTCTGATCCAAGTCTTATCCAGACAGGAGCCTAAGGGAGGTGAAGTCTTTGTTTCTAATAAAACAATAGAACCTGTTACTGAAAAAAAAAAAAAAAGTGCAATAACTTTGAAGTTCCTCTTGGCATTTTTTAAAAAATATGAACAGAGATGATCACTGTTAGCACATAAAGCATTATTGGAAAGTAAATCCTTTGTCCAATTTACAAAGTTTTTCAACTGTGAACTGAAACTATTAATAAACTTACCCTTCCTGCTCTTTAGATTTCCACCACAACTGCTATTCAGATTTATTCATGACTTCCTTTTATTAGAGACATGCCAGCTCTGCTATATTGTCCACCTGGAAAAATGCCTACTGTTCAGAACCACTGAAAAAATAGTCAGATATTAATCTTAATTACTTGCATTGCAGCCATCCAAACTGTTTTCATTCTTATGAAAGTCTTAGAACAATGTATTATTTTTAACAATTGATTTTAAACCACTTTCTTATAAAACTGATTTCTCAGACTTGAAGGTTTTCTCTTATTTGTACAAATGGATTCTTTTCAAATCTCTTTTTGCATAAAAGCTTGTGGTTCCAAAACTGTCTGGTGTCTCAGAACACAGAATTCCTTTCAGGGGAATCAGAGATACTTTTCCTATGTTGCATGGTTTTTAATTAGATTCTGCTGGGTAGTGGCACAAGTGAAACAAAACACCCCAAAAAAATCAAGCAAAAATGAGCAATAATAATTCACAGCATTTTGATTTACATGAAACAAAAATATGAGTAGTATACCCTGAAAAGACTGGTCAAATTGTTTTCAATTTGGGTTCCAAATGCCCGTATGTAGACATCTAAAGTAGTTTCATATAATATATAAGTCAAAAGGGAGAGAAGACAAAAGAAGAAAACCCAAGCACCCCTACTGAAAATTAGCCAAGCTCTGTGTGAATATGTGAAGTAGTATGGTTTTTCTTGTCAATTCTGACCTTTTTCAGACTCCTACCCAAATGAATGTTCAGGGTAAGGTTTGCAGAGCTGATGGCATAGACTAAATGTGTTAGAACCAACCTCTTAGGATCCTGTTTTCATAGTGGTTTACCAAAACAAAAGGAGAAAATGTATAGTACATATAGTGCTTTGAATATTACTATATGCATATTACCACCACTATGATTTCCCTTCCATGTATTTAACGTTCAGTCCCAAGCCATAGTTAAGAATAACTACCAAAATGAAGTTTATATGGAGTAATGTTCTGTTGAGAACATTCTGTTGAGAATGTTCTGCTCATTACAGAGCAGAATCTGTGGGGAAGAAACACACAAACACATGTACTACCATCATGCTGTATGCAGTCCCATAAGATTAGCTGGCAGGCCAGACAACAGAGCCAACTGTATGCTGGGCTGCATCAAAAGAAGCATGACCAGAAGGCTGACGGAGGTCATTCTCCCCATCTACTCCGCTATCATGAGACCCCCCACCTGTAGGACTGTGCTCAACTTCTGAGACTCCCAACAAAAGAAAGACATGGACCTATTAAAGCAGGTCCAGAAGGGCACAAAAATGGTCGTGGCCTCTGTGCATGAGGTGCACAGAGGTGCTCCAGCCCTCTCCTACGAAGACAGACAGAGAGTTGAACTGGTTCAGCCTGGAGAAGGCAAGGGTCTGGGGAGACCCTGTATGAGCCTTCCAGTTCTAAAGGGGGCATTTAGGGATAGGACAGGGGATAATGGCTTTAAACTGAAAGAGGGGAGATTCAGATTAGATATTAGGAAGAAATTCTTCACAGTATGAGGGTGATGAGGCTCTGGCACAAATTGCCCAGAGAAGCTGTGGCTGCCCAATCCCTGGCAGTGTTTAGGTCAGGTTGGATGGGGATTTGATTTGAGCAACCTGATCTAGTGGAAGGTGTCCCTGCCCATGGGACAGTTTAGATTGGATAGAAGAAGGAAGTCCTTTTCTGTAAGGATGGTGAGGCACTGGAATGGGTTGCCCAGGGAAGTTGTGAATGCTCCATCCCTGGCGGTGTTCAAGGCCAGGTTGGACAGAGCCTTAGGTGACATGGTTTAGTGTGAGGTGTCCCAGCCCATGGCAGGGGTGTGGGAACTAGATGATCTTAAGGTCCTTTCCAACCCTAACTATTCTATGATTCTATGATCTATGATTCTATTACTCTCTGAATTTGAAATTGATTTGCATTGGAGATATCTCCCACGCAGGGTCTGATTCCTGTATCATAGACCATTACATAAAAGAGTATAAAATATTTCAAACCTTTGGGAAATAGTCTCTATGTACTGTTGTAGAAAGGAAATAGTTTGCTTTGACTTCCAGGTTGGATTTGTGTGGTGAAGGAGGAGGTATTAGATTATTGCTGGAACCATTTCTAGGTCATAGTGAAATAAAATGAGCTTCAGTAGCAGCCAGCAACAGTAACCAGGAATCTACAGTATGTTGTATGGGGATTTGCTAATATTTTGACATTTATCCAGAATATAGACATTTTCCTTGCCAGGTTCTCAAGCATGGGCCAATAATTCCTTATACACTCACAAGAAAAGCAAAACCTTCTCCCTATGTATAGCCAAAAGACATTCGCACTTTGCTGCTTCAGATGAGCTTTTTGATAGCAGCACCAGGATACCTCAGACTGACAAGGTCATCTTTAAGTTCTTTCATTTGTAGAAGGGAATCAGGGGAGACTTCCAACAACTCTTTTGAAAATTATTAAATATTTTTCCAGATGCAAAGCTAGACGGAGACGGAAAAGAAATAAGAGATCAAGCTACATGTATGTCTATGGTGAATTACTATCGAAGGCTTGAACTAAGCAGCAGAGACTGATTTCTGCCTCTGAGAGGATAAGATGTAGAAGAACACAGGTATTGTTGTTTTACCTCTATACGCATTACTTTTGAACAGACCCTAGCAAACCAAAGCTAATTCAAAAAGAAGTTATTCACCGAAATGTCATTAAAAAAAACGCACAGCATATTCCCATTAGCTCCATTGCCCCCCAGAATGGCATCTAAGTGCAAGAAATAATCACAGTACAATATCAGCTCTAAGAACAAAATTATTACAAATGAAAAATTTTAGAGTGTGCCCTACATCAGATAAAAATGTCATCCATATAGTGTGAACAGAAGTACTTCATATTTTGGAGAAGAGATGGAGCTTAGTATGTTGCTGATGCTGAAGTGGTACAGAGGACAGCACATAGACAGAAAGCAGTTAACTGATTGAAATAAACAATGTTAAAGGCAATTTTATTTCACTCTCCCTCCACCAGCATATTTGCACAAGTGAAAAGCATGTTGACAGGATCAGAACTTCCAACTGCATTGTCCTGTCACCACTGGCTACCCATTCATTTCTGAATTACACCACAATTTGCAAAGTGTCCCAGCTCAGGTAACAGGGTCCATAAAAGAAAAAAAGGGAAAAAAAAAAAAGCAGCAGCAGCAATGTATTTCACCACAGAGTATTGTACAAATAAAACCCCTGGTGGTGTTAGCATGAGAGCTGAGGAAAACAAAGTTCTGACACAACACACATGGTCCTCTACTCATACCTTGGGAGAAGATTTTGAAGCTCTTATTTGGACTTCCCTCCCATATGAAGACAGGCTGAGAAAGTTGGGGCTGTTCAGTCCGGAGGAGAGAAGGCTGCGTGGAGACCTCATAGCAGCCTTCCAGTATCTGAACGTGGCCTATAAGGATGCTGAGGAGGGACTCTTCATTAGGGACTGTAGTGATAGGACAAGGGGTAATGGGTTAAAACTTAAACAGGGGAAGTTCAGGTTAGATATAAGGAAGAAGTTCTTTACTGTGAGGGTGGTGAGGCACTGGAATGGCTTGCCCAAAGAAGTGGTAAATGCTCTATTCTTGGCAGTGTTCAAGGCCAGGTTGGACGAGGCCTTGGATAACATGGTCTAGTGTGAGGCATCCCTGCCCATGGTAGGGTGGCTGGAATTAGATGATCTTAAGGTCCTTTCAAACCCAAACTGTTCTATGATTCTGTGATTCTATGACTGTCCTAATTCTAGCTAGTGACAAGTGTTACAGCATTTTGGGATACCTCCATGCATGAGCACACTGTAAAGCATTTACTTTTCTGCTCCATAATACCACTTTAACTTCTTTCAATCTCTGTGTTTCACAAACACGGCCCCTAATGGCCCATGAAAAAGTTCAAAGTGGGTCACAGACTGCTGTGGGGTGAGAACAGACTGTATTAATTGTCTGCAATGGGGAAACTCAGTTGCTACCAGCAATTAAAGGAGGCTAATAGTTCTTTGGCTGATGTAAACACTTGTAACCAGTAATTACAGCTTTTGCATATTCCCCAGACCTGAAGAAATTGAACTGCTGCCATTTTGTCTGAGAAGTGGTAACTGACAGCTTAATTGACTTTTTTAGATGGAGAATGGGAATTCAAGCTGCATGCTAACAGTAAAGTTACTAATTGTAAATCAACATTCTTTGTAATTGCAGAGAAGTTTTTAAAAAGCAATGTGTGCAGTGTGGATTGAAGTCCAGGGGTCTCATACTCAAGACTGGCAGCAAGACTCAAGGGAAAGAACTTCTTTTCAAACATTTGAGAGGCACTGCTCTGCCATATAACCTAGCACACAAAACAAGGGGAGTGATCAGGGCAGGGAAGAAGTGAGTGAAGGATAAAAACTTGCAAATTTCACACAGATTTAAGTGACATACATTAAAGGAATGGAAGAAGAAGGGAAAAATTATTACCTTTAATTTCTATTTCCTTCCCTCCTCAATTCTCTTGGCTGTCTATGCCTAAATATTTGTGAATATAGCTAAAAAAAACAACAAAAAATACCAAGTAAGTACTGTGCCCTTCCCCATTACTTAAGCAATTCAGTAATTCTTCCTACACAAACCTGTGTCAGTCCAACTTCTCAGGCAGCTTTTCTCCGTGCGACACTTGCTCCTGTTCTTATGCCATGAGCTTCAGCTTAAACCTCACCTTCTCTTCTCCTTGCTTCTTTGCTATTGTTGGCTGAACTGATGGGATGAGAGAAGGCATTAGCAGATCATCATGAGATGCCAGAGACAGACAGCCTTGGGGGTTTCTTCAGTCCCCAAGAAGAAGATAAAGTAAGATGAAAAAATAAGTGAAGAAGCTTGAGCTCTTCAAAAACTCAGAGCTCTGCTCTGTTCTTGTGCAGAAGGAACATTTCAAAACTCCACAAAGGAGTTTGGGTTAGAAGACACCTTAAAGATCATCTAGTCCAACCCCACTGTTATGGGAAGAGATATCTTTCATTAGATCAAGTTGCTCAGAGCCTTGTCCAAGCTGACTCTGAACACTTCATGCATGAGGCTTCACCACCCTCATTGTAAAAAAAAAATCTTTCTTATGTCCAATCTAGATCTACCCTTTTAAAAATAATTTAAAATTGTTGCCACTTGTCCTGTCAATACAAGCTCTGGCAAAGACTCTTTCTCTGTCTTTCTTATAAGCCCTCTGATCATTTTTGTGCCTCTCTTCTGGACCTGCCCTAACAGGTCCATGTCTTTCTTGTGCTGGGGACCTGAAAGCTGGACGCAGTACTTCAGGTGGGATCTCACCAGAGCGGAGTAAAGAGGGAGAATCACCTCCCTTAACCTTCTGGCCATGCTTCTTTTGATGCAGCTCAGGATACAGTGGGCTTTCTGGGCTGCAAGTGCACATTTCCTGCTCACATTTAGTTTTTTCATCCACAAATACCCCCAAGTCCCTCTCCTGTCTCAATCTCTCAATCCTTTCTCTCACAGTCCATTCATTGCTCACTCTGTATCTGTTTGGGATTGGCCTGACTGACACAAAGTACCTTGTACTTGGCCTTGCTGAACTTAATAGGGTTCGCATGGGCCTACTCCTTAAGCCTATCAAGGTCCCTCTGGATGGCATTCCTTCCCTCCAGCGCATCAACCACACCACACAGCTTACTATTATCAGCAAACTTGCTGAGGGTGCACTCAATCCCACTCTCTCTGATGTTAATGAAAATATTAAATAGTATTCGTCCCAGTAACAAAGAAGGGATCTTGCTTAAAGGGAAAATTCTCCAGCTCCTTCAGGACAATAAAATATGAAATTCTAATGAATGTGTCTCTTCTGTGACAAGCTTTTTCCTGCCAGAGCCCAGGGACCCTGCAGCAGGATATTAAGGAACAGAAAATTCCACTTCAGGTGACCCCTAGAGGATTTTTATAATACATATAACATCTAATAAAACTAAGAAGAAAAGATACCCTATATTAATTCCTATTTCAGTGAACATATTTCTTTCTTTCCTATTCCTGCCTACAAAAGCCATGTAATAGTGAATTTCTTGAAATAGTAGTTCAGGTTTGTCAGGCAATACAGTCTTGAATACAGCTGCAATATTAACCATAGAGCTATTTTTAGTACACAATTTCCTTCACTTTAGCTCTGAATATCATGCACATGAAATCTAAAAATCATATTATGCTGACTGTGCCCTTGGAACAGCTAAACTCATTTTGAGGGTCTTGTCCAAGACCTCCTGAAAGTTGTACTAATTAATGCTGTTAATCACTATGAAGCCTTGAGTTGGGTACTATCAGGCATCTGATGAAGCTGGAAGTTCAAAACTGCATATACAAATGTATACTCCATGAGTGAAGTTGCATAACAGGAACATGAAAGATAGATAAAAATGTGCTAAAGAGATGTAGCTGAGTATTTTCCAATTCTTTAATGCACAATGTAAACTCAGGGTAGAAGTAGCAGCTTTGACATCTGAATTGCACACTACATCGGAAGAAACCTGATTTTCTGTCATGATCTAACCAGAGATCTTTGACTACCATGGGAAGTTTTCTTAGTCTAAGAAATATACTTAGCTGGGAAGACACAGCATAGCCAAAGATTCAGTGCTGCCTTTCATATATCATGCAGAAGTCTGCAACCACCCTGGGAATGGAGGAAATCCCACAAGTTAAAAGCCTAATCAGAAAAGTACATTGATATTAACAGCTAATTAAGAAGCAGATTATTAGTGGATATGTGGAATTGGTAACTATCCTTATGTCTTAAGGCTTCCTTCCTCTATTACATTTGAAGTTTACTATATAAACTGTTTCATTATTTGTTTTGATAGCACTAAAATGCCTTCTAAAATGGGAGATCAAAAAGACCATCATTTCCATACCACTAATGGTACGACTATGTAGGCTAAAAATGCGAACATGAACTAATCAAGGTGTGCAATATAAAAGATCAGAAAAGGTGATAATAGTAACAAAATTCTGATTATATTTCCCATCTTATTGAACACTGTAATGGTAGCCCCATCTTGCTCAGCATTATTAAAGATCAAGTGCTCTGATCTCCTCCATTTTGTTGTGGCAAGAAAGGAATATGGCTGGTGCACAGAGTGACTTTCAAGACAGGTGATTTATTATCACTAGCATTTATGTTCATTTAAACAACTTTTGGCAAGATGAGCCTTTGTTCCTTAATGGCAGCTGTGCCTAATGGAATCTCTGAGACTAAATGTTATGGCTTCAAAATTACACCATGTAGTTCTGGGACTGGTACTGGAATGTGCATTATTTCTTAGGTAATCTGATAATATACATAAAAAACAGCAAGAGAAAATTAAACAGTCCTATAAAAATATAGGATGACAGGAAGTCCAGCTTTAATTCTTGTACAAGAAACTGCAACTCACAGTAACTTCCAAGCAATACTTGGAACAACAGCTGCAAAACAAGTTTCACATACTGCCTGAAATTTGATAGTATGAAAATTAATTAAATACCTGAAAGTTTCCTGTCACCAAAAAGAGTAACCTCACACAATGATGTTTAAATTTCCCTTTAAATATTTATGAAGTACCAGTGTGAGAACAGAACATTACCTGCAGAACAATGGTTGAAAAGGGACCTGATGCAAGAAACACAATGAAGGTTCCTGCCCAATGTTCACCAGTACTCTCCTCAGCCCTGAAAGTCCCTTGACGAGGCTGTCACACATGCACTCAGTGGTTCATGAAGATCTTGTACTCCATATATTCAAACCACATACTTGTTTCTGATATACTGTACTATATTTGAGTGATCAGTCTGCATTTCATGGCATGAAAGCCAGCGTCACTAGAAAATGGTGATGTTCCTTGCAAAGCTATGCAAGATTGTTAAAATAACTTGCAAAAGGATGTTTTGTTGCTGAAGACTTTTCCTTTGTACATACAGAAGAATAGAAGATTTGTAAATACTCTTTCCTCTTCATTTCTAATATCAGTGTCTATTTTTTCCCATTACTGTTTCACTTATTCTTCCTTTCCATCTCCCAGCTTCAATTCCTGGCAATGGAATGTAAATAAGTCTTGCTATGTAAAGGACCGTGAGGAAGTTCTGACCTATCTGTTTCCCACTCCATCTGTCATGCCATCCTGTAGCCTCTCGAATTTGCAGAGAATTTGGCACAATCAGAAACTACCATTAAAATCACAAAATAGACCAGACAAATAGCTGTATTGCTCTATGGCAGCAAAGGCTCTCCTAGCTATCTCTACTAAGAAATTTCAGTTTTCACCCATTCAGCTCTTTCTGCAGGCGAGAATTCAGTGACAATGGGTCAGATTTCCAAATGCATCCAGGCACCTAAAATCTGTCTAAGCAGGATAGTACCAGGACCCACTGGAACAAAGCAGCTGTGCTGGAGCCTAGTTATGTATCAGAAACCTGAATATCCCCCAGTTCTGTTCCAAATATCTATTATCTCTTTTGGCAACATATTAAAATGGTTTTTTTCATAGTCTATCCCTTGAATGACATTGTGCCACTTCTAAAAGCTACTGGCTGGGTAGCCAGTACCTACCAGGCCAAAATGTCTTACCCACTGAAATACTCTGGTTTAAACCAGTTAGGTCTCGTTCCACTTAAAACAGCTCCCTGCATCTCCCCATGAGCTGTAAATTGGCCCAGACTGATAACACGCTCGAGGTAATGTAAAGCTCAAGATCTGCCTAAGGCTGCAGCACCACAAATGAGTGGAAGTGCTGCAAATTCCATAGACGGGGCCAAAGAGGGTGAAGCTGTGACCATAACCAAGATGACAAGGACCATGCAAGTGTATGAAATATGTCTAGGGTATGACCGAGAGCCCTATTTTAGTCATGCTGATCCTAGACTGACAGCCAAACTACCAACAGAAACAGTGGAGAAATACATCAAGATTGATGATGATGAGGCTGCAATACAGAGGTATGCCCAAAGGTTTACCACAGAGAGATGGTAGTTGAACTCGTGGTCAAAGATGGGACTAGATTTTGTGTCAGAAAGAGAACCAAGGACAGAATTTTTCATCATCCCTTGAAAAGCAGATGATGGGGCTTCAAAACAAAAACCAGCATAAGAATCACTTTGTTCACACATATACTAGTAGAAAACCGGAGATTGTTTCTCCTTTACTCGTTTTAATTTATTTTTCATTCATATCTTGCAGCAGTAATTTTCTGTTCAGCAAGCAAAAACTTTTCTGAGACATGCTGCTTTCCAACCTCACTCTGCGTGTACTCTGCTTCATCTACCTAAATTTACTCACTGGGAACAAAGACATCATTGTATTAGACCAGTGGTCCCTCTGTTCTAGAAAGCTCTTTCAAGTTGTAGTTAGCACCAGATGTTTCCTAAGGAAGCATCCTCATGGTCAAAATATTGAATATCCCCAATGAATGTTCCAATGCACTAAATGCAAGGAACACTACCAAGCATGTATGACATAGGTGTTTTTTGCATACCTTTTTACTATCCTTCCTAAAGATAGAACAATAGTATTTCACAGTGAATTGTAACACATTCTGTCCCTTGTCTGTTAAAATTTTGACAGATTTAACAAGGTGTTTAATTTAACTACTCACAAAAAAAAAAACACAACCCAACTTAGTATGTTTTGCAGTGTAAAGCACTGCAGTGATTTGTCTAACGCTGAGAACCTAAAATAAATTGGTGAGTGCTCTAAATTCTTACAAGACTCAGTGGAGGCTGGAGTCTTTTCAGAACCAAAATTATTTGCCTTTCTCCTATGAAACTGCCACTGCTTTCATTAACAGTTTTGTCATAATTTAGTGGATCTTGACACCTCACTGTGAAAAATTACAATCATCTATAGCCATTTAAATAGTGGGTGAAGTCATGCCCATACAGATCAGACTGCAGGGTAAAGAGTTTAGGGTGGGGGTTTTTACATAGGAAATCAGAAAGTAAAACTTTTTCATGATGCATTTTTTTCATTTTCTATTTGCTTGTTTCTGAATTCTATTTCCACTTGTTTAATCAGCCTGTTTCTGCCTTTTGAGACTCCCAAAAGCTTATTCCCTCAATCATAACACATATATGAGCTGTCTCCTGAGCCATATCTCTGTGCCAAATAACTGTTGAGGAGCTAGTATAAAGTTCTTGTTTCATTCAAAGCAGGTTTTAAATTTTAGCAAATGTTCTGAATTACATGAAAAATGTCTCTGAGTTTACTTCCTTTTCCATATTAATCATTTCTTTGCATAAAGTATTTTCACTTTTCAGAAAGCCTGAGAAATTACAAAGCTAGCAACGAAGTCCAAGGAAGCAGATAGAACACATGCTAATTTTGAAACAGGAGGCAGGTCTTTCTTAATAATTTTATCATGCTGTCATCTCAGATTGGCCACCTCTGAGAAGCTGTCAACTTCACTGATATAAATGAAGTTGGAATAAGGGAAGATTGCCAAGCTCCGGCTGCTCCAAAGGACCACAAGCAACTGCAGCCACTACCAGTTCAAGGGGCAGTGTAGTGAGCGTGAGCTTCTAGTATTCTGGGCACACCCCAGTGCTCTTCAAAACTCTGGGCCCCTGTAGAAAACTGTAGTTGAATACGTTGGTGGTATGCTGACTATAAAATTTTGTCTTGTGCAAGCAACCAAATTGTGGACCACTTCAAATGGTTTTAACTGTTCTGTATGTACAATATTTATTTCTACTTTGAATTAGTCTACTCTCATCTTCCAGCTGCTGGTTGCCAGAGCATTTTCTCCCAATATACAGATCCCCATGAGGGATGTGACAGAATGACAGTAATATTCTAGAGTATTCTAGAGTATCACAAAGGGTCTATTAATAAAATAAAGTCTCAATCAAAGTAACCCAGGCAAAGTATCATATAAAAAAATTACTGGCTAGTGCTGGTAGATTCACACTAAAAGTGATGCAAACACAATGTCTGGGACAAAAGATGCCTGAAATTTTTAAAACTATATTTGCAGTTATTTATGAAACCTCCAAATTCTGAAAAACTGATTACTCATCCATTTCCACACAGGCCTTGGCTTTCGGTAACATTTCTTAGACAAAAAAAAAAAAAAAAAGAAGAAGAAAATTGGTATTACATACATGTGAAAATGCCCATAGAAAGTACATATCAGCATTACAATCATCAAGATGCAATTTGGCCACAATATAGTCGTAATGCTATTTTTGTGGCTATTCAAGCAACCATGATCAAGTCTTTAATGGATTTAATATTTGTTTAATGCAGACCTTCAGCACTGAAATGGACTGTTCAGTCTGTTCAAAAGGAAACACTACCACTTTCTGAATCTGCACTATACAGTTTCTTCTTTTTTCTTACCTTTCCTTGCAGCAGCAAGGAAAATCCTTCCTTCTGTGTATTTACTGAGCAAACTAAGCAGCAGGATTTCTCACCAGAAAAGATGTCAGCTGCAGGTAGAATGGACACTTCTTAAAGCTCTAGAAATTATTAAATTCTCTTTTTGTTTCAAGAAACGTTTTAAGCACTCCACTATAACTAAAATCAGAGCACTTAAATTGTTGGTTTTCTACCCAGATTAAAATTAGTCTCTCCCAAGCATGCCATATTAACTACTTGCAGTTAGTGGATGTAGATTCACAGACTAACAATATTTAATTAGAGATACATTTCCTACTTACTGATTTACCAGTACTTCAGAGGACTTTTATATCTATTTTAGTTTCACTCTTCACTCATCATCATATTTTATGAATTAAGCTTCAAATGTAATTCTTAGAGAAAATAACTTATAGAATCAGATTCCAATAATGCATAACTAAATTTCAGAAACTTGCACAAAAAAAACTTCTCCTGGGGTGTTTAAGAATGGATAGAGAAAAAGCCTTTTCACAGACCAGATATGAAGCAACTTCTCCATGAAATGTGCATAAATGAATAAATAAATATTATGAGGCTGCTTTTGGGAAGCAGATGGTTTGAGAATGTGGCACAATGAGGGTTATTGACTAGCTTAGATATTATACACTAGCTTATGGTATGTCCGTGCCTATCCCTGATGCTACCAGCTTGATTTACTCCTGGCTTTATCAACCCTAAAACCAGCACAAATGAACTTTGAAATGCACCTCACAAAAAAATTAGAACTGAAAGGTGGCAACAGAAAGCAAAGTGCTTATAAAGTAGATAAACTATCTCTAATTTAAATTTTTAAAGTACTTTAAATGAGGAGTGTGGAAAATTTATTTTTGTGTCAGGTTCCTGTAAGATCAGAAAAGCGGACCTGAATCACCCAGTGTGTGGCCATGTACTGCAGTAGCCCCTAAAGGCAGCTGCCCTGAAGAGCAAGCAGCTGAAGAAGCACACACAGTATGTTTAAATCACGCCCCTCAGCTTGGATGCTGCTTTCAGCTACTGCTGTGAAATAATCAAGAAACTGAGAAACAACTGAGGAATAACTAGGAAACTGTTGAACTCTTGAGTAGGAAATATTTTTCCCATCAGTGGTACTGTTAGCTCTCCTTTATTCCTGCAGGTCAAAACTTACTTCCTAGACATGTTTATACACCCCTTAGGCACTTCCTCCAGTACACGAAAGTCCTAGGAAGAGATTCAGTTCAAACCATTTTTCCTATTACCACTGACTCACAAAGCTTCAGGGGTTTTCCCACTGCCTTCTTATAATGGGCTGGGTTACAAACCCCAGAAATAGACCTTCTCCCTTGAAGACCGATTCACCCATGCAGGAACAGCCCGTGGCTGGTGCTGACTGACCTCGCCTCATCAAAAGCAGGGAAAGCAAGCTGAGGCTTTGACCCTTTAATTTGATTGATTTCCTTGGACTTGAGTCAGTTTGCTCTCGGTACGACAGAGCGGCCTTTCTCTGCTAATGTCATTCACAAACCCAAGTGTTCCTCGCAGTGGGGTGGCTGCGCAGGGCACTCGCACCCTCTTGTGGTCCCCAGAAGGGGCCCTGCAGGAGGCCATCCCGCTCTCCCAGGCATCCCACTCTCTCAGGCAGTGTCTTGCACAGCTGGACAGATGTTTGGAGCCCAGCCCAGCTAGCTGGAGTCTGGGGAAAGCAACGAAGGTGTCTGTTGATGAGTTCAAGGAACTTCGAAATAGCTACTGGTTGCTCTTTCAAAAGTCTGCGAAGAGACAAGGTGTTTCCCTAAAATGATGGAGACATCTTTTTGAAAGATTCAATCCAACCCAATAATCCTCCTTAGTCCCTAAAGTTTTAGAGTTAAAAATCCATTTCCACGATCACAAACACAGGCAAACAACATTTCAGTGAAAAACTCAACGGTTATTAAATAGACAGATCCTCATTCATATCTTTAGCTGTCATACACTGACTGGCTAGGCAGACAAACAATAAGTTTTAAAGAAATGGCTCCATAAATTAAATTTAATATATGCCTTTCTAATACAGCTCCATTTAAAACTAATTTTATTTGAAGTGGACTCTTATTTTAAAGTCAAAAGGAAACAAACTATTGAATGTCTAATGTAGAAATAATATCAGATTTCAAAGATAGGGAAAAAATTATTTCAACAAGTTTCTAACACTGTTATTTGTGTTTTAATAAATCATAATTTTAAAAACATATTTCCATTAATATATTTGACCATGAGGATTTTATGTTAACTTTATTACTTCCAGTTAACCTAGCTACTTAGCTACTCTCAACTATTTCAATTCATAGTTAAAATGGAAATTAATTTATAATGAAAAGCTAAGTGGTACAATTATGTTGTATCAGGGTTTATGTTCTATCATTTAGGTAATGTTAATCATTCAGTTGTCATAACTAGAGGATCAGCTTTTAAAAAATGCCACAGAAAAAGTAGGAGAAACCACAGAGATAATGTCCCAGCAAATTCTCCCTACTCCAAGTGACACATTTCTGCTATGAATCATACTCTATAGGAGTAAGACCTATATAAAAAGATGCCCTGGATTATTTCCTGCACAATTTCTCGTGAAAATCCTGGTCCAGCTGGAAAAAAAAAAAATTAAAAAATTAAAAAATCAGTAGGGTCAAAAGCACCTGCCTCATTTTTATGTTTAATAGAAACATCTGAGTCTTCCTTGGGTCATTACTGCATTACTGTCACCCAGAGACAAATTCAATAGAAGTAGAGTGCTTCTGTAAATGACAGCTCATATAGATTGCCAATCACTTTTAATGGGATTCATAAGTAACCACTTTACATCGAAGTACATCCCAAGTATAGCACCATAAAAATCACTGTGTGTGACTTAAAAGTAGCTTTTTTTTTTAAATAAATGATTTAGAAGTAAAATTCAAATGCTTTTATATATACCCATAGATATACATATATATGTACATACATACATATATATAGTTCATGTATGTGTAAAGACAATGTAGTTTTGGAAATCTGAAGTAAAAGGAAAACAGAAAATGGAAAAAAAGAGCAAAAATGTTCTGGGCCCACAAATTTAATCTTTTAATTAAAGTTGTGTGAAAAACTAATTTATTCAGTTGGATGGAAAAACTTCAGATGAACCACAAAGTTGTGTGAAATGAAGACTCTCATCCTCCAAGACTTGTTCCCATTTGGAGGGGAAGAAATTCAGATTATTTTTTTTTCCTCAGTTTACCTGCATTTGGGGTTAGAGAAAAGCTTGTTGAACTTTAATTTCAAAACTCACTATCCCAACAAGAAGACAAAACCCCAAAAGCCAGTCAGAGAGCAATGCCTTTTCACACATCTGGCTGGTAAGGTTGCCTCCTGGGGCCCATTCTTCTTGCTTAACACAGAGCAGCTCTTGAGTTGCACTAATCCGCGGGCAGAGACCAATTCAGCTGCCATCTATTCTCCAGATCAGCCAGTGGGATGGTTTCAAAACACCACTTTAGTCTCTTAGGTGTTTACTATGTAATCACTTCAGACAGAAAATCACAAGAGTTCCCCCAACTCATAAAGAATTCCAAAAATTCTGGTCAAAATAACCCAAGAATAGCAACACATTTTGGTTAAGGCTTCCACTGCAGAATGCACATTGATTCCCACTCAGCATGATCTCCTGTTACAATAACTGTATGCAGGTTAAAGTTTAATATTTTTATTAGCTGAAAAGTCTATTTATTTTGACTCGTTCTGTTACTAGTTGAACATTTCATGTAACTCCTCAAAGAGCCACAATTTTTCACATGACTATCATACCCCAAAAAGATTTCTACAGTCTCTGCAAGAGAATGACATATAGAAGTATTTAATGCAAACAAAACTGATTGCATTTTGTGATGTGATAGTGAAAGGCTCTGCACTAACATGAGGCTGTCATCCTCTAATGGCCACAGACTAGAAAGTGCTAAGAAGCTGACAACAGAATGGTCTTTACTGTCCCCTTAATTCACCCCAATCTTGTTTTAGGGAGCAAGATGTTGCTATTGAGTTAGAGAGTTGCAGTGGTGGATACTCATCACCATGGACTTTACTGTAGGGCCACAGAGCCAGTTTTAAGCACAGAATTTCCAGGCAAGCCTCCATAAAGTGGCTGGTTCCACCAGAAGACATGAAAAATTATGTCAAGGTAATTACATGTCCTTATATTTCCTTTATTGTGAGCAGGTACCGCTTTCAGCTTGCCTTTGATGCAGAAGAGTCAGGAAAAGGTTTGGGTTTTTGCAATATATTGCATTAGCACCAGTCTTGCCAAAAAGATGTCAATAGTCCAGAGACTTCTACAGAGTTATAAAGAGGTATTACTAATGCACCTCTCTGTGGCATCAAAGCATTTGTCTTTATGATCTAAATCACTTAAATCATTACAGCTAAATCAGAATATCTACTACACTGTAAAGCAGAAAATTATTAATCTTTTGGGATATTCTGTTTTCCACCACATCAAACCTGGGAACTTGTTGTGTTTTTCAAAGTTCTATATAAAATTAAGATTTGTATGTTTTTACCTTCTATTCTACTTAGTAGTATCCCAAGCTGAATGTGGAGGGAAAAGAAATAAGGTTGTTTATCCAATATTTGAATATTTGAATATTTTAATAAATAATAACCTTCTTCACTGTTTGAAAAAATATTTCTCATCCCCATTTTTCAAAAGGAAAAGAAATCAGACACAGACACTGGATTAAAAATTCTGCGTATGCAAATCTGTAAGAATTAAAAAAATAATAAATAAAAAGTATCAAAGAGGATAATCATTAAATTGTATTATGCCAGGAGGCAACTCTGCCAATATCCAAACTTTCACTTTTTCCAGCTAGGAATGCAAATATTTTTGCAGTCCCTATCCATAGTCACCTGTCTTTTCTGGTGCTGTGGTTTTATGATATTTGCACACTATCATTGATAAATTAAAAATAAGCAATAGACATCAAAAGCACCTAATAATTACTGTTTCATTTTAAATTGTAGATATTTGAGAAGTACTTGGTCATAGCTGATATTAAACCGCATCAAGCATTAAAGAACAGGCTTGGGAAACACATCTCTGCAAAGCTGAAAATCAGTCTTAACTTTTATCACAGTTATGGAGGTCAGCAATTTCCCAATTTCAGAGGGCAGGGGAACTAACGCTCATAGATTCTAGCATCACTTAGCTATAGCCACACTTAATTGACCATATTAGTAACTGCACTTCTCAATGTGATTCTCTGAACCATAAAACTGTCCAAAAGCATTATCAAGCAAATGAAGCATTTTCATATGGCCTTTAGTTTCAGTAGGTGCCTATTTCCTCTGTGACCTCCCAGCTCTTGGTTTAAGAGCATCCCAAGACCGGCAGCACTGGCTGTTGTACAAAGCTGTACTGCCTGTGATAGTTCACATGGATAAGGGCTATGGAGTAGGGCTGAGACTATCAAAGCAAATGACTTCTCACTCTTCTAAGCACTCACAAAATACAACCAGAAGATGCAAAAATACCTGCAGTCAGAAATCAGAGTCTGGTTAATGCATTTCCTGTGACCGCTACAAGAGATGGTTGTTCTAAATAGCTGTTTGCCTCAGTTTGGTCTTGAGCACAGAGAAATTAAATCCATCACAAGGACAAAAGAAACACTTCAACCTGGACAAGAACACCAATAAGATGTTAATACATCCATATGCTGCTAGAACGAGGTTATGAATAATTAAGTGATAATACAGAAAGTCAAAGGTAGTAGAAGACAGAAGGAAAGTTTTCAGATATCTATGCTACATAATATGCAGTGTAAGATATTGCAGCTTTTTAAAATGGATTTGTAAACATTTCTGCAGCTCTAATTTTGTTTATTTTTCTGAATAAGACTATTTATCTGTAGTGTTGAGTAAACAGGAACCCTATTACAAAATATAATGCCTGGTCAGCCATTTCTTGGCTCTATCAAAGTAAAATATCAGTGACAGCAAGGCATGATAGGGAAATAAGTTGTTAAAAGACAGAAACCCTTGGACCATGCCACAGAGCCATCCTGGAGCACAGAGTATTATTTCTTTTAGGCTAAAACTAAGGGGGGAAGATCCATTCAGGAGCACAGAAAACACACTCCTGCTGCTAAGTGAAAGGCAGACACAGCACACAGTCTTAGTTTAGTTCAGCTTTATCTTTTCCCTGCTTTGTTTGCTGCCATGGACCCAGGCATCAGCTCTAAGCCAGAGTGTCAGCTGCATCACTAGAGACTTTTCCCGACCCTCAGCTCAGAGACCTTCCATCTGTTTCAGAGCCCTTTGAACCTGGATATCTGAAGACATTCCTGACCGATTTTGGTTAAAACACATTGGGGTTCTTCTTTTGAATATTGATGGCTGAGCAACAAGCACAAAGAACAAATACTCAGGAATGCACAGTGTTTACTGAAGTAATTCAGGTGTCTTCTACACGCATTCAAAGTTCAAAGAGTTGTTGGTAGTTGCAGCAAGACTGGAAATAAGAGGGTGAACCTGAGAAAGGCAAAGTTTGGATGTCGTTTCTCAGCAAGAAGCCACATACTGCATTTATTTGGCCATTTCCAGATAAAGTGGGTTGTCATGTTCTTACCCTGTTCAAATATAACCATTATAGTGGATTTTAAATAACATAATAGCTTATTTGGACATAGAAGCATATGAAGTATAAAGTTGCTATTCTTGAAATTGCCCTTTACCCTCGCATCTCAGTCCTGTATATGAAACAGTAGTGCTCTGTTTCTCAGTTGGCTTCAAATCATTGGTGTGTTTCCCATTTATAAAATACTTTTTATAGCCTAATTGGGAGCAGTTTAATTCTCAGATTCTCAACTCCTTACTACACCAGTTAAGAGTCCAATTGACTGTAACAATTAAGAAAGAGGCTCTTTTGGAGCCCCTACAATATGCCATGTAAATTCGTGTTCAGGGCCTTGAAAAAAAAATTATTTAAATTACAGTTAACTAAAATATTATTCACATGACAAGGGTCCCATGCACATTATGACATAATAGACTGTAGATGCTTAGAAGCAGTTACGGTTTATGGCCCCAAGGCCAATGAACATTTTACCCTGGAAAATGGTCCACAGCCTAGTGCATAATCCCAGTATCATATCACCAAAGGAGCTTAGAGATCTGAGATGCTCATTGTTCAGTCATCTAATTCTGGCCGTTATGCATTTATTAGTGTTCATAAGTGTCCTACCTGATCTTGTTAATTATTAATTATCATACTTGTTCACCATGTCCCTTTGAAGACTGGACAAAATAACTGACTTCTATCTAGGACATATTTTCAAGGGGGTATCTATTCTAAACACCCCCTCTTAAAGCTGGGCAATCTGTTTTTCTATTGGTTCTGAAAAAAAAACCCACAGTAAAAAGTGGTGGAGCTTTTCCTATAAATGCAATTGCTATGCATCAGCTGTGGCTCTCCAGTGATACAGCGTGAGTTATAACTGGAAGAAAATTATAAAAGGGTTTGTCTGAGTTTTTTCAGACTAAGTCTAAAACAAGTTCTTCATTATCCCCTGCACCTTGGCACTTGGATGATTCTTACGAGATATGCTACAGATAGAACTTTTGCCACATGGTTGAACTCCCCAGCAGGGAGAGGCAGAACTTGTTCTGCAGAAATAATCAATATAGATAGCCTTTCTCTGCAAGGGCTTTTAGCACAAAAACAAAAAAATGGCGCCTGTAGAGTTCAGGCATTTGAGCTTAATGAATCAAGATGATGAGAGGAATCAGTGGCAGGATTTGGTGGGGTTCTGCTGCTCCAGGGTGGCAGGACTGGGATTTTGGACTCCAGGCCCACCATTATTAATCAACTGGAAGTTTAAAGTGAAAAAACACCTTCATCTCTTGCTCCTCCAATTCTCCACATTCACTATCTGTGTTGTCTCACTAGAATCATAGACTCATAGAATCCTTAGGGTTGGAAAGGACCTTAAGATCATTTAGTTCCAACCCCTCTGCCGTGGGCAGGGACACCTTATGCTAAATCATATCACCCAAGGCCTCGTCCAACCTGGTCTTGAACACTGTCAAGGATGGAGCATTCACAACCTCCCTGGGCAACCCATTCCAGTGCCTCACCACCCTAACAGGAAAGAATTTCCTCCTTATATCCAACCTAAACTTCCCCTGTTTAAGTTTTAACCCATTACCCCTTGTCCTATCACTACAGTCCCTAACGAACAGTCCCTTCCCAGCATCCCTATAGCCCCCCTTCAGATACTGGAAGGCTGCTATGAGGTCTCCATGCAGCCTTCTCTTCTCCAAGCTGAACAGCCCCAACTTCCTCAGCCTGTCTTCATACGGGAGGTGCTCCAGTCCCCTGATCATCCTTGTGGCCCTTCTCTGGACTTGTTCCAACGGTTCCATGTCCTTTTTATGTTGAGGACACCAGAACTCACACAATACTCCAGGGGAGGTCTCACAAGAGCAGAGAAGAGGGGCAGGATCACCTCCTTCGACCTGCTGGTCAAGCTCCTTTTGATGCAGCCCAGGATATGGTTGGTTTTCTGGACTGCAAGCGCACACTGAAGTCGGCTCATGTTAAATTTCTCATCAACCAATACCCCCAAGTCCTTCTCCACAGGGCTGCTCTGAATCTCTTCTCTGCCCAACCTGTAGCTGTGCCTGGGATTGCTCTGACCCAGGTGTAGGACCTTGCACTTGGCATGGTTAAACTTCATGAGGCTGGCATCCTCACAAGTGTGTCAAAGTCCCTCTGGATGGCATTCCTTCCCTCCAGTGTATCGACCGAACCACACAGCTTGGTGTCATCGGCAAACTTGCTGAGGGCACACTCAATCCCACTGTCCATGTCAGCGATGAAGATGTTAAACAAGACCGGTCCCAACACTGGTCCCTGAGGGACACCACTCGTTACTGGTCTCCAGCCGGACATTGAGCCATTGACCACAGCTCTTTGCGTGCGGCCATCCAGCCAGTTCTTTATCCACCTAGTGGTCTCTCCATCAAATTGATGTCTCTCCAATTTAAAGACAAGGATGTCATGTAGGACAGTGTCAAACACTTTGCAAAGTCCAGGTAGATGACATCAACTGCTCTACCCCTGTCCATCAGTTCTGTAGCCCCATCATAGAAGGCCACCAAATTGGTCAGGCAGGATTTCCCCTTAGTGAAGCCATGCTGGCTGTCACCAAGCACCTTGTTGTTTTTCATGTGCCTTAGCATGCCTTCCAGGAGAATCTGCTCCAAGATTTTGCCAGGCACAGAGGTGAGACTGACTGCTCTGTAATTCCCTGGGTCATCCATTTCCCCCTTCTTGCAAATGGGGGTTATATTTCCCTTTTTCCAGTCTTCAGAAACTTCACCTGACTGCCATGATTTTTCAAGTATGATGGACAGTGGCTTCGCAACTTCATTTGCCAGCTCCTTCAGGACCCGCGGATGGATCTCATCAGGACCCATGGACTTGTGCACGTTCAGATTTTTAAGATGGTCTCGAACCAGATCCTCTCCTACAGTGGGCCCAAGGTCTTCTTTCTCACAGTCCCTGCATCTGCCTTCCAAGACTTGGGTGGTGCAGTCAGAGCCTAGATTTTTAATTCTGTTGAGCAGGGACTGTAACTATGCATTTGTGAGTCCAGATCTTTATAAAGGCTTACAGCAGAACTTATAATACAAATCATAAATAATACAATCAGATCATTTTGCTGGGAAGTTGTCTTGGCATTGCTAGTCCTATAAACAAAAACATTCCTTATCTACCACACCAAAAATGTATATCTTGACAACCTGTCAGAAATATAAAGGAGATCTTATATTTTTTCTGTTGTGAGAATTTCAACCAAATCCTCCTTCCCACCTGTTGACAGCAAGTCAATCACCTACTAACTTCTCTGGGAGCAGAACTAGGTCCTATATTTCTTTTATAGACAATGCTAACAACACAACATGCTGCATATGAACATCACAGTCTCACAAGGGATTCCTCCAAGAAGGGAGGAATTGCCTGGCAGAATTTTCATACCACCGATGATGGCAATTTTTCTTGCATCAGCTTAAAAAAAAAAAAAAAGATAGCTTTAAAAAAATATCTGAAAGGTGAAGGAACATAACTTTGTGGCCATTAGTCATAGTTCAAGCATTGTGGCTTATAAATAAGCTTAGATTACCTTTCTGTTTCAGCTGCAGGTAACGTATCTTTACATGTTCCAAGATACTCAGTGTGCTGTTACTTTCTAAAGAAGACAAGGACATGAACATGTGGGACATAGGACAGAGAAGCCAAAGAACTTTATGACCTGCTCCGTGCCAGACTTTCTAGCCTAGCAGGTTCCCATTATGGCAGGTCAATGACCCAGCAAAACCTGAAACACCTTATGCATTCTTGGAAAACTCAAGCTCAGCTGATTCTGCTGTCCCACATCCCAAAATAAGAAACGAGGAGTCAAGTAGGTGGTGTGACATCCACCTTGCATTTGCATCCACTGGCTCTAAGATACATGGTGTCAGTGCATCAAGTTATTCTGGTCTTAGTGCTATAGTACTTGTAGTTCACTCAAACACATGAGGCTCTGACAATGTCTCTGATCATCACCCACTGCACCCCATCAACCATCAGTGCAGTCACACCCAAAGATGGTGTCATGGTTTAAACCCAGTCAGGCAGCTCATTCACTCACTCCCCCCCTTCTTGCCCTCCCCCTACTCCCGGAGGGACAGAGAGGAGAATCAAAAGAATGCAACTCCCACGGGTTGAGATAAGAACAGTTTAGTAACTAAGGTATAACACAAATCACTACTGCTACTACCAATAATAATAATGATAAAGGAAATAACAAGGGAAGAGAATACAACACCTCACCACCAGCCGACCGATAACTTGCCCCCCCCAGCCCAATCAAGCACCGACCGATACCTCCTCCAGCCCCACAGTGTGCTAGGCCTTCTGGCTAACTCCCAGTTACATCCTGGGCATGACGTGCTGTGGTATGGAATACCTCTTTGGTCAGTTTGGGTCAGGTGTCCTGTCTCTGCTTCCTCCCAGCTTCCCCTCCTCCCTGGCAGAGCATGAGGCTCACAAAGTCCTTGGCCAGACCAAAACATCAGTGTTATCAACACTGTTCCCAGGCTGAAAGTCAAAACACAGCACTGCACCAGCTACCAAGGACGAGAAAAATGACTGCTACTGCTGAGCCCAAGACAGATGGGGTCTACATTCTTGTGTGGTTGCATTACTTCAGAGATGTAGCACCCATGTTTATTTGCTGTTCTTACAGAAGGCACCATGCTAAACTCACTGCTAAATGTTACATTAAAGACTAGGACCAGAAATGCAAAGCACAGCCTGACCTCCTGCTCCAGCAGCTTCTGTTGATGGTGCATGCAACGGACATGCAGATTGATGAAATAACAAGCCAATGAGTTGTACCAAAGAAGCACAACCTCATTTCTGTAGACAAAACATTTTCAGAAAGCCCAACAGGGCCACCATGCACAACAAAGGAAATGTTTGAGAAATAAAGAAACATTGTTTAATGCATTCTTTCAGAATAGACAGCCTTGAAATAAGAGTAGCTTATTTTCAAACAGAAAGGACAGAATTCAGAGTAAGTACATAGGTAAAATGCTAAAACTAACCTCCTGCTTCATGAAAGGTAGCTTTTTCTTACTAGTTTGTGACTACCTTCTGCATGGACAATTACCTTAAAGTGTATCATATTGATCTGCAATATACTTTATAAATGTCAATATATATCGAGTCTTGTTGCCTACTGCACATGAGGAAATAAGATGAAAATGAGTCTGGGCTTAATGACATGTAACAATCTTGGATGAATAATGTATATATGGTCAATCCTCAATACTCAGGAGACCATCAGCCAACTTTAATGTTTGAGATAAGCAACTATATGTTTTAGATTTATCACTTGAGTCCTAATGCACTTGCCAAAGGACATTAATATTTAAATAGTGAAAAATATAACATCAGCAGAAAAATAGGCAGATTTACAGTTAAGGAGGTTCTCTTAGGTTAGCCTCAACACATACCTGTTATTCTGGAGAGTTCAGGAAAACTACTAGTCTTTTCTCCTAATTCTATGGTATAGAAGATATTTAACTTCCCATCTTTAACCAAGAAATATATATTGAAGCCAGTTGTTAGGTGTCTGTGATACAATCCAGGGTCGTCTATAATATCCCTGCTGAAATCTGGTATATGTATATAAGAATCATTTCAGAAAAGACATGAATGTGACTCCTTTTGATGACGTGAGATCTCAAAACACAGAACAAGGGAATAATTCAAATCAAGCAATAACTAGATGAGAAGCTGTAACAACAGCACATCCGTTATCAAATTGAGCAATGATTTTCTTATTCTCAAATCATACTGGAAACCACTAAAAACATAACATAGCTCCTACAAATCGGATTTGTCGCAATCTTTGTCTTTATTTGCTGACATGGTAGTAGCTGACATATTTGGCAAGTGAATTCCCATTGCTAGAACAGGTATGGAATGTGCAACACTGCAGTATTTGTCTCCAGGTTGCCTGGCAGGCATTGATTTAGATTTGTTTAGGAGACACTGCCACTGCTGGTGAAAATATTCAAAATGCAAATCTGGTTTACATTTGGCCATACATTAAGATTCTTGGTAGAGACATTTGTTTCTTCTGCTCCATTGCTCTCCAAAGACAGAAGAGAGATTGATTTCACGTTTATAATATGAATGCAAATACTTATGACGCATTTATTCAGATTTGAACTGCATGGTGGAATAATATGGTCCACCAAGGCATAAAGGACAAGAAGACTTTTTATTTTATTCTCCCAATATGTTAAGTCTAGTCAATAAATAATATACTTTCTGGTAGGGGACTGCTCATTCATTAGGAGCTAAATGTAAAGAAATACTGAGCAAGAGCAAATAATTTCATAGAATCATAGAATCGTTAGGGTTAGAAAGAACCTTAAGATCATCAAGTTCCAACCCCCCTGCCATGGGCAGGGACACCTCACACTAAACCATGCCACCCAAGGCTCTGTCCAACCTGGCCTTGAACACCGCCAGGGATGGCACATTCACAAGTTCCTTGGGCAGCCCATTCCAGTGCCTCACCACCATCACAGTAAAGAACTTCCTCCTTATATCCAATCTAAACTTCCCCTGTTTAAGTTTTAACCCATTACCCCTTGTCCTATCACTACAGTCCCTAACAAAGAGTCCCTCCTGAGCATCCTTATAGGCCCCCTTCAGATACTGGAAGGCTGCTATGAGGACTCCACGCAGCCTTCTCTTCTCCAGGCTGAACAGCCCCAACTTTCTTCAGCCTATCTTCATATGGGAGGTGCTCCAGTCTCCTGATCACCCTCATGGCCCTCCTCTGGACTTGTTCCAACAGTTCCATGTCCTTTTTATGTTGAAGACACCAGAACTGCACACAATACTCCAGGGGAGGTCTCACAAGAGCAGAGTAAAGGGGCAGGATCACCTCCTTCGACCTGCTGGTCACGCTCCTTTTGATGCAGCCCAGGATACGGTTGGTTTTCTGGGCTGCAAGCACACACTGAAGCTGGCTCATGTTCATTCTCATCGATCAACACCCCCAAGTCCTTCTCTGCAGGGCTGCTCTGAATCTCTTCTCTGCCCAAACTGTAGCTGTGCCTGGGATTGCTCCGACCGAGGTGTAGGACCTTGCACTTGGCATGGTTAAACTTCATGAGGTTGGCATCAGCCCACCTCACAAGCATGTCAAAGTCCCTCTGGATGGCATTCCTTTCCTCCAGCATATCAACCGAACCACACAGCTTGGTGTCATCAGCAAACTTTCTGAGGGCGCACTCAATCCCACTGTCCATGTCAGCAACAAAGATGTTAAACAAGACCGGTCCCAACACAAATCCCTGAGGGACGCCACTCATTACTGGTCTCCAGCTGGATATTGAGACATTGACCACACCTCTTTGTGTGCAGCCATCCAGCCAGTTCCTTATCCACCGAGTGGTCCATCCATCCAATTGATGTCTCTCCAATTTAGAGACAAGGATGTCATATGGGACAGTGTCAAACACTTTACACAAGTCCAGGTAGATGACATCAACTGCTCTACCCCTGTCCATCAGTTCTGTAGCCCCATCATAGAAGGCCACCAAATTGGTCAGGCAGGATTTCCCCTTAGTGAAGCCATGCTGGCTGTCACCAAGCACCTTGTTGATTTTCATGTGCCTTAGCATGCCTTCCAGGAGAATCTGCTCCAAGATTTTGCCAGGCACAGAGGTGAGACTGACTGGTCTGTAATTCCATGGGTCATCCATTTTCCCCTTCTTGAAAATGGGGGTTATATTTTCCTTTTTCCAGTCTTCAGGAACTTCACCTGACTGCCATGATTTCTCAAATATGATGGCCAGTGGCTTCGCAACTTCATTTGCCAGCTCCTTCAGGACCCGCGGATGGATTTCATCAGGACCCATGGACTTGTGCACGTTCAGGTTCTTAAGATGGTCTCAAACCAGATCCTCTCCTACAGTGGCCCCAAGGTCTTCTTTCTCACAGTTCCTGTGTCTGCCTTCCAAGACTTGGGTGGTTTTGTCAGAGCCTTTGCCAGTGAAGGCCGAGGCAAAGAAGTCATTCAGAACCTCAGCCTTCTCCAAATCCTGGAGAGTCAGTTCTCCTGAGAGCTTCCTGAGGGGGCTTACTTTCTCCCTAGTCTTTTATTTGCTATGTACCTGTATTTTGATCATCTTTTGCTGCTGGCTCTAGCAACTCAAGGTCTCGGAAAGTTTATAGCCAGATTCTAGTCTCATGAGCTCACTAAAAAAAAAAACCAAGTTTAACACTAAAAGATGGCAAACTCACTTGTCCCATTGTTTTCCCAAAGGTAGTCTTGAAAGGACCCATGAGAAACAAACCTCACAGCAGATGTTGTTTAAATGGCAGCAAGCAGAGTGTGACTCCAGGCAACTGGCTAATTCCCCTTGAAATTTCTCAGACATCGTTAAGGTGCATGGTTATCAGAATAATGTCTGTAAAACTACACAGTAGTAAAATACTATCCAAATTATATTATGTTATGCTATGTTTATGTTATGTCATGTTATGCTGTTATTAATGTATTATATATATTAATAATATATAGTTTTACGGAGCACAACATATTTTTTACAGTCTGCTTTGTCCAGAAGAGAAAGATTGAGGTCATCCTGCAGAGTTCTTCCCAGAGCACTGAACCAGGCCTCTAGCATAAAATGGAAGTATTTTATTGCTCTATGGATATGGGTAGGCTATTGTTCATAGAACCTGGTCTTTTTGGTATTTGCATCCAGTCACAAACCATTTTGAACCAGAGGTTTTACGAGAAAAGTGAGCTCCCTGTTTGAAGAAGCCCTATCTTTGATTGACGCTGCCTTAGATGCAGCTCTTATAGAAGAGTAAGCATGGACCCAGGAAGCTGATCAGTCTTCATGTGTAAAAATGCCATCTAGTTTTTATTTTAAATCCTCAAATTTGTGTTCATCATTTGGAGGGAAAAAAAGAAAAACAGTATTATTGTTCAGCTATTTATGTATTTTACATCAAATTACAGGAAAAATTAATCCTTGCTGCAAAAAAACTAGCAGAAAATCTCTGGTTTATTTAGAATCATAGAATCATAGAATAGTTAGGGTTGGAAAGGACCTTAAGCTCATCTAGTTCCAACCCCCCTGCCATGGGCAGGGACACCACACACTATTTATCTCTGATTTATCTTCAAGCCATCCTTTTTAAAAATTATCTACTTTATAAAGACTATAAGTAAATTTTGTAAGATTTAAAAAGAACAGTTTCACTACCTAATATTTCCTAAAAACTTCTATGCTACAAATTACTAAAATGGTTGAAGCCTCCTTTCAAGATTTTGAAATATTGAGGTGCAGGGCTATATAGAATTATTCCATCCTAATTTTGCACTGCAAAAGTATTTAAATCCATCTAAAATTTACTGGGGGAACAGCTTATTCATGAATGTTTGACTTACAACACATCTTCTGGTAAGAGATTAATATCCACAGCAAGAAAGATGAGGCAATAATTTATGTTATTGCCATTCAGGTTTAAAGACTTTTAAAGAGATCATTTATTGAGATTAAAGATTTAGTTACAGGAAAGAGGACTGTCTGGAGTAATCCAGAAGCAAATTTTTGATGGACCTACAGAGATATCTTATAAATTTAGCTGAATAAAGGACAACTAATAAACTGTATAAAATATTGTTTTAAAAAAAGCATAAAAACATCCAGTTAGTAATAAAATTAAAGAATCATGATCTTGAAAGGGAACATGAAGGTTATCCATTGAGTTCACAGAATCATAGAATGGTTTGGGTTGGAAGGACCTTAAAGATTATCTGGTTCCAACCCCTCTGCCACAGGCAGGGACAGCTTCCACTAGACCAGGTTGCTCAAAGCTCCATCCAGCCTGGCCTTGAACACTGCCAGGAATGGGACAGCCACAGCTTCTCTGGGCAATGTGTTCCATTGCCTCACTACCCTCACAGCAAAGAACTTTTTCCTAATGACTAATCTGAATCTCCCTTCTTTCAGTTTAAAGCCATTATGCCTTGTCCTATGCCTACATGCCCTTGTAAAAAGTCCCTCTCCAGATTTCCTGCAGGTATTGGAAGGCTGCTGTAATGTCTCCCCAGGCTGAACGAGCTCAGCTCTCTCAGCTTGTCTTCATAGCAGGGGTACTTCAGCCTTCTGATCCTCTTTGTGACTCTCCTCTGGACTCACTTCAACAGGTCCACATACTTATTATGTCAGGGGCCCCAGAGCTGAGCACAGTACTACTCTAGCTGTTGTCTCACAAGTGTGAAGGAAGAAAAGGGGCGGAATCACCTCCCTTGAACTGCTGGTCACACTTTTTTTGATGCAGCCCAGAAGGTGATTGACTTTCTGGGCTACAAGCACACACTGACGGCTCATATTCAGTTTGTCATGCACCAGTTCTCCTCAGGGCTGCTCTCAATCCAGTATCCACTGGTGCTGCTGACTCTGATTTAGGGAATAAATCACTGAAAAATTCAGATCCTCTACTGAAAATGTGTTCGTTAAACAGTCTCTTTTTATCATGAACTGCAGATTTATATTTAGCTGATGGTGCATTTATAGTAGCAAGATGACCTATCAACACTGAATCAATGAAAATTGAGATCTTCTCGTATCATAATCCTCCTGGATTAAGTGAATGAAAGAAAAATGTGTGCATTTCTCTGAACACTTCTGCACCTCTAGCATTTCTGTATCCCTTTTGGCCTCAGTGTTTAGTTCAATCTTTCCATGTTATTACTAAAACTAGAAAATAGTAACAATACAAGTCACAAGTAAAGTTATGAAAATTGCACCAAGAAGCTGCCAGCTTCAGTCTAGGAATCTTAAAAGCATTGTTAAATGGAGTTAACTTCTTATCAATTAAATGATTCGATGTAGGGGGGGTTAAAATCTTTTTTTGTGGAATATTGACCTTTTTTCTATCAAATACATGCTTGTTTAGAATACATACGCTTACATAAGAGATGCCAAATAGTACAATCAAATCTGAGTGACTTTAGCGTCCTTCAAATTCAATAAATTTCCTATTGAAAGGCTGTTCCTTAAATAGGCTTTAGTAATTAATAGAAATTTCAGCTCTTTTAAGTCTTTCACTTCCAAACTTTTTGTAAACTGTTTGGGCTATCTTCATAAAACAAAGTTCTCTTGCCCTGTATTCCTGCACCCTTAAGTTGTGCGGACAGAGGGTGAACCAGCATTAACTTTTGGAAAACTATTTTTAATTAAATTGAACACACAATGTTTGGGTTTATTTCATGTACAAATTATACTCAAGATCTTCACAGAAAGTTATAGGAAAAAATTGTTATTGATGTAGCCATTATTTAGAATCACAGAATCATAGCATTGTTGAGGTTGGAAAAGACCTTTAAGATGGTCGAGCCCAACCATAACTTAACATTGCAAAGTCCACCACTAAACCATGTCCTGAAGTGCCACATCTACATGTCTTTTAAATACCAAGTACAGTGAAACAATCACTTCCCTACTCCTGCTGGCCACACTATTTCTGACACAAGCTATTTAAGCTCACATTCTATGTTCAGCTTTCCTTTATTCTCAGTTGCTGTAAATAACAAATGCAGTTAACCATCGTTATTTGGTTTGCTTATCTTCAGTGTACAGCCTGTGCCCAGATGCTAAGAATCTTAACTAGATAAAAATAATACAACTTACACCCCTAAATAGGCTTTAAACCAAACATCTCAAGCAGTTAGGAATTTTGGAGGAGAAATTAGTATCAGCACTACAAAACACACCCTTTACCCCACATAAATCTCACTAGCCCAAGAGATAATAACTTTCTTCATTCCTCAAAGCCTGGAAGAGGGAGGAAAGGGAATTAGCCAGGTTTATTGATGACTAAAGAAAGAAGTTTTAAAGAAAGCTAACTTTTCACTCATACTTAATGTTATTTTCAGACTTATAAGGATAAAAAGCTCTTTTCATACAGTCCAGATCTCAAAAACATAGTTAAATAAGCATAGTTATACAGGCAAAGAACTTTTAAATAAGTTAGCTATGTTCCTAACTTGTTAAGTCTCCTGGGTGTTCTTTTCCAAGTTTCAGGAACATAATGGCTGTGTTAATGATGCTCTCATGTAGCTTGGCTGTATTTCCCTTTATTAAAGCTATATCATCCAATTGAGGCACAGTTCACTCTAAATCCCAAATCCAAAGCTCTAAAATCAGTTTAAAAATATATTCAGAATCAATGGAATCCAAGTTACATAGTTTCCCAAAGCCAATATGCATGTAAAATGAACCCTCTCATTGCTGTGGGGATAAGTCAAGCTTAAAATGACATTATAAAGAAAATGCATTTTTGCCCTGTATGGATCAACCATTTTGTGAAATATTCCCTCTCTTCTGAAGAGGGAACAAAAACTGCTGTTTCTGTGCAAAATGTGAGCGATTTCACCTAGGACAGTACAAGATGGGGCCAATGAAAGAAAGACTATATGAACCTTCAAGGCCAGTACAGCACCATATGAGTAGTTCCCAACTCACAAAAGAGCAAATTGAAAAGGAAGAACCTGAAATAAGACACAATAATTTGAGGACTAAATCCTGTTAAAATTCAGATCAATGGAAAAATGTCTTTTTATTTTCTATTTCCTACTAGAAGTTGTTTGTGCTACTTATGTCTTATGAAATCCTTTGTGTTGGAGTTGGCCAGAAACCAGGTTTTCATTTTGGTGACACTCCGATTGGAGACTGTTTCTGTTTGAGATCCAGATCAACTCTGCCTCATTTTAAACAGAACCAGAAGTTTTGCTATCTTCTCATGTTGTTCTAAGTAGTTTCCATTGACTTATAGTTAGAACTTCCTGGTCTTTGTTTCCTTAAAGTGCATAAGAGAATGTGGAGCTTATATAAATTTTGCAGGGGTGGGGGTGGAACAAGCAAAGATAAAATTTAACATGGAAACAAGTACAGGTATATATGTATGTAACATTATCAGGGAAAAATAATCTTATCTGAGACAAAGGTATTCAATTAAAAAAAAGAAAAATTTAAAAAATCTACAGAAAAATTCTAGAGGAATCTAATCTACAAATCAGTAAATTAGCCAGGAATTTGTAATGAAATAAGGTAACAGAAAATTGGTTCAGTCTGCTCTGTACAGAGCCTTATTGTGATCTACACATTTACTTTGTCCCTCACTCTCTCTGACTCTGGTAAATAATTTTCAGACTTAAATAGCTCTTAACTAGAAAAACACCAGAAATCTGGGCAGAGTTAGAGACATTTTGAAAAGGTGATGGAAGGATAGAGTTGTTTAACACATGAAAACAAAATCAAGTAAAAAAAATTAAAAAATCAGGTAGTATGACTAAATAAAGAACAAGGGAAAGAAAAAAAGATGCTATTAGGTTAACTAAGTGTAAATTACCAAGATGTAAAAAGAATGACTGTGTTCAAGAACAGTGGTTTATTCTGTAAGTAAGGATAATTAGATATCAGGATGGAGGAAAACCGAGGGAAATGCTTCTGACAAGAACCTGTCCAAAGGTGTAAAACAGCCTCCCACAGCCAGTACTGGCATCATATCCATAAACTTCTAAGTTTGCCCAGGACTAAGCAATTGAAATTAATAATCTTGCATTATCAGGGGAAAAGTAACTACTGAAGGGAGGGTTGAAACACCAGCTTCTTATCCTGTTGTCCTGGGTTCAGCAGTAGCGGTCATTTTTCTCCTTCTTAGCAGCTGGGGCAGTGCTGTGTTTTTGACTTTCAGCCTGGGAAAAGCGCTGATAACACCGATGCTTTTAGTTGCTGCTCAGTAATGTTTAGTCTGACCAAGGACTTTCTGAGTCTCAGGCTCTGCCAGGGAGGAGGGGGAGCCGGGAGGAAGCAGAGACAGGACACCTGACCCAAACTGACCAAAGAGGCATTCCATACCTCTTTCAGATTGATACCACAGCATGTCATGCCCACTATATAAACTGGGGGTAGTTACCCAGAAGGCCTAGATCACTGCTCAGTTGGGCTGGGTATCGATCGGCGGGTGCTGAGCAGTTGTATTCTCTTCCCTCATTATTTCCCTTATCATTATTATTATTGGTGGTAGCCGTAGTGGCTTGTGTTACACCTTGGTTACCAGACTGCTCTTATCTCAACCCGTGGGAGTTACATTCTTTCGAGTCTCCTCCCCATCCCTCCAGGAGTGGCGCTCGGGGAAAGGGGGGAAGTGAGACAGAGACTGCGTGGTTCTGATTTACAGCTTGGCTTAAACCACGACACCTGTCTAAATAGTCCCAACAGAGGAAGACCGTCCTCTGCAAGCTAGGAAAGTCACATCCAGGGTAGCAGATGAAGGTGCACATGGAAAAGAAGAGCTTCAGAAGGTAGATCTAACACCTTCCCTACCTGATACTCTAGGACTGCAACACTGAAGCACCCATTAGTAGACCAAATCTGTGGGTAGGCTGTCCCTTCCATTCTGGGCCATGCACATTGTTCTCATTGGTCTAGACAGAAATATAAATTAGTATGAAACATATTTTCCAGAAAGATTTTAAAAATACTGTGCTTAGGAGTTTACCAATTGTTAAGCAATCCCCTGCAGCTAACACTTTCAGCAGCATAACATCATTTGTTTAAGCTTTACTTTTTTTACTAGATTGGGGAATAAAAGGGTTCTGTATTTATATTTTTATCGTCTATGTACTTAGTGGAAGTTTTAGAGTAAGCCCTTATGGCTATGGCTAATGGGCTTTTAAATAACTTCCGATGCTAGCTTAAAGCCAAGTGTCCTTCCTAAAACATACATATATTATTTTTTAAATCACTGACAGTGAATTGACTATTCAATAACAATCTAATACTCAGTATGAAATAATAGCAGTGGAAACAGTGTTAGATAAAATTTCTGACAGAAATTCAGCAAGGCTCCAACACTGACTACAAAACAGGTCAGTATAAAATCAATTACATGTAAGTCAGGTTACAATGAACTTGTTTTTACATTAGTTTGCACAGTTAGTTGCCCTCTATTCAAAAAACAAACAACATACTGATCAGATCATAGTGACACACTACTCAAGAGCAAAATTAATAACTTATGGCACTAGAAGCAACTTTCACCTAAATTACATAAAGTACCAAAATGATTTAGGTAGACCTACTTCATTCATCTGTTTGTATCTCTATATGCTCAAGAGTTAATGGAGGAGTTATATGCACTGTATCCTATATTAAACCATATTGGTTTAATATATCTTCCAAATAGCTTTAATTGTGAGGGTGCCAGTCTTTGAAAGGAATTTGAAAATTCCAACCTACTTTATTCCATTATATTTTAAGTACATATGTGATTTTCATGAATGCTCTTATTACATGAGTTAGGTTAATCAAAGGCTTCCACATTAATGATCAGGTCAAGCATTATTACTGGCAGATATTTTTGTCTTTTTCTAATTCATTTTAACTGATGAATGACAAGTCTACTCAAAGAGCTTTTTTTATTATTTTTATCCAACTCTGCTGTCTTTCCAAGTGTCATTGACTATTAACAGTGGTCTCTACACAGAAAACTGTAAACGACAGCTAGTGATTCACTTTAAAATATTTTCTTTTCCTTTACCAAGAAGAGATGTAATCATCCAAATAATTGTATTTATATTACCTCTAAACTGCTATTTATGAAATAATTTTATGCTAAGGGACTTTTACTGGGATTTCATCCATCTTAAAAAATCAAATCTTAGATCTGGCTTCAGTTCAGTAGTTAAAAGAAGCCAAAAGAGTCCAGTTACACAGTACTCATCCAACTCATTGGAGAAAGTGACTGAAGATGGAAAGAAAAAAAGTCTAGGTCTTTCCGACATTTGATGCAATTTCATTTTTGAGAACTGGAAGCAAAAGCCAGGCTGCAGTGATAGATACCTTTATACTGTAGAAATATAATTGTTCTGCAGTAAAATTCTGTGGAGAAAAATTTGGCCTGTCCATAAAAAATGACACCATATTGTAAAGGTGCATTTAACAATCTCATGCCACTTTACATCATGGCAGGTATTTTAATTTTTACATATTAGATGATGGCACAGCTTTCAAGACAGAGGATAAATAGCTTTAACTAGATAGTAAATCCAAACAACCATAACCCTGCATACATTCATGGTATGAACCTGTCACAGACAGCTTTCTGACAAATAACTGAAAGAAAATGAAATACAAACATACTTTCAAATTAGTACAGATGAGGTTTTAAGGAGTCAATTCATTGACCTTGTACAGCAGGCAGCTTCACAAAGAATCTTTAGCTTCTCTCCCTTAATTTTCTATTTTTGCAGGTTAGCTGTCTTATGATGGTATAAGCTGTCCTCCTTCTAAGAACCGTGAAGGTCTCAAAAGGAATTAAACTTTACAAGTAAATGTACTGTCTTTACTGAGAAAAAAAAGAAAGGTGGTTATCATTTCAGCTGCAGGCCTGCTAGCAGGACATAATATGTATGCAGGAGAGAAATGCAGTAAAACCATGAAAAAAAGGAAAACAAAATTAACTAGTGTGATAATTATACTTGATAAGGCAGAGAAAATATGGTTCTACATGGACAACTAACATGCACTTAGCATATGAAACTAATTAAATGGAAAAGGGTAATGAAGTGTACTGAAAGCAAAACCTATTAAAATGAGAGGACATTACAAATTGCCTTTTTGAGCTGGCTATTTCATATTTGCAGTAATCATTCTGCTCCTCAAATACAAAATAGCTAGTTAAATGTACTCATAAGAAAGTTGTAATTCACTGCAAACACAGGGCAGGACTACAAAATGTTAGAAAAATACAGGTCTGAGAAATTAAGTTACAGAAGCTGATAACATTTAACGAATAACAAAAACCATTTGAGTTATGAAATAAGATCTCATTACCTGGAGAAAAAAAATAAATACTGAGAGTAAATGATCCACTGGATCCACTCACAGTATCTAACCTCAGAACAGCTGTTTCACTACAGAAAGGCTCTGCAGGGAAATTACGGATTGCAGTATTTCAGAACAACAACCACAAAAAAAGTCTACTTTGTTTAGTACAGAAAACTGAAGGCTAACAGTAAACACAAAAAGACAAAGGTGGTGGGAAGGATGTTAAATACAGGAGGGAAAGTATTATGATGAAGAACAATTACGTCCAGAAGAAACTTGCTAATAAACCATCCACAAAAATACTTGTACGCTCTTTTCATTCAAATAACTACTTTTTTAGAAGCGTTCTGATAGGAGAAATGAGGAAAACAAAAAAAAAAAAAACAAATTTTGTTACGGTCACCACCAAAACTTACATCTAGATTATAACCTTTCAGTCCCTGCCCTGATAATGCTTATATGTTTACTAGGAAATGTCAGCGTTAGCATATTAATTCCTATAATCCTATTGCAGTTCCTAGAATGAGATTTCATTGCACCTAATTTTAAACCTCTGTACTATAAATGTTTCCTTCTCAGCTAGTTGTCTAGTTTCATCATCAATGAAAAGAAGTAAGAAACTACAGAACAAGATTTATCTGGTCAGTTTGAATGTTTGTGTAAGATGATTTCCCCCTCAAAACTATTACTCCCCTCTCTTGCCTGCAAAGAGCCCAGGCAAGTAGATAGATGTTGTCTGGAATATAGAAGCATCTATTTGATACATAGTCAGCACTGCAAGGGTCTAGGGACTGAAACTGGAGGACATTCTGCCTTTCTGTCTTCCTGCCTTTTCTGTCTGTCTCACCATTCTCAGGACATCACATCAAAATTCAGGAAAGCTAAACAGAGACAAAAGTACTTCCTTGTACAGAGGCCATTTCCTTCTTTATCAGTGTATCCGCTTTTATGGCTGGAAAAGAGCACAAATTATTGTCATTTTACCAATTACGACAATACTGAACTTGGAAGCACATTGTGCCACTCCTATGTCAGGGTGTAAGAGAAAGCTATGAACAAGCGACTGAAGGCTGCCTTCCAAAAATCTCACACATCATTTTTTTCTCACACACCATTTCCAGACATACTGTCTTTGTCACTACAGCTAAGACTCTCTCATGACTTTTATAGCAAACTTTATCACTAACTTTAAGGCAGCTTGAAACCAACCCTTTCTGTACCAGAAACTGCTCAAACTGATTTAATTTAACAGAATTCAGGACAAACACAGCATAACATGTTCAACATGCAAGACACCGTCAGCAAGTAGCACTTGTTCACTACTTAAGTGAGAAAGTTATTATTTCAAACGTACACACTCTCTTTAGCTTCATAGTTCTTATTTCTTGGGACAGTTCTAGGGGATAGAATCCCCATTTGGAAAATTCATTTGACCCTAAAGATTTTCCTAGGAAATGTGATCTCCCAAGTGTATGTGTGAAGATTCCAAAGCACATTTGCAAATGTTAGCCTTAAAAGAGACAAAGTAAAAGAAATTAAAGCAATGTGGTTAAAACTTCCTCTTCAACTAGTTTGAGACAACCTCAGTAGACTGCAAAAGATTCCATGGCCAGTGTTAAAGCAATCAGGGTTAAAACAAACCCAGAAACTATTAAGTTTGACAATATTTCCTAACCAACTTAATGGTTTTTTGTCTAGTGCATACTGGCTTTTGACATGGAAGCAGAGCATTCACATTTGCTGAGCCAGTTTGTCATCCTCCTGTATCGTGCTGGCAAATTTCAATTGGCACTGCGTGCTTTAGCACTTCCAAGCCCACTTCTCTGCTCATAGCACTGCATTTAAGGATAATAAGCTCCAAAAGGCTGGAAAGTAGACCAGTGACCATGATGTGTTTGAAACTATTTCAGCACAGCACTACAAAACACTGTCCCACTGGGTATAGAGAGAGAAGAAATGCTCACACAACAGAGCTGCAGTCCGTTATTCATTAAGCATGCGTAACACACATTCAGGCTCCAAGATTCCAGCTAAGTCAGTTTGCTAAAATAAAGGGTTGCCATGCTTCCTCAGAAACAATCTTTATTTTAGTGCACAGACACGCTTTTTGGGAACATAATTATCTTACATTGTCTCTTTGTACTACACTAGAAAGCCTTGATCTGGTCAAGGACACTTCGTACAACTGCAATATAAATGCCAAATAATCACCATCTATACATACCACATAGGAGATATCAGTTAGTGACAATGAAAGAGGGAGTCAAGTTCTAAATCTGCCTGTGGAACATCCTTCTAAGTCTCTGATTAAAAGACCACCAGCATACAGATTCACACATGCCCTGGTAGAAAACAAAGGGACTCCTTTGGTACTTCTCAAATCATGAGCTAATTCAAAGCTTATTTCAAGACAGCTGCAGCTGAGGAAGGAAGTGCTAAAACAGATAAAGAGTACTGATGGAAGAAATACATCCTAAAATGGAATTTGAAGGAAAGAACCTTCTTCCTTCCCTCAGCTGCTGGGAAGGAGCTTTGTTTAGAATTAAGTACATGCAAACCCATGACAGCTTTACAGAGATTCAGAGCTCCCCAAAAGACAAGCAAAACTGAAGGTAAAAATCCATCAGAAAAAAAAAATAAGATCTTCAGCATATCCCCTCTTCCTGTTGCATGTTACCATCTTCAAGGTTATTTTACATCCTCATTAATGCATACACACACATAAATGCAATGTTTCAGCCATTTGTTGTGTAGACTTATGTTCTACTCCATCTCACATCCTACATCTATGACAACTGTAGCAAAACTCCTTCCAAAAGCACATGTGATATGACAAGAAGTTCATGTTCTTTTTCTTCTCTTATTCCAAAATTAATAACTAGGGTGGGTTTCTTTTAGCCAGTGCATGATAGCTTAGGTTTTGCTAATTGCAAAACATTTTGAGCATGAAAGAGAGAGTACTAAGATACGCATGACAACTCTTGGTGTAGTCTCTGCAAGGGATTTTCTTTGATTATTTTCTTGGGTGGAACATCATCAATTTTACCTAGGAGATTCTTAATGTTTTCTGCATTTGTCAAGGACTTCCACATATACCATAGCCTAATCAGATCTGTAGGTAACCTCAGTAGCTCCTACCTGTTACCATACATTCTTGCATGCCTGGGGTCATATTGCACAGACTTGGTAAACACAATTTGTTCAGGAAACTTCAGAGTTACAACATAACTGCACACCGCACACTCTCTCGGAAGCACGGGACTTACTGTACACATGCCGCCTGAGCACGAACGCTACACCTAATATGTCGCTGGAGGATCAGATTTACTACACATCTGCAGGCCACCTGTGCTGTGCATGTACAAAGAGCTAAAAAGAAATAATATAAAGCTTGTTTCTTAGCCCTTTAACCCACAGTTGCGATGCTGCTGCCCACAAACTCTTGCTTAGCAAATGTTGCTTTCAACAGGCTGGGAAATGAGGAGAAGCTTTGGGTGATAATACACTCTCTCCTAATAGTGTAACATAAGAGTAAGTGTATAGCATAATGCATTGACAGAGGGCAAAAAGAAGATAAGGACTAATTAATGTTCCTCAAATGGAAGGCCTTTGTTTTTAATAAAAACTCAGAGTATTACACAGATGAAGATACAGAGTAAGAAAAATACAAGGCTTACAGGGTTTTGAAGACAAATTCATAAGAATAGGATACCTGTGCTTAGAAATTAAGGTGCCAAAAGCATATAAAGCAGTTACATGCCCAGCATTTATTCGGTTTCAAACGAGAGCAGAGGCACCAGGTGTTACCTATCCTGTCCTGTGTGACTCCTGCCTGCAACTTACAGGGACTGGCATGCCTCAGGCTGCTGCTCAGGGACTGCAGTGAGGAGGGAGGACTGCTGCCTCCAAAACTGGTGCTGCTGTGGTTCAAAACATGCCGTGGCTAACCCAATTCAATACACACTCGCCCACCTACAAATGCCACATACCTGCTAGTGTACTTTCTATTACAGCACCTATCAACTCTACCTCTTTTTGCCACAGCATGACAGCTACCAGAAGTTATATGACTAGTTTTATGCCCTAGTGAGCAGGGAGACTCTGCTGACCAGCAACTGAAGCCTCAAATCTGTTGCTATTTGTATTCTGGCACAGAATAAAAGAACAGTCCCTTACAGATAGGCATAGCAGACCTAAAATCCAGCTTTAAATCCTCCTGCTAAAGGGAATTCCTGTATTTGAATATGAAAACTAATGGCCTAAATTTAGAAAATATTTTTATTACTGTCCCATGTTTTTGAAAAATCATGCCAAGTACTTAGATTTCTCATTTAAACTGATTTCTTAAAATTCTTAACTAAATATCTTTCTTCTTTTTGTTCTTTGTTAAGCATTAAGACCATGATGCAATTTTGTTCCGTGCATGTTTTAAGCAAAAATAATATTTTGTTGAAAGTAAAATTTCAGCTTTACTATTTTACTAATTACTTTCAGTTGAGGAAGCCAGTCCTTCTAGAAGAGAGCATGCAGATACTGCCAAGATGTAGTTCAGGAGTTCATTAGCAGATATGTGCAGGTGTAGACCATACAATGGCTAAAATTACATTTTTAAAAGGCAGCATTAAGTGATTTTTTATTAGACTTTCTGAGGCTCACCCAGCTTCTAGAAGTTCAAGTATAAGAGACTGAGGAAGCGGTCTAGTCATTTTTTTGGGAAGATTACAAAAACAACTATGACTAAATTCCCAGAAGCTGTAGCATGTAAAAACCTGGACTAGACAATGCCTTCTGAGCTCAATGTAACTGTTTATTTATTTGAAAGTCAGACCACCACTGCATCAACAAGCAAATGCTGTACGTTTTTCACTGTTTAAGAGAGTGACAAGTGGAAATAGAAAACAGGATTAAATGCGTTACTTCTCAAGAGGCTTCTATAGTGCAGTGGGAAAAATCTTCAAAGTGTGGGCAAAAATCCTACTTTTTGTGAAAGCTGCATTATAACTTCCCTGACTCCACCATACTGTACTTGCTACAGTAGCTGCCAGGAGGGACCTAAAATAGAGCATTCCCCAAACCCTGCTTCCAAGTTCTTACTTGCCCTGTAGCCAGCCTGGTTCAATCTGCTCACAGAGTGTCTGTTTTCCCTTCCCGAAGACAACGATATGGCCCTTCAAGAAATGGTGCTGGATCAGATCACTTGTCTGAGGTCAATCTTGTAGAGCTGTCAGATAGCACAAAGCTGCACAAGAAAACAGCTCCCCAGGCATGGAAAGCAGAGCCCATCCAGACTGCAAATAATCTAGCCTGAACAAAGTGCAGATGTGCTGGAGGCCTGTCCCCTAAGAAAACTAGCCAGCTCGCTAAGAGATACCCCAACAGATAAGCAGTACAAATAGTCTGCAGATTAATGTTATAAGCCTTGCCCTCAATCTTAAATACACTATCAAAAGACAGGGAAGACTTAAGCTTTCTCTATTACACACATCTTTTTAAAATGTTATCTCACAACATGTGGAGGCTATTTGCAAATTGTTTTAAAACTAGAAAACCCTGAGAGGCTTATGGTGTCGGTGGTATTTTGTTTCCAGAAATTACTATAACTTATTTCAGGCATATCCTGAGACATATTAGTGGTCATGTTAAAATATAATTGTTTTAAATCCAAGATGCATTTTTTGTATGAAAAGTGCAAGACACCTTGAGAATGCTGTTGTAAAAGAGTCCTGAAGCCTCTGCTTTAACAAAATTGCTACTGGATTCCCTTATAGGTTGTGGTACAGTAATTTTGCAACACATATATTGACATATTCCCAAGTTTTTTTACTATTATGTATTTGAACACATTTTTAATGTTAATTCTTTTTTCTAGTTTTGATTTTGACCAATTCCATATTGCCCATAAACTACAATTTAGGAATTTCTGATATGACACATTTGAGGAGCATAAGGAAAACTAGAATTAAACACAATTTCCTCAAAAGCATTTCAATAATGGTATAAAAGAGAGCTGAGACTGGTCACTTATCCATCACTGAAATGTGAATGGAACTAAGCTAGAACACATTTTTTACAATCATTTTTACTAGGCTGCTTTAGAAACCACAATTTAATAAAACCAAACAGAAAAATATTTTTCAATTCAAGCTACCTAGAACATGTTCTGTAGAAGACAGAGTATAATAATTCAAATACATATTTGGCTAGCTAACAGAGTTAACATCCAGTGCCATGCAAAGAGCCATGGAATTGCTCATCAGAAGTTGTGAGACCTTGGTTTCAATACATCTTCAGCACCTCCCATGGCAGAGTGCTGCTCAGTGCAGAGCTGTGACAGACTCAAAGGGAAGAGAGCCACTGACCACAGGAATCACCTTCCCGGCAGTTCCAAGGGGCTGAGGTGGCAGCCCTTCCTCTAAGGGAAAGGAGCAAGCAGCAACCTCGATGACTGGGAAAAAAAAGGGAAAAAGACATCCTGGTTTTCCAGGGAAGAGGATCACTGTGTCTTCAACGTGGTATGTTCCAGGTTCTTTTTCTGGTAATATCATAAAACAGAAGCTTCAAAATATATCAGGCTAACGTTCAGGTTTTCTGCTCACAATAAATGACAAAAACCACAGATGGTTCATTCCCCATCCTCATGACATTATACCACATGAGGATCTCAATAGGATATAACATTGAGAGAACTTCCAGATCCCACTGTAAACATTGCAGCTTAACAATAGAAAAAAACCTCAGTCACATAAGCTCAGTCTTACATTTCCCATGATTCTGCTTATTCTTTTCTTTTTTTCTTGCTGCCCTACCGGTCCCTCCAAACACCAGCCCTTTTGCCCTTCCTCTTCCCAGGCTTCTTTTCCTCTGCAGGTGAAGTAGCAACTTCCTTCACCTCCTCTACATGCCACTCAGGGTTCCTCTTGGAATTAGCTCCCTTTGGATTCCTCATACTCATGCACTGTCTCACTGAATTTTTGTATCATCTCCTCTCTCAAGAGAATCATTTCCTAGCAGCTTTTATGTTGGGCTAATGCCAAGAGCAAGAGGAAGGCAAGACTACTCCCTCCTCTTCCTTTTCTTTGCTCTGTGTGAGTCACTGGCACGGAGCAGGCAGCTGCAAAACTGGCCAAGAGGCTGTTAAGGTTTTCAAACCATTTAATAAATAAGATTTACTCAATGAAACCTTAAGAAGAACAAAGAATTTGATTTTAAAACAGTACTGAATGGTCCCAGTGATACAACAATGTCTATCCATCTTTCTCTGTTTTCAGAAAGTACATATGAATATGTCAAATTAATCCAGAAATTAGACAATTGAAGAAATCTTTTTCATTACATGTGATGGATATCATACTTTCATTGTAGAAAATTACTCCATTAACTGTTCATCTACAGCAGTCATTATTTTCACAGCAGTGAATGTTTTACACATTATTCAGCATACTGTCAGACTAAAAATTCTGATAGCTGAAGTACAAGGCTATACTTCCATTTTAACAATTACATCATAAAACTTATTTGTACTCATCATTAAAGCTTTGTTTTAACGATGTGCACCTCTTCAGCATTGCATCCTCAGTTTAGCATGCATTAAGTAATAAGCAAGGGGAAAAATTGTTTTGTCTATTGCTTTCAGTAGGTTTTGGCTAGCCCTGCCTCTTGTTCAGAATTTTTGTAGTGCAAAACAAGTGTAACAAACACTATTCTTTCCCTTGCTACTTAATTTTGTTCTTTTTGTTTATTAATTTACATGTGATTAGTTTTTATTTATTTTTACATTTTTATTTTCTTGGCTATTTTCTATCACCTGGGTAGCATTACATTGATTTGAGTCCATCCAAATCATGGAAACCACATGTTTCTTGAGAACTGGCATGGCAGTTTTTGAATATGGTCAAATATAGGGGGGGTTATGTTAAATGGTTATAGTGAGTTGGTCCAAACATCTGTTATACATGCATAACAGTGTGGAAAAAAAAGGGGGAAAATGAAGATTCTTTTTTTGTTTCTCAGCAGGAACATTAGTAATTTAGGGAGGAAAGTTTCATGTTGCATTGAATCCTGGATTGAAATGGAAACTATAAATTATAACACATTAAAGGTGTGACCCAATAGCTGCTCTAAAGCTCAAAAATCTCTTCCCAGACCACTTCATATTTCTAATATTATTGCAAAGTTTATAATAGCTATGACATTTGTATAGAAAATAAGAACTTTCTTTGGGCTGGAATCAGGATCAAAAATCCATTATAAACCATCTGACAGAAGAAGCTCTATGAAACAGCAATTCTTTGCCCTCTGTGAATTCAGTGTTGCTTCTAGCATTAGGTATGTCAGTTAGTTAGACTGACAGGCCAGGGAAAAATTCTCTTTCTAAGGCGAACATTGCCCCCTTCTGCTATAAAGCAGCCAAGACATAACTTTCTAGTTCACAAGTTTCTGGGGCTTTTGGCTTACCAACACGGTAAGGTGAATAAAACCACCTTTCTGCCTTACCCCATTGCTAACAAACACTTGGAGCAGTTATTTTGTAGTACTTGTCATGCATTCAGAATATCATCAGACTAAAAATTCTGATAGCTGAATTGCAAGGCTGTATTTCCATTTTTTAAATTACAATTACATCATAAAACTTATTTCTGTGCACCAATAAAGCTGGTTTAATGATGTTAATTTCCCACTCAGTAACTTTAAAACAAAATTTCCTTCTTATAAAGGTTTACTCCCTTTCCAGATAAAAGAAAGATATTCTCTGTCCTCAGAGAACAATTGCACAGAAAACGGTTTCTCTCCCTACGTTCTTTCTCTAAGGTCCACTAGTAAATGACCTATGTAAAGATGTTGGAGAAACAACAATGGGAATCCATGAAGGTGTTATTTGTACATGAACAGAAAAACACTCATGCAGCTTTTTTAGATTTTACAGTAGTAACAGAAAGGACTGGCATTTTGGAAGCAATATTTTAATACTGGGTAATGGCAGCTTAAATTTTGCTACCAATTACAAGAGAAACCTTGATTTCTTGCATCTTTTGGTGCACCACATAAAAAAAAAAAAAGTGTTATTCCATTAAAAAAAAGTCTATAAATACTTTTAAATTAAAAAAAAAAAAAGAATGAAATTTGGTGGAGTCTAATAATAAAATTAATAGTTATATTATTAATAATAATGAAATAGCTATTAAATGTCAAGCTTCCTGACCATTTTTTTTTTTCATTTCTCTCTATAGATGCTAGAAAACCTGCCTGCAAACTTCTTAAGAAAGGGACCCTATCACTTTTAACACTAGGAATAGAAAAGAAAAAACCTAAGGTTCCTGCAGATTAACTAGACTGCTAAGGCAAGTTACAAGACAGAAAATTCAATGAACCAAAGAAAATCATTGGCAGCATTCTAAGAAGTTGTTGATGTAGTCATCAACTGAATATTGTTGGGTTATTCTTATTAAAACTTGATCATCCTACCTGTGTGGGTTTTAATTGCTGTTTAGCTAGCAACAGTAGGTTTCTCCATTTCTGATCTCAATTGGTTTAAGCCTTTTGTATCATGAATAAGTTCAGTTGGTCTACTTACTGATATATTTTCAACTGTGTAAGCAGGAAAACTAGGATCAAAATGTTTTACACCTGGAGTATCAGCCCAAATCCAGATACAGAATTAGATGCCACTTTATATTCATTATGCATGGGGGAAATGTGACTATTGAGAGAACCTCTAAAAAATGGGGTATTAGCATATGCATTCAAAATATAATGTAAAATTGACTTGTGGTGACTTTCATACTTAAAAAATCTAGTAACTCATCTAAAGAACAATAACAAATACTTTTCCTAAATCCTCATAGGGCAAGGGTTGAATGTGCTTTCACTACAGATGTGCTGATACTTTCTTTCTCTTCTTTGTTTACATTTGAGCACCCTCAAAGACATGTAACATTCACAGCATATTAATACTGGCAATTTGGATGGATGAAGTTGCTCCAGCAAGTAAGTACACAATGACTTTGAGTGTTAATTAATTAACTCTAGCCCAGCCAAAACCAGGAGAAGTGTACAGTTTAATCCTGTTGCCTGAGTCATACCACTATGCACAATATATTTAAATAACTACTTCTCCCCGCTTGTTCTTTAATAATAGCTGCTTCCAGGCCACTTTCTGAATATTCTTCCTGCTTAGCTTCCCACTTGTTTGCTGCTTACATCCTCCATCATGTTGTTGAAGTCTCTAAAGGCAGATGGTGGAACTGGAAGTCAGAGACTACTTTGAAACTGCATGGGATTACTGAAAAACACTCACAGCCTTATAACTAGCATGTGCAGAGAACTGTCATCATGAAACTGATGTCAGAATTATGTGAGCATGAAAGCAAACTCAAGCTAAACTGGCTAATCCATAACCAAAACACCAAACAAAACCCACCTAATCACCTAATTTTAAATGTGGATTCTAAATTTTGCATATGTATCTAGTAGATCCTGTAGTCAACCAGGCTGACTACCTTCTTTGCTGGGTCTCACTTACATATGATAATTCAGGATAACTGCTATTTTTTTAGCATACCATACCAGAGTGACAGAATGGCAACGTACTGAAGAGGAACATCCACTACGGCAGCACTGTAGAGCACTGAGTTAACAAAGCACAAGGCTTTGTAAATTCTATTCTTAGACCTGGGCGTAGGTCAGAGTATCAGTTATGTTACTTGTAAATAACCATATTGCTGAAGCTACAAAGCACAAAGTAAAATACATAATTTTAAAACAAACAGATCAAAATGCTGCACATGATATAATCAAAGTTTTGCAAAGAATAAATGGATGTGACAAATGGAAATTGATTCTTTCCACCAGTTAAGGAGCAACTGGGGCAATAAGGTCTGCACTTAACCCTGTTCTTTCATTGCAGTAACAAAGTGACTATTAAGATAAGATGCTCTTACATGGCATACTATGTCATTATACAATCCCTAGGTTTTGTCCTGACAACACTAAGTGGTGCATCATATAACCTCAAGAGCTGAGGTGGACACGCCTGCACCAGTATTTGACAGTTCAAGAAAGATGAAATAATCAATGCTGGATAGAGAAATGGCCTGAACAGCACTGCATCACCTGTATGACGGCTGGAGCAGAGTACAGAGCCCAGGTATCACAGCCACCCAAACAGCACATCCAAAATCTGGTGGTGTTTTTTTCCTCTTTGACACAAAACTCACATTCTGCGCTGCAGGGAGAGAAGTGAGCAGGACAAAAAGAAGCCCCAGCAGAATTCCAGCAACTCTTTTCCATGTAGGATTGTGCCCCCTACTTTAGAGCCTTGCTGCTGCTGCAGGGTGCCTGCCACACAATCAACGCTGAGACAGGCAAAGCTCCAAAATGTAACAGAAAGTAATTTTTTTAACTTCCTCTCTAAAATAAAAATAAACACATTTTCTGGTATCATCTTTTAGCATGCACAAGGTTTGAAAACCTGCAGCTATCCTACTCTGCTCTCTTTTGCAGGGTATGTTAGCATGCATTAGTTATTCTTGCATATCTGTTTGAGGAAATCAAATCCTGGATTAATGGTTGTGTCTTGCACACCACAACAACAACAAGAAATAAAATGTGGCATCAAGCTGGATAAAAGATTCGATTTTTTATAGTATTTAAATCATTATTAGATCAGTTAATAAGCGTTAATATATTAAACATCAGAAGCAATGATAGCTGTAATTAATAATCATATTGTGTCATATATCTGCATGCATAATTATATTATTAATAATTTAAGGAAATAAATATTAATATTACTTCTTTATTAAAGGAACTTCTTTATTAATAGGAGCTTTGTTTTAAGTTACATATTTCAGAACTGTTCATTCTTTAATGTCATTGCAAATGTCATGGTACTGTATCCTGATAATGTCTAAATAGCCAAAACAAGTTTGCCAGATACAACCAAAAAAGGCAAAAGAGAGTGCTATTCATGTTTTCATTTTGCTGTATGCTAAATGTACAATAGGAATAATTGAGAATTGGGCCCAAAATCCTCACAGTGTCCATAGGTGCCATACACAGACATTTTTACTACAAACACACTGTACACAACATTCGTTTTTAATAGGTTTCCCAATGTTAGCTGAAATTGTCCCCAGACACCTTGTATAAGTTATGAGCTATAAATATTTTCTCTGAAGCTGATCGAAGACAGCCCAGAGAACTTACAACAAATTTTGTGTCTCTTACCCAAGTACAGAGATGGCCAAAAGCAATCCCACTGGTGTTATGGCTCCACTCCAAAGCAGAGGTTTCTAATCACTCCAGCAGCAATTGGCACCCTGGAGACTTCTGCCTCTGGCTTGGTCCACATACCCCCATGGTATGATTGCACAATGAAAAGATTTGGTCCTGAGCAGTGATCAGAGGCCAAGAAGTCACCTCACTGACACAGGAACAGGGAAATAACGTGTTACAGCTCCCTATGGCAGCCTTGTTCTCTGCAACAAAAATACCCTGAGCTACAAGGAGAGCAGAAGCAACAGCCTTATGCCCTCTATCTTAGTAGCTGTTGATGGTGGAGTTTCATTTATCAGAGGCTCCATCCACAAAATTACATATTGTTTCTAAGGGGATGGGGGTGGGGAGTGAGTGTTCAGACAGTTCTCCCACCTCTCACAAGCTTTCTCTGTACTTAGTGTGCTCCCCATTCTGCTGCCTGCCTAAGGTTCCCCCAGAAGTACCATCCAGTATTATGTCACCAATACCAACTGACCCACAGAGCTTAAGCAGAGACAGCATTTTCCTTGCAGAAGCCTTTGAATACAAAGTAAACGGCGCAGTTCACAAAGGTTTACAAAAAAAAGTGCTTGACATAAATAATTAGTAACAATTGCACATCCACTTACCACTGTCAGCTTTCCTGCAAGTTCAGCCAATAGTGACTGGCTCTGCCTGACACTGGGCCCTGCTTTTCATGTAACTTCAACATCATTAGCTAGCCTCCGTGAAAGGAAAGCCAGCACCAAATGCCCCTTCTTTATTTTATGGTCCAGACCAACCCTTCATCAGTTTTCCAGGTTCAGCTGCCTCCTTATTACTGTATTTAACCCAGCCCATCAATTCAGCTCCTACTCTGGAAATGCTAAAGTTCACTTGGGCTTGCTCAAGAATGACATTTAACAAACAGGCAGTTAATATTATTCCCATGCCCATGCTTGTCTAAACCCAGTACAAACCATTAAGTTCTCAAGTGGAATGATGGTTTTAGTCATGAACTTGAGAAATATTCACATTTTGTTGTGAACTTCCTTCATAGACTATTTGCTGCATTTCATATAAACATGCAGGGAAGGATACAGTACCACAATGCTACTTTGCACAGACATATGACTAGGATTAACATATACTAGACTTCTGACAATACACAGTCACTTCAGAGTGACAGTGGACTGTGGATGAACTGACCTTCTTCCCCCTTATTGTACAGATATCATGACAGATCCAAAGAAACTGCTTTGCCTTTACTTAAATCACAGTGGTGTTTCAGATACATCCTGCGCAGAATTTCCCATTATCGCAAGAGTTACCTTGTAAATGCACTTGTCAAGAGGAGGTGCTTGCTGGGAAATTAAGCAACCCATTAATTCATCTAAATAGACTAAATTCTAACTAGCACAATTAAAAAGTACAACATGGCATTATATTTATATGGTTTACATGGGCATCATTCTGGAAGAGGCTGTATATTTATGTTGTGCAGCACAACATAAGTGATCAAAATTAGAGAAAAGCGTGAACTTGAAGGGACATTCTGTAGAGGTTTTTGAAAATATCTCACAGATGGCACTTTCAGTCTGTATTTTTTTTATGCATCAAAAGAAATAAGAGAGAAAGACAAGGATAGCATGGTGGTTTTGAAGAAAAGGGATTCATTGCCTCAGACAAAGAATAATCTCTAAGAATAAGACTTTTTGACAGGAAGTTTCTCTGTACTAATAACCTGCATGTTATCCCTGCTTCTTTAAAAGTATAGTTTTTTTTGCAGGATCAAGTAAAGGGAGAATTCAATGAAGCCTGAAGGAACTATATTGAATAAGAAGTAGAAAAAAAGTAGGTCTGAGGAACAGGAAAAAGCATTTTCCCATGGTACTGAGTCTCACAGACATAGAACTTCTTATCTCTTGTAGGAATAGTATCAGCTGCTGTCTTCCCACAAGCATCGCCAGATTCCCAAAATGGTGGGGAAAAAAAGGAAAAGAACTCTGACTATATCTTCTGGAGGCTATGGCCAGCTATTTTCCCCAGAAGGCAGGAGAGAGAGCAAATTAGAGCACTTTTCCCACATCATCACTCCAAAACTCTTGATGCCTGTAGTTTCCAGTTCCAAAAGAGACAGACATAATTTCAATGAAAATTATTGCCTACAGGAATCAAAGAGTGCATAGTGTCTCCAGCTACAAAAGGAAGTCTATCACAAATATAAGACCCTGTTCCAAGGTTTCCTCTGGACCCTGCATGATGGCACTACAGGCACCATGAATAGTTATAAACTTGTTTGAACTTCAGATCTCATAAGAAAATGTCAAACAACCCTGGCCAAAGAATGCTATATATTCAAGCAGCTGGGAACCTTCATAGAGTTCCTAGAGGCAGCAAGTGTAGAAAAGCCCTAGGACCCACCTCTGCCTACAAAACCCAGGCAGCAGATGGTGGGTCCTTTGTTCCCTAATTGTATTTTTAACAGCTTGATTTTACCTTGCTACCACTCTTCCTAAAGAAAAAAGAAAACAAAAAACTCCACAAAGTTAGTAGTAATCAAAACTTTTTCAACCAATATTAATAATAAAGAAGTCATACAGACAGGGTAAATACATTCCACTTGAAGTGCTATATGCAGTTCCTTCACTAACATCACAGGAAGTTAAGCATTTTCAGGAGAAACTAATCATAGCCTAATCAACCTCCCAGAGTTTCTAGCACATCTCTTTTTTTTTCCTTTTTTTTGCCTTTCTGGCTATAGTGTTTACAATTAAAAATGTCCAAGGCACCTTCCAGTGCTGGCTTTGCCACTCACCACTATTAAAGATGAGAAATGGTCTGTGATAGCACAGTAGGACTGCGAGCCCCAGTGCGAGAAACAGAACTGTAATTCCTGCCCATGCAAGCCAAGTACTTTCATCCCCTTTTCTTCTTTGTCCACCCTCGTTTCAGGGTCTTGCTAGCCTGATCATCTGCATAATTTAGGACTAGAGAGCAACACTGAAACTTAGGCACTCTCCATTAAGAACCAACACATGTCCCTTTAGGAGAATGACTGAATTCCACATTTGTAACATTAAAGCTTTCATTAAGGCCTGCATAAAGGTATAACTTTTTGCAATGTACTGCTGTAAGAACCAACCTAAATAATGCTCAATTAAATCTGTCTCAAGTTGGACCTGAAGTTGCTCACAACAGCCACTGGAAGAAAACTAATATACAGAAAGCAGAAGTCTGTTGCTATACAGTCAGAAAGCTCTGTTTGTCAATACACTGATTTTAAGATACCTTACAGGAAATCAGATGGAAATTAGTAACTGTAAGTTAAGGCAGAATGAAACTGAGGTGTAAAAGCCATCTTTAAGGGTAGAAATATTATGGGTTTAATTATATATTGATTATACTTATTATCCATAGAGATTTAAATGCTTCTCTGAAGCTGCTTATCTGTAATTGTTTTTTTTTTGTAATTTGATTATCTTTTCTAAATATAAAGACCCTTTGAATATTCTTAAGAATAATGTTCTGTGCACATTTTCACATCTTCACAGTGGCTCTGCTACTAGCACATAAAAAATAAAAATTATCAAATAGCTACATAAGTTTGTGTTAATGAACTTTAGCCATAAGCAGGCACCTATTCAAGAGAAACTGTGATATTCACAGACTCTACACCACTTTAGTGTTGTAGAAGTATTAAATAATAAGCATGATGATCTAATAAAAATCTTTAATAAAATACTACCAAACCTTTCCATATCTCCATTGTGTCACCTGGGTATAACCTCTTTAAAATAAGAACTTGAAAGATGAAAGGCTTTGTTCTAGCATGCTGGAAAGCAGCTACTGACATCTGTCACTTACAGGATTTAATTTTTGGGAGATCTTCTGTAAGGCTGAAAAGTTCTACCTCATGAGAAACTGTAGAAACCTAATGCTAGTATCGTTGTCATACATATCCCTGCAACTAAGCAATGCAGGGGAATGTACGTTGTCCTGAGGAACAACCAGACATGCGCACAGGATTAACAAGCCAGTATGACTAGTTAGAGCCTATTTTTAGTAGTACTTTGACTTTAAACATATTTGTACTCTTGAAAGCTGCCTGGTATTTCTATTCAAAGCCACGAATGAAGGCTGAAAAGGAGTGAAAAGCAGAAGATGAGAAAAGCAGATGATCCTCTCTGTTTACATTCTGTGAGGAGAGGAATCAGTCTAGATTTTGGGTTTGGCATAAAGCTGCTTGAAAGGGACAGTCTCTCCTCAGCAATGAGAAATGCAGAAGAGGCCATGCTTCTTGAGGTATTCAAACTTCTCTGCTGTGCCAATATTGAGAAGTGTGGAAAGGCTGCTGAGAATTCAGGTTCCTAATTTATTTCCTTGGTAGTGAATCAAGAAATGAAAAAGGGTAAGACAAGGGAAAAAAGGAATGGGAAAGCTTCTTCCATGTTAATGCACAGGCCAATTAAATTCTTACTGGGAATCTAGAAAACTCAGGACTAAGAAATTATTACAATATTTACAAATATTGCTCTAGGGTTTCCACCACTGAGTGGATTTCTCAGTGAAAAGAATTCATAATTAACTTTGCTAGCCATAAAGATCCATGAACATTTATCTCATCTTAAAACTACTTAAATACTTTTATCCTAAGACAAACAGCATTTCAACATATTTTTATAAATGGTGCTCTTCGTCTAATATTCCTTCCTGCTCTTTCTTCTTGATTTCTAAAATAAGGATTGATTAAATATTTCCCATTTTCACTGGTTTCCTAGTGAAAGCTATTTCAGTCCTGTTAAGTGGTTAGTCTTGGAAGGAACTGAAAATCCTGATTTACTCTAATTTACTTTTTGGATTGAATATTCCAATTTTAACAATTCCATCAGTTTTCACAGAAAAAAATGCACTGCAGAAAAGAATTATTTTATGGACCAAATTTTATTGTCTATTCATGCTTATATTGTTTCCCCTCTTAGCCTCCAAAACGCATATTCAAACTGTGATATCCAGAGTTCCCTTCCAAACAAGATTTTTCTATGATTCTATTATTCAATATATTGTTTAGGTTGATTCTCAGTTGAAATGGAAAGACTAATTTGTTTAATATTGAAATTAAAGTTAAATTCGTATGATGATCTCCATTTATGCATTAGTTCATTTCAGTTTCTTGTTGTCTTGCTTTACTTTAGTTTTTGCATTAAAGCAATAACACAAAAATATCTTCTAAAAGAGAAGATTTTTTTTTTCCCAAATATTCACAAGGTTCTAGAAGTCCCTATAGCTAGCTGGGATTTCTTTTACAGCTCTGCTGGCTGTTCACATGAAGAGCAGAGAGTCCCCAAAACAAACAGCTTAGTCTGAAGTTGTTTGTTTGAAGTTGAAGACTGCGTCACAATGAATATTTATAGGGGAACGAATTGAGGTTGCACAAGATAAAGCATGCTTCCCTGACTTAAAAGAAATGCGGTATGCGATAGATACATACATTATTCACACGCAAAATAGGATCAGAGTCTTTTAATGGAAGTGTTCCTAAAGCCACATCCTTTTCCTCTGCCTGGATCAGGTCTGCAACAAGGAGGACCATTCCTCATCACAGAAGAATGCTGGGGTGGTTTTCTGCTCTGTCCTTCAGATTGTGCAAGTTACAGTTTTTAAAGTGTTACTATTTGGTCAGATTCAATCAGATTTTCTCAGAGCAAAAACTATACTCATAAAAAAAATATTGCAAACACTTGATTCAAACATGGCTCAACAGACTTTTTAAAGAAATCCTTTACAAAGGTGTTTAAGAGAAATCACTGGGAGCCTCATAAGTTTGTTATTTAAATTCCTTTAAAGGTAGCAACAAACTAAATGCTACAAAGAAATCAAAAGTTATGCCTCTGACAATAGCGAATTGTGCTGATAACACTGTTAAGTATACAAAAACTCTAAATTGCTTTGTTTTGCTCCTACCCTTCCCCGTTTTATACAGTACCACAGAAAATTGGCTTCTCCCACAATTTGTATTTTAAATCTCTTTTCTTTCTTCATATGCTCAGAGCCTACTTTTCAAGCAAGCTGGCCTACTTTATCTTATTTTGGTACTTGCAGTAAATTCCCTTAAGCTTGTCTACTCTGACATTGCTTAAAATGTCTTCTATATACTGGTAATCACCTCTCTTACAGCAAAAAGATCCATCATGACTGATGCAATAGTGATAAACTATTAGTCCTTCTGAAAGACAAGACTTTTTTAACTTGTTAACACTATGTTTTTCTTAAACTCTTTGTGAAAATGGCTGAGGTACTTTTTGGAAGTTACAACAAACAAAACCATTCAGGTCAAAATAGACTTCAGCAGGTGAAATTTAGCCCAAATCCCATTTTGTATGGTTTTAAGCAAAACAAAAGAGAGTCTAATAATGGGATGTATAAGGCAACATTAATACAAGTGGTACTACTGGCACTTTTAATAAACCAAAATCCTTTATTCTTTTATTATCAGCGACAAACTAAAATCCTGCTTTAAAGAGCTGCAAATTGTTTACAGCATTTATGAGAAAGAGGCTCTCCATAAAGAAATATTAAATTGTTTTATTGCTATCATACTCAGATATGACAAGGCGCAACAAAATACCATGGTGATGACTGAGAGATGATTTGATAAAATTAGATTTGGATAACTGTTCCTCTACAACTATCACATTTGTAGCTGAATTCCCACTATAAGCCTTATTTTGGTCCCACTTTTTGAGAAGCTTCAAGCAACCAGTAAGTAAAAGTGGCATATAAAATTTGTGGTGAAGGTTGGAATTGTTCTGTGAAAACAGGGGCATTATATTTATTGTGTCTGGGCATGTTATAGAAACTAGAAGGATTTACTGCAGTCCAAAATAATTTACTTGTTTATTTACTGATCTATCAGTGAAACAAAACAGAATCTTTAAAGAATGAGCTTAAAATAATTCATGGGATTCACATAGCTGAGATTTCCGCAGGTCTAGTGAGCAGTAGGTGACTGCATTGATTTACCAGTTAAAATTGGCTCCCTAAATGACTAGTATAGAAAATGCTAATATCAATGTAAATTGTGAAGGTACTTTTATTCCTGGATATCATAGCTCTGGAGATGATGCTGGGAAGGAGAGACTATAGGATGGAGAAGTTATAGATCCCGGGGTGTCCTGTAAAGAGTTTAGAGAGGAAAGGCAGCCAGTGCATTCACACACAATGCAAAAAATTACCATATTTATACCTTTGCATAGCTTTTCAGATCACAAGGAAGGAAACTACACTGCAGGTTTAAGGTATCTCTCAAAGAGAAGACCAAGGGAATTCTTTGGACTTCCAGAGACTCACAGAATGTCAGCAGACTCATCTAACCTCCATACATTTCACAAACAGAAGATTTGTTGATGTAGCTATGCTACTGGTAGGCTTGCTACCAGTAACATAGATTTCAGCCTTTAGGGAGAAAAACATATATCATAAAACAGTATTTTCCTTTTCCCATAACCCAGAAATGTTACAGTAAGGCAATACAGGCACAATATGAACACAGTTTAGAGTTTATTATAAACCGTAAGAACAAACATAGTAGTATTCATCACACAGAAAACAAGTGGTTTTTTGACAAGTGCCTATCAAAGAAGATAAGAGATCTGATGGAAGCTGGGTACCTCCTAGACCCTTTATCCATGAGGAAAATTAACCTCCGCAGAAGTTTTGCAAACATCTAGTTTGTCACAGCACACAGTTCTCTGGTTTTTTTTTCTTCTATCATGTAACTTTCCTCTTTCACAAACCCCTAAAACCCTGCAACATTTTTTTCCTAATAATCACTGAGGTCCTGAAAAATCTTGAGGATGAAACACCGAAATAATTTAGAAAAAAAATATCCCAGTGCAGGCTCTGAAATTACAGTTTTTCAATTCACATTCTGACAAGCTATATAAAAACATTATGGCAGAACTCTAGAGAGAATATGGATAAACCCATTCACTGAGGAACTAATTGGAGAAACAAGAAGACAGACAAATATCCAGCCCCAGGAAAGCTTCTCCCTGTGTTTAAGATTCTTGCCTTATCAAACTTCTTACAGGTCCATTTAACTGGGGTCTCTTTAATTCCAACACAGTTACATCCTCCAGGCAACTGCACTTAACTGCATTTAAGTTTGATCACAAACACCCATCTCTTGGTTAAAACTTGGAACAATGCATTTATCCCAAAAAGCTACATAGTATAGGGAATTAATCATAAATAGAAATTATTATAAAACCAGAAAAAAAATACAAATTATTTTCATAAGTGTTCAAGAAATGCATAAATTTCACTCCTTTTTAAGAAATAGTAAAGACCCTTCTTATAGAAATAATATTTATATATTTACTTTCTATAAATACCTTACTCCTTGAAGTAAAGCCATCTTGTGAACATACCCAGCTGCTACATACGACTGGAAACTGCCTCTAATTACTTATTTCTGAGGTGAAACTATACACTGAATGCAAGAAACAAAAAACAGTTTAAAGCGTCTACTTTAGTTCAGACCAAATTCTCTCTCTGTATATATATATTAATTAACTCTCCCCACAAACTCAAAAAAGATGTGGACAGACTGGAGAGGGTCCAAAGCAGGGCCACAGAGATGATCAAAAGTTTGATCAAAGGTTCGGAGAATGTGCCCCATAAGGATGTCGAAGGAGGTAGATCTCTTCTCTCTGGAGAAGGCTCAGGAGGGACCTTCTCCTTGAAGAAGCAAAGGCTCAAGAGTGATTTCATCATAGTATTCCTGTTTTGTCTTGATATAAGAAAGAATCTTTACAGTGAGAGCAATCAATTCACTAGAAGAATCTCCCCAGGAACATGACAGAGCACCCACCACTGGAGTTTTAAAGATGCGATTAGACAAGGTGCTGAATAACCTCATCTAGGCTACCTTTCCCACAAAAGGCTGGACCAAATCATCTTTCGAAAGACACCTTCTGGGGTCCCTTCCCCATAAAACAGTCTTGGGCTGTTCTACAAGTCTAAGATTCTAACTTCAGTCCATACAATGAAAATCATAGGTAATCAGTACTACTGAAATCTAAGCCAGTCATCAAGCTCTGATTTGGATGACTAACCTTAGAAAATATTGCACATTCCATGAAAGATCCTCCAAAGAGTATTTAGATCAGAAAACTGCATTATATCAATCATCTCACTTTAAATTCTTGAAAATCCCAGTCCATGCTCATTCAGAAGTAGTGATGACCGCTGTTCCTCTGAGGAAAGAAAAAAGACAGGCTGCTTACTGTTCTTTATTAGAAGTCATAAGGAAAAAAAACTAAGAATACTTTTCCCTCAAGACCAAATTTGCTCTTGTAGGTCACAAAAAGATCTTTCAGGAGACCCAACTTACTTTGTCTGACATTTTTATAGGTAGAGTATTTATATCGGTGATTGGCTGAGTGGCCTGTTTTTCAAGGATGCTATCTATTCCTGGTTGTTATTACATTGTCTGATATTTCAAAATTCTTTACAAAGAATGTCATTTTACAGTACATATTCTGCCAGGTCTCCTCTGTAACCCTGAATATATCACACCTTTCCTGCTCATCTCTGAGTACGTATGTACATGCCCAGAAGCACATTATTACTTAATCTGAACTGATTTCTCCAGGTTACAGCATTTCTTTTACTACTTGAAAAAGAGCTCATGATTCTGCAAATGCTGTTGAATGCACCATGCTCTAAAAATCACCTTCACAAAATTAAATATGCATGTTGACATTCAGCCCCAAATATTAACTCCTTTTCACCATTACTTTGGTATTTTTCTTCATGTTTTGACTGTTTTGTTGGATGAGTAGCAAATTCTCCTCTGTGATCCAATTACACTGAAAAGGGTACAGCCACTAATCCCAGGATCCTGGCTATTCAGTCCAGATTGAACATTTAGATTCTACTTATCCAAATTCCTGCTCTGTTTTCAGCTGAAAATTGAAATCTTTCATTCACAACCTAACAGATCTTATACCCTTATGGTCCACAAAAACAGTCACAAAAAAAGACACAGCACCACTGCAATAGTGGTGAAACATCCTTTGCTGTGATGTAACTGCTTATGTGTTTTGCAAAAAGATTGCAACCAGGACACTATATAATCATGTATTAAAACATGCAATAGAAGCAACAGCTATTGGATGCTCTTCTTGGAGCTAAGGCATCTATCAAAATAGTTGTTAAGCATTTTGAACGGTATAAGAGAGCAAAGTCTGCAGTGTGCCGGATCCTGCTAATATTTTCACTGGCAAAATTTCCTTTGTGTGGTGCAAAGACAGTTGATGCTTTCAGTTAAAAGGCATCTATTTATTTTATGCTAATGTAGGGTGGTGTGTTGTTTTGGGTTGGTGTTTTTTTTTCCCAGTGAATGTTAATGCACAACTCACTGCATTTACCAAATGCATATTTTAGAGGACATTTGCTAAATTGTTTGACACAAATAAATCTGTCATAAAAACAATTCTGCTTCTTATATCCAGGAATGAAAAAAACTGTGGCAAATTTGCTATAATTTGTTTTTCAGAAAAAAGTATAGGAATTGACCTTCCTCCATTTTTTCATACAGCAGTATATGCATAGTGGCATCTTTTAATATAATATTGGTCACTGGAGAAAATCAGGAGACAAAACCAATGACCTGATATTACAGGGTTATTACAAAATCCAAAGAGACACTGCATCAATAAAGTTCATGAATCATAGTATGCTAGAATGGTTTGGGTTGGAAGGGATCTTAAAGATCATTCTTAAGAATAAAGACACCTTCCACTAGACCAGGTTGCTCAAAACCCCACCCAATCCAGCCTTGAACATTTATGTGGATGGGCAGCCACAGCTTCTCCAGCTAACCTGTTCCAGTGTCTCACCATCTTTATAATAAAGAATTTCTTCCTAATACCTAATCTAAATGTACTCTCTTTCAGTTTAAAGCCCCTTGGCCTGTCACTACACATGCTTGTAAAAGTCCCTCTCCACCTTTACTCTCAGCCCCTTTTAGGTACTGGAAGGTTGCTCTAAGGTCTCTCTGGAGCCTTCTCTTCTCCAGCCTGAATAATGAACATAGTTGATGTTACTGAACTAAGAGGGTCTAAATTATGCCAAGGTATAAATCAGTCATAATAGTGAACATACAACATGACCTTTGGTTTAAGAGACACACTGCTTCATCCAGTAGCCACATGCCCCTGAAAAAGAAGGACTAAGATGATGAAGAATGTGGAGATGGACAAAGCAGAAGGAGCCACATTTGAGACTCATTCTGACTAGCCTGAATTTGTCCAAGATTTCCCATGAGGAGGGCTGCCACCACCTTTGAACGGGCTGACTCCAAGCACCAGCCTTCCCTCCACAAGCCCACGCTACTACTACTGCCAACGCTGACAGCGCGAGCAAACCCAAACACCGCCTATTATTTTCTCCTACCCGTCGCACCCAAAGCCTTCCTCCCACGGCACCGTTAGTCAGCCTATGGGCGAGAAGCCGCATATGTGCACAGGGGCTGAACACCGTGCCGCAGCTGTGAGGATGGCGGCGGGGCTTGCAGGGCCTCCCCACCGGCCGCTGTCATTCTGAGGGGGACCTTCAATTATCAGAGGCCTCGGCCTTGGCAATGCCGGCAGCGGCTTGGGCCTGAGCCGCCCCTTAGGAGGCGGCCACGCCGTATCCCCCCCATCCCCGAGGGAAGGGTTGCAGCTCCCGGGGCTCACACAGGCGGCCCAGCGGCCCTTCCATGAGGGAGGAAAGGAGGGGGCGGGTAGTGTAAGCAGCGAGGGTCTACCCGCCTGTGCGCGGAGAGGGTGGACCCTCGCCCCCTCGGCGCAGGCGGGCAGGCATCGGGCGGGGTGGTGTGAGGGGATGGCGGAGCCGGTTGAAGGGGAGGGGGGGGCGGCTGCGAACGTGTGTGCGCCTGTGTGGCGGCGCGGGCGGCGTGCTCCCGCCCTTCCCCCGCCGGCGCCCGGTGCTGCGCGGTGGGCTGGCGCTGGGGTATTTACGGTAAAGTGGACCCGGCGGTGGCAGCTCGGTGTCAGGTGATCGGCGCTGAGAAACCGTTGCCGCCTCCCGGGGAGGAAAATGCAAGATGGCCCAGCGGGGCCGTGAGGGGCTCCGAGGCGCCCCTTCTCAGCCCGCCGCCGCCTGCCCCACGCGTAGGGCCGGCGGGAAGCGCTGAGGCCAACCCCGCCGCACCACAGCCCGTCCCCGGCGGGGGCACCGAGCCATGGGGCTCTGCTACAGCCTGCGCCCGCGGCTCTTCGGCGACGCCGGCGGTGGCTCCATCTCCAGCACCGGCGCCACCTCGGAGCCCGAAGCGCCGGCGGAGCCTCACGCCGCCCCGCAGCCGCAGCCCCTCGGCGCCCCGCTTCGGCCCGGCGGTAAGCCCGGCGGGGAGGCGGACGGGCCGCCGCTGCTACTGCAGAACGGCGGCGGTAACGGGGCGACCCCCGAGCGGCCGCCGCTGCCCAAAGCCGGCGGCGCGGGGAAGGCGGCGCGGCAGCAGGCGCTGCACCAGCCGCCGGCGCTGCAGAGAACCTGGGAGAAGCTGCGCCTAGAGGAGCGGGAGGCGGAGAAGGAGGCGAGGAAAGTCAGCAAGAGCATCGACCGGGCGCTCAAGGAGCAGAAACGGGAGTACAAGCAGACGCACCGCCTGCTGCTGCTGGGTACGTGCGTGTGTATGTGCAGGGATCTGCGTGTGCGAGGCGTCTGCCTGGGCGGGCAGGTGCCCGCGGGGCTCCCCGGCAGCGCCCCCTCCCCGGCTTCCCCCGTTTTCCTTGGGCGCCCTCCATCCCTCCTTTGTCTCCCCGCTGCCCCCTGCTCTCCCTCCCTCCCCCCAGCCCTGCCCTCCCGTCTCCGTGCCTGGGCTCTCCCCCAGGCAGGTTTACACCTTTTTCTTCCCTTCCCCCCCCCCGCTTTCCCTCCTCCCCCTTTCTGGTCCTGGCAGTCGTTTTGCAATGGAGGGAACACGGTCGGCGGTTGTCCTGCGAGGGAGAGCGGCTCCACCCAGGCCGCCGGGAGGGAGCGATGCTGATGGAGGAGCAGAGGGGTCTGCCGGAGGAAAGGAGCCCTGCCCCGTCAAGGGGGGCTGCCTCGGCGAGGTCTGGTCTTAGCGCCAGAGCAGCTGCGAAACATAATGGAAAAACTGCAGCAGAAAGGAGGAAAAATGGCTATGCGTGAGATGTGCATAGCTCGTGGATGACTACCGTGTGTAGCTAGGGGTGGTTTAATGAGGAGCGGTAGTATGGGCTTGTGGCTCCTAAATGAGAGGAGTGCTGATGAGCAGTAGGCTCCTTATTTAGAGAAGCAGTGAGTGGTGTAAGGGGAAATAAGCGGGTGTTGGTATGCATGTTCCTCACAGACATCGCCTTTACTACAGGATGTATTCTTCAGCTGTTGGCCCTCAAATTTTTTTTCAGGGGTGACTTGTCAGCTTTTGTCCCCTCCTCTCTGAGGTGCTATATGCGGTCTGCTGTTGCCACTGCTCTTTCTAAGCATTAGTTAATAGTCCTCTCCAGAGGATTTGTACCAGCTGATACATTTACAGTATGAAAACCACAGGGGTATCTAATACAAGCATCTCATTTCCTGCAGGAAACAGAACAGTCATACTGCAGGGTTGTGTTTTGTTGTTTTGTTTTTTTTTTTATGATCTGAGCAGAGGGCTTATTTGGCCTCTTAGCAATTGCCATAAATCTCGCTTTTCTGTTAGCATGGAAATGCTGATTTGCTTTTGTGTTAGCTTGCTTTGCATTTTCTTGTAAAGTTGTGTGATATGCATGGATTTTTGGTGGTTATCTATGTGCATCACAGATGTTGGATAGTCTTATGTCTGTCTTCGTAAAACTGTGTTTCCATGTTATTGGATTCCTTCATTCCTGTTGGTGGATGAGGGGAGGAGAAATACAGCAATGCACAAAAGGTATAAGCAATGTTTGCCAGAATTGTAGTGCTCTAATTCTAAAACAAGTCATGGGCTTTTTTATATCCCGTAAGATTCCAGTAGGCTCTTATGTAGGATACCAGTACAACTAGTGAAAGGAAAGAAGATGCAATTCCTACTCCATGGAATTAATAATACTCTTTGTAAAATATTTCTTCTGATACTTAACTGTTATGTTATTTACCTCTAGAATTTTAAATATTCATTTTAAAAAGTGTATTTTTAAAATGTTTTTCTTCCTGTAGCCTCTGAAAGTATGTTGTGACCAGTATGGCTACGAGAAGGCAAAGATACAGGTTGGTGGCCTTCATCTAGAGAGCAATGTAGCTGCTTGAACAAAAGGATCGTGAAAGATACTGCGTGTAATCTGTAACATGGGTGGTTGTCATAGTAAACTAGAGCATTAAACACCTGTCCAGAAACAATGCAATTTGAAAAATAAACCATCTCCAACTCTTGGCACTCTGAAAGAAACTCAACACTCTCAAGACTCTGTGTTGAATTTTGAATTAAATCAGTGTCACAATCAGAAAATGCTCTCTTGATCTCCATATCGCAGCGAGGAAATGCTGGATTATTGTTTCAGCTCTGGCAGATCAGGGCCTGACATAAATGTTTGATTTGGATCTTGGGAGAGCTGCAGGTGCTTCGTGCTTCTGTTTGCAAAGAAGTGGAAATGCTGCCCTAGATAAGAGGAAAATATTTAGAATGGGGAAGGGTTTATTTGTCAGAGAAAGGATAAGGGAAAATTGCCTTGTATAAGGTAATAATTTTCAGTCTTGCACAGAGGAAGAGACTCATGATGTATACAAAGGTCTTAGAATAAAGAATATTATCAGCTTGATATTTTACAGCATTTCTAGTGGCAAATAACTCTGTCCCTGTCCCCAAGGTTTTCCTGGTGGAGCGGACCTAAAAAATGTACCTTTGCTAGAGAGAGGAGGAATATTCTTGTAGTTCAACATGGAGGAAATACATAGCAGAGGGGAAATGGTGAATTCGGGGACAGCAGAAAGACATCACAGAATAAATAAAGTTGAGCAACAGTGTTGGTGTGGGCTTTGTTTCTTTTTAAATGCAAGCTTGTAAATAATAGCTTCGTTTTGGTTTGCCCTTGTATGTCTTGTACATGAACTGGGGCAAGTTAAGAGGATGTTATCAAAATCTTAGAGGAAAATGAAATGTATATTTTAAGGAGCTACTGCTAGATAGCAAAAAGGTATGCAAATACATGCGCTAGTATCAGAACACTAATAATCTCTAGAGTCTCTAAATAAGTAGTATATTAGAAGAGAAGCTTCTATATATGTTTGAAAGCAACCTTTCTCTAGAAGCATACCCATTCTTTCATTATGTCAAATGAAAACAGTCAGCTTGATGAGCTGTGCATTTAAGTTCCCAAAATATTATGAAGTCTCAAAGGCTTGTTTTAGTGTATGTTGTAAAATAGCTCTCGAAGAACATGTTCTTGCCTGTCACAGCTTTCCCCAAACTAATGTCTCGTGCTGCACATGATGTTTTGAAGCTCCCCTGTAACCTACATTTGGAAACACTTAATGTCATAACCGGTAATTGTGAAAAGGGGTGTGTCTGCTAAGTGTCCTCCCACATAAATAAGTGGATCTGTATCAGGTGGCTATAACTGAGATGAGGGAGCTTTGCTGGTGCACTGGTTTGGGTTTGTTTGTTCTTGAAGATGAACCCACATAAAATGGAAGCTTTCCACTACAATTGTCTTTTTCTTTTTAATGTCTACTTTAGACAGAAAGGGCTTGAAACCTTGAGTTGATTATTATTGTGCCCTGTATTATCTGAGTCCCTTTTTTTCTTTTTTCATTTTATTTTTACAAGCGAAAATGTTAATCTGCACCGAATTCTTAGGATGCTTTTGCTAACCTCAAGATGAAGACTTTTTTAGGCATATGTATTTATTGCACTGATTTACAGGGCTTGGTCAGAGTCTTGTACCTTTGGTTTCTGTCTTGTTTTTTTGGTCTTTTCTTTTCTTTTTTTTTTTTCATATTTTATTTCCAGAGAACTGCAAACACTTGTCTACAAGACTGTTTAGCTGCTGATTTCCTAGAAACTGTACAAACATTACAAATCACTTTATAGAAGCAATTCCAATTCTCATTTCCAGGCTCATATTTTAAACTGTTTTGGGAGCAAGTGAGGTAAAGGCAGACTGGCTTTAGACAAAGTGCTAACCACTGTGGTATAATCAAGGCTTATGTAATGTTGAAGTAAGCCATAGGCAGATTTTTTTTTTTCTTAGCTATTGTCTTGTAGTATCATCTAGCTCCTCTTTTGTTCCATTTCCCCTGACTCCTGCTTGCTGTCCTAATTTTGGATGACTTTCTCAAGCAGAACTCATTCTTTTGCACTTCCCTGCTAAACTGAAACTGAAAGTGTTAGAAGTAAAAGCTTTCCTGTTCAACAGAAACTGAAAGTAATGATGCAGGGATTGAGGAAGGGAAAATGGAGATAGTAATGTTTTTTGTTTGCTTGTTTGTTTGTGGTTTTGTTTTGTTGGTTTTTTTTTTTTAATTTTAAAGGTACTATAGCTGCTTGCACAATACTTAAGTTTTGACTTGATAGTGAAATTTAGATGTGTTTATGTACAGAAGTGTATAAAACATACAAAGAAACACTGCTTCCCTGAATTAATGGAAATCAAACACATAGATGCCTTGTCAAGCAAGGGGAGTTCTGAAGTGGTAGGTGTATAACAAAAGTAATGCTTTACTACAGTTTCTTTTTTTTAACTACACACCTGTTGACTCTTGTCAGAATTAACCTGTATTGCAAGAGAGGTTTCTGCTCTGACAGTGGATTTTAGACTGCAGTTGCAGTCTGTTATTTATATATGCTGCCTCAGCAAACCCTCAAGTTTATCATCCCAAAACCAGTTTTAAGTCTTACAATTAAACCGAATAAATCTTATTTAAAAATAACTTTAACTTTTATATAGTTTGAACTCATGCTGATTGATAAATACCTGAATTTAGTTTAGCTGGATGTGCTGATAATTCTCCTGTACCTGTGTAAGAGTGTGTTCTTAGAGTGCTTTTCTGTTACCACAAAGATGATCTTCCACCTAATGTCCATAACAGAGCTGGATATCATTGTTTGTGTTCCACAGTTGCACGCTCTTGTTGCATCCTATATATGCCTGTTTTGTCTTTACAAAAAAAAAAACCTGTTGGTTTGTGCTGATCCTTAAAGTTTTAGGATCCTTACAACCAGGTAGTTCTAGCATGTACATAATGGATATATCATTGGTAGGAACAGATATTTTCAGGACTTTGAAATAATGGGCTCCAAGTACTGACCAATGTCATAAAATAAATGGGGTTTATAATCCGTAATCCTTTGCAAGAGACATTCACATGTCTTTTGAAATGCTCTTCTGCTTTTATTGTAAGTTATGGCATCATATGAAGTGCTCTACACACTCCTTGCAGATGAGCAAACCAGTAGACAGAAGTCATCAGGACATGTTGGAATTCTTAATGTTGGTAGTCTTTTTAAAGTGTACTGAAAGCAATCCCTGAAATACAACATTTTTCTTTATTCTGTAGATTACTAATTGCATTTAGCCCATAATTAGCTGGTTTAGCTGATTTCCATTCTTTGATTAATTTTGCTTATTTTTTAATCACTTAGCATGGGCTAGAACAAAAAAGTGGCATTTTTTTCTTAAATGCTAAGCACAGCACTGCTGGGAGGCTCTAGCTGCTGTACAAGGGTCAGTTCTGCAGCTGTTACTTAGGCAATATGAACTCTGGGTTATTAGGCAAGCTTTGTATATCAGCGTGTATTCCACAAATGCTTTTTGTAACATAGTGCTTAATTAAGCAAGCTATGATAGTAACTTCTGTGTAATTTTAAGTTCCCATTGCCACTGTAACTTCTTGACTGCCGAAATTTTAAGGAGCTTGTTAAACCTTGGATTTGTACGTTTTCCCTTTCCCTGTGTCATCACCTCTATCCCCCAGGTTTATAAGACATACAGTTTGAAACTTTGTTCCCATGTTCATTTGTTTCCACTGCCCAATGTCACAACCCATATTTCTTACCTTGCCAGACCTTTGGCATTCCTTAATTGAATTGTAACATATTTTTTTTTTTTCAATCTCCAAGATAACTGTGTAAGTAATAGTTATATTGTGGGATTATTTCTTCTCCCATTTTAGCATCTTTGACACAGTGGAACTATACAAATGTGGGGAAATACTGGGGTTTTGTGTGGGTGTTTTGGTTTGTGGTGCCTTTTACTTGTTTGGTTGGTTGGTTTGTTTTGTTGGGTTTTGTTTTTTTCCTCTAAAGTCCTGGCTTTCTTCAACTTTTCAGGTCAGGTACCATTTGAGCTTAGAAAGTTGAGTTAATTTTCAAAAAACTTTCTTCTTTTTAATCCAGCATCCTGGCTGAGCTGTGAGGGAAAGTTGCCTCTCTCTGTGCTTACCACGTTTAACCTATTTGCTGCCTGTTCTAGAAGAGATTTGCTTTTATTGAATGAGATGGAAAGGGTTCCCCTCCACAGACTTCTGAATAATAGTAGAGAAACAAAATGGTGCAAGTAAGATAACAGAGCTGTCGCTTACCCACCAGTAGAAGAGTTAACATTTTGCATTGGGGAAGTCTTGACTTTGCAGTGTTTTCTTAAATTTTGTGTGGTTTAGATATTTTGTAATGCCTAGCAAGAGGCTCAGAGTAGACAATTGATGTGTTGAGCAGATTAGTAAAAGCATGGAGCAGATGTTACTCAGGCAATTGACTGGTGCCACAGTCCAAAAGAAATCTAAGGTTGTGTTTCACTGAAGATGCAGATCTATTTTTAGAGATGAAAAATGTACGTCATTAGTTATTACTTAGTGTGTTCTTAATAAAAACAGCCTTTTGTAGCCAGTTAAAATCATCTAGTTATGGTTTAGACTTGCAGCCTTGCATGGTTGTTTAGCCCTGGGAGGTATTTGTTGTGCTGCAGTCATCAAGAAATCTTTCACTTTATGGGCAGAATTGCTGTGCAATTACTTACAACTGTCTGACACAACTGGTTTAGTTTTTTTAATATTTTAGTTGTTTTCTTTTGATTGATAACATCATAAATTCAATAAGGCTGGGCAATTTGTTGGCTTTTTTAAATCCCCAGAGTGCAGAGTCTTGAAGAAGTGCAGCTTCATAACTGGCCTGTGCACATCATACTTACGCCTTTTCCAAAAAGTGGATAAGCATGTTAAGTATAATGACTAGTGGTATTTCATATTATCCCTGTAGCACTGTATATGTGAAACTCCTTCTCATGGTTTGTCTGCACATGACTATTGAATACAAGTTTAAGGACTTAAAACCTCTCTAGATAAGCTGTATGAAGAAGGAAGGATATGTAGTTTGGGACTGGACAAGATAAAGAGTATTTAAGAAAATACATATTATTTCATTTTCTGTGTTCACATGCAAAGGATCAAAAAGCCCCAAGAAAAACCTCCAGTTAATGTTCGTAACATAAGGCATAGCATCAATCACTTGTAGTGGAAGATCTGAACTGATAAGATCTCTTTGAAGTCAAACTTGAATTGGTTCCTCATAATCTGGTATTTTACATTTGTTTGTTTTTAAACTTAAGTGGAATTTATAACTCTACAATCTTATATTTAAAGTCATGTTAGGTTTCAAGACTAATAAATTATTCTTTCCCCAAATACCATTACTGTTGTAAGGCAAATTCAGGTCATATTTTAAATGCTGTTATCTTTATTTCAGCTAAGAATTTATATTATGTGGGAACAGCATGCATTTTTGAGTTTATAAAGCTATGTGAAAGTAGAAAGCTCTCCCCTCCTGGAGTATTTAAAATAACAAAAATAACTGAGAAGTTTTCCACTTTCTTTTAAGACAACTTTCATTCCTAGGAAGGGCAAAAAGGAAGCTCTCAGCAATCAGTTCAAGCAAATTGTCTAGTTGGTCTTCAGAAGCTGAAGAAAAGAACGTTCCTTCTGTGGTTTGGGTTAGTGCATGCAATGGAGATAAGAAGCAGGCTGAAAAACATTTGTAATAAACCCCTGAAAATAAGTTGAGTGCTCTCTCTCTCTGGGTATCCTTTCCCTACTCCCAATCACTCTTATTTAATTACCGGAAAATGCATACTTTTATATACGTGTAGTATACTCTGCATTTAATTTGTCATATATGCATTAGAATGGATGTAAAGAGTTTTATTCTTCCATCATGAAGAATGAAGGCTATGTTAAACTGCCAAAAGTGTGGATCATCATGGATCCTTACTCTTCTGTGCAAGTGTAATTTAATGTTAAGCAAATCAGCCTTCTATTGAAAACTGTCATGAATGTGGCTGGAGGCATTACCAACTCTGTTATGCTACAGTTTTCTTAATTATGGAAAATTAGTCACTCTGGATCTTGAAGCAAATGCAAAATGCACAGTGTGGTGTTAGGCAGTGCCTTCTTAGTAATCATCTTTATTTTCCTGAACTCCTCGCGTGTGGTGGACTAAGCTACAACAGAACCAAGTTGCTGGTTTTTTGGTTGGTTGTTTTTTAGTGACAGCACTGATTCTTATTTCACATGCCTGAATTCATTTCATGCTGATTGAAGAATAGTTTGCTATTCTAGACAATACTTTTTCAGATAAATACACACATGTCTGTATGTGTACATGCATGACCACAGAAATTCTCGTAGAAGGCAGTAGATCACATGGAGGAGTTTAGGTGAGTTAAACCAGCCTTCAAGAGTATGTGATTGGATTCTATCCTGTTGTATATAATAGGTTTAAAGCTATGTAGGAACAGGGCAAGTCTAATGGATTCTGCAACAAGATTTTTATTTATTTATTTGTTTATTAAATCCTCTGGCTCACTGAATACATGAATTAAAAATAGACTTCTGGAGTTATCAGCCTGCTCTGAGCTTGCTGTAATTGTCTAATTGACTTTTTAGGAGAGTTATGAACAAGATAAAGGGGTTAGAGTTGGACGGCACATTAAAGATCATCTCATTCCAATCCCCCATGTCATCAGCAGGGACACTTCCACTAGATCAAGTTACTTAAAGCCTCGTTCAGCCTGGCCTTGCACATTTACAGGGATGGAGCAGCCACAGCTTCTCTGGGCAACCTGTTCCAGTGTCTCACCACCCTCACAGTAAAGAATTTTTTTCCTAATGTCTTATCTAAAGCATTGCAAACACTTGCCAGCCTTTGCAAAGAAAACTTGGGTTTGTTTTTTTCTTTGTGTTCATATATAAACTATAAAACTAAGTTGCAAAAGAATATAATGATTTGTATAAAGGACATATGCAAAAATAACCAGTTCATAACCTGCAAAGGTGTGTTTAAAGAGTTTGGTTCTTTTTAGTTAAAAAAAAAACACAAAATCTTGTTTCTTTTCTAAATGGCAAGATGATGTGGAAGGTATTTGTTTTGTAGCATGTCTGGGTTTTCCCCAGTCATTTGATCACCTAATATTAAAAACTGAACAAAGAAAAAGTTTTTTTTTTTGTCTCAGCTGTGCTTAAGAACCTTGTATTATAGAACAAGAATACTACTGTTGTGTGCTGCCATGCAACATATTCATGTATAAGCAAGCAGGAGAACTGCGTTAAGGACTGGATATAACTTACGATGAGTTTCAGATCCTTTTAGCTGTTGGGTCTACCAGCTCATGAGCATGTCATAATGCAGAACTGTAGCTGTTCATACTGTTTTGCTTTATCCCTGGAAAATAATTCTATGGCAGAAAGCAAATGGGAACTACAGGGCTGTAATTCTGGTTCTGATTGAGTAGATGATCTTCCTTTGATTTAATGTTCTGACAGAAAAACACATCTCAAATTCTTTATAGAGTGTTTTCTCAGCATTTGGTGGGGAGAGGGGGAAGCACAAAAAACAACGAACCATCCTTCATTCATGTCATTACTTTGGTTTAACGGAACTGAACTTCAGGTTCGTATTGATCTAGATTTTCCCTATGAGGAGATAGCTCTGGGAATGGAACACAAGCTTTTGGCACTTGGAGAAAGACTGGATAGCAGTTTGCATGTAAATAACTGCCATGCATTGTTCATTTTAGTAAATACATTTTTATTCTTACATATAAGAATATTTTTAACAGTCACACACTTGTGATTCTTCAGTGCTCAAGCCTTAAATTTGTCTTAATGGAAGACTTACAGAAGCAGTAGAGTTGTGCTTGATTTGGTGCTTGCTGATGTCTTGCTGTCATCAGGAGTCATAGCAATCCATCTGATGCATTCATGAGTTTCTGGTATATTCAGGGTGCATAAGGCAGCTGTTCCAAATTCTGTTGGTAGTCTTTCAGCTTATCTTATTCTACTCGATGTAGTGTCTGGATTCATGTATTGTTTGTTCAGTAGTGTCTTTCCAACTTGGTTATTATTAGAACAGTATAGTTGTTGTGTAGTTTCTTTAGGGTTGTTTGCTTGTTTTTAAGTGGGGAAATTACAGTAATGTTTAAGGAGGCACCTGTTCACTCCTTTTAACTCATACAGAGAGGTAAGGATGTTGACCCAGCGGAGGAGGGGAGAACAAAAATGCCTACAGTGGTGTTTGGCTTGCAATATGCAGGACTCTTCTGTCAGTGGGTTCTGTCTCCAGGTGTATGTCAACTATGTCTTTGAACTGCCAGAGGTGGCAGGAAAACTGCTTCACAGGAAAGCTGAAAAAGAGAAACTACTTCCTTAATACTTGAAGTTGCTTATAATTTGATGTAGAAAGGATGACCTGAAGAGTAATCCTCTCCAAAGGCTGTTTTGCAATAGTCCTTGTCTAATTAAAAGGGATTCACAGACTTGGAATCTGTCTCCCAGGGACTGAACAGTCACTTTTTAAGATGGGATGAAAAGTTACAGCAATGCAGTAAAAGGTCAAACAGCCTTTCAGATGACTGTGTTACAAAAGGATTAGGATGTTGGGCAGGGGTGAGGTGAGACTGTCTTTCATGCTATTTAATGCTACCCCCAGTGCCATTGCTAGTGCTCCTGGTCCAGCAGTTTCAGAAAAAGAAAACAGGGGTCTGGTGCTCTGAACAAGAATGAGCAGATGTTTCACACTTGGTCTGCTTCCTCATACAATGCTTAGCAACACGTATGTATTAATACCTGATTCTACTTTTGGGGGAGGCCATTCACCTTAATAAATTCGGGGTCTTGTGCACTTGATGGTGTGTGTGGAAAGTGGCAGAGCCTGCTAAGGCTCTCCGGCACCTGAAGGGTTCTAGTACATGTACATAGGGTACAGGGTAAAACATTCATAACCTTTTAAGCCTAAACAATATAATTTCCTATTATGTTGACTGCCACTAAAATGTAACGTTTTCTTAATGGCAGTATGTCTGTGAGATTAAAAATGGCTGGAAGAGTGTGGGAGCCAAAGTTTTCTTCTATTTTTTGTTTGGGTTTTTTCCTCCCTCATTTGACTCCCTTTTTAAAGGTAATCCAAAGCCTCCCTGTAAAACCTCACTTTGTGTTTCTTCGTAGGTCAAATAAACTTCTTTAAAAAGTACTTAAGTCTTTAAATAATATCTGTCATTATTTTTCCCCTATGTATTCTGTATCCTGGTAGCTCTAGTAAAAGAATAATTAGAAACTTACTTGAACTGGCTGTTTTTATGATGTGTAAAAAAAAAAAAAAAAGATGAATTAATCTGTCTTAATCCTTGCTAGAAAAAAACAATTTGAAGATACTAAGTACCAAACAATTACAGTATCTTTTGAGTTCAGTCTTTTATCCCCTAATGCAGTTCTCTCCGAAGTTGGACTGGTAAAGACTTTACTATTTGTAGCTGCTTCATCAGCATTAAGTAAGCAACCAGACAATGGAGCACATTTAAGGAATTTATGAGTAAGTAGACTGAAAGTCCAGAAGTGACCAATAAGATTTTTCCTTTTGACTATCTATGTAACCAAGAAATTACTTTATTTCCCAAATATTCTCTAAATAAGCTCATTGAATTTTAACATGAATATTGCTAAGGTAATACTCATCTAAAGGGTTCAAGCAGTGGTACTGTTTGTAACCTAATTTCAGTTCTGAATAGGACACATGCTCTGTCCCACTCACCAGCTACAGCTTCTACTTGGTTGGAACTCATACTGTGCTTGTTCTCTAGCTTGGCTGAAACTCATATAGTTATTCCATTTTCTGAAAGAAAACAGGCTGGAAAATACTCCTTAAAAGCTAACTGTACTCTTCACCTATTGCTCTTTTCTTTTTCAGAAGTGGGCAATCCTGGCTTCTATTGGTGGCTTTGTGTTTATCTTCTGGATGGAGTATTGGTCTTATTTTTCGATTTGGTTCATCAAACAGTTCAGAGGTGCTATATATCCAAGTCTTTCTGAAACAGGACTATGAAAACTTTTGTACTCTGCTTCTGCTGCTTCTAGAGATGCAACCTTGCAGTGGCTTATTGAAGAGTATTATTTTAGTGTACCATGTTTATCAGAGAGCTACTGTTCTCCAAAATTATTGCTCATCCACACTTCAGTCTTTTGATAAGCTAACATTATTCACAGTATTATTAATCAGTGACTAAAAGTTTACTGATTCTTTGAGAACCTTATTAGCAATACTGCATCTAGTTGATGATTAACAATTAGTTCTTGAACTCTATTAGCTGATTCCTGATCCACTTAAAATGTGTTGTATTGATCATTTGCAGAATAACAACAGGCATACATGTGATGCTTATTTAGAATATCAAATGTCTTATATTGACATAAGCATTTAACTTAATGAACTGTTTTCTATCGCTATCCCTCAAATAACTTATTTTTAGTTAATCAAGTGACTTACTACTGATTCATTGACCTGAGGTGGTAGATACAGTCCTGTGATCAGAAAATGTGATTTTTCCCAGACTGTGTGTAATCTAAATAATAGTATCTCATACCTGAAAAGCTTTATTTTCTGATGCCCTGAAGTTATTTCTCAGAGTAACAGTAAATTTAATTGACATTCTTTATGCCATTATCTGTGGTGATGTGCAGGACGTGCTTGGATCCTTCCTATAAGGAATTTTTTAAGTGTTAAAGGAGGAACTGGTTAGATCAACTTGTGAAGAAAGAGGGCAGGAATCTCTGTTTAAATAATTACTTGTTTGACACACAGAACATTATTTGCAGTTACTATTTTAAGGTAAAAAAAAAAAAATAGCCTGGCATTTCTGAATTAATATTTTCCTTTAACAATGAGGCTGATTGTCCATGTTTTTGTCTAGCATGGTCTAGAAAAGTTTGGTCTGTTCCATCTCCATAGCCTACTTTTAAGGTGGTTCAGACTGTCTGCTTCCCTCTCATTTTCTTTAAAAAGAGACACTTATTTAAGTTGTTACTTTCAACAAGCTGAAAAGGTGAAAGATTAAGCCAATTGAATATTTACTGATACTACAGACTAGAGCAGGATGGGAAAAAAAATCCCAGTATGTTGGTTTTGTTGCCTACTTTTACTTACTACTGTCTGTAGCCACAAGTGTCTTCAGTGATGCGTTAGGATTTATATGCAGTTGCGTGGACTCTTATGACCACTGTGAAAATTGGCTGATTCCTGTCACTTTTTACCTTCTTTGTTTATGGCTGAGAAATTGCCTATCACTTGGGTTTTGAAGTCATCTTTACCATAAAAGAGCCCAAATCAAAATGTAAAGCTCTTAAATCCAAGCACTTGGTAAATTTTTATTTTAGGTCATCTTTTTGGTGGCTTTTTTATTTGGTAGCAGTTAGGAAAGTTAATACCTGTTAGAAAAACTGCTTATTGTCAAAATTACTGTGTATGTTAAATGTTGAAAGTCAACTCTTACTCTAGTTCTTTAATAACATAAAGGTAGAGTTCTTACCTTTGTAATCCTTTACTGATACATACATGAGTGAAGAATTAAGTCTCTATGAACACACTGGGGTATTCTTGTTCTTTAACTCCTAAATGCACACTAACAATTAAATTTACAAAATACTTGAGTGAGTGCACCACCCTGTCATCACAGTCTCTTTTTTTTTTTTTCCTCCTTCTCAGGTGTGTACATTTTTTCAGAGCACCAGATGGCTTGAAAAGCTTTCTTAACCCCCATACATGATTGACCATGTATTTAACATTTCAGAGGGTAGCCCTTCCGCCGTGGGTGTTCTGCTTTTGCTGGAGCCAGGTCTTCTAGCAGTTTAATTAGCTCTACACAGGGAACCTTCCTGTGGAGGAAACGTGCATTTTCTTTTTAAAAAGATCATCCAGAATAGATTGCAAGCAAAAGCTGTGGAGGAGGAGAAGTAACTTTAAATACAGGAGCAGTTGCATTACTGATTTTGCTGCATTATGTAAAGATGTAAGTCAGTGTAATGGGCAAGTATACAAAATGCATACTTCCATTGAAAACATAGCGAGTCTTCCTGTTGCTGCAGGAATCCCAGATGTGAACTTTACTCTGCAGTGTCATCAGTCTGGAATTTACTGCTTGAGCTGGAAGAGGGAGCAGAGACCCAGAGGCGTGGCAAAAATTATTTTCATTAATGCCGTCTTTGAATGTCTCATTTTTCAGCTTGAATATGGTACATGTGATGAGAAGTGCTTCCAAATTACTGGGAAATTTTGTCTTACAAACACTTTAAGTGGAGCCACATGGTCAGCATTGTGGAAGATTTACACACAAAAGTGTTATGTTACATACTCTGAATATACCAATTTCTTCAAGAATATTCTTGACTATTGGTTTAGTGTTATTTTTGTCACTTTGTATCTAGTTCAGTCACTTGATACAAGTGATGGTGATAATTCATTCCTCTAAAACATCCCTTTTTTTTAAGGGAGTTTTTATTCCGACATAAAATTGAAAATGCAGTTTCTTTCATGGAGTCCATGAAATGCAACCCCTGGCTCAACAGCAGGATGCTAATAAAATTAACATGTATTTCAGAACAGCATGCTACTTTACAATATTGACAGAAACATTTATTTGCTTGTTTTATTTTCCTTTCTGATTGTGAATGTCCATGGGTATTCATCGTGGAAAACTTCAGGCTATGTGGTTAAAACCTAATAAAATCAGCTGAATTGTGTCATACAATGAAAATCATGAGAAAGACTGGACTACAACAATCAGTAGGGTTTGATTTTAACTGTAGTTAAACTGTCAAATACATGTGCAAAGGTTTGACATTTCCAGCATGAAGGCTATCTAGTCAAGCTTTGGTATATATGCTTTGTATTGACATGCATTATGTTGTCTTTGATTACATAATTTTGCTTCCTTTCTCAATCCTCATAGATGCATGCCTACCTTACTGTTTATACAATATAGAATAAGTAACAGCAACTGAATAAGAAATGTTGACTGACATCTTCATTTCTTTAATGTGGAGTAATTCTTGCACTGTATGCAGGAGTCTTTATCTGCAACTTGTGTGAATTTTTCTAAGGAGTGAACCATAGATAGGTTTCCTGTTGTACAGATGGAAAATCTAGGTAGAAGTGGCACATGGTCAAACTTGCACATCATCTGAATTTTAATTACTTTAGATGTCTAGAGCCTGGTATACTTCCAAAATCATTTTAGAGCTGGTACAAAAAGCTACTACCTTTGGTGCTGTCGTGGTTTAAACCCTAGCCAGACAGCTTGTTCACTCACTCCCAGTGAGTGGTGCCGGGCTGAGAGCAATTGAGCCAGCCCCCCCCCCCGCCCCAGACACCGGGGCTTTCCTCTTCTCTGCTCCCAGAGGGATGGGGAGGAGGATCGAAAGAGTGCAACTCCCACGGGTTGAGACAAGAACAGTCCAGCAACCAATGTACAACACAAATCACCACCGCTACCACCAATGACAACAATGATAAGAGAAAATAGCAAGGGAAGAGAATACAATACCACCTGCTGAGAAACGAGTCCCACCTGGAAGCCCGTGTCCTTCCGGGTAACTCCCAGTTACCCCCCACCCTGGGCATGACGTGCTGTGGTATGGAATACCTCTTTGGCTAGCCTGGGTCAGGCACCCTGTCTCTGCTTCCTCCTGGCTTCCCCTCCTCCCTGGCAGAGCATGAGCCTCACAAAGTCCTTGGTCAGGGTAAACATCACTTAGCAACAACCGAAAACATCGGTATCACCAGCACTGTTCCCAGGCTGGAAGTCGAAACACAGCACTGCACCAGCTACCACGAAGGAGAAAAATGACTGCTACTGCTGAACCCAGGACAAGTGCCCAAATTACTATGTTAATATTTACTAGAATTTCTGAAAGCTGCTTTTCAAATAGTCTTTGAGAGTGAGAAAACTTAGTGATAATGCTGCAGCTGTATGGCCTCCTCTGATGGCCGTGCATCCAAGATGCGAGAACTCTGCTGAACTGAAGAACAAACTGAGCCTTCTGGTACTGTTTTTGTGTCCCACTGCCAGCTTAATGATCTGGGCCTCAGATGCTTGTCAGACAAGTCCCCTGTCATGACAACATAAGTTTTCCAAGTCTTGAAAGTATGCTGTTCCTGCTTTTCCTGGCTGTGATCTCCTATTCCTAGTCCAGTGAAGAATGATGACTTGTAGCAACTGTTCATAACCTTCAGGTAACCATGAGATGCAATATTGTAGAGGATGTTTTGGCAGCAGCATGCCATGTTGAGAAAACTGCCCTATGTTGTAAAGGTTATCGGGCTGCATTGCTACTGCAGATACTACAAACTGAAAAGTCTCCATCTTGCTTTGGGAGCAAGAGTATAATATGCAAGAATAGCGGGAGTCTCTTAGTGCAACAAGCAAAGGTCTCTGAGCCTAGACAGATAAACAGTTGTATTCCTATGGGGGCAAGCATTGTCCCTTATCCCTTGCTGCTTATGCATGACAAGAGTGCCTGGGGAAAAAAAAAATAATGAAGAAACAGTTTGTTCGTGCTGTCAGTAATCTGATTTACCCGAAGTCTGAAGCAGGCTACTAGTTAATGAATTGGATGTTACCAGGATTTTTTGTATGGTCAAGTTCATCATAATACTTACTGCTTTGGTGTACCACCTCTTTTATCGCCATGCTATCTGGTGATAAAATTGTTTATTTAGTGGTAGACTTTTTAATATACAGCTTCTGTATAATTATTAGGACTGCCATTTTTCCTTAGAAAATGTATATGACTATAAAAAACTACACTTCACAAATATATGTGAGCTGTATAAGATACTGAACATGTTATCAGTGGACTTGATAACAATGGAGATTGGAAATCTTGCATTCTGTGATTGGGACAAACTGGGATTCAAATTGAATTCAAAATATGATGCAATATTATCTTACTAGTTTAGATCCCACATCTATTCTGTTGCTCAGGATTTGTTTTGTATCTGTGGCCTGATCTGTGTGTCTGTGCCTGAACTAATAAATTGTGTGGGGTCTAGTCTAAGCTGAGGTCAGTGTTGCATAAACCATATCAGTAATTCAGAAATAACCAAATTGCAGATCTGGTTTCTTACTATTTTAACTTCAGGGTATGTTGGTTGCTCTTAAAAGACCAGAGGAGTTATGAAGGAAGTTCAGGGACTTGTCCATAAATGTGGAATATATTTAGGCAGAATTTGAATGACTGTCTGGTGGATGCGTAGGAAAAGAAGCTGTGACCTGACTGCAGCTGGAGTGGAAGACCTGCATCAGTATCACTGAAGTGCCAGATGACTTCCGTGGTAGCACTCAAAGCTTTATTCTGGAGCAGCTCAGTTGCATGCTAGTTCAGGTATAAAGAATAGTGCCACTGGATATGAAGGCACTTGTCTCTGCCCTGCTATGCCATCAAATGTTCAGTGAAGCAAACCTTTCTGTGGTAAAGAAAGGCTGCAGTTCCTCTTCCTTAATGAAAACCGTAATAGCATGTTGGTTGTATCAAATGACTTCATGCCAGTTTCAACCAGCTTCAGCAGTTTACCAGGGTACCATGCTCTATCCCCTTGACTGGTTCCTCATTCACCATTTGCTTTGCACTGAATGAAGCAGGATTCTGTAGATAAGAATGCCATGACTTGTCTCATAGCATAATTGAAATGGTTAATGCTATCTTTGCAATTTTGTAAATTGGAAGTAAAGTTGAAAAAACTTTGTGTGAGTTTTATTTCAAAGGCAGCTTGGATGTTTGTTTGGGTTTGGTTTTTGTTTGTGGTGGTATTTTTCCTTTTTTAACACCACAGAAAGGTGGTTAACTTCAAGCTCAGCCTATGAAAGATCTGGTGAAATGTCTGAAAAAGACATATGCTGGTCTAGCATTTTCATGATGATAAACATTCTTTCTGGTTCATGCTGAAGTAAATTCTCAGCTTCCCTGATGGTTCCTTATTAAAGAGTTGTGGCTTTCATGTGCCTTAGTGCATGTTCTTTATCAGTTTCCACATCTTATCTGTGAATGCAAATATCTCAAAATCAGCTTTTATTTCTGGTTGTTTATTTTTCGGGCCCATGTATTTTCAGTCGCTTTCTGCTAGATGCAAATTAAAGCTCTTCTGCAGGACATTGTCCCCACTAATGGCAGGGAGTAGTTCCTTTTGGAAAGCCAGGTGGTCTCAAAGAGCACTTTGATGGAGTGAGATGGTTTGGCACTCATGAGTCACACCATGTTCCAGTAGATGCAGTGGATAAAACACATAGAATCGTAGAATAGTTAGGGTTGGAAAGGACCTTAAGGTCATCAAGTTCCAACCCCCCTGCCATGGGCAGGGACACCTCACACTAAACCATGTCACCCAAGGCTCTGTCCAACCTGGCCTTGAACACCGCCAGGGATGGCACATTCACAAGTTCTTTGGGCAGCCCATTCCAGTGCCTCACCACCATCACAGTAAAGAACTTCCTCCTTATATCCAATCTAAACTTCCCCTGTTTAAGTTTTAACCCGTTACCCCTTGTCCTATCACTACAGTCCCTAACAAAGAGTCCCTCCTGAGCATGCTTATAGGCCCCCTTCAGATACTGGAAGGCTGCTATGAGGTCTCCATGCAGCCTTCTCTTCTCCAAGCTGAACAGCCCCAACTTTCTTCATACAGGAGGTGCTCCAGTCTCCTGATCATCCTCGTGGCCCTCCTCTGGACTTGTTCCAAGAGTTCCATGTCCTTTTTATGTTGAGGACACTAGAACTGTACACAATACTCCAGGTGAGGTCTCACAAGAGCAGAGTAGAGGGGCAGGATCACCCCCTTCGACCTGCTGGTCACGCTCCTTTTGATGCAGCCCAGGATACGGTTGGCTTTCTGGTCTGCAAGCGCACGCTGAAGCCAGCTCATGTTCATTTTCTCATTGACCAACACCCCCAAGTCCTTCTCCGCAGGGCTGCTCTGAATCTCTTCTCTGCCCAACCTGTAGCTGTGCCTGGGATTGCTCTGACCCAGGTGCAGGACCTTGCACTTGGCATGGTTAAACTTCATGAGGTTGGCATCAGCCCACCTCACAAGCGTGTCGAGGTCCCCCTGGATGGCATTCTTTCCCTCCAGCATATCAACCGAACGACACAGCTTGGTGTCATCGGCAAACTTGCTGAGGGCGCACTCAATCCCACTGTCCATGTCAGAGCTGTTGAACAAGACCGGTTCCAACGCTGATCCCTGAGGGACACCACTCGTTACTGGTCTCCAACCGGACATTGAGCCATTGACTACAGCTATTTGTGTGCATCCATCCATCCAGTTCTTTATCCACTGTGTGGTCCATCCATCAAATTGATGTTGTTCCAATTTAGAGACAAGGATGTCGTGTGGGACAGTGTCATGGTTGGCTGTCACCAAGCTCCTTATTGTTTTTCATGTGCCTTAGCATGCCTTCCAGGAGAATCTGCTCCAAGATTTTGCCAGGCACAGAGATGAGACTGACTGCTCTGTAATTCCCTGGGTCATCCATTTTCCCCTTCTTGAAAATGGGGGTTATATTTCCCTTTTTCCAGTCATCGGGAACTTCACCTGACTGCCACGTTTTTTCAAGTATGATGGATAGTGGCTTAGCAACTTCAATTGCCAGCTGCTTCTGGACCTGTGGATGGATCTCATCAGGACCCATGGACTTGTGTACGTTCAGGTTCTTAAGATGGTCTTGAACCAGATCCTCTCCTACAGTGGGCGCAAGGTCTTCATTCTCACAGTCCCTGCGTCTGCCTTCCAAGACTTGGGTGGTGTGGTTGGAGCATTTGCTAGTGAAGACGGAGGCAAAGAAGTCATTCAGAACCTCAGCCTTCTCCAAATGCAGGGTAGCCAGTTCTCCTGAGAGCTTCCTGAGAGGGCCCACATTGTCCCTAGTCTTTCTTTCATTCGCAGTGTGCCTACAGAATCCCTTCCTGTTATCTTTCACATCCCTAGCTAAGTTTAATTCTAACAGGGCCTTAGCTTTCCTAACCTGGTCCTTAGCTTCCCAGAGGACAACATCCCTGTATTCTTCCCAGGCCACCTGTCCTTGCTTCCACCTTTTATAAGCCTCTTTTTTCTTTCGAAGTTTCCTCAGCAGCTCCTTATCCATCCATGGAGGCCTCCTGGCCCTCCTGCCGCACTTCCTGTAGTCGGGCCGCAACAGTCCTGAGGTTGCTGAGCTCGGGAGTCAACACTCCTGAACAACATGTGCTTTTCCATCAGAGGCAGATGCAGTATGTACAGATCCAGAGACATGAAGGTAGAAGACTAGGACCTTATGTTTGGTGGTGTCTTACAGTGCATTGATTATTAACTCCTTTAAATGTTTAGTCTTCTACCAAAAGCTCTTTAAGACTTCTTTTCCAGAGCAGGAAAGACTGTAGCTGAATAATTCAAGCGATACTCTAGCCATCTTGACAATCCATAAAATTACCAGTGCATTGTTCTTCTGATTTTAAAAAGTTAAATGTCATGGTCCTGTTATATTTTGAGAAAACTAATTGACTACTTGAGATTTTTTTATTATTATTTTTTTTTAAATTTGTAAATAGATCTGTTTATCAAAACACCAAGTATGGCATTTTAATGGTTAATGAAGTGGTGCTACTACCAGCAGTGATCCTGATCTCTTTACCAGAATTTGCATGGTTGTGTGATTTATGTGGATCACCAAGATCATTAGAAGGGGACCTTTTTCAGTAAAATTTGGATGCATAAATAGTGTGTAAATGTGGCAGGAGGAATAAGAGCTGTATAGACTCTCAGCTTAGGACATTTTAGCCAGTTCAGAGAAATTTCTTGCTTGACTTGTCAATGATTTCTCCATATTTTCACCCTTTCAAGGCTTCCAGAGGGGACTAGGAGCCATAGTCTCAAATGGGGTAACAAGCCCAGAAGCTGGGCTGAACAGAGATTTGCATTTGAGTGTTATTCTTCACGATGGGTTCTTGGTGGATTCATGTATTCATTGCATTATGTCTGTAAGCCTCATGGTGGCAGTAAATACTAAGAGAAAATAAGCTAGTCTAGTACAGATGACCTTTATTTTACTTACAGTTAAAAAGCACATGCTTATATTTATATTTTTAACTTTTGCTTCCAGTGGGTCAGCTCAAAACCAGAAGGTCAGCTTGACCTGCAAAACTTTGTCATTTGTGATTTCATTCTGCATGGACTCTAAGAGCCACTTTGTTGAAAGAAGTATTTCCTCTTTTCCTCTCTACTCCCACACCAGCAGGTAAAGGTGGCATTGGTGAAAACACTCTACTGTTGAGAAAAATTAGATGGCAGGTGACTGAAACAGCTTTTTCTTCCAAAGTAGTGTCACTTGGCTTTACCATAGACAATCACATTTCTTACCTTAGCGTCAATTGTTCATATGTGAATGAACAGTTATTTCAGGGTAGTGGTGTTGGTGTGTCAGCACAGGCATGGTTTCACTTCATGTCATCTCCCTGACCTCAGATTCACACATCAGGTTCTTGTGATCTTTCTCCCCTGCCCAAAGTTGTCAGTTGTTTGTTCTGTCTGTCTTCTGTGATTCATGGGCATATTGTGAGGATTTCATCATATATCAAACTATTAAAAGTGAAGCCAATGCTGTTGAAGTTCATAAAATACCAAGAAAAAAGGAAATAGGAAAACAAACAGCAGTTCATATGGGAAACAGATAAATATAGTCTGTGCACAGTTTTTGCATGACTGCTTCTGTTACCTGAGCCTGATTTGTTTAAAAGTAGTTCAGGTCTCCCTCACTCAGGTAAGAATGAAAAAAACATCTGTCTCTGTGCTGTATTCCAGTTAAAAGACTCTAGAGATGGAAAAAGAGTAAGAAATATTTATACGTTGCTATTTCCTGTATCCCTGAAGTGGGTTAAAAGGCCAAGTTAATGTCCTGAGCTGCTTCGGATAAAATGCATTTAAAAAGTATAAGAATTGAAGGTGTAAACTGTTGTGCCTCTAGACGTCTGCTCAGTTTACTTTGAGTATTTTAGTCATTTGAAGTCTTCTTTCAGGTAAATTTGATAACTCAACCTAGAAAACCGTGCAGAACTAGTTACAGGACCAGAATAAATTGTTACTATATGAGAATCAAAAGGGGGATTTTTCACTTCTCATGCCATAAAGAACATTAAAATCTACTAAAAAGAACTATATGTTCTTCATATTCTGTTCTTACAAAGAGAACCATCATGCCCTACTCAGTTTAAACAAGGACCATTCTTTCTAATATGAGAACTTGTATGTGAACTCAGGCTGATGCATCCTGAAGAAGACAGGCTGATGTGTGCAGCTTTTCATTGCAGTCATGCAAGTTTAAGATCTAAACCAGCAATTCTCCAGAAAATCATAGTGTTAAAACTACGGTGTTATTCAAAAACTGGCAGATCTTTTTTCCTTTTCCATAATATTTATGTTGCCTTCTTGCCACCATCTCATCCAAGGAAATTCTGAAGCTTGATAAGCCTTGTTTTATGTTGTTAAATGTGGTATATTTATGATGTTCCATTCCCCAAAATGCTAGTTGTGTTGTAAGTGTTAATGATGGGATTGTCCTTTCATATAAATATAGTACAGTCTGCTGACCTTCACTGCTGAAAAAGCTCTATTTGATGCAGTGTGGTTATGGAACAGAGTGCAAATGAAGCCCCCTTTCCTTCTTGGTGACTGAGATGGGTGTTCTTATACTTTGTTCATCCTGTTAATTACACAGCATAAAGCAAGCCTGTGGAAAGAGAACTTTCATTTGACCAATCAGTATAGTTGGAAGTGGGCGAACTGTTGTGTGCATAAGGTTTTGTGTATTTTATGGTCAGAGTATCGCTTTCCTCCTGTAACCCAGTGTATTGCAAAAGCTGCACCAACTTTTAAAGAATGCAAGAGTGTGGCTGGGTTTTTTCTGTATAATCAGGAAAGAGGGAATTATTTGGCATTTTTTTTTTCTTTGTGTTGCTTGTATTGCTGAGAGCTTTGAAAAGGTAGGGTTTTCTGCCTGCATTTTCATAATACCTAAACTTTTATTCAAGAGCAGATCTGGTAATAGGAAATGCCCTTTGCAGGAACTGCCTGACTTGCACTGTCCTACTCTGAAAATTCAGGAGGAAAATTGACAAGATGTAGGAATCCAGAGAACTAATTAGTTCTTTAAGTTTGGGACAATTTACTTCTCCATGAAGCATCTTAGGACATACACTGTAATGTGTTACTTGCTGGGAAGAAGAGGCTACTGCTTTGTAGTTGGAGGGAAAGGGGATGGCATATACTTGTGGGTATGGTGGCTTCATTAGAACTAGGCCAGCACCATATTTATCAAATGGTGGGGGTTTAAATGCATGATTGATGTTGCATGCAAAATTGAAAGGTGCAGAAAATAGGATGTAGTTGCTGCAGTTCCTTATAGGTACTTGTGTCCATATAGTCTTTGGAAACTATGGTTTCTTCAGTGGGGCCGTAACACTTCAGTCTTTTCTGTGAAATGACGCACTTCTGTTGACTAGCTTACATCAAAATGTGACTTTATTGTCCTTTGATACTTCTATTTTAAGTCTGTGCAACATATGTTACTGCTAATTGTTGAATGACACTAATTCACAGTATTTGTAACACAGATCATGTAAGAAATATTTCCCAAGTAGAGTAGGTGTATGCTGCAGAAAGAGTAATCGCTTAAGAAACAGGCTGGTTGCTTCATCTGTTACATATTTTGCATTGAAAACTTTGTGGTTTTCAAACCACAGTGTTTCAGTGGTATTGGCAACATTCAAAGACTAATACTGCTTATGGGTGGAGTTGAAAAGATTTCTGTACAAAATGTTGGCAACTGAGACTGGCAAGATTTACTTTCCAGACTTAGTAAGCAAATTCATATTAATTGGCATATAATACTATGTCTTCCATCACTTAGTATGTTACCAAAGAGTTAAGGGCAAATCCAGTGAATCCCACTTTGTTACTATACAATAAAGCAAATATGGACACCTTTTACTCTATGGAGTCTAGCTGCATCCAAAAAAAGCATTTGAGCATGTTAGCGTTTCCTATACTGTGTTGCATAGGGAGGGAATCTGTGGAACATCCTTCTGCTGTTCAGCTAGTGAGAATTTTGTGGAAAAAAGATCTAAACTGCATCCTCATGCAAAGTGGCCTTCTCTAAGTAGAACATCCTTATATATAGCTATTTGACAGCATTTACAGTCTACCTAAAGATTTGTATAATTTAAGCTGTTCCTGTGGAGAGGATGAGTTTATGAGTAAGTAAACAAAGGCTTTGGGTCTATTTTGAAATCTTTTTTATAAACACATGGTCTTTTATGTCTTTAAGAGTCTTTGAAGCATAATTCAGGACCTTAAAACAAGAAATGAAAATATTTTTATTAGCTGGGAGTGGTCTCAGTTCAGAATTGGAATAGTTTTCTTGGCTGTGATACTCATAAATTCTGCTTGTATATGCATAAAAGATGTATATGTGTAAGTGTATTGGATATAGTAAATGAATTTCTGTTTTAAAACATAACTAAATCCTTTAAAAGCCATCTATCTGCATCATTCTTGAATGAAAAAAAAAAAAAAACAAAACCCAACCAGAAAACAGAGTAATAATAAGAAGTCTGTTTTAGGTTATCTGTGTCACAGTCACTGAGCTCATGTCCTTTCCCCTTCCTTTTTGTTAATCATTCCCTCATGAGCTCCAATCATCCGTTTGGTTCTAGGAGGGATTGGTCATTTTTTCCTGAGTTTATATAGGCTGGGTCTATAAACTGTGACTTTTTTAACATGTCTGTCTTGCAGCCAGATTTTTGATACTATGTTTCTTGTAGAAGACAGAGGATTACTAACGCCTGACTGCAGAATCTTTCTAAGGCGCAGCATTGTCTGTTAAAAAGAAGAAGGAAAAAAAATCTTGGGGAATGTCTTTTTAAAACCGTGATCATACCCTACAAGTCTGCCTGTCTCTTTTCTGGATTGGAGAGGTCACGACAGCTTCCCTTTACAGCCCTCTTCTTCTATGTTAGTCTGTTGGGATTTTTTACAATCATCACCCATCATCCTGTTTTCTATTTTATTTCAGTTTTCCTGCAGAGGAGCTTCTTGGCTCCAGGCTGTGCTTTCTGATTTTCTCTTCTCTCCTTCTTGGAACAGTGCCTTTCACAAATCTACATTGTGCTTTGCTGGAGATAGAGCAGGGGTTTACTGAACCCCACAGCTTCCGTGGCACTCCTTCACCTGTGTTTGAATATTTGTGTTTAGTAAGCCATTTTGGTGATCTTGTGAGCAGACTACAGCATTAGAGCGTAAGAGACTGTAAGCTAGATCAGTAGAGTCAGGTACACAGGATGATTTCAGTAATTCATCTAAATTTACAGAAGCTTTACCTTTTAGGGGATTATATGCACTGTTCCTAAAAATGATCTGGTTTGGTGTTTTTCAGTTATGCCGGTACTTGTAGTAGCAGTCAGTCTGGTTGCATTTCTCGTTAACATTGAGTCACATATTTTAATAATAGCTGTTTGTTTAGAATTTCCTAGGATTTTGCACTTTCCAAAGAAAGCGTGAGGTAGGTGAATTAATTTCTAATTTGATTATGTAGCTACAGACCTCAGATAAATTTGTCAGATAAACTGTACGTGTTACGAGAATGTTGTATTTTTATTATGTAATCATGAAGCTGTTATTAGTGCTTGTTAGGAAAAGGTGTTTTTAAAGAGTTGATGTCTGTAGAATTTGCATTCAAATAAATACATGAAAAACACTGGAGGTGGAGTTTGGCAAAATGTGAAATTCACTGAAGAAGTGGGACCATTTTAATTTTTCTAGGTAAATTTTTCACAAAATGCGTCCCTTTTCTTCCTCATTTTTTTGACACCTCCACTCTCTTCCTCTCTCCCCAATATTATAACACATGCATTTCAACTTTTTTTGGATCCTTATAATTTGTGAACGCTTGCACAATTCACACTTCCCACACTTGTCAATCTTCAGTAAAAACGCCTTCATAAGGTAGATATTATACAATTTAAAACATAAAATCCCCTTTACAATTATTTGTTAGAGCTGTCTTCAGCTTCATCGGCATAGCAGTGGTAGAATATTTCTGATATATTCTGATTTCTCGCCATAAGGCTGTAGCAGTAGCAGAATCCCCAAGACCAGACCTTAGCATGGATGGCTGGCACCAGGGGAAGTGGGGAAGAGGAAGATGTCCGAGGAGCACCTGGAGTTGTAGGAGATGGCAGTGGTTTTTCCGGTTAGTTGATGGAGTGCTTCTTTTTCTGGTCTTGGAAGGACCCAGAATTCACAGTAAATAAAATGACGGTAGGGAAGGCAGTGAACTGAGAGCAACATAGGTAATATTAAAACCAGAAAAAAGCCAGTCTTGCCTTTTTCCCAGGGTTTTGCTAAATATGTGCTTTGTTCCTGTTTCTTCGCATAATGAAAAGGAGGTGAACCGTATCTGGAAAAGTCTCTTCTGCCTAAAAGAAGAGTTTTTAAAAATTCAGGTTGGCAACCCTTGAATTCACTGTAGTAGGTAGAAAACGTCTTCACTGGTATTGTAAAGTGAGCTCTTTTCCTGCTACAGCCTGGGCCTTGTGCTCGCTAGAAATGTGACACTCATTCTAATGACGTGACTAAGTGAACTAATCTCTTTAATCAGCTAGTTGGATGAAATCCTGCCTACTTAGGACCTTTGGGAGAATAGTATGTGGTGCAGCCTGTTTGTGAGCATGCAAAAAGATGGGGTTTATAATGCTTTTTGTCATTAAAATCCATGCCAATGAATGCAGGTGGCATTACCCAACTTCTTCCTTCTGTCATAAGCGGCTGAGCAGGGTATGTTTTTAGTAACAATGGTAGCATTTTTAACCAGCATTGTGGGAATTCAGACTGTAGATCAGTTTTCCCTTCCAGACTTAATGACAGTTAAATGCACTTCCCTAAAATCTTAGTGGTGTCTTACCATAGCTGCAGGGTGTGTGCTTCTTTTTCTTTTTTCCCCCTTTGTGTACACCCCCTTCTTTTAAATATACTCCCATACCATCTTACCTCCCTATCTCCACTAATTCAGCCCACTTCGGGTATATAAAAAGGGATTTTCAGAACCAGGTTTCATTTGTATCTCTAGAATCTTCCAGCATTCACTGCTGCAAGAGAACTGCAGTGAGAATTCTCAGAGAGCTTAAAGGCAGTCTTGAAGCTGAAAGAGAAGTATGTCTATTATAAGAATAGCTCAAATATTGCAAGAAGGCTCTGAAATCATTTTATCTTCTGGAGTTCCCAGCACCTGTGATGCAAAACTGAAGGCTAGGCATCAAAACTGCCTCTAAGAAAGTCACTGCCTGGAAACCGTCTATTGCCTGTGCTAAGCCATGTATCAGCTAGAAAGTTAGCTTATGTTGTGCTACATGACATACACCATGGTTTGGGAATACTGGTCTGTATTTAAGCTTTAATGTTTTACTGAAACAAAGACTTTCTGGCCACTCAAGGATATTTCAGTTCTGCCACAAATTAGTATTGTAACTTCTAATGAATGGCCATGCATTTACTGAATATGTGAAATTGAGGTGGTTAGCCTTCCATGAATTACATGAGAAAGATATTACTGGCAGTGTTACTGAATTCAAGTTCTGAAAATAAGTCTAGGAGCCATGTCCAATTAGCAGCGTGACGGTAAATTTTCATGAAGGAGGCTTCTTGAGTACTAGTTTTTTACTATATTTTGAAAAGTGGCTGGAAATCTCTCATGGAACTATAATGAAAAATATTATTATAAAAACAAGGACTTGCTTTTTGCGGAAATACTGTGTGTTTGAAGGGCCCTCTATAAATATGCACTATGTCAAGTGCTATGGTTTCTGTCAATTTTTAAATGTATGGTATTGGTCGTAGCTGCTATGCATTTTCAATAAGAAAAAGTTATCTTTGTTATCTATTGTTATCTATTGTTATCTTCTTAGTCTTACAGAGTGTCACTTTAAAAATAAATAATTTATATATAGAATGGATAATTTGAAATTTTGTGGTCGTATTTTGCAAGAGAGGAGTTGCTAATAGTCCTCCAAGTTAATAGCTGGGGTTAATGTGTATTTTTTAATGGGACAGATTTATTTTCATCAGAGCCAAAGTTCATTCTTGCTTAGACTGTGAATTCCATAAGGGAATAGTAAGGAGTTAAGAAGGAAACATGATGAAATGTTGGTCTTTGCATCCAAAAGAGGATTTAAGTCATGAACTCCTGAACTTGTGATCCTCAATTACTTATCCTGGGTGCAGGAAATCTGCTCTACTTTAATGTTTTTATTAATATGACTTGGAATGAACTCAAGCATTCTTTTCTCTTAAAACCTGTTTAAAGAAAATAACTCCAGATTAAGAAATACTAGATCTTTTAATTTTTAATCCACTTTTTTTTTTCTTTTACATACTTTCTAACAGCAAAAGAAATGTTCATACAGAGGATTGGTTGTTGTTTTACAGGGAACGATGAACCTTGACAGCAGTATGCTGAGAGCTGATGGCTAAGTATATTAGAATGTTACCTAATAAATGAGATATTTAAGCTACCTGTTATACCTTGCTTCTCCTTAGAGCACCTTGAAGACTCAATGCAAGGGTTAGCCAGTGATTGCATTAACCCATCTTCTGCAGATGTAGCAAACCATCCAAACACACCACCAATTTTTAACAGGTTTCCTACAAAGCAGGACATCTTTCCTTCCAAAAGCAGGGTTTTCCTTTACTTTCCTTCTAAGGTATCTTCTCTTTCACCAAAAATTGTGGAAAGATCAGGGTCATGTTTTATGTCCCTAGATGTCTTTCAGTTAACTGTTTTTGAACACCAGGACTGTTTTCATGCACTGTGCCTTATTTGCCTGTATTGTTTGTAGCATGGGACATTTCTGTGAAGACGTGAAGTGTAGGAAAAGCAGGGCAGGTATGTTCATGCAGCTGCAAATTAGTACCCATGTTAAATAACTCATTTTAAAGTCTTGGGGTTTAGTGCTTTTTAGTAAAATGCGAAGTCACATGAGGATGGAAGAAAGCAAATGGAAATGAGTGCTGGAGCAACATACTTCGGTATCATTGAAAGTTAACTCCTGACCTAGCAAAGCGCCCATTTTTCAAATCTTGTTTTTTCAAAGGATAAATTAAACTGCTGTAAAAGCCAAAGATATTTTTGGTGTTCCGTAGCTCCAGGTCTGCTTTAAGTTAAGGTTGCTTAACTTGTCATTATGAATGTTTGTGTAGTGTTTCATTAAATGTTTTAGAATTCACAAAGCATCTCATGCACTTGCTTTACAGAGCTGTGGAAGTCTCTGTAGGAAAATAAGGGAAGAGAGAAGGGGAAATGAAGTGGTCAGATCTTGGGATCTGACCTGATGAGACCAATCGGTAGTCCCTTGTTGTCAATAAGGTTGCAATTAGGGTTTGCAAGGCAAACTATGGGGTTTATTCTATGGACTGGGGATCTCAAGCTTTTGTGTCTAGGATACCAAAGAACTCTTAAGGTTGGATTCTTTGCTTCATAATATTAATGCAGTAGGTTGCCTGTATTTTAGCAAATACCACTGGTCTGAAAGCTATTTTCGTCAAATGTTGGAAATGTGTTTTAACAATTCCCAAAGATTGCTTTAGAAGAAGTTTATATAGGCTGTCATAACTCATATGTCAGTTAACGACATCCTTGAAGTCTTTCTTTAATCATTTTTGCATGAAGAACTTAACTTTCATGAACAGAAATAAGTAAAATTGTTCTCATCTGAAAAGTCAAATGAACATAAGCATGAGAAACACCTCCCTGAGAGGCAGCACATCCAGAAGAATGCCAGTTTGCTGCTGTGAATACTCAAGGCAGTGATAAGCAATTCCAAACTCATTTTCCATAGTAAATTTGCTAACACTATCTCACTTTAAAGCAGAAGCAAAGCTGTCAGGTCATTTGTAACTGATTTGAGCATGAACAAGTGTTCACTTAAAATATGTAGACTGTTGTTTATGTTTTCGTGGTTGATCTTCACAAGGGCACCTGGTTTGTTTATTGGGATAAGCAGGCTGTACCCTGCAGGCCTGCTGGTGAATTCACTCTTGGCTGCCCTTTGAGTAGAAAGCTCCTTACAAGCTCTCTAAATCACTGTTTCTGGCAGTCTGTTCCTCAGGCGTTGTCTTTTCTGGAGGAATCATTGTCATGAGCCAGGGCTGAATTAGGTCTAGTTCTTCTCTTTTTGAAGGCTGAATTGTAGTTCTGAGGCTTCTCACAGCACTCACCACCACTACGTATTTGGATTTCACAAGTACCAATGTGCCTAACACCTAATTGTGAGGAGATTTTGGTAGTATGGGCACCTAGAAACTGGGGAAGGAGGAGATGTATTTGTCTAGGTGAGGGCACTTAAGACTTGTTTCCGTGCTTTCTGATAAGCTCTTCGAATTTTATGTTACACTTTCTGTACTGAGCACATGATACCCATATATTAATGGCATGGGTGCCAAACCCAGCATCTGGGAAACAACCACCAAAAAAAAGGCAAGGCGAATGCTTGAGTTAAATTACTTGCTTGAAGTCACAGTGAAGTCAGATTGTCTTTGAGCGCAATGAAGTCCCATGAAAGTAAAAGAGAATGTTTTTTTTAATGTTCATTTTTTTTTTTAAGAAATATTCAGTTGCGTTAATGACTTCTGCAGTTCGTGAACTCATTCAGTTCAGCTTTTCAGGAGAGGAGTCAAGAGTCCTAGAAACAAATATTCCTTACACTCTAACACTTGTTTATTTCCCCGAGGAAGTCAGTTTTGTGCTTAGCCTGAGGAAGGAATCCTGCAGGGGAAAACAGTTGCATTGTAATCTAATTGGAGGTTGCATCATGAAACAGATTTCATGAGGGATGATGGTACAGAGGGAATTAAAGTTGCAAAGGTATTCTTAGTTTAGAGGATAAACTTAGCTTCTGCATCTTACTAGTTTTTGTGTGTGGCTTTCTGGATGTTTTCTTGTTGATGGTGTTGAGAAGTTTGTTTTTAAAAGAAGCTTATGAGACATGCTAGATTATCTTATGTCACCTTGACATGAACCATCAGAAAAGTTCTGAATCTACTGTGCATCCTATGCACACTTGAACATCTAAATTGGTGTTAGAGGTGGCATGCTATCCTCCATGTAGATCAGCACCTGGGGGTGTAGAGAAGACAGTTGGTGTTAGCCTTACAGGAGTGCCAAGTTGCAGCAATCTGGGCATCTGCTAAGGTGGATGGCAGTGAGCGCAGGCACTTCCACGTGATTCCTCCCATTGTCACATCTTCCTCTGCTCCTTTCCCAGTTTAACCTTATTTCAGTCTTATTTCTCCCCCATCCTGATCTCAAGCGCAGTCATGTCAGCATGACCAAAATGTATTGTTTCCGCTTCTCTAACCTCCTTCGTGATTCCAATATCTGTGGATGCCACAGATTAGTTCATTCACACAGGATGTCTCTGAGGTGATGTTCAGTGCTTATCAAGATACTCCTCAGTCTCAGGTCTGTAGTTTGTCAGATTCATTTACTCTTATTTTTTTGTTAGTCTCAGTCTTTCAGAAATAGTTTGCCTTTTTTCTGTAAGCAAGTTCTCAGGTGGCAGACTTCACACGTAGCCCTCCACAGTTACCAGTTCTAGGTTACCTCTATGCTCTTCAACTAGTCTAAAGTCCCAGTAGCTTCTCTTTTAGCAGACCCTTCTCTTCTGCATTTTGATGATGCTACTCTTTACTCCATGATGCTTGACTTGTGTGGGAGTCACTAGGAGCATGTACCTGTTCTAGACTTTCCTGGTACCAAATCAAGGGCAATTGCCATTTTTGAAATAAAGAATTTCTTGTGGGTTGAAGCGTTCCAGATAGGGAAAGCAAGCATGAACCAAGCAGGTACAACATTATTCTCCTCCTTGACTACACTTCAAAAAGAAAAGGCCTGGAAAATTGATGTAATTTTGGTAGATTTTCACCTGCATAGCAGATGGATCCTATTATCTTAAAGTTTACATTGCCCTTCAGACTAACAAATCTTGGCTGAAGCATATGGATGCTTGGGCTTTGTTACGTGATGCTTGTGAACTATTTTATTTTAGTTTTGTTTGTTTTTAAGAAGATGTCACCAGAAAGTGTATTTTTCTCTCTGTTCACAGAAATAACCTGTTTTGGCTAAATTTTCCAAAAAGTCCTGTCTGACATGACTCCCAGCATGGAAAATTTTTGCAGAACAGCTAATATTCAACAAAGTCACAAAGCAGATGAAAAAAGGCGCTTATAATGGAAGTTGTCAGACAGTCTTATTAATAGGCAAGTTTGGAAGCACTGTGCTCATCCATTTAGAAGCCTTTTTTACTTTGAGGTGCCCAGGTGTTTTCTGCCTCAAAGGCTGGATTTTACTTGAAACAAATCTGATTCCACAGCACAAAGATATTCTGTATAAGAAGAAAGGTATAAAAAACTGTCACGATACTGCTGCTGTAACTTTGACTCTAAATGTGAAACAAATGTCTTATTTGTCCCTCAGAATTCAAGGCTGCAAAAGAATTAATCCATGTTTGCACTATCAGCAAGTTGAAAAAAGGAGTTGGGATTTCCTATAGATTCAGTGTCAGTTAATACACTGGTAGAGAAAGCTGCAGTGTAAGGAATACCCGCTCTCCTCTGGAGTGCACACTGCCATTTTACAGTCGACTATAGAAGGAAGAGTTTTGTGGAAATGTTGCCAGCCACTTTCTTGTGGAAGGAAGTCTTCAGGTTTGTAAACATACACTTCCTTCTATGAACTAACATTTTTGTAGTCAATTAAAGGATAATTATTTAAACCACTGTTTACTGTTGTCTTTTAGTTTGGGCAAGTACATTGCTGCTTTTCAGTTTATTACACTGATACACCTTTTTTTAAAAGTCATGAGATGTACATAGGGTTGATTTATTTGTTTATTTTCAATGAAGGCACAAGTACAATCTTTCAGGTTTTTAATCATACACAAACGCATAAATGGAAGTCATTGATGATAGCTACTGAATTACAGTTCTGTTGCTTATGCAGCAGTATAGGATGTGTAATGCGTTTGTCCATTTATTTATTTTTTAAAAAAGCCTCAGCATTGGTACAGTTTTATTGACAGTTTAGGAATGTAAGAAGTTTAGAGGCTACTTTTAAATGTCTGCTATTCAGACATTTAAAAAATTATTGAATTGTATTTTATAGTTTGGTGATGGATGTGTTTCATGCAGTACTGTTAGGAAGTCTGGATTAAAAAAGAGAGACTGTATTTGGGTTGAGATGTAAGCTGTAACTTCTCAATGATGCTGACAGCCTGCATATCTTACTTAGTCTAGGAACCACAGTCTGAGCTGTTTTAAGCCAGGAAAGTCAATGGATAACCAAGTACACAACTTCCTGTCTGAAGGGAAATTGGGTCTTGGAAAATTTCAGGTGTGTGTCATTTTTTAAAGTAATCATCATAATTATAAACTTGAACCTGAGTTTGCATCTGTCAAAGCAAAAGAAAGATCAGATTTGTTGTTGGAGCAATGCAGACTAGGTTTATGATGATGGGTTCTCTTGATTAACAGTTGAAAAGCTCCATTCTGTTGACGTATTCCATATACTATCGTGAAATTAAGAGTATGCTATGCAAAGATATTTGATTTGACATGGTTGGACTTAGGATAAAATAAGGCATACCTTAAAATGATAAAAATACTGGGTTAGAGACCTTGCAGATAGAGGTTTCCCCGATAAAGAGGTAGATTTAAGCTCTGCCTGACAGACATGTATTGAACTTGTAAAGTTCTCCAGTGTTAAAGATTTTGTGATCTGAATTAACGTGTCGCAGTGCTTATTTGGTTCTCATAATTAAACCTTTTGCTGGTATCAAGCTGAACTCTCTCTTGCTGCAGATTAAGCTGAGTATTTCCTGTTCTCTCTGACTGAACTGATGAGTATCTTCTTTGCAATAATCTCCTGCATCTTAAAAAGCATTTCATATTTTTCAGGTTAATCTCTTCTGTGTTAAACACAATTCAATTCTTTCGGTCCTCTTCACAGGCAAGGGTTTTTTAGACCGCAGGTTTTTGGACACTGTACTCCAGTATTGATTATGAGTGCTCGTTAGTAATTCCTGTAAAGTGTATTGAAAGGATCTACACAATACTAGAATTTTCTCCTTTCTGTTGAAAATCTATATTCAACAATCAGGATTTAAACATTGTAGTAACATATGAGGTAGTGACCAATGAATAACGCAACTGCTTCAACGTACCTGTATCATCCAAATGCTATGTAAACTGTGGTTTGACCTCTTGACATTGTGGCTTTTTATTTTTCACTTAGATGTTAAGAGAAAATGTAAGTGTGCTGGTCACAACTTAATGCAGGATAGAAACTGAAAGCGTCTGTCCGCCTGAACAGTCTTGATTGGAATGGCCTCTTAGTTCGCAGTGGGCTTGAATTACTTTGCTTTATCAAGCTTACAGAAAACACTTTAGGATTGATTAAGGAATTTCTAGGAGGAAAAAAAAAAACGTCCGTGATATAGATCCTTATCTATGTGTTGACATATCCAGTAAGTTTTGAAAGACAACAAGACTGTTCATTTGTTTACTTTATATTCTTTATATTTATTTGGTATTAATCCAGTTTCAGTATTCGTGACTGTGAAGAGGATCGTGGGGAACTTCCTTTTTTTAATTACACTTAGTACATGATTGGAATTAAGACATGTAATTTTGTCTTTTAAGGAAGTATTCATGATTATGTGGAAGATTTGGTTAGAGACAAGATAGAAATGCCTAATATGCTGTTGTTTGTGGTTTATTGGCTTACTCTAGGTACCCAGCTGGTGTTTGCTTCTTGCATGCTCATTAACACATTTCTTGCTGTTGCAGGAACCTCAGCCACTGGCGGTGCCCTTGACCTTGCTGTTCTTCTGGGAACAATTTAGAGTTGACTATTGCTCTTTTCTGACACGCTCACATGGATCAGCGTGTCGTGTGTATGGCCTGTGGAGCAGAGCACACACTACTAGTGTACTCTGGACTCTACTGAATTAGTTGCCTGTTGAACTTGTCTGTGATTGCATGAGCTGGTAACTTTGTTCATGTCTCGTAGTCCTCTGCTTCTAGAGACAGCATCAGATTCTGTCTAACCTTCCATCATGAATTGTCCCTGCCAGTGGTTTTATCTGGATTTTTGTTTTCTGTTTGAGCTGTGCCTATTTTTTTTTTTATTTTTTTTTTCTCCCCTAGGGGACACTGCTTTCTTCACCTACTAAATCTTATACATTTGCATATTCAGAACATTTTTGATACATCACCGGTTCTTGCCAGCACAAAGAAGAAAAAAGCCCCAACACTTAATAAGAATCTGAAACTTTCAGTGTTGTGTTAATCTTATAACTGAAATGGAAATGGTCCACAACATTTAGGCACAATCAAGATGCAAGTTGTCTTCTGTAACTGAGCAGTGACTTCCTTTGTGGATGGAGTTGTTCCACAAAACACCTCTCAGGAGCCTATACATAGCCGCTGCCTGAAACTACTTAGGAATTCAAAATTTTTCCCTTCTTCATATTCCTTGAAAACTTTTTTTTTTTCTGTCTGTGATGCAGAGCACTGAAATATCATTCAGAGGACTGAAGTCCAGAGTCTGCTTTAAATACCTACTTAGACTGTAAAAATGTAGGATGGTCCTATAGTAGAGCTATATCTTGAGATTCTGAGTATCAGAAATGGACACATATATGTGTTGTAGCTTTAGGTGTTTTATGAAAAAGACTATGCATACTTGTCTTCCGACTGTTGCCTTCAGCCATATATTAATGGATCGTTAACCCTGTAGGTCCACATATATGTAGTGCTCTAATCTTACACACTGTGAAACAATAAATGGGTGTTCTTACTGCAAGTGGATTAGTGCTGCTGTTGCATAACTCTAATGCATTGCCCAGAAATATAACCTTCTTTAAAGTTTTGTTTTTAATTCTTTCCTACAATGTCACCCACTTTCAAAATGAATACTGATTCTAGCTTAAAAAAAATAACTTTAATGTTTGGATTCCCAAATGTAGTATGAAATGTAGTAAGATGCAATGTGTGATTGTGTACGAGATACTGTAGCACTCTGGGTTTAGACTGAAATCAATTAAAAAGGAAAGTCAAATCCAGAATTGGCTGTTGTTAGCTGTACCTTTGAAATTTATTTCAGCTCAGACTGTTTACAGTGTTAGTGTCTGTCTTGAAGGAACTAGCATAACTTTGAAAGGCTTCTGTCCTTGCTGTAATTCATTTGGAAGATCATGTGGCTTTAGAAGAGACTTTTTTTTGTTGTTTTCTTTTAATTTGGGGAAAAAACACTAAACATGTTTTAGACTATTTTTAAAAGAAGCTATAATTATGTCAAAAATACCACAATGAGGAAAAACTGAGTATGTATAATAGGTTTTTAATGGATTCAGCATATGGTAAAAAGGGAGCCTGAAGAGATTTCTACAAGGACATACTAAATTAGTACAGAAACATGCAGAACTCCTTAAAATGGATAACACTAAAAGTCCTTTCTAGTTATTTTTCCAAACCACAATGAATAACTTGGTGAAAAATATTTTTTGTTTGAACCAAACTCTGAAGTGAAATAAGTGTGCCAGAACTCTAGAGAGTTCCTCAGCAAGCCTAATATTCAGCATGTAACTTACCTGTTCTTACAACCGTTTAAATTTAAAATCCATTGAGTTAAAGAAATCAGAAGTATCAAAGCATGTATGGCAAACTATAATATAATGATTGGATTATTAGAAAAGAGCTGTTTTATTTGCTTTATTCTAAGAGGGAATTAAAGTTGGGAATCAGTTGTAAATATTTCACAGTTTTCCTTTTGAAATACAGGGTTACTGTGATACATATTTAAAATCTAAGAAATTACTAATCAAAACTAGGAATAAAGAAATCAGACTATGTTAGAGTAAGAAATCCTCATTTTAGTTTCTAAGATACTTTGCTTTTAAGGTTAAATGAGTTCAAACTCTTTAAGATGCATTATTAAAAGGCAGGGAGGTCTCCATAAACATTTTGCTACAACATCACAATCTGACGTTCTTGAGGAGTTCTTTTAGTATCCAAACAAGACTTAATCTTCAAAATGTACTGATGTCAAGTTGTATTTGATATTAAAGAAGTAATAGCAAACTGTCTAGAAAGGAAGAACTTGAATCATAGATACAGTGAAATTTCAACTGAAGACCACATGTGGCAGATGGTTGAACCAATGCTTCAGCAAGACAGAGAAAGAAATTGGTAAAACATTGCATAGATATCTGTCTCAAGAAAAAACTACAATAAATATATAAAATTAACAGAATAGGCTTTACATAATTAGCAATAAAATAATAAATTAAAGGCATTCAAAATACACAATTTTAGGATCTTTAAATATAACTATCTCCACCATAAAACAACAGACTTTAGGAAGAAGTCGAAGTAGATGCCTCAAAGCAGTAAGTGTTTCAGATGTGCACATTTAATTTTCTTGTGCCCCTCTTCCCCCCCTGAACTGCCACAGAAGAAGCTTCACTCTTTCCTGCCAAGAGAAGGAACACAGGGAGAATTGCCACATACACTGAGTGCCAGAATGGTCCTGCCAACTGGTCTGAAGTTAGGACCTTTCCCAGCCAAACTGTGTATATAATTTAATTTCCTGTCACTGTAATCAGTAGATGTGTGGCCATTTTTCTGACAGTGTGTTCCCTAATATGTTTTAAGCAGTGTACTCTGTGTTACAAACACAGCAAAAGCATCCTCGGTACCGTCCACTGCCAAAAAGAAACTCTGCTCTCAGTTATGCCCTTGCATAAAGCATTTTGATGTCAGGTTTTTTTATCATCAGTGTTTTCCCATCATAGATCTTTTGAACAGATGGCTTCAGTTTTATGAAATGTGTGGAGTACCTTCCATTAAATTCTGTGAACTAATAATAATTTGTTCGTATTTTGTAAAGTGCTTACTGTGCTACTTTTACCTGTACCATCATGCCTCCTTTTCGAGGAAGTTTTACTGACATCTGAGGCTTAAGATGACTTTTTGCTTTACTATCATTGGCACGCACAATTTCTTTTTTTCAAGATTTCACTTGGTGTATCTTCATGCATCTCAGTTGTTTGTGTTAGTGCCTACAAGTTTCAAATAAGGATTGGAAATGTGGCGTAACTTGCGTTATAGGACTGTGCTGTACCTGGTATATACACATCTCATGACAAAGGCACATGTCACAAAGGATGTAGCTGCTGTAGCAGAATCCTTTACTGTTTCCACCCCTCCTGCTTGTTTTTTTGTTCTTTGGGGGTTGGTTTTTTTTTTGTGGAGTGTGGTGGGAGACATTGTTTATGCATTTTAGGCGGAGGGTTGAAATCTGAATGAGCTGGCCCACAAAAAAAAAGTGTTAGGATTTTAATATAAACTGTACCTTTATGTTTTCTAAACTTAGTTTATTAAAAACATTTTGGTATAGTATGGAATGGATTTGCATCTCTTCCACAGAGGTTTACTAAATATGGCTTACAATAATGCACTTTATGTAACTTTCCTCTAAAATAAAAATGATGTTTACGAATGAGAAAAGTATCCCATATTCAAACATACAGTAACTTTTTCAAATAGCTAAGAATAGATTTTGGCAGCTGCTGATCCTCTTGAGGAGATCTAAATCGCTTCAGGGATAATGTGAAGCCCTGTTCATTGTAGCAGACATTTCATCTGTTCTCTGTGTGTGTTCTTGGGGCTGGATGGTCAGGCAGCAATTGCTTTCTCTGCGATTGAAGGCTTTGCTGTGTAATTATATTAACATGCCTGTTATTGTCGTCTTTGTCTAACTCTTCCCCACGTAGAAATTATGCCTTTGGGCTAAAGGATGGATGAGGAATTTCCAGATCAAGTTTGCTTAGCTGCTGCTGACTTTGACAACATTTTCAGGCGTAAAGCAGGCTCTAAGTTTCCCTTAAGGATTTCCAAACTTTTGGTGGCTTGCTCAAGGCTTTGTACAGTACCTCTAATCAGGCTGCCATAAACTGAAAAATCTGAGGCATTTCTGTGCATGGGTGTAAATCAGCTGTGCAGTACAGCTGCAGTAAGACCAGCAGAGGAGGAAAAGGCCACGTGCATTTATTTCTGTACAGGAAATTGCATACAAAGATGGTAGCCCATCACTCGTGAGACTTCTCTTTTCCAAAATAGAAACTGATCCTCCTCAGGATCCCATTCATGTCCCTGATCCAGGCTGCCCATTTCAGCATCCTAAGCCCCATGCTTTCCCACCTCTGACATCTCCAGATTTGAACCCCAGCCCGTGCTCTGTTTCACATGCTTATCTGACCTTATGCTCTCTGCCTTCCTACTGCAGGTCCTGCTGTTCCCAAAGCAAAACACAACCCTGTGCTCCTCTTTCCCTTTCCAGCTCCCATCTAATGCACTCCTGCAAGGCACACACCCACTCTGCTCTCTTTCTGCACTGCTCCTACCTACCAGTGTGCAACAAGGTCCCCAGTGCAGTTCCCACACTCACGTGCGGCATAGCTCCATGCCCCATAGCATTGCCTATGCCCTCCCATCTGCCAGTCAGAAACATGCATCTCAGGGAGGCTGGTTTGGCCTGTCCAAGTTGCCACAGGCACCTATGAACACTGAGCAACTTCTCAGAGCAGGAAGTTTGATTGGCTAAGTAATGATCCTTATCTTGCTGCTCCTGTAAAAGACCAGGCCCAGAAGGCATAGCACTGGCTTGATGCCCATACTGCTGACATGGGGCAGGTAGTGCAGCGCAGCGCACCTCCAAAAAGCCTTCCCGGGGACTGGGTTGATGAGGCTGTAAAATCACATTGCAGCACATTTGAGCTCTAGGAAAAGAACTACATTAAGGCAACATTATTTCATCTGCTGAATGGTTTAAATTGTAGAGAACTGTGTTTATTTCTCCTTTTCTTTGTAGAAAGTGAGCAGAAAACAGAGCTTTTGCTGTATGCGCTACATTACCTTTTCTATTCTTGTGGGTTTTTTTCCCATCTTTTACAGCAAATATTTGGCAAATACATATCACAAGACATCACTGTGTCAGCATGTCCTGCTCACTGTGAAGTTTAGCATTAAGTAATCCATGTAGCTTCAAAGAAACAAACATTTAACAACAACAACAAAAAAACAAAAAAAAACCCCAACAACCTCATGAAAATGGACATTTGAAATATACCATGGATGAGATTATACCTGGAATGCTGACTTATACCTGGAATGAGATTAATTTCGGTGAGTGGGGAGACCCTCAGCAGGTTGGTTGGTTGAGGCCTGGGTTCGAAGATTGCCTTGTCTGCTCTAACCACGACAAGAAGCAAACTTTCTTTTTTCACCTCTAAGGAAAGCCAGAAAGTTAGGAACTCTCAAAAACTTTCTGCCAATACAATAAAATTAAATTAGGCAAATAGGAGAATAATATTTTTACATGGTAAAATTGTTCTTGGTGTGCTCTGCAGCCTGTCACTCTCTCTGAGGAGTGGTGAGTAGTATTTTTTGCCTTTCCTTCCACCACTGACGGCTATTTTCTTTCCCCATCTCCCAAATAACATTCATGCCTCTTTGAATTTTACAATCCATTAGCTTCAAATGAAACATTGAATGAATTCTCTGAAGATAATCTTAAAATGGAGAAACACACCTTGATTGAAATCTTTTGCAAAATACTCTCTCCTCTGAGTGAAAATCCATGAGAAGCTCTGTGTAAAGGCTGCAAGATCAGAGACATTTTTAGTACCATTTAGTAAATGAGAAACATATTTTTAAAGAAAATTATTCTCAAAAGTGTTTTAAAGCTCCAAGGGCTTCAGATCAGGCATTCACTCATTCAAGTCTGAAAAGAGCCCTAAAATAGAGTTCAAACTCTACCTTTAAATTTAAAAATGCTAAATTGGGTAACTTCTTTTTATAGAAGATACAACCCTTCCATACTACCTACAGCTTAAGTTAAATCTTGCCCTTTTTATTGCAGGGAGAGCTGCTCTTAAGCTGACCGTAGTCTAACCATGTTCATATATTAAGACAAATCTAAAAATACTAAAAGAAGAAGGTAGTTTGGCATGGCTTATGCTTTACATGGCTTGTTACATTTATTAACTACATATATAGTTTCTAAATAAGTAGAAAAATGTGAAAAGCAAAGCTTAAGCAGACCTAAAATTCCTTGGAGATGGGATTCCAAGGAGGAACATACTCTGTCCATAAAAATAAATATTCATGAAACATGCAGAAGTGAGACGTAATTTACCCGTATGTGTACTCTCTCGAGTTTCGTGAGACTCTTTGAGCCTGGATTTTCCATGTTGGCGCATAAGCTAGTGTCGTGGTTTAAACCCAGTCAGGTAACTCATTCGCTCACTCCCCCCCCTTTCATCAAAACTGATGTTCTTGTATGTTTAGGCTTAGTTGCTCCTTGCCTGGGAAGTGAAAGAGTTATTATTAGCTATTACTACTAAAATGAAATGTGATTTCAGGCTATATCAACTGTGTGACTGTCTTCCTGCTGCACTGCATAAGGGACCAAAACATAGGCAGGACTCGGAACCTGCTGCTGCAGGGATTGCCAGATGTTTGTCATTTGCCAAACTTTAAACAATTACAAAGTTTCTACCATATCTTTAGAGCACAGCTTCCTTCCCTCCCCCTCAGCCAGCTTTCCCTCCCTCCTTCCTCCCTTTCCCTTGGCTTTGCTTGTAGCTGCTAGCGCCTGCTGTTCCTGCAGATCAGGCACAGGTTTCTGCTGACTACGTACATTTATTTATGTTAAGGCATTTTGCAATAGTAGGTCTACAAATGGAAGCCAGTGAAGGGTATATTTTTAAAGAATTTAACTAAAGCTTCTGAGAAAGAGAGGGAGAAATAATTTGGTCATTGAATATGAGTGAAATAGATGTGTAACAATTTAGTACAAAGTTTATAGTTCATGATAATGACTTGACATACATTTCAAAAGTGTTCTGATGAGGCATAAGTCAAGTTCAGCTGTGCTTTTTTTTCAGAACTTGGTAAAACAACTTCATATCATCGTGGTTCTGGTGACATACAATGCAAAAGCGTGGAGGTCAAAAGAAGTCACCCTGTGTGTATGGTGCATAACATTACTGGTGATTTTGAATGCATTTACATTATTTGTGTGAATTAAATGCTTTAGGGTTTAACTAGATGATCTTAAGGTCCTTTTCAACCCTAACTATTGTATGATTCTATGAACCTCCAGGGAAGAGGTTTCTAATATGCAGTATTAGAGTCAGGAGGTGGTTGTGTAGTACAAGAATTAATGATTGCTAATTTTGTTAGCAAACGTACAGAATTTTCATAATAGAGCAGATGTTTAGGTGCTATTTCTAAATTCAGTAACAACCAAACAGGTATTCAGCCAGCCTCTTTTTTATCTAAAGTCACTGTGTCTCAAGTCAGACATCCATCAAATGGCAAACTTACAATGGGATCTAGAGATGACAGTAGACTCCAGTTCTCCGAAACAGTGTTCAGGTATTTGAAATAAGAGAAGCTGTTTTGTGTTCTGTATCCACAGTCATCCTCCTGTCCACCTGTTTCCTCGTGTTATTTACCCAGGAACTTGCTTTGTAACTTTTTCCTTGTTGCTGTCCTTGTATTGATGCACTTCCACACAGCTTCTGTGAAGATGAAGTAGGACTGGAAGAAAAGAGTCTTTAACTTTGACCTGAACCACGCTGAAAGGAACTGGCTTTCTCACTGAAAGGAGTTAGATGACCTATGGAAAAGTTGAAAAGTCTACAGCCTTAGATCTTCCTGTCTACACAAAGGACCAAAATAAGATTGTTCTGGCATTTTTTTTGTTTTTATAATCCCGATTTGTTACTGCTTTGTTTAGCAGAGTCCATAGTTATTATTTGAGTATAGTTCTTGCAATTTAATAATCATCTATGGTGAGCAAAGACTGTTCTGTCTTGGGACAAAAAAATATTTCCTGACAAAAATGGAAGAGTACGCACAAATTGTAAGTTTCTATACTGTATTGAACTTTGTAGGTGCACAGTTGTTTATCTGTTATGCTGTTCTGGTGTTGTCAGTCATGAATTGTACTGATTTCCAGAAGCTTAGCTTTTGTTAAGACCTGAAAGCATCTTGTAGAAAATACTGGTATCTCATTCCGTTTTGTATTGACTGGTTTTAGACTATTTTCTTCCTATTCTAGCACCTTAGACTGTCAGATAATTTGGATTATTTGAGTACATTGCCCTCCCATTAAATCTTTTTCTTTTTCCTAAGGTATTGTATATTCTCAACTAAGGGTTGTTTGGTTTGAGGGTTTTTGTTGTTGTTGCTGGTTTGTGGTTTTTTGTTCTTTGAGGTTTTTTTATTGTTATAGTGAGCTCTTGATTTAGAGGTTGCATGTGTCTTCTTTGGAAGATACTTCTACATTTTCTAGCACCTATTTTGAAAAAAAGCATTGAAGCACATATGAGGAATACCCCTGTGAGTTTTAACTATATGGTTTCATACCAAAAATCTTCCAAAAGTTAGCTTTAAAACAAAAGTAGACATTATCAAAATTATCTGAAAAATAACTACCTGACAGCTTGCACTGTTACCAAAATCCTGATACTTCAATGTAGGAAATCCTTTGGCTTCTAAAAGTTAAGCTTACTTGCAGCTCATACTGTGTGTCTTCTCTGTGACCAAGTATTGTACCTTGAGCTCTCCTGAGAAACCCTTTCCTGGAGGCTGACTCTTGGCTGTGTGCTTGGGCAACAGAAAATCCTGTTCTCAAAGACGCTTCTAAATATACTGAGATGGCGGTGGAAGCTAACCCTCACTATAGTGAACCTTCTTTGATCTTCTTAACAACAATTTTGCAGCAGCTATCAAGTGCCATGCACTTGATCTTTTGCTTCAAGAACATCTCTGAGAGCCGTGCTTCCTTAGGCAGAGAAAATCTAAAAATAAACAAACAAACAAAAAGAAATACCATTTTCAGTTTGCCTCTCAAGTGTTAACTATTGGCAGTTACGATGCAAAAGCAGAAAAGCAGAACAGGTAAAGGCAAGGTATTTAGGGATCTTAAACAGGCATATTTTTTGAAGCTGTCTTAAAATGTTGTACTAATTACACACATTATGGGGGGAGGGGGGTATGAGTGTTTATATGTTTTGCCTTTCTCATGGAAGCTAACCAAAGAGCTTGAGGATTTAATAATTTACAAAAAGTCCTTGCCAATTCATTTTTAATAATTATATTTGCTAGAGTGTAACTTTTTAAAAGAAAAGGAAAACGTGCACCTTATTAAAATAATGACTGTGATCACTTGAGCAAACATTCAAAGAAATGTTAGACTGAGTAAATTAGTAATATTTCAGTATTATTATATTTCTATTAAGTGAGGGCTTTTCACACTTTGTGTTATGAATTAGCGTGTAGTTCCTTAGTAACTTTCTAAACAATGCTTGTTTGTGTATTGCTTTTAGTGTAATTTTTTCATTCTTTAACATTCATAATGCACATTTGGAGCCTTGCTGCTTCAGATTCAGGCTTTTGCATTAGATCCCTTCACTTTTTAAGTGAGTCTATGCTAGCCATGGCACTGATGCCCATGTAGCTCAGTTTTAGCTCGCAGACCACTAAGTTATTTGGTGATTGTGGCTTTAGAAGTGCAGTGCTAGGTGTGTATGGCAGAGTACCAATAGCTGAGCACAGATGAGACATTACTGATTTAACAGTTCTTCTAATTTTGGTGTATATAAAGGTTAAAATAACATGCACATTAGTATTATTATTAATCCAGAGGCTGTAAACGTGGTGTTTTGGTAAGGTACTGGTAGTAGGGAAGAAGCTCAGAGTAGAGCCACTTCAAAAATACGCTGGTTGCCCAAGCTGAACTCGTGTTGACATTTAAATAGGGTGATATGTTCCACAGCAGATGAGAAACAATGCTTGGCAAGAAGACCATTTCAAGAAGTGTACAGGAAAATGGGTCTACTTTCTCTTTTCCCAGTGGTGGAAGAGCTATTTTGGTGCTGGAAACTGTTCCTGTGTGAAGCGTATGGGAAAGAAATAACCAAAGTACTCTGAACCTGGAAAAGGAAAAAAAATATTTCACAGAGGTTAGTGCAGAACAACCTTAGGAATATACTTTTACCTGGGGAAACCAGAACCTGACTGTATGGCAAGCAGCAGCTTTGGAGAAGACTAGTAGCTAAAATCTTACAAAGATGGGACTTTAGGAAATAACTCACTTGGAGGAAGTGAGAACATTAAAAGCACTAGCTGGTCTAACTTGCTTCTGCAGAAGTGTTGATGGTATTCCACAGAAAGTCATTGTCAGTAACTGAAATAGCAAGGGTTAATTGTTAACCAGTTTGCCATTTTCCAGAGCAATGAAGTATATTATGGATAATACAGCAAAGCAAATATTTGTAATATTTTTACTGCTAGCCCGGGTGTGTATATATATATATATATAGCTATTCTATTACCTGCATGTGGGACACACCACTTTAAAACTATATAGTTAGCCTGTCACTTTAAGTAATAGCTTGCAATGCAAGCTGCTTCTTTGCTTAGATTACCTTACTCAGTTGAGACTGATAATTTAAAACTTACTTTTCAAAATGTACTATTTGCTCCTTGTTTTCTAAATGGATGAGCAGTAAGAGTAAAATCTTGGGCACACTGTGCTCAGCAGGAGGGTTTTTGGGGGCTTGAAGTATAGATCATATTTATCTGAGCATACGATAAACCTGAGCAAGCTAAGGGAAAGACTGACTGGAGAGGCAGTTTTCTAACTTTTCTTGACAGGAATACTTACTCTCCTTGCTCTTCCAATCTCTTCCCGTGATGTAAGAGAGCAGGATCATTAGTCAGAAAAAGCTTCCTGCAAGTTATGAAAGATAAGAGTAAGAACTCAGTCTTCACTAAGATTTATCTTTTTTTTTTCCACCAGAAAAAAAGTATTAATGTAATAGCTCAATCCTTTATGTTTAAATCCTTGAAACTTCATGCAAGAGGGCAGGAAACTGATGTTTGGATGATTAGTCTGTACCATGGTAGGTCATCTGTCGTAACAACGGTGTATACTGGGTAAGGCTGATTTCTTTCAGGAGGAATCGGTTTGAAATTGTCAAGGAAATAGGAGCATTCTGGCTGCCTAATAATCGTACTGCGCTATTTTTAACAAGATTTAATAAACTTTGCCAGGAGCAGGTAGAAGATAAATTGGTGGGGCATCCAAGAGCAGAGCTGTAAAGAAAGGCAATGTACGCGCTCTGCAAGTAGTCGTGTCGTGAGAATGCACTTTCAATTGGCTTGTGCTAGGAGGGACCGTATTCATACTGATGCTTTTAAAAGCTGCCTGATATGAGGTTATTTCCACTATCTGTCAACGAGTATTATTTTTTTTACAACTGTAGCTTTGGGCCATGTTTTCTGCACATCCTCTATACATAGTGCATGTTACTTAAAGCATTGATGAGCATATTGATTTAATTTTCAATTCTCACCCTTCATTTTCTTAAGCAGTTTCTAACCTCTGAAGAAAAACTGCTTTTGAAAATGTAGTTTTCATATTTTCTCTGCCCTGAATAAGGGGTAATGTTAGGATAAAAAGGGGGAGAGATTATGGAAAACAAGTTCAGCAACTCGAAATCCCCTTGTTGCAAGGGTTTGCTTGGTTTGTTTTGAAAGCCAGTCCAATCAAATTAAAAGCAGACAAAACTAAATTTGGTTCAAAGTTGGCTCACCTCTGGTTTCAGCAGGAGCTGTGAAAGCCAAGTTTAAATTGGGACAGGAAGGGAGGGAATGTGGTCAATAGCCTTAAAGTTGAGCATTTTAAATAGGAAATCTGTTTATGCCTCCAATAGCACTTGCTGTTCTGATTTGTTTAGAAAAGCTAAAACAATTCAGAACAGTGGAGTTGCTTGAGGCTTTTCTGGCTTGGATTGAACTAAACTTTGTCAGAAATTTAAGCTCATCTCCAGGCTTCAATTCATCCAGTTAAGTGATGTAAGTGATTCTAATCTTGACTTAAGGCACTGTCTTGCCATTGCTTTCTTCATTTTCCTCGTTTTGAAATACAGAGCAAAACATTAATATTTTCTAGTTTTAAGAATACATTGTGTAACTTATTCCATATGCTTTTCTAAAAAAAGCCCTTCTGATCTTGCCATAAATATTAAAATACTGTTTCAAGGTAATATTAATAGTATGGGATCACAAAAAGAAAGACTCACAAGGGTTTTTTTGAGGGAAATACATTGATATTGCTCATTACTGAAATGTGGCAGGGTTAGTTTAGCTTATTTGTGATAGGAGAAATAGAAGAGTAAGTGCTCACTCAAAGAGATAAAACCTAAGGGGAATATAATTGCCAGATAAAGATTTTTGTCTGGAATAAACACTCTCTCCCTCCAAAAATCTGTGGAATTTTCTGCACGCAGGTTCTTCACATTATGTATTCAATTTCTTGTCATTCTTTAGCTTAACCTGTTTTGCATTCCCTCATTCTTATTTCTCTTCTCTTCCTGCCCCCACTACAAAATAGCAAGTTTTTCAACAGGGCAGTTGTCACAACAGTCTGTTGAAGCATTGAATCACTAATGACTTAAAGCCTCGTCTTTGCTGATTCACTACTGCTCCTAGCTGGATAGTTCAATGATTTATATAATACCTTGTATTTACATGTGTACAATTTATGTAATCTGTGCAATACATTATATTTATGTAATTCATGCAAATAGTGGGAACAGGAATTCTATTCAAATTACTGCATTAGAAATTCAGGCTGCTGATGTGGAAGAAAATAGCCACATCTTTTTCTCATATAGCAAATTTCTAAATCTGTGACAAACAAATTTGGCAGAAAGAATACATGCATATTCAATTGGAATTGATACAGTCCTTAATTTAGTTCATACTAAGTTGTCATTCATACATTTATTACATGTGATGCTTGCAATCCAAATCAGATCTTGCATCTTTGGGGTTAGTTTGCAAATTACTGGTTAGAATGTTTTCGATACCTTTAACATAACTGTAGACAAATTTCAAGACTCGGCACCTCTTTCAAATCTCGCAGCTGTAATGAGATGTGCTACATGTTAAGAGGCATAGCCGTGAATTTGCAGTCCAGATGTGGCACATTCAGAGGATTTGTGATGATAGTTCTTGGTCTTTCAGAGTGGTGAGTTTTATAAAATGAAGTGAGAAACACATGCCACCTTCGCTCTGTCCCTAATAAGTGCTAGCAGCAGTCTGGACATCTTTGTGGGAATACTGCAGCTGCCCTCCATCTTTACTGAACGGTTCAGGGAACAACTGGAATAAGTTGGCAGAGCTGGAATTGTAATGCAATGCAGAAGATCATGCATATGTTATGAAAAAGATGTGATTTCATAAATTTCTTGTCAGCAGTGAAGGGGAGGTGATCATGGTTTGTAGGCTTAATGAGACGTTAGTGAAAAGTGTATTGTTAGTGGTATAAGAGTGAAGAAACTGTGAAATTTGGGAGGTATTTCATTCTACGTGGAAGAGCACAGTATGTATTTGACAGGACCAGGACTCTAGCACCAGGACTTTATTTAGATTTGCCCTAGATCATGAAGCACACATTCGTCAGGGAAGAGGTTAAAACTACCTAAGGGTCAAGGCTTTTCTAAAGAATGGCCAAATGCCTTATACTGCCTCTCCCCACCACAGCCCCCAGTCCTGCTCCCTTTCCTGGTTTTACCAGTAATGAAGAGTATGACACTCGCATCTGGGTAGCAGGAAGATTATCTTAAAGACACCTAAAAGGAAGCTTAAAGGAAAGGGTTACTCGAATCCTGCATTCAAGGGAAAGGAATGTAGAGCTGACAAGCATTCCTCCCACTAATTTCCCTCTTCTGTCAAATACCTATATTATTTTCTCTGTCATCTGGATTCTCTGCATCTGGATCAGGATCTTCTGTCTTCTCCTTTCTTCCCTCCACCTGCGCTAAATTTTACTGCTGCTAAACATCACCCTTTTATTCCCTTTTTTCTTATTACTTCCCTCCCTTTTTCTTATTACTTCTTTGCTTCAATATTTAATTTTTCTCAGCCCTGCAAGCATGCGTTCAGGGATGCAGTTTGTTCTCTTTTCAAAAGTAGTTTGAGTCTTCAGAATTTTGTTATACTCTGCTAACATTTTTTCAAAATAAAAATAAAAAAAAAGTCTTCAAAGTCTGCAATTATATCACTTTTCATACTGGTTTTCAAATTTCTGCCGGTCATGCTATACAAACTGATTACTGATTTGAACTGGGGCACAGTTCAAGTTCAGTGCTTAGCCGGTCTCTTCCATCTGCTCTCCTTAAGCAAAAACTCATAAGCTAGAAATCCTGAATATATAGTTTTTGCAGATGCACTGTCTTGTGAGTATGAAGTGTTTGCCTGGGCTAACATTTGCATTCTAAATCTTGTTTTCTTTCCACTTTTTTGACTGTACAGTGAGTGCCGTACTCTAAATACGGGGGAAAGTGTTGAGATAGAGAACATTTTCACAGTCTGGGCCATGGTTTGATCTGCCACCTTCATGTTGCAGGAAATGAATAGCAGTATTTGGAAGAGTTAGTTTGGGAGGGGAAAGAAAAAAATTGCTACACCTCAGAATGACATATGCATTTAATTGCACATTCTCAAATTAGGAACATTGATGTTAGCAGCTTTCTCTCCCTCGCTTTGCCCCAGTCCCTAATAAATGTGCCAAACTTCAGGGCAATCCAAAAAAGCCCATATATTTTATTCCTTTTCCTAGTCTGTTGGAAAAGTACCCTTTTATATAGAAGGGCATTATCTGTTTGCATATCACAGTAGAAATTTGACTTTCTGGAGATACTGAGGATGCCGATGACATTTTTCACTTTGGGGGTTGGCAGGTGCTAAGTGTGTAAAAACATTCTTAGTTCTAACCAAGAACAATTTCCAGAGTTTCTCTAGAGTTAGTGATTATTTTTTTCTTTCTGGTCAAGTAATTCACCTATGAAACTTGCAGTTCATAAAGATCTGTCACAAACACAGAACACTGCTGGCTTGGGTGAGCTGGTCTGCTTCTCTGGAAGAGCTAAGGACTCAGCAGCAGCGCAGTCTCTTTAAAGGAAATAGTGTCTCACCCATCTCCTGGGATTATGTGAGTGTGTTTGGAGAGGAGTGGAGCAAAGACAATCCACAGACAATTTCTTCTTGTTTAAAAGGCCTTTTGCAAGTTTTGTTGGGGGGTCAACTAAAGAACTGAAATAATCACAGGGAGAATGGCAGAGCATTCTCATGATATTAATGTTTTGTCTGTTCTTAACAATGGATTTATGAGAAAGTTTTATGTCTCTATATATCTGTCAGATATTTTGGCTACTTAAATCGAGAAAAGACCGAGGAACTTGGAAAGGCACCAACCTAGGGAATGAGCTGGAAGATTTCTGCATTTATGTCATCAGAGAGCCTATAATTTTGGCACAGTTACAGGAAAATAGGAATTTCTTTTTTTGCTCTTGAGACATATAGTGGTATACTTGCTTTTTTTTTTAAGTACCTTTTTTTTTCATGCCTAAAAGCAGTTCAGATACCTGTGATCACATTTTAAGCTCTCTGCACAAGGACTCAATTGGTTTTTTACAGCTGTTTGTAGGTTTCCTGTGGACAGATCTCAGACTTGTTTGCCTGTGCTGATCTTCATTTGAACAATTTTAACTTTGATATGTGTGGCAAACAGCATTTCAGCTATTATCTCACAATAATCTTCACACTGCTACTTGTCCCTGTTCAGCATTCACTTGCTGCACTTCTTCCCTGATTAATGCAGTTCTGAGGTCTGCCCAGGTGCATGTTCTTTCAGTCTCTGTTCCTCTTGCTGTGCTGCATTAAACCCCCCTCCATCTCACTGTTATCCCTGCTATCTGCTTCTCTTATCTACCAAACCTTTTTTGGAATTAGAATTTTGCTTTAAATACTTAAATAGTTTTATTAATAGTTGCCTTCATACCTATGCTCTTGAGTAACGTGAGCTAGAGCTGAAACAAAGAATCATAGAAATAGATTAGAGGTGCCTCTTAAAATGTCAGTAGTTTAAAATCTAGTATGCATGCATCTATAGACTTAGAGGTAAAACTTGGAGCCTTCCTTGATATCAGTAGTAGGCATTCTAGAGAAGGTATTTGTGGAGACTTTTGAGGCAGGGGATCAAATGAACGTTGAAATTAAATATTAATGAAATCAGGAGGCATCTAGGAAAAATTCTGCCACCTCCAACCTCAGTGGTTGTCAGGTATTCTTCAGAGATTAAGAAAAAAAATCTGTGTGCTGATAAATTATTTTGGTTTAAAAAAAAGTTATGAAACCTTGATTGATTGTCATGGTTGTGTCCTTCTGACCTGTTTTACCTTTCCTCTTTTCTAATTCAGAACTTGGTGAGAATTGTGTAATTTTCTAAGTATGCAAATACAAATTCAAAATAAATTTGTAGGTGGTCTAGGTATGTGTTAAAAAGAGAGAGGAAAGAGAGATGCACTTCATATCTATGTATTAATGAGTCTGTGTTTATATGAACTTGCTTTCCTCAGGTCTGCATGAGATTCTTCAAGTGCTGCTTTAAGTCAGCTCTGGCTGTTCAGATCTTTCCCCTTCTTCATTTGGAGTGGTTGTGCTTTTTAAGTCACAGAAAAACTACTTTGCAGAACAAGAGAGGAGCTGACTAAACTCAAAACACATAAATGAAACGTGTATCTTCTTATAAGTCTGTACCCACCTCTCATCCTCCAATTTGCAGAATCATTGGCATCATTGGAGACCAAGGTAATACTGGAGACAAAGAATGAACCCTGAGATGTGCATTATGTGGGTAGGAATGTTCTGGTGATAGCTGTGCTGGGCAGGACATGGATCTGTGAAAGCTGGATGGGTTGATGGTGGGGTCAGAGGACTTCTGTGGAAAGCACAAGAAACTGGAAATGGAGAAACAGCAGTGAGAGGCAGGGAAGAAGTACCATCCTTAAGATGTGTGTGGCTCTGTGTGTGTGGCTCCTTAAGATGTGTGATGGTGACACAGGAAGGGTAATGGGGGTGTCATGCTATAGTGAATGGACAGGTAGTGAACTACTGTTTTCCACAAGTTCAAACATACTCAGAGTTAGTGGGTGAGGTCTGTATTCATGGAAGTCATTGTCAGAAGGTTAATTACCTCAGTTTATTCACATGACAACTTCAGCTGCGATCGCTATTTTATCTACATGACCATAATAACCTAGAACTAAACTATTTGCACTAAACTAAACACTTGATGACTGTTCAGAATCAAGTGCTCCAAAGTCTTGTAGTTTCTGAAGTAGACTGTCGAGTTCTTCTTCACAGTGTGATCTCCCACTTGCACTGTAAAAACCTTCTTGGTTGCAGATAGTTTGAATGTGTAAATATAGCTCCAAGAGGATCAATTACAATCTTCACACTGACACAGTGTTGCATTCTTCAACCTTAGAGCACATTTGGCGTCCCCCTTGCACTAAACATGGCAGCTAAGTCCCCCAAACTAACCAATTATTATTTTTTCCCTTTCATTTGGGCAGAGATCATAGGGAGCAACTGTTGTGGAAACCAGTCTTTTTTCAGTACTAATTGGCACCTTAGAGCAGTGATTTGTTGCTCTCCAGTTTTTTGCATGGTATTCAACTTTACTGTTATAACTGAAGAAGTTCCTTTTAAACAGGGGAAAATTAAACAAGAAAACAAAAATGTTGCATGCAACTTGAGATCACAATTTTTTAATGCGACCTACAGCTTGAAGCCCCTTTCATGTGTTGTGCAGAAACCATACTGCTGTGAATGCTGATGCTCATCTTCCAGCTGGAGCAGGCCACATGTCCTGAAGAGCCTGTGGAAAAGTCTCATGTATTATAATCCCTCTCCATCAAACAACCACACACATGTCTTCTGTGGCTAAAATATAGACTCCAGCATCTCATACTGGTTATGCTTTTGGCCCTGTGAAGGAAACTTATTTAAGCTGTCCTGTAACTGAAATGTGCCAAACATATGGTAAGGGAATGTTTTTGGACTCATAACGTGTGTAGCAGTGGAATCACTGTGCAAGAAGGGAGAGGACTGCGTGGAGGGCGTGACTGGAACAGGTTCTCCCTGGTCCTCTCTTTGCTCCCTCATAGGGGAAGAGAGGAGAGGGATTCTAGGCTGATGCCTTCTGATGTCTTGAACCTGGCTTTTAGAGGAGACACTCCTTTTCTGTGCTTCGCGTACGTAATACAGCAACCATGCTTGTGCTAATGAGTGTATCTTCACTAAAGACTTTATTTTTAAGACAGCTTTAGAAGTGCACAATATTACCCTAGTCTGAAGGCCCCTGTTATTTTTTATCAGATGTAGTGATTTGAAAGATTGATTGATACATTCTGTTTTACAGACCTGGAGCATACTTGATGCCATTTTGGCAGCAGCTTACCGTGTACTTATTTGGTTTTTTTAATCATCTTGTTTCTGCTGTTCTGGGGCTTGAAACTGTAAAAAATTACACAGCTAGTGTGCTGCAATAAAATTCAGTTCTTTCTTTCCTTCTTTAGAGAAATGAATTATAAATGTCCTTGTTGCCAAGCACTTGATAACTGTGTAAGTGGGAGAACCTCTCAGTGATATACCTTAATAGCAGAAATAGTGATGTTTGAACTTAAGTCTGTTTATTGAGACTTCATTGCCTTTGTAGCTGAGAAAGCAAGTGGGGGGACATGTACTCCAAACACTGGGCACACTGGGAGACAAGCAGCCAGCTAAGTCCCCTCTAGCACTTCCGCATTATCCAACTGCTGTTGTTTTTTTCATGAGTTACAGTTATTGTGGCTTCCATTCACTTTTTTGTTTAATCTGAGCTGGATATTTTTGTTGTTTTGAAGTTTATGTTGTGTGTTTATGTGCCTGAAAAGTGCTTGTGTGCATGCATATGTATGTGCACACCTTTTTTTCAGGTTTCTTTAATGAGTTGTCATGACTGAAGATCAAACATATGAGCTATTTTTACACAGTGATGAGTCCCCAGACAGTCCTAGTTAGGGTTTGGTTTTGTTTTGATTTCAGACTGTCTTCCTCATAAATACTGAAATGTGACTGACTTGGAAGTGTGCTAACCATTTCACTATGTTGATGTTGTATGTCCCTATATTAAACTTCTTAATCTCCTACAGCAAACTCTTCAGGTCTTTTAGGACAGGAGGATCTTGTTATAAGGGTGGAATCTAGTTCTGTGTATTACAGTACTGTACTGCATGTTATTTGCACAAGAGCCCCCTTTTAATGAGAGTAAGTTCCTAGTGCTGAGAGCCAAAAATCATGTTTTACTGTTTATCCTTTACTATTTGGCTTGTCCTCAGACAATTTGTTTGTTGTGCTGGATCATCACGGGGTCTGTTAGATCATCTAATTGAAAAAAAAAGGGAGTTTGTTGTCCTGGAACATCTCCAGAAGTTGTTTGTTCCACAGCCAAGTCCCTCCTATGCTCTCATTCTGAGGTCATCTCCATAAGTCATGTTTGTTATGTTTAATTTATTTCCCTGTTACACACTTGGAATCTGAAAATTTTTAATTACATGCATGGCATTTTAAGAGCAACAATGTAAATGTATCTCTAAGGCTAGTCACCTGGCCTTCAGCCTTAGATGGAAGGTTACTTGTTCTGTCCTCCAACAGAACTGCACTGACTATCATTGCTTTATGAAAATTACATCTACTTCTAAGATACGGCTAAGGTACTGAACAGAGAGAAAGTTTTTTAATGGATATGCATTTCTGTTTGTGTGGGAAAAACCCCCATGCTTTGCTTTTCATGTTTTCACATCTGATTATTCAATAACAGCAGGTATCTGACAGCATGCTCTGTCTGATAACATCAGGCTTAAACGATATACCTTTGTTTCTGTTCAGAATGTCCCAAGTTCTTTCTGTAGCGACTTTAATCAAGTTTTTCTTGGAAAGTGTATTTGGGGGTAGGGTGTGTCTGTTTTATTTGGGATCATTCAAAATGTAATCTGCCTCTTAAAAGGTGCACTGAGAAATGGAGTTGCTCTTTAGGATTTTATATACAGATCTATGAATATAATTTTCTTCAGGAAATAGGAGTCTTACTGCTTCTTTTGCCTGAGATTTTTATGCCCCATAAATCAGGAAGGAGAGTTTCAAAGGGCTAGTTCCTATCTTCAGATAATTTCATATTCAGTGCAATCTTCTGAAACCTGTATCATCTATGTCAAAAAGGAAACCAGAATGCTGCTGACAGCTCTTATCTCCTGAGCATGAAAATTGTGAGGGAGGGTTTTTTAAAGTTTATATTGTTCTTTTATGATGGTTATGAGTTCTCATACAACTGTGCAAAATCATCTATATGATTTCTTGCAAAACTAGTGCTGCTGGCATTGATTGTCGCAGTGGATGACAGGTATTGAAGAGGCCCCGAGTAAGAAAGTAGGAAGAGCAGAGGATTTTTCAAAAAAAAAAAAAAGGAGAGAAATTTATCAAAGAAGGCATCTATAAGAATTAGAGAATGTCATCTTTCAGAAAATGATAGGTTAGTCCTGACAATTAAACTTGGAAAGCAAGTAAAGGAGATCAGGGCACAGAAAGAAAAGGGAGGTGGTATTGCTTAATGTGCTTACTTCCTATACTAAAGATAGCTATCTAGATAAAAATGTCACTGGTATTATGGAGTAATTGTAGACCAGGATGTATTCAGTTTGCTCTGGCTACTTGACCTTGCCTAGCTGTTGATTGAAATGAAACAAGCCACATTGTGATCGGCACTTCTCTGGGCTGCTGTGCAAAGTTATATGAATAGCTGCTGTGTCTCTGTAGGTTTTGTGGGCTATTGTGGTGAACCCAGTTTTCTGCAGATCTTCCAAACTCAAAGCAGAACTGTGCTTTGTGCCCATTTCTGCTATGTCTCTCAGAACATGCGCTCATGCTGGAATAATTCATATTTGGACTGTCCAGCTTGTCAGAAGCTAAAGATTAGAACTTGGTGCAGGTGCTGATCCAGCAAGCAGCCCAGTGAGGGAACAGCTTCTCTGTGCAGGTCATCTAATCACTGGGATGTCATTTTATAGCATAACAAGTCTTGCTAAACTTTTGTGGAGTAGTTTGAACCTAGGTTTTCTGGTGTTGAAGCAGAAAATACAGATCCTTCTTGTGCCACCTGCTTTCCCCTAAAAAGGGAGTATCAAAGGGTGAGGTCCATATTGCACACTGAAACTGCATGATAAAACTTGTGGTAATTGCAGGTGGACTCCAATGGCTTAAGCATACTAACAGTTTCTGTGAACTTGATATCTTAATTTTGCAAGTGGTTCCTTTCACATTATCATAGGTTTGGTACTCTTTAAAGGTCTATCTATCTTCTTCCTTGCAGGCCTCTCTGTAAGTGGGTCCGTAGGCAGACAGCTCTTTAATACAAGTCAAGGAAGTTGAGATTGACAGCTACTCAAAAAGTAGCAGGGAAAATAAAAGTAACAAAAATGCAAAGCAAAATGCATGTAGAGCTGCAGGACGGTATCTTGGCTCTTGGCATAAGAAAATTCGTGTTTGGTCATAGCAAAGGCAGGATACACATGCCCAAAAACTGAAAGTGGAAAGTGGGCCACGCACAGTCAGTTAAGAAAACTGTAGAACTAAAAGAAAGTACTGTATAGAGGGATTACTCATTGAGAATTAAAATGTTGTTTCTATCAAGATGAATGGGAATTTACAGTATCACACAGTATCACAGTATGCTAGAGATTGGAAGGGACCTCGAAAGATCATCTAGTCCAATCCCCCTGCCGGAGCAGGAACACCTAGATAGTGTTACACAGGAATGTGTCCAGGCGGGTTTTGAATGTCTCCAGGGAAGGAGACTCCACAACCTCCCTGGGCAGCCTGTTCCAGTGTTCCGTCACCCTCACTGAGAAGAAGTTTCTTCTCAAGTTTAAGTGGAACCTCTTGTGTTCCAGTTTGTACCCATTACCCCTTGTCCTATCATTGTTTGCCCCTGAGTAGAGCCTGGCTCCATCCTCGTGACACTCCCCCTTTATATATTTATAGACACTTATAAGGTCACCCCTCAGTCTCCTCCAAACTATGGAGACCCAGCTCCCTCAGTCTTTCCTCATAAGGGAGATGCTCCACTCCCTTAATCATCTTCGTTGCCCTGTGCTGGACTCTCTCCAGCAGCTCCCTGTCCTTCTTGAACTGAGGGGCCCAGAACTGGACACAATATTCCAGATGGGGTCTCACCAGGGCAGAGTAGAGGGGAAGGAGGACCTCTCTCGAGCTACTAACCACCCCCCTTCTAATACACCCCAGGATGCCATTGGCCTTCTTGGCCACAAGGGCACATTGCTGGCTCATGGTCATCCTGTCATCCACTAGGACCCCCAGGTCCCTCTCCCCTACACTGCTCTCTAACAGGTCGTTTCCCAACCTATACTGGAACCTGGGGTTGTTCCTGCCCAGATGCAGGACTGTACACTTCCCCTTGTTATATTTCATCAAGTTATTCCCTGCCAAACTCTCCAGCCTGTCCAGGTCTCGCTGGATGGCAGCACAGCCTTCTGGCGTGTCAGCCACTCCTCCCAGCTTAGTGTCATCAGCAAACTTGCTGATAGTACACTCAATTCCCTCATCTAAATCGTTGATGAATATATTAAATAATACTGGTCCCAGTACTGACTCTTGAAGCACTCCACTAGTTACAGGCCTCCAACTAGACTCCGCCCCATAGACTACAACTCTCTGGCTTCTCTCCTTCAGCCAGTTCACAGTCCACCTCACTACCTGATTATCCAGACCACACTTCCTCAATTTAGCTGTGAGGATGCTGTGGGAGACTGTGTCAAATGCTTTGCTGAAGTCAAGGTAGACCACATCCACCGCTCTGCCATCATCCATCCACCGTGTTATTTCCTCATAAAAGGCTAAGAGATTGGTCAAACATGATTTCCCCCTGGTGAAGCCATGTTGACTGCCCCTCATAACCCTCTTATCCTTGATATGCCTTAAGATGGCACCAAGGATAAGGTGTTCCATCACTTTCCCAGGGATGGAGGTGAGGCTGACCGGTCTATAGTTACCCGGGTCCTCCTTCTTGCCCTTTTTGAAGACTGGAGTGACATTTGCTTTCCTCCAGTCCTCAGGCACCTCTCCCGTTTCCCAAGACTTGGTAAAGATGATGGAGAGTGGTCTAGCAATGACTTCCGCCAGTTCCCTCAGCACCCACGGGTGCATCCCATCTGGACCTATGGATTTATGGATGTCCAGATTGCTCAACTGATCTCTAACCCATTCCTCATCGACTAAGGCAAACCGCTCCATTGACCTGGCTTCATCTGAGGTCTCAGGGGTACAGAGCTCTTCAGGACTGCCTGCAGCAGAGTAGACAGAGACAAAGAAGGCATTCAGTAACTCTGCCATCTCTGTATCTTCTGTCACCAGGGCACCCATCCCGTTCATCAGTGGGCCTACATTGCCTCTGGTGTTAGTTTTATCTGCCATGTATTTGAAAAAGCTCTTTTTGCTGTCCTTGACCCCTCTCGCCAGATTTAAGTCTAAGGAGGCCTTAGTCCTCCTAGCTGCCTTCCTACATCCTCTAGCAGCAGCCTTATATTCCTCCCAAGTGGCCAGCCCCTCCTTCCATGACCTGTAAGCTCTCCTTTTCCACTTGAGCATACCCAGCAATTCCCTATTTAGCCACGCAGGTCTCTTGGCCCTCTTCCTTGACTTCCTACGTGTCGGGATGCTCCGATCTTGAGCACGGAAAAAGCAGTCCTTGAATGTCAACCAACTATCTTGGGCCCCTTTACCTTCAAACAGCCTTGGCCATGGGATTTCCCCTAGCAATTGCTTGAAAAGGCCAAAGTTTGCCCTGCTAAAGTCCAGGGTTGCAATTCTACTTGCTATTCTACTGGTCCTACCACACAAGATCCTGAACTCCACCATCTTGTGGTCGCTGCAACCAAGGCAGCCCTCAACCCTTACTGCTTCGACCAGATCCTCCTTGTTAGTGAGGATGAGATCCAGCAGCGCTCCTCTCCTGGTCGGCTCATCCACCATTTGCAGGAGGAAGTTATCATCCATACACTGGAGGAACCTCCTGGACTGTGGCTGGGTTGCCGAGTGGTCCTTCCAGCAAACATCAGGGAAGTTAAAATCCCCCACGATGACCACGGCCTGTGACTGTGAGGCCGCTCTCAGCTGCCTGTAGAAGGCTTCGTCAACTTCCTCACCCTGATCTGGTGGTCTGTAACAGACACCCACAACAGTATTGCCGCTGCCAGCCTGCCCCTTAATTCTCACCCACAGACTCTCAACTCACTCGTCATCTGTCCCTGGACAGAACTCGGTGCATTGTAGTTGCTCCGGCACATAAAGAGCAACCCCACCACCCTTCCTGGCTGGCCTGTCTTTCCTGAAAAGGACATAGCCCTCCATGACTATATTCCAGTCATGTGAGCTGTCCCACCACGTCTCTGTAATTGCCACCAGATCATAGTCTCCTGACTTAACACAGGTTTCCAACTCCTCCTGCTTATTTCCCATGCTGCGCGCATTGGTGTACAGACATTTCAGGGAGCGAGCTGAGCACACCGATTTCACCCTAGGATTATAGGAGGCCTCCCAGTCTTCATTAATTCTGGAGCGCTGCCCCACTGGGGAATTTATGTGGAAGCAGTGTAAGACTGAAACAAGTAGAACAAGTCTCTGGCTTGAGTTGGTGCCAAAGATCACAAGAGACAATATGGACTATGAATTAATCAACAAATCCTGCCAGTAGAGTCTCTGAACAGGATTATGGGGTTCCACAGGATTCTCATAGAGGTAACAAATTTAGCTTCACTTGTACTGGATCACTGTGAAAACTGAAGGCCTTGTGGTGTTTGCAGGTACATTTTGTTGGACAATTCTAGCATATGACTTCTGGATTCCTGCTCAAAACCAAATAGAATTTATATTTTGGTTCTTCTAAAGTTCTGTGAAACGCCCGAATATCTTTTTAGAAAAAATACTGCAAAAAGCTTTATCTGAAAATGTCCTGTATAGATATGAGGTACCTACAGACATAAGAATGTCCGCTCTTTCCTGATTTGTTCTGAGCAACTACTTACCATATTTTTAATGGTGCCATACTTATTTTGAGGTGAATCCTGACTGAAAATACTGACCAGGGGCCACTGAGCAAATAAAATTATAATCTACAAATATATTGTTTGTTTTCCGACATTTCAAGATACTCAGTGCCTTTCAGGTACTTTGGTAATGTCCATTGTAATTTGATTGCAGTACTCATAATTTTAAAGTTTCAATCTGGTGTTTATCTAAAATAGTTTAGCTTGGACATATGCATTTTCTTGTTCACTTTATAGACATACATACAGATTTTGAGTATTGTCTTGTGTTTTGATTTAGAGAAAAAAAGTAATAACTATGAATAGGCAAACTTTATAGTCCTTGGATGCTAAGGTAATTTCTGGTATATTCATCAGACTTCACAAAAACTCAACCAGTCAAGGTAAATACTCTATTAGCATTTGAGTAGTGGTGAGTCCGTGATACAGTTGATGGATTGGTTATCACTCTAACTGAATTCTCTCGCACGTTGTGAGGCTCCAAGAAGAGCTGGTAACAACTAGCCAGCTGCTGCCATCATCAAAACACTTTTCTGATCTACACCCCATCCTGAGTTGCCCTCCTGAAAAGCAGTGCTGCAACTCTGGGCTGAATGAGTTGCCCTCCTGTGCCAGCAGTGCCCAGGACAGTAACAACAGGGCCAATCTCTGAGTTACCCTTCCAGCTCAGTCCAAAGAATGGTGCTTAGTTTAGTTTCCTAATGAAGTAAAACTTTTACAGACTCAGTGTTCATGTGATATTTTTATTTCTTAATTTAAAACTCGCAAGGTGATTACTTCTGAACTTGCATGCAATATATGCCACTGATGTGATGGAGAAACATGCACTCACACATGGGACAGGCACATGGACAGAGCAAACTTATTATTGTGGGGTTTTCTTTCGGGAGAGAGATGAAGAGGTTGACAGAAAGAAAAAATAATCCTGTAAGTATAGGGATGAGAGCCATAAGAGGTAATTTCATACCAAAAGACAGAAAATTCTTATGTGTGTGTATGTTGTCAGTAACAAACCAACAACATACCTATTACCTTAGATTTTTCTTTGCATAATTCTGTGTGGAGAAGGAGGAAGTTGTTATCTGATGCTTGCTTTTCATTTTTATTTTAAAGGACATGCAGGCTTACTGGAGTGTGTTGATAGGTAAATGCTAATTTTTATATGTATTGGCATCAGTGCACACAAGGCATTTTATTCAAATTGTACTAACTTGTAGTTGTGGTAGACTCTGGGGGGGGAATTATGACACTCTAAAAGGTCAAGATGTTGGCTTTGAGAAAAATAACGTCGCAATCTCTGTTGTGAATAGATATAGGGTAGTTTACAGTTGAAACGTTTGTCTTCCAGTGACTCCCTACACCTTTGCGAAGTATCACTAGAGCTGAGGTTGCTTCATGAGACTTAAGCATCTGAGTTGCTTGTCCATATGAAATTTCTCATTGCCTGAGGTCATTGGGTGGCTTAATGCCCAAGTTGAATATTGAAAGAACTATTCATTTTTAAGTGAAGAAAATAATTAATATGTATTAACTTCTTTTCTTAAGAAAGAAGTGGGTTCATTAATATCACTAATAATAATTGATCATGAGTAGAGGTGCTAAACCACGTGCACAAGGTCTATCACTTGGTGGTGACCAGCAAGTTTGACTTTACTGTGCCTTTAGTTTCCAAATTATTAACATGTCAGTGAGAATACACTAATTTTGGCTTGCTGCCATGCTGTGCATTTGCTCAGCTGTATTTCCTGCTAGTAACCTTTATTTCCATTTCACAGAGATTTCTGAGCACTGATTATTAGGTCTCTACTTAACTCACCTTGAATCCATTTATTGTCTGTGAAGAGAAATAAGTATTTCAAGGGAGGAATTTATTAGGTAATAATGTAATTTTGTAATTCTGAGATTTTAAATATCTGTGTTAGAATGAGATACATTGCACCCCGTATTTAATTTATTGCATTACAAGATTCGGGCCTATTCACTGCAGTTGGTTAGAATTGTTATTCATGATACAGTTTTGCATAATGCATACAGTTGTAACACTTAGTGGACATAACGTCATGTGTTTACTATGCATGATTATAGCAGATTTTCTATGTGGCCCATATCAGAGGTTTATAATATAATATAATATAATATAATATAATATAATATAATATAATATGTTAACCCCCAAAGTGTTCAAGTGAACAGATTCCAAGCATAAGCTTGGAATTTGTAATAATATTTAAATCTGGTGTCAGGGTTTTCATGTGCCAAGTAAAAAAAAATTAAAATACATCATAGTGTACGTTTAGAATAGAGCAAGCTGAAAAAAAATGAAAAAGTCATTATTTTCGTGTTTTATATAGATAATATAGCATAGATTTGCTTAGTTTACAAGTAATCCAAATACTTCCAGAGTATTGGTTGTGTAAAGAATAATAGTTTAAGTTTTCTTGTGATGTCTGTAACAAACGATTAGGATAGTCATCCGCTAAGATTTAGTTCTTAAAATCTGACAGTAAAATTCAAAACCAAACAGAAAATGTCCATTATATAATAGGTATATGGCATCTGGATTTTTATGCCTGTCAATATTTTGGATTTTCGAAATGAGCCTATTCATTTTTAGCACATTCCAAGAAGGCACAGAAAGGAAGGATTTCTGGACGTTCAAGAAGTTCATGGAAACAGCATGCCATAAATGCATACTCCAACATGATGTAATGTTAAGTCGTATACTCATTCAAATTTCCATAGACAATTGAAATTGCTAACAGTCCACAAGAAGGGAAATGCAGAATTTGGCAGTACTGGAAGCATTTTGCCACAGCATCAGGTTTTTGTGTTCTTTGGCTGTGTGCTCTGAATGGTTTACAAAAGACAGCCATTGGCTCATACTATAAATCACATACAGTTTTAGAGACAACACATGGAAAGTAACCAAGTTAAACTTGAAAATTTAGGCACTTAACAGAGTGACATCTTTTTCTCCTTTCTGCTTACTTTCTTGAGGTGCATACAGAGAAATAATCTGATCATTCAGAGAGCTGTAAATAGCAGAAAAGGTAATTTGAGCTGGGGAAGCAGTATGGTAAAGGCATGAAGAATGCCTGAGGAGATTCACAGATTAGCGGGGAGGCTATTGTTTGCTGACACAATAGAAGGAACAGGCTCCAAAAGGTGTGTGGATGCCTGCCATCTTCTGTCTCCTTTCCCACCACTGAACAGGACTTCCACAGCAGAAACAGCAGCTCGCCATGTTGAAGTGGAAGCGCAAAGGACCTCTCTGTGCCCAGGTTCTCTCTTTCTGCTGAGGTGGTTGTTAGCTCTCTGCACTGGACCAGTCTGGGCATTGCTGTTGTGTTCTGCAGTCATGCTCCTACAGAGCCGGCCTCTTCTGGTGGCTCAGAACTCTGATTTTCCTGTCTTATTTACATGTGGCTCACTACATCTTAAGACAGAGCTATTAAAGTAGGTGAAACAGTTCAGCTTGTGTTCTATTAAATACTTTGCTCACAGGAAAGCTCTTGTACTTCTCTGGAAAGCAATGGAATGCCTTTGATTTCTTTCAGGCAAAACTAGTGGTCCTGACCCATGGTTCTAGATAAAACATTGCCCCAACAGCCCTGTCCTTGCTGTGTAGAGTGCTGCAGCCCTTGTGGCCCAGGATGACAAATCAAGCCATAGCATTCTATGTGCTTCAGCTGGACATTATAGGCAATCACAGGGATCCCTGGTCTGATAAATCCCACCACTCCTAGTCTCTTTCTTTGGTACCGACTGTCCTTTCTTGCCATCTTCATCCCTCTTCTCTGAACCTCTGCCAGCTTGTGATCATTTCTCTTGAATGGAGGTGACCAGTGTTGATCATGTCTTCTGTGAATTCCTATGAGTATAATGTTATCTCTATATTCCTCTCTATATGAGGAATGCCTTATTTGATATGTTCTGGGCCTCCATTTGTTGGGGGTTTTGGGTTGGTTTGGGGTTTTGGTTTTTTTTTCCTTTCATTTTGCTTTGTTTCGTTTTTGTGGTCACTCTGACAACTCATGGTCATTCTGAGGTGAAATATATGCAGGAATTAAGCTTTCAAAGGGGAGTACTCTATGATGCACATGAAGAGCGTCTGAGATGCACAAGCAACTCAAATTTGGGCATTTGCTGTTTTTTTATCATTTGCTTTTGCAATCTCAATAAAATTATGTAAAAAATGGGTGGCATAGAATAAACTTCTGTCATGTATTATGTGCCTTTTTTGGGTGTAATTCTTGAATAAAATGGACAGCTGTACATTTCCAAACACAGATAAACACAATATAAATAAGTTGTTGTATGGACCACAAGCATTTGAATGGCACAGAGAAGTTTTAACCTAGTCATTTACATGTTCAGACAAAATCCTTGTGTGTATTTTTCCAAGCTCTCTGTATACAGTGTTATGCTGGTTTGTATTTCTGGTGAGTGTTTTGGAAGGCTGACCTATTAATAGCTGGTTTTCCCTACATGAGCAGGCAGCATCCTAAGCTGTCTAAAGGTGAAGAACAGATTTGTCAATGAAAATTTATAGTGGTTATTTTTATTTAAATGAAGTGTTCCCTGTTAGTGTCCACGTAAAATGGCTATGTAAAAGGATACAATAGCCATAATGTATTAATGATCCTTTACTGGCAGATTATGATCATATCTTTATTAGTGGTAGTAATTGTGGTGACAGTGTTGCTGACACGTTAAGCCATTTCTTACAACAATAGCTTTTGTGCTGCTGCATTGGGATCAGAGTTGCAGTTCCCAAAGATTTGCATATTGTGAAGAATAGGCTGCAAAGACATGGAAGTACAATCTTGTCATTATGTTTAGTGATGTGGGTGGTAGATTGTTATAGCTGATCCTAAGCAGGAAGAGCTTGCATATGGGTAGGTTTAAAGGCCTTTAAATGTTTTAGGATTGTTAGGCAAATTGGTTGGCTAAGTGAGTGGTGGTGTAAGTTGTTAAATACTCTGAGCAGCTGTAAGCTCTTTTAAAACCCTCTCACTGTTTTAAAATGTACAGTGCAGTGTCTGAACAGCTGGCGTAAACTGAGATTGCTGGATTAGACCACTTGTGTATTTGTACTATTGCTAATCTTGGACACTGCAGTGTTAGTTCTGCCTAGCATTGCACTACATCAGTTGGACATTAGCTGAGATTTAAAATCTCAAGGATGTTACAAAGCATTAAGCTACAATGGTTCTCCATACAAAAAAAAAAACAAAACAACAAACCAAACCCAAAACAAATGTACCTGTAATTGTGCAGATTGGATAGAAACATGACACCGTTGTTGATCTAGCTGAATCTTTTTAGGAAGCTTTCTCACATTATGCATTTTTATTTTAAACCCAAAGTTTTTCTTTACCAAAGTATGTGATAAAATACAGATTCCTCAGGAACTTATTATTTTTAAGTGACTTCTTCCAAAATGCCTGCAAGTACTCTGGACTTTTTAATCTTTCCCCCTTTTCCTTCATGCACACACCAATGTTTTCATCACCTTTCATCCCAAGTGAAATGATCCTGTGAGATTTCATCCATACTCTTGATCCTGAGGATAAATTAAATTTTTGCTCCAAAGAATCTAACTCATGTTACACAAACAGGCCAGTGGGTGCTGGAAAAAAAAATACTGCTTTTTAGTGAAAACAGGGTCAGTAAAATCACATGGATTTGAATTTCATTAACTCATTCTATAAAGGTTCAATCAGATTAGCAGCATCATTTCGAGACTAGACAGGAATAGAGTAAGTGAATAAAAGAATCAAAAGAAAAATACAGTAGGTAGACTTATTTCCCAGGAAATGGTCACATTGTCTTTACAGTTGTTTTTCCCCTCTCCCACATAGGTATGCAAGCGAAACAGTCATCTATATGAGTAATTTATCTGCTTAGTTTTATCTGGTTTGCATGTCCAGAGAAATACATAAATTCGTGTTATAAAAGTGTAGAAGTTTATTTGCAACGTAAACCTGGTTTTGGGAAGGACCATTTGGGTCAACAAGTCATGGCTCTTTAATTAGGAGCAAAAATGTGATAGCTGTTTAATCCGAAAGTTCATCTGCTTTTTACACATATACCACAGAAATACCTATAGGGAACTTTAAGATCTGTACCACAAATGGCCAAGCAGAAAGTGACTCTATAAATATTTGTTGCAAGCCAGTGTATAGGTTAAGAAAAGATAGATAGATGAGGAGAAAAAACCCACTGCGTGGTTGGTTATTGTGTAGGTTTTGATGTTTTGTCTGTGTTTTCTAGTTCAAACTTACGCAGTCAAGCAAAAGCTGTATTTCTGCAATTAATATTATTGATATAAATCAGTGTGAGAGTGTGTGAGGCTACACGTCTTGTCAACATTATTTCCTGAACCAAGTTTTTACTGATCACTCTTGTGTGTATTTACGTGTTGGGGTCTTTAAAGAGGATTAGGAAACAGTCTTACTTGCTATGAACTTACCAGTGCTTCTGGGTATTGGAGTTGAATTAATGTGCACTCACCAACTGCAGTTGTAGAATTGCTTGATTCATGTTAAGGCAGTTGTATGCAAGGATTATGTTTATTTGTGAAAATTTTCTGTTGAGAGACACCATTGACCATTAACTGCAGGCACTCAGAAAAAAAACAGCGTAATTTTGAGTCTGAATGTCAGTAACTTAACTATGTAGAGACCTCCTTTTTTAAAAAATATCAGCCATTTGCTGGGACAGCAGGCTTAATTTCTCAAGCGGAGGAGTTAATCAACGGTGATAAAACTAAATAATATATCAAGACATTTATATCAAGACAGAGGGGTGATACAAGCACAAGTCAAAATCAGATGTGTTTATGGCTCAGGAGAATGTTGTCTAATGAATAGGGGTGGAGGCAGGCATGCTGTGGCTGCGAGTGTTTTGCTGAGGCGTGTGCCTCAAAGTTAAAGGTGAAGTTAGTATGTGCACATTTCACATGTTCAGTGTCTCACAAATTGTTTTTTCCACAGTTTTTCATTTGTGTCCAAATAGGGAGATTGTGATAGTTGACCTGAGCATTTACGATTAAATGCAAAATTCTAGATGACATACAAAACCCTTTATAAGCTGAAGATCAACGATTTGGCTTTGCTGTTAACAGCTGTGGAAGGTCTTAGTCAGCATGTTGCAGAGAATCCAGGACAGGTCTCCTATATAGATTCCTCCTCCCTTTTTAAAGCAGTAACTCCATCTATAATTCTAGAGGACTTACTTATTTATTGATGAATTCAATTCTAAATTAGGCTGATATCAGCATATTTTGCCTAGCTTTATTTAAATGTATTTAATCTCCAAGACTATCCTGAGCAACTGAACTGTTTTTCTATTGCATTAAAATGTGAATGTATTACTTTGTTTATTCAGTTCAAGAGAGCAGTGGGGGGAGGGTGTCCTTGGATTGCCCAGACAAGTGAAACTCCCTATAAATTGGGATACTATGAGAAAAGTGCCTTCTGCTTTGCTAACAATGTAAGATAACGCAGAACAGAGTTTTGCAAATTCATCAAACAAGAAGGTGTCCTTTTGCTTATTGGAAAATCATCAATGTCACTTTGTTTAACAGTGTTAGATTGTAATATGTAAGATTGTAATGTGTAACAGTATTGTTACTTAGTTTTTTAAACATTATTAGAACCTAAATGGATTTATGTTAGTTTCAATCAGCAGCTTCTGCCCTTGGTACCTACAGATGGACATGTGTGTGGTGCTGCCATGAGATTCTGCCTTCATAGAAAGGGATTTCTAGTCAGAAGAGAACAAGTAATAAACACATGAATTATCTTACAATAAACATCTAAATGGAAACCCTGAGATGATGAGGCTGGCCAGAGCAGAGACTTGCCTTTCACCCTGCTTTCTTGTGGAGCGCAGGTGAAGAATAACTAGCTTGGATAAGGAATAACTAGCTTGACTCGAAGAGGATTGTTCTCTTTCTTTAGCAAAATCATACTGCAGATCTGCTTTACACCTGATGCTTTCCACATAGGCTTCCCAGGAGTATCTGGCTTCTTGGAGCTAATCCTCCCTTCACAAATGCTTTCTCGGGGCACAAGTCTATTGTCATTTCTGTGGACTGCTGCTTGCAGCATTTCTCTGGAAAACTTTTTCTTTTTTAGACCTATTACTTTTAGTCTATAGTCTTTTACCACATCACTTCATCTGCTTTCTCTCTTTCTTTTGCTGCTTGCCTGTGCCTCACAGAGATGGGGGGAGTTGTGGGAGAGCAAAGGGTAAGTTGGTTTGTCAGGTGAGTTACATGGTGGCAGCTGCCAAGTGAAGGAGTATGGCACAGGAATTGGGACAGCAAACTGGGTCAGGGAGCTGGGGAACTACTCAGAGCACTGCCATGCCCCTCAGCACTGCCTGACCCTCTCCTGCATCAGTGAGTTTGTCCTTAAGCCACAAATGTGAAGTCAGCTCAGGCTCAGGTCCACAGTCACTGTGGGAATGCATACCTCACCTTCTCTGGCATCTCTCCCATCCTGCTTCTTAAAACAGAAGAGCTTCTCTTCAGATTCTTTTAATGACTTTTTTGAGGTCATGGATTTAAGCAAAAGGATAAAGGTGAAATTTTTCCTTAGCATGATACTTTTCTACAAAGCATGTGCTGTGTATTTTCTATACCCTGAGTCAGCATTTTTGATACAGTCGGAGGGGTTTTGGTTTAGGGTTTTTTTTTTTGGTTCCTTGTTCATCTGTCTTATAAAAATCCAAATGTGGTCTTCCAGGAAGGGTGTATACTTTTGTGTTCAATATTTTACATCTGGAGAGAAGTCAGAACAGACATCTGCAGAAGACATCTGCAGAAGAACCTTACTAAGAATATATTACCAGAAAAAAAGAATTCTTTTTCTTGAATACTTAAACAAATACGAACTCATTCTTCTATTTTCAGACCATGGTTTGAGGATGAGGTGGAGTTAAAAACACAGGAACTAGTGAGTTGCATATCCTGATGTGCAGCAGTGGACTACATGAAAAAGAGACATCAGTGAGGAGAAGCAGGTCAGGTTGCCAGTGTTACACACCTAGCACGGTGCTTGTACTTGAGGATGGTAACAGCAGAGTTCAGAGACCTCAGTGAAAGCTGAGGCAGGAAGAGTGGGAAGCAGGAAGAATCTCTTCCAGTTGCTTAGCTCCCCCCTAAGCTTTTGTTTACAGAAGTCTTTCCATTTGCTCTTTTTTTGAGAAGCAGAACCAGAATTGTAATAGAGGCTGTGTAAAGGGAAGATAGCCTGCAAAGGATCTGCAGCGTTTCTGTAGAGAAATTGTCTCCACTTCTACCTAATGTTTGCAAGAAAAAGCTCTGTATAAGTCCTCTTCTGGATGAGAGGGACAAGGAGCAACCAGATCTCTTGAGCTGTATCTGTAGGAACTTCTCATTAGTGATGGCTGGGATTTTGTGCCTCTTTAGCCCAAACAGAATGAGCATGTTAAACAAGACTGACTTTGTGGCAAGGGTGGCGACCCAAGTATGGCTGTTCCCTTGAACTTTACTCCAGCTGGTGGTCAATTCTCTTCCATTCAGGAGTGCAGATGTGGCCTTTGTGGGTCCCCAGCATTCAACCTGAGGCTCATAAACAATGTGACCTGAGGTGGGAACTCATAAAGGAAAGCAGGAAATATAGGTGTCTCCAGTTTCCCTCCAGGGGGACTTATGGTTTATTGCCTGCTTTCACAGTGGGACACCAAGTTTGAGCATGAAGCAGAAGATTAATCTTATTTTTGCACACAGTGTGTATTTATATATATTTATTTATATATGTGCATATGTAAATATATGTATGTATACATATGTTGCCTAATCCGATGGGGCAGGAGCAATGTGAAATACCTCGTTTTCAGGACCAGTAACTTGAGGAGGATGCCATGTTGGTTGTCTGGGAAGAAAGGGGAAGAGCAGGAAGAATCTCCTTTCTCTTGCCTGGGGTTTTGTTTTTATTCACATCTATGATTTGTACTAGAAGTTGGTTTGGTAAAGCAGCATTGCTGAAACCTTTTATAGAAGCAGGTATTTGGATTATGCTCACAGTTTACATTGATCTGCATGCAGAGGAGACATACGTGATAGCTGTGATTTCTCCCTGGAAAAGAAAAACAAAACAATTGCTGTGTCCACAGGGGTGAAAGCTTCTCTTGTGTTTATTGCTTCCAGGATTTCACAGTTTCAAATGCATCAGGGTAAGTGCTGTATTTGGGAAAAGCAAAGGGAGGGTTGTGAATACGGTTACAGCCAGAAGTTCTTTCTGGGCACAGGTTGCTTGCGCGTGTCATTCTTGAACTGTGTGATCTTTTCTCAGGAGGAAGAGACCCAGAAGGGTCATGGGTTTTTTCACGGGGGAGAGAGGAAATGAGAAACACTTTCCCTCTTTTGGAGAAAGGTAAAAGCAGGATATACCAGGATCCTGTCAAATCCTATTTATTGGCACTGAGCCTTTTCAGAGCTGGGAACAAATCTGCACCAAAAATCCCAATGTTAGTACGTGCAGGAAGAAACTGCTGAGGAGAGGAGGGGAAGAAACAAGGCAGAGTCAGCTTCTTGGACCAAATGACATTAGCCAGATTTGAGATCTAGGTCCCAAACCGAGCTATTTACACAGGAAATAAATATGGCCATGCACATCTTGTGCATCGTAAGTTACAGCTTCTGACAGTGAAGAACTATGAGAAGCCAGAGCCAGTTAGTGATTTCTAGCCAAGCCTGTTTTGAGCCCTCATAGGGCTGCAGCAGAGAGCAGACGTGACTGCTCTTCATGAAAGCCATTCATTGTGTATCCTATGTTTGACAGCCTCCCAAAACACCCTGTATTGTGCTTCTAAACTTACCTGTATCTGTTGCAGGTTTTGCCCCTCCTGACAGGAGAATGTCTGTCCTGAACAATGCAATTTGGTGACACTTGAAAATGCGTATTTTGGCCTCACAAGGCCAGGCCAGACAGGGCTTTGAGCAACCTGGTCTAGTGGAAGTGTCCCTGCCTATGGCAGGGGGTTGGAACTAGATGATCTCTTAAGGTTCCTTCCAACTAAAACCATTCTATGGTTCTATGACCGATCCTGTCAAATTTTGCCTGTAGTGGGTCTGCCCTCCCTCCCCTCACCTGTGTAAGAAGAAAGCTAAAACAACTTCCAGAGTCTGTATCAAGCAGTACCGTAAAAATATGTATCTGACACGTGAAATCAGTAGTCTCCTGAAAACTCCACATATCCAGCCACAGGTGGAGCACTACCTGTTTCTTTTCACCATCCTATGGTGTGCACTCAAAAGTTAACAGTACTAGTTCCTCTTCCCCAGTCCAGCACTTTCCCACCTGAGAGAGCAATTGAAAAAAAAACCCAAATCCTTCTGCTTATAAAAATCAGTTTCTTTTTGCCACATGCAAATCAAGACATTTTAGATAAAAATATGTTGGTTTATGTAAGTTGATGGCAGTCTCTCTTTGATTTTAGTCAGGATCAGGATTTTGCACACATACATGGCTATAAAAATAGTAATTTTTCAGTAACCCATCTTTGAAAGTGTGGGGTAATAGTAATACTTGGAGATAAAGCCTGAAAATATTGTGGCACTTCAGAGGTGTCCTGTCCACCTTTTTTCTATCACTTTTGTGCCTCAGTAAATCAGGGATCACGTTTGAGTAGTACAGGTGGTTTCTATGCAGTGGAAGTTCAGGAAGAGCCAGATGCTGTACTGCTGCTTTTGCACTGTGATGCCAGTTTGCAAGGCGAGAGATTGGAAGCAAGAAGGAATACCTGTAATGTTGTCTAGTTGATGTTTCATTTTGGGACCTAAAATGGACGTAAATGAAGAAACAAACATAGGGTTTGTTGTTGAGATTTGTTGTGGTAGTGGTATTAAAATCTATCTAATTGTGAGTTATCAAGACAGCGTCATTTTCTCATTCAGCTGATATAGGTTGGACTAGTCAAAGGAAAAACCCACCTATGTACTGCTGTGACAACTTGTGGCAGAGGACACTGTTTATTAGCAATTCCACATGGTGTTTTGCTTGTGCGCGCATTTTACATAGGCGTACATCATCTGCCCCCCTGGGTGCGGGCAGCATGCCCTCACGGCAGGCCCTCGGTGCTCTCCCACGCCGGTGGCACTGGCACACTCCCCGAGGTCACTCCGTATGGCAGCCATCACCTGTGGCAGCCTCGCATTTCAGACCCGGGAGTGCCAAGCCTTGCTCTGCCCGCAGCCAGGTCTTCCAGTGCCGCCGAGGAACGTGGGTTAAATTGGGACCCCCGGCCTTGGGGTGCCGCGTCGCGCATTCCTCTTCCCGGGCAGCCAGGCCGCAGGCCGGGGTGTCGGTGGGGGTGCGGTTGGGCCCGGAGGCCGCACAGGTCCCGCGAAGGCGATGCCAGATCCAGGTTTTCGCGGCAGCAGCGCAGCCGGGGCGCAAGGGCCGAGGCTGGCGGGCGCGGCGGCGCTGGGGCGCGGTGCCGGACGGCCCGGGGGGCAGCGGGGGGGCTGCCCGGCCCGGGAAGGGGGGTGGGTGCCGGGAGCAGGAAGCGGGGCTACGGCGGGGCCCCGCCGCCTGTCCGCGGCCCCGCAGGATCCAGGTAGATCGGTCCGGCTTTTACCTTTCTCCTTCGGCTTCCCTGCGCGTAGGGCTTCTAGCTGAGCTGTTTCCTGGTCTCGCAGAAAGAGGCAGTGCTGAGTTAGGAAGACAAAAATAGACCTTTACAGAGAAATATAGGGATTGTGTGCGCGGTGGGGAGGGAGAGAGGAGAGCGGCACCCGGCTGGTTTCCAGGAGGAGCCCTTTCTCTCCCTCTCGTTGCATGTTAGGCATTTTTGCACCGATTTCTCCCCCTCCACCCCCTCCCTGCCGGGGCACGGTCACCTCCGCCGCCCGCCCTCCGCATCTCCTGTGGGGAGCGAGCAAACCAACTCCGCGGTGCTCGGAGAGCGGCTAGAGACCATTTTCTGTGAGCGAGCCCGCGGGGGGGGGGGGGGGGGGGGGGTGTGAAGAAGAGAAGAGAAACCGTCGCAGGGACACACGGATATAAAGACTTGTCTTCTGCCTCCCCCCCTTCCCCCTTCCCCTTCCTCCCCCTTGTAAGTACTAAATCTGTGAAGGCAAGGATTTGACATCCATCCTAAGAGGCGGCTATGGGGTGTTTGGGCAACAGCAAAACGGAGGATCAGCGTATCGATGAGAAAGCGCAGCGAGAAGCCAACAAAAAAATAGAGAAGCAGTTGCAGAAAGAGAGGCTGGCTTATAAAGCGACCCACCGCTTGCTCCTGCTGGGTAAGGAGGAAGGGGGCTGAGGTGGGGGACGGGGAGAGGAGAAGAGGGGTGTCTGCGGAGAGGGGAGATGTGGTGCGCGCCTTAGGTATGAAGAATGTAGGCTGTTGTATCGAGCGCTATGCGAGACGTCCACAGATTGAAGCTCAGCGCCTGAGCCACATGGATGCAGGCATACAGAAGCGCTGCCGGAGGTGGGAGATGCTGTCGCTTCCAAAAAACAACCAAAACCCACCCTGAGACCCCAGCCTGAACCGTGTATCACAATGTTCTCCCTCTCCTTCCTTCTCTTTTAGGGGCTGGTGAGTCAGGAAAAAGCACTATTGTGAAACAAATGCGAATCCTACATGTCAATGGATTTAATTCAGAGTAAGAATTATTGATGCTTTGTGACTTATTTTTCATTAAATATTGGAAACAGGTCAACACACGGTAGGCTAGGAAATGTCTCCTCTCATCCCCTGTGTTTTGGTGGCTTGACACTGCGTTCTGAGTGAGGAAGGGGGTGAGGATAAGGAAATTACTGCTATTGTGTATTTGCATTTTTTTCTTTCTGGCCCCTTTACTGTATTTTACACTGTTGCTACTGCAGCACTTGACAGGCCCCTGTGTAGCAACAACATGGCGACTACTTTTTACATAGAAGCAAATAACCAAATATTGCATCTGTCCATAATTCAAAAATACATGTCAAGTCACATTCAGGGTGACTACAACAGTATCTGCTCTTTTCCGGTATTGAGGTTAGCATAAAACTGAAACTAATTTTGCACATTTGCTAGATATCATTCTGTTTTCTGAGGCTACATCATTTTCTCTCTGAAGAACTCTTTGCCAGAAATTATTACTAATCCATAGTATTAATCTTAAATATCTGTTCGCCTTAACTACGTGTTGTTATTTTAAGGCATGTTTACAGCATGCTGTAGAAATGAAAGAACGACTTCCAGTTCCATCAGGGGAGGCTTTGCAGATGTGGCTATGATTGTCTGCTTTAAAAAAAAAATAGCAGGGATGAATGTGCATTGCTCTTCGTACTATGCAAGAAAAGGGATAAGGGGAAAAATATATTTTTCTTGCTGTTCTTTTCATTTAATATGTTATAATGATTGAAGAGCAGATAAACAAGCGATCAGTGAAAAAGCAAATTGAATGCAACTGACTGAACTGCTTTGGAAAAAAAACCAAAGTGTTAATATTTCTGTTTTAATGCAGAGAAAAGAAACAGAAAATACTGGATATTCGGAAAAATGTTAAAGATGCGATTGTGGTAAGAACACACTTTATACTGTTCTAAATGCTTGGCTGTACTGGAAATGATAAGGATTGTGCTCTCCAAGACTGTGCTGAGAGAAATCCCATTTTGCTGATCAGATTGGATTATCTTCTATTGATCCTGTATCCTAAGATTTATCCAGATTAATGTGTTTGTTTTTGTTTTATCCAATTCCAGACTATAGTTTCAGCTATGAGCACTTTAATACCCCCAGTTCCATTGGCCAACCCAGAAAACCAATTTCGAATGGACTACATCAAGAGTATAGCTCCTCTTTCTGACTTTGACTATACAAAGGTAAGAACAGAAACCACTGGATTTATTCTGCTTTGAGGGGGAGCATGTTGCTTCACTTTGATTTACGTCTTTTCTTTTGCTTTTTGGAAGATGGTCATGGGAAAAGCTTATGTCAGTGTTATTACAGAGTTCACTTTCTTACAAGACTGTGGTGGTTGCACCTGTTTTAGTGGTGCAAGGTTTTGTTGTTACTGATTTATTTGCTGCTGTTTGTAAATGCTGCTTCTGCATTCAGTTCTTATCTTCAACATTTCTGATATAATTATGCATATTGACACGTCAAATAAGACTGTTGAAAGCTGGTTTCCTATGTGGAATTAGATGCAGGATGTCAGTCTGAGGAGTTACAGTCTACACTTAGCAAATGGTATAAAAGGAAATAGAAGGGCAGAGTTACCCCGGTGTTGTTTTCCATACTTACTGCACTTCAGAGTGGAAACTCACGGAAATGGTGGTCAAGTAAGGTGGTTTGCTTCCTTGTGTATTTATTGTAGCTGGCATGAGCAGTGGTGTACTTGTATGCAAATATTGCCATCTTTTGATGGGGAATCATGAGAAAATTAAGGATTTTTGTACAGAGGCTACTCTTTTGTAGACAAATGAGAGATCCCTTTCAGATTAATTTGCATAGGCATCATATGTTTGATTATTTTTACCTTTTTATGTTATTATTTGTAGGAGCATGCATAGAATGTTTTTTATATATATATCATGCATGACATGAAAGCAAGTGCATAGACATTCTGAATATTGTAAGGAATTTCTTTTTTGCAGTAGCACAATTTTTAATTTGCCTGAAAATGTTACTGAGAGCAATTTGTTATGGATCCAGCAAGGACTAAAAAAATCTTCATTCATTGGGTAACTGGTTGCAAGTTGTTCATGCTATCAGTATTCCCAAAGAAGACATTTACAACAGAGTGTCATTAGGTTATTATAGCTTCAGGGTGGAAGGGGAAGAGGGGAAAGAGTTGTTTCTTTATTATATGACTCATATTCTCTGGTGTGTGGTTTTGCCTCTGGTAAACCTACCACTTTGAAGGTTCAAGATAAAGAAAAATTATCAGACATCTTGTACAGTTAGAATTTAACGCAGAATGCAGATGTTAAGAAATCGAATGCAAGGTACACCCACATACTGCATAATTGCTCAATTGGTGAATCTAAGTTAGCAAAAATTGGAACCCCTTTTTAGAAGTGGAATGTGAGTTTGACATGAAGTATTTGTCTTATGCAGGTATTGCAGTTCTGAGGCATTTGTTGCTCATTTTACATGGTTTTTTTTTTTGCTTGAATTCTGACTCTTACATCTTGGGGCAAAATAGATGGTAGCATGCAGCCTTTGCAATTCTCTATAGTATATCTGGCTTTTTATGTTTCTGGGACAAAAAAAAATCCACTAAAGTAGACTTCTCATAGGGCCAGTAGGTATTTTTGTATTTGTATTTTACTGTTTATAGAATTTCTCCTTTTTCACAGAATCTGACTATATCTAGTCAAATTTGACTTGCTGATCTTCTGTAGAGGGGAAACCTTTTTTTCTTAGAGGGGAAAGGAATAGGACCCAGTGGACCGTGAAACAAGTAATAATTAATTTGAATCCTTGCTTCAAAGTCCATTTTTGTTTAAAATTGAAAAAAAATCACTTTTTTAGCTAAGTAGAATTTCTGAAAATATCATCACATTATTTGCAATAGTGTCAAATAATAGTCCTAGTGTAAAAAAAAGAAAAAAAAAGTTGTTACAAGCTTAAAATAAAGAAGAAAAATCTAGTGCTGGTTTAGAAGTAAATATATTTTATGTGTAACTTTCTTTTTTTCCCTCCTGTTTTCTTCTCTGCTCAATTCATAGGTTTAGTATTTGTAAAATGTATCATCTGGGTAGTTTTTTGTTGTTTTTTTTTCTTTCCCCAAAAATAAGTTTTTGTTGGTTTAGAGTGTTATTTCTCTCCAAGAAGATGTGTGAGCAACAGAGACTGGAAAAAAGTGCTATTGTGCTTCAGGGCTTGAATCTATTCCAGTTTAAGTCAATGATAACTTGAAGTAAAATCATGTTTCTAGCTCAAATTTTTGACCCATTTAGTATTTTTGGATAAGGACAAATATAAAAATAAATATTTGGCTAGTAATCAGTTATGAATCCTTTGCTAAGCATTACTGATTCTCTTTAATTAATAGTTGATCTATGGAATAAGGCCTTCTGAGCCAGGGAAACCAGTACAGTATTTAGCAGTAGACATTCAGGACTTGCAGTTCTATCATCTGTACAGTTGTACAGGAAAAAAATACTGACCTAGGCAGCGCTCAGATGTTGCCTCTGGGGTAAGTTTTGGCACATTCTAAAACGTGATAAAGGTTACACTTCCTTTCAATGAGGGAAGAGGCATAGCCCTTAGTGTTGCAACATGAATTACAGATGTGGGGTTTTCTGGGTGGTTTTAGCCATGCAATCTTTATCATAGAAATTGATGCATTTCAAATACATTGCGTGCAAAATGTGGGAAAACGTGTGTACTGTATCTTGAGTCTTTAAAGAGAGATCCCTGTTGAAATGCAAAAACCTCACTGATGGCATAATATGACCAACACTCAGGAGGCACTGATTTAAATATCTTTGTGACATACCGGGTGTGCTTGGATAGGTATGCTTAAATGGCATGCAAATTAACTAATATGCATTTAATTGTTAAAATTGCCCTTTAAAATAAGTGGATTTGAAAATACTGGTTTCCTGTGGATGAAATCATACTCTTAATTGCAATTTATGACTGAAGTTCCAAGAACTAGAATAAGGATAGGATTCACATTTAGACTTAGTATGCATTTTGGGGGTTTGTTTGGCTGGGTTTTTTTAAATTGCATATGGCTCTACAGACTATAAGCAGAACATCTTAGTAGTGATACAGATTTTAAAACAAGTGGTTTGTCTTTATGGTACAGCTTTTAACAGGCCTGTAAGAGTCTGTGAAGTGTCCCCTCTAACAGTTCTTTTGAAATTTTTTCTTTTAATTTGATTTAGTTTTGCTACCTTGATGATTTATCTAGTTGATCTAAAACAAAATTGAAGGTTTCTTGATTATTTTTTATATAACTTTTATGTTGCCTTTCATTGCTTCTATTAAAAAATACTGGGTGACTGACGTGGTCTAATTCTGTAAATCCTAAGAGTTAAGGCAAGAGTTTTTACAAAATTAATTGTGAACAAGGCAAGTGTCCACTGTAGTTTCTTCCTTGAAGTCATAAAAGGAATCAGAATAAGTTTTTTATCTAATGACTGGTTTAGGTGTTATCTTAGGTCCATGTTCTAGGGTGGAATCAGCAGAAGGGCTTTAAAACTGAAATGGAAGCATGCATGCTATATCGGAGAGGACTTTTTTATTATTTTTGGCGAAGTGTTGATTGATATTTGCTAGAGTTAACAGGAATTGACCTGTGCCATTTTTAATCCTTTATTGATGTGGATTTATTTTGTCCTTTGTGAATCAGAGTGAACATATTAAGGGCATATTATGCTGGTAGCTGTGGAAAAACATTGTGTATTATGTAAGTGTGTGTTTACTCAAGTTCAGTTCTCTTTAATAAAGTATTCGAATTTTGTGGGCATTACAGAGCTGCCTGGTGCATAATTTCTGTTTCTCTTCCCCAAAAATGTAGTCAAATTTAGTTGCTTTTTATAATATGAATCTTGGATCAAACTCATCTGATTAGTTATGTGTAGATGTGTAACAGGTAGTAATTAGCTACCACCAAGCTGTATGTGTTTGCCTCTACAGACCAGTTACCGGTGAGCAGAAATCATTTGCTAAGCAGAGAACATGTAAACACTTCACCCAGGTTTTAGGGAGCAGGGAGAGTTTTCAAAAGTTTCATTTTCATTAGCTAAGGATGTTTTAGAGATTTTGGACCTTCATAAATTTTTGTTGGACCTTCATAAAACAGTGAATTGTGCAAATACAGTCCTGTGTGCTGACTTTAGAATGTGAGTTTTAAAAATAATTTTAAAACTATTTAAAAACTACTTAATCAACCATGCTCTTCAAAGTGAAATGTTAATGTGGGCATTGACAGGGAAATCACTTTAATCTGGTCTGTGGTTTTCTGTATGTTTTCAGGTGTTGCTGGTTGAGCATTATTTGATTACTTCAATTTTCTTTCACATTTTCTTTTTTAAAATCAGGGCTTTGTATTCATAATGTAAAGACATAAGAAAGAAAGAAAAACATTGCTCAGAACTTGAAGTTACATAGATTTTCATTAGATATTTCAAATTTTTATTAGACCTGGTATTCAAAATAAAACTCATGTTGATGCCTGGGAGTGACTGGTTTTCAGTGTGTGTCTCAGTGTTTGAAGTGGCTGGAAAACTTGCTCTAAATATGGTTCATATATGGTTAAACTTGCTTGGGTTGTGCAGTTAATGCTGTGACTTTAATATCCTGTTTGACCACAAATTATTTACGTTTCCCTGTAATATGTACTTGATGTAGCCCAAAAGGAGTTACAAAATAGCATCACCTTATATTTTTCAATTTTCAAATAAGTTGCAATATTTCCAAGTTTCTCAGGAGTTTGGAAATATGCAGTGTTGTACGTGAAAATACCCTGAAATAAAGAGAGAATACTGTGAATATTGCCACTCAAATGGGTTCAATTTTTTTTTCTTTCTATCTAGATTTTCATTTTAGTGCTTTGTTTACCATTTTGGGTAGCATGCACAGTCACGAGTTTTTATAATTGCCTGTGGAAGCAATATTTAATGTTACTACAGGGTCAAGTCAACATTAATTTTTAAAAGTCTAATTGATTTTCAAAATTTATTTGTATTTTTGTGGTCTAAGATGCACACTGGTATTTCCTAATTTGTTCTTATTTTCACAAATATGGAAATGATCTGGAATACCAGATAATGATTAAATTGTATAGGTCCAACAATATTATTACTACCGTGAATTAGTAACACTTGAAAAACTAATGAAGAAGTCTGTCAGAGAAGGACAGCTGAAAATGCTGCATATGCTAATAATAGTTGTAGGCAACTCTTTAATCTTCACACAAGGTTAAAATCAAGAAAACTGATACTGAAAAGTAGCAGATATTAGGGAGAAGCAGGGAGTAGGTAACAGATGGAATTACATTGTTGTGATAGCATTTGTTTTCATGCTGTACACTAACTATTAATTATCAGCAGATACTCAAGTTGAGCTCTTTTCATGTTAAGAGCACATTCTGCCGATGCCCAGCGACACATTTCCTTCCTTATGAAATACCTGTTTGCATACAGAGGTAGTATAAGCGTGTATGGTTTTCATTAATTCGGCAAACCAATTTCCTAATGTTCTAATTAGTCAATGTTAAAATAGAAGATTGTAAACATTTTATATATGTGACTAAGAATATACTTCAATGTTACATGTTATTTTGTTCCTACTCTCTCTAAGCCTTAAGTTTGCTGTTGGTGGATCAGTCAATCCAGTAGTGCTTTCAGAAATAACCAGTCATTATGTTAACTACGTAGTTTCAAAAATATAAAACTAGAACTGGGATCATGCTGCAAACAAGTATAGGGCAATTTTGGGGTGGAAAAAAAGAAAAGGAAAAATAGAAAAAACAAGTCAAACCAACAAACCCTAAGCTAAGAAATGGAGAACAAAAGAAAAAAAAAAAAAAGACAAACCAACAAACCCCAGAACCTCAAAGCTTCTCAAATTGATAATATATACTGGAACTGTAAAAGTATAAAATTCTACCATAATTTTCTTTAATTCATTTGTTTTAATTCTTTAATAAATACTCTGATTTTACTGAAAACACAAGTGGGCTTTAAATTGGAGGGGTTTGTGTAAAGTACAGCTCTTCTCTGAGGCCCAGGATTTCTTGTTTAAAATACACAGTCTGTGTTTGGGGGATGCTTGCTTTAGGATGAAGGAATTCCTTAAAGTAGTAAAACACTACTCTTTTTAATAAAAGTGTAACAGCATATTTCTTCCTCCCCTTGTTCCAAATCCACTGAACCACAACTGTTAACAGTTTATGCCAGTCATAAGTAAATAATTAAATTTGTGTCCCAGGAAAAGAGCTCAGGGATCTACTTAGGCCCCAGATGTTAACGGTAGAAATACTGAGATTGGGAGCCATGTGCATAATCACAAATTACCCACAAATACAAGATGTATTCATAATAATAATAAAAAAGCAGGTATTAAGTTCTTTGTTTGTTTCTAGGTCTTCCTATCTCAATGTTTTTAAGAACAGATTCAGCTTTGAAATTAAAGTTCATGTTTCCCACATGTATTTGCCTTTTTTAGAAAGTATTTTTCATAGCTTACAATGTAAAATAACAAATTTCAGCTGTAAAGACAATGATCTGAGAAAGTCTTACAATGCTTGTTATGACTCAAGTGCAGTGTTACATTCAATACTACATCATCATAGTAGCACCAAATTAAATGTTTGCTATCTTATATTGTGAATCTGATTTCCCAGATAGTGAGGTGGTATTCACACTTTATCCAGCCTGCCTTATTTATTATCATCACAAAAACACAGAGACTTCCACTGTGAAACTGGAAAGATATTATCATTTATTATTGCTGCTAACTAAAACTTAAATTACTTCTTTAGTCTCCAAAATTGTTGACATTTACTCATATTACTTCAAGTTTTGTCCCTCCAAATATGAATTAGTTGGAGGTTTTTTGAAAGTCAAGCCAGTATCTAGTCAACCACTGTAAATAACCTTCGATGTCACATTCTGTCTTTTTTTGGTACAATTTTAGCTGAAAACTTCATATACTTCTATTATACTTTAGAAGGATAAAAATAATTTTACATCTAAATTTGGGTATTTGATTTGATGGCAACGGGAAGACTAATAACTTGAATTATCATTTTAAGTAGGAGTGACTGATTTTCCTCACAGAACCAAAAATGTATTAAGAGTTATTTATGAGCTTTAGAATATTTTTGTTCATCAGGTATTTTTCAGTGTATACCCTAATTTTAAATTAAATGGAGGCAGAAGCAGTAGGTTAAAGCCTGTGCTATGAATATCGTTGTACTGGCCACAGGTCTGTCAAGCATACTGATTTTTGAGCTGTGGTTGCTCTGGGGGGCTGCTGTTTTGTATTCCTTCACAACTTGTGGCTGTTACTAGGGTATCTTCCAAAAGCGATTCTGTGATGTGCAGGTGGCAGCAGTTCTTCTTCATCCCAGGCAGTAAGGTTCAGCAAACCAGCTGAAGAAATAATGTTGGTTTATTAGGTTGGTGTCTGAATAGTAGTACCCTGGCCAGAATAACAAACTGATCCTGATTCTGAGTCTTCCTCCGAGGAAGAAATGGGAAAGAAATGCTTGCGATTTTTAGCACTTAGACTGCATTGAAATCTCCGGAGGATTTAACTGCAGATTAGTATGCAGTTTATTAAGACTTCACATGCACTTAAAAATGTCTGCAAGAACTTCACTTGTTTGTTCCCTCATGTGTAAATCAAACTTAATTATAATGAAAGCAAATGTAAATACATGCAAAGGGTAGCCACGCTTTTAATGAAGACACACTGTCCAATTAGTCCAACGATGATGACATTTCAGACTTTTACAAGTGGCAGTTTTCAGAGGAAGGCTAGTGAAATATTTAATGAATTGTCATTATTTATAAACTACATTACAACACATTTTCCATCACAGCCAGAGAAAAGATAAACATAGCGGAGTATGTTTCACAGTTGTCTTCATTATCAATTAATTCTTTTAATCTCTTAAGCCAAAGGTAGCAGGTTGATGTACTTCTTTTGCCATTTCTGAGTGCTTTGTAAAAGTAATGTGTTTACTAGTCAGGGAAAATCTTTTTTTTCCTTCCGTGCTATGATAAAAATGTACAGATTAGGGGATAAATCATCATATGCATGCATATTGTACTGATGCCAGTGGAGGACTATGAAGCAGAGGGTATCACCTACTCAAATAATAATAGTGTCATTATTTAGAGTTTAAAAGAAGTGAGTGTTCATCTGCACAATAGCAAAGAGCTGTGTCCCCTTTCTTCAGCACATGATGAGATTGTAGCTTCAGTTTCTGAAACAGTATTGAGTACTGACAGTTTAAACATTTATTTTTTTCCGTCACCTCCATAGCTTCATCCATTGCTTGTACTTATTGTCAACAGCAGATTCTCTTTTTTAATGCCAGTGTAGTCTGCATCAACAGATGGGATACTTTGTCTGCAGAAGGTAGTAACCTGAGCTGAGGAATAGAGAACAAGTTAAACAGTGTAAATGGAAGACTGTATGTATACTTTGCATACAATGAAGTGAATAAGTTGAAAGCCAAAAAGTATTATGAACAATCCCCCCCCCCCCCCGAGTATCTAAAAAACTTTTCATTATAAATAGGACTCTAAAGCAGATGAATGGCAAGAACAATGCACATTTGCAGTTAGCTGCTAAAAGTTTCCGTAAAATGTTTATGATTTTGTTTTGCCACCTATTTAATATAATTTGCTTTTCTGTAGTTTAAGAGATTCAAGTTCTAGGATCTTCTCTTTAAAAGAAGTCAGGAGGAGAATGTAATTTGTACAACACAGTTTTAAGTTTATATTGCCTTTTACTTTGAAACTCTTGCAATAATTTCTTGGAAGAGAGCTACCTCGGGTTGTGAGCACGCCAACTATTGCTTGAAGCATGCAGATTATGGTTTCTTGCTTTAAATCCGTAGATTAATTTTGGTTGGTTTAAAGTGCAGTCTTGTAATTAATCTACTAGTATTTGTTTTAAAAACATATGCTGGCTGTTTTGAAAGGATATTTATCCTTGGGCAAGAAGAATATTGGAATTTTTGTCTGTTATGTCGATGTTAGAGATGAACTTTGCCTTTTAAATCTTCTAAAAGTAAACGCTTTCTAACACTTCTGCCAATTCATTCCATTTGAATTTTCTTATTGCTGTCAGTAGGACTTAAACTTATTTTAATGCAAATAATTATCCCACTGTTTTGAACTGCAAAATGTTTTGCAAGATAAAATAGGCTAAAGATATGCAAGCCCTCTTATCTATGTTAATTTGGTGAACACTTTTTGATCATGTCCACCCTCACTTCCATAGGATGTTAAGTGACAGAGCTGTGCACATCATTCTTTTCTTAACATACACCCACATACTTTCTTTCATAGGAGCTAAATAATATTAAATTTAAGAACTGTCAGGTAGGAAAACAAAAAAAACAGAGGGTGTTTAAGTAAAATAGGGGAAAGTGTGTCCTCACTTCCCTCCATACAGACAGCTACTTACCCCTTGCCTGCAGACCTACTGCTGACCACAGAGAGCAGCAGGACCTGGTTCTCAGTCAGCTCCAGAGTGCTTTTGGTGCAGCTGTGTGTCTTGAGGAATTCCCAACACCAGGCAAAAAGAAAAGAAGGAAGAGAAACATAAAAAAAAACTATACAGTGAATATGCATTCCCTTCTGTTTTGTCATTGGATAGAGGAAGAGATCCACTTGCTGCTGAAACTGCGTTGTTAATTGTCACATTCCCAGCAGGTAGCACAGAAGAGTGGAGCTTCATGAGGATCTGTAGCCTTACATGTTTGAGTGAGAATATCTTTTCTGGCAGCAGGTGTCCTTAATCTTGAGCTTCTCCTTCCTTCTCAGGATGTCAGTGTTGTCTGTTCGTTTTGGAAAGAGCAGACTTCCTTATTTAGGATAAGATACTTCTAATTGAACAGTAGAGTTTGTATTTTTCCACCCCTAGATTTGCCGTTTATGATCATTGTTGTTATCTGTTGAATTTTTCTCTAGATTTTAACAACAGCAAACTAAACATGCTAATTAACAGCAGCGTGGGTATATAATAGACCAAAAGAGTAATTAGTCAGGGAATACGTAAGTCAGAAATCACAATTAAAAAATAATTGTATGGATTAAAAATCACGTCAGTAGAGGAAGATAGCTCTTGACGTTTCTGAGAGCCAGTCATTCTAACCGCAGAGGATTTTCACTGTATTTTGAAGAAATAAGGGATTAAAATTCATCCTTGACTTTCAGTTCTACATAGCAGGTTTTTTTTTGCTTTTCTCACTGATGAATGAAAGCCTAGCAAGAAGTATAATGTGCCATAAATACAAAAGGCATCCTAAACAACTATATTCCCTGGGGTCTAATCCTGCAAAGGCTTAAACATATGGATATATGTAGACGTAAATGAACTGTTAATGTACTTCTAGCACAACATTCATGCAGTTGAGCTTCCGGTTATGCAGTGATATTAATATCGAAATCAAAAATACTTCAAATTGGAAAACAAAACAAGTGAATCGTTTCTCCTTGTTATATTTGGGAGGTCTTTGAGCACTTTTATGGATTTTCTTGGGGGTGGGAAAAGTTGTGTAGGTTAAAGATTGGCACAAAACTTGAAATAAGCAAAATCTTTTTCAGATAAGTGACAGTTCTCTGGATGCTATTAAGCTGTGAACAGTAGGTCTTTTCAATAATCAGTGTGATTCATTTTCATATTGTGGTTTTTTTTTTTATTAATAATATCTTTAAAAGGCTTGCTGAACAGTAGGCTGCACCAGCATAACTTTTTGTGCAGAAGGAAAGGTTTCATGCACAGTCTTAGATAACCTACCTTAAATTGATTTGCACAGCTCAATAAAACAATAAGAAAACTGTACAACTCAAATCACAGGTTCATTTAGCACCAAATCTCATCTCGGAGCATGGCTGAGAGTGAAACTGGGAAAACAGTTTAAGAATAGGTCAAGCACATGGTCATGTTTCCCATATTCTCAGGAGAACTGGCTACACAGGATTTGGAGAAGGCTGAGGTTCTGAATGACTTCTTTGCCTCGGTCTTCACTGGCAAGGGCTCTGACCAAACCACCCAAGTCTTGAAAGGCAGACGCAGGGACAATGAGAATGAAGACCTTGTGCCCACTGTAGGAGAGGATCTGGTTCGAGACCATCTTAAAAATCTGAATGTGCACAAGTCCGTGGGTCCTGATGAGATCCACCCGCGGGTCCTGAAGGAGCTGGCAAATGAAGTTGCGAAGCCGCTGGCCATCATATTTGAGAAATCATGGCAGTCAGGTGAAGTTTCCGATGACTGGAAAAAGGGAAATATAAGCCCCATTTTCAAGAAGGGGAAAATGGATGACCCAGGGAACTACAGACCAGTCAGTCTCACCTCTGTGCCTGGCAAAATCTTGGAGCAGATTCTCCTGGATGGCATGCTAAGGCACATGAAAAACAACAAGGTGCTTGGTGACAGCCAGCATGGCTTCACTAAGGGGAAATCCTGCCTGACCAATTTGGTGGCCTTCTATGATGGGGCTACAGAACTGATGGACAGGGGTAGAGCAGTTGATGTCATCTACCTGGACTTGTGCAAAGCATTCGACACTGTCCCACACGACATCCTTGTCTCTAAATTGGAGAGACATCAATTTGATGGATGGACCACTTGGTGGATAAGGAACTGGCTGGATGGCCACATGCAGAGTTGTGGTCAATGGCTCAGTGTCCAGCTGGAGACCAGTAACGAGTGGTGTCCCTCAGGGATCAGTGTTGGGACCGGCCTTGTTCAACATCTTTGTCGCTGACATGGACAGTGGGATTGAGTGCGCCCTCAGCAAGTTTGCCGATGATACCAAGCTGTGTGGTTCAGTTGATACACTGGAGGGAAGGAATGCCATCCAGAGGGACCTTGACACACTTGTGAGGTGGGCTGATGCCAACCACATGAAGTTTAACCATGCCAAGTGCAAGGTCCTGCACCTGGGTCAGAGCAATCCCAGGCACAGCTACAGGTTGGGCAGAGAAGAGATTCAGAGCAGCCCTGTGGAGAAGGACGTGGGGGTGTTGGTCGATGAGAAAATGAACATCAGCCGGCTTCAGTGTGCACTCCCAGCCCAGAAAGCCAACCGTATCCTGGGCTGCATCACAAGGAGTGTGACCAGCAGGTCGAAGGAGGTGATCCTGCCCCTCTGCTCTGCTCTTGTGAGACCTCACCTGGAGCATTGTGTGCAGTTCTGGTGTCCTCAACATGAAAAGGACATGGAACTGTTGGAACAAGTCCAGAGAAGGGCCACGAGGATGATCAGGGGACTGGAGCACCTCCTGTATGAAGACAGGCTGAGAAAGTTGGGGCTGTTCAGCCTGGAGAAGAGAAGGCTGCGTGGAGACCTCATAGCAGCCTTCCAGTATCTGAAGGGGCCTATAGGGATGCTGGGGAGGGACTCTTCATTAGAGACTGTAGTAACAGGACAAGGGGTAACGGGTTAAAACTTAAACAGGGGAAGTTTAGATTGGATATAAGGAAGAAGTTCTTTCCTGTTAGGGTGGTGAGGCACTGGAATGGGTTGCCCAGGGAGGTTGTGAATGCTCCATCCCTGGCAGTGTTCAAGACCAGGTTGGACAAGGCCTTGGGTGGTGTGATTTAGCGTAAGGTGTCCCTGCCCATGGCAGGGGGGTTGGAACTTGATGATCTTAAGGTCCTTTCTAACCCTAACTATTCTGTGATTCTATATTGATTGTCTCACACTCCACAGATTTACGGCTGAGGTATTTTTTGACTGGGAGTGGTATTTCTGTATTTAATAACTTTGGTATTTTTCTTCCTCAAATTCTTTTTTTTTTTGGGGGGGGGGGGAGTTTTTTTCTTTTTTCTTTCCCTTCAGCCTGTGTGAATTTTCAGTTATGGCAGTGAGTTCTGCAGTTGACATATGCATTGTATGAGGAAGTGCCACGTGGTTGATTCTTTTTCTTTCCTCCCCTCCTCCCCCAAGTCTGCTACCTACTGGTCTTCTCTGGTTTGTCCATTAGAAATATTTCTTCTTTTCTGCATTGCGCTTCTCATGGGATATATCCCTCCAAATATTTATCTTGCCACTTAAAGAATCTGTTTACCTGCTTCACTCAAAGGGCTTATTCCGTATCTTTGCTCATTCTTGTTGCCCTTCCATGGATCTTCTAGTTTTACTAGACCTTCTTTGCAATGAGAGACTAGAATGGCACACAGTATTCAAGGTGTAGTAACACTGCAGATAGATACAGTAGCATTCTGTTTTCATTCTCTAGTCTTTTTCTAATAATTCCTAACTTTTTTTTTTTGTTTTTGGACACTGGGTTGACATCTTTATAGAATTGTACTAGATTATTTTATCATTCTCAGGAGCTTGAACACAGTTTTGGGTAAGAGGAATATGCATCAAGGTCTCCATACTGACGTTAGCAGAGCCCAAAGTGTGCTATTAATGACAATTATCTTGATTTTTCAGGTCTGATATCTTCAGATCTGTCATACCTTTTGAGTAGCTTGTTCCAAAGCTCCATTGCATTCAATTTTTCACTCTTTCACATGTAATGACTTGTCTTCTCATTTGCTATGCTGCCATGTATCCCTTAAGAAAGGCATTTTTTAAATAATCTACCATGACTAATATTTTCTTCCATGCTGAAGGAGAGCACACTTTTATTTTTGTTCTTAAAATGGAAGAGAAATTGGTTTTCAGACTGATTCTGGAGAGGCAGTGTTTACAGTACCACGAAGGATATTTATGCTTTCAAAATTGCTTGTTGTTCCTTAATCATTCATTACAGAATGCCTGATTTAGCAGAAAAGACGACCATTGTTTGGAACCTTTCTCATTAGAGAAATAAAATGTTTAAAAATACCAAAATACCATCTTTTTTCCCTCGCAGTTCCTAATGCTGTATGTCACTAAGAGAAAACGTTTTGAACTTTTTTATCTCCCTGGGGAAATGCTGCAAGTAGCAGAATTTTGTTATTTTGATGTCAGTTTAGGTCTTACATGATTCAGCACTTGTGGTTTGTGGGAAAAATAGTTGTAGATTATGATTAAAGGAGCAAAAATGGTAAGAAGGCATCTTTTTACTGTTATTTTTTGTATTGTCTTGTCTTCATTTTTAAACCTCTACCTCTGTTCCTCATATTTTTTCTGTCAATTGTGTCTCATACACTTCAAAGAGAGTACTTCACTCTGTTTCACTGCTATTTTAACAGTACAGAGAATTAAGACCAAGTTGCTATAGGATCTCAGTAATACTAAATTGGTACATTTAAGTCTGTCGAACATGGTTGTCTCCAACAGGCCAGCCAGTCATCCCCTTCTAGCAGCCTCTCAGGAATAAACAGAAAGTCTCTAGGGAAGGGAATGGAAGAGCATACAGGATGCAAAAAAACTGCTTGTAGTGCAGGAAAAATTCTTTGTTATAGTAATGGACCACAAACAATGAGTTAACTCATTCTGGGGTATATTAACAAGGCTGTTGCACAAAACAACATGAAGTAATTATGCCATTCTGTTTGGCACTATTGAGTCTTCAGCTAGGGTTTTGTGTCTATTTGGAACTGAACTTAAAAAAATACACAAATGGAGTTCAGAGGAGAGCATCGAGTAAGAAGAGACGAAGAAAATGGGGTATGTTTACTCAAAAAGAGAGTGCTCAAAGTTGAAGGGGAAAGGGAGCTGAATATGATTTTTAGTATTTCAAAAGATGTAATTGCATATTCTTGCCTGTCTTTTTCAGAGGGAGGAAATGAATTTGAGGAGAGAATTCCTCTCTTCTGTGTTGTATGGCAGTCCACATGTTTGGGATATTCTACAACAGTGAGCTTAAGGATCACAGTCTTGCAAATACACTGAGATACAAATGCCCAGCTGCAGGCATTTAAGGCTGTATTTTCAGTGACATGAATCAACTCATACTCAAATTAAAAACGTCTGAAAATCTGGAAAACTTTGGAAAATGCAAGGTCCTGTCAGTTGGTCTTTCACATTTGCTGCTCTGTTTGCTGAAGTCCTATAGGCATGTTGGTTGAAAACCCCTGGGGATTTCTTTTCCAGAGCTAAAGCTTCTGTAATCATGTCTTGAATTAATCAAGAGAATTCATTAGTGATCTACCTGAATTGTCATGGCCTTGTTGTCTAAATGGATATGATTATTTCTTTTAAATATTGCACGTTCTTCCAGGGTGCTATTCATACAATGTAGCAGACTGTAATATAGAGTATGTAAAACTATCTTGTACTTCCATGTATTGATTGTTTTAAATCGAAATCTTGGCAAGATGCAGATGATTCCATTCTTCTGGAGAAGAATTTTATCCACATCTAATCGAGCCTAATGTTTTCCTAAAAGTGGAAAAAAATGGCTGGGGGCCATAATGCTGTCAGCAGTATTATCTCTAAAGGCTCAAAGGAGCAAAGAGCATACCTTCAGGTATTTTTAATTAAAAGCAGCAAGCAGGAGTTTTTGTTTTCACATGTGTGCACTGACAAAAATTTGTGCATTTAAATGTAAGACTTTTTCTATTTCTGCACAAGATTCTAATCTATTTAAGAACTAGAATATCTGCTGGCTAACAGTGGGATGAAAAAAAAGCAGTTCATAGGTTGTTAGCTGTTGGCCCTCAAGCATGTGGAAATGAAAAGAGGATTTGGGGAATAAAAGTTTCTCAAGTTTGTGGCATTAGAGGGAAAGCTCTCCAGGTGAAGGATAGCAGGTGAGCTTCAAAGTGTTAGTGACAGCTCCCAGCTGTTGCAGCGAGGAAGTACATGTGTGAGTCCTGTAGCAAGTACCATCACTAGGCAGTCTACAGGCCTTTTGGATATGTGTGTTGTGCATTTCCTTTCTTCGGAGGGGCTTGAGAAAAGAGTTATGGCAAAGCTGGTGATTTTGCTAGTGAGAGGTTAAAAGAACTATGGACACAGATCATAGGGAATCAGATTTTATTAGTTTTCTTGCCTGTGATAACAAATTCTTTAGAGAGCAGAAATGATTCCCATTTCATTTTCCGTCAGAGGTAGTCCTTACTTCCCTGGTGGAGTGGATTTAGAGGGAAATAATGCTGAAATGCACCTTGGAATATTATTGTCTTAAAGGATGATGACACTGAAAGACATATCTTCTTTTCTGGTTCTGTAATCATTAGGAGCGGTGCATTTAGAAGTACAGCTAAATGTCATGCTAATATGATTCCTGATCCTTGCTTACATGATAGATGTGAACATACCTGAATTTCAGGGTTTTGGATGCTGGGGGAAACACAGAAATAAAAATTATGTAGTAAATCAAAGTTTTCTTTTTGTTTCCTTTTTCCCTTTCCTGAATATAAACAACAACAAAAAAAAAACAAACCTTGCAAATAGTATAATCAGATGGTTATTTTCTAAGAATGTACAGCTTTGCATGGTTCCAGACACCAAGAGGGAAATTTAAAACAGAATGTTTATTAATCAGTTTGTGAAGGGCTGTTCTATGGAATTTGAGGATGTAGTCAAGAAAAAATCTTGACTCTGACAACTTGACTGCTGAGGGAATTCCAAGCATTTGCTTCTAGCAAGAGAGCTCCTCTTCTCCAAGCACTCTTTGTTTGCCATACTTACAGACTGGATGAGTTGGGTCAATGCATATTATTTCTGGGCAAGTTTTTCCGATGTTAAGAGTGGATTCTTGTTGGGACCTGATGGACTTGAGGGCATTTTACTCACTGACTGACACTCTAATTCATTTACTTTTTTGAGATGCTTATGTGTATATGATACCTTTGTCTTCTCCCTACATCAATTCCTTTTCCCCCAGTTTTTATATTTCAAGCAAGTTATCAGTCTTTGAATCATATCGCTGCTCTGAGAATGCATTCTAACTAGTGCTTACCGTGTACTTTCATGTGCATTTATTCCAGCAGTGCTGCCAGGCTAAGCCATCATCCTTCTCTTCCTCTAGCCCTCCCCCATCATTATCCACTCTGCTTTCCCATTTTTTTGCCTACACTGTGCCATCAGCTGTGTCCTGGCAAAGTTGTTTGACCTGACCAGATGAGGTGGAGGGAGAGGTTATTTTTAGTGTGGATTGTTTCCGTGGTTTTAACTGAGGGCGGATGACACAAAATGAGGAAGAAGAAAACAGAGATGGGAACAAGCAGTAGGACATGAATGGGAAGCCATTAGATAGTGGGCTATCTTAACAAGCAGGCTTACTTCCTCCACCTCTGTATCTACAGCCACAGATTATGGTCAGAATGAAAGCCACTGGAAATCTGTGTGTTAGAAGAAACCCAGTACAGTGTGTTTTTTCACTTCTTCTGATGTGAAGTCTGACATTCCTTGCAGAGGTTAGGTGGTATAAGAACAGATCTGTTTTGCTCCCCATTGCTCTTTTGGATAACTAAACACAGCTACATTCCCTGCAGTTATTCCTAAACTTAATTGAAGTTTTAAGGCTTAGTCTGATGCATTTCAAAAGCAATCAAGTTGCATGAACAGAAGACTTCATAGCTTTTTGAGTCTCACATAACAAAACTCTTCTCTCTTGGCTTTTTTTGTAACTGCAGGCTACTTCCTCTCTATTACTCTATTATCTTTCTTGAAAACATGCTAGGTACATATGCAGAAATCCCATGAATGTTTACTGGACCACAAAAGACATGGCAGGAGAAGATACCTATAGGTGTAGATGTTTAAATTCCATTTACATGTCCCCATGGTATTGGATGAGCCATCTCACATATCCATCTCACAAAAATAGACTCCATCTTGGCTGAGTACTTGAATAGCAAGTACTGTGGAGGCAAGCTGAATGCTTTTCTGCATCTAACAGTATTTGTAATTTGTTTTAAATTGTATTACTGCCATTCTTCACCTTAGTTTCCGTGTTCGCTTCTCTACAATCTGAATGCTCTGTCATCACAAGGAAAATGCCCCAGTGATGTTTCCTGAGCATGTAAAGAGACACGGGGAAAGGAAGCTCACTTTATTTTTTATTATGTGAGGGACATTTGTAACCAGGATTGCTAAAAAAAAAAATAATCGAAGCATCTTTAGTCTAGAATAAAACTATCCCATCTGTGTCTATAAACACAAATGATCTAAAATATAAATATACAAAACTATGTTCAAAATTGGCACAAGGATATATAAATGGGAGTCAATATTGTTACTTTATTCTTCGAAATAAGTACCAAAATAAGAATTCACATTTAACTGAAAATTAAAGGTTTAATTTAAGCAGATTTTGTCACGATTTTTATTATTTTTAGATCAGAATAAGTTTCCAAGAAGGTTTGCAAAGTCGTAGATAGAAAAGGCGATTTAAAGCCAGCCAACTTAGCATTAACTTCTGCGGCCAACTAGAACTTAGAACTGAATCATTAGGAACAATTTTCATGAGATTTTTTTAAATGGGGGTATTTTTAAAGATACAGCTTTGGTGCATTGGAAAGTTTCTCTACCTTGAACTTGTGACTCCTAATGTTACAACCAGAGAATATTCAAGGGATGCAACACAACCATTTTGTTTGGAGTATAATAGATATATTCTGATTTACCAAGACATTTATACCTTATGAGCATGTGTAAAACGTTGATTAGAAAAATAGTTTTTGACCAATACAGCAAAAGTATAATAACATCTGAATATTGAACCAGGTTTTGAGATGTTATTATAGTGCTTATTGTATTTACAAAGTCATTTATTGCCTGAAAGAAGTGGCAAAAATCTCCATATCAATACCTGTTTAACCACAGGAATTATATAGGATTTTTTTTTTCGTGGATACATGTAATAAGCACTGCATATTTGAATAATTTATCAGAGTATTTCCTTTTTTATTAGTGCTTTTCACAGTATCAGCAAGATTTTCCTTCTCTGCTTTCCCAACTCTTCATGGGTGTGCTAGATCCTTTCTTCTCCTGTCTAGGGGCATTTGATGTTGGATGGTAGAAGCAAAGGGGACCTGATACCTCCCTTGGTTTCCTCTTTCCTCCCTGTCCTTGACTTGTCATTTCCTTCCCTGGTAGGACCTGGGCAGGAGACTCCCCCAAAGGTGTCTTCTCAGCAGAAGGCTTTTGGGTATGGCTTGGCTGTTTCTGCTTTATGCCACCTCACATCATGAGAGGCCAAGTTATATTTTTACCTGACACAAGCTCTCTGACGTGAAAAATGAACTTTGATACAGTCCTGTTGACTTGTTTTCTGTCTAAAGTACATATTTCTCAGTGTGGAACATTTTTAGCTAATAAAAAACACTGAATAAATATGCTTGGATAAAAGGAAGCATGTTGATAATACAAACTATATGTCAGATGGTATGCTTAACATATGTATTTTAAAACTGACTGTACAAAGTAAGACCAAATTACTACGGGTGCTTGCAAAAACTCTTTTATAGAGATTAGGTGAAAGAAAGTATCTTGGAGAAAACATTCAGTAAAAACCAGGAGATTATGATTAATTCTTTAAACCATTTAAATGTAGCTTTAAAGTCATATGTGCAGTCTGAGTTGCTAAGATTTTACCATCTTCCTTTTAGGTAGAGATTTAATTAAAGGTCAGTGTCACACACATTTCCACAACACATAGTAAAACCCTGGAATGAAATGAGCCTCACTTGAACATTTGATTAGACAAGATAATGTATTTCCCCCTGGAGTAGTTTGTTATTCAAAACAAGCTCTTTAGGGAAAGAAGTTCACATCAGTTGCTAACTGTTCCTGTGGATACCAAAGAACTTTGTACAGTACACACTACAGTAAATTGCACTGCAGGTCATTGAGGAGCTAGAAGCATGGCCCATGTCCATGTAAAAGTATCAAAATTTATAAAAAAATAATAAAGGGCTTAATAGCAGACAAACAGTGGGCAGAGATACTAGGGGAAAAAATAGCATCCAAACTTACAGAACCAGTCATGCTTGTAGTTAGTCTAGAAATTACGCTTGTCTAGTAGGTAAATTTTAGAAATGCCTTTTTCCACAGTGTGTCAAAAAGAAAACACTAAAAAAAAAAAAGGTTGCTATTAACTGATATCATTAAATCTAATATGAAATTCTATAACTTCCTGCTGTAACTTTCCTCTAAATGCAATTGTAAGATTCAAAATGAATAGATATTTGTCCTGGGCTCAGCAGTAGCAGTCATGTTTTTTCCTTTGTGGTAGCTGGTGCAGTGCTGTGTTTTGACTTCCAGCCTGAGAACAGTGTTGGTGAAGTCGATGTTTTCAGTTGTTGCTAAGTGATGTTTACCCTGACCAAGGACTTTGTGAGGCTCATGCTCTGCCAGGGAGGAGGGGAAGCCGGGAGGAAGCAGAGACGGGGCGCCTGACCCGGGCTAGCCAGGGAGGTATTCCATACCACAGCACGTCATGCCCGGGGTGGGGGGTGACTGGGAGTTACCCGGAAGGACACGGGCTTCCGGGTGGGACTCGTTTTCTTGGCCGGTGGTATCGTATTCTCTTCCCTTGTTATTTTCCCTTGTCATTGTTGTAGTTGATAGTAGCGGTGGTGATTTGTGTTGTACGTTGGTTGCTGGACTGTTCTTGTCTCAACCCGTGGGAGTTGCACTTTTTTTTCGATACTCCTCCCCGTTCCTCCGGGAGCGGGGAAGGGGAGAGCCCCGGTGCAGGGGGGGGGGGGACAAGTTACCTGACTGGGTTTAAACCACGACAATATTCCGTTCTGTAGATTAGGCAGCTTTTTCTTTTTTTTTTTTTTTTTTGTTATTGCCCTGTTTGACCCTTTTGATCTTCACTCACCATTTCTCTTGAAAATGTTAGTGTCTGGTAGCAGGTGGTGGTAGCAGGCTACGTTCATTAGGACTCAACTACATTTTAACTTCTGACTATTTCTGATTGTCTGTATGAATTGACTTTTGAGAATGAGATGGAAATAAATGTCTTGAAACGAGCACCCTCTAAAACAAAGACTTGTTGTCATGGGATGGGAACATTCCCTCAAGTTAATAAATGTTTGCTGCTGTGAAAGCAGTTTTAAAACATTTTACAGCATAGCAGTAAGTTTTGTATGTCTCTGGTGGGTAATTCAGTTTAGAAATCCAATTTAAATCCAATTTTGACTTCGTCTTGAACTGCCATCTTGTTTATGTCTTTGATTACAGAAGTTTCTGTTAAGTAGCCAGCCCTAAGTGTTATGTTCTGAGGTTGCGGAAGCTGCTAACAAAGCTGAGGTTTGTATCCTAAATTTGTTATATGGAATGGCTGTGATGGTGGTCATCATAAAGGTTTCTTACACTTGGGAGAAGGGTTCTGCAGGTTTTACGTAATGTATATTATATAATATCATTATAATATATTAAAGAGTCTCTCAATAGAGCTGTATATGAATGTTATACAAATAAGCTAACATAATTCCGTATTGCCACCCTTGGTCCATAGTACTAGCATTTGAGTTACAGTTCCACTTAGTTGATCCCCAATTGGAAAAAGAAGCATATTTTGTCAGTCAACGTGGATCTCTTATGTTATTCCAGCAAGTAACTTAATCTTGTTTCCTCCATTCCTCCTCCTGCCTTTCTTCTTAGCCAAAGCGTTACAGGGTATATGCCTGTCATAAATGCACTTTTGGATCTCCACCAGGAACTTTAAGTGATGTTCTCAGTCCTGTAAATTGTAATTTGTTCTGTAAGTAAGGGAGCTAATAAATTCTGGTTGCCTGTGAATGGACTGTAGATGTGCAACCTACTTCTTCAGTGACAATGTGTAACCTTTTTCTCCTCAGGCCTGCTTTTGCTTGGTTTTCTGCAGAGTAGTCCCAGTCTCATTCCAGCTGGGCAAAAGGCGGTGCATGTCAGGGCACCTTTTGGTGAGCAGGTCACCAGCTAATCCAGCAAAACCAATTGAAATCATGCTGAAACTTCCCTTCAGTAGAAAGGTGTTAAACCCAGTCCTTCCTCCCACCAACAATGGTCTTATTAGACTTTGAGTCCTCTGTCTTTTTGCAGCATTTGGTTGGAATTGGCCAATATCTTGCATAGTTAGATAGACAGCATGGTTGATTGTCAGACAGGTAATATGACAAGCATAGGTCTATTTTCTTTTGGAAACCAAGCTAAGGAGACATTGTATGTTGCAGTAGGGTTTAAATAGTTTAATGTTAGTCTACAACTGAAATTTAAACATAACATTTACGTTTTATGCATATGGTCACATTTTATGCTTATGACTGCAGATAAAGCTTTCTCCTCAAGGAGGATGGAAGGTATACTGCTCATAAAAAGTTTAAGTAAATGAATTCTTGTAACCCAATCAGTGGGGTGATGGATGATGCAGGATGTAAAGTGCAACATTGCCTCAGTGTGTTGCTACCTGGCTAGATACACGGTGTCTTCTGAATAGTGTTCCATATAAAAGTGGATGTTGTGTCATCTTTGTTAACGTATCTCTCTGCTCTTTTTAGCAACTTGTAAGACATTTGTTGTACTGACTAGTTACGTTTTTGTTTCAGTCCTTTCATTTTTTATTGTGCATTTTTCTACCAGCCTGCTTCAGTCAAGCATAATACACCTTGATTTCTGTCCTCCTAATTGTACACAGTGTGCAATACTGATTTTCATAAGTATATGCAAATTTAAGCTTTACATGGCTGATTAGAGGGGGAACAGTTTATATAAAAATAATTTATAAATATTTTTTAGCTGCGGAAGAAAATTCCTAGAGCAAACTGTCGAAGAAGATATTTTATATCCTATGCCTTATTTAAAGTTCCTGTCTTATGACTTCAGTATCTTCAACATAAAGAGTATGATTTGCTGGAGAATAGCATATGGTTTGGGGCTGGTATGTAGCATCACCAGTTCCAGTGAGATTTTGAGTGACTGCCTCTATTCGAAGGTCCCATCAGCAGTCAACAACCTTTAGAATACAGTCACTAAAGAGAAGAACAATTTTTAAAATAGAAAAGTTACAGCATTCTTAACTAGTTTTATAAATTTACAAATTAACTACATTTTAATTGGGTATCCTTTTAAACATATATTAAAAACTGAAAGAATGTAAAACTTGTAGCAACTTACATTACATTTCTAAGTTTGTGAGTTTAACTGCATGTCATTAAGTAGTTCTTGACATGTACATCCACATAAAACATTCACTTGAAGTGTGTGCTGCTGGTTAAAAATGTTCAGTGTCCCTTTTTCTTGTGATTCATAAAATGAACGTAACGGTGAAAGCAGATAGCTGTTGTGGAAAGTTGTTACTACAAAATATGGAAAACACGACATCTAACGGTATGTTAAAACAAAAATAACCTTCAGGGGCTGTGCTAAATTATGCAGAGCTTAATGGCTAAATGGACATGCTTCAAGTTATCATTTCAAAAATTATTCAGCTGAGGTGCAGTTCATCCATTCATGCCTTTCAGTTGGAAGGCTGGCTCTTCTGAAGCCACTGGCAAAACTGCCAGTGACCTTAATGGCATCAAGAACCAATCAATTTACTCCAACATTTACTCCAACGCCTAGCTCCATTTTCATCCAATAAAAGGTACACTGTCATGGTCTGTTTCATACAGTATGAATTCATCGTTGTCCTAGGCTGGCCAAAATGATTGTGCAGGCACAGAATACAGGGTTGCATAGCCATCATTTTCATGCTATGCTATTAAAAGTAGGGGAAAGTTGGTGTTGCTGCAGGGAAATTTACAGAAAGAGAGTTCCTGACAGTAGGAATGGTTTAAAACTTCCATCCTGCATGGAAATGACGGTCTGATATTTTTAGTATATTAAATGGTCTATAAACACTTGGTTTGGTGCCTGAATTACTGCATTAGTAACTTTGGGGTTTGGTTTTTTTTTTCCTTCATTTTGTAGTATTAGATAGCTCTTTTGTCTGGGAAAGCAAATAGCCATTTTACAAATATAAATGTAATATGATATCGCTGAGGTTCAGTGAATTACAACAGAGCTCTGCTTTTCCTTACTGCAGATAAGACACGAGCAGTATAGTGCTTTTCAGATTACTTAAAATTTAATGAATTTTGAGATGAGATTATTCAGTTCATAGCTAGATAGTTTAAAGGTATGCTTTCCTCAAACATGACAGCTCTTCATTAAAAACTGCAGGTAATATTTCAATTTTCATAGCACAGTCCTAAGACAAACCTTATTCTAAAGACATTCAGTATAGCTACGTAAGTGAAAAGCTTGACTTAAAATATGAGAATCTGAAGATAATAGCTGAGAGTGTTTATTCGGTACTGTTATTAACTTATATTTGGAGTGGTTTAGTTTTTCAAGACAGACACTGAAATTTCAACTGAACTTGAGAGATGGGAAAAGGAAAAGTATTCTTTTGTATGTCTGGGCCTTTATACTGTATCGAGTAAGTGACGATGATTTGTATTATTTGTCATACAGGGGGGTCTTACAGGATTATTTCAGAAAATGTGGAGATGTATTTACACATCCAGCCAGTCAACAAAAAAAAACATTTCACTAGTCTTAGTTTAGCAGAGTAGAAACTAGATAGGTTGAAAAACTGTCATCTTCCTTAATTTAATCTTACTGTACTGTACACAAAACACATTAGGATAAACAGACTTTAAAATATGAGTTTTAAAAGTCCTTGAGAAAAAAAATACAGGCAAGCAAGTGCCTTAAGAAAAGTTTGTCTGTCTCTACTAACCTCTTAATGATGTTCCTTCTAGTTCATACAGTCTTTTTTTTCAGTCCGTTGAATGAATAATAAAGGACTTTCCCCCTTCCTGTTAACCTGTCAGCAGGGTTGGTTGAACTGTAAAGCTGCCTAAATAGTTTGTAAGTATACCCTGCCATACTTTCTTAATCTTCATGCAAGACTGCAAGAATTCAAAACATTGTAAAATATGTAGTATCATATAGTATCTTGTGGTACAAGAAAATAAATTCAATTTTATAAATTCATATAATTCTCCCATTGAAATGCTTTCCAAACGATATTCCTTATCTTTATTTTGGAAGTCTAGTCCTGGCTTTCCAGGACTCAGTTTAGTTGCTACTGCCTCTGACTATTTTTATTCCACTTCCTAAGAAACGTGGATGTCAACAGAAGCCTTTTTCCAATCCACACATTGTCTGGAAAATCTTACATACTACATAAAAGTTAATCTACTTACCTGAAGACCCAACTTCTTCCTGAAATATCTTGGGTCTCTTCCAGCATCAGCAAAGAAAGGTCATAGTTTGGAGCCATCATATGCAGGGAGCATTGTTGAAATAACTAACTCACTGTTTAAATTTAAACTTCATTGTTGCGTGTTTAGTTATTGACCTGTGTATCTGTGAAGAGAAGTGCATTTCTTCCTTCCTTTCTCTTTTCCTTTCCCGCCCCACCAGGGGAGGTCTGGTCCTCCTGCTACCTTTTTTCCTCTTTCCTGCACCCCCATTAAAAATAGATCTCTTCCACTTCATTATCATTTTCCTGAGCAGCCCAGCCCTGGTGCACACAGTCACAAGAGTCACTTTCCACTCTTGCCAGCATCCCTGCAGATTTCTTTGTCCTAGATAGCAGTTCCCCAGTGCGACACCAGATGACTTAAGGAGATTAGACAAGGATGACCAGTTCTGTGAGAAGAAACTGGGAGGCGTCTGGGCTCTGTTTGCATGGGAATCCTCCTTGTAGGCAGAAACGCTCTCCTTCCACTATGTTATCATCTATGGGAGAATCCAACAGAACTCTTTCAGTAGTGATAACAGGTTTTGCTTGCAGCAGCAGTTTTCTTTTTTTACTTGAATTAGGATCCAGCTTAGTGGTATTTTTTAGTCATCCAGAGATTTTTCTCAAAGAGCTACTGTTCTTTGGTGGGTTTTCTGTCCTTATTTCCCCTCAGGGGTGATTTTACGTTATGTCAATGGTAAATTTTCAATGGAGTTTGGGGAAAAGAAAACAATCTAGCAGTTATCTAAGAATACAAGGACTGCTATCAATCAGAAGGTCATGGGCTTCTGAACAGTGAGTTGGTGGTGAAGGGAGTCAACACATCTTGTGGGTACTGATCTAGTTACTCAGTTGCCCCTGTTGCCTACAGATGATGTGTTTAAAGCTTCAGCAAGATGGTAACAAGTTCAGAATTTGGTAGTATTTTAGATTAACCTTTTGTCAGCTCAGTTGTGGTAGTGAGCATTAGGCTGGGTGTCTGGAAGGTCATTTGGAGATGTATACATCTTCCCTACTCATGAGTGATGTGTTTTTTCTTCCCATCCCCCGGGGGACGACAACACCTACATCTTATTTTAGAAATGTCATAGTTAAGAAAACTATTCAGCTTGTTTCAAAATTCTCTGGAAAGTTTCATTTTAACTCCAAATTATATACTACTTGGGTTGAGATTGGTATAGTGGGAAAACTTGGATTCAAAGTAATATTCCAACAGTTAACTCTGAAGTGATTAGTGATATCCTAAAATAGTAATAAATGATGATCCTTACTGAAGTATCTCAGTGTTTCCTAGAGGCAGCAGTAGAGTTTATCTCTAATTTGTATATGGGGAAACTGAGCCACCAGAGGTCACAGAGAATAGTTGGCAGAGCCAGAAATAGAGCTCAGGCTTTTCCACTTTCAGCTCAGTGTTCTTGTCACTGGATACCACCAGATGGTCTCCAGATTATTCAGTAAATAAGCCTCTGCATCCTCCATAAATATTCCGCCAAAGCCAACTGGCTGTGTCTCACGCTTGCTAGTTCCCAGTCTGTGAGAGTGGCTGACTTGGCAGGTAGTGCTGGCCCCATTGAGCAGTCCTCTCTTCTGCAGGTTCACTAAGTTTTACCAGGCAGAACAATCTCTTCTCTACCACTTTAACAATTGTTTCTAGCAATTTTTCTCTGCATCATAGGAGCTCTTTCTTTGTTAGTGTAAACTGCATATGCTTGAGGCAATCAAAAGGTGCGTGACCAGCAGGTCGAAGGAGGTGATCCTGCCCCTCTCTCTGCTCTCGTGAGACCTCACCTGGAGTATTGTGGTGTCCTTAACATAAAAAGGACAGGGAACTGTTGGAACAAGTCCAGAGAAGGGCCACGAGGATGATCAGGGGACTGGAGCACCTCCCGTATGAAGACAGGCTGAGGAAGTTGGGGCTGTTCAGTCTGGAGAAGAGAAGGTTGCGTGGAGACCTCATAGCAGCCTTCCAGTATCTGAAGGGGGCCTATAGGGATGCTGGAGAGGCACTCTTCATTAGAGACTGTAGTAATAGGACAAGGGGTCACGGGTTAAAACTTAAACAGGGGAAGTTTAAGTTGGATATAAGAAGGAATTTCTTTCCTGTTAGGGTGGTGAGGCACTGGAATAGGTTGCCCAGGGAGGTTGTGAATCCTCAGTCCCTGGCAGTGTTCAAGGCCAGGTTGGACGAGGCCTTGGGTGATACGGTTTAGTGTGAGGTGTGCCTGGCCACGGCAGGGGGTTGGAACTTGATGATCTTAAGGTCCTTTCCAACCCTAACAATTCTATGATTCTATGATTTTTTTTTTTAAATAAGCTTTTCTGATAACTGCCTGCAGATGTCTGAAAGGTGTCTATATTTTATCTGCCCTTAAAATCTGGATGACATAATTGTTACTGCCTGTGTGCCTTGAAATTCAGAGAGTAGAAATATATATATATACATGCTCTTGTGGCTCTGTGTGTGTGTATGTAGCATAAATACCAGATGGGAGAGAAGGTTCATGACTACAAAACAAACTGTTTTCTAGTCTCTATTGATTCACTTCTTCATTTCCTCGTTCACAGGCCTTTTGCTTCATGGCTTTTCAGCATTTTGCCTGTAGCATAAGCGCCTCATATAGAGATGTCTAACCCTTACATGTCCCGTACTCTTCTGTTGGGGAGTTTAGTAGCACACATCTAAATGCTGGCCAGCAGCAGCTTTCCTCAGTTCACAGTGCTATCATAGTTGTGCTGCCAGTATTTTGCAAAACCTCAGCTTCTTCCAAACCAGATAGATAGTTAACTTCGGGGGCCAAGTTCACTGCAGGAGCTGCAGGGTGCATGCACCAGCTGACTGGAAAGGATATTTGACTGGTGTTCTCTGAAACTGGGTTGGCTGGAGGCAGGACTGCCATTCACAAGGACTTTGGCACGGTCTGTAGGGCTGGACTGCCAGAAACCTCAAGGGGTTCAACAAAGAGAAGTGCTAGTGTCCAGTACCTGGGACAGAACAACCTTGAGCATCAGTATGGACAGGGAACCAGCTGGCCAAGTAGCAACTCCACTGAAAATTATCTTGGCAGTCCGGTGAAGACATTAAATATGAGTCTTGCACATAGTGAGTTGCATTAGGAAGAGTGTCATCTGGTCAGGAGGAGCGATTATTTCACTCTACACAGCAGTCATGAGGCTGCATCTAAGGGTGTGTGTCCAGTTTTGCACGCATCCAGAAATATTAGAAAACTGCAGCAAGTCCAGTGGGGGGTAGGGAGGATGAAACATATGGCATGTAAGGAGAGGCTGTGGAAAAAGATGCTGTTTAGCCTGAGAAAAGAGAAGGCTAAGGCAGGATTTAATGTCAGCCCCCACCTAAAGGAAGGGGGGAGTTACAGAAACAGAGCCAGACCCCTCTCAGATGTGCACAGTGGTGAGATGAGACATAACTGACACAATGTGCAACAAGGGAAGGTTGTATTAGACATTAAGGGGACAAAAAAAAAAAACAAACCCATCACAGTGATCAGACATGAGCAGGTTGCTTGGAAAGTCTCCCCATCCTTGGAGACTTTTGGAACTTAGCTGAACTGGGCCCTGAAAATCCTGCTATAAATGCTATGTGAGCCCTGCTTTGAGCCGGAGGTTGGACTGGATGATCCAGAGACCCCCTTCCAACATAAATTTGTCAGTGATTGTATGTGTGTACCTTGTTCATGCTGGAGACATGTCTCCTTGCAGGGTGACAGGCTTTTGTACACCTGACTGGTGAGATCGATCAGCACCTTTCTTTGCAAAGGAACTGCGGCAGTATATTGTCATAGAAACTTTATATTGTTAAAGAAACTACAGCTATATCTGTTCTGTTACAGCGCATAACAGAACCAAGAATTCTAAAGCAATAAGCAGCTGGCATATATTTTTTGTTCTCAACTAAACTTACAGTTTTCCATAGCTTGAACCACCCATAAATGGGGTTTGTACTCTTGGTTTAGAAATTTTATTGAACTTAGTGGCAGAGAAAGAACACCCTGTGAAACAGCATTCAAGCTGTGTGTATTGAATCATCGACAAAAAGCATCTACATTAGCAGCTGAATGACTGTTGTAACTCAGCCGTGTGGATCCCCATTGTCTGAGAGCCAGGTAAACCTGTGAAGAAGTGGCCAGGGTGATGGCAGAATAAGATGACACAGAAAGCAGAGGTATTAATTTGTGTCAGAGTTGTTCTTCTGTTTCACGTAGCCTGGTTGAAACCTTTTCTCATTGCAAGCACATTTCTTGTATGATCACCACCGTTAGTGTCAGCCACCATCCTTCACAACCTGAAGGCAACTAACAAAGAAGGTGCACAGTTTTACAGGACCAGAACAGTAGTAAAATCACATGCCACAGAAATTACAGATCCCTCTTCAAGGGACAGTACTTTTAAAGAGGTAGAGTGTAAAGGTAAGAGTGTGAATCAACCATTAAACTGTCTGCACTTAACTGTCTGCATTTAACTGTCTTCACTGGCAGGGTCTTCCCTGTGACCCAGGAAGCTGCAGCTTTTCTGGGACCTGTCAGTCTTCTCTTTCGGCCAGTGTTGTCCCCAGGCACTGTTTCTTTCTCTCTACAGTAGAGAAAAGGAGCTGGGCAATTCTGCTGTGAATTCTTCCACCTCTACAAGCTTTAAGTGAAAATTGGAAGATAGCGGAATTTATCTGCCTTTGTCTGTTAGCTTCAGAGTTCATTTGGTTTAAAAATAAGTCATGAGATAGCGGTCAGCTGCCTTTTCATGCAAATCAGTGTCATGGTTTCAACTTAATAATTTTGGTATTGTGGAAATTGTTGCTCTTTTGTTGCAATAGGTTCTCAAGTTTCTCTGTCTGACCTCTAGATGCCCCAAAAAGTGTATGAAAACTGAAGAGTGGAGAGATGTTTAATATAAACTCTACTAGGATTTTCAGATTTTACCAGTGTTGGTTATGCAGTTCTAAAGGTTCAATTTTAAAAATCCTCAGTAATGTAGTCAAGTTAAAATGCAAGGACAGCAAAGAATTTTATGAAACCAGATCAGTTAATTCTTGCAGTAAATTTCTTTGCAGGTTCACACAGGTATCGCCATGCTTCATGATTATTTTATGTACTAAGTGTGTAGGAACCAGAAGTAGGGATTTCCTATCGCTACTGTCAGAACTGACTTTGGAATCTGCTAAGCTTGCTGACATCAGAAAACATAGGCTCAAGGGAATAGGGATAATGTGTGGAATGCTGTTGGGGTTGCTAGCCTTAAAAGTAGACATTTTGATGCGAGATATACACACCTACCCAATAAGTCATGTTGTCCCCCTGCTCTTTTGGTTGCTTTCTAGTGGCAGAATTAAAGTGTGATTTAAGAGTTATTTTGAACTTTTGAAGAGGATTATTCTACATGAAGGGAGGAAAAATACAGCCCTCGTCCACTTCGAAGAATGTGGCAGAGGAAAGTGTTTACACAGGCTTATGTCATACTCAGCTGTACACTAAAACAGCTGCTTGCTCTAATTTAAGACTAAGAACATTACAGTGTCCACTGGAAACATTGGACCTATTGTCTTAGCAGTGCAGATAAGCAGTAGCTGTCATCTAGGCTACTGCTTGCTTTCTTCTCTCCCCCCCCCTTTTTGTTGGGTTGGGGTTTTATCGCAGTCTTCTCTATGGTCCCAGTTGCAGAGCCTTTTGAAAGCAGTTCCCATTTTCATGCTTTTACACACGTATGCACATGCATGCCCCATTTGTCTTGCTTTTCACTATTCCCAAATATTTTGAACCTGAGGCTGTAAAAAATGAGACCCTACTCTCATTGCTTGCTTCCTACAACATCTAACAGATTAAAAAAAAAAAAAAATATTCTGAATTGTAATCTTCAGCTTCAAGTATACTTCTCTTTAAGCACAGATTTTTGGTTCTAGTGATCCACCAGTTAGTGTGAGGTTCTATTTCTAGAGAAAAGTTAGGAACATCATAGGTATTTTCTTTAACTATTGAAATCCTGTGCCTGATTTTAAGGGCTTGAGAGCTATCCCCCTTCTTGTGTCTTTGTTCTGTTTGGCAGCTGAGGCCTCTGCAAAATATGCCAGCTGGCTTCAGGGGGAACTCTTCTTTCAAAATGCTGAGTTCACAGAACTTTTAAGCAGAGAGCACAAAGCTCAAAGTGTTCGTGAAAGACGTTTTTTGTCAGCAAGGTCTCCTGAATCGTCTTCTTCACATAGATTTGTGACATTCATAAATGGGCATTTGCTTTTTTTCCTGAAGCTAATGCTGATGATACAAAGTTCTGCAGAAGGTATTTTCTCTGTTATCAGTCTCCAAAAGGCTACCTATCTGCAAGGATCCTTGCACATTTCATGTGAAAACAAAAATCTGAGGGATTTCTTTGACGACTGCACTTCAACAAATGAGCATACTCCATCCAAAACTATTAACTCATCATGAGAAACTGCATTCTTATGACTGAAAAGCTAACTTCCACATCTGTCAAACTCATTTTTATATATATATATATGCATATATAAAGAAAAACCTTCTTAGAAGCACTTTCCTTTCTTTGTGGGAAGGCGGCAGTGGCATGCTACCAAAATTCATCCAAACTTAAAAGGACCTGACAGCCTAAAAAAGGAGAAGTCCTGCTTCCCTCATCCCTTTGAAGCACCTCCACTGCTTTATTTTATGGGTTAGTGGAAAGAAAATCAGCTGTAGTCAGGGTGGATCTCCATGGTTCACCAGCCAGGACAATCCCAGGTTCTTATTCCAACACCAAAATAAGGTCTTTATTTCTGAAGAAACTCAAGTAACAAGGGAAACCAATGTTTTTCACTTCTGTGCATGTAGGAAAAGTAATAAGGAGAACAGATAAATGACACCAAATTTACTAATATACTAGTTTCACTACCCCAAAACTGTGCAGCACTAAGTTGATATGTATGAGTATTCAGAGACAGAGGTGAACAACTGTCATTTAAATCATTATGTAGATATGTCTATGGATAGGACATGGACAGAAAGATATTTTTATTAATAGCACTGGTTATAAGCATATCAAATCTTTATGTCATTGTAGCATATTATATGTCATCTTCAAGGGGAAAAAAAAAAGATGCAAAATCTCTGTACAGCAGAACAAAAGAAACTTAGCTGGTGCTCTCATTTTTGTATAGTAAGCTTGTTGCACAACATGTCCTCAAAGTGTTTGGGGTTTTCTGATTCCTCTAAGGTTTTTCTAGTATGAGTGGTGGTTTGGGGATTTTTTTCTGTTGAGAATCATTTTTTGCATGACTTATTTTACTTTCCAGAAGCTAAGATAGGTAGAAGAAGTTCCAGTTGATGGAGATAATTTGTACAGCAAATGCAGACAAAATCTTTAGGAAAAAAAAAAAAGGAGACCATAAGCTTAATAGATACTGAAGAATATATTAACAGTTTAGAAGAATGCCTGAAGGCACGGGTGTTTCTACATCTTGTTCTCAAAGGTACTGGAAATAACAAAAGCGGTAATACCAAAACCAGTTTCTAATGTCACTCCAAAGGGCATCGTTCAGTTTAATGCATAACTGTGAACAGTCTTAATAGCTACACACTGTCCCATTTGGAAACCACAAATCATTTCTCAGAGAGAAGGAAAACTCAGAGCTTATATGGAGTGGATAATGCTGACCCACATAAATTCTCTCTTTCTCCCGATCTTACCTCCTCCAGCCCTGTAATACACAGCCTGTTACAATCCAATGTTCATTTTCTTATGGAAACATTTTCTCATGGAGACATAACAGAAGATCTCAGGGAATTTGCAGAAAGGTATAGGGTTTTTTTTTTCTTTTTCAAGGGTTTGTTTTGGGGGGTTTTTTATCTCAAAGAAGAAAACAGAAACAAAGGACTTAGAATAGAAATAAAGGAACTAAAGGAACTCTTGCCTGGAAGGGCACACATTTCTCCTGAGTTAACATGCAGAAAATGTTTTTCAGAGACAATTATTTCTAATTCAAGATCTGTGCAATCATTTATTTAAAGAGATTAAAATGGGGATCAAAGACCCTAAGCTGAGAAAGAGATAATGATTAAGATGATTGTGATTTAAAGAAGTAATTTTTTTTAATTGCCAAGTTGTTGAGCAGAGTCAAACAAGGCTGTACAGTTTAGAGGCAGGAAAAAACAACCTAAGTAATACTTAGTCTAGTTGCTACTGTTTTTACAAGAGATTAAGCTACTTGCAAAAACCTGTGAGTAGTTACCAAAATTATCTAAAAGAAAATCAAACATGCACAATGAAGAGAGGTTCAGGAATACTTCATCAGACAGGGCTGCAGCAATGACCAGGAGGATCTCTCTCCAGAGGTGCTCCAGTTGGAGGGCACCCTGGTGCACAAGTTAGATGTGATATCTGCTTGAAGTTAAGTGGTTGAAAAACCAACTCTTGTGAGTCTGGTGACTCCATACAGTGGAAGGGCAGGTGCTTATAAAGGCAGAAAATCAGTTCCCAGATGTTTTTTGAAGGTGTAGGAAAACAGAATCTAAGATAAAGTTCTCAAAAAGAATTTCCCACTGCTGTCAGGTCATATGTGTACCTCTTTTGCTTACACAAAACTTCAAAGAACTAGTGATCATCTACAACTGAACATAGTGGAGAAAATTTAAAACATGTCAGACCAGTATTATTTTAGCAATTGTGAAAAAGAAAATTAATTTCTTGCTTGTGCCCATATTGTAAGGAAATATATAAGGGTCAGAGGTAACACTTATAGAAAACTTAGAATGTTTCTGTTTGTTTACTTCTGTGTGGTTGTACTTCATGTTATGTTTACAGGACCTTAGTGTTTAAAGTCAAGAACCAGTAATCAGGCTATCAGGATGAACTGCTGGGAAAAGAAACTCCACTTCTAATACATGCATTTTTAAAACATCATGTCCTTCCATATAGGAAAGAAGTGCATGTTACAATGTTGTCCTGGGTTCAGCAGTAACGATCATTTAAACCTTAAACCACGACAAAGATGTTGATGATCATTTGAAGAAAGGTATTGACTGTAGTGGTTTGATACATTTATCCTTGTGATGAACTTCCATTTTTTATAAGGGATGAACACAGACGAATTTTTTAACTCTTAGAAACACTATGAAAAATGAAGATGTAAAATGATGTAAAGATGCATGAGGTAAAAAATTTGCAGCCACATGGGAGCATATTTGTACATAATAGCATAATAAAAACAGGATTATCCTGTGAATTTTTACCTTCTGTAAGATGATTACCAAGTATTAAAAAAAAAAAAAAGCAGGAGACATTTCCAGCTCTGAATCTCAGAGCTCCAGGATGGAGCAGGTCAGGGGGGGCAGGATCTGGTGGATCAGAATGGGTCAGACGACATCCACAGAAAGTGCAGAGCAGATTCTTGCAGAGACTGAAACGTGCAAAGTGCTCAGGGATCCTCCAGACAAAGCAGACCAACTGGTTCTTTAAGGGAAAGGCCCTTCCAGTTTGAACCATTTGCTGTTACTCACTGGTGCTGGCATCTGGACAGAGTATCCCTCCCTCATACATTCCTTTCTCACTAAGATATATAATTATTCCTTTACATGTTGTCATAGTTTTAAGCTCCTGACTCAGATTTCTTAAATACCATCTAAGACAACTGCATGTTCCCTTTCTCAGAAACCAGGTTCAGGGATAGCCTGGTGGAAGGAGACAGAGTTGCTCTCCACTCTTTGTCCCCATGCTTGCTGCTCTGTGATCAAGCAGACAGATACTCTTTTCAAGAGGAGGTTTTATAAAGATTTCTTATGATGCAAATTTTTGTTAATAAAAAAACATGTCTTTTGGACTTCTGTGGCACTTTGTCCCACTACTGCTATGGAGTCAGATGGTTATTTCTTTTGATCCAGAATGATACAGTTGGTCCCCATTTGCATTGGTAAGACTCACTTCATTCATGCCTACTGCTACAACGCTTTCAGGCTTTGTGAGACCTGAGAGCAGCCTGTTACCAAATCAACCTTTTTTACCTTATCTCTGCCATTACATAACCTGAACTGTTGTGGGCAACCCCAGTCTAGTGATACACAATGAAAGTGGTCAGGGAGGAGTGTCCCCCGTTCAGCTGTGCAAGCAGATAGTGCTGTGGTGGAAAACACACACTCAGCAAGAATCTGATCAATAAGCTACATCTTGCGAACCAACCATGCAGGGGTGCAACATGACCCTTGTATGTAGTAATAAGATAAGCGTATCAATAACAGACACTATGTTCACGTCACTGTGTTGTCTAATGCACACCTCTGCAAACGTGGAAGGTGCGAGTCCTCTCAGTTTTTACTCAGGCTGGGGAGACTGTTGATCTAGGTCTTTGTAATTCCTGACAGAACAGGGGCAAAGTCTTTTATATAACTTTTATTGCTTTCCTTTTTAGTCATCGGAGAGCAAGAAAAATAAAATCGTTCAAAGAAATAGTAATTATACGTGCATAATCAAAACAAAATTCCCTGACATACTTCAGTTATGCTCGGGAATTAACCAAATTTAGTTGCTGGACAATCTGAATTACTATTTTTTTTAAATTGTTCCGTCTACCACCCTTCTCTTTCCTATTTTTTCTGGCAGGTATATTTGTATTTGGGGCTCAAGCTTGACCTGTAGAGTTTGAAATCATGTGCACCTGTGGCATGTCACAGACTAAATGGTTGAAGTTGGAAGGGACCTCTGCAGATCACCTTGTCCAGCCCCCCCCCCGCCGCTCAAGCAGGGCTGCCCAGAGCCAGTTTTCCAGGACTGTTTTCAGGCAGCTTCTGAATATCTTCAAGGATAGAGACTCCACATCCTCCCTTGGCAACCTGTGCCAGTGCTTGGTCACACTCACAGTAAAAAAAATGTTTCCTCATGTTGAGAGAACTTCCTGTGTTCCAGTGTGTGACTATTGCCTCTGGTTCTGGCACTGGGCACCACTGAAAACAGCCTGGCTCTGTCCTCTTTGCACCCTCCCTTCAGGTATTTGGACATATTGATAGTTCCCCTCAGAGCCTTCTCTTCTCCAGGCTGAGGAATCTCAGCTCTGTCAGCCTCTCCTCATAGGAGAGATGCTCCAGTTCCTTCATCATTTTTGTGGCCCTTTCACTGGTCTTTTTCCATCTGTGGCTTCACCAGTGCTGAGCAGAGGGGAAGGATCATCTTCCTAGACCTGCTGGCAACACTCCTCCTCATGCAGCCCAGGATACCATTGTCCTTGTTTGTGATACGGGCACTTTGCTGGCCCATGTCATTGCTCATTAGAAATCTGTTAGTTTTTTTTTTCTCTAAGCTTGCTACAGGGTAAAATTACCTGAAGTTTTTTTTTTATTTTACTATTGGAAAATGTTGGTTTGTGTGATTTTCATGGTTCTTACACTGGCTTTGGGGCACTGTCCCAGATTTCTTTGCAATTCATTTATGTACAGTTCTTTTGATAACTAAAATGGCATGTAAAGTCCTTTTAAGATCTGAAACTTAACATTAAATACCATTGCTCAAAAGCCAGTTAATAGCTGTTCCCTACATAGAAAAAAAGGAACTATTTGCTTCCATTTTTCAAGTGGTATTTTTTATACTTACAGTTTTCCTGTATGGGAAAGGGAAACTGGGCTTGTTGGGTTTTCTTACAAAGGTTTTCTTGAATTAGTGTATTTTAGTTAAGACTTCATTAGAAATCTGTAGGAAGAGTTTTGATAGTTTGCAAGACCATTTCTAATTGCTGTGTATTAATGATAACATTTTGAAAATGGGTATCTCCTTCCTTATGGTTATTTTTTAATTTCACTGATGTATGCTCTTTTTTAAAAGCTAGGATTACGAGTGAGATGCAGCAAATAATATCTAAATAGATTAATTATGACAGAAGATTATGACAGTTATGTCATTAGAAATTCTAGGGTTTTTTGAACGGCACAGTCACATGGAAAAGCACAGCAAGTAAAACTGCATTGGGTTTTTAAATATATATCCTTTTCATAGAATCCTAGAATTGTTTGGGTTGAGGGACCTTCAGGATCTTCCAGTTCCAACCCCCCTGCCATGAGCAGGGACACCTTCCACTAGACCAGGTTGCTCAAAGTCCCATCCAAACTGACCTGGAACATTTCCTTGTTTACTTCCTTGAACACTTTTCTCCTACCCTGTATAGGTCCTTCTTATTAAAAAATCAAAGACTGGGGGCCCACATGTCTGTGACATGTACATGATAAAGGGAGTGCAGTTGTAGCAAAAGTTATTCTAGTCAAGGTCTTCAAAAAGAAGTTGGGCAACACTGAGTCAGAGTCATGAATATTATGAGGGTACAATCACCTTGCTGTGTTGAGCAGAGGTTTTGTTACCATTTCTCATTAGGATGTCTGCAAGCATTTGCTGGGGCCCATCTCAATCATGGGTCTGACTGTGCTCATTCCAGTTTTCAGATTTGGCATTTGTAGCACGAAGCAAACAGTGTCTCTACTCCAAATTTGTTTAGAAGTTGGCTAGCCAGTTTTGTCATCTTCAGAAGTGCCACATTGTGCTTGGGTTGGGAAGGTTGCTTCATTGGTTTCTCCTTCAAGTAAAGGTAGACTTCCTTAAAATTTGTTGCAAGTTAAGTTTTGAGAGTGTTACACAGTTTTTCATTTTGGTTTCTGTTTCTCCTGGACAGAACTATTTCTCTTCGGCTTTGAAAATGAGCAGCTGAGAATTTCAATTGTTTGCATGCACCTAAAATAGTTTCTTTCAGTTGGTTTATGGTACCAAATAAGAGTTAAGTCTCCAACATTCATTTTGATTGTGGGAAAGTTTGCTTCGGTGGTTTGCATGGGCACAGTAAATTCCTAGTGATCATTTAATGTTCCAGCAACAATTTGAATCTGCATTTTTTCCCTTTTTTTTTAATACTGTTTCAATTTAATTAACTAGAGGAAAACTTTGTATTCTTATTAAAATAGAAACTCTTTTTATTCTATTTGTTGAAACGTTACTGGCAGATCCTAAGAACAGGTATGGTGTAATAAAATGAAGCTATTTCAGAAGCTAAGCCTCAGGAGAATTATGTGGTGATAGTTTGAAAAAAAAAAAAAAAGATTTGAGAATAATTTTTTGCAAGTTTAACTTAAGAAAATAATGTTGCTTGTTCAGAATCTTCTCCCCAGAAATCCATGGTATACTAAACTATTTTGTATGATTATTTGAAAATCAGGTGATGTATTCATGTTGATTGAGGGAATGTGTGTTAGGGATCTAAAGAAAACATTGTAGGATTTGCTATTACAGGAATTCCTGTCTTCAGTCTGTTGACTGTAGTAAGATCAGTGAGAGCAATACCATATGTATACATTTTTTCTGCATCTATCAGAACAGATGAGGAATTGGATGGGAAGCAGGTTTTAGAAATACTCTTGAGTATGTATGTAATAAATCAAGTCCTTTATGCGTGTATGTGTGTGTGTGTGAAAAACTACTGGGCTTTTCCATGCTACTTGTCTAAATGACTTTTCATTATTTTCTTAATACATGTAAGCTGGTATTTTCTGTGTGAATGCTGAGTGTTTCTTGTAGACTTAGAAGTCAGTTAGACTTAGGTGTCAAATTTGTGCTTTGCAAGAGCTCCAAGAATACTTCATAAGATGCAGCATGTAGTGCTGCAGTTGAAACCTGAACATGTTTCTACTGAAAACGGGCAGGTTTAGTACTCTGGAAAACCTTGTAAGAAAATGTGGCTCTGTTATACCTATGTTTGCTTTCCAAAATTTGACAGTTGAAGGAGCATTGTGCTGTCGTGAGAGTGTAGTCACATGCGAAAGTGCAAGACAATGTTTTCCATGTGCCACAGTACAGTACTAGATTTTTTTTTTTCTTTTCTATTAACTGAACCATAATAAGAAACATTTGTATTTAGAGGTGGTTTGTTGTTTGGGGGCTTTTCTGTTCATGAAAGTGTGGTGAACATTTTATTTTTATAATAATTTATAGAAGGCCATATTTCTGAATAGTCTGATTTAATTTATAATTAAAAAGTGGGGAGGTTTCTTTAATTACGTAATGACAAATATTTTGAAGATAAAAGGTGCATTTATGTTAGCTACTATTATCTGATTTAACTTAGTTAAAAGGATACTACTGCTGGAGGAATTGGTTTCCTATGGTAACATCAGAATGCATATATAATATTCAGTTACATGTTACCAGGGATTGTGCTTATCTATGTCCATCTTAGCAATAGCATACTAATAAAAAAGCGGTACAGTAGTGACTTACTGCGTTACTTAAAGCACCAACCAAGTTGCAAGTAATTACTGTGTATTCAGTGTATATGGGGCTGTAGTGTGACAATTTATCTGTGCACCAGCCATTACTAATTTTGAAATGGCGCTTTGAAGTGACCATGTTTTTTTCTGCTTGAGTCAGTCATGATGTAAGTGGTAACATTTCATGATCTGTGAGTATAGAGAAGTGAGGGTTTTTCATGTTTACAGGTGTCCATTCTGGCCTGCTAAATATAGTGGCAGTGCATTGCCCCTCTTGCCTAGGCAAACAGGAGCTTTCACCTGGATCTTCAAAGTAGCAGAAGGATGAATGCCTAAATACACCTCGGGGCGGGGGGGGTCTGCCAGGTTATGAATGGTATTCCAAAGTCCACAAAGATTTACATTTAGATTTTAATCTCAAATATTTGCACAGGCCTTTGATCAGAATATACTGTTGACCATATCCAGAATAAACATTTTATACTGTAAAGTGAGAAAACTATGAATAAGTAGTTCTTTAGTAGATCTTCTTTTACAACAGTGACAAGTATAGATTTTTTTAATGACGCATTCTAATAATTTAAGTCCCTTTCTGTTTAACCTTATTTAAATGTTACAGCATGAAAGAGAACAGCTTGGTCATTCTAAATTTACCTTGACTGTTTACTGCAGCAGGGTATCTTCTGTGAGGTTATGTTTTGAAGCCGTTTTCATAAGAGGAAATGACTGATTTCATATTTAAATTGTAATATTCCCCATTTCTATAATGGCACAAATACATCAATGTCATAAGAACACACATTCTTGAAATGATGGTTTATTTGAATCAATAAAATTTTTAAGTTCTTAATAACATACTGATTTAAATCCTAAATGCATTTGGAGGGGAGGAGGGCATGTCAAGAAATACACAGCTAAGCTGTCCGTTCAGAACTACAAAATTGATAAATACAATCTCAGTGTTATTAAAAATACATCTGCTCATTAATTTTTCAGTGCAGCAGCCTTTCATCTGGAGATACTGACTCATTGAAATGAGAAGTTTTTAAGAACCCAAGAAAACTTAGAAAAGTGTTTCCTGACAAAATTGGCTAAATGTGCAGCCAAGGAGAGCTTCCAAGGCAGATGGTCAGAGCACTCATCTGGGAAATTCAGATTTCTCTCTGCCTGGTTCTCAGTCAAAGGGCAAAGTGAGATCTCTCTTTTCCCAGAGGACCAGCAGGACCACCAAACTTGCTGGATTTGCAGGAATTCTTTCTCTGTTTTGAGTAGTAAGTATAGGCTTAACTCTGATGTATCTTGAGATAAAATATACATACTGGTTTTTTAAGCACAAGTATCTTAAAAATCTTTCCTGCTGGAAGACTGAACAAACACAGCAGCAGTTCATAGTGTTGTCTCATCTTACTGTCCAAACAGAAAATGAAGGTCACTCTATAAGGAAAAATCATCTAAATCCATTAAAAACAGACAGTCTTGGCTCGCTTGAGCTGATATTGCTAAAATGCTTATTCCCTCACCACAAAGAGGAATAACCAGGAAATAACAAGGTCAGATATTACGCTTTTCATCCCTTTCAGTTGCTGGAAAACACACTCAGCCTCAGCTAGTTTCCTCCCGGAATCACAGCCAACATGCCCAGGGCCTCTAGTTTGGAAAGGGTGGGGTCTTGGCCGCTGTGCTGCATGGCTGGATGTTGATGTGTTATACTGATTTACGTGCTGTATACTTCGTACATGATCCATAGTCACAAGTACTACTACTACTGTATTAAGTATCATAACAAAGGGCAGGAGGAAAAAAGACTGTTCTGGATTTGGTTCTTACAGAGAAGTTAGAGAATGAAAATAGCAAAAAAAAAACCCATCTGTGCAGTGATGTAGAATAATTAGGATACATTTCTCAGGATGAGGGTATGGATATTAGATCTGGAGGTATACTAAAAGAGGATACTATAAAGATGTAAGAGCATTCCTGTTTCTGAATCTTAGGAAAAATGTAGCCCTAAGTAAAACTACCATATAAATAAGGTCTCAAGTAAGTCTTGTATGAGAAACTGAATAAAAATAAAAAAGTTATGTTCCATATAAAGGATAGTTACAATATTCCTTGACCATAGAAAATATTAATTCTTATAAATGGAATATCTCTTAGGAATTCTGTTGAAATAAATAGATTCCTAAAATGGGGATTCATGTCTTTATTTGACATTTGTCCCAACTCCTCATCAATCTTTTCAGGCAAAGCTAGAGTCAAGTTACAAAAATCAACCTTCTATTTATCACTGCCGTTTAATCATTTGCAAATTATCATTCTTACTGGTAGTGTTCATAATAATCTACTTCTGCAAGCATGTTTACATTCCACTCAATGCATTTTCCAGTTGTGTGTGTGGCTTATTTAGGAATTGCAGAAATAACTCCTGAGTTGAGTAGTCTGTGGAAGTTTTACAAAATGTTTGCCTTGCCTTCATGCAAGCATATATAGAAATCAAGATAGTGCCTACATTCTTATCATAGAATCATAGAATGGTTATAGTTGGAAAGGACCTTAAGATCATCAAGTTCCAACCCCCCTGCCACGGGCAGGGACACCTCACACTAAACCATATCACCCAAGGCCTCGTCCAACCTGGCCTTGAACACTGCCACGGATGGAGCATTCACAACCTCCGTGGGCAACCCATTCCAGTGCCTCACCACCCTTACAGTAAAGAACTTCCTCCTTATATCCAATCTAAACTTCCCCTGTTTAATTTTTAACCCGTTACCCCTTGTCCTGTCACTACAGTCCCTAATGAAGAGTCCCTCCCCAGCATCCCTATAGGCCCCCTTCAGATACTGGAAGGCTGCTATGAGGTCTCCACGCAGCCTTCTCCAGGCTGAACAGACCCAACTTCCTCAGCCTGTCTTCATACGGTAGGTGCTCCAGGCCCCTGATCATCCTCGTTCCAACAGTTCCATGTCCTTTTTATGTTGAGGACACCAGAACTGCACACAGTACTCCAGGTGAGGTCTCACGAGAGCAGAGTAGAGGGGCAGGATCACCTCCCTCGACCTGCTGGTCACGCTCCTTTTGATGCAGCCCAGGATACCGTTGGCTTTCTGGGCTGTGAGTGCACACTGAAGCCGGCTCATGTTCATTTTCTCATCAACCAACACCCCCAGGTACTTCTCTGCAGGGCTGCTCTGAATCTCTTCTCTGCCCAACCTGTAGCTGTGCCTGGGATTGCCCTGACCCAGGTGTAGGGTATCATCTAGTGATACTGCTAAATTGAGAAAAATGAAGGTTTAAGCTGCAGCTGAATTTTGATTTATTTTGTATGAAGTAGAGCTGACTTTTGAAGTGGCAGGTCAAAAGGGGAAAAATAATTTTATGGTAAATAATTATGGAATATTTTTTAATTAGTATTTTAAATGTGAAATTAAATTTGACAGTAGGAACAAAGCATGATAGATATGTTTTGGCTTTTAAGATTAGCAACACAGACTATTGTGTAAAGTCATTCTCTTTATTTCTAATGTTACAAAATCAAGGATCATTTTTTAATTTGACTAACGATGATACAAGTTGGAAAGTGAATACAAGACTATTCCAGAACCAATAGGGAAAACTTTAAGTGACTCTCACCAAAAATTGCGTGTATTGCTTACCTGCTAGTTTTTTGGGGGATTTGGGTTTTGTCTTTTGCTTTGCATTCTTATCTTCTTTTATTTTTCAAGATGTACAGTATGCACTGGTTAAGAAGAGAAGTGTTAACCTTCAGCTGAAAAAAAAAAAAAGCCTGAATCCTGATAGTAGCCATTAAAGTGTTTTGCTAGACTTAAATAAGAAATCTCTGCAACAGGCTGACAATAGATTTTTGTTTGTTTTCTTGCCTTATTGATTATTTGGAAATAAGGAAAGAAGGATTACCCTGATTTGTCTCAGTGAAATTGGATAATACACTAGGGAGTGTCCATTTAGTCATTCTAAACATACCTTAAAGCCCAGTGATAAAATGGAGATAGTCTAATATGTGAGCTAAGGTGAAATAAAGCTTACCCCATAAACTCGTAGCACAGGGAGAGCAGAACACTATAGGTACCAAAAGTTTGGGTTTGTGGGTTTTTTACAGAAAGCACTGATAGGCAGAAATGCATGTAGACTTTTCACTCCCTCTCAACTAGTTCTTTGATCAATAGACCTTTTTCTGTACCCTTTCCCATAGAAGAATGCCAAAGACAGGTAACTCGCATGCTAAGTCTAAGATCCAACATCATTTTTCATGTTACTAGCCATACTAATTCCACAGGGGCAATTATAGAATCAGCTAGGTTGGGAAAGACCTTTAAGATCATCAAGTCCAACCATTACCCCAGGACTGCCAATAGCAGCTTTGAGCTCTTTTCTCTTAGTTACTGTAAGGGTGATGCTTAGAGTAGGTGCTGAGGCTGATTCACAGGGCAGACTCAGATCCATGCTGAATGTTGGAAATCATGGAATGCTTCCCCCCCCCCCCCCTTTTATTCTCTCTACTGTAGCTATTGGAAATTTGCTCCTTTCCTTATCAGCAAGAAAACAGAGTTGTGACATTCTCTATCAGGTTAATTGAATGTTCATAAAACTGCTAAGGAAGAAGAAAATAAGTTTTCAGTGACTGCATTCACTCCTGCATATTCTGAGAAGTTTTCACTTGTCTCCTGCTGTTCTTTTGTTTTCTCCTTGACAGTTTGCATTGTTAAAATCTGAAGATAGACCATCATAACCAAGCTTGCACATTTGTTCCCATTCCATTTAAATAGGTAATCAGAATATGTTCCTTAAATTACTTACTCTCTATCACTTTGTAGAATGTACATCAAAATACATTGCCTTGGGCTTTGATACTGGGCTGTCATTGTCTTACAGCCATTTCAACCTATTTATAAGCCTAGTATTATATCACGTTTTGATATTTGATTATTTGACACAGTGTACTTTAAACTAGCTGCTACAGATTTTAAGTGAGTTGCTCACACTGATATGGCTCAAGTGAAATACTTTCCACATTAAAGTTCTTTGTTGATTGAGAGGTCTTCAAGGAATCCAGAAATTGAATGAAGAAAGGAAAGATTTTTGAATGCCAGAGGAAAAACAAAATAAAAATCACTCTTTTATGTAATACTTTGTTGCAAAATACTGTAGAAGTCACAAGACAGCATCAGTCAGGGCATTTTTATAATTGCTAGAGGGTCAGCTGTGGTGGTTGCAAATTCTTATCAAATTAATAAATTAGTTATTAAAACTGGCCTTTTTTCCTTCAAGTTTCAAAAGTGCCTCTAAAGAATGCTTGATTTCCAGTTAGGAATATTTATTTTATTTTTTTTCTCATGTTGACGTTATTTGGAATGCTTTGTTTCTCTCCAGACTCTCTCTTCTGCCTCTCCTTCCAGCTCTATAGTGGAATACATAACTAATTTTTAAAATAAATGAATAAATAAAACCCTTCCAACTATTCCTCATGTTAGAGGAAGCTGGTTTTTAACAGTACGTCAAGTAAAATCATGTAAGACTTGAGAAGTGTCTTGCTTGAGAGGTAGCATTTTTAGGAGGGGGAGTTCCCCACCTGAGAAGACCTGTAATTTTCTTATCCTGACTGGAAGGTCGGAGTCTTTTGCTCAGGATTATATATATCTACATCTGCACCTTGATCTTCACTGTCACTGTATATTACTGTATATATGCCTTCCCATGCAGAGGGAACATGCCCTAAACTGCAGCACTGTGGCAGACCCTACCTGGTTTTCCACACCCTATGGTAGCACCACTGATCAATTTGTTACAGATGTACTTGAGGTCTCTGCATGGAGAGCATGTTGGTCAGCTCCTTGTCTCTCCCTGGTCCATTTGCCTTTAGGCATCTCTAGTCCTGAGATGAGCCTGTGGAGCTGCAGCAGTTAGTACGAGTTGCGAGTATAAACCTACTTGCTAGTTGGTACAAAAGATCTGCTAAATAACTACTCATAGCCTAGATCTCATGTGTATCATGGGAACTTTAGCAATATGAGAGAAATAAAATGTTCTGGAGGTTGCAGTATGCCACCAGTTAAAAACTTCAGTGCTGCTTAATTCTTGAACCTAAATCTAAATGCATTCCTGAGAGAGCTTCAAAAAGTTCTCCTTCATTAAAAGGGGAAATGTTACAGCTGATGTAAACTGGAGTACAGTCATGTTCTCCACGCAATCTCTCAAAAATGATCCATATGTAGATCTAGGAAGATTTTGAAGGGGGGCAAGGAGTGCGACACAACAGACCGTGGCAAAATCAGTCATTTTAGTGAGCATGTTCTCAGATTCTTGTGCTGAAGTCAGATGCTTATAAGGTTCTTGCTTTTTCTTCTGCTCTTCTTGTTGGTGGCTTCTCCTCCGGAAAGAAAAGAAACTTTCCCCTGCAGTCCCTTGTTTGCTGTTTTTCTTCTCACTTTGTCACACATGCTACCTTTTTCCTCAAGTAGCCAAGGACAAGCTTCTCTTCACAGCTTCTACACATTGTGTCAGGCAAAATCCCCAGTTAAGCAATCTTCCACTCCCTGGGATACTTCAGTCAGGAAACCTGATGTGTCCTTGGCAATACCTATTTATTTTTGTCCTAGTACTCTGCAGCTGAAGTGTTACGATTCTTTCATTAGGCTGTTGCCCATAGTTTCAGTGGTTTGGTGAATCTGGCTCAAATATGTAAAGGTTAATATAAAAAAAATATTTCATAAGCAGAACTTGTTTTTCAAAATCATCTCCAAAACCCATTATTGGTACATTTGAAACTTGTTTAGGTGGTTTTCTGGGGTTATTGCATGGAAATTTTGCAGGCAAATTCACATTCACTGTGTATTTTATATTTTTTCATAATTTTTATGGCTATAATTGCCTTTTCAAATTTGAATGCTAAGGCATCGTGGGAAAAATTCAGTGTTGAGGCCTAGTAATCCAATTTAATGGATTGGTAATATTCTAGGGATGTTTTTATTTTTTTTTTTTAATCTGGAGTTAACTTTTCTTATTTTTTCTGGCCTCTCAAATACATTACTAATTTTTCTATTCCTTGAGCTATGAATTCCTTTCTATTCTCTGTCTTACAAATATCTTTGCATCTGCTGGAGGATCCTGTTGTACTCATCTGGAGGCAGTGCAGCTGTGGTGAGACACCATGTCAGTGTGAAAATCTCTCCCTATTGAAAAGCCAAAACTTTTGTGGTTTTGTTGGTGGGGTTTTGGGTTTGGAGAGGCTTTTTGTATTGGTTTTGGTTGGTTGGTTTTAGAAACATATGTATTTTGCAAGCAGAAGTGGTTAGGTTGTCAGTGACAAGGGACACGGCAGAAATATCCTCAGTTCATATTTATACTGTTCTTGAGTTGCAATAAAATAGCATAAAATCCAGCAGTATACTTAACTTACTCAGGGTGAACACACTAACAGGGACTTGTATAACTCCTGTCCAAAGAGTCATCCAGCTTTTCAATCAAATCACCTCTATGACAGGCCTTTTCAATAGTGTATTGTACTTCTGGCAACATCATTTGCTCATTACAGTTTGGTATTTACATTAAATCCTGAAATAGATGTGATGTTACAAAAAAAAAACATTTTTAAAAAGTCCTAATGGTGTGACAAATTCATAGAGTACATGGTCGAATCTGTTCAGAAAAAGTCAGATGGAGCACTGGAATTGATTACCCTAGTAGAACATTTAATAGTTTTCAGCTAACTAATAGAATAGTTAATAAAATGGATAGCAATACACTGGTTTTCCCTATTTATCATTTTTTCAGTGATCCAGATAACAATAAGGCTGCTTATTAAAAAAAAAAACCCTAATGCCTCAGAGAAAATAAAACTCATGGAAAAAAGGCAGAAGCAATCTATATCTCTTTCAGCAAAGAATTAAGTTATATGCTGGCAAAGACACATTAGGACTCGATAATGTACTTTCTGTGGCTCTCTGAGTGATTTAGGCAAGATACAAAATCCCAGATAAATTTAGCCATCTAAAAAGTCAGTGTAATGATTTAGCATCAAACTGTGACATGCTTCAATTGCAACTGAAATACTTTGTGACCTGTGCCTAAGAGTCACTTTGGAAGTACACGAGTTCTCCTTACTGTTTATACTTAGTAAAAGCTATGGAAAAGAGTTTTCCATGGGATATCAGTGTAGAACTTATTACTTAAATAACCTACTAAAATAGATTTTTTTTTTCATACATCCTAAGAAGTCCAAGTTGTTTTGTAAAGCCAAAGGGAATGGGATCAGTTGACCCATTATTTAGTGCTGTATTTGATTTATCTCTGTTAAAGGTTTCGACTCTAAATCAAGTAAAACATAGTCTGTTCATATGCATCAAGTTGTGTTTTCCTTGGGCCCTGTCAGTGCCCAGACCAAGCCTGGACACCCTATCCCTGTGGTATCCCCATCCTCTACTTCTCATGCTGACCCCAGCTTGCAGCTCCTGCCCCAACACTGAGGCAGGTGGTGAGGTTGCCTGTGCAGATGCTGCCTCTTCTGGGGCAGTGGCCCTTGGAATGGAGTGGCAAGCGTTTTCAGGGAGGTGCTCCATGTGGGCATTCACCCCATGAGGTGGGCACATGCCTCTGGGGAGTGAGTGTCCTGTCACCTTCTTGGGCATCCCAATGGTTTGGCCTGACAGCATGGGAGCCCCATGTCAGGCAAGAGATGCCTGGTTTGTTTTATGAGCCATTAGGGAAAAGTCAGTGCATGCATGAATAAAAGGACATAACTTTTCTTCTAAGAGTTTTAAGATGTTAGTGCTGACACTAAATGGAAGAACAGATTGGATGTCTGTGCAAAATAGGTGTGTTAATGATACATGGGCTGATTTTAAAAGTGCTTTATTTCAGTTAGATTTTCATTTAGGTCTGATGAGGCGCAAATTAAGAAAGGTGAGGGAAACGTTTTCAGATTTTGATACTTTGGTTTATCTGTTTTCTTAATGTTATAAAAAAAGGACTTGAAGATGGATGTGAATACTTCTGTGTTTTATGACATGTAATCTAATGATACGGTCATACAGCAGCTGTTTTCTGTGAGGTATGTTATATGGTCTGTAGGTTTTCCAACTTAGTTCCTGGAAATTTTATCTCTCATTTTGCTAAGAACATTGTAAGTAGATACTGTTACAGTTGCTACATGGGAGTACAGCGAGATAGGGCAGTAAATTACATTTGGGAGTCACTAATGTGGCTATAAATCTGCAGACAGTAAATTTCAAAGCCAAAGGTTTGACATCGCATTTTAGAATGTACCAGATTTATACTACACTAAAGCACAGTAATTTCATATATACAGAAGGACATTTTAATTGTTCTTAAAGTTGCCATTGGAATGTTTTTATTTAAATTAGTGATCAAATATATAAAGTTCTGTAACATTTAAAAATTGGTAACTGTGGGTTATGTTTGCAAAGAGATATATTTTGAGGACTAAAATTTAACAAGGACAAATTGTTTTTATACATGCATGTATAAACCCAATATAGAAATATGAAATAAAAAAATGTAATACGTAGAACTGATGAGGGAGCTTGATTGATGTCACCATTTCACCAAGAAGTTTAATTACCATTTTGTTCTAGTCACAAGGAGCATGATATATGAAAATGTGATACCATCTCTCAAGATAAATTCATATATGCTTTCCTTTGTAACTGTGTTGATGGCTCAAGGTAGTGTAGCTATGTGTTCTGAGCAGAGGAGTTTTTCCACAGTCATAATCCTGCATTCTTTTTGCATGATGTAAATAAGCTCACTCCTATCAAATATTTTCATTCACACTTGGTTTCTGCTCTTACGTTGCTGGTATTTTGTAGGTATGAATTTCTCACACACCAGTCAGGTGCAATTATTCGAGCAAGATTTTGTGATATACAACTCACCTCTGCTTCCAAGGGAAAAAGAAAAAAAAAAGAAAAAAAAAGTTTTGTTGGTTTGGTTTTTGGTTTTGTTTTGGGTTGGGTTTTTTTGTACATAAAAACTCTATCCTTGTGGCTGTTACCTAACAAAGATACTTACTCCGTTTCAAAGATTGCATTTATTTAATGATACTCCATCAAACTTTTGCAGTCCTTTTTCTCTAAAAAGGATGAAGGTTTTTTTGTTGCAGTTCTGTTTTCTACCATCTTTTTATGAACCTGATGCAATTTTTCTTTTGGAAATACTTAGTTCCTTCAAGTTACCTGAAGCAAGTTGACAGGAGCCATTTAACATTTTTGATGGGCTATGTTAAGTCAGTTCAGTTAGCCATCTAATCTCAGGCATTTGTTTTAGAAAGAGCCTTTATAATTTATATAATGTGACAAATACAGAAATATATATTCTGGCTGTCTGTTGCTTTCCAAAAAAACTGTGTCTTTTGAATCCTGCCAGCCAGTTTATTTCAGTAGAAGCAGGTACGTTTATGTTGTTTAGCTTGGCGCTTGCTTCTAAAAGGAAAACTACTTTTGCTATTCTCTTGATAATATGTATCCCTTAGTTTACCATTAGGAGTAGTAATGAACCAGACAGTAATTGTGTGTTAAGGGACTATCAACATTGACTTGTAATTTGCAGATGTAAAATAAACAAATATAATCATAGATCAGTTATTGACAATGGATGATTATGTTTGTTTATGCTATTTAAAGGTTTCCTTGCACACCTACATTTTATTTTTGTGTGCTGCATTATGTAGCTATTACTGATCAGCTTGGGCAGTATAATTGCCCTCTTTTTTTTTACTAGGAATCTACAAATAGGGTATTGATAGGTATCCACACAGTCACCATCAACAGAAGTTTAAGATTGCTGTTGTACTAAAATGCTGGTTTTGCTACGATAGGGTTTGGTCTGCTCAGGCTGTGTTGAGAAGACAGTTCTACCAACCCACTCAACAAGAGTGAATGACAATACTTTTCCAGTGCCTATTTTTGAGATGTTGCTCCGAAGGATACAGCAGAGTACAAAACTGTCCTGAAAAATAAGTGGCAATAACTATCTTTCCTTGAGAAGAAATCAGGGAGGAATCAGGCAGGAATCAGGCCCCCTGCTTCCTTCTAGTATTTGTGTTAGCCTTGACTCAGCACTACCGTTTAGGCTTCAGCCTATTCCAAAATTGAGTCAGTACTTGAAAAGCCTGGCCTCATCTGTGATGTCTAAAGGTGCTGAGGGCTATTGGAGCCTTGCATGAGAGTTACAGTTTATGTACTTCAATAATAAAATCATCAGAAGGTTCAAATTAACATCAGGTCCTATTGGACTGGGTGCCTGAGGATGCAAAAGCAAAATACCCTCTAGCCCTGCTGAGATTCGCTGCAGGTCTGCAGGCTTCATGTGTTCAGTGCCATCACTGAAGGGTGGAGCTAAATACTGGGGTACATGGGTAAATATTAAGAAACTAGAAACTTCACAAATACAGTGCATTAAAGATCCAGTTAATTAAAATACTTGCTTATTCTCTATGAGAGTTCAAGATGGTTTCTAAAATGGCGATGAATGTGTTAGAGAATTAACTTGTATTTTTACAATGATTTCTGAGTGACAAAAAACATAGTTTATATAGGGGGTGTGTGTGTCCTTCAGTTTCTAACAGAAAAGTCACAAAACTTCATTATGCGGATCATTATTTTAATGTGAAGATAATTCTGCTCTTTATCCACATTTTCTTATAGTTTCTTGTAAATAAACCTGTGTGAAAAATTAGCACTCCAACAAAAGGATAATAGACAAACATGTTTATTATTCATTTCCTGGCTTAAGTGCAGCATAATAGTTTCAAAGTGTGATTTTGTAGAAAGCAAATCCTGAAAACTAAGTTTTAAACTGAATTTCCTCATCTTACAAATGGAATCTGTCATGAGGTTATCTGTATAAATAGCTTAAAATGTATATCCATTGTTTGTTTAGTTAGATTATATTGCATTCAAAATAAAACTTGATCTATAAAAGGTAGATAAGAAAGTCATAACTCAAAACCAGCATCAACGGTGTATGAGGAAAGCACTTATGTTTAACCAGATGTGTCATACGCCCAGTGTGACTGATCAAAGAACTGGTTCTCCAAGTTCTGTTCGACTGGTTCTCCAATACCTGTTTGTTTTTTTCCTGGAAATAAAGCAGCTTTTCCTTTTTATACTTCAAAAATTATTGTTCACTTTAAATTTAGATATTTTCCATATATATTGAACTATTTCATAGTGTGTTACAGTTTGGGCTTGGTATAACTGATACAGAATTTAACTTCTGGTTATTTACATATATTTTCTGGTTTAACTGCAGAAAAAGTCTTTGATGGAAAGAAGACTCTTTGATGGAAGAAGACTCTTTCCGTCACTAGTTAAATGCATTTCAGCTTGAAAAATGAAATCTCTTTCAGTCATTCACAGAAAACAAGAGATTTGAAAAACCTGTCTGTGGAATGGAGTTTCTCCTAGAAATTTAGAGTTGCAGGAATAAGTTACTTCTCTATTTCATTTTGGAGTCGCTTGGCTATTGTAACGGAAGGGCAACAAAAGTCCTTTTCCAAATTGTCTTTGCATTGTTTTCAAGGCCTTACTCACAAATTGCATGTATCTATCTGAGGTTTTCTGTCCAGATCTGATTGAATTAAGTTAGTTCATGTTTCTCTTCTGCCAGGTATAACATCCAGTAGCTCATTTTTGTTCATATACAACCAGCCATCTTGTGTGGAGGCTGCTGCTGGCCTTGTGGTGGCTCTGGCAGGCTCTGTGGCACTAGTAGTACGTCATGGAGGATGGAAGAGAAGGTACAGGGAGGCTCTTTAGGCATTTGCATGGTGGTCTTGCCTCAGTTGCTGTAGGTTGAGCAGGTTCCACTATCAATGACTTCAAACTCAGGAGTTCTGTGTTTTGCTTCAGTAGGCAACACTTCAGTTGGTGGCAGTTTGATTATAATTAATCCAAAGAAATGTATTTCCCACCATTTCTGAGACAAACAAGAATAATTTCATTCTGTTTAAGGAGCTCTGGCAATATTTCCCTTTTAAACTGAGGGAATTATCTGGTTTTATTATTTCACTCATTTCAATTATTTTATCTCATTTCTCTGATTTAGCATCATGTATTAAGATTCGTAACAGTTATTTATCAGTCACGAGACACTAATCATCTGTTTACAGTATTGATCAGCAGCTCTCATGTTAGATTACCTTTGAAGTGAGAAGTAATCCTACAGAGATTAGTAAATAAAAGACTGGGAAGAAAGGGAAGAAGCTAGTTTGGGCTATGTAAAGTAGTTTTTTCAGGTACCCTGGAAATGTTTGCATCCCAGTAAGTTGGACCCCTTTAACAACTTCTAGCTCTGAAATTCCAGCAGAATTTCCCATCCACAAGTCATTCATTGTCTCAGATCATCTTTATTCATAGAGATTTCTGATCCTACAAATACAGATTTCTTTTGACTTCTTAGTTGCAAGAATATTTATGGGCTAATAAAAAACACTTAGGTTCTGATGCCTCAATAGTTTCATTTGTTGTTGTATATACATTCGCTCTATATTATATCTATATATATAGGATGTTATTACCTCAGTTCTTAAAAATCATGTGCTTTACAGAATGGAAATTGGGAACTAAACACTAGGAATTCAGATCTTACTTTTCTGAAATCACTAACTAAATTTCTTCTGAATTACTCAGAAAAGGTTGATTTGTGGGGCTCATCAGCACTAAATTCATGGGAGCTGGCTAGAAGGTAGTTGAAAATTATATAAAATGTGTCTAAGATTTACTTAATAATTTCTGTTACATTTCAGAGCTTTATTGAAACACCTGAGTCTTAATGAATAATAAGGTACAGTAGTTCTGCATCTATAAAAGCTGTGAGCATATGCCTTCAAGCAATGGGGTTCCTTTAAAGTATATTACTTTCAGATAGTCAAAATTACTAGCTCCTGCGGTCATATCCACAGTTTTTTCCCAGAATAGCTCTTAAAAGCAACAGCTGTCAGAGAGAAAAGACACGAAGTTTTTCATTTGGCATACCTATATCTGCATTCATGGTTGTTAATGTCCGAAGATCTGTTTGCTGAAACTCCATTTAGTTTAGTAACAGAGATATAATAAAGACTTGTGTTTCCTTTTCCTGATATTATAAATGTTTCAGAATGAGTAAATGACTATGTTGAAGCTAGTCTGGTTTTTGCACATGTATGAGGACAGGAAAAAGTGTCAATGAAGAGAGATAAAGTTGAGGAATTAAGATAAAACTTGTGCAGAGGAGTAGGAGGCTAAATAGATCTGGCAGCAGCTGGCTGACTTTTCCATTACTTTCCAATTTAATTATGAGAGTTGCTTAAGTTGTGGATGCTGCCTGTTAGTCACGTGGTGTTGCCAGCGTTTATTTCCGAATCAAATCTATAAAAGGAAATGAGAGTTCTGTGTCCTTGCAAACCGCTTGTCTGGTAGGAAGTCACTTACAAATAATAAAGTGCGTACTACAGCGTTAAATAGTTCCTTGATGTATGACCTTCAAAACTGATTTAAGGAAAATGGCTGAAGCTATGAATAGTAAAAACTTTTCATACTGAAAGAATTATAAGCTGTAGGCTTGTGTTTTTTCAGCTTGCTCAATGGTTGTCTTCACTGTAAATCTGTATTTACAGAAGCAGCAGGGGGTGGTTCCCTATGGGCAGTGGCAGGACAGCTGCCTGAGGATGGAGAGAGCCGCCTCCCTCAGCTTTATACTCCACCCGACTAGCTTCACTGGGGGTATCCCCACCATCTGAATAATGAAAACCAAGGCAGCCTTGTAATAAGAAGGGCTGGGAGCACCACAGGAGTAACTAACAGGGGGTCAGGTTCTCATCGTGAAAAGGTGACAAAGTGCACTTTAGCTTTATATTTTCAAAGCAGTGGGCAAGAATTAACTGCATGATTTTCACTGCTCAGGGAAATAATAATCCAACAGAGGATCTTAATTTTTTTTTTTTTTGGTACTGATTTGTGCCAGAGTGCATTGTAGCACGGAAAATATGACTGCCTTGCTATACAGCTAATAAAAAATATGATCTGATACAATGCTATTCGGGATTTAAATCACTGGGGGATTCAGATCCAACTCTGCCATGTTACAGCATGTAAGTTATTATTATTGGCTTGTGTTTTGAAAGAAAAAAAAGCCCTCTTGGTAATATTCCTGCTGTGAAATGCCTGAAGTTTCCCAGTTTATAATACCTGTGTTATAGCAGTACTTCTCACTTCCATAACAGTCCCTTCATCAAGGATTGTGGAGGGGTTTGTACATATTCACTGGCTGGATGTTACATGGACTTCTAAGAAAATGAAGTATGATGTTTGTTGGAGTTTGTTACACAGAGGCCCAGGATTTAAATGATTGCAGAACAAGAAGGAATAACAAAACTGCTGTGAGTTGATTTGCCATCCTCTACTCTCAATGGATTCTGCTCTGTCTAGCCTTACCTAATTAGATAAAGATTCAAATTTTCACATACAGAATCTATACACTTTTGCAGTGCCATTACTGCTCTTAATAAACAACAAGCAAACATCTCCCAGTACAGGTGACACATGGGTTATGTGTTTTTCAGTAATTTTTCCACATTGAAAGCTCAGTGCTCTATGAAGACAAGTGCAGAATCAGCATCTTGATTACAGTGCTGAAGCTCCCACTACTGACTTTTCTAATGTCATGACAGATTTCTGATTCTTCTATGTGGTCAGTACCATTATGTTTTGTATGTTCAGCACCTGCAGATTTATCTCAAGCTTTGTTATCATCTGTTGTCCACAAAAAAATTCTCATTGAGGGACTTACAACAATACTTACCTTTTTCTCATCTTAAGTGCTGCAGAAATACAACGGGCAGCAATGTTGCAGGATTGTGTAACACACCTGTAGTGTCACAAACACTTTGAAAGGGTTTTCCTTTATTTAAAAAAAGAAGAGCTTTATGTGCATTCAGGAAGAGTTCCTGACATAGACAAAACCAAAATATCTTCAAGGAAAATAATGTGCATGAGCTTTACATCCTCAGCAGAACATGGTTTTTAGGCACTCCATATACTAAGTAATTTGCTTAAATAATTTATCCTACTTTCCTTAGTAGAGAGTTTGATGGCCCCCTCAAAAGAGCAGGTAGGCAGCAGCATTCAAGGATTTGTTATGGCAGACTGAAAGTTGAAATACAAAATTAACATGGAAACTGGAAGGCTGAATCAAAGAGTTTTGGTTTAAGTATGATAAAAGCTTTGTTGTCTAGCTTGGGGGAAAAAAAACCACTATTTAACAAGTATTGAAGAAAAAACATGGAACTGCTCTTTATCTTCAAGGCCTATCCTATCATCAGTGCCAGCCACAAAACACTGTGGAAGCACAAAATCATGGGTTTATTTTTGGTTTTGCTAGTATGATCTAAAGAACTTTCAGACCTTTTCTTAGCGTTTGTCACATATGAGTTTGAAAAATGTATTAATATATTTCTCAGACTTTTTTGATGAGTTCTGTGGTCTACAAAAGTGAACTTGTTGATTTCTATAAAATAAGTTGGCAGATGGAACATGTTTCTAGCAGGCAGAAATAGAACTGCTAAGGCAATCAGGCTGATAACTGTACACACTTCTTGGAAATGTAGTGTAGAGTAAAAGCTTAAAAGTCAAGTCACAAAAATAGTTTAAGTAAGGGAAGTAGAATGTACTGTGCTGGTTGCACTCCTGCTTTTTTAACATTGTCAACAAGCTCCACAATTCATATGCTTTGTGTGTCTGTGGTGGCTTGTGGTAGCTATGTGAAAATGGTGCTTTTATACCTTTATAAATGCTGTTTGTTTCCCTAGCTTCTTCCCTTACACCTCCAAGTTGAGTAAAATTCTCCTAGGAGTTAATAAACTTTTTTTTGCTTTTGATTTTGCTTTCTTGGAACATAAGGTGCCCTAGCACAAGTATTTACCATCCACCCATGTTTGGTTCTAATGAACTGAGGTCTGATCGTTTTTTAAGGCTTTTGCCTCCAGCCTAAAAAAAAGGCAAAACAAGTCCAATGAACAGGAAGAGATGATAGATTGGATGCATTATTCTGTAACTCTCTTTGATGGATCCAAAGTTAGGTTTCGGAGGAAGGTTAGGGGCCAAACTGCTGCTTTGCCTATCAGAATGAGTCACTAACTAGCAAAGTAATTGCATTGATTATTGCACACCCACAAATTTCAACAGAAAATACCTTGCAGGGGGTGGAGGTTGTACTTTTCCTAAAGGTTTATCTATAATTAATCTACCATAAGCGCTGGTGCTTTAGTAACAGGTCCTTGAGTGCCAGCTGACCAGTCCTACAAGGTTTCCGTGTTTCTTGTGATCTTGTTTCAGTGATAATGCAGGTTTTGACACCACTGCTGTTGAAGAAATTCGAGTCATGTATTCTGCTTTTGTTTTTCAACTGTAATTCTCTTTGCCTGTCTTTGTTGCTGGCATTAGGAGTTTAAGCAGCTGCATTTTGTACACCTACAGCAAAACAGTTCCCTTGTTAGGCAGAACATTTCATAAAGGATTAAGAAGTGAAGCTGGCTGAGCCATAGGGGACACTTTTGTGTTATAAACAAGAGGCTCATTATCAAGAGACTGTACTTGTTTGTGGAAGAGGTAACTGAACAGGCTTCCTTCTCTCTTGGGTGTCTTACTTGGTACCTCACCCCATAATTTCTGCATTAAGTCCATTTTAAAAATATTGCTCCTGCAGCTTACAGTTGCGTTTGATAGATTTTGGGGGGTGAAGAGTACTTCTAATAGAAAATGAGTTGCTACATTTGGTGCAAGCAAAGCAGTAGTAATGGAGGCACTGGGGCAGATTGTTGCTCATGGTCTATTCTGGGTTTCTTGTAGCATCAGTTTACAGCGGCCTCAGTTAAACACTGGGTTAAGATTTAAGTTTAAAGGCAGGCCCTGAAAATTAAGATTGCCTGTGCAGCACCTTTGTAATTATACAGCTTTGTAGATTTTTCTTTTTCTGTAAGGCCTTGAGTCTTGAATTGCAGAGAAAAGCCCCAGCAATAGAAAATAAATACTGTACCAAAAAATGGCAGTAAAGGGTTGTTTGTTTAACTTAAATTCATCTCCTTACTGCCTACTTGATTTGTTGTGTAATGTAGAAGTACCTTATCTTAATTCTCATCGTTCACCCTGAAGCCCCAAGAATTACTCCATTGAGTTTATTCACCCAGCAAGTTTGCATTATCACTTTTATTATACATTATTTGTAGTATTGCCATACATTCTTAAAACAAAAATTAGGTGTTTTATTCTTTGCTACATACTAAAAAATCTTAGTTTAGTTGGATTATATTATGTTGAGCTACCATATATATCTTAGAGAAGGATAATTGTGTGTGATTTAAAGGCTTAGAGAGATTAAGAAACTACTACATTTAGCAATACCATCCTATTTAGAGATTCTTATATAGGGTAAGCATGATGGTGGACCATAGAAATACACTGTGTCAGTAGCCTGTATGGGGAAAAGTGTTTTTTTTCCTTTGACCAGATTTGTCGCTCTCTAATGATTCCATTAATCATTGTGTTTAAAAACACAGATTTTTTTTCTGTTGGATTTCCCTTCCTTCTTAGCAATTATGTTGTAAAGAAAGTTAAATTTCAGGCAGAACCCAGTCACAACAGCAGTGTTGGGTAAGTTTGTTTCTGATTCCAAATGTGCAAGCCTTGAATTAATAAATTAATATCAAGAAAAAGAAAAGAAAACAAACAAACAAAAAAACCCTTAATGGTTACAGGAGTCTGAATATCCAAGAACTGTTTGCAGTGAGTAGACTGTAGAGGCTTGCAAGAGAGTCTTGGAGCTGCAAAAGTAGCTTTTGCTTTATCCTGTTACATTCCAGGTTTTACTTGGCTGAAATATAAACTTTTTAAAATTGCCATTCTGCTGTTACTTTACATGGCTTATACTACAAAACCTGACAGAACACCAATAGGCTAATTGGATTTGTGGCATCTGTTGCAGCCATTGCAGCAGCCCCCACTCCTCAGCACCCCCAGCAGCTGCAAAGCTTCTGGAGCACACGGGGACAGCTCGCCTGAGCTTCCTTTTGCCTTCCCAAGGCACCATATGGAAAAAGGATTCCTCACAGCTATCCAGGAATTGGAGAAAGTGCTAGGTTAGAATCCTTCCTCCTAGTCATCTCTTCCAGACCGTGTTGCTGCCCATCCTCCCATCCTCTCCCATAACAGCACAGCATCCTGCTGCTTGCTGTTGGTGTCACACTCAGCTGCTTGGGCTGCAGGCTGATGGATCTGGTTCCATTTCAACCTCAGATGTGGTACACAGAAAAGGATGCTTGAAAGGATATTGTTTGGATTGCAGAGTCAAACATGTCACATTTAGAAAACCCTGAAGATAGTTTGCCTATGCACCCTTAATTTGACTCCACTGGGTGCCATCTTTATGGTATTACCATGAGATAATGACCCATCAGTTGTCACTCTTCTGTTGCGCAAAACTTTTCCATGATTGAGTGGATGGGAGACAAGCACTGCCTATATACCCCTGCCTGTGCATTGGGAAGTACAGGGAGGGTACATACCTCCCTTCCTGTATGAATTCTGTGCATCATCTTGTGCTGTAGTCCTTGAGTGTTTGTGAGATATTGGGGGGGATAATTTTAATGCATTGCCTGATTTTACTTTCTGTTTGGTTAAGTACGTGAGAGAAGAAGTAGTAACTAAAATTCAGAATAGAAGTGATGACTTCATTTCACACCCACAGTGGTAGAACTATGAAAATGTGTAACGTTTGCCGCTTCCTTAAATGATTGTAAGAAATTGCCTTACAGTCCTGAAGCTTAAGACAGTAAGAGCATGAATTTTGGCTCAAGGGAGATCAGTCTAATTTCACATTGATCTAAGCAGCTGTTTCCAGGTTTACATATATTAAGAAAAGAAACATGTGGAATAGAAAATACAGTGCAGTCTTCCACATCCCAGTTTCTGGGAGACTGAAGGGTGACATCAGGATAGCTATTGAATATATGCTCCATCTGGAAGGAAGACAAAAAGGAATCTTAATAGAATAAAAATTGTGTTCCTGACCTAACATGAACTTCCGTGGTTTGTACAGCAATTAGATGAAAAGTTCTGTTTCCAAAGTATATAAAGATTTGCTCATTGTTTAATCATCTCTAATATTTATTCCCAATTTAGGCAACTGAAAAGTGAAACAAGTCAATTTTTTTAGCTACTTGAAAAATTTTTGTAAGAGGTTTCTAAGGTAACCTAACAATAAATAAGTTTATTTCTAAACTAAGGAAAATAAAATTTCAAGAACATGCTGTAACTTCTAGTAGGACAAAGTTTAAAAACTGTGCTGTTTTCATAGAATCATAGAATAGTTAGGGTTGGAAAGGACCTTAAGATCATCAAGTTCCAACCCCCCTGCCATGGGCAGGGACACCTCACACTAAACCATACCACCCAAGGCTCTGTCCAACTTGGCCTTGAACACCGCCAGGGATGGAGCATTCACAAGTTCCTTGGGCAACCCATTCCAGTGCCTCACCACCCTTACAGTAAAGAATTTCATCCTTATATCCAATCTAAACTTCCCCTGTTTAAGTTTTAACCCGTTACCCCTTGTCCTGTCACTACAGTCCCTAATGAAGAGTCCCTCCCCAGCATCCTTATAGGCCCCCTTCAGATACTGGAAGGCTGCTATGAGGTCTCCACGCAGCCTTCTCTTCTCCAGACTGAACAGCCCCAACTTTCTCATCCTGTCTTCATACAGGAGAGACTTAACTGTAGTGTGTTTGTTATCTCTACTGGTTTCTTGGAATGTTTGATAGAGGAATATATTCCCTCCTTTTTTTCCAACCTAAAAATTACCTTGGAATAGGTGAGTAAAGATATTTCTACAAGATCTTTTTAAACTATAGTAAAAATAAATACCGTTTACATCAGTGATATCAGAGTATTTCTACATTTATGTGTATCTTATTTTGTTCTGGGGGGCAGGGAAAGGAATCATAACCTGCTTATATCACAATATTTGAGAGTTTGTGTGTTGCATCTTCTTTTTGATCACATCAAAATTTTGTCATCGTATGGTCTAATGATTGCTGTAAATTCTTAGTTGACTGGTGTAAATTAATGTATGTAAAGTAAAAAGCACCTGTAGTTAATGAGACCTGTAAATCATGAGATCTGAGGTATCATCATTTACTTTTCTATTGCTCTAATTAAATACAACATAAAAGTATATCAGTGGTTTTATTTCTTATGTATATTAATAGGTGCAACTGTTTGTTTGCCTCTATCCCTAAAGAGTTTGGGTGCTGTTGGATGAAACAGCTCTGTTTTGTTTGGTGTTCATAGATGTGTCATGATGTAGGTGTTTCTCTGCTTTCAGGCGCAGTACGTGATTCCTCGTTCTCTTCAGTATACTAAATATTTTCAGTAGACTTTGGTGACTGATCTGATAGAGGTCAGCTGCATCTGCTTGCAAACCAAGCGCATCAGATGTCCCTAGTGATTTTCCATGTTGCTGTTTTCTCCCGTCCCAGTTAAGTTTTAAAGGACCTGGCTTATGACTTTAAGAACTTCTGAATAGCCACTTCCCAGATGTCAGACCCATAAGAAAATCTGAGTTTGGCCATCTCAAAATGTAAGCTGCTACTGTCACAACTTACTCTGAAAACCTTGTTTGTGCTTTACTGACCAAAACTAATGTTTTGTATGTAGTTCCCCAGCCCACAGAAACATTAAAAAAAGTTTTAGTCCATCTTTATAAGCTGGAGCAAATCGGAATTCTTTGTTCTTTGAATTAATCCTGTCTCTTCCCTACAACAAGCATTGCTATATGTGGCTGCTACCCCCAGGATATTGCAGCTCCAAAAGCAGGTAACTTAGGTGGGGCTTAGCCCAAAGTCCACACCTTTATTAGCTCACTGGTGCTTGCTTGCCAACGAGGTGACCATGACGTAACCATGGTGAGAGGAATAGATGACAAACATTGGGGTCCGTAGAAATGAGTCATGGGAATTGTGCATCTGGAAGCGGATGCTGGAAACTTGTTAGGCAAAAAGGGCTTAGTTGCAAAGGTTAAAGCTAACGTGGTGACTGCTATCTGGATGTTGTCCTGCAATGCAGGGTAGGTTGGGATCTAGACATATTTGCCGTGTGCGAGCAGGATCCTCCTATGTGCTTGACTGTATGCAGTGGGAGTCTCCATCAGCTGAGGAGAAAAAACCCTGAAGAACTTAGAACAGACGAGAAAGGGGTTAAAAACAAGTGTGAAAAGTTGGGTTGTGGTACTTGGTATCTTGAAATGGAGCAGGATTTTTCTGGAAGGCTTTAGTCACCTGGGATAGAAGGATCGGGTAGCTGTGTGGGAGGCAATTTGCAGGCAAGTGTACTCCTCTGCACTAGATCGGTACATTTTAATGAGGTAAGTATACTTGCTCCATTTTATAGGATTTGCTTTGGACCAGAAGTCTGGAAGTCATTTTAAATAGACTGCTTTGAGATACAGTGGTCAGGTGGAACTGTTTGAAGGATGTATTATGGAAACGCTGTATTAACAATATATTTGTAGGGTCTCAGAAGCTGAGCTGAAAGGATTGGCTCTGTTCCAGAAGAGATTTTTAAAAGTAAATAAAGCTCATATGGAGGATGTAAAAACAGAAGTGATGTTGGAAACTACTGTAGCTCTGAAGTTTTATTTATTTATTATTTATCTACATCTGCAGCTACCTCTCAATCCATCCCACCCTGCAGAAAAGGATGCTTTCATGCTGACATCCTTCTCCTCTGCCCATCCCCTTCCCGTAGGCTATGTGGGGCTGAATAGGGCCATTTTTTAGATGTAGATTCCCCTCAGAGGTGGCTTTCCAGTGGGTGGGAATTTCCACCCACCAGCGGTGAGGAGGGGAAAGCAGCCGCACTGTACTCAGCACCTGAACCTGCAGCAGCAAGCACCTGCAGAAGGAACGGCTGAGGCTGTATGCTGCTGTCCATTGAAGGGGATGGAAAAGCTGGGTCGTTTTGTCCCAGGACCCTGACACTTATCCAGAGCTCGCTGTTTCTATTGAAAAGTCAGTAACTTTCTTTGCACAAAAGATTGCAACAAGTGAGATACATTCAGCTGATGCCTTGAGTATCAATCGAGCATAAGCTTCAAGTCTGTTTTCATTTTGGCTTTTCCAAAAGTTCTTTTTCTCATAGTCATGCTCTTTGTTATACATACCCATTTTCTCCTGCTTATTTAGTTTGATATCTTGTCCTTTCTTGAGCCTGTTTTTCTTTCCTTCTGATGTAGGAACAGAGTTTATAATAGCCGTAGCATAACTTGAGAAGGTGGCTCTGCAGTGTTTTAAACAATCATTACATAAGTCATTAAAATAACAAAGGCAAAATAAACATGTCCTCCTGAGGGTGAAGAAATATATGCCAAGGCAGTATAAGCGTCTGCCAGTCTAGCGTTGCTTCCTCTCTTCTCCCAAGGCTTTCTGTGAAGGTTTTTCATGCCTGCTTTAACATCATCTTTTCTCTGAAGTTTTGAAAACGTCTTAAAGAATGGTATTCTCTCTTTCAATTGTGCACAGTATAGTTAAAAAGAAAAAAGCATTTCTGAGGTGATTCAGGACTCTGTAGCCATGTTCAAAGCTCAACTAAATAATTTTCAGTACAAGTTTGTTCTGAAAATCTTGTCTTGCGTTTTGCTTCTCCCTGAAAAGGTCACCAGCAGGGCACAGGCTGAGGAGCAGATTGTCACCTTCAGGGTCACTTCGCAGGGGTGGCATGCAAGGTTGGGAAACCCATACAGAGTAAAAGTGAATTCACTGTGCTGCTAAGATCTTTTGCTGCAAACTGTGTGTTTTGAGAGTTTTTAATCCTGAAAAGGTGTTGGGAGGGACTGGCAAACAATTTCAGAAAGTTTCAGAATTCTGATATTTACACAACATCTTGGCAGGCTCATGAAGTGAATAGTGGTAGAACACCTATGTTACGCAGAACTGACTCTGATGATTAGGTAGCAGAGCTGAAGGACTCTGATGATGAGGTAACAGTACTGAGGTGTTAAGAGATTACAAAGAACTTCTGTGTTTAAGTTGACTTACTCCTTTAACAGTTCAGTTTGCCAGAGGAAAGAGCCATATAATAAAGGAAATAGTAATTTGTCTAACCGTTCTTCATTTGATTTTAGAAAGTAGTAGCTGGAAAAGCTCAGTTACAGTTTGACTTACGAGCAATGATAAAACATAAAATGGACTCCCAGCTTTAAAACAAGCTGGAGTGTGTGAGGCTCTACAGCAGGGGCTGGAGGGGCAAAAGAGCTGGCAGGCAGGATGTGTGCGTGCTTTTTACAATAGAGCTATGGCTTCACCATCACCAGCAACAGCTTTGAGTCCTCTTTCAAATAATTCCGAAATAAGCTTGCTGGCAGGTACTTTCGGATTGAGTTGCCCAGGATAGCTGCTAGGAAAAGCACGTTGTGCCAGGTGGCTGCTTGGAGGAAGCGGAGTTTAGCAGAGACTCTGAAAGTCTTGCAATCACATTATTATGTTGCATGAGAAAATACCAAGCAGCAGAAAGTTGTGTTTTTCAGGAAAAACTACATAATCTTTTTAAAGTTACAGACTGGTTCTTTCTCAGGGAAGCTAATATTTATAAGTTGAGCAGCTTTATGCACCTTTTATGCCTTTTCCATGACAGAAGGGTAAATCCAGTTAAAAAAATAAGTGAATGTGCTTCTAGGTAATACTCGTACTTAGAGTAAATTTTATATATGAACTGGCATGAATTTTGAAGGCGGTCTTCATTACGTATCATGTAAGGGAAACTGTCAGCAGTCATGTTAAGTATATATATTTTACTGCAGTTTTGCTAATAAATGTTTAGTGCTTTAATAATAATAGGTTTAATCTATCATTACAGGAAACTGTAAAGCACGTAGGTTGGGGGGAAGGAGCAATACATATAAATTGGGATTGAAAAGATTGAAAATTTATCTCTTATTTGTTGCTTTTCCAATTTTCAGGAATTCTTCGAACATGCAAAAAAGCTTTGGGATGATGAAGGTGTAAAGGCATGCTTCGAGAGGTCAAATGAATATCAGCTGATTGACTGTGCACAGTAGTAAGTATTTCTTCTTATGGAATTTATAGCCAAGAATGTAATAATTTATAACAAGTTAGAAAACAATAAGCAGTATTTTATTAAAGATAGTAGTACATTTGGTATTCCCCTCTTCATATATATCAAGTAAAGTGGTACATTGGTGCATAATACATTCATAATCTTTAAACAGGTTCATCTGACTGGAAATGTTCTGAAAAGAGGTGTGTAGTAGATTATGAAAGTGCAAATCATAAATACACAGTACATTGATGAAAGTAAATTAGTCAGGAAATAGTCCATTATCATGCCAGGGTTACAAAACTCAGCTGTCCTCAGTAATAACTCAGCTCTGAATTAGACTTGGACCAAAAATATACATTTCATGAGAACTGCTATTGCGAAAACGTATGCTTTTACAGTTGCTATGTGATTTAGGGTTTTCAGAAAACACACTCTAGTGTGTTATGATTTATCTAATTGGCAGTATGGTCAGCAGCAATGCCACAAGTCTGTTGTAGTGCTTGGTGTTTTGTTTTTCCGTCCTCTCTGCTCTTGGTGCCAAAGCTGAAGGCAGAGGAAACAGGACATGTTGCTAAAGTACTTGTCATGCTTCTGCCACTATGGGGGAATTTTGGTCCTGCGGTCATAATTTCTTTTCCCTCTTTCCAGACTATTTTTGGGAAAAAGAAGGATCCAGTAATGATTCATCAGCATATGGAAACAAGGGAAAATTACATTCATGTAGGAAGGAACTTATTTGACCTCAGTGGAATGAATTTACCAAAATTTGGGCATTTGCTCACAGTCCAGAGTGGCTAGAAATTAAGGCACCGTTTGTACACAAAAAACTAGAAAGTTGTTCTGAATTGTGATCAGTGGGTTTCTCCTGTGTCCTCACCCACCACCATAGTACAGATCTCAGCTATGCTTGCTCAAAAGTCCAGGTTGACTATTTATGGTATCTGTTAATACAGTCAAATAAGATGCCAGACCAAGAAAGTAATGACACGTATTTAAATTAAATGAATGTTAAATTAACTTACTTTACTGATCAAAAAAGGTTGATGTGTCTCATAGTCCTGCTTTGTAAAATGGTGCTGAAGGGACCAGGCAAAAAAGAAAGACACTGAATTATAGTGCTAATGGTCCTGTGCTTTCCCTTAAAAAAATGGTGCCTGTCTACAGGCTTTCACAAGGAGAAGAATGTTAAGTCTCATGTTATGTCCAAAACACAAATGGGGAAAAAGTCGATCTAGAATGAAATCCACTGTCCTCAAACTAAATCCTACTACCTTTTTCCTAAAACCTTAAAGAAAGATTATTGGGGTATTTTTTATGTATCTTTTCTTCGTATCTTCTAACTAGTTTGCTTTATCTTTATTCTGAGATTATTTATTGTAATAGTAAATACAATGTTTGCAGAATTCTTCACCTTCAAGACATTTTATGAAATAGCATTTGATAGTTTAATATCCCTTGAGTGTAGCTGTGGTTTCCGTTTCATGGTTTAACTGAAAATGTAACAGCTAAGTGACTTAACCCACATGTATAAGCCTTCAGTCTTAGAGCTGAGACTTGAAACTTGGGAACAGCTGTACCATTGATCTGATCAAACAGGCTTTTCTCACAGGTATTGATGTTTTAAAACAGTGAAGAGTAATCTTAAGAGAAAAAAGATGATGAAAATGCGCAGAAAACTTTTATCTGCCCTTCCATCATTCCTTGAAAATTAAAATGGTGCTAATGGAGTGAATGAAAAGGAGATTTAAAAGTTGTGTCTTTGTTGCATGTGTGTATTTTATATATTGCACAAGAGTAGTAGTAGCTGTACCCAGAATCATAGAATCATAGAATGGTTAGGGTTAGAAAGGACCTTTAGATCGTATCTTCATACGGGAGGTGCTCCAGTCCCCTGATCATCCTCGTGGCTCTTCTCTGGACTTGTTCCAACAGTTCCATGCCCTTTTTATGCTGAGGACACCAGAACTGCACACAGTACTCCAGGTGAGGTCTCATGAGAGCAGAGTAGAGGGCCAGGATCACCTCCTTCGACCTGCTGGTCACGCTCCTTTTGATGCAGCCCAGGATACGGTTGGCTTTCTGGGCTGTGAGCGCACACTGAAGCTGGCTCATGTCCATTTTCTCATCGACCAGCACCCCCCAAGTCCTTCTCTGCAGGACTGCTCTGAATCTCTTCTCTGCCCAACCTGTAGCTGTGCCTGGGATTGCTCTGACCCAGGTGAAGGACCTTGCACTTCTCATGGTTAAACTTCATGAGGTTGGCATCAGCCCACCTCACAAGTGTGTCAAGGTTCCTTCCTTCCCTCCAGCATATCAACCAAACCACACAGCTTGGTGTCATCGGCAAACTTGCTGAGGGTGCACTCAATTCCACTGTCCATGTCAGCGACGAAGATGTTAAACAAGGCCAGTCCTGACACCGATCCCTGAGGGACACCACTCGTTACTGGTCTCCAGCTGGACATTGACCCATTGACCACAACTCTTTGTGTGCAGCCATCCAGTCAGTTCTTTATCCACCGAGTGGTCCACCTATCAAATTGATGTCTCTCCAATTTAGAGACAAGGATGTCGTGTGGGACAGTGTTGAACGCTTTGCAGAAATCCAGGTAGATGACATCAACTGCTCTCCCTCTGTCCATCAGTTCTGTAGCCCCATCATAGAAGGCCACCAGATTGGTCAGGCAGGATTTCCCCTTAGTGAAGCCATGCTGGCTGTCACCAAGCACCTTGTTGTTTTTCATGTGCCTTAGCATGCCTTCCAGGAGAATCTGCTCCAAGATTTTGCCAGGCACAGAGGTGAGACTGACTGCTCTGTAATTCCCTGGGTCATCCGTTTTCCCCTTCTTGAAAATGGGGGTTATATTTCCCTTTTTCCAGTCTTCAGAAACTTCACCTGACTGCCATGATTTTTCAAATATGATGGACAGTGGCTTCGCAATGTCATTCGCCATCTCCTTCAGGAACCGCGGATGGATTTCATCAGGTCCCATGTGCACATTCAGATTTTTAAGGTGGTCTCGAACCAGATCCTCTCCTACAGTGGGCGCAAGGTCTTCATTCTCACAGTCCCCGCATCTGCCTTCCAAGACTTGGGTGGTTTGGTCAGAGCCTTTGCCAGTGAAGACCAAGGCAAAGAAGTCATTCAGAACCTCAGCCTTCTCCAAATCCTGGATAGCCAGTTCTCCCGAGAGCTTCTGGAGGGGGCCTACGTTCTCCCTAGTCTGTTTTTTATTTGCTATTACCTGTGGAATCCCTTCCTGTTATCCTTAACATCCCTAGCCAATTTTAATTCTAACTGGGCCTTGACTTTCCTAACCTGGTCCCTAGCTTCCCAGACCACATGCCTGTACTCTTCCCAGGCCACCTGTTCTTGCTTCCACATTTTAGAAGCCTCTTTTTTCATTTGAAGAAGAACATTTCTGTGCTAGAATCAGATGGGCCTTATTCAGAGTGGTGGGATCCTGTCTGCCTTGTAACTGAAACATGTAAGAAGAGGTTACAACTAGAATTCTGATACAATTCTGATTTTCTTGTGTGCCCTTAGAAAATACTAACTGTGTAGGTGCTGTCTTTCTGGCTTAGCAGGAGCAGATGGCATTTCTCTCAGAACCTGTCCATGGTCATCTTTAATTGGAAAGGAAAGAAGGGAAGGAGCGTGATGTGACGCACACACTTACTGTGGGATTTTGAAACGTTTGCAGTGTTTTCTTTGCACTGGCTTTGGGGGAAAGCATGCCACACCATCAGCTAAATTCTAATCTTTTACTTGACAGTGAAGGGAGAACATTATCAGTAGGTCACCAATAATTTTTCTGCTTAATAAAAAGAAATAAAAATAAAGCAAAACTAAAATCTCAACGAGTTAAAAATATCATAGCACTACATGTTGTGTGCTGACTTAAAATACTGAAAAGCATTATCAGCAAATTCTGTCAGCAGCCAGACTGACTGTTAAGTGAGTTACAAATTCAGTGTATTTTGGAATAGTTTAATTTGGCTGCAGTACAGAGCTTTTGTATTTTTAAAACTTAACCTAATTTTCTTTATTACTGTGGGAGAAATATTTGGCTGGAAACAGAGGTAGTAGAAAAACACAAAGGCAAATTTTCTCTTTATATTAGGCCTGCAAATTGCTTTTGCTTGATCTTTAATGCCCTTTTAAATTATCAGGGTACTGGAGTGAGCGTGAGATTCTGCTTGTAGACCATTTTAATACATGACTCCTCATGTATCTGCACTTCTAAGTATCATTTTGATACATTGTGATATTTGTAACAAATATGGATCTGTGACTAAGCTGGAGGTCAGGCCTTGTTGTCTGACAGTGGTAAATGTGTCATAAGCAAAGATCTGAATTGTTCTTTATCACGAACTACAAAGGTGCTTATGTAAGTCTTTGGGGGGCAAAGTATAGCATGGACATCCACCATATTTTTTCCTTGATGACCTTCATGTACTTCTTTGAGATTAATATAATAAAATTGGCAGGTTACTGTTTTCCCTAACTTCTTATTTTATATTTCTTTCAAGTTAAATTTCAGGTTTAATTAAAAAAAATATAATTAATTTGAAAAGTTGATTTTAGTTGTGTCCCCATTTGACTTACCTAGACTTGTTATGGTAATAAACCTTACACCTTACTTTGTTTAATGTTAACTTACTTGAACTACTGTGATTATGTCTGTATTTATATACTTTATATTCAGCAAATTCTAGGTCTGTAAGGGACTTCAGATTGTGATTGAAGGCTGTCTTGACAGTGAATAGTCTAGTGTATAAATAATAGATCAAAATACGTTCAATAAAATTTCTTGTAATTCTAGGACAGTTTTCTAAAAGCTAAATAGTTTCCTGTAACATGAATGCAGCTCGCTTTTTAATATTCCAGTTTCTGTATACCGGTTATTGAATACCCATTTTTTATTGTATCAAGGAGAGGGAACTGCAAAACAAACTTTTCTGAATGCAGAACAGTTCAAAACAAATAGAGATCCAGGTAGGATGGCATTCATTTAAAAAATAAAGACCCAGAAAAAGAGTTGATGAATTCATCGTGTGTCTTTATAAACTTCATAAATTTAACTAAATGAACTTATTTGGCAATAAAATTTCCTTTTAACTAACAGCATCCCATGAGGTAGAGTTGTAGGTTATAACCACCTGTTGGTGTTACATATGTAAGTGGGTTGACCTCACCCCCTTTTTTCACTGCAGACCATACCATGTACATTTGTACATGGTGGCTGCTCTAGAATCCCAGAAAAGCCACCCAAGTTGGTTTTTTGCTTCAAAGTTGAAGGCCTTTGCAGAACATCGGTTGTTGTTGGGGATATCGGGCACCCCCCGTCTGGCCATGTATGTCTGTTGTTTTGATAAAGTAGCAGTTGAGTCATCTTAGTTTTGGTAACTCAAATGTCAGTTCCTCAGTTAACTGGGTAAAATTAGTTTCAGTGATCAGAAGTAAGGTGTGGGGATACTTATAGAACCAGAACATCCAATTCTCTTTTTTAGGTAACGCAGTTTCCTCGGCCTTTGTTGTTAGAAAAAAAAAGAAAAAAAGTAACTACTTTCAGGCTTATTGGAAGGCTCCAGGGTTGAATTTTGTCCCATTGCATTCACATGAAATAACAGTGTGTGCATGCATGGGTGGTCCTAGTGGGAAGGGTTGTGCTTTGGCCCACTGAGTTCCTCAGTATAGGAAGTAACCTAAGGATGTAGGGGAACCCTGCCCTCAGCCACTACTTCATCCCAGTTTGTCTATCTTCTTTCCCTGATGAAATATGCCACTGATATACTTAAGTGTGACGGTCTCTGCACAAACATTCGGGCTAATAAAACTCAATTATGCGAGTTCTCAGGAAAGCAAACACAAGGGATGTGAGCTTGGCCAAAGAAAATTGATTTTATATTTGAGCTGATATATATAGAAAAGACATACCTCAAGTACTTCTTCTTTGCAGTTATTCAATCTTGGAGAGAAGGGTTTCAGCCAGATTTTGTTTGGTTAATTCATGAACAGGTTTTCTCCACTTACCTGATACAGACTATAAACCTTAACCAACCAGTAAATTTTTATTTAGTGATAGAAAAAAAAAGAGGGGGGTTGTAATTACCGAGTAATTATTTTAGCCTTACCGATGACTCTTCCAAACAGAGGTGGTTGCCAGGTAGGACAAAAGTCATTCTGTAGCCTGTAATGCTTAAAGTTTTCACTTTTTACTAATTAGTAAACCATACTCTTAAGAGGCAGAATTGTGGTTTCTTAAAATATGCAGTAGGAATTCTCTAAAATAACCTTTTTGTTTGTTGCTGCGATTTTTTTTATTATTATTGTTGTTCCCCTTTTGCCCTCACTTATGAAAAAAATTATTAGACTCAACCAATTCTGTCTTATTGGTAATCAAAATGTGACCATGATGTTATAGTACTGTTAGTTAGAAGTACAAAAATGTGGAAGAAGAAACAGCTGTAGAAACCTCCATAATGCCTTTGTATTTTGAGTTTGGAGCAAGTAGCAGTAAAAAGATACCATTCACAAATAGCCAGTGTGTCATACAGGCACGTACCAGCCTGTTTTATTTGTTTTAATTCTCAAATGCTTTCCATACCTAGAGAAGACAATAATATTTTTCAGTTATAAAATAAGAGATAAAATAGTTTATAAACACAGCACCCTCTCTGTCTTTTAAAAATATATATGACAAATATTTTTTCCTATTAACTAGTTACTATTGGTGACACCTTTAAACAGCCCTTGATGGGCTGCTCAAACATAAAATTAAACCATACACTTTTCCAAATGCTTCCATGGGCCTGACAGTTTGTTTTCTGCAGTTTTGCAAATATAAGGCAGAAAAGCATAAAATATTCCTTAACCTCAATTTAAGGTAGTAGTAAATTCTTAAGACCAAGCAAAGTTATGACAAATACATGAAAGTACATTTAGACTCTTCAAGATACTTTATTAGACATTTCTAGTTTCCTTTGAAAAGCATAGCAAAGCTGACTTTATTCTGTTGAGGAAAAAGTTCTTTCCTCCTTAGTCAACAATATTTTTCATGTTTTCCTGAATACCTGACAAATGGTTTTGTTAATTTTTTTTCCTGTTTGCACACAGGGTGCAGTAGTAAGTGCAGCACAGGTTGGTATAACACAGCAACTCAGCCCCATTTGGAAATATGTGAATTAGAGATTACAAACAGCTCTGTCAGCTGAGCTTGTCTGCATTTAGTTTTCTATGCTAGTATTGTATATTTAATTTAGAGTTATATTTTTCCATAACACTTCTGCAGAGGTAAACTGTAGACTTTCAGAGGCTTTTGGAATTGCATTTGTAATGCACACTTCAAGTACTTTTAGAGCTTGAGCAAAAGGTAGCTAAAGAATAAAGACAGCACCACTCTCAGTGTATACACTCTTAAAGCACTAATACCCATTACTATCCTTTAAAACAAAGAGCATTCTGTTGCATTTATTATAAAAGACTGTTTATTTTACATCACATCAGTGAGGACAGAAGTGAATCAGTACTGGTTCAGGGCTGAGTCAGGGAACTGGCACAGTGGGCCAGTGTGACTGGTGAAAACTGCCAGAATCTGGGATATTGAGTAGGAGGAAGGGAAGGCTACTCTGTAGGACTGGACTTTGAGGGATGTTTTGTTTGAATTTTGTGTATTATAAATCACATGATGTCTTTTTAAAGCAAAAAGAGAATTTTAAAGCATGTGTATGCCCTGCTATCAAGTCAAACTAAGCATTGCTTACAGTAATGGTGCTGATACAGCTTAATTCCAGAAGCCCTGATAGTGAATCATTGCTCAGTGTCAGCATCTCAAAATGTCTTCAAATGAAATAAAACTGCAGATGTTGGTTATCTAGAATCTGCATGCAGGATTTATGAGTAGATTTCAGAAGGAAGCTGTAGGTCATTCTGTCAGTTCTGGTGTTATTTATATGCTGTTCTTGGTTTAGGACTCTTCCAGTGTATGCGTGGGAGAAAGAGTAAACTATGACCAAAGCCAGCTTCATTATACTGCAGGGGACATTAAGAGTCACTTATATTTACTCCACTTCTCCAGCTTATGTTGATTGATACAGAATTTAGTTCAGTCTGTTCATGTGCAATGCATTGTTGAGTGTGTGTGCGTGTTCTCATGCGCACACACTGAACAGTGGAAGAGATTAGTTGGTTAAAGAATAAGTTTACCTATTAATAAGCTTAACATTATATAACACAAATGTATTTTAATTCTTTTTCTGAGGGATTTTTTTTTAATATGCTCTAGAGAAAAGTGTGTTCCACATTCTGTTAAATCTAACCTAATGTGAAACAATAAATTTAATATAACAACAATTGTATAATAACTCGTAGTTGGATTGTTAAAAAAGAAATAAGAGCACTGAAAATCTAATGGAAGGTTAGATAGGATACTGTCAAATCATTTTAACCTGGGGTTCAACTTTAATTGAATGCCACATGGATTTCTTCCCTTAGATATGGCCAGCTTTTCTATTTTCAAGTAGACAGTTTCACACCACAGAATAAAGAAAGGCCTAGAGTTATATTTCTTCCTTAAGCAACTACTCACTGGCCAGACTGCGTACACAGGCTCCTCTGCACTGATACAGCCTTGTTTATGTTAGGATCTTCAAGAAGCCCGGGTTTGGGGGGGGGTGTTATTCTAAATGAATGCTGCACCAACAGATTTGAAAAAAAGAGAGATGGTGGAATGCAGAAGTTGAAATAAGAAAATAAAATACAGTTTATACTGTGTTGGAAGAATGTAAAGGTTAAGCACCTATGCTTGAAAAAGAAATTTTACACCTCAGACTAAACAAAGTAGAGTCGTGGTATTTGTCAGTTTGGTTGTAATCCAAGTTTTAAGGCAAGTAAGACTGGGAGACTAAGCAGTTTGAGCGTGTGTCTTTAGTCGTAATTAAGTTAAAGCTAATTTTGTCCATTTTGATACAAGACAACAGTGATGCTGCCAGAATTTTTTTGAAGTTTATTTAACTTCAGAGAAACTGTTTCAGTTGTGTCTGTTGTAAAAGTATTCTTTCCAATTTAATTAGAAATGTTTGTTATAATGGTGGGGTTTTACACAAAGTTTAATTTAAGCCTAAATTAAGCAGTGGAAAAGAACGCTACTATAGCAGTTATTAAAAAAATAGTTTGCTAAAGAGCAGTAGAGTGTTAATGAGCACTGTTATGCAGAATCATGGAATCACAGATCTGTTGGGCTTGGAGGGGACCTCTGGAGATCAGCTGTCCCAACCCACTATTAAAGCAAGTTTACCTAGAACAGGTTGTACAGGATTGCCTCCAGGTAGGTTTTGAATGTCTCCAGAGAAAGAGAGTCCACAACCTCTCAGGGCAGCCTGTTCCAGTGTTCTGTCACCCTGTAAGTCAAGTTTTCCCCCATATTCAGATGGAAATTTCACTGTTTCAGGTTGTGCCCATTGCTCCTTATCCTGTTTCTGGACACAACTGGAAAGAGTCTGGCCCCATCCTCTTGACACCTGCCCTAAACATATTTGTATGCACTGGTAAGACCCCCTCTCAGTCATCTCCTCTCCAGGCTAAACAGACCCAGCTCTCTCAGCCTTTCCTTATAGGAGAGATGAGATGCTCCATCCCCCTAATTGTCTTTGTAGCCCTCCACTGGACCCTCTCCAGTAGTTCCTTGTCTGTCTTGAACTGGGAAGCCCAGAACTGGACATAGGACTTGAGTTGAGGCCTCAGCAGGACCAAGTAGAGTCAGGAGGATCACCTCCCTTTTCCTGCTGGCCACACTCTTCCTAATGTACCCCATGATACCACTGTCCTTGGCCACAAGGCACATTGCTGGCTCATGGTTAACTCATTGTCTACCAGGACTCCCAGGTCCTCTGCAGAGTTGCTTTCCAGTAGGTCATCCCATAACCTGTACTGCAGCATGGGGTTAATCCTCACGAGGTGCAGGGAGGGGTTAGCTTTGAGGTTTTAACCTCATAGCACTTCAAAAGTAATAATCAACAAATTACATTATGTAAAAATGGCAAGGGTGAGACCTTTACTAAAGGTTATTCACAGAAATTGTCTAACTTATTTATAAATACTTGATTCTGTACCACTGGAAAGGAGCTTATCATAATAGCCAATATATTGAAAAAAACTATTATGTGATGATTAAAACTGATTTTAGGAATGCTCTTGCATAAGTTGTAAACAAGTTATACCTATTTAGAGGATGAAAAGAAGAAGAAAGATTGTAGGTGGGTGAAGATGATAAATAAAGTTTTATGAGTAGAGCAAAAGTAATAAAGCACTGAATATTTCTGGGCAGGAATGCAGAGTCTTAAAGCATTGGGCCAAGACATAACTTTGCCAGTAGTCTCTTATGTCTGTTTAATGAAGGCAAACGTTAAATGTTTGAGATTGCACAATGTCTGGAGGAGTTTAACCTATCTCCTGGTGGAAATGAGCAGAATGGATATGGAGGAGAATAAAAAATCCCATCACTACATAAGATCTTGAAAATAACCAAAGAGAAACTTTGCTAGGGAAAAGAGCAGAACACATGAGAATGCTCAGAAACGTGACTAAATACATGGCTACATGCCAAGGAGTTACCTAGCCTGGCTAAAAGACAGTTGCAATAAACGTTAGGTAAGGGTTGATACTGTGAAATCATCAGATATGTACAGAAGACCACAAAAACCGAAATATAGAGAGAATTGTTTTTAACAGCAAGGGAAAAAAAAAATCCAGCAAAAAATATTCATCTATAGGCATTCTGTGATTTTCTTTAGGAAGGGAGTAATTGAAGGACAGTGCCAGAATATTTAATCTTCTGAGCCCTTCAGCCTGAGCCTAAAACAAGTGTCTTTCTTTACAAGCCAGACAGGTTTCTTCATATCATGTAGCCTCATTGTTCTGGAAGATGGGTATCCTCTACCCTAGTACGCTAGGAACATAACTACACTTTTTTTTCTGGAGGAAAACCAGAAGAGGCTATCCAAGTGAAATGTCCCAGTTTCATTCTGTCTGTACTAGGATTGATTGTAGTTGTCTTTGTCTGTGTACCTCAGAGCACTGGGGGGTGGCTTTTTTTTAACAGGCCAACTGGGGTGGTTTTTAACTGGGGGGTGGCCTTTTTTTACTGTCCTCTTTGCCTGAAAACAGTGAATAAGCCCACTGTAAAAAAGATGAACTAGAACAGTGCTCTGTAGGCATAACACTCAGTATTTCCCTGTACCTCCATAAAAGGCCCCCAAAACAGATGCAGAGATCATGACTTCTTCAGAGGACTCACTGGCTTCTTCTGAGCAGAATCAGCATATTTGGATTTTATTTTCTTTGTCCTTTTTCCTCTGTTTAAGTGCACAGACCTATGACTAACTTGTGGTCTTGATTAAATTTGTAAGCTGGCATATTTTCCTCTCTTCTCTCCACTTACTAATAATAACTGCAGATCTGTTTATTTGTTTGACTGTGTTTTGTTTGTTTATTGTTTTATTCTTGACAGATTGGCCATTTGCTATGATAGAGGCCTCTGAGCTCTTGAGATAGGTAACGTGTCAGCTTAGTCAATCACAGTAGGGTGACTTTGATATGTAAAGTTGGTTTATTCTGTCTACTATTCACAAGACTGTTTTTTAGTAATTTCATACTTTTTTATGTGATCTGCATAGGCAAAATGCAGGGCTGTTCATTCAGAAAATATCATGTATCTGCAAAGACTAGAGAGCAATGTAGCATATTTTATTAACTAAAGGCTTTGCATTTATACACTGAAGAAGTTCTTACATTTTTTTTTTCACTGCATCCTGTTGAGGAGCAGACCATTGTCAGATGCATCTGACCTGAATTTGAAATTACCTTAATATTGGTACTGTGTGACACTATTATATTTTTCTGTTGGTCATACCACAGTTGGGGCCTCTTCATTTTCTGTAAAGAGTAACTTGATAGTGTCTGCTTTCTGCATAATTCTTATTGTGGCAGTTCCATTCTATCTTGGCATGTGACTCCTTCTTCGTACTTTGTATTGAAGTAAGAGAATGTCATATGTAGCAATTTGCTCAGTAAGTGCTAGATCTGGGCATGCATGACAGATAAGACAGTTTCCAGAGGAACTACAAGATTGCGTTTATGGAAAGAAAAGGCAGGAGAGAAGGGCAAATACTTTAATTTTAGATCATCTTCCTTGGTACAATCAGTACTCCATGCGTTTTGAAATGGTTCTGCTTTCTGCTAGGAGTCAGCCATAAATCCAATAGGGAAATAATGGAAAACCGTATGAGTGTTGTGGGCATTTGCAAACCCTTACCATATCCCCACGAGGATTCAGTACAATGCATTTGGCACTCTCGACCTACACTGAAAATTGATTCCACTAGGCAGTTCATAATATAGTGGCTGGGAAGACCCCAAGGTCTTCACATACCATACCACGTCACTTATAAAGGTATGCGCTCACTTATAAGACAAAGCATACTAACAAAAGAAAAAAGGAGAAATAAGCATTTCTTTCAAAACAGATGTTTTCAGCTTTTACTAAATCCAGTCTCTTTTCATGATTCTCAAGTGAACAGAATCCATCAGAAACTCCCACTGAAATATGTTGAAAATTCCCAAATGGTGCACAGTGTGCATAGTCACACTATTGACAAATCATATACTACATTTCATATGCATTTCTGCTTTTATATAGCTTTAAAGTAGGTAGGTAACATAGCTCTTTCTCAGACGATGACAACCTTACAGAAATAAAGTAACAAGTAGAACCTGGTTTCAGGAATCAAACTTCCTAGACCCATAATCCTTTTAAATAATTATTTGTATGAAGTACTCTTTGTCTGTAAGAAACTACCTTTTCAAATGAAAGGAGTATTTCTTCTCCAATTATATGGCTTCAGCTGAAATTTTTAAACCCTAAAGTGCCCAGTTGGGTGAAGCACTTAAACTCATTTCTGAGGAATGTGAGGACTCCTGATTTATTACTCTTTTGTTAAGAGGTGGAATAATTAAATTGTAATTGTTTCTCAAGGTGAAAGTAAAAGCAAAGCATTGAGATCTTCTGTTTGTTATGTGCTAGAGGCCAATAAGGAGTGAGAAGGAAGGAAAATGAATAGAATTTCATTAACTTTCAACACAGTTGCTAACAGAAAAAGCAACAAAAACACTTTCCATCAACAGTGGAAAATTTTGAGTGACAGGGAATGTGACATCAGACTGTGCGTGGCACAGCAGAGGCCAAAGAGGTGCTTCCCTTCACTGGCAGCTCTTTCATTGTCTTTTTTGTTCCATGACAAGGCCCCAGGTTGGGTTTTGCATGCCTTCCCTGGAGCTGCTCACATGTTTGAACTCAAGACCTTTCTCAAAGCATCTCTCCTCTAGGTTACGTGTAATACATCTGTTCAGATCTGACTCAGTCATCTACACACCTTGTTCAGTGCTCTGAGCTGGGAGTTACTTACCAGTTGTAATTTTTTGCATTGCCAAAAACATTGTTTTCCATATATATAGTTGTATGAGCAACATGTGTTACACATGTGAAGGTACAGAATATTTCTCCCCAGAGACTTGACTTCCAGATCTGCTACCAACTTGAGAAGCTCTGAAAATAAGCTGCTTTCCTGCCCCTGCCCTTGCCTAGCTGCTGCACTAAACAGGGCTCTGCCTCTTAGTCCCTCATCTTGTCTTCCAGTCCCCTGTATCACTTCCCCTATACCATTCCCTCCCCATGACACTGTTTAGGCTCCAACTCATAAATATTTCACAAGTTATTTGGAGGTGATGGCTTTCAGAGGAGTATACTGAGATGTGGAATAGAGCCAAATCTGCAGCTTCATACTGTAGTCAGATAATGACAGAGATGTTCTGCAGACTTAAAACAAAAAGTATTATAGTCCAGTGTCGTATGTGTTCTAGACTATCATAAGCAGCAGTGCTTCTCTGTTTTAAAAACAAAAATCATTCCAGGTCACTTCATGACTCTGTTCTTGTGTAAGATTGAATTAGAGGTAAATTGGCTTTAGTTTCTTAGAATGACTGTTCATGTTTCATTGTATTCTGTTCTCAAAGCTCAAGGTTGATTTTTGTTCTGGTGGTACAAGTTGTCCGATTATGGTAAGATAGAACAGTACGGAAGCTGTTTTTTCACTGATCATCTTTGATTGTCATTTTTTGCAGTAGGCTTGTTGGTAAGTGCATTTAGTGAAATTATACAGGTTTGGGGATCTTTTGGCTATTCTGTTTGTAATTTTATGTTCTATTCGAATAACAGGACTAAATTGAAAGCATTCTTTCTCTTCCCCATCTCCCTCTTCAGAAATCATGGCATGTTGCTTTGTACTTTCTCTGTTGTAGCTTGAGATACTGTTTTGGATCAGTCTAAAACTGCAATACAATGCACAGTGATGTGAATGGCCTGTTGTCAGCACTGGTTAAAGAAGCTGTGACAAATCAGCAGTGGAGATGGAGAGAAGGAATCGTTTTACAGCTAGGAAAACTACAATGACAGTTGTATTGGGAAATCAGTGTTCTCTTGGTGTGTTTTTTTATTGCCCAAATGTCAGTGTTTCTCAATAGCTTGCTTATAGAAATAGGAATCAAGGGAATTCTTGGTGTCCAATTCACAGAACACGTGCTATTGTTTGACTTCTCAATTCATGAGCTGCTCGGAGCAGTCTGTAATCATGTTTCATGCTGATTTTTGGTATCTGCTAAGCATTATTTTGGGGTTTTACGATTTTTGTCTTCCTTATTTGCACAGGGGAAACACAAGGGCAAACTAGATCAGGAAAAAGAGCTTTGAGGTGTAGCTTTACTCAAGAATGTATTACCTGGCTTTGCCTTGGGGTACTTTATCCATGTCTTTCAGCTTGCCAGTCTGTGGGGACAAAAACTGTTACTGTGTTTTATATTAAAGGTTATTGTGGAGGAGTCCAAGGCTTTTTCAGTACAGTGTGGTCAGAGGTATTGGTTTGTCTTTCGATTGCTGTGAAACAATGGTTAGCGCCACTGTTTGCCAAAGACATCATTATTCTGTCTCGAAAGTATCAGTACAGCTTCATTACTTCCTGGAAAGTGTTTGGTGCAGTACAGATACAGGCCTGCTCCTTCTCAATTCTCTTTGTACAGCACATGAAATGAACTCTGCTTCATTTTACTACAGCTTTAGGTGAGACCAAATTATAAGTTTCTGAGAACTGGGATATGAATCCTAATAATCAGGTTCAATGAAAGTAAAATGAATGCAGCCAAAATCTCTTAGTTACCCTTTATAATTTAAATATTGTTTTGTTTAATATTGCAGATGTTTCAAGGTTTTAGAAAAATATTCTTATTAGAATGAAGGATAGAGCATAAGTTAAGCAGCCTAACTAGCCTAACTAATCTGCGATGCACAGGCTGTTGCAAGATCCACTAAGCAGGAGAGGACAATTTAGAAAATGATTGAGGAACATTTTTCCTTAACCAGTTCAACTCTTTGACCACACTGGAAAAATACACCATGTTGGAAGACAGTTACCAACAGTTTTGTCTTTAATGTGCTTACAAACCATTGTGTAAACTGTGACCAATTCAAATGTCATTAAGTACCATTTTCCGTATCTATGCTAGCAGTAAAACTGTGTTCGGTAGTCAATGTATTTTTACTGTGTGCCAAATGTAGACAAAATCTGAGTTGCTCACTGTAAAATATGTACAGCAAAGAGCTTGTAAATGTGGTACGTCTATGACTAATGTTAGCACTTATAGGACTGTCAGGGACAATGTAGGTATTTATGTAGATATTTTCCAGTAATGACTTTGAGGGTTGTTTGCTTTAGACGCTATAAAACAAACATAATACAGCCAGCCAAAGTTAAGAGTCTTTGCTCCTCTTAATAGAAAGAGCATCTTCCATGAAAGTGCTTGAGAAGAGCCAAGATAGATAATAAGAAAGCACCCAAGTGTGTTTAGTTCACCAAAGATTATTGTTTTCAAAAGGTTACCCAGTAGCTAGTTCATGCTGCATTTTAAAAGCATCAGTTAATGCAGCAGACCAGTATAATCTCCGTTTCTCTTACGAGAGCTCATACAAGGGCTCATGGATTTCCAGTGATCCAGCAGCCTAGAGAGAAAGTGACCATCCAGGGGTCTGAATTGTTAGATGCAATAATCTGTCCCTAAAATGGATAATACTGTATAATTCATGATTATTGCATTTAGAATAGATACAGGAAGGCATCTCTTCTTTTATTAAATGCAGTGCAGGTAGGCAGTGTTTGAATGGAGTGTCCTTCTGTACGACTGACTGCTAAGATTATATATGCTATTTGGTTTCCTGCTGATTAGATTATACAACAATTTTGTCTGCCATCTGTCCATTTTAGGCATGCTAAGCAGTAGATGTGGATGGACTGTGCCTTACAGACAGGCTTGGCTATTTTTTCTAGGAGGCTATTTTTTTCTTTATTGGAAGAGGAGCATGAGAAGAGTCATACCCTTGATCAATATGGCTGCATTGATACAAGGGCTTTTCCTAAGATGGTTTTCCAGAAAGGCTCATACTCCAGGCAAGGCCTTGGAGAATGGTAATCTTCACCCACAGGCTGTGGTGGGGACTTCTTGTATCTTTAGCAGTGGAGCAGTCCCCTTGCAATCTCTATACATGCAGCCAGTGCAGCCCCTCTCTCAGTGTCTGGCTGGTTGCCCCTTGTACTGCAAATGGTGCAGCAAAATCTTGCAGTTAGAGGAGAGGACTTTCAGAAAGAAAAGGGACTTTTTATAGGAATTGAAAAGCCTATCATTAAAGCACAAGCTATTTTCTTTGGTTTTGTTTGTTTGGGGTTTTTTGTTAGTTTGGTTTTTTTTTGTATTCAGAAATAGCCTTTCTTTAAGTTTCCTCAGTCTTCTTTACTTTTTTTTTATCAGCTATTTCTTTGAGCTTACCTTTTAAAAATCTCTTTTGGGTGGCTTTGTTTTTTTTTAGGGAAATTATTACAGTGTAAGGACACAAACAGTGTAGGGGTTCACTGTCGTATAATACTTCATCATCTTAAAATAAGTATTTTCTTCCAGTGGCTTTAGTTGGTAGTTGAAGACTGCTAGAAAAAGAACTACATATTTTATTCATGATATGATAGACCTGGCAAGGAAAGCAATAATGGTAACTCTCAACGTAAACTTGTTTTCCACTGTTGAGGCTTACACTGTTTTCTTTGTCACACAGCAAGTGGTCCCAGTGTAAATCATGTCTGTATTTAGGGTTTGTGTTGAACAGTTCCCAGAGTTGACACCAGATTTTCAGTTGTCCTTGCTATTTTTACTGTGATTTTCCAGCTCAGAATAGGAGGCATTGCCCATGCACTGAATGATCTATGCATCTGTGACAGCTAGTCCTCCTAAATAAGCATATCTATGGAAATTCAAAGGCAACTCTACTAGAAGAGTTCTGAGGCCTGAAAGGTATAGCACAAATGGTAGTATATTCGAATTACACAGTAGCTCTTTAGGGGAAATACTGATTGCACATTGCACAGACTTGCATCAGCCAACATCAGTGTAATTCGCAAGTACGCCTTGTCTTATTTTCAGTCTCACAGTGTGCTACACTACACAAAAGCATGACTTGCTTTTATTTTACTGCTTCTAACATGTTGAACTTGGGAGGGGATTCAGATGGCCTTGCACCTTGCACAGAAATGAAGGTCCTCAGGCCTGCCTGGTGTATCTGCTGTTGCAGCCAGTTTCTTGACCACATTTGGAGGTGACAGTCATAGCTGCTGCCAGACCTTTAGTTGTGAGAGGTGGCAGAACTGGACCCTGCCACCCAATCTCAAGGTTACATTCTGTCAGTTAAGGAAACTTCACTTCAAAAACTCCTACCTCACCCATCCTGGCGCAGGTGATTAGACGACCCATGTCAGTCCTTTAGAATTGCATGAATAGGTAGATTTGTTCTTTGTTTCTTCCCATACTTGAGCCCAAGAGAAACCAAAGCACAGAATTACAGTCAATAAAGCCTTTCTCTGGCCGCAAAGGAGGGAGGTGGTTGAATATGACCCTGTATCCATCCGTTTTCTTCATCAACCCCAACTCTGCAGCAGGTGACCAGATGGTCACAGGGCATGTTTCATAAATACCACGGCAAGCAATTTCCTTCCATCAGTTAGGGACACGTGCGTAAAAAATTACTTTTTTTTTCTAATAATAATTTAAAAAAAAACCTGAAAACTTGTCTTAACGAGAAACACTGCTTCATGTGGCAGCTGGGAGAATGCACTTCCCTTATTTTAGTGTAGGGCAGACAAAATTTTTTTGTGGTTTTAAAAAGGTTTTAATATTTGAGAAAGTACAAATCCCATCATATTGTGTATAAAAGATCAGAATTGTCTTTTTTTTCTTGACTTTGCAAGAAATGTATAATTTTTGGATGATGCTTCCTGCCTAACCTGAGAAGGTGATGGGTGAGAAGTAACAGCCACCCCTCTAAGGAATTATGAAAAATACTGGCATGTGCTGTTAAACCACTTAGAAATATAATAAAGCAAGAGAATGAGTAGAATTAGAGAAATATTGACGTTTGTAGAACTGGTAGCAGTGGCTGACCACTTACATTCACGAGCGGATCTTGTTCACAGGGGAAGTTGGAAGAAAGCTAGCTAATTACTACGACTTTGTTTGCTCTAAAGGAAGAGGGCCCAACAGAAGGGAGCTTCAGATAGCAGTAGTGGGCATTTTGATGTATATTTTTAGTACAGCTAAGATAACTTCTAGAAGTGTAGCTTATGTTTAAATTCTCATTTGGGGTTCTTGGTTTGTTTCATTTTGTGTGGGTCGTCTTTTATCAGCACTTCCCATGCATTCTTTCTTTCCTTTCCCTGGCTTTTCTAGCTGCTATTCTGGAGCAGTGTGCTTTTGTTTTAAAGTATTTGTAAACTTTTTTAAAAGTAGGCTTTTAATTGACTAGGAACATGCTAGGTTCAATAATTGCTGATCAGTATGAAGCTGGGTCAGTTTGCTTCCATGCTTTTCTTTTCATGGCCTTTATTTTCATTCAGCAATAAGGCAACAGATGCAGTTAACATTGCTTTAAATGTTTCTCACGTGACCAAGAAGGATATACATTAGAAATTGTGTCTTGAGTTTTTTCCTGTGATCTTTCCTGACATTTTATGTGTATTTTGTGCAGTGGGATATTTAGATAATGTGCCTGGCAGCTTCCATCCTAATTATTGTCTGGTATTAACTTTACAAAGCTGAGAAGTGTCATGTAGTTTGTAGTATGTTTCTAAGGGTGCATGTGAAAGATGTGACCGATCCTGTGTAGCTGTGGGTAGGTAGGAGATGCTTCTGAAGTGCCTCCTGTATTGCCAACCATTTTACTCTTCAGAAGCATAGGAGAAAAAGAAAATAAAAAATGTAATTTGTCCATATTTGAAACGTTGACAATGTTTATCCCGCAGATGGTGTTAGAAACTAAGGTGTCCTAAAAAATACAAGACTGCCTTTAGAGGTTGGTATTTACAGCCATTTTCTTTCACTTCATCACAGTCACAGCATAGTAGCTGGGAATCTAAGTAAGTAGTCAGCTGAATATACACATGGCTAGGTTATCTCATTTCTAGCTGCCTGCTTTGTTTATCAAGCACTTATGTAACATTCCAAATTATATTAAGGCAGGGCCAGGCTTTGTATTCGCATACTGTTATCCTAGCACTGATAGGAGAGATGAACAGAGCAGTGTGAGATGTTTAAAGGGATGGCTGCCTCTGCTCTCTGGCCTTTCCAAAACTTAAGACCTTAGATCTGCATCCCATCTCTCTTTTGCTTTCTAGCAGTTAAATTACTGTGCAAGGCTGCAGAACTTCATGCTTCCCGCTTGTATCAGCAGCATAGAGGCGCAGAGCTGAAGCTGTGAAGGCAACAAGTGCCAGAGTGTAAACATTGATTTGAATGCTATCAAATTGATTTGGGGCTGGAGATAGACCAGGGATTTTTAATACATGTTTATAATTAAGAATGTAAACAGAATTTCATGTTTATATACCCCAGATAGAAAAAGAGGCTTTTAAAGCTTTTGTTTTCAACTCCTTGGAAATGAAAGAATTGAACAGTAAGGGCAGAAAGGAAAATGACGCTCCTGCAAGGATTAAATCATACTGTTTCCTCACTTTCTTCCTTTCCCTTTCTGTCACACATAGTTGCATACAAAAACTCTGCTGCAGAGCTGCTATTTTTTCATTCTTCTCGTAGACTGTGCCTTTTTTCTGAAAGTTTGTGCGACAGGGTTTTGTCTTTTTTTTTTAACCCCCATGGCAGGATGTAAAAAGGGGTTTACTTAAAAGGTATATTGAAGTTAAGAATTGTCTGCTGAGTTGAAGACTTGTTAACAATAACACAGCACAGCATATTTTGCATAAATAGGTTAGTACAGACTCACTGACCATTTCTTAGTCATATAATTCATAAGCAGCTAACTGTAGCCAGCCTGAACTGGTTCCAGGATTCTGTTGGAGTTTTTTGGTCGATAAATCATAACCTCTCTTGAGACTTATGAAAATTCCTTTTAGCCATGGTAGTTGCTAAGTAATGTCCTTACTTGGATAACAGATTAGATACCAATCCTTAAATTGATAGCTTGCAAACAGACTGCTAAATTTATGCAGGGAGCCTTTCTGGACAAAGCCAGTCAGTTTATTTTTTTAAATACTTTTTTTACAAGGTTTTTACAAGTTTAAAGCATTGAAATCTGTCTCTTCTTAAGCTGCTGATTGCCTTTTGAAGTTTCCTTAACTTAAAAATTCATATCTGAAATAAAATCTGATTCCAAATTTCCTTATTGTCTTCATTACTCACCATAAAAACTTAAATGAAAAATAGGCCTTCCTTTCCAGTTCTGGAATTGGTATTCATTACTTCAGTGTTCCTGTCTTCACAGATTTCAGCCATTAAACAACTAATGCATTAATACAGATACCAGACTTATGCCACCTGTTTCTGATCATTTTCACTTGAAAGTGGCTCCAGCTCAGCCAGTGACATTCCGAAATGTGGTGCTATGATTGAATAGCTGAAAAATTCTACTTTAGAAAATTAAACCCCATTCTTTTACAGAAAGAAAAATAACCACTTTCTCTAAATTAACTTTGTCATTTGAATTTTAACATCAACTGATTTTTTCAGAGAAAGATACATGTTGGATATGTGTTGAGATGGGCATGCAAAATACTGTTTCATGCAGAGGCAGGTTTTCATAGAATCATAGAATGGTCTGGGTTGGAAGGGACTTTAAAGACCACCTAGTTCCAGACACTCTGCCATGGGCAGAGACGCCTCCCACTAGACCAGGTTTTGTGGCAAAGTTTGTAAAATCAGCATTTCTTGAAGGATGTACTTGTATGATGACTTTCATGGCACAATGAAGAAGTTTATGTAAAACATCTGAAAGCTGTTCTAGCAAACAGGAGGTTTATAATTTTACTGTAGTTTGTAAACCAATTAAGAAAATCTTTATGGCACTTTCCCTTAACTGTGGGCACTAGTAGCCCTTTATAAATTTATATTCTAAATTCTCAGCATTTTTAAATAGCGTAGTCCAACTGTTCTGTTTTTTCTGCTGAGTATTAAACCACCTTAAAAATAAATGAAAGGTATAAAGCATTATCTTCTTTCTCCTTAACCATTAACTGCAGGCGTAAATTGTAAATTGTCAGTGATGTGTTTCAAGAGGCCAAGTGAGATTAACAGCACAAGCTGCAAAATCGTATGTCGCTCACCCACTAACAGGGGCCTTCTTTTCTGTGAGTTTCCATAAATTAGATGTGGAGCCAAAGCAAGCGGAAGCTATTTTTAGTGCAGCAGCAGCACTGCAGAACAGAAGCTGTCGGAACATCACGTGTGTCAGGCTGAATCAAAGGGAGTATCCCAGCAATGTGCTGTAAACAAAACAAGGGCGCTGTCAAAAAACAACCTTCAGGTACCTAAAAAACCCATATCAAAGCCTCATGCAAGAAGCAAATCCACTGACTTACCAACTGTGTTTCTTAGGAGATTTTCCTATTTTGCAAACGCGGGAGTGTAACAAGAATTCCATGTTTCCTGGTACCCCATTGTCTCACATGATGCAGTCCTTACTGTTAGGCATTTTAAATCTTTTTTTTTTTTTTGTCTGTGTCTTCCATCAAGTGTGATTGTTGTCTGAAAATACATAAGCACTACAAAAGCAGATGCAGCTGCCTGCAGAGCCACTGTGTAGGGGATATCCTTGCTCTGAAAGCACAGCTTTACAGCATGTGAGATGTTGTTTTTCAGCAAGCAGAAGAGCAATATGAGCTAATACTTTACTCATTAACTGGATTGACATATTCAACTGTGAGGTTTTCCATTCATAATTAGTATTTTTATTGTTTTGTGGATTTTTTGCATGAAATGCACCAGTCCTCAGAAATTATACTTTAACCTAAGTAAATACTCACTGAACCTTTAAAAGATTAACTTTTACTTCATGCGGATTTGGTTTCAATGTGTCTGCATGCTTTCAAAGGCACAAATATATTTTAACGCAGTAATTTCAAGACTGTCTATTACTTAAAATCACCTGCCAAGACCATGGCATGAAATCTTGTAGTCAGTCAATAGCATCAGTTTACTGTTACTCAGGCAGTTGAGACACAACCTTAATGAAGGGTAAAGAAGGTATCAACAAATTTCATTTCAATTGATAGGTTGGTTTTTCTTTAAAAAAAGAGGTCTGTTTCCCTTCTTCCTGAAAACCATTTGTTCAGGTGATGCGTCTTATTTTGGTCCTGCAGGTGTACGTGTTTTAATGAACTATAGGGATTGAATTTGTTGGCATTTCTCTTTAGAGAGCTGGGGAATGGGAGGTCTGCTCTTACAGTAAATGCAAATAGCTGTGAAAAAGTGACTTGAGAAAAAGGATGTCAGCCTGAGAAAGCTGAATAATATGATTTCCCTACAATAGCAGCCTGTGCAAAAAAGGGTTAGATGAGATTAATACACAATAGACACATGAAGACAAATGCAAACATCAGTGCCAGTTGTGTCAGCACTGGCACAAAGGGACTCTTTAATCCGTCTTGTTACCTCCCTGCCGCTCCTGACTGGGATTTTCCCTTGGGCTGGGGGAAGAGTCGCTCAAACTAGGACCTGGGTTTGAAAAGAACAACGATATGAATGAACTCTGAGGCATGTCAAACATGTCATGAGTCCTCTACAGGTACAGGAAAGGACTCTGTAATTCTTGTTGAAATTGTGGGTTTAATAGGCTTTGATGTCAAAGAGGAACCGTAGCCTCCTCTGACCCGTTGCCTATACATTTTTGTTTAGCCAATATATTTTAGGCAAGTTGCAGTTGGGAAAAGAAACATAGAATGTAATAATGTTGGGAATAGGAAAAGCTAAGAAAAATGAGTAGAAACAGTAAATTCTTAAAGCTTGTTGCATGCACATCTTTCTTAGTCAATCATGCTAAAGTGTGGGCTCTAAGCCAAATGTATGTAAATTATTCAGATGTCAGCCTTTCTTTTTTTAAGGAAAATATATTGATTTTGTTTGTGCCAGAATCCCTTTCTGAGTGTGTTCAACATTCTCTTATAAAAATATAGCAAAAATATTTTCTATTATTTATAGAAATGATCCCTTTAGAACCATAGAAAAGTTAGGGTTGGAAAGGACCTTAAGATCACCTAGTTCCAACCCCCCTGCCATGGGCAGGGACACCTCACACTTTATATAGAAAGAAAAAAACAACACCCAGCAGCTCTTCTGTTCTCAATAAATAAATGTTTTCAAATGCCTGTAGCCAAATCAAGGGAGTGTCCAGCTGAGCTCAGGATCCACAGTTGCTGCTTAAGTTGAACTGTCCTGTGCTACCTTACTGTAAAATACAACAAAAGGGCATGGCCATGAAAATCTCTAAATAAACACCTGAATGTCAGCTACTTGCTTCTAGTCATACCATTCCCTTGCATAGATACACTGCCTCCTCATTCCAATACCCATCTTTTTCCCTTTGAAATGCAAACTGCAACACATTTTCATACCTGGGTTTGTTAGAACGGCTCATACCATTGTAACTTAAAAAATAAGAAAAAAAAAAACAAATCACAGGAAAAGAGTTTGCCTTCAGTTAGAATTTTTATGGTAGTTTTATGCCTCAGAAAAACAGAATTTGGAGAGCAAATGATAATTGTAATTTCGCTGATGGTAGGAAATTATGATTTGTTTTCTGTAACAAATAACTAACTGTTTATTCTCAGTAAATCTGCCACACTTAAACAGAGATTAGTAATCACCTACGTGTTTGTGGCCAAACTAAGTAGCCTTTGCAGCACTGATGCTGCTTATGGAGGGCTGAGGAGTTGCGTATATTGCATCCGCCGCATTTCCTGTCCCAGCCCTGGGAGGAAACCAAAGCAGGCAGCAAGGGCGGGGAATCTCCTACTCGCTGAGTGCCATGTCGGCCTTTCAAACACACACCTTAGTGTTATCAGTAATGTGCAAGATAAATAAAACAGTGTGCCTGCAAGGCGTCATGTAGCCAAGCTGTCCGTCACATCCAGCTCACGCATTATAGCTCCTGCAGCTCAGCTCACCGCTAAGGCATCTGTAAACAGTTTTTACTGAATGAAGCATGGAGCAGAGATGGCACACTTAGGAAATAATTGCATTGAGCTCTTAGTGATGCAAAAAAAAACAAACTGCAAGTTAAAAAAAAAGGGTAATAGCTGCTGTGAATCTGCTGTCTACAAGGAGAGTTAGAACAGGTGCTTCTTTACTGGATGCTATGAAATTAATCTTTCAGGTCAGTTATGACATGTATGTAAATAAAAAAATCTATTAAAAGCTATTAACATATGGCAATATAATTGAAGAGGAAGAGGATTTCTTGAAAATTATTCTAGGTGAACATATGACTGCTTAAATTAACTTTGGCTTATAGGACAGTTTTAATTATGTAGCAAATTAAATACAAGTAGATCAAAGTTTGCTTTATTATATATAGATGTAAAACCTTCTCAAGGACGTAATATTTTTAATCAGCTTGTAATAGCTGTCATTTTCCTGTTCCACAATCTTTTTTATAGAAGCTGCTGTACATGAGTCTTAACTTTCCTCTGATACATGTATTTCAGATTTTTTTTTTCTGGATTCCGTCCTTTCACGAGCTCATTTTCATCCTCTTCGAATCTTTTGGCACAGAACACAGGTGGAATTGCAGCCTGTCTGGACATAGCCAGCCTGCCAGGGCATAGTCAGCCTCCCATTACCCTAATCAGTCTGGGTGCCTATGCAGAAAGAAGCAGCTTAAATGCAGGCAGGTTTCTAAGACACTGGGCTCAGACGCTGAAGCCTTGATATAGGAGATATATGGCTATCCATAATTGAGCTGGCTAATGTAAATTTCAGTACATGTCTGCAGTAATTCTATGCATGCCTGTGGATCACCATGAAGATAATGTCTCAGTTATAATTTTCTCTTTTCTGTAGTTACATACCTATCTTGCGGGTGTCTGGTTTTTAATCTAATGTGAGTTTCATAAATTCTGTCTCAGCATTTCCTCTTCCTTACCCAGACCATCCTTTCTTTGATATTTATCTCCCTCTCTCTCTACATTTCTAGCTGCCTGATATACATCGTGCAACGTTATTCGTAACTCTTATAATTTGAAATAATATTACTGGATTTAGTAGTATCTTATCTTTCTTAATGCATTAGGAAGATCTCACTTACTTATTCTCCAAATGTGATGTATTTAGCAGCCTCCACACGCCTTGCTGAACTTGAGGAGTGTGCTTGCATTCGAGGGAAGAAAGGTTGCTGCATTGCTTTCACTGGGCATAGACGTCTATTTACTTAATTTCTTCAGTAACTGAACCATGGATAGACACCTATTTCAGAAGCTAGATGCAGAGCCAAAAGAAGTGTTCCCCTGTAGGATTAAGTATCAAATAAACTTTGTCAGAAATACTCAGCAGGAAGCAGAAAGATCCTTACTTTGTGTACTGTGTATTGAGAAAAGCATACAGGTGTTTTTCAGATTGTCTTTTGTTTGTTTCTCCTTTGCATTTCCTTAGAAATATGTAGTTATTTCAGTAGCTTTAAGTAATATCTGCTGGTTTGCTTTTAACTGTTATGCTGATCATTATATATCACGTATAGGAAGAATTGAATACTATACATACAACATGCAGAAATGGAGCTGAGGAGGTGATACTATCTGGGTTGTCATAAGCACTGGTCCAAACTACAGCTCATCTGTATCTTCAATTTCTAAGCAAAGCATCATGCAGAGGGTCCCCTCCCACAGTGTTGTCGTGCTTTTGTCATATAACAAAACTGCTCTTCCTGACAAAAGGGCTTGCTCCTTCGAGTTAGGTTTGCCCCCTGGTTTTAACCTTTAAATGACAGATGAATTAAACTTGGAATTCGTGTGCTTACCTCTGATGGCTGTAACAACTTAATAAAAAATATACATGTTTTGTGTTATCTACAGTGGCGTTTAGATTGTCTGAGTGGTGCATTGGCACTGATAGGCAGTGCCACATGTTCACACTTGGCATTATCAGTTCATCTCCTTCCTCTCATAAGTGCTTGTGCTTTTTATGCTCACTTTCTACTTGTTGCTTAAGATGAAATTCTGTCCTTTTGCACAAATATAGTAAATGGGATTTTATGTCAGAAAGAAGACAGGAGGGAAAAAAAAAACAGCATTCTTGTCTCAGTGTGCATCTTGCAGTGCTTTCCATTGGCTACTACTTGGTAGGAGGTTTTTTCAAATCCTTGGATGCAGCTCAATATCCTGCTCAGAGGTCTCAGCTTAAAGTTTCTGAAGAGGAGCTTGCCCCAGCACTTCTACTATAATTGCATCCTGAAATATGCGCCTCTTGTTTTTTCTAAGATGACAAAAAGTTGTTGAGTTACAAAATTAAAACTCGATAAGCAAGCAGAGGGATCCTGGCAATTAATAGAGAAAGAGTGATATGATCAAGCAACTTTCATAACTGGTGGAATAATCTTTTTTTGGATAATCAGTGTGGGTTGCAAGGGGGAAATAGTGTATTTGGATTCTAAAGTTATATAGCAACGTCAGGAAAATAGTACTTAGGCTGGCAGTGAAGGCTGGGGCCCTTTTTTGAAAGGATTCTGAGAGAAGGCATGAACCTAGAACAATAGCATTTTGGAATAAGACTGTGTAATGTAATGTTGAGCTATTTATAACATGCAGAGAGATAGTACAGGTACTTGTGTTTAGTGTAATTATGCTTATGCAATCACCTTTTTTAGGAAGATACCCATTTGACTAGTTTATTTTTGGAAATGTACTCCAGGGTGTTAAAATGTGTATCTATCTATCTGTCTTTATATAATTTTCAGCTTTAGTTCTAAATCTGTTTTCTGTATCTGTCAAGAGATATCCCTCTACCTATAAATGATATGAGACTGATTAACAACTGATGGCAGACAAATCTACAAATATCAAGTTTTTGGCATCGTAAATGAAAATGCCTTGCTTTATAAGGAGGAGAGGGGGAGAAATGTAATTTCCTGTTTAATTTCTACAAGAAAAAAACAGCAACCTAACCAGATAGAATTTCTTTATACTATAAATAAGCAAACCTTTCCTTCAGTCATGGCTTTGATTTTGATGTATTTCTATCTAGCTAAATTGCTCCTTCCACAATTTTCCTTGTACTGGTGGGTTCAGAGATGCTCCTTCAGATGCTCAGTAAATGATGTAAATAACAAAGCTCTTCAATGTTGATGCAAGTGTGTGTGTTTATATATAACTAAACATGCTATGTAGCTAGCTGGGGCAGGCCTGGTCATGGGAATGTATATTCTGGGGAAAGAAAGAAATTCATCTTGCCATTTCAAAGATGGTTGGGTGCTAATCTAGGTAAATGGTTTTATTAACAGTTATAGAGAAGGAATAGAGTAATTAACATATGCACTGTCTAAAAATGATGGGTTGTGGGTTTATGTGAAATGTATTTTGCTTCCTTCAGAATGTTCCATCTGTATTTCAAGTCATGTCCTAAGTAATTTCCTCAGTTTGCTGTAGTTTTACAGTGTTGTTTTTGTTTAGCAGTATTAATCTATTGTTTTCTCATTACATCTTTTATTCTGTTCCTTACCTTAACAATTGTAGGTCATGTTTTCTTTTACAATTGGTCGTTTTAGTAGAAATTATGATGCCATAGTAACTGGCTCCTTTCAAAATCTTTATTTCCAATCCCTTGTCGGATTGAATTATATTTTCAGCATTATGCATGGGCATGTCCTTGGCTTTCAGTGTTTATATGGTATCTGTACTAAATTTTAATTGTAGCCAGCTTATTACCAGAGTTCTGGTGATATTCGGTATAGTAGTGTTTGAAGCAGTAAATACAGAAGAGTCTAGTTAGGTTACCGATGTTGTTCTCCTGTGTTCTACTTCCAGGCACCTTTCTCTTCTATCATGTTTGAAGATAAAGACCGTAATCATTCAGATTCTCAATGCAAATAGATTTTCCCTTAAAAACACTTTTTAAAAGAATGTAGGTGTGGTGGGAGTGTAAAGGAGTGAGCTCCTATATCTTAATTCACTTTTCTGGTCCTCTTTTTATTCTCCTGCTATAATTAAGCAGGACATGGATGTTGCATGGTATTATGTTCCTTGCCAGAGCAGAAGACGCTTTAAGGTGAACTGCTGAAGAAAATCAGTGACATTGGCAAAAAAATTCTGCATGCAAGATTGAAGATACCTCACAGCACTTGTGTGGCTGTTGTCTCTAAGGACAAGTTGGCATTAATGATGGTGACTTATCACCTGGGCATAGTACTAGTTTTCCTAATCATTTCAATAAATCAATATGCAGGTCTTGCTTTTTAAGGCAGTGTGTTGCCAGGGGCCCTCTCAGCTTACAGACCAGCCCCTGCATTGGTGTGGCAGTTACCAAACAGGTAGCAGGCACGTCCTAGAAAGTGGGTTAGTTTGTTCCTGTGTCTTCGTAGGATCATCTACATTGTACTGAGTAGAAGTATGAAGAGCAATGTGCCCCACTAGGAAGTAAATCTGGAGCCTGATTTGTTCTGGTGGCTTGATGGAGGTTGCAGAGGAGCCTGTCCGTGCTGGTGTCACACTGTACGCTGACAGTTCCCATAGATCAGGTGCTGGCAAAATCATTGTTACATAAAGTGTTATTTATTACATTTAATGTATCCTCTGTTAGCATGCTACTGGGAAGACAGAAGAAAGGGCTAATGATCTGTATCTAAAGCTGCTGGATACTCTTTACAGGTTACTCTTAATAGCAAGATAATTATACTTGTGGAGAATGACACAGGTGTGATCATTCTGCAGAATAAAAAGCCACTTCTGTACCTGCAACATGCCATGCAGTGTCACATGTTCTTGGACTGCAGTTCTGACTGATGTTTGGAGTTGGGCTGCAGTGAGCAAAGAGCAGGGTCTCAGTTTACTTTAGGGGAAAGACTTTTCTTCAGGCTCCAGGCATCAGAAATTTTGCGCACGTTACTGATCTTTTAGGCATATGAGCAGTCCCATTGAACTCCGAAGTCTTGTTGCATTCAAGAGGATTGCTTATATCCATTAAACTATGTTTGTGGGTATCAGTAGAATCAAAGCTTTTCTTGCACTGAATTCTTAGTCCCTTTGTGTATCTGAAATATTCTGAATCATTCTAACAAAAGAAAAAAACAATGCAGGAAAGTGCAAAGCTTGCCCCGTAGTCGGAATATCTTGCCCTTTGTTTGTGTTAATTTTATCTACATGTGTTCTGCAGTTACTAAAAATTCCCTCTTACCTGCTTCTGTGAGAAAATAAATCACCTTCAGTTTTGAAGAATAGGTCAGCAGTTTTTCAATGCACTTTTAGTGTGCTTCAGATTAATTCTGGTCATCATTTATTTCCTGTTGATGTGGACTATCAGTCTACATAACATCCACTTCTTGTTTGAAGGGGCAGAGGTGGCCTGGGATACCTGCAGAGTGTCATGATGGAGCCCATCATACAGTTTCTCAGTGCTGAGATGGGAAGAAACACAAGCAAAAGACATAAAAAGCAGTTGGAAACATCCCCATTTCCTCACTTCTGTGATTTGGCTTCTGTCCACGTACTGTTTTGACACCAAATCTGCTCAGAAGTGTGTTGCAGTGCCTGAGCTGAATTTAGGTCAGAGCAGCCCCAGATTTGACATGTAACCAGTAGATGAAGATGTATGTCTTAAAGATATGCATGCGGTTGTTTAATAGTTACACTTCTTGATTTGTTTTCCATTTGTTCTAGGGTTTTCAAGGGTTTGTGCTGAAGGTATTAGAAATACTTAATAAAGCACTGAAATTTAAAAAAAACAGAAATAGTTCCTTTAAGTGTGAGCATTACTTTTTTGCCTTTTGATATGAGTAGCACTGAAACCTTCTCAAAAGAGCATCATGTAAATTGGTAAAGTATCAGCACCTGCTGAATTAAGCGATGGCTTCTGCTTTCAAAATATCACAGTTATGTTGTAAATGTGTACTTTTTGAATTTACCTAATTTTTTTTCTCATTGTGCCCTCCATAAAGTAATTATTTTTCTGAGGGAAGTGTGACCTTCTGGTCCTTTGAAGTCTAATGAGTGATATCCTGTTGCAAGACAGACATTTGTTAAGGGCAAGAGATCAGGATTTACAGTGCCAGTGTTAGGCCTGGATTATTTGTAATCTAATTAAGAAGGTTGCTAACAATTTGAAGGGATTATAAGATTAGCAGTTATCTGTGTGTTTATTTGATTAAAATAAATGCCCATAGATTTGGCTGCCATACCTGTGCTCTGGTATTTGGGATCAGAAGTCCTATTTAATTGGAAGTAGAAAACCCAAGAACAACAAAACTTTGTGGTTTGATTCTGTTTCTGTGATGACTTTAATAAAATGTCTAGTCTCTAATTAATCTTCTGTGCTCTGTTTGCAGTGAACTACAGAGCACCTCTGTAGTTGAAAACCATTTTGTAGAAAGGTTTTTTTAGGTTGGGTTTTTTTTTTCTTTTATTGCTCTTCCTTTTTAGGGAAGAGAAGAGCATTTCTTATTTATACCATTAATTTAAAAATTCCGAGCTCCTTTTTGAGGAATTAGAATTCAGAGACAGCCATTCTGTAGGATACTCTTGCACAGAGCTCAGGTTTTGTCTGTAACTTAGCAGTTTAGGTCTGGTATCATTTAGTGAAGCTTTCCAGATTTATTGTTTGAAAAACATCCAACTCTGTGTGATTGAGAGTTTAATCTCATTGTGGAGCCAAGATCCCAGAGGCTAAAGTGAAAGATCCTCATTCTTCTTCACACTCTACTTTAGATACTCTTGGCTCTACCTCCTGAGGGCATTCGCTCTCCTAAGCAATTGTATGTGTTAGGATTTGGTTTAATGTGGACTTTCTGGTAAAAAAGGTCAAATCCTTAGAGGCAATCACAAAAGTAGTTCTTGCCCTCAGGACAGGTTCCAGGCACACTCCTGCTCAGAGTATTTCCCAGCATCTGAGCCACAATGTCGCACACAGAGTTTGATGGAAAACAGTTAATTTGGTGGGACTTTGGTGTTCTAGGAGCTCTCAGGTCTGAAGTGGGAAAGAAAAAGCAGAAGGATAAATATGCATCTGCATTTCTCCCTGAAAATACAAAACTTGTACCTGTCCTCACAGCCCTACCACAGGACGACCTGCCAACATATCGCCAGCTCTACGTCATTCCATAAATGAGTGAGTGACGATTCTGTAGCTAGAGAGCAAACGATTCCTGGTTTTCATTTCCACAGGCTATATGCAAATTGGGAATGGTATTTTTAATCTTCTCTTTAAAAGAAGAAAGAGAGAAATGACAACATTTTGAGATCTGAACTGACAACTGGCTTTGAGTTTTTGACATTTATGCCTTATTTGTATATTCCTTGTCAGCCTTCTTCAGCTGCTATTGCATAAATCTTCCATGTTTTTTCCTCTAACTGTATGGGTGGAGAAGACAAATTGGGAAGTTCGGCTTCCTTCTCGGTGCCTGTTTTGAGAGCTTTAAAATTTTTCCAGGATTTAAAATTGCCTTCATTGAATTTTTTTTGATAAAGTAAGCTTTTATCAATCTTCTGACCTTCCTTGCAGATGTGTACATTGTACAGAGCAGCAACTCCTATGAAGCGGCAGGGCGACTTTTCAGCTGTAAAGGCTGAAGTTGTTCTCACAGTAGCACCATGATACCCTAAGGGATGATGATGTTGGCTGTGATCTTGCAAGGAGCTGCAACTGCCAGTCTTCCAGGCAGCTCCACAACAGGTCCTTTAAGCTGGCTCAGGTGCTACTGCTGTATTGGAGGACCAGCACAGCAATGCCCAGTGCTGTTCAGCTTCCTTCCCGAGCTCTCTTCCCTCAGGCCATGTGCAGGCACTGACTGTGAGCGTCTCAGCACCAAGCCTCCACAGGGAGCAGTGAGGACTGCATGTGGTGCTGAATCCTCTGTTATCGAGAAATCAGAGACGTTTGCTGGTCTTTTGTCTATTGACAAAAGACCCATTTGCTCCAGCTTTTCATAAACCAGACCCCAGAATGACAAACCACCTGTTGAGAACATGGTGGAGAGATTAAAAACGTGAGTGTAATATGATCTTTAAAGTAACTTGAAGCAGGACATAATCAGGTTGTTGCATAATTGTTTTCCTCATTCCTCAAACCCAAATCATCGTATTGTTGTTTTAGCAGTACAAATGCACTGTACAGTGAAAAAATCGAGGAAAGTTGATGGGAAGGAAAAAGAAGGTACAGAAAGTACAGAGATAGGAATGCTTTTCGCAAAATGTATTAATAGTAAATGTTAAGTGTTGACTTACTGTCCAGTGTACAAGTAGCAGGGTTGTAGGGCTAGTTTTGAGCACTAAGTTTTATAACCCTTGTTCTGTTAAAATAGCTTGTAACTTTTAAATGGAATTAGGCCAGTTATTAGCAAGTTGGATGTGGTCACTCCATCCTTCTTCCTTCCATTTTTGTAGTAACAATTCATCTTCTCACTTCAGCTCCATGCCTACCTCCAGCTACCCAAGGTAATCACTTAGCCAAGCTGTAGGTGTTATGACCAATTGCTTGAATACATTCAGTGGTTAAATATATCCTGTTCTAAAATGTGCACAATAATGGGGATTTAATAAAAACATTTCAGCAGCATCATTTGTAGATACAGGAATTTTCTCATGAGTCTCATGGTTATGTCCAGCATTTGTTTCCACAGTGCTAGACCTCTGCTTGATGTCATTCTTATTTTCACCTAGTAATGTCTAAGGCAACTGATCATGATATATATCTGATACTCTGTTTCATGTACAGCTCCCAAAGTGTGTTCTGTGTGGGAATAAGAAGGATAACACATCTGCTCTAGATTACAAGTAGGGCAGCCCTAAAAATTCTGGTGCATGGCATGAATACATTTGGGAAGAGCAGGCTTTGAGTCCTTTCCATCAAAGGTGAAAGGTTACTGTGTCTCTTTACTCTGCTAAAGGGAATGCAACAGGTCTACCTCTGAACAATTGCTGAAGTTGTTGGGTTTTGGGGTCAAATGCTCTGGAACCACTGGATGGCAGTCTTCATGATGCTTCTGTGCTTTAACTCCTGAGCCATGACTTTTTGTCATGTTGTATAAGTTTTCTTGCCTTGAAGCTTGTCGAGGCACTATCCTATTCCAGTGACTCTGAGAATATGCTGGTGAACCCCACAGCATCCCTGTACATTGAAGGGATGCTCATAGAGTCTGTGTCCAGCATGACCTTTACCTTTTGTGAAGCATGCCCTTCACACAAGGAAAAGAGGTATGTAAGCGCAATGCCAGACCTGGGACAAGGCTTAAGGAGTGCAGAAGAGAAATGATCTGCCATTGCACCTCATAAACTTCAGTAAGGAAAAGGAAATGTTACCAGGTGTTCTGCAAGGGCTGCTTTAGCACTTTCTCTGTTCCCAGTGTGTAGGAAGCTGGTCACCATCCTGACTTCTCTGTAGAGCAAATTTTTCAGTTTTCTTAATTTTCATTGATGACATACTTCATATCTCACATGCAACCCCAGAAAACGTCTCTGGTAGGACATGTGTTAGAAGCCCTTGTATTCCTCAAACGGTAGGTTTGTATAGGAACTCTAGACCCTGTGCGTGTCTTGGAGACTCTAAGACATCCTCATGAGAGCTGGTTCTGTGATCCAAATGTTAAGCCTTGGAACTAGTGCCAGTCCTCCTGTTTAACCCCAGGACTCCAGCCATGTCAATTCTCTGGGTCATGTCAACACCTAGCAAACACGTGGTAGGTGAAAGCAAACAGATATGCTCTCATTTTGCTCGGGATTTTCACACACTGTTCCTTACATTTAGGTGTCACAAAATACGTGTAGATCTGAAAACAGTAATGCACACGCATGTGTGCTTTTCCTGGTCAGGGTGTTTGCCACTCTGAAGAGTTCACTTTTCTTCATCTGGGTTTTCTGGGGGCTACTGGCATCTTCTTTTTTGAATCATCTGCTTTGACTTTCTAACATGAAATCTCTTTGCAGCAAGTTCTTTTGCACTGAGCTTGGACTGGTGCCACTGGTAAACACGAACTTCTCATGACTTGCTTTTAAATCTGTTTTGTTACCTTTGCTTCTCCTGTTTGGAGATTTTCTGCTTTCTCTTTTATCAGCCTCCTATATAAAACTCTAGTCAAACTGGTTTTTCCTTTTTGGCATTCACTGTAGCAGACTTACTATTCCAAACCACTTCCACTGGTAATCTTTAATTCCCAGCAACCAGTGCTCTTTCTAACCTGGATTTTGCGTTCTTCAGGGCTCACCGCACTTGCTGGATTTTGTGTACACTAAGAGGATGTCCAAAGTGCAGCCATTTTTGTACACTAAGAGGATATCCGAAGTGCAAAGCCATCAGCCAGATGTTTAAATTGCACTGAAATATTTTTTCCATATCACAGCAAGATAAACCTGCAGGTAACAGGAAAAACTGTATTTGCAGCATCTAGTGAAAATACATTTTGTTAGCTTGAGACATTTCCTTGGAACCTTGTGGTATATAGCTGGTGCTTGTAAACCTGATGCATTTTACAGCTCTGCGTATTATTAAGGCCTTTTCACACAGTTTGGCTTTCCAGAACATAAAAATCCAAGTTCCTTTGAAGAATTCAGCTGAAGAGATGGAGGTGAGATCTTCTATGCACTTTAGTTAGTGGGACATAAACCCAAGGTTTTGATCTACCATTCTGTCTAAAGGTGCATACTCCAGGTCCTGATGAGACAGTTGTGTTCTGCCCATGTATTTCATCTGATATTTCAGGTATTATCTGCTTCCCTTCCAGCACCGGTCTGTCTGTGTAGGTGCTAGGTGTTAAACAGTTGTTTCATGTAGACTGTGGATAAAGAGATCCTGCCACATATCAGCTCATAAAGCAGCCAGGATCCAGATCTCTCTGGATAATGCAATATGAGCTTTCTGGTTTTGGGTTATTTTTTAGTCCTCTGTTCAAAATTACACTTGTAATTGCAGAATGTGCTCCTGTGTAGCCCTTACATTGCAGAACTCAAATCTGTGCCTATAGAAACACTCCATGCGTGTATCAGTACGCATTTAATTATTACCTGCTTAGGACTATCCTCATGAGAAAGAAGAGAGTTCACTGAAGTCAGTGAATTCAAGCTGGTGTGAATGTGGTCAGAAGGAGGGTCTGCATGTGCCCATCAAAGCTTCAGATTTTATTGGCGCTTCATTCTTAGTCTGTTTCGCAGCAGCCCGACCTCTTGCACCCCTGGGAATAAAACTTCTGAGCACACACAATAAAAAAAATATTGTCACTTAAAATAAATAAATAACCTTTCATCTTCTTTCCCCTTCTGCCCATCTTCCCTCTTCTCTGAGATCCCATATAGCTGAAGTTGCAGATGATGAGTCTTTTTTCTGCTGGAGCCTACTAACCTTTCTGTGTGAGCGACAGTTTTCCAGATTGAGGTCTTAGTCAGTGTTTATGTTAAGAAGAGGGCTAATGATGATCCCTGTAGGCCTCTCACTCGGAAAGCAAAAACATCTGCTAAGCCAAAGAGTGGCTAGTTTGCTAAATTTAGAAGGAAGAAATGCACTTCCCAAAATTCACACTGCTTCTTAACAAATTTAGGGAACTCGTGGGGACAGGCAGTTGTGGAAGTCATGCAATTTGTTCATTCTTTAGTTTAGTTCATTTATTTTCAATTTAAAAAAGTAAAATCAGATTGCTGTTATCAAGCAGAAAGGGGGTACAACTCACATACGAAATGTTTTATGCAGTTGAACTTTTTGTGCATTTGTTTAGGTTAATAGCTGGACATATGCCAAAGCCCTTGAAGCTTAGCTGCAGTACATAGTGAGAGAAGACAGCTTAGCTGTGGAGAAAGTGAGGTTAAAATGGATGTCTGCTAGGAAACATTCTTAACTGGGCCCACAGACTGAGAAAACTCGAATTTTCACTGTCTTTCTTTGTCCTCACCAAATGCGCTCCTGATTGCTGCCAGCTGTCTGGCTCCTTGCAGGAAAGGGTAACCTGGTGAATGGTATACGAGCCCTTGGTTGCAACCATCATCATCTGTCTTTGCTTTTAAAGCCTCAGCCAAAGTAGTCATCTGTGAATAGGGTTCAAACTAAAGTTTTCCTGCTTCATGGGATTACCAGGGAGCATAGTTTTCTGCTACAAATGAAGCATCTCATGCTCGCTTTGCTCTTGATGACTTCATGGTAGCTGGGACCACAACAGTCAGCAGCCATGGCCAGGGCAACAAAATGAGATGGGTTATATGCTTCACTGTCAAGATGCTGAATTCCACCAGCAGGCATATGGTATGGACACTGGGACAGCAAAGTGCCCTTTACTTGTGTGTCTAGCGGAGAGCACCATTGCTGGCCTGAGACTCTTCCCAGTCTTATTGCTCCTCTCCCTCTGAAGCAAGCTCAGAGTGGCCAGTGCTGCCCTGGGGAGACACAGCTTCACCACAAGCTTTACAGCCCAGGATGCCACATCCTGGCTGCATATCTGCTGTCTGTGTTCCCTGGTGGGCTGGTGAGTGACCCACCTCCAGCTGCCTCCCATCCACATCCCCCCTCACCCCAAGCAGAGAGCTGGCCAAGTGCTTTAAACCACAAATCCTCAAACTTTTCTGGCCTGTTAACAAGCCAGGGGGTTTCAGGCATGACGGTACTTGTCTCTCCCTCTTAGCCTCACATTTAACCTCTTCATCTCCCGGCACAACAGTTGCCTTGCTGGCAAGACATGAGTTACGGGTGGGTGAAGGTACAGATAAATCCCGGTGGTTTTTTTGTAATCCCCAAGCAGCCGTTTTGCCAGCCCTGGGTGAGACAGCGTGAGGTCTGCTGGGAGGTTGGCAGGTCTTGGGAAAATACAGCTTCGACAACTGAAAAAAGGAGAAACAAGGTAAGTTCTGGTGATCTTTATTAAATTCAGGTTTCACTTGTATTTTAGCAAAATCTCGGGGAGAGATCCCGCTGAGCTTCTGTATTCAAACAGGTTCCAGAGAAGATGCCTGGGGTGGGATGCAGGCGGTGGGCTGGGCAGAGGCTGCCCCCTGCAGTCCCTACATGAGGGAGTGCAGGGAGGAGGACAGCATCTCCCTGCTGCCTGCTGTCATCTCCCTGCTTCCATGTGTGTCACACCCCACATGATAGTGGGTTCACCTTGATATTGAAATAAATGCTTTTTAGCTGCCAGGAGCAAAAGGGAGGTCCTGAGGATCTTAGCAGATACCAAAAACGTGTGACAAGCAATATCGAGACGTAGATTTCTAACCCTTTTGAAAGAAATGCTCTGTTACAGTAGGCTCTATTTCAGCATTTGCACTGGATATTTTCTTCGTAACAGGTTATGCAGCACTTGTCATTCAAAACTGGAGAACAGTGTAGGTGAGCCGGACTGGATCCAAAACAGGTTTCCGTCCTTCTCTTCCTCATTGTGCCTTTGCTACTGTGCTTATTCCTCATAAGAAGTGACTGCAGAGTGGTATAGAGGAAGAGAGGGGATAAATTCCACCAGTACATGGCAGCTGTGTTTAAAATATAGTAACTTTTTTAATTTGACAGAAAAATCCTTAACTGTTAAATTTTACCATCTTCTGAAGCATTACTGCTGATATTTTTGGCCACTTACTTGGCAAAATTAATCCTTTAGGGGTTAAAATAACACTGGGGGCTGTTTATGTCTTTCTCAGTTACTGAGAAGTATATCAGAATAACTTGAGGTTGCTTGAAATGCAACCATAGAACCTAAGGTATTGTCAAACCCAGAAATCTGTAGTTTCCTATTTCAGATATTGTAGGAAGAATTATTATTACAGGATTGTAATCCTATAGTTGATTTGAAATATATCTATTATTTATTAATCTAAAATACAGAAAGAAATAAGAGAAAAAGAATTTCAAATCCTGATGTTGTCCCTGGTAACTGTAATGGGAAGGAGGGGAAGGTATGTATTCTATTTCAGCTCCCTAGAGACCTGGGGTAGGTGTTCTCATTCTGAAATGTCCGCCTCTCCTGTGTCTTACTGCCACCCAAAGAGGATGGAATTCAAAAGTCCTGCTCCTGGATGGTTTCATAGAGTAGATAATGGTGCTTCTGCTGGGTTTTGAGCCCAGCTGAGGAGTTCAAAGCTCTTAATTGTCCATCACAAATGTGCATGTTTGCTGACCCTGACAACTTACATGAGGATAAATTTGAGATTCTTCAGTCTTACAGAGAATTTATACCTACAGCCTTAAAGACTTGCCACATTACCTTTTTCTTTTAAGGAGACAAGCATTTTGACATGGGTTTGATTTCTTGTTTTCCACAGCAACAAAGCCATTGGAATGTTAGGGTGAGAGCATGCAAAATGGTTGAAGTAGATTAAGATTTGTTGTGTAGTTCATTGTATTGATCTGTGGGTTTATCACTTCATCTTTCCAATTCGTTGGATGTCAAAATGCACGTACAAATATAGCATAGTATTTTTTGTGTCTGTCATATTATTCTCAAGACGTGATTTTTCTTTCAATTGTGATTTTGTTTGTGGGGTCAGAATATTTATCCAGAGCCACGTAGTGATCTACCCAGGGAGAAAAAGATTTTCATGTACGATTACCTCCCCTTTATTTGTGCATTTATGAATCCTTTTTTCAGAAATTCTTATATAGCTGGTACTGCTGCTCAAATTGCCATGGCTTTTACAGAGAATAATGCTTATTGATAGTTCCCACATGCACTGGCAGGCACATCTAAAACCTGTACTTTTGTGTTCACAGCTTGCATAATATAGGATTTAGAGATTGCTTGTCAAACTAAGTGTCAGCTGAGTTTCCTAGGAAACTACTGAAGATATTTATAAAACTACAGATCAGCTTAATAATAGATATAATAATGTCAGTAGCTCATTATTTTTTTTTAACTTTATCAGTCCATTTTTCTTTAATTTGTTGGCAAACCAAACCACTGCATTTCCAAACTGATGACTGAAGACCTTCCTTCCAGTATCTTGCCTCATTTGTTTAAGAAAACAAAAATAGTAGTTCATGCTGTTCCATGTAACGAAATGTAGAACACCCTACTGTAAAATTAAGAAGAACCTAAATGTCGTAAAATTATCAGACTGAATCCTTTATAAATAAAAGCACAATTGTGAAATAGAAATATAAATATTTTATCATATGTTACAGTTTTAGTCACAGTTGAATTGAATGCATGAGTTTAAAGTTCATTGCACATGCATGCAAAGCAATCACTGCAGAATTAACATAAATTCCAAGTATGGGTTTCTATAGAAGCAGCATAAATAGCAGACCTGTCAGTATTCTGAAAAGGCATAATTCTGTGAAAAATAATTTTATCCCAGGGCTGAAGAAAACAGGATCTAAAAAGAGAGAATAAGTGACACCAGTGTCCATTTTTACTCATTTTTCTACTATTGTGTTTTCCTCACGCTGATTCTTTGAGTGGAGACAGGAGCCTTGCCACAGTTGGGAGGTATCTTCCCAGTTCAAGCACTTTACATTGAAATTTTAGTCATGTAAATTTAAAATTTGCTGGTGTGTATATATATGTATATTTATAAAAGAATGTATATTGCACCACAGTGTAATAATTAGAGGTATTTAGGATTAGTAAAATTAACATTCTTTAGAAAGCAATTTCGGAAAGTGATTCTAGTTTTCCCATTCTAATAATACAGTAATGGGAATGAAGTAAATGTATTTAGTAATGAGGCAGTACTCACTCCTTACGTCATCTGGAATCCATTACCTGTACCTACTATGTACATTTGCCTGTCAGAGCTATTTTTTCATACTGTGCTAATTAGCCAAGTAAGGAGCTTATATGAAGAATATTCAAGAGCCAATTTTCTTTCCAAAATGTAAGAGTATAGCTTTGTGTGTCTTAGTGTCTAGAAATCTCAGTGCACTTCTAATGTAGTTGCAAAAGAAATATTAAGAAGCCTGTCCTTCACACACTGAAAAGGTTAATTTTCTGTAAAGCTACAAAATTAGCCAAGTCTTAATAGTGGTTGCGTGTTGATGTATTGGAGTTAGTGATATCATTGCTGCTTGACACAGTGGGGTGGCAGGTAAAACCTGGTAAATCATTGCATTTATTTAATATAGATCACATGTGGCCAGCAACCTTACAAGCATAAAACATTATAGCTGCTATGTCAAGTGATGTTTTTTTAAGTGCATGTTATTTCTCAGAGCGCACTCTCTCTTAACTGTAGTGTTGCAGTTCAGGGTATTTTAAATGGATCCTTTTACCAGGAGGAGGCTGACAATTTCTAAATGAAAGACAACTTGGGCTGGCACATAGGACATCTAAATAGGACTTACCTCATTCCCAGCCTTGCCTTGGATTATTTGCAGTGTAACACTGTGTCCTGGGTTCAGCAGTAGCAGTCATTTTTCTCCTTCTTGGTAGCTGGTGCGGTGCAGTGCCGTGTTTCGATCTCACGGAGGCATTTTACTGACATGACCCACTTGCGGCCGTCAGGGGCAGTGATGGTCATTACTCACTCCTCTGTTCCTTACCATCATTTGCCTGTTTGGAACAAGCAAACCTAACAACCAGTAGCCTTCCTGATGTGCTTGGTTTATAGGTGTGAGAGATGTGAATTGGCACTAAATACCGTGTTTAATCATTTTGGATAAATTCTGCCAACATCACCTTGATATGGGGAAACAAGATATATCATCTCTGATTTATGCATTACTTCCAAAAGGAAGCATTCTGCAAGAAAAACAGAGGTTCACCCTGTCTTGTGAGGTTTGTGATGAGCTCTTATTTGTTCAGAAAGACTCCCTTCTGCCTACACTCTTAACCAGAGCCCTTCTGTGTCAGCCGTGGTTGAGCAGCATTTTTTCCCCTGACTTCCATGCATTTATCGATCCTGAGCTTGCGCTGCCCACAGCAGTTGGCTAGCTCTCCCTCAAGATCCTGCCCATTTTCTGCAGGCTTGTTCAACCTGCACTCAGAGACTGCACTCAGAGACCTGGATTTACCCCTCTACTGACCTTTTATCCTCTTGAAAAGTGCATCCTTCAAGGCCCATTGGATCAAATGGTGAAGAAACTGGAAAGAAAACTTCGAAATGGACTTTGAAATACAGGAGTGCTGCCTCAACAGCTGTGTTAAGGAGAACTACTCTGTGTTTAGGAAGAGATGCAGCTCAGAGCCATTTTGGGTTTGGGCTTTTTTGCCGCCTTTTATCATCTTGTGTGCTGCAAGCGTGAGACGAGAGTTGTATTAATGATAGGTGCGCCAGTTAAAAATACATCGCTCTGCTCCAGTGTCTGCATTACCTGTGGGAGTAACTGCAGTTAAGCTTTGCTTAATCGATATTCTTAAGGGGATGAAAATCACCTGACATACAAGTTTTAAGAGGCAGCCATCGTGTTGTGCTAAACAGTGATGTTTTAAACAATATGCTTAGCCATCATACCTTGATCATCCAGAAAGAAAAGCTGGATATTCTAGCTGTAGATAGTTCATTTTGTTTCCTTGTTATAACAATGGAGGCTCAAAAAGGAAAAGTAGTATAAGCAAATATATATGCAGGGTATATTCTTTTCCCTTCAGTTCGTGTCCATGGGAAAGTGCTGTAACAGTTGCAAACAGGCTTTTAGGGGGCATTTTTTCAACTGGTCAGTGTGTGACCCCATGTTAACAGTGAGCCACATTGTAAGTCAAGAGTTCATGGGTTTTTTTGTCTTTCCCACTGCAGTTAAGTAAATGCCACATGCACACCCAAGTAAAATGAGGAAAAAACTTGCCAGTTGATAAATCTTGATAATATTGTAGCAGGATGAGTCAGCTGGTGGGATATTCACTGCCAAATAGGAAATAGCAGTGCAGAAATTCAAGAAAGCTTATGTCACACGGGCAGTCTGGGGAAAATGAGTCTGCCAGGCTCACATGTAAGAAACATAAGAAATGGGTGGAAGTCAGAACAGAGATCCTGCCTATTTTAGCTGTACCTATAAAAATCACATTTTTATGTCCTTAATACTGCCATTCTGACATATTCTGGGAAAGAATTAAAGCTTGAAAAAAATTTAAATACTTCAGGAATGTGGTTTCCCCCCTTTTTTCTGGTTCCCTTTTCTCTTGTTCTTCCCTGCAGCTGAAAGGTTTTGTTTCACTTTATGTATCTCACCGAGTTTTGGCAACATAAAGAGTTAGACTAGTTAACCCCCACTTCATGTCAGCTTTGCTTTTCACTACTTATGCTTTGGTTGCAGTGTGTAGGGCAGCATGTAGGTCCAAAGCTATTTGTATGTATTAACAAGCATTGCTGCAACATGACTGAGACTATAGTTAACATAACATTATGCTAAATAAAGGCAATCCTTCACCCCATTTTCTTTTTTGAACCCCAAAATCTTTTTTATGTTTGAACAATCATATGTTATGACACAGGTTAGTCTTGGTATTTTTTAGTGGACCTCCAAAATTATAACATTTAATTGTATTTGGACCACTTGTGGCTACTTCTTAACAGTAAGTGTAGAAGTGCTGTATTGAAACAAAGTCTGGGTAAAAAGTCTTGGCTCAGGAAGTGTAACCTCAGTCAGTGTAAGTAAATCATTGGACTCACACCTTTACCATTGGATTTATGTTTTACTTTGCAGCAGGAGTCTAAACCAGAAAAACTAGTGAAAAGTGTTACACTAGACAGTATTTTTGGTCTCTAAGTGCATGTTTGTTTTTCTTTCAGCTTTTTAGAAAGAATTGACAGTGTCAGCATGGATGACTACACACCTACAGATCAGGTTAGTATAACTAATGGGGTAGGGTCTGAACCAAGACTCCCATTCAAATGAATTCTTTATGTAATTGATTTTAGTCCCAACAGTAGCTGAAACACTGCTTAATGTACAATATCAAAATACAGTCTAGCAGTTTAACTAGTGGATATTCGAGAAGAAGAGGCTTTTTGATGGTGCAAGCTTGTCTTATACTGTTGCTATATGTAGGTCGGTGATTCCTGTAATCTCTTCTTCTTTTCCATTCTGCATCCTGCAAAGTGAAGGAAACAGAAAATATAAATGTAAAAACCTACGGTTTCCCTCACCAGCCTTTGCTACACAGAAGCAGTGTTTATTTCAATGGTGGAGGTGATGGTAACCCAAAGGGAGGCTTCCCCTGTCCCTCAGAAGGGCCCTTCAGAGGCAAGAGCCTACAGTGGATCTAGTATCCAAATCCCAGGAGAGCACCAGTGGCAGCAGCAGACCTTGTGGACTTCTCTGCGGTCTTGCAGACTCTTCTTTCCAGCCTGTGCCCATCTCCTGTGGGCAGGACAGTTTCTATTTAAGCCTTATTTAAAGGCAGTACACTTTTCCCCAGATGTCTTGATAAGAGTGCTCTAGTGACATGGGGATGTATTTCCCCAATACGTCTTGATAGAATTCTCTAGTGACATTCAGGAAAGTTAATGCTGAAGTGATGCAGCCTTAGAGTAATAAAGAGCTTCACCATGGTGCACAGCTTTGGCTGCCTTCCCTGCACTCAGGCTGTGTCGTTTCCTTCAGCAAACTTACTCTGAGGTTGTTATTTTTCAGTGCTGGTATCCCACCGTCATCTGGTAGTCTCAGCCAAGATTGTGTCATAAACTGCAACTACAGGTGGCAGAAGAGAATCCCTGCACTGGATAATTCAGTCTAACCGTGTGGGGTGTATATAACAGGTGGATGCTCTTAAAAAAATACAGTTTCCAAATCTCATTTTACAATCAGGGAGTGAAATTCAGAGGAATGAATTGACTTGCCAGAGATCGTACAAGACGTATGTGGAGCAGAGCCTGCTCCTTCAGACCTAGTTAAGGTCTATAGCCACAAATCTGACCATATCCTGAAATAGGAGGCAGTAAAAAGTAGTATGCGTTGTATCAGAAGGTGAAATGTGTATAGTTGACCCAATATAGGATCAATTATTAAAGCCCTCAAGGCATTTGCAGACCAGAGCAGTAACTCTGGGATTTACTTCATCTAGACCTCATGGTCTGATTGTAGCATTGATATCACTCCGCTGGAGAGGGAAGCCAGTGAAGCAAAGCTTCATTTTTGCTTTCATTATTTATGTTAGTGTTGGCCTGTTTGTTCTTGGGAGGCACAACTCTACCTGGAGCGGTCATTCATCATCTAGAAATCTTTCCTGATACTTCCTTTGGGAAGAAATGCCCTATGTCTCCAAACATCAGAAGTATTGGTATTTGGCAGGCAGAAAACTTCTGCTCTAAAGCTCTCTTTTGCTTTTGGATTTTCATCCTATTATACTGGATCAGTTGTCCTGCTGAATTAACTGGTAAAAATCACTATTTTCCTTTTTTCCTTTGCTTCCTTTAATTTTTTTCCACCATCCCCAAATAATGACTGTGTTCAACAACAAATAAATGTCAGCAAGTGACAGAAAATGACATTAACAAATACAATAACTAAAATAATTAAATCATTGGCCTTCAGCTTGAGTTCATGCAGCTCCCAGAGCAGCCAAGGTTTGCCAGCCACCAGAGTACTTGAAGCAGTGGATGGTAGGGTAAGGGAAAAGAGGCAAGCTGCGCTTGGACTCCACACTGACTGCCTCCTTTCCTCCCTGCTTCCCTCCCCAGCTTCCTTGCATGGCAAGGAGAGCTAAGCTAGACCAAGCAGCCCTTCCCTTGCCCCAGGAAGGGATTGCTTTCCAGGCAGGCAGACCTGGCAAGGGGTAGCTGCTCAGGGGTCTTACCACTGCCAAGCAGCCAGCAGCTTTCTCCAGCCTCTGGTATAGTTCTGCACCCACTGCCCAAAGAGCAGTGCTGGATAGTCAAGGTTAAAAATGCTGCTGGCGATGGTGATGGCACATGATTGCCTGAGGTATGCATCACAAATTGCTTCTGCCTACTTCCTCTTAAGAATCAAGGAAATCGTTATTTTTTAATTATTAAAAGAATGTTATTTAAGTTAGGAAGTATTGCTAGTCTGAAAAATAAGAAAGAAATGCCAAATTTATGTACAACTTAAATTCTGTTCCCCTGTGCTCTGTAATAGAGCTTTAATTACTCAATCACAAGCTATTATTTCGATAGGATTCCTGTCTCATTCAATACAAAAGAGGGCAGAATTAAGGTTGCCTGGGCAACTGTAAATCTGGAGTTTTCTAACACTTGAATACTTGACTTTACAACATGAATAACATTTTTCTTAGTTTTATGTAACTTCAGAATTCATTATCCCTGTCACATACATAATTGTGTGACCATTGATAGCAGGTTTCAGTGAGCAGCAAGGAGAACAGAGGTAGGGTCTCCTGCTTTCTGAGAGTGCACAAAGCAAATCGGAGATGGTGTTTGCATATATCCACTGTGTCAGTATGAACAAATGCAGGTTTAACAGTAAGTCTGATTGAACTTGAACATAATGGAACATTTAAGACTTTTCATGGAAAATAATATATCATGCTTTTAAAAACAAAATGAGGTTACAAAAGTCCTTGCTAATCAGCTTCTGTGTTCTCATTTCCAGGACCTATTAAGATGCAGAGTGTTGACATCAGGGATTTTTGAAACAAGATTCCAAGTAGATAAAGTAAATTTCCAGTAAGTCTGTTAGTAATAATTTATGAATATTATGCTAATTTTTAACAACTTACTTCAGATGTCTGTGCTCATGTACGCTTGGTATAGTAGCTTTCAGGTTGGAGTTGGCTTGTGTGGGTTTGGTTTTTCGTTCTCTTCCCACAGGTAAAAGTTGCCTCATGCTTTGCAAAAAGAGCTGAGATTAGTTATATTTGTTAGTGATGCCCTGTTGTGGTGTTACGGCTGTTTTTACTAACTGGTTCGTTGGTATAGCACAGTAAACTCAAACAATACTTCTGGGGATAAGATCTCTTAGAAATCAGTGGAAATGCTGCCATGAGTCAGACTTTGTACAATGAGATGAGAGTTAAATGTGCCCCTTCTTCCAGAGGGCTGCAAGCTCTGCATTTGTCCGTTTTACATTGTGTCTCTTTAAAACACCCACTATCGGGCTGCTTCCACTCTGTTGACCAGAAAGGTGGTGTCACTGATGAGGCAGAGCTGCCCCAGGTCCTCCTCCTTACAGAGACACACTCTCCCTGTTATCCTTCAAAATACTCTAAATCCTGCCCCTATTTGTGGTACGGTAGTTCCAACCTTACATTGCAGCACTTCTGTGGGCTGGAAAGGCCAACATTTGCCCTGGAAAAGAGTGTATTTCTCATTTCATGGGTTTAGTAGCCTTCTCCTGGTAGAGCAGAGCAGGTAGAGCTGTGCAGCTCTGTGACATGCAGCACAGCATCAGCAGATCTCTCTCACCTTCAGATGGTGTTTTACTGTCACTGTCCTTGGCACTGTCAGATGTTTAAACTGAACCCTCATGCTGCATGCTTTGTGTGACTTTCCTAGTGCACATAAGTGATATAACATCCTATGGCTTTTTAACAGCATGTTTGATGTAGGTGGCCAGAGAGATGAGAGAAGAAAATGGATCCAATGCTTTAATGGTAAGTAAAAATATTCCACATGCTTTACTTTGAACTTGCTCTCTGAGATGTGAGCAGCTTAGTGTTCATATTCACACAAAGTGTGTCACTAATACATGAGTCCAGTGTTATAGTGTTACTTCCTTCAGGTGTTTTTGGCAGTTTGGGGAGCAATGGCAGTGTTACCCCAAGGAGTATATGCTGGGGTAACAGAGATGTTATTTTCTCTCTTCCTTTCTTTCTTTCTTCTGTATGCTCTGCCCAGATGTCACGGCTATCATCTTCGTTGTGGCTTGCAGCAGCTACAACATGGTAATAAGGGAAGACAATAACACAAACAGACTGCGGGAATCCTTGGACCTTTTCAAAAGTATCTGGAATAATAGGTAAAACATACCTCACTTCCCACCCACTTTCCCCAGTTTAGCTACAGTTCAACCCCTTACAAAATAGGACTCTCCTTATTATATGATCAGATTGTTTATTCAGAAAATGCCCAGGTAGGGCCAGCTAGCAGGGTGTCCCCGCAGTGCCTAGCCCTCCCCAGTGGGGGCTGTGGCACAGGGATGGTGCACAGTGTTTTGCTGCCGCTGCCAAAATGGTGCAGAGCATGGGGACAACTTGGGAAGAGCAAGCTCACCATGCCAGCTGCCACAAGGGAAGCAGGGGAGACCCCTTCCTGGCGTCACTGTGCTGCTTGGCCAAGGCTGAGAGCATCCTCCAAATCACATTTTGTCTCCTCCTCAAGTGCAGCAGCAGGAGCAGCTTGCTGTTGGCGTTGCGCTCGATTCACTCAATACCCGCGTAGGCAGCCACTCTTGTAAGACTCGTCTCTGAGAGCGCTCAGCCTCTCTGCCTTGTGGGATGATATTTCAGATCTAATCTAATTGTAACTGCCATTAAATTGCCATTCTGCCACAGTGCATGTAAATTATAGTAGTGTAACCAAATAGCAATCCGAACAGGCTCCTGATAGAAAGTGAAAACAATATACAAAATAAGGTAATGAAGTTCTCAGCACATACCTATGAGGATGCTCTCCACTGGGAAGGGATTTAAGGTAGAGGGAAGAAAGATGTTGAGTACAAGTTACAGTGATGGCAAGGTATTAATTTGGGGACAAAAGAGAGATTGTTTTCTTTTGATCCAACACATGTCATACAGTCCACTCTAAAAGGCAGGATATCTCTGTGGATGAACAGTAGTTAAGACAGAGCATGTTATCCATTTCCCAGTTCACTTTCAAAAGGATAATTTAGAAAACAATCTTTAAAGACTGTTCCCTGCAGCAGTGTCTACCGTGGATTTTTATGAATGTATTTACAGGCCCTATAAATATACCCACTAGCACAGGTACAACCTAATTAAAACAAGAATTTAGGTCATCTTTTTTTTTCTGTTGCTAGAGGCTTCACTCTCTATCACTACTTCACTCTCTATCCATGCAGGAATAGGCAGTAAATTATCTGTTGAAGTGATATGTTTTTCTTGTGTCAGAGCTAACACAAACATTTGGTTTGGTTTTGACAGGTGGTTACGGACCATTTCTATCATTTTGTTCTTGAATAAACAGGACATGCTGGCTGAAAAAGTCTTGGCAGGGAAATCAAAAATCGAAGATTACTTTCCTGAATACGCACATTATACTGTACCTGAAGATGGTAAGGTTTAAACCACAACAACTACACAGGGATTGGACCTGCTGGCATAGCCCAGCCCATTGTTCCTCTCTCTGTCTCTCACACGCAGACTCACAAGCATAGGCTTGTGCAAACTGTTGGTCAGGTAAGGAGCATGCCAGCAGCATGCAGCTCGGAGATGCCCCAGCTCAAGCAGGGTCTGAAGAGGTTCTGGCTGTTGGAGGGATGTGGGGAGGACTGCTGGGGGCTGGCTGCAGAGCACCTGCCTTCCCTTGTTTTGAAGCAACCCACAGTCCAGGGAAAGCAGAGCTGCCAGGCATGTCTCTCCCTGACAGATGCTTCTGCCTGGGCCTCCTGCAGTGCTGAACTTTGTTAAGGATTCATTACACTTATTTTCCGGCCATTCTGCATCCTCCAACACTGTAAACTTCAGCCTTTCAAATACTGATGGGGAGCCCAACAGACAAGAGGGAACTTTAATGGAGGAAAACCACATCCATAAATACAAAAAGCTGTGACAATGGAGCGATTAGCTTGGGTTTGGTTTCTTATCATTTCAAGAACTGCAATGATTCCTGCACTGCAGTAACATAGTGTGTGAGTAGACTCTGATGTTATGCCAGGCAGAGGGCTTCCTAAACACCTCAGGTCAGTGTCTAGCCAAAGGGGTAACACTTGCCCTTCTTGCTCACTAGCCTCTGCCTACACTAATGTGATGTCCCCAGTGTAGTGCTTGCAGCCAGCTGCTGGAATAGGCTTTCATTCTCCATTAACCATCAACAACAGCCTAAGTAATAGAAGTGAAGATGGTAATAAGCTCTTTTCAGCTTTCTTCCGGGTCTGGAATTTCAGGAATGTGATGCTGAGTTTCAGGTGGAGAGGATAAATAAATAGTCCTAAAATCTGAGTTTACCTGGCACGAGTTTTATAATGCTAAGGACTTTCAGAAGAAACCTTCTGTCACCATCACCCAAATTTCCCTCTCCCAGATACGCACAGCATACGTACAGAGTTTGGGTAAATGTTCAGCATTTTTACAGTGAGCCAGTTGTCAGAATAAAGTAGCTTTATTCTGGTGTTTCTTAGCAGGATTTAACAGCAGATATCCAGACTGATCCAAAATACTCACACAGGAAGCAGCTCCCTATTCTTAACCTGTTCATTTAGTCTTTAGTTTCAGCTGACATTAAGGACAGCAGCACTGAACTCTCCAATGCTGCTGATGGTGCTGCTGTCCACCCCTGATGCTATAGATAAAAAATATATTTCCATATTCTAATAAATTCTGCTTTTTAGCATATTATAAGCATCTGATCTATTATAAGCATCTGATCTGGTATCTTGGATGAAGAGAAATCACACGGAAGGGAAATGAAGAGGTTATCTCTTCACTGTATTGTTTTTTACACTTATAGTTGTTACATGGCCTAGATAGAGATGACTTCATCCGCTGTCAGTACATGAGTCTCCTACTTGACAAGAATTTAATCTAAGGACCCTTGATGGGCAGTATATCTAAGTATTCTGCTGACTTGGGGCCTGGCAATAATATATTAGATATGTGTATACATGCATTAGATATATTCACATATATTTTTTTTATATATGTATGTATATATATTAAAATATCTTTTGATGCTGTTATTTTTTTCAGGTGTAATCTCGGATTAACCTTTTTTAAACCCAAATTCCTGCCTGCAGAAGCTTTGTTCTGGAGATGCTGCTCTGCAGAAACTGAACAGCTCAGCTGCTTTTTCCAGTTGTATTTTCTGATAAGAGTTAAACCATAACTCCCACTTGTTTGGTATCTTTATGAACAAACTTGTGGATCTGAGTAAGCCCCTTTATGATATGACCAATGACATTGTTGCAACGATTCCAGCAATTTTCAGGTTCCTAAAATACGTTGAATGTATGGTCAGGTTTTACAGTACCCTTCCATTGTAGAATTACCTATTGGGAATCTCCTGTGGATATTTAACATTGTAGTTTTGTGTTGAAGGACTGCTTCCTCCTTACTAGATCTTGTATTATGAAAAGTAGATGACTGTTTGCTTTTCATGTTTCTGATGTCACTTATTTTTAATTGAACAGCAACACCAGATGCAGGAGAAGACCCCAAAGTCACAAGAGCCAAGTTCTTCATCCGGGATGAGTTTTTAGTGAGTAATTTTGGTCTTATGTGTGATTCCATCATAGGAAATACTGGCAGATGGCGTAGTTTATTTAGGGAAAACTGATGGGGTTTTGCAGAAAGCTAGAGGAGAGGAGAATGTCTGGCAATTCTCTGACTTTTTTCAGCTGTCCATCTTGCAGTGCTTGCACATTTTGATGCCCATTTTATATGAAGTCACCTGCCCTGCTCAGTGTCACAGCAAGTAAGTGCTGGTGCTGAAATCAGTTGTGTGAGCTTCTGCTTGTTTCCAGCCTGGGTGTAGGTGCCAGCAGCCCTCACTTTCTATGCAGGAGGACAATGCCAATCACTATTCCCTTTGCCAGTTAGGGATATTTTCTGAGGTTGTCTTTACCTGTAAGATGCTGCAGGCTGTTGCCTTGAATGTTTATTTTGTGTATCAATCCACTCCATATTTAAGCATATAGGCTGGGTTTCTTTATCCAGCATTCCTCCAAGGGCTTTGGCAGTGGTCAGCTGGCAAGAAGGAATGAACAAAATAGTAGATCTTCTCTTTAAATGAGATTCCTGCTGTGCCAGGTAGGAGGCTTGCCTCACCCCAGGACTGGTGTCGTGGCCCTGCTGAGGAAGCATAAAACGTTTCCTGTCTGGTCACAGTTATTCTTGCAGCTAAGGTTTCCTCCAAAGCTGGAGCTGAAGGACTCTTGACCACGTTTTGCAGATGCAAGCAGTTTACCAGGCACACACAGCTCCTGTTGGAAACAGAGGGCTCAATCCAGTATCACTTGAGTGAAATCATAGAATCATTTAGGTTGGAAAAGACCTTTAAGATCATAAAGTCGGACCATTAACATAGCACTGCCAAGTCCATCACCTACGGCTTCACTCGTAGAGTTGTGCTCACAGTGTGAAGCAGTATCAGGGACCAGAACCAAAGGAGTTTATTCATCCTGCCCTTCTGGTACAGACTGTATGGATGTATTTGAGAGAGGAAATTTAATCATTAGAATTAATAATTTTAAAGTCATGATGCTTTTACAAGTATTGTTAGGATTTACAGCTGTTGCTGTAACAAGAAAGAAAGAAGGAAGCAATTATCTGTGTTCATACTTTGGGGATTTCCATTCACCATGGCACAGGCAGGGACACCTTCCACTAGACCAGGTTGCTCAAAGCCCCATCCAACCTGGCTTTGAACACTGCCAGGGATGGGGTAGCCACAGGTTCTCTGGGCAACCTGTTCCTGTATGGCACCACCTTCACATTAAAGAACTTCATAAATATCCAATCTAAATCTACTCTCTTTCAGTTTAAAGCCATTCCCCCTTGTCCTGACACTAGATGCCCTTGTAAGAAGTCCCTCTCCAGTTTCTTATAGGCCCCCCTTAGGCACTGGAAGCTGCTCTAAGGTTCAAGCCCAAAAGGCTGAGTTTTCAGAGACAGGGGTACAGAGGGTACAGGGGAGGGCTCTGATGCCCTTAGCCAGGTGCAAGGAAGATAAGGGGTGTATTTTCTACCTATGGCTTTCTTTGCTCTGCTTTTCACATTTAAGTCTCTTCATTTGCGACCTTTTCCTCGTTCCACTTTGTTGCATTTTCAGACATGATTCAGAGAAATCTGGTTTCATTCATTTGGAAGCTTTATTGCCGTTTTTATCATGGTAGCGGGATTGCATAAGGTGTAGATACGTGTGAAAATCACTACCATGGTGCTGCCCCCATATTAAAACTCTACCTAGCTGTGGGCACTGCTAGTGGCAAATTTAAAGCATGTAATTAGAAGAATTTTGGAAGTGGGTTAAATATAAACATATTTCCAACAACCCTTGGTGCACAGTAGCATATGAGTATGAGGAGGGCAAAATATATCAGCTTCTGATTTCAGGATTGATGTGCAGCATTGGGTTTTAGCAGTTTTACAGGGGATATTACGATTTCCCTCTGAATGGGTGCTAAGTAACACTACTGTTCAAAATGAATTTTGAGTAGGGGTGAAAATACTGCGTTTACGTTAAGGTGGGAGAATCCCAGTGCTGTTGGGACCAAAAAAAAACCTTACATTTTGAAAATACAACCTTTGGCATGCCTTACATGTAACCACGTGTCACCAGTACATTGTGGGCAACTTACTACATTAGTGGAATCAGTGCATGACAAACACAAGAACTTAGTGAAAGAACACTTATTTTACTGAAATACAAGAAAAAAATGGAACGTGGGGGTCAGTAGAGTGATGTGCTCCCTACTGCCCGCATCTGGGTGGCACTGAGAGCGTTCGTACATTACCCCTCGCTGTCAGCATGTAACGTTTAGTACTAGAAAGAGCTCATCAGAGTGGGAGTCTGATCCCCCTCTCGCATCATTACAGCGTGTAACTGCATGTTAACGGAGTTTCAGCATTTTGCCACCATTGCAGCAACCTTTTTTCTTCTTTCATTGTTGTACGTGCTTCAAATATGCTCTGAACAACTTATCCATCAATTGAATACGCTATTGAATTAACATTTTGCATGAGGGTAAGCTTTGAACTAGGTGTTGAATGTAGCTTAGTAAGGAGAAAATAATTGTTAGTATACATATGGAACACCCCCTGTTGAATTAGTGTTGAATATATAATGCTACTGAGGTTGCCTGGAAAAAATTGTAATTTCTTGTGGATCTAGTAATGTAAATCATGGCTTCTAAATGTCTGTAGTTTTGCATATTTGTAGCTGGAGGTATTTAAAAGGTCAATCCTGTGTGTAAAATAAACCACTGTATAAAAAATACATAGTGCAGCCAGAGAGAGAAAAAACAGTGTTTTGTTCAGCCAGTAAAATTTGTAATAAAATCAGGAAAAGTATTTATTATTAACTCAAGAACTGACCTTCTACTTTCATATAACATTCCTTGTATGTCCTTCAAGTTAATGATCTAGAATGGATTTATATTTATCAGTCCTGTAAGTAACACAAGATAACCACGGGTGAAGTGATGCTGGAGACTTAAGTTAGCACCATACAAGAGTGTGCAGCAGCCTTGCGAATTTTCATGGTCTGATTTTTACTGGATTTGTTTGTGGTTTATTATTCTGTGGGAATCAGATCACTCTGGTGGTAATTCCAGCATGTTCTGGTCTCAGTAATGGTACTAAGTCTTAACGGGTACTCGAAGTGAAGGTAATGTCAGGGACCTTCAGCTTCCAGAAGTGGAAGAATGCTGTTCTCTGCTACTCCTGGTTTTCAGTTTTCTGTTGCTGCTTTAAAAACCAGAGCACAGAAATTTGCCACATGATGACACCAAAAAAAAGGAAGAAACAATAATTCCTGGGACAGCTGCATGGCAGACCGCAGTGCTGCTGGCAGCAGCACGTATCAGCTGCACAGTGATGTGCAAATGGTAACAGGTTGTGCAGATGATGACAGCATCAGTGGCTCTTACGAAGTACTAATACACTGACTCTGCCGTAGTATCCTCAACTTTTTTTAGTCTCATTTCATAGTTGTGACTCACATTGGACCAGACCACAGACTTTCCTGCTTTTTCTTTATTTTAATAATCTGTATATAGAGTTTTCCAGGTTTCTTTGTATTCCGTAAATGTATAGAAGCTTCTCATGGCAAGGCACCTGACCCTTTCTTTTCCCTTCATTTTTTCCACAGAGGATAAGTACAGCGAGTGGAGACGGCCGGCATTACTGCTACCCCCACTTTACATGTGCAGTGGACACAGAAAATATCCGCAGGGTGTTCAACGACTGTCGAGACATCATTCAAAGGATGCATCTCCGCCAGTACGAACTCTTGTGAGGGGGCTCACCGTGGAACCTGTGGTTTTAAATTCTTTGCTCCTTACTCTTTCTCTTGATACTACCCCACACAGGGTGGAGGAATATACTATAGAAATGTCAGTCTCTTCACTTTGTTTACTTTAATTATTTAACCTTAAAGCTGATTTGAAGCAAGTTTGGGTTGGTTTTCCTTCATGCTTTTGGGGACTATTTTTGTGCTTTATTTTGACATGCCACTTCTTCGTCATTCCACTAAGCCCTTCGGCTACCTCTGTTCCCGTAGGTTTTGTGTTTTTAACTGAACGTGACCTGCTAAATTTTTCCAGCAGGTTAACATCAGTGCAAACTGGTATGTCAGCTGGATGACACTAAAGTCATAGCTTATCCCTCTGTGTGGGTTTCCTTTTTAACATGACATTGAAGAGTACTTGATGGGTGAAAAAAAAAGATTAATGCACTTTGTATCAGGTTATTAAATACTGTTGAGGAAGTAGACACACAATGTAGCAGCACCACAATATTTATTACTCTGTCACAGTTTTTAGCATTTCTGAGTTGCAGGTCAACTGATAAAGTGACCTCCTCTTTTAAGCCGTTACTGGCGCAGGAAGTAGAGTAGATAATGAGAGGAAAAGTGAAGACAAAGCAATTTTTCTGGGGTTTTGGAGCTAAGTGTCTCTGCACACCTCAGGCATTTGAATTACAGCTACTTTTCAGCCTGTTGCATCTAGGCAGAAACTTTACCACCCTCACTTATGTTATTTGTGCTGTCCACAAATGATCCTTTTAGTTCAGATCATTCTTGGACAACAGTCCTCTCCCTATATATATTTTTTTGTTTTACTGCTGGTTTATTATATTGTACAGACTGTAAAATGTAATATTATTTTGTACAACTTTATTGAAGAAAAATACTTGTAGAAGATCTTTGTGCCTTGATTATGGCTGTACCTGTAAAATGAGCTAAGATGTAAGTATGTTTTTGATTGCGCTGTACAGCTTGATGTCAACCTTACCTGCAGCAGTGACTGGAGGTAAGAACTTTATCTGTAGAGTTTAGGGGTTTTTTTCTGGTTTATATAAAAATGCTCTTTAGTATAAAAATTATAAATTATGCAAATTAACCACTTACCTTTCCAAGTAAGGTATTATTACAGTCACCGGATGTTGCAGCAAACATGCCTTTCTCTTTTGAAGCCTCAGCTTTAAAACATTGGAATTCATTCGAGTGTCCAAATTGCAACCTGGTGTTCTTTTAATGGGAACTAAGGATTTCAGTTTCTTCTTTTTTCCTTTCGATTTAGAAAATATGTTTGGTAATTCTTTGGTCATTCATAGAACTTCACAATTGCACAGACCGATTGTGAATGTGTAAAGCACCATTATATAGAGCTCTTCAACCTTTGTACCAACAGCGGCTTTCATTGTGCAAGTAAATAGCAAGAAAGAAGAAAAAAAAACTAAAAACAGGTGTATAAACCCTTGTGTCTGGCCTAAGAGAATTACAAGATGACATTTTTATTTCTCTTTTAATAAAGAGACACATTAGAAAATTGTTTTTATTTTAAATATTGTAGAATCAAAATGTGTGACTATTTCTCAAACTTGAATAATTTATGCAAATGACATTCTCAAAACAAGTTGTGGTACAGTACAATATATAAAAGCAAGAATTGCTGTAGCAATAAGGCATGTCCTTTTTAGTAACTATAACACTGCTTTATATTTTATACATAGGTGTTTTATGTCTGTGACTATATACTTTTCCTGTGTCCAAGATAACCTGTACAAATGTCTAAAATTACAGTTGCAATAACAGAAACCTAGAGAAGTGTTAGACTACATTACTTTATAGAATGTTTTACCACACTTCGGACCATTCCCCCACTTTGTTTTAAATTTAGAGAGAGATTAAGAGCTAACAACAAACACATGCCCCACATTGGCATATAAATCAGCAGGTTTGATTAACTTCTTAGTATAAGCATTGTTATTAGTTATAAACCCCAATCGGTCACCTTTTCAAATTCAGAGTACAGGTGAATTGAGAACTTGTTCCTATTGGATGCTATACAGTCCCATTTTAGATACTGTGACCATTTCCTCTTCCCAGAAATGTCTGTACTTTGATATCTGTACACTCAATTTAGTCATCAGATAATTTCCAGAAAGCGACAGGCTGGGTGGAATAAGTGAATAACAAATAAAATTCCCCAAAGATTTTCTCACTTCCCGTGCCAAAGAAAGTAATAGAGTGACTAACAAAAACTAGTCTTGTCTTTAAAACAGGCTCCAACCCAGGAGTTCAGGTCAGAGCTCCCAGCCTCTGCAGGAATGCCAGCAGGAACACTGGTCCTGGTGTGAAACAGTCCCTCTGGTTCTTCTAGGGCGGGTGGGGAGAAGCTTCCCTCCCACCCAGCACATGAAGATGCTGACCTCCGCCTCCCCGCAGAGGGGCTAGTGCAGTTCAAATTGTGACTCTACAATAAAGTGAAAAGAACTTGGCAGCCCAGCAGGAATCCAAAATACGGTGCATTCCTATCCCTATTTGTCCATAGACTGAGGGCCAAGGCATAGGATAATGTTACTGCAGCTGTATTTGACCTTCCTTCTTGCAGAAGATCGGCAACAGGAGGGCCCCTCACCACGCAGATCTCTGGGATGCAATAGGGCCCTCTTTTTTTAAGCTCATCATAGCACATCTTTTTAAAAAGAGCAGCTTGAGGTGTCACCCTATTTTTTTTTAAGCAGGTTTCAAGTGTGTATCAGCAAACTGGATCCATGAGCTTCTTGTTGTTGTCTGGTAGACGATAACTGCAAACTGTAGTCAGCTAACAACTTAATGTGTCAGGAACTGGTAGATTTCTTGTCCCATACCCCAGTCCCTTACATACAACATCCTAAAAAGGTTACGGAGATCCACATCTCTCCACGCTGATGTATCTAGTTTCTGCCTGACCCTAACAAACAGGAGTATGACATTAGAAGGGCCATGCAGCAATAAAACAGAGAAACATTTCCAGTTTGCAGGACTGAGCCTCCACCAGGGTAAGACACTAGTGCAGACAAGTGATGAGGCTATTGGATTTACATAATGTACAGTTACACTTTTAATATACATGTTTGATACAAAAATTATAGCAGGAAAAGGACTCATTTGATTGTCGAATACAGTATTTTTGTACAGCATGAAACGCTCATTTCAGTTAATTATTTATCCTGTAGTAGTCATATCAGCTGTATAGGACTTCTATGGTATGTGTAAATGCAACCTGCCTTCAGACTAGCAATCAAATTAGGTCATTTGCTGGCATGAATATAGTCTGATGTTTGACTGTTCTCAGCTTTGGTATTTCAGTGACTGAATGCAGATGTCTGGCTCTTCATACTGCTTTATGCTTACTGATTAAACGCTGAGCAAAATAAAATGGTGGAGTGAGAAGCTGAAAATGAGCTAGTATCAGGATTACAAGCAGAGCACCTGCTGCACAGTATATAGTAAAGACTCTGCTCTCATATGGAAGGAAGCATTTTTGGAGGGAGAAGTCTGTCGGTGTTATGCTGCCCTGGAAAAGAAATGAAGACTGTCACTTTGCTGTTACAGTGGTTCTGAATCAGGAGTAAACACCACGACTGTCAGCTCTCCAATTTCTAAATTCTGTGTTGGGTGGTAAGGGTTGGGGCCAGTTTCCTAGTACCAGTGCCTTCTCCAGGGGGCTGAAGAGTCCGTACCTTGTGGTGCTGGGCACTACCTGGAATAGTCACCAGGCCAACATTAGCCCAGGGGCCAATCTTCCCTCTATTCCATCTAGCGTAAACAGAGAGCTGGGCTCCTCATCTGATCTGCCTTCAAGAGAAGCCTAACTTTAGCTGCTGTAAATGCACCTGGAAGGAGCCTTCTCAGGCTGAAGTTAGGTTTTGTGAATGTGCCCCTTCCTCCCTCCAGACCCTCCTCCTACCCAGTACATGCTGCAAAAACCACGTTGGCTAACCCAAATTATGAACGCGAACGTCAACGACAAAGAACTCCATCGGGTTTTGGCTTGACTTTGCAGTTCAAATTAAAGTTTACAACGGAGCGAGACTGAGTGAAAAGAGTAGTGAAGATGATGCAACTTTAATTAGCCAACCTCTTGTTTTGCAGTGAAGATGCGCTGTCTGGCGTGTGCAGAGAGCATGTGTAGTTTTGAAGGCAGCTACTCTCAGGAATATGGAATAAACAGAACTACTTTCAACAAGAAGTATTAACAGTTGCATAAAATGAATTTAAAAGTTTGGGGTTATCTGTGTATCAAGCAGCCTAAACTCAACAGCAGTAGAAAAAACACACATGAAAGATTTCCTCCCCCGAGTCACAGACTACGCTGTAAGCAGATGGTAGGTTTTGCTTCTTACTCCAAGTTTCTAGGAGTTCTGTTTTGTTTTTGAACTGGGGAACTAATTGATTTACCTCTTAAGGATATACAGAGCACTGGAACTGCCTGTGAGAGCATAACCAACAACACTGTATAAAATGTGAATTTGAAAGGAGGAGGCAGACTATTGGCATGTGACAAACGTTTTCACCCTGTGAAGTGGTTTAATGCACAAGTTTGGAAACCGCCATCACCGCGAGAGAGAGTTTGAGGTGGAGATGGTCTTGTTTTCATAGTTGGTAAACCAACCAAGCCAAACTAGTCTTTCTACTGTTCCGTGCACAATACTGAATATTTTTACAAGTCAATAGTTTACAATGCACCCTCTTTATAAGGAAATGTTAGATGCTTGTACCCAGATACTAATTAGATCTTTAAGGGCACTGCTTTGTACCACACAGAAGATGTGGCTCCCACAGATGGACTTTCTGAGGTGGATGCAGTGTACGGAGTGGGTTGGGTGGGTAGGCAATTTTTTATTTTTTGTTTTTCCAGGTAGGATCAGTTCAATTCCAGCTGACTGCCATGTTGATTTATTTATGGAAGTTACCTGACAAAAATAAAAACAAATTAAAACTTACCATGATGAAACTAGGGTTGTTTCTATTCCTCCAACTGAATGACGGGACGCTGACTTCTGGGATTTTCCCCGCGTGCAGCACTTCACAAGCACTGTGTGTATGGCCACTGAGAATCAAACGGGGATGAAACCACCATATCAGCTAGAACACAAAAGGGTAAAGCACAAGAATTAAGTCATAAAAAAAAAAAGGAGTAAAATGAGCTTAAACGCTTTTTTGTTCCTTCTAGCAGAATGAAATATGGCAATTCTAATACTCTTACAAGGTGTTCTGTGTAAACTTTTGATTTCCAATAAGGTGTGTGTTGATACTGTAATATTAATCATACCCATTGCCCCCCATTCCAAATACTGGACATTCTGGGACCCTCATTACAAGAGAGACATTGAGGTACTGAAGCAGGCCCAGAGAAGGGCAACAAAGCTGGTGAAGGGCCTGGTGCACAAGTCCTATGAGGAAGGGCTGAGGGAACTGGGGTTGTTTAGTCTGGAGAAGGTTCAAGGGAGGACCTTACCGCTCTTTACACCTGAAAGGAGCAAGGAGGTGGTTGGTCTCTTCTCCCAAGCAACACATGACAGGATAAGAAGTAATGGCCTCAAGCTGCACCAGGGGAGGTTTTAGATTGGATATTAGGAAAAATTTCTTCAATGAAAGGGTGATCAGGCATTGGAACAGGCTGCCTAGGGCAGTGGTGGAATCACCGTCCCTGGAAGTGTTCAGAAACTCTGTAGATGAGGCCATCAACAATCACAGTACATAAAATACAAAATGCTAAACTGGAGGGGACAGCACTGCAGCAGGCTTACTTAGGAGCACTGGGACTTACAGCCTGTACCTGGGAAACCCAGCAGAATCAAAGCCATGATCCTCAGGGGAGCAGTTCTAACAGGCAGCCTCTCAAAAGCCTCATTAGAGCAGGAGCAGCTGTGGTCTGTTTTGTCTCAGCTAGCACCCTTTCCAAAATGTTTTAATCTATAGATATCTACACTTGTGTCCCCCACCCACTGATACTCAGGTTTCCAATAAATCAAACCTTTTGTGATGCTTCCCGAGACAGGACATCATACTTCTCTTTAAATGGGATGTTCTTCTCCTCTGGAGGAGCAGAATCTTCTCCAGTGCATTCAGCATCACTTTTCCGATAGAGAGGGTAGTGCTGGGAGAAATTCAAAGCAAGGATCAGTTGTTAATGAGTCAGCCTTTCTGGAACAGTAATAAATACGCTAAAAACATGTCAGAGTGTTGCCTCACCCCACCTCTGACACACCTGTAGAAGGATGGGTTCTGAAGCTGGAAGCTTTTCCACATCACTGCATCTTTTGTTGGAATTACTTGGTTTCTGTGAAAAAAATAAATCCATATATATTGTCTTCACCTATGTGTACCATAGGAGCAAGGAGGGGAATTAAAAAACAGCTACATTTGAGGAGGTGGGGGGTGTTACAAAAAGCAGTATCAGCTCACAGTATAGTGTTTAAACACTGTCCACTGTACAAAGTTTTAAGAACCTCTGCTATGGGTAGAAAGGGAAATGCTTTAATTCCCCTTTCTGTATATGCTGCAAGTACGGCTGCCGTCTTCCTGAATGCAGGAAGCAACAGCAGAATCTCACTGCACAAACAAAAGCAAACAAAATTTAGGGCAGCCCAAGAGACAGCAGTTGAGAGCCTGGCAATTTTTCCACTGGGAGCTGGTTTCCTGATTGACTGCCAGTGCAGTCAGTCATGCTGCCTACTGTGCATCCAGTCAGCCTGTGAAAAAGGGAGGAGTGAAATACAAGCAGCAACTGGAATTGATGAAAAAAAAAAACTACAATTAAAATATTACCAGGACATCAAGACAGGACTCCAGCTGAATCAGAAAAGCAAAAAAATAGGCTAGCTTGAAAGGTATGAAACAGAACAGCATTCATAAATATAAATGCAGGGATTGGTAGGTATTGTAAGTCAAAGGGAGGGTTACAGAACTTCTGCCATTCCTTGGAACAAAGGAAATGACACCCTCTGTTGGGAGCACTGACAAGGAAGTTAACACCATTAAAGCAAAGCATCACAGTTAGTTAACAGGTAAAAATGTTAAGAGACAAATGAGGAGAAGATTGGTAACAAGCTGCAATGCGAATATTAACTTTTCAGGAGAGTCTTAGTTACACCCTGACTGTTGCTGCAGTATCAGTATTCCCACTGCAGCAGCCAAGCTGCTGGCTATAACCGGATCTTTAATAAACCCTTACCTGCTGGGAGCAATTCAGTTTGTGAGAAAGCGCCACAAGCCTTGCCTCTGTGGTACGGCAGAGAGTACAGCCATCGCCCTCCATGGCCACGCTGTTCACCAGGACAAAGCTGGAAAATACCAGGGAGTGGGCAAAGGGAAGCAGGGAAGACAGGAAAGCATTTGCTATTCATGCACATATGTGGGATAAACTTCAGTTCATAAAATGCAAGTATTCTAAAGTCAGGCACAGCTCAACAGAACAGCTGCTGGAACCACGTACTGTAAATCCTCTTTTGAGTGTCCACATTGTAGCTGGTTTTCTACCTGGTAGGCTGCTTTATGAGGAGTTGTTTATCAGGTTGCACAACATACTGTATGCTAGGCTTCGTGTTTACATCTCAAGATCTTTTTTATAACAAATACTTAAGTGGCATTCTACTGGAACATTAGAAGCCACTAAGCTGAATTCTGAAGGAACAGAGAACTTGCTTCTCTCCCCACACACATTTTAGACTTCAGAGATGTAATTTTCAACATTCAGTTTCTTCAGAACAACTGAAAAGCAAAACAACACTGCATGTGGCTGGCTCCCCTGAACAAACTTAGTTTCATACTTTGTGGTCTCTCACACAGAAAACAAGATTTTATTTGTAATCAATTTAGATTTCTAATCAATTTAGAACTTGTGCCACAAGATTCATACCTGTTTAATCACTCAGGACCCAAGATAAATTCCCACTTCAGTATGTTTTATTGACATAAATGAACTGAATGCTTCCACTTAAAGAGATGCTGGTCAAAACTAAAAAAAAGTCAGTTTTGTTTTAGCAAATTTTGTACCACAAATTTGTCGTAAGATAGTTTATCTAGGAATATTTCATTAATAATGCAGCTCATCTGTTAATGAACATGATACCAGACATACAGTCAGCAACTGCATGCAAGAATTCTGCTGCGCTGTTTTATCAGAGGGGACATGGAGATATTCCTTAATATATATTATTTAAAACAGCTGAAATACATATCCAGGGGACCCTGCACCATCTGCATGATAAACAATAGCGTTATACTGAGCAGTCACAAAGCTCTTCCTAAAATGACACACCCTTTCTAGACCTGTTCAGAATATTCTTAATGCTTGCTTAATTAGGGGAACCTGTGCAAACCTGTAGGTTTTGAATCCTACATTTACATGAGTCATTATAACCTGATGGCACACACGCCAAATGAAGGGAAGACCTGTTGCCACTCTGCATGTATCTGAGGTTTAAAGACAAATGCCTTTCCACAAACAAGCTATTGCTTTCTCTTATCGAGTTCCTGCCTCATATCTACAGTCGACTAAAGGGGCAGAGGGCAGGCACTGCAGCCACAGAGACGTAACTAAGCTCTTTAGCACGGTCTACCCTGCGTTAAAACCAGCTTGTGCGCTATTACCCCACCCTGTGGAGAAACTGTGAACAACCAACTATGTTCCCAAATCAGTTTTCTGCAGACTAAAGAAGTTATTAAAATTAACTAAACTTTTAACTTGTAAGTACAGAGGGGATTTGTTTGTGTTTCTTTACTGAATCCTATTCTTCTGTTATGTTAACAGCCATGGGTCATTACCAGCTGCAAGGAAGTAAAAAGGTAAAACGGAGAATTTGATCTGGACTCCACAGTAGTTTTTCCATTTAAAAAGATTTGTTCTAAGTTACCCTGCTCAAAGTACAGCTTCCACTCCATATCAAACTGTAGGTTTGTGCAAAGTGTTTTATGTTTAACATATCATGAGCTAGATGCAAAGTTTAAAAAAGGGCTCTAAGTTAAGCATTCCCATACTACTTCTTTAGAAATTCCACTTCCAGTTGTCATCACCCTGGTCTGCTAGCTCAGAAAATCACTACTCTAAACATTAAGATAAATAAACAAATATACTCACTTTATTCCTTTTCGAGTTATTAGCTTTCCTGAAGTAAAGTTGAAAGCCTTTCCAAACCGGTTTACTTTGTAAGTTGTCATTCTGTGTCACAGAGCAAAAATACAACTGAGGTGAGAAACTGGCATTGTAAATCATCTGACACAGCTGCTTTAGAGTTTGTACACCACTTGTGCAGCTTGCTGCTCCATTACCTAGATCAAATTCATTTGCTTATAACTCACAGGGATGCTCCAACACCAACACCAGTCCCACCAATGTAAGCACAGCCATGGTACAGAAGTACAGCAGAGCCAAGGCACTTACATTCTTCTGGTTCAAGGTATCAGGAAAGGGAATATGCTCAAACTAAACACTTCTCTGACAAAGAGGCCCAACACAAGGAAAAACAGCTTCCAAGCTTCTCTGCCAATGCAGAAATACCACCTCAGAAAACTTCACATATGCTCAGAGAAGCTTAAAAGTAGCCTGAAACCTGTTCTGAAATTTATTCCTAGGGTCTATGTGCACAGATGGATACCTTTTAAGGTCTTGCTCTAATTCACAAAACCTTCTAATTTGGTTATGATCAAAAACATTCCATCTAACCACACAAGAGGTTACTCAGACACAAAACCTGTTACTGTACGCATGTTGACGTTTCATTCTTGGCACTTGCATAGTCCTTTCACTGACAAGACTTACTCGTAATGAAATCCAATGTCGTGATTCCCAACAACAACCACCAGCTCAGTAGAAGCTGGGAACTTAAACATTTTCTGAAATCTCCTGACATCATCTGCCCATGCCTGCATGAAAAAACAAATGGAGAAATTAATGCTGTTCAACAGTTCCAAAGGGGACCACTAATATTGCATTGGGTTTGTGTGGCAAGGTTTTGGTAGCAGGGGGCCTGCAGGGGTGGCTTCTGTGTGAAGATGCCAGAAGCTTCCCCTGTGTCAAACCAAGCCAACGCCAGCCAGCTCCAAGACAGACCTGCCACTGGCCACAGCTGAGCCCATCAGCAATGCATAGCGCCTCTGGGATAACAGATTTAAGAAGGGAGGAAAATAACCCTGGCAACAGCAGTTGCAGCTGTGTGAATATGCAAGAGGAACAGCCCTGCAGACACCAAGGTCAGTGCAGAAGGAGGGGTGCTCCAGGACTTTCTTTGGATTTCTCACTCTGATTTGATTGGTAATAAATTAATTTCCCCAAGCCCATGACAGCAATTGGTGAATAGTCTCTCCATGTCCTTATCTAGACCCTTTTTGTTGTATTTTCTCTCCCCCATCCAGATGGGTATGGGAAGTGATAGAGTGGTGGGCACTTGGCATCCAGCCAGTCAGCCCAACACAGGTATGTAGCATAGATGCGCATGCAGAGACGCTTACACTTTGTTAGTTTCATGAGGGGGAAATGTGTCAAGACACTACCAAGAACAAAGGAGAATCTCAACATTTCCATTTCTGTCTAAAACACCAGAAACGTCTTCTACCGGTAGGACAATTGTAGTAATATTAACCAAAGCCTTGCATACCTAGTCTGCTTTCTTGTGTCATCCATCTCCTTCAAGAAATCCTCATTTTTTGAAATAGGAGAGCTGTTGATGTCATACCTGAGGTAAGCTCCATTTTCCTTCATCGAAGACATCTCCCAGAATAAAAACAATATCTGGCTGCAGTAACCATAAGGCAGTTTGGAAAGACCTCTCCATTTGCCATTCCCTGAAAGGAAAATACAGACCCAGACATCACCACTGGATCCTCTACTCTGAACACACAAAAAAAAAGCCTGGCAGGAATGGGAAGATGGCTCCTCCACACTGAGAGTGCCAATATGAAATTCAAGTTACATACTTAGAAATCAAGTTTGAGTACAGTCAGTGACTTTTACCTGGTGGGTATTTCTACCACAATACAACACGCTCACCTCATGCAAGAAGTAAGACCAGCTTGTTTATTTTTCATTACAATTCCATAAAGCAGAAATTAATCAGAACAGTGAATTATTGCTCATGGTTAACCATGCTATTGTTTCTGCAGCAGAAGTTTATAATGTTTATCTTATACTATAAACTTAGTACTTTCTGTCAGCATTCTGCTTTTTCTTTTTTGGACTAACAGAAACATGGGTTTGTAGGCATACGACTAGATTATCTTTCGTTTTAAATGGCATTGTTGCCTCCAATTCTTCTGCTACAAACTTCTACCGGCTTCCTTATCTCTGCAATTAAAGGTATTAACAATTGGGATACCCAAGTTATCTTGGATGCCTCATTTTTAAGGCATTTTATCAAACAGTTACATACTGGAAAAGACTTCCTGACCCATCAAAAATCCTCAGGCATCTACACCCACATACTACCTGAATATTCAAGACTCCTCTGCCTCAGTAAGCCCCATTTATTAACCTTTCTGACACTGGTTTATTACCCAGCACAGATCCAGATGGGCAAGTCAGAGGCAGCATTCACACTTCTTACAAACACCACATCAGTTTAAACATCTGTTCCATTAGCTACTATTAAAAATGCTAAAACCAGGAGATTGTTAAAGAAAAAAATTAATTATTATTACCTTCTTAGTTTATCCAGCCAGTGCCCTTTGATTTCACCAAGTAGGTGAGTATCAGCTAAAATTATGGCCTTCAGGACTGAAGTTGAAGTCTCTTTTTTAGCTCCACTTTTCACTTCTGGCCATTGGCATTGAAAAATTACCACATAATAAATTAAAAATTCACAAAATATTAACACTGAACTGACATAGAACACAAGCTTCAGCAGGAAACAGAGCCTCTTCTTTAAAAGAAGGTTCTTCACAGTGGTTGTGCTAGAACTCAGCATTGCAGTACTGGCATAAGACTCTTCCCAATGGCTCAGTTCTCCTCTCCGGTGAAAACGTTAGGGGTTAGTCAAAGGATCATGTTGGGCTTCATATCAGCACAGAAACCCTGTAGATAAAATCAAAATAAAGTATTCATTAAGCCAGCATTCCCTGTGAAAAGCTGCCACGTAAGGCCTACAGTGTTAGATTTGGAAATGCTAAATTAACCTAAAAAAGCAAAGTTGGTCTTCTCCTTCAAGTACACAAATAGCCACGCCACTGAGTGCAGAACTGCACTCTCTCCTTCCAGGACCAAGGTAACCAGTTTTAAACCAGCCTGGATCTTGGTGCATGATGCTTTTTTTAAAACTAGACAGTGAAAACACTGTAACTAGAGGTCACAGGCAGGTAAAGATAGATTTTTAGGTTGAGTAGCAGAACATGAGGATGCATGCCACGTACAGCCACTTTCTGGCACAAATCACATAACATGACTACATCAAATCAATGCAATCACCACCTTTAATGCAGCTCGTTGTACTAATTTCAAAGAACCAAAAGCAATTTACTATCACAGAACAAGTTTACCAGAGCTTTCCAGGAATCCACGCATGGATACTTGACTAGTTAGCTAATGCTGCCTCATTTCTAATAAGGGGAAAACAGTATCTAAGCCTCAGAAACAGAAACTGTATAGCTGAAGAGAAATATGGGGAAAATAAGCTGAGGTTGGTAAGCTTGCTGTATTTACTGATTTCTTCCACCTTGGACAGTTCATAACCCAAACAAGGAACTTGGTTTTTGAAACTATAATATTATTTTCTGTCATTTTAAAGGCTAATCCAAAACATATCTCTTCACTCTGATAAGCCACAATTGTAACAGGGCTCATTGATTGCTTCTCTTGTTTACAGGCATTAAACAGAAACTCATTATTACTGGTGTAAGGAGGAAATACCCACACTTGCACAGTTCTGTTTCTTCTACAGTCCTTGGCAGAAACACTGTCACACTGTAAGTGGCAACAAGAAAAACAAGTATCACACCCAAGTGGACCGAGATACTAGCCCTTTACTTTCAAGTAACATTACTCAGGTTCAACACACACCCTCTCAGGGTTCCAAAGAATCACTTTTTAAAGGTAAACTGTAGCATGGTCATGGTAAAGAAGATTCCAGGAGAGCTATAAAGATGTTACTTCACATGCTCATGAACCAGCTTCTAGAGAAATCCACAAAGAAAAGTCTTGTCCCCCACCCAAGAATGGGACTGAAATTCTGCTTTCTACAACAGAGAAATTCTGACATAGGACTAATATCTAAGATGTTAGCAGTTACTGAACACAGCACTAAAACAGTGATTAGTTAGCAGCCAATTTTCATCTGAACTAATTCTGATTAGAACTGTGAATACTCAGTACCTCTGATCATTTAGACCCTAAGTGTTAGTAATAACTAGGACAAAATTACTGAACAACACAGAATCGTAGATCTTTTCTAAAATCCTGGTCTCAGTTACATGCAAAACACAGACCAAAACTTAAATTGCTTTCCTGCCCTGTGCCCTAGCCCATTTGACTTATGTCTCATGGAAATCAAAAACAGACATGTGATTATTATCCTATTTTTCCAACCAAAATATCTATTTGATAAATAGCCCCTTATTTTCAAACATGAATTTCCCATATCACCACTACAAAATACTTGTTCAAGACAAAGAACCATTAGTCTGCATCATGTAACATTTCTAGTATGCATTATTTAGCATTAGCATGACTAATACTTAATTGCATGCAATTCAGTTCTAGCTAAACTTTGTTTAGCAGGAGAAAGCCACTGGCCAGACGTCACAATTTCACAACACAGAAGAACTACACATAAAGGCTGACTAACTTGTTTAATATTAATCTCATCTGCACTTTAACTGGCAATAAAAAGGAATAAGATCTCGTTTGTACATCTCACAAGGCGAGATTAAAGCAGAAACACCTGTTCAACAGAGACAGCAACAAGGACAAAGAGACACGTAAATTCCTAACTAAGCACACAAATTCCTATGGCCTTATCCTGCACAAACAGCACCTACCCCAGAATTTAGAAGTAGACTTTGGTAGTCCTAGCCTGTCTACTCTTCCAACAAAAACAGGACTAATTTGAACAGCAAATGCCAGTAAGTTTTTTAACTTGCATTAGGCATGTATAAAAAACCCAAAACTCTAAAACCAAAAAACCCTATGATTCTTATTCCCAACCTACACAAAACTTAATACAAATAAAACCTGCTATTTTGATATCAGCATCTATGCATTCTCTAAAATGCTTTTCATTACATTTTTCACACATCAAATTTCTTCAGAAGCTGCTCAAACACCCAGAGGCAGCAAAACCCAGTGCTACAGATCAGTGGGGAGGAAAAAAAAAAACACAAAACAGATCTTCAGAAGCAAAATGATTCCATCAAAAGCAAAAAAACAAACCCCAAAACTGCAATTAATAGAAAATAAAAATATCTTCAAGGCAAAACTGTCATTTTCAGAAGTCACAAACAGCAACTGACACAATCAAAAGCACAGAGCCAGTCATTTCTACACACATTCCCTGTCCCAGCCTTTCTGCTACATAGCTGTTATTATTTTGGGAGCTGTGCCACAGATGTGGAAGATGCCAGAGGTCTCTCATCTGCACCCCACGTTTATAGCTTTCCTGATGGTGAAAGAAAAAAGAGGAAAGAGATAAAAAATGAAAATGAAACCACAGAAAGTCAGTGATGCAGAATGAGCTGAAAGACATTTACTTCTGGCTGACAGAAATCCCTGCCTACCTCCTCTCTGCCACCTGCCAGCCTGGCGCTGCTCGCATCCCAGCTGACCCCTTTTCTCAGGATTGCGGCTGTACATCACCATAACAGTAGCTTAAACAGAAACCAAGCACATGCAGTAGTAACCCGAACCTTCCATACGGGTACCCAAAGACCAGAGACTCGCATCCTCTCATGCATCATGGCAAGGTCAGAAACAATGCTGTCAGACTGCATGCACGCTGCAAGATGGAGCTGTGGTTCAGCGTGTCACTGCACAACACATTGCTACTCCTCCTGCTTTCACAGATTGATTACTAGGGTTAGACTAGAACCTGGTTTCTTGCTAGAGCTTGAGGATCTCAGTTATGATAAGAGACTGAAAGATTTCTCACTGCTTCTTGTTCTAAATACATGGCACCGGCCTGACTGAAAGCTGATTTTTAGAAGTTTTAAAAGCTCATCACAGAGCTGAGATCAATATCTTCAACATAGTATTTTAAATTGTTTGGGCAGAGAAAATACTCTGTAATGGCAAACAGCAGAAGTCTACTAGTCACAACAATTTGTATTCAGTCAGTACATACATTCTTTAGGCAGGGGAGAAATAACCTTCAGCTCTTCCTCACCTATATTTAAAAACCAGCCTGTGGACATTTACTGATTGATTTAATAATGTCACCAAAGTTTAAACATACTAGAAGTATAAATTTATATATCACAAAACTGTGAGGAAAAAATACTCAAGTGACTACTGCTCAAAATAAAAAGGTTTGGTACTTTTCTCCTCCATCACTTATGTTTATTTTGCTTACTATCAAATATTAGATACATTTTTGCATTTAAAAATACTTCCATCATACACACTACTGTGCTGATTCTCATCTGCCAAGTTTACTGGCAACACAGACTTGCATCACTCCTCCTCTTTCCCTTTCCCATCTCTGTTCAGAACATTATCCAGTTTTAATTTACAAGTGAGCCAAGAACGAACCAAGGGAAAACTGACAAAATGGTCTATACCCAGACCAAGAAGCAAGTACATATAGAGCTTTACCCTCACTTAGTGAATATGCAACTCTGAGCACCTCACATGCTTTGAAGCCCATTTACTCATTAACTTGCAACTACATAAAACTGTCCTAACAAACAGAGTGGGATACAAGAGTCCTAATCCTACTCCTAGTTCTAGTCCTATCTGTAATGATCATGCAAGTATTTTTAGTAAGCTAAAGAAGCTCTACTGGGTTATAAGCAAGCTTAGTATTTCTAAACTCACAGTAAAGTTTCCCTCAATTCTCCCATCACAGTGTCACAAAGGTACAGGTTTACAACTTCCAGGCAAATATAGTTCTATAATGGAACTATGTTAAACTTTTGCAAAATGCAGTAACAAACAAGTTTAGGTTCAAATCTCACAAGGTTTCCCTTCTGCAGGGCACACTTGCACCTAGAAACTGTCTCATCATTCCAAGTTCATTCTTTAAAATAATGTGATATTTCTACCTTGTGAACTGTGACTCTGCATTCCTGTTTCAGCACTTCAAACACCTTCACTCTTTAATAAAATAAGGGCTTCTGATAAATTCTTGTTTTGATACTGTAGGACAACTCTGTCTCATCTTTCTGAACACACTTTCAATTCTAATCCATAAATCTTTCCTTCATCCACAAATTTTAACCTATTTTTGTGATTAAAGAAAATCTCCAAGCAGGGATTTAGCATTTTTCTTTTAAGAAATGCCTTTTAAGAGATCTTTTTTAAGAAAGAAATCATCTTTTTTAAGAAAGAAATCATCTTTTTTAAGAAAGAAATCATCTTTTTTTAGAAAGAAATCATCTTTTTTAAGAAAGAAATCCCTAAGTTTGTAATAATTTAAAGACAGAATTAATTTGTTCCTGCACTGGCACATCCTTACAGCTGAAATTCATAAAGAATACCAAATCTACACATCTACTGTAATCATATATAGTTTATAAAAAAAGGATAAATTGGGAAGTTCTTCAAAAAAATACTAAGATTTTATCATATGGCCATAAACACTCACAACCACTCCTGCAACGGACACATTCTACAAGTGTGAAAGAGAGGTTTTGAAACTTGGTTGAAGTTATACAGACTACAGTTTATTTTAAAACCACATAAACAAAAAAATCACAGGCATAAAATACAAAAACATCCCAGAGCAGCTTGTCATATTAAGATCTTATTACTGAATCCATAATAGCATCAAAATGTGATATTACATAAGCCATGGTGGGTTTAAATGTTGCAGTAAGTATAAAAAACTGTGGGAAATCTACTTGCCATTAATCAGTAGTTACAAATGTGTTGTAAAAGGAAGTCCATACATCACACTTATTTGTTTCAAGCACTTTTCATACTGATTATTCAGTTTCACAGATTCCTGTACAGCATGCTTTAGATCTTCTACCTCTTCAAAAAAATCCTAGAAAGACCCGAAAATAGTCACTTTAAAGTTTCTTTGAAAGGCATTCTCAGTAACAACTAGTCAGCATTTCAGTTGTTCCCAAGTTCAAAGACATTTTCTGTATCTTTATTAATATATGGTTGAGTTGTGCAAACACAGCTATGACAAGATACAGCAATCAACTCTGACCTTACATAATAATTTAAAACTTTGCCCTAAACACATGATACAAGCAGAATTCAAGTTATTTTACAGCCTGAAATACAGCCAAATAATAGGAAAGACTAATTAAGAGAACAAAAAACATGCTACTTTATCAGAAAGCTACAAAATGGCAGTCCAAATGACAGTTCAAAATGACAAAGGAATTATGTCTAACTCATCTGTGCAAAACTGTATCTACATGTGCTGAAGTCAGCCAGTAGCAGATAACACAATAGTAACTCTGAAGATCTGAAAGTTGCAAGATTATACAAAAGGGACAACAAGCAAGGAGAGTGATGAGGCGATTAAACTAACGATGAGGATGTTAGCATCTGAAGAAGACAGTACTAAATAGTTTTAAGATTTAAAAATGGATACCATATTTAGACCTAGAAAGATAGAAAGTATTTTTAGACCTTAACCGCTTTGTAACTTGCTAGTATTCATTTAGAACTTGAAGTACAACTACATTTTGTTAATGAATACCTTATCTCAGAATAGGATCTATTATTTATGATTACACTATGTGAAAAAGTTTGATTTACATAATCAAAAGGATAAGATTGATGATGCATTAAACAGCCTAAAATTGATAACACTATCCAACAGGTTCAACTGGCTCAGACAAAAACAATTTACAACAAAGGAGGGAATGAAAAAGAGCAGTATATAAAGGTACACAGACTATAAAGAGACAGCCCAATAAGCCATAAAATCCAAATCCTGTTGAATTTCACATCAGCCTATGTGGTCTCACTTTCTCATATTGTTCCTTCTCAAAGCACTCCCCTCTGCCCTCCTTAAACTTACAGTTTTAACAGAGACATAACTTTGATATGTTTAAGTAAGAAAATAGATTTCCTCTCAGTGACATCACAAAACAGGAGACCATTCAAAAGTGATCATTCAAAAAATATTATTATCTCTGCAAATGTCTGCTGTAAGGAATTAAGCCTGTTACTAAGAGTTGTAATTTGAACGTTGTAATGACCTGAGGCAACTAATCTCTAATGAAGGAACCAAACGCTAAAAATAAATAAATAAATAAAAACCTATGAAAATACACACCTGTTTAAAACACAACAAACACAAAAATATTACACTCTTCCTTAGCCAAACCATACTGTAGGACATTAATGTTTCAAGGAGTCATTAATTTCCATTTCTTTCTCAGAATGTTATAAATTCATGCATTTTGCTTGATAACAACATATGTTCAGCCTAAAGATAAGTTTCAGTTCAGGAAGAAAAGTTGGGTTTTTTAAAAAAATCACCCATTCTTAAATTTGTCTCAAAATAAATTACCTTGTCTAATACAGCTAATTGATTTTTTAGTGCTCTCCTTTCTGTAGACAACTTCTCTTTTTCTTTCTTCAGCTTTTTAATCTCCTTCAACAATAGCTCTATATTCAAATAAAAAAATATAGACTTCAACCATTACAGTCAACCTCCCCCTCATATGAATCATATTAAGCTAAAGAGCTGCCTACATTTTGTATTAGAAAATTATGGTTCAGCTTTTTAAAGTACCTTCTTCATAAAGCGATTTATCTTTAAGCATTGGCCCAACACGCTCCCAGGTACTATGAAAGGTAACAGGATCTGTCAATTGGAAAATCTGAATCTGCCAGATTCTTAGAATGTGGTATTATTCTACTTTAAAAATCCACAAAACATACATCATGTGCCTCAGTTACTTTTCCTGACTTATGAGAGGGTCACATCAGCTCTTGCTGACAGCACACTTCCTGAAAATTATGCCTACATTATACCGTCTCTTCTATCTCTTTTTTATGCTTTGAAGTAGAACAGAATTGCACCTTAACTTGTGGATTTACTTATGTGAGGAAGAACATGTTCAAACCAGCATTGTCTGGGTTTGTCCCAGATTTTAAGGCTAAAAACAGGTTCTTTTGTGTATCAGTGTCTGAAAACCAAAGAAGGGAACAGCAAACGTTATCACTAAGAGATCTGCATAGATACAGCTTACTAGAATAAATAACAAATAGTACTAAACAGAGCCATGCACTCCCACCCACGATTACACCAACATACCAATTTCAGAAAAAGAGAAAAGCAGCAAACACTTATTTTTATCTCAAACAAATGCAGGGCTGGATCCGTAGAGAGGATATTAGTTACGAGATGCTATTTTTACACAGCAGGTTTTAAAAAATGAAAAACATTTCAGATATAGCTGGTTAAAGCAGAAGAAATCCCCTGGTGTGTGTGCCTCTTGATCAGAAGCAAAATGCATCTCTGACAGGCCTAATGGAAGGAACATCATCAGAATTAACTGTACCATTACCTAAACATTTACTGCAATAAGGTTCCTTCTTTTTAGAAATGTCCCTGGGAGATGTTACTTCTTCTGGAGTTCGACTTCTTTTTCCAGAAACAGCACTAGCTTTCCAAGAAACCTTTTTATGTTCTAGTTGCTCAATTCTTTGCTTCTGCTCTCGAAGATTCTGCTCTAGCTCATGAATTTTAATCTGTCAAGAAACTAAAAATTTTTTAAAATGCATAGAACAAACACAGCTCAACTGAATACAACTGAAAACATAGCCCAGATATAAACCTAGAGCTTTTAATTGCTGTCTTAAAACTACATTCATCCAAAGGGTCTGAAAGGAGGAAAAAAATACAGCAAGTGAAGCTTTGCATATACATAAGCATTTTAAAAGAATCTGATGCTGAGCATATGCTTGCAAGGCAATATAAATGTACATGCACAAAGATACTGAACCTTTCCGCATGATAAAGTGTACTTTTAGGGCAGCAACTGCCAACTTCGAAGAAAAAGTACATGTAATCCAAATTACAATGAATATTAATTTACAAACAAATAAAGCACATGTTCCAGAATCCCCTGAGGAAATTAGACTGGTCAGCTGTAATGCTCCATCAATGCCTAAAGAGGCAATACCCACTTGTAGCTTCCTGAACCACTCTTAGCCACGCCGCCCTACCTCTGCTCCAGTTATGATGCTAGTCTCTATGAAGCCAACAGATCTTGCTACCTAACAGAAGATTATTTGCCTTCATTTGGTTAGCTTAACGCTGGATTTCTAGGATAAATCAGCTTATGAAACACAGAAAAATATCAGGGCTGGTACAAAAGAGGTCAGAAGATGCATATACAGTTAGAAGAAGGGGTTGCTAGATAAGTAAAGAAAAAAGCAAGAAAAGGGGACACAGCTGTCAGCTACAGACCAGTGACAGAGTTCACTTTCAAAGGAAACTACAGACTACTTTCTGTTATCTCAATGACACAGGAAATAAAGAAAGATTATAAAGAAAAACATGGTCTCATTTTACAAATGTAAGAATTATTTTCCAGTCTCCCCAAAAACTTAAGTTTGGCTTACTCGATACCATTTCCTACAAATTCTACTTACAGTGAGATTGTTAATTGCTTCCCTTTGCTCCTGGTTTGTTTTGATTTCTTTAATGCAGCGTTTCTGTAGCTCATTATACATTTGAAGTAGACTAGAACAGAAGAAATGTGTAAATTGCAATAAAATATAAAAGCCAAAAAAAACATGCATCCTTTATGACAAAAGCATTAGAGGGCCTATAGAGATTAGTTGGATTGTAGCTGTACTGTAGCAGCTTGTAACAGCAATATTTGAGTGTGAATGAAATGCCATCAACAACACAGAAAGAGAAAGCACCAGAAAAAAAGCCAGCAAAGCAAGAGTTAAAAAGAATGGTCTGTATGATGGCAAAGAATCCCTTTCACTCAGCCAGACTGAGGACCCTGTTGTTTCTGTCCAGCCCACGTGGCCACACTCCGATTAAACCTCAGTACAAATAACTCATCGATGGAAGACCCGTACACTAATGACAGGAGGGGTGGCAATGACTTTGCAGCATGTCACATTTATCATTCCTTTCCCTGTTAGCACAACAGGAATAGCAAAAGACCACTCCTAAAGGAATAAAGCAGTTTGTCCAGAGCCTAATTTCTTGCTTAAACCATGACACTACCAATCAAGAACTCATGATGAGGATTCATGAGGCAGCATCCCCAGCTCTCTGTGTTGCGCAAAACATCTCATTGCTTCTGTGTGAGTGTGAGAATACGAGTGAAAGAAATGTATAAGCAAATGAGTGCAAGGGGGGTAAAAATCAGTGTAAAATAAACAACTTTGGGATATTATCTTTCCCTTTGATAATATATTGCATCAAGTTCTGCTACATTAAGTTGCTACCACATTTTACAGCATACATCAGGCCCGTAATGTAACTGATGAGCATGACATTTTCCCTATTTTATGAGGAATTTAGATAAGAGCTGGCATTCATACTAGGTCATGACTATGCACCAGAAGCAGGATGGTAATACAGAATAGCACAGAACAGCTTTGTAAAATCACATACAAACAGGTGCTAGAAGAAAAAGCTCAGTCAGGTTATCCAAGTGCAACCTAATACAAAGCAGGTCCAGCACCAGATTCAAAGAGAAACTTGGATTTCTTCCACATAAGCATCTAGTTAGGCACTCAGTTCAAGCCCGGAGCTAAACGCACAGCCTTCCTATGTAGGTTTGCAAAGAAAGCCTGGCATACTGTAAAAAAACTTTAAAAAAAATTAAAAAAGGGAAAAAAGGGAAAAAAAAAAGGGGGGGCCTTCTACAACCACCTAAAGCAAACCCTAAAAACAGGGTGCTTGAAATTAAAAGCAGTAGGGACTGCCTATCTTCTTAAGAGTCACAGCCCATTTCTTAAGTGAACACAAAATAACTTTATAAGGAATGAAGCAGCCTCTTTATTTCAAAATCAAGTCATAGCCTGGTGGGCCAACATTTTATGTAGCATACTCAGAAAATATGTATTTTCTCAAAGCAAAAAAGTATCTTTTGCATCAAAAAAGCTGTTAAGAAAGCTTATTTCTACCACTAATTGGCAAACAATGGTAAGTAGTGGCTCACTTCCAAAAATCAAGTAGACTGAAAACTAGAATCACTTATCTAGCTTATTTTGAAAACAGCACCATCCTATAGGTTTTATACATACATAAAACTGAGCTATAGAAACAAATGAGCTAAGAAATCTCCCACAAAATAAAGAAATTACGAGGTTAAAAATCTGCAAAAAACATCACATGTGCACACACTACAGAGCTTCCTTGGCTCATTCAAATTTTTGAAATGAAGGATTTGAGACAGAAATACATTTTGTTCTTTGTTTACTCCTAGTTTCAAGTTTAATCTAAGATTTAGTATTTCTTTTTAAAATGTAAATAAAACAATCTTCTGTTGTTTCAAAGGCTGAAAGCCACTTCCATAACAGTTAACAAAAATTCAGTTGACAACCATGAAAAAATATTCTATTCCATGGAGAATATTTACCTCTGTGAAGAAGCAGTTTTTCAAGAACTCACCTCACACTGTCACCCTCTAGAATAAGATCCTTCCTGTATTCACCCTTGTGCCATAAATGGGTTTCTGTTTGAACTTGAACACTTAATGAAATAAACAAAACAGCTTAATAAAATCACATCTTATAATTTTAATTGGATCAAACAAAGTGACTGAAAAAGCCCAAGTTACTTTTCAGCTTGATTTTAGAACACAAGTTTTAACACAGAACCACAAACACACCAAAATTTAAACTTGAAAGCTGTGCAAACAGGTACTCAAATCCTGGGAGGACACTCACCAAAACACTAGCACTATAGTTTTTCAAGTCCTAAGCTCCTGGTTTCCAAATCTTTAAAACGTTAACTACCTTACTACTGTTTGGTATAAAAACAGTCTAAAACTCTGGAGTAAAACAGAGATAGCATGTTGGCTAAGCAGGGATATAACTTACTGACATTAAAACTGTTTCTTTCACTACAACAACGAATTTTTACAAGTTGCCCCAGCCATCCTTTGTTCCTTTATATGCCTTCAGCATCCTCCATTTCCACCATCCTGTTCACAGACAGCCCCTCAGAATACCCAGACCAGGTGTGGCCTCACTCATCTGAAGAGTATCAAGATAAAAAATCCTGAAATACTTATTTCTTTTGATACAGAAAGAACAAGTCTTACTCTCTGTGTGTGCCATAGTCACGTATTAACCGCTGAAGATGTAGTTTTTCTTGGATCTGACCCAGATTATTTTCTAGCTCCTTATTTTTTACATGCAGTTTTTTCAACTTCTTGACTAACTGTTCATTTTCATCACTGAGCTGAAAAGGAAGAGAATTTTAAAAAGAAAAATAAGACATTTTCTGATTAGGTATTAATTAAACTGATAATATTTCAGGTTAAAATTATCTCCCTTAAGCTTCATTATGATTATCTTAAACTATGGAAATATATAAAGGAAAATAGCATAAAAAGTAATTGTCTTCAAAAGTCAAGAAGAACTGACTAAGACACAGTAACATATGTATTAAATGCTTCTATTGCAACTTCGCAATTTATTAGTGAATGATAAGGCAAACTGGTTTTGTACTAAAAGAATCATAAAGAGACAAAACTTACAAGTTTCAATCACATTTCTAAACATCATCGCTTTTTAACCTCACAGAAGCCAAAAGGCTGAGCTACAGCTGCACTAGCAGAATGTCTTGCCTGCGCAGTGGCTGAACCTCGTCCAGCAGCACCTGTCACTTCCTCTACGACCCAAACACAACCGACTTCACTGCCCTAACCTGCAGCGTAATAAGCACAACCTATGCTACCGACCGGTACTCGGCCAACAGAAGGAGGACTACCAACGACAAACCGCTTAAGCTACTGTAAGCGTGAGCTCTGCACGCGAAGGCAACGGCAAACATAGCCGAGCCCAGACCCGCCGTGCCCGAGCATTCCCGCGCCCTCTTCAGGGCAGGCCGGGCCGTGTCCGGCGAACGGGAGGCTGCCCCGCGCTGCGGCCGCGATCCGGGTCCCACTCACTTGCAGGCACCTGTGGACGGAGGGCAGGGCCATGGGCTCCCGAAGGGGCTGAGGCCGGCTTGCGCCCTTTCGAACGCACCCACCACCTGCGGGACCCAGCCATAAAAGGTCCCCACCAAGCTGCCGGAATGGCCGCCCGCCGCCTCACGGCTCTCAAGCAGGCGCCTAGGAAAGCACAGCCTCTCCGGATAGGCTCCAAACAGTACGCGTCACGGGCGAGCGACCGCTCGCGGTCAAGGGCCCTGACTACACCGCCGCCACCTCCACCGCTACCACCCCGTCGCCAAGGAAACGGCAGCAAGCGGAGCACCGACCGCTCCGGCCGCACCCTGCGGGAGCGGGGAGGCGGAGGCGGCGCCCTGCCGGGCACGTCTTCTCCCTCCGCTCCGGAGCAGCGCGGTAGGTGCCTGAGCAGCGAGCGCCCCCGGGCGGACACTGCTGCGGCGGGGAAGGGCTCACTTCGCTGCTCGCCCTGCCTTGTTTTCTCTCCCTTGAGGCAGAACTCGGTGCTCCCTAATCTTCTTTACTGTGCCTGTGCACCTCAGCCTCTGGGGCCAGCGCAGAAACACCCCGTCTCGGGCTGTCTCTTAAACTGCCACTGGTTTTACCTGTGATTTCCTGTGACTAGCGGATACCAAATGCAGGGGACTGAGAATACTGCCCATCACAGATCCGCATGGATACAGCTGTCCATCACCACTCAACATGTTACATGTCTCTACAAAAGCATAATCTGCATCTGGGCCTGTTGCAATAGAATGAGGAATAATGGTTTTAAACTAAAACAGGGGAGATTCAGGCTGGATGTGAGGAAAATATTCATTACAATGAGGGTAGTAAAATAACTAGCAGAGGTTGCCCAGAGAGGTGATGCTTGCCCCATCCCTGGAGACATTCAGGACCAGGCTGGATGTGGTTCTGGGCAACCTGATGTAGTTGAAGATGTGCCTGCTCCTTGCAAAGGGGGTTGGAACTAGATGACCTTTCAAGGTCCCTTCCAACCCAAACTGTTCTGTGATTCGATGATCAATCTCCCCATTCCATCACACCAGAAGCCACAGTATAGGCTCTTTAATAACTACCAGGTCAGGAGGTAACAGCATGCCTGGTAACAGTGCTACCCAGTGTATCCTTGGTGTTTGTCATACTTGGTATTACTGCTACTTGTTGGGGTTTCCCTTTGGTTTTTGTATTTTGCAGATATTTTTGACAGACCAGGCTGCAGGGCATACATGCAGGAAGAAAGCACCCTGCTCCCATGAGGGACTGGACTTACAAGTAACATAGCAACAGAAGGCCACAAGATCAACTGACAACAGCTATGCAGGTTTTGAGACCTAAATATTTTCAGAACTCAAAACTGTTACGAGTAACAGGCTGGAAAATTACACACAGAAAAGCTGGGAAATGAACCAACAGAGCTAAAAGGGAAACAAGAATTCCCAGTTTCTAGCCTAGAAGCAGCCATGCAGCCTTTCTTTGTCCTTCCATGGCTGGCACAGGAATTGAAGATAGACGGAGAAAGCAGACAACAGCCAGGTTTCTCAACTACGCAGCTAGACCTGCAGGGAGTTTATGTAAGATTCAGATTTCATCAAACAAGTGCTGATCCAAATGACACCAAAAAAAACCCTACTCATAACCTCAAACAGTTGGGAAAAGTTACAGCTGAAGCTCTTGTAGGTTTTATCACACACTTTATAATCAAACATTTTCAAAAGTGGTCACTGATTTTGAGTGGCTCCACTTAAAAACTGAGCATCCATTCTTCCAAGTTGAAGATACTTGATAGATCTGAACAAATGGCCCAAGACTAGGTAACATGGGGCATTATATTTTGAAGCATCCAAAAATCAAAAGATGTTAGCCAGCATGCATGCAAAGCCCACAGTTTATACAAATGCTAAAAGACTTCTTGTGTACTTGATTAGGAAACATGTTCATCTTGCAGAGATACCAATAATACGTGATTTTTGGAAAACTTCTCTGTGGCAGTAGATATGAAATGCCACTAAGATACTCACTTTACACAGTAAGCAATTACAGCAGAAACATTTCCCCACACAATTACTTAGCTGGTTTGTTGAACACATTCTGTTTTCCTCACATTCTTGCTTCTAACTTAGCTTGGTGTGAACTGAGACACATTTCATGCTGATACACATGAATGAAAAGGTCATCGATTCCAGGTGCTGAGCATGCTACTTACTGCCAAACAGCAGGAATGTGACCCATAGTGCTTTTCACCAAAATCATTAATTTACTTTGTCAGAAAATATATGAGCACAGGATTACTTGACGCAATCCTACAATAACTCCAATCATAGCATTTCTTCCACACAGATTAAAGGACAGGATGTGTCCCTTCGACCCTCAAAGACCTACCATCCTCATGAGATTTTCCAGGAAATAATATTCCCCTGTGAAAATCTCCATACCTTTGCAAAAACACATCAAAATTGCACTTGCCCCAAATTAATCTCTTTTATTCCATCCAGCAGCGACTTCAGAGTGCCTTTCAGGGTGGAAGTTGTCAAAGCTCATATGGTCTCTCTGCCTGTTATGTTCTTTGGCACAATCAGTGCTGCCAATCTCAGAGACAAATACCACTTGAAAAATCAAGGAACAATCTGGAACACAATGGCCAAAACAGGAAAAAAAGCCCTTTCTCCATCTTGTTTTGAGCTTCAGTCAGGTAGTAATAATCCTATTCGTGTCTAGGAGCCTTCCTTGAAACACAGAAAAGCCGTCTGGGTTTCCCAAGTCTTTGCACAACCACAGAGGATAGCTAAATGCAAAAGTTCAGAATTCAGTCCAAAACATTAATATTTCCTGCATACCAAGAGGAAAAGCAACAAGACCTGATTAGATTTAAGATGCCTGATTGCAGAATTAGAAACAATAAATATTTCCTTATAATATGTAAGAAGAAATCAATTTAATCTTAAAGCTGACAAAACCAAATAGAACTGATATTTATCAAACCTAATTATGCTACAGAGATCCCTACCACACATGCTGACAGAAGTTCTGTATCACCTTCAGAGATAGAAACATCAGGTTATAATGTTAGTTTGTTTCCAGGGGTATTATTTTTAGTATTTTCAGTGGATAATGTTTGAAAAACAACAGTGGCATGCACATGGCAGAGACAGTCTGCCACTTCTCCCTTCCAGACCAGGGAAAAAGACCTTTACCACACACAGACGTGAGTCTAGGAAAAAGAGTAACAGCTTGTGACTGCTTTACCTTGTGCACAGAACCTCCTCCAGAGAAGAAAAATATGTCCTGGGGGAGACTCAAAGGCATTTGCACCCCAGGAAAGCCCTCAGCCATACCTCCTGGAAGATATGGCTACAAGGATGGTATAGATGTCAGGATGACAGAACCAGTGTGAAAACTCCAGAAAACACTGAAGGACCCGATTTTACCAGTACATCTGCCTGTCAGACCTGGAAGCCAAAAATCTCGACTTCCACATGAACCAACCCCCACGGCAGATCTAAAGGGAGTCTCTTGCACTGCATGTTTTGAGTTCCCTTGTGGCAGGAAGAGAAACGCAGAGGGTGTTGAAGCAGCAATCCCTGGGCTTTCTGGATGTGGAGAAGAAACGTGGTCACAATATGATTGTGCGTGACAGAAAGGGAACACAAAAAACATCTAATACACCACTTACTGCATTAATCAACTGTTGTGTCCTTAATGAGTCATTAGCAAGCAGTATGAAAAATGGTGCCAAGCGTTAGGAATTTCTGTTTGATGAAGCAGAAGCAGGATCAGCACAGTTTTTCTAAACAGAAGAGAGAGCGTCTCCTTACAGTTTACCTTTCCTTCTTGAACACCCAAAAGGCAAAACAAAAATCTGGGCAAAACATCCTCTTTTATCAGCTATAGAACCTCTCACTGCAACATTAAGACTGCACTAAACTACAACATTGTAGTAGTTTGCACAAACAAAAAGCTTGTCATCTGCATTACCTCAAACTTCATCCTCCATGAGATCCTGATAAAAGCTCCAGAGAAAAGGGCTAGAGACAGTAAACAACAATTTTATATGACTAATCCAGTATAATCCTATGCTAGGTAAAAAAGACCATCTGCATGAATTCCCACTGAAGTGCTTTAATAACAGCACAGCAAGGCTCTGGCTGTTGTGCTGAGGAAATGCTCTTTTGCACTCAGGCTAATAATTCCAAAAGATTACCTCCTTTTTCTTCCCCAACCCCCTCTGTTTTTATTAAAGCTGCTAGTCACTTGCTCTCCCATTTAATTCCCTATTAAGAGATCATCCATCAAACCCGTGAAGTGACAAGGATCCACACTGGAAGACGTATCTTGCCACAGTGCAGCAGCCCAGAGGGGTTTACCTCTGCGTTGCCAGTTGCTCTGTTTCCACTGCTGCAACCACCCCCCAGTCACGAGCCCATCTGTATGCTGCATCTCTGCCCTGATGGCCTGAAGTGTCATGGGCCCACCAGGACAAAAATAACTCACCCTTATGTTGCCAATCTAAGTCCATCTGAGCCCCTTCAATCTTAGCCGCTTTATCCACTTGTTGGTTGTTCTGGTGCAAGAACTATAATAAAACAAATGGCTAGAGAGAGATGATGCAGGAGGACCAAAAGATTTTCCCAGAGGCTGGTGCATGGCAGGGGCTGTGATATACCCACTCAATGCCATACTCTTTGGCCCAAGTGTCTATAAGGTTGTTCTGGAAATGCGTCCCAATGTCTGACTCAGTTCTCTCTGGGGTGCTGTGTCACCACACATGATGGCCAGTGAGCTAGAGAGGTCACCCTCCCTCTGCAAAAACTACAACCAATTTCATCCTTATTACTGCAGTGTGCAATTGCTGTTGAAGAAGAGAATTGAAAGTTGTTGGCTGAGGCAATAATTAAAGCCCTTGCAGCAGCAGCAGCAGCAGCAGCAGCTTTGCCCCTGAGTGACCCTGCTTTCTGCAGCATGGACCAAGCAGACGGCGATGGGGATCTCTGGGTGGCAAGCAGAGCAGCCACACTGATGAAACACTGCATAGTGGTTCAGGACAGGAAGCAAAGGAGAGTATCACCTCCAACTGAGCCACACTTAAGTCAATAAGGGCTTCACACCCTGGGAGAGAAGGAAATCCATGACTACATTCTGTTTTCTGATCTGAGGTCAGAGGGAACAGGGCTTCCACTCCACTGAGCATTCGCTGTCTCAGGGAAGAAAGTCTGACCTCAACACAAATCTGGTCAGGGCTCAGAGGAATCAGACAAAGCACCCAAGAAACACTAGTATTTCAGGTTCATCCGGGACAGGACTACTCCAAGTGGATGAGATTAAACACTTGGCGTGTGTGTAGGTTATGAAAGGTGTGTGAGAGACACTGGCTAGCATTTAGTGTTATGAAAGATCAGAAGTTATGAAAGACCTTGCCAGTTACGAAAGATGAATGAGAGTCTAATCCAGCAAGGCAGAGAGCAGCCTCAGCCTGCTTGGAGGTGAACAAAATCACCCAGCAGCTCACAGGAGGAAGCTCCTGGAAGGTCTAGGTTAAGGAAGGCTTGAAAAACTACAGAACAGTAATAAGAAAGCTGTCAGAGACTTGTAGAATGATGAAGAGAAACACTGACATCTGTTTATAGGCCTTATAGGCAGCTGTATTTTGAAGGGTCTAGCTGCAGCCCCTGATTTTCTAAGAAGTATTCTTTCCTGGCCTTTTAGCTCTGTTTTAAATCTTCTACCTGCATAAGCCACACAGCTGGAAGGAATCTGTAAAAAACCAAGAGTTCACTGAGTTGGTATTTTAGCCTTAGCCTGACATTAGTTCAGCCTTTGGTGATCCTTTTACTAATATTCTATCACCAGAATGAAGAGAAGGGTGGGGAAATTCTACTGAGACAGATGGAGTCACTTATTTTCCAAATGCCACAGAGGACATACTCCTGCTTAGAAAAATACTGAGGAGAGCACCTCCCCCCCCTTTGCAACAGTATTCCTCTGTGACAATTATTTTGTACAGTTACATTCAGTGAGGGTATTTCTGCATCCTGCCCTCTGCCCTATCATTTACACTGCGCTGTTTTTAAAACACGAGTTAAACAGACCTTTCTAATTCTCCTGTGGCAGTCTAATCACAACAAAACTCTAGGCATTGCAGCAGCCCTGAGACACATGGGAGGAAACCATCTGCTCTACATCAGAATAGTATCTATTTGGTTTCAGCAAAATGTATAACCCGTTTTAGTGTTGGCCAATTCAGTAACTAAAACTTCATCTTTCAAGGAAAAACACAGAAAACACTTTCATCATGGTCTTGAGATGCTTCCTAGAATGCAAAGCCCTTATTAGCTGTAGATTTTCTTATTTACCAAAGTTAGAGCTGTTATTACGACATCTCACCAGCACACGTTTACTCATCTGCCCCAGCACAGAAACTCTCTAGGGAAGGTCCTGAAGTCACCTCAAGCTATGCTGAGTATTGCACCAATAAAAAAAAAACACACAAATTTCCAAAACCAGGAAGAAACTGAGATTCAGGAAGAATACAGAGCAATTCCCGTACTATTCCAAATCACATTATATGTTTCTAGGGTTGTTGCACTTAATGAAACTAATCATACATGAGGACAGAGGAGATATGTGGGTGGAAGAAACAAGTTGCTTAGAAACAAAACAGCAGAAATACTGACAAACATTTGGCGAGGATTTCTTCAAATAAAAATTCACCATTTAATACCTTAAACAAACTTTTAAACTTTGGGTATTAGTTAATTCACCTTTCATTACTGTTTTTTTTTTCTGATTTGAAATGGGGACTAGAAAATGTTTTGCTAAGTAGACTGCCAGCCTTGTTGTCTTTGTGGCATCCAGTGCCACAGTGCAGCTAAGGAATTTAACAAATTCGCTGGATCCTTGCACTACAAACTATGAAGTTTTGTGACTTATTTTAGAAGGAAAAGGTTCAAGCCTTTTATTTTCAACAAAGTGTCTACTATTTTTGTGAACTACATATGGCAGCGGTGTTACATCCCTCTCATCCCCAAATCAGCTGTGTCCTAGAACATAAACAATAAAAGAAAATAGATCTAGACTTAAGATCTGTCAGGTTAGATGGCATACCCAAGCCAATTAAACTTAGCCTAGTCCCTAGGAAACTAACAGTTAATTTTGTGTTCACAGCAGAGATAGCAAGTAGTGGTGTTACATGATTTTCTTAATGCAGATCTGGTAACCACTAAAGCATCTCTATCCTAGCTCAGAGAGGTCACCGCAAATGAAACCCTCACCCACACAGCAGGTGCTGAAAGACAATAATAAATTTCAATACTCAGTGTATGTACCATCTTTTCCAAAAAAGCTACGCTGGCTGACTCCGCCCCTGGACTCTCTTTTGCTCCAATCAATGCCAAGGGGGCACCAGAACAAGTCGTTTGGAAAAGCCTCACTTCGGTAGATACACGGTGTGTTCCAAGTACAGGCTGGTTACTCTGTGGTGTAAGCACATAAGCATGTGCTCACATAAGCATGTACTGAGCGTAGGCCACCTTTTTCCCACAAGGGGGATGCAGAATCGCTCAGCTGTCCCCCCCCAAGTCTCCCACTCCGCTGGCTCAAACACATGGTAATTTAGTTAGCCCATACAGTTTCTGGAACAATCGTTCCGTAATTCTCTTCTCATCCTTGACAAATCCAAAATGACATACAAAGCCAAGCGAAAAGCCTAAGGGACAATGTATTTGTTACCATACCAATTCCCAAGCGCTAAGAAGAGGCTGAAATTAAAGAACTGAACTCCCTTTCCACCCCCGAAGCCACATTCTTGAAATGGCCGATGCTAGCCGCCGGCTTTCCCCCAAAGCCCCGGTAACGCTGACGGCCGGCCTCCCGTTCCCGGGATCGCCCTTCGCTCTCGACCGTGGCTCCCGGCAGACCGCTCCCACGGCTGGGCCCTTGAGAGAACGGCGGCTCCGTATCTCGGAAGAAACAACACCACCACCTTAGCTCCGGGCTGGGGGCACGGCCCTGCCGGTGGTCATCGCCCCGGCGCCACGTCAGGCGGGGCGGCCGAGCCACGGCCACGGCGATGGCGGCGGCGATGGCGGCGGCGCGGGGTGGGCCGTGCCGGGCCGGCGGCCTCCCCGCCACATCCTGCCCTTCGCGGCGCGGCTTCGGCGCTCCTCTCCGTGGCACCCCCACCACCACCTCTCCCGGCCCTTCTCCGCCCCGGGGCTCACCTACACTCAGCGCCCAGCCGCAGCCAGACGCCGCGCCGCAGCCCCCCTTCCCCATTGACCGTGGCGCCCGCCGGGCCGCCTCCCCCCGCCCCGCTCCCATCGGCGGGGCGGCGCCGGGCTGCGGAGTGACAGCCACGGGGAATCGGGCGGGCGACCGGTGGTGTGCGCGCCGGGCACCCTCCTCCGCGGTGCTCCTCGACGGGGAGCCAAGCCCCCCACGCCCCTGGCCCCGCTCCGGGCAGCGGAGCCGCCGCCGCTATGAAGCCGTGCGAGGAGGAGGAGGATGAAGGGGGGGCGGCCGGCGGCGGGGACCCCTGGAAGGAGTGCGTTGAGGTGGCGGTGCAGTTGGCGCTCCGCGCCGGGCAGGTAAGAATCGAGCAGCCGCCCGCCCTGCTCCGCTCCTGGACGCTGCCCGGCAGCGAGACGGGTCGGACTGCCCTGCGGCTGGAGCATCCTTCTCCCGAGCGTACCGGGTGCGCTTCTAAATCTCGGGGGGAGGAGGAAGAGCTGGGCAGTTTCAGAAGGGCCGTGTGGGCACTTGGCTGGTGTGGCAGAATTGAGGAGGAGGAGGGCGACTGGGCTCGGCACCCACTAAACCAGGCCGTCGCCGGAGCCATCGGCCGCTGCCCTCTGCAGCGGGAGGGATGATGGCAGCGGGGCCGCTTCCCGGGGAGGGCTGCATCCCTGAGGATCCCTTTCCTCGCAGGCTCCGTCCCTCGGGGCTGCATTGTTCGGGGTCACTTCCCTCGGGACCTGCATCCCTCCGGGTCACTTCCTGGGGGCTGCATCCCTCACGGTCCCCTTCCTCGGAGCTGCATCCCTCACGGTCCCCTTCCTCGGAGCTGCATCCCTCGGGGTCACTTCCCTGGGGGCTGCATCCTTCGGGGTCACTTCCCTGGGGGCTGCATCCTTCGGGGTCATTTCCCTTGGCAGCTGCATCGCTCGGAGCAACTTCCCTTGGGGGCTGCATGCAGCATAAGAAGGAGGAGACGCTTACGGTGAAAGTAGATCTATTTTGTGACTGGGAGTATTTTCAGACAGTATTTATGTTTAACTAAAAAAAAAAAAAAATAAGGTGGAAAGAGTAAGGTGCTTTAGTAACGTCTTCAAATACACACCAAGTATTTATTCTGCTACCATAATGCTTTGGAGCATGCTCTGGTGCTAAGGTTGAATTTATGTACACCTAAAGGTTTATGCTGGGGTACTTTTGTCCAGAATATTGTCTCTATACACATTACAGTACCAGCATTTGTTTATAAGCAGCTTGTGCAGGGGAAAACAGATGTGTCAGGGAGATTTTTCCTTGTTATATATACCAGTGTCTTCAGACTGCCTGAAATTCACTTACTAGGGACAAATTAGCAAGTGAAGATCTATGGTAGCTTATTTAAGATCTGCGTTTCGACACAGCAGGTGGTTAGTCATCTTAAGAGACGACATCCTGGCCCCACTGTGTGCAGCAGTAAAACTTCCACCAGCTCTAACAGAGCCAAGAAGTGGGATCAGCAGATTGTTCAGATGAGAAATTGGGTAAAATACAAACCTAAGCAACATCTATTGATCTTCTGTTTCTGTTCTGCTCTCTTTTGAAACATGATTTGTACCTGTACACTACGATTTAAGGAGCCCCCATTTCCATCTTGAGTCCAGGACCTGTAACTTCTCTTTAATGTATGTTATTAAATGTAATTTTTCCCTAGTAGAAGGTACACACAAAGGTGAACAGAATGCCAGAGGAGAGGAGACTTGTTTTAATAAATAAATGGGTAATCCAAATTGGGATGACAGGTCATGCTCTCACAGACTCTCCAAACAGGAGTTTCTCCAGCACGGTCATTCTGCCAACCATTTCACAAGAGAGACTCATGACTTGCTCAAGGCTCCACACCTTATTTCTCAAAATACCAATTTGTGAAGACAGCTGTAGCTGCCTCCAGCCATTTTAATCACGCAGAAGATCACAGCTGAGCACTTTTCCTGAAAGAAGTAAACATTCCTGAAGATTACTCCTTGTATCTTTTAGTTTGCAGTTTGCCATCATTACCTTGCAACTGCCCGGAAACGGCCAATTCCTTGGCAGGCCAAATTTAAACCAGTCAAGCATGATGTTTAAGTAGGACTTTGGAACTGGGTAGGGGTTTTATTAACTGTTGTGTCAAGGAATCTTTTTAATTACAAAACCCATCAGAGATCCTTATGGAAGAAAAGGTGCAGATGGGGCTCTATCTTTTATTTAAGTGTCAATCCACTTCCAGCTATTCCCCAAAGAAACTAGAGGTAAAGACACAAAATGCAGTGTAACATAGGTTTGATAGAATGAGGGTTTTGTTGAAAATTGACTGATAAAATGGAGTTTTATTTTTGTCAGCAAAAATAGTCAATTACACTGATCAAGTTAATCTTTTTCTTTTGCCTTTCTTCCCATCCATCAGACCTCTTCACCTTCATGTCCATCCCCAGCAATCTGCTTGCACTCTATGTCTCCCCAGATAATAGAATCATAGAACGTTTTGGGTTGGAAAGACCACATAGTTCCAACTGCCCGCCACAGGCAGGGACACCTTCCACTAGACCAGGTTGCTCAAAGCCTCATGCAATCTGGCCTGAACACTGCCAGGGATGGGGCAGCCACAGCTTCTCTGGGCAACCTGAGAACCTCACCACCTTCACAGTAATGAACTTCTTCTTAATACCTAATCTAAATCTGCCGTCTTTTCAGTTTAAACCCATTACTCCTTGTCCAATCCCTACATACCCTTTTAAAAAGTCCCTCTTCAAATTTTTTATAGCCCCCCTTTAGTACTGGAAGCTGCTCTAAGGTCTCCTCAGAGTCTTTTCCAGACTGAACAAGCCCAACTCTCTCAGCCTCTTTCACAGCAGAGGTGTTCCAACCTGCTGATCATCTTCACGGCCCTCTCTGGAGCTTCTGTCTCCATCCCTGCTTGAAATTTTGCCACTTCAGTCTTTCTTCTAAGGCCCTCAGTTTCTCAGAACCAGGGCAGGTTAGGAGGCCTTGGAATTGTTAGAAAGTGTGTACAAGAGTCATGGCACAGAGGCCAACCTGAAGAAAGACATTCAAGTCAAGATCTGGATTTCTAGGAAAAGTTAACCAATAATACAGTTTTCTGGTCTCTCCAGAAAGGTACTTATAGTAACTTACCATCACATTTCATTAGTAGGAGTAAAATATATCTTCTTTCCAACAGATAGGCATCTATGTTCTGGAATAGTTTCTTCTAAATTTAAAAGGCTAATATGGAAATAATTGCTTGAATATGCGTCAAAAGTGATGCTGCTGGAGTAACTTCTACTCCCAGGCTAAAGTTGCTGCTTCCCTTGCCCATCCTATTACTTAGTTCCATTATTTTTATGAAATATCACAGGCTCTCCTTTAATATATATTGCTGTTTCATAATGAGAATGGCCATGGTTTTGTAATCTCTGTAATTGCCCTGCATTAAAATTATGTCAAATTTGCCCTATAAGGCCTCATATAACTGCACTTTTTTGAACCTTTCCTCTGCTTTTCCCATGAGTGAACTGTTTGCTATGTTCCTGACAGTATGACTGCTGGCTTAATACAACTTTTTGCTAAAGAAAAGCAGGCACAAGTAGTCTCTGCATCTTTGATGCTATTGAGAGCACTGAGTTGCACAGTTCTCTGCAATTACAGTTGGAGAAACTTCACCAAAATGAGCAGATATGCATCCAGGTGAAAACAAGGGTAAGCAACTGGGCTAGAACCTAACACTGAAGTCCACACAAACTACTTTCTTACTTTTTTTCTCTCTCATTTTTTTTTTCCCAGAAGATAATTTTATGAGGCACAAGAGACCTAACAGAATACCACTAAAATAAAAGGCAAACTTTCCACTGAGATTCTAAAAAGCCAAGATCTTTCCCACCATGTTTGCTTCCAGATGATATTGTTAGGCTCTTGTCCATGGCATATGGACAGATTTTTTTAGCAAACCAGTTTGGTATTTCCTAAATTATTTGCAGGTAATTATGCTTTTAATCTAGATATTTGATTTTATCAGTGAGCAAATATTTCAGGACAATATTGCAAGCAAGTAAACCCATCTTGGAGCTCCTACAACTGCATGGTGAGTGCAAGCAGTACGGTGAGATGAAATCTAACATGAGCTCCACACTGTAGCTTGCTCTCCTGGCAGGTATTGGAGTAGAAGGCCCTCTGTCCTCTGCATTCTCCTTTATATGGCTTGATTTCACAAAGGCATTAGGAAAGGAAGAGTCCAGTATCGTGACTGCACTGAGCCCCTGTGGCTCCATTTTCCCTCCTTTATGGCAAATGACGAAGGGAGCAGGGACAACCTGGGTCTTGCTCTGTGATGTGGTCTTCATGCATGTACTGGTGTAAATGCCTCTCACTTTGTATAATCCCACAAATGCTCCCAGGCAGGGTATTAGGATAAGATATAGCCAATTCTTTATTAGAGGAGGGGCAGCATGGACTAAAAGTGGTAAATGACTCTGCTCTAAATAACCACCTCCCAAAAATCAACTGCTTAGAAGTTGCTGTAAAATGGCCATAATCTAGGGACAACCTATAATGAAGTGACAAAGCCTAATAAAATACATTTACAGCCAAAATACAGCATCTTGCCAATTTCATTGCGCAATAGACTGTCTTCATTTCAACAACCTGTAGTTCCTTTGGTCTTCCAGTTACCTACTGCCTGTTACCTAGAGAGACTTTCATGAAGCTCCATGCCCAGCTGGGAAGACCAGGCAATCATAAGGCTTCTGCAAGGATGAGATACTGGCACAGGTTGCCCAGAGAAGCTGTGGCTGCCCCATCATGGCAGTGTTCAAGGCCAGGTTGTGTGGGGCTTTGAGCAGCCCGGTCTAGTGGAAGGTGTCCCTGCCCATGGCAGGGGGGTTGGAACTGGATGAGCTTTAAGATCACTTCCAACCCAAACTGTTCTATGATTCTAGAGTTCTATGGTTCTGTGAGAGGAGCTGAGTGATGCTTTCAAAGTACTCTGAGGGACCAGTCTCTAACACCCTTGTAGGGAGATGAGTTTTAGAAATTATTCAACATAAGCCAAATTATGGACTGTTCTGAGCTATTTGATAAATCTGTAAAGAATAAAAGTTGCTTCATCAGTGATGGAGGAAACTTGATCTTTGTGGGGGACCTTGGCAGAAATGAAAAATATTAAATTGGATGCTGAGAGGTGCAAAGGATTGGTTCAGAAAGGATAGATCAAATGCCAGAGCACATGATGAAAAGCGACTGTTTGCAGAGCACATTCATAGGAGAGAGCTTTTACCTCTGCTCTTCTTTTTGCAGCAAAGCTCAGGTGTGATCTCACTCCCCTGCTGAATGGTGGCTGCAATAATCTCCTCAATCTGCTATGTGTTAAAACTGAGTAGAAGTCAAGAAAATGATACTGCTGAGAAGAAATTCAAATCCTCTCTATCAAAAGGAGATAGGTTCCTCATCTATTTTGCAATGCAAAGTTCTAAGCCCAGTGCTAGGCAGGGAATTTGCTTACATGTGGCAAAATAAAAGTAAGGAAGAACAATCAAATAAAAGGTATCAGCGTGGTGGGGTATTTTTAGAAAACACAACTGAAATGGTTGGAGTGTTTGGGATTTCACTTTGAAACAAAGAGGACCAAAGGTGTTCCTAGAGCTGTGCTTTTATGCTTCTATGGTAAAAATGTCAAGAAAACTATGTAGAGCTTTCAGGGGACTAAAAAGAGTGTGTTTAGTATTTTTATATACAATAATGAACTTCAGCAAGACCTCAAACTGCAAAGTATTAAGCTGCCCTCTCAAGCTCAGTTTGTAATCATAACTAATGTTTTACAGCTCACGAAGCAGAAACGTAAGTTCAACAATCTTCCTTACTAAGGCAGTGGTCAGAAATATCCATAACTTGTCAGAACAATGAGCACATCCTTCAAATGTAGAACTTTATACTACAAAACCAAGAGCTGATACTGAAATTTGGGAGTAGCCTTTTCCCCATGCATAATACAGCAGAACTCTTTTCTTTGGTCATCAAATATTTCTCAGTGATTTTAAACTAATCAATAGAAATTTGGTTCAGTAATTGAAACATATGAGTTTTAGAAAGAAATTAGAATGTTAGTTTTGTTGGTGCTGGTTTTAGTTAATGTAATTCTGTACAAATAAGTGGTGCTTAATTTTCACTTTGTTTTGTTTTTTCTTATTTCAAATAGTTTATAATTTTCACTGGTTAAAAAAAGAAAGTGAGCTTCTTTTGCATCTTGCCCCTTATTTTTCTTTTTTAATGAAGGAGTGGAAAAAAAACAGGAAGAAAATAGGAAATTTTGGAAAAAGCTTTTGTTAACTGTTTTCCCATATGTGCATTTGCACTTGATGTGGCTTCGTTCTGTGTTTATAACAGTAAAACCCTTGAAAACAAGATAAAGACTTTTCCAGAAGAGAATCCAGGGTTAAGTCACTGGTTCCATATCAAGGGAAAAGTCTACATTTTCATTTTTGTTAAGTATATAGCAATTCTTTGGGTGGGAACTAGTGGGTCAGCACTTTAAGTTCCAAAAAAAAAACATATAGACAAGAAAAAATAAACTTTATGTGTCTTTATTGGCAATAAAAGAAACCATTGGGGTTTGCATTATTGCATGGATTTTTAAAAGTAAGAGAGCAGTGAGGCATTGGCCCTGTAAATTAGAAAGAAAAAAAAGGGAAAAAAAAAGGAAAATGAAAAATTCCTGAGCCTTGAGACTCTTTTTTATCTTATGTGTATTTTTTTGTAATTTCCTAAATCACGATGACTGCCATCATCCTTTATTCTATCAGTTGCATCCCATTCACCAACCCTTTTCTGAACTGTTAAGAGAGGTTCTTGCAAAGTGAGTCAAAATGCCATGTTCCCAAAGGCTACCCATTAGTTCAGAAGGATTTTTAGTCGGAAGAATCAGAACAGGCTCTGGTAGAATTAGTACAGCTGTTATTCAGGATTAGCTGTATTATTTCAGTAAATACATAATTTTAGTGTGTACAGGATGAATGGCCAACAAATCTGATTTGTGAACTTTTGTTTCAGATCATTAGGAAAGCTCTAAAGGAGGAAAAACAAGTGTCCACAAAGACATCTGCAGCAGATCTTGTGACAGAAACTGATCATTTTGTGGAAAATCTAATTATTTCTGTTCTGAAAGAGAAGTTTCCATCCCACAGGTAAGTGCCTATAGAAAGAATAAATTACCTTTTTCCTTTAAGAGCTCTCTATCTCACTGTCATTTAAAAGGTATTTCAGAAGTCAGTATATCTCTCTTACATATGAACCTGTTGCTGTTGGACACTTTCATAGGACTCCTTTTTTAAAAATGTACCACTTCCTTGAACTTAGTACTTTATATTTTCTCATAGTTACTTTTCTTAATATATGTATTTAATAGTAATATTTCCCCTGTAAGGATATCATGTATGAAGGTCCCATATGGATGTCCATCATTTTCAGGATACTGATCTATTGTATAAAAATTATACTAGGGATATCTATTAAAATATAGCTGAAATTGATGTTAGCAAAGGTCCCATTCTGCAAACCTTTCCTTCACTTTCTTTTGCCATCATACATAAGCATTTGCCAGATCAGGAAAAGTATCGTATTTAATCACCTTTATCTTATGTTGCATTGAATCCTAAAATCAGTGAGAAGCAGGGTTGCTTATCATCATCATTTGATGCATATACATAAACAGGTTATAAATTAATATATGGGATGTCAACCCAAGGTTTTAAAAATAGTTTAGATTGTTGATTCCTCTTGAATTATTATGGTCAATGTGAAAATAAGAACTGGAGCATGCACAGATTAAAGAGATGTTTTATATTAGTTGGCAGGGTTTGGTTTGATGCAAAGACTTTGCAATCAATTTCCACATTTGCCTTCATTCAGTTCACAAGGATAAAATTCATCGTCCTGCAGAGCCTGTGTATGACTCAAATACTGTATGACTTCCTCCTAACTGTGCATATCTCTGATGGAGATGAGCCTTGTACTCAAATGCTGTGCAGGAATCAACAAAGATGAAAATCTGGAGGCTCAGCTACTAATCTGATTGTCGGTGATGCTGCTGGAAAACAAACAAACAAACAAACCCCAAAACGACACTGTAAGAAGGAGCAAAAAGAACATTATATACTAAAAATGGCTTTCTAAATACATGTTGTATGTGACCACATGCTGAAACAGTACTGTACAGCATAACGTGTGGTTCTTGGCCATGATTCTCAGGAGAGTGCCAGGCTTTATAAGCCTATTATTTGTGTAATATTCCTTCTATTGCTGTCTGCGCTCTTTTCTAATCTCCACTCTTACGTTGTTGGGGTTTTGTTTTTTTTTTTCCTTGAATGGTTTGGCAGAGAACATAAAACGTATACATTTCACATGAAACAAGAATCATCACGAGGTCTTGAGTTGCTCAGAATGGGAACAAAAGTTGTAAGGTCAACATAAACCTAGGAGCTGAAAAATCCCTGACTTTATTAACTCTGTATAGTTAACTTCTGACTTTATAAGCACATTAACAAATTGTCAATTCCTCAAGACAATTATTTTTTGCTGATATTGGTTGTTGGTTTTGGTTGGAGTTGGTTCAGACAGTGAATGCATTTAGATTAAAAGATAGATTAAAACTATTTAACTGGACTAGATTAAAATACTTACAACAAGGAGTCCACAATAGCAATCGAGGTTTAAATTCAAGTGCCATGAAGATATTAAAACATCAGTTAAACTGTGTTGTCTTTCTCTTAATCCGGCTGCTGACTGCATCACTGAAGATCTCTGTTATTTCATTTTCTCTTAAATCATCTTGATTCTTATGTTCTCTGAATCAAAAAATGTAGTTAGGAGTTAGAAAAATTAGAAGGGATCTCACTAGGGTCTGTGCCATTTGCACTGTGTCAGTGGTGAGTCTTGAGTTACTGGTAATGTACTCAGAAAGAGAAAGAAATGCTAGGAAAACCTGTTAAAAAGGTAATTCTGTCCGCTGTCTCTTTCTTCCCTCTAGTTGGCTAAGTGCTATGTATCATCCTCATTTACACTTCACCCAAGTTTTCATCTTTGCCCACTCTTTGGTACTCTGATATGCTTTAAGTGAATCTTTTCAAAAGAATATTTTTTTCTGATAGATCTTCTGAGCTGCGGATAGGCACAGCCAGAATATCAGGGGCTACTAGTTGAAAACGGCTATCATACCATTTGCCTGTGTTATTGTTACGCAAGTTGTCATCTTTGGTCTTGATCGTGGTCTTAACCATGTAGAAATTAAAACAAGGACACAGTCATTACAGAGGGTGACATCCAACTCTAGCTTCCTAGCTTTCCGCCCTCAGACCCCCATAAGGGCATAGGTGAGGGATAGCCCTGGACTGAACCTCCTGCACTAGACTGCGTATCACTCCTGCTGCAGTTTATGCTGTGCTACAGTTTCCCTGCTGTTACAGCAATGAATTTTAGAGCGTCACTGTGGTATGAACAGATGTAAGTTAATGCTTGGCTAAAATTACTGGACTCGTTTTCAGTGGGAGAAAACTATAATCCAGTTTTGAAGAGAAGTCAACAGAGCTGGCAGGCTGGCATATTGAATTAACTACTGTAATGACATAGCTACCCCTCTCACTTCTCCAGCTGTTCCTAAGCTTGGTCTCTTGTGCATCAAATGTTTTGCTTAGTTTGCATGTTTATACAGGACAGAGAGCTATAGAGCAATACATCTAATGGTCTAATGTCGATCATCTAATGTAAGGGACTCTCACAGTTCCCAGTATTGTATAATAGCAAGACTCTTATTTTAACCCACTAGCCCAAATTTCATAAAACGTGCACCTAATTTGTCCTAAATCCATTTTGGAAAATTTTTTCTTAGATATTGAGACTTTATCAATGCATGGCACTGTTGTGCCTTGGCTTCACATTAGAATTTCTGTACACGAGGACTGCAGCATCACATCCTGTTGTAAGGAAAAGATGAGGGACATACTTAAGATAATTAAGGACAAAACACCTTACACAGAAATGCTCTTGTCTTTGAAGAGGTTTCCATTTCACCTTTCTTTGACTGGCAAGACAATGGCTACAGTTCAGGCTCTGGTTGAGGGAGCTGGCAGAGGGTTGAAGCAGAGACATAACTTATAGGGAAGTTGGACAATCTGAGATGGGATGTAAGATGCTCTATCTGCAAGAAGATGAGCTGCTTCTGCAGCCAGCAGCACAAAGTATATTGGTGGTAATTACAAGACTCGTAAAAGCAAAAGTCAAATGATACAGCACCAACAAGACAAAATAATGGAATATTTAGAGCAAGGAGTCTGCAAAGTGTTATGCTTAACTGAGAACTCCAAACATTTGTTCAAATCTTTCTTGTTGCACATTAACGCTTTGTCCTTCAGCTGGTATCTTTAATGCCGATTAAAATAGTAACAAACACTTCCTACTTCCCTCATCATATCAACTGGAGACCCACAATGCCATGAAAATAGTCCATTTCTACTGAGGAAAAGGCAGAGTAGCATTTGGAAAATTCAAGAAGTCTCCTCTTGTGATGTCTGCAGAACATTTTAAGCTTGTGATTGCAAGAGTATGTGACTTCAGGTAGCGCATGTTGACGACACAAAATAGCTGCTACCCTAGTCCTAGGGAAGAAACTGTTCCTGCAAAAGACATTTTCTCTTTATTTTACCCAACTCTTTGTCCAATTTGTGTCTTCGAGAGAAGCTTTTTTGTCTTCAAGTGTTTGCAGGAACTCGGAATACCACTTCCAGTTGTTCAAACGTGAAGTCAAAAGCAAGTTTGAGTACTCTCAGTCTCATTCTACACCTTCTGTACATACAGGACTTCTGTGAGACTGGCACCTGCACACTACTGATAGAAAGAGACCCTGAGCAGTTTATGGGAGAGCTGGGATAATTGAGGTCAGCAGGAAATGTACTAGAACTGGATGTTCATTTCCCAGGGAAAAAGGAGGGGGGGGGAAAAAAAGCATATTCCTACTAAAAGAAACTGGGACATAACAACAGAATAGAAGATTAACTCAGACTTCACTGTGTGCTTTTGCATCTGAACAACAAACAAAAAAATTGATTTGTTGATTTTCTCTGGGTCATGGGAAAAAGAAAGATCAGCTTTGTGAACCTTTTAATTTCCTGAGTCAGACTTCTGTAGAAAATGCAAGTAGGAGTGAGAGTGTGGATTTTCTAAGAGTGCATTATTTCCCGCTGACTGAATTTGACTGCAAAGGAGAAGCAACTACAGTTTGCAGTTTATATTACTTACTGCAAGAGACAGGCTTAAGCCATAACATTACATTCTGCATAAAAAAAACTTCTGGACTTCAGGGATGTCAGTTCAGATCCATTTCTGCTTTCAGTTTCATGATTTTCTTAATGGTATATTGGGAAAGTGAACACAGATTGAGCTCTTTTATACCATGTAAAATCGTATGCTATGCATTTCTTTCAGAATATCTGTGAAAGTTCCTCATTCCCAAATAAAAAAAGCAATATGTCTTTATACATATATATACATTTGTACAAAAATTTTATATATATATACACACAAATTAAGTATCTCTTTAAAACTGCAAAGATGGAGTTTGACTTTTTAAGTCACATATCTAAGCCAATTTTCTGGGACACTTGTTTTACTTCACACCAAATGCAGGTTTATTGCAGAAGAATCCACTGCTGCTGGTTCAAAATGTGTCCTCACTGACAGTCCGACCTGGATTATTGACCCTGTTGATGGAACGTGCAACTTTGTGCACAGGTAAGTGGACAGTGAACTGGGAAATTACATTAAAAAGCAAAATGTAGCTTCTCACAAATTCTCCTTTCCACTTAAAGTTGTTTCACTGTGGTAGGTTTGTTCCTTTGACTCATAAGTAGGAGTCATCCCTTTATCTTTTTGTACCTCTGCATAGTGAGTGTCTGAGGGAGTGTGTGTTTGTGCTGGAGAGAGCTCTATACTGTTATCTAAAGGTAAGCTGAAGTTTCTGCTGATTGCTTAATGACCCAGCCTCTTGACTCACAGCTCATTTATATATAACTGCACATTAACGTGCAGAGACTTGAGCTGACCTGGAGGAGTAAGGCTGTGCTATGATGACACTTGGCCTAACGCCTTGTGAGGTTGTTACTCATTCCTCTTAGTAGTGGTGTTTTCTCCTTTTCAAATACAACTGCTTAGTTCTTCCTAGGAAGTATAGCTATTGCATATATGTAGAGCAGAACTGAAAACTAAGATGTACATAGATACTGGTTTTACATTTCTGTAATACCTCTCTGCAAAAAGAAGTCTAGGGATCATTACTGCAAAAATGCAGTCATTCAATTCATCATTTGACTACTCCTAATACTTCTGCTTAAAAACCTTAAATATGTCCTGCCTTATAGTTACTGACTTAACATAAATGCAGTTATTAAAAAAAGAAAAAAGTCATTTCCTTGACTTTTGGTTGAGTTACAGAGAATTCGAGGGGAGGTGGGAGGGTGTCACGTGCTGGTGTTTCATGCAATCAAGTGAAGTTTTGTCCTGCTAGCAAATATGTTCTGGACCTCACAGCCCTTTTTAAAATATGTTTTTAAGAAATTAATGTCATTATTTAAAATGCAACAATTATACTTTAGTCAAAAGGACCAAATTAAGTTCATGATCATCACTTTGACAAAGGAAAGCGTAGAGGAGCTGGTTTCTCCTTATGTTGATGTCAGCAGCAAGGTATCTCCATGCTGCTTAATTGCTATCTCAGGTACTTGAATGTGAACAAAATGTGCTCTTAGAAGTGATACCTTATTATAACAACATTAATGATTTTATACTGGATAATTCAATTACACTAAAGCAAAAAGTTCGCTAAAATATACGACAAGTTTAGTCTAAAAAATCCTGGTATCTTCGTGTGTGTATTTCTTGTTTTCTCCAGTACTGAATTATATTTTTAAAGGAACTGACAAAGTTAAAGAGACTGACAAAGGAGAAATTAGTACAGTGTCAAGAGCATTTTGAGACAAGTAAAATCACAAAGCTCTAGGTGGGGTTTTGTTGCCTAAGGGAGTTCCATAAGGAGTAAGTAGAGAGATTTTTCATCAATAATACTTTGTTTCTTATATTTCACAGATTTCCAACAGTGGCAGTGAGCATTGGATTTGCTGTTAACAAAGAGGTATGAAGTATGTTCTTTAAGATGGGTACCTGAGAGCTGGCTAGAAGTCTCAAAACCATGTGGAAACTTTAAATAGAATATATTTTTTTTTAAATATCAGCCACTTCTCAAGTTTTTCCACACTTTTTAAATGCGTTCAGTCATACTCTACTAGTCTAAAATAATAGTCCTGCAAAACTTATGCAAACTGGCAGTTACAAGACAATTCTTGCAAATTACTATAAATATTATATAGGATTGGGGGGGGGGAGGGAGTACCAGTGTGAGCAAGGTTTTGTCTTGCTCCATGAGTTAAATATAGTGCTGCCTATTCATAATTTAGATAAATCTTCTAGTGTTCTTATGTTATTATTATTGCTTCATTCCTGTTAGCTATATCTGTGAAAGCTAATGCTGCTATGAGGGAATTCAGAACTGATTTCAATGAAGAATGCGAAAGTATGGGCCTAGTTCATTTAATCTGCCTTTGTGTTTTTTTTAGCATATAAAATAACTTATATTTCTCACATGAGAGCATGATTACAAGAGGGGTGGGGAAGTATGTGCCATTTGTGTTTCTTAGCTATACTCATTCATGCTACTGCCTATTCTCCAGATGTTGCTGGTTTACAGTTTGATATATATGGAAAAAATAGCTATTCAAATTGCCAAGGAATGTACGTCTTTCAGCCTAATTTCACGCTCTTAAATATATTTATAACTGGAAGTGAAGCCAGCAAGAATTCTGTGTAATTACAGCATAGTTTTAAGATGTGCTAGCTCTTACTGATTTAAACAGAATAATTTGTGTACTTCTCTAGTTAGACTTTTCTAACATGGAAAATGCTTTTCAAACACTTCCATGCTTTTCTGGAGTTTATGCATTCCCAAAGGTCCTTTTGAATACTATGTATTATTACCAGACAGCTTTCTCTAATATTTATGTTTTCTAGAACACCATCATGATTTTGATGCTGCATATTTTGGGTTATGTAAACTAAACAAAGCTGAAACAAAAATAAAGAATGATGTTAAATATCCCTCGGTAAACAAATGGGAAAAGCAGAGGAAAAAGTAGTAAGCTTAAAAGGAGCCAAAGTATACACAGGGGAACTGGCCCAGATATAAGACTTGAACGGTACTAAAGAAATTCCTGCAGATGTCTTTATGGAAAGAGTCTATTAATAGTGTGTTCCTCAAAAAATCCCAACTTGGTTTAGGTGGGACCTTGGGGTAGGGAGCGAGAACAGTCTACTCCCTTCAAATTGTCTCTGAATGAACACAAAGGATCATTCACACTGAATGGAGGAGAGCAACAGGAAAAGATTGGGGGTCTAGACCATCTGAGATATTTTCCTGACCTTGTTGTCAACTTCTGTGACCTCAGGCGAATCACTTAATTTTTGTATATCTATTCACCCCTAAATAAAATATTGTTAATAGTGCTTACATAGGCATGACATTAGGAGGTGATCATTGAAGCTCATGAAGTGCTTTAAAAACTTTTGGTGAAATCTATTAAAGTAATGGAAATATTAAATATCTTTGGTTTAAATCAAGAGTCCTGTTCTGACCCTCTTCTCATTGATAAACAGATACTCCCACAAATATTCCAGTGTTCCTCATTTTAAAGCTTTCAGTGGGTGTCACAATATTTGGTATTTCTCTTCAAACTCCTTCTCTTGGAGTTGTGTGATTTCATGAGATTCCCACTTTTATGCGCAAACAAAAGGATTTTGAAGAGAAATGCTTGAGTAAGTGACTGGAGTCTACTACTTTGAAAAGGTGGGCAAATTAAATGTATCATGAAAAGTGAAGTGCATATAAAAGCATCCACTGTAAATAAACAGTGTGCCATGACTTTTTGAGTTTGGATGCCTAACTGATCTTATCTATGTATTTGGGGCTGCAAATCTTCAGGGTCCAGCTGAAGTCAGTGGGATTACTGCTAGGTGTAACTGCTCACCAGTGAAAGTAAAGCATTCAGAACCCGGCCTTAGAGGACTTACATACTTTCAATAAAGACATACAATTGAATTTGAAATCATCTTAGCATGTAGTCCATTCTAATGTGAACACAAAGAAGCTGCAAGTAAGAGTTTAGAAGATCACTACTGGATTTCATTAACTTCTCTTTATAAGCTGAATTTTACATTACCTATATCTCAATATCACAGTAATAGTAAAATTATTCCAGTTTATTAGCATCAATATACTCTCTGATTACATGTACCAATTAAAATATTGCTGATCTTTCTGCCATTAGTAGTTGTTTATATTTATGATGAGTAATTTGAGTTGCATTCATTTCTTTCCTTTTCAAAATCTTAAAGCTTGAATTTGGTGTAATTTACCACTGCACTGAAGAACGATTATACACTGGTAGAAGAGGTCAAGGGGCATTTTGTAATGACAAAAGGCTTCATGTATCAAAAGAGACAGGTTGGTCTAGATTTTGTTAGAACTCTAAAAGGAATATGTTAATTTTGTTTCAGAGTTGTTGCAAATCATCATTAGGATAATGAACATCATTATCCTGATGAGAAGTATTTCACCTGCATGATAATTTTGTTGTTCTGTGTTTGTTTCTTTCTGAAAAATTACAACTTTAATTTTCTTTTTAAAATGTACACCTGAATATGAACTATTTAAATAATCCTTAAATTATTTTGCTTCATAACCATTGTTTAAAATAAAGCAGAATTAGTAGATTCACCAGTTTCATTCCAGCTGTACACTGGCATAACTTTTTATGAGCAAGATGCAATGGGAATGGTGAATCGGAGTACCATGGCAGCCATTATTCACTTATTTTCCAGTATGTCATAAAGTGTGTTTTGTCTGTAGGTATACATGCTAACAGTAAATTCAAGGATGCATGCTTCATTAGGGATTCTTTAACAGCTTGCTTTTGTGTGTGTGATGTTTCAACATACAAATAGTTAGCGACACTTAGTCAATACTTTAATGGATTTTTTTTATTGTTAAACCAAGGCATATGTCTGTCTTTTTACCTAAGGATAATAGATAACAATAACCAGAGAAATTTCTTTTAATAAATCAAAATGCAGTGGAGAACATAACACTCAGTTATAGACAGAAGCAGGCATGTGCCAAAAATGTACATCATTGTACACAGGAGATGGTAAAAATTTCACCCTGAAAAGTGAACTTTAGTGAACTTGAAACATGGTCAATTCAAGAAATTCAACATACAGATCTGTTGCAATGCCCCAAGCAGACTCTGCATTAAAACTTCCCAAAAATTTGAGAAGTTTGGCTATTCACCTAAATTAATAGAGCTGGAATCTCCCTTTTTTATGGAGATGGAACAAATTGTAAAGTCTGAGATCCCTAAGATTTTAACCCTTGATTGTACATCACATTTTTGTCTGTGCTCAAATATCTGATATTCCACAAAAGCCCATGTGGGCTCCCAGTTGGGCTGGCAGAGACTCTCTTGAAATGGCTGGACTTGCTTTTGCAGTTAGGGAGTTGTGGTTTCCAGTTGAGCAAGGAACAATTTTGGCACATGCCACTTTTGTCCTTTCTCTGGACACCCAGAGTACATGGGTGTCTAGAACATAGAAAGGGAAGTGGTTCCAAATGCTTAGAAATTTTCCTTTGTTTTGAGAGACAAATTGGTGGTGGGCAGTTTCACCAGTGAAGATGGATCTTTATTAGTCTCACTTCTGTTGATGTTTTAAGTGTATAAAATGACAGTTGCTCTTTTCCTGTAAGGGCTGTGGCTTCAGGGAAATAAACCAACCCTGAAACAGATGGTGTGTTTCCCTGTACCTACCACTGGAACTCAAGTAGCCTTCACCAGTGCATGATGTGTTGGAGATCTAGACTGTCATGTAACTTCATATCTTTCGATTTCAGGAAATGTGACTGTTGTATACCATTGTTCTATGCTATACATTGATTGTTGAGATTTAATCATTTGAAATCACAGCCCAGGCAAACACTGTTAATTGTCAATGCCAGATTTTATAGAGGTCTGGTGTGGGAGTCCAAGTAGTCAGGACACACTTAAATGAAGGATCCATCTTCCCTTTGATTTTGAATGATACTTTCTTCATCTTAGGTTCATCAGGCCTTATATGTGCTAATATTGTAAGTGTATTTTCTTTTTTTTTAATCTTCTATGGTCAACAGAATTGGTCTTTTCCTCAGAATTCTATCTGTATCACCGTTAAATATCTTCTACCAAGCCTCCTTATTTTTCTGGTCTCTGTCAGAGTAAGAAGTCAGTAAATTTTCTCTTGTACCTTGAATTCCTGAAACCCCATCAAGTTTTGTGATCAGACAGCTCCTTTAAATAAGCAGATACCTCCTTTTTCCTTGCCTTAGTCTTTCCATCCAACTTCTTCCTGTAGCCTTGATGAAAATTGAAGAGATCCGTTTAGGCATTAGAAATGTATTTAATAATTCAAAAGAACTGTCTTAGTCATAACCTAGCTATGACTGGCGTGGCGTGAATGCTTGGTGCATTTCAGCAATGAGGTGTGCATTAAATGTTCTGTAATTATAAATTGGGTTTGTTATGCAAAAAGATCTAAGGCAGATTGCTTTCACCATCCAGCTTTTTCAGCGGTGGCTAAACAACAAATACCTTGCAGTGTGCCTGGATGGGGGTTTCTATGTTTCAATGCAGTAATTTAAAAAGTGGTTGTTAAATCTATGTTCCTACACTCAAGTTTTGTGATACCTGTAACTTTTAATCTAATTACATACCTCTTACTCACCAACCATTTACTGCATTGCTTGAATCCGTACTGTTCCTCTGCAATACTAAATTCATTAGTAGCCTGTTTAATTAAACGCTGTCTCACTCCAGTCTGATTTGTTTTTGAAAACCTCCTTGCTGCTCCTGCGAAGAATTTTCAACTTAGAACAGTTAGCTGTAATAACCAGGTAGACATTCCTTATCTGAATGAATTCCTAGCCTTTAACCCAGGGTCGAAGGGGACACCTGACCCTTGCACACATCCTAGTTAGTGAATAGTCAACCACTAAATTTTTGAGTTTTGTGTATCTTTAACTCTTCCGAGTTTAGCTGCACAGCAGAAGCAGGAACACTTGGCATTTGATCAACCATCTCCACCTACTTTGGCATACGCTTGTTATAGACTAACAATATTCAGCTATCACATGAGGACTACTTCAGCATCTTGCAAGTCCCTGTGAGTCTCTCCTTTGACTCTACACAAGACTGATATCTTCATCTGCTGTAGGTCATAATCACCCTTGCTGAACACAATACATATAAACATTCATATATTAATAATTAAGATACTGCTTTAATTTGTGATAAGAAAGGGTCTTTTTTTAGTCATAAGGTACCTTCAGTCTTTGAAATGTCAGAATAAACGTGAGCTGTTACTGGGTGACTGGTGATTTAAGTAGAAACTTTTCTTTCCTCTTACTGTATTCCCAAATGTTTATAACTTGTTAACAAATTACATTAAAGTTCCCTATTCAAGAACCATCCTGTTTTCAAATATGATTAGATTAGCATCACTAATAGCTATTAGGTCACTGGATTATTTTTAGTTGAATGTTGATGTTAGTGAATTTGCCAAAAGCTGACCAGTCAGTGTATGGAAAGAGAAAGAATGTGAAAATATATTCTTGGTCTTAATCTTCCTGTTCTGTTTTGTTTTTTTTTAAGTGTGTTTGGATTAGACTATTAGATATAAGAAATCTAGTCCTGCTTTAATTCTCATGCAAAGTTGTAACTTATCCTATGAAAGAGTTTGGTGTAAAAAAAGAGAGTTGAAAATTATTTTTCTGTGAAAAGTCCAGTAGTGTTTAACTTAAAAAGACATTTATAGACTCAGCCTAGAAGCTGTTGAATTAATGCAAACAACTACCTACCATTGCAGATATCTCGAAGGCCTTAATTTTAACAGAAATTGGTCCAAAACGTGACCCTGCGACTTTGAAATTGTTCCTTGGTAACATTGAGAGATTGCTCATGGCCCAAGCACACGGGTAAGATATTTTATAGTATATGTCTTACATTTGTGACCACAAATCATTAAAAAAACCCCAACCAGTATGTTGCACATTTTGCGATCTCAACACATAGGTTGAACTCAAAGGCATTTTCTGCTTCATGTTACCACGTCCCCTCTTGTGGGGTTTAGGGTTCGTGTCATTGGGAGCTCGACCCTGGCTCTGTGCCATTTGGCATCCGGCGCTGCAGATGCCTATTACCAGTTTGGGTTACACTGCTGGGACTTGGCAGCGGCAACTGTCATTATTAGAGAGGCGGGTGGCACTGTGATAGACACTTCAGGTGAGTAAAATATCCTTGTTTTCATTGAAGTTGGGGGGACTGAGTGGCTATTTCAGGGCAACTTGTGTTACCTCAGTACAGTCTTCTGTGGCTCTATCTCATCTGTAGCAATATTCTGTAGAAACGCCTATACTCTCCACTAGACTCTGGTTATTCACAACACACTGATGTAATTCCAGCCTGGGGTTTCATCACATCAGAGGACTTCTGAGTCAAACTGTATTTCCAGTACTTTGAGTAATATCTTTAAAGCATCAGATTTACAGTAAAGAACTAGGCTAGGAGATTGGTAGATATGCTCAGACTCCAAACAGATTTTGACTGAGACAGCCTCCCAGGAAAGGAGGACTCTCAGGTACATGTCTGAATATATATGTCTAGGAACTACATAGAGGGAGTAAAGGGCAGCACAGTCTCTGGATTATTATTTTATTTATTGATATGGTACACATCTCAGAGTAACAGTTAACTGCTAACCAGTATGTGGATACTTTGGAAAGATACGGTGAATTACGAAAGGTATGCTGATTAAACTAATTTCTGTTCCTGTTGCTAGGAGAAGGGAATACTGCATTTATTGTTGGATTCTAAAGGAATCTAGACATTCACTGATTCTGTTGCATACTTTGGCACTGTACCTAGAATTTTCTTAAATACCTTTTTTGCAGGAGATTTCCAGATAGCAGTTGCTGAATTAAGTTGTGCTTCCCACCCTGAAAGGAGCTACATATTTTTCATTTTTCAGTGATTATTTTCATTATGTTTCAGCATTTCTGAACCTATCTAATTACAGCACGGTTTATATTTAAGAATATATTGCCTTTATACATTACGTAAGAGAGTTCTCATTAATCCTCTTGTCCTCAGGGGGACCTCTGGATCTTATGTCCTGCCGAGTGGTTGCTGCAGGAACCAGAGAGATGGCTATGTTCATAGCTCAGGAAATACAAACTATTCACTACAGACGGGATGATGAAAATTAAACACTTACAATACGGAGTTTGCCCTCCTGAACTATGTAACTTTTGCAAGATGGGTGGCTTAAAGAGTATGTGATTTCAGCAGGATGCTTTCTGTGGAGATTTTCTGTGTCAAATATTTTTTATAAATTTATTACAATGTGGGAAGGCATAGGGAGATTTTTAAACCTCTAAGAACTGTGTTTCCCTTTTAATACGTATCTCTATCAGCAGTATCTTTTTTATAAGATAGCATATTTTACTTGTAGTAAACTAGTCTCAGAATTAAGTCATAATTTCGTATCTGTGGGGCTGATATTTAGTCTTTTGTAACATGCAGCTAAAAGTTGAACTTTATTTTTACAGATGCAGATCTCAGGTAAATGAGCTTTAGGACTGTAGTAAGGACAAGTAGTTAAGATGTGTGCCTATAATACCCTTGTTCTATGATACTTAAGGATGCAATAAAAATGACATTATTGTTTCCTCACTATGTCATAGCTATATATCCATATAAATATATGTACATGCATGTATGTCTGTGTGTATGTGTGTATGTATGTGTGCACATACATACATATGCATGTATACACACACACCCCCCCGTGTGTGTGCGTATATACATATATGGGTATTCTGGATGTTTACAGCAATTTAGAGGATGCATAGAAGAAAGCTAACATTGGAAGTTATTTTCAGGTAAAGAGTATAGGTTACTTATGTGATTTTGGTGGGGGTTATGCAAATGGTAAATAGCGTAGTTGATCATGGAAAATTATAATGATTTTACAAACTGTCCGGCTAGTTCTTGTTTCCCTTTATCCCTCTGCATGGGGATAAATCATACAGTCCTACAGGCCTCTGTGAGATATTCAAACCTACAAACACTTACTACCATAGAGTAATTATAGTTAAAACCAAGAATATTGAATTCTACTGAGGTATTCACAGTATTAACTATGACACACAGTAGGAGGCCAGCAGAGTAGAGCACAGTGTCAAGGAGCTGTTGATTTTAGAGAAACAGAACAGCAGGATTTGGCCCCTCACAGGCAAGTTATTAAAAATATGCACATAAGATACACTCACACGGAGTTGTAAGCACACTTTTTGATCAGAGAAACCTGTAAACTCAGCTACATGCATACTTGTCCTCTATCCTTGTATGTAGCATTGGTTTTCATTCCAAGGTAATCATTCTATTTAGGTTATTTTTTAAATCATGAGCACAGAGAGACTACAAGTGTGTCCAGCAAAGTAGCTGAGATCAAATCCCTTCTATTTTTTCTTTAAGAATTGAATTAAAATATCTTTTTTACAAAAGTGCATAGTAAGTAAGGAGCCAAAAAGCAAGTTGGTTCAAAATTTTTAACTTTCTTTATACACTGCATGTGTAGACTTTGTAAACATGTTTAGATGCCTGCTTAGAACATACAAACTAAGCAGTATTTTTTAAAAATAATCTTAATGTGTTTCTTGCATTGAAAAATGTTTTTCACTGAATATAACGCAAAACTGTGTCATTTCTTGATGCTTTGTTTCAAAAGAAATACAAAATACTGACTGTGTGAAGAATGTCTAAATCCAGCTAAGCATTTAAGAACTGATGCTTCTTACCAGAAAACCGATGCTGTCCGTCACAGTGATCAACTTTTGTCACTGCTCCCTTTTACCACACCACTTCCCCCATCTCTTTGTATCCCCCTGTTCTGAAATAGAGATTGTAAGCCCTCTTGGGCAGGGACTGTAGTACTTTGGCTCTGGGTTTGCACAGTGCTAATAGGATGTGATTCTGGTCCACAACTAGGCACTAAGGTGCTATAATAATACAAATAATAAATACTAATAGGCTCAGTTGTCTCTTATTCACCCTTCCCCCCACTTTCTAAGCCCAGCGGAGATCCCCGTGACAGATACAGAGCTTGGTGGTACTGCTCTGATCCCAGGGTGCTTAGCCTTGGCAGCCGCGGGAGCAGCCAGGGCTTTACTCGGACTTCTGCCATGACTGTAAGCCCCATAAGGAAGCTTATGCTGGCAGGGGATCAAGTGTAGTAGAAGCTCAGCCCCACTTCATTTGCTCTCCCTCTTAACCCTGTTCCCCTCATTGCTCTGGGACTGAGGCTTTTGCGAGAAGCTGCTGTGCATGGCTCCAGCGAGGTTTCCCAGCAGCTGAGCCTGCTCGTACAAAGAAAGTCTCTGACCCAGTTAGGGGTGGTGTGCACTGGCATCCCAGAGCTTGTCAAAGCAGGGAAATCTATGCATCGACTTCATTGGCACACACCAGCAATTCGCAAAGCCAGGAGCCAAGCATGTTGGGAAGGGATAGGTGCAGAAATCCATTCACAAGTTCTCATTTGTGTCCAGGATGCAGCCTGGGTTTTTATTTGGGCTGTAGTTCAAGCATGTTAAAGTGGCAGTGTGTGTGTGTGAAGCAGCAGTCCTGTCTCCCCCACCTCCTCTGCGTCCCGTGTGCCAGTACAAACATTTCTGAACTCTTCCAGGGGACCAGATGAGTGAAGTGATCTGCCTGTAAAGTACCCCAGTAAACAAAAAGGGGATTATTTTACAGACAGATCATTTTCTCAACCCAATTCAGCCCCGGCCACCACAAGCAGCTGACTTCAGGCACCAAAGTGGCAGGCAGGATGGCTCTGTTCGCAGATGGTGCCACATTACGCCAGTTCCAAGTTTTCAAAGTGCAGCATTAAAACTATTTGACTACATGCATTGACTGAAATAAACTGTACTGGAGTTTGTCCTCCCTGCGTTTTTACTTGCTAGCCAGATGAAATTCCGCTCAGCATGTGTGTCCAGCAGCTCTCTGTGTGAGTGCAAGCATTCATAACAGAGTGCAGCACATCAGCCAGAAATGTGAATCCCCCCAAAATGCTTGAACATATGGCCTCTTTTCCCTACCAGCTGTTGTAAAATGCTGTAAATGTTTTCCACTACATACATGGTGGAGTATATAACTGCATCTGCATTTAGGCATCCAAGACAGATGAAGATTTTCTGCATGAACATTGATACAAAGGTGCCTGTGCTCTGAAAAGCAAGTGCTTCCTCTGTAAGCAAACGGTGCTCAGCTTCCCAGAGCTATCCCAGTTTGTTTCTACATCCCTCACTGGCTCATTGGTGGAGAACATTTTATACCTCCAGGCTTGCTGGCCTGGTCTCAAATAGTGCTTTCTGGTAGAACAAAGAGCGGAAATAGCTGTAAACTCCAGGAAGATGATCCATGTCTGATTCCTTTGCAGTATGTCTTGTTGAGCTTGTCAGATTTTACAGGACAAGTATTGGCATGTTTCATACATGCTAAAGGACTGATACTTTCTCCCTTTGATTACACTAGCTAATCTCACAGTATTAAAGAGACTTGCATGCATTGGAGCACTTATAGGGGCCCACAGGCAGTATTTTCCACATTTCACCTAGAATTTGGTTCCTGTTGGCAATGGCTTCAATAAAAGTACCACTTACCACCAGCTATTCTGCTATCAGTATCAGGGCTGTGCTGTTCCCTTAGCAAGGTTGGATGTGTTCAGTGTATGCACAAGAGATGTGCAATTTTTGAATAATGAAGTAATGCCTAAGCCACTCTGTCAAATGAAGACAGACTGAACCTTTTTTCCTAGTAACTTCCTAGAGCTAGCAAGGCTGTTTAAAATATTTTTTCCCTTTATGCCTGTAGGGAAACTGTATACAAAAATGTGCTCTTTCAGTACTATATGTCCAAGACTGAAAATGTAGACAAGTCAGAATCATGGTTCTTACAGCAGTTTCCATTTTACAGTGTGTTACAGTTAGGTCTTTCATAGAACATCTCACCAACACGAAGGAATGTGGCAAATTATTCACCAACAGTGGAAAGAGGAATTTCCATTTTCTTTTAATCTGTGCACCAGACATGACAATAGCACTATAGGATGCTGCATTTCATATGCATGCTGTGTTCAAGCAGCAAAAGAACTACTTTTACTCAAAAGAGATGTAACTCTGGATTTCTGTGGGTTTTGCTCCTGAAGTTTTAATTTTAAAATGCATTACAATAGCAGGTTTGTAGTTCTGTACTTTACATTATATTTATACAGGGAATTTAACAGCAAAATGGATTGGAGGTCAAAAGTGTGCCATTTCTCATCTCAGAATAAGGTATGTATTTCACAACACAGAGAAGCAGAATTCTGTATCTCAGCATACTAAATGATACTATTTTAGTTACAAAATATCACATGCTATTTCCCTTATATACTGCTATGAAATCCATGCATAGAAACAATGTACTCCAGTGCAGCCTGGTGACAAAAGAGAAAGACCCACCTCATACAGGTGGTATGAGAATTAATTAATGTTCAGGAGGCTCTTCAACTGCAGCCACTTTTCTACCATTACTGAAACCCATTCAGTCATGCTGAGTACTTCAGTGCATACCCTAATATACACCATTTATACATTCATTCTCTGCAACCTTTTATGCACGCTATCACTACATTCTCCTAGCTAACACACTCGGCTTTCTTCAGTTAGCTATCTACTTTCAGTTTTACTAAGAGCTGTTACACAGACACATTTTTCACACAGGAAGATTATGTTGGGTATTAAGAGGTCAGCAGGGAAAGGATAAACTTTATCACATTAAGCTGGAAACCTCTTTAAGTGTGAAAGGTGTCTTTTAACAGTGCTTTTCTTTTAGCCGTAAATACGCAATGGTGGTATACGAATATAAGGCTGTTGGAGAAAGCAGAACTATATATGAGAATGCAGTATTGCTGAATCAGTGATGCAGCAGTCCTTCGAAACACTATGATGTTAACTGTCACTTTAAGACCATGAATTGGATATTCATGGTGGAAATACTGGTTTATTCTATTTTCAAATGAATTCAAGCATTATTAGCCAGGCTGTCAGACAACATGGAACTAAAATCAATTCCATCACTTTTGTTTATCCATCACAGTAAGTAACACATTGTTCCGAGAAATACAGATACTTTCTTTTGCCAAGCATTGTTTAATGTTCCTCTTGTTGAGCAATACCACCAAATGATGCTGGTGAGCCCAGCTGAAGAAAATGGGGGGCAAAGCACTGGCACAAGAGAACACAACTCTGGTGATGTTGTGAAGCTCAGGGCATGGTGAGCATCACTGTAACTCAGCAAAACTATCAGTTGTGTTTGGACTAAAATAACAGTAGTCTTCTGTGATGTAAACACATCTATGAGGTGACACGTAGTCAAGTTTTCTGGAGACACTGGATGATTCTAAAGTGTTATTTCAGGTGCTCAGCATGCCTCATGATCGGTCATGCTAAACATTTCAGACAACAAATATTTTAATGATTCATTTACTGTAAAATATAGTCATTATTGTACATACAGGTAGAAACTTAGAAGTTTAATGGTGGTTTTCTCCTGCACCTTGCATCTGATAGAATCAATTACTATTTGTAAAAGGGACGAGAAATGCTACAATAATATATTAGTATTTTGCTTTCACTTTTCAAATGTAAAAATAAACATACAAAGTACAAGGGCTCAGCAGTTTTTAATACTGCATTTCCAAAATTCACTTCTAGTGGAAATTTCTTTGCATGTACTGTATCCCTGCACTATTTCATCTAGATATAAAACAGCAGTGAGAGGAGGAATTAATCTTACAGATGTAACCTGACTTCAAAGGAGATTAAGGCCAGTTATTTACACAAGCGTATCCCCCACTGACATGCTAGTCTGTAGTAAATCTGAAGCTAAATGTGCATCTGGAAACAAACAACAAAATATGAAAGTCATTATCATTCATAAAAACCTAATAATTCAGATAGACTTTTCTTATACATAGTTTTGTGTAAAACATCCTTCTTCTGTAATTATTATATTGGAAGCTACAAATAATTACCTTTAAACGTTTTATAAAGTCAAGGCAAAGATGGATTATATATCTGATAATCTACTTTGGATCAAGAAACCAAAGACCTTACTAGTTTCTCATGTAAGCATGTGCAATTTCAGTGAATGCTCTCTATCATATAGAGATTTCATCATGAAAACATATTTAAAAATGCAGAAATGTCCATGTTGCATTCTTGTGTTTCTCTTTTACAATGTTACCCTTTGTCCTTTAGAAACTAGCACTGGTTTTGTACTGTACCATATACAAGTTTAGTTTTATAGAATTCCTTATTGTTTTGTAATGAATACTAGAAATCAATGACCACAGAAGTCAATAGACCAATGTGCAAATTAGAAAAATTCTCAAGTGTGGTGAAGTTGTCATTTTTAGGTAAAAGTGTATATTATCAATATAACAATATAAGAAAGAAAGGAAGTCTGCATTGTTCTATCTGTAAATAATGTGTTGTACACACCTCTCAGTTTCAGTAAGTTCTTGTAAGTGCATGAGCTTTATTTAATCAAGCCATTTCTGTCCTCAGTTCCCGAATTCCTGAAGAAGAATCTGAGAAGTAGTAAACCCATTCAGGAGGCAGTATAGTCAAACTTTACATGCAGAAAGGATGCTCAGATTAAATAAATACAAAGTGACTCATGGTAGTCATAGAAGAATAAAATTTCATTAAAACCTGTAAAATCTGCACAGTACCTTCCTTCTTCTCCCCACTGACAGAACTGCAAAAGCCAGAGTTTCATCACTGTTATGGCTCCTTTGAATTCCACTTCCCACTTACTTCTCCTGCAAATCTGGCAGTTTATCCTAATAGCTAGCCCAACAAATTCACTGTCAAGGCCCTGAATGCACTCCCCTGCCCCAGGAGCTTAACTGGTCACATCCAAGACAAGCTGATGAGATCCGTTTTGAAGAAAGACCTAGAAAAAGCCACAGTGAGAGTTCTTCCCATGGGAGCTGTTTTAAAGCTGAAGCTCTCCCTTTTGAACCAGATAAATACAAGTCCATGGAACCTGATGGAGTGCATGAGAACTGGCTTATGTCTTTGTGATGCCACTTTTGATTGTCTTTGCAATGTCGTGGTGATGTGGGGAGGTTACTGAGCATTGGAAGAAGGCAAATGTGACTCCTGTCTTCAAGGAGGGCAAGGAGGGTCCCGGGAACAAACAGCCAGTCAGCCTCACCTCAAGCTGGGAAGGTGATGGAGCAAATAATCTTGGAAACCATTTGATGATAACATTAAGGACAAGAAGGTGCCTGGCAATAGTCAGCATGGATTTATGAAAAGCAAATCATGCCTAACTGACTTGATAGCCTTCTCTGGTGTGATGGCTGGCTTGATAATAAGGAGAGCAGTTGATGTTTATCTTGGCTTCCATTAGGCATTCAGTACTGTCTCCCTTAATGTTTCCTGTAACATTCTCATAGACAAAAAAAGGTACAGTCAAGGTAAGTGGACAATGAAGTGGGTTGGAAATTGACTGAATGGCTGGACACAGGAGATCATGATCAGCGGCACAAAGTCCAGCAGAAACCAGTAACTAGCAGAGTATCCAAAAAGTAAATACTGCATCCAATACTGATTAACCTCTTTATTAATAACCTAGGTGATAGGACAGAATGCACCCTCAGCAAGTTTGTAGATTACCCAAAACTGAGAGGAATGGTTGGTATGCCAGATAGTCGTGCTGCCATTTAGAGGGACCTTGATAGGTTGGAGAAGTGGGCAAGCAGGGACCTTATGAAGTTCAATGAAGGGAAATGCCATGTCCTACAGCTGGCTAGGAACAGCTACATTCACCAGTACTGTACACTTCAGGAGCTGACTGGCTGGAAAGCAGCCTTGCAAAGAAAGAGCTGAGGGTCTTGGTGAACAACAAATTGACCATGAGCGAGCCGCATGACCTTGTCATAAAGAAGCTTTACAATGTCCTGAGCTGCACTGGGAGAAGTGTTCCAGCAGGTTCAATAAAGTGGTCCTTCCCCTCTGCTCAGCTCTAGTGAGGCCACATCTGGAGTGATGTGTCCAGTTCTGGGCTCCCCCACACATGAGACAGATGGCTATACTAGAGCAAATCCAGCAAAGGGCCACTAAGATGATTAAGGGCTTGGAGCATCTGACATAGAAGGAGAGGCTGAGAGAGCTGGGATTGCTTAGCCTTGAGCAGAGAAGGCTCAGGAGGATCTTATCAAAGTACATAAATACTACACAAGGGGGAGTAAAGAAGACGGAGGCAGGTTTTCTCAGTGGTGTCCAGTGACAGAACAAGCGGCAGTGGGCACACACTTAATTAGAAGAATTTTGTTTCAACATAAGAAAAAGTTTGATTTTTATTTGAAGGGTGACTGAGCACTGGCACAGGTTTCCCTGAGAGGCTATGGAATCTTCATCACTGGAAATACTCAAAACCCTACTGGACACAGCCCTGAGCAATCTGCTTTGAGCAGGTGCTTGGATTTGGCAATCCCCAGGACTGCCTTCCAACCTCAGGAATTCTGTGATTCTGCAATCCCTCCTCAGTGGCTTTTGCAGGACCCTTTGGCAATATGTTTTCCAAGACACAAAGGAAAAAGAAGTACCACCAGCATACAGATGTTAGCAGTAAACAACTGTCCCCTGGGATGCCTGGAGATCTAATCCTTATTGTTCTAAAACTTAAAAAGACCAAATTGAACAACATGTGCTAGGTAGCACTAGTCTGTAACCAAACAACTGGTCTCCTTTGCAATGCAGTGCGTCGGTAATGCAATGAGCAGTAGTCCTTTGCCACTGCAAGGCTGTATTGAAAAGCAAGGTATGCAGGGAACCTCAGGGACTTGATTTATTTTTTTTGTTCTCTTAAAGTTTTGCATTAGATTTACTTTAGGTAAACCAATACCTTAAGTGAAGCAGAATACTAAAACCAAGCAAAAATCTTCCATCCCCAAATAAACTGAAAATAAAGCTCTAATGACAAAGAGATAATTCACTGCCAAGCAGAATGTCAAGAATAGGACTGTTATGACTGGAAGACATGTCAAAACTGAATTTCAGGAAAGGACATAATTTCTTTCTAAGTCTCATGAAAAACAGCCAAACATCTTCAGCACAATTGCTGTAAGTACATTTAATTCAACCTACATGCTGAACTACGGAAATGGCCAGGAATATTTATCTGTGGCTAACATATTGTTCCTTTTTTGCCACCTCCTTATACACTGTACTCTCCCTACAGCCCAGTCACCCAGTATAAGCCAGATTTCTTTCTTGAAAGCTAACTCAAATTCACTATTCTCATATCTTCATAAGGGCTCTTAAATATACTTTTGCACAGGATCCTCTCACCTGCTTATGACAGACAGCTGCCCACCATAAAAATAAGAAAGGAGATAATCAAAATACTGCAAAAGTACATTCCTCTTGTTATCTAGCACACGTTATATTGTTTATCTAACTATATTGTAATTTCCTTTGGATAAGACACATGTGCACAGTTTCAGTTTCCAAATAAAGACTGAAAAATGCCAAACTGAGAAACAACAGTCAGGTACACAGCTGAGGGTGCAGGGGATCCCTGAGTTGTCCTTTACCTTCAACAGCAAAAGCTTCCTGTGCTAGGTCATAAATGTCATTTTGATAGCTACACAAAAAACTTCAAACAAGCTTATATTGATATATATTCATGAAGCCATTGCTGCAGGTGGATTACTTCAGATACCACTTTATCTGCAGCCCTGCCAAAGAGCCACTGCAGCAACCCTTACTCTGATACAATGAGGCACTGAAGAGCCAATCCTACTGCCATTGAAAGAAATTGAAAAATTCTCATTTACTGCACTAAAATAGGTAAGACCCTAATTTCAGTGCTTCCACTAATACTGTTGTCACTCAGTAATATCATACCTCAAAAATGTCCTTTATATAAGAATTAGGGATTTTAAAAAGAAAACAAAACCCCAAACCCTCCAACAGAAATAAAATGCTTGATGCAATACCCGAAAATCTGGTCAAAGACCAACTAGAACTAACATGACTACTCTTCAAATGAGTAGACATTGCCTCTCGCAGCATCATATCAGCATTGCCACTTTTCCCTTTAAGAAAAAGATTTTCCTTTACTTCTCTTTCCTCTGACAAATATCTTTCCTAGTGACATATCATAGGCCTGTGTTATCTTCCTATTGGCTTATGAAATAAAATAGATTGTTTGAAACAGTTCCAGTTCTGTGCATACATCAAGAACAGAGCTTGCTCTTAACACAGAGCCACCTGCTGACAGCCAGTTGTATTAATTTTAAATTCTTAAAACCAGAACTGGTTGGTATCACACAGAATCATAGAATCATTTGGGTTGGAAGGTCATCTAGTCCAACCCCCCTACATGGTGATAATTAGAAAATAAAGGATAGAAATTATGTAAGCCAATCTCAACTAGCAGAAACTTTTTACTTCTACTCAGTTGAATTTGGACTGCTGTCTCTCTTTCCTAGAAAACAAGAGCTCTTGGATACTTTTTTTCTGGCTTTTTACTCAGAGCAGCCCTGTGGAGAAGGGCTTGGGGGTGTTGGTTGATGAGAAGCTTAACATGAGCAGGCAGTGTGCGCTCACAGCCCAGAAAGCCAACCGTATCCTGGGCCACATCAAAAGGAGCGTGACCAGCAGGTTGAAGGAGGTGATCCTGCCCCTCTACTCTGCTCTTATGAGACCTCACCTGGAGTATTGTGTGCAGTTCTGGTGTCCTCAACATAAAAAGGACATGGAACTGTTGGAACAAGTCCAGAAGAGGGCCACGAGGATGATCAGGGGACTGGAGCAACTCCTGTATGAAGACAGGCTGAGGAAGCTGGGGCTGTTCAGCCTGGAGAAGAGAAGGCTGCGTGGAGACCTCATAGCAGCCTTCCAGTATCTGAAGGGGGCCTGTAGGGATGCTCAGGAAGGTCTCTTCATTAGGGACTGCAGTGGTAGGACAAAGGGTAATGGGTTAAAACTTAAACAGGGGAAGTTTAGATTGGATATAAGGAAGAAGTTCTTTACTGTAAGGGTGGTGAAGCACTGGAATGGCTTCCCCAGGGAAGTTGTGAATGCTCCATCCCTGGCGGTGTTCAAGGCCGGGTTGGACAGAGCCTTGGGTGACATGGTTTAGTGTGAGGTGTCCCTGCCCATGGCAGGGGCCTTAGAACTAGATCTTCTTAAGGTCCTTTCCAACCCTAACTATTCTATGATTCTATGATTCTGTCTTTATAAAAGGGCTTTGAGGGAGAGAAGGTAAAAAGCAAGTTATTAAACCCAAACATATATATGCATCAATGCTGCCGAATCTTTAACCATTTGTCAATCTGCACAGATATTACATGTGATATTTGAGACACATCCCTTTTGGCAGTTACCAGCACTTCTGGATTTATTTTCAGAGGTGGTTAAATTTCTGTTCACCCTGATTCTGTCCTGTAATTAAACAAGCTGCCAGAGCCAGAGGGAAACAGCATGCTGTGACAAAGCATATCTCTGACCAGCATCTGGATCAAGAATGCCTGATGGAGTAGCTGCCTCTGAAACACATGTTCTATTTGGAAGTGTTAAACTGTCCTGTTCTCAGACTGATAATTCACTGTGCTCTGCCTCAGGCACCTGGGAACACTGGAGATTCCATCACCTGTGCAGGCCTGAGATGCTATGATAAAACATCTACATTCCATCCCTTTTTAAAGCAAACAGCCAATGCAAGTGCTGGAGTATTAGGTGGTAAGTACATATGATGGCTTAAGGCCATGCAAAAGCAGAATATTTTCTGCAAATCTTGATGACTATTTATTTCTGCCTAGAGCTGTTTGAAGAAATGACGGGGGTGCATACATGAGACCCTTAGGTATCTGTTTCCTTCTCAGGGTTGTACAGAAGCAGTCTAGGAAGATACAGTGCAGTCATTGATTTAGCAACATTGGGATCCCTTTTTGCTTTTGCTGTCCTGAAATGTCTCCGGCATGACTAGCAGACTGCTGCTGCCTGGGGATGCACCTGGCTGTGCTGCCATTCTGCACAATCTTGCAGCTCAGGGGCTGTGGAGCTTTAACTTGTCCTAACTTGGGTCCTGCTCATACACCAAAATAAACCAAAAAGCACTTTCTTAGAGACTAAATCAGCCAGTCTGCCTTGTCAATAGAGGGCAGTCCTACACTGGACTGAATTTCTGTGACTAAACACATAGTCTAAGACAGAAATGATCCATTTTAAGGGATCATGGGTTTACATGTATCCACTGTAAGAAGTAAAATGAACATTTTACACTGATAGGGAAGAAACAGCATCACAGAAGGAAATGCACTATACAGAAAGAAATTAAATAGGAATGTAGTAGATATATGGAAAAAGGGTAAGGTGCCGCAGTTACATCTGTGGAAATAATACGAAATGCAACCAATCTCTACAAGGCTGTCCCAGGAACAGCACCAAGTTTTAGGCTAAAATGACAGACTGGCCCAATAAAATGTGTCTCAAAACAAGTAGGCAGTGCTGGCAGACCTCAGCAGAGACAGCCAAAACCTTTGCAAAACACCTGCATCCAAAAGCCTTTGTGAGTCCTCTCTGAGCAGATACAACCTCCCAGGCCTGCACTGAGACCAAACACAGCTTGCTCATCGACCACTTCTACAGGATGCAGCTGAGGAGGCAGCCAGTGCACACGCATCCACCAGATCCCTCATGCCTACACTTTCCCTAAAAACTGAATTTAACTGACATAAACCTCTTAGTGTTAAAACAGGCTGACCTTTTACCTTGAATATGCTTATGGTAGTATATTCTGCATATAAACATACAGCCTGTTCTCTCCCCCAATAGTCCCCAAGAGTGACTACATCAGCACTGCTTTCTTCTTTCCTTAAAAACAAACAAAATAACCCCAAACCAAAATATTAAAAAATTACAAGTAGGCCAAATTTTGGCTGAGAAAGTTGTAGAGATGGAGGCCTTGGCTCAATGCCCATCAAAAATCAGTAGAAGTCTTTCCATTTACTTAATGGGCTTTGACTGAGCCCTAAATGAAGGGGGCAGGGGAGGGAAATCTCTGCTAATTACCCACTAACAAAGAAGTGTTTTGAAATAATCTGCTGCCATCTGTCTTTGTTTTGCTAATCCTGTCTGCTGGGTCTGAACTGAAAATCCATCAGATGAATAGAGAACTACTTAATGAAAGAATGATCCCTTCACATTTCTCACCTTCAGCAAGAACTACCCTTAATGACCATGTGGGAGATTTCCTTGCATAACTACAAGAAGCCACCAGAAAATTGAGAGGCTACAGCTGTTACATATGTATGTATATATGCCATGCAAGTTATAAAAATAAGTAGATTTTTTCACTCTCAATGAGCTGCTATAAGATTTCTATTCTAGTAAGAGGGACCAATAACATTATCTGGCTTTGGGGGTAGAAAGGCATTTAAGTCTCTTTTAATAAAAGATTGGTAACGTTTCATTTTCATCAACTCTCTCCAGCTATATGGACATGGAGCTGATTATAGGAATCTAATGCCATCGCATGCAGTGTTATACATGTACATGTCTACCTGGTGAAAAAAAAGAGAAGAAAAGCTGTGGAGGATCAGATTATTGGATCCATTCTAACACAATCCTCTTTTTAGAGTAACTACCTGTAAGGAAGATACAGAAGCTTAGCAATGATCTGATAAATGAGTATTCAGTCAGAGTTGCAGAGGAAAGGAGGGGACACAGCTGACCACTTGTTTAGGGGATGTGAAGTCTCTTCCTATGGGAAGAAGTGTCAGGCACAACACAGTGTGAATGTGGCTTCCTGAGACCATCACAATTCATGATGTGATGGTGATTTGTAATAAATAGATTATGGGGAATTTCTCTGGCTCTAGTCACACAGAAAAAGAGCACTCATACAATAGAGCCCTACAGAATGTTTTGGGCTACCTTCCCAAAGCATCCAGAAGGTTTTACTGACTCCAGCTCCAAAGAAGTCACTTCCTAATTTCAAATCTGTGAAAGACCCAAGCAGGAGTTGCAATTTTATCAGCATACTATATTTTACAGACAAAATGAAGTTTTGGTATAACTTTACAGGAGTTCAGTGGCATTTCAGAAGAGATTGATTTGCATGACATGCATGTCTAAAGGTCACAGAACAATGGTAAAATATTAACCTTGGTGACTTAGGCCAGGCTCTTAGGCTCCGAAGTTACTCTGCAATAAGGTGTCACAGAAACAATCATTCTCAGTCGCTCATCACAGGAACATGGGTGAATATGACAGTGGCTATTCCAGCTCTGGGTGTGTTTAAGAGCTCTCCTATCAGGTCTGCAGTGGTAGTAATATGCTTCTAGTATCCATCAGAAAGAAAACAGATCAAATGTGACCATGAGATAAGGCAGGCAGCCCTGTATCTTCTTTAACATGTTCCACTCCATTTGAGAAACTAAGCAAGACTGTGCCAGGTGCTGCTTGAAAGTTAGATCATCAGGAAAACATGCCTGGTTGGAGCAAAATGATAAACAGCATGATTTCTTAAGAATCACCCAGACTTACCAGTGCTCAACTGCTCTAGCTGCACCATCAGTGAAAGGGTGTAGTAGCTTCATGCTCTGAAGTGTTTTGACCCACTAATTTTCTTTGTCAGGCATATTACTCAATGGTCAGAATCAAAACCAGCAAAGCCAAAGCTGAGGGGGCAGGAGACAGCTACAAGGGCTGGGACCATTGGGGGAGGCACAAAGAGAAATCTGAGGTCGTGAGGAGGGCAAGGACAAGGACTTTGGAGCCGAGGGGTGGGGGGCAGGAAGCTGCAATGGAGGAGTGGTAGAAAGAGAAGGGTGAATGGTGCGGCACAGTTGTTCACATCTGGGAAATATTAACCTTAGGGCACAAACCCATTCCCCTCCTTCTGCAATCTGACTCATCTAAATAGAGTCCTGAGAGAAACCAGCAGGTGTTGGGTACACCACAGACCAACCCAATGGCTAACAACTACTTCTGTTCCTAAGGAATTATAAAAGACAGCTACACACATTTGAAAATAGTCCCAGTGTAAAAAAAAAAGACCTGTTGGAGTCTGAAAGATGACTGTGGATATTTTACAGGCATGGGTAGAGAGGCAAGCCAGCTCTGGCTAGAAGGTATTTAGCTCCTAAGTCAGGCATGGACTTCAAACTAGGTCTGACAGTCATTTGGCTTTGAGAGCTCCTGCAGCTTACCAAGAGCCTTTTTATTCAAGGAGTGAAAGTACTACCTGAGCAGAATCTAAAAGTAGTAAGTCATAGCAATGTTTTTCTCTGCCCATTTATATCTGTGGTCCCTAAAAATTGCCTAGTGGAAACTTCACATGCACATAGATTACTGTGTAGCATCTATGAATCTAGTTCCTGTTTGTGCATCCCTTAAAAATTATTGATCAAGCTCAGAGGTCAACACATCACAGGCTGAAACACACTGATTCAAATGACCTCAGGAAGGTCATCCATTAAGCTGTCTGACTGTTACTGCCTTAATCTTTATCATTTGGATCAACCCAAAACACAATAATGGTTAATTCTAACTAAACTTTGAAAGTATGCCATGTAAGACATAAACTAGAGATACTCCTTATCCAAGAAGATTTTTTTAATTCTACTTTTTAATTAATTAGTACAGCTACCAAAGAAGCATGAGCTCACAGTTCAGTCTGGGAGTCAGGAGTTCTGGAATGCTGCTTGAAGTCTGAAGCTCTTTAAGATGTGCTATAAAAATCATAACATTATTTTGCAGCTATGGGACAATTCCACACTTGATAGAATCATAGAATCATCGAATAGTTTTGGTTGGAAGTGACCTTAAAGTTCATCTTGTTCCAATACCCCTGCCATGGGCAGGGACACTTCCACTAGACCAGGTTGCTCATTGCCAGGAATGGGGCAGCCAGAAGATAGGGCATGATAGCCTCAAGGGGATGATAGCCTCTCATTTTGTGGAGAGATGCTTAATGAAATAAAATTTAAATGCTTTTAAAATAAAAAGTCATATTTCTTTTTGGATAATATTTTCTTTTCTTCCTATAGGGAGTATCGCTAAATAATAATAAAGTGTAAAGATGCTAGAAACAAACAAAAAAAAAACAAATAGTAATTTAGTTTTATTTGGAGTTTATACATTTTTTGAAGTTGCAACTTTTGAAACATAGAGATTTCAGATTATCCTTGGCATGATCAGAATAAATAAATATTAATTTTCTAGTACACTGGTTTCAATAATGAATCTTATTTCTGCTTATCATTACTGCTGTCACAATGTAGCTCTCAGTAAGTCAGCTTTCAGCTAAATACTGCCCACAAATATGAAATGTTTTCATATTTGAATTATGAAAAATATGCCCACATATGCCCACATATGTCACATATGTAGCTCTCAGTAAGTCAGCTTTCAGCTAAATACTGCCCAGAAATATGAAATGTTTTCATATTTGAATTATGAAAAATTCATTCACATGTACAGTATTGCAAAGGGGGTAAATGAGGGCAAAGCCTGGCCTTCTGATTTTAATACCCAACTCTAAAATGTCTAAATTTGAATTCATGTTTGAATAATTTCACACCACTAAACTACCTTTGGCAGGGTATTTTTTCCCATGTATACAGCATGTGCTCATCCATCAACACTTTCTTATTAAAATTATTGAAAACCAAAAAATAATAAAACAAAATGACCACCCACGAAAACTCAAACATTTTTCTGGGCCAGATGGTTCACTGCAGCAAAGTATTAGTCTATTGTTCAAACAGGGTTTCAACATCGAAATCTTTGCTGGCCACAGAACCATTTCCAGCCAATTACAGAGGATTTTAATTGGTAATCCAAAAAATGCTCCCAGCTTCTGCATATCCTTGCAGAGCAGAGAGATCACCTTTAGGAGGAGCCTTATCCCCTCCTGTACACCTAATAAAAACCCTCGGTGGCTCCTTCAGAGCTGTTAGGCATTATAAAATGCGATTTCATTTACAAAGATTCTGACGAAAAGTGGAAAATGATAAAAAGCACACTCATCTTTCACTCCATAATCTCATCTCAAAATAATCAGCTTTATCTAAGCCTTCCGTAATAGATGCTTGTCAATTTGCTCTTCAAAACTTTCAGTGACAGTGTAGTAGTCGTTAACATAAATACTGAGAATAAATAACCAAACCTTTACCATGAACAGCCTGACAGAAATCAAGCAGAACCAGAGGCAGTGGAGACAGAAATCTGCTGAATAGTAAAAGCAGTTCAGAAACAATTGTCATTTTGAGGACACAGTGAAGAATGGAAAACCGGGTCTTCATGAAAGGGATAAGAAATAATTCACAAGAGTGGTTCTAAGAGAAATCAGGATCAGACTTAGCCAAAACCAGGAAAGGGCCGAAAGGCTGAACAGAAGGTTAACTTTTGCAAATCTAAGCTAACTCTTGTAATCTGCTACTTTCATTGCTAATGCTGCTGTAAATACTGCTGTTCACTTCTTGCACTCCCCTCTTAGATCAAGGAAGGCAAGGCACTTTATTCTGCATTAATCTTGTAGTTTGTCAGAGCTTTAAGAAAGAGAAGAAATGTCCAAACTGATCTTTGGTGCTGGAATCAGTTGCCAGCTGAAGAGGGTAAATCAGTTGGACAGAGACATTGCTTGGGCCAGTGTTCAAATGTCACGAAAGACAAACCAGGACACCAAACAGCCACCCGAGAGTTGAAATGTTTCTTAATGGAGAATTTAATTCTCCTTTCCTACAGGTTAAGCCCCTGTAGGCACAAGAAAATTTTATCCCATTCCTTTTTGGAGTTCTCTAATACCACCGAAGCCTGTAACTCACATATCCACCCAAACTTCCTATTTCCCAAAGTACACAGCCCGTATTCCATGTTTTCCAGATCTCTCATCACTCCCACTTTTGTCTGGGTTTGTTCTGATCGGTCAATATTTTTCTTGAAGGGTGGTAAAGAAAACCTAGCCTAATACTGCGCACTCACTAATCTGAAGCTGCATGCAAAACTACTTCAAGTGCCTTCTCCTTCCTGTTAAACATGTGATGTGCAGCCCTTTTTTCATAGCGCTATGACCCCTGTGAGGAGAGACTTAAGCAAACTTGTTTAACTCGAACTGCAGTGAACAAGTACCACGTGTGGAGTTAGTTACTGCATCTCAGGAAAGAGACAGTAAGACAGCAATTTAGTAAGAGGGATTAGCACAATTGGTTAACTCCCCCTCTAGTGCTCACTCCTTTCAACATCAGCTGTGTACTTTGTCCCCTCCATGACAACTGCTTTCATGATGACTTAAGCAAAATGTTGCTAAGTACTCTGGCCTCCTCACCTCAGCCTACAGTTCATTTTCCCTCCCTGTAAGACAGTGGGATAATTCTGCCTCTTACAGATAGTAATTTTATACTGAATGTTGTCTTTCATCTTTTTAGAAGATCACACTCTTTGCCTTGGACAGCCAGATACATCTCATTCTACTGTTTTATACTGTTCCTCAGTAGGTCCTACACACATCTCATCTCTACACTGTCTTGCGTACAGATCAAAGTTCAAAGATATTTCTTAGCTGAGATGCCCAGCTCCTAGGTCACTGATTTTACCCATCTGATGGTTTTACTGCTGCTTGCTCAGGAAAAAGGGAGCATTAGTGGAGCTTGTGAAACTACAGGTAACATCCTCCTCTCTTAAAGATCAGGACAGACCTCAAAAGGACACGTTTTTCCTGTTACTCTTCAGTCAACAATTGCATTTGTATTAGTTATGACAACTGCCATGCAAGTTGAAGCACAATGTCACTGAAGCAGCATGTCCTTGCAACACACACTGTCCCTGCCTTACAGCCGTGGCAGGCCTTACAGGGGGTATGTCACTGAGGAGGCTGCCTGGCAATGGCTGCACTGGTTGCATGTCTCTGTGGAGACCTTGAGAAGAGGCATGGGACCAAGGAAAGCTAAGCTCCTGCAAGACCAAAATTTCCACTTCTCCACTTTCCTGTTGGGAAAAATCCTTAAAGTTACTGCAATTTCGATATGGTTTTGAAGGGGCAGTCTCCCTTCCCTTTCACATGCAGAGGTAGGAAGAGACAAACTCTCTGACAAAATATCTTCTCCTTCATCCCTATTTTCTCCCCCCACAACAGGACAAGCTAGTATATACACAACTTTTTTTGACAGTAGAGAAACACTTAGTAAGGATTCCTTACAAATGAGATATTTTGCATAAATAAGTTCAACTGTGGCCCACAATCAACCACAAGCTACAAATCAGGCAAAAACATTGTAGTCCAGTGCTCAGAGAACTGTTTACTGTTCCCTATCTCCTGCTCTCTGTGGTAAATTGTCAGTGGCACACTGCAGAACTGTAACAAAACTAAATGTCATAGAAAACAGGAAAAGAATGGGTTAACATAGGAGAACAGTCCCCACACACCTGCAAGCCCTGAGCCTGAGTAGAAAGAGATAAAAGTCTGGGCTCAGCTTCCCAGTGGGAAGTTTGTTGGTCTAAGCTTGCTCCGAAGAAAGGAGTTATTTTCACCAGGCTGGGAAGAAGATTCCTTCCCAGAAAACAATTTGCCCTGGCCTGAAAGGTTGTTTGTTTGTTTCTTAATAGCTGATAAATGCCCCAAAGCTGAAGATTGAAGGCGGGGGCCAGCCTGTTAGTTAGAGAAGCCTGGTGAGTAATGAAATGCTGTGAGTGGCTCTTCATGCCCTGAAAAGGCTAATGCAGGAAAAGCGATTGCTTTTTTTTAGCAACCAGGTATCTTCCTATTCCTGATCCTGGGGGCGCCCTGAGTGCTGGTGGCAAGGGCTTCCAGAGTCTTTCCCTGGACAGCAGTGACAGGGTTTCCTGGTGTGAATGCTGGCCCTTGGCCACGCTGTTGCCTGAGAGCCAGGGTCTGAGGTCCTTGCCTTGTGTTCCCTGTGCAGTAGTGACTGGACAGCTCTAAGAAACAGAGCCTGACTTCAGTGCCAAAAACTACGCTGTATTTGTGTCCATACGCAGGCAGAAAAAAACCTACCGTTGTACCTGTGCAATGAACAGAAAACATGGGCTGCTCCCATGCCTGTAGGAGTAACACTAAATAAGTCTACTGTATGCATTAATCCAGGCTGTAAGCTTATTCACAGGCTCTAAAATCAGAAGCTGAGACACCCTAATTACAGCATTAGAGCAAATCAACCCTAATCTGTTGATTTGCTCTAATGCTGAGAGGCTTCAGCTAAGATCGGCTTCCCCGGTACTGTATTAGCTGTAACCAGGTAACATCTAGTATGTAATTCACTCACAGCAAAGCCCTCCCTAGTCCTCTCCTGGATAAATTACCGAGGACGACTACCTTTAAAGCCAGCCGGGACCCCGCTCCGCCGGGACAAGCCACTTGGTGCGGCCTCCCTGCCCAGCACGCCCCCGCTCCGGGCACTGCCGGGGGAGGCCGGCCTGTGTGTCGGGTCCGCCCCGCCGCGGGGAGGAGCGCCGCCCACAACACTTAACCTTCGCGGCCCGACTTCTCCTGGGGTTGGGAGCGGTCATGGAGGCAGCGCGGGACTACGTGGGCTTGCTGGTGCGGTGAGTAATGGGCGCACCACATAGCCCATATGCTCCACGCTCCCCGGCCCTGGCGGCCGAGCGCCGCCTGCCTCCCCGCTGGTCCCGGCTGGGGGAAGCGCGGGGAGAGCCGAGGCTGGATAACTGTCGGCGTCCTGGAGCGAAGAGCGGTTGCCAGGCACAGTGTGAGGGCTAATCACAGTCGGCCTGTGCTGTATTAAATCTGCTGGGTGCTGTGTGGGAGGAGCAAGCTCTCGCAGCCTTTTTGAGCCTCAGACGGAGTTCCGAGGGCAATGCGAGCAGGAGCTTTGCAGCCTTAACCCCTGTCTGAGGTCTAATGGCTGGGACGCGTTCTTCTCTCGGCAATGGGGAAGCTGCCGTCTGGTGTGCAGGTAGCTGGTGCGGTGGGCGTGGGGCCTCTTGTAGCCGGTGGCAGCATGACCACGGTTCCCGGCCCCTTGCTTACATTTGGGGTGTGCTGACCACGTCCGGAAAGGTTTGTCTGTATGCTGCTCACAGACTGATCTACTCCTAGCTGCGGTTCTGGCATCTCTACCTACAGTTAGTGTCTTAGCAGAGAAACCAAGTCTCCTGACTGATTTCTGGCTTTTGTTTTTGCTTCACTGTTACTGCATTTGTCATTTGCCTGTGAACTCTAACCTAAAAGTTAAATCGTGCCATAGTCCGAAGCCGCACGTGTTGTGCAATGTTGACTTCTTTTTTTCTGAGTGAGGCTGAAGACCATTGCACCACATTCTTAGACAAACATACAAAGCATACTGTGAGCAAAGATAAAGGGGAAATGTGTGTATAGGGCTCAGGGTAAGCTTTTGATCTCCTGGTTCTCCTAAGAGCAATTAATTCATCTGTCCCACCAGCCTTGATGCTACAGTGAATGCTTGGGGCAGTATCTGTGAGTCCCTCTCTTGCAGGTCATAGTTATACAAAACAAACTGGACAAGATGCCAGAGTTTGAAGATGTTTGCTCTTTCAATTAAAAATATATTTTTGTGTGTTGCACTGACATGGAATTACTCCTTTAGGGAAAAGTGAGGACTTGATCCTTTTGAAGAATAATAGAACAGCAGTGTTGTCAGTATCCAGCATGTTACTTGACTTTCTCATAAAGCTGGCTGCACCTTGGTATGTTCCTTTCCACCTCGTGTTTCCAGACTTAGCTTGATCAGCTTTCAATAGGAAATTATTTTGGTAGCTCCAAATCTAGCAGAGGAATTCTCTGCATCAGGAGTCAGTTTGTCTGGTTTCTGAGGACAGCTGCAGCAGAAAGAATCTTTCCAGGAGCCCTAAACCTAGACTCTGTTGGAGTCTGTGGCCTTTGTGTGTGTGTGTAAACAAAGAAAAAACAAGCTTTCAGTAGCAGGCTCAGCAACGGAAGGGTTCACACTCTTGTTTGTCTGGCCTGTTTTTTAATCGCACTTTTGTTTCCTAGTACTTCTCATTAACTGAAACCTCCGCCTGTACTGGTGCTTCATATGCAGATGTAGTTTAAAGATGATATTGACTGGTTTTATTGAAATGCAGGTGAGGTGGCATCGATGTTAAGACTTGGACTCCTGTTAGGTGACTGGTGGAGCTAATGGAAGTCCTGGTTTATTAATCTGTTTTGTTATATTTCTCTCTGGCTTTTTACATCTGATAGAACTAGACAGCAGTGTCTGGTGATTGATCTTGAATCCTGAAGAAACTTCTCAGAGTTGCAAAATCTGGTTTGTATAGTTGGTTGCTCTAAAGCCTGAGGTTGAACACTGTTAGCTCAAGTCCTGCCCCTGAGCTGTGCCGCTAAAGCTTTTCATTCTGTATTGGGATGTATGTTTTGGCTTTTTTCCTTATGCTTTATCTTTTGTGAATGGCAGCTTGGCTCAAGTAGTGGGAAATAAAACTGTTCAATGGAGCTGGTATTTTCTGTCTTAAAAAAAGAAAAATCTTGGCAGTGCTGTCATATATACCACTCAAGTAACCATTCTACGTGCTGGTTTTCAAATGTGTGAGAGGGAACAGGATGTAACTAGCTCTGAACGAGTTGTCTCTTGAACCTTGAGTGTTGTGCTTTCTGACACCAGGGAGCCTCATGAATTGGAGTCACCAGCCCCAAGGTAGATAAGCACGCTTTGTATCTGAGGAAAAGACCCAAGTGATTCAGAATGGAAGCTGCCCATGGACCAGCAGGGTGATTGGGGACTACTAACTTAGTCAGTGATTAACAAACACTCCCTCTTACAGCATGCTTCCTTGTCTGTGGAGCTTCAATGCCTTTGTCAGTGCTACTCTGTCACCTTGTCTTCCTCCCAAGTCCTGACCCTTTTCCAGGAAGAAGTGTTTATTAGCTCTTTAATTTGAAACAGTACCTGCCTCCTGAAAACTATACTGACTTCTCATCCTCACCAGCTTTGTTACAGGAAGGAGAGAGATGTCCACCAGCCATGGGTATATATGCAAACTGTTGAAAGCCAGGGACTTTAAAAAAAAAAAAAAAAAAAAAAAGACCAAAACCAACCAAACAAAAAAAAAAACAACAAAAGCTCCAGTAATGCTGAGGAGCTTTTGAGGAAGGTAAGTTTTGATGTACAAAGGAAGGGCAATAGACCAAAGTTCTGTAGAAAACTCATTCAGAATGATAGCAGAAAGTAAATTTATTGCTGAAACTCTATCTGGCCGGTCACAAAAATTACTTTCTGTGCATCACAGAAATATGCTTAAAAACCAAATAAGAGATTTGGAAAAGAGAGTTATTCTCCCTGGTCAGTGTGGACTTGAACAAAATATGTGACTGGGACATAATCAGTTGAGTAACTTTATGCCATTCCATCATTGTTTCAAGAATTCCTGTATTCACTCCCTGGCTGCCTGAAGAGACTGTCAGTTCACTCCCTTCCCCCTCTGTAAAAGTATCTGAGGATAGATTTTCCTACATAAAGATCTTTTACACCTATGTGGAAGAATAAAATTGGAGTGCATCCTTTTCCCAACCCTGTGCAATTCAGTACTAAGGAGCAAAAAGTATACGGGGGCAAAGTCCAGGAGTGTGGAAGACAAAGTATTGTCTACCTTTAAAAGACCTGTTAGAGATCAGTCCTTTCCAGGTGTCATTCAGTGGGTGGTTTTTGGCAATCTGGCTATTGAATTAACCAATGTAATTTTGCAGCTAAAAGCTGTCAGAGGTGGATGGGAGCAGGTCTGTACCTTGGTGTGGGAGTAGGCTGTTACCAGTGTTTTGTACTCGGTTTACCTGAAGGAAACTAAACAGTCACTATTAAAAAATGGGATTGCTCAGGAAAATTTAAAACCTTTTTCTAAAAGTGCTTGAATCTTCCAGCCCCTCTGGCAGCTTCGTCCAACACTATGCATTGATATACTTTGATCTTAATTTTCATTTCATTTGACTTCTTTAGATACATGAGGGTGGAAGTTTTATTTTCTGATTTTCAGAACTAGATGAAGTTTTATAGGCTGTAGATATTATTTATAAACTAAACACCTCAGCTGGAAGACAAGCATAACTGTGTCAAAATGCTAGGTGTTTTGAATATGGGTAATATGTTCACTCTTCCAAAAGCAAACACAAATAATTAGTTGGAAGTAGTCTTGTGTTCTCTCATTGAGTGTTTCTGTTGCAGGGAAAGAGAATGATCTAAGTACCTGAATGCAGTAAGAGTTGCCTTTCTAATTCAGAGTTAAAAACCTGTCAGCCTCACTGTAATCATGACCTTGACATCAGCTGGCCCGTATCTGCTCAGAATGTTTTTAATTTTAGAAGTGTTTTCAAATGTCACTAGCAAGAGAAAGCTCAGAGATGACATGTCTGTTGGGCTATGTAGTGTTTAGTTTTGAAAGCAAGCTCCATGGGTCTAACATGACCTGTGAATTACTCGTATAATGTGCTTACCTCGTTGAACCCAACAGTCCTCATTGCAGTACTTGACGTAACTATTTTTGTAACTATGGTGAATTTTTATTTGTCTTAGATCTTTGGTATCCATGGGAGCATCTGTGGGAGCAGTAACAAAACAGACCCTGTTCCCTCCTCTCATGCCTGCAGGGCGACCTTTCCGTGTGTCGAATGCCTCCAGAAGCAGCCGGAAAGGAATTGTGGCAAGCAGTCTTCAAGAGCTCATCAGCAAGGTACAGCAAACAGTCACACTCTGGATGAAACTTAGTGAAATACAGTATCACAGAAAGGCAACCCATAGACCCTTATTCTTCTAAAAATCATTACTGGCGAAGTTGGGAGAGTATGTCAGATAAGTAAGTCTTATTATGAAAGGATGGGTCCTCTTTTGAATGCTAAAAATCTGCTGTGTTTTTTGCAGACTTTAGATGCCTTTCTTATATCTGCTGGAATAGTTACTCTGGTTTTGGAGGAAGATGGCACGGTTGTGGACACAGAAGAGTTCTTCAAGTCTCTGGATGATAATACACACTTCATGATTCTAGAAAAAGGACAGAAATGGACACAAGTAAGTGCTGACTGCCTCCCTCACTTGAATAGAAGTGGATGGAAGGATTTCTGTGACTGCTAAAATTGTTGGGAAGAGGGGAGAAACGGAGGAAACCTTGCCTTCTTTAGGGGAAGTTATCAATGTAAAATGGGTGTTGCCTTGTGAATACAGTAACAGTTTAGTGAAGGTTAGAAAAATGCCTGTGTTTAATCCTGCAAACAGCTAAAAGTTATTATCGAAACCTAATGTTAGTCTACATGCATCAATATCTTTTAAGAACTACTAAGACTGGCTAGCTTTAGCCTTTTAATCACATCAACTCAGTGTCCAGTTTGTGTTTTTGTGGGGGAATAGTCATCTGTACATTAGTAAGATGGAGTCAAACTCCTAATGGACTTCCCATGAAACAGTTGTTGCTAGAAAGCTAGCATCAAAATTTCTTCTACCAGGTGCAGAGCTGGCAGAGGAGCTGTAAGCAGGCCTACCATTTTTGTTTCTATATAGATGGCTTACTTGTGTGGCTCCCTTTTCTCAGTCTCCCATTGTAGTGTGGGCAATTTGTACGTTTTTTCCCCAAGATACCTTACTGGCTTTTCAATGTGCTGCATCTGGGCTGTGAGTTCCAAAAGCAGAAAAGAAGTTGCAGCTGGGGTATGACTCTACCCTGACTGCCCTATGTTCTCTCTGGCACTGCAGCAGAACAAGTTTGAATGCTGCCCCTCTTCAGTATGTGCTGAATGACAGCAGAAAGGCTGCTTTAACTTTACAAATCATCTGAAATGTAGCACAAGCTCTGTCATGCTTTGTCCAAATATTCTGGGTGCTAACGGAGGGCATACACTACCAAGCGTACCAACTACTTGTACATGTCCAAAACTTTGTTGATAGGGGGCCCTGTTGCTGAAGCTCAGAGACTATCAAAGTAAAACAGGCATAAAATTGCTGGCTAATGATATACTACAGTGTTTAACTTGGTTTGATTTATCATGGCACTGTCTGAGTGCTGGGGTGACAAGTACAAAAAGGTTCAGTCTTACACAACTTTATTGCTTCATTTAGCATGAAAAAAATAGCTTGGCAGGTGCCAAGTCATTAACCTTGAGTGGAATGTGCTTATCCCACTTAGCCACTAGATGTCTCTGTAAATATGGGGTTTTTCCCCCCTTGAAGCGAGATCCTGAAAGCATCACTGTCAGCCCTGAAGCAGACATAGGCTGCTTTGAATAAAGGAGGCTGGATTTAAGGTGGAAGATGACTTTCTATGCTACTCCTCCTTTGCTTTTTCTCTTAAAAGCTCAGTACTAAACCCTAGGCCTAATCAGTAGTGGTTCCTTGCCCATGTTACTTTTTCAGTAGAAAGGAAAAGAGAGGTATTAGGAGCCAGGATTTAAAATGAGGACCTGACTTTTCACAGATGTCATCTTTTCAGGTATCTAAGAGTGCTCATCAGTGTTGTGTTCCTTCCTAAATGGAAGGACCCAATGTCACCCTGGTTATTTGGGGGCCTGTTTCAGTGTGCTGCCTCAGCTAGCAGCTGGAACATACCACGATAATTAAATGGGAGGAATACTGTCCAGTGGCATTACTTGTGGCTTCAGTATGCTCTGAAGAAGAAGCTGTGTTACAGAAAATAAATATTCAGGAGGTGCTATGTCACTCTAGGACTTCTGTGTCTGTTTGGAATAGCTCCAGAAGCCTGGCTGGGACTTGAGCAAAGTTATGTAAGCTACAGACTTATTTTTTGCTGTGCTAATGCTTTTAATTCTAGTTTAGAGCTGATCAAGAGCTAGCCCCAAGACTGGCATAAGCAAGCTGCTTCTAGAGATGCACAATTAATGATTGTCTTGCTGTAGTTTCCTGGCTTATGGTACAAACTGTCTTTCCCTCTCTTTAAATTAGACAAAAAATGGACTTGCCACTGCGAGACAAAAGAAGAAAATGGGAGTAGCTAACATCACATTTGATCTGTACAAGCTGCACCCTAAGGATTTTATTGGCTGCCTAAACATCAAGGCCACCTTCTATGAGATCTACTCTGTCTCATATGACATCAAATGTATGGGAGCAAAAAGTGTATTGCGGTAAGTATGTTTCCACTATTGATCAGGCATATCCATTAATGTAAAATCTGGCTCTGTGAAGCAGGTGTGTTTATAAATTTAGTATTTTTATTTATTCTTACACACTGGCCAATATGCTGAATCTTGTTTTGTAAGGTGGATAGCTGACATGTAAAAACTTTGCATAGCTTTTTATGGTGGAATTTTAAATTTCCCCCAAGGCAAAAATCTTATCAGCTCATATTAACTGCAAGGGTGTAGGTGCAGCCTCTTTGTTTTCCTGAGAGAATTTCCCTAGATTTCTTAGACTTGTTTGAGTAATGCACGAGGCTGAGGAAGAAGCATTAGACTCCTTAAAGGGGGACCTACAAGGGGATGAAATGAAATGTTTTTGAGATCCAATGACAAAGGTCTTAAAGCTTGCTCAGGCTTTGCAATGCCTGCCTGCCAAATTCCCTACCTGAGCTACATGGAGGTAAAGGAAAATGGGAGAGAGATGACAATCTGATATCTTAATGTGAATTTGTCACCTGATGTCACTATTTTTAAGCAAACTGGTCTCCAAGCAAACTAGGAGCCTCACAAGGACCAGTGTTTCCTACAGGACTAATCTGTGGTGGGTGGGTTGTGAGTTTAGTAGAACTGGCTGTTGGAAAATGCTGTCTTATGCAGGGCAAAAATAATACCTGTCTTGTCCAATGCTTTCAACAGTGTGTTGAAAGCCTGTGCCTTGTCAAAACCAGCTGTGTCTTGCCATGGTTGAAGAAAACTTATTCTGAGCCCAGACGCTTTCACAAAGGTGCCATACTTTGACAGCTGTTGAAGCTGCAGCCCTGATTTTCTCTACCTGACCTTTAAAACTCTGTTTGACACAATGGTGGTGTGTTGCTGCATTTTAATACTTGAGGACCAGATCTGCTCTGTACAGAACAGACAGTTGTATATGCTGTGAGGTTTTCACTTCCTCTGAGCAACGTGTAGTCTTTAGTTTAAAGTCTTCAAATAGCCCCTTGTCTTGTGATGCAGGTATTAAATATTGTAATGCTAATCTTGTTCCCTTTCTTCCAGTCAGACTGACCTCTTCCACTTAGATGGTCCCTTGCTTAATCTTTCAGGCTATAACTAGTGTGACTGTATATGAAACTCGTCTCTCTAGGAATGCTGCAGTGATTATCCAGTTATATGCTATGCCCACCTGCAGAACTGGCTACATTAGGATTTATTCAAAGCAAAGGTTTGCCCTTGAACAGCTGCACTCTTCCAGTTCCTATGTTTGTCAGGTCTCTTGAGCCACAACAAACTCATATCTGGCTATCTGCTATGGAGATAAGTAGCAGCACCAGAACTTGCACTGCTAAGGAAAGTTCGAAGTGACAGTTTTGCATCCCTGCCAACACAGGGCAGCTGGTGAGAAAGAAGTGGTGCTGGCAAACAGCTGAAGTAGCTGTGGAGTTCTTCTGGAAGCAATGTTATGTTACAGAGTTGAGCTATAAGGGAAGTGCCAGTGTCAGGGTGGGAAAATAGCCTGCTAGCAAGGAACAGGGGTGACAGAGATAACCTTGGGCACTACAAAACAGTGAGATGACCTGTCTCAGTTTGCTGTTGATATTGGAGACAGATGATATGTTCTTGTTGTAGTGCCTTTGCTAATGAGCTCCACATTGTGAATTGATGCCCTCTTCCTGGGCCCACCTTTGGAGTGCAAAGGACTTTAAAATGCTGCAGTTCTTCATCAGTGGGTGGGGTTCAAAGCCTGCTAGACCCCATTAGTGTGTTTCCCCTAATGGTTTCTCCCTGTAGTGTTCAACTGAAGGATCAAATGTCCAATTCAACAAATAACTCACTCCATGGCTTAAGTGACAACTGCTCTTGTGTGCAAGCAGCACGCTGCAGCTGTTCAAAAGCTTGGTACCAGGTGCAGCTTTCTTTGCAACTGTAAAACTCCTTGGCCTCTACTGTCTGGTGGAGGGAAGGACATACTGAAACAGCGTATGTGTGGGAAGCATAAATAAAGGTACAGTGGTTTTTTTTAAAAGCTTCCCAGGCTCTAAGTACAGAGTATTCTACTCTTTTGAAGAACAGGATTTTGACTGCACACCTTCTTTCATCATAGTGGAAAAAATGATTTTTTAGGAAGAAGACTACCTTTTCTAATAGAGTTCAAAGGAGAAGTGAATTAACAGCAAACAGTTCACAACTGCATGTTTCCTCAGACAGGAATTCAAAAAATCTTCCTTTTTTTGCAGGAGAGGAAGGCTGATCGCATTTCTGCATCTTCAGAAACTGATCCCTTTCCAGTTTTTGAATGGTTCTGGTTCTTGTGTACCAGTGCCTCAGTCAGCTTCATACTTACGAAGGCCTGATTAACTTTCAGGGGGCAAGGCTTGAATGTAGTGCTTAGTACTGATGTCCCCGTTGTTTCTTGGAGAATGGAAGGAAGACATAGCTATAACAGAGTTGAATAAATGAATATTCAGATATGATCATCTCTATTCCCCTGTGGAGATCCACAGTTTATATTGTAGACTTCTGATGCTTAGCTGATCTTAGTTTATGGATCTATACTGATTCTCACACAGTACTATATATTTGAATGCTGATATTTATTAAATCTTTAAAAAAGTAGTTGTGAACTGAGAATTCTTAAGCCTTGAAGCTTGGACAGCATTAATTTGTCTGGCTTTGCCTGTTTTGCTGTCAGGCATCCACAGTAATGTGATTGCTCAGCTTCAGATCTAATCTAGTTTGGTCTGTAGCTTAGAGATACATGCAGTGTTGTATTAGTGAATGGCCTAAAGGTGAGATATGAGGTGGCTTCATGATGAAGGAATGCTGCCAAGCTCCAAGGCGAAGTCATCTTTGGGAGTACTCTGGTAGTTTGAGTGATGGCTTTGCAGGAGGATGGTAAATACCCAACAAGATGCCAGCCTGTTTTGTTAAATGTATTTTCTGGTTCTGCCAACAAGTCAATAGTTTTCTGCTGATCAAGAGCCACAGAAGTATTTTTTTGGAAAGAAGGTAGAAAAATTACCAGCTTAGAAGTGAAAGGGAATGAGAGTTCTTAAGTAAATCTGCCTAACACATCCTGAAGGTGGTGTGGGTGTGGAGAAAGGGGTAATGTCATCCTCCTTGGTGACTTTTTTTGTTAACAGACTGCTTTTCTTCTAGGAAGGTGCTTCAGCTGATGTCCCATGCAGCACAGATAACTGGACAGTTTCTTCTTTATACTGGAACTTACATGTTACAGTTGATGGGTGAATATGATGAAGACGGCACATGTGCAAGATCAAGGCGGGAGTAGTGAGCCCAGCTGCACTTCTGATATTGGATCTTTTTGCTTAAAGACTTCCTCCTGCCCATATTTGATTGTAGTCATGTAGGTAGGGGGATATCCACTGATGTGAACTAACATTTTTCCCATTTGGGGAATGGTTGTAGGCCTTAGTCATAAAATAAGTGTTTGATGTTCACAGGCTCTTAACACAGCAAAAGGTTGTGTGCCTAAAGCTGAGAATTTGCCCCAGCAACTCAAAATGGAAAATAGGTATACTTGCAAATTTGTGTGGAATATTTCTTGCACTGATCAAAGCATAATGTAGTTGTGGGGTTTTTTTTTCATGGCTGTCTACTTGCCTTCTGAACAGACTGGGCTGGGGCGAGGGGCTATGTTCTATGTTTGTTTTTTTTGTTTGTTTTAGTCCTTAACAGTGCTGGTATTAGTGCCCAGCTGGCACTGAGGTACAAAAGGGTGAAGTGTACTTATTTACTGCTGCTAACAATAGAACTATACAATGTAACTAAATCTGGGTTCAGTGACTGACTGATGAAGTCTAATTGGAGAAGTGCAACTACCAAGCAGAAACTTAAAATTTAGCCTTGCTTCCCTTAAAACAAGTAAAAACTTTTCATCATAACTCTTTATACTTCAAGCCTACAAAGAAATTCAGGTTAGTATAGCTTATACATGTTGAAGACCTGATATATTTATTTAATGGGTCTGATGTTCATTTCTGCCTGAAGTATTGAATAATTCACCAGTTTCATGAACATGGCTTACAAACAGCCTCCTGAGCTTTCTCCAGGAGTTAGACTATCACTTCTGTAGTTTTTCTACTGTTTGTTACAAGGTGACACAACATCCCAAGTTGTACTTTAGGTACAAGTAGGAGATGCTGGATTTTGATGCCCCTGTATTCAGGGAGAGCAGGACACTACCTACTCTTGTGTAACATACATATGCTCTAAACTGGATATTTGCAGTTTTACAGTCTCCCAAGACAAGCTGTATTAAGAGCAGAGTTATTAATCCTTAAATAGAATTGTCCATATTGTTTTCTACACTTCAGTGAATGGCTAGTATGACCAGCTTTCAGGAAGTTTTCCTCAACAATGTAGAAAACTGGAAAATTAGCAGTTAGACATCTTGTGTCAAAATACAAACTCCCATTGCTGAAGGGGAAAAGCCCAGCTTTGTTCATAGGTATGTATTCTGAAGTTTTCATTTGCCTGCTCATGAAGAATTTTAGTAAGTTATTATGGTCTTGCTTAAGACTGAAAGCTGTTAAGGAGATGGCAGGTACAGGTAAATGTGTCTGACCTGATGGCAGGTGCCACTAGGAACAAGCCCAGGTGACAGCATGAACAAATAGGGCAAGAGAAGAAAGCAATGGGAGAAAAAGGAAAAAGACCAGTGTGGACCCCACAGTGCTTGCCCTGCACCTGCTGAGAAAGGAGTCCATTAACTGTGGGTATCAACTGCACTGACCAGTCAAGGGAAAACCTCATCTACTAAAAAAAGGAATTGAGGGGCTGGAAAGCATCATGGTTGGTGGGATCTATTCTGACCTGTCAGCTGAGTCTGTTCACTATATATGGGAATATTGCTCTCACTTTTATCTGAAAATTACACCTTTCTATGCTTATTTTTACCTTCCTTTTATGGATGGGACCTAGCCAGCTGGAGCTGCATTTCAAATCAGTGTTGTGATGAAAAGCAGTCTAAATCCAAGTGTTAAAGGTACTGATGAACATGAGTTTGGTAGGTCTGCACAAGTCTCTTCAGTAATGGTTATTACAAATAAGTAGACAGCTAAGAAAAACCTTGGGTATTTTTTTTCCCTGATTTCTTTTGTTTCCCATCTACATCTGACCACCCACTGGAGGAAGTGCGGAGGGCACACTGCTCTAGGCAGGGTGAGTACTGGTTCTTTCCTAATTTCTTGCAGGGAAGAGTGCCTGTAGCTTACAGCACTGTCAGGTTTCCTTCAGAAGAAAAAAAAATCTATTCTGTGAGTAATAAGAGATTATATTAAAATGAAGCTTAATACTTCATCTGTGTTGTTCTTAACATCCCACCCAAATGATTGTTGCCATTATAATTGCTGGCTAAAGTCTTTCTGCTCCTATCAAGGAATTGCGTTTAACTGATGCAGTGCAATGACTGTCATTAATTCTTTCAGCTTTGAAGAACCATTTATTCTATTAGAACAAGCACACCTCTTGAAAGCAAACTCTATATGATGCTCCTGGGAATATTTATGTTGCTAATGGTGGGAGCATCAACATTAAAAAAAAAAACCCAGCCAACCAAACTTGCACAGTTCAGTACTGCTTTGTGTGAATTGCCTCTTCAACATCTGTAATACAAAAGCTTTTGCAAGTCTGAACTGTGCAGTTCTCAAATTCCAGCCTTCTATAGCCAGAGGCAATTGTTACAGAACTAACACTTCATAGTTTCCATGGCACTATCTGAGAACCTAATGTGATCTAAAATGCTAACTCAGTATGAATTTTCAATGTTTTTAAGCAGCTGCTGCTTTGACAGCTTAACAGTTAAAACTTGAGTTGCTGAAGGTCATGTGAGCTGTGAAGTCTCCATCTTAGAACATCTCCTGCTGATTAAAAATGCAAACAGTTGAACAAAGTAACTCAGCTTTGATATTTTCTCAAAATAGGAGAAAGGACTTGGAAATTGCATGAGTCTGAATTGCTTCACTGCTGCTGAATTTTGGTTTTGCCACAGGCTTAGTATTTGGGGGATGATGTTTCCTACTGTGCCAACTTCTTTCCAGAGATAATGTTTTGGCTTTGGATCAGATTGAAGGAGTTTATCATTCTCTGAGTTGGAACCAGTTTTATTTTTTCACAGGCTGATTAGGAGGCATAGCTTTTACTTAAGCTGTGTACACGATAAACAGCAAAGAACAACTTCAGCATTATCTGTCAGCAAATTATATACAAGTTGGTGTACAGTATCTAGCAAGAAACAGAAAAACTAAAAGTACAGGCTTTTAACTGCAGATACACAGAGAAGCAGCTGGCTTTTCTACTTGACATTTGTAACTTTAACTGAGCTTATGGAAAGAAAAATTAATCTGCACTTGTTACAGTTGCATTCAAGGGTGGGAGCAGTGACATGTCGAAGGTGTGAAACATGGTTACTGCCTCCTTGCTTGCACTGACCCTTTTTGCCTGTTGCTTTGCATCACTTGCTAACAATGCACCAAGTCATATTCTCCAGTTACCAAAAAAGGAATTTTCACTGAAGTACTCAATCTTGTTGACTCAGGCACCGTTCATGTTCTGCAGGCAAAACAAAGTTGCTCTATTCGTGACTAGAATGAAGAATCTTGCGGGGTTTTTGTATGTGTAATTTATCATTACTTAATTTCTTATCTTTCATAAACCCATGAAGTTGTTGCTTTCTTGCACCTTGCTATTATTTCAGGAAAAACAAGATTACAAGCTCTTCTGTCCAGGGGGAAAGGAAAAGGCAGGGTTTAAATTCCTTAGACCGTTTTGAATATGCTGTAGGAAACATCCTGAATCCCTTCCCAAAAGAGAAGGGAAGGATAAAGAAAGGAAAGTAAAACTTTGAGCTGGAATTTTTTTCAGTAAGTAGAGAGGTATTAACAGTTTAGGAAATGTTGTAGAAAATGTGGTTTGGAATGTTAACTGTGATGATAACTACATGTGATCATTTGTAACTGACTAAAATTGTAACTCTAAATCATTTCAGCATGCTTCTTCCTGAGATGGCACTTGAATTGAAGGCACAAGCTTATTTAAGTAAAAACAAAAAAAGCTTAAAACCAAAGTGTATTTTTGATTTGATGCCTCAAGTTTTACTGGAGGTATTAATGTGATTAACATACCACTTCAGCTATATATTATTATCCTGATGGGGTTTAGAGTTTGTCACTGCTTTCTGTACCTTACCCTGTCATACATGCAGTTAAGATATTTATAATCATGAGGATTGCTACTTTGCTAAGGGAAAAGTTAGTATTTTATAATGTCACAATTTTCAAGATCAGTAGTTTAACTTGCTATACAAATTTAGGTGGGTGAAAATTGTGTCAGTGATGGCAGCATTTTCTGATGTGTGGTGCCAATTTTAAGGAACACTGTCCATGAATAAATAAAACCAAATGGTGGCTTTGGATGTTGTCTCTATTAATTTGCAGAATCATTTATTCCTGAAATAATCTTGAATGTTACTGGATGTGTGGTCTGGCACAGACAGCAACCAAATGCTGGACTGTGACAGTGAAGTAACTGGATACTATTATGTGGCTCTGAATTCTTAACTTTTTACTGCTGACTCACTTTCTGGCCTTAGAGAAACTGTACAAACTGTGTTTCCTTTCATACAAAAGCAATGCCTTCCTTCATCTTTTACCGAAGCTGCAAAAGATGACTGACTATGGGAGGTAGAAGGCTTTGGCAATCTCTGGTTTTCACAAAATATAGTAAGGATCAAGGACCTCTTCTTATAATGCCTCACAGAAACTCCCTGCAGTTGTTTATCTACAGATACAGTAGTACATATTTGATTGCAGGGAAATATGAATTTAGTGAAATATTAGATTTGTCTAGTTCAGGATTAATTTAGTCTTCAAAAGGAGTAGCATGTAAGCGTGATCAGTCTAGCATACTTGTATCTTTTTGCAGAGCTTGACTATTGGGCAGTTCACCTCTTGTGGGAAAGCCAAAGTCTGACTTCTGAAAAAGCACAAAACAGTACTGGGTTTAGTGGGAAAGTTTTGGCAGTGGGAGGTGAGGGGTGCTGTGGGGGTGACCTCTGTGAGTAGAGACCTGGGGTCTCTGCACTTACATTGTACAGAGCTGCTTCCAGCAGGCTCCAAAATGAACCCACCGTTGCCCAAAGCTGAGCTCTTCAGTCAGTTTGGTGCTGCCTCTGTGAAAACACATTTAGGAAAGGGTAAAAATGCTGTGCAGCAGCTGTGAAACAGGACTAGAAAAATGTGAGAGAAACAACTTTGCAGAGAGCAAGGTCAGAAAAGGAGGGGAGGAGGTACTCCAGGTGCCAGAGCAGAGGTTCCCCTGCAGCCTGTGGTACAGACCATGGTGAGGCAGGCTGTGCCCCTGCAACTCATAGAGGACCGTGCTGGAGCAGATACCCACCTGTAGTCTGTGGAGGACCTAATGCCACAATAGGTGGGCGTGCCTTGAAGTAAGCTGCAGCCCATGGAGAACTCATGCAGAAGCAGGCTCCTGGCAGAGAGGAGCCCACACTGAAGCAGTTTTTCTGGCAGGACCTGTGGGGACCCACTGGAGCAGTCTGTTCCTGAAGGGCTGCACCCTGGGGAGGGGATGCCTATGCCCCGTGCCACTCTGGGCCAGACAGAGGAGGTAGAAGAGCTGGGAATAAAGGAGTGAAGTTGAGTTTAGGAAGGATGGGGGAGGGCAGGAAGGGAAAGAGAAAGTAGGTTTAGTTTTGTCTTTGTTTCTTGCTATCCTATTCTGTTTTTTATTGACAATAAATTATATTAAATCTTCCTGAACTGAACCTCTCTAGGTGGTGTCGGCAACAGGTGAGCGAGCTTCTTTTCTTTATCTTGACCCATAAGCTTTTTAATCTTATTTTCTCCCCATGTCCTCTTGAGGAGATGGAGTGAGAGGGAGGCTGGTAGCCAAAGTCAACCCACTGCAAACACAAAACACTAGAAGTAAAAATAAGCAAGAACCAAGCTGTTAGTGCTATAGGTGACCAGTAAACTTGGAAACAAATGTTTTGGAGTGGTTTCTGGATGGCTTTTGCCGGCCAAGGTCAGTGTTTTCAGTAGTCAGACAAACTGTTTACTAACCTCAATCTCAAGCATGGTTTATCTAAGGTCATGCATCAGTCTGAATTATTCACAGGGGGCCTCACTACTAATGTATTCCCGGTTATAAGTATTTATTAATAAATATTAATTATCACTTGAAGGAGAACATTGAAATAATAGCTGTTTTATGAAATGGCTAATGAAATGTAACACTAGAAATACAGTATGTCTTAATAGACTCCAGAATCAGGATAATGCATTCTGTGCAGCTCCAACATAAAAGGTTGTTTATCAGTTTTCTAAAAATTCTGCTTTAATAATTAGCATATGTTATGTATAGATTAGGGTTTTTTTAAGTAGTCAGTCAGCTAGGTTGGAAAGACCTTTAAGATCACCAAGTCCAATCAGGACTACCCCGGGACTGCCAAGGCAAGATGTAGTTACTGTCACAGGGTGGTTGTGATTCTGTTGTGTGGTTAAAAAAAAAAAAAAAAGCTTAGTCAGTCTATTCTAGATTCACAGAAATCTGAGAGGTATAAGAAGTCTTTTAAAGTCCTAAAGTTAGGTATAATTATTTCTGACACATTTTATAATTAAACCATTAAGTTCATAATCCTTTATGTTAAAAGCACTTCTAATTACAAACCATTTTCCCTTGCACAGGTACAAAACTTGGTTTGCTGCTGCTCTTTATGAAGTAGCATTTTCAAATGCTCTTTTCCCATCTCAGAATCAGGAAAGAATAAGCAAGAAAACAATAAATGATATTATTCAAACATAAGGACTACTGATTTATTATTGAGCTAGACAAACTCAAGTCTAAGTACTCTCTGTTTTATTCCTGAAAAGTTGAAGTGCAAATGGCATAATTTCAGTGATTCCTATGCCAAGTGTGCTTAATTTAGGTGCTCTCCCACTTCCAGCTTTCCTGTTTTCTTGCCCACTTAGGGAAGTTGCATAGAAAAGCTGCTACAGCAGTTGCACAATGGTGTTCTGATCCCTGAATGATCATGCTTTCCAAATCAAAATCACTATAATAACTGACATATTTCCAGAGACAATTTTTATTCAGAGACTCTGAATATCTGAAATCACAGATTAGTTAATAATAGCTGCAAATAGCTAGCTACTCCAGTCTCCCAGAAAAGCCATTTCATCTTTGGATGAGATGATCAAAGTAGTTCTCCTTATCATTATAAGAATTTTCTGCAAACTGCATTAAGATCAGAATTTCATCTAGGTAAGAAAGTACAATCTCTAATAGTTTCACCTTTGTGACCACTGAATTCAGTATACAATTCTCTCAATTCCTCCTAGTCTCATTTGGCCCTGACATGGTACCCTGTTTAGTTTTCACAAGTTGCGATCAGTGAAAAGAAAGCAATGTTGTCACTAGCAGCATAAGCAATGACTAAAGGCAGTGGAAATCCAATGGATGAAAGTCACTTTTGTTTCCATGGCTTCTACCTTTGCAAAGGATAAGGATTTTCATGGTTGGTTGGTTTGTGTGATTTGGGGTGTTTTTTGGTTGGTTGTTTTTGACATTTTGGGGTTTGGGGTTTTTTGTTTTATTTTCTCAGAAAATTCCTACATTCTGGTTTTCACTTGGAAGCTCCCACCATTTTTTGCACTGCTCTTGTTTTCTGTTATCTAAACCTTTATGTCTGATGCCATTGTCCAGATGTCATCAGCTTCAAGTACTCAGTTCCTTCTGCTATTTTTATATACCTAGCTCTGGTGAGTCCTTTACACATGCAACTTCTTATGTTGTTCCTCTTGTGCCTTTCCATCACCTTTTCCAGATTCTCTTTTGGCCACATTCAAACTAAAAATACGTAATGACAGAGGAAGAGGGTGGGAGGTGTATAAACAAGTGGAAATTTTAAAAAAGGATATTTATATCTGTCTTTATCTGTATTTCATATTGATTTTTTTATATAGAAATTGTCAGCCTCCTTGTTTTTTTTGCAGTGCTTATAGCATAGTCTTCCATACTAACAAAGCTGCTGTCCTGAGATAAAAAGCTTTTGCTTACTTAGAGTTTCACTCTATTCCTGACATATCATACAGGCCACACATATATAAACTCCCTATTCAGCACAGAGACAGGTCACCACAATGAATTTGTTTTACACAACAGGGATGTATCTCTCTGCAAATCTTCTATGCACAGGCAACAACTGGATCTCCATACCCTTCCTGCAAAGCAGTGGCATTCAGTTGTGCAGTCCACATACACTGTGACTCTATATCCTCCTGCATTCTGGTACACTGTTTGACAAACGAACCATGAAATAGTTTATTCACTGTGGGTGAGCAGTGGGTTGAGTCCTGGCCACGGGCCAAACTGACCTCTTACATTCTTAGCATTCATAAGCCTTTAAATCATTAATATGGTAATACTGCTAATAGGCTGCAGTGAGGCAATGGGTGTACACCTTCAGTCTCACTGCTGCAAAGTGTCTTTTCTATGCGTAAATGTTGTCTTCACGTCTAAATTCCCAACCAGTAGTTCTCGGAGTGTCCTGCTAAGAGGGGGATGCTTCAGCTGCTTTTGTGCATTCAGTACCAGACCACATTCCTTCAGCGGCTGTACTCACCCGCACTGGACAGTGCTGCAGGCTGCACTGTTAAAACAAGCCAGGCTTTGTCCAGTCCTAGCTCTGCTGTGCTGTTTGTCCTGGGCCTGATGGATTTTGCCAGGAATGGTGCTCTGCTCCTTACAAATGTAATCTGAGAGAATCATTTCTGAAGCAGGCTAGAAGCAGGATGCTGACTTTGTTTGGACATATGTGACAGATGAGTAGCATCTATGCTGGTGAGAGAAGTGTGACAGCCAGGAGCCACTCATGACCCAAGAAAAAGGGTAAGGAAGAAAACTGACTCACCTGTGAAACTCCAGATCTGACCACAGTAACTTCTAATTTATTTTAGCTCCAAAACTACTCATATAAAATAAGTGTTTCTCACCATGAGATGAATAGATGAATCACTTCTTTTACCTGGAAAGCTACACGTTTCATTTCAAATACATGCTTTGCTTAGTAAATGTTAAATAACTGACAGTCTAGACAGGATAGCAACACTTTGTCTTAGAAGTCTATCACGTGCTCTTTTTTTCCCAGAGAATAAAACCATGGGAAGTTAGTCTGTGTAATACAATCTGCACCTATCCTTCCTCCCCTTCCTCTCCTTCTGCGCTACAAATAACCATCCTCTTACAGCTGTAACCCTGATATACAGATAATGGAGAGTATACATTCCAGCTAAAATTTGTTTTCACTCTGCCCTTCAAACAGATCAGTTCCCAAAAGTCTCTGGTGTGCAGAGAGGCTGAAGAGTTGAATGCAGCTAAATTCCTGCCTTAATTTTGTATTCCTATGCTCTAGGTTGTAGCTGTCAGAAAACATTAACTTGGATATTTTACTGACTGTTGAATACACAGTGCAGCCCATTCTCTGGCTCTGTTTGTTTATGTAGCTAAGTGACCTATTAGAATGGAAGTTAAAAACATAGCCACACCAAACACACATTCTGCCTGACAAAACAGGCAGGTACATGTCTTTCTCTTCTCCAGCTGCTACAGCTGTTGCATAAAAATCACTATTTCCAGCTCTGCAGAAAAGCCCTGGATCAGCTATTCTTAGCATTGAGCCTAAGCGCAGGAAGAAAGAAAGGGCTAAAAGAATTTTTTTCTTTCCAAAGGACAAAAAATGTGTTACAAATTAAAAGAAAGTGCTGGTAAGTGCATAGGCAACTGATCTCAAACATTAATATTCAGGGTTGGAGTTACAGTGTTTTTCCATTCATCTTGTCAAACAGCGAGAAAAGTGTGTGAAAATGCAGCTAAAAACTCTTTCTGATGAGATGGTGGTGCTTCATGATCTCTCAATCAGACATTTCACCCATAAATATATTTACCTCTGACCTGATGTGGGGACCTCTGCTTTACCATTACAAACTTCAGAACACATCTTGTGGGCTAAAAAACAAACATCAGCATTATTTCCTCTTACAGCTATGGTTGTAAAGCAGTCAGGTGAGCAGCATTAAACCAAACCGCCCTCAATACTATATCTGAGCATAGGTGTCAATTAGTGACACCACAGCTTTCACAGCAACAAACTTGGAACATTGCAACAGCGGAGGGGGGAGCACGATGTTTCATATGAATTTGAAAACCATATGAAACATAGTGGCTTTTCTAGGCAAAATAATAAGCTGCAAAACACCTGCGATAAGTGTGTTTACTGGAATTAGCCTTGTTAAACTATGCTTTTGTGTGTGTGTTGCTGTCTCCCTTCCCCTTTTAGAAGGCTTGACCATGCCGTCAGGCTCTTGAGCTGTTTCTAGACTTTTGCAGCTGCAACATCTCTGCAACTCATGTGCCTCTAACAGTTTTTGTCACAAGAGGCTGGCGGATTGAAAAGGAGGTGGTGGTGAAGACACATGGGCTCACACTTGCACAGAGCATGACTTCCCATGCTTTGTTTCCTCAGGAAACCAGGCAAAAAAAAACAAAACAAAATCAAAGCTGAACCATTTTAAGATTATTTATTTTTTCCCCTTAACTTGCATGAAAAGCTTTCACACTAAAGAGGACAGAAAGGAACAACACTGACCCCAGAACCTTCCTCCTAAAGGTGGCTGTGGGGTTAGTAACATTTACTAGCCCAGTACAAGCTGTCAGAGTGAATCCACTGTGTGGATTATATTTATTGCTTTGGTAGTTAATGTCAGTGCCAACAAGATTTATAATACTAGATAGATCCTTGTTGATATTCTTATGTATCAAATAGGGCATATTTATCATTCTGAAAACAGTAGCTATCATGTTAACTGTTCTGCTATGACATGAATTTCTCTCCAGTCCTTAAACACTCCAGTAAATAGGTATAGTCCTAGCAACAACCCTGATATAAACACAAATGTGTTTCCTGAAAAGCAGGAAGCAGCTTAACAATCATATCATATGACTAGCTAAATGCAGAAGAACTTTGCTGGGGCTTTTCCAGGGCATTAAAGCAAATTTCCATGTGTGGTAGATGACTGTTGCTTGGGCTACTCTAACTGGAAAATCCTTTTACTCTGTAGCATGGGCACCTTACACATTTTGTCCTGCCCATGAAATTCATCATCTTGTAGATATCCATTTCTATTTTAGCCTTTGCAAGAGCAAGGAGTATGTGAGAAAAGCTGAAGACAAGAACACTGGAGGCTCTGCAACCGCACATGGTCCCATCAGTTTGTATGGACCATATATGTATACAGCTTTCTCAAGGGAGCTAGATCTTGAACAGAAGCACTATGAGTATTTCATTTGCTGCAGTCAGATCTTGCTTAAACCACATCTTCTCTATTGTATAGGATTATGCTGCTCCCTAAAATGCAAGCATGAGCCTCTTTTACTATTTAATCTTTTGCATCCGCACCTGGGAGCAAGAGATACTTTGAGAATATGTCATGTAAATTGACTGTTCTAGAGGCTGCCTGGAGCATGAGTTTGCAAAGTTGGGCTGACAGTTTGCAGCTATCGTGACACCTTACTGATTTTTCACATTGAATATATTGGTCTTTCCCCCGACATACACAAAAGAAGTGGAGTTAAAATTGCACAAGCAAGGGGAAAAAAAGAAAAAAAAAGGGGGGGGGGAGTAAATCTGCAAGTGAAAGCTTAAGAAAACTTTCTTCCTATTTTGTGCATGGTGAAAAAAGGCACACTCTAAATATTAAATTAGCCTCTGAAATGAATGGGAAGAAAAAAATACAGTGAGTTATGAAGGTTAGAAGCCAATTTATGTTATAGGTATCTGAGAAAGAGACTACACAGCCAAGTACAACAAGTGAAAATTCATTGTGCAGAACTTACGGTGTGTTCCTATGTTAATCTGTTTATAGAATGAATTTTATGGACTCAGACAGATGAAGCACCTAGAGAGAAATCTTTAAATACATTTAGGTGCCTTAAATTTCCAAGAGGTGTTTAGTGGGGCTTTAAAATACATCCAGGAGTAATCTACAGCAGTCAAGTACATGGTAAGATTTTGAAACACCTAAGTGCCTTTAAAATCCCAGACCAAGCCTGTGAAGACTCAAAGTGACTGTGCAGGCTTTTTAGACACAGGTTATAATGGCACCTACACCTCCCAAGTCAGCTGAGCTGCTAAATAAACACAAGCATGGATGAAAAGGATTTGAAGGTACATTTACAGTCAATGACCAACAAACGGCTGTTGCTTCTTTTCAGATTACTAGCAATAAAACATGGAGAAGCTGAAGACTGATTCAGATGTGACTGAATATTACAACATACTTATGTAGCTATGTGTACAAGTGAGATGCAAATTTGTTGGGTAAACTGTTTTTCACCTGCATCATGCGTACCTTTCTGCAGTCTTACATGTACTTCAGTGGGTTATTTTGAATGTGTGGGAAACTGGCTGAAGTTCTGGCCTCTAAACAGTGTTTGACCAACTGCTGCTCCCAAACAGCAGACAAACCTTCCAAACATGACTCATACTGGTAGTGCAACCTATACAGCTTTTCAGGAGGCACAAAGGCTCTACTACAATATACTCTCGTTGCTTCTTTTACCTCCTCACTTCCATTCCTCTGTCCATTTTTTCCTTCTAACACTTATTCTCAAAATATAATTTGATTCAGATGATCAAACAGGTTTGATCTACTCCTGGATTATGTGATCCAAGGCTTACCTCCATGAACACAAAGGAAAACAGGCATCTGGGGGAACCCCTCTAACATACCCAGGGAGAAGGAGCCCCTGACCTGGCTCCACCCAAAGAGGGATCAGACCGTGGGACAGGTGTGACACCTGTCACCACCATTCAATAGGAGAGGCTTCATGGGTCACTGTATAGAGAGGGGCTACTGCTTGCAGATGTATGGGATGCTTTAGGGGATGGAGAGGTAGAGAGACTTTGAGACTGTGCAAGAAGACTTCTGGGATGTTTAGAGGAAGACTCAAAGGTGGGGAAAATTTCTTGGGAATAAAGGTGTTTTGGTATGGATATGGGGGCTAAAATGGTCTGGTTGGATGTAAACAGGTTGCTGCTCAGCATGCCTATCTGGCTATGCTTTGTACCTGATCAACTCAGCCTGGCTTGTCTTATTAAATTGTATTTTAATTATTTTCCTGGGTGGGAGGAGGGGTGTCTATATTCCATGTGTACATAGTTTGAGTGCCAGCCATGGCACTAGTGTCTATAGTTTGAGTATGGCAGTTTGAGTGCCAGCAATTAGAGGTGAGGGCCACAAGTCATAGGGGCCTGTGTGTCTGTGATGGAGCAACTGGAGAGACCCGAGTGCAGGCACACTGTGTGGATCCCTATGTCAGCATGTGGTCACTACTAAACAGCAAGCCAGGCTAGCGGGAGAGTAGGGTTAGAAGCCTGGGACTCAAATTTGGGAGTAGCCATAAGTCCAGGTAAGACAGTGAAGACTCACAGAGGATGTGTGAGGTGGCTTGTGAGGGACCAGAGCATTCAAGACATCAACTGAGGAGGCTGTGGTGGGGTCTGGGGGTCAACTACCAGTAAGGTTACAGTCTAGACCAGCAACCTCAGACAGTTGTTTGCCTGTTTGCACCTCTGCATGACACAACTTGGGATCCAAAGCCAGCTACTGAATAGGCTGCGTGTCCTAAGATCAGATAATGGATGAGTGAGCCAGTGTGTGTGTGCGTGCGTGTGTGTGTGTGCGTGTGTGTGTCTGTAGGTGTGAATACCAAAAACTGGAATAGAGCTGTGGGCCTCGTGGTTGACATTTCTACGTGTCAGCAACTGGGAAGACCTGGGATCCAGAGTCAGCCTCTGAATAGGATGTCTAAGGCATCCTTGCCATCTACTGACGGATCCATATTTTTGTGGATGTATATGAATACATATTTTCCGTTAATGGACTTCTGTCCTGATCAGCCAGAAAGGAGAAGAGGATAAGGTTATTAGTGCCATTTGTGTTTGCATAAGCACTGTGTTTTCTGCTTGTGGCAATCCGTGTTGCCAGCCCTGTGTGTAATATATGTGTGTGTGAGGGTGTTTGTATGCATATGTGTGTGAGTGCGCATGTGCCTATTGGGAGCACACACTCACCACTAGCTGAACCTAGGAACTAACTGAATTTAAAAGAAAAAATGGTCGTAACAGGCAAGTTGATGACAAGTAGAAACCATAAAATAGTAAAAAGTGTGCGCTTGCAGCCCAGAAAGCCAACCGTATCCTGGGCTGCATCAAAAGCAGCGTGACCAGCAGGTTGAAGGAGGTGATCCTCTACTCTGCTCTCATGAGACCTCACTTGAAGTATTGTGTGCAGTTCTGGTGTCCTCAACATAAAAAGGACATGGAACTGTTGGAACAAGTCCAGAGGAGGGCCACGAGGATGAGCAGGGGACTGGAGCACCTCCTGTATGAAGACAGGCTGAGCAAGTTGGGTCTGTTGAGCCTGGAGAAGAGAAGGCTGCATGGAGACCTCATAGCAGCCTTCCAGTATCTGAAGGGGGCCTATAAGGATGCTTGGGAAGGTCTCTTCATTAGGGACTGCAGTGGTAGGACAAAGGGTAATGGGTTAAAACTTAAACAGGGGAAGTTTACATTGGATATAAAGAAGAAGTTCTTTACTGTGAGGGTGGTGAGGCACTGGAATGGGTTGCCCAGGGAAGTTGTGAATGCGCCATCCTTGGCGGTTGGACAGAGCCTAGGGTGACATGGTTTAGTGTGAGGTGTCCCTGCTCATGGCAGGGGAGTTGGAACTTGATGATCTTAAGGTCGTTTCAAACCTGTTCTATGATTTTGTGATTCTAAAAGGAAGAATTTGAAAAGCATGGGGAAAGCCAGGCCTGGAAGCCATATTCAAGGACATATAGATACAAGCAAAGCCCAAGATGACCTCACTAATCAAGCTACTGAATAAATGGCTTGTTCATGGATTTCTTCCAAAAATGCAAATCACACAAAGAAGGACATTTATTTCAAGTCCTTCAGCAGAGAAAAAGGCACATAGTATCCAGTCCTGGCTGGTGGCTGCGTGCAAGGCAAACACAGTGATCCTCCAGCTGCTTCCCTGATGTCAGACATTTGACTCAGCCTAGTATGGTGTGTGGGAGCTATTTGAAGGTCACTTGCAAGAAGCTGCTAGCCCTGCTGGAAAATATCTATAACATCGGTCATGTCACAGCAATGTGAAGACAGGCACGAGGTAGCCTCCCAGCCTAAGTACAGATTTGGGGTTATTTATCAATTCCTTATCTTAACTGTGTTCAAGATGTAGACAGCACCCAAGATTACTCTGCAGGCGGGTCCCAGATGGGTCACTTTTGATCAAGTAGATAATGAGGTTCTGTAACACTGGCCTCAGGGCTACTCTTGTACAACAGCAGAGATGCAGTCAGGCAGTAAAGATGTGCATGGGCAGATGACTGCCTCCCACCAGGGCTATGTATCAGAACAGGCTATGTAGGCAATGGCATCCCTCAGAAGAGTCACCCTGGCTCTAAAGCAGGCAGCTTTCCTCTACCTGGGAAACCTTGCGACAGCTGCCTAACAGGATCAGGAGAGTCAGCAGCTGTGGGAGCTTGTTGACTTGCTGGAGGGGAAGGAAAATCTTCCTTTTCGTTACAAATCAAGTTATTCAGACTACATGCATTCCAGGGCATGCTGTGTGTTGCAGTGACATGAGTTCAGGAACACTGCTTCCCATAGACAAGTTGGAGAAACATCCGAGTTGCAATTTTCAGGCAGCAGCTTGTTATCTTGCCGGCAAAACCACATCAGAAAACAGCCATGCAGAGAAGATGGCCGTTGGCGAGGCACTGAGAAGGCTCGCCCATTTCTTGGGGTGCTGGCACTTCAGCCAAGGCTGCGACCTGCCCCGCCGACAGCGGGACAGCAAGACAAGGAATAACGGGAGAAGACGCCCGTGTCCACATTCAGCAAGGGTAGGGCGCCTCGGCGGGCCGAGATGGCACACCCGCACTCGCCAGGCGGGTTTTGGTGACAGAGGAGCAGAGCAAGGAGAGCACAGGCCGGGCCGCGGGACCCTCAGGGCCGGTGAGAGGCCCCATGTCCCCAGGCGGGCTCCGCGGCCCCCTCAGCTCGGCGGCGGGGCCGAGCCACTGAGGGACGGGGCGAGGGCGGTCCCCGGCGGGGGCGGCAGCTAGCGGAGAGCGCGCGGGGCGCCGGCCGTTGGGCGAGCCGCTGCGGGGGGGTTGTGGGGAAGGAGGAGGAGGGAAGAGGGACGGGTGGGCGCCCGCCCACCGCCTCAGAGCCCATAAAGCGGCGCCCGGCGGGCCGGCAGCGTGCAGAGTTGGGTGGGGAGTATCGCCATGAGGGAGATCGTGCACATCCAGGCGGGTCAGTGCGGAAACCAGATCGGGACCAAGGTGAGCCTGAGAGGACACGGGGTTGCGGCTGCCGGGCAGCCGTTTAGCGGAGTCTCTAAAGTGCTCTGCGGGGCGCGCTCGGCCGCTTCTGTGGGCTGTGCCGCTACATCCGCGGGATGGGATGGGGTGGGATGGGATGAGCAGCGCCAGCCGACCCTCGCTGCCGGTTGCTGCCATCCCGTGCCCCCGGTGAGGCGCTGCCGGGAGGTGCCGGACGCTCTCGGGACGCGGAGCACCGCGCATCGCGCCTCTACCCGTGACCATAAAAGGCTTTGGGAAGTGCCGAAACTAGACGGGACCTTCTTATTTATTTATTTATTTCGGGTTTATGTTTGAACTGGCCGGGCTGTAGCTCTAAAGCTGGAAAAAGCGGCCCCCGAGCACTGGAGGCCCTCAGCCTGTTGGAGCAAGGAGTTGCGCGGCCGCCGTCTGTCCGTTGCGTTTAAATCCTGGTGCCTGCCGCCCTGTCCCGTCCGGTCCGGTCCGCGGCGGGGAGGGGTAGCGGGCCCGTCAGGAATCCGGCAGCTGCGGCCAGGCCGCGCTGCGCTGCGCCACGGGGCCGCCGTCCTCCGCCCGGGCGATGGGCAGGCCCCCCAGTGCTCGGCAGGGGAGTTTCCAACACACTTCTCCTCCCTTAGTTTTGGGAAGTGATAAGCGATGAGCATGGCATTGACCCAGCCGGAGGCTATGTCGGTGACTCAGCACTGCAGCTGGAAAGGATCAATGTCTACTACAATGAATCATCTTGTAAGTGTGGGATGGGGAAGGGGTGCAGGATGGGGTTCTTCGTGGGAAGGGGCACAGAAATCGTAGAATCGTGGAATGGTTTGGTTTGGAAGGGACCTGAAAGACGGTCTGTTTCCACTCCCCTCCTTTGCCAAGGGCACGTCACCTTCCACTAAACCAGCTTACGCAAAGCCTCATCCAACCTGGCCTCGAACACTTACAGGGATGGGGCAGCCACAGCTTCTCTGGGCAGCCTGTTCCAGTGCCTTACCACCCGCACAGTGAAGAACTACTTGCTAATATGTAATCTAAATCTACCCTCTTTTGATTTAAAGCCATTCCCCCTTGTCTTATCCCTATATGCCCTTGTAGAAAGTCCCTCCCAGCTCGCCTTGTTATACACAGAAAAAATTGCTTTCTTATGTAAGATACTTTCTTATAAACTGAAAACTGGGTGTTATGTCACAAGGCAGAGAGAAATGTCACAAGGGGCTGTACTTAAGGTCTGGAGGTGGAGGTTTGTTTGTTACTTCACACTGTGCTAGGTGTTTGCTCCTTTAACATATGATTACTCCATCAGCTGTGTCTTATCAGTTACCCCAAATTAAACTGTTTGTTATATGAGCCTGTATCTGTAGCACTGTCTCTGATTTCATGACTGAGAGGGTTGGGCCACAGCTAATTGAGAACTCCACAGTGATTCATTAATAAGATGCCAAGGCTCCCAAATTCTCAATTAGTCGGGTGTTGAAGGGTGTTAACTGTAAAATGTGCATCTTGTCCTTTAGTCTATTAGTATGAATGTTTTGTCTCTTGTCCACCTTGGGTTAATTTATATTATTTGTCCAAGTTTCCTTGAACACTTTCAACTGGATACAGCTGCTTTATTTGTGCTTTGTGGTAGATGTGCAAACTACTACTGTTTGTCACCTGCACCAAGTAGTTTTCAGTGGAGGTGAATTTGTCAAGCATAAAAGCTTGTGAGATGCATTAGGATTATTTGAACATAAACCCTTCACTCACCCTATTATTAACAGAGACTATTATCTACTTTCTTATAAAGAGTATGTCAAATATTTCTAATCAGAAACTTCCCTCCCTCTTATCTGTTGCTAAAAAATGCTCACAAAACATAATATGCTATCTGTAGAACCCCAAAGATGTCAGGTCTGTTTTTCAAGCAGAATTAATTTGTCCCTATGGTGCTGGGTTTTCTTGCCACCATGATTTCCTGTATGGGGAATATTTATATGTGTACATCTATGCTAGACTAATAATATGAGACAGTATGATTGTATATTGAGAGCTTATTTCAGAACATTAAGGGTGTGCTTACTTTTTATTGCAGCCCAGAAATTTGTACCAAGAGCAGTCTTGGTGGACTTGGAGCCGGGAACCATGGATAGTGTGCGATCTGGTCCTTTTGGTCAGCTTTTCCGGCCTGATAATTTCATCTTTGGTATGTGGACATCACTTTTTTAAAAATCCAAGGACTATATGGTTCACCCAGGACTGAATGGTCAAAAAGCATTTAATTTTCCTATTCCAAAGTGATGGTTAGTACTGAGAAATCCTAATATCTTAACAATGCAATTGCAATTATCTGTAGGCCATTTAAAAGATCCCAGTAACTGAAAAAGCATTCTGTGACTCATGCCTTCAGTTAGCAAGCTACTGAAAGTTTCCTGTAGTATTCAGTTTTCATTTGCTTTCCATATATATGAACTCTGGAGAAATACTGAGACCACTTTTTTACAACAAATTGCATGGAAATTATGCAGAAAATGGAAAGGGGAGGGAGGGAACCCTCAACCACAAACCAACAAGACTACCCTTAATTTGAATTCACATTAAATGCTTGAGTACTGAATTATTTATAGGCTGTGTAATTCAACTTTTTCAGCAGGTCCCTGCAGTAAACAATGAAAGAAGATCAGTTACTGGGTTATTTTCCAGCATAATGAGGAACAGTCTGAGAGTATGTGGGGAACTTCTGGTTTTGCAGTGTTTTTTGTAGAGAGTTCTTCTGGCCTTTACTGTTTTACTTTGGACTTGTGTAGTATTTTCCATCTAAGCTTAAAAGTACACATTACAATGATTAAATTTCATTTATTTTTCATTTTAATTAAAATTTTCATTTTACCCTTATGAAATATAGAAGCATTATTGGTCCCTTTGTACTAAAGGAGAAAGTGTGTGAAAATTAAGTGATCCACTTGCTAAAACAGGAAGTCTGAATGAAACCTACCATGAGAACTTTTATGTTCTTTTGGTTTCTAAGTTTGCACCAGCCACAAAACACATTTCCTCCTGCCAAGGCAAGCTTAGGTTGCAACTTAGTTTGGTATATTATGTATACATAAGGAAGGAACAATGCCAAGGTCAGACAGAGGAAAGATAAACATTATTTGGGTGGTATAAAACAAACTTAAGCCTGAGTTGTTGCTGTTGAGGTAGGGCGTATAGAAATCGTACAGAGTATCTGACTTAAAACTTCTAATGCTATCCCTATTGTTCTCCTGTATATTCCATGTCAACAAAGTTAAATGTCTGTTTCAAAGGAGCTTTCAGTTACTACAAGTAGAAGTAAGTTTGGGGAGAAAAGCCATAATCATAGGCAGCTTTATGAAGTATGCTTCTATATTCAGGTTTTTCCTTTCATTCCCTTTTTCCTGCATGGACCACAGAAGCCTGCTGAAAGTTATTTCATCTGACCTATGGAAATACTTGAACTTGACCTTTGCAGTTTGGCATGCCACCAGTAAAACTAGAGCAAAATCAGTTCAGAATGTCTTCAGCGATAGTCCAGTTCACTGTGCTCCTCTTCCTGCCAAGATAACAATGAACCAACAGCATGTGATCAGCTTGTATCTGACAGAGTCCCCTGCCAGCATCAGGCACTGTCCTCCCAACCTGCTGAATAATGTAGAATGGCTGAGTGCTGAAGTAATGATCTTCTCTGTCAAAAGCCAACAAAGCATTTTGTTTTCTCTCTTAAAAATCTGGCATGGGCCCACAGAGGCATTTGTGGCAGAAGCTGTCAGTCCCATACTTGCTGTACCATAGGCTGGTAGGGCTCATTCTGATGGAGATGTTTTCCACCTCTGCTCGTACATACCCGCATGTGTGTGTCTCCATAGCAAGTAACCATGGACCATCAACTGGGATGTAATTCAGCTATATTGAGTACACAATCACACACTCCAGATACAGTTTTGGCTCAGACCAGCAGGAGATTGAGATGGATGCAAAATAATCCTTGTGCTTTAATGCTGTGCTGACAAGGTAGTGACCTAAAAGATGAATAAGCACAGGTGAAATGATCTTGCTGTATGAGAGCAGCAGGTCTTCTGGCTGCCTAACAGCATAAAACTGCCCACCAGGAACTGCTGTGCACTCTGGTGTATCTGCTGTTGTTAGCTGGTTTTCATTTGTACATTACTGCATTTGTTCTCTTGTATGCGCCCTTGCCAGCTTTACTATGGAGATACCACCCCAATTTAAGTTATATGAACTGGCAGGGGCAACCACAAAATGTCTGTTAGCCAATCAAAGGAGCCGTTCTTTCCTCTCTAAATCATCGCATGAGTTCTGTACCAAGGCTGTTCACACTAGGCTTCAAAGAGTTAGTGTGCAAGTTACTGATCTCTCTTCCCATGTTTGTCTTTTTAAAGTGGTGAAGAGAGGAAAGGAGTTAAAGAAGATTGCAGAAAATAGTTGCTATTTTAGGAATTAAAAAATAAATTGTTAAGCAAATGGCTTCCGTTCATGTGCAGCTCAACCTGCACATGTGTGATAACCCTACAATGTGTTGGAGAAACAAATAGTGGTAGAAGGATCTGGAGGCACCAAGAATGCAGATAAGATGTGGGATTGCTTTGTGTAAGTGTCCTTTAGATCTCAGTAAATGCACAGTAAGAAAAGGCAGAGGCAGGATGCTAGAGATGGGCTGCATAGAACACAGAGCTTGTAGGACTGGCACAAGATCTGCCAACTCTTGATTTTGTGGACACAGGCTCACTTTCCACCTAGAGATTTAATCTTGGTAGAATTTGATCATATTATGTATTTGTGTAAGATTTTCAGAGGTCTGCTGATTACTTGGTAAGTGGAGGGCATCTAGTAGGGTTTCACAGGGTCATGATCAAGATTTCTGGGTGTGGGGCAGCATTGTCAGAGGCATGGCACCCTCCAGACTATACTGTATTGCCATGGGTAAGAAGTCTGGAGCTTTCAGGCCTCATTGTAGATGTTCTGGGATGTGGTGGTCTTACAGTGCTGTAGAGCCAATGGATCTGGAAGTAGTATCAGTAGTACCAGTTTACTGGGCATATGGTTTTTGTACCTATTCTCCATTCTGTCTGTCCACCGAAAAAGGATGGCGTGGTGTTTACCGAAGAGCCAATCTATAAAATAAAGTCCTAAACTCACTATTTAGCTCTGCTAAGATCCTTCTGCATCTTGGACTGATGTCTGCTTGTTAGTGTGCATCCTGATGAGCTGCCCTGTCTGTTGTAGAGAAACTGCTTAAGCAGACTGCAGATGTTTGTGAGCGTGTTTAATTATGGGAGGATATTACTTTGTGTTTTGCCCAGCTGGACAGGAAGTGCTAAGCTCCCTGGGTTTGGAGAGAGAAAAATATAGCAACGTGAGAACAATGTATTAGCTAAGCCAATACATCATGAGGAAAGCAAGCATTTATGCAGTGAAAATAAAGTGCATCGTATTTAAACAATATTGCAGCAAGCAGCTTCCCCGATTCATATGTCTGGCACCAACACTGTGCCAAACTGTGGGAAATTCAGTTCCCAAAAGTGGTAATTGAAACGGGATGTAGCAAATAGGAAGAAAAGGGAAGGTCTTGGAGAGCAATGCAGAAGTTGGTATCTCTAACATAATTCTGAACGTATTCGTTGGGGTTAGAACTGGATGATCTTTAAGGTCCCTTCCAGCCCAAACCGTTCTGTGACTCTTGAGTAGCACTCGCAAGAGTACCACTAGGTGAGTTCAGTGGCATGGTGTAGTAGCCACCGTGAGGAATGGGAGTATTGCAAAACTGGTCCCCCATGTAATCCTCCTTGTTATTGTTACTTTGTTATTACTTAACAGTGACATAGCAAAGGATCAAGACTGTGCATCTTAATAAACTGAGTGGCACATAAAAGGAGAATGAAAGCCTTGGGGAGACTATAAGGGGCTCATGAAACATCAGTAACCCAATTTTGCAAGTTCCTTTGCAGATCCTGAAGAACAGTGAAGTTGTAGGAAACCAGTAAAAGCTAAAAGGCACATAATAACTTCCAAGTTTTTGAAATTACCTTCTTGAAGTTTCTGTCAATTGATATTTTCATCCGGGCTAGGTAACCATGACTTAAAAAAGGTATAGTTCTTGATACGACAATTTAAATAGGACTTCTGAAGCCCGGCCTTATCTTTGAATGATAACAGTGCCTGTGTTTCAGGAGAGCAGTCCAAGAACCTTTCATTTAGAAATGTGTATCTGTGATTTAGCTTTGTATGTGTCATGGTCCTTAGAAAGATTAAACAGTTGTCTTGTGTTTATGGAATAAGGAGGGTTGGGAGTGTGAAAGCTTTCAAAACAAGGAGCCAAGGCCATTTCTGTATTTATAGACGGTTAAATACCAAAATATTTAAAAATCCCAAACACCCAAAGGCATAAATGAAAGCTACCAGGGATTTGAGGCAAAAGGAGACTATATGAAAGGTTTATGTTGACACTTACAAATATATTTGTAGGCAAACCTGAGAAGCATAGTTATCTACCTGATTTATAGCAGCTTTTGTTACTAAATGGATTCACATCTGTATGCAAATACCAAACCCTGCCAATAATATTGTGTATTTTCTTTCCCTATTGTATGCTATTTTAGGACAAACTGGTGCAGGAAACAACTGGGCTAAAGGACACTATACAGAAGGCGCAGAGTTGGTTGACTCTGTACTTGATGTAGTCAGAAAGGAGTGTGAACACTGCGATTGTTTGCAAGGATTTCAGCTCACTCATTCCCTGGGAGGAGGGACAGGGTCTGGCATGGGAACCCTACTCATCAGCAAGATACGAGAGGAATATCCAGACAGGATAATGAATACCTTTAGTGTCATGCCCTCTCCAAAGGTTTCTGATACGGTGGTGGAGCCTTACAATGCTACACTCTCTGTCCACCAACTGGTTGAAAATACAGATGAAACCTACTGCATTGACAACGAAGCTTTGTATGACATTTGCTTCCGCACCCTGAAGCTCACCACTCCAACATATGGGGATTTAAACCACTTGGTTTCTGCTACCATGAGTGGGGTAACTACATCCCTGCGTTTTCCAGGCCAACTAAATGCTGACCTTCGGAAGCTGGCAGTAAATATGGTCCCTTTCCCACGCCTTCACTTTTTCATGCCAGGCTTTGCTCCTTTGACAGCACGAGGCAGTCAGCAATACCGAGCACTCACTGTTCCAGAGCTCACCCAGCAGATGTTTGATGCCAAAAATATGATGGCAGCCTGTGACCCAAGACACGGGCGATACTTGACAGTGGCTACAGTCTTCCGTGGTCCCATGTCCATGAAGGAGGTTGATGAGCAGATGTTGGCCATTCAGAACAAGAACAGCAGTTACTTTGTGGAGTGGATCCCAAACAATGTCAAGGTGGCAGTGTGTGACATACCTCCTCGTGGCCTCAAAATGGCTTCCACCTTCATTGGCAACAGTACTGCTATTCAAGAGCTCTTCAAAAGGATCTCAGAGCAGTTTTCAGCCATGTTCAGGAGAAAAGCCTTCCTTCACTGGTTTACAGGAGAAGGAATGGATGAAATGGAATTTACAGAAGCAGAAAGCAACATGAATGATCTGGTTTCAGAGTATCAGCAATACCAAGAAGCAACAGCAAATGATGGAGAGGAAGCGTTTGAAGATGATGAAGAAGAGCTCAATGAATAAAGAAATCAAGTGCACTCTTTTCCAGGCCAAATTCTCAAATCTGAATTTCTAATAATTACATTTATAAATCTGTAGGCTTAAAAGAAAAAAAAAAAAGAACTGAAAAGAGCATGAGTTTCAGACATTAGGGGTGCTCTTCAGAGTCAGTTTTGATTACTGAGAACTGAGGACAGCCAGCATTTCTGGAAATCGGGTCATTTCTATTCACAAGACAAACATAAGGCATTCAGTTAAGACTTTTGCCAAGAGTCTGAACACAGAGATTGCCAGTTTGGGATCTTTTTTTTTCAAACAAAGTTTGTCACCCTGAAGTTGTACAAGAGAAGATGTAAAATAGACATGAAAATCAATAAAGTGAAGATGCACTATTTTCATCCAATTATGAATAAGAAATCTTGTGGGTTTGGAGTATTCATTCTGTACTGAATGTACAATACAGAACTGCCAGGAACCAAATGTATTCATAATAAAGGGAAGGAAAAGCCTTTAGCTATTCTGTACAGTATCTGTTAAAAGTGATATTTGATTCCAGTCCTCTAAAAACAAAATAAAAAATATTAGTATCCTCTCCAGCAAATGTCTTGTGGGCAGTCAATGCTGTATCAATATCCAGTGAGCTGCAGGCTAGAGGCTGGATTTGTGCTATGAAACTTCTGAATAATCACAGTTTATACATATGAAATCTATCCATTTGTGATGTATTCTTTAAGGACCCTTGGGGTTTGAAGCAGTTCCTCAATGCCTTATTGGTCCCATGTCTTTCTGGCTTTTACCAGTTACTAGTGCTATTCTTGCCTTCTTTCCACCCAGCTGAAATTCAGATACTCCACAGAATGTGGATCTCACTGCTTAAGGTCACCTCGCCTATAGATGGTATGGATGTCTTGTTACTCAGATTAAGGTTAAAGTACAAATAAAATTATCCTCAATATTCACAGCTGACAAAAATGAAAGATGAACAACAATTTACCTGCTCACACTAAAGCTGAAACAGAAAGGCCGCTTCCAAAGCTGACTTGCCACCTTGAGGAAGTGACTGTGGGACATTCACTCTTAGTGCATGCTTTATGTTTCTGCTTATATCAATTAAACAGCCTTTTGCCATTACAGAGCCTCCATACAGAGAACACTGTCTACATGGAGTCTCTTATTTAGGTCAGTTTCTAGGCAACAAAACAAGCAAACAGAGGAGAACACTTCTGGAAATCCAAACTGTAAGTGTTTCAGGAACTCTTCACCCTTTCATGTCACCTTCAGAAGCACTTTCTAAGCAAAAGGGTTGGTCAATACTTAAAAAGGCACTTTACAAACATAGCATGATTGTCAAAGATGCATTGCTCCTAATAAGATGATACTGTGTTCTGGTAGTTTGGGATTCACGGAATGACACAGTATTTTATAAAGTATGTGAACCAGGCAAGTGTTAATCACAAAAGCTCAAGCTGTCTGCTTAATTCTACACAGAAATGGAAGAAAACTAGTTTTAATCAAGTGCAACACTCTTTTTTCATATAAAGTTACTTCATGGTTTGAAACATAATCATTGGAAAGTAGTAACCAAACTGGCATTGGCACAGGTGCAGAGACAGAGGTAAGCAGGGCCTGCCTGATGTGCTTCTGGTGGTGGAGTCAGTGACTGCACAGGGGCCACAGTCTTGGCAGTGGCTGGTGATGCCTGAAGAATTTACACCTAATGACAGCATTGCATAGATGTTGTGAGATGTTGTGGCTATGTAGCATGGTGCGAGATTAAGTTAAAAAACAACATGCATTAAAGAGAAACTAACATATAGTGCAACACAAAGTAAAATCCATGGGGAATAAAGCCATTAAACTTGGAAGTTTAATTGGTGCTTTGTAAATGGCAGGCTACTAGCTTCCAGAAGGAGAAGGAGGAGGGTGTTGCAGGCTGAGAGCTTGCCAACATTCAGCTGCAGCACAGGCTTTTCAATTAAAGCACTAGCACCGTTTCTTCTGAATGAAGTAGCACCAACCTTCTCTTGTGGAACTGCATTTTGTTGTAATACGTAACTCATAGCTAGGTCCCAGCCATAAATTCTGATATTGCTTTGGAAAAGAAGTTAATACCTTAAAAAAAAGCCAGGAATATTGGAGCTCCTAAATAATTGACTGACTTGGTGAACCAGCCTGCTCTCTGTTGCTTTTCATACTCAAACTCCAGCATATAGACTGAGCCCATGGAATTCAGACCCGACAACATCCTGTGATTCTGCTTTGACTCCTAGCCCTGCTTCCATGTGTTTACTTGCAACTGTTTGATGTGAATTTCTAGAATGTGGGGGGGGAGGGGAGGGGGGGAAAGCAAACTAATGCCCTCTTTAGAGATGAAAGGAGACAGATCTTCCATCTTGTCTTAGGGGAAATAAACCCAGCCCACTAAAATGAATGCAGGAACATGGCCAGAGGACGAGCCTGTATGTAAGGTGTAAGAAAGTCACAGGAAGCACAAATGCTTCCTGTTCTACTTCTGTCAACCAACTCTAATTACCTCCCTTTCCTGACATAAAACTGAAAATTGTTTAGTAACAGGTTTGGTGGACAATTCCTTCCACTGCACTTCCTTTCACATAACTTCCTGTTTTTTCCTATGAAACTTCTATTTTGAAAGCTACCTGCTGAGTCCCACCCAGCTTTTCACATTGCTCACCTACGTGTTTTGTATTTCCCTCCTAGTTTTTCAGCTTAGTCTCTCGCACTTTGCTGTCTGTGCCTAGCCCTCCTTCAGTCCTCTCCTTTTTACTGCTTTGCGCTTGGCCACACAGAAATAACTAGAAGCAGGCTGCTGAGACAAGCCAGACCTAAGGAGGCCTAGAGGCGCAGCTCTGGTATCACCCAGACACAACAACTTCTACCAGCATTAGGATGAGGGGAGAAAAAGGGACACCTACAAAACTGAAACCACATGAAAACAGGGAGCAAGCGAGCAGTGCCGTGGGAAGAAGTTACCAAGACAGAAATGAATCTAACCTGGTGGGCCAGCTCCTTTGCAAAGCCACTCTAGTCAAAGCCAGCAGTTTACAGATGTGGCAGTCCCCACACATGCTACCTTAACCAAGCCACCTTAGGCACTCAGTTTTTCTGCATGTCAGTTCCAAGTCTCACATTTGTATCGGGTTTAGGAAAAGGTGGCCACCTCCTGGGAATGAGGCTGTGAAAGAAGGTCTAGACCTCCTTCTCCCAGCATCAGGAGGAGCAGTGAATGTGGTGGCTCCCTCAATGCTGTGCAAGCCCCTACTAGTTGAAGAAGCACTGCTCAGTGTTTGCCACAAAAATGAATCTGGGCTTATTGGCAGCCACAGTACAGACTAAACTTGATTTTCCTGATTTCTGTTAAACCACCTGAGAAGTCGGGAGTAGGTGGAGGTTACCAAGTCATCTTGAAAACAGGTTTTCCATGTCTTTAATTCCAAAATCTCAACAGTCAAATTCTGCCATTATCATACATTTCTAATTGCACGCTGTAACTGAACAAGAGTGGAATGTAAAAGTAGACGGGACAAACAGGGAGTAAAAGACAAGCACTTCTTGGAGAGGAGACAATTCTTTTACAGTCCAGTAGTGCCACTGTGAAGAACTGCATTAGGGTTTGGGTTATTATTTGGAAGATGGGGTCAAGAGTTATGTTTCTTCGGTGGTTTTGTGTGTGTGTGTGTGTGTGTGTGTGTGTGTGTGTGTGTGTTTGACTTTTTGCTTGGTTTTCTGTTTAAGTAAGGAATAAGGAAATGCAGAATTGTGACTTTTACAACATAAGCACATTTAATCCCCTGAACTGGCTACAAATTGCCTACTCCAAACAAGAAGTGGTCAGCTAACACTTCTTTTTAAGTCCTAAAAGAATTTCCATAAAAAATTTACATCAAATAACTCAAGCAAAGAGCTTGTGTCTGACCTTTCAGAGACACCTTCTTCCTACTGCTTTCCAGTATCTTGCAACACACTGATGGAATCAATTACCAGTTCTTCCCTTAACCTGCCCTCTCAAGCCTTAAGGGATGTGTTGTCCAGCAGGCAAGCTTAGATTATTTTCCTTCTCCAACACTCCACCCCCTCCAACTGTGCTTCCCTCTCCTCTTCTGGGACAGGGAGACAGACAGTTTCTGAACAGCTGAATTTTCCAACTAATAAATCCTCAGCCCAGTGGAGACAACCAGAAGCAGGTTATTATACCAAAACAAACTGCATTCAACCAAGCAGAGAAAACACAGGTTAAGCAAACCAATAAGAAACCAAAGGAAGTTTTGTCTTGGTCTGAATTCTATACTAAGAAACCAGCAAAAAAACAACCAACCAAACAACAACAAAAAAAAAAACCAGAAAACCACAAGCTTTGTTCAGAAAAGTACTGATTTTATTGACTCAAACTGTATTTACACAACACATTCATATATTCAATATTTTACAGAACTCTGTAAAAAACTAATAAAACTGCAGGAGCCAACTGAGCTTCAGACTTCATTTAAAGACACTGAACCATGAGTACATTTTAAGGTATTTAAGTGGGCTTCCAGTTTCACTGTCAACTTACATAGCAGTTCTCTGTAGACAAACTCTTTCTAAAATCAAAGTGAAAGGTGGGAGAGGAAAATGGTCAGATAAAAGAGCTGATAGTTTTGCAAAGCTTGTACTTCGTAAGACCAGACTTTTGGCTAAGTATTCAACAACGCATTTTGTATGATTCTTTGTTTTGGAAACAGGTCACTTACAGGTATACTTTAGATGAATAATCAAAAAATTAATTTTTGTAAGCTTACATACATTTTAAAACAGAAGAGACCAGTGCCAGAGAGTTTGTGCATGAATCTGAACTGTTTCAAAGTTGGAGAGGCTCAGTTCTGGCATTCCACTGCAGCTCAAATCCAATGTACGGTTCTTCAGCCGACACATGAAAGATGATCATCTTTTACCAGTGAACTGATGATACCACATATGGAAATTCAGAGCAGAATATCCTTATCCCATCACAAGAGATCACTCTTCCACCCATCCCTAATACAGTTTGGTTGAATAAATACTTTTTTTTTGAAGTACAGACTAGGCGAGTCTGTTTCTGTTCCAGAGCGTAAGTCAACATCACCACACACTTTGCAGTTAAAATGGCATCCCTCCTTTGATCTGCCTAGCAACCTGTTCATCTGCTGTCTCCTCTTTCTCTTTCTCACGCTCTTTGTTCCAGTCTTTAAGGCCTTCTGGTAGTGAGGTATCCTCATCCAGACTTCCTGTGCCTTCAACAAATTCTTCGTAAGTAGACTTTTCTGCAAATGGTCTTGGCCCAAGCAAGTCTAACATATCGCTTTTATCAAGTACTTCTTTCTCCAGTAGTCGTAGGGCAACCTGGAACAGCAATTTGTGTCACAAATAAAGACACTCTTCTTTGGAGAGTTTAAGACAGTTTGGGAACACATTCAGCACTGATTAATTTTGATAGAAAACGCCAGGTTGCTCAGAGTTCACTTAATTAATGCCTTTTTTTTTTGTCCCCTGTGAGCATTCAGGTAGCAAAAGTAACTTTTTTTTTAATCCTACTTTTCAAGATTTGACAAAGTGCCCTCCCTATGGGACACAGTTGCTGTTGTTGTTTCAGAGCAGTGGCCTTTCGCTGCTGCCAAAAGGCTCCTGATGCAAGACATTAAGCTATAGATGAAAACAAGCACTCCCTTCCTATCAAACCAGATGGTTCAATAGGGCTGCTGTTCTGTTACAAGCTAAAGAGCACCATAAGATACCAGTGTGTACAATACAGTACAAGTGTAGTTTGTAACCTTTTTGCGTCAGCAAGCACATTGTTCAGTACAAACCATATTCAGGGATCTTTTCTGGGATGCTGATTTACTACACCACTATTTACAGAATCCAAACAAACTTGTGTTCTTGTCAGTAAGCCTATCACATGCCTATCCTGGAAAATTATCCTTTTGCTGTGTCAGACTTTCTGGCATGGAGAAGAATATGCACAAGGGCAATCTCAGCTGCAGGGAGGCAGATCACAAGCAGCTGGGGGCAGGGAAGGAAGATGGTAGAAAGATGCTTTCTATTTAACCTTCAAAAGGAACTCAGAAAAAGGAAGTTATATGTACTTCCCTTCTAGAGAGCTTGTTTTAGCCAAATGAATTGGAATCCTGGTATTTCGTGTTTGGGGTTTTTGAATTTCATATTAGACTAGTATATCTACTAAAGTCTACTTTGATAGACAGATTCTTCCCTCCAGCTTGCCAAATGAATATTTGCCATGCAAGGGGAGTGATGTTAAATCACATTCATGAGAACCTCAGAGGTGTTTCAACATGAAAGGAAATTTATATTTAGCTATTTAGAGTATTGCAACTTCAAGATTACACTGAACAGGTTTTACACAATAGCTATTTTTAACCTATTCAATTCAGTTTTGGGTTTAACAGCTGGAACTTGGCAGCTAGAAATACTGCAATGCTCACCTTCTCCACTTCGGCTTTCTTCTCAGTCAGAAGATTTAGTGTTCTCTCATACGCAATGTTAATTAGTGACCGCACTTCTTCATCTATCAATCTGGCAGTTGCCTCACTGTAAGGTTTCTCTAATACCATGTCTCCTTGGCGAGGGAGGTCAAAGGAAATCTGCCCCACTTTTTCATTCATGCCAAACTGAACAATCTGAAGAAAAAAAAAGAAAAAAGTCAAATGATGGAGAGAGAACATGATTTTAAGGTATGTTGATGTAAAATATGGTAAATAAAACTGAAAGGAAGAAGTCATTTTACTATGACCCAATTTTTTGCTCTAAAGCTAACCCTTTCCTGCAAAGTCTACCTAAACTAAAGTACCTTAGTTGACTTTCACTAAGGATATAAATAGCACCATTTGTAGGTGGTTACTCATGATGTACATAGCGCATCTGTTTAAATTCTACAATTACAGAGAAACATTTCAGACTTCAATAAGCAGTAAAACTCTTTTCCTGTACAATATAAGTGTTTTTTTCCAATTGTCCTGGGTTCAGCAGTAGCAGTCATGTTTCTCCTTTGTGTTAGCTGGTGCAGTGCTGTGTTTTGACTTCCAGCCTGGGAACAGTGTTGGTGAAGCCGATGTTTTTGGTTGTTGCTAAGTGATGTTTACCCTGACCAAGGACTTTGTGAGCCTCATGCTCTGCCAGGGAGGATGCGAAGCCGTGAGGAAGCAGAGACGGGGCGCCTGACCCGGGCTAGCCAAAGAGGTATTCCATACCACAGCCGTCATGCCCAGGGTGGAGGATAACTGGGGTTACCCGGAAGGACACCGGCTTCCGGGTGGGACTCGTTTTCTTGGCCGGTGGTATCGTATTCTCTTCCCTTGTTATTTTCTCTTATCATTGTTGGCGTTGGTGGTAGCGGTGGTGATTTGTGTTGTACATTGGTTGCTGGACTGTTCTTGTCTCAACCCGTGGGAGTTGCATTCTTTCGATCCTCCTCCCCGTTCCTCTGGGACTGGGAAGGAGAGAGCCCCGAGGTTGGGGGGGTGGCCTCGATTGCTCTCAGCCTGGCACCACTCACTGGGAGCGACTGAACAAGCTGTCTGGCTAGGGTTTAAACCACGACACCAATTCAAAATGCTTCCAAGTCTATTCCAGTCATCCATAAGTTAAGTATTAAAGTAGCAGGTCTTCAAGATTTTGTCCTATCATATGCAAAAATCATATGCCATACTTTATGCCAAGACACTCCCCTACAAATGTGAAAGTGATTCTTACCTTGAATCATTACTGAACATAGACTCTTCTGATTGCCAAGTGTAGATATTTTTAAGTTGCATTTTACTGTAGCAGAGGCAGAAATAAGTTCAAACTGCTACCTAGTATTCACTCTGTAGTTACTATCAATTTGATGGTTACTAAAGCATCACTTCTCTGCTTGGTCTTGAAATACCAATATAGGTATGATGAAGGATATTCAGTTCAGGGAGATCTCAGCATTAGAACCAAGCATCTTAACCTGCTTCCTTAAGCAAAGTTCAATACTTTCATCCCCTTGTTACCTCTGGAGACAACAGATCCAGTTAACACGAGCAGAAGTTTATACTTAAACATTTTAAAATTTAAAAATCAAGCAAGAGTCACTGCTTCAGTGACTGAATGCCATAAATTCAATATTAATACGACTTCATTACACATTTACTTCCTGAACCGGGGCAACAAGAAGCACACCAGAGCCCAGGAAGTAGGTGTAGTTTGGGGTGTTGCACTGGCGAACAGAAGTGTACTCTAAAATGTCTCTTTGCTCACCTTGCGAGTATTATAAAATGACATCTTCTGTGCTGATGCAGGAAATAGAGTAATACATGCGTGTGGCACACAGCTACACACAGGTGAGTCATTCACTGATAGGATTTCAAATTACTCATCTATGCTAGTTAATGTGACAAACTGATGTCTCCATTTCAGCAGCCTTATTTGACAGCAGTGCTTAAATACAAGGTTCTCTGAATTTAGTTACATATGTGAATCCAAGCTGAGCAATTGTAAAAGTAGGATCAGATGATCCAATCTGTGCACCAAATTCCATTTTAATAGTACACAATTGCCACACGCACTTGAATCCAACTACATCATATATGTTCCCGTGGGCAGATGTAGGACAGTAATCAAAGTCTAATTCATGGACTTCTGTTGTAAGACTGTAATAAAATACCTGAGTCATCAGCATCTCTATACAGCAAGAGCATAATGTTCATTCATATAATGTTTTTTGAAGGACATACCTGATCAAATTGCGTAATTTAAAAATATTAACGTTAGGTAGTAGATAAAGAAAACTCTAAGGAGAATAATCTCACTGAAGCACATACCTGAGCATATGCACTCTGGGTCACCTTCTTCAAGTCATCCTGGGCACCAGTTGTAATTCTTCCAAAGAAGATTTGCTCAGACACCCGGCCTCCAAGTGTCATGCACATTCTGTCAAGTAGCTGTTCTTTGGTATAAAGATACTGTTCTTTGGGTAAATACTGGGCATAACCCAGTCCTTTACCACGTGGGATAATAGATACCTACAATCAAAATTAACAGAATGCTAGGACTAAACAGTGTTAAAACCCATAAAGCATTCTTTGGTTTGACTTAATTTTTTAGACCACAACCTACGCCATATTCACCCTTGAAGTTTAATTCTGACATTATTTCCGTTTACAGTTTTGCCCTCACTAGCTCTAAACTGGAATAACAACTACTAGAATATGTAGAAAAGAAAGGTAAGACCACTGTCATATCTTTTCCAAAGACTGTATGGTATTTTTTAGATCTTTTAATGAAAAATCCACAATTCTTTTAGAGCTATGTATTGGGCTTTTAAGCATTCTGTAACAAACATTTGGAGCATTTCTCCCTCACTGGCGGAGTTTCCACATTTACTAATGTCCTTCCTTCCAGCAGGAAACTGTACAAGATTAATTTTAAACTTGAAAGTCAGATGAGATTAAGAACACAGCCAAGCCAAACTATGAACACTGAAGCAAGTTTGTGAGATTGGGGTGTTTTTTCCTTTACCTTCAGTGTGTCAAACTGTGCATTCAACAAGCAAATTAGAACTAAAATCAGCCTCTAGATGTTAATTTTTATAGTTAATTCCTGAAGAGGTGTCTACCTGCATAACCTGGCAAGATTAATTTAAACCACTGACCTGTACTAAAAGCCTCAGTGAAAAAAGCAACTATCAAGGCAGGTGGACTCAAGGGAAGATGAGGTCCCTTTAATTTTCCAATGACATTTATACTACAAACCCTGTAGCAGCCAAGTTAGAAAACAGTTAAGTAAGCTACAGGAAGTAACCCAAAGTACTGCAAAATCTACGCACACCGTATTTTGCAAGATTACATACTTTAATACCCTCTCAGCATTAAAGAAAAGATGCTGTCCATGCTACTGTTACAATACTAGTTCCAATTAGTTTCCTTTACCTTCAAGAGTGGGTCAGCATGCTCCAGAAACCACCCTGCAACTGCATGTCCTGCTTCATGATATGCTACTGTCTTTTTCTCCTCTGGTTGTAGTACTTGAGTTTTCTTTTCCAAACCTTCAGAAAATAAATGTGATTAGTAGTTTTAGACACACATTTCTCCATGGAAATCCCTTACCTCATTTAGGGATCTCTCACTTAGACACTGTGAGCAACACCTAGATGCCATGTATATAATCTACTGATAAAGTTAAAAAACCCCAGAACTTGCTAACTGGTGAAACTTCTCTTCTGGGTTTTATTGTAACGTTGTCCCTCATTAGATTTTCAAGATTCAAACTATAAGCTTTTAAGAATATTCAAACTTTAAATATTTTTCTTTAAAAATCAAAGTTTTCTTAACTATTTCAGGCTAACAGCAGTTAAAAGCATTACTAAATCCCAACAGCTATTCCTCTTGCAATTTTGAAGATTAGAAAAGCATCCTGCTGAAATTTTTCTCCGTACCCCTTTCTCCACTACAGAGGTCAGTAATATAGACAGGATACTTTTCTAAATCTCAGGTGTGTTTAGGAGAGATAAAACAATACAACCATGAGCAAGAGAAAGATTCAAAGTGTGGCCTTCTGCATGCATATAAAAAAGAAAGTCACCTGCCATATTACAATTTTGAGAACACTATTGATGCAATTCACCTACCTCCAATAACTCTTTCAATTGCCTGCTCAAAATGCTTTTGGTTTATAGCATCTGAGAGGTGCCTTGCAGCAATTAAAGCGGCTTCATTACAAACATTAGCGATATCAGCACCTGAAAGCAGAGAAGGTATGAATTACACATCATTTTCAATAATTTTCTCTCAGTCTAGCATAAAGATAACCTTTTCTAGAATTAATTTTCTCCAGATTCTCTTTTTCAACTTTCAGAGCATGAAGGTAAGGCACTCTGAAATAATACATTACTCATAACTCTTTAAGAAATATTTAAATGCATGTATAGGCTTTAGGATTTTTCTCTTGGGTAGAAAGCTCCAGTGAAGTATTTGTTTGATGTATCCTACCAGGGAGGAGAGTTTTCACATCCAGAAACAGAAATTGCCCTACAGAATATGCACACAAACCCTATCTTTTCTTTAGTAGTGTTCAAAGACTGTGACATATTAAAAGGAAGAATACAGGCACGGGTTGTAGCAATGAGAAATCTCTGGGACTGCTTTTGCTGAAGACAGAAGAAACTGCCATTTGGTATGTCACCCTGACTGAGGCAGACAATTTAAGGTGCTCAGAAATCGCCTACTTGCTAGAATAGGCAAAGAGAATTTCATGCTGTATCAGTAAACGCAATAAAATAGAGCGCCATCCAGAAGATGAGGTGAAAGAAAAGCAGAAGCAGTAGGGAAATCAAATATCTACAGCTTATTATATAAGTGGACAACAGAGACATTAGGAGTGACTTACCAGAAAAGCCAGGTGTTAGCGATGCAAGCTTTCTTGCTAGATTATCTTTATTTAAGACTGTGTCTAACTTCAGAGGTCTAAGGTGAACTTTGAAAATAGATGCTCTTCCTTTTATATCTGGGGGTCCTTTAAGATGAAAGAAGTATGCTTTTAGTTTTCACATATATATGTTCCAATTCAACATGTGCAAGGAAGTTACTTATGTAAATAGCTGCACTGGTATCCTACGAATGCATAAGTATACAGCGATGCATACAAAACTTACCAATGTAAATCTGCCTGTCAAAGCGTCCTGGTCTCATCAGAGCAGGGTCTAAAATATCTGGCCTGTTAGTACCTGCCAAAATTACTACATTTGTGGTCGTATTAAATCCTGTTGAAGAAATGTAATAAATAGAAAATCTGTGTAAATATGACTTCCATTAAAAATACAGAAAGACTATCTGGTTTACAGGGCTACATAAGAATCGGCACTTTAAACAAATGACCTTAAAGCTGAAAATACTTCCATTTATTACAGCATTGTCCCGCTTTTCATAACAAGCAACAAATGGCCTTGGGCTCTGCTTTGTGAGGTACTTTATCAAATCCTGCTGTATCTTCAAAATACAATACCAGATTAACTGCTCAGGAAGTTGCAGAACCAGCATGGCTAGCTGTATTTTTTACAGACAGACTGGTCTCATGCAAAGATTTTCTTTTTGCCTATTCAACTATGACAAAGAGTTAGCAGATGCAGAGTGATGGTTCTTTTTTCTAACAATTTTTAGCAAAACATCAGGCTGCAGCAAAATGAGTCACCATTTTTCATTTAGGAAGCAAGGAAACACACTCAATCTAAATTTAAGCTAGAACCCAAATCCTGGCTAACAGATCTAAATAAGCTTATTAGTTCTTTCCCTTATCCTTGCTGTTATAACATATGACATTGAATACTTACCATCCATTTCTACTAGAAGCTGATTAAGTGTGTTCTCTTGTTCACTTTGTCCTCCAAAGTTGCCCCTTCCTCTTTTCCTTCCTACTGCATCTATTTCATCAATGAAGAGAATGCAGGGGGCATTTTTACGAGCAAGAGCAAATAAGTCTCTAACCTTAACAGAAGAACAGAGTATGTATCAGATTGGTTTGTAACTGCTCAGAATTGTGGTGGGTAGGAGGGGAAGAGGTACATCAATAATAGTATCACTATAATTGAGTATGGTTGTTAATAAGCGTCCCCAAGCCCCCAGCCAGCTCTCAAGGCAATGTAAGTTACACTGTAGCTGCTGCTGAGCAATAATCACTTAGGGTGGAGGCCCACAGGTTGACAAATTCTGTTTTAATCCATCCATTAAGAACATTAACCAATTTAACAGCCTTAAGAGATGACCGTTTTTCCTGAATAACTGAAATACATCTTAAACTTCAGCTCTAAAGGCCTCCGAACTTGACGGATTTAAAGCAAGATTTCTAAGTTTTTTTTCAACACACAGTATTACCAGCAGAACTGGAATGTGAAGGGGCATGCTATCACACAGTCATCTTTCACAGCAAGGAAATAAAAATGTTTTAAGCTTTTCTGCAGTTAGAACAGGGTGATGTAACTCCTACAGTGAGCTTAAGGCTTACTTAAAAGCACTTACCATTGTACTCTAACAATATGCTATTATAAATATTGACTCTTAGCCATCCTGTCTATTACATGGGTTAGAAAAGCTGAATTCACCTCCAAATATTTATTTGAAAGTTAAATTAACTTCTAAAAGTCTGGAAAAAAATAGACAACACGAAACAGACAAAGCTTTTTTAGACTTTCAGATTTTAAGTAAGGTATTACCTATCAAATTCTGTTCTGATAGTTACGGCACAATGTGATTGGCTTTAAGATGCAACACTACGATGTTACTCTGCTTGAGAATGTATCAGAAGAACCTCCTTGAAACCAGTTCATCAAGTCAACAGATCTACACCTAATGGATTGAACTGCAGCAAACAGGAAATGAAAACTGATGAAAGTATTTTGACCTGTGAAGAATTACATGCAGTTCAGGGCTTTACTACTTTGTAGGTTAGAGCTGCAATTAGAGAAGGCTTCTCTGATGACAAACAATGTACGGGGGTGTGAAGAGATGTACATTTTGGACAGTATGCTCTACTGCATAAAGTCACTCCGATTTGTTAACAGAATTCAAGAACAATACAAGGAATAAAGCAGAAGGAACATGATGAACAAGGAAAAAGTGTCCTGCTCAAAGTGAACTATTTTTTGATTGGAAAGAGACAGAGATCCAGAATTATACCACTGTTTTTTCCACAAGGAACCAAGGCTGTGTAAGCAATTTTAATTCTAGCAAATCCCAATTTACAAATAATCAATTTAGCATCACCATCTTGCTTACTAAATTCATTGGAAATGAAACTAAAAGTCTCTCATGTTGTTTTCTACAGGCATCAGAAATTATGGACTGTGTAGAAACATTTATTCATAGCCAAAGCTGAGACTGTTATGTCAACAGATTTCACTGGGTAGTAAAAGCTGATAATCATCTGCATAGACCAGCAAAAAGAGGTAAAGTCACTTTACTCTGGGCATTTTAGGTATGTACTGACAGCTAATGACAACGTAGTTTGAGTATTCTCTTTATTGGAGGGTATCTAATACTTTCCCAGAGGACACTTAAGATTCAGATGGACAGGGTGCTGGGCCACCTTGTCTATATCATGCTTTTGCCAAGAAAGGTTGCACCAGATTATCCCTGAGGTTCCTTCTGACCTGGTATTATATGGATCAGTTCCTTTTCTTACTGTTTCTCTGTAAAGCCCCTTTTACACTGCATGTTCCCTTTTCCCAAGTCTCACTCATCTTACATACACAATCACTATCTCCATACCTTCTGGCTTTCAGTCACATTTTCAGTCCAGGCAGCTCCTTTTGCCAGTTTCCTTATATAATTCCAGACCCTCTCTGCATCCTCACTGAAGCTTCCACTCCCAACTAGCTTTGCATTTAATTTTCTGAGCCGCTCCCATTCTTCTCAGTTCCAAACTTTGTGCTTACCTGCATGTGTGCCCCACCCCCCTTCCCTCATTTCTTTTCAGAAGGCCCCAAATCACCTGGCATCTCCTATCTTTTCCACCTATGCTACTGGAAGAATTCCAGCAAGACACCATCTGTCCTGGGTTCAGCTTCTTATCTCAACCCTTGGGATTTACATTCTTTCCTTTCTCCTCAGAGGAAAGAAGAGGGGAAGTGAGCAAGCAGCTGTGTGGTTCCAAGTTACCAGCTGGACCTAAACTACGACACCATCAAAAGAGACCTACGCTTGCAAGAGGCTCATGCATTCACAACTGTGACAAACTTAAGGACCAAATCTCAGACAGTTTATCTGCTAACCTCTAACACATGTGAAAACTTCAGTTTTTCAGGACTTTAAAAAACTTGGTCAAAGTGAGTTTTCCTGTGAATCTTCACAGGACATAAAAATATATCATGGATCTGGTAAAAGCTATTCCCTTTCAAATTCAAATCAATACCCCAAACGGTTTCCACTTCATGCTAGCAGAGTTAGCTTTTAAACACGAGTAAAACCCACAAGTTTGCTTCCTTCAGTCTGTTCACAGAGTTTATGACAGAAAAATGTTAAGGTTTCCAAAAGCATGTCACCTGTCAGTATACTTTTTAAAGCTTAAGACAAGATGGTTGGAGTTTGGTAAAGGTGTGAGCTGCTGGAAATGGAGTATAACTTTGGACATTAGGAGGAAAGGGTTTTTATTGTGTTACCCACCTCATTTGTAAAATATTATCAGTAACTCATTTATATAACTTTGCATGTTTTTAATGAGCTACTTTAAGAGAGTTAAGGCAAAAGAACACAAGAAAATGTTACACAGATTTTTGGTTATGTGAATCACCTGGCCTCCAGAAAGCAACCTAATGTTTGAGACCCTCAGACTCCTGTTTCAACTAGAAGCCCATTTGTGTGTCCAGACAACTATTTCCGTCTAGGAGTTTGGAACTATAAAGAGAATACAGTTCTTCAAAGAAACAAGAAGATTTAGAGCAGAAGGAGACATTCCCATAGCAGTAGTCACATGAGCTGCATGCTTCCAACCCAGCTAGTAAATTTACGTCAGAGCAGAGCATGGAGAGTTCTGTTTTCTTACGTTCCTGCAAAGAGGTAAACTCTGATGGTCTGCAAGCAGTTACTGAACTGAATTAGTTACTTTTATGAAAAGTGCATATATGACTCAATGTCATACACAAGCGTCTGGTATCACTTTTACATAAGCTGCACAGATGAAAGAACTTCAGCTGGTATCAAACTGTTTGCCTCCCAGATTTGACAACATCCTTTCAACAAACAATACTGAAACAAAAGAAGAAGGCCAAAGACTTACTCGAGCTGGACCCACACCAACAAACATCTCTAAGAACTCTGAGCCATTGACTGTGATAAATGGTACATTAGCTTCTCCAGCTGTAGCTTTAGCTAGCAGTGTTTTCCCCGTACCTGGAGGACCTGTCAGAATTGCCCCCTGTAAGAGAAACAGGTATATTTTCCTCATAAACTCCCCATAATATTAGCCTATAAAATAGCTTATGTCAAAGATTTACATGTTATTATGTTTGGTCCACTGGCTCTTCTTCCACCACAGTAAAAGTTTTTCAAGACAACAAACTGAAGGTTATTCTCTCATTTAAACAGCAAAAGGTTTAAAAAACACAAAACAAAACAACAAACCATACATCATTGCCATGCTGCCTTAGATTTACAGAAACAGTGTTTTCTTTGGCCAACACATTAAAAAAACCTCAAAGGTATGTCATCAGGTGGGCTCCAATGACAGCATAGCCAAAAGGCAATTCTAGCACAATTATATACAAGAATGAAGGTACATGTGCAAGCTATTTATCATTTCTGACCCATGTGAACAGATAAAGTGTTCCACAAGGCAAATATTCTGGCATCACAGTTATACTGTTGGAGTTAATGCCCTTTCCCCCCCACCTCGACTGTGCGAAGAAAGAAGCTGGAAAGCATTGCATATGTGAACATTCCTGTACAATTTAGAATGCTGAGGACCAGCAAAAGAATAAAGTTTTTATCTGCTAAGTCATCATTCCCTTACCTTTGGAATTTTTGCTCCCAGATCCTCATATTGTTTGGGATTTTTCAGAAAGTTAACAAACTCCATGATCTCTAATTTGGCCTCCTCACAGCCAGCTACATCTTTGAATTTAACATCTATTTCATCCTTAAGGACCTTCGCCGTGGTTTCACCCACACTGAAAAGTCCACCCATTCCACGCCCTGTTCGACCTAAGCCTGCAGGACCTCTTCTTAACGTGTACAGTAAAGAACCAATAATCAGAATTGTAGGCAGCAAACTCAGGAGAAATGACCTGTGGAGAAAAAACAAAGAAAGCAGAAAACCACACATATTACAAAAATCCATTGCTTCATATATCGTACAAGATGCTGGTTCCATCATAAGCAAACAAATTCAGGACTAATACTCTATTAACTTGTAACGTTTACATTTTGCAGGTTGCTCACTCTGCAAAATAAGCATGAGGAAAAAAAGTTTTATTAATTTTTGTTTGCTTTTAAACCAAATACACCAAGTGACACTGATGAGTCTTAGAGGAAAGCTGCATTACCTAGTAAACAGAAGTAGCTCATTTTCTGTGTCCTTCAAAGGTATATTCCTAGGGCTTAGTATGCAAATGGTTATATTCTCAAAGTAAGTTCCATTACATAGTATATAACTGGTGTATGCTACAACTTCAAGCAGAAACCTCTCTCCAAAACACATACTCACACTTCTTCCCTTAGGTCTAGCTCAATTTTTATGTTTTCTTCTTTCAATGTTTCTATTTCCCTCCCACAAGGCCACAGAGTTTTTTTTGTTAGGGGTTTTTATTTTTTTTCATTACTCATTGCCCATTATCCTTCACTGTCTGTCCTCCAGCTTTCTAGCACAGCTCTGCACAAGCCAAGAAAACCCTAGTATTAACACACTCCTAATTATCAGAGTATTTGAGCACCCCAGATTCTTCTATGGTAAGACCTTCAAGAAACAGCTCACAAGTGGTGCTGTCAACACTCTGCAAAACCAAAATGTTGAAAAGAAGCACTACCACAAGGGAGCACAGGGTTACCGGGCTTTACTGATATCCCACAATTCTGGGATGAATAGGAAAAGGACTTTATCCCGTGGTATTCAGCAGATTCTGATGCAGCAGGGACCAGTAGTACTTTGATCATGCAGCTACCATGCTCTCCTGTTTCCTGGGGCATTTCTGGGGCAGAACTAACAGGCAGCTTTGGTGTGATTTACTTAATCACCAATTTCTTGCCACAGGATTCGACTTCTACTGAATTTAAGGGGAGAAATTGTGTTATATCTCAGGCAATATACTGCAGTTCTATGACATATTTTTGTCTGTTCAGAAGTCTGCACGTGTGCCATCTCTGGAGCTCTACGGGTGTGCCTGGCTGACTCCTGCTCTGGTGCAAGTCACTTGGAGGGAGGGTTTAAATGGAGGAGGGGCTAATTGTAAACAAACATTTATGTAATAAGAAGCTATATTTAGGGTAAGAGGATATGGATTTCTACATAGACAAATTACTGAACAGCTCCTCTTACAGTTAACATTCAAAAATAAACCTAAGATGATTGTTATTCTAATAACACTGCCACCTAGTGAAGCATACAGTACATGTATTACAGATCTATTTTGCTACTGTAAACACAACCACTTTTTTATCAGAGGCTCTTTTAAACCAACTTCTTACCCATCACTCTCTGTTGAGTAGACTACAGGCAATCTGTTCTCCACTTCTATTCCCAGATCTTGCTGCACAGCTTCAAGATTCCGTTCAAAAGTGTCCACACTACCAATATTAAACCAGACGTACTGCTAGAAAAAAAAGCAGAGATCACCACAAAGTGCCCTATCTTATTTCAGCTTCACTACAAGCCAACTTCTTTTAACACATACACAAACATTCTCAGAACAGATTCAGGCCAAGTTTAAGTTGCCTCATAAAGTGTGCAACTGATGCAAGATGCACATTACAAACCTAAGGCCAACCAACCTGAATATAACCAAACTGTATCTATCGTTACTCCTACAGAGATCATACACTCACTAGTTTTGGGGCACTATAAATAGACTGAATCCTGGTGTTTTCTCCAGGAACAAACAGAAGGAATGTACATAAACAGATCCTGAAAAGGGAGCCATGGCGTCAGAATAATACAGAGCACTGAACCAGCAAACACAGCAGCCATAAAACTTAAAATGAAGAAAGGCAATTCTCTACTTTTTGAAGTCTGTATTAGCTTTCAGTTAGCTGCCTTCACAAAAGGCAGCAAACCCCAGACAGAACTTTCAAACAATGCTGAGATTTGTTTTTTCACGAAAATCTCCCCTTTTGCACCATGACCTGCCTGACTTGCCCCTACTTACCCTAATGGAGAAAAAAAAGGTAGTCCTAAGTAGTAACTGATTGAGAAACTAGGGCAACTGGTGGTATTTGGGCTAAAGAGTAGGTGTATAAGTAAGTCACTCTGAAACCCACTGATGAAGTAACTGCTGCAAATTTCACTTTATCCCAGAGGGACTTGCAGACCTTGCTTCAGAAAATCAGTCAAAACACACTCCACCACCTAGGAAGAAGTAACCAGATAAAGCTTATTTAATGCTTCTTCTACATTTTTATTTTATTTAAATGGTCTCCACCAATGAGTAATTTTCTCCAGAATGAGAGCTCTCAGCTTACTTTTAAAGACTATAGTATCAGATGGAGACAAAATTAAACATTTTTCTGTTTTCTCTAATAACCGGCTAAAAGCAGTCTGGAACAGAAAAGATTCAGAAGTCTGGGATTTTCTTGAGCAGACTGAAAACAGCAGTTAAAAATACAGAAACTTCAGTAGTTCTCATTCTTCCTGTTTGAGTATTTGTATCAAAAGATGATGCTGGAAAAGCACTCCCTGTCAGTTTTAAGATAACTGTGACAAAACAACCGGTAAAGTGGAAAACACACACTGTAGGATAATGTAACAGTAAGGCACAAAACGTTTTAGATTAAGAGATTATTCATACTCCAGACTAATTTTTCTACATCAAATTTACCTAAAAAAAAATTGCTTTTTTTTGCTTATAATGTCTCATGTATATGTACTAGAAGTGTTTACCCATTCATGAGGGGACTTTCCTGAAACAAAGATCACTCTAACAAAGCGCTTGTTCACGACTTCAAGTCTGTCCACCTGTAGAAGGAAAGAGGAAACCTGGTGAGTATACAGTCACTGCATGTTCATCACAGCTAAGAGTTCCATGTACCAAATATGTATATACCTGCTCTGTTTTCAAGTAAGGACAATAAAATTAATTGTTGCAGATCAAGATGATTACACAATCTACAGTTTGCCCTTAGGAATGGCATGAGGAACCATATATGCAACTGGTAAGCACAGAATATTTGCACATTAGAACTTAGACTGAAAGGATGACTTCATAGCCTTTTCATGGAAAAAACCTATTGCACATCCCTCAGCTCAAATCACAGATACAGTGAAATAGTTGAAAAACACTTAACTATTTCAATGGTTGAACACCAAAAGCAATAGAACACGACTCCAAATTCTTGAAGCAGCTTCCAAAATAAACCAAACTGAACAGAATCAGGGAAAATATAACTGGTCTTTCAATTGTTTTCCCTAAAAAAAAAAGACTTCCTGTGCTACCACATTACACACAATAACATCAATTAGATAAAGAAAAATTTAGCTGAGGTAACAGACACCATGTAAATTAAAACAGGAATTAAGCTGTAGGTTTGCAGATACATACTACCAAAAACAGAAACAAAACCAAAAGCTTCATGGAAGTCTCCTCAAACGGTTATTTTCTTGAATTTGACAAGGTCTCTTCAGAAGGCAACTGAAGTTTCTCTCCATTTTTCCTTCCTCTTTCCATAAAATAAATGGTTTCAAAAGCTTTAAAGAATTTAAATCTAGCAATGGCTCTACAAGTTGAGCTGGAATCATACACAGGCTAGTAAGGTTGCTTCCCTGAACTCACTACATGTGGCCATTTCTGGTAGAACTGAAGTAAAGCTGAGCTAAGAAGCCACCTAGATCTAGCCTGACCTCATGCAAAAGTATCTGAACATCTCTGTTTTGGCCCTAACCTAGTACTGCTGATGTCTTCTCTCCACAGACTTCTCGCCATTATGGTGACCAACAGTACCTGATAGCCACATATTTAGCTTATCTGAATATCCAGACTGCATCTTAAAGAGACCCAAGAGACTTGGTTTTGTGCAACAACCCACTTTCATAATGCTTTTCTGCAACAAGGCTTCAGGCTTTGCTCATTTTAACAGCTAAACTAATCTTTTTATTGAGCTAGTGTCTTACTGCTTCATGACAAATATAATCAGTAAGGCTTTTTCCACAAGACGTACACGTAATTGTCAGTTAAGAATATGACTGCAAGACACAGCCTAGGCAGAACAGAAGCATACAGAGCAGTTCTGCACAGATCAGTAAGACAAAGAAAGGTAAGAAACAACCTCTTTGACATTTTATCTAAGGAATGGAAGAGTAGGAAGCATGCTGTTAACACAAAATCCCAGGTGTGAAACCCACAGGAAGAAGCAAGTCAGTGTTTTCCTAACCTGCAGGCACAGCTACAAAGCGGGACTTAACAGAGCCAAGAACTAATGGCTCCTGAAGAGGCAAAGGCCTGTGTAAACCACTCTCCTGAACTTAGGACATCACTAACCTATAACTCCAAGTGTGGAAAGCTGCCAAGTTCTACAGAGAGACAGGACACTGATGATAAAATTGACTGCTCCAGTAGTGGCTCCAGGTAAGAAGGAAAGAAGAAATAAGAGGAGAAAACAAAGAAAGGAGGCTATTTTACAACACTGTTATGCCAACGCACTGTCTTTGAAGGGATTCTTCCATTCTCCTCCCCCACCTTTCAGTTCACACTGCTGCTCCTCAAATTCCCTGAGGAACTCACTTAAGGCATGAAACAAGCATTTATTTTTTTTTTAATTCAGGGGAGTGGGCTCATGGAAGTGCTTAAGGTTAGCCGTAAGTTTCTTCTGAAGGCAGCTGGCATGTCTGCTCAAGCCATTAGGCCAGCTTACCTGTAGTATAAAACTACACCCCAAGAGACTGAGGTTACACTGCCCCTTCAACTAGCATCTACATGAGCTATCCAACAAAGAAGTTCTGCCCTGAGCTGCTCATCCCCTCTCCTCTCCTGAAGTGACACAAATATTCACACAGACATCCAGAACATCAGATCCAGGAACTGATTACAATGAAAGCTAATCCATTTCTCCCTCAAAAGTTACCCTTGAACCTCCACAGACATACAAATACAAGCATAAGCAGGGAGGCAAAAATGTGCATCTTCAGCACACTGATTTTTCTTTCTGATTCCTCTCACAACTTACCACTCCTTTAGAAAGGTAGTTATTGACAAAGTCTTTCCACGTGATCTCTCTTCCAGGGACCCTGAAGAAGAAGTAATATACCACCATTGTCCAGAAAAAAGAACTTCCCACTACATACATCCGAAACTCCCTGACATCCCATGGAATGTCACCCTAGGAAATGGGGAAAAAAGAAAAAGAAAAAAGTTTTAGGCTCTGTACTGCAGTAAGTACATGAGGTTCCAGTACCTATTTCTGGCTCCTCTCCCCTGCCCTCAAAGTTACTACAGAGAATGCCAAACAAAACTGTACAAACACACTTCAGATACAACTGAGAAATTACAGCATTAGTAGAAAATCTTTCAGTGTTTTACAAATAGTAATTGGACAGTTTTGATCTATGAACTACTTTAAAAAAGTTTTGTTATCTAGGACCTTTCTTTCTCCATTCTAAAACAATTTTTCCTGCCCTCCAAGACTACATGCCAGACCAACAAAAATAAGGAAAAAACAAAGAAAAACCCAGGAAGGAAGAAAAATAATCATGCACACCAAGCATCTTTGTGGTACAGCTGATGATAATAAATGCAAATTTAAAAAAGAAACTTACATTAAGTATTACATTATGGTTAGAATGGCTAACAGTAAACTACATTTAACTAGGTGGTGTGGTCAGCAAGTTTTACAAATTGACATTCTGAAACAAAATACAACGCTTTTATAGGCCTAAGGCTCCATTATAAGAATTCTGGCTACTACCAACCATACTGATATGGCTTAAAACTCCATTAACATTCCTAAAACAGAGTTAGATCTCTCTGAAGGAATACACAAAACTTTTATTTATGAAAGACATTGAGTGGGGAGCCACCTAGAGCCAGTTACTATGAATTACTAAACACAGGAGACTAAGGAAGATTTAGGCAATCAGAATATGACCCTAAAAAAAGCAAAAAACATGCAAGGTTGTTTCACAGGGATAAGACAGTTAGTGCCACAAAAATATATTTTAAAGTCAAGACCTTTTGTAATCTGGTCCACCAGTTAGTTTCTTCTTTCTTGCCACCTTTTTTTCCACCACTGCCACCTCCTCCACTACTAGTCCCACTGGGCTGTCGGGCACTGGCCTGCTTTGCTTCTAACAAAAATAAAACATAACAAACCAACTTCTTATACCAATTTCGCACTGGTTTTATTAGTCTTAAAACTAAAAAGTTATTCCAAAACCAAAAATTAACTAGTTTGCAATGCTGTAACAATGAGAAGAAAATTAGAAAAACATGTATAGTCAGTTAACCTGCAGAGAGACATCTATCTCCTAGTTATGATCAGAAGGGTGGTCTGATACTTGTCTAACTGATGACACTTGGGCACAAAGAACTGAAAAGTGCCACAAGGAGCCTCTTATGGAGACAGCATGAAACTTACTTCCATTGCACTAGTCCATGACACACAAGATTATTCTCAGCGTTTTGTTGGGGGTGAAAGATCTGGGGGGCCTTTGCATTGGTTTTGGAGGGTGCAGGTGGGTTGTTGTAATTTGCTTTGTAGTTTGTTTTCCATGATAAACTCTAGTAACATCTCACATAATTTACCTCTCCAGCCACGCTATAGTGCCCTTAAAGCTCAGGGTTTAATCAATATCACAGGCTGTCATGCTTTTTTAATACCGTAGAGACAAGCAGAGCACAGTGACAGCCAACTACAGTGGAGGAATTCATCTTAATTCTTCTACTCATCCAGTTCACAAGGTGTCTGCATGCTGTAGCATGTCATGTCAACATACTCAAGGCAAGATGGAGCACAACATTAACACACACACCTTCCACCGTTAGCTCTTTCAAGAGTTTGCTAATGGGAAATCCAGGCATGACACTAGATTTTTACCATTCAAGGCCTAGTGGGAGGAAAACTGCTGCTCCTATTACTGCTCTCATAACAGACTCACAGGGTTGCTTCCTCTCCTTCTCCTTGAAGGACATTTTATATAGATTTCTGATATAGCAGAGTAGCTGTTATTAGTCATAATTTACAGATTCACCCTCTTTGTAAAGACAGGGCTCCTTCTAGCACTGCTGCTACTAAATCCTCTTTTGAGCAGCAGGCTGCATGGCTGGTCCTGGCTATAGAGCTGGTTCTGGATCTTCACGCAGAATTACAATTCTGGTTTATTTTTATACAAAAAAAAAAAAAAAATGCGTATTTTAGGCTGCTCCAGGGAAAGCTGAGAACTATACACATAGAGAATATCTGAATCATAGAATAGTTAGGGTTGGAAAGGACCTTAAGATCATCTAGTTCCAACTCCCCTGCCATGGGCAGGGACACCTCACACTAAACCATATCACCCAAGGCCTCGTCCAACCCAGCCTTGAACACTGCCAGGGTTGGAGCATTCACAACCTCCCTGGGCAACCCATTCCAGTGCCTCACCACCCTTACAGGAAAGAATTTCTTCCTTATATCCAATCTAACTTCCCCTGTTTAAGTTTTAACCCGTCACCCCTTGTCCTATCACTACAGTTTCTAATGAAGTCTCTCCCCAGCATCCCTATAGGCCCCCTTCAGATACTGGAAGGCTGCTATGAGGTCTCCACGCAGCCTTCTCTTCTCCAAGCTCAACAGACCCAACTTTCTCAGCCTGTCTTCATACAGGAGGTGCTCCAGTTCCCTGATCATCCTCGTGGCCCTCCTCTGGACTTGTTCCAACAGTTCCATGTCCTTTTTATGTTGAGGACACCAGAACTGCACACAATACTCCAGGTGAGGTCTCACAAGAGCAGAGGAGAGGGGCAGGATCACCTCCTTCGACCTACTGGTCACACTCCAGCATTACTAATGTGAATTAGTAATGAATCCATTACTAATGTCAACAAACAGGAAACAGTGAAACAAGAATTTAAGGACAGCATTCCAATAGAAGCATAACAGAAAATAAAATATTCCAGAAGACATACATGATATGAAAGCAAAATAACATTAAATATATATATTTTTGCACTTTTAAACTAATTTGGTATAGGAACATCTGCCCAGAAAATAAACAAAAACCCCAAACTCACAGTTATGCTAAAATCTAATGAACACACATTCCACAAAAACAACTGAAATGAAGCTGATTTTTGTACCTTTTGTTTCTCCAGCTGTACCTTTAGCTCCATTAGACTTCTTCCCACCAGGAAAATATTTTTCAAATCCTATTAAGAAAGAGTTCAGAAGCTCATAATTGTTTTTTAGCTTACAATTACACTTCAGTAGTCACAAGCTGACTGTACAGAACAGCAAAGCAGCTAGCAACATATAGGCTGCAAAAATGGTTTTGTTTTTGTCTTTTTATTGAAGAGCTCTACCAGGTTTCCATAAGCAAATCCGCTGCTCCTGACAAGAAAACATGAAATGTATTTAATGACCTAAAGTAAAGCTACCCTTCACACCAGAGAGAGACAAGCTAAATTCAACAGAAAACTGCATTGCATAGCATGAAATTGAGCAGACAGTAGTCATTCTTTAATAGCTCCTAAAACTCTCATGAATCAATGTTCCAGCTCAAGATTAATGGTTGGTTAGTACAAGAGCTTACTGCCCCACAGACAATAAACATATATGGCACACAAGTGCAGTGTTCCAGCAAGGAATGCAGTCTGCTTCAGTTCACTGATCAAAGTTATAATCACCTTTGGGAGGCTGAGAGAAAAGCCTTCTACAAGCAGCAATTACACTTGCCAAGACAGTACTTCTGTCAGTAGTAACTCCAGTGGTAACTTTTTCACAGAGCTGAAAGATGAGAAATGAATATAAATCAACAAGAAGATGCCATGAAAATCTTCAAACTCTCTAGCAGTCCTGAGCTGCAGCAACTCAGTATCACTGTTACAAGAGGAACTTTACAACAGGCTTCACAGTAACTGCTGTGGACCAGAGCGTAAGACAACAATGGAAAAGGAAAAGTCAATCAAATAAGTAATTTCTATAGCAAGGACATTTTTATTCTATTTGTGAAGAACAGAGAGTTTCATACATACAAACATTATTTAAAGAGAAAAATTAAGCAGGAAACACTAAAAGCTATGAACATTAAATACCTACATACTGACCCTGTGTGAAACATTTCATAATACCAGCTGAATGACACTTAAGTGCAACACTAACTGTGATTGTACAGGAATGAGTTGGAACACCAGTTCAAAAAGCAGGCCTAAACACCTACCCAGGAAATGATCCAGTTATAAAAACAAAACAAAACCAGGACTATTTGCACCCTGTTATAAAACTGATGTTTACTGTTATTCACCATTTAAGTGCAATGAAGGAAATACAAATACTTAAATTACCAATTCTTCAGAAAAGTTTTGTTACTGTGACTGAATATTTAAAAACAGAGTAAACTGCAACTTTATTACAGAAAATCAAACCCTCTTTCTTCAAGAGGGACAGGTTTTAGCAAAAAATCCCAACTTACCCCCTTCACTGCTGCCCCATAGAGGCACTCCATTTATGTGTGTTCTTTTTGGTTAGACTCTAGTTACCTTAAAGCCAGAGAAATAGTTAAAAATACCAAACAACCCAAACCCAGAAAACAGCAGGTCCTGGAAACATGACTCAAGGTAAGCACACAAGACAACAATGTCCATCTAGGACTAACACCTCTATGACTACATCTGTGAAGGAAAGCTCTATGTTAGCATCACAATAGCAGTTTTGTTACATTTAAGTTACAATATTTGTAGACAAAACTTATTTCTGCATGTTAAACAAACTTGTAGGATACCAAACTACATGTTTATGTATCTTTATGTACTTGAGGTTTATGTAAACTACAAGTATTATGCTGAGAGAACCCTAGGAATGCTGACATGTCATTAACTGAATGCTAGCTCTCCTGAAGCCTTCTGTCTGAGAGCTTCCCCTTTCACCCCTTATTAAATGATGACATACATTAGACTTACTCCGAGCAGCCATCTAGTTCCACCTGCTGGAACCAAGAAGAATACCAAAATGTCCTTGCTTGCTTTTGCTGCAGACTGAGCTAATTCTTAGGCTGCTTGATAAAGTCATTGCTTTGTGCCACTGCATGTCTGCATAAGGTCTAACACTGAAGGTCCAAGAGGATACTTTACTGATCATGAAAAGCATGTGCACTGCAGATAGTCTGGACAGCAGCTAATCAAGAGAACAGCTGCTAGGTCAAATACACTATGACCTCTACCACGAGCAACAGCATCTGTGCTCCTAGAAGAAGCTGTAAGACAAGCAGGATGCACCTGTGTGGGCAATAAAATGTACTTGCCACAAACCAACCCATCTGCACTTCAAATACAAACAGGTAGGGAATGTTGGAGCAACAGATGAAACTCAAACACACATGCAGTAATACTGGCTTCTCTTCTATGTCACTGGTCTCCTACACGACCAAAAAATTAGGGAGTTCATTATTCTACAAACTCAGATTACTTTTTATTTGTAAAGAGAGAGGAGTATTTGGAAACATTTACTCCAACTAAAATAAAGCAAGTGCTCACATTTAAAAGAAAAGTTTACCCAAATCTAAGTGCCTGGCTCAGCTACACCATCATGGGTTTATTACAGAATTCAGTTATAGTTTAATCAGAGAGTGAAGGGGGAAGAAGACAGAGAAGGGTAAGCAGACAGAGCTTTGGGACACACCTGAATAATCTAACTGGTTTATTGCTGGATTGTCTCTACAGACCCTAAATGCCATTAATAAATGCAGAGTAACCTGCAAAGTTAACACACAGAGAGGTCAGTGGTTTAGAGTTGGTTGATGCTACTGACAGATCTAGGTGAGTTGGTCTACAGAAACATGCGGTTTCCTTTCACCACAGCACTCCACAAATGACAAAGTTGTTAGAACTATGTTAAGGTGGTAACAACTGCTTAGGTTTCAGTTGGTTGGAGGTTTTTGTTTGGTTTTGTCTCTATAAAACATCAGCATGAAAACTGATCATATTGATCCTGACACAGGACCTGTCCTGTATCCCTGGCAAGGGGAATGCCACAGCAAGCTTAGCTAGGCAGACCCACTGCCTAAGCAGAGAGAAAGAAAGCAAAGCACATTTTGATTTGGTGCTGTTTCAAACTATCCACCAGGCAACTCTGCCCACCTTCTCTCAGTCAGAGGTGAAAGAACTATGACAGCATATAAAGCAAAAAAGACCCAACCCCTATCTAATATCTTTTCCCAGTCAAACCCTGGGACATCTTCCTAAAAGTCAAGACTTCTTTCTATTATGATCAAGACAAGCAAAGTACAAAATAACCCAGAAAATGTTACTACTCCAGAGTGAAATATAAACCCAAGATCTGTAACTGCAGAAAAGTGCCTTCTCCACAATTCCAATATTGAATAATACAGATAATTTTAAACAGTCAGAACTACTGACTTTACAAAAATTTTGTAACTGTAATTCATTTTTTTTAAAACTGAGGCTACACAAAGCTAGACCAAAAACCCACTTGTTTAGCTATGTGAGCAAAAGACCAAGAATTCATCAACTCTATAAAATTGTAAGTTTACAGCTTTATCCATAAACAAGTTCCAAATCAAACAAAATAAAATTAAACCAAAAAAAAATCTTAATTATCAAAATACATAACAGCATGTTGGGGGAGGAGGGACAGAAAGCTGGTAAAGAAATCTAACTTAATGCAAGTTACTTTAAGTAAGATGATTTTAAAAAGGCTTTTATGAAAATGAAGCTCCTTGTTTTGCTCCCTGGACACACACACAGATGCTAGGATGAATACAAAGTTCCCTTCATAGGTCTTATGTTCCATTACAAATAAGAACTCATTACATTTTATTGACACAACTGAGAATTAACGTACTGACAGATTAGCAATACTGCTAACAGTGTTTTATTTACTCTTGCAATAAAAAGCTTTGAAAAAACAAAACCACAAGTACAACTCTGAAACCAAAACATATATTCATACTTAGGACTAAGTTACTAACACCCTTATGGGCATTCATCCTACAACTACCACTAGCCTAGTGATAGCCTTCATACCTACAAAGGTGCAACTGTTTGCCACTATATGCTATAGAAAAATGCAGAAACCTGCCCAAGATGCCATGGAAAGATGCAGGAATTATGTACCTCCTTTTTCTTAGGCAGTAGCATAGGTCTGTCAATCCTCTGATACTGGGTTGACAAGGGTAACACATATCTTTGTTGTGGTTTAAGCTGAGCCAGTAACTTCGAGTCATGCAGCCACTCTCTCACTCCCCTCTTTCTTCCCTCCCCCCAACTCCAAGAGAGATGGGGAAGAGAATCAAAAGAATATAAATCCCACAGGTTAGGATAAGAACAGTCTGGTAACTAAAGTATTATACTTTAGTTATAATCCCACTACTATTATTACTACTAATAATAATGACAATGGAACAAGGTGAGAGAATGTAAAACTAAAAAGGGAAAAGGAAAACGATAAACATAAGTGATGCATATTACAACTGCTCAGCACCTGCCAATCAACACCCAGCCTGAGCGGAGCAGCAATCTGGGCCTTCAGGGTAACTCCCCCCAGTTTATACAGTGGGCATGATGTGCTGTGGTATGTAATCCCCCTTTGGCTAGTTTGGGTCAGGTGTCCTGTCTCTGCTTCCTCCTGGCTTCTTGTGCCACTCCTCACTGGCAGAGCATGAGAAACTCAAAAGTCCTTGGTCGGGGTAAACTGTACTTAGCAACAACTAAAAGCATCGGTGTGTTATCAACATTGCTCTTAGACTGAAGTCGAAAATGCAGCACTGCACCAGCTACTAGGAAGCAGAAAAATGTTACAGCTGAACTCAGGACAATCTTATAACATATGGCAGTCTAAACCATTTCACTAAGAATGAATACCCAGCCACCACAATTTATCGTTTAATATTAGAACAGCTGGTTCAGACAAAACCACACTGCTACTTCACCGGGCACCGCCAACAACCGGCCGTTTGCCTTCTCTTTTCCAACACATTGCCCTTGCACTCACTGACAACCCAAACTCTCAAATGAATCGGCAGCCCACAGCACAGAGGGTGGGTGCGGGTAACCCCAAACCCACCTACCCCTAATCTCCACGAGCGGACGTACTGAGAAGGGGGAAGCCAGGTAGGCCACATCACCTGAACACCCGCTGGCAGCCCAGCGATACCGGCAGCGTGCACAGCAGCTCACGGCTGTCGACTCACCCTCTCTCAACAACGGCTGTCCTCCGGCCGCTCCGCATATACTCCCGGACGGCGCCCGAGTGCCGCTTCCGACCCAGGAGATGCCGCACTCACGCCCAACCACAGGCCCCCGCTACCCGCCGCCCGGAAGGGCAAGCGTGAGCAGGTAGGAGGTGGAGAGCCGCGGAAGGCCACGGGGAGAAGCGAAGAGCCCTCGGCCACAGGCAGCAGAGGGCTAACCCCCACCCCGGGATTCTAGGCAGCGGAGGGGCCGCTCCGCCCATCACCACGGCAACCAAGGCCCTCCCTCGTCCCCCCATCCCTCGTTTACGGCTAACAGGAGGAGGAGGGGCCGACTGGGCCCGTACCCTGCACCTCACCTGCGCCAGGCAGGGCCTCGCCCCCCGCAGACCCCTCCCGCAGAGCAGCTGTTGCAGCAGGACCCCAGGCAGGCCCCGGCGCCGGAAGCTGCCCGGTGCCAGCAGCAAGTAACGGTGCGCCATGGCCCCAGCGGCCGCCTCGGCCCACCACCGCCTCCTCCTTCACTGCCCCGCGCCGCCGTCAGCCCGCCCCGGCCTGCGACGTCTGACCTCATCGCGCTGTTGCGTGCACTTCCTCCACGTCGGAAGGACCCATACAAGCCCCGCCCCTTGGTGTCTGTCCGTCACCCTTGCTGCCGCACGCCCCCTGGCCGTTACATCCCCGCGCTCCTCCCTGCGTGGCGCTGAGAGGAGCCGGTACTCGAGGGGTGGCTCGGACGGTGTGGCAGCGGGAGGGCACGGCCAGCACCGCTCAGAAGGGCGGGCTTCCCCCTGCCAGGGGAGCCTGCGAGGCTGCGGCCACGGGAGGGCCTCAGCATTCCGGCTCTCGTCCACCCCGCTGCCCTGACAGGGACGGGTCTTAGCGGCGTTGCCGAGTAAAGCCTGTTTATCATAGAATCACAGAATAGTTTGGGTTGGAAGAGACCTTCAGAGGTCATCTAGTTCCAACCCCCCTGCTAGGAGCAGGGACACCTCCTGCTAGACCAGGCTGCCCAGAGCCACGTCCAGCCTGACCTTGAATGTCTCCACAGATGATGCATCCACTACCTCTCTGGGCATCCTGCGCCAGTATTTTACCACCTTCATCGTAAAGAATTTTTTCCTCACATCCAGCCTGAATCTCCCCTCTTTTAGTTTAAAACCATCACCCCTTATCCTATCACAACAGGCCCTGCTAAAAAGTCTTTCCCCATTTTTCCTGTAGGCCCCTTTTAAGAACTGAAAGGCTGCAATAAGGTCTCCCCAGAGCCTTCTTTTTGCAAGCTGAACAACCCCAACCCTGTCAGACTTTCCTCACAGGAGAGATGCTCCATTTCTCTGGTTATTTTTGTGGCCCTTCTCTGGACCCTCTCCAACAGGTCCATATTATCTTTCCATCCCTCAGGTGTGCCAACTGCACCATTTGGCTTTGTGTCAGCTGCAAACTTGCTGACAGTGCACTCAATCATAGAATCATAGAATAGTTAGGATTGGAAAGGACCTTAAGATCATCTAGTTCCAATTCCCCTGCCATGGGCAGGGACACTTCACACAAGGCTCTCTCCAACCTGGCCTTGAGCTCTGCCAGGGATATTTACCTCTTTAGGCAACCTGTGCCAGTGCCTCACCACCCTAACAGTAAAAAACTTCCTCCTTATATCCAGTTTAAACTTCCCGTTTAAGTTTTAACCCGTTACCCCTTGTCCTATCACTACAGTCCCTAATGAAGAGTCCTTCCCCAGCATCCTTATAGGCCCCCTTCAGATACTGGAAGGCTGCTATGAGGTCTCCACACAGCCTTCTCCGGTCTCAACAGCCCCAACTTCCTCAGCCTGTCTTCATAGGGGAGGTGCTCCAGTCCCCTGATCATCCTCGTGGCCCTCCTCTGGACTTGTTCCAACAGTTCCATGTTCCTTTTATGTTGAGGACACCAGAACTGCACAAGTATTGTAGGTACTCCAATCCCACTATGTTGCTGATGAAGATATTAAAGAGTACTTGGTCCCAGTATAGACCCCTGAGGGATGCCACTTGTCACTGGTGTCCATACACGTACTGAACTGTTATCACCTGCAGTGATATCTGTTATCCTGTGGTAACGTTCAACAAAGCCTGGCGGAAAGAAGACAACTTGTCTCCTGAGGGATTGTTTTCCCTATATCACACATTTTACGTGGAGGTGCCCACTGTAAAGTCACTTCGTGCAAAGGCCTTTGGGTGAATTAAGGCGTTTAGCGTCACTATTTCACTCCTCAACACACACTTCATCTCACTGCCTGCTACCCCCGCACGGCTGCCTCACAGCCTGCGCGCCAACCTCTGCGGCGGTGGCGGCGGCAGTGGGCGGGGCAAGGCGAGGCGGTGACGGAATCGCGTGACGCACGAGCCGGCTGGGCACGCCCAGCGCCTGCCCCGCGGAGCTCCGCCCCCCGGTTGGCGCTCGGTGGCCGGTAGGCAGGCGCGGGGCTGTTAGGAGCTGCTGAGCGTGGATTGCTGCTTCTGCCGCCTCGCTTCCCTCCGGCCGTGAGGAGAGACTGCGGCGGCCATGAAGATCTGGAGCTCGGAGCATGTGTTCGGGTGAGGGGCCGGGCGGGCGGGGAGGGCTGAGGGGGGACCGAGTCCGCCGCGCGCGGCCGGCGGCAGTTGGTCGGCGGCATCGCTCCTTCCGCCGGCTGTCCGGCGCCTTGCTGGGGTGGGCCGGGCCGGGCCCTGCCTGGGTGAGGGCGGAAATTGGAAGTGCCGCGGGTGCGGCTGGAGGAAGGAGGCTGAGAGCGGCAGCTCCTGACCGGTTAAACCGGCACGAAGGCTTGACAGGCAACCCGGGTGGGGGAGGACGGGGGACTGGTCTGTGGTGGCGTTAAACCCCTCCGGTGACGGGGTGGGCTGGCGGTGTGTCAGTGCTTCCCCCGCTGAGGGTCCTTCATCACCTTCAGCTTCTTTCTCCTGCGTGGTCGGGCTTCCGTGCGAGAGTTTCTCCCACCGCTTGCGGCTGGAAATGCCATTCCACCTAGCGGTGGTAGTGATGGGGGTGGTCCCACAGCCGAACTGCTTGGGAAAGACGTGGGTAATTAAAGAAAAACATTTTTCGCATCAAAAGAAAACATAAATCCCAAACTACTGACGTACTTAACGATGTGTTCCAAGAGGTGTGGACAGAGGGACGGTGTATCTTACCTTAGCTGTCAGATACTCTCAGAGAAATGCCTAGCAGACACACATTAAGTGATAATTGAGTAAGTTTTCTTACTGTCAGTCTTTTTCCACATCGAAGACACTTTGAACCCGGTTCTGGCCATCCAGTTCCACTTTTGTGTAACAAGGGAGCAGTAAGCAAAAGGTTACTGTTACACATCAACAGGTATGTCACAAGATTTACCAGGGAGCTGACCTGAGGATGCAGCAGTTCCAGTGCAGCTTTTTAATTGCCACCAAGAACTCATCTGCTACAGGTCTCTTAAAACTCAAATCCTGAAGAGCATCAGAGGTGATAGTTCTTAAAGTATGTGCCGTTTTAAACTTCCTTAATTACATTAGCACAGCTGAATTTTCAAGGCTAGGCTGGATGGGGCTTTGAGCAACCTGGTCTAGTGAGAGGCATCCCTGCCCAAGACAGAGGGGATGGAACTGGATGATCCTTAAGGTCCCTTCTAACCCAAGCTATTCTATGATTCTGTGAATTCAAACTGTAGCTTCTAATATGAAATGGCAAGCAGAGGCTTGTAAAGGCTGCTTGCATGTGGCGTAAGTTCTGGGTTTGAGATGAGTATCTGACACCTGTGAAACCTGATTTTTATTTGGTATTTTCTCATCAAGATCTATACTGGAGCACCTCTATCTTACAGTGTCATGTGTGCGGGATTAGATAGTTCAGGCGTTAATAAAATATTGTTGTGCCTTATCAGATCCCTCAAGGACACTTAGCAGAAAGTTATCATTTTCTGTTTGTGACTCTTATGTTGATTGTGACGTACAGTCACTGAAGATAACAGGGAATGGTCCTCCAGCTCTTCCTCTGATGTAGGAACTGTGGGCTCTGTTTTTCCTGCTTCTACCAATAGAGCCAAAAGACCTTTTCTCACTGTTGTTGGAACTTATTTTCCCAAGCTTCTGTTTGTTCTGGCAGTGGTGTACAGTTGATGCCCTTCTGTACCAATCTATTTGAAGACTAAAAGTAGTGTTCTTAAAAATCAAATCCATTTAGGGCCCTAAGTGCAAATCTTACATACAAGTTGGCACCCCTAAGCCTTCTTAACTTAGACACCAGTAGTTAATTTTTTAAAAGTACTTCTAAAGGTTATAAACCTTTTGTTCCTGATCTATAAGTTATTCTGAATGTAGAAATCATTGCTTCGGGCAGAATTTCTGTAGTGGATCAAGGCCATAATTTCTCTGTCCTCTGTTTCAGAAGGTACATAAAGTCCCACAACAAGAGCCGTGTGGGCAGCCTGGCCTCCAGGAGTGGGGCTGCTCTGATCCCAGGAGCCTGAAACTATCAAAACTTATTTCATAAACGCAGTTCTGTGTTGAGAGCTAACAAGCTGCTGGAAGCGGTAGTATAAGTGCACACTTAAGGCAGTGAGCTGATACAGTTTCTGAAAATCTGATTTTGGGGGGGTTTATTTATTTTGAACTTCTTGATTAATTTTTTTTTTTAGTTGAATTAAATTTTGCTTTGCGTTTTTGCTACAGGAAGAAACAGAAGCTAATGATTTCTTCTTGAATTTATTTGGTGTAAGCAAGGCTATACTTAAATGTTAGGTCAGGTGGCTTTTCTGGTTAAGCTCTCAAATGCATTGAGATTGAGCCATCTCTGTGGACAGCTACCCTGTCATTGTGGGGCTTTTGCACAACTAATTGGAATGTTACATATAGTAATTTGTGACTGTTGCTCCTTGCTGTCATTTCTGTTAGTCTTGGGTTAACAATTCCTTTCTTCATTCTGGAAAAAGGAGTATTATTTTTTTTTCTGTTTGTGTGTCAATACTTTCTTATTCCTTTCCCAAGCACTGCTGTATTCTGAAGGGACTTCTGGGAGCTAGGGAGTTGTACAACATGTGCCATACTACACAACCTAGATCCCTGGTTTATTATTGTCTAAATAATTGCAATTGAATGCAAAATGGTTACAAATCCTGTCTCCTTTTTACAGACACCCCTGGGATACAGTGATCAAAGCTGCTATGAGAAAGTACCCCAACCCAATGAATCCGTGTGTGGTAGGAGTGGATGTCCTTGACAGAACCCTTGATAACCAGGGGAGGTTGCATAGCCATCGTCTCCTCAGCACAGAGTGGGGATTGCCAAGTATTGTAAAAGCGGTACGCTTTGACAGTCATAATGGTTTAGTAAGGCTGTGATGCATTTTTATGTGGTCACCAGAACTGGAGCTGAATTCAAAGTAAAAGCTTAATTTGTAGGCAGTACAATCAATATCACATAAGCTGTAATTAGTGTACCTAGTGGCGAGAATATGTTGTAGGCTTTATATGTCTATCCAGTCTGTATATCTATACATGCCTTCCAGACTGGTCTGTGTCGTGCTATATGGCTGATGCCATCTGCAAGGATGTAGTCTTGCCAGTGATCCCACTGTTGTGGTATCCGTTGATTACTTCTATTTATTTAGGGCCACTAGAAACTTAACATTTTTGTGTTTCAGAGGCTTTTTTGTTTTGTTTTGTTTTTAGTACTTAACTTTATTTTTTTATTTCTTCCTTTTCAGATTTTAGGAACAAGTAGAACTCTGACTTACATTGAGGAACATTCTGTGGTAGATCCAGTGGAAAAAAAGATGGAGCTTTGCTCAACTAATGTGAGTGGTAGCTTAAGAAATTACTGGTAATTCGATCTGGAGATTAGATGTTTTGCTCTTAACATTTAGGAATGTGTTTGCATCTTTTATCAGGAGGTGGCAATTTCCACATCTTAGTTGGCATATTAGCTGGCTCTTTTTTATTCCTCCTTCTTCTTTCCACAAATAGGAAACTTTAAATACTTTGGGATCAAACATTTGTGATTCTTTTTTAATTAAAGGCTATTTCTCAGAATTCCTATGAAGTAGTTTGACTTTAGATGAATAATTTGTTCTACATTATGCTGCCATTTACAACAGAAGTGATAACTTGAAATGCCTTTTTTCTCAAGATGTAAATGAAGTATAATGCTGTATCCTGGGAACTTGTTACTATCAGATTTAAAGTAGAGTTGTCTGTAGAAGAACATTGTCTCTGTACAAGATGCATTGTCTTTCTGGAGTATTAGTTTTCTGTACTGTCCAAATAGTGTTACGGTGGTCTTGGTCTTGAAGAGCCTCTCTGGGTCACATGCCATAAATCAGATAAGACTCAACATTCAGAGAAAACAAATGGAAAGCTGCTTGTGCTTCGAACTGTGAATAGGCAGTTAGACTGATATAATTAGATCTAGAACAGGAGAAGATCCATCACCCTTTATAGGTCTTTTTATTGACTGTGTTCTGGATTTTATATTCAATTCACACTGCTCTGTCTCTGACATTGGGTGATCTATTGTTGAGTAGTGCTGTTGATAACAGAAAAATGAAAGGGAAGTGAGGATTTAAGCTTTATTTTTTCTTTTTAAGATTACTCTCACAAACTTAGTGTCTGTTGATGAGAGACTGGTTTACAGGCCGCATCCTGAGAACCCTGAAAAGTAAGTAAGGATATTTTTGTGCTTTTTTGTACATAGGAGACATTTATGCTAGTCCAGTTCACTTTAGGTGTTAACTTTTCTTTATTCTTTTACAGAACTGTGCTAACTCAAGAAGCAATTATTACTGTTAAAGGCATTAGCTTGAGCAGTTATCTGGAAAGCTTAATGGCAAACACAATATCTTCCAATGCCAGAAAGGTACATCTTTATTCTGTTTTCTCTCTCTCTCTTCCCACTCCTACCTTTTTTTTTTTAAATAGTAATGTCAATCACATGTCCTGAATACTACATTTAATTTCGCTGAACTCTGTGCACAGTTTCAACTCAGCAACTAGAATGTAATTTCCCAAAGTATGAAAAGGTTTCACTACGAAATCTTTTGTTTTTTAACTAGAAATTCACAGCAGAACAAACTTCTGTGTTCATGCTACATAATATACATATAGCATATACACACTGCTAGTTGGTATTGTTTTGTTGGGTTTTTGGTATTTTTTTCTTCCAAAGCACCTTTTTAAACACTAACTTCCTATTTCCAGGAGTTAGTCCTAGTAGTGAACATAATTTTTCTCGTGAGACCTCACTTGGAGTATTGTGTACAGTTCTGGTGTCCTCAATGTAAAAAGGACATGGAACTGTTGGAACAAGTCCAGAGGAGGACCACGAGGATGATCAGGGGACTGGAGCACCTCCTCTATGAAGATAGGCTGAGAAAGTTGGGGCTGTTGAGCCTGGAGAAGAGAAGGCTGTGTGGAGACCTCATAGCAGCCTTCCAGTATCTGAAGGGGGCCTATAGGGATGCTGGGGAGGGACTCTTCATTAGAGACTGTACCCCTAGGACAAGGGGTAACCGGTTAAAACTTAAACAGGGAAAGTTTAGATTGGATATAAGGAAGAAATTCTTTACTGTGAGGGTGGTGAGGCACTGGAATGGGTTGCTCAGGGAGGTTGTGAATGCTGCATCCCTGGCAGTGTTCAAGGCTGGGCTGGGCAGAGTCTTGGGTGACATGGTTTAGTGTGAGGTGTCCCTGCCCATGGCAGGGGGGTTTGAACTAGATAATCTTAAGGTCCCTTCCAACCCTAACTATTCTATGATTCTATAACTTTCTTTTCAGCCTTTATAATCTGGATTTAACAGTTAATGCTAGCATATTATCTATGCTGCTTTGCCACTTGTTCCAGTTACTGTACATTACTGAGCTGTCTCCTTGCCTTTGCTGCAAGTAATATAATATAAGCAGAGGCACATTCTTTGAAGAGGTGAAACTATGCTTCCTTTTGTAGATAATACTACACCAACTCCTCTGTCTTGCAGTTGCTTTTTCTACTTGGCTTGCAGCCATGGAGCTGCATTTCAGCACAGGCAGAGCTATGGGACTGCTTATTCTTGGGAATTTCATCCTGTACTGCTTTGGGGGAAGGTGGGAAAGAAATGGAGTTGCTAGAGAAGCAGAGGCATCACTGCTTAACAGCAGGACAAGTGCGCATGAAATCTGAGTTAGTACTCCGCATTGCTGGGGAGGCTCAGCATAGTAGGAATCTGGCCCAGGTAACTCTTACTATGTCAGGGAGCCTGTGCTTTGGCCAGCCCTTTGTCCTTGTGAGAGATGTTGCTTGGCCAAGGCAGTGTAAGTCAACTTGATAGAAGACATTGACCAACTAGATCATAGAGGAGAGAGATTCCTTTTCCTCCTTCCTGTGTGCTTCTCCAAAAATGAAAGGAAAACAGGTTAAAATCGGGAGATGGGGAAGGAGTAATTTCTAGACACAAGAAGAGTAACTTTAACTAGCTGAATGTTCTCTGTGTTTGAAAGTCAGAAATGGAATGTATTTCAGGTAAATTACAGTTCTTCTCTGATCCAGTTTCCATTTAAAAGTCTGTGAAGGTCATATATTCTTGAAAAAGAAGTCCAAACCCTGGCTCATAACCTGACTTCAGGCTGACTTGGAGGTAGCAAAGCACTAGCTAGTTGGAATGGCCAGATCAACTAGGCACACTTTAAAGTGCTGTCTGAATTCTTCTTGTGGCATCTGTCACATTTGCATGTCTCTACTGAACTCAGAGAAACAGTGTGAATATTGCTTGGTACCTGTTCAGGTGTTGCCTGTGTCAGAGCTTGATTTGTTTTAAAGATTGTTCTTCAAGGAACACACTGGCTTACAAGCTTCTTGCAAATCAAAAAAACCCTTGTCCTGTGTGATTCACTAAAAAGTCTCTTTAGATTTGAACTTGACAGGAATTTATACTTGCTCCCACCAGCCCTTTTCTTGCTCGCCAGAAACCTACTCTGCTATTACTAGCTCTTCTTGCATATAGTGCTGTGCCTCTGTGCTCTTAGCACCCCACTTAAACTTCATAAACATTGCTGATAAATGTTTTATTGTTCTGAAGAAATAGGAAGTTCGTGTTGAGATTTTGCTCTGAGCTAGAAGTGGCAGATGATGCATTATTATTTTTACTGATGATGGAAAATCATTTGCCATACATTGTAAATCTTTTTTGTGTTACTCCAGGGGTGGGATGCTATTGAGTGGATAATTCAAAACTCTGAAAGCGCTCTAAGCTAGCAGTGCTCCACATCTCCAGTTTACTAACTAGTGGTAATGCCAGCATTCTTCTTGGTACAGCATTTCAGCTTTCTAGCAAATATGTGCATGGATTGTTGTCATGTGAATTTCGTAAATTAACCTGCATGTATGCTCTATACATTGCATACAGGAATGGCAAAAATGTTCATTACACTGCAGCTGCAGAGAGTGGGAGTAGGTCAGATCTAGGCTGGATCCTGTGCCACTGGACAGCCAGCTTGCTGCAGGCCTGTCTTGTGCCACAGTGTACTGCTTTCCAATGAAAGTGGAATGATGACTGCAGATACAGGCATGTGTTTGATCTGGTCCTAGTTTCTGTGATTTCAGTGTCAAACTGACACCTGAAGAAAATAATAAATTGGTTAGTGACTGGAATTGGCATTACAAAAATAAAACAGAATTGTATCTTAGGGTAGAAAATTAATTTATTGAAACAGATTGCCTAACAGGGGTGATCTTTTGCAGAGTGAAATTGTATTTGCTTTTCTTATGCCTAAGGAATATTGTTGCCCTTCTGTGAACTTCTGTGGAAGCCTGTAAGAAGCTTGAAGCTGCCAGAATGCCAGGCTGTTCATGTTTTCCATTGCTCTTGTAGTTACATTCATTTTGGTAGTGATGTGTCCCTCAAGCGATGTGACTATGAAAAAATGTGACTTCAAGGTTGAGAGAACTGAGTGTACTTGCCTCTGTGCAGACTGTTTTCCTTCCACTAGTCAGTGTAGCCTGTCTCTGTCATTCCTGTATCGGCTTATGCTTGAACTAATAAGATTCCTTAAAAAAAAAAAAAATAAAAAAAAAATTATGCTGCTTCCCCTAGTTAAGAACATGGGGTTTTCTACACTGCGTACTTTGAGATCAGTGTATGCCCTCAGTGTTTGCTTTTACGTTCTCATTCCACTAAGCTTTTATGGCTGTTTATCTGGAAAACATCAACTCCAAAGGCTTAGCATTTATCAGTCACTTAAGCTCCACCAACAGATTTTCATATGCAGCCTTTGGTCTGCCAAACACATCATACTGCAAACATATGCAATAAAGACTAATATAATATGCATGCTTTGTTATGAATGTGCTCGCTTGATTGCCTACTACAGAATTTGTTGTGCAGTGTGAAACTTTATAGACCAATCCTCTGTCAGATTTTTTTCTAGTAACTGGTCAGTCCTACAGTACTTGGAGCCTTTGCATCTGGTTGAGATTTGTAACTTAATTGCCTGTGCAGAATATTGCTGCAGTCTTGCTTGCCAATATCACAAGTTTAGCTGCAAGCTATAGTATATCATGTATGCAGGTCTAAAGAGATGTGCAGACCTGGGTAGTCTCAAAACCTGAAGTAAATATCTTGATGCTTCACTTGAATGTCGTGGATTTTTTAGATTCATTTTATCTTATCAACAAATATATCAACTAAACCACTATGGTTTAATTAGTTTTTTTCTACTGAGCATTTTCTACATCAAAGTTGTTTGACTTTCTGACAGGTCTTCTACATGCAATTAGACATATACATCTAAGCTGTTGCTGGCTTACTCAGTTTTCTGTGCCTGTCACCGAAGACAGGACGTTTTAACCTGACTTTTAAATATCTAAATGCATCCTTACTGAAAGATGATTCCCACTCTCTCCCCCCACTTTGTTCCTTACCGAGCACTTCACTCAGCTAATTCATGGCTACTCCTGCCTGGGTGCTCTTATGCATGCTTTGCTGGTGTCTCCAGGTCTTGCACAGGATGGTGGAAGTTACCACCTGCTGAAGCATGGTCGATCTCATGCTCAAATGGAAGGATCTCAGAAGTGAAATCATACTCTTCTAATGACTTTTTCTAGCAACCCAAGTCTAATGATTTTTTTCTAGCTTAAACTGGACAATTTAAATCACACTTTATTGAATATTCTTAGTATTCTTAAAAACATATTTTAAACTAAGTTAAACATACTAGTTCATGACTAGTTCTCTTCTGGGTAGAGCTGAATGCCCCTTTCTGAGCTCTGGCCGAGAGCTGAATGTTGTGATATGTAGATGACTTTTCTGAGATCTGCCTGCCAGTGCAGATATCATAGCAATTAGTGTTGCTCAGCAAGTTGCTGTGATATGAAAAACGTACAGAGAAACAGAGTCTTTATTTCTTTTAATAGACTACACTGCAGCCTGGAACTGGGCTTTTTTATATTATTCCAGAGTAATGTTTCTAGACACAAAAAAAATGCTTCAAAAGTATGCGTGGGTTTTGGTTTGACTTGTTTGTTTGAGGTTTTCAAAGCTCTTTATGCAGCTTCTTGCTTAGAAGTTCATAATGAGCAATGGCAGGTTCTGAACACTTTATGAGGTTTTTGTTCACTTTATTGCCTCTAACGCATGCAATGAAAATAGTCTATCATAGTTCAGAACAAAACTCTGTGTGCCCGGAGGGGTGTTCCTCTCCTTTCCCTCAATCTCTGCAGAGGACCTGAACACTGACACTGGCTCTCCTGAAGGCTTAGGACTTTGGGAGCTCAGACCCTTTATCTCCAGAACTGCTCTAGACTTGGCCAAAGCCTTGTGGCTCCCAGTTACTGCTCCCCACAGTTTGTACTTCTTACTCTTGGTAGGGTAAGAGAGGTGAATGTCTCTTGGCTTCTCTTTAAGAGAAAGAAGGTCAGGCATTTTCCTGCTCTGATGCCATCTGCTTGTTTTGGCAAAGGCTGTTATTCTGCGATGGTGGAGCTCTGAAATCTTACACTTTTATTTAGTTAAAGTGCTTCTCTTTATATTCTTGCCTTCATCATGTGTCTGGCTGCATGCTCATCTTGTGGTCATTGGGGTGCAGCTGCTACAGGGTCTTCTTAAGGTAAAAGGTTTTTTACATGCTTATCTTGCTGCATTCCCCAGCTCTTACTAAAGCATTGGCTGTCAGTGTCCAGCTTTGAAGCACTCCGACTCTGAGAACTGAACAGAGAAAGACCATACCTTGATATGAAACACGCAACTGTAGTCTCCCAGTTAGTCTGTTTTACATGCTGGAAGTTACTGTGCATGTATGTAGACTTCAGCGTGAGTCCATCTCTGAACTCTTGCTAGGTATCAAATCAGTTGTTACTACTTCAAAGAGCACTTGGAAGGCTTTCTTTCTTTGTCCTGGATCTTCTCAAAACCTGCGCATGTAACCTGATCAATGAATCTGAGAATAGGATCTAGGCTTTGCCATAAATTTGCTGATATTCTGTGGGAGTTGGGAGCAGCAAACAGTAAAAACAGCCTCAACCTTACATAAGGTAACTTAACTGCTGAATTAGGCTTTTTGCTGAGGTGTGCTGCTGGGAGCTCACACAGCAATATTGCATTTACTCCTTGCTTATGGCTTAAGCAAATGCCTTTGCAGTGAAATTTCCATCAGAAGATGCTAAGAAATTATCAGTATAATCTGGTATTAAATTATGCAGGGCATGAAATTAATTTGAAAACAAATTCCATGTCTGACAGAGGAAAAACTATAGAAACATGAGCAGTGGTGGTGTATGTGTTCTGATCCTAAATTCCAGTATTTTCCTGGCAGGGTCGGGATGCCCTGGAATGGGTGATCAGCAAACTAAACACAGAATTGGAGGAGCTGAAGTCAACACGTGAGGGGATGAAACCAGCCATGGCAGCAGCATCAACAGAAAAATGAAACCAAAAATTCCAGGGAAGTGACAGAAGAGTCTTATTCTCCAGACTGCTTTGTAGATCTCCCTGCCAAGGCTGATCTGCACAAGTTTTATATATTTATAAGAATTTTGGATTAGCAGAAAAGTAACCTCATCTGTCATCTCCACAGCAGCTCCTGTTGCCTACTGTTGACCTCCTGCAGATGCTCTTTTTATTTAAACCATTTATTTTTAACACTGGAAACAAAACATTTAGCACATTTGAAACTGCCTAAATGTGCCTTTTCTAACAAAATTCAGAAGTATGTTATATTTACATCATCTTGGGTTTTTTGTACTCGAACTTAAAAAGAATGCATGTGTGGTAGTAAGTTTTCCATGTGAACATTCACTCTGTGAAGGGTTGATAGGAACCATAGCACTGAATTTTGTCTGCTTTGTAATCTGATAGTGTCTTAAGACACTTCAAGGGAACTACTTGAGTCAAAACATGATAGAATTAGATACCTTATCGAGAGGATCATCCCAAGAAGCTAAAACTTGTGTGGTACTAACTTTTCTTATCTTGTTTGAAAGTGCTGCCTGAACATGACACAGGGATACTTTACCTCTCAGATGTTTGTATCCAAACAAAGATAAAGTTTCTATTGATGTTAATAGCCTAAACCAGTTTTCTGGTGGGGAGAAGGGTATAATTTATTTCCATATTTATTAACTTGCCCTAGTTCCTCCCCTCCCTATGAGGAGAGGAGTTGTAATTCCTGGAAGGTGCTGGAAAATACTTCTCATATTTATCTCTAAGGGTACTTGAGGGCTACTTGAACTAATAGACTGTGCTGTTCCACTGATCCTTGCTCTTCACATCCTGTCTTAACTGAAGGAGAGACTGATGCAATAAACAGAAGAGCTGAAATGAGGAATAAGCAGGAAATCTGGGATGGTAAAGTTTCATGAACATGCACTTTTCGTGCCCTGAATGGAGAAAACGGGACTACAAGGAAAATAAATGGACTCTCCTTTTTGAGCACTTTTACTAACTACTGATTACCAGCGTAACTGATTTTTTTCAATGCTTTTCCACATTGGTACAAAATGATTTTAGGATAATTTTAAATACTTCTCATTATCTGGAAAAGTACTCTGGTACCTGTGAAATTGCTTCCTATAAAGCGTGCAGAAATATATAGGTACCAGTCCTAACCTTCTCTGATGTTCACAACGTTTTCATATTTGGTCCAGATATAGTATATGTGGTTAGGGCATTTTAACCTATTTTTGGTGTTCACACAAAGTGAGCTAAGTGTTGCAAGGATGTTTACTCATTCAAGTGGCAAGTAGGTGTTTAGGAAGCTGTTAAAGAGAATGAGTAACTTCTAAAAAAACTAGAAGAGCAAAGTGCTGGTCACTGTTTTGATCTGGTAATTCTACAGTGTCTGTAGCTTAAGGGAAGTTTCAGCGTTTGTATTCTGGGTAGTTTGAAAGTGAACATTAATTTGGGTGTAACTGTAGTCTCACTAAATTACATGATCCTAATGAATAAACTAAATTTAAAAGTACGTATGTACATATTAGTTCAAAGCAATTAAATTAGTAGCTAACATTTACACTGCTCTTTTTATATGGACCTAAAGTCTTTCTTATTTTGGAACAGAAACTTAGAGCTTAAAGACTGACAGCAGCTCCTTTCCAGAAGACACACTGGATAGCTTTGGTGCAGGTCAGTTGCTGACTGCTTCCCAGAGGAGTGATGCCACTTCCTGGATAAGGAATGCAGAAGATGTTCTAGCTCCTGGTGGCATTCAGCTGGGAAGGGGAGTGCAGCTATGGCTGAGCTCTACAAACGAAAGGAAAAGATGAGTAAGTGTCTGTGCATGTGGAAACCTGTACTGCAGCATTTCCATACATGCCTACTGGAGATGATGAAAACATAACTGTCGGGGTAGAAAAGTCTTTGGAGAGGTTCATGTACTGCTTTGCTTTGCAAGAAGGATTGTCTAAAGCTGCTTCTTGCATCAGGTTTGAAATAGTTACTTAGTGTTGTCTTAAACCTGATTTGTGTATAGCACCTACCAGCACTAGCTGGTGTCCCAGGAAAGCCACCACAGGCTCCTATGTTCTCTTCAGGGCCAAACTCCTCTGCTGCACCTTGGGTCAATATTAATTATCCATCAGTTTTCTGGATTACATGCTTTGCACTTTGTTTCCTTCTTCCAGAAACAAATCCTTACCTATTTGTGTTGCAGCATCTCTGTTCTGTTTCATTCCCCACTGATTTTGGGCTGCTTCCACTCTGCATTTCGTGCTTCTTGTGTCCAGTTTGTCTGCAGCTCACTTGCTATGGATCGCTACCTTGCCTGCTTGTGCTCAGTCATTTTCTGCTTTTCTCTAGGCTAAATGGGAGTGGGGAAACTTTGGGTAGGAAAAAGACTGATTTCCTCCAGAAGCCAGTTCCATCACCCAGCTGCCTGTCTGCATTGCTGGGCAGTGCTGCTGCTCTCACCTTGTCTTTGGGCTAGGTGACACTGCTGCACCTTCCGTGGCTGCTCATTTTTCCATTGTGTACAAAGGACCAGTGCTCACACTTGGGACCAAGCAGGCTCCAATGTTTAGCAGGTGAATTGCTTTTTAATTTCCTGTTAGCTTTCACGTGCACTTTTACTCTCCTGCTTTCTGCCCATCTAGTTTGGATATGGGGCACCCACCCTTCTTCTTCCTTGACCATGTGACTCTTCTATATGGGATCTGATACGATCTGTACCTATATGTTCAGCCCTACTGTGCATAACACTGTTTCTGAAGCACTCCAGTTCTGTCACTGTTACAGTCTGAGTTGACCCTTGGTGAAAAAAAAACCCTACCTTTGTAATTGCTTCTCTTGGTCCATCCCTATCTTTATTTACTGGAAGTGGCTAAAAATATTTCTGAAGTCAGTTTTGTGTCATGTGCATTGACAGAGGTGTCTACCAAAGCCAGAAAGCTGCATGTGAGGGGAAGTGCTAGGTTGCTTGTGGGACTGGGGGAAGGACCAAGGAGAAGGAAGCTCAGCACATGTAGCCATGCTCATTAACAGGTGGCAAGTGCCGTTTTGAGTAAGAACTCTGCACTTGACGGGGTGAAAACAGGATTAAAGATTTGTGTGTTGGGAAGGGAGGATGTTTGCTCCTGTTGTTCAAGGCACTGAGGTTTGCAGTTCAGTGTTTCTCAGCCGTTAGGTTGCAATTCAAGAGAAAGGGAGTGGGGGTTTGGGTGTAAGGAGGTGGTTTGATTTGAAGGAGTTAGTGCCAGCATATTGGGTCTGCAGCTTGGTGAGAAGTGGGGCTGCTCACCCTCCCCAGTAACTGCAGCTGTCTTGCACATGCCTGCTGTGGAAGGATGAAGCTGGAGAAGGATGAAGTTGGAAGGATGACTGCAGGGAAATAGTGAGGGAGCATGGCAGCAGTGGTTCCCGGAGCATGGCAAATGGGCCTGTTTGTGATCACTTGGCCCTGAAGGATCTTAAAGCTGTTGAAGATGCCAGGCTTGAGGTAAACTCTGGTTTCTGGTTAATGTCTGGTTTTCATGTTAGTGCAGACAGGCTCATGTTAGCAACAAAAAGCATTAACCTAAAACAGTGTAATCAGATGCTCTTGTGTGTAATGGGTTTTGTGTAGATTATCCATTTTCTTATTTTCCTGACTTGTCCTTGTACCACTAAGTCCTCCATGCTTCCCCACCCTGCTTGCTTTTTTCACCCCATCAGGCAGGTCAGCAGGCATGATGAGAGAAAAGTCATATTTGTTAGGAAAAGGGGCAATCCTAGCATAAGTTGTGGTATTCTGTAAAGACGCTTATCACAATGGAAGGCACTGAACTGCAGCACATAAGGTGTACCAGGAGCTGCTGTATCTGATGATGTAATGAAGGAGCACTGAGATGACCAGTGACATTCTGTGATGTGACACTTTTCATTTACATCCTCAGGTGGAGCAGTGGGTAACACTGTTCCTATTCTTGTATCTTCCTAGATTGTGAGCTGTGAAGGGCAGGACTCTGTGAAGTGTCTGTGTACACTATGGTGCTATCTTAAATAAATGACATCCTCCACTTAAAAAAACACTTCTGGGTGTAACTGCTGAGATGTGAAATGGGCTGTTGGTTTTCAGAGAAGGCTCAAGAAAATTTACTGGGCTCAGTGTGTGCTGGGTAAGCAGCAGTACCCTGTAAGCAATACCAGGTGCCCAGGACCTCGCTGCAAGCCACACATCCTACTGGTCAAAAGCTCTGCAGGCATCCTGTGTGCCTGAACTGAGTCCAGCAGCTGCTTCATTTTGTGGTTAACAGGAAGAAGTCATCTAAACTGATTTGTAAATCAGACCTGATTTCTCTCATAAGCTCTCTTCTTACCCCACCCACACCACTTGCCACTGGTCAGAGCCATGCAGGTTATGGAGTGGCCTTTTAATCCAGCTCCAGATCTGGGTCATGCTTTTGCTATGGATTTATTCAGTGAAGAGGCATTTTTATGAAGCACAAGTCCTGTCCTCTTCATTTTTCCACAGTGGAGATGACTGAGGCATGATTCTCATTTTACTAGAAGGCACCTGCAAGTAAAACCCTCAGTAAGGGTTCCTCATTTGGGTCCCTGCTGGCACAATACTTCCCCTTCTTATTCTTCTATTACTTTGTGTCTAACCTTGTTAAATCCTGCAGCAGCAAAGGTCTGGGGCTCTACCTGCCCACACAAATGTGGAATGCGCCCTTACCAGCTGTGCAGTGTAAGGAAGGGTGTTTAGTGTCTCCATGGTTGGCTCAAGAAAGTGTGAGCAATGCAGTATCATTTTAAAGAACTTTTTATTAGTAATGCATAAACAAGAAATTCATTTCAGTACCACATAACATGAAAACAAGCAGAAGACAATTCTGTTGCCTTTCTTTATCAGAGCTGATGCCCCTGGTGTACCTGAAGCTGCACTGATAGGTGCAGTGACAGCACAGAAGCAGAAAGTCAAAGGGGAAGGGTTTGTGCTTTGGTCCCTATTAGTGTCCAAAAAGTGCATCTCCTGTTTGGGATTTTCTTTTTTCCCCTTTACTAAAGGAGGGGCCTGGGTAGGGAGAACCAGCTGTAAGAGAAATAATACAGTTCAAATGCCCTCCTTGTTCTTTGTTTTGCTTTCTGATTCACAGGGAGTGTAACCACCACCACCCTCCACAGCTGGATGCCTATTTTAAATGCCTAGACCAAAGTTGGGCCTTGGCCTCTACCTGTCCTGTAAGAGGGGCCATGAGCATGCAGCCTCTCTGTTGGCACCTGTTTCCTCCCAGCCTTGGAAGCCAGTCCCCTGCAGAAATTGCACTAGTTCATGCCTATGTCCTTCAATTCAACAGCCCCCTAAAATCCAATCTGACAAGCCCATTCTGCATTGTTTGGCATGCAGCCTCTCCTTGCATTACTGGGTCTTTTCCACCTATGAACAAGCCTGGCACCTAAAAAGACTATCTATCTGCTTTAAAATGTGTTTTTGATTCTATCAGCCTGAAAAAAGGTATGTTCCAAATGGCTTTCTCTAGACTCGTTCTGCTTTGCAGACTGCAGCAGCTTGTGTTGTCTTTTCAGGCCGCAGAGCCCTGGCTGCCTGCATCAGCTCAGCTCAGCCTGGCACTGCCAATGAAGAACAACCTCACCAAGAACAAACTGAAGTCACTGAATTGCAGTCGAGTGCAAATACACAAAGCCATCACCACATACAATTTGCTGTGTCTATTTTGTAACTATTCAGCTCCACCTCCTGGTGATGCCCTGTGACATGGGTTGAGTGCAGACTACTGTAGTAAAATTCATCTATCTCTTCAGCAGCGGCTCTCAAAACGCTTTAAATGGTTGTACCCACATTGTCACCCATTTTCGAAGATGGGGACCTGGGGCACAGAAAATCTCACTGCTTGTGCCAGCTCTGGGCTGCTGGAGCTCGTGGTGCCACTTGACGCCCACTCTTTGCACACAGGAGCTGGCACCAGCTCTCCCAGCAGGAGTGCGCTGGGGTGCTGAGCTCCATGGAGCTGCCATGAGGACAGTGCTCATGAACTGACACGTGTGTGTCACGAAATGGGTTGTATTTTGTTCAAGGCCAGGCTGGACAGAGGCTTGGGCAATGTGGTCTAAGGTGAGGCATTCCTGCCCATGGCAGGGGGGTTGGAACTGGATCATCTTAAGGTCCTTTCCAACCCTAACTATTCTATGACCCTATGATATCAGCCTGAGCTAACGCCCCTCTCTCATGCTCTCCTACCAGGAACTTCTGGTGAAGAGCAGGTACCCCACAAAATCTGAAACACAGGAGTAAAAATCAGACAGAAACAACCAAACAGATCTTTATAGCTGGAGTCGATAAACATTCTCAGATTGGCCTTAAGATACATACATACAAAAGAAGAAATAAACCAGAGCAGCTCCAGGTTGTCAACATGGAAACACTGTAAGATTCTACAGTAACATTAACATAATCCATACGCCGTAGCACCAGAGCGTGTGGTCGCAGCACCGTTCCCCCATGCCTGTGTGCTGTCATTGTATCACCGGCGAGACTGAGCTCATAAGAAAGACATTTCTAAAAGATGTACAGAGCTGCTGGGTGAGGTAAAGTGTGAAGGTAGCCAGCAGGAGTCTAAAAGTGGAACTTCTACATTAGTTTTAACCTATAGAGCATGCAGCCAGTAGCTAACTGGGGAAGTTGATGCTGAACTTGCCTTGGGGAAACAGGAGAGCTTGAAAGAGAACAACGTAATAGTTGTGCTAAAAATGTTCTCTCCACTTCTGGTTTAAGAACTCAGAACAATCAAAAACTTCTCCAAAAGACTGCAGCATTTGTCTCCCAGAGATGAGGGATGGAGAACTCCTGAAGCCTGTGCTGCATGCAGGATGAGCCTCAGCTACACACCATCAGTGCTGGAAGCAGCAATACACTGGTAACAGAGGGAGGAGGCTGGGAGCGATGCGTGGGCGCTAATGGCATCACTGGAGTTACACAAGCGGTTTTATTGCTATTCTAAGTGCTTTGACGTTTCCCTCCCTCCGTGCAGCCCAGCCAGTGCTCTGCTGTTATTCGATCATTCTCATTAACAATTCTTTGCCAAAAGCCCTATCCAACTGATCTTACAGAACTATAAAAGCATGAAAAAGGAAAGAGGCAGAACCTTTAAATCAGCTTCCACATCAGTAATTAACACAGACAAGGGCTATAATGGAAAGGCTTTTTATTTTTGCCGGGTAACACCCCTTCTGTATAAAGGAAGTAATGGGGAAAGGGATAAAACCAAGAAACCTGCCCAGCACCACTGTCACCGTGAACGTTTGGAAGCTGGGTGTGAGAGCTCCAGCACAGCCCTGCTCACTTCCTCCATCACCAGCGAGCAGCAGAGCTGGTTCTTAATTCTCCACCACCAGGTTCACACACAGAACAAGACCGATGCTGCCAGTGGCATTTTTAACTCCTTGGGCCTCCTACGGGATATTCAGACAGACCCTGGGTGTATTGATAAAGCTAAAACAAAATAGAAGTTTTTAAAATTCATGGCAGGGAGCTTTCTGTGCTGGTCCTGCATTCTTGTCAGCAGTAATTCCAGCTAAAATGCCTATGGAGTGCAAACTGTATTAGGGGGCTGAATGCTTTAACTCTAACAAAGATAACAGCCAATACACATAAATAAGACTCATTTCCTTTTTAAAACATCATGGGAAAGTCAATTCCCACTGCGTGATTGATGGAGACTTCCTAAGTATTAAATATTTTACACATATTTACAAGCTTCTGATTTCATCCTCTTGACGCTGATGTGAAGCACAGAGCGTAACTAGGACGTGCCGGGCAGCACTGCAGGCTGCGCAGGCGAATGGCTGCAGCGGATTTGGGATGCGAGCACAAGCATCGAGATGGAAAGCTAAAAATAGCCAGTTCTGCAGCGAGCCCGGCAGCCAGCAGAGCCCAGCTCCTTCAGCTGCACCTGACCAACCAGCCTGCTGCTTGCTCTTCTGCAGGATGAAATGCCAGGATAATGTGGAGCAACTGTGCTGGGGAGGAAGGGATGGGAGGGAAGGGGAAAGGCAGCCCTCCGTACCATGTTTTTGGGAGCCTGCCATGGCATGTGCCAGCAGTCCAAAGGGTTCCTAGGGAAAAAGGAAGGTTATCCAGGCCCTGCCCTGCAGCAGCTCTGTGTGGGGAACACGGAGCAGTTCGTACAACAACTGTGCTGTTGTCCAGTGTTTGCGCCCTGCCCAGCACAGCAGAGCCCAGGCTGAGCCAAGGCAGACAGAGCCTGGATCCCCCAGGCTCCGCTGCTTCCCGAGAGCTGCCCCGCACACTGCCAGGGTGGACGGTGGCACAGGGATGCTGTGAGGGACTCTGCACACTCAGGATTTACTTAGTCCTGCCTGCTCTGCAATAGCCTAAATCTCTCTCAAAGGGGAAAATAAACATGCTGGATACCCTGCACCTGAGAGGCTTGAGGATTCCACAGAACAGGACTACGAGCAGAGGACTGAGCAACAGAAACACGTGGCTGGGACATTTCCGGGGTAAAATGACCAGAACAACAACAGGGGAGATGCAAAGTGAGATTTCCTGCATTTCCTTCAGTCTGGTTTTCCTGATGCACCGTGCAGCAAACACATGGCCAGGTTTTGGCACAGAAACAAGAAAAAGTGCTGATGTGACTGAGATCAGGTGACCCTTCCAGCAGCTGCAGAGCTTTCAAATCAGCCTGTGCTGCTCACCTCCTGCAATCCTACATCCTCAACTCATGCCAGTACTCCAGGTGCTTCAGCATGCAAGACGCTTTTCCAGAGGTACCCCGAGGAGGGGGCCCTGACACCTCACCTTACATGGGACAGCTATGGAGGAGAGTCAGCCTTGAGCCCTGCTTTTCCTGCTTGCAACGGTTCAGAACCAAACAAACCCATTATTTCAATAAGCCCTGCACAGGCAAAAATTCTCATGTTCCAAGGGGGTGTTTAAAGAAAATTAAGGACAGGCGAGTCCCTGGGAAGGTTTAAGGTGACTTTTGCATGTGCTTTACAAATCAGCTTAGAAGATATGAGCGGCTGCTCCAAAGGCTGCAATGTAACATGCAAATAGACTCTGAAGAAGAAGTCTTGGTGCCCTGGGCAGCAGGGGGTGGCCAGCAGTGGGACTGGAGCCCTGGATTGTACACTGGGTAGAATCAAGCAGCCCTGGTGCCCCACAGGCCCACACTGTTCCTCACCAGGGGGGGATTTGGAGAGGAGAATCTGTTTTGACTACTACAGCTTTAAAACCATGTTATGGGGAATCCAGTCCCAGCTACTTTGGAGCAATTCTGAGGTATCTCTCATTAATCCGAAGTATAGAAATGTTAATAAATAGATCTGAAACTTTTCTGCTATGTCATTCTATCATACACTGCTATATAGATATTAAATATGCCTCAGGGTATTAAAAAATTATGAAAAAGTTACAGTAGTTGATTTTCAAGTATGAAACTTGGCTACGTCAGCTTGCTCTGAAATCCCAAAAAGATCCAGCCCCGAATTATTGCCTAAACTCTGGCTATGCCTGGATTTAAAAACAAAAGTATTCTGAGTATAAAAAAAAAAAAGTGCAAAAAAGCATGAGATGTCAGTTAACATTGAAACATTGCTGGAGCTTCTGAACAAGCAGCCTAGCACTCTTGTGAGCGAGTCAAAAAGGGAAAAGGAATGAAGAAGGATTAAAGAAAAGATTGCTCCCAATCTGAGACAGCACCGTCCCAAATTTCAGGAGAACACGAGTTTTTACAGCCAAATTATAAACCCCAGGAAAAATGGGGCTCTCAGTGAATATGCTGTCAGCCATAACTACAGAAGTATTTGTGTGCTCCATTATAATACAAATGTACACCTTACCCACCATTTTGTCTGAGTAACCAACTTCACAGGTAGTCAGTTACAACTAGAAGCCTCCCTTATTTCCCATCCTCCCCATAAACTGTACAACTCTGTCTACTACTAAAATTCACTGCTACTGGTAGTCAGCATCATACATTCAAGATAGAAAGTAAACTACTAAAACCTGCTCAGGAGACACTCAGAAGTACACTAAGGCTTAAAAAGTACAGCAGCTCAGGGGAATGGCAACCACACTGGTGAAGAGCTTTGTCGTGTAGCTTGCCCCAGGACACAGCCGCTGTGGAGTGCTGTGCTGAACACTGATCTCAGAGCAACCAAAACAGTGCAAAGAAAGAGGGGTCTGACCACAGTCACTCACGCTCCGTGTCTGGTGTGCGATACGACCCTTTGTTGTTTCAACTAGGACATGAGCACTACTAGGGCGGTAATGCCAATATGACATACTGTTTGCTACTGTGCTAACACTGACGCTTCGTTACATTTGGTTCTCCATGAAAGGTACGTTTGCAGCTCATCTCCTGGAAAATGATTCAAAGCATGGTTAAAAAAAGACTGAAAGCAAGAAAAGGCTTTCTAGTTTCAACACATAGATACAAAAGAGGCAACGATTTCAAACTATTGTTTTTCTTCCAGTGCGAGCAGCTGACCCATTGTGTGCCCTCCCACAGAGATCTAAACAACGCGTTCTGTGTCTCTGGGAACCACTGCAGCAGGAAATCCTGTGATCTAATGCAAATTCAAGCCAGTCACGTGAAACAAAGCAACGGAATGATGATCCGGTTTCAGTGACCTTGCTCACAGATGATGACCTCATGAAGACAATAGCAAAGCAAAAGGCACGAGGCTCAGATCTCATTGATAGTCCTTTCAGAGGGGCAGTATTCGGAGGTTCCGGGTGACGCCACGTAGAAGGATTGTGTTTTCCCTTTTAACCTGGCTCGCTTGTTGGCCAGGGATAGGCTGCGCCGGCTTGAATTGATGATTTCTGAAATAAACTTCTTGCAGTCCACACACACCTCCATCGTGCTCCAGTCCTCCATTAACTCTTTGGGAAACTCTTCATGTGACCTGTCCACAGATTTGGACCTTGAGGTCAACCTGAAAGGCAAAAGAGCAGGACCTGTCACATTATTTAGCAGCGTGGCAGGGGGACCCAAGGGACACCTTTAGGAAACAGCACATCAGAATGGTCTTGATTTAAATCTTCCTTTCTTCTGTCCCAAAAATGACACCAGGAGATCAACCAGCCACCAGCTTCTGCCTGCTTTGGCAAGATTGCAGGGTCACTATCTGAGTCCATGTGTAACATTTACCTAGGCAAAACCAACCTCACTAATAACTATAAGTAGAGGATATGCTTGGCTAATTTGCCATAGCATCACACACTAGTGATTTATGCAGAGGGTTTATACAGAAGATGCCTTCAAAAAAGAGCATTTATTTTATATTTAATTTCTGGGATTAGCTTTGGCAACCATCTGTCTAGAAGATATAAAACCAGTAGGTAACTTCATCATATCTAAGTGAAAAAAATAATAACCCAGAAAAAATTAGAATTAAACAAAATCAGGAAACAGAAGATAACTCTGTGCAAGACATCACTGAATTCCCACTCAGTGAGTGATTCTTGCCTGTGAGATTCATCTCAGGAGAGTCTATTTTTCAGCTGTAATGTGAAAAAGGTTTAAGACATGCTGTTCTGTTTTTCTCTAAATCAAAGCAATGAGTGGAAGAGACATGGATTTTCAGGCTTCAGAAAAGTTACTACGAGCATTAGAAACATGGATGACTGCAAACCAGGTAGAGAGAACCTTAATGCTTGATAACCCAACATGAAACACTTTGGAAGCATTTGTGACAGCCACATGTGAGCTGGGGTCATTTCTCACCTGGACATGCTCCGCAGCGAATGGTGGTGACTGGTAGAGGGTTTCTCTGGCCTCATAAAGCTCTCTCCTCTTTGTAAGGTTGAAGGTCCCAGTGAGAAGATGGGGAGAGTAGAATATGGCTTGGATGGCAACCGCATCTTTGAGAAAGGCAGAAGAGACGTGCAGCATCATTACAAAGATTACAGCCTTTTAGAATGGCCCTAGCCAAAATTTTACTTACTTACTTTTTTGCAACACTGCGAGCATACAGGCCTGTGTAAGAAAGCAAAAGCATGAGTCATTTCATTGGGAAAAATTACATTTAAATCAAGAATAAGGGATAAATGTTTTCAGGAGTTATAATCCTCGATTTTATTTTTAAAGCTTCTCCAATGTGATAACTTCAATCAGAACATGAAGCCAAAAGCAAGGAGAAATGGTAAACAAGAACTACAGCTGAATTTAAAAATAAACCAGAGAAAAGCAAAAGCAAAAGCTGTTCTTCCTCTAAAGAAACCTCCTTTGGTAAGTGAGACAGTAAGTCAGTGAGTCTATAGATCTCCTCACTTACTGCCTCACTGTTCGTATTTTTCATTTTGCTTGCAGACAACTCCTTTTCCCTTTCCCCCCACCAATACTCCAAATACAGTCCAAAAGGGAAACGGTCTTGGAATGTTTTCCCCTACAACAGAGATTATAGAACTGTTGGTTCGGGAGACTGAGTAAATTTTATCTCACTCTCCCATAAGCACAGAACAAATGAGTGTTTCTCTCTCTTTTAGCCAAGAGTTTCAGCCTAAGGAATAAATCTGTCACTTAGGAAGGAACTGGTTTTGTATATGTTTTTTTAACATCGACTGTTATAGAAATAAAACCAACCAATAGTATGCAGCAGAAACATTTGAGGGTTTGTAACATATAAATCAGTGGTTTTCCCTCTGAAATGGTACTCATGTATTAACAGATATTAAATATTTACCTCTTGCAGAATTGACAAGTGTAAGACCAAGTAAAGAAAGAAAACCTTCTTGTTCGACAGCAAAAGCAGAGCTGAAAGAAGAACAGAGGAGTCCACAACGTTAGGCAAAGTCCTGCATAGCAATGACTGCATCTATCAGTTGCTATCAACAGGCCCACAGTTGCAGTACTAAACCCAGTTCTGGGTCCATACTTCTAAGATGATACTGAAAAGAATGATTCAGAATTGCATCCTTATATATTTAGAAATACTCTTATTTTACCTAAATTAAATACTTGCCAGTTAATTATTAACTTATTTTTGCTTTTCACTCACTGATTTTTTTATCATTATTACACAAAAAAGCAACAGGAAAGTCAGAGTAACAGCAGAAAGGAAGGGCTACTGCTACAACTGAACAACACAAGAACAATTGGGCATAAATTCAGCCTAACCCTCTTCACCATCTGGGTCAGGTTCTGGGGCACAAAATTTTTGCCTGTGATAACATTTGATGATGTTCTTCCTATCCTACATTCTTTAAAACTAGAGGAGGTGCAGGAACAAGGTGTTACAGCAATGTTAATTTGAGCAGACTGCTTTATAGTGGGATAATAAATCCCATATATACGGTTTGTTCAGAGAAGATAGGGATCAAGCTTAAGAACATTTCTAGGAAGGAAAGGCATTGAACAATGAAAAATTTTGCAGTCAAACAGAAGTTGACAGACTGAGATCCAGAGACTCATGCGAGGCTAGGCAAATTTTGTTAGAAATAAAAGTGAACAGTTTAAAGAATCAACTTATTTTGAGGTTTGACGAAAGCTCATTACTAAGGTTTATACATCATGACAGCAGGCATGATGAATCTAATGAATGACATTTTAAGATACTTGCTCCTCTGTTTTAAAGATATTACAGCTTAAAATTAAACCTGTGCGCTAGACAGAGGTAGGCCTGTAGGTAAAATACTCTGTGAAGTCAAAGTACACTTGCTGGAGGTGTTCAAGAAGCACAAATCAAAAGTAGGAGAAAGGGACACTGCTTCTACTGGTTGAATACCAATTCCCAATCTGCAGTTTACAGAAAAAAATGCGCTAGTTAATGGGTTTTCTAATACCAAACCTCCTTCCAGGGTCATACATTGTCTGACTTCTCTAAAGCCTTTCATTCCTTTTTTGCTTGACAGTAAAGATTCCTATGAAAACCTCACTGTAGTTTCCTATGGCTATCTGTAGTTCCATTTTCTGGAATAGAAATGCTAAGCAGTACTGCAGAAGGCAGGGAGACAGAAATCACTTCAGTCAATGATGTTTAAGAACATACACATATAGACATGGTCTGAAAATTGTGAATGCTGCTGCATTTTTATAGACAATCAAAACAAATAAGGTATTTCCATGAAAAGTTTTGACTCTTCTGCACATAATTCAAGAAGCTGACCCATGTGTTATACATTTAGGGGGATGCTTGGTGGATATCTCTTCTTTCTCTCCAATACAGGGTAAGAAACAAATGTGTAAATAGGAGGCTTGTGCGACCAGCCTCCCTCAAAAAGCTTTGGAGCTTCCACAGGCTCAGCCCTACCTTTCCTTTCTTGAGAGCAGTGTAGACATCTTTATATTGCTGGTACTTTTCCAGCTCTGCCTTCACAAGCACCTGACGGATGTGCATGACCTCCTCCACTGTCAGAGACAGACATTCCACTGGGTAACAGAACTCCTCCTGGAAGCCAAAAAACCTGTATTATTTCAAAGTCAAATAGCTTCTTCCAGACTTCAACCTAGACAACCAGCCACCTGGTTAGTAAGTCCAGAGAACAGAGGATTTCTCCCTTCAAAATGGAATAGCACTGGCTCATTCATGGGCATCACATGAGTTCCAAACCATCAGAGACTGCATAAGCGTGATCTAAATGGTCTGATGTTCAGCCTTCAGAACAATGATGGTTTTCTTCATCTTTCCTCCTCAAACCACTTGACCCTTCTCTCTGATTGTTATTATGATGTTTTGTTTCAAACCAATCAATGTTCAGGTTTACAATTTGAAAGGGAAAAGGTAATTTGGCAGATGGCTTTACTTTTAAGACTTCTGTTTGAAAACACGCAATTTCTCTGAGACTGTGTGATGCCCAGAGTGGCCAAGGAAAGTTATTAGTAGCCCATTCTAACAGAAATGTTTATTCAGTGGTACCACGTCTTGGTGCTCACATGATCAGAATCTTACCAAGGCTACAAAAGGTTATGTCAGTTCAGGCAGAAAAGTTCTCCTTCCTGCCCCAGAAAAGTAACAGCAGCAATTTAAGCTCTGTAGAATAATCTTCAAATATAAAGCAGGAGAATGGGTTACCCAATGTTGCATTATTAATGGCAGAGACTCGAATAGAGACTGGCAACTTTCCACTTACAAAATTCTGCATCTGTTCTGTATTACAGCATTTAGGAGAATACTGTGCAGAGAACTCCTGAATTTGGTACCAGAGAATAAAAAGCCCCAACCCAATTTGTAATCCAGCCCTGTAGTTGATTATACATTTCCAACAGAAAGACAGAAACCTCTGTGGGAACTCCCATCGCTTTATGCTTAGTGAACCTTTTCAGTCAGCCCAGAGGGGCTACTGTGTAGTAATGACAATGACATGTAATGCTCTCTGAATAAATGAAGGAAATTTCTCCTGCAAATAAAAAGACATGGCTGACAGTTTGGAGATCTCGTTTACAAATTGAACTGATGAATTGGATTAGCAGTAAAATGCTCCATTTCCACGTACTCAGAGGTCTGTTTTGTCTTTCCATTAGATTAAAAAGAAAATCTTTCTACGTTGCAGACCTGGCAAACATTAGCATTTAGGAACCACCACATTTTTAAAAACTGTTGTCTTACCTATCTAGAAAGGGAACACAAAGACACTTCACTCTGTTTAAAGTACCCCACAAAAGACTAGAATTGAGTTAACTTTGTTAGATTTGCCAGCTAAACCTTTGGGGTATAGAATCACTAGTTTTCTGGAAAGAACAAACTACATCAAAAGCAACTGCAATTTGCTCTGAGGTGTAAAACTGCACAGCCAAACCAAAAGAATCTGTTCCTTATGAGCAACTTTACAGCTAACCAGCAGCTTCTCAGCATTTCAGTCTGGGTTCTCCCCATAGCAACTGTCTCGCTATGGAGAAGCTGGGGTGAGATGGGAGAGGAAGTGGGTGGGAAAGCGAGATGCATACAATGCCAGCAACCCCCCTTGAGTCTGCATCGTGGGAGACTGAGAGAAACTGTCTGAGGTGAATGAGGCTGACTGAATGCTTGTAATCAATCAGAGCCTTAAGGCCTTTCGAAAGACATTTCTTACTTGAAGCTCTTCCTTCCCCCTCATGAACGCCCATTCCTTTAATTTACAGAACGATGATGTCAGGGAATACTGCTCCTTTGAAGAAAGTCTGTGGATCTGCTACAGGTGTAGAGCAGGTACTAGGGGAATAGCGTGGATCACTTGTACCAATCAAAAATGATTATCACTAAAGCAAATAGAAATAGCCAGCAGGCGACAGGGGAAACATAGAAAATGTTCACATGTTTAAATGCTAATGTTTTAATTCCAGAGCTTACACAAGGACAACAAAATGTTAATGCAACATTAAATGAAAGATAAATATTATGCCGATTTCAGAAAACCACTTGACTTCTCCCCCCACCCCCCTTTTTGGTATAGAAATAAGTAACAGGAAAATCTTTCTTTTGTTTCTACACTACCTCTAAGGCATTGAAATTAATGAAAATTACTCTAAGCACTGACTAAACTTCATTAGACAATGATGCTTTGGAGTTATTGCTCAAACTTCCAACAATAATCTCCACCCAAATGAGGCCGCTCCAAGTGAGAGAACTCCAGCTCTCTGCAACACTCGCATACAACAGAACATACTAAAGACAAAATGTGGTTTGAATGGTCTTGATTTTCTGGAATTATAATAAATACTAATTATAATGTTAAAGAGAAGTGAGCATTCTTATTTTGAAAGGGGGAAAAAAAATCTTACTTAAAAATACTATTTGGAACTTGCAGTTTCCATGATCCTCATGAGAACTGGCTTAACATTTTGTCTGTGCAATCATCTTCTATACACCGTAATAGTTTAAGGTGTATATGTGTATCTTTTCACTCAGAAAAGCAGGTAGTAAGAATTACATATCCATAATGTGAAATAAAGTACTTTGTAGGTTATCTTCAGTATACACACACCTAATAGGTCCTTATGACTAACACATTTTTACACTAATATATTCCTTGTAAAACTTGTCATTAAAGGGTGTCACTAGGCGTTCAAATGAGCTGCACTAGTAAACTGTGATATGACCAAGTGCCAAATTGGCCTCTAAATTCTGCAATTCCCAATTAGTCAAGCACTCTAAACTCTCATTGCTTTTGCACACTACAAGTTTTTAAGAAGTCAACTGGATATCTCAACTATAAACTCTCCTGCAAAGGTTCCACACTATCACTTATTGGTTGAGACAAGAAAAAGAAGGAAAAAATTACATTATTCATGTTCAGTTCTACACAGGGCTAAATAAATCAGTTTTTCCTTTCAGTGGATTTGCCTTCCCTGGTACATAGCTATTAGTTATCCTGCAAGTTCTGATACGTAAGTGAGCTGAGGACCAGAACAATATGTAGCTTTTCAAGTAAAACAGACTGCAAATGCCCTTCCATTCTACATAGCATATCTTGGTAGAAATATAAAGCTTATTCTTTTCGACATAGTCCAAGAATTACAATAGTTTTGCTGGATTTTTGCTGCAGGATCTTCATGTACTGTAAGATTTAAGGTCTGTCCCATTGATAATCTTGTGATGTTGCATTTTTAGTTTGCTGTCCTTTCAGAACTGATTTCTTTTCCCCGTGAGGTGATTGAAGACACACAAATATCCTACACATATTGAAATCAATGTCAATCAGGTGCAATGTCCCAGCCTAAGCTTTAATTCTTGCCACAGCTTAGGAAGTGCTCCCCTACGAGGGAACATGCTGGTGAAGGTGATTTCCAAAGCCAGCAAAAAGAGGCAAACCTTTGTGGGTTTCCACCTGCTGGCAAAAGCTCTCTCACAGAGACAGTACATAGCCCCTGCCACCCCACACACGGCTGCTTCAATGGGATGAGAGCTGAGCAGAGAAGCTGTTTGCATAGTTGAAAAAAGTGGTCTGAAAGCCATCCTTGGAAATAAACTGGTTATCCTAGGAACCTGAACAATAGATACGAAGCAGAGAAGCGAATGCTGTGTATAAATGAAACCATTAGCTTTGGTCCTCTGAGTCAAGAAAAAAATAATGATGATAATACTTGTAATAATTAAAAAAGCAAAGACATCCATATATACTTCCCAGTTCATTGGCTTCATCTCACTCATTAAGGATCAGGTCAACTCACTACGGTAAGCACACCACAAGGCTGAACCCCCCAGTCACTGGGCTGCCCCACCTTTCCATGTAGCGCTGCCAAGGTGACATACCAAAAGGACTATGTTTGGTATTTTTCCAAGTTTGTTTCCCCTCCCCACCTACTTAGGTCTGACTCCCTCTGTCTGATGAGATGCCAGTTCACAAAACCATCGTTAGTATGCAAGACAGACCAGTTTCCTGCTAATCCTGCTAAGAGACTGTTTTCACTGGCATTGAGGACTATTTATTGACGAGGCCTCTTTCACCTTGGTGAGAAATGCAGTCACAGGAGCAGGTGATAAGAAATGAAACTCCATCAATCCTGGAGGAAGGGATGAAGAAGTGTGAAGTCAAATAAAAAGTAAATAATAATTCTGCACTTATTGAGAAGCGTTCACTCCGGGAATGGCAACATTACAAATGCAGCATCTGGCGCAGCCACTGAAAGAAGCTGGCATCCCTCTGGGGAAGGAAAGACTTGCAGTAAGTCAAAGCATGGAACTGGGCCTGTGCCCGCATATCAGATATCATCTACAAAAACTAAAAACAAAAGTACTGCGGGAGCTGTCTGTTACACCCTAGAGGGCACTATTGCCAAGTTAAAGAATAGCTCTCTAGGCATCAAATAAAATAGGTTATTAACAAAACATCATTTCATTACTGATTTTCCTTCTTTCTCACTTCATAGCAAAAACCAAGCTAGGTGACTGTCCTCTAAAGACTAACTCCAGCCCCCGCACACACACACAAAAACCCAAACCAAAAAACTCTCCACAAAAATACCCCAAGAACAAAAGAAACAGCAAAACCTTTCCTGTCTGTTCCCACATTAACCTTACTTAATTAATGGCTTTTTCTCCGTTTTCCTTTAGTATTTTTAAGGGGGGTGTAGGGGGGTGTGTGTAGAATAATTGAGTTAGTTTTTCTGCAATGGCTTTATTTTGCAGATATTTTTCTAGGCATAAGTCAGTGAACAGACAGAGAGGGAGTATATAATGCTTTCTACTCTCCTCCCTTTAAACAGTATGTCTGTGAATGACTCTAGCCCTATCGGAAAATAAAGCTTGTGCTTCCAGTGAGTGCAGCAGGCAATAACAGAGTGATCCATTTTATATGTTAGTGTCTTCAAACACATGCTGAAGGAACCCTCTAGCTTGGTTCTGGTGCAGTATGTTCTGGTGCAATATGTTCTGGTGCAGTATGCTCTGCTTCAAATTCACTCTGGCAGAAGTCTACTCATGTTGTGCATTTATCAACATGGTACCACCTGACCTTCAACTGGAATGAGAAACTACCATTCTATTTGGAAGGATATAATACACAAACCCCAGCAGACCCTCTGAGAAGGAGGAAGCATGTTGTGGGAATATTTGGAGATTATTTTCTTGTTACTGTTTAACTTCATCATCTAATAGGTATGGATCCCAGCTACCATTTCTTGGGCCAACAAAAACACTCTTCAAAGGCCATTAATACCACTGTGCTACAAGATGGGACAAGTGAATATTCCCTTCCTTCCAAAACTAGTATGTGTTTATCGATTTCTCTATTCACTAGCACCTCATGGGGCATACTTTAAACCCTGCTGGTAGGAAAATCGATGAGGAATATAACCTGCATAAAATTACAAAGCACTAATTGGTATGTCAGCATAAACAAACCAGGATTTCACACCCTTTGCTGTTTATACCCTGTTGGAAAACAGCTCTCAATTACGGCTAACTGATCAAATGTACTTTCTTTTCAAGCAATAATAAAGGTTTTTGACTCAGTAACTTCAACAAAGCAACATAGACAAACCTTGATTTGGATTACTGAAAGAGCTTTCATACGTATAAACATTACTACACAAGTTCTTAAGGTGGGAAGGAAAGAAACTGTTTTGCTCATTCACCCATTAACTGAAATACTTCCAACAACTAAAAAAAAAAAACCCAAAATCCCCAAATAGATCCACTGCTTTGGAATTGTCTCTACTCAAATGGAAAATCAGTAAGGTGAAGTTTGTCTGTTTGGGTAATGTTCTGAAATAAAATCAAGACACATGGCCTTACCCAGAGTCCTAATCAAAGTGCAAATGTTTTCTGAGGCACCTGTACCTGGGATTTTGTGGATAAATATGCTAGCAAGACAAAGTTCAAATCTTGATTTCAAAACGTCTTTAGTAGCCAAGGGCTGTTTCTGAATTGAGAAGTTTTCTTTGAGTCAAGTTCTAATCACACTGAAGCCAAGTTTTAATTTTCATTATACTCTTAGCATGCCTCTTTTTCTCTCTCCTACCACCCACTCCACTTACAAGTGATCTGGAGCTCTGTTTTGAAGGTGGTAGGAACTGTCTCACATTGGTTGGTGTTTCCTTTTCAATGGAGTGCCGTCTCTGAGGTGGCTGCCGTCTCTCAGGCTGTGGCGTAGATGATATGGGCAAGAACTTTGGAGGCACTGCAGATTCAACCAGTATTAAAAAATTAGTTCTTGTGAGTCAGACTGTTGGATACATTGCTCAGTACGTAAACCAGCCACGGATTTGCTAGAATTCCCACATCCATACTCAGAGCACCAAGACAGGTATCACATTCATCACATTTTCCAGATTAAGAAAATATGAATACCCATAAAAGTAGCAAATATAGGCTAGTTTCTATGTTATACTGTCCAGTTAGCATCATATATAAGTTTGGTGTTTCAGGGTGTTGGCTTATCCTAATTATTTCACCACTGTACACAGAAAATACATGCACAGATTACAGGTTTCATTACAAAACCTTTCCAGGGAAACTGAAACAATTTGAAACAAATGAAAAATATTGTTACACTGTAAAGCCTACAATAACTGTGTCTGAGAAAAAGAAATAACAGATCCTCCCCTCTTCCCAGTAAGTACTTACGAAAAATAGTGTCTTTCAAACAAATACATTCACTGCCATGGTGACAGAGATGCAGGAAACATTTAAATTGGTCTTAGGCTAGAATGTGTTTCTGCAGCAACAAATTATCCCATGACAAGAGCATAGCTAGACTACCCAGCGTTCACTTCTGAGCTCCTCTGCAGTCTCACATCAACTTCAGGTATGACACCTTCTGTTTCACAAAAACATCCACATATAATGGAGGCTAATGCCTTTCAATCATTAACCACATGTGACCTATTCAGCAGGTTCTAGGGTTCAGCTTTAGAGATTTGTTCCATTAACAACACTCAGCCTCCGCTTTCTATGAAAGTTTCAGCCAAAGTTCATAGAGCAGGTGACAACACAAGTGTGTAAAAGCAGCCACTGGGCTCTCTCATCAAAACTCACTCTTTCTGCTGCTGGTACCTTCTTGAGAGGGGTCTTCCACTTGTGAGGGGGAGATGCTGCTGCTACTTGCTGATTTGTGTACTGATTCCTCCTATGTGGCAAGAGGAAAAGAAACAGAATTCTTCAGGGATTGTTTTTTTCTGCTCTTACTGCTTCTTAGCACACAGAAATCACAAGCTATCAAAGGCATTTTGCACCATTCAAACACTCAAAGCCCTAGAAGTCCTGAGAAAAACACTTCACACTACACATCACTGAGTAAATGGAATTTTCAATGCTTAGCTTTTTTAGAAACTGGAATAAATGGTTGGAATTCGGTGTATTTAACTATCACAAGAAAGAACAAGATCAGAAGAAAGATGCATGAATTCAGAAGGAGGTACATGAATCCATTGTAACCTGCTAATTTTCCTCAGTGTATTCAAGGACTTCTAAGGATTTCCAGCTACAGCAGATACATTTAACTCAACACTATCATTTATCTCACACTATCAAGGAATCAGCACTTGGATTTCTCTGGCATCCAAAGGAATGAGAGCCACGCATACAAGTGACTTGGGTAAACAGAAATTAATCTGATCCCCACTGCACTGTTCACTAATCCTTAATCCTGGTGCATTTCTCCTTTCTTCCGTATTTAAAAGAAATCTCATTCATTATATGTTTCATCACAAGAGCCAAGAGCAATTCCTGCAAGATGAATTAAAGTGAAACAGGCTTTGACTAACACCTTTCAGTTATCTACAGCATTATGCCACCCAAATTAAATCTTTTGCTTTCACCTAAAAGCTCTGTCTTCAGCCACCAGATATCTGCAAGATACAGATCATCACAGGCACCTCCCAAAGGAACAGAATTGAAGGACTGAATGTGAATGCTCTTTAGTTCTAATGTGAAAGCTTTTAACCAAGGAGACTTACATCATTTAAGTTGTCAAGATTTGCAGATCAAAAAAGTGACCTGTTCTAAAATCCAGCAAGCACCAAAGCTTCTCTCTCACATATTTCCTTAGTTACGTGAATCACAAGCAGGAAAACCTCCACTGGCTGAAAAACTGCCTTCTTTGGTAATAGCAATTTGGAAGGAAAAAGCTGGCAGGATCACCTCAATGAGCACCATGCATCACAGGACACAGGCCCCTACAAATTCACATCAGGTGATCTGTAATTTATGCTTAGTCCAAGGGTACACACTGTATGTGAGGACACTGTGAAGTATACTGTTCCCACATGTATGCCACAACACAGTATTCTACAAAGGGACTCAAACCAGATCAGATCCAAACCTATATATTCACTTTAACATATCAAGTGTGACCCCACAAAACAGTTGCAATGGGAAGCTTGTAGGGAAGTTTAAGCAGCACATTCAGCTACATGAGCTGTTTCACTTCCAGAAACCAGTGTAGTTTAACTACAGAGCTAGGTCAGATAGCTTTGCTTATCACTGCTTCACGCCACATGGCTGCTTTTAAAGACCACTGGAGAACTTGTAAGACAACTGGATGCACTGTTCTTTAGAAGGGGTGCAATAGTGTTCACAAATCTAGAGTTAAACATTAAAATTTTGTGAAGGAGAATAACCCCTGTGCAAAGGGAACTTAAATTTCTCACTTTATAAAAGTCAAATTCTTCAAAGGGAAAGATTACTAGAAGCTAACAAGCTAAAATGAGGAACTAAGCAAGCTGTCAATTATTAAAAAAACATAACCATGGTGCTGTGCTGCTCATTTTCATGAATGAAGAGCAACCAGAGCTTCAGAGAATGCTTTTTGAGAAGCAGGCAGAAAACAGCTGTCTCCAGAGCACAATCCAAGCAATCTTTGCTCTAGAGAAGTCTCTTGCTCTGTGAGACCTTACCTAGTTCTGACCAAAAATTGTAAGTACTTCCAGTTGTCAGCATTTTATGCTGTAGAGTTTTACAAAAGACTGAATGGTGATTCAAGGAATAGTCTGTGCATTGAATTTATTTACACTCTTTTCAGGGTTTTTTTGTTCTCCCCTTTCTTCCATTTTTCCTCTGTCTGAAACATTGGCACAGAGAGAAGAGAGATAAAAATGGTGCACGACTGAAAATATCAAAAGCCTGTAAATATCTTATCTTAAAACTATCGAACAGGGATTACAGAAACATTTCACAAGTCTATCTGATTTTGCCAGTTGCCACTTTTCAGTGGAAAGAAATAGCTACTGACCATTCTTCGTTCCACTTCTGAACTTGAGACAGACCTCATGTCTCAGTCACATATTGCAAAACACGGTATCACACAGATGTCTCCATCTCGCTCCCATTTTTTGTGAAGGACATCTAGTTACTTCACTAGTAATGGATATCCGAACACTGGCTATTCCAGTGGCCTAGAAATCTCAAAAAAAAAAACCCCAAAAAACCCCACAAACCAACCCAGAATAAAAGAAATGGGCAAAAACTGAGAATAAGGAGCTTCTCTGTGGTAAAGACCTACAAGATTACAGGAGCTACATCTCTTATTCTAAAGAATGAAAGGGAATGAACTGTCAGAGCCAATGGCTGAGTATAAAAAATAGTTATAGTGTATAGTATAGTGTATAAACAACCAACCCAGGGAGAATGGAAGCCAGGTGTATGTTAAATTTGACATATCATCCTAACAGATATTCCTGGTTTGTCATTTCAAGTTACTTTTTCTGTGCATAAACATATCCATTGAAAATTCTTTTACTGCCATATGATTCCTCAAACACTGAAGGCTTTTTTGAGAATGAAATCTTGAGCAGGTAGTCCTGATGAACCATTGTATGAATTTCTTCAATTGTCAATAATGTCAATACAGTAACTGTTGACTATTTTGGTAGAATATCTGACATTTTACATTTGAGGTTGGATCAACGCAACATCTGGAACTGTGCACTTCTTCACAGATGACTAAACAATTAGAATTTTACATGTACTGAGAAAGTTGCAGCTTTAAAGGCATCACCTTAAAACACGTGAATATGTTACTGACATGATTTTTGTCTGGATATCTGAAGCTTTATTAGGAAGATACCATTTTTATAGCTGTATCAAAAATCACAATTAGGTTGCTACTTCACGTAGCCACACAAAGAAAAATGGCACTTCCTCCTCTCTCTCTGAAACTGTGATTCTAGTGGTGATGCAGAAAAAAGCAAGGTCAAAAAGCAGGAACGGTTTGTACAATATTGATGCTTGCCAGCAAATGGGCATAGGGTTCCATGCTATATCAGATCTTTCCTTTCACCTCTGGCTAGCAGCACAATGTTGGGGCATAGTCTGCATCACAACACAGCTGACAGAAGAACAAAGGGGATGCAGGGGGAAGAAACCAGGTCTGCATCATAGCTCATTCAGAGGTCTGCAGCTAAGCAGTGCAGGTATTTGCAGCCTGTAATTTAGGGCATAACATAGTCATAGTTCAACTCCCAGTGAGTAAGTCTAAATAGGTGAAGCCAAATTCAAATTGCAGGCAAAGAGGTGGCAGAGTCATTTATAGGCAATCAGGACAACACATATGCTTTTCTGTGTGTTACATACAAAATGAAAGTCAGGGAAGAAGACATTCTGACAGAGTGATCTTCACTTTCTTCAAACATTCTATGTCCCGCCCCCTTCATCAGCGTGGAAAATTTCAACCAAACACCCTTCAGCTTTCTTATTTTCACTACTTAAGCACTGTTCCTGAGCCCCAACCAGTATTCTGCTGAGCACCTTAATCATCTTAATTGCTTCACCAGCTAATTCTGCTGACTCAAACCAGTACAGCATCTATTCTCTGTGACAGCTCAATGTGGCCAATTTATTTTCACTGTATCTTTTGCTGTGTTCCAGAACTTATTCTGTAAGACTTTGCTTGCCTACACAGTATTCCCCAATCAATAGTTGCAGTCAGACATCTTATTTTTCCCTTAGACAAGAATCACTTCACGTTTCCCTTTACAGAATTTTATTTTACTGGCTTCTGCTCATTTTTCTGTGTGAAATATCATGCTGCATTAGCTTCAGGATGCACAGGGCTGGGAAGCTGTAAATTCAAGATTCAGTTCTCATTGACAGGTCTTAATATTCCTGCCTCCTGCCCAGCTTCTTTCACATTAGCAAAACCTCATATAGCCTCTATTGTAATTTTAAAGACTGCTGAGAGATTTCAAAATGGAAATCTCTTCTGCTTTCAGAATAGATGCACCAAATTATGCACCCACACAAGTCACCCACAGGATAATCCCCGAATACAAAGACAGCCAACTTTCACAGATCAAGAAAGTATGCAAAGAGACAAATTTCTCCCCGCATATATATTTTGCCAGCCTCCTATGTTTCAGCTTAGAGGCCTTTGTAAGCACCCTGTCAGGAAACCCCTCCTTTCCCATTTACTAGAGAGAACGGCAGTCAGGGAAGACTGCCTCCCCCAGGCTAAAATCAGCCTCCATGTATAAACCCTGCCTGCACGTGCTTTTCAGACAGCTTAACTTTCAGAAAGGTCCAAACTCAATTAATATTACTACTATTGGTCCAGTAGATAAAGCTCATTCTTGAGGATGTAATGTCGGTACTTCTTGAGGATCATATATTGCAGCTTTTAAGCTAGAGGGCTTTTTATGCATTTTAAAAATCTTTAACTCTCCATTTGAGATGGGATGGAGTCAAAGTTGTTCCTCCACATAAGTGGTATTTGCATGCCTTTATCTGTGAAACATTTATTGGATGTTACTTCATAAGCCTTTATATCAAAACTAACACACTGACATTTGCACCAAACTGCGACCCCTCTGGCACAGAGGATGCTCTTTATTTAACATCTGGTACAGTGAGGCTGGCCTCACATCCGAGTTCATTAGTGACAGCTCCTGCCAGAAGGGTACAACACATTTTCCTGCATTCCCAAAGGCCTAACTGCTACATATACACTGTGGACAGATACTTATATTAGAAAAATAAATAAATTCTGGTTTAAGGACAAAATTAGCATTCAAGCTTTCAAAAGAATATTCCCATTTTTGAGGTCTGATCTAATATTTTTTTAAATTCTGTGGGTCAACAAAGCAGTCATGGAAAATTCAGATGATAATCTGCAAACTCACTTCTCAGCTGATCAGTTCAGCAAATTAAAGACTAAGACTCAATTCTGACAAATTGAGAAGGATGCTGATTTTTTTTTACCTCTGAATCTGAGCTGTCAAGTTCAGCCAACGTTGGAGCCTTAAGGAGTCTCTTGCGTTGCACTGTCGCTTGTGTGGCCCCATTTTGTTTTTCTTGTGGTGCTAGGCCACCGTTCACTATAGAGGCATCCATCAATTTTCTCCCAGCCTCTGGTGTAGATACATCTATCAAAAGAAACAGAACAATTGGTGTTTGGACCTGATTTTTATTTTACCTTCACAAACCTTACTGCCCAGGCAATACACACAAAGGAGAAAAGAATTATTGTGATAGTTATATGTGTGCAGTCATTTTACTTTAGCAATACATTGCTCAGAGAGCTACAAGCAATGGCTTGTGCTACAGAAGCAAGATGAAAGAATGAAAGCAGTGGAAAAAGCAGCAGTGCACAATACTAAAAACTAACCTCAGACCAACACCAATCCACTTACAAAAATAATCCTGTGTTAAATCTGGAAATATTCTTTCTTCTAGTTTGTAATTAGCTACATAACAAGTATCAGAAGATATGTATGTGGATAAGTGGGTTTCCAGTGAATCTGAAGACAACGCCATACAGAGATTAGAAGGTTTAGCATGGAGTAAACCTAGTTTTTCCTGTAAGGACAAAACTACACTTTATTCTGCAGTACACAGAAGGGAATGAAAATGAGCTAAATAACTAGTGTTCATCAAAACATGCACAGTCCTTAGGCTTGGTGGTCATTTGTATTAAAAATATGTCTGTGATGTCAGATCTTCATGTAATAGCAGAAAGATGAGGCTCCAGCTCTATTTTAATCTACGTGAGTTTTACAAGGATGTAACCCCACTGAGTAAATTACTGAGGATTTCTACCAGTGTGCAACGAAGATGCATCTTGGATAACATAAACACTGGGTCTGCTATGCTTTGCCTAGCTTAGCTTAGACATTAAGATAATGACCTAAGCTTTGATATATTAGGAGAGCTTAGAGTTTGGTCTGATAAATCAGTTTTATCCCTATAAAAGTACAAAGTACAGTATTCCAATCTGAAGAAAATTGTGTTGGAGGGAGAAGGAAGAGAAGCTTTTAATGTTCCATTTGCATGTATGCCTAAGCATCTAGTCTTTCTACAGGTGTGTTTTTCTATCTATGTAATTATAGGACTCTTTCCCCAGTCCTGTAATAACAAAGTACCTCGAGGTATTATAAAATTAGGGTAATGACAGGTTATTATTCCCATTTTTATACATGGTGAAAAGAGGCACAGAAGGTCAAACGACTCGTACCTCAGGTTACCAGGAGGACTATGACAGAGAAATGATATCACCCAGATATTCCCAGTACCAGCAATGTAAGTACTCACACTTCACTTGGAGTTACTTATATAGTTGTCCTGGTATAAACAGACTTGGTCACTGCTGCTGTAACGCAGTTTGCATTGATAAAAGCTGTTCTTGCACTAGGAAAATTAAAACAACATAGTCTAGACATAGCCTCAGTTGCAGCAGTAGGTCTGTTTTACAACACTCTCACCAGAGCAGCTATTGAAAAGGAATAAGATGAGGAATGGGTTAAATAAATATATATTTTAAAGGATTAATTAGATTATTGTTAAATGCTGGAAACTGAGCTAGAAAGGACAGAGCATGTATTATAGCTCCTCTGTAAATCATACCTTCAACTGGGAGTATAAGAAAAGGTGATTATTTGGACTATTAAAGTCATGGTGACATTCCAAGCCTATGAATCTGTGTACTACAGTGTTATTACTGCCTTCAGGTCCTCCCTACAAAGAGTTGCATTCAAAGACTTAAGACTCTCTAACCCTTAGTTCCTATCTTCAAAGGCTTTGCTAATGGGTGTCCTGTCTAGCACTATGGCTTATAGGTCATGGGTTTTTTTTCCCCCTCTTAGATTTCTGCGAGTAGAACATGAGCGTCCTCCACATCAAATGCATTCCTGCTTTAGTAGCCACTCAACACAATCCCAGAAAGCAATAGCAGAGAAACAAAACCCAAACTGCCTCACTTCCCTGCTGCCAATACCACTTCTTGAGACCTCATAATTAGCTGGTATGCACTTGATTGAAGAAGCTCAGGGTTGCCCAAATGAGCAAGAGAAAAACCTTTGATTTGTCTTTTGATTGCCCAGGCTGGCTCTTGAACAGGCTGTCCAATGAAGCAGCCCCAGCACCACCAACACAACAGACACAGGTGGTGTCCCTTCTCAAACTTCCTGGGTGGCGGCTCTCCTGCCTGATGGTATGGAGGGTGAAGAATGGCCTGTAAGTACTGTTGGACTCAGTAGTAGAATAAATGATGGGAAGGCCAACAGTACTGCCCTCCTTCGAAAAAAATAAAACACATGATAGGTCTGGGAAGAGGAAAGAGGAGGGAACATCCACCAAACATCCCCTAGCACTGTGGGAGGTGATGGAATGGATATCCAGGGCACATCATAAATTCTTTTCTGTTGGGGTGTTTTTGTTATTGTTGTTGCCTTGATTTCTAAAAACTAAGGCCCACTTTCTTTGGGCTCCAGAAACTGAAATCTCTGATCCATTTTGGAGGTAATTTATGTAGCCAATCACTATCTAAAAAGCCTAAACCAGCTGTATTTTAAATTCATACATATATGAGTTGTTCATACATATTCTTGAGTTGTCCATATGTTGGTTTATAAGTCTTGAAATACCAGATAAGTTTTAGGTGAATTAAGAAGACAATCTAATGTAATATTTGTTTTGAAGGGCTCTTCAGTGGGAAATGTCATTTATTTTATGTATTATTAAGAAAAAAATAAACAACAAAAAAAATGAAGTTTTTGCAAATTGCAAGCATTAAAGAATAAATTAAAAAAAAAGTAAAATTGAAAAATCTACAAAATCCATTTTGTCAATAGTGCTTAAGTTCCTTTTATCATTCCTGCACTTACAGTACTGGATATATATGAATAAATAGGTTATCCTAATTTAAGGAAATGATCATTAACTTTTACAGTTTCAGCAAACAGATTTCAACAACTTGTTCCAAAATTAAAATCAGAGTTTGTTAGCAGATACAGACCAAAAAATTATTACTTTATTTAAGCTTTTTATTTATTTATTTATTTATTTATTATTTATTATTATTTAAGCTAATTTATTTATTTTATTAAGTGATGTACTCAGGCAACAGAAACATTACCGATGGCAAATAATCTTCCATCATCATAAACAAGATAAAATTAAACAGGATAAACAAATCAGAATCAACCAATAGACTAATGCTTATCAAAATGAATATGACAGAAGAAAGTCTTTGAAACAAAAACCTAAATTTATTTTCTCAAATGGATAATAGTTCACAATCTCTACTTTCCTAAAACATCTAAATGTTTTGAAGTTGATTCAAATCATATTAAAAAAAGGCTTGTGTGAGTAACAGCCTGGGGTTAAGGCTTTATTAGAGAGTTAGACACACTGGGAGAGTTTCATTTCTCCCTGTTTTCAGGCAGCAAGCACAATGAGCAGTACCTGCAAATTGGATGAATGTGTTTGGTTTCTTTTTTGTTTCTTCTAAACTATCATTACAACAGGCAAATGAAAGAAGAGAAGGTCTTGATTTGATTACTTGATCTTTGTGCTGGCCTTCCCTGACTAGTATTAAGAAGGGGGCTGGGGTGGGAAGCACAAAAAAATCCCACCCTAGGATAATACGAAATGTGCCTTTATTTACATGTAAGATGATGTCTCTCATGAAACAAGGAATTAAACAGACCACAGATTACACACAAACTGCAGCAGTCATGTAACCATATGCTGTTGGCCTCCTAACCACCTCTCCTGAGCAAATAATGACAACAGAATCCTGAATTTTGTTCTACATGGCAAATGAACTCCTTAACCTCATCATTTTTACACTGAGTTTAAAAGAATGCAAAAATGGATTTTCAGAATTATTACAGACTTACTTCTTGCTTGTCATCATGATCATAATATACTGGGAAAGATTACATAATGAAAATGTAATAGAGATGTGCTGTTCCTTTCAATGGACTTAGATGACAAAGTTTAACCCAAGAACTAATAAATCAGTAATACAAAATGCCAGTCTTCTGCTGGTGTTTGCATTACATTCATTATTGTGTTATCTACATTAAAAGATTGCCAGGAGCTGGGAGAGTTCCTTCCTCCTTCCTCACAGTGGTCTGAGGCACAGATCATGTAAAGCCAAGTGATACCCATCACCTCACAAGACTGGGAACAAAAGAAATAATGGGATTCAATGTTTCAGTTTCCTTTTTCTTCTTTCCCTGCAGCCCCCCCCCCCAATGTGCAAAACTCTTTCTGAAGTAACAACTTCAAAGCAGCCATGAGTACAGCTCTGAGGTAAGAAATGGAGTGTTAAGAGTGGGAATGACTGATCTTTTGAGTTGCATTCAACACAGTGCATTGAAATTAAGCTGCTTTAAAACTATTTTTCTATTAGAAGTGGGCAATGATTGCCCAGCCCCTGTTCAATTTCTGAGTACCTCTCAGACTACTCTCATTACAGGTGGCTACCGCTTGCTCCTTCTATTCTACTAGTAGGAAACAGCAGTGTAAAAGGGGGTCCCAAGTACCCCTCCTCTCCTGTTCAGGATAACAGCAGGCATCTGCATGGAGCCGGACAGTGTGACATACCAACTATACCTGCTCGGTCAGTGCCAGCAAAAGTCTTCTCAGGATTGTTCTGTCATCCCAGTCAAGGAAATTAGCATAACATCAGCCTGCACCTATCCTTTAGCACTTAGTAGGAAACACTTCTGCTTTTCAACAGGTTTTGCAGTTTTTCAGTTCAGCAATTCCATCAAGCAGAGAGCAATGAAAGATGTGAAAAAGCATGAATGTGGAAACACTGATGAAAGCACAATATAGCTTCCCAGCCTCCAGAATAAAGAAAAAAGTAAAAGCACACAAAGCAACAACATTCAAAGCTACTGCTTATCTGCTTACTATCAACATCCCAACCCATCTAATTCATTTGTACAGCTCATCTGGTGTCTCAGATCTAACTGGAATGTTTTAATCACCCTGAATTTACTTCTAAAGACAACTTATCAGATCACTCAGTCACGCCATATGATGCTATTTGCTGAGAACCCCATGACCTGAAAAACCAAAACCAATCACAGTTGGAAGATGGATAAAGAAAACAGGAAGAGTTCTTCAATGGTCAGTCAAAAAGAACAAATCCAAGTACAGTACAGATTGCTATGAAGCTACTTTTTAATAAGAAAAACATAATGGTAATGACTGGATATGGATAATGGATTTATGGATGATGGAGGGATCTTTTAACAAAATACTGTTTGGATTTAAACAAATGAAATAAAAGGTAAAAGAAGAAGCAGACAGACATGTTAAAGGACAGATCTGAACACTTCCTTCTTATTGTTCACTGGCACATTTCATTTTATAGTCTTAAGGCTGAAGGAACTTTGGGCATATCCTAAAGTAGCACTACTTTTTGAAAACCAAAGTTTGCTGTTTATACAATTAACTGAACCCCTGGGGACCTTTCAGCTCCCAGTGGAGTAAAACATGATACCAGGTGCATACAGAATTTGAATCCCACTACAGCTGTAGTAGCTGCACAATATGCCCTGAGTGTAAAATTTCACAAAAGGGATGGAGCTGGATTAACAGCTTGCCACCGCCTCTGACGGGGAGAGCCTGTTTCTTCCTCCCATCCACCCGTACTCATCACCTACTCTGAGCCAGCTCTCTGATCATCGGATCACATAGTAAGCAGGTTTAAATCACTAAAAGAGCAGAAAAAAAATGAAAGTATCTGTTCCTGGGTTACATGAGTTTAAGCAGGTCATGCTGTGAATAAATGGGCAGGACTTGCACAGAGAAAGAGTGGGAATCCCATGCTCTGAGGGGAACCTGGGGAAGAGAGGGATCCACAGGAGCCCCTCCTCAGCTCTTGACAGTTGCAAGCTGTTTATTTGGCTCAGCCAGAACATGGAGCCACGTTCACAGGTAAGTCACTTGTGAACTTTGCTCCCATATTACAAAACTATTGTAAATTTTATATTACAGTAATAAAAAAAAACCAACTTCTATATGGAATTTCTAGTCCATAATATATGAGTATTTCAGTCATATTATGCCTTTCTATGGGGAAAATAAACACATGAGGTTAAAGGGTGAATGGAGAAACAGAGGATGAACACTCTGCAGAAGATGCAGATGAGATGTTTCTGCCTACAACTGGAAGGAAGGGGGGACAGTACGGCTGCTGCTGCTTCTTCACAAAATGAGAGCATGGATTTATTTGGAGACAGTTTTTTGGGAGGTCACCTAGGGGAAATGAGGTGAGAGCTAGCATAAGAGCTGTCCTCAGTGGACAAACCTTTGAGGCTAATGTAGACTATTTCCAGCCTCAACGATGGAGTCTCTGAGCCTGAGCATCCTGGAAAGTTAGTGTGCAATGAGGGAAGAATGGATTTACTTCTGGCTAATAGGCACAAACTCTCTCTGATGTTGCTGCCTCTGAAGTAGAACATGTCCATACAGTTACTGCACATCCTAACTAATGGCCCACCAGGAGGAAACTTAAAATTTGGTTTTAGACAGTTGATGAAGTATCAGCTATGGAATCCTCTGTATCAGCTATTACCAGCAAACCTTAGCAACTTATTTTGCTAACCAGTAAAGAAGGAAAGTTTAGCTTCTTTTGAGTGAACGTCTGATTTCACAACTCAAAAAGCATTTACTGTAAAGACACTCAGCAGAACTGACAGTTCCTTTCTAGATTACTATTCATAGCTGCATTTCATTAAATCTAGAAAGGTAGAAGAGTTCAAAACTGGTTTTGGATCCCTGTGAGAAATTAAGTACTGCAGAAGATGGTGTAGTGAAAAAGTGAGTAAAGACACAAAGTCAGATCAGACTCGAAGGTGACACTGTTTGGAATAGCTCTGGGCCACCTTATTTTGATTATTTATTTAAACAGAATTCCAGCACTCTATTTCAGGTGAAATACAGATGTTTCCTATACTGAAGCATCCTATTGTGGCAACGGATAGATAGATAGTAAGATAAGTAATTTATCTTAATTTTTATTTTCACTGACCATATCTTGGAAGAATCCCTTCAAGTTTCTTTCTTAAATGGGAATTCAACAAACAGATGGAACAAATTTCACAACTAGCACAATAACCACATCAGGTGTTGCACCTTTTACCTGACAAGTCAAAACTGTAAGACATGCTAAGTGGCCGCACTGCTGTAAAAAAAAAGAAACGAAAACAACAAAAAGAAAATAATTCAGCTATTAGAAAAGCAGAAGGGCAGTGAAACCAAGAGATTAACTCCATTTGAGACATTTTGGATTCTGTTGCCTAAATCCAAAATGTGTCACACTATTGCTTTACTGAAGCAAAGCGCAAAGTCTGAAAACTACAGCAGCATAAATGGGACTTGCAAACAGAGTGATTATAATTAGTTGTAGAATGAGATTTTTCTAATTCAAGGCAAGTATCAATTCAAGGCAAGTACCTTAAAAATCAATTTTTTTTTCAATTAAAATGCCATGAAAGAGAGAGAGGGGGGAGGGTAAAGTGAAAGAGAGGGAAGAAAGAGCAAAAACAAAAGCACAAAGCCACACTTCACACAAGTTTCAGTGACCTGAAAAAAAGATATTTCTAATTTTTTTAAGCATAATCTCCAATGATTATAATTAAACTAATAAAGAGAGACACTCAAGCTAAGCTTGAAAGTACTTGAGCAGTACTTTCCTTGAAAAGAACGGAAATACAGGCCAAACACTGTGTGATCTGTGCTGATTCTTGTTCTTTTTAAAAAATCTTATGTGGACTTAACCTTTAAAATGTATTCACAATATTATCCCCTTCTTTGTGGTCCTCTGAGTTTTTTATTTCTAGATAAGAAAGTGGTCATGTGGATCTTTGTTTCTGGAAAGGCCTATGTATATTTCCTGTTAAACGGTGTAATTCAGGGAGCAGATACTCAAAATATTTCTCAACTGAAAACAAAATTTCAGTGCACTAAGACAAATAAGCAGGCCGTGCCCAGTGACAATAATGCATCAAAACCCACATCAGCTTATCTGTCTTAACTGACAGGTGATAAACATGCAAGTTGGCATGAAAGGGGCTCTCAGCCACATATACCACTGCATTAAAAGGTGTTTAAAAAAAAGTCTGTGCTGGGAGTTTTGTTCATGAGAACAAATCTATGTAATGACTGCAGTAGGTGGATCACCTGGAGTAAAATTTGGGAGTCAGGGTATTTTTCCTGTAGCTCATTAAGTAGACAACATCAGCCACAGGCAACAGTTACAGAAACAGTACCGAAATCCCTGTTCAAACCCAGCAAAAAGGCAAAAACATTTTAAAGCGTAAGGGTGTTTATCACCTAATGCCGAGTCCTAACTGAAGGTTGATAAACACATACATGAAACAAAGTTTTCTCCAAGCTCCATTAGCTCAACTTGCTTGAGTCACAAATTCAAGCCTTAAGGACATGTACCTCAAGGCTGTGTTTGTCTCGATAGCTTACTCTGATGATTTTACAAGGTTGTATGAAAGCTCACTCCAATTTCTCTGCTCAGACCGCTCCCTCTGTCAGAACATTACTGTCTCCAAAGAAGTTTTAGGCTCAGAGCGGCCAGCCACAGGGTGGCTTTTCTCAGTGCCAGGTCAGGGTAAAGATCTTACCTGTATGCATGCATGTGCTGTGCAGAGCAGAGCAGAAGAACAAAGCCTGTTGCTGCTAGGAAACACATGCCATAGGTCCACCCATATCACAGAGGAAGAACTGCATGAGTACAGGCCCCCTCACCCCAAAAGTCAAGTGTAGCTGCACTCTTGCCTGCACCCTGCACTCTGCCCTCCCTATAACTCTGGGACATGTGCAATGTACCGTATGCTCCCAAATATTTCATTCTAATGCTCTTTTGGTTTTCTTCTTTTTAAGGGCAACAAATATTTCTGTCCAGAAGGTGCAAGTGTCCTACATGGTGTTTCTAGTTAGATTTATAATCCTTAAACCTCATTACCTTACATATTGTAACTCTAAACTGCATTCAGTGATCATCTAAATTATATGGCAGATCTATTGGTACCATACTGAATGTCACTAGCATTACTCTATTCATACTTCTGCACAAACGTATTTTATTCTAAGAGGAACTTTGGACATAACAATCACTTCCATGTGAGAAAAAACAAACCCTCAAGTTTCAACATAAGAAAAATTATCTTCAAGGCCTTTGCTCTTTTTTCTTCTTCATGCCAGCAGCAAATAAACACTTGGGAAATAAAACTTGCATGCATGCATCCCCTTTTACACCTTCATATGGCATTTAATCCAAACAATTCACTGGACGTAAGGAGAATTACCACTGTTGCAAAATCAAAGAATTTAATTAACAAAAAAATTAAGAATTGGTGAAGACAGTTATCCCTTACTGGGGGCCATGCCCTGAAATCAGCCCAGGAAGTCCTAACCTGTAATACTCAAAAATTTAACATTGGTTTTAGAAACTGTCTACTAAAAGGGTTGGATCTTATTTATATCATTCAGACATTGTAAAAATCTACTAGATTAAATTTGCTGCCCCTGAGAGGACATGATAATTCCCAGAAGAGAACATTCAAAATACTCGAACTGAATGTTTCAAAGAAAATTAAGGAATTGTTCCTCATTTTTACAAGCTTCCTACATTTGGAAAAATGTCTAGACCTATTAGAAACATTGATACAGCAAGCATAAACTGAGTACAAACAGAAACAATATACAAAACATCGTGCTTTTAAAAACGCACCCAAGCATTCACCAAACTCTATTTAGTGCTTCAAAAAACAATGCAACAAAGCAAGACTGATGAAATTGTTTTTCTGCAGAGACAATGGGTTGTCACAAACCACTTGAATCTGGACCAGTGCCTTCAAGCACATGTGGCAAGCACAAATATTTTGCAAAAAGCAGCACCAGGGAATATATGTGAATTATTTCATGCTTTTCAGACAAAAACTTCCACTTCTGCTCTTCAAAAATCCAGCTAACTCACTTTTTCTGATACAGATAAAGACTGTCCTCTAAGAAATCTAAGTCACAAAGTAAGACTGCATTTGTCATGCTTTTGTCATCAGAACTATTGAACTAATGCAAATTGGTAATCCCTGGAAAACATAGTATTTGTATAATCTCACAGTGGGTTCTTGAATATACATTACAGAAATGAAATGCTTTGCAGCACAAGTCTGAATTATTCTCCCACTGAAAAGATATGTTCCATAAATTAGAAAATGAAGCAAAGATTTGGATTCAGAATAAAAGCAATAGATTCAGCAAACAAAATAAAAGCAGATTTTGAATTAAAATAAGGAAATTGATGATACTAACAACAGGAAACAAAGAAAATAGGATTAATTAAAAACAGACATGAAACATGCAGATATGTAAGGAACATTACACAAGGGAGAAGCAATACCCATTCCATTCTGAGCAAATATAGCACTAACTGTCGTGTGCAACAAGCAATACAATGCCATTAAATTTGTTTAATATGTACATTAAAAACTTGAAGGGAATCAAGCTGAACCATGCAGTATCTTATTTTTAAATATAGCTTAGCATGAAAATTGCATAGCCCTAGCAAAGCCTGTAGGTCCTTTCTTTCTTTCTCTGAAGGGATGAGAACAAGTTTATATTCTGTGACACCTGCACAGACATCACTAATATTGCTGTTTCTTATGTGGGAAGTTTTCTGTGGATGCTGCAGGTAAAAACCAGCAGTGTGCTTACCCAGCCTGCTACGCCTTATCTCATCAGGTGAGACTGGACGCAACTTCCTCTCTGCCTTGATTTCCTCCAGTATCCTTTCATGAAGGCTGCGTGGCCGCGGTGGGGTTGGTTTCAGTTTTCTTGCTGAGGCCTCAGGATATAAAGATAATTATATTTACATAAAACAGTGCTTCCTTGAAAATAGATGTCACACTTCTTTGGAAAAAAAAAAAAGTGGAATGTTGTGATACTATTTTACACACTCAGTTGTAAAACTCACATAAATTTTTCCCCAATTCATCATTATTTCCCAGAAATAAAGGGCTGGTAACAACAGCTATTAATTGGTAGGTGCAAGATATTACACACTGTTCTTTTAAGAGAACATGTTCTATATACAGAAGACAGTAGTATTTTTGAAAGCCCTTGTCAGAAAACGTAATATTTGACATACTCCCTGGACACAAACATGCTTTAAAAAGCCATGGTTTTGTTAGGAATGAAGTTCACAGGATTACATACAGGATTTAATGGAGGTCGCGATCGGATGAAATCCAGGATTATTTCATGAGCGCTCTTTTTTAATCGAGGTGGAATGTCACCGTTGACCTGGAAAGGAAAAAGTGAAATATGTATTTCCATATTTTGCATTCATATTCATGCAGATGATAAGATCAATTGAAAACTCACAACAACCCTGTCAGAGCTTGCAGTGTTCTGACACCTGCACCAGACATAAAACCCCAGCAGTCCTAAGCATAGCAACAATCCATATGCAAAGCACAAGCAAGCTAAAACATACCTAACAGCTTTTCAGCTTTGCAGACAGCTGCAGAATAACCACAACTGCCGCAGCTTTAATCAGCAATACTTAGGATTTTGAAATATGAAATCAAATGTTAAGGCTGCAGTCGTGTCTATGGCAGAATGCAGATGAAGACTGTATCTTGCTGAGAGGAAAAGTTGCCAAAACCATTTTTAAGAACAACTATCTGAACTGTTAAACAGTCTCTAACACTCTGGGTTCAGCCTCTGTGAAAACAAGGATGCACCTTAAGGCGCCAGTATTCTTGATCTCCTTACCATGTCCCAAGCAACAAAGCCAGATCTCACACAATCGCTAATAACTTGCTTGTAGCAATGGATAAAAAACATGTTCCCCTTGGTTTTGTGACTTTACCACCTGTCTCTGCAGCTACGGCCATGAAGAGGTGCTTTTGTGTAAATCCCCCGGAAGGAGAGGGAAGCTATTTCATAGCTACCTCGACACCTGCACTTCAAAGATTACTCAAGTATAAAACTAAATTTGTTAATATGTTCACAAAATAAACCACTAGGATGCCACAGCAGGCCACTGGAAGCATAGGAGGCACTTTTCCTCACTGTAGATCATATATTTCTGTAGAAGAGGGGCTGGGGGAGTTTTGTTTTCTTATTCTGTTGGTTTTCTCCAAAGAGAAAGACATTTCTTTCTCTTATACCTCCTTTAGCCATAAGGCATCACAGGACAAAGTCAGCAATTTACTATATGTGCAGGACATAAAAGAATGCAGTGGAATTTTTTCTATCATATGAAGAATTTATAAATTGTAAGCTGGGAGTAACTGCATGGATTTCCTCAAAAAAAAAAAAATCCATCTGTTATGCTCAATTTTCATACAGCAAAGTGCCCAAGCACACTTTCAGGGATGAGACAGCATCCTATGCCATACATCCTTCTAGTACCTTCTATTACCACACAGCAGCTGGCTATCAGCCCTGTCTTCCAATTTGACAGGAATTCCCATGACACTGTATTTCTTAGACCAGGTCTCTCCTAATTTCAGCACCTTTTTATATATATATGTTTTCTTCTGAAAAAGAAATTAACCATTTGGCTCATTTTTCTTTGGGAGACTATCCATACAAGCTCTGTAGCCAGCAAATATATGTAAAGACACAACTTTGGTTTGTCAAATGACATGCACTTTTGGTAACCAGAAGGAATGCTGCAGTCAGAAAAATGCTCATAAGGTCACCTGAATATGATTCGTAACTGAACTTCACTAATGCCATGCAGCTTCCATGTAAACTCTGCTCACTTCAGACATGCTCTGTTTCCTTGCTGAAAAATTACTCCCTTCCCCGTTAAGGAAGCGGATGTGGAGTCCTGCGTGGGGGGACTCTGGTTTCCCAGGAACTCTTTCTGGAGGATCCTAACCTACACATGCTCCAAATTCTATTTGTTCCCACCCCCACAGCTTCCTTAGAGTGAATTCCGCGTAGCTTGGAAGAGATTATCAAGCTGCTAAACTCTGCAACATGCATCACCTTCCTAAAATAGTGCAGAGAAATTAAAATTGAAAAGGTTTATACTGAATGTTGATTTGACATTTTATGATGAGGAGAATATTATTTTAAGTGGTGTGATTGATTTCTTCCGTTTAAAGACTGAGCAATATTTTGAAACCAGCATGCTTTGCAGGATTGCTAATGAAATGAGAAGTCTCTCTTCCCCAAGTCACTGTTCATCAGATGTCAAAGTTGATAGCTGAAGTTGAGAGTTATTACCAGCAGCCATTTTGTAAACTGATAATCTGCATTCCAGCCTTGGGGAAATAACCCTCTGCATGACAACTGGAAATAAATAATACATGGCTCTGAGCCCTTCACCTCAGGGCACTCTATGTCCTGACTTCATGCCACCAGGGTATAATTGGTATCAGTATGCCCCATTTGATAGGAACCAGAGAAACAGAAGATTTTCTTAGGTGATTTTCCAAAGGATACATGGGGAGCTCGTGGCAAAGCAAGTGGATGTTTCACAGCCAGAAGTCAAGAGCAGGAGCACCAGTGGCAGAACCTGGTGCTCCAGTGTAAGAAGAACCTTCTTCCACTCAGCACCCAAACAAGATACTGATATGAAAGACACAAGGGGAAGCTTTTATCCTCTGTATTCACATTAGTTCTATTTATTTACTCAAACTAACTCTCCTTGTAATGAGCGATTTCACAGGCATCTTTTATTTTAATTGAAATTAACGGCTCTTGATTAAATTCTAAATCAGAAATATACTGCACAGATGCCGCCATGATACATGCAGGGGAAAAAACAACCAACTTTTTTTTTTTTGGTCACATTCCAGATTGACACCAACCGCAAAGCAGTATTTAAATAAATACCTCAAAACACTGTAAATGCATTAAAGCTGGCAGTGTGGGGGTGCATAACCAATGATTATAAAATGATTAATAACGATTATTATAAAAATCAGTCAGAAATTTAGAGACCTAAACAGCCATTTAAACATGGTACATCATTTTCAGAACAGCTTATGGTAAAGTTCTGTTGTGAAATAAAGTATTACAAGGAGATATATATTTGCCACCTTTCATTACGCAGACAGTATAGTGCTCTTGTTAACAAAATCATTACGCAGCGCGTATATGACACCACAGAGCAAGCTCAAATAGCAATGTCCAAGCATGAAGTGCTGTGGTACTTCATAAGCCACTGTATTCACACAGCTGCTCTTGCACATCTACTGTATGTACAAGTTTATGATCCCACCTGATAACCATAGTACTTACACAGTCGCTCCTTTGAATACCCCTAAAGCATGATTAGGAACTGTAAAGCTCACTGCTCTACTGAGGATGACTCCTGAACTTCTACAGAAACATATGACAAAGGCAGAAAATGAAAAAGGAGAGTTCTCTGCTTAAGGCAGCTGAATACCACTCAGTAAAACTAAGTTAGACCTGTGCATAAGAGAATGACAGGGTCTATAATGTCCAGCTGGACAAACTGGTCAAAGTCTTTTCCTCACATTCTCTACGTCCAGCTTGAAGCATCTCAGATCTCACTTATGAAAATACTGTCCATGCACAGCTGTTATTGTATTTCATATAGGTACTGTAAGATGCCAAATACTGTAAATAAATGACTTTTGGTTAAAAATGCCCAGACATCCACGCCAGTGGGCTCTCAGATTAGACAATCAAATTACTGGATAGTTTTGATAATAGCATCAACCTGTACGCCCAAATTCTCCTTTTGCAGCATGGCCAAGCTAATACCACTGCACCACAGGCATTTGTGAAGAGCTCAAACATGAAGATGAGCACTGTTACCTATGAAGAATTTAACTGTTATGCAGCATAATGCTGAGTTTGGGTACTATATAAAAGATACCTTACAAGCCATGCACTGAATAAGTAACATAAGAGTTATCAGTTACTGTTTGATAAACCCAGCTCAACAACTACAGTGAATGGCACACAAGTTGGAGTAGGGGAGGTGGGCAGGAAAGGGAGCCAACTGTGAATCAATGTGGAATTCAAAGCTGCAGCTTAACACATAATGCATAATAAAGAAAAAATAAGCCTGTAAGAGTAACTTAATTCTAAAATTTGCCCATTTCTAAGCGTTGATTCTGCCAATGTTCACAATTTTTACCTTTTTGGGAGTGAGTGCTCCATAGCCGAAAAACACTATTAAAATCCCTGTAGGCTGTCATTTAAAGATTATAAAATGCCAGAATGAAAGTTATCTTGTTCCCACAAACATCATGGAAACAAGATTCCTGCATCAGGATAGAGAGATGACAAATTTGAAATTACTTGCATATGTACTGAAATAGAAATGCCAATGTCACTGAAACTAACAAAACCAGTTATTTACGAAAAGCCCAGATTCTGACATTTGCACTATGACAGAAAGCAGGTGAGGATGGGTCCAGTTATTATCACCTGTTAACACCTCTGACAGTCTGAAACACCAAAACAGTTCCTAAATAATCCACCTAATAGGAACATCTGTTCCTTTCCTAGTTTCTACTCAGAGTACTGAGATTAAACACAGCATTATACTAATAAAAAGTACAGTAAAGACTTCATGTTGCATCTTATTTATGTAAAAAATTTACTTAACCCATTATCATTAGAAGCATATGCATTTTCACAAGCTACTGAGCCTAAAATACTTCCTATAAATTTAAAGCAAATATAGTTTTTAATAAGAATTTAGCCAAAATCCATTTTGACTGACAGAAAGAGACATAATCCATCTTTCCCAGGCTGCCTTCAAATTCTGATTTAGGATTATTTGTCCTTTTCTCCTCTTCTCAAGAACCACAACAGTTTTCTCTGATAGGAGTACCTATAATCAGCCTTGATCGATGACAGTCAAAGATGCTGTATTTATGAGATCTAGCTGAACTTGTAATTCTGTGTGAATCCTTCAGGCTCCACATGTCATATTCAGCTGCACTGTTATTATTGTGCATGCTTTGCACATTCTTCAAGCAGACCCTGCAGCAGAAGCCACATTACTGAATTTAGGATTTTTAACAAGAAAAGTTATTTTTCTAACTTGGTGTTGCTAGCAAGTTGTCAGATGAAGTCAGCAATTGCATCACAGGCAGCCCTATAGGTTTTGTACCTGCAGCTGACTGTAATTTCAATTCATGTTTATGCCCAGGGGTCATTTTGGACAATCTACCTAGTAGACGAGATAGCAGGGCAAAAATAGATTCTTGCAGGGATTTTGCATACAGCAAAAGTCTGGCTGAGCAGAGAGGCAGCTGTGCCTCCAAGACCTACCATATAATGAAGAAAATCTCTTCTGAAGAGGCAGGAGCTTGCTCAGCAGAAGATGAATTAAAGTCTAGTCTGACAAAGGCAAAATCGGATGACCCATGGGTTCCCATTCAAATAAAACTACTATCCTGTCTGCATACAGTAATCAAAGTCCTTAGGGGACTGTTCCTTTTTTGCACTGGGTAGTAGGAACACTTAGCACAGTTCTCCAAATTGTTGGCAGAAAGACATAATATGATTACCTGGGTATGTATTTTACCCTATTGATTTAACATCTAAGCAACATCTGCTGCAGAAAATAAATACAATCTGATAGTATAAATCCAGATTTTGATTAGGAAAGTTCTTTCAGCTCATACATAAAAGCCATTTACATTTGTAACAGAACTAATTTATTTGCTCCCCATGTAGTTGCTCCAATTTTTTCCTCCTTTATTCTATTTCCTAATGATCTCTGAGAGAATAAACAACATGCTTTCTGTCTCTCTCATCTCTCATCCCCACCCCCATATCTGAATTTTTCTGGTGGATTCACAGCATTCTCACTAACAAAGGTTGTGTGAGGTTTTGTCAGGAAAGCAAATAAATTTGAACACTGAATATTCTAAGACAATACTTTCACTGTAGCTAAATAACCCGCAAAGATAAGTAAGTGCAAGGTATAAATATTGACATTGACCAACTAATTGCCTCAGACAAAGGGGTTTAAAAAGTCCTACTAGGGATAGGGAGCCCTTTAGATCAGTTGCTAGCTTATAAGGAAGAACATCTTCACGTTGAACGCAGTATGAACCAAAAGGAAAGAAAGAACAGGGGAACTCCAGTAAATATCATTTGGATTCTGGTAAAAAAGAGTGCCTCAAGTCAATCTTACTTTCACATTTATGAGTATCTTGGAGGAGGATACATCAATGCTCTCCAGCTTGCTTTGGCATATTGTCTTAACTTGAAAGCAGCAATAGGATATGCTGAAAATAATTAAGCTCTATTTCTACAAATGGAAGATTTATATTTTTTAACATAGAATATTCCTTTAAAATTCATAACGGATCATGGTAACATATGTTTTCAAATGCTGTAATATAAGTAGTAGGTAATACAAGTTTTCAACCACTGTAGGTTTTTCTTTCCCACCACATTATCACTTATGAACAACATGGTAGCACTTTACATTCTGAAATGAAAAAAACTACTTTGTAACTCAAGATGAACATTCTCCCCAATAAAAAAGGCCTAAAACAACCTCTCAATTGAATGCATGACAGGACTTTTGATATGACCCCTAAGGTTATCCTAAACGCAACACAAGTCATTTGTTCAAGCATATGATATGTTTGTGTGTTTTCCAGAATTTTAAATGCCTGCCATATGGAAAACAAAATACACAACACTTGCTGGTTCCATGTTTTTCCCCCTCAATGTACTACATAAATTTAAGATGCCATATAAAAAACACGAATAGTTAGTAACATACATGAAATGAACATCTACATGAAATCATCAATTCGGGTTCCAAGAAAAAAAGAGAAGAAAAGAATAAAGGAAGAAAACATTTTAGATTTGACAAATTCTAGTCATAATCTTGACTTACCATGACCTTCCTTAAGGTATAACGTTTGGATCTAATATCATCCATCAGCATTTCGTAGGGTGTGAGCTGATATTCTATTGGAAGTGGGTTGTACTGACGCTCTTGAACTTTCTTCAGTTTAACACCATTCCGTAAATCTCGCATCACTTGTACCCAAAAACGAGCCTGAAGATAAAAGAGGGAGAAACTTTATTTGATATCTTACACTTAGATACAATCCTAGATTAAACTGAAGTTGTCATTTCCACTTTGGACACCACCAAATATATGGAGCTGTACTATTTTATTTTTAAGTCTTCGAACAAAACCTATTTTATGTTACAGAAGCCTATTTTTAACCCTCATGAATGTAACAAAATTTTGCTGCAACTCAGCAGGACTGCAACTGAACATCACTTCAAGTGATGTTCATCTCTAAGATAATACAGAAAAAGGATTTGAAGTTCTCATACTATACCATTTCTATTACCATTTCAAGTACACTGCAGGGACCCCAGGGAAGGTTCTAGACTTGCAGCTAATACTATGTCAGTTAAAAAAGTGACTGAATCCAAAACTTTGTCTCCCTTAGGCCCAGAACTTTATTGCAAAATTTCCCAGCAGTTTTTATTCTATAGAAAGAAAGATTCCAAATCCTGAGGTCTACCAATAACCTCTCAGTACTCAACTTCCTTTTGCTCTGCCTGTAGGATCACCACACACTAACACCTCCCTCTCTCTTTCTGGGCAGTGAGAATGGCTGGAGAGGATTAAAAACTGGATAGACTGAGAGATTGAAATCAAGTATTTTTGAGGACCTCATAATATGCCTCTGTGAACTGGCAAGAATAGGAACTAGAAAATAAAACAAGCTACTTTCTGTTAAGTATTTCTATGTAACGTGTTTCTTTCATCATTGGAGAAATTCAGCTGGTGGTTCTGCCTACTGCCTGGCTGCCCCTCTGAAGGGCAGTCAGCATGATACCTGTCTAAATGTCCAGTCCAGTCTTTTTAAATTGCAAAAGCTTCTCCATGAAAACACTCTAAAGAAAAAATGTAATGCCTAGATACTGGTATTGTTTCAACTGTCTGTGAAGGAATGTTGAGACTTCATTTGGTTCTAAGTTGTCATGAGTTATTTTTAGTTCATATGCTAAAAAAAAGCCCAGACACTAATTTTAATATAAACCAAACAAACTTAGGTTAAGCATCACAAAGAAATATAAACAACTAGTAATGATGCTGAACCACTATTCAATTTTTGTCTTACCCAGTCAGCATTTTTTAAATCATCAAGATCTGTGCTGGATTCATCACTTGCCTCTTTGTCCATTTCTTGAATCTTCTTCAGATTCTGCCAATGAAAAGAAAATGAGCCAATAAACGAATGGTGGCATTACCCTCACGTAAAACTGAAGCTTAGTTTTTAACATCTGTTACGTTGTTTGGGTACTCTACCAACTGTTTCATGAGTTGCACAGTAATGCTGTAAAGGTAACGTGAAATATTATTTTAATATATTTCTCTTAATTGAAATGTGGACCTGAAATGGTAGGAAATGAAAAAAAATCTTAACATTTTGAATATGAAAGAACTTCAGATAATAGCCAGAGAAAAAAAACAGTTCATAGAAATTTTACTATTCCTAAAATTGGGCTATGCACAGAAAAAAAAAACAACCACCTAGTAAGTCTGTTAACCTACAACACAGAAACATTACTGACCTGGTAAGGATTCCATTCCTCCCAAAATTACTATTATTTGTTGAATTCAAGACAGTTCATTTTTGAAAAAGAAAAAAAGAAGAAATTTCCACAAAGCTAGTTGTGGAGAGAAATAAACTAAGAGAAACACTTTAAACTGATTAGCAACAGACTTGCATACACATTGAAATTAAGTAGTCTGTATAACATGGTTATAAATTCTGAAATCCGGTTAACAAAATCATGCAAGGAACAGAAACAGATCTTTCAAAGGTTAAAACTGCTGCGTACCATGGAAATATGGAAAAGCATAAAAAGGCTGTTACACCAACAACATGAAAAATTACTAAAAGTTACAGTAGACCAAAGAACAGACAAGCCTACAAATACATAAATGCAAATGAAAGATTTAAAAGGCTTTTCCAAAAAGGATGCTTTTTAAAATACTTTGTAGAAATTATGTTATACATATAAATAACTACACTCAAAAGTGCTGGTTTCGGGTTTAGTTCTGTATTTAAACGTTCTGGAATCAACAGTGCAAATTCTCAGTACTCTATTCCACTTTTACAGAATTTTCCAGGAAGTCTTTAAAAAGATTTAATTTGATCTGTTTTCCAAGTACTCACTAATGTATTCAAAAAAGATAATAAAATCTCTGCAACTACTTGTTTATCTTATCAGACTAAAGCAACAGGTCAGAGGTCTGACAGATATATTTATTTATCAAAAAGCTTTTTCTCACTTGTAAGCACTTGAGCTCTTAATGGAACTGAACAGTCACAGTCTCAATTTAGCTTTTGAGCTCCCCAGAAAACTTAAAAATAAGAGGATTTTGTAATTTTTTTTCCTCTGAAAGTAGTTCCAAAACTGCCAGCATTTCAGTGGAAGAAATGAAAGCACTGGAACTTTGCTTAACTTGCACATTTAACAGAGCGCACGTATCTAAAAAACCTGGTTACAGAGATAGCACATGTGAGTCAGCCACCACAGGGGTTTTGGAAAGAGAGCAGATGTGTTATTTGTTGTCTTACTTAAGCCACATACTTTCATATCGAAGAAAAAAATACTACCATTGCCCTGTCAAAATAAAATACATAATTTACACGAAGACTCTAGAAAAACACAAATCACCTACACTACAGAAGCAAAATGTATAATGGGACAATGTGGGAAAGTTGGCATGACTTGCAGTATCACCACGGGATACCCAATTGGGAAAGAATGTCTGTATGGAAACTTGCTTTAGTCTTGTCGCTGCGGTCAGCAGAAAGTCTGACACTTACAAGCAATCCCCCTTTTCTAAGGAGGGGAAAAAAAAAATGTGAAGAATGAGTAACAAACCCCTTGCTTATGCGTATTTTACCATCCAGATTTTTGTCTTTTGTGCATCATACAGTTGCAGTAATCATTTCAAATACAGTATCTGTGAACTGTAAACTACTTGCTTACTTGCAAACTGCTAGCATTTATTGATAAACTGCAAAATATTAACTCATTCTGGTACTTTTCTCCTTGTCCTTTTTGTAATCAAAAAGCTAACTTCAATAAATGAACTCACAGCTGCTAGATTTGTCCCTCCTTTCCATACTGGAAGGTACACATTCATTTTTAAAAAACTCACATGTTCCAGCTGCTTAATCTATTCTTCGACTGTTCAAGTAGATTTGTGGCAATTAGCCATGTTAGGGACCATGTTCCCTACCATGCAGTTTACTGGGCTCGTTTATGCCCAAAGGCTAATCCTTTGAGTGACATAAATATTCCATGAAGCTAAAAAGATTACAATATGTTTTTCCTAACAGCAGAAAACAAGAAGGGGTGGGGGGCACCCTGAGCAGCTGAAAGATCTTCCAAATAAAGTAACCATCTAATTAACTGCTCTGGAACATAGCTAGAGGGAGAGTTCCTACCCGAGAAAGCGCAGGTGTAAGTGATGCTGGCTACCACGCACTGGAGAGTTGCAAAAGCAAAGCATGCCAGCCAAGAGAGAAGTCTCTTAAAGTGTAGTTTTACGGTACAAAGGAGCTGATATGAGCACAGGCTACTGCCAAACCTGAGCTCCTGTTAACTCCCCATCCTAGTGCTGAGTGCTCCAGCAGCTGCCCTTATACCAGCACAGACACCCACTTTGTTGGGACAGTTCATTCCTGTCCTTGGCACCTGGCTCAGGTCCCTAACTGCAGCTCACCATGCATTAGTGGAGAACAGTAGAAAAGAAAGGAATATTCATAATTATAGAAATTAGAAAGCTCTGGAGTACTGGGGAGAAAAAGAAACAGGAATTGCTCCATCCTTGCAGCCAGTGCTTAGGAAGGCTTACAAGAGGTAATTTTGTCCACACATCAGGTGCTAGTTAGGAATTGATAAATTCACTGTGACAAATGAAATATTACTATTTCTCTCTAGGACACTCAGCCAGCATCAGTGGGTTTCAGTAGCTGTTTCAATCATAAATTATAGAAACCAACACATTTAAAATACAATAGACACTTTGTCAGATCTTAACTGTTATCCAAAACCTGCAAGTAACCTCAGCTGCTGTAGCCATTGGTACCTACCCCTGGGACAATGGCTTAAGGAAAGCTCTTACAGTATAATAAATACATGGCCTAAGTGGGTTTCCATTTCAGAAAGCAGAAACACCTTAAAACGGTTTTTCTAAATGATTCCAGAACCTCAGACCTGTACCACAGACCAGATTCACCTATTACAGCCTGGGTGTTTGTTCAGGAAATAAGGGTTGGATGTGTAAAAAGCGACTGTTTCAACAGCTTTGGCTTTTTTTAAACCATTACAGCATTTAGCCACTTAACCCCCTCCCCCCCTGCATTTTGTGACAAAAGCTAGTAATAAAAATACCAAATGTCTTCAAACACCTTGCTGCACTATTAAAAGCAAGCAGCTCATTTGCTGCTGCTGTGTGTCCCACATTTGAGATGTGCTCTTCTTTGCTTGGTGACAGATGGGAATTTATGTAAGGCACTTGCCAGCACAGCATCAAAGACTCACTTCTACAGAATGCTCTCTAAAATGCAACGTTTTTGTGAAGATGGTATTCTTGGGAATCCAGATCTGCACTTCATCTTTCCCCAACTGCAGAACACAGTCTACTGCAGTTGCAGTTCCTAGTTTATATTTGTAATGAGGAATAATTTATTTGCTGATGCATAGTTCTTATGCTGCTTTGAAACGAATAAAATATTCTTGCACCCCTAGGTTCAATTAAAAGTATATAACCTGCACACTGGGGAAATACTGCTTTTATGTATCTTCAGCTATCCAACTTGGGTTTAAATTCCAAGGGTTTGGCAGTATTACTCTAGTTCTCTGAAAAGACCCAAGCCTCATTTAATTTAAGCGTGGGAATAGGGTCAGTTAAATCAGTCCCTGAAAACCTCTTGAGTGGATATCAGACAATGTTCTTCATACATAGTGCATGGTACAGGTTAATGCATTTTGCTCAGCTCTGCAATAATCATCATACTGCCCAATGTAACTGTTTAAAAAGAAGCAAAGAACTCTCAAATCAAGTGCATATAATACTAGAGTGACAGTGCCTGCCATCACTTAAGAAAAAAAAAAACCCAAACAATTAAACCCTCACAAAACCAAAACAGCAGCCTTTTTCTTTATTAAAGCTCCTAAACTGAGGAATCAAACAGATCATGATGGGGCTGCAAGCCTGACAACACCACACTTGCAAAAGTGGAGTTACTGGAAGCCTAGAAGTGTAGGCAAAAGTTATGAAGTTATGAACAGAAAAATCTGTGAATCAATTTCTTTCTGCAGCTCTGCTTTCTGAAAATCCAAGCAGCAGGGTATTTAACAGCTTTTACAGCCACAAGACTCTTAAAAGTAACTTGGCTAGTGACTGTGTTTCCAAAATAAGTTAGCCATTAACATTGTTTAGGTACCTATTAACTACCTCTATTATCATATTTTCTACAAATAATACCCAATATAGCCATGTTAAATGGAAAGGAACACTTGACTTTAGTAATTAACTGTTTTCCAACTGAGTCTTTGCATGGCATGAAAGTAGTGAAGAAGATTTGTTTCTACTCATGTACATAATTCGAATTTGTACATTTATCTTTTCATACAGATGAGATGGAAATAGATCCAGCCAGACTGAAAAGATTATGTTTTTACATCAGAAGAAACAGAAATGAAAGGTGACATGATTTAAAAGAACAGTACGACGATGACAGATTGGAAGCTTTATCTGTATTCTACCAAAAACTTAATTATAAGGAACACTGTGAGTAATGAAATTATGGATGAGTTTTTGATGAACATGGACTTTCGGTGCAATAGAAGACACAGGCAATTATAAAAATATACAAAGTCTTAATTAGTTTGGGAGGAATATTAATCTTGATGCTTTAGGTTGCACAACGATGTCTATAAAATTTAGCAGTCAAATTTACTGTGGCAGATTAAGATATATCGGCCTACTGGCCAGCATCACACGGCATCTTTTATCACCAGCTGTGCCAGTTGTGGAGTTTATTACCTACAGCCTACACTGCTAAAGGCTGGCAACATCATTTACTAGTACCACTCACAGAGTGGTTGAGGTTGGAAGGGACCTTTGGAGGTCAGCTGGTCCAGCCTTCCTGCTCAGGCAGGGCCAATCAGAAACAGTTGCCCAGGTCCATGTCCAGCCAGATTCTGAACATCTCCAGGGCAACTCATGCCAGTGCTCGGCTACCCTCACAGTAAAAAAGTGTTCCCTTATGTCCAGAGGGAACCTCTTGCATTTCAGTGTGGGCTCATTGCCTCAGGTCCTGGCACTGGGCACCACTGAAAAGAGCTTGGCTCCATCTTCCTTGCACCCGCCTTTCAGGTATTTAGACTTCAGTGCAATCCCTGAGACCCTCTTCTCTAGGATGAACAGACCCAAATCTCTCAGCCTTTCCTCATATGTGAGATGCTTCAGTCCCTTTATCAGCCTTGTGACCCTTTGTTGGACTCTTACCAGTATGTTCATATCTCTCTTGTACTGGGGAGCCCAGAACTGGACCCAGCATTTCAGCTGTGGCCTCACCAGTGCTGAGTAGGCAGGAAGGATCACCTCACTCAACCTGTTAGCAATATTTCTCCCAGTGCAGCCCCTAACACCGCAAGGCATCTTTGTGACAAGGACACCTTGCTGGCTCACTCAGACATGAAGCACATGTGGAGCACTAACTTCCGTAGAAGGCAAGACTGGACAGTAACAGGGAGCTGAAGGAGGAGTAGGGCAGATATCTCCTCAAGAAAACAATGTGGATACTAAACCAGGGGGATCCCCAGTCCAATCTGGAGCAGCAATTTCTGTGTTTCTATGCTTGCATAGTCTGCCCCTGTTTCTCCCAGCCACACTTGATGATGTTTTTCAATAATGTGTTTGACCTTTTCAGATACTCCACAACAGGAACATTTGCTTTATCTCATGGACATCATTTATTTGTGCCTAGAGTTCTGTCTGTGGCTGGATGCCACAAAAGGTGATTTGAATGACTTATGGATGATCCTAAGAAAGATTAATATTTTCTTTTACATGAGGTTCAGATATTTAAACTATCTTCCCCTTCACCAGATATACATGCATTTCTTCCCCTTTTAGTGGAATTTTCCTATTGCAATTTTAAAAGCTCACTGTTTGAGCTGAGAAACAGGCTGTACTCCATTTTTGTCATCAACTGCAAATGCTTAAACAGCAGAATACAGAGTGAAGAGGTCTTGGCCCATCAAAAGACCACTTCTGGATGACAGCAGATGGTAGAGCCTGAGCAGCATAGAGATGCTGCCAGAAGGCTGCAAAACATGCCAGTAAACTTGCTAGAAAAATTCCATCTTGCTAAAGGATGCACAGTTAGATCAAACTAGTTACCTGAATTTCAACCGTACCTTTGGAGTTGCTGTTGCTATTCCACAGAAGCACATGTTCTTACTATTTTTATTCTATTTTTCGTACTACTGCAATAGTATTACCATACCTTGCTCAGCTGTGGCTTGAGTCCTGTCCTGCACATCCACTACATTAAACATTTCATTCTCTTTAAGAATGGAAGTACATCTCCCTGTCTGCAAGTCAGTTTTACTGCTGACCTTTCACACACAGGGAGTCAGACTGGAAATAATCACATGGCATTGAGTCTGTGACAAACTGCCGAAAACATTTTATTTGACATCCATTGAGATGACCTGAGCAGCTCACTCATTGCTTCATCATTTCTGATTAATACACTCACCCAAACACATGCTAGTAAAACCCTTCCTGAATCTACGCTCCATTTTTATGTGACAGTGATGTTCACATAGCAGACCGGAGAGCACATGACTACTCAGTATATATAAAAGTAATAATACATACTACAGCTCTACAGGCTTATCCCTCCTGCCTCCTGATCTATGGCTCATGAAATCCTGCAACTTTCAAAATCCTGACAAGTTTTTACAGTGCCAAACTGAAAACAGCATCACAGCAATATTTTTTCTGCCTCTTTCACAGTTTATTTCCCTTCTAAACCTGTCCTGGGCTGTAGCATAAGATAGGTCATACTTGGTCCACCGCTAGCTGGTGAGTATCTGCAGATAAAGATTCTCTTCCACTACAGAGAAGCTGTCTGTTTAAGCACCCACTGAGCAAGAAACAGAAATTTCATATACCTGGGAAACAGACACCCATATGCCATCCACTGCCCCTAGAAGGAATCCAAGGAATTTTAAAATAATTTTTGTTTTGTTTTTAACTTCATTTCGATCTCATTTCCACAACTGTTATATTTCCATAACTGTGTCTAGGTCTGAGGGATTCTAAAGGAAGATCTCCACATAAAGCTGTCAAGGTTTGAAATAAACTAATAGTTTTTTAGTGTCACTGACACAATATTACACAGTATAAGGCATTATTTTTTTCAACTGGATTTGATGTATGTAACTCAGTTATCTGCCAGTGCTATCACACAAATGCATGACAAAAAAAGTTCTTACTGAATTAGTGTTTCTCTCCTTTATACCCAATACTCACGTGACAATAACAAAAGGAAAAGAAAAATAAATTTATTGACTTGAATAGTATTTAACCATATTCCTCATGAATTAAGGTTCTTCTGTGTATTTGCAAGAGGGAAGAGCATATAAGCAATACCACAGCTTTTACTGGCATGAACCTAGTGTGATCATATGATTACTGTTTGCCTCAAGTATCAACTGCAGAGGTCATTTTAAAATGGTATAACAAGATTTACAGCATTCCACCTTGTATTTTCTTCATACATATTTTTTTCTTTGTACACGATATTATTTTCAAAATTAAATACATTCCCAATATACAGTTGCATAAAAGCTATAAGCAAGGATCAAGCACATCATAAACCCAAAGTATTCATATTCCAGAAGCTCTTTGTAAGGTAATTTTCTTGATCATTTCTTGCATGCCTACCTGGGGACTGATCCAGAGTAAAATGAAATCAAAAGGTCAAAATTCTGCCCTTGGTTAGGTGCAGCAATAAAAGTTTCAGTGCTTTCAGTAGGGCCAAAATTCCATCTACAAGGATTACTTCCTCTGACCTAAATGTGCTTTGAATCAATCCCTAATAGCCTTTGAAAGGCAAATGGTTTCTTTCATTTGGGATTAACTCATAGTATACTCTATGTTGCGATCAGATGTTGTTGCATTTTTACATCCAATTACAAGGTGATTAAATAATTTGCAGCTTCAAAACACCCCTCTACTTTTAAAATAATGAAAAAAAATGTTAAGGCTTAATTTTAAATGGTTATTAAACACAGTATTTTACTTTGATACTGACAACAGAGATGCCTTATTACTACTTACTGTGGCCAAAGTGTTCAAGAACTACTAGAACAGAAAAACATCTCTGACAGACTCTCCCCCTTGGACAGATGCATCCCAAACAGGAAGGAAAGACAGCACCAGTCCTTTGCATGCCTCTGACTGTATTGCGACTTCCACCATGAGTGGGAAGGTGAAAGCTTTCTTGTGCTGCTCTGACCCTTTAAAGAGTTGATTCAGCTCATTAACCTGATAAGGAATGAGTGCTTTGGGTTTTTTGGCATTTTCTGTGTTTGTTTCCTAGAACCATTCGAAGGAAAACAGTGGGAGCATATGTGCATGGGTGAAACAGCTCTGCGTCTTTCAGCAGCAAAATTCTTAGATGAGCCTGTAAAATCTTACCCTGCTTTTCAAAGGTACTGTAGATCTTGGCTTACAAAAGAAGAGAAAATCCTTCAGGTTTTTATTAAGAAGAAAAATTAGGACAGTGTAGTTACGTGACAATTTGGCTTCAGTGAAGAAGTCAGCTTCAAGAGACATGCTTCCCCTCCTGCCCTTCCCTTCACCAATTATTTATGGAGCCATAAAGACCTGCAGGCCATATCACCAAAATTATCTTCATTAAAAATCATCTGCCCACCCTCAAAGCTATTCTTCATCTTGACTATTTCATTTTAGTGGTTCATAGGATGGACTTTCGGTGCACACTAACAGCCGAGCAGGCAGTGAACATTAGCACCTTGACCTACAGATGGAAATGCTTCTTTTTTTGAAGTTGGCTCTGCTATGAAGCTTATGTGAAGCTAATCATCAAAGCTAAGGGAAGCTGCTGACCTGGGACAAAATATGAGCAAGAAGAATCTCAGATAATTCACAGCCAAAGACAAGGTATTAGAAGGAGCTGAGGAACAACAGGCAAAGCTCTGATGCTTCACAACATCCCTGAAACACCAGAGAAGCTTTTAGACTCAAATGCATTGCATACAGGCATGCAGGAATGGATGCATGTATGCACCGTGTAAACCTCCAAGACAAAAATTTGGTTTACTCCCACATCACAATTAATAATAATTTCTACAAGACATCAAGACATCTATAAATAGTTACAGGCTAAAAGAAAAAACAAAACAAACAAAACTCGGCTATAGAACTGCTCTCCTTGAACACTACAGACCATTTCCTCAAGAATCTGACATTCACTACCGGCTGGGTACAGAAGTAATTTTGTAAGCCTAATTCACACAGTAATGAGCTCAAAAGCAGAAAACCTTCTCACACTGCTTACCTCTTTTGCACTTTTAATTTTGGCCAAGAAAGTGTACAGTTCCATTGTTTCAGCAAACAGAGCCCGACATACTGCTTGATAGTGGTTTGGCGCCTCTGATCGTGTCGGCAGGTGGGCAGCACACAGCTGAAGACAAAAATAAATAGCAATATCAAAACAATGCCCCATTGCTTTCATTAATGCTACAGAGCATCAGAAAACGTGACAGTGAGTTCAACAGAATATTTAGGGTACAAAAATCCATGAGTCATTTAAGTTCAGGCAGAAATGGTGGTGTATTTCCCAAACCTTCTGCTCCCATTTGTTTTATGAGAAAAGTTCAATAAGGACAGTGAGGGGATTCACTGACCACATCCTGGAAAACTCTGAAAACCAAGGCAATGCCTTTTCATTAAAAAATCCCCAAACAAACAAAACCCTCAAAAAAACCCCCAAACAAACAAACCCACAAAAAACAACCAACCAAAAACCACAACCAAACAAAAAAAGCCCCAGAGCCCCACAGAAAGATGAAATACTTGTGAAAGGGAAAAAAGCAATCCTGCAGGTTCAAATTTTGAGAAAATACTCTTAATCCAAACCAGATTAAACAGTAAATTTTGTTCAGCATCCTGTGAATATCTAAGAGGACTGCATCCCAGCCAATTTATGACAGGATGGAAGGAGAAGCGAGGAAAAAAATGAAGTGTAATTGTCAAGCTGAAACTCTGGTTTAATTTATTTCAAGCAGTACAAAGATTTTTAAAATCAGCAAGACTGGTTGAAGTGCAGGCTTGCTGCTTCACCTCAGACATTCATGAGCATTTCCAGACACAGGCACAGCTGATATAAAGAAGCACTGATAGATGTTTTTATACATGCTGAACCTGCAAAACTCTGAAAAGCTACTCAAATCACTAATAATCATTCACAACTACTGTTAAGCAGTCAGTCCAGCATTGCTTTTAGTGTAAATCATGTGGCTCCCATTTCCACAAGGGAAGTTTCACTGAAACCAGCCTTTATAGTTCAAAGAACCTGAATGAGAAACATCCAGCTTCAGGAAGATGAACATCCAGCTTCTGCCATTGTAGAATAGCTCAGCACTGACACTAATAGTTGTAATATCTATTTCCCAAAAGTGAAATCCATTACCAGTATTTGTCATGAAAATCTTGGCTGGAAATAGACAGAACAAAATAACATGTATAATTTGTTCCCTAAATAAAAACCCCTCAAAAGTCAAAACTAGAGCACCCGTATCATAAATCATACTGGTGTTTATATTAAAATATATCAAAATCTTAACCAAGGCCTTAAAATTTGTCTTGTTAGGGTGGTTTTAGAGTATCTATTACATATATAGTTGTATTTATAGCTATTGAGCTAAAACTAAGTACAAGGGAAAACCCAAGGCAGAAGGTGGCTACATTCACATCTCCAGAACTAAAGCTTGAGACAAAAGCCTCTTTAGGAGAAGAGCCCTTAATTAGCCCAGTGGCATATTTGTCTAAATCTCTCCTGTTACTACAGCAAACACTGTGGTTACAAGGGGCACAATGCATGGGCTGCTTTTCCATTTGCTTTCAATTTGACTTAAATCCATACTGCCACTAAAAGGTGTGGTCCTATGGCCTCCAGCTGTATGCAGCCAGTGATGCCCTTATGCTAGCACCAGAGTTCATGCCCTAACTCAGAGAAGATTACTCACCCGAACAAAAATTAACAACATGCAAGAAACGGAGCAGGAGATAATTATTCTTAATGGCATGGACACACACGTAGCAGTGCAGGCAAAAGTGAGCAAATGCTGGAGTAGGGAAAAGGGAGGAAGGCCTGAACAATTGCTTTTGGTTGCAGTTAGATTTAGATTAGCTCAATCTCAATGACAGGTTGCTTTTCAAGGCCATAGGGCCCTTGTGATCTTTTATTTCTTCCAATTAGTACAACAATACAGAGTTCAGTGGTCAGATTTGGTCAATGTCTTTGATAAATTTTTACAAGCACAATTTAGAATCCTTCAATATCATGCTATGATTATTGTACACATATATATACCTGATTTTTGACATAAAAATTGGATAAATATGAGTAAAGTTTACATATGTGTGTGTGTTTCCTTCTTCCCTATACACTTTCCTTAGATACAGGGAACACAAGGCAGACATGTTCACAAAACTGCCCTTGATCCCTCCCTTTCAAATTTTACACTGGCTTACGATGATGGCCAAAATCTTCTTAAACTCTTCAAATTTATTTCTGGATAATCAGAAGGACATTGTTGACATAAAAAACATCCCAACTTTTTTTTTTTTCCCTTTCTGACCCCCCCCCCCCCCCCCCCTTTTTTCCTTTCCTTTGTTTCCTTTTCAACAAGTCATACCATCTTCTTTGCTGGTAATGGGAGAAATACCGAAACAGATGCACCTCTAACATGTACTGCACACACATGTGAAAACACACACAAAGATAGAAATTAAATTGAATATTAAATACAATTAAATATTTCCCTTGACTTTGTGAGAAAGGCAGAACATTTAAAAGACCAAATTCTGAGTATGGTTAATTTGTGTTCCTTTCTCTCAACAACTAATCCTGTCCATACCTGCCACTGTACGTTTTCAGTGAGCTATTACTTGTTATTAATTATAGTACTGATAAAAAAGGGTTTAATTCTAAAATGCATGACTTACAAGAATAACAGTAAGAATAACAGCAAGAATAACAGCAATGGCAATTTCAAAAAGATCATAAAATGGTACAAGTTTTCACAGCTGACAATAAGATTTTATTATTCTACAGATCACACACAGATTTTAAGAATGCTTTTTTCTCCCTTCATTTAGAACATGTTAATTAGAAACAATTTGCATCAAATACTGAGAAAGTTAATAAAGTGCAGCACTGGCAAGTTCGAGCAGGGGATGGATATAACCTTGATTCTATTATTGAACATGAGGTAAAGCCAAAAAAATTTAAATACCTGCTGCTGAACGTAGTTACAAAAGCAACCACATAAAAAGTTAACCATTTAGTTTGCAAACCTCAGGCTGCAGATATTAAAAGAGGGCAAGCAGCTCCTACTAGCTTTCATGTTCTGAAAAATCAGTCTCTGAGAGATTTTAAATTATATGAAGATGCATTACCTACAAAAACCCTTTGTGGTAACATTAAGTCAAGTGACTTAGTATAAATTTTTGGGTTGGGGAAGGTAAGCCTCAAAAAGAAGGAAAATGCAAATACAACAGACAGATTGTATTTCTGCCCTTCATTGTTAAACACTGTTCTTGCATGTTGTTCAGAGCGCCTGACAAGCAGTAACTTCTGCATGAAAAAATACTGCAAATTCTAGTTGGGCAAGGCAAACCAAGAATGAAATGTCACTTCTGAGTCAGGACATTTATCCACTTAAAAACCAAAATCACATCTTCAATATTATGACAGCAGCATTTGAAAATCTGCATTACTATAGCACACCACAAAAAGCACAGTCAGAATGTTTTCATAATTGTGATACAAAAGGACAGCCACCTAATGAAATCCTCCTCTTATTACCATGTCGTAGCAGTTGTAGTGCAAGAAGGTTTAAGATCAGCTCTGCAGTCTTTTCCAGCCATTCAGAGTTCGTGGAGGAGATGATGACTCTGTATGCTGGTTATTCTGACACTGCCTTTTCATCCTTCATGATAAAACTCAGAACTACCCGAAGGCGAATGAATGCAAACAGTACCAAGAACTTAACACAAGGGCTGTTTGTTCTATTTCCAAGAAGTCTCAAAAAGTATAGCTGAAAACAAATGATTTGGTCTTTGTAAACTGGTGAAATACCAAAAATATATTATCAACTATTGAAACATTAACTAGCTCAGTCTGTAAGTACTGCCATTTGTAATCACTGTGAAGAGCTGGGATTTTTATGTATTTTTTTCCTCTGAGCCTATCAAAACCCCAGCTTGACCCAAAGCATTCAATCTTTGCTTAGATCACTAAGAAGATTAGAGAGTGTTTCCATCCACATTCAGGGTTCACAGAAAAAAAAGGCATTATGTAAATACCACAGCCTTGCCAGCTCCTCTGTCCAAATTCATCCTCAATTGACTAGGAAACAGTGCACCAAACTAAAGCAGTGTTAACAGAAATCATAATTTAACCATCCAAAGAGATCAAACAGCATTTCTTGCATCTGATTGAATATATTCCATAAAATTACAAAATATACAACTGACTCATCCACTAAAATTCATGTAGGTTTTGCAAAACCATTTTGGCTAGATGCACAGGGGAAGCTTCACCAAAACACCTGGCCTGCTGGAATTAATATCCCAAAAGACAAAAAGCATTTCCACTTGCAAACATCTTGGTCAAAGGACCCATATGAATGCAACACAAAGAAGAAAAGGGTTTCTTTTTCCCAGGGGCCACAAAGATAAGCTATTGATATTATGCAAAACATACTACCAGCCTGCAAATGCCAGGCTTGTTTAGTGTTTTGAAAACCTTGGAGTATTAACATAGACTTAAAAGATGTAGTTTCTCTTAAGCAACAAGAAGAAACTACTTTAACCAGCAGAGTGAGGTAAGACTGAACATGCAACTAGACCAGGTATCTGCCTTATCCTTTGCAGTATAGTACTGCAACAGGTTCAAAAATAAAAGTCAGCCTGAGATGCCTCATTTTTTGAAAGACTTTTATCTCCATGCAGATAAACTGAACATTGTGAATAGACTTTTTTAAAAATCCTTTCATTCTTACACATATGAACTTCAAGGAGCCATCTGCCTTACCTGAAAAATCTTACCAAGACAATACCTATTTATTTGTAAATATCAACTGAGCATTCTGCTTCACTTTATTATCCAGAATAACATTAAGGGGTGGACTGTTCAGAGGAATAAGAAGTGTTTTGACACGAGTTTGTAAGATGTTTCTGCCTGCTAGGACCACTCCTGTACATAGAATATGGGACATGGGCACAGTGCAAGCTTTGGGGCAGGTCTCATGACACTTCCTGCCAGCTCGCCTGCTCCTAGCCAGTTCACAGCTGCTCTCACAAACCTACCAGGCAGAGATTTGAAACCTGTTGTAACTGCAGTGGGCCAAGGACTAGCTCATGCGTCTGATAAAGGACTTTAGGGGAATATTAGTGAGGTAATACCACAATAAGACAAAAGGGGTGGGAGCAGGGTTAGCTATTAATCCACAAAATAAATCCTCAAAAAGTACAGGGAGTATTCACAGAAAGTTACTCCTCCCAGAGAGCCACCTGCAGAAGCTTGGTAACTTTTAAAATTGTTATTTTCAAATGACTATTTGCAAGTGCTGAGGAATGTCCAATTAATTTTACACACCTCAAGGAAAAGTCAAGTTTTGTGGAAATTGAGGCAAATTGCTAATTTGCTGGTGTCAAGCACATCTACCACATCTACCAGCAATCTGGTAAGGCTTTCTCCTTGCACTGGTATTCGTTGTTTTGGTCATGTGCTTCATCCCTTTGAGGAGGACAAGAGAAAAACTACGTAGTTCTCCACTTACACAAGTTCAGAATTTAATGGCTTAAGTGATCCTCCCCATAAAATGACTTCAACAAATATATTTTCTTTACAGACTTTCTTTTCAATATGAAAACCCAAATATAGCAGCAAAGCTATTGCATTTAGCAATAACAAGTACAATTTGATGAAATAGCGGCCTTGGTTGGTTCCCTCTTTCAGGAGCGTAAAAAGAAGAAAACAATGTAGCTGCTGGAATTAAAGCTGAAACTGCAATGGGAATTAGATGAGGCAAGGACTGAAAACAGTGCTTTGCATAGTATCTTGATCCTTAAAGAAGTGCCCAGTTGTCTGTATCATACAGTCTCCATCATCATCAAGTACCCTCTGCTTTGCCAACTCTGAGCACTAAAGGCCTTGAGCAAATTATTTACATGTACGCTTAAAGGTCAAACAGGAATGGATTAACAAATGTTTGCAAATCCTCTCCTGAGTCAAAACTTAAGTCAGTGTGAAAGCAAGGTTGAAAGACTTATGTGGGTAGACTGTGTTTGGGAAATGCTGCAGCCCCATTTCATACGATGTAGCTGTTTTTAGAAATACAAAACAAACTTGAGCAATTCAACAATGCTCAGTATGAAACTGGCACACAGCAAACAGCTCTCCTTGACTATTTTCTTCTAAACAGAACATCTGTCCTGACACCATTTCCTCAAAGTACTGACTGTCCTGAGGTGCTGAGCACTGCAATTAATTTTCTTTCTCAAAATCTTACATTTCACAGATACTTGAGGAGCCTTAATTACTTTTCCACCCTATTAAGACTGAATTTAAGCAGTGAAGAGAATCTAGACAAAATTCAAACAGAAAGCAACTGCAAGACTAACACCTCACTGAACCGTCTCACTTATGAACTTGAACCTTTTCCCATAACAGAAACAACTGAAGGTGAAGACAATTTGTATCCTGTTACATTTATACAATACTATCTTTAGGGAAACAAGCCTTACAAACATTTAACACATTTACAAACACTTTTGAAAGCATTTAACCAGTGTTAAGAAATGGAAAGCAGTATACATTACAGTATACATTACTGACTACTTTTAATTTTTTAAGCCAAATCCTGTATTTTCATGCTCAGTGAACCCTATTCTTACTCTTTATTAGCTTTCTAAGTACAGAATAAGATCCTGACTTCAAACAAATGTTAGCCTATATTTTTGTGAGATACAGGTATTTCCACTGGGCATTTTGACATTAACTTTTCAGTGACAAATGTTATGTGCTAGTGCAGACTTCTTGACAATGTTCATGTAAATTCTCATTCTTGAAAGCTGTTAACTATTAAATCTATTAAACTATTTTTCTACTCCTCAAATACATCGTCCCCCTGTCACTGCATCCCCTTGTATACAGCTGTTTCTGGGATATGTGTTAGGTGTATTGTTACACTGTCTTTACACAGCGGACTAACAACATCCTGATTCTGAAAGAGGCTTGTTTCAAAAGAGCCAATTAAGTGAAAACCAATTCGGCATTCTCTCTTAGTTTCAAACAAACTGTGCTCCATTGTTTCTTAGTGGAATAATGGGGGAATCAATAATATAAATATGCAGTAACCTGAATTTGCTAGCTCTTGTTCTTTGACTATTCAGAGGAACATCAATGGGATTATTCACAAGCAAGGGTGAATTTATATATTTCCCATTCTTTTACATGAAATATCAACCCTTGCAACATTTAGCAGAACCACTAGTTAGCCTTTCAGCAGCAACTTTTTCTAACATTCTCTGCTTTACAAGGCAACAGCTCTGTGTGCATTCGGCAGGTCTCATCTGTGCTGCTCACGCACCTGCATTTTAGAGTGGAGCAGCAGCATGAAGGATGGGATGGAGGTATCTGGGTAAGAAAACTAGCTTCAGAAGCAGAGTAGAGGCGTAGATGGGGAAACATGATAAAACTGGATAATTAAAGGAGAAGGGGAGTGGCTGTACACATTCACAGGGCTACCTGTAGTTGTTCAGCTAACAGTGCATTAAGATGTGGAACCACCCTTTACATTATTAAATAACTTAGTCCTGAACAACTGATAGCAAAGAGCTGCACCCCTGTAATATCATTTTGCATGGTTGTCTACCATGCTTCCCAGGCCCTCCTTAGGGCTGGAGGATCACTAATGGAACTACTACTTCTGTTTGGCAGAAAAGAGACGAAAGTTGGTTTTGTACCAGGATGCTTGGCATGTTCAACACAGAATGACAGCAGGACATGACCTTCTTTCTTCCCCTTTCCCACAGACCTTCATACAAGCATATAAACCAGCCATTACAATCAGGGCAGTGCTTGAAAAATCAGAGCATCTCCAGAAAAACAGTAGAAATAATGAAAATTTCAAACAGTATAAAAGAGCAAACGATTTTATGAAAAGGCAACAGAAAATGGTGGGGAATTACTCTCCAATCAGAAACCAAATCTCACTGACATACACAGGAAATGAAGGGGAAAATAATGCAGAAAAGAAGTTGTTTCTCTATCAATTTTTCAATAATGCCTATCAATGTCATTATTAAACAGTTGAGATGTTTGCATATGTACTAAATGAGAGACACTATATTAAGGTAAGGCAGTTTTATTCATAAGCCGCTTAAAATCCAATTAAAATACATCAACTAAAATAAAAACATGAACTTTTCCTTGGCAGCAATTTACAGTTCACGTATAGAGCTTTAAAATGTATGTGTGTGGGAAGGTTGTTTGTTTTTATGCTAAGTGCTGAAACTTCTCTCAGTAGGCATAATAATAATTTACTTTTATGTTTTGTCCTGAAGCATGACTTTTTATTCCTATCCAAACCAACAGATTTCCAGCTGCATAATCAAACAAACTGCATTACTAAACATAACAAGCTTTTAAACTTCACTCCCAATGAATAAATCCCAACAACTTCTAACCATCTCATTTTGTTTTCATTAGATCTCAGTGTATGGAAACCTATTCTACTCCTTCATGTATGCCGTACTCCTTATTTGTAGTACCTTTGTCAGGGAAATCAGGTCTTGAAACTGATTGCATGAAAAAGGCCTACAGAAAAATTCTTCTTCCTCTTCTTCTAGGCAAGCATGCTTAACATTTTTTTCTTAAAATGTACAGCCATTGAATCTACATTGCAATTGTCTTATCAAGCATATCAGTTACATGAATATTAAAACATGAGATAGGTATGAACAGAATTATTTCACCCACAATTTATTGTTTAAAAATAAAAATACTGTAATTTTGATTCAAATATATATCCTTGCTTATTCAAGCAGAACAGATATCCGGAAATCAGAACTTAAAAGGTGCTGTTTTTATCACAATTCCCTCTAGCTCTAGTGGTGGTGCCTTTTTTAATCCTTTTCCTCTATGCATACTCCATTCCTGGAAATGGTCTCCAGTATGGTAAGTACTAGAAATTGAATTACCTAGAGTCAGTGGCTTTGACATACACCCTGTATATAGGTGGGATTAACCACCTCTAGGGACTGCAGATGGTGCTTATACCTCCCTGACTGCTTAGAGACTTGAGTGAAAGACATTTGGTTCTACACATTTCTTGCCAAAGGCAGCAACAGGAGTAAAACCACTACTTTGACAAGCGTTCAGGACACTTCATATATCCCAAACTGCACTGAGTCTACCCCATGGGGACAGCAGTCATGCTGTAGTAGCTGCAGCACAGTAGTTGACTCACAGTCCATGTTACATATATTCTCTCACCCTTGCGACACTAGGAATTACCGATTCTATTTCGCTGATGGAGATCTGAGGCTGATGCAAAGCCCACTGAGCTGGCCAGGAATCTCTTATAAATACAATAAAAAAATCCTGGATCAAAGCCATAGCTGACCAAATCACATAGGATGTTGCAGCATGTTTTTCCACCATGTCTCTGCTTTGCTGATCCATTTGCACTCCTACCTGCTAAAAAGATCTCAGTCTCCATATGAAAATTTAGAAAGGACAACTGTAGTGAATTATTATGCATCTTGTAATCACTGGTGGTTTTCCTGAAATCTTAGGTCCTGAACTCATAGGAATACATATGAAAAATAATCTTCATTATTTTTAATTAAGAGACTGTGAAGATTCTAGTACAATCTAAAGGCTGACCTCTTGCTCCAGTCTTAAAATACATACATCCTTGGAGGGGATAGGAATAAGTCCTTGCTTCTAAAAAGGATGAACAACACAGACCTAAGCACAAGATAAGAACCCAAAGATGCAGAGCAAGAGAGACCCTCTCTTGCTAATAAACTAAGTTCAGAAACAATTCTTCCCTAGAGTTTGGCTGTCCTTTCTAACAGCTTGCTTATTTCAAAACATGTCACTTGCAGAAGGAGGCAAAGTCATGCACCTTGGCTGATCTCTGACTGCAAAAAAAGGGCGAAGCTTGTTATAGTTGCAAAAAAACCCTACTTGTACTTTCAAATGCTGAGCATTCTTTTTGAAATTAATTTCTTTGCACACTCAAAAGAAAAAAAACATTGGAAAAGAAATACATATTTTATGGTATTTGAAGTGTCTTCCCAACTCTCATTGCCTTGCTTTTAATTACATAAATATTGAACTTTAGGTTATTTCAACCACATCAGATAAGTCTTACATTCTTATCTAAGAAGAAGCCTTGTAGAAACAAGCATGTTCTGCAGTAAAAGGGATGTGTCCTTGACAGAGAATAGTTAAGGGAAAAAATAAACCATGAAAAACAATAAAAAACCACACAGCAAAGCTACCTCTTCATCAAGATCTTATTATTTGAAGGTAAAAAGAGAAAATGGAAGGAGGCAAATCACTTTCCTGGTTCTCCAGTCAACTGCTGCATGATTACTTTGTTTTCAAACACAGCCCTTAAAATAATTAAACTATTTCGTGCCAAGTATTCTAAGGACCTGCACCACGGATAATTATTTACCCATTCTCAGTTACGTATCATGAAAGATATATCTCTGCGAGTCAGGCAGGAACTCCCAGCTCAGTTCTTCAACTTCAAAGCTACCTTTAAAACCCCTGGCACTTGCAGAGGTATCTACTACACATCGTTGAAACAGATGCTTTTCCATGATACATTTATCAAGGCCTTTCAAAGCAGAAATATAAAAAGAATTAAATCTCTGGAAGGCAATTAATACTGTAGTGACCTCAGTCCATGGAGAATAAGGTTATCAAAGGGGTGATTGTGGTAGAGCACTCTCCCGCATGTTGTCAAAGACCAATTGTTACTCTTGGGTAACTCGCTTCTGTACTGATATTTTTCATGATGAAGCCACATTTAAAGGCCAAAACTCAGGGCATTTATTTTTTAAATAAACAAAACTTAAGAGCAAAGTATGGGTAAGTAGAAATGCAAATATATAAGTCTATTTCAAACATTGCTACCTTCAGCAAGATGAAAGCCAGTTTAATATTAACTTCATATAGGAGAAATTGATAACAATAGATAAAGAGACAAATCTAAGCCCCTGGCAAAGTGCCTCAACTGAAGTTTGCTGACAGCTCTGAGTTGTATTTAGGATGTACTTTCACATCTATCAAGAGTCTGGTGTAAAACTGATAAGTGTTAAAGCTTACAGCTTGTTCTGACAGCAAGGATAGCTGAAACAGCCACTCTCCTGTCAAAAAGCCCCAAACAAGATGTTTCTAAGGGACTTCTTGTCAGTATCCTTAAATATACATCAGGGTCCCATAAGAAATATGACTTCAAGTGGAAGCTGGGGGAGGCAGGGAAGGCAAGGGGGGCTCAGTTTCCTCAAACTCTGCATGACACCAGCAGGGAGCTGCCAAGAAACTACTCTGCTTGCATTAAAAGTCCTAGATAGCTGCCAAATTAACCTCAAAGAAAGGTTATCTTTATCTGTCAGAGTGGTAAAGAAAATTATTAATCATTTTATTGTGGTAAGCATCTGAGACAATAGAGGTTAGTGGGAGGGGGTGGCCTAGTTACCCCGCCAGTTACCTCACCTCAGCAGCTCACTGCCCTGCACCCAGGCAGAAGTAATACCTGGTGGGAGATTACAAACCTCAAGTTTCATCTTTACGGCAGAAAGCATCCTGGATGTGACAGAGACAGTGGTCCTGTTTTACCTGCGTGCTTGACCCTAGAGCCAGGCTGAGGGCAGATGGGTGGCATGCATGCCTTGGCCACCTGAACAACACTTGGAAGAAGTGGGCATGTACCCTCTCCCCTTCTTATCCTTCAGTCACTTGTGACAAAAACTAGGCCCAAGTAAAAAGAAAAAACAACCCGTAGTGTTCAGAGGTACACTTTTTTGCAACTATTTTGCAGGTTTGTTTGGTTTTTTTTAATGGTTTCCTGTAAGGACAGACTTCTGCACTTCTGCTGAAGGTGACACCATGAGGCCAAGCGCCTCTGGCAGCCTACCTCTTCGCTGGAAAGTCCCCAGCAAACTGCCTGGGCTCCGAACATAGTAAACACCATTTCCAGCACAAGAAATTGCAATAAACACCCCTCCTTTGCTCACTAACATGCTCAAAAGCAAAAAGGACTGACATCACCCTTTTAAAACAAGCACAGTGGTTACTTTCAAAGTAAAGCAGACCACATGTTGACCTTCAATTACACTGCCCAGAATGAAAAAATCAGGACAACTATTTAAGACACCAAATGACATCACTGTAATTAATGAAACCTGTCTATCAACATAATTCCCTTAAACACCTGTCACGTTCAAAGCTGCTTTAAAATTACATTAAAGGGATTTACAGAAACTGTCCCCAGCTTTCTTGATCAAGCTAAGGTACAGGAATCCCTTCACTTTCTGTATAGGTATGTACAAAAGTAAATGCAAACACAAAGATAAAATGAACTTAATGAATACTTTTATTTCCAAATGTGTGTGTTGCCTGGAAAACATATTTTCTACTTTTGTTTAACCTCTGAGCCATTAAAAATATTCCTACTGTGACATGATTCTTGTGTGCCAACATGAAAAGACTTAATAAATCATGCTAATACTCCCCTGAACTTCTTTTTCTCTTTTGTGCTAATATTACATGCTACCACAGTAGTAAAGAGGTTTTTTCAAAAACCAAACCCTGGAGCTCACTTTCTTCCCCCAGCACTGTGATGTCTTCAAACATCACCTTATAATCTTTCCCTTTTTAAGAGTGGATTGAGGACAGTGATATTTTTCATCTATCTGTATAAGTGTGTGACTGCATAAAATACATATATGGGGGCTTGTTACACACACTATAATAGAGCAGACTGATTGACATTAATTGATTAGAAGAGACCAGTTCATAAAGAGCTTTGGCTTCATAAGAATTTGCTCATCTAAAGCAAGTGCTGGTCTTAATGCCCACGTCAAGAAATCTTGGCATGCTGAAAAGGCAAAACAAATAGAATTGCTCATTAGGACCTTGTCCCAACTCCAAGTTTACTTTCTCCTAAGAAAAAGCCAGGTAAAAAACCATAAAGCTCTCTTTTGGCTTAAATCGCCCAAAGTATCGTGTTCTTCCTTGCCACCATGGACTCAATAACAATAAAACAAATGCCTGGCTTCTCTAGAGTTTCAGATCGAGTTTCACACCTCTTTCTCCGAGATGCAAATACATGAGTAACAATAAAAGAAAGGGCTTTGTTCACTCTTCAGGGCAAAGGCAAAAAACCTCCTCTGTCTTCCATCAAACCAGGCATCCAAAAAAGTCTTCCTAGTGCCTTCTTTACAGGCTTTATGCAAAGCAAATACAGAGCAGCATATGAAGCACTGCCCCCATGTGCAGCTGGCTTCCTTTAGCACAATCCCTTAGCTCCCTGCCCTTGGCAATCCCTCAGCTAAATCTTCTTCTTTACATGATTTAGTCTGTTGTTTAGTCTCCAAACAACAAGTAGCCATGGTTGCAACTCAGCTCTGTCGGTTCACTTCATCTCCCCATGCAAAATGCCTGCTCTTTTCCTACAGCATCCTGGCTAGCTGACACCTTCCCTACAACAAATGGTATTTCAAATTTAGGAGATTCAAGGTGTTTATCTCTTGGGACCATTCTGTTCAGTTGCACAAGTTAGTGTGAGTTATTAGAAAGGCTGCTAGATTAAAATGTTAAAATAATTCTCCACAACTGCGTATACAAGACACATCTGCACAAATGCACAAGCTTTGGGACAGTACAGCCCAAGCAATGCAGTAAAGACAAGCTAAAACAACCTGAGAAATTTACTGAAGCCTTCACCCAGAAGAATACTGATTTTCCCATTGTGTTATTTCATTAAAAGTATTTATAAATCACTCGTTTAAAATACAGTCGGGGGTATGCATCCTGCAAGACAATAGTCTTTTGAAAGCTACCCCTTAGGACTGCTTCAGTTATAATACTATTTAAGGATCTTGCAAATACATATTTCAAACAAAAACCTACTGTAAAAATCCTTTTACTAAGAAATGCAAAACATACCCTGTCTTCAGACCAACCTTTGGGATAAATACGATATTCTGACCTTTAGATTTATATCTTTAGGGGACAGCATAATCTAATACACACTGTTTATTTCTTTGTATCAAATGGCCTTATCTCACTTAAATATTTTTCTAAAATACAGCATGCAACAGTACACTAAGCAAAGGGGAGCAGAAAACAGTATCATGGCAGCACAGTAATCAACAGTGTATTAAAAGAATTAAATAGCTAAAATAGGTTATTATTCTGGAAAATTAGTGGTACTTTAAAGTCAATTCAAACAGCTTTCCTCTAAATGTTTCATTTCTTTTAATACTGTTACCGGCACTGAAATAAATGCACCAAAAGAAACTTTGCCTCAAGCCCAAGGCTCGCTCTTGAATAATTCAAAAGCAAAAAGATCACAGTGGCTTAATTAAAGGGCCATCACTCTAGTTCTTTACTTTTCCCATGTTGCTGTTACGCCTCCATAAGGATTTGAGTAATTTTTTAGCATCTACGCTGCTTCCATTTTCTTTGGCAATGCAATTTTACCATCCTTAAAATGACTCTGAACTAGCAATAGTGACAACTGAAATACCTATAGTTTTATCCACAACTGCTATCAGCAAGAAAAACTTCTGAGCATCCTCAAATCTCGTCATCTGCATCCTGGCAAGAACTAGAAAAGGCAAAGCTTTTCTAGAACTAGAACTAGAAAACCAGAACTAGAACAGGCACTTTTCCTCTTGACACCTCTCCTGAATGGGGTGATGGATTGTGAGGGTCTCACCTCTCAGAAGTTAAGAGACTACAGAGCCTACAGGGGACTAGCACTTGGAGACTGCCATTGGACCTTTCATGTCAGCCTGGAAGGTTAATGTGTCTTCCTCCAGATAAATCAGTTGGCCTAATTAAGAAGTTCCCCCCCACCCCATAAACCCCCCTTCTTCCATACCTGTAGAGAATTACTGCTGCAAGATCTATACTGCCCATTTCAAACAAGAGCACAACTTAAAAAAGTACAGAAACAACTTAATCTACTGTTTTGAATATGGTCTGTGAGGGCAGCTACTGCAACCCTTCAATACATAATGCTACACGGGAGAGAAAATTGTTGAGCAATTTTGCATGTCACCATTAATTTACATGTCCACTAAAACATGTATCACACGCATAATGTAAATAATACAAGCAGTACTGATAAAGTACATGGGATATTCCCTATGGGATGTTGGCATTACATGTAAATCAAAGAACACTTGTGCCTTACAGACAAGGTAGAAGATGTCATGTGCATCTGTAATAAATGGCCTGCATGTTTAAAGTAGTGAAAGGAGCCAGCAGAGCTAAAACACTAGCTGAAAACACCAAGAACATGCAAGACTGCGAAGTCTGCATGGGTGGAAACTAGATTCTGACAAGATGAACTTTTGCCAAACCCTAACGTAAGACAAGCTGCTGCCCTAGCTGATTTTTCTGAGCAGATCTACTGCCTTTAGCAGGCTGACAGTGAATGTGAAAAATCCATCACAGCCTTCTCTGCACTTATTGCTTTTAACACCTGGAGAGGGGAGGTAATTGTGAGTTGAAGAGGGGGACTCTCAGCAGATCTCTTCAGCTTTGCACAGGATGGTCTGCATTGCCAGGCTGAGTGATGGAGTTAACCCGCAGCACAGGGAAGATTTGGGTCACTTTTGTAATGGTGGCTCTGCTTTTTTTTTACTTTGTTATGGGTCACTACAGCATTACTGTGTTAATTGACCATTACCCTCATTTCCAGTCATTAGTTAGAATTTCAAATTAATCTGATCAAACAAAATGTACCTTGTGAAAGTAAACAACCATTGATCTGCTTTAGTCTCCAGAGTCTATTTTAGGCAGCGCAGGTTAACACAGGTTCTTTGATACTTCAGATTAAACCTCATATTCAGACATGTTATTTCTAACAAATTGCTTTGCACATTTTAGACATTTGTATTTTTAAATGGAAAACACGAGCTCTATCATGACAAATTCTGTGTTATGGAACAAATTCTGTGTCACTATGGAACACCAGTAGCACCAAAGAATCCTTCCACCTCTACTAAAACCTAGAACTTTATTTTTACCTGTGTATAAATTATTTATAATAACTGCAGCATAAAACAGATGGGAAAAAAAGTCCATGCCCTACTCTGCTTCTTTTGAATGCATAAAGGGCACACACAAATTTCATGTGTATTCTAGCCTCCCCATACACAAAAATAATCTGAACACCCAATCTGTGTTTCCTGTTTTTGTTGGACAACTCCTTGGATTCCTCAGACTATTTTAAACCTTAGACAGGTTATACCAGTATAATTATGTGAATTATGGGTACTAGGGTTTTGAACTGGTGTAGCTGTGTTACTGTAAGCTATAATGTGAAGGCAAAAATCACCTCAGAAAAGGTGATTTGGTTTTGTCTCCAAGCCTGGAATAAAACACTCCAATCCATATAAGCCGACACTGTTGGAAGGGATGTTCTGCATGAGAATAATTAAAGCAAGGGTGAAAAAAAAGCCCTTCCTTTTCAATGGAAAGACCAAAGCCATAAAGGACAACTTTCTTGCAAGTACATTTGGAATAACGAAGTTCTGAACAAAACCTCTCAAAATAAACATGAACAGTACAAAATTACTTCCACTTCTGCTTATCTTTCACTTACAGAGCTCTCAGCTGTCATAAATCCACTTGCCCTGCAGCTGTTTATAAAGCCCTTCATATCAAACCCCTATTATTATTGTTAAATAATTTCATTTTAAAACCAACCACATGAAGATATTGCTTATACATATATCACAAAGACTCGAACATGCAGAGAGACACTTGTACTTTATTTTGCATGGTCTGTCCTCAGCTCAGTTCCCTGGGCCTGCAAAGTACCCAAACTTCAAACACTAACTCCTTTGATGACTCAGCCAGCAGCACAGTTTATTTTGCTAGTCTTTCAGTTGTTCCTGCACAAATGTTTGAGGGATCTTGCAGCGAAACAGATGAAGTTACCAATGGAGTTAAAAAAAACCCACAACACTAAACAAATAAAAACCTTTGGGATCCTCTGACTAAATAAAGGTGACATGGATCCCAGCCAAGGTGACAGCACAGACAGAAGAAACACACAATGGTTTGAATGAATAACCATGATGTACAAGGCCTGCTTGGACAACAGAAAAATAGCAGGCTTACTGCATTTCTAAGACAACTTGAAGTTAGCCCAAAGAATGCCGAAGGAATAAGAAAATGCCTGTGGATAGGCCCTATTCCATCAAGATCTCCATATTCCTTTGTTAACCCAATCTCAGCAATTGCTTTTCTGTGACCTTCACAATTTCTGCTTGTCTGCCTGAAGACACTGGCTAGTTGATATAAAAAGGTGCACCCTCAGTCAGTATGCTTTGGGAGGGTAAGAGCACAGAAAGGAGAGTTTTTAAGCTTCTAAGCACAGATGAGCATTGGTCCTGTGGACTTCACTGCTGAACTCAAGAGCTCCCACTTTTGTCAATGCAGCACAGAGAGAAAGGGTGGCTGGGAGTGTGCGAACACAAGCTGTTACCTGCTCATACCAAAACCATGATAGTCCAGCTTCAAAGGCCCAGACTCCCCAGAGACATCCACCTAGGTGAGCCCTGTCACACCAGTATGATATGGGGGGTGTGTTCACAAAATAATTTGGTCTTCGGGTTTCTTTCTAGTTTATGGTCCCCAAAGAGTTAAACTGCAAAAAATAATAGCCAAAGGAGAGCCTGGCCCCCTCAAAACTTAAGATATACAAAAACTAGATGGTTGTACTGTCAGGGACCCAAACAGTTGGGACAGGATGTTCCCCAACATTCAGAAGGGTCTCAGACATCAGGTCTGCATGGACAACTGAAGATCCAGATAGAAGATGTTTAGGTTTTTCGAGCCAACAAATCAAACTCAAGTACTGTGACAACAAAAGTGAAAAGAAGTAAGGATTTCCAAAGCACTATAGTTGCAATTTTTCCCCCATCAAAATGCAGAGATATAGATCACCTTTTTCTAAAAGAAGATCCACCAAAATAAGGACTAGCACGTGACATTTTAGTTCACTACAAACAAGACTCAAGAGAGATGATCAACTGTTTTGGTTTTTTTTTGAGCATGATGATTTTCAGAAATGGCATGTTGTGTTCCTTTTTAATAGAAAACGAACTGACAGCATTGGGGGTATTTGTTACCATCTCAGTAAGGTTCCAGAATCTTCACCAGCTTCAGACAGAATTATCGAGTATGTTGCAACTTGCTTGCTTTGAAATAAAGCACGAATACTGTTCTGCATGCTCATATAATAATGCTAAAGCCAACCCAGCCTTAAACAGAATTACATTCACAGAAAGCTACGTCTTACTAATCTTAACCTCATGAACCAGGCAAAATTGTGGACCTCTGAATTCCAGTAACATGAACTCTTTAACTGCCATAAACAAATACCCATACTTGTTTTTAACTGCATGTTCTGGTTCATCTCTGACAGGTTCCCATATTATATTTACATGGGGTCATACCATCTATATGATACTAATGGAAGTCCTCAAACTCAGAAGGAAGCCTCCAAAATACTTAGATCTAAATGTAGATCTTCTCATCTCACCTGTAATTGCATGAAGACAGGACATACTCTTCTTTTCCTCTACAATCTTACACATGCCATAGAGAGTTGATCTGTACTACCATCAGAGTACTCAAAACAAAGCACAAGCAGATCAATATCATCACTGTAAATTCAGTTCCTTTCAGCTGAAAGAAGTCAGTCATATACTTGAACTACCAATATATATGAGTCATCGAGACTTAAAAGTGTCTCATTTTAGAGACCATGCCAGTGATTAAAGGACAATTAAAATACCTGAAATACGGGGGGGGGGCGGACGGACAGATGGGGGGGGGGAACGGGACAAGTAATTTATTCTTCCTCTTTGCTTACAAGCAAAGCACAAACATGAATTTCTACCAATTAATATACTGCAAACTGCAATCCTGTTTATAGCGAGACAACACAACACTGCACAAACTGCTCTGAAAATAATCTTCATACGAATTAAAAAGTCTTCATGGAGATTTCCTAAGTGTGAGTTTTGATTACTATGGGTCCTGGGTCACTAACTAAAATCTGTGAAGCAGCAGTTGCCCAATGGTTAATTTTTGGTCAGAATTAGCAAACATTATTACTGAACTACCCAAAAGTGATCAGTTAGGTAAGGCCTGGGACGAGAGGCCGCTGAGCCCTGCAGGCCATCCACCTATGCTTGTCTCTGAGACAAGAAGGTGTGCCTTGGCTACAGATAATGCTCCTGTTAAAGTTAACTTTCAGGATGAAAGTTGAACATGAGTAAGGTCAAGATACACAGGAAGACCACTACCTCCTTACGCATCTTCTATGAGACCTGCAGAAAAAGGTAGCAGAAGCAGTGACAAAGGTTAGTGTCACAACTGGCAGATACGACTGACAACACCTCTGCTCTGAGGGATAGCTAAGGTAAAGTCTAGTACTGGCAGTAGTAATTTGGCTAAAAGAAATGACAGGGCTAGGGCTAGGATGGCAGTTCAGCCCAGAAAATACCAGCACAGAATAAAACCTGCTATCTAAGGGTTGTGTGGCTTTCTTTACACCTGGAATTAGATGAGGGTGCTGGCCTAGAATACAGGATAATACTACAACTTGGGGCTCAGGCCAGCCTTACCAATAAACTGCAGCTTAGAAAAAGCACTCCCAAGTTAATGTCAAAAGTGGTGATGACTTAAGCCATCTGACTGAAGAGAACTGCAGGATAAGGGGTGAGATAACGTCAAGATTATGGTTTGAACATACTCCGGAAGAGGTTGATAAACTGTATCATTTTGTTTCAGTATCAAGGAAGGGGCCATACACATGGATAAGTGCCACATGATGGACTTCATACACCCTTAGAAAGCCCAACATTGCCCAGCATGCCAGGTCTACACTGTCTATAACCTCTGTTGCCTAAGGCTTCCCAAGTTTCCCAAGGATTTCCTGTACCGTATGCGCATGGTGCGTCCTGCAAATGGGGGCAGGGAAGAGAGCCCCAAACAAAGAAAACATCTGTCTGAAAACATCCAGTCCTTACTGTCTCCATTTCTCTCCTCATTTGCACTAGGACCATAACCAAAACACATCAAAGACTAAAAAAGTTAAGCATCTGGCAACCAACGTCTTCTCTCTTCACAGATGCTTTTTTAAAAACAGTAGATCAAGTCTGTGCAGCAGGTTGGCTCTGCTAAAGAAGCCAGAAGCCAAATCAGCCAAATATACTGAGAAGTAGCACAAAAGCTTGTCTGTGTCTTCTCCAAGCAGGAGCTTTGCCAGCGATGATCTTGGCAGTACTGTTTAGCACTTACCCTTTTCCCAGTTCTTAGGAATAGGTGTCCACCACATTACTCAGTGTTTTCCAGGTTACAGGTGGGCTCAGGACTGACCTTGCCTACTTCACATTACAGAAGAAACTGACACATGTTTCTCTGTGTTTTAATCATGGAATAGGTCACCTGCAATAGTGATTAATGGTGAAAAATTCAGTCTCAGCGGCAGACAAGCTTGGACCAGACAATGACACTTTCTGGAGAAGGATGAAACATATAATCTCATTTCAAGGAGAAAATCACATCCCTACTGGAGACTATATAGTTAAAAACCTTAAAAATCAATGTAAGTAGCATACAGCCCATCTCTACCATTTCCCAAGCTTGCAATTTAGAGAATGCAGGGTAGGCAAGAATGATAGTTGTTCAACTGAACAAGCAAACCTGCTTCAGCATTCACTACAAACTACAGAGGAGAAAGCTTCACAGTCAGTCTTGCCAAGAGGGAATTATAGTAATTGAGCCTTATGGTCACAAGACCACACACTGCTGTTGTGAAACAGTCCCTGGGTAAATAAGGGTGTAGCCTGCAACAAAGTTTACCACTGCTGGAAAAAAAGAAATAAAAACAATAAAAAATAAAAGAAAGCCACATGCAAAGCATCGTCCCCTGTCAGGGATAAGACTAAGTCAAGAAAAAAGGATCTTACAAATCCGCAGTCATGTCGAAAACACGGCAGAATGATGCTGCTGCTCTAGTACTGACAATGCAGTAATGACACAGAGAAGGCAATAAAGGCAAGTGGTTGAGTTAAGCCTGCAGCAAATAATTTAGGCAAATGCAACAGCAGCAAGAAAAGAGAATTCCAAGGGATGGAGGAGTAAAAGTTAGGATGATGTAAAAATGAGCTGAAATACAGTTCACTAAGGCAAAGTCGCAAAAGTGGACCATTTCCAGAGTGACAAAAAGTTAATAGCAAAAGATGATAAAATTTAGAATGTAAGATGCTGATTTTAAAACACATAAATAGGCTGGTACCTAAAGCTAACAGAGATAACACACTAACCGAGCAGAACCAGAGAGATGCCATGTAGCCATAACAGCAGAAACCTGAACAAACATTTTTTTAATCCTTTTCGCATTTCAGGGATGTTTACCAGGTTAACTAAAGGAGTTCAGCAAAGTCTCCCAAGCTTATTTTTTCTTGCTTGCGGAAATCAAGTAAAGAACCTGTAAAATAATAATCACTTCTGCAATTCACTACCCTCATCTCTGTACATATAAAGGTCATGCCTGCCTCTGTACTAAACAAAACTACTTCTTAGGGTCCAACTTTGATTGTCCCACCAAATCATGGCATTTTTGCCAAACTGTGGGAAGAGGTTATATCGCATCTATATTCTATGTAACATCATGCTATTAAGACCACCTCGCATGGGGGCTTATTAGGGTGCTGCTGACCATTCCTAGAGATGGGGAGCAGCAAAGAATGGAGAGATCAAAGCACCTGCCCACAGTGAGGGCACTGACTCAGCAAGGCTGGGGGTGGCAGGGGCTTGAAGGGGAGAGTATTTCAGCCAGCCAGGCCCTCCCCATTACAGAGGGTGAAAGGCCATTTCATTCATTTGTCCGTCTGACCCCTGCTTTTCCGAGGGAGTGAGGAAAAACAAAGGCATTAAGCAGTAACTGTTATTTCTCATGGAACAAGAATACAAAAGCATCTCAAACAGAAGTTACTCCCACTCCAGTCTTCTAAGAGCTTCCTTCTTTACTGTCAAACCATCAGAAGCGAGTGATTTTAGGGGGCTCTTGTTTCTCTTGGCTAATGAGTCCTGATGTGCTTATCTGAGGCTCTCTTCTAGTCTCTCTACACTAAGCTTCTGGTCCTCAGATATAACTTGCATTTATGAAGAAGCAATATAAAGAGTTCAATCCCCTGGTACAAGTTACTGTACAATTTTCTGTCCTGTGTTAAACTCTCATATCATTTATGAGGCAAACCAGCTATTCAAATTTTGTCAAAATCCATGCCTATTAATACCTTTGTCTGTAATGAGAGCTCATTGGGCTCTAAAACTTGTACTGAAGACTACTCTATAGAAAACAGAGGGATAACACTTTAAAATTATTGTTCACAGTAGCTCAGATAACATTACAGAACCTGTTGCAATTAAAATTCATAAGCTGTATTTCCAAATCTGACAACTCAGGTCAAGAACCGCAACAATAATGATCGTCAATGAAATACTGTATCCTGACTCACCCCACACAAATAAGCTACTCTTATAAAAGAACTCCTCTGCTTCAAGTAGAGGAGGGTGGCAAAGGAAGAAACTGATAAGGAATAATTAAATTAATACCACACTAATGAAAAGGTGAATTAATTGAAAACAGCCCATGAAGTATCCAAGTGTACACAAAGTAATCCAACAGATGTTAGACTGGAAGGCTGACTAGCCAGTGCACAGATGAAATCAGAATGTGATAATAATGGCACATCCAAAGATAAAGTTAATCATGGATTTTTTTGTTGTTTACTGTCAAACATGAAATACTACTGCACGTCATCTCTGCAAGCAAACCTTACAAAATGACCAGGGAAATCAGGAGATTATACAGCCAGGATCACACTGGACAGTAATATGGAAAATGGAGTTAATTTTCTTATTGATAAAAACAGTGAAGTATCATATAAACCGCCGACCACTGTACCTTCATGACATCCCTATAGGAACGAATGGTCTCAACTTCCTCTTGATCATCATCATTGTCATCCTCCTCTCCTTCATCCAGAGCATCATATCCTTCATCCCTACTCCCATCTGTTTCTGTGGTATTAGTCATGTGGTCAATAAGCTGCTCCAGTGGAGGACTTAATTCCCGCTCTTCATTGTCCTTCAAACCATAGTCCAGGGCTTTATATATAATAATCCCTAGTGATTCAATAACCTGTAAAAGTGAAAAAGAAATATTTATTAACGCCATTAATGAATCAGTCAGTCTTGGAACACTCTTTTTTTGGTGTTTGCATAACAAACTTAGCAACTGAGACAACAATAAACACCAAAATTAAAGAGAAAAAATGATCCTCTAATACTTACAGTAGTACTTTAGCAATGCAGCACAGAACATGCAAAAGTAGGTCATACCACATGCCTACCACTTTCTTATTTCCAAGTTTGAAATAAAAATTCATAATTTCAAACAAAGTGGGACCTTTTAGAATATTTTCCCTTTTTCCTTGACAAACCTTAAAGTAACATTACTCTAGAATTTGTAAAACCATATTACAAGCATATGACCTTTTTTTTGGAGGAGGAGGGAGGCAGGGTGTGAGGAAATTAAAAGAAAGAATAAATTCACATGAGATGCCTCCCTCCTCTCACAGATTAATGACACAAGTAAACTGCCCTTCAGTTTCTCCATCTCTTCCTTGATCTGAGAGCTGTCTGGATATCCCAGTATTGAGTACTGGGACACACAAGAACTCCTTTGCTTGTTGCACAGCCAGTGGAAGCACACATATTCCACTGAAACTACAATCAGCTGGATTTCATAGTAATGAAATCCAGTACCTTGATAGTACAAGATAGTACCTCAATTTTTCATTGCACTTGAGGCTTCTTTTCTGTGCTCTGTCAAGAGAAAAGCAAACAGATACCCTCTTACTGTAAGGTAGCAAAAACTAGTCATGAACATCTCAAAATACACACTTTCTTTCTTGCCCTTATTGAATGTTTTAGCATTTTTAAAGATGTAAAGAGATGGCATTTCAAACTGAGGAGTTTGGAAATGTGTATTAATGTAGAGGGAAGGGAAAATGGGCTTGCAAGAGTAAACTACAAGAAGGTAATGTCGCTGCTGGGAGATTCTCGTCTGACAACAGAAGTAGGACTGGGGTTATTGCACATCATCTCTGATCTTCCGTGTGTGTTGTGAGGGCTAGCGCGTCACACAAATGAGCAGACTGCAGGGAAGGAGTAGTTGGCACTAGAGCAACTTTAATCAAGTTGCATTTCTAAACAAACCAAACCTTGTCATCAAACGTTGTTCCCTTGCATCTGGCCTTCAGTGCTGTCCCAGCCAACACACTTTTTAATACAGATTTTTTGAAATTCTCTTTGGGTAAACAGGACAACACAAATGGATTCTTAAAACTTTCACTCTGACTCCAGCAGTTTACTTATACCTGCACAGCAAAGTTTTTTTGGTCTGAGAGGCTAAAGTGAGAGACTAAAATGGTATCTGTTAGCTTATCAAGACAGACAATTGAATGAACCAGCTGTAGTCTGACAGCTTTACACTTGCATACTTCACTCCTCTGCTGAGATTACTTTGCAGTACAAATTCACTTTGCAAGACAGTGCAAAACAAACATAAAAACCAATACATAAAAACCACCCTTTTATAATTTATTTCCAATAATTTTGACAATTCAATATAAATAATTTTCCTATGCTATTCTCTTGAAATGTGTTTACACATATTTGGAAAATATTCTTAGAATACAGTTAAGAAAAGTGATTAGGCAAATTAATGAGGAAAGGAAATGGCTCTAGTTCAAAGAACAGCTTCTATCTCGGGAAACATTAGTGAGACATCACAGTGTACCAGGGAAGCATCACCATGCGCTTCCTCAGTTCTCATATGCTTCCCCAGATTTCTGCCATGAGCCACTTTGGAGACAGACCACTGCACTCACTATACAGACATTAAAAATAGCTGTTACAGATCAAGTTTATGTTTGCAACATATCTGGCTTGCTTCCTAGAGAAGCTATTTGGTAATAACTGTCTTGTAAAACTTGCTAAAAAGATATCTGAAAATGTGAAAATTTCACAAAATAAAATATATTCTCATGGTAGACATGCATGTTTCCTGTAACTCGGGTTCTGAGTACAATCTCAACACACACCCCTTCAGCAACTGAAAGGGAACAAAGAATACCAAGTTAATTTAAATTTGAAGTAGACCTAAATGAAAATGAAGTACAACTGAATAATCACTTTGATATTTTAAACACCTGGGAGTAAACACAATGTAATTTCTAACTTCACTAAAGATTAAATTTGAAAGACCTTAGCACACATAAGGAGGACTGAAATGTCCAAATAAGATGCATAGAAAAGAATGTCTTGTGCCATGCAGTGATGGCTGCTAAACACAGCTCCTGGCTTTTGCTGCACCAACACTTGAAAAAAACAGAAGCGGGGGAGTATAAAGAAAGTGCACTCTCTCTGCTTCCTTCTGTTTGGGAAGAGGATTAAGGCATTCAAAAGCACTGTGGCTAAAATTGGATGACAGCTGCTGCTTTCTTTGATCTATCAGCAGTGGGGTTTTTGCAGTTCAGTAATATGGTCTGTGCATTTTTATGTACTATGAACAGATTTCATAATACATGCAAAGCTGATACAACACGGAAGGCTGCAACAGCACCAATTCAGATCTATATTCCAGTCTCTTAGCTCCTCATTTAGGAGTTGGGATCAAAACTGTATTTACTGTCTGTCAGTACCACAGATTCTTCTTGCTGAAAGACAAAGCAGCAAACATCTTAAGTGAGAAACTTCACTTTGACTTGCATTGAAGCTGAAAACATGCAGCACTTTCAGCAATACTGGTTTACCAAGGTTCTTGTAAAACCACACAAGTGCCATAAGAATATCAAAGAAAAGTCACAGAATTGTCAACACTTCTTTACATGGACAAAACTACTAACGCAACTTCACACACAAAAAAACTTTTAAGTCTATGTAACTACAAACATAATATACAAGCTCAGACAGTCAGTTCATTGCTGCTTAAAGGCATGAGTGCTGCCATTTTACTCATAATACTAATCAAATGCAAACAAAAAAGGAAAAGCTTTTCACAGCTAAATAGCTGTACTGATAAATATGTGGGTTTGGGAGTTGGATACTCAAGGACTATTCACTTACCTTTTTTTTAAAGCATAAATTATTTACAGAGAAGTCACTGGTTCTAAACTGCACTGTTTGCCGATTACTCCTGGCACCTCACAAGTGACAAGCACTGGCATAGTTTTTATTATATGTGAAAACAGAGGTAGAGTAGGAAAAACAAGGGTAAGAAAGGACTTAGCAAGGTTCTTTTAAACCACAGAGTTGTACATTGACACACCAAACCAGCTGCCTGATGCTGAAATAAATGCCAGCACTAATGATAAATGCTGCTGCTCAATTCAGGTGGAAAAAAAAACCCCACAACATAGTAAGTCCTGCACCTTGAATCTTAGAACTCATTTGTTCCTGATGGATTTAAATTTTGGTGAAGGATCTGACCTTTGCAAATCAATCAGTGGCTAAATAACTTAAAAAATAAACAAGGAAGCCTGCATTATTATGCTTTACACTTCTACACCAAGTTCTTTTGAAAGTCATGGCTTCAGCCCAAAAAAATAACACAACACACCAACATTTCCCACAGACTGAACTTGTACTCTGGTGTGCTTAAATCATTAGTGAAAGGGGAATTTTGTCCCACTGTATTTTTTCAGTTCCTACACCAGGCTGAACTCCTATTATTCTGTTCTCTTATAACAAGTTGCGATAAAGTAGCTGGAACACTTTGACTTCAAACACGATGTAAAAACAACATCTTCACCCTCCTTTTACACACACAGCAAAAACAAACCCCAAACCAGTCAGATTATTCTTGTACACAAACACTGCATGGTACTTTCTATTCTGTATACCTTCCTCCAACACATTAAGGCATGCTTCTGGGAAAGGGGTTCATTTAAGGGTTTAGTTTTTTTCTGACACAAATTACATTCTTCCAATGAACACTGCCAATTCAACCTTCTCAAAACTGCTTCAAATAAACAGGCTTTGTATGGGAACCAAACTGTTTGAGACTTGCAAAAGTCTTGAGTGAAATTACTTTGAGAATTTCACTTATCTTTTTGATTTTATTACTATTTCAGAGAAGAATCCTTTTTTCCCTCAGCACATACATCTGGTCTCTTGCTGAAGCATAGATGAGAACAGGCAGAATCCACATGCCATTCCCCCCACTCACCGCACACACAATAGGCCACTGTCTGAGCTTTCATCCCCTTCCTAGGCTTTTATACAAAGCAAAAAAGCCTAAGGACAGGCTTGTACTTACAGCAGCAAAAGGCTTTTTTTTTCAGCTCAAATGCCTGTCCCTCCCTTCCTCCAAAAGCCACTCAGGTTTCGGATCCCTAAATTGGGATTAAAGAGGCTATGAAGCTCCAGCTCCTGAGGTGAGTCAGTTAACTTTGAATTTACCAGGGACCTCAGATATGGCAACCAGTCACAACAATGTTTGCATTACTACTGCACTGCTTTATGAATTCTAGTCATATTTTTATTAAAACTGTGTACTGCAGTTATTAAGTGCTCTCATTTCTTACCAGGAGATCTCCAACACACCTTATGAAGGAGAATCACTCTTGCTTTATGGTTAAGAGTGCCAAGGAGCTGGTGTTACCCATGGCACTCCCTAGGGCAGAGCTCCTCTCTGCCACCACCCCTGGTATGAGGCAGCACTTAGTCAACCTGCTAAGTCTAACCTGTCCTCCTGCTGACTTTAAATTAGCTTGCCAGGAGCTCCATGCTGTGCTTCTGGAGTCATAACAGCAGAAACACAGCCACAGACACCCCTGAAGTCAAAAGTTACTTATCTTAAATTTTCTGTGACATATTAGGTGAAGACAAACAAACACCCACATTTCTGTGATAAAATTTTGTAAAACAGTCCAAAAGACAGGCATGTTAAAATTTTATGTAAACCCAATGCCCCTCTAAGGGCTAGATGATCAAGGAAGGAAGCTATTGCTTTGGTTATCATTTCCATTTGTAACAAAGTAATTTGTTCTTTCCTCAGTATCCAGTTCTGGACCTGAAAAAGACCAGGCTTTTAGGAAGGGTGAAAAAATAATGTGGTTAGGATAAACCAAAGTAAACTTTTTGTTTATTTACCTCATCCTTAGCTGCCCTACATAACTCTCAAGAGAACTTCATGGAAGTGTATGTCTAAATAGGCTCTTCTAAGAGACGCATTGCTGTCACTGCCTAACTTGGGTATACTAATGTAGTTTTTACCACAGCATTCCCCAGTGGAAACAGGGTAGTATTACCCAGGTTTTAATAGCTGGGGACATAGCTAAATTTACATATGACCTTCACTAAATTAGAGCAACTTGCAACAGACTGTCAAATGAGTAGAGTGAAAAAACTTCGAAGTGTTTCCAGGTAGGCAGCAAAGGTTTGGAATTTCTAATGAATCAGATAAAGCACTCATTTCCAAAGAATATACACTTAAGATACAGGAGTATTTAAGTTCTGAATTATGTTGCTTTGCTACTGAAATAAAGAGATATTGCTTTCTGCAACATAACCAGCTTTGCCAGTTAAGACAAAGCAGTAATAAAAGCAAAGCAAAAAATAAATCTGAGTATGCTGGATCTAGTAGAAAATAAATATGAAAGGAAATTAAATACACCATTTTAACAGATTCATTCTGGTTTAGATACATTAAGAGTTAGGAAAATTTCTCTACCATATTCACAGGAGATCTTTTTCAAAATGATTTTATATCCATAAGTCTTTGAAAGCACTAAGTGGGTAGAGAGACCTTGTTACTGAGTTCTTTTTACTATTCACATATACATTAAAGAAATTCAGTGTAAGAACCCTGATCAAAGACACAGAACAAGCCTAAAACATACAAAGAGGATGCTAGCTTTTTGGGGTTTTGTTTTGCTCCCCTGAAAGTGAGTATGTAAAAAACTTAAGCACTTAAATGTTGCTGGACACAGTTGCCTCTAATAAAGTAGCAGTAATTTCACTGTAAGTTTATTAAGGCTCAAGCGTAATACAATTCTCCAACTTATTCAAAGGTTCTGATAATTACAAGCATGCTTTTGGTTGTTCAAGTTTCACTATAGATATTATCTAAGGAGAACTATCATTTATTAGCATAAATGAAAGCAGAATTCATTCCACTGTATCAGTCTCAACTTACATTTTATCTACTGCATTAAAGCATTGAAACAAACCCCTCCTTTTTCTTCTAGTTTTTGTTCATTGATTATAATCCCCAAGATTAATGCAAATAATTACTCTGTTATTAAGGAATGTATCCAACCTGAAGGAGTTTCACCAAAGTGACAGTTTGTCCCCAGAGAAAAGCAAAATTAAATTCCCTGATTTAACTGGAGAGACTCCAGCAATAGCTGAAGCTCCAGTAAAAGAATTGGGTGCTATAATTAACATAGATGGTGAAAGTCATTTGAAAGTTCTTAAATATACTTTCATTCATAGTTTAACTACAGGTCATGCTATCCTGATCCCATTCAAGTACAAGGCTGAGATGGAAATGACATTAAGAATTCTAAGGCTGGAATACATTTGCTGAAAGAACTAGGCAGAATGGGCATGCTGTTATATTTCCTTACTGTAGGCTTACAACTATCTGAAAATTTTCATAAAATATCCTACCTTTTTAGGGGTTTAGGCAGAGTATTTCATATTGTTTTTTTAAGAAAATTACAGTCTATAATGACAGTTTGCACAAAAACATCATTCAAAATCTTAGTGGCTTTGAAATTAAGTACATCAAAATTAACTTCATGAAATCCCAATGGCTGGAAATGCTATTCTGAACTATAAGGAGAATATATTTTTTATCTTAAGTTAAAGACACAAAATTGGACCGTGTAAAAAAACTTCTATTTCCTTCTCACTCACCAAAGCCATAAATCTGCTATTACTCTTCAGAGTAATTCTTCTTACACATAAGAGGTTAGGGACTTTTTGAAGAAATGTGGTAATGCAGTATTAATATGATAAATCAACAGGTACTATTATTACATCAGAATCATTTAATACTACACCTATCCATCCAAATCAATTATTCTTTTCAGCACATATAACCTTTCAGTATTGCTGAAGTAAATAAAGTCAGTTTCAAATAAAGCTTTTGTTGTCCCTTTTTTTATTTTTATGATGAAAATTAGTTAAACATCCATATACAGCCTTACATAGAAATAGAAAGCAATCAGGTGAACTCCATGAGTAAGCCAACAGAAGCAGCAGACTTTAGTTGACTACTGAAAGCATAACCAGGCCACAGAAATTTCAGTGGTGGTCAAACTGCAAGAGACAGGAATTTTCATTTGCCATGTCAGCCTTTCGAATAAAGCTTTGCCTAGATTACATGAGAGTATCGGATTAACTGCAGAAAAGATTTTGTAGTGAAAGAGAAGTGGTCATGGAAAGCCCATGGACTGGTATAAAGGAATGTTCAGTAGCTCTGATCCTGAGAATTTTTATGCAACTGGTTTAAATTTGGCTTATATTGCATACCTGCCTATGGTCTGTCAGACAACTACAGAAGATAATAAAATCTTACAGTAGCTTTGATTCAGTTCAATCTATGGTAATCACGAACCAATGCAAAATCAATGCCGCTTTTATTCAAAATATCTACACTGTTCAATTAATCTCCTCAACAGCCAGTTTGTGTTAACTTCTCAGCCTTCCCACAGATCTCATTTGCACCACTACGGTTGCCTGCTACACGCTTGGCCCCCATTTAATTAATCCAAAAATTAAAGTGAGTAAACACGTGCTGCAATGTAAACCATTTCTTCTCCTGAGAGTCAAGAACTTTCTCACACCTATTTTCCCCCAAATTAACAACTACAAAACACCTGTACAAGGAAAGCTGTTCTTTTAAATACAAATTCTTTATATACAAATTAGTTAGTTTTACATTTGCATGAATGCCTTATAAGCTTGCCAGCAGTGGCTCTCAAAAGACTTTACAAAAGTTTCACCATATTTGTCAGAGGTATGTGTGCATTTCAAGTGTTCCACAGATATCAGCTTCACAGAGAGAGAGAGAGAAAGAACCTGAACAATTTCACAGACTTTGAAACATTACAACTCTTTCAGTTTAACTGTAGCTTTCCTCAAATCCATCTTCATCCATTTCTGAACAAACATGTCCTTCTGACTCCTAACAGACTTCTCTTGTCAGTCAAACTCATAATCCCAAAATTCATGCCTAAACTCAATGATGTTAAGAAATGTACGCTAAGAAAGCCCAAATGTAACCACACAACAGGCCCATTTCAAAATGATGTGCCACAAAAGAAGGCTGACATATGCTGCTGCTTTCTGGTGACTGTGGCATTCATTAACCACACACAAAGCAACACAAATTTAATTCTGCTTTCCCTAAAGGTACTGAATATTGATGGGAAGTCAAATAACCACCAGTAAGAAGGTTGTCCTTTTCATCCGTACTGAAGGAGAAACTTCAAAGATGTCTATGGAATGTTGTCATTCATTACATAGCCGCCTATGTACACGAAGCATGTACACGAAGCATGCACAGCTACCTCCAATACCTTGTGGAATTTTACTCATACACAGGCAGATATCTACATGTAACTTCTTTCCTAAAGAAACTAATGAGAATTCACACATAGAGCCTGTGAACAAAAAGCTTTAAAAATAAATAAATAAATAACACCAAAAAAAAAAAACAAACAAAAAAAAAACAAACCAGTAGATTACTGAGAGGTTTTTTGTTAATTGGATGTGCAAGGAGACTTGAGCTTGCCGTTAAGAACATAACTTGATCATGAAATATGTGAATTTTCACATGACTACCATGATAGTCCAAGGAGTTACTAATGTGCCAGACAGCTATTCATTTAGGTCACGCATGATCTTTAACTCTGTCATACAAACATAGAACCATAGAATGGCTTGGGTTGGAAGGGACCTTAAAGATCATCCATTTCCAACTGCCCTGCCATTGGCAGGGACACCTTTCACTAGACCAGGTTGCTCAAAGCCCTGTCCAACCTAGCCTTGAACACTGCCAGGGATGGGGCAGCCACAGCTTCTCTGGGCAACCCATGCCAGTGGCTCACCACCCTCATAGTGAAGAACTTCTTCCTTGCATCTAAAGTAATTCTCCCCTCTTTCAGTTTAAAGCTGTTACACCTTGTCCGATCCCTACACGCCCTTGTACAAAGTCCCTTTCACAATTTCTTGTAGGCCCCCTTTAGGTACTGGAAGGCTGCTTAGAAGGAGCCTTCTCTTCTCCAGGCTGAACAACCCCAGCTCTCTCATCCTGTCTTCACAGGAGAGCTGCTACAGCCCTCAGATCATCTTTTTGGCCCTGCTCTGGACTTGCTCCAACAGGTTCACATCCTTCCTATGTTGGGGGCCCCAAAAGCTGGACACAGTACTCCAGGTGGGATCTCACAAGAGCAATATTCTCAAACATAACACTGCAGGCTGACAAAGCCTTTGCAATGTACTCTTCCCCATAAGCAGCAACACTGGATACAGGCATCTGGGTCACTGGCATTCAAACAAATACTCCTCCAAGACTGAATGCCTAAGAGATCATAAAGTACTTTAGCAATGAGCAAAGGGTGTTACTGCACAATTAATTACCTTGGAGCTCTCACAACAGCCTTGTTGGAAACACTGTCATTTGCTAGAATAATTCACGAAAGCACCAGCAAGCACTGCTGGCAAGTTCATCTACTCATAAGAAGATATAAATTTGACATTCTTTTTTAGGTCTGAAATTCAGATATAATCATAGCATGGAAGGTTGACTTACTCTAAACCAAAGAACAACAAAAATGTGTGGCTGAGGCTCAGCAAAAAGCTTACCACCTGCTCTTTGGTCTGCAAATCCCAGGAGAATCGATTTCTGAAACAGCACTCACAGTTTTCTATTTCCTTCTGAACTGTAAAATTCCCCCTCCACCCCCACCCCCCCCCCCCAGCAATCCATATTAAACATACCTTTATCACAGTTAAAAGTTACTGATACATAAAACATACAGTTTATAAGCTCAGGCATGAAGTACTCTCTAGCACAAGATATTCTAGCACCTGCCATCTCCCAAAGTCGTCAAAAAGCTCAGCTGTGACAGTTGATTACCCTTAATGGGAAAGCCATATTCCTGGATTATGAATTGCTGAGCATTGTTTTATTGCTCTCTGCCAATAACAGCAATACCCATGTATTCTAGTACAGCAATAATAACAAAGATCTACTTACAGTCACAGTTCAGAAGTGTTATGCTATATGCAAAAATAGAATCATATGTATTTCATGCTTAGATCAAAACCAAACCAAAAGGAAGCATTCCAAACTCTGGCTTTCTGAAGAAACCTGTATCACACAGCCAGATTTTCTACAATGCTCAGCACTTGGCCTTCTAGCAGAGATATTATCTAGATAATTCATTTTGCTGCTTAGATAGCAGCCAAGTTACTAAATATCCAACCATTGGTGCAGAGGGATTAATTCCAAAATTTACACTTACGTAATATATGCACAGGGAGCAAACAAAAGGCTGAAGGGTTTTTTCATTTTTAGAAAAAGGTATATACATACCATTAAGTAGATTTAATGCTTCAAAATCTATAGTGAAATTTTTTGTCCAGTGAATTTTGCACTGCCTGGGAGACTTCAGAGTCACAAAATTAGGCCTAAAAGAGCCAATCCTGAGTTTCTGCTGTGCTGAGACCTTGTTAATGTCTGTGTTAAAGTGAGTTCCTGTAAAAGCCACTCTCCTGTGCTCAGGCCAAGGAAAAGCAAGGTATGTAAAGATGCAGATCAGAGGTAACATGGTACCAAGGGGAAGGGGAACACCAGGGCAAAGTGACCTGTGACATCCATAGGACCACTATAGGACATCCCTAACACAGCACTACATAATTCATCCCTGGATCAAGGATTCACAACAAGTTCCTCAAAGCTTCCTGACTGGCTTGCAAAGAACAGAGCTGAGCTCAAGTGCACAGTGAGTATAAACCTCCTTAGACTTCTCATGCTTTGGAAGTTAAAATAATGCTACAATATTACCCTGCCTTTCCAGCTACATTATCTCCCTTAAATGACAAAATGGGATCCCTACCTGGAAAAATGAAATCAAGGCATTTTGTTCTGTGGCAAATTTTCTTACTTTGAAAACATCACACTTTTTTTTGGTAAAGTATCAACTACAATTCAAAGTTTATAATTTATCACAAAGTTTAACACAGAACAACAGAAGAACTCAAATCCTAAATTTAGTTTCACCTTTACACTCCCAAAATCCCCAGCAAAATAAGCTGAACTGCCCTTCCTAACCATACTGTAAACCATTGCTATTGTGTCTCCCATCTAGTACCTGAACCAGTTTCAAATGTATGTAATGTATGGGGCTGAAGGTCCTGTAGGGCTTTGCTAATTGCTCATTTCTTGTGAAACCTCACACTGGTCATTTCCCCTCTCCTCTAACAGCTTTACCACCTGTTATATATTTTACCACTGACCTATTTTCAAAGCTTTGGATGAGAATTTCTGTGCAAGTCTAAATTATACTTCTGCATGTCACACACACAGGCTTGAACTCAGCTGGAAGTGCTTCTAATCATCCAGTTTTGCTTGTGACTTTTGTTCCCTATAAACAAGGGGAAAGAAAAATGAAGAAAAGTACATGCTTGAGGCTAATGGTCAGGCTTATCAGCTGTGTGTAATGCAACACACAAAACTGCTTTTCTTCAAGGATATAAAGCAAGATGTAGGAGTGATTTATTTAAATTTAAGTAGCACAGGTAGATGGAGAAAACAGCTACTAAAATTAGACTCTCACATTATTCTAAACTCCACCAGAAATTAACAGCACCATCCCTTTGTCTTGTCATACCAATGTAATTATGCATACCGGTCTACACTCTAGAGAATTAATGCCTTGATGTTTAAGAAACAAGAAAAATGGCAAAGTTTTCATTATTTTGGACACTGTAGTTTTAAATTTTGATCCTTATTTTGATTAAAAATCCATAATTATTTTTTATATCTTCTAAGAGGTTAACATTTTATAAATTCTATCATACCCACACAGCCTTTTGTAATACACACAGAATGACAGTTAATGTTATAGCTCAAAAAGTAATAACTGCCTGGCAATTTCTGGGCCAAACAAAATAATAAAAAAAAATGGTTGTTTCCTCAGATAGCTCTTGAACAAGTGAAGTCATTTTCCTGGAGGGAATAAATAAAAATAATAATAATAGAAAAAGAGCAGTATAACAGTCAGAAGGTCCATTACAGAAGGAACACTAAATTCTGCTGGACTTCCATAGGAACTCCAGCTTTGCAATAGAAAAAACATTCCTGTCTAGCCAAGAAACAAATGACTCAAAAGTAACCCCCTTACAGCACAGACATCCGTTTGATTCCATTAGAGAATGTTTTCTTGTTCTCTTATATTATAGCCCCCCCCCAAGTCAAAGAAATTTAAGAATAAGAGAAAAATATCATCGTACTACAAACATAAGTGTAGATTTCCTTAACTAAATGAGCACAATCATCAATACCACTGAAGATGTTAAAGATCTTCAAACAAATCAGTTTGAAAGAGCTTCTAATCAACTACCTCCAGGAAATTAAAACATTCAGTATTTCAAATGCCAGGAAACAATGTATATCTGTGAATTCTGGAGCTCAGAGCTATGGCAGAATTTGGTTTTATTTTCTTCTCATTAACTCTTTTGCATGGATTACTTTTCTCCTTTGTCCAGTCGTACCATAAGTCATTAAGCTACATGTTCTCACATAAACTACCAAACAGGCAACGACATGTCAATGTTAGCTTACGTGAAGGCAAAACCTCACAATGGAGGGGAGTCTTTTACAAGGCTTAGGACCACAACTGTCAGACAAACTGCAGTGACACCATTTCAGAGATTGCTGGTTTTAAGGAATAACTATTACTTGCCAAACCAGGGCAGAGAGTAGGAGTCATCCTCACCTCTCCATCTACATATCACAGTGCTGCAATGTGGTCTGCCAGATCGGAAAACTTACTGTGATGAAAAGAGTCATGCTTTCATGACCAGCTTACGAAAAGAAAAACAGGAAAATCCCCAAACAGCAAACCCAAAACTCCCGCGTCTATGTTACCATATACACTACCTACACATGCCCATACGCACTCTCTGTGCTACCACCATATAGCAGCTTTGCCTTTAAGCCAAAAGAAAGCACACCACTGCAGAAACCTCAAAGCTATACTTACAGATAAAAGTAATGTCTATTTGAACTAGAAGAGATAAAATTAGCCTTAACAAGGAGTGACAGCATGACTGTTTGCCATAACTATTTAATGTTTTGGATAAAATGCTTGGTGTAAACATAATCCTTTCTCTGACTATTTTTCTATGTTTTTATAATACATTGTCTTCCCTAATCTCCAGTTTTACCGCTTTTTACCAAATACTTGTTACCACAGTTAGAGCAGGGAGAGGGAAATGCTAGAACGTTTTGCTTTGTATAGTTAACAAAAAAAAAAAAAAGTTAATTTAAAAATTATTATATAGAGATGAATGAAGTCAACCAAAAGCAAGACACAATAAAATTAAAAATTCTAACTCAAATAATAACATTATTTTAAACTAACATCTATTAGTATGAGAAGTCTAATAACATCAGAGATTTTGAAGTGGAACAAAATACTCCACATACAGTGTTTTCTTTACGATTTTTAATTTTTCTTTTAAACCAAATTAAACTCTTAAAAGAATTTTTTAATAAGTATTTTTCTATTACACTTAAAGGTGTTTTCACAGGGTTATATGTGCCATTCCAACAAAGCCCAGGTGCAAAGGAATAAGCAGATTGGAATCCCTGCTCACTGCCCCAATCTAATTAAGCTAATACAAATTATTCTACCAGACGAGATTAAGCTTTTCTCTGTCCCAGAAAGCTCTCTATTTTCAGAAGGCCAAACTGAGGGAACAAGTAATGTTTATAATAATTTTAAACACACCTCCCAGTTAAAACATTTATTCCATGAATTGGCCAACCAATGGGACCATGTGTCTGACCTGGAAACATGGAAAATAAAAATTTTCAAGAGAAAAAGAAGTTGTTTTTTAACTTCTGCATCAGATACACTTCAAACTGTGGATTACCTCTTACTAGAAAGCACAGCCTCAGGGAGAAACTTCCTCCAGTGAGCAGACGCTTCAGTAGTTGCTCATATGGGAACACTACTCGAAAACTGTGTTAGGCAGGATGGCCAGCAGCCACTACAGATACAGGCAGAAACAGTTCCTGGGAAATTTTTAACAGAAGGCAAGACTTAATCTTCTTAAGAGTATATACATTATATTTGCCCAAATCTCTCTGGCCATTTGACTAAAGCTGATTTCTGGACTGATTTACAGCTGCTTCCTCCGTACCTCATCTTACTATGAAACTTCCAATTAATTCTCTTTTGGAGTATCTTGCTCTTCACCAAAGTTTAAGGAATTCTGATAGAATGTCAACATTAAGCTGTTGGCAACAGATCAATACTGTTTACTAAGGAACAGTGGCCATTAATCCTGTGAGAGGAAACTTCAGATGACTACTAGACCTACCAGGTCTGCTATGAATATTTAACAATTCTGCAGCATTTGTTTCTGAGGACCCATATTTATGTCTCTTTTTAAGTTACATTTCTGGGATACAGCATTAAAAAAATACTGGACCTGTAAAAAAACATTTCCTTTATCTTCTAAAACTCACGAATAAAGAAGTAACTTCCTATAAATTATAAATGCATAGAAAATACATTCACAGTCCTGTTCCTGCATCCCATTCTGCGGTGAATGTTCTACAAGGTGGAATGATGTCTCAGACCTACTGTGGGTTGCTAAACTGAGGTTGCATGTGCTTGAATAAAGCACCCACAAATCACTACAAGGTACTAAAGCACTTCAGTTTTCAAGTTAACCTTACTAGAACAGAATTTTGACTGACCTCATGCCTCTTTGGGGAACTTACCTTAGCATTTACAATAACAGATCAGAATGGTCTTTTGAAGATAACTTACCCATTGTCCCTCTCTCAGCTTTTGGGTTGCATCATGGAGTGCTGTGCAAAATAGCACGCCTTTTGGATAAAGCTAAATCAGAAGATGAAATCCAGAAGCTCCCCATATGTATTCATTTTGCTGACGGCACACTCAGCCTAAGGCTTTCAGAAGAGAGCTAATCTGAAATAAAGCAACTGTCCATATTCCATGGACAATGAGTCCTCAACATCAACTTTCTTGCTCTACAGACTTGCAACATGTTATTTGTTAATGCAACGGATGGAGTTGAGACTGAAATGTTATAAATAACTTTAATGCAAGAATAAAGAACAACTTAAAAGTTGTAAAATAACCACAAAATAACTCAGCCTGTACAGAAAGGATAACAGCAGCCAGTATCTTGGACAAAATTTCATAATACAAAAACTGCAGGTTTAGTTGGGGAGCTCAGATGCAGTCTATCTAGACTTAGTTTCTGTCTAAATGGAAATTTACGGTGGGTGGCTGCACCCCTGGGATATCTGGGCCAGAGTTTGCAGCGTGTGTGAAAATCCAGCAGTATCCACTGGAGTTCCTTCCCTGTTGACCCTGTGACAATCTTCCAATAAGTAAAGGGGGCCTACAAAAAAGCTGGAGAGAGAATTTTTACAAGTGCCTGTAGGGACAGGACAAGGGGAAATTGCTTTAAGCTGAAAGAGGGAAATTTAGAATAGAAATTAGGAAAACATTCTTCACTATGAGGGTGGTGAAGCACTGGCACAGGTTGCCCAGAGAAGCTGTGGCTGTCCCATCCCTGGCAGTGTTCAAGGCCAGGTCGGACGGGCCTTGGAGCAACCTGGTCTAGTGGAAGGTGTTCTTGCCCATGGCAGGGGGGGTTGGAACAATATGATCTTTAAGGTCCCTTCCAACTCAAACAGTTCTATGATTCTATGATCCTTATGACTGGATATACTGATGGTAGGGGAGACAGTTTAATACCATCTACACTATCACTGTCTATAGGCTTGTAAATTAATGTTAAAGCACTGCACTTTGAGTTAGCACACACAATCAGCAAGACAGTGGGAAAGAAAATGTATTAGATATACTTCACCTTAATCACACAACATAAACTTGGTAAGGTAAAATACTTGAGAAATCCCTTTAAAATACTCCTTTGCAATCAAAGTGAAAATACTAACAGAACAGAAAAACTCTCTGTAAAATTAAAACCACAGCCCTATTTTGCAAACTTTTATCCTCCCATAAGTATAGTACAAGATTATGCCTTTCACCAGCTTTTACAAAGTGCATTAAGTTCAGTCAAACATTTGTCTCTTACACTTTAGCTTCTACTCTGCTGGTAGAAATTCTTTAAAAATGTGGAGTGGATGATTATCATCATTAAAATATTTGGAATCCAGTAGAACAAGTGGAAGAGTTGAAGTTTCTTTTAAAACTAGCAATATCAATAATTCAGACTTTCTAAACAAAATAGCCTGGAGTTTTCCTCCTTTAATGTCAGTATATTTTCATGCTGCTACCGTGTTGTGAAACTGTAAGTAATTATCATCAATGCAAAGTTACCAGAGGAATTTGACAACCACCTTAATATAAGAGACCTAAAATAGAATTTGGAGCTTTGGACAATGAAAGGTGAAATAACACAAGTAAACCTATACTGCAGTTCAGGTCACTCTTCCTTACTCCATGTGAAGGAAACATTCAGACTAGGCAATGGATACTTTAACTTAAGTAAGCCAACCTAAAACTGAATGTGTAGTTTAATATTTGATAAATGCAGCAATCTATCTGTCTTCTTTTAGGACATCTACATTTTCTGGAGACCAGTAACGAGCGGCATCCCTCAGGGATCGGTGTTGGGACCAGTCATGTTTAACATCTTCGTCACTGACATGGACAGTGGGATTGAGTGCGCCCTCAGCAAGTTTGCCGATGACACCAAGCTGTGTGGTTCGGTTGATATGCTGGAGGGAAGGAATGCCATCCAGAGGGACCATGACACATTTGTGAGGTGGGCTGATGCCAACCTCATGAAGTTTAACCATGCCAAGTGCAAGGTCCTACACCTGGGTCAAAGCAATCCCAGGCACAGCTACAGGTTGGGCAGAGAAGAGATTCAGAGCAGCCCTGCAGAGAAGCACCTGGGGGTGTTGGTCAATGAGAAAACGAACATGAGCTGGCTTCAGTGTGTGCTTGCAGCCCAGAAAGCCAACTGTATCCTGGGCTGCATCAAAAGGAGCATGACCAGCAGGTCAAAGGAGGTGATCCTGCCCCTCTACTCTGCTCTTGTGAGACCTCACCTGGACTATTGTGTGCAGTTCTGGTGTCCTCAACATAAAAAGGACATGGAACTTTTGGAACAAGTCCAGAGAAGGGCCACGAGGATGATCAGGGGACTGAAGCACCTCCTGTATGAAGACAGGCTGAGAAAGTTGGAGCTGTTCAGCCTGGAGAAGAGAAGGCTGCGTGGAGACCTCATAGCAGCCTTCCAGTATCTGAAGGGGGCCTATAGGGATGCTGGAGAGGGACTCTTCATTAGGGACTGTAGTGATAGGACAAGGGGTAACAGGTTAAAACTTAAACAGGGGAAGTTTAGATTGGATATAAGGAGGAAATTCCTGTTAGGGTGTTGAGGCACTGGAATGGGTTGCCCAGGGAGGTTGTGAATGCTCCATCCCTGGCAGTGTTCAAGACCAGGTTGGATGAGGCTTTGGGTGATATGATTTAGCATAAGGTGTCCCTGCCTACGGCAGGGGGGTTGGAACTAGATGATCTTAAGGTCCTTTCCAACCCTAATTATTCTATGATTCTGTGATTTCAAATTTCAGTAGGATCTACAGATAATGAAATATGGATGAAATAAGGTCACTGTTATATGCTAAACAATTTGCAATGTCCTGTGAATAATTAAGGCACTGTCATTATAATCTATCCAAGCCACACCGTTCCCACAAAGGATTCTTTTCACCTCTGTAGTACCCAACATTCAGCTCAGAGATCTCCTCTCTGCCGAGTCCCTGCTTGCTGAGCTGCAGACTGGAAGATGGGAGTGATGCAAGAGATGGAATTCACCACAACTTGACCACTTCCACAGCCAGAAGACAGTTACATCTTCTAAAATAAGGAAGGCCAGAAGGATTCTGGTTTCTCTGCTCTCACCAAACCTAGTCTCTCTTTCCACCCCAAGGTTAAGTTGCTTAACACTTTCCAATACACAGCTAAGGGAACAGCTTCTCAAGGAAAGCCAAACAAGGACAGCAAGTTAAATTCTTAAAATTTTTCCTTTCTCTTCTGCAAAATAAGATCATGACATTCATAACCTTAAAAAGGCAGGAAAAGAGGTATATGAAAAGAGCTACTAAGAAGAAGTGACATGCTCGATTAACACACATAGTTGAGGGAAAATGTTCCCCACCAAAAAGCTCCTCAGGGTAGAAAAGGCTGCTTCCTTCATCTGTTCTACAGAGCCTCTCAAACACTAATAAAAACTTGTTTCATGGCAACAAATATTACCAGATGACTTTGGACTCCATATGATAACATTTTTTAATCCCACAGTGGTTGATGAAGTCACTCTGCTCTTTCAAATCCAGTTATTTATACTATAGACTTTGCAATAGGTTAAAAATCCCATGCAGATTAAAAACTGCACATTTTATCTGCATAACCCTCACCTGAGATAACCTGCTTCCTACAGGAAACATGTATTTGAAAGTAAATCCTCACTTAATGTGTCATCTCAGAAAACCTGTGCATGAAGTGGTACCTAACAAGAGTAAGGGAGCTTTTAAGGGATCAGAATTCAGGGGTGGGAAAGGGGAGAGGGACTTCAAGGAAACAGGGTGCTTAAGAGTAACTTACACCATATACAACCACTCACACACACGTGAAACCACACTGCTGAATCTCTGTGGGAAAATATGGAATCAAAAAGCCAAGTGAAAAGTGATAACCTGTGTGAAATGCACCTCAAAATAGTCATTAATTGTGATCCATGGTCCCTAAAACAAATGGCATTGGGAACATAAGTGAATGGAGTTCTCTAAGACACTTCATCACACAGATCTTTACCAGAGAGGTCCTTCTCAGATGAGTATTTATTCCAAAGCGGAGATAACTTCTGAGCAGATAAGCATTTGTCCAACATTACCTTGAACAGTTTGCCAGGCTGGATCTATGCTACAAGAGACTATAAAGGATGCTAATGAGAACTTGACTCACAAAGCAGCATTGATGTACAAATCTACTTTACAAGTAGTTATTGTAATTATTTCACAATCCCCAGCCTGTGAGATGCAATCTCAGGTGGTCTACACCTGTTCTGCAGGGCTTTGGGCTGTCAAGGTCAGATATCTTGAGCTGGCTGTAACTTGAACTCCAGCAGAGTTCAGGTAAATGCACTTGAAGAGAGAAGAGGAAGCTTTAGTGTCTCCTGAGTATCCTATTCCAACAAAGAGCAAAGGGAAACAGAAAGAAAATTTGTATTAGTAACACAGGCTTGGTTCTGCCTATTTTCCTCCTCCCTCCTGTCCCCAAACTCACAGGTGTTGTTAAATGTCCAATTTTAATTTCAGAGAGGACACATTTTTCATAACTTCTCCAAGCAAAATGAAATAATAAAGGGGGCTTCTTTAATTTTTAATGGGCAGAAAAGAATCTGTTTCTTTTCTTGCTGCTACTGTTAATTACAGACACTAAACAGATTTAATTAGAACCAACCAGACAGAAAAACATATGTGATCTATGCCTTCGGCATAGTGTGAACCATGCAAAGGGCAACAAACCAACCCCCTGCCTGACAATTCCATTAATTTTAGTTTAGGAGGAATACTCACACCAGGATTCAGCAAGGATATTTCTAGTAACTGATATACAATCATTTTATGAAGGATAAGTTTTAAAACCACATTACATTTTGAGACAGTAGAATGTCTCATCATGATACATGAAAATCTTGTTATATGAGCAGAAGAGGTCTCCTTCTGTAACTGACTGTGCAACACTAAATTTGTCATTTCTCAACTCTCATAGGTTTTATTTTGTGAAAACAAGTAAGAAAGGGGGATGAAAAAGTTAACAAAAGGTGATATGATTTAGCGTAAGGTGTCCCTGCCCATGGCAGGGGGGTTGGAACTAGATGATCTTAAGGTCCTTTCCAACCCTAATTATTCTATGATTCCATGATTCTATGAGCTCTGTCAAAGCATTACTATCAAGACACTGTAACCTTTAACCCCAAACCTAAGCACAATACAAGGCTGCTACCTTCCACGAGGCCCGATTTATCCTTGGCAGGTATTTGCAGAAGAGTTCTTCCTGATACTTCTGACCAGGAATACTTTAAGAATGTGGCCTGTCTCTCTTCCACCCCCATGCTCTTCAACCCATCCTTCACCCTGTTTCTGCTCCTAATGGAAAAAATTAAGTTATACTCTTTTTTAAGCCTGGGCAACCTTTTATTGCTAAAAGTCAGTACCCACTGATTGGAAGTCTGGCTTAAAAAGTACATGGGTGTCTCCAGCTTTAGTTTCAGGAATGACTTTTCTTAGCTTTAATAAAATCTTCCATCATTTAGTCACAGTAGACCTTTATAAAGGCCCACAAGACCAGCTGCACATACTTAGTATAGTTAGCCACTAAATTTTATACCCCTCTTTTCCTGTAAGCCTGAATTGTCAATGTAGGTCTGAACAGCAGAAGCAATGAACCACCAGAGCTGAAACAGAAATCAGGGAAAGCTGTGCTTTCAGTTCTTGAAGTGTTCAAAGTCAGGTTCTCGGTATTCAGAATGGGGCACCTAAAATTAGATTATCTGTACAACAAAATGAAAACATATTATGAAAATGCACATTTGCAAAACCTTTTGAAATTACAGCAATTAATATAATGGTAAAGCCCATGACAGAGTCAGCCCTTCTTTGAAAATTGATTTGAATGTCGCAACTGTAACATGGGATGACTGTGAAAATACTGTGGAAAACTTGTAAGAAAGATGACGCAAACACGGAAAGGAACCAAACTGCTTTTGCAAGGCCACCATCAATTATGGGCATTCTTAGTTTGTGAACTCCTGCATCTACAACCTCAATAAGTTTTTCATATTTTAAACATGTATGCATGCAGAAATAGTATACACAGATCTTCCTTCAAAATGATCTTTTAAAATGTATCTGTGCATAGCCCACTTTACTGATGTTCTGACATGCGTGCACATCTGCTACGTGTGCGTGTGAGTGCACATGTGCACATACATCCAGAAACACCATTACCTACTGCAGCAAACAATTTTCCCATCTATCCCCTGCTACGACTTTGAAGCTAAGCTGCTTATTTTAAAGGAGTTGAACCTACTCTGGAAGCTTAGAAGGAGCAATTTTATAGTGTAACTGTTAAAAGGATAATTGCTTTAAAAAGACAAAATGAAACAAAAAGTAGGTTTGCTTTCTTCTGAAGACCATAAAACATTAAACCCTCTGTCTAGTGCCTGAGTACTTCACAAAGTGTAGACCAAACCTGTGCTTCAGCAGTTTTATTCCTGTGGGAGAAGCTTCTACAGAGAAGACAGGCAGCCTTTGAGATAACACCATCTGAGCCCATTTAGGGCTTTGAACATAAGCAGGGCGACTTAGAGCCGCACCCAGGATGCGACTGACAGCTGAGAGCAATGCAGGGCACAGGCCCAGCACTAAGTGCTCTCATCAGTTTTACCTCCACAGAGTAAAACTTCATGTGGCCTCCTAGTCATGCAATAGTGAGCTGCAGATATGATAATTTGGTCATTCACAAGAAGACTATTAACTACAGCCAAAGAAGCAGTCAAGAGTAAGATGTTCAGAGCCCCATCAGCAAAAGGTATCAGATGTTAATCATCACCATTTGTCAGCAGCTTACTTTAAACTAAAACTAGTAACTTAAAGAAATTTTGCAAGCTTTTCTTAACTACCAACTGCTGGTACCACCTACAGATTTCAAGCATTAAGTCAGTTCCACAGAGACGGTGAAAATCAGCTAATGTTTTTTTAATGCTTCATTTTAGCAAGTCTTGTTTACACATGGTTTATAGCATGATTACACAAATTGTAAATTCAAGCACAGTTTGAACATACATAAGTTCCATTTATGAAATATGACTTGCAAAGGTATTACATGAAATTAATTGGGAAAACAATAATAATCTAGAACATACTTACTATGCTTTAAAAAACCCTTACTAATTCACAGCTATCCAAAATTGGGGAGTTCCTAGGTAACATATCTGCTGTTCTTGGTGTTCCTCTTTTTGTTTGGTTGGGGTTTTTTAAAAGAACAGCCATAAGGCCTGTTAAAGGATGAACCTTTATAACCCTACTGCTCTTTCAAATTAATGTTGCCATACAGGGAATGGAAGAGCAATTATTTCTCTACATTTCACAGACTTAATTTTTTTCAAATCAGCTCTTAATAAGATCCTACAAGGATGCTGGAGAGGGACTCTTCACTAGGGACTGTAGTGATAGGACAAGGGGTAATGGGTTCAGACTTAAACAGGGGAAGCTTAGATTGGATATAAGGAAGAAGTTCTTTACTGTAAGGGTGCTGAGGGGCTGGCACAAGGAAGTGGTGAACGCTCCATCCCTGGCGGTGTTCAAGGCCAGGTTGGACAGAGCCTTGGGTGACATGGTTTAGCGCAAGCTGTCCCTGCCCATGGCAGGGGGGGTGGAACTGGATGGGCTTAAGGTCCTTTCCAACCCTAACTATTCTGTGATTCTATGATTCTAAGATCATGGATGAACGTGTGAACTTCCACACCTCTTCAAAGAGATATGAGGAGAAAGACAAGCAACACCAGCAAGCTGAGATGAGATATATTTGCCATAACAGAATGGCTTGTTTTTGCATATGCTTTTACTGTGTACCTATTCAAGCTAAAATATTCTGCAGGATTCCATTCCAACATAATTTCAAACACTTTTGCTAGCAGTTACTTGGAAAAAAGGTCAAGGGTGATTACTGTATCTTATTTGATTTTCTATTTGCAATATAATTTTGCAGAATTTTGTGAGATTATAGTGCATGATATGATAGTAGATGAAAATTATTTTGGAAACTTATGAAATATTTTGCCTAATAAAGACTATCACCTGAACACTAACATTATAAGTATACAGAATAGATAGCACCAAAGAGGATTTCCTCATGGCATTTCATCAGACACTTTGCTAGTAAACACACTGACTAGCAGCATAACTAGGAATTTTTCTCTGTGCATGCAAGGGCAGAAAGGGCAAGAGCACAAAGTGCCTTTTTTACAAGCAGGAAGAAAGTTGCATTAAGTGTCACACACCTTATTTCCACATGCACACACCCCCCCCCCCCTTGCTTTCAAAACAACAACGGATTGGAGAAAAGTTGGCTTCTAACCAACACCAAGAATTTTTTTGTTCACAGAAAGAAGCAATTTTGTTACAGCAAGTACCTTTTCCATTTTGCCTGTATATTAAAACCTACTAAATCCCAAGAGCACCTTGAACATTATCAGTTTAAAGAATTCAAAACAAAGAATGAACAGAATATCAGAGTAACTGCCAGTAAAACGAATGACAAAGATCTCTTGTTTTAAAAGCACACAGACCTTCCTGCAGAATATGTTTCTTTCACTGACAGACTGCTTCTCCAACATGACCTACTGTTTCCACAAGCACTAATTCAAAACTATTGATGTATCTTATGTGTCTCCACTTATTCTCAAAACTCATCTAACCAAAGCCTTGATAAAGCAATCCAAGAAAGTTTCCAGGAAAAAAACATACATGAGTGCTTACCACAGATTCAAGAGTCAAGCAAACAAGTAATCAGATAATATGGGAGAGCCCATTTTACAACATAGTCCAAAAGCTTAAAACCCCTCTCATTAAGATTTCAGTTTTAATCACCGAAATACCCTATATCCTTATCATAATAAGGTTCTTATATCTTTGCAACACCACATTTCAAAACAGTGAGATCCCCAGACCAGGCTTTGGCAGTGAATAGGCCAAGTTTCCTTTCTGCTCAACGTCAGAAAGTTCTGGAGGTGTTCCTTCCTGCCGCTCCTCTCCCCTCCTCTGATCTAATTGGTCCTTCGTGTTATTTTACAGTCTTTTAAAACATAATTTTTTGATTTTCTTTTTTTTTCTAAAGCATAAACCCAAAGAATTAAAAAAGCAAGGAAAATAATTCCTGGATGAGACTGCCTTTATTTCCTTTATCATAGATGGTTGGGTGCTGGAGCATTTGCCATTCGAGAAGAGACAGATGGACCTAGGCTACTTTGAGGCTGGAAAAGAGAAAAATCTGGGGAAGCTAAGCACAGCCTGCCAATATCTGAAAGGTGGCCCTTGAGAAGACTGAGCCAAGGTCTTCACTGAATTGCACAGTGTGAGAAAAAGAGACAATGACATAAAGTGAAACAGGAGATATATAGGGAAGAAGAAAAAAAAATCACTCATACGACAGCTAAGCCCTGTTGAAAGCAGAAACGATGCCCATGTACTCTGACTTTGCCATATAAAGGTTCGATCCATGGCTCGGATCCAGAAGCGGTTCACAAAAAATAACTTGACTTTCACCCTGCCCAATAGGAGGCTTCATTACAAAGATAAAACTCTCCAGACAGCTCTCATTCAAGGACACCGGTTACTTTGGTGTTGTTGATTCCTATTTTTGTAGTGTAAAAAGCCTACATCTTCTCCCATTTTTTTGTAACTTATGTAAATATTATGTTTACTTACAGTAATGTGGTACAGCATATTTTAGTTTTATCAGATGAATGTAGTAATACAATGTAGGTTCTAGGTGTTCCTTGGGAGTCCAATGAAAAAAACTTTTGACTCTTGAAAACTTTTGAAAAACTCTTGAAAACTTTTAAATAAAAACAAAGAGAAAACCTTAAAATACACAAGTCTTGTTTTAAGACAACTGATGAGGTCTGTAGCAAAGCAGTTATGAAGAACTATCTAGTCATATTTGCACCAAAACCTGTTCTGTCTTGAGACATCTTTCCAATTGCACTTGAAATACTAGTTCTCATGATTTCATCAAAAGACTAATGCAATTTAGCCTGTTCCCTACAGTCCCAATTCCTGAGATCTGCAACAGAGTTTAAGGATTTTTGCTTGTTAATTTTAAAGTAGGTATTTTTTAGCCTTTAAAGTTCAGGTAAATAAAAACTAAAAATCAAACCCCATGTATTCCAAAAGGCTTGGGGCTTTCAGAAGAATTCAAACTCATGAATTCCTTCAGAAAAAAAAAAGGTTTTCTAAAGCTTGACCCAATTTCAAATGCTTGGATTTTATACTACTGCTTTGCTTCATTTTGGATTTATTATCCCCACAATAATCATTATATAACTGCCATTTTTTAACAGCTGCAGATTTTCTAGGGTTGCTTAGGATATAAAGGCTCTATATGCATTTTACACAAATGTAAGCACTAAGGAGGAAAATTAAATAGAAGAAAAAAAAAAACACCTCACACTATTCCACTGTCAATAATCTTGCTCCTACAAACAGTAAGCTATTTTTAACACCAGTCAAATCCTATCCCAAAAGGGCAGTATTACTAGCAATTATCATTACAATACTTTCCCGGTATCTAACTAACCAAGGCAAAACACACTACATTACAAAATAAAAAGCTTAATGTCTTCTAATCAGTACTTTAATGCAGTAAATTTACAGACTTGCAAGGAATTTCCTTACTGTAGCATTCAAAATAAAAGCAGAATACAAAGAGAAAAAAAGAAATGCACTATTCTTCAAAAATCATCAAGTATTCAAAAAACAGTTTGTACATTAAATCTCTCCTGTACTAGTTTGCTTTTTTCCTCAGACATAGATCAGGCAGCCTTTTAACCCCAAAGGACTTAAAGAATCAGGAAATATCATCAAGGGGATAGAATATTTACAGCACAGGTAAGAGATTTATTGTGTTACATTAACCCAAAGGCATGAAAGGCACCACCTAGAAAGCAAAAGATAAGGATTCACATGTCTTCCTAGTTCTCACACATCACACACCTTTCCCCCGCCCCCATATGAACATTAATCTTCTTTCCTGGTAAGGACAGCAACAACAAGGAGGAGTAGCACAGAAATAAACAAGCAAATCAACTACTTTTCTAAGAAACCATCTAGTGAGTGAAAGGTGATGGCATAACTTAAGACTTTTCTTCTGCTTCTGTATTATTATACAAGATTTCTAAAAGTCCCTTCTACCTACAAGTTTACAATTCCATGCTTAATACAGCTTCAGGCAGCTATAATCGCCAAAGACTCCCACAGTGAGTATGCAAGATGTCATGAGACCTGAGAAATAAAATGTTTGTCTTGTTCTGATGAGAGAGCAATATCCTCAAAAATATTTTCAGCATCCTGCAGATGAAATGTATTTATAGCATGGCATTATTCTCCTAGAAGTTTATCTATCTTACAGAATTTTACATAAGATCTGCATTCTTGTGAGATTTCTTACTTTCACATTCTGCCACTAACCAAAGAAGCTTCAAACAGTGATCATGGTATGACAATTTTTGACTTATCACATGTCATTAGTTAGGTTGGCACATATTAAGTACTTCTATTGCAATGTGACTTCTGCCTAATCTTCCTCTGGAAAGTACATTTACGTCATCTATGAAGTTTGTATAAAGATACTGCTTCCCAACTAATGTTCATACAGTAGCCCACCAACATTATGTAACAGTGAAATAATACCATTTAATAATGAAATTGTGAGTCAACTCCTCACATTTTTTCTTGCTCATATTAGAGAACTGTTGCAACAGGAAACAGAAAGTCATCACTTTGATGAAAAAAAATAAAATGCATTTTGTTAGAAAAATAAAAATCAGGTGTTCCCTGACTCCCTGGTACTTTTGAGTCCAAATAGTTTGAGTATCCTCTCTCATAATCATAGTAAGTTTGACTCAACAATCACACCCTGCATCAGAGTAGTACGTAGGAGTCCCAGTTTTCATAGAATGATGGAATGGTTTAAGTTAGAAAGGACCCCAAAGATCATCCAGTTCCAGCCCCCTGCCATGGGCAGAGACAGACACCAGCCACTAAATCAGGTTGCTCAGAGCTTCATGCAACCTGGCCTTGAACACTGCTGGGGATGAGTCAGCCACAGCTTCTCTGGGCAATTTGTTCCAGGGCCTCACCACTCTCACAGTAAAAAACCTATTCCTAATACCTAATCTAATTCTACCCCCTTTCAGTTTAAAGCCATTCCCCCTTTCCCATCAGTTTCAGCAGCAAGAAGAACATCTAGTCTGCATTGCCTTTGAGTGTAATCTCTGCTCCATTAAGCCTTGAAAGCAGCCCAAATACATCAGTCAGCTCAAGATGGAAGAATCTCATCTACAACTCATTTATTGGGGAACTTCTGCCCTCTCCACATCACTTAGGAAATTACCCAGTCATGCTGAACAGAGTGGTCCTCTTGCAACACAGCTACCAAAGAAACATCGAAACACCACTCATGCTCTAGCCACTCTCCCTGGTTCACAGCCTCAGCCAGTGGGCAGCCAAACAGCAGATACTTCAGTCCAACAGATTTTTTCTCATGCAATATATGGATATTTTCTGTTCATACTTTTAATGAAATTTTAGTATTTGTAAAATAGCAGCACCTAATTAGAGGACCAGAATGGCAGAAAGATGTGAAAAGCATGACATCACATGATAATGGGATGCTTATGTTGTAAAATTTGTTAGATATAACCAGTTAACTAAATAACAGACTCTTCCTTTCACACATATGATTCTTTCATTCATAGAGGAGACACAGCTTAGATAACATTTCTCTGCTGAGCTTTTCTGAAATATTGTCTTACTAATTCAGAAAAGGAAGATTTTTTTAAGTTTCCCACTCCTTTGCCAGTTTGCAACAGCATAAGCAAATCTATCCAATAAAGACTTCTAACCTAAGAGTTTCACAGGTATATGAAATACGTCATTTCTTTGGAGAGCAATGAAAATGAAAGGACAATTTTCTGTGTTCTGCAGAGTCCAAAATTAACTTTGGTATGAAGGTAGGGCTGGTTTTGATTAATACTTTAATGCTATGGACGTTACGAAACTGATGTTCCTTGAAAACAACACCCAGTTTAGATGTTGCAAGAGAAGAAAGGACAAAGGACATAGGACTGACTTTGTTATGTATCCTTAAAAAGGACAGGCTTTTACTGTTCCTGTTTACTGTAAGTAAAGTTTCCTCTCTGCAGGTACTACCCTCTATCCAGAGACAGAGGACACCCAAGATGTATTTGCATTACTGTGTGATGATGTTAACGTGAGGGGCATATTCATTATATCAGATTTAGGATTTATTGTATCATTTTCTGTTGGCCTGAGAGTTTAAGCCTGCTTTTTCCTGACTCGTAAAATAAGTAGACATCATAATTTCTCTTCTCAGAAGTTCAGTGAGAACACTTATTTCCAAATATAATTTGCTATGAAGCTATTGAGATGTTTGGCTTTCCACATAGGAATTTCTCAAGTGAGCAGGTACAATGATCCCAGAAATAATCTAGAATTTTATTGTGACTTGTCCACAATGGCCACATAAAACAGACATCAAGGGTGGAAAAATGGATAGGCCACAGCCACCTCACTGGCTGGTTGGCAGCTCTTCCACAGCTGTTGCCCATGTGATCATGGCATGCCCACTGGCTGAGGAGAGGATGCAGACTTAAAATGCTGCAACAAACCTGGACTGAATTTCTCAGACACTGGAGCATGCCAAGTCCTGTCAGCAGCTGGGCACAGTAATGCACTGGGACAAACACAGGACAACTCCTCAGTATTTACTTTGATATTCCACTACAGTACTCTCAAGTCTGATAAAGCAACACAGCTATGACTTTTCCAGATCATTCATAACTTTTCCTTAAAAAAATCCTTTGTGTTCCACATTCTGCAAACCTGTACTCGCATGCGTTGGCTGCTGCTGCTGCAGAGAGAAAAAAGTTTGTATCTCCACCTACAGGGTTCAGCATCTATACGTGTCTGTATTTTCTGCACTGTGGGTTTTTTCATGCTGTGATCAGAGAAAGGAAACATACTTCCCTGGTTTTGAATGAGCAAAGGAAACCATGCAAGGAAGCAGCAGGGTCAGCCATCTCCACAAGGGGACGCGAGTCAGGAGCTGAGGGTGACCACAACAGAGGCAAGGGCAGTGCCCTCACTGACCAGGGACGCAGTCCCGGGTACCCAAACAGGAAAAGCAGAGCAGGTCTGGTGACAGAAACCAGGGTCAGCCATAGTCCACAATCACCAAAGTCATCCCACGGTGACAAGGCAGGTCTGATGCTTGGTCAGGGAGGCAAGCCAGTGGGTCAGGTCCAGCAAGTGATGTGGCTGGGCACAGGAAGAGCTGCAGCATAGCTCAAGAGACAAAACCCAAAGGCTCAGATTAAATGTTGCTCCTGAGGAAAAAGGAGGAATGGCTACAAGAAGGCTTCTCATGGCTCTTCACAGCTCTGACATAGCTGCCTGATCCAAAACTAAACTGAGTCACAGCAGAGCTGACCTTGGGCATGGGCAGCTCACCCCTACCACAGGCGTGTATGCACGGGGCCCTGGCATAGAAAGATGTGCTTCAGTACCAGGAAATAAAGTGTCTATTTTTCTACTAACCAGTGTGTGACAACTATCAGAAAATAAAGTGTTACTGAAAAATCAGATCTCTGAAGTCAAGATCAAGAACAATCCAATGTCCAGACATCACATAGATACCAAAATACATATGAACTTTGAAAGTTAGCTTGTGAGAGAGCTGCACTGAACTCTATGTTTAACTTGAGTTTTCCTGACCTGTGAGACACAATATTCGTCATGTTCTTCAGAAAGAGAAAAACTTCATCCTCCTGCATGAAGAAGATCTGGCAATCACGTGTTTTGTAACTGATCATGAGACCTATTAACAAACCCATGTTGTTCATTTTTTAATTGAATGAAGTCTATTATATTTGGGAATCTCCTGGAAAATACTTGTAATAAAGTCATTGATGCTTTTGTGTGAGAGAACAATAGCCTGTTTAAGCCAACACTGCTTATGAAACTAATACCAATTAGATCCACCAACAGTAACACATAAACAAGACCTTCTTTTAAAAGAAAGGATACAAACAACTATTGCACGAATTATTAAAAACAAACATGCATGCCACTTTCCCACCTGCAAATCAGTCTTGGGTATGTATCATGTTACTGTGAATTCTGTACTAGCAGACTCATTTTGGATAGCATGAGCCTACCCAGTGCACACATGGGTGCTGCAGTAGCTGTATCTTTATCCTGTTCATACTCTGTCCTTCATATGGGCCTCTGACTTTCTTTAAAAGAAACTAAACTGTTTTAGCTAACATGACAGCTCATTCCTTCTATCCATCTGATGATCCTATGCTCCCAGTGACACTCTGTGAGTCAGCAGTAGTTTGGGTGGCCAGGGCAGCACCTCTGCCTCCTCCCTGAAACCTTCCTGCACCGTCTCTGACACCTCATCTCCATATGCGAGGTCAGTGTGGGTGTTTCAAGCCATTAAAACATTTCAGGACTCCCATGCATCAGACTCTCTCTCCTTTCTCAACCTGGAAAACAACTGAACTTTCTATCAAATACTTGTTGAGGCTAATGCAGACAAATAAATACACAGGAAAAATAGCCCTGACTCAGAGCATTCAAAGAGCAATAAAAAGGATTGATTTACACATGTGGATCTGGTCTTTTTTTTTTACATAAATTATTTAATTACAGCAAGATGAACAAATAAATCACCAAAGTGCTCCACACAGCATATGGTTAGGTTGGTTTAACAAAACCAAGAAAAAATTACTAATATCTGGGAAAATCTTTGCTTATCTTGTAGCTTTAACATTTTAAAACTGAATTATCTATATGGACATACATATGAGCAAATGTTTTATAACATGCCGCTTGTTGTTGAGCAGCTGTCCTTCTATAAGAAATATAAAATAGCCTCAGGTATGCAAAGTCTATACAAATAATCACTGTCAAACATGTATCTAAATTTGAGACATCCACATGGATGCATACAACAAAGTGAGAAATATCCAGGATACACAAAGAGCTCTTAGTTTGTGTAGAAACTGTCCAGTCTCATACGTCTGGAAAACATTTAATCCCCAGCTTTACTGCAAGTAAACAGTGATACAATCTAAACCAGAAAACAAAATATATCCAACTGTCTAATGACAATGGGGGTGAAATAATGTTATACAAAACATCTAACGGCCTTTTTAAGATCATTCAATTAAATTTGAAACTGGCTACATTATAGTAAAACATGTTGGGTATTTTAAGCATCACAATCCATACAACTCATTAAGAGATGACAAACTTTATGTAACATTAGGTTCAGTGATTTGGAAGTCTCTTCTAAAACTTGTGATCAGTCACAAGGCTTTGTGACTCTTGAGATTCCGGTTTCAGTTAAAGAGGAATGGTTTGGTTTTTTTCCTCCAGATATTTACATATGCAGAATGAGCACATACCCACTTACTGTAGCTTAACAAAAAGCTACCAAACCTCACTATTTTTTACTTGTGCAACACACACTAATTCCTGATGTTGCTTTACAGGAGTGCAAAGTAAACAGTACAACTCCACTCCTAACAGGAAGCACCAATATCCACCATTTCTTTTTGCCTGCTATTTCACCATGACAATAATAAATATAAATACACATATAGACACATGCATGCGTTTGTTTGCTAGGCATGATAAAATATGAGCATTTTATATATAAAAAACCCATTTAAAATTATATGCAAAGTTTAAATAATCACTCTTTAAAGACTGATGTGAAATCACTGGAATGAAAACCACATCAGCCATCTTTCAAGCATACAAACACAAGGTTATGTGGAGAAACTAAGAACAAGAGGGTTATTACCAGTGATCCAAGTTCCTCAAGATCTCTAACCCAAAGTTTCAGTACAGAAGGTTACTAGAGTTTGCAAAGTCTGTTTCTAGCTTTAACAGTACTCTGAGACGGAGCTCATGCCTTTGTCTTTCAAGTTGTCCTGCCACATCAATGCTCTGCTCTAAGCACTAACCTCCATGCCCTCAGTATTTCTCAACCTGCAATTCAAAATAAGTGCTAGTAGATTAAAGACAAGACAGAAAGAATGTACCCATACCTGTGCATTACATTTTTAAGTAACTACAGCTATTACTAAAAGTTTCTTTTTCTGTGTTTGGGTAGCTCTCTGTGTTCTTCACAACGAGGGTACTGAATCAGAGAAGTAGATTTCCCAGATGGGTTGTGGAATCTCCAACGTTGGATGCAATCAAAACTTGACATGACAAGGTCCTTATCAATCCCAGATGACCAGAGGTCCTTTCAAAGGCCAATCTAACTGTATTATTCTACCATTCAACAACATTGTAACTTTGGCCAGTTTCAAGCCTTGTCTTAGAAACTGACAGTCATTAAAGAACAGATTGCAGATATCTTCATGCATGCTAGGATCCAGAGTCCAGCACAGTCCTTAGCAAACATCACTATTGTCAGAGTTTTCAGTAATGCCACACTGCTTAATGAAGTTACAGAGCTCCTGGCGGCCATGCTGAACAAGTCAGTGCAGGAAACCTGCCCAACAGCAACTCTAATGCAGCTAAAACTGATGAAATAAAGTTGATAAAGCCAGCACAACCTCAGCCAATATAAATCAGTCTTGGCACAACATATTAGCCATGTCAAAAGGATTTCAGTAGCAATGGCCACATTTGCATAACCCCACAGTTACTCCACAGTGGAAACAAAAAGTGCTTAGACCTGTAAATGTTAAAAGACAATTTTTCACATTCAAAGCAAGTAATAAAGCCTGTAAACCTTGTACATCTAGCAAGAAAACACAAGCAAATTGTCTGTACAGGAACAGTTGGCACAGGATCTTCAATGTCTCCTCATAAATAACACTGTGGTTAATGGGAAGACCAACTTCATAGAAAGACAACACCACTAAATATGTTGCCAAAGGTACACACTCAATAGGATATTATATTGTTCAGGGTCTCATGATAAAGGAATCAGGTTATTTAGTATCTTATGACCCAACAGTGTTCCCTGCAGGCTGGAAAAGGACATGCTTGTTTTTCTTGACCCTAGAAATCCTGGAAGACATTTTAAATCAGTCACTGCAATTGAAGAAGCTGAGGAAATCAAAGACTTTTTGTAGTAATTACATCCCTAAAATAGACTGCAGCAGCATGAATTATTTCTCCACTCAGTGTCAAGCAGACGCAGTACGACGCAGCAGGAGTCATGTAGGTCAAATGCCAAGAACATACAATAGGCAGAAGGGACACAACATCCATAAGAGTTAACTGCACATTCAAGATCCTGATGCACTGTAGATGTTACCAGAGAATGCAGTGCCAGCAGCTACTAGGCTTAGGGCAGTCAGGATTTAGCAGAATTTGTGGCTGAGCACAATCATTTGCTGTACCCATTCAAATCTGTTTCTTTTGCTCAGACAGTGGGTCAAGCCTGGGACAACAGTGGAATTAGTCTAGAACACCAATAGGGCCAACATGGTCTAAAAAGCCACCCATCACCCTTACAAGGAAGGATTCTGCAGATCTGGGCTTTCCTCCTCCTGCCTGTGGGACTTAGACATTGAGAACTCTATGCTTAGTTACTAGATCTCTCCAGAGCAGCAGAGGTACTCAGAGTGTGGGTGGATGACAAGAACTATGCATCGAGGGGGGCTGTTTTCAGGAGGTAGATTACTGTTTGGTAGCAATTTACAGGAAAGTAGGAAAAAAGGACAAGCTGGGATTTTCATTCACTGAGGAGGTAAAGAGGTCTACCACTAAGAGGTGACAGGCAAAGTAATTAGAAAATAACTATTCTAAGGGAGAAAAGGATGCAAGAGTAGTAGAAGTGAGTCAAGATCATTCCAACAGAATGAATCATAAAAAAGAAAATTCAGAAAAGAACATGTCCATAGTACACAGTTCCTGATATGCTGGGTGATTCATAGGGGTGGACATGCTCTTAACAAGATTTTCTGCGCATCACAGGCAGCCATGACAGGGCAGCCTGGAGGAGCACTTAAGAATCTCCGGTTGCAAGTGTGTCAGTCAGTGATGCACAATAATACATGTCCTGAATGAACACGGTTTCATCCCCAAGAAACAAAGTATCATTCCTCATTCAGATTTATGCATCAGTGTAAGTGTAATCACACATATAGTTGCTCTGGATATGGGATTGGGACTATAAAACTACTTTTTTTTTCAGGAAAACAATACTCTTGTAGTTTCTGTGCAACTGATATTAGAACCGTTTTGTAGTTTCTGTGCAACTGATACTAGAACAGCTTTTTATTTTGAAGTCTAACAATTCTCAGTTTCACTGCATCAAAGCCACAGAGGTTATAGCTGTCACGAAGCCTGAAGCAGCTGATGCTCTTTGTTGCTGTAGCCATTAGAAATGCAAAAAGCACAGCAATCAACACTTTTCTGTCTTGTATTCAGAAAACTTTTTGAAAACTGTTTTTCACAGTTACTTTATAAAAACCCCAGTGTCACACAAATTCAGCCACCTTCAGTGAACAATCTTTTAGTTATACAGAACAAAAATACAAATACAACCATCCATTAATCCATAAAGATCAAGTTTCTATGTCAAGACAGGAAATGCAAGACAATGTGTATGTGTACCTGCTACAGAGCTACTGTCTAGTAAAATCCATCTATCCAGATACTCACACAGATATAAGACTGAAGAACCAAGACCCTCATACATACAAAAGCCGCCTTCTTCAAAAACAAAAGGATGAGCCACTGACAGGGAAGTGCTTGGAATCTTATTAATTTGACACTTTTTGTTTCAATATGACATTTGAAATGCCAAAAGAATACTGAAACACTGTGTTAAGCTGTAAATCCACAGTGACGTTCAGGCTGGTTTTAATTATTGTATCTTTTTCATGATACATCTGCTGAAAAACTGTATCAGTCTCCTGAAACAGATTTTATGAAATGAAATTCTATTTTTAGAACCACTAGCTTCCTCACTTCTAACAGATTTCTGTTAAGCTAAACATTATTTCACCCCCATTTTAATGACTGTAAACCTCATTTGTTTCACTGCCTTTAGAAGTGCTGCAGAAAAGAAAGGTTTCCTTATTCTGTATTAGGTTTTGATGCTTCTTTCCCTTATTACTGGAATAGTCTCCCTTTTCTCATACCTCAATACAACTCCTAGTTCAAATCCCCCCAGGTTTGCTTTTTTCCTATTCCTTTTCTTTTCCCCCAAACTCTTCATATCAGTTTTGAAATGTTTCCTCTGTCTAAAATGTATGCAAGAAATTTAGGGTTAAGTTTACTTCTGCGTAGGAACAAAGCTCAGTCTATCTACTGCCAACAAGTGAAAAATAAAAAGTAAAGTCTGCTTTTGTACTAGCACTGCAACATCTACATATATAATCCTGAAAGATAAGAGATTTATTTTGAAAGAGAACGGGTTACTAATTCTATAGAATTTTAAATTATTTAAGAAATCTACACAGGAAAAAAAGGGGTAGCCTAGCCTTAAAGTAAATTCCTAGCATACTGATGAAATGTCTCACAAGTCAATTAGGATTTTCTTGCAAATAAAGTAATGAGTTTGTTATTTCAGTTTGTATTTAAAAACTGAAGAAAAATTTGGGGGTTTGTGATTAAGCCTTAAATAATCCAGATTCTATGCTGGCTCAGCCATGCAGCCCCAGTGTCACACTGGGCAATTTGCCTGATGCCTTCAAACTTATTTTTTCTTTCTCCAAAATGAGAACAGCATTTATTTTCTCCCAGCAAATACTCATCTTGCCTACTTTAATGTCCATATAATTAAGTCAACCAGGCAACTCACAGAACCTCAAGTTCATTACACACCTCATTTCTGCTGGTCTAGGTTTTAAACTGTAAAGTCTGCTACTATATTTGCATATATAACTAGCATAACAAGACACAGAAATCAACTGGAGGATCTGAGACTTGCAAAGAGACACACTCCAGAAAGTTGGGAGTCCGGGGATTAAAAAAACCTTAACTTTCAAGTATACACTTTTCCTCTGCAAGAGACCGACGTCCTTTAAATGTCCTTTAAACTGTGGAATAAGAGCATCAGACCCTGAATAAAACCAGGTTCAGAATTAGCAGTCTACCAGATCTGAACAAAAAGCTAATTTATAGCTGACAAAAGTAAAGGTAAAATTTTGAAGAAAAGATTACAATTAAAAGCTTGTTTATTAAATGAAGCCATGGCAGAAATCCTCAAATATAGTAAGTTGGACGATGGCAGCTAAAAGCATTATGAAAAAGTAATGCTTGATGTTATGAACACATCCTGGATCACAGAGTTCATTACTAACATTATTTTGTTAGCGTACAGAAGAAAGAAGAAGAGAAGGGGAAAGAACTATTTTCTGTATGCCTTACTAGTTGTAGGTTTAAAGCACACTCCAATAGCAACCAATGCAAACGATTATAAACAAGAGCAGCCCTTTGGAAAATTACAAGGCAAAAAGGTGGCCAAAGACCAGAGACAACAATTACTTCACTGTTTTCATGCAGTTTCAACTGTATTTATATTCTCCATGCCCAACTAAATGAAACATTTGTGAAAGACTTAGTAATTGCATGGAGTTTTCACTCTGAGAATTAGTGAAATACTCAAACATTCAAGCACAAGCAACATGCTCAGAAAAACAAATGAAATCCAACACAGTACAAAGTATTCAAAGGAAAGTACTGATTCACAACCACCAAATGATAAAGGACTTAGAAATACACAGTTTAGAATACATGCACATCTTTCTCATCTATGTTCTCTGAAATATTTCTCAGTACTTTTCTCCAAAGCAAACAGAACACACAGCACAAGGAATGGTAAATCCTCCTAAATGAACAGACCAGATGAAGCAACTTGTTTACTGTGCAATGAGTGCCTATCCAGACTACAGCAGCAGGGAGAAGATAGTCTGAATGCACAAGCCAGAGGTGAAAAGCAACAGATAGCAACCCTGAAACTACGATACAGCCAGAGAAGATTCCTTCATAAACCTTTGAGGAAATATTTTACATCAGTGCCAAGAAAAGAGTAGGTGGCAGGCAGTTTGCATTAGCCAAGACAGCCCGACAAAAAAAAATAATCCACAGAGCCTAAATTAACATCTTGGCAACAGAGAAGACAGGGTTACTTTCAGCAGATGGCAATTAAGGATTTGGCAAGCATCTGGAGGACAGGAAAGAGTGTGAGTCAAAGATAACGTTAATATCACTAGTCCAGATAACAGAGGAAGATACAGTGAGAAATACACAGCAGGGAAATAATGAATTCAGGTAGCAGTGCAACATCCACTAGGACCAACAGGAAGAAGAAAAGAGCAGAACCAGAGAGCTGCAAAAGAACACACTTGGAGCAGTCATCTCTGTAATGTTGAGAGTCATCAAATATTGGGCAGAGGAAGTAACACACTCACAAAAGCAGATGATTAACTTTTTGGTTAGGGAAAAACAGAATAAAGGAAGTTAATGAATGAGCTATAAAAGATTTTGAAAGAAAACAGGAGAGGGAGGCTTGGAAGTAAAGGTGCCACACAGATGAGAAACAGTGACAGGAGACTTGGGCAAAGGTGTTTCAGGCTTAGGGACAAATACATGGAAGAGAAGTGTCAGTTTAACAGAATACCCCTACTTTCTTAAATGAAGCAGGAGTTAATCTACTAAGTGTGAACAGCTTGCCTTGTCCTAGTTAATTATTTAACCTTCATTTCTTGCTGAAGGTGAAGTACTAAAAGCATTACAGGTGCTGCATAACTACTACTGGTTAATAGAAGAAAGGGACATGATGAAATACACATTTAGAATTCAGTCACCCCATTGTTTTATCTGTGTTTAATTTAACCTCTCTGAATTTCCTTCTGCTAAATAAAAGTATTTTACTTCATGTGCTACAGCATACACCAACACTGATAATTGAAGAGCTCAGCACCTAACATCTTTTATAGTATTTCCTTCATGCCATTACGGAGAGATCTTGGAGCCTGCTTTGCTATCTCATGATTGAAATTACAAACATGTAAGTGGCAGACAAAATTAAACCGTTTAAGATGAAAATGTTCACACTGGTAGGTCATGGGGAACACAGAAACTTACCAGTTGCTAAAAAGTTCACTTCGGAACAAAAGCTGACCTGAGTTGCAGTGTGTCTAGCTTAACAAAAGAAAGTACCAAACTAACAAAAACTCCTTTTTGCCTCAGTGAACCCCAAGACAGATTCAGTATCCCCTCTGCCAAAGAAAGCACGCAGTGCTGCACACTCTCACAACTTGACTGCAAATCTTGCTTTGTTTAACATCTCAACTTCTCAGATCAAGTGATTCAGATAAAAATCCACGTGTTAGTGTCCACGTGAAGAAAAATATTTAGTCACAGAACTGCAAAGAAAAAAAAAAGTATCTGAGTAATCTGAGTATTTATTAACCAAAACCTAGAAACTAACCTAAAAAAAAAACAGACTCAACAGTTTGTTTTCTGCTGATCTCACTGTATGCTAGAATAAGACTTAAGATTCTTGAATGCCCAAAACTACTGTGTTACTGGGAATTTCTGAACTGGCCGCCATGACCTGCCCTATTACTAACCTACTGAAAATGCGTATCTGACTAAAATTCCAATTAAACTTTATTCTATTTTCCCTGAGTAACCTTTGGAAATCCAGTGTGAGGACACCACATTTCTCCTCTCCTGCACTAACTGAAGCTTCTGCATGTTCACAACCAACGGACAGCAGCTCTTCTTGCTCCAAGCAGAGGTAAGACAGCAGAAGGCAGCAAGACAAATTAAAAGCTAAACAAAGATGAACCACACTGTCTACTTGTTCATAACAAATTCCACATGTTCATCTGCATTATGTCAGCTAAAGCTTCATTAAAGAAAATTCTTTCATAATGATATTTTACTGAATAAAAATTTATGGGGATTCTATACCTGTAAAGCGGCTAACAAGAACTGATATGTTAAAATGTGAACTACTTCATACAAGAATGGTTTAGGTGAACTAGGTCAATATTTCTAAGCACATTCAAAGCATGAACCTTAGAATGACTCAGTGTTAATGTAAGTTACCACTGAAAAGAAAAGCACAGGTGTCATGAAACAAAGTAGCTGGGAGCACTCTGGGTTCACCTCATTCATAAATAACTATTTCTCTCACTTTAGATCTCTTCACATTTTGAAAAGAAACTCCCTAATATTAGTTTCTTCTTTCAATCCTTGCCTCATTTTCTTAATGGTTACATTTAAAACAGTTGCTTTTAAATTATAAAATTGGGAAACCAGTCCATGGTAACTGAACTGCTGAAGAGAAATTGTTTATCTCTCCTGAGTTCTTGTTTTCTTTGACCACTGACCAAATTCAAAGCTGATAAGGAAGCAATTGGGTCATCTAAGCTATGTCAAAATCAGCCTCATCCAGTAATGCATATTATAGTTAAAATAACACTGCTTAAAATATTCATGGGCCTTTATGCTAGAGGCAGAGAGCTACTAAACCCAGTCAGCCAAAAAAAAAAAGAAAAATTAGAGATACTTAGGAACACACACACACACACAAAGATCTAGTTGAGTAACTTCCTTTCTTAAGGTGATATGATAAGCTAGTAGGACTAGAATATTTTACAGAAAAAAAAAATAAATTAACGTTTGTTCTTCATAAAACACCACTAATACGCACTTCAGTCAGAGGAAGTTCCTCATGCCCTGCAGCGCAATAACTATGATATCAAAAGCAGGACATCTGGAAGGAAAAACTTAGTACAAAATGAATGCGATATTGTATACAGATACTTAACTGGCTCACCAAAGTGTTCCTTGCTCTCTCAAAAATCAAACCACCCACTGAACCTGTTCAGTACTCTGCAACTTCAGTGCTGCAAGTGCTATATAGATTGAAGTGCTGCAGGGAAAGAATGACTGTAAACAACAGGAAATCTTCAGAGATCCTGCTTCTGTGTGCGCTTGTCATCTGTCATTTTATCTACATTTTAGGTATTTTATTCACATTACCTGCAAATCTTCTGCATGCTTTTTACATTGTGGATGTTGGCCTTCTGAGTAAATAGAAGTATTCAAGAATGGAAGGTTTGGATTGGGTTTTGTCAGCTGTAGATCAAAAAGCCAAGACCATCAGGTCAAGCTTACCACTGAAACTGAACTTACTGAATTCTGCGGTTGTATTTTACTTCAGTTTCTGAATAGCCCTAGGCAAAATCCACAAAGAAATAACAAAGGCCTCCCTCCATACAATCAAAGAAGTATTATCCAGTTTCCATTCATGCCCAGAAAGCATACCCCTTGTTTGGATTATGTTGTTGCTATTAACTATTTGATACTTAGCAAAGAGACAGGAAAATAGAGCGTCCCTAGCAGAAAACTCATAACTAGCAGACTTCCTAGAAAAAGTCATATAAACTCAAAAGCCTCTGAGGGATATAGGAGATGAGAAATGTAGTTATAAATTTTTTAGCTAAATATTTGTGAAAACAAGCAAAAAAAAAAAAAGAGTAAGAAACATGGAATTCTCTTTTTATACTGATACTCTCAACTTGTCTTTTACTATATATAACAACAGAGAAGGGTAATACAAAGGGCTATAAAATTGTGGACATGCAAACAACATTTAAAGCTCATTTTTTTCCCTGCAGGTTGAATAAGCAATCAGGTTACTCTCTTGGTCTGAACACAGACAAACATGTCCACTGGTATTTGTCTATTAAAAAATAACACCCTAAAGCTAACTGATACAATAGCTATCATACCAATCAGTGCGTGTGTCAGCTACCACAGATATCATAGTATGCCGTTGATTGATATGATGGGTATCTTCGCAAGCACAATTAATAGAGTTTATACAGAAAGGGTTCTGCAAAAACTAAAGACCTGTACAGATTACCTTATTCTCCCAGCACTCTTGAGATCCCTTCCAGAGTCACATAAACTGTATTTGCAAACTATCACATTTAACCTCATGGAAAAAAAAATGGGTAATTCTGTAGTTACCACAGGAAAACTATTGAGGGAATATTTCTGTGCTTTGAGATATTAAAAAAAACCCAACCAAATAACAAAACAAATAAAAAAAAACATCAAAAACCAACCACCACCAAGGTTAATGCTCCATGCTCTGATATTTCTGCGATTTGTATTTTCCACAGGTAAAATATTCCCTGGAGAGGTCAAAGTTACTGCAAGACCCAGTTTTCCACCAGCCATTATCTGAAACTGTCAGAAGACCAAGGACTGAACTCTTCTTCACCTGATGGAAAGGTTTACGGGTGGCATCTCTGGAATGAAGATTTCACCATAAATCCCATGTGATTTTAGGGCGTGTAGATTATTAAAGGCACATCATACGACACTGCAAAATTACAAAGCCTTTACAAGGAACAGTTGAATTCTCTTAGAGACTCTGGACAGATGGCAGGATTTGACTATCACTAAATCAGCTTAATCAAATACATTATTAGTTTTCCAGCCCAATATTCACTGTGTATTCCTAAAGAAACTGCTGAATAAAAAGGGTGATGTGCCAAGCTTATAGCAAGCAGACAACAGAAATCCATTTTCCTCCAAGATCAACCTCCTCCCAGTGTGCTGTAAATGCTTATACAAATTACAAGAAACAAAGCTCCCCCTGAAAAAGCAGCTCATTAGAAAACACAAAAGATCAAAACCTAAATTCCACTTTTTTATGTGCTTAGTATTTAATCAAGTGCCTGTTAAGATGTGACTATGAAGTAATTCAGGAAAATCAGGAGGTCAGACTGACTGTCACAGAACCACCACATCAATGAACAAGCATAATGGGCTTTCAGGTATCTAAAATAACAGGTCCCTCAAAGGTTGGATGTGCAACTTCTCTGTGAGATAATTCCAGCAGCAAGGGGTGAGCACTTCATTTATCAGAACTGCCACTTAATGCTTAAGCACAACTTAAGGCTCACAAGAAAAGATGCATGACTCTACTTTGATTTCTAAAAGACAATCCTGAGTTACTGTTAATTCTCTTAATGGCATAAGGCATCAAAAGCTTCCCTAGAATTAGCAGATTTGTAACCAAGAGTTCACACAGTATCTTATTTTCTCAATGCATAATCAAAACTTATTTTGACGGAACTCACATTCAGTCATACTTTAGTAAGAGAAATTATTCTCAGAAACATTTTTGCCTGTCCCCTGTACAGCGATATTTCTTCTCCCTTGTCATGGCAATGTTAATGCTCAGGAAGTAGAGCAAAGTGACTATTGCTGTGCATGACAAGGATTATTTGCTGCAACAATTACTGCTCAATCAGAATGTTACTTCTGTTTACACTCAACAGGCATAAAAAAAAATGATTCCTAGATATCAGTATATGCTAAACACACCCATTTTATACTGTTTGAATTTTGAGCAGGCAACACATTTTAATGTAGTTGTGGCTTTATTTTTAATGCAAAATTATGACACCTCTTTTGAAATCCTAACATTTTCTATTAAATACATGCTCTCATTTTCATCAGCACGCAAGAAGTAGTTGATTTTGTTTGCATTAACACAACGAACTAATAAATATATTCTTATTTGTACTAAAGCAAACACAGTATCCTTATAACCTATATATTTATTTCCTTAAATTATTATCTGGAATAGTGTCAATATCTCAAGCTCTTGATGAAAAAGTAAAGAAAAACAATTTTAGTTCCATAGACAAGTACTATTTTCACTGTATGCTAAGATTTTTAATGATAAGAGATTCATCTGACTAATAGGTCATGAATCCGATTTGCATATGGAACACACAATGTCCCCAAAACATTCAGCTCATGTCAAATCACAAAATGAATCAATTGTAGAAGTGGTGTTGAACAATTTATTCACCATTGTTTGGGACAGGCTATTTAATTAATTTCTGATTTTTAAACAAATGAGAGGTTGCATATATCTTTATATTAGCATACAGATACTGGTTAACTACATTAATCATATACAACAGGCCTGTGCTCAGTTAGGTGGGTCTTTCCAAATACATGGCAATTAAACCTTCCTACATATGAATCACTTCGCACTCACAGAATACTTTCTATATGAGTACTAAATATTTACAAATGAGGCTGGCATACTTTATATAATCTTCACCACCTCGGCTGAGATGACCAAGGAGCACTATCATAATGTACCTAACAGACGTAGGCAGATGAAGATTAAATAAAGCCACCTTCTTCCTTACTTCCATTTTTCCATTATGGCTATGGCATCTGGACTCTGAACTTTACACATCACTCATACTGCTAGCTTGAAATAAATGGTGTACCAGTTCAGGACACCATACATGTTTTGGAAACGTAACTGTTATTAATTACAATTTTAAGAAGCTTCCTACATATTCTAATACATTCAATCAGGCCATACTTTTCCACAGGAATAAAAAAAAGTGAGATACAATGTCTCTGCTGAATTCCTACTTCTGAAAAACACAAACATCAGCAATTCTAAGTCTAATGCTGCAGCCCAAAAGAAATTTTGGAGGAGGAGAAGCTACTGACTTCTTCACAGCCTCCTTTAAAATGACAAAGATAAACAGAAGAGTCAATATGCCAATGCTCACAGTGCTGCTTATTAGAGAAAATTTAAAATGAAGTCTCTGTCTCATGGGAAATTCTAAGCTGCCTTTTTTCTAAATATCAACCAAAAAAATATTTTTCAAAGGTCAAAATTTAAAAACTCTTTTCCCATAGAAGTTGAAATATAACACATCCAACTGTCACTCACCAGACATTCTCATCTGAAACAAAACCACTGCCACTTTCCCAAAATGTATTTCCCAAAAGTATTTAATATTTTGTTGAAAAAAAATTTAACAGGGTTTTTTTATCATTTGTACTTTTAGTGTTAGGGCTTTTCATTACCTTCTGTTAAAGAACACAAAACAAAATTGTAAACAATATTTAGTATGCAAAGCAAATGACACACAAGATTATTATTTGTAAATAAGATACTAGATTTATGAACTAAGATTTTACAAATGCTGAAACAAAACCAGGATGCATTTGCTTAAACTGAACCACACAAACAACCAAAATGTGCCTACTTTCACTTTCTGTACTTTTATCAGTTAGGAGTTACTCCTTAACTGTATCCTGCAGAAAGGACATTTCCTTTTTTTATTATTATTAATACTTGCCAAAGTCTGTAGTTTGTAACTGAATTAGCCAGTCTTTCATTTTGTCTCTAAACCAGCCATTTTAACGCACAGTTTATCTATGTATAAACTACTTGGTAACATCAGTTTGTCACCTTCATATATATTATTGATGAGAAAACAGACAATGCACCAATTAAGATGCATGTACTGGTCTCATCTCCAGGCTCAGCCTGAGGTACTGGTGGAACAGTTGAAGCAAAAACTCAGTTTTACATTTCAAAGAAAGTTCAAAGGCAGTGAGAAAAGACTGCCCTAGAAAGGGCACAGAAAATGGATTTATTGCTGGAAAAGTTTATTTAAGGAGTAGACTATATTATTTACTCTGTATGATAATAAAAATTAGACTATGAGTCTATATCTTGTTCAACAAGATGTGCTACTTAGTTTTCCTTTCAGTCTCGGATTAAATCTATGAACCTGACAAAATGATAATTTGAACATCCTTACAACACTAGTCACAGCTTAGTATCATAGATACAGGGTCAAATAGCTTAGTACCAAAGACAGAGTCAAATAATGGTCAAGATACAAATCAAGAAGATTTAACTGAATTTTTTTACTGTGCTTCTGTTGCTACCCCAGCAAGACATACAATAGTATTTCTTGGGCCCCAAAGTATTGCCAAGTGATAAATTAAAAAAAATGTTAAAAGTATGTGAAATTGGGATGTTTTTAGATGGACTAACAACCCTGAGATCACTTGTCTTCTCTGCTTCCATCCAAATTCTTGGATTGTCAAAAGTCACCAAGTCATTCCATAAACACTGTTTATTTCACAACATTTATGCAGCTGCCAATGAAAGCCATAAACACAACATACACACAGTTCATGGTACAACTTTGCAATGGTAACTCCACACTATAAATGTGGAGCTTACATTTACACTATAAGCTAATGAAAAAGAGCTGAGCTAAATCGGCACTAGCAGAGGACACAAAATACTTCTCTTACCTCCATTTCTGTGCAGTGTAAACGGCCCGATTTATCTGTAATTGGGGGGAAAAAAAAAATCAGATTGAGTAAAAGACAATTGACAAATAAAATTTAAAACTTGAATCTTTTTTTTTAATTGCCAAATATTCTTTCCATTACTTTAATCACACATTTCAATATTATTTCTATTATAAGCATCACAGAATTAACAACAAGAAGGCCCTGCCCTTTTTATTTGGATCCTTCACAAGACTCTCTCTTAAAAAGATGTGTCTTTAATGCCTGGCTTCATTATTTAAATTGTATGACTGATGCTTGGCCATGGAGGGAACATGAAAACACGTTGGCTTAAATTAAGCAGCAGTAAATAATTATTTCAAGAGAATAAAAAACAACATTAATTCATAAACCAAGAAAAAAACACTGTTTCATCTGGTGCTTCTGGGATATCAAAGAGTTCAATAACAACAAGAAGTTCAAGGAAATTAAAGTTGAAACATTACTGTAACAGTTTTTTAAGTCCCTCTTGGAAATTTTTGCATTTCCTCCAAGTTCAGAAACATCACTTTGTAATTTCTACAATACAGGAAAATTAAGTTTCTGAATTGTTTTACGAGATTGAAATCTCAATTTTTTCAAAGACAAAACACTTTGGTATAAAAGTAAGTAGCTCAACAGCTTTAAAACATAAGACTGAAATTTCACAGCATATTAGGAAGGTACCATTTCACTAAAAGCAGCAAGTTTATCATTTCATATTAATAATTCATGTCACAAAAGGATGAAGAAATTCTGACATGATGATTTTTTTGTTGGAAAAACAATGTTCAAGAAAGTCAAGCACTCCACTGAAATATATCCATTTCAAAGGGGAGCTACCCAAAACTTCAATTTCAAACCACACAGTTTTACTTTTTGTCTTTGCTTTTTGGCTGCATTGCACTCACACAGTTAGTTTAAAATTTGTGACTTTGGGCTTGATGGCACCACCCTAAGGAATATGTGACACGATTCCATGTCCCCACAGACTCAAAACCTAGAACGGCACACGTTTGCTTGACTCTGCAAACACCAAGATCCCATGTTATAAGTGACGGTTGGTTGCAAACACCACCCAGCATGACTGAAGGATTTATTGAAACCATTATGAAAAGCCTGCAATTTATAGCCGTAAGTGGAAGGACTGTTTTATCAGATTGCCTGGCAAGCCCAAGGAAGCTCAACCAACAGGTTAGCATAATGTTTGCACAGAGAAGTGATAATGCTGACTTCCTATGTTAAATCTGAATGGCATGCAAAACTGACAGCACTAGGGAAGAGTCACCTGCATAGAAAACAAGATTAATTTTTCATATTGAACTGGTCACCTTCTCTTTGAAACTAAAGGTTAAACACATCTTGAGTGAATGGAGAACATCCACCTAACAGGGTGAAAGTCATTTACCTTCGCTTTGAACTGTTGCCAATGAAAGCCTGAATATTTAGCATTAGTGTCTGACTTCAAAATGAGAAAGGGAAGAGTGCCTTAAAAAGGCACCTTTTGCATCATGCATTATCTTTTCAAAAGGACTAGTGATTCTGGTTGATTCCCTTCAAGATCCACATAAGAGATTTTTTTTGTTTAAAGTGGTAGCATTCATGTGATTATTATAATTCATAAATGGGAGAAATTTAGTGAGAACTGTTTTTAAATACTCCTACAATTATTAGCAGATTTATGAGTATTAGGGGCTATTTCTCTGAAATTCAAATGAGAGATGACCAAAGCAGTGTATCGCCATGATACAAGATGATACAAGACCAATTCACAAAAATGTAGTCAAGATGGGGGGAGAACACAAAAAAAAAAAACAAAACCAGTAAAATACTCTTTGTAAAAAAAAAAAAACAAAAAACCCAACCAAACAACAACAACAAAAAAAAAACCAAACCTACCCACCAAAAAAAAACGTTTTTTTTTAAATTGCTACTTCAGAAAAAAAGTAGTGATTTTAAACCTATAGCGATGCAATGGCATACAGAAGGCCATCAGTGCTTGCAGTCACTGGTAATTTAAAATATCTTGACTTACATTTCCTATGGTCTAATGGAACAGGAGGCAAACTGTCTACTAGATCCTCTCAGACACAAAGTACTCACTGCTACACCTCACAGCAATGCTGAGATACTGCAAAGATCCTTTTAATAGAAGTCCTGACCAAGTCTTGAAGCACAAAACCAGATAAATCAGCCCAGACCAAAATAAGAAAGGCAAAAATTGTGTTTCTGAAAGGAATAACAAGAAGCATATCTCGCAGCCTCTCTGATTGACCTTTTTTGATAAACTTCCATGAAAGCTGTTCTTCATAGAATCACAGACTGCTTTGGGTTGGAAGGAACTTTAAGGATCATGTAGTTCCAGCCCTCCTGCCACGGGCAGAGACACCTTCCACTAGACCGGGTTGCTCAAAGCTCCATCTGACCTGGCCTTGAAGTCTTCCAGGGATGGGGCAGCCACTGCTTCTCTAGGCAGAAAATTTCTGTTCTTCAAGGAAAAGCACTCAAACTCCAGAAATTTTCCTTATTTCATCTATGGTACTATCAAAAATTACTACTGTTTTCAGAGCAAATCATAATTCATTTTTTGTTTTATTATAAAAATACAGGTAACACCTTAAAGTGGATTATTTATTCTCATTTAGAATGAGAATAACCAGTTTTTACAAAATAAAATCACAGTACTGTCATGACTCCGTGTGCTGGGGAAGGAAGGGGTAATAACAACTAGCTGAAGTCTCACACCAGCTCAAATGCACTGCAGAGAGTATTCTAGATAGGTGCAAAGTGTTGACTTAGAACATTTAACATACGCTGCATTATGGTGATTACCCACCATACCATTCCATATGCCTCTGTACCTTGAGTCCAGCTATACCCTTAGATTTCCCTGAGCTGTTTGCAGTGACTTACAGACTCCCTCCATCGGGAATTCCCTACACTTCTGAAAAGATCAGCATTAACTGTATTGACCCAAGAAACATGCACTTACTTGCATCTGTCAAGACTGAAATGAATTTGCTTTTGTATGGCCCACGTAAGCCAATTTACTCATACTGGCTTTATTTATACTGGCTGAGAGTAGAAACTTCTTCATTCTTTAGCTGACATGACTGAAAAAGCAGAACCTCTTAAGTGTAGCCTAAGGGTCACACTTTCTTAATCTGCACTCGGAGAAAAAAAGAAACCCTATAAGAAGTCATAGAAGAGTCTCTGTCTACCAACAGTATTAAGTGCTTATCTAGGAAATAGGTGGACTTACAAAAATTATTTCAGCTGCTGCTTCTTAATATAGATGCAGACTCCTCTAGACTTCACAGCCGTTCAACCAGCTACTAATCTATGTAGCATTTTCACCACTCTTGCTGCCAAAAAAAGATTCAACAGTACTTTTCCATGACAGCTTTCAAATAGTGACTAATGCAATCATTACTAGTAAATAGCATAACTTTAACTGTCAAGTTAACTTCAATTTATACAGAAGCTACAGTTTGGAAGATTATAGGATTCTTCACTCACAGATTGTTGAAATGCAAAAAATTAACAGTTTTTGCAGGAAGGAATGAGACTTCAATTGTTTTTCTGTATTTCTGAAAACAGCCTTCAAAGAAATATATTTGCAACCCAAAAAAAGAGAAGAAACCCCAAACCTTTACTTCATTTTTCATTTATAAAAATTTCTATTTGAAAATTATTCTTATTTAAAACCCACAACAAGAGAAGTAATGCTAAGCTTTCCTCAAGCATTAGTGCAGTCTCAGCCCCCAAGGTAGAAGCTTCACATACAGCTGCCAATAGTAAGAAGCACACATTTAAGACTGAATTTTAAAAGCAAAATGGATAATCCAGTATGTTAAAATAGACTGACACGGGATATTTAAAAGAAAGCATGTAAGATGTGCACAACCATTTGCACACTGCTACTTGAAGAAAAATTAAGCATTAGTGATGTGACACCACAATCACATGGCCACTGTTTCAGCTATAACCAGATGCTCTAAGAGCCCTTCAGCTTAGAGCCCCTGAGCATCTTCCTAGTTTTCCTCTAGTGCCTCAGACTCCTCTGCACAGATCCAAAAGCACTTGCTTCAAGACAGCTTCTTGCAAAACTGAAATCAGCAGCACTGATTTTAAGGCAATAGTGTAGCTGATGTATGCATTGGCAACAAACCTGAAACTCAGTTTATGTTAAAGATTCTAATATTGTGTTTAAATGCCACAGCCTTTTTCTGAAGCTTTTGGGTGAAATGAAGCTGCTATTTCCACCACAGCAGAGCTCAGGTTGCCTTCAGGAAAGACAGCCACTGTCTGTATGTACTAGAGGACAGTGGAAGAGTTAGCCAAAGAAAGAACACAGGGGCTAATTGAAGGAAACAGAGCAAGGGAGAATGTGGGAGTCACTAACTCAAGATCCTTAAATTGAAGCCTTTAGTCAGGCCACCAAATTAACAGTCAGTTGAATCTGTATTTGCTGTCTAGCTTTAACATCTTGAGAAGGAACAGGAGCTACCATAGTAGGCTCTTCCCTGGCCTTAAGACAATGTGGAACGCCTTTAAAAAATAAAAGAAAAACAAAAATTTCAGATTCACATTTAACCATCTGATTGAGGAACTGGAGCATTAGCTACCAAATCTGACAGGACTGTCAATATGAGAGTCAAGATTAGAAACAATAAAAGGGAAAGAATGAAGAGAGCAAAGGCAAGCAAGCAACATATGGGAAAGAGATGAATATGCAAAAAACAGGATTCACAATTAAATGGAGGGAGAGGAAAATACTGACGCAACAGGAGTGAGCCAGAATTCTGGCAGAGGTTGCATATTACCAGATAAACAGAGGAGAAATCTTGCATGATAAAAAGAAACAGAAAAAAGTGAAAGCAACAAAGATAAACATAGATAAAGTATAGCTTAGGAGTAAGAGGCAAAGGCTGCAGGGAAGAAGAGCAAGATGAGGAAGTGGAAGGAAGCACACTGGATTAGAAGAGGTAATCAGGGACCACCTGAGCACCGACCACAAGGCCATGTTTTAAGTAAAACACTGGCTTTGAGGATCAAAATATCCTTCCTTTAAACTCTGTAATTAGAAGGCAACAAGAAATGGAATGAGTTTTTACAGCTGGTGGCTTTTTGGATCTGACTCATGATCTCTGTATCATCCTACAGCTGATGATGTAGAATCATACAATCATAGAATAGTTAAGGTTGGAAAGAAATGGTATTGTAGAAATGGTATGCCTCAGATTTCTACCTGGGAGAGGTAAAAGGAAAGACAATTTTAAGAAAACACAAGGAAAATCCTTAGGTTACTAGATCGAAGGAAGACATTCCTTCCTTATGTCAATCTTTTTTCATCCCTTCATCTTTCTTCATTCAACATTTCACTGAAATTACTCTTCATTTTCTACAGTCATAAGCAATCCTCTCGTACATTGCATACATGTAAGAGGTCTTCAGTGCTCATACACAGTTAAATTTTGTGATAAAAATTACTTTAAAATACCGTTCTTTAATGCCAAATTAACAAATCCATACTATCTTAGTGCTACCTTCTAAGATAAAATGAAATGGTCACTCTTCATCTTGTCCTATTTCTACTCTGCACAAGGAAACCAGCTGCGGTCACCATTCAATTCTTTCTGTATTCCACTGCTCACCCTCACTAGCAAACCTGTAAGTTTACCCAGGGATAACATCAATTTTTGTTATTCTAAGATAAATACTGTGGTAGATACGCATCTCCAAGTGCTGCTGAGCTCTAGCCATAGCTGCCAGTCTCTTCTGCAGATGCTTAAATACAGATACTCACTCTCTTCCATCTGGCCTGTCCAGATACCAGCCTTTCCCAACAGATGTGAATTTGCAGAGTTCTTGTGCCTCAATTTTTAAACTTTTTTTCTAAAAAGTTCTGTTACTCTAATCATATTACTTTTTTTTTTTTTTCCTGGAGCTATACACTTGCTTCCTCAGTCAACAAATATGGTTGAATGACAGAATTCTGCCACCACTGAAGTCACTGGTAGTTTTTGCCATCATGTTTGACGCATCCAAAGTTTCAAGCAGGTTACAGCTTTTCTAAACTGATAACACAGCACTGTTGGATCTGTTAAGAACTTTCATCAGCTATTAATAAACTCTCTCAAGTGGATGAAAAGTAGCTCTCTGCCTCAGCTACATCTGCAGTCTTGTGTTTACACTGTACAAACTGACTCATCTCCTTTTTTCCTCTTAAAGTGCACCATAGTAAAATTCAATAACATAGTTGTGTGTCATGCAAGCTAGCTTAAGGTTTTATCTGGAATAGAACAATATTCATTTTGTCTCCTAACCGGACCCAGTGCTGTAATGCAATAAATTAATTCAGAAACAAGCAGTGAGCACTCTCCAGTTTCCTTTTAACAGACATCATGAAAAAGTTTCCATACTTCTATAACCACATATTCATTGTCAACATGGATCCAGGATGTTATGTACCTTTAATCCTCTTATCACCTGCAACATACCTACTGCACACTTGGCAAATGCAGCCACGCTCAGGTGAGACTCATTCAGAGCACTGCTGCCATGTGGGTCATTTTCACTGCCTGTCGCTCTGATCACATCTTACTCTCTGAACCGTCCTGTTAAAGGTGCTTGCTCACTCTCTCTGTCACAACATACACTGCTACTGTCTTCATTTTCAAAGCCCTTCTCATGCTACTCCAGTCCTACCCACCACCTCTCACTAGTACTGTGGGGTAATCTGTCACCTCCAGTCAGCCCCTGAATTTGGACTCCATTACTCATAACTTTTTTTTTTTTTTTTAATTAAAAAGAAAAATTAAAAATCTTTGTTCTTTCTGCAGTGATGCCCTATGGGAACATCATATTAGCTCTCTGCAACGTCGCAGCAGATGTCTCATTTTTCACTTGACTCTTCAATCACTTAACTATGACAACTACAGTTCCACTTTCCTTTCTACAGCAACATTTTTATTGCACTAGTTAAGAAAACTTCAGTTACATTAAAAATGTGTTCTCTTTTACTGTAAGTCATTATGAACATCAGGCAACCACAATTCTGCAAAGTTCTTTGCTCTTCAGTTTTCCTTAGGAATGAACACAGATTTCAGACATCATCAGATTAGGCTTTATCCCTTCACTGTACACTTACCACCTTCAGTACTTTTGCATATAAATACAGGTAACCAAGGTCATCTGTCACTGTTGACAAATTCCTTACATTTCCTTTGTGCAGGCACTTGGAATAGTTTTAGCCTAAGATGTTATTTTGTTGAGATCTTTTCTTTGCTTATTCTGTCCTCCCCCACCAGAGCTATCTACAACAGGGTCCCTAGCATCTGCCTACATTCACAGAGAGCTCATGTAAAACCCCCAGTGCACAGGATGCCTCAGCATAAGCCATGACTGGAACTTTCCAGTTCACCCTTATGTACTGGGAACCACACTGATGGCGGACAGCCTGACATAAATAAGGCCTAAGATTTCTCTGTTCCACAGATCAGCAGAGAAAGAGACCAGATATAATCTATCAACTCACCAAATCTTCTCTCTGCTGTCTAGTGCCATTTTCTTCCTACCTTGACTCACATAAACTTATCTATATAGATAGATACATATAGTTACCTGTTTGTCTTAAAACTCTTGTAGGAAAAGGTGAGGCTCAGTACATCAAACCTTATTGTTTTTAAATAGAGTTCCCTTGGACAAAATCTGAATTCAGAGCATAATTACGTCTTAATTCTAGAAGTACTATATATTTTGGCAGTATTCAAAGCAACATCTGTTTGGAAATTTAAACAGCAAGCAAGGCTACTCCCATCAATTATGTGTCAAATGGGTCAACAAAATTAGAAACAGAATGTCAGTACATTCATTTTCCTCTAAAACTCCTGCATATTTTTCCCTCAGTGCTCCACAAGAGACAGACACATGAGAATGTCTTGCTGCACACAAACTATATTTGCATTTATTCATCCTATATTTCTCAATGCTGCCTTCCAACACCTGGGCACGCAAGGATGTAAGGACAGGAAAGTCATTAAAACTACCAAGGCAAAAGCTGTTCCTCTCCAGTGTGTCTAACCCTGAGCCCTCTGAATCCTGTGAAAGCCACTGTGCAGTCAACTTTTCTGTGATCTTTCTAATTCAAAGCCAGAATACTCCATGCATTATGCCCTCCTGCTGAACACCTGGCAGATTTCCAAGAGAAAAATCTGCATCATACTTACTTCTGATAAAACCAGCAGTAATTTCCCTCTGCGCTTTCTCCTCTAGGGATGAAGGACAAGGCAGAAGGGGCACCAACACTATCTGCAGAGGCACACTCTCAGAAGGGAGAAGGACGGCTGAGGAGTACCACGTGCATGCCAGCCCTCAATGGGCAATGGCTGGAAGCCAGCACAGGTTTCCCAAATACCCACCTTTGCCCCTTTCCAAGATCCTCATAGCCATTCCTCTTCAGGAGCTCAATGCAATACCCAAAATCAGTGGCTGCCTTTGCCAAGTCAGGGATCTGGCACTAACAGAACACAAGGAGAAAACTTTCAATTTCTCCAAGCCAGTTCATCCCCAGAACTGTCTTTCGGGGAGGAAGCAGTGTAGCCAGTGTGCCAAGAAGCGAGAGTCCCTTATCCAGCGTACAGTATTAACATGACCCCAGTGAAACAGCCTCCTGTGCCCTATAGCGTTCTGCTGCTAAATACTGGGCATGAGGTCGATTGCCAGCTCTTGTAAGGGTTTTCTACTCCTGTATCTACCAATTCATCATTGCTTCAAGTTTATAAAATGCTTAAAAGTAATGTTCCCCAAGAAGAGAGTTTGGAGGAGACAACATGTTTACACCAAACGTTTTTGCTTGTTCAGAAGTTATTTTTTTATCGCATCTGGCACTTTAATGGATGCCACCATTAGCTCATTTCATATAAAATGCAACAGATGGCTAAAACAGGCATTAGACAAAATACATTCTACACTGTACCTCCAATTTTATCACGGGTATTTCTAAGCAACCCACATTTCTGTGGTATTTAGATGTCAGTTACAACAATTCGTACTAAGACGACAACAGTGAGCTCTTAATTTCTTGCACTGTTTCTTACTCACTTCAGTTCTGGCAAAACTGTAAGGTTTGCCCAACACCAAGACCATCACTTTGTGAGTGTCTCTAAAGCAAACTCCTTGACATGGCTGGGCTTGCTCTCCACTTCGCCTGAGCCCCACTGACAGCATGATTGATCACATCATTCTTCACCATCCTAAACAAAGCCCAAACGTTCACTACCCAAAGACACCATTCTTCATGACTCTTTTATTTGTCCACACAGGATTCTGTTGTTTTCAAAAAAAAAAAAAAAAAAGAAACTAGCAGTCAGTATGTGTTCCTTTGAATTACCCAAACCTATGCACCAACCTACAGCTACACATTTTACATGTATCACTACAACAAAATAGCTTTACAGCTCTGAGCATTAACCTGCAGAAACCCCATTGCTCTAACAATGCCTGCTTCTGACACAGGCTTTTAAACCTAAGTTGTCTGAAATACAAAGGCAGAAAAACAATGAGCAGGAATCCTTCCTGATCCTCCTCTTGTGAGGAATTCAGTGCTTAAATTTAAGCATGAGGGATGAATGCTTAAATGAAAATGAACAACTGAGCAACATTTTCAGTCTTTATCATTTTCACCTTTAACCAAAACCTTACTGATTTTTGTTTCTAAACAAGGTAACTAAATATTTATAGACCACACAGATAAAACTGGAAAGATCTGAGAATCAGTCTCTGGTTTTGGTTAAGGATGGGTATTCAACTCCAAGGCTGCTTTTCTGCTCTGGTATCAGTGAAACTCATCTTTGTTTCCTATCTCCAGGACATTTTCTTCAATTTCTAGGTATTCTCACTTTGGGTTTCAAGTACTGTGCATCAACACAAGAAGAATTAGCTTTGGAAAGGTACCATCAGTTTTTTCTACCTAATGAGTAGTTCTTTTGGAGAAAACTTTAATTTGTATCTCAAGAGTAAAATTAGTGTGACCAGGCAGCTTCAGGGCCTATGCTACAACCCGCTGCTCCCCACGTCCTAGCGCCAGGGCAATGGTTCTTCTTAAGCTCTCACTGTTACTTAGCAAAATACATGAGCCCAAGAATAAGAATAAATACCCGCTCAAGAGGCTCAAGCCTCTTGGCTCTTTTGGCTCAGAAAGCTCATTAACCATCACCTAAGGACACTGCAATAAGCGAAAGAACTGTGATAGTTCAACAGATACCAAAGAGAAGCAAGCCTACCATCAACTCTTTAATATTCAGTATAGTGAATTACCAACATTCACAGCATCACACATACAACCATTTCCAGTTAAATCCTTCTACAGTTTCCACAAGCCAAAGAAGAATAACAGCCAACTGACTAGGACCACCTTTGTTTCATGTTGTTGACACTCCACAAACACACAAAATCCTTTGTGAAAGCTCAAAGGCTGAGCAAAGTCCATTCAAAGTTAGGGAGATGAGGAGGACCAGAGAGAGGCCCCCAGGGAGAATGCTGTCTCCTTTCAAATCCAGGTGCCTACCAGCCTGCGCCTGATGCAAAAGTGGGATCACCAAGTGTGGTTTAGGAATGGACATCTGTCAGTAACCTCTCCTCCTCCCCTTTCTATTATAAGCACAGGAGGGGATGCTCTCCTTGAGTCATCTCCCCCCCTGTGCTTTCCTGGGAGGTTTTAGCAGACTGGTTACGTTTATATGTATCTTAGAGTGTACGTATGTATATATATACACAAATACATATATGTGCATATATCAAAACATAGAAAGCCAACCGTATCCTGGGCTGCATTAAAAGGAGCGTGACCAGCAGGTCAAAGGAGGTGATCCTGCCCCTCTACTCTGCTCTTGTGGGACCTCACCTGGAGTATTGTGGGCAGTTCTGGTGTCCTCAACATAAAAAGGACATGGAACTGTTGGAACAAGTCCAGAGGAGGGCCATGAGGATGATCAGGGGACTGGAGCACCTCCTGTATGAAGACAGGCTGAGGAAGTTGAGGCTGTTCAGCCTGGAGAAGAGAAGGCTGCATGGAGACCTCATAGCAGCCTTCCAGTATCTGAAGGGGGCCTATAGGGATGCTGGAGAGGGACTCTTTATTAGAGACTGTAGTGACAGGACAAGGGGTAATGGGTTAAAACTTAAAGAGGGGAAGTTTAGGTTGGATATAAGGAGGAAATTCTTTCCTGTTAGGGTGGTGAGGCACTGGAATGGGCTGCCCAGGGAGGTTGTGAATGCTCCATCCCTGGCAGTGCTCAAGGCCAGGTTGGACGAGGTCTTGGGTGATATGATTTAGCGTAAGGTGTCCCTGCCCACGGCAGGGGGGTTGGAACTAGATGATCTTAAAGTCCTTTCCAACCCTAACGATTCTATGATTCATATTCCTACATACACTCTTAAGATTTTCAAGTAATAAGCACGTTTATGTGGTGTTAACTGATAGACAACATAATACATACAACAATAAAGGTAAAAAAAAACAAACAACAAAAAAGACAGACAAAAATTGTCATGGGTGGAAGATAAAAAAAAGGGGGGCTCATCTATCCAAATATCAACATACATAGGTTAGCACGTTAACTAAAATATTTCCAAAGAGTAATGCAGATGCGGCATGCAGCTTTAGCATAAACTAAACATACTGGATGTCAGTGAGGGGCCTGAAATTTAAATCCAGATATATTCCAACACCTTCCTAGGGGCCAAAAAAGATGTACTGTAAGAGGAAACAGAATAAGCCCACAAACAGCAAGGAAAAAGCAACAAAAGAAACACATAGTAAATCAATGTATTTCCTACAGTAGGAAAGCAAGAAGCCTGGTATCATCTCAAACACTGTAAGTAAATGCAGCGTGCAATATGCAATACAGAACTCTTCAATGCTCTTGTGACATGCAGATGCCTTGGTCCGGAAAGTATTTTCCTGGAACTTCTGGGTGTTGGTGTGGCATATTTTATTAACATTATAATAACCTATTTTAGAAAATAATTTAAAAAGCAAATCAGATCATATTTAAATGGAAGTCATTATTAGACTCATTTAAATTGCAGAATAACACTACGTTCCTTCTTCCACTGAGTATATTTTGGTATCTGTATGTCCCACTAGCTCCAAACTGGATTACTGCAAATCTCTGCCAGTAGACTTCAGACAAGCACTGTATTAAAAGTCTTCATTAAATTATAACACCAGGCATAATATCCATGATCTAAATGTTGAGAGCTCCATTAGTCCCAGTTTGTGATTTTTCCATTGCCTTCTACTTCACATAACTTTAAAATTCCCAAACCTCTGTCTTCCTGGAAAATTCAGTGAAGTTGAATGTGGACTAGGTTGATAATGGGCAATATCATCATCTGTGTGATAACGGATCACATCACTCTGCTGCCTAGCGTTAGTTTCTTTCCAGAAATCAAGCTTTACTTGCAACAAGAAAAATATTCCTTTCCATACTCATAATCAGAAGCTTTGAAATGCAGAGAAATGGACATGTACCCTTCTTTCCAATGCAAAAGATGTTTTCCTCAGTATTTTAAAGAAACAGATGGTAGCTACTAAGCCTCTGGGTAGGTGTACACTGCTTTCTCATTTACTATCAGCATACCTCTAAATTGATCTAATAAATGCCTTTTGATGCCAAACTATTTTAAAGACACTATAGGATGAGCAATGTGGCCAAAGAAACTCCAAGAGCAGGCGCTATAGGAACCGATGACACAGTATTACGCACTAAAAGACGACGCAATTATAAAACACTAAACCCGCACCCACCTCCCCTGTACCCCACACGCAGGCGATTAAATTCAAGGCCACAGTTTTTACCCTTCAAGGCACGAAACCGGGATGATACGGGGGGGGACACACACACAACCCCCAACACCACCACCCGCCCCCGGCACGGCGGAGCCGAGCGCTGCCTCACCGCAACCCTCCGGCGGGAAGGAGACCGTCTCCTCCCGGCCGCCACAGCCCACGGACAAAGGCTGAGAGAGAAGGGCAGCCGCCCGCGCCCGGCACCCGGCTGCTGCCGTTGTTGGGCCGTTCCCCAGGGGCTCAGAGAGGTCGGTGGCGGGGCCAGTCCTCACCTGCGGCGGGCGGCGGCGGCTGGTGGGGCTCGTCCTGCTCCAGGGTGACGGCGCCGTCCCGCCAGACGCGAAGGTGGGCGGTCGCCCCCAGCCTGGTGACGGGGGTCTCGCCGCGGCGGGCGCGGGCCCGCAACGAACCGCAGCACTGGTAGCACACGGCCCACGCCTGCTCCTCGTTGATGGGCTGGTTGTAGAGCCTGAGGATCTCCTCCAGCGACAGTGCCTCGGGCTGCCCGCCGGCCCCGCCGCTCTCCTCTTCCTCGTCGGCGGAGCGGGAGGCGCCGGGCTGGGGCTCCGCTCCGCGCTCCCCCGGCAGCGCCATGCCCTGCCTCCGCCGCTCTGCTCCCCGGCTCAGTGACCGGCTCTGCCGCTGCGACTGCTGCTGCTTGCTCTGCTTGTTCTGCTGCTGCCGCCCGGTCCCGCCGTGCTCATCCTCCCCGCCCCGCTAGTGCCACCAGGCCGCCGGACAGCCCGGCCCGCGCAGCAAGCAAGCTGGCAGCGGCCGGCCAGCAGGAGGAACAGCGCCCGAACCACCCGCTGCTGCCGCCGCCGCAGGGGGAGACAGCTCATAGCAACGCAATGGCGTCCTCGCCCGCCTCCGCCGCCAACGGCCGGCGCCGCAGCGCCCCCTGCCGCCCTCAGGCTTGGCTGCAACTGCGTGCGGCCGCCCGGTTGCGCTGGGCTGGTAAGGACGGAATTCAGCTCAGAGGCTGCCACGGCAACCTCCGTGTCCGCGGGCAGGATGGGAAGCGCCATTCGAGCAGCTAGGCTTCCACGGCTGCCTTGGACACGGATAACGATGGGGCGTTCTCATCTCACAACCCTTGTGCTGCTGGTGCTGGCAACAACCCCCCCAGAAACAACTCTTATCTGGACAGCAAGATGACATCCTCAGCTCCCCAAGCGACTGAACAGTGACACCAACGTGTATCTCCATCATGGATGCGTCGGGTTTCAGGGAAAAAGCAAGTCCCTGCTTTCACAGCTTCGAATCCCTCCGTTGGTCACCCTGCCTTCATACAGGAAACATCCCCTACCACAAAATTCCTGGAGCAGCAAGCAGGAGACACCAAGGCTACAGGGAAAAGCTCCCAGCAGTTGAAAGAGCACGGTTCAAAAGGGGAACTCTCTTCCAAACAGCTGGGAGGTGATGCTCCTTACCCAGAACATACCTGGGCTTCAGCCACTGTGCCAGTCTCTCCCCATGGCCGCACCACTTGAGAAAACCGATTCTTGTAGTAATTGAAACTCACATCAGAAAACATTTGGGTTTTCCCTTTAGCATTTTACAATTTTACTTAACACAGGTAAAAGGAAATCTAAAATCTCCCCTCAGCATCTGCTGCATACGAAAGATGAGGGAACACCTAAGTGACCAGACAGCACTGGGCATGTCCCTGCATGCTGAAAGGACACACAAGGCCCAGCTCTGACTAGGGAGCTCCTCTTTCCTTTTTCACTTTTACTTGTATTTAACATGGACACATTTTTCCTCTTGTAATGACATACACGTGTAATGCACACTGCTGCAAACAAGATACACATTGTACTTAAATAAAGCTATTAAAAATTTAGTGATACTCACCACACAACATGATTCAGCCTTTCACAGGTTATTAGATACAATGAAATTGTACTGCCTAAAGCATTGATTGTTGCCCTGCAGGCTGTGTAGCAGGCAAAGGAATAGATTTTGATTTTTCAGATATAAAAATAAAAGTAACACAAAAACAGATTTTGAAAGTGTTTGAAACCTGTTAGCACTAGAGCCATACATACATAATGTTCAATTAAAATTTCAAGTTAAAACCCTAGGGATGCATTAGGCAGTATTTAACACTTGGAAAAAAGACCAAAATGGTGTCAGACCACTGCACTGCCAATTAAATGTCCATGCAAAACACCAGCCTTCACTCTTGCTGCATGCGTTACAAGCTTCTTTGGGATTAAGTCTGCTTTGCTCCAGCACCAACAGAGTCAGATCTTTCCTACATGTAGAACAAAAGGTGGTGGACACAGACCAAAGACACGGAATGGCTTCTATAGGAAAGATCAAATAGTTTTCATCAGCCTCACAAAGACAGGCCAGAGTCCGCATGGTAAAAAACATGAGGTATTGAGAAGTCCAGCAAGCTCAATTGCTTGCTGTTTCTCAAAGCATGAAGACTAAAAGACGCTCGGCAAAATCACCATCCACATGTTGAAGACAAACAAAACCACAGATGGATAATTAAGTACAGATCTCAGTGACAAAACCAGACAAAATCATGACTGGTTGTTAAGCAAAATGGCCTGGCTACAGCTCCTACCTCAGAAACTTCCTAAGCTAACGTCAGAAAACAGGCATGAGGTTAAACCACTTCATGTAACCCAGCACAAGCTAGCCATGTGCTTGGCTATCCACATCTTAACTTTACATATTAAAAAAAAAAAAAAAAAAAGAAACAAACAAAAAAATCCATTAAATTAATAGGATTAATAAGATTATCTCTTCTGACTGAACTTTTCTTAGAAGCTGAATGTAGAAGCTACTGCTATGTCCAAAAGAAGCAGAAATAAACTTTTTTCTAAAAAGGACACATACTTCAACTTTCTAGGTCTCGGTCACTCACAAAGTACACCCAATATGCTACACAGAGAGTCTATTACCCTGGAGAGGTAAACCAGACTTTTTTCTAAATGAATTCTGACACCAGTTCAGAGCTGCAGAAGAGAAGCTGGTATTTCATGCACACATTTTAGTAATTTGACCCACATTCATTTAAGTACTAAAAGTGACTTTTATTAAAAATAAGAATAAATTCTCTTTATAAATACAATCATTACTGTGTACACAATCCTCTTCAATGAACACACAGTATCCAAAATCAGCAGCATTTATATAAAATACAATACTAGTTTTTAATTACATAATTTTATACATTATTTTGCAGATCAAAGGACAGAACGGTATTTACAAGCAAACATGATCCAAACAGCACATGCAGATTCAGGGTATGCAAACACTCGTACACGAACCGCAAGTCGCACTTGGTCTCCCGTACAACAGATTATTTCTTCACAAAAAGGAGACCTGTAAAAAAGGAAAACAAGAGTAACAAATATTACTAAGCTATTATTAAAATTTTCAATTACATATGTGCGTTTTTTTTCAACTGTGATCAACCGTTAAATAACAATAAGCGTCATTAGTCCGTCACTACAAATAATAATATTGTTCAACAGTGCAGGGACTGTTGCCTTGGAGGAAAACAAGGCCATCACTGATCATTTGTAACAAGTGCAGAGAAATTAACTCCTCAATGTTTAATTTAACTCAGGAGAAGTCTATCATCACTGAACTCAATGTAACATAAAAGCTCTGTAACCCCATGACCCATTACATACACGACTCTTCCTTCAGTTCTTATTTAACAAAATCAATTTTCTTTAAATTTCAAACAAAAAAGAGTTGCAATTCAGAGTTAAGTACTGTTACTTTTAACATACACATGTATGTATCTCTTTATATTTAAACTTACCGAAGACATGTGGCAAATGCTCTCCTGGCATTTCTGTATACAAAATGGATTGGAAACCCTTTAAATGTGTGACCATCAGGTACTGCTCGTCTTACAGCGTCCTGAAACTCTTCATTTCCTGCAGAAATACTTGTTGCACGTTCGAGCTCATAGGCTGCTAGCGCCGGTGACAACAGGTAGGATAGATGGTCATCCCAAACAGTAGAAAGGCCAAGATCCTGTGAGGCAATTCACAGAATGATGACAAGTGTGCAGAATGAATATTAGGCTATGACTAAGCTTGTATATTGTATAGATTCAAATAAATCCATGACAAATCTTTAATTTGTAGTTAATGGAAGAGAAGCAGTATGATTTTGATATTGACTCACACACCAGCTGGAAGAACCAAACACCACCAACAAAATATCAAACACTGAGCAAGAAATTAAGTACTAGACCAAAACAAGACGAGCAGAGTTGAAACTACATGTTTTAGCTACAGTATCTCTGCATGAAATGTAAGAAGGTAGTGCATAAATACATAGCAAAAAATATATGGGAAAGATCAACTAAGTTCACCTCACATTTTTCAGAATTGTCTCACAGGGAAACCCACTTCTGAAAAAACAGCGCACAGTAGCTACCCAAAACACATACAGATACACGTACCTTCCTCCTACCATCCCACAAATGCAACAAGGGAGAAAAATCTACCACATTATGTGTTCAACATCACATGAGACTCATGCTCTGAGAATGCCACCCCAAATGCTGAACACTGTGTGGCGAAATAAAAACTAAACCAAAAAACCCAAACATTAAAACCAGACATAATTTACCAGGGATTTAAAATATTAATTCCTCCATATCCAGCACAGGAAGATTAATTTCTGGCACATTACATGTAAAAATTCTGATATAGGACAAAACTTATTTCTAGAAATACCTTCAGATTTTACAAAGCAGTCAGAGTAAGAACATGGAAGCTGAAAGCTTGCTTTTATCTAGGAACCAAAACCACTTGGGGTGGATAGGCAAAGCCCACCACCAACCAGGTCTGGTCTTCCCAGCTCTTTTACAGACCACTCACAGGTAATTTGCAGGTGCCAGTAAGCTGAAGATCAGAGACACAGGAGAGGCAAAGGCAGGGTGGGGGGAAGAGCCCACACAGAAGGCTACCAATCACCACTGCAAACAGTAAGTATGATGTCTAAACTAGTTCAGTACAGTCTTTCCAAATAATTTTTCAATTACTTGACTTTTCACATACCACATTTCTGAAAAAGCTGATGGAAAACATGCTGCAAAGATACAAGTATGTTGAAGTAACAAATGGCTACCTAAAACAAGTGAAAACTGTAAACCCATGCACCTTTATTACCACAACAGATCAACCACAATCTTTAAACAGTGTTACCTTTCTGTGTTCAGAGACCAGTAGTCTCAGCTGCAACTCCATCTCGTTGCTTGCTATCGCAGCATCTATTGTGGAATCACACAGAGGAGGGAAAGGGGGAACTGAAGATGTTGATCCAGGTGGACATACAGATTTTATTGCTTCCCCACTCATAGGTTTCCATTTAGATCCATCATGCAGGTCAAACACACAGACCTCCACAGCATCAGACGGCTGACAATTTCCAAAGAACTTTTGATGGTTGAAGACACAACCTATTGTGCGATAAGGATACAGTGGCTTGGGTTGTTCAACTAATGGAGGGTCATCAGGCTTGATAGGTCTGTGGATGTACCTAACCAAAAACATTCAATGTCTTATTAATACACCTTATTTCAAGGCAAAGTAAAAATACTTAGATGGGTCAGATACAAGCCATCTCTCTTTCTAAAACTGTAAGCCAAATTTGTTAAGTTTGGGGGGGGTTCATCCTCCCAAAATGGCATTAATTTATTTACAGAAAAATAATTATGCACATTTTGGAAACATAGCATACAATAAACTAATACATCCCTTTTTTTTTCTTTAAATCTAGACAAATAAGCTAATTGAACTCAACAGCAATTAATTTTTGCAATGATAACAATATACCCATACAGTTTTCCCACTATTCATCTCATTTGGAGAAATATGTCTTCAAATGGTAATCACAGGATACGTAACCAGTGTCAAAACAGAATCACTCATTTTCAACACTGGATATAACAGGTTCCAGAAGCTCTGGAATACAGAAGAACTGTAAGTGCCCTTCTAAAATGACTCAAGTGAGAGTCTCAGACTTGCACAGATTTTTGCAGGAGAAAAATGTAATATAACACTGATTTCACAGATGAAGCAAGTTAAAAAATACTGGTTCCTAAACAATAATGTCAGGTTTTATCTCCTTCTTTACAAATGGTGGCACTGATAGCTTCAATAGCAATCAGCTACCGTAAGACAGTTACTATACAGTATTAAAGCTACTGAGAACTGCATTACAAATTGTGGAAATATTTCAGCTCACACTGAACCAGTTGTTTTCCAAACAAAAGCAGTATACAGAAAAAAGATTCAAAGACAAAACTCACCTGGATTACATTCCAGCTGCATGACAGAGTGTAAAGATAAAAACCACAAAAAGCCCAACAAATATCCCATGCAAACCTCAATATATTGTTCGCTTTGATAATGCATTGTTCGCTTTTCTTGTATTCCTTTTACTCACCTATGCCCTGTTAAGCTCTCCCAAAAAGTAACTGTTCCATCAGTTCCAAGAGTCATTACCCAACTATGGGGGACTCCTTTTCCTTTTGTTCCAACACATACAAAGGCTTCCAATCCAAACCCAAGCAGGAGACTGCACAGAAGGTTAGCATGATCTTCACAGTCACCCTAGACAGTAAACAACAGTAAACTGGCTTGAGTATCAGGCGTGTATTAAATCTTAAAGAAAAAAAAGTGGTATTTCTCTAACCATTATTTAATACATCATGTTTCTCTCTTGTTTACCTAAAGCACGTATCAGAAGTTGGGCTTTTAAGGTTTTATTTTTCTGTAACAGAATAAATCTATTTAAAAATAAATAATGAATGTTCAAATAATAGACTATATTTTTTATTCAAATATCACTAAAGCTAGAAAACATCTCTTATGATTATGAAGATACCTTCAAGTATTGCAAAACCAGAATCTATAGACCCATGAAGACAAACCCCACATTTTAATTAAACATAAAAGCGTATGTAAATAAGGCAAATACCTGACATAGTACTAGAAATTACGTGGTATTTTCACACAGTTAGGAAATTTAGTCACTTAGTAAAATGTAATTCTACTGTTATTTCACTGCCTTGAATGTGTTGGCGAAGTTGAGAAATTAAACAAAGATAAAATAACCCCCCTCACAGACCTAACTATAAAGCAGCTGAAAGTCACATGTAAAGTTGCTTTTCGCCTCAGTCAGAAAACCCATTTCTTTCATAAATACATTACTCCCATTGATAATTCACAGAAAACAGTTTCTGAATATGATGTCTAGTATTCTTTGTCTCAAGTCCTTTACAAACAGTAGCTGTAAAGTAAGAACAAAAACTCGTGCAACAAAGCCTTCATAATACAAAGCACAGCATACAGAAGTGAAAGCATAAGGCTCTTTGATGCTATTCAGAATGTTGAAAATATAAAATTCAGTGTTCTTGGATGTATCTGTTCATTACACAGATAACACAATCTTCCCCTACAGTAATGTACAAGTGAAATATGCAGGAAAGCAGGTTTAACCAAGTTTCTAGTGAACCTGTGTTCATTTAATAATGCCACACCACTTTCCACAAGAAAAATAATAATGATCCAGCTGGTGTGTAAGGGGCTAAATTCAGCTATTTTCTATACAGCTTTCCACTTCTGCCTTGAAGGAAACCTTTTCTCTATGCCTCCAAACACAATGGCCCTCAAACTCAAAAGTCATTATCATCATCTCCATCTGAAAGCCAGCAGGTAGCAAGTGATGCCTTTATATGGTACCTATGCATGATATGATATTCAGAGACAACAGCTAAAGCCTGTTCTGTGAGGCCTTTGAGACAGATTTAAAACCTGGGATACAGCTCCTGCTGCCAAGAAGATGACAACTTTTCAATACAAACACGTTAGTGGCATTACTTTTGAACACAGAAGATTCTCTATGGCAATGAAAAGCATCGACCACTCCAAAGAGGTATTAAAAGAGATTGCTATTACTTTTAGCCATACAGCAGAAAAGCTATGATCCAGAACACGTTACAATTTGTTTCATTTATTATAGTCTTATGATACAAATGTCAAAACACCAAGAACTAGGTTGAAACCATTAGTAAAAATCCCTATCTTGCAAAAATGGAATGTAAAGATTGTCAGTATATTTTAGCCCATCTAAAAAAAAAAAAAACCAGCAAAAGAGACTTTGAGACTTTTTCAACTTTTCCTGGATTAGTCCAGATTTTAAACCAGTGTCCGGCACACTAGCAGAGGTTCACCGAATTATATGGGATCTTCGAAAAGCAAATGAACACAAACAAGCTCATTGTCAACCAGATGTACTGAGGAATGGACCCAAACAATAGCAGTAAAGAAAGTCTGTTCCAAAGCCTTGTTGTCTATTTAACATCTGTTTCTCTTTAAAAAATATCTTAAACAAGTTATTGCAACATAATTCTCCAAATTTTATTTAATCCATGTATTTGCAGCCTGTTTTAAATCACCAGCTTCAGTTAGAATATGATACCACCTACTGTGTCACACAAGGACTATTTTCACATACCTTGTTTCTACATAAAAAAGCAAGAAGGGTACACCACTGTTCTTGTTTGCCACCACCTCCTCCGATGACAGGAGCTCTTTCATAACCCAGGACACTGACAAATCGTGCTGCTTGTCTAGGTGTGTCTAGCAACCGGCCTGCTCGAAGTGGTCTGATGTATGAACATACCGGATGGTTTACTCCATTTTCATCCTGAAAATGTAAAATACAGTTATTTATCATGCATGCAAATATCACAAAAGATTCATCTTAAGACTGTCTTCTTTGCAATGGGATATATTCTCCCCGAAATAATATCACAAAAAAGTATTAAGACACAAAAATACTTCTGAATTAAGACACAAGATCATTACAGTTACATTTTTCTGCTTGTTCTGCCACTTGTAAGGACATTCTGGACTCCATGTTCAAATACCTGGAGCAGCACAGGCTGCAATCCATTTTCGTAAATGGATGAGGAACTGTTCATGCACCACCCACTATTAATTTCATTATCATCAAGCAAAACACATTATCATCAAGCAAAAAACCAAACCATAACAAATCACATACACCCCCGCCCCCCCAAACCCACAACAAACCCCAAAAAAAGCATTAAACATTTAGGAACTGATTTGAGTTTTAGCTTCTGAATCTGAATACTCTACCCCTTGTCATAACACCAAAAAAAAAAAAAAAAATTTACTCCCAACAAAATAACTAGATTTATATAAATTAAAATAGTAATAATACTAAGAATTTCTAATTTATTGGGAAAAGGAAAGAATTACTGGGAAAAGGTCTATCTTATTACATGCGGCAGGGAAATACTCCAATTATCAACTATTAAAACTTTTTCAAAAGTACAAAATTCTTCCTTAGTTGCCTAAATTGGTACTTTTATGTTAATACATTTAAAAAAAGGGATCAAAGCCTTTTAAATCTCTGCAGCTTCATGAAATGATGGTCTACTGTAGATTTCTGGGTGCAGAAAGTAGAATAACATTAATTCACACCTTGCTTTATTCTTGAAATAGGAAAAGTCCCATTTTTACCTCATGTCCCCAACCAAACTCTCAGTTCTAGAATTCCCTATCTAATTAGGTATGTTTCTCTACATACTCTGCTCTGAAACCTTCTGTTGCTTGTTTTGCCCCACACAGAGTAGCTTCCAGGTGGATGAAAGGCTGGGAAGGAACACAGCCAGGACAGCTGAGCTGAACTGACCAAAGGGATATTCTGTACCATGTTCAGCAATAAAACTAGTGGGTGTAGGAAGCAGACTTGTAAATTCATCCCTGCTTGGAAACTAGCTGGGCATCATCCTGCTGGTGGCAGGTGGCAAGTGACTGTCTTTGCATCCCTTTCTTCCCACTTGTCCTTCCTTACTGTCTTTCACTTACTAAACCATCTTTACCTCAACCCATGACTTTTTCCTCACTTTTGCCTTTTCTACTGTCTCCCTCATCCCACTGGGACGAAGTGACTTACTGACTGGGTGAGGCCTCAGCTGCTGTCTAGGATTTGAAAGCTCACATCACTACTGAACACTTACAGTACAGCCAGAATGGAAGCTGCTGCTTCACTGAAGAGTACACAGAGATCACTTCAGGATGTTACTTTGAGATAATAAGCTACTGTGCATTATCTGTGCTAGGAAAACTGCCACTAACAAGCTAAAGTCATAGCATGAAAAATGCAAGGATCATACCATTTCTTTTACTGAGGAACAACTACCATGGAGCAATTGACAGTAATTTATTACCCTACAATAATTATGTCTATTGTTATGAGACATTACCAGAAAGATTGTTTTACAGATCACACATTAACCAGAAAGATTGTTTTACAGATCACACAGAGCTCAAATATTGTGCACATATGTTCTAGTAGATTTAGTAAGTGCATGTTTTGTATTTTATCTGATATAAAATTTGTCTGAAATAGTTTGCATGCATAAGTTAAGTCTTGGGCATTTGTGAGACTAAACAGGCTTTATCACCTCTTACACCAGAGGTGGTTAGATCAACCCTTCTGTGGGCATTATGCTGTTAAGCTTCAATATACAAACAGAAGTTACAAATTTCTTTTTTTTTGCATGATACACCACATGTTGCCCTGATCTGAATGTAACCACATCACAGATCTATAGAGATTCCATATACATATAAACCTCACAATAAATCAAAAAATAAAAAGGCAACTTAAAGATTTGGTATAGTTGTACAATTTACAAACCTGTGCAAAAATCTTTACTAGCCTTGTGCTGTGTGTAGGCCTAATCTGTAGGTATTCTCTCCACCATTGTTTAGCATAGACAAGAAATAACCGTTCTTTTTCTGCTGTTTTCTGACGTTCCAAAGCAAACTGCAAGTAAGAAAAACAAACAAATCACATGTACATGAATTCCAAACAGAAGACAAAAAAAAAAAAAGGCAACACCCCCCCTCCAAAAAACCCAAAGAAAACCAAACCAAACAACATAATAAGTACATTAACATGAAATCCTGCCATATGTGAAATAAACCTTAAGTGTGCTACACAAATACTGAATAACAGTATTTTTAAATTAAATCCAGTGAACTAAAACCTCAAGCTACATTTCTTGTTTGCAGGCTCATATGTGAAGCTTGACTGAAGTAGTGGTCATCTGAAGTGATGCATTTCTGCACAGAAGGATTGATGAGCTTTTGATGTGCAGAAGAGCATCTCCATGTACCTTCAGGCCAACATTTACTGGCTTTCCAGGCAGAACAGCTGACTTGAAATTATTGTTTCAAATGGGAAAGAGAACAAGAAAACATACAGTACTTGAGGAAAATAAAGGTATATTATTTTTCTTCTTGAAGTTTTGATACAGGTAATCAGAAAAACTACTAAAGTAATAATTCAAAGTAATGTTCAGTGTAAACAAAAGTGGTTTAAAAAAAGGTGATTATATTTAAAGGGAAAAAAAACAAAGTAGCAAACATTCAAAAACCCACAGCCCTCAACATCTGCAAGTAATTCTATACTAATCGCCCCCCCCAATAAAAAAGTAAGTAAGCCCTCCCAGAAATTACTTACTTGAGTATTAATTACTTCTGGAGACAGCATCTTATCAAGTTGTGGATACATTTCTAGTCGAATGTTTAAAACACCAGCAGAAACCTTCGATTCTGTACCTTTTAATCAAAATAAATTTTAATGAATTCTCTCAAAATTAATTTACTGAAGACATTTCAACCAAACAGGAGCAAATAACTACAATAAATGTCAGCCATATAATTACAAAAAAATAACTAAACATCTTTAAATAAATGCAAAATAAGCATCTTTATTTAAATTTCAAACTCAAATGAGGCTGTAAGAAAGCATAATATGGCAAAAAAAGCAGACAAGTAGATGTGAGATAATTATCCAAGGCCCTTGTCCTGGTTTTGGCTGGGATGATTTTCTTCCTAGTAGCTTTCATCATAAAGTAAAATATAATAACAATGCGATAATGTTATTATAATAATATTGACAATACTATAATGAAATAGATATGAAGGAATAAACCCCGCCCCTGAGGAAAACCAAACAACCAAACATGAAGTGATGCACAGTACTACACCCACTGACCAATGCCCACCCCATCTCCAAATAATTATTCACACACCCCCCCCCAGCTAACTCTCCCCAGTTGACATACTGGGCTTGATGTTCTATGGTATGGAATACCCCTTTTGTAAGGATGCCTGATAGTGATTTATGAGTTGAACTAAAATTAAACTACATCATAAATACCACTTTATGCTTACAAGCAAGCTCAGTACCAGTATTTTAAAGCCATCATTACAGCCTTATTATTTATCCTTACCTACACCCAGGAGTTCAACAGCAACATTTGTTATGCCATTCTCTGCAGCCAAGACAGATCGCCACTCCAAGAAATAGGATGCTACTAGTGTTGTCTCACCAAACGTGTCTGTTTTGATCAGCACCATATGCACTGGATCACATATAGATAACATAGTGGTTGCATCCACCATTTTACTTCCATCACCTGCCATTATTAAACCAAGATAAGACAGCAAGAATATTACCATCCTAAATCTTCCTCAGAATTAAAAAGTATGCATTTACATTCATTGAATACATCGCACTTTAAGAAAAATCTCATGTCCGGGAGTGTAAGCAATGATCCCATCTTAAAATCAAACTCAGTTTAGGACCTAGCTACAGAGAGGTTACAGTTAATTTACAGAGGAGATAAAGATTCCTATAGCTGAATATTCAAATGTAACTGCTTCAACTCTACAAAAATTAAAATGGAATTAGCATTTAGGAAAATAAGGAATATTAAAGGACCATTTATGAAAAGCAATTGAAAAATATTCTTTTAATAAGTTGGAATGCATCACATAAACTAACTGTACATCAGTATTTAGGAAACAACTTTCCCTGTAGTTAAGCTTCACTCTACAATATGAATATCTCCAGGAGCAGTAGAATTAACAAATCTGGGTTTTTTTGCATCTGTGGTATATTCACTCCCTTGTCAACTGCAGTAACTCTGCCTTTCTCTGTGTTTCCTGATGTCACATAAGCTACCCTGGATTTTTACAGGATTCAGTCAACATTCAGAAGTCTTTTCAGAACATACTTAGCTCCTACCATGTTCCCTGGCTACCAACAGAAGAACGGTAATGCAGGCTGTGGATGACTGACTTTTGTGCAGGTGTTTGCAAACTGAACTCACACTGCAGATTCCCTTCCACGTGATTACAAATTCATATTTCTCTTCTTCATTTGTCAGCACAAACAGCCACCTTAGCTGAGACTATCATCTTACTGTCAATTATGGATCAAGTTGGTCAAATTCAAAAAAAGAGGAGGCCAGAGTAGAGAAATACCTGAAAGTGGCATAACCTAATACTGTAATCAGTTTCCTGAGGAACACATGATAAAAAATAGGAAAGAAATCCACTAAAGAGCTGTAAACATTTCACAAAACTCTCAAGTCAGAAAAAAACAACCCAATAGCATCAGCTTTAAACCCACAATATTCCTTACCTAGGCTATCCTTGTGTACTTCAAGTAAAAAACCATCACGAAAATCTGGGTCACAGGCACAGGCTACAGGTTTAGAACGGAAGCGCTGGTTTCGAAAATGTAAACACAGAGTGAAGGTAGAACAGATCTGGCCAGGCAGAGGCTCTGGTTCCTGAAGATGTTCCAGAAAAGCTTTTCCACCCAAAACCTGAAGGTAAAGATACCTCCGTGTTGGGTCAATGTTAGCTGTAAAGTGTAGCAATAAAAATGAAGAGACTACAAACAGATCTTAGAATGCATAATAAACATCAGTTAACTAATAGGACACTAGGAAAAAGAAACATTTTTGAGACAAGTGCTTAGGATAAAGTGATTTTACAATGTATGGAAGTTATCTTCATGTAAAATAATGAAATAAAGAAAGAAGTTGTATTTTATGTGACACCAATTTCTGCTGCTTACATGAATTTACTTCCTCTATATAAGCAGGAAGAACATCTACCTTTATGTCAGTAATGGATTACTAATTCAGAGTCCAAAAGTCATAACTTCAAATTTCTCTCAAAACTAGGATCCAAATATTAAAATAAATAAACAACATACTTTTTTTCAAATCTGGTGGCTCTCTGTCAATGAAATGTGTTGATGGTTTTGGAGCTGAAGTCCTCTCCTTTTCATTCCCATCCTGGAATTACAATTAAAGACTTTTTTTGAGGCATCAAGGGATGCAACAGTGCTCTTACGGCAGTCTTCTAAAAACTAAATAATCCACTGTTTTAACCAAATGCCATTCATCAGGTATGCCCTGTTCTAGTACTCAAGATGCAACAAATTGAACAAATATTTATGATGTAGTATTACCATTAACCCAATTTTAGCATATGCATTAAGCTGTTCTGCTTCTATTACGTCACAAATCAGTAAAACCATTATAAACCTTTAAAAGTACCATGTTCTGACTTTGTTAAATCTAAGTCAGTAAGAGAAATGAACAAAAACATTTTAACTCTTCAAAAACTACTTACAGTTACAAATTTAAGGTCCTTCATAACATCATCAATGATTCCTCGTTGTCTTAAAGCTTTTATCAGATCTTCTGTGGATAACTGCTGATGCTCAGGTGCTAACTCTTCACGTATAGTCTCAGCAAGAACTTCTCTTATCCTGCCATGGACATCCATCTGAAAGAAAATTCACTATATGCTACAAACACCTGCTCTTTCTGCGGTAGCAGCTGTGACTAAGCAGTCACTCTATTCTCTAAAATCTAAGTCTATTCTCCTAGGAACACAGAATTAACTACACCAAAACATTAATCCTTTCAGAACTGATCAAATGAGTCACTATCTCACTAAAGCTCTACCAGTTACAAAAGTTATGGGCATATAGAACCTGCGCATTTTCACTGCTCTTGACAGTATTCCCCGCCTTGAACTTCCCTCCTCACAAAAAGGTCTGCAAATCTATTACAAAATGGTTGCTGCCTCCCTCAAAATTCAAACTTAGGATAATAGCTTATTTTTGTTAAATAAAAACACTCAAGTGTGAGGTGCCACTGTCCATGGTGGGGGGTGGTGTGGGGGTGGTGGTGTGTGAAACTAGACGATCTTAAGGTCCTTTCCAACCCTAACTATTCTATAGTTGTATGATTAAGGTGAAAAATACACCTTTGTGTACTCATAGGTAAGGTGCAAAAGTAATAAATCTCCACTGCAAGCTCCCCCTGTGCTCAGAAGGGGGTTAAAGAATTTCTATCCTTCACCTCAGCTGTCAAACTGCACGATTTGTGAAGCTGTTTCTCACACAAGAAGAACGTTACGGCCACAGCCACCACGCCTTGAAATACTTCGTGATGCGCGAGTTAAAGCATTCATATTTATTTTCCCGTCAGTTCAAAAAGAAGCCCCAGGCCCAGGGTGCAGACCCCGCCGCCGAAAACTGCTGCCGTCCTCTCCCTGAACGAGGCAGTGCCTGACAGAGAGAAGCCATGGGGAGGTGGCCGGGGACGGGCCTCAGCTCCACCTCCCTGTAGCCCGGTAAACAGAAAATGAGAGAGGACCGGAGGCGGTAAGAGACGGCGCGGGGATAGGCCGCACGCGGGACAGCAGTTCGACGGGGCGCGAACTGTTGCGGGCCCTCCTGGAAGGGTGCGCAAACGGCAGAAGGCGCAACAGCGCCTGGAAACCACAAGTAGGGAAAATAAAAGCAAGGCGATGGAGCTAGCACGCTGCATGCCCTACCCCCGCCTCAGCGGGCACTGCTGTCACCAAGGGACCCACCTTGACGAGCTGCTGGTGGATGATCTTCTTCAACTCGGAGGCTTTCTCCGGCGGCAGCGACATGGCGGCAGGGCAGGAAACGAGCCGCAACACTCCTCAATGGGGAGAGGGCCGAGGAGCCTCTCGCCGCGGACAAGGCTCCACCCCCAACCGCCCTTCCAACGAGCGCAGTGCGTGGTGGGCCGTTACGGCCGTTACTCCCCGCCCCGCTGAGGAGAGAGGCGTAGCTCCCGTTGCATTCTCCCTTCTTTCGCGGCCGGCATGTTTGTTCCGTGCGACCATGGCGGGCCTTCCGCCACTCCCGACTTTAAAGGCTTCACTCTGCTCATGGTGAGTTGCGCTTCTGATGCCCCCGCCCTGCCCTTAATGGGCTTGAGGGGGCGCTGCTCGAATGGGCCAACCCAGAGCGAGCGAGCGGGGCTCGCCGCTGCTCTGGGCCTGGGCGCTGAGGACTGCTGTCTGTGCTGTGGGACGCGGGCGGGGGCTCGTTTTCTTGTCTCTGAGGGCTGAGATACTTTGGTTTCCTTCTCCCCTGCTCGGCGTCGTTCCTGGGTACTTGCCCGCGGGAAAGCGGAAAGGCGCTGGGCAGGCGACTGTGGTGCCCTTGCCGTGTGTTTTGCCGCGTTAAAGAGGATTTGAAGGGGTCTTTTCCAGAGCTTAATTCGGTCCCTTCTGTTTCCATCAGTTTCTCCCTCCTCAACTGCCTGGCTTTTTCTTCTGTTAAGCTGTTGTGTGCCGGGCTATAGCTATATGCTGTCTCTCTAAAATTAAAATGCCACATGTCATTTTACAAGTTTTGTAGTACCTATGGGTTGTCACTGGAATAAAAGCTTTTTTTTTTTTTTTTAATTTAGATGAGATGTATGTTTCGAATGAAAAAAAAAATCCTTGTTTCTGCTATATTTTAACCGATTAGGGTTGTTTTAGGAAGTGTTTTATCATGCATGGTATGAAATCAATTTAAGGTACTCGAGGTTACTTTGTTTATTGTGAGGTAAGAGTTCTAGTGCAGGCTGCGAAGTAAAACCATTGTTTTTCTTACCAGTGAGTCGCTTTACTGTATTACCTAAAGGTAACCCTATCACTTTCCATCGAGGGCTGCACAGCCCGGGATGACTCTGCAGGCTGCACGGGAAGTCATTCCAGATCAGGTGGTGAGCAACAGGAAACAGATCCTTGCTGTTTTCTGTGCCTAGGAGTATCAGGCTATTGAATACTAGCTATTTTGTAAGCGCTGTTACGTCCTCTTTCACCGTGAGCTTATTGACATCAAATACGGCAGCAATTTGTAGATAATTTATAACTTAGAGGGAGGCAACCAAAACTTTAGTTGTCTTCCTGTAGTAATTTCTGTAAAAGGACAGAGCTCTTGAATTTGTCTTTCTGTGCCATCATATTAGGTCACTATCTGCCCCGATTGGTGATAAACTATAGCATTTCCTATGTAATGAATCCAAGATGACCCTTAGCATTTTCATTATTAAAAAATTAAAAAACAACCTGCTTTTGTATATGGGTCAATCTAAGATTTGTAGGTTCAATATGTAATATCAGCGTTACCATTAGGTGTCACTAGGTGACTAGGTGCCAATCTCGGCATTAGGGGTTTGAGCTTCTTTTATCTATTCTGTATCCAATAAAAAGAGAGGAAGGAGACAGGTTTTTAAAGCATTTAAGTTTACAGCAAGACAGGGATTATTTAGAGAACTGGCTAGGATTATTTTTGTGGGACAGTGTCCAAAATCTATATTAGCAATCTGCTAAGGAATAGTCGCTTTTGTCAGAGGATGGCTAGCCCCTTTCAGAAATCATGTTTGACTAGAACTGAAGTAGTTTAAACTTTTACTATTTGAAGAGTGTCTTGTATTGTCCATAAAACACACTGTAATTCGGTAACTTCTGTTACTTCAGCCAGCAGTGTCGGTGGGAAATGTTGGTCAACTGGCAATAGATCTAGTGATTTCCACGCTTGACATGACTAAAGTTGGTTACTTCTACACTGATTGCTTGGTGCCAATGGTTGGAAATAATCCATATGCAACAGCAGAAGAAAACTCAGTGGAGCTGAGTATAAATGCTGAAGGTGAGTATGGAATGCCGAAAGTGGTTATTGAATGCTGAAGGTATTTGCAAGCTGCAGAAAGTGCAAGAATGTCATGGTTTTTTGTTGTTACAAAAACTAATGTCAGTAATAACAAGTTCAGTAAGTAGCAGATAAAAATGTATTTACACTTCACAAAGGAAACTATTTTAAGTTATTTTGGATAATCAATTTGACACATGGAACCAGTAAGAAATCATAGAATCAAATGCCAAATTTCAACTATTTACAGTGCAGTCAAAACTCTGGTTTTCATCCAAAGCAGCATGAAGGGTATTTGGAGAAAACTGCTAGAATGCAAGCTGAAATGTTCATGTAGAAGGCCATTTAGCCTTTCTTTTTCCTCTTCCTTCTTTCCCGCCAGTGTTTGCCTTTTTTCTTGTCTGGTGTTTCTCCCTCTCTCCCCTTCAAAGTCTTAGTTTCTTTCCCTATATTGATCATTGCATTAAATAGGTTTTTTTTATTTTTTTCTCTCTTAAATCATGCAAGTCTCAGAATAATCTGTCAGTCTCTGCAAAGCTGCATAACAAGATTATCCAAATTGTTGCAGGAGGTAGATCATCATATACTTTTCTTCATTCAGTCTGTTGAATTTATGACAAGTTAAGTCCAGTGAAGACAATGCTCAAAAATACATATTTTTAACTGACAGCTGGAAGGTTTACTATCCTGAGGTTTGTAAATTGGATAATTCTGGATACTTCTAGACACAGATATCTCTCTTGCTTTCTTCTTACAAAACTTAATTATTTCCTATTATAGTGTATTCGTTACCTTCAAAGAAACTTGTAGTTCTGCAGATCAGATCACCATTCATAAAGGTATGAAGGTGCATTGATTGTTCTTACTTCACTCTTCATTTTGAATAGTTCTGCTGGCAAATAGCTTAAACAGCCTCGCAAAATGGTTTTTCTGCAATGTGCTGTAACACCTTTCAGCTGATGCGATTTCAAGTGACAAAAGCTGACATCCACATTTATTGAGGTTTGAGGTTTTGTTGTTTTTCCAAGCCCAATAACAGTCCACCTATGTTATTAACACTTAAAAAATGGTCTGGGTTTTGTCTTCTTTTTTTTTTTTTTAACTCTTTATTGGGTTTGTGTGTTCTTTTATTGTAATAGCTTGATTTTTTTGAGTCAGTCCAATTTAATTATTTCACAGTGTTCTATATTACTTTAAACTGCATTCATTAGGTAAAAATGAAGAATTTAAAATTACTTATTAATTGGATAGTGGCTGTAATTTAAGCAGAATGCCATGCCAGAAAAAAAACAAAACAAAAACAAAATATGCTGCAGTTTTTAGCAGTTGAAAGTGTGGAAAAATCCTGTGTGATCCTACCATCCCACCTTACTGTAAAGCATTTTCTGTTGGTGTTAATGGCATACAAAAAGGGTGGTACTGTTGTTGTTAACGTGGGCTTCATGATAATTTTTATCATTATACACGTAGTTTTGATTAAGTAAACAACCAGAGTAATCGTCTGCTTTTTAAAACTGTAACATCGAAGAATAAATGAATATGAAGAAAAATCTGCATCACTGCTAAACATTATATGTAACAGCTACTATTGTTAGCTTTTGTCTTGTTTGGGGTTTTTTTGTTTGTTTGTTTTGTTTTAAGGCACAATATGTTTTTCACTTCTTTTTTCTCTTTCATTTTATTAAGAATAAGTACAGGCCATTCTGTCAAATGCTGCTTTCTTGGGTGAAAAGCAGTAGATGTGCCAGAGTCATTCTTCTATCTAGCAGCCATGCCTATCAGCGAGATGATGAGCAGCTTCTTGGGTATGTTTGTGCCGTTAAAATAACTAATTAATGTTTCTGTTCTTTTTGACAAACTGACATTATTTCCTTCTACTCAGTTCTTTTGGCAAGGTTCTTTTGCTTGGGGGAGGGGGGGAGGGAAGAAAGGGTGGGAGTGAGCAAGAGGGCTGCATGGTTCTGATTTACAGCCTGGGCTTAAACCACGACACCTGTGTACATAGGTTGTAAAATAATGTACTATTAAAACATTATGTTACACAGGATTGGTCTCTAAACTTTCTTAGTTGCTGCTGTTGAAAGTATTGAGCAAAAGGCCTGCACTGTCAGGCAATAGAGCCTCAGTTTTACCTTCTTAATTGTTTGTGGCTGCAAGCAACCTCAGGGATTAACTGCTAACATATAGGTCACAGACTAGATTTTTAACAGTTAATTGGAATATTGATTAGTTTCTTATTCTATAGTTTGGAAGTTTTCTTTAATATAGTAAGTTATTTAATATAGTTTAATAGTGGAAGTTCTTATTTGTTGGGAGTTAACTCCAAGGTTCAGATGGTACATGTTTTTATTAAATATTACTCCTTTAAAAACAAGCATTACTTACTGATTGAGGCTATCAGGACTGGTGATGTAAAAAAAGCAAACAAGAAAAACCCAGTATTTTTGCAAAAGACCAATTGTCATCCTCAGGCTGTATAAATGTGTAGGGCTTTAGAGGAAGTTTAAGTGCATTCACGTCTCAGATACAGTTACCAGTGATATTTGCATCCAGTTGCAGAATAGCCAGCTAACATGCAATGAAATGAGAGGGACTAATGGTTATTTGATGTGGTCTGAGTCGTAAGTTGTGGTGGTTTAAACCCCCTCAGCACCAGAGAATCTGTTACAGCAGATTCACTAAAGAGCAAGGGTAGTGCATTCAGAAAATACTTAAGACTTGACTGAAGTCTACATATATTTCTGGTGTGAGTTTATTAAAAGTACTGTATCATAGTGAAGTCCAGGTTTACCCTAACAAACTTTAAATTAATCATCTCCTATCTGAAGGAAGAAGAAACACATTTTGTTTGTAAGTCATTTAGCAACCATGAGCAGTTCTGCTATTAATGTGCTTACATATCAGGTACTTGCCAGTTATTTGAGCCTTTAAAAAAAGGGTACCTTAGTTCTCTTTGTGGCAGAAAGTTGAGTAGTTTGTACTGTTTTGAAGCTGCATTTTAAATTTAAATGAAGAAGGGAATGTCAGTGCACTTCTTCATTGTAGGTGTGAGGTCCTCCACCCTCACCCTCCACCCTGCATCCTTCTGTCACAGTGACATTGGTAGTGTCTTTTATTGTCAGACTGAATGTATTCTTGATTTGTTTATAGGACACCACTACGCTACCTACTTACACCTGACCTTGAGAAAGCAGTTGGAGGTCTTATGCAGGAGCTAAACTGGAAAGAAATGGAGAAAGTAGCAGCTTACCCTGGAATAAATGATACAGAAAAAGTACTACATATTCCTGGAGGTGGCATCACAAAACGATTGTTTACAGAGAGGTAAGTTGCCTTAAGCACAGAAAGGTATCAGAACTCTCATTTTAAGTACATGGGTAAAATTATTTTCTAAACTGTTATGGTATAGGAAACGTCCTAATAATAAAAGATAATAATAATAATAATATATGGGAATATCATGACTAAGGTCGTGATACGCAGCCTGCAAAACTGCTGTTTGAAATGTACTGAAAGAAAACAAATGATTATATCAAAGGATCTCTATAAATGCCCCACGAACACAAAAATGCAAACTAAGTGTGTAAAAGAGGTCCTGAGTAACGCTTCCATGATGTAAGATTTCTGCCTCACAAAGCAAAGAACAGATTCTAGACTAAGAACATCAAGTGTGAAAAAGCAATCAAGGAAGTGTGGAGAGGGGAAAAAAGGCCCCACCTTTCTATGTATGCATACATTTTTACTTTGGTTTTGGTTGGGTTTTTTTTAACAAGCCATATGCAATTGTTGTTGCTCTTAATGCATAAATGTAGTTGTTCTGGGTCTAGAAATTAAATAGAAATGCCTGCTCATTTTTGTTGCAGCTGCTCAAAAGGAATCCAAATGGCAGTTCTTTTGAAATTCTGCTCAGAAGGTGACAACATCCCTGATGCATTTGCTCTTGTTAACTATCTTAATGAATGGCTTCAGTTAATTAAAAGTGAAGTAAGTGCTGTTTTATCTAGAGTTCTTGCATTTGTATTTTATAGCCACTATTTTATTTTTTTCTTCAATCCAGGACATTAAAAATGTTACTCAGCTGAATTTTAGGAAAGTTAAAAACATAATGGTTGGGTTCCTTTTGGTCCTTGGTCATCAAGTATATGGCAAATTAAAGACACGTTTTGCTTCAAACCTCACTGGAAATTTCACCACCTGAAAAAACAAACCTAAACACTAACTCTTTTGTTTGACAGCTGCAGGAGAAAATTGTGTAAGGGTTTGATTGAGTTTGAACTTCCAGTCCTCTTCTCTAAAGCAACCCATGATAATATTGATTCTTGAAATGCTGCCTGATGTTTTAATACATGTGCCAGAGATAGAATTGCATCATTACTATTTAAAACTTAATGAGTTATTCTGATTCTATTGCAGAGTGACAATTCCACAGATACTTCTTCACAGTGGAAAATACCAAGTTCTTGGCGCTTACTTTTTGGCAATGGTCTCCCACCTGCACTCTTCTGATCAATTTTGAACTCCTCTGTAAGTCACATGTGCAGTCTCAGATGTCCCTTGAGAAGTTATTAGTCATTGCCAAGCAACAGCAGCTTACTTTGTGTCTGCATTAATTCTTTATTTAAGAAAAATTCCTTTAACATACGTGGGTAGTAGCTAAAGAAATGAAGGTGATTTTCACAAATTGACCAAAGAAATACGTTTTGTACAGTTCTTTATTGAATAACTTTTGTTGATTTTGTTTGTTTCTAATAAAATATTTTTGAAAAAAACTTTTTCTTTGGTTAAGTGTTATTGCTATAGAAATATTTCTGGTGCACCTTCTTCATATAGCTGAGAACTTGAGATTGATGTGCAGGCATAGATCTTTCTTACAAAGATAAACCACTCACCTTCTGTGTGAACTGTGGATCTTAGCGTTTTTGTCCGCAAAAACCTTCCTGGTGATCTAAGGGAAGCTCAGAAGTGATATAGTTCTGCTTTTGTTTCCCAGTACTGTTCTTGTAACTTCACCTGGTGAGACTGCAGGTCTGTTGGGCTCCTCCTGCAGTCTGCAGGAGACAGCAGCCTGTTGTATCTTTTCTGCTCTACTTCCATCATATGATTTCTGTTCTGCTTCCAAGGACTGCAGACTAAAGCCTTCTAGGTAGATAAGCCGCCTTATGCTGATCTGAGGATGAATACAGTGCTCTGAAATGTAAAGGAATTGGACCATTGTCCTGATAGCAGTCAGTCTGGTATCTGTGTATTTTATAAGCTTAGTCTGAGACAGCAGTTGTGTGATGCAAAATTCATGCATTTAATGTTCGTAATAACACTTCTTGTGTTATTAAGCTATGTTTTCAGTTTTGGTCTTTTGGAAGTACTTGGCCACATCAGCTTATTTAAAAGTAACTTTAAATCTAGAATTTCAGAGTTGTAACCTATGAATTAATACACATGACACAAGGCATAATTTTAAATATTTAGTCTGCTAAATATGTGGGGTTTGGTTTGGGTTTGTGTTGGTCTTTTTTTGTGATGTGGTCATAGAATCATAGAATAGTTAGGGTTGGAAAGGACCTTAAGATCATCTAGTTCCAACCCCCTTGCCATGGGCAGGGACATCTCACACTAAGCCACGTCACCCAAGGCTCTGTCCAACTTCGCCTTGAACATCGCCAGGGATGGAGCATTCACAATTTACTTGGGCAACCCATTCCAGTGCCTCACCACCCTTACAGTAAAGAACTTCTTTGTTATACCCAATCTAAACTTCCCCTGTTTAAGTTTTAACACATTGCCCCTTGTCCTATCACTACAGTCCCTAATGAAGAGTCCCTCTCCAGCATCCTTATAGGCCCCCTTCAGGTACTGGAAGGCTGCTACTGGGGTCATGCCAGTAGAAAAAAAATATGAGGAAAAGGAGCAGCAGCAATCCTGAAGAGATAATGTTAAAGGTTTAGGAATAAGATTCAGTAGTCAGCTTTGCTTGAGAACTTGTGCCTGGTAGTAAAGAAGAGCAGTTCAGTGAATATGACTGATCACCCCAAGGATGCCATATTATTTGTCTTTTTGGGGTTTTGAGGTGAGAATCACAGTGAATGACTGTCAGAGAGAACTAATATTTGTGTGAATGTTCAGTTACTGTTCTTTTGCCACAAAACAATAAGAAATTTAAGTGTTTCCTAGTCTTAATTCTGCTCTGCAGAAGCAGATAATGCAGGGCAAACTGAACCTTGGAGAGCTGGTATGTAAAGCAAACACTTCATATAATTGTATGTCCAAATGTCTTAAAATGGAGGTAGTCAGTCACAAACCTAGGTATGTGTAGAGCGATTAGCACAAACTACTGGCTGCTGGCATTAGGAGAACTGGAAAGGCTTCAGGATTAATTATATCTATAGTGGTTTTGTTTTGTAAAGGTTTGGATTGTATTAACACTAATGCTCCTTAACACTAAATGCCATGCTAGAACTGCAAAGTAATCCTTTGCTCATACTAATAAGCTTTTAGTAGTAATGCACAAAGATGCCACTTTTTGTGAAGATGCATCTTTTAGGGTGTAAAAAAATGAGCTATGGCTAGATCTAAAATATTTGGGAATGACTGTTGTGCCTGTGATTGTGAATCAAAAAAACTTACCTGACCAAAAAGCACTTTGCATACAACAAGACATTTAATCAAATAACATGACTAAAAAGATCACCTTAGTCCTAGCTTAAAGATTTATTTTGTCTCATGGCCTTGTCATTGTTTTGTAAAATGTTTGAGTTTCTGTAGGCAACTGGAAGGCTCTATGACTTGCAGCCTGCCTATATAAAGATCAGGTCACGGTGATACTTCATGCTAGCAGATGTTTACTCAAATTTTGCTTTTTTGAAAAAGGACTGATGACCTAAATATTCTTCTGATGTCATTCTTCATTGTGATGGGTTCTCAGTTTTTCTGTGACTGCAGTACACTACCTGTAACTGGACAGCAGTGAGCATGGAGAGGTTTGGTAACTTACAAGAGTGTAATTTACTGCTGCACATTAGTTTGAAAAGCTGAATCTGCCAAGCTGGTTGAAAACTTTCGCCTCAAATGATTAAATACTTAGCTACTTTAAGCAAATACTGTTGTAAATCATAAGAACTACTTGCTTATTCTTATGCACTGCTGATTCTGGAACTGAGTATTTTCCTTTATTAGAATCTGACCTACTAAGAAGTCAGAAGTTGCAGCTGATCACAGCCCTGGTTGAGGCTTTCAACCTGAAAGCCAGCAGGGTATATCAGATCTACCAGTAAAATCAAAAGCTGACCTTAGAATGAAGCTGTAGGAGATACTCAGTTCTCCCTTCCACACGCCAATGCCTCTGTATGGTCTAATGACCATGTTTGGTTTGAGCTGTGGCTTTGCTGACATACCAGAGAACAGGTCAAGAAAAAATGGCCTGATAATTTAAACATGCTCATTGTAGAACATGCACTCTGTTATTTTAGAAGAGTGGGTGGATATGGACAAGAATTCTTTGAACTGACAGCTGCTACGTTGAATGGTGGTATTTAAAGGGGGCAAAATATTTAACTCATGGGGTTGTGTTGGAATCAGTAAACAAACCAACATGATGGAGATGGCAGTTTAAATCAGCTGTATCTTCTTGAAGCTTTCCTGAGATGAAAACCCTTCTTCAGAAGGAAGAGGATGAACACCTACCTCTGCATTACTTTAGTATTTCTACTACATGAGCATGAGACTATTCCTGCACTGAAGGTATGTCTTCTTTTTTTATACTAAATTGCAAGTTACTGAGCGTTACCTATCAAAGAGTCAGCCTTTCAACTAGAGCTTGCACATTGCTTGTACAACAAGTACAGTTGTTTGGAAGCAGTTATGTATGCACTGGAGCTACTTCATGAGGCTTTTCCAACCATCATAGAATGTTGCTGTGCCAGGGAAAAAAGGAATTATCAACAGGCACAAGCATTTTAAGTTCCTTATGGCCTTTTTGTTGGGTTTTTGTTTGGGATTTTCCTTTTTTTTTTTAAATACGATTGTATAATATTTATTTAGCTACTTGAGTACTTAGTTCCTTTGGGATCAAACTTCATTTAGGCCTCTTCACAGGTGTCATTGTTCTAGCACCCGTGAACTTCAACCACACTGCAGTAAACATATTTAATATCTCTGCCATCTGCAGCCTTGTGTTTCGTATGATGCTAGGTACTGCAGACAAATTGTAGAGTAGGTGTGTTGCATCATAAAGAGTTCATTTGTGTAAAGCCTTGGTGTTTAAATAATGTGTGACATATGAATAGGAAGCCCAAACAGGGTTTGCTGCACCTGTTTGATGCAGGTACACAGATCTAGAATATACTGTGCAGATCTAAAATATACAAGGTACTAAAAAAACTTGGAAATGCTAATGGCAACTTCTGTGGCTTTTAAAGGGTAAGTTAAAAAAAATCTGAAGGGTAAAACCTTACTTGGGCAGCAAGCAGTGTTGCTTGGGCATCCACAGAAAGTTCATCAGGGAGGGAAAATTTGTATTAATTGTATTAACCAGGATGCAGTGTAACGTGTGCCCAGTGGCATTTGAGATGCTGCAGTTCAGAAAGTGTTTAACTACAAAACTCTCAGTCAAAATCCAAGCAGCTGTGGTAATAGATTAAATTGCAATCAGAAACAGGATGGCTTGAACAAGGAGAAGCAGTGATAAAAAGCTAGAGGGGGAAAAACTAGGATTCTGAAGCAACAGCAAGAGTGTGTTTGATCACCAGACCACAACCAAGAAGCATTTTGAATTTTTCTGAGGCATGAGAGTTGCTTTTTGTCTCCTTGTGATTACGGATAAAGGTGCAATTTTGCATGAAAATATTCTCACAAATAGCTTAGATATAGTAATTTTTTGCTGTCGTTTTGGTTGAGCCAGTAGTTACATTACAAACATCTTGGGGTGCTTTTTTTTTTTTTTTGGGGGGGGGGAACCTTAACAAAGATTAAGTATTTTTTAAACAGCATCTTAAAAACCTCGATTGTTTCAACTGTTTGTAAATAAACCACTACAATTAAGAGTGCAAGCCAGCCAAGCTTCTTTTAACACTCTCCACCTGTTTCTAAATACAGATATGCTGGTAGTCCCTTAGGGCTCATGTGCTCACAAGCAGGGCAAGCAGGTGGCCAGATGCTGCACTAATAACCCGCTGTGGAGGTTGACAGGAGAATGAAATCCTGGGTTCAGAGAAGATGCTGACTTATCCTCCTTCAGTAGTCAGGCATCTGAAGAAAATCTGTTTGTGCACTAACTGGGAGAATACATCATACATGAAGGCATCAGGTAAGCTATTCATAACATGATGGCAAGGCACTTAAGAAGACAGAAAGCAGCACTTGAAGATACTTTAACCAAAAGCACCATTGTGTAGTTAAGGAGCAGCAGCTAGGATGGCTTTCCTACCCTCTTTTGCTCAACATACTCTGTACAGCTTCTTCATCTTTTAATCTAAATCTTGCAATAAATTTATGAGAAAGGCAGGCAATGGAAAAGTACAAGATTATATTAGGATTTGGGTGTCTTATTCTCTTCTTTTACTCATTCGACTGATTTCTGAACCTGTGCTCGTCATAAGCAGTTTTCCACTGCTGGCATCTCTTTTCAGCTATTAAGAAGCATCATGAGACATGAAATGTAATACTAGTAAGCAGTTAAAACCCTAAAGTTTTTACAATTTATTACTTTGAGCTCTTGTAAATTTTTCCACGCTCTCTGAAGTTCTGATGAATTCCATGCTCAGAATTGCATCAGCCTTCTCCTCTCTGTTCATCCAATTCCTGTGTTACACTGTCATGCTGCTGTCTTTCCCTCTGGAGCACATAGGTCCCCAGAACAAGGATGAGTTAGACTACTGTGTCCTCCACCTAGGAGTTTCCACATATGACAATGTTACCTTTGTTTGTTGGATTGGCAGGTTTAACCACCACAATCACAGGGTTTATTGCAGAGGTTTGCATAGACCTTGATCCCTCATCAATGCTCCTTGTCAAGCTGTACCACCTTGAAAATGAAAGCTGAATCAAGTTGTGATGTTTTCTCCATAACACAGCCTAAGAACAATACTAGTCATATAAAGCAAGTAAAATTTTTAGACAAACCAGACTCTGGTGATTTGGACTATTTCAAGCATGTACTTAGCTCAAGTAATGGCATTAAGTACTCCCGATTCAGCTTCGTCTTCATGTTAAACACAACTCCGAATACAGTTGCTTTTAAGATTTCAGGTTGCTGCTTATTTTAGCAAAAGCAGTCATAGTTGGCCTAGATTTCTCACCTCTTCCCTGCTGTACTTCCAGTAACTGTATGATTTGTACCAAATATGCAAAGTACAAATTACATCTAAACCCCACCACATACCAGTTTAGCCAGTCTTATTAAACAGTTTTTTAGTGAATTAAGGTTTATCCGATACTGAGAATGCAGCAAATGCAGAATTTCCACCAGCTCTGCTACAGAAGGCACAGGGGTGGAAACCCTGTTGAGTCTATCAGAGGAACTCCCATCAGCAGCACTCCCTGCTTACCCCTTGCCAATGCCACTGTTGAGACTGTGCTGGGGAGAACGCCGAGGGGAGATGGGAAACGTGAAGTATCATACATACAACACACTGTGATGGCGCATTTAATAAAAACACCGCTGACTTCATGCGCTTTGCATCTGGCCCTTGGCTCCCATTAATTAACTACGACCCAGGTAGGGAGAGGTCAGCTTTCCCCTCTTTCCTCCCTTAAAGCATCACCAACAAAACACTTCCCCTTCACATGGTTACTCTGAACATTCTGTGCAATTTTTATCTAGCAAGCATAAGAAGGATTACCAAAACAACCGGATTAATAAGATAATATTCCTAGTGTTGTATTACAACAGAAATGTGCTACAGTTCTTCCTAGCTCAAAATACAATACTTAACATTAAGGAAATATTTGCATAAAGCACATCCTAATCATATTGCCATTTACCAGTTAAGACAGGATACCAGGAAACCTTAAGGGGAGACATACCTTTTTTTTGCACAACAGGTTCTTAACAGTTTCTCCCTAACATAATGTGCACACAACAGCATATTGTCCTTTTAAAAAAATATTTAATGCTGCCACAAAGTATAAAAATACAGTAAGAATGGCAGTACAAACCAAAATATTTCCTAATTTATTTCTTTTACATCATTTCTACATTAATACAGGCATTGTAAAAACACAAGATGGCAAATTATTTTGTTTTGCAAAGTAGCAGGCTGCTGGTGGTCTTCATCCCCTCGCTGCCGTTTACGCTGTAAACAGATAACTGAGGTCTTCTTGGTACTTAACAGACCTCACTTTTTGTTCCCGAAGAGGGGTCATGTCTCGCTTTGCATGTCAATAATTTGCAGTTTATAGCTGCAGAATATTCACAAGTCTTGAAGGCTTAGGTGTCAGTCAGTCTCGGCCTGCGACACAACGCAAAAGAAAGTCACCGATTCAGTACACAGTTTGGGGGTAGAAAAAAAAAATAAATAAGCACAGAGAGCGGCTTTGCAACTCGCTACAAACACCAAACAGCTTCTCGCACATCTGGAGCAACTACTGACTATGGTCTGCTGTAGCAAGTGCTCTCGCCAGGACAGTTTCCAGCATAAGGCACTTACTGGCTGGAGAGCTTGAAGTATGGGCCTCAGCCCAGCAAACCCCTTTCTCGTGTTCAACCACAAGCACCACAGCAGTCCCCTCAGGCCTTAGTGAGACCAGGGAGGCTGCACCTCAACAACACTGATGTTGCCTTTCATGGCTCTGTGGGCCAGTCCCAGCACAGCAGCATGGAAAAAAGTGTTTCTAGGCAAAGGGTTCTCACAGGGAGGCAGACATTCTAACACTGGGTGGGCTGTGCTACAAGAAGGTAAGGCTCTATTCTGAGGAACACAGAAAAAGACCTTGGTGCTTACAGCACCAGACATCCAAGCTGCTACAAGTAAAACACTTCTAAGTTCTGCAAGCACTGCACTGACTCATAAAGCAGTTCTCCTTGATCAGTTCAGACTCAGTAAATAAATTCTTCCAAGTATTTATCCCTTCAATTTAAATAAAGACTCAGACAGAGATGTGATTTTGAACACATTTATTTTTCGTACATAAAAATGAAAGACTGACCTAAAAGGTTTTTGGAAAACAGAAAAGCTGAGAAAGACTACTGTGCGTTACGTCAACTTTGCAAATTCCATCCTCTGACTTTAGCCGCTTGGCCAGGCAGAAGACTTTTTCTTTTCTCATTGTTAACCTAGTTTCTTGTACAGTCCTCAAGTGTCTCAGGTTTAACTATAATGCCAAAGAGCAAACTAAATAATTTGGTTAACATTCAGTTAAACTTCAAGCTAGACAGGCTTTTTCACCACCCACAGAATCCAATCACACACACACAAGCATTTATGCCTTTTCCCTTTTCAGAGGGATAGAAACTGACATCAATAAACCATTTCACTGAGGTTTAACAGAAGAAGCAAAGTTTTGCGTGCAACACCTTAGTTCTGTAAAATAAATCTGTATTGATGTTAAATTTCTATTTCATGCCAAGTTCAATTCTTTTACTTCACACATTTCAAGAATAAACACAGCTGTACCGTCACTCCAAGTGGACTGCCCCTGCACCAAGAACAGAAAACCTGAAGGACTCATTCCAAACTTGCAACCCCCTTGCAACAGAGGTCTAAATGTTTGCCAGTTTGGGGGTTTGTTTTTTTTTTGTTTTGTTTTTTTTTAATTAAAACGTGCATTATTTGTACCCAAGTTTAACAGAGTTCAGAGCAGCCCACTAGGCAGCAACTATTTTGACCGATTTATTTCCAGAACAGAGGGGAAAACCCAACATAAGAACACTGAATTGAGTGCAACAGCTTCTTAGAAGTAGCACAGGACCAGCCAGCAGCTTTCCAGAAACGGGCTGGGGGGAGGCAGGCATGTCCTTTTACTCTTCCTTTAAGCAAGCTCTACAACAGAGGTCACTGGGGTTGACAGTTCTCCATTTTGGCCTGTATCGGTTCCTATTTAGGGTCCAAGTTGTGCAAAACTACTGAATTCTATAGAACAACATTCTAAATTCCAGAGAATTCTACATTCTATAGAATAACAAGGTAGCACAAGGATTCAGTCTGCAGGAAAGAGACCAAGCCTCCCTCAGATTCTGGTTTTTAAGGATTACTGACAGACCAGAAAAAAACAAAAAAAATCATTTTATCCAGGTTATCTCCTGGAATGCACTAAGAGATCTAAATGTTGTCCTATGCTCATACTATCATGAACAATTCACTGTACAAAATACTTTTTTGTCCAAGATTTGGATTGGTTCATGGTCCTAAATCAGTAACAGTGCAGACTCTCAGATACCCACAGCCACAGAACCAGATCGAACGGCTGAACATGCAAGTCCTGCTGTATCAGGGTCAGAGAGCTCGAGGTGAGACAAGATGGCCGCTCCCGCCCTGCACCACCTAGAGAGGAGGAGCCCCTGCTCCGGAGCGGGAAAACACAAAGTCCGTAATTCAGGAGATGGAATCAGCCACGGCTGGAGTTTGGGGTCTGTAAGATACTGATGGCTCAGGAAATCCTTCTCATGCAAATAAAGGCCATAAATGACAGTGGGATTTCAGTCAAGGTTTTGCCTGTGCTTTTTCCTTAGACAGTCAGAAGTTTTTACAATAACATCTGGGATATTTCTGTTACAAAAGCATTTAATAACATCCCACATGGTTTTCTATAACCAAGATATCTTTTATAAGGCACACACATTTACACCTACTGTCAGTTATAGCTGATAGCGAAAAGCCTGTCTTCTCAATTTAAATAAATAAACCTTTGCCAAGCCTCTTGCTGGCTAAAGAGTTGCTGCAGTTGTAGAAGGTAGGAAGCGTCTTAAAATTGCACATTTTCAGATTTGCAGGCAGCAAGCTGTTTTGCTTCTAGAGCTGCATAGCTGGTAATGCCACAGGACAAACCACCTTGTCCTACTGATGCACAGTTTCCCAAACTCAGAACTCTGTGAAACTGCACTTGTTTTTTTTAGCTGGACCCTTAAGCAGTTGTTTACTATAACAGTGTAGTCCAAAACCCGTATCAACTATTGTGAAATGAGAATTTTAAAGAGTAAACTCAGCTTTGCGCACTGAACATCAGACTACTTGGGCCCTGCGCCTGGTATGTTACTACTGAGCTTGAACATACTGGAAAGCTTTCAAGTTAATTCCTTTGGATAAGGGGCAGAAGTAATCATCCAGCTCTTGGAGTATTTTTCAGCAGTAAATCCAAGAAGTGCTTTACAAAAGGAGAAATTAAAAAGAAAACACAAACAGGGGAGGGAACCCCCAAGCCCACGTACACAACAGAAGACAACCGAGCAAGGAAAATGGAGGGAGAAGATGCAACATCTCTGCAGGTGCCCAAAGAGGCAATGCTTGAATACATAAACCCCAGGTTTCAAACTGCAGTCCACTGCTAGAAACTATCATGTCCCAACCTGAACAACAGCCTGAGCGACAGCCACATCCCATCTCTGTATTCAAAGAGGATTTAAAGGATAGAAAGTGATTTGTGTTGAATTACTATTCAGAAAGTGCTATTGACCAACTAACAGAAAGGGAGTGCTCAGTAATTTTAAAAGAACTGCACCACAGCTGTCCCAAAACATCAGTCATCGATGCCCCTACTGCAGTACTGGGGAACCTCAAAAGCAGTTCTAGACTCCGTGAAGTTACAGAAGGGGCTTGTATAGCTGAATGCACTGTACTGGGGACGCTGTGAAAACCACCTCTGCAAGTCCTTTGATGTGCTTTCTACACTTAATACTGATGAATGCATTTTAGTCTTTCTAGCAATTAAAATCTATAGACACACAAAACATTACGTTTCACATTTAATGGAATGTCAGAACTTTAACAACGTTGGCCTTCAAACAGCAGTTGAAGTCTGAATACATTAATCAACTTAACAGTACGCTCTTCAGTTGGGGCTAAGTTCTCAAAAACCTTAAAAAAAGAAAATCAGATTCCTAAGTCTCACTTAAATAATGAAAACTACAAAAAAATAAATAAGGAATGCAGATTAACAGAGTAGAAACTGGCAAGTGCTTTATCAGACCCCTAGCTGCTCAGATCATAAACTGGAGAGTCAAAATATGGGGAATGGTTGCACTATTATTTCCATGCACAAATTATAATTACATTTAGTTTCAAAATCAAATTCTTTTTGTTCAGAAATTTGTACAAACTGAGCTTTCAAAAGTACAGTGAACTACAAAAAGATTAAATATGCAATTATAAAATATATTTATCCTAGTTCATAAGAATATAAAATGTTTATGTTCATGTCACTAGTACATTACACATTACACACATTTAGGATAACTTCTTTGCATTAATAATGTAAATGATACAACACTGTTTATTGCTTATGTCTGGTGTATAAATTTAAATCCAGCCAGCCTTCAGTGGCTAAACCCCTGTGTTTTATGGGTTGCTTAAGATCTGATAGAACACCATTTTAAAAAGTATAAACAGTTGCAGCAAGTTTGTACCTGCTCATATAAACAAAAAACATCAACTGTGTTGGGGGCCGCAGTTCTAAGTACCTGCAGTGGGAAGTCCTGAGATGTTGACACATTACCAAGTTTACATCACTCCTCTATTGTAAAGTGTCTGCACCCATGCCAGGTGTAAGGAGTTCACTGCTTAAAGTCATACCCCTAGTCAGCAACCTGCAGCAGGATTAGCTGCTGGAGCAGACGAGCTTACTCTTTACTTACAAGGAATGTTCTTGAAAATACATTTTCCAGCACCAATAAGCGCCAACTAAAATCAGTGTACCAAACCCAATCTTAGTGAGAATAGGTTGCCAATATAACCACCTTTTTCTTTTTCTTTCAGTCTCATTTAGCTTCTGCTTCATCTGCTGCAGCTTCTGTGCTGTGTTAGCTTTTCTATCATCCCGCAGTCGTTTTCGGACAGTACTTAGAAAAGAAGAAGAAAAAGGTAAATCTTAAATTGTAGAAGAGTTAAAAAGGCTATGAAAACATTAAACCTCATCACAACACGTAATCCTTCTCCCAACAGTTTATTAACTGTTAACAGAGATTAACTCCAAACAGTTAACCAATCCTTCATCAGCACATGGCAGCAGCATGTAAAATCCAAATCAAGCAATCTTGATTCTATTTTAACAAACTTGATGTGAATGGTTTCATGTCAGTGAAGCCCCATGAAATAAATGACATATGTAAAGATGTAAGTGCTGCTTGACCTACACGTTCAACAGAAAACAGGATTAGTTTAATTACCTGAGCTTAGTCTCTCAGCCCCATCAGTGTCCCCATTCAGTAGCTGAGATCTTTTGCATGGAGGCTGCTTTTATATGCAGTGTCAGTGCTATGTGCAAACATTTGTAGTATTTAAGTGTGTGCCCCCATGTAGAGCTCACACCAGCCTCACTGAGGTATGGATTCTAACCTACTCATGTTTTGCATGCAGATTTAATAGTACCCATCTTGGGCTGTAAACCAAATTTTGAACAAGGACACAGGCTACAGATCAGCCACGTGTTGCTACACTGTTAGGGGTGCCTTGTAATTCGTGTCTCCAAAAGTATCCTCACTATCTCTAAGAAAGCATAACTCTTGACATGAAAATCCACTTTGATTGTCCAGGTTCCACCCAGCACACCTCCGCACTCACATCCATGCCACCCCTCCTGCTTGTGAGGGGCTCCTGTAAACATCTACAGGACTGCTGTCATTCTTTTTCAAAACACTCAAAGACATGGAGAGACAAACTCATCAGGGCATGCAGTAAGCCATCTGGCATTTCAGAATTCCAGTCTATTTTCACTGAACTGCTGCATCTCATCTCCGAGCACAGCTCTCTGGCACAGATTTCTGCCTCCTCTTGTGAACTGCACAGCTCCGCACATCCCAGTCTGGTTTCTGGGTCTCTGGTTATGGATCCACATTTAGCTACTAGACCAGAGTGACACAGCATCTCAAGGCACAGCCATTAAGATGGTAATCCCAGTACAGCAGCTCACAGCTGAGGCATTAGCACTCAGGAAGATAAATTCACATGACACAGCTAAACCACAGAGATGTACTCACAGTGGTAGATTTAACATGAGTGGAAGGTAACATTTGGTTTCAACAATACAATTTCAGTCACCATACAGAAAGTGGCAAGTGATAAAACTTTCGTTTCTGATGTATTAGCATTGTATTTAAAAATTAGTGTCGATTATTTTAGGCACTTTCAGGACCCAATTCACACTGCACAAGAGAGTTCACTGACAGTCTGTAGGAAAATACTTTCAAGCATGAGGTTGAGCTGCTCTGATTAGAGGCATCTGGGTTTTTCTCTTGACCTTTAAACAAAAAAACTTTATCACAAGGAGTAGTAACTGAAGTTGTATTTTTAAAATAATTAAGTAAGATCAAATACCACCTGTCCTTTTCCTCTACTGAAGAAAGATCTTGCAGTTTTCTTATGATATGAGAAACATACAGTAATTCAGCCTTTTAAGAGAGTATCTGCTGCCTTCTAAATAGTTTCTTCACCTTGCCTACCTTTCACTGTTTCCATCTGTGATATCTTGAACTTTATTGGACAGGTCAGAATTTGTTTTCTCCACTTGGTTTTTGTTCTCCAGGCCTATGCTGTTCCCATTGTACTTCTCTGTGGTTATTTTGGTTGGGTGTGGAGGAGACTGCTCAGAACTTGGCTCTTGGTCCTCCTTAGAGAGCTCCTTCCACCGTTTCTGCAGACAAGAAGAACACATTTCAAACATCCCCTTAACACCAAAGGTCCTCTTTGCCCAAGATGCCCTCCAACAGAACAGTCAGAGAAGTAGATTAAAGGAACTACTAGCTCAAGGAAAACCCAAAAGACTAAATTGCTAGCTGAAGATCCATCTTCTCCAACAAAGATCCCTTCCAATATTTCTCTAGGTACTTAGTGAGGGAGACTCCTCAGCCCCTCCCTGGTATGAGTGTTGCAGCTGCAGCCATTCATTAGCTGTAAGCAAGTAAAGGCTCAAGTATACATTGTGTTTGTCTACGTATTTACTGACTTCCAAAATCCATGGAGATGTCAGAGGTGAACACTGAGGTAATGGTCTATTAGAGAAACTTCCAATGAGTTCATGCCCTCCCCATCACTAGCAGAGAGAAGTAAGCACCTCTCACTCTCTGAACAGTACAACTGTCCCTCCATACAGCGGGGAAAAATGATCTAACTGACCTTGAAAGAAGAAATACTCCTGTTAAGTACTGCCAATTAATTTTCTGCACATGACCCTAAGGCCTAAAGAGAAGAACACCAAGGCAACTGCCTGCACTGCAGAAAACACTGGTTTAAGAAAGATCACCTGAACAATCATAGCAAGAAAAAGAAAACAAAGAACAAATGAGAAGTGTGCCTCCTTAGGCATTTTCTTGGTATGAAGAAGTAACACACTTGAACCTGACAAGCAGTATTCTGAGTTGACAATGCCTCCTTGTATCCAGAAACAAGAAATCATGTGATCTAAATGGGGAAGTGCAGGAACCAGAGCTGCTCAGTTTGGAGCACGGCTTTTTAAAAAACAAAGCAGAAAAACATTGTTAGAGAAAATACCCTCCTACCACCAGAAACAGCTTCCAGAAAATAAAGAGGCTAAACTGCTGTTAGTGTTAGGATGAATCATGCAGTCTTTTAGGCATACAGCACGGGTGTCAGACTAGCAGCACACTACCTAGGTGCTGACTAGCAGTTGTGTGAAATTATTTCTTTGTGTAGCAAGTCAAGAAACATTTGTCAAAAAGACTCTTGACAACAGCCAGAACCACAGAAAAGAGGAAATGGGACTTTTTAAAATCATGAATGAAGCAGATAAACCAACAAAATAAAGAAGCCCTAGCACATAAAAGCAGAATTGAGTCTGTTTCACAGCCTCTCCTCCCAGTCCTACCACCCAGCCCCACCCATACAAAACCAGCTGTAGCTACTATTAAATCTACAAGCCACACTGATAAAATAGTGGGATCTAGTAATCTGATTGCTCCAAACTCATGATATTGAGCTGGATTCTACTTACTATAACACAAATCTTAAAGGATATGAAAAAAAAAAAAAAGCAGCAAAAAGCAACTGTACTAATAAATGTTCTCTGTAACACCAGGCAACTTTACTGGTATGAAAACATATTGCAAAGATTAAGAAATCCTAAAAATATCCTTGCTATCTTTTCAAAGTGATACTCAGCATTACACTTCTGCTTTTCAATGTTGAAGATACCAATTTAATCTTTTTACAAGACATTTGCACAGAAGCTGTATTTTATCTAAGAGGGGACAACTACATAGGATCAAAAGTTTAGCTAGTAAAAGGCACTGATCAAAGATCTCTAACACCTTCTAGTCATCTACTGAAAAAGGCAAATTACCGAAATCCCGTGAAGTTACATTTTTAAATACTGTTAGGAATTTAACTAGTTAGCACTTAATCTGTTTATGCTTAAATATACAGAGCTAAACATTTACCTGTATAGTTGAATCCCCCTTTATAAGTTTTCCTCCTTCTATTACAGCCATATATGAAAATCTTAGTTGATCAGGAGTCTGAATAAGTCCCATTCGATATTTCCTCATATCCAGTAAAACCTTCTTAATATCTACAGAAGGTGAGTCTTTTTTTTCCATCTGTAAAGAAAGTTATATTGACAATGTCATTACTGTTGAACAGAGATGGCATATAAAAAATAAACACTTGCAAAAAGTAGTAATAAAATTAAATCTAAAAATTAAAGTCTTTGTATTATGTTTCTATTAGTTATATACAAAATTAACATCTCAAATGATTTCTTGGTTTCATCATGTCAAATGATGAATTGTTTTTATAGGCAAACCATCTAATGAAAGCTTATTATGAAATCAATGATCATGTATTAATCAAATAAATCAGTAGCATAATATCAAGTTTTAAATTTCAGAAAGTTGAGAGGCCCTAACCAAACCAGAAGACAAATATCTTATAATATAAATAAATTTCACCTAACCCTGTGCTATACTTCTCACTAGCACTAAGCAAAGCCTCCTGACCAAAAAGCCCATACTGGGGAGGGATGCAGGGGAGAAGGAAAGGGCGACAGAGAAAGTGACCAAATACTTACCAGAACAAGAAAAGTGTCTACTAACGAAAATGTGCCGGAACGTCCTATCCCTGCACTGCAGTGAATTACTGCAGGTCCATGTTCCGGACTTAGTGAGCCAGATTCTCTGACTTTAAACAGGAAGTTCAGGAATGAAGCTGGGGATTCAGGAACTCCAAAGTCTGGCCATGTAGTATAATGAAAATGAAAGATCATCCTGGACTCGCCAGTCTAGAAGTGAAAACAAATAAACAATACAACTAGAAAGTATTCTAATGTTGCTTGGTTAGCACACATTTCCCCAGTGTAGATCAACAGCTGTCTTCTATTTTAAACCTCCCATTTAGACAAACAATCCAATGCCTTGCTTCAGTTTGGATGACAACCAACAGCACAACCTGAAGCAGGTTTTCATCTGTCCCCTTTTTGGTTCTTCTCAAATACACATTTTTTTGGTTCTTCTCAAATTTCCAGTATTGTATTTTAGTTGCTTTATTACTTGCTCCCAAATATTCTTCTGTTTCTACCATTAACACAACTTAACAGCTGGCAGCAGTTAGGAGACTGCTAGCATTAACATGACTGAAAAAAATACCTGTCAGCACTGTAAACACTCTCCACTCTCACTCAGAGCAAGGTTTAATATCTAGAGGAATTAGCATCTCCTTTACACTAACCACACTACTGAGAGAAACAGGAAGCTTCCTGGAAAAAGCCTGTAAGAACCCATAGAACAATGTCTAGCAAGACTTGTGCTGGACATACTCACACTTTGTAAGTAAGAAAGAAGGCTTCCAAAAACCCCACAGTAGGTTTAGAACCATGCAACTCCTCTCCCAACACAACCAACTAACTGCAAGCACTGAAATGACAGCAAGAGAGTAAGTATATAGCTGAAAGGCTTTGATGACAAATTTGGATCATATTTTTATGGAACTCGCTTTCAACCTGCTGTCAATACTACCCCTTGCCACAGTGATTTTTTAGACAACTTGATCACTGATTTAGTTCAGAAATTTTAGACAGATTCAGTTATTTTTACCTTCCTTCCATTTCACCTTAATTTTCATATAAGATAGGAATCTACATAAATCTCCACAAAGTTGGAACACAAGAAGATTTGAAATACCAATGTATTCCAGAAAAGCTATGTTTCTTTTTTCAGCAACAGTAAAATACAGCTATGAAATTCAAATAAATTCTGCTGGTTTTCATCTGCTCAAGCTGCTTCAACTTATGAAACTCCTTTGTGAAACTAAAATAATCCAGTCCGTGGTTACCACAGTAACAAAAATACTCCTCCATTTTGTCTTTTGCCTTTAATGCCTGATACTGCAGGACTGCCAATATTTTCAAAGAAAGCAGTGGGTATTTACATGACTGAAGTCACTCTCAAACGCACAGTTTTATTCCAAAAATATTTTGTCTTTTGGCTAAGGGCTCAAAAAGGACAACAGAATCTGATTTATCATATTTGGAAGCGAGTAAACTGTAAGATTTGAAAGAGGAAAAAGATCTACTGAGGCCTAAATTGTATAAATACACTGGGATTGCCTTTTCTTGTTTGTAGCAAAGCATTAAAAACAGTTCATGTTTTCAACTGACATCTTCCTAGTGGTATTCTGTACTGTTTTTTTCAACTAGTGAATTAACTCACTAATCAACTGAAATTACCCATTTGTTTAAAAATCATAAAGGAGATACATTTTTTATAAGGAATCTGGATTCATACCCAAGTGGAAGTTAGTGACAAGTGGTGTTCCTCAGGCACCAGTATTAGGATCAATGCTTTTTGACATCCTCGTTGGTGCCATGGACTGTGGGATTGAGGCGCCCTTAGCAAGTCTGCTGATAACACCAAGCTGAGAGATGCGGTCAGCATGCTGGAAAGAAGGGATGCCATTCCAGAAGGACCTTGACAGGCTTCAGAGGGGGGCTAACACAAACCTCATGAAGTTCAACAAGGCCAAGCACAAGGTTCTGCACCTGGGTTGGGGCAGTCCCAAGCGTGGATACAGACTGGATGGAGCATGGATTGACAGCAGCCCTGAGGAGAAGGACTTGGTGGTGTTGGTTGACAAGAAGCTCAACATGACTCAGCAGCGTGTGCTCACAGCCCAGAAAGCCTGGGCTCTATTAAATGGAGTCTGGTCGAGGGAGGTAATTCTTCCCCTTAGTCCACTCTCATTGAGGTGTCACCTGCAGTATTGCATCCATCTCTGGGGCCCACAACATACGAAGGATGTGGACCTGCTTGAACAAGTCCAGAGGAGGGCCACAAAGATGACCCAAGGGCTGGAGCACCTCTTTCATGAAGACAGGCTGAAAGAGCTGGGGTTGTTCAGCCTGGGAAAGAGAAGGCTCCAGAGAGACCTTAGAGCAGCTTTTCAGTTCCTAAACAAGGCCTACAAGAAATCTGGAGAGAGGCTTTTTACAAGGGCATGTAGAGATAGGTCAAAGGGGAATGGCTTTAAGCTGAAAGAGGGTAGATTTGAATTAGATACAAGGAACAAGCTCTTCACCATGAGGATGGTGAGGCACTGGCACAGGTTGCTCAGAGAAGCTGTGGCTGCCCCATCTCTGGCAGCGTTCAAGGCCAGGTTAGACAGGACTTTGAGCAACCTGTTCTAGTGGAAGGCGTCCCCTGCCTGTGGCAGGTGGTTGGAACTGGATGATCTCAAGGTCCCTTCCAACCCAAACTATTCTATGATTTTATGAAATTACAGAATTTTAAAGAAAGCAACACTCTTAAGCAATTTCTTCTATTTGTAAGAAAACATTAATTTGCAAACAATAATTGAGAGGAAAACTGGAGAGATCAGCTGAACACACATACTAGGTAAATCAAAGATTGAAGTTGGTGAATCGTGTGAATCTAAATGATCCTTTGAAATTGTAATTGATACTCTCCCCCTCAGGATTCTTAAAATAGCATTCCAGATGAAAGACTTCTTTACACCTCAAGGCAAAAATGCCCTTATCTATAGAAAATGTTTTTCCCAGATTCCATACTGTCACAAGCACTAGCGTTCTCCTCTTAAAAAGACCCCAAAACAGTAGTGCTTCAAGCACATGGCCAACTGTCACCCAGCTCATACACTAATCCAAGACCAAGTATTTCTAAAGGAGAGATTAAACAGTGCTGTTGTACATCTCATCTGGCTTTAACCCACAGAATTACTTTTTTCTTCCTCCCCCTACTGTAAGAAGGCTTTATCCATCCCCCAGTTTCCCATTCCTTTAGCTCAGTTTAAAAATACCAAGTCTCTTCATCTTTCTCAGGGAGTCCCGTGTCAGTGCCCCGGAACTGGCTGATCGCCTTTGAACCTGCAGTTTCTAATCATATGGCCAAATTCCATTCAAATATTTCAAACCTCCCACATTTTCTCTCTTAAACAGAATGGCTCTTTTAAGTGGTGCTTGGCAGTCATCTGTACAGCTGAAATACTGGCTTTGTGTGAGCATCTGTACCACCCTTTCTTAAAGGCCTCCCCCGTCACTGAGCTGCACACCACAGCTATCACTTAAATGAAGTAATGCAGGGCTGTAACGAGAAAAGGTTTGGCTTGCTAAGGATTCATAACTGTCAATAGACAGAAATTCAAATTTAAAGAACAACTAGTTTTATTTAAAGTGTTATCAGGAGCCTAGATAATCATTTAAAGAAAAAGAGCTGGACTTCAGCAGTCAAGGAATAATATAAAATTTTTCCTATGTTCTAACAGGGAACAGCTTATTAGAACCACAAGATATTCTTCCAAGATTTATCCCCTAAGACTACCTACCAAAAATAAAAATCACTGAATAATCATGGGACACCATTTAAACAAACAACTTTTCAGGAAAATGGGGCAAATCATTCTAGTGAAAGTTTCATGGACTACTGGGATAAGCTGTCAGTAAATAACCAACACAGCTACAACTGATAAAGTTACCACCACACTGTACAGTTCTCCACTGATTGCTGGCAATCCCCACTAACAGCAACATCAGAGGATGATCAAACCACAAACCATGCTCCAGGTTACAAGCAGACAGCCACAGGAGGACTTGAGCAGATGCCATTAGATTAACTTGTCTCAAAACAAGAACCTTCTTACACTGACTATTCAATCATTCAAAACAAAAATGTACACAAATCTTAGAATTACTTTAGGTTGTTCAGTCGCCTGAAAGTATGAATGTAGAATAAAATGCTACCAAAACACTCAAAGTTAGTTGATGCCTTCAGTGTGAAGTAAAACAGGTGAAATGCTGGTCTGTCAAATTTCAGATACTCCTTATAAAATCCCTCATTTCACAGTTTAAGCACTACTGAAATGGTCTAACATACGAAGGCATAAAATGCATCTACAAGCACACAGTGGTAATGATCTTGCCTTAAGTGCATTAACTACTAATTTGATCATATCAAAATGAGAAGGCATGCTGTAAGGACAGTATTCTATAAGCACTGAAATTCAAAATCTTAAATTAACTCTTACCACAACCTCTTCTATTTGCTCACCCTAATGCTTGGCAACATGGTTTTCAAATACGTACACAAAAATGGAAAGGATGATAACTGGGCCAAATAATCCTCACAAACATCCTGAGTTTTTTCACAAACTGGTGCATATTCTTCTATGTCAACGTGGTAATAGCTATACCCATTGAAGCTGCAGAACACTTGACTTTCAAGTAAGCCTGGGTTCTCCTTTCCTATTAGACACCAATACCTCTCCTACATCTCAGCCTTATTTCTGTGATCATAAAGACCAAAATTAATCCCTGTTGCAGTCTGAAAAAGCGATATGAGGACAACCCACAAGTTTAAAAGCGTACCCCATGTTTCAGAAATCTCTTCCAAACACTATAGGAATTACATACATATATACATCCATATACAAAGGGACCACCAGATCCCAGAACATCGCTTGCCATTAGATTGCTTACGTCCACAAACAACATTTAACATTTTTGACATTGTAAACTAGCAGCAAAGTAAATCTTATCTTCTTGAGCTAGGCCATCTCTTCCTGGTTCATCCACAGGACCAGACAGTGAGAGCCACTGAGCACTTGTGTCACCTCAGTCTGACAGCAATGACCACACAGAGGCCTTCGGCAAAACTGAGAACCTGTTCTGCTAATGGGTTTTTCCAAGTATTGGCTATTTGCAGAGGACTCAAGATTCTATTTGGGGTTTATTAATGGTCCTTACTCTAAAGTATCATACCACCAGTGTCACATCAAATCTAATTCATTTCTTCTAGTCCTTTCTCCTCCAGTAAATATTTTCTTTGCAAATCTCTCTTTCAGTTGCTTTATTCTTATTTCTAGGAACCCAGTCTGAGATACACCAAGGTTCCTTTGGCAATTTCAATTCCTTTCCACTGTTCAATTTCCTCACCCAGTTAATCCCCAGTTTCCCAGTACTCATTTGCCATACCATACCTTCCCTGAATTCCCTGCTACATTGAAAGTGAGGTTTTGCTTATAAGCATTCATTATGTGTCATATTGTATCTTTCTCCTAGCTATCTGGGTTGCTGCATCAGAAAGCACTGAAAACAAAAGTTTTCCTAATCTAAAGACAAGTACTTGTATTTGTGACAAGAAAAGCTAAAAGCAGCAATAATGAGTAATATAAAAATACACATTCAACACAAGGTAGAGTCTTCCAGAAGTTACCTGTTAGTATCTAACAATTCTCCCGTGACATTGAATGGGGTTGCTCAGTTTTGAGACAATCAGGTTACTTTACAGATTTAACAGAAGGCTCTCATAAACATCTGTCACCTCTCCAGTACCCCAGGAGACTTTGCTTCAAATCACAGATGTGCAATAGGTTCACATATAAATGATTATGAACTTCTGACACGAGCACAGTATTTTCCTTCTACCCCATCTTCAAACAGAGGCAAGGGTTTGTGGAAGCCTTCACAGTCAGCCTTTGCAACTGCAGCAGAGAGCAGTGGTCAACTTTCAGAAGAGCTGAGAACTGTCACCAACAAAACTGGGAGTATACCCAGTGTGAACGATAGTGGAAAGGCAGCCCCAAATTTCTGTATTCTAAAATGCAGACTGGGTCAGGCAAAAAATAAGGAAATTATGAAATAATCACCAGTAGGACAAAGCACATTAGAAGTATTTTCAAAACTTCCAGAAAGATACCAAAACCCACCTCTCCTCTCCAATCCACCCAAATCTCCTCTCCAAAGCTTTACTGGACTACACTAGTCTCAACAGCTGTTTGCTTAGAACAACTGTTTGCCTAGAACAGATATAAACAAATCAAACAGCCAAATGCTTTGATCTAACCCTAAACAACACTGCCCCGCCCCCCAGTCCCACCTTTACTTCTAATTGGCCTTTAACAGAAGAAAACAAAACCACCACCACCAAAACCAACCAAATATCGAACCAAACATTAAACAAGCACTTCACTCATCATATAATTCTCTGCAAAATACGTATGTATTACAGAGATTTGTTGGAGTAACACAAATTTACTTTAGCTCAGGGCGGTTGCCTTGTAAAGACAATTGTAGTTCTCTCTGGTTTCAAGGAAATACTAAAATTTAAGTATCCTTGGAATTCAGAGTGTATTTTGTTCATGACGCATCTTATGGTCCAGGCATCAAGCGGCTAAATGTCTTACTGCCCTGCCTCCACCAACATCCCCTCCAGAAGAACTTATATAAACATAGTTAAGCTCACATTTCACAATACTGTCAATACTCATTTCCCACAAATTTTATGGTATAATTATCAAATTCTTACAGAAGACTGCACTTAACATCCACAGTGTTGTTCCAGAAACTATGTAGTTTTTCTGTTTGAGTAACCAAGTATGTTCTACTTCTTGTAACTGTTCCATATAAAAACTATTTTTTGGAGTTAATATTCATGGAGCCTTACAGAAACACTAGGGCATTAAAGTAAAAATCAGTACAGTAAGTTTGCTAAGTGTTTGTGAAACTGATTTACATGACACACAACCTCTGTACAGCACAGATGGGCTCATGTTAACACTCCAAAGCAAACCAAGAAATTTAACTGCTCAATAGCTCCAGCTCTGAAGCCCACTATAGCATATGTTGTGCTGTTCCTCAAGGGATTTCTGCATCTTCCAGTTAACATTACGTCCAAACATACACGCAGGATAAAAACGGCATCCTTCAAAAATAGGAAGTTTAAGATTAGAGGCGCCAACATCAGCCAGAAAGAAGCATTCCACAAAGAAGTCTTTGGTACTTCGGAAAAATTACCTTAGCTTTCCAAAAAGGAAAGTTACTGTTTCTCAAGCACTGGCTTGCAAGCACTACTCCTCTTTTCTTTGCCTTCACTGTCAAAAACCAAACAACTACATAGAATTTCTCCGCATCAGTACAAAAGAATTTCATAAAGCTCTTCTTACACTGAACAGAAAAGGAACAACTCGCCATGTTTTACCATGTTGATCTTATGAGGGAGGTTTCAAATTAACAAACATCTCAAAGTACCGTTAATAGTTACTATAAATTCACATCATTTTGACCAAATATATCAGTGTTTATTAATGTATAAAACAACATGCAAAGGAACATCTTCAAGCTTTCCTTTCCCAAATCCACTGACAAGACAACCTTGAATAAAACTTGCCATAGTAGCACTTTCAATTAATATAAGGCAAGGTTTATAGGGAGAGAGAATATCTTACAAGACATAGCTGGAACAAACAGACAAGCTCTTCAATTCTGTCTTCAGCTCTGAAACAGAAGCAGCAAATTCCAACCCAAGCTCAGGCCAGGAACAATTTTTTTGAGCTTAGCTTGATTAAATTGTCAAAGTGCTTAATTTTTAAGAGAAAAGGATGGTTGGTCCTGTGGAGCAAAAGGGGAGGTAAGCAAGAGGAGATAAAGTTACCTATCTACAGGTGGTAATCACCCCTCCCACAAAAACCTTAAGATACCTGGACTGAATTATATGGAAAACTAAAGTTCCGTTAAAAAAAACAAACAAAAAAAATAAAATAAAACCAACCCAAACCAAAACCAAACAGCAATTACTGAGTGACTCTGATTTCTGATAATCAAAAGAAATCAGAATTTCTCCTAGGTACCTCCTTGTAGGGTGTTTCTTACAGCTCCTCTTAGAATCACCACTACTATCAATTACAATTCAGCAAGTTAAGGCACTGCCAAATGAAAAATGTAAGTGTAAAACTGCAGAAGCTCTTATCTCTTTTAACGTATAGATTAATTCAGGTCTAGCTCACTCACATGCCACACGTACATCTTCAACATTATCTGAAGCAAAGTATATTAAAGTTTTCAGTGTAAGAGCTCAATGAAATCTGTACTGTCCATATGCTAAACGGTTTTCAGTAGATACTTAAGCCCAGGAACATAAGCTATGCAGACTGAGAAAAGCTTACGTTGATGTTTTCTAATTGCAGTAGATGTACTGTGTAATACGATTTGACATCTTCAGATACCAGCCTCACACGGAAACCTGTTTCACTGAATGTCATAACTTCTTCTTCTTTTGTTGGCCAGTACTGTTCACACTTCACCTAAGTGAGGTTTTTTCAGAAGGAGGAAAAAAAAAAAAAAAAAAGAAAAAGAAAAGGCCTGGTTAAGTATCCTAATATCGGCCTTTGCATGAGTAGATTCAGATTAATCAATACAGCAGACTTGAGTACCTGCTCCCAGTTTAAGGAATTCTCCAAGTCCATAATGTTCACAGCGAAGTTACTACAACTCTGTCAATGTCTATTATGCATTCCAGATTTATCTGTTTGTGCTTTCTTTCATCACAGGGTTAATGTGTTAAGATATACCTTAACCCTTTTCTCTCCCCTCCCCCTTCATTCTATACAGAGAACAGATCTTTACTCAGCTATTTCAACATCTCCCCCTTCCATTTCTGATGTGCACACCTGCTGATTTATGTAACTGATGTAACACATCCATCCAGTTTTCCCAAGGCTTGCTCAGTACTGGAAGATTCTTGTGAAACAAAAGCATAAACTAACAAAGTAATGCAAGACTGTCCCTTGCCCTTTACTCCTCTCACCCTGCGCTCAAACTTCCTGTAGGGCAATTTTTGCATGAGAAAATAAGCAAGATTTTAATAGACTCAAAATCTTTTTTACTAACAAATCTACTCTGAAGAAGAACCATAAATATCAAGTGACATGCACTTGTAACTAAAATCCCCAGTGGGTTTATGCACATTAGTAGAAAAACTACATCATAACGGAAGATTTGTGTATTTGCACATATACCACCAGCTTTAAGTAACTAGACCAGTTTGACAGTTGCTGGGTAGCAGATTGGATTCATAGATACAAACAGTTAAGATCACTACAGGATAAATATACAACTCTAATAGATTTAGAAAAAACAATCTAAAAATACTTAATTCAAGCTTGTTCTCCCATCTTCTGTTTTGTTCTAGAGCATCTTACACTGCTTCTACTCCACCTTGTTTCAAACTGTATATCCTCCTTTCTCAGGTTGTTACTTTCACCTTTCTGAACTCATATTTACTAGGTGCTCCTTTGCCAGACTGAATTTTGTGTCTCAGCTTTAAAGCATCACTTTAATGTAATATTAAACACATGTTATGTTGTACACCGGTGAGAAAGTTCGACCGCTCTTTTAGCGTAACAATCCCTGCTTAACTGTACTAAAATTACTTTGCAACTTTAGATCTAATATTACTTACCGACTCTTTTTCAACAATTCTGTTCAGCATAACAACTGCTTTGGTTTGTTGCTGCCATATCATCAACCAAAAATGACAACATGTATTAGGCAGTGGACCCTGTGTAGTAAATAAAAAAAAAAACACCGGGTGTAAGAATGTGTAAGTAAGCAGTGTTTGAATACAGTTAAACAGTTAATTGTGTGGAGCAGGAAAAGGCCTTCCTCTGAAAAGTTTAAACAAATTATTAATAGAACGTCAGAAATGACAGGCAAGAAAGCAACCAACAGACCAGCCCAGTACTTAAAAAACAAAATAACCCCCAAAAAACCTGCAAGAACTCAAGGAAGTGATGTTTCAGCCTGAGCATTAATATTCTCATGCTCTTAGGAGAAAAGCTACTGCAGACAAGCTTACAATGTACAAGATGAAATAAAGAGTAAAAGTATTGTTGCAACCTATTTCCAAAAGAAGTGAAGAAAAAATGAGCAAGAAATACGTGCAAAGCTTTATATGCAGTATATTATTCATAATTAAATATTCCCTTTATATTTTTCTTAAAATACAAAATAATGTGTTCACAACTACTTCAAACAGGCAGTTAATATGAAACACATGTAATTCACAGAGACAAGGAATCACCCAAATATAAATTACAACTGTACAACCCCTCTCCCCCAGATTCTCAACCTCTGTACTACCTACCTGTGTTAAAATATAGTATCTCTGAGCTTCTTCTATGACCACTAGGCTGGCATTGATATAGTCATTCTCGGCATTCTGCAGTTTTACACGACTATGATCATCTATAATTCAAAGAAAATAAAGAATTAATGATGCATCCATCTGGGTGAATACTCTCTAACAAACAGGCAGATTTAGGTTTGACAAGCAATTATAAGTAAACTCAGAAGTAGTAACTGAATGGTAAACTACAAAAATATATGAAACTAATTTCTCAGGTAACTATAATAATTGCCTGTCTCATGCTCCCTCAGCCTTCCATCAGAGTAATTTCTGTTAGCTTTTAACAGAAGCTGCTCAGAAAACTTGTAACATCCAGTTTTCTGGAAAAGAAAACCCAACCAAAACAACCCTCCCATACATGCCAAAAGATGCTCACAGCAATCCTTCAACAGTTGCATTTCCTCAACACAACAGCACTAAAACTCACACTCTCACACTCTGTCCTATCACGCCAGGTCACTCCACTGCATGATTTCCTTTAAGTTCAGAATTCCAAGATTTTTTTTAAGTTTCATAGATTGAGGTAGAATCATAGAACTAAACTTACATGGCTTAAAAAACCGAAATAAATCTACTTGAAATAATTCAAACCAAGCTTTGATCAATTTAATTTTCCCTGTAATTTATTGGTTAATACTAGACAAATTAAGGATACTACAGAAAGGACACATGCAAAATGTACCTTTTCAACAAATGTTTCACTTAAATGAAGCCTAATCTAATTACACCGTTTCAGTCTCTCACCACAATTCCACAGGCGAGACAGAAAATTCCCCTATTTATAGCACAGGCAAACAAAGGACTCCATTTAAAAGTCTAACATTAATATGAGAAAGATTATCAGAGTGTTGTACTAAAACACTGCATAATAGAAAATCACTGTGGCTGTTCCTAGAATCTTTTAGTACCTGATTTATCACCCTTTAGGAGCCACTGAGTTAATCAGACTCGCTCACAATAAGTAATCCTTCAGCCATTTATTAGAAGTGTATTAAATAAACTGCATTTTCAGTTTAAAATTTGTACATAACTGCATGCCAGGAAATGAGACTGACTGCAAACCTCCCAAAGCTCAACTGCCTAGACAGACTGCTTGTGAGTAAATAAAAAAATAGCCAACTCGAATTTAAGAGACTTCTACACATTTCAGAAAGTGATGGAATAGATTCCATAAAGAACCTGACAGAGCTGTGCATGAATTATAGTGCAATGCCAGTTTTTAACCTACATTTGCCTGGTCTAACTCACAAAACTCATTTGGGCTACAGACTGGTAACACAGCTGCTGTTACAACGCCAGCACACTTTTCCAAGTATCACATTCAGTGCAGCTATGACAGCTGAGCTCAGACTGAGTCCCTGTATCACAGCCAGTCAATGCAGCACAAGGCTTATCTGAGAAATCCATGAATATGACCACAGTCAGGCAAAAAGCTGATGGGAATCAAAAAATAGTTACTGAATTAGACTCTTGTTCTATGAACTGCTCAAAAGACTTTATAAATACTTTCCATATGTTCGGAAATCCGGGAAAAGTACACTTACTATGTCTTGATCTGCTTTTATGCTCTCCCTCATCTATCTGCTATTGGCAACTGTCAAAAGAGGATCTTGGCTGGATTCAAGGAAAGAAGTCAACAGTAGATTATTACATATATATTTTAAGAGCTGAGATTTGGGGCTGCTGTCCTACCTCCTTTAGCTGCTAGTTTTCATACGCAGTCACAAATGTGCAGAGAACAGAAATACTCTTAAAACCTATTTTTAATACAAAAGTATGAGAAAATTACTGGTTTAATCTGTTTTCATTAGCATTCCAACTGTAAGGCAACACCACCTTGACTTTCAGGAGTCTTAAACCAATTTACGATACCCCTGTATGAGATAAAAACATATTATCAAAGCCAAGACACAGTAAAAGTTAGACATGTGAATTTTAAAGTAAAGTCTCTTTGTATTATTTTGTCTGGATAGGAAAGTGTTACTTTTTCTTTTCATGTATCACTTTATCTGAAATGTTTCTACTGGAGAGAAATCAAGTCCTTTGTAAATATTACATGTCATTTGCCAACAGGAAAAACTTAAGATCTTGTTATAGTAAATCACACATACCGGTACTCTTGTTCTCGGAAAGATGACATAAGCAAAGAGCTGTTAACAGTTTCATCACCCAGCAGCAGCTGCTGTACTGCTGCCAGTAGGAGATAACTGCCTGGCCACTGTGAAGCTTCCTGCTATAATCCTTACACTCATTTGCAGCCTCATATTTTCCTTGTTACAAATTCCATTTATTTTTCACGTTTACAAAGCATTCTTTGTAAACATTCTTTGTAATTCACTAAAAAGCTTTTCTAATGCACTTTTAACAACTAATTCTAAGCACAGACAGCCTCCCTTCTCGCCCCAACTGAAACAGGCTGGCATACACTCCACAGGACAAAGACAGCCACTAGAATATACCGACTTCTCTTCTTTCAAGGGAAAGGGTTCCTAAAGGACACAATGACCTAGAAACCTCATTCAAGCCTTGGCTTGCTCTTCTGAATTAGACGAAGCAAGCCAACTTTTGACAGCAAGTTAGCTGTAACATATTTCCCGTATGTAAAACGCTTCCAGTTACAAAGTACTTCAGATTTATATGAATGATAAACCTGTTTTAAACCCTCCTAAAGATTTATCTTAAATGTTGCATGCCCACAACAACTAAAATATTATCAGGCAATACTCATTTTCTGAAGTGCTAATTCCCCTATTTCAACAAACTGCAGCCTGAAAAGGAAATGGAAACCCTAAAAATGCTTCTCATTCTGGCTTCTACACTAAGAAAACTACTCCCAGAATGACCCTGTCCAATAAGCAAAGTCTTATCACCCACTTCAAATGAAACCCTGTCCCACTGATATCATTGACAACACTCCCCATGTCTCAAACAAGCCCAAGACTTCACATTAGACATCAATTTGCCCACTCTCTGCTAAAATGACATATCCAGTTAAACTGGGATATGAAATGTATGGCATTTTACATCATACAGTTCTTGCAGTTGGTTAACGACAGGTTAATGTTTGAAAACAACCATGTTTCTAGAACTGAGACCACTGCATAACTTAAAATTATCTTTTCTCCAAGAGATGTCTCTGGCTCCCTACATACAAAGCTATTAACAACAAAGAAGAGTGAAATGTTACTTAGTGGATTAAAGAAAGTCATAAATAAAACATGTAGCCATAAACCATCCCAATGACCCAGTCTGACCCCTTCCTGCCTACCAGCAAATCCCCTTCATTTCACTGATCTAAATCTAAATCTAGTCTGAGCTGCTAAATTATTCAAATTACAATATTCTGTCACCAGATGTACAGTCTCAAGTTTCAGAGGTAGCCTAAGGCAAAGGAAAGGCAACATGACTTTTTCCCACCCTGCCACTGGTTGTACGCAATGAATGCCATCATATCGATCTCAGCATGCTTTGGGTTGGAAGGGATCTTACAAGATCATTTAGTTCCAAACCACAGGCAGGGACACCTTCCACTACACCAGGTTGCTCAAAGCCCTGCAACACTGCCAGGGACAGAGCATGACCTCGCTCATAACTGAAACATATGCATAAATACTGCACAGGATCCTTACACTTTCAAGCAGGACTGTAGAAAACCCCCTAAGATACAGTAAAGTTTACATCAGTGTGTGCTACAAATTTCTTCTCCAGCCCTGAAGAAAGAAGTATCATCAAAAGTATCATGTTGAGTTTATTTATACCATGTTTCTGGTAACAAGATATTTTAGAGAATCATTAGATAACAGCATAAAAATCATTAATGTCAGCTTCTAAGATGAACAACGAAGAGTGCAGTAGGCTTATACTGAACAGAACAACTCTCTGTTCTCAGTACATAAACAGGACAAATGCAGGACAGAAAGGGAGCATTTTGGCAATGACAATTAATCAGCACTATGTGCAAAACCCATCCACTCCCAGCTCTGTTCCCTGTAAAGCACAATACTCTTCATGTTCCTCTCTCCCTGGCATATACTCTGTGACAACTGTAAGTGGATGGTCTAAAGGTTCAACTCAAAGTTTACTAATGGCCAAAGGAAGATCCTCCAACAGCCATGTGATCTATGAGGTGAAAATGTCCAGATGACCCAACATACTGGGCTACATACCAGACGACAAAGGAAAGCTAAAGATAAAAACTAGGTAGGTGCGTAAACCCCCCACCTGCCTTCCAGAAAAGGTAAAAGAAATAATAAATCCTGCTTATTTTGCCAAGGGGATTTCCTTCTTGCCTTTAAATCTGAGAGCACAGTAAGCAGACCTCTAAAGGTGTTTACAGTCAACCTGAGACACCAGACACCTCTGATACCACCGAAGGACAAGATTTAGAAGGAAAGTAGTAGCAGAAATCTTAGAGTTTCATTAAAGTTATCGCTGAAGAAGAATAATCTTGCAAGTTATTTTCCTCTCTTAACAATGTTTTCTGAGAAATGGGCTCATCTGTCAGGAAATGACTGGCTGTCAAACCAAACCTACTTTAGATTAACTTCCTGCTTCAGTAGTACTATGTAGCCAAAATATTCTGCTCCCTACCCTAGACTAATAGCAAACTGCTAGATTCTTATTATTTTTGGCTAGGCAGTAACTCTTGAGGGCTTTTACCCAACCAAACTTATACAGACCATAACTCTTTAACCAACAAAACTGGACACTAAGAAAAATATTTATGCAACTCAAGACAATGTGAAAGTCAACTGCAGTGGGCAAAGATGATGAGCCTTCCTCTGCCAACAGAAATCAACTTTTATCTAGAAATGCATGTAACGGACACGAACTGGCGTCAGTATACCTGTCCTGTGTATTATGGTTGAAATAGGGCAAATTAACCCAGTGCATCTTTCCTTGCACTTGTAATTGACATCTACCAATAGGAGAGAATAATCTCTGCAATTCCTCTTGCAGACATACCACCTCAGATTTCAGACTGGCTTGGCTGTTATCTAGATTAACAAACTATTTTTTCACCGCTATGGAGAAACAAAACTTTTTCATTAAATTATATCTTGCAATATGTTTAGGTAGCTAGATTTTAAAAGCTTAACTGCTAGTTCTGAGGGCCTTTGACTCTCAGAGAATATTATCGGTATCAACACCCATTTTTCTTTTAAACACTGTTAGAGAGCAGTGAAATTCACAAAGTGAAGGACCAAGATGTTAAGACTGCTCAAGACTGAGCTGTCTTGCATTTCTGCAACAGTAATTCCTTGTGTACCACCCACAATTAGATGTGTTCACCAAGTGACCAAACTGCACAGCTTTTACCCCAGCTGCTCTTAAACTGAACTACTGCTGTCTTGTAATGTAATTACAATTACAATCATGTATTCCCTCTCAGGTGTATTTTTCTTCCCAACTCTCACCACTGTTACAGAAACAATTATGAGTCATATTTGAAAATACACAGATGTAAAATTCAACGGGAATTAGTTTGAACACAGTGTTTTGCTCTGTCCTCCTTGTACAGCCTTGCTCCTAGTACCCAGCTCTGCAGACTACCTTGGTGCCCAATTCAAACCTTCTTTCTTTTACAAATGCTAAAAACAAGAGATGTGCTTTGCATAGTTCACCATCTTAGTTCAGTCATCGTGTTACACTCCATGCCAACCAACATGTAATGACTCTTTCCTGAGCCCAACTCCTACTTCAAAGCTAGACTTTATCTAAGTGCCTCTCTACTCTTGCACAGGGTCCAGGGATTAATACAATCACATAATTAATTTCCTCCTGGCTCAACAAGCATTTCAGAAGCAGGCTTTGCCATGGCCCAGGCAGAGCTGTTTGGCGCTCTTCACTACTGTAGGAAGCATGCTATGTCATGATTAAAGAGACTTCTGAGCTCCAAAAAACTACAGGAGATGAATACAAGTCACACCTCCTACTGCTACTTAAATAACACAACATTTTATTTATTTTAGAAACACTCTAAAAAAAAAAACAACAACAACAAAACAACAAAAACACAAGCACATTAAAGGTCAGCTGCCATTCTCTTTGCAGTAGTGCCTAAGAAATTAAATCCATGGATGGGAGAAATAGTAAATGCATGAATACAGATTCTGCCACAGAAGCTGTATAGAACATTGGACCCAGGAATAGAACTTGGGTCTCATGGGTTTAAATCCAATTTCTCTTCTTATAACTCCCATCCCAATTTAGGTATGAAACAGAAAGTCATTACAACATAATCTACTTTACCACCGGTAAGATGCTAATGCTGTGCTGCAACAGGACAGCAAACCTGGGACATGCAAGCACCTCTGCATAGACCAACAAAGGCCCAGCAGAACCCTATCTCCCTGTACTGAGCATACAAGCATAACTTACTAAGCCTTGACTAATTTGAGACATCTTCAGACCTGTAAGCTTTTCAAACTATACTGGGGAATGCCCTGCAGACACAGCAAAAAGGCTGTGAGTGCAGTACTGAGATTCAGCATTAAGCCAGACTAGATCCCTTTGGTGTGAATCTACAAGGCAAGTTTGCCTTCTGGCAGCAGTCTGATGAGCAGCACACAGCACTGCGTCTGACTAGTGTGACTCAACACAAGACCCTGTCTGTGGCATTTCGAGAAGTGCTACGCACATGCTGTTTTACCGCAACTTTCAACTGGAAACAAGGAGTTCAGCACTTCCCCAATCTTACAATAGGTATTCAGATTAGGCTCTCAACTGAAAAGCCCCAATACACCAGTAACCCATCAAAAATTCTTGATCTGGTAACAAGAAGGCTTTTATGAGCCTTTGGTTCTCTGGGAAACTTTGTGCTAAAGAACACACAAATATTTACCTGTTCCAACTTCAATATTTTGTAGAAAAATTAAGGCTGTACTGCTGCCCCCTCGAAGTCCTTTTGAACATGATTTACAATAGCTTTCTCCAACTGTAACTACATATCGGTAATGTTTTGCTTCCATGTCCTTTTATAACAATTTAGGATTCCAGGTTCTAAAGTAAATGCTGAAATGTTGAAAGAAAGCCCACACCACCTCAGTAGCAAAGAAGATGGCAAAAAAAAGAAAAAAGCTGTGTTCACCTGAGATGCAAGATCCTTATGTCACAAAGGTCATTTTACAGCAGTCAGTAAAATACAAAGTACTCCATACCAAATCTACTTGATTGAGAAAACTTAAGAACTTCAAGCATATATTCTTCTGAACAGACAAAACGAAATATCAAGTATTTTTTAAGCAATAGTAGAAATTGAGTGGCATTTACCCACAGTCTTATAAATGTACAGAATCCCTTAGCCCAAAAAGAAACTTTTAGTCAAAGCTTATTAACTTAATTTCTGTGCTCAGCACATGATTTTTTTTTTACGGATAAGAAAATTATTTAATATTGCCTTATGAATATCTTAAAAACATTACCTTGCAGCTCACAAACACTGATGTATATACTAATAACTATGATTTTCTATCACATCTCATTCCCTATTCAACGTAATGGCTTAACCAGCACATTTTTCTCCCTTCTGTTAATGTGTCACAAAAACCATATTTATCATAGATTCCATGTCTACAGAAATAAAAAATATACAAAACCTATAATGACCACATAAAGAAAAAGTCTACAAAGTTTACTGTAATAATTACAGAAAAGATACTTACACGGACTAACATCTCTGTATCTGTTCCGATTTTTGTTTTCTGGGTATTTTGCAACTCTGTGAGGATAGTCACTGGATTTATGTCGAATTTCCTTTAAAACACAAGAAATGCAATTTACTTATAGCCAGTCAGCTGATTAAGATCAGTTTCTACTGATCTTACATCCTATTGTAAGACTTTCAAGCTTACTAATTAATCAGGGTTATTAATAATTAACATTTTAAATCAACCTTTACTACACCTAGTGTTATTTTCACTCAGAAAACACATGTGTCATTCCTGGCCACGCTGTTGCCATTAGATGACCCCACATTTGGCTAACAACACCAAAGCAACATAGGCACAATCTGGTAAGCAACTGATGTAGCAGGATCAAAGGGGAAAAAGCACCCAGCTATTTATTATGCTCAGAGCTTACCTCAGACTGCACATTATCTCCCACAGCAATAAGAGCCTCAGACAGAACTAACAGCAGTGTACTGCTAGCTCCTTTACACCAACTGGCAGCATAAGTCCCCACAACAGTAAATTAACTATTTATTATTTTATGGCTGCTGTTAACAGCCGCAAGATGATTCTTGGTGGTTTGAGAGTTCAATCCATGTAGCTGTAGTTAAACATGACCCATGATGAAGGAGCAATGCTAGACTAGGTCTAAAATCAGTTTTCACAACACAATTCAGCCAGCACAAATTAAGCAAACCAGATGCCAGATGTAACATAAGGCATATTACACAAGAAAAACTTTCATTACAAAAAAAGTGAAAATCAGTATTATTTATTCAGTCATTAATTCAGACTGCAGAGGAGCTTTTCAAGTCAGCATAAATATTCCAAGGTTCATGTGGTTTTACCACAAGTCCTGGCAAATTCATGGAACCAAAGGGCAAAGCTACTGTCAAGAAGTATAATAAAAAAACCTAATACCCGACTTTTTTTTTTTTCAGAGAACTTCACATGTCTCAGGGCAAGCACATGTTTCTTACACATCACTATCACAGAAAAATACCTTCCTAAGCAATTAAATAAATGCTACTTAAAAATATCATTTGCTATTTTCTCTCTGTTTCTAAACAGATCTGTATTTGCCAGTTTTACGCTAATACAAATGTGCTAAGTACTCTGAGTAAAAATCCTGAGTTTGCAAAATCTACAAGATCAGAAAAACATAAAATTCTAATACAAAAAAAAATTAAAAATATTTTACAATTTATGTGTAGTAGAATTAGGATATACGTATTCCAAGTTTAGAAGAGATCTTCAGTTTAATTCTCCAAGAGCACATAAACAGTATTAAAATGCCATGGGAAAGCTGACTTGCTCAGTCTGGATATACCATAGGTGACGTGCATGTACTTTTTTACCTCATGAAAAATGAGAATTGCAGAATTCTTCCCTAAAACTTCTATCTCACTAACTTAGCACAGTTTATTTCTGCTATTCCCTGTTAAATTCAAACCACAGTTCAGTTTTGTAATACCTGTCTAGAGAGAATGTATTTGAAGCACACATAAATCAAACACATGGCTAATTTAACAGAGGAAACGCACAACTTTTACTAACTACAAGTTATCAAAGAGAATTTTCGGTTTAGATTCTTTTCCCTCATTTGTGAAAGAGCCCTGTAAAATGTCAAAAAGGCCAGGTTGGACAGGGATTTGAGCGAGCACATCTAGAGTGAGGTGTCCCTGCCCATGGCAAGGGGCTGGAACTGGATGATCTTTAAAGTCCCTTCCAACCCAAACAATTCCATGAAAATACATACTGGTTCAAATAACTTCTGTACTATTACAAGTTTACATATAAAGTCGATTTCATAGAACTGACCCAAAGACTATTGTTGCAAGTCAGTAATCTCGCTGTTTCTGGAGAAAAGGGTGCTTATTTCCTGACAGATAACCGTGCAGGCCTGCCGCAGACGTCAAACAGGCGAAGACAGCGGTACAGACGGCTGCCGTCGCTAAGCGAGCGCTTAAGGAACCGCTGCGCAGCGGTTTCAGATGCAGAGCCGGGAACCCAGGACAGCTAGCGGCCGGATGGATATCATCAGGTATAACTTTCCACTCTGCCTGGAAACTGCGGAGGACGCACCCTCACCGGGCCCAGACCAACCCGCTCGGATAAACCTGAGGCACCTAAACCGCCGCTGCCCCCGGCCCCGAGCCCGTGCTGGCGCACTGCGCTCCGGCACCCGACAACGCCTGCGCCCTACAAGCGCTCCCCGCCTAGAGAAGCGACGGCCGCCCGCCGGCGCATGCGCAGCGCCTGCCCGCAGCTCGGCTGCGTGCACCTGAAAACCGAGCCGGGGCCCTGCAACTTCCGTTCCTCACCGAGACGGCGCGTACCGCCACCGACACTGCCGACCGGCGGCCCCCTCCTCACTGCTGCTCGCCGGCTGGAGGCAGAGCCGGAGCGACCCCCTTTGCTCACCAGATAACGCGCCTGCCAGTCGTTAGTGGCTTCGATCTCCTGGAACTCTCGCTCGATGATGGCAAGCATGGCGGCGGCCAGCGCGCGAGCCCGTCCAGAGGCCGGCACACTCCCGACCCCTCGCGCGCTGCCCACCACACGCGAGCGGCGAGCGTGCACATACGCTCCCAACGGGCCCCGCCGCCTCCGGTGCCAGGCGCATGCGCGGCCCCGCCTCCGCCCACCGAGGGCTGCCGAGACCGCTGCCCCGGGGAGGAGGCGGGCAAGCACCTGGTGTGATGTCACGGGGCGGGGGGCGAGGAGGAGGGGCCGGGGGTGCCCTCAGGTAACCCGAGGTCGGGGGTGTCGGTCTGGTTAGAGCTGCTCTTCTCTTGCCTGCCGCCGAGCCAAAGATGAGCTCGGTAGCAGGGCAGCTGGCGGCCGCGTGTCTTTCCAGCGCCATGGAAAGGGCCAAAGGCGGGCAGACCGCCGTGAGAGAGAGAGGTAGCGGTTCCAGCCAGCAGTGCGGCCCGCCGCCCAGCCCGACTCAGCTTGGTGACGGCCGGGCAGAGGCCGCCCGGCTGCCTGCGCCCCGCCTGGAGCTGCTTGTTTTAAAGAACAAGTGAAACTGCTGCAGTGAGTCCAGAGGAGGCCACAGAGACCATCAGCGGGCTGGAGCGCTTCTCATGTGAAGACAAGATGAGAGAGTTGGGGTTGTTCAGCCTGGAAAAGAGAAGGCTCCGGGGGGAAACCTTAAAGCAGCTTGCAGTACCTAAAGGGGGCCTGGAAGAAATCTGGAGAGGGACTTTTTACAAGGGCATCTAGTGATAGGACAAAGGGAATTGGCCTTAAGCTCAAAGAGGATAGGTTTAGATTAGATATCAGGAAGTTCTTCCCTGTGAGGGTGGTGAGGCACTGGCACAGGGTGCCCAGAGAAGCCGTGGCTACCCCATCCCTGGCAGAGTATCAGGCAAATCACAGCAAGGTTTGTCATCTCAAAAGCAGAAATGCAGAATGCAATAGCCCACCGCAATTGCTTAAAAAAAGAAAGTGCCTCAGGAAACAGCTTCAAAAACGTTTAGCAAAAGTAAAGGTCACACAGCAGTCAGCAAGGGCCGCACTGCTCAAGCTGCAGGAAAATCTGCTGTACAGCTCCAGGTAATGGAGGGGTGCCTGTAGTCCTTCAGGTAAGCAAGCTAGGGTGCTTCATACCTCAACACCGATCCCTGGTTAGCTTACGGCGACTTAAAAATGTGTGGTGGTAACTAGGACCGCGAAGGGGCAGAGGTTAAAGCACCAGGCTCTCTCCTCACACCCGGCTGGCAGCCCAGCCGCTGGCACAGGCGCCACTCCTCCGGAGCTTAGCTCCCTGTCCTGACCTCACTCAGAGCCCTCCCCCGCCCCTAACAAGATCCCTCACTAACCGAGGTTTCACCGAGAACACGCGTACCCGCTCTCGACCACCACCGGTTGGCCTCGCCCCTCTCCACCAATTTAGCGGTTGGCTCCGCCCACACCGCTGCCCCCCTGAGGGTTAGCCCCGCCCCGCCCCGCCCTGCCGCCTCTTACGTCAGTGCCCGCGGTGTGTGGTGCGGATGTTGGGGTCTGCCGGTCCCCTCTTAGCCCCAGGCCTCCTCGGAGGGCCTGCAAGTGGGCTCGTACACACGCGCAGATGCTGAGCGTGGCACCTGAAGCCCCCTTGGTAATCTGAGCACCGCTCCCCTGCCCGTGCCGCCCTGCTGGCTGTCACCCAAGTCCCCAGCAGCAGCTGACGCCGTGGCGCAGGCTGAGTAGCTGGTGATGTTTGGGAACAACTGCAGACGCGTGACATAAGGAGGAAAGGGTGTAATCCCATCGGTAAACTGCCGATAAGGTAGCATGCCAGCCACCGCGAAAGCAGCACAGTGCAAAGGCCACAGTAGCAAAGGGCAGCCGGGGATGGTGCCTGGCACGAGCCTTCCCCCACATCACACCTAAAGGCCAAAAGTTGTGTGGTGGAGAAACCTGGCTTCAGTGCTGGATGAGTTGAGTTTACACTCCTCTCTGCTGTGGAGGTTTACAGCTAGAAAACAGCAACAAGGGTCACTCAGCATGACACAGTTAAAGCTGTGGCTGCCCCAACCCTAGCAGTGCTCAAAGCCAGGTCTTTGAGCAACTTGGTGTCCCTACCCATGGCAGGGGGACTGAAACTAGGTGATCCCGAAGTGTGAGATGTGCTTGAGTTCAAGGTCTGTCAGCTAAGGAGCACCCTGTGTGTAGTGGCTGAGTGACCGTTGAGACACTGGGGTGTTTTGAGAAGGATGCAGAAGCAGTGGTAGTTTTGATATATGAACACAAGAACGTCTTATGCCCTTTTTGTTAGCAGTGTCAGCAGGGGATGTAGTTAATATGGAAAAACAACGTAATGGTGTTAGGAGAGGGAGTAACAATGTTTAGAATCTGTAACACAAATCAGTATCTAGAGACAGAGACAGCTCATGGAAAACTACAAGAAGTGTTTATTAACTGTGATCTACAGCTGGCTTAGAAGAGCAGTAACTGGTAAACCAGGGAGTTTCTGGAGAAATTGCCATTGTTTGCTTTTTGATTGTTATTTTTTACTGCAAATATGCTGAAAATGTTGTACCAGTTCTATGGGTTTTGGGAACTGAGCCCAGGATAGGCCCAGGACTACAGTTATAATGGTCTATGGAGAAGAACTGTATATACAACATCAACCAAGTACATTCATTAGAAAACTTTGTTCTATAGCTAATAATATATTCCAGTTCTGTATTAGCTGTTCAGCCGAACCCAGATGAACTGCTACATAAACTCTCAAACCCTTGAGATAGCGTGAGACATATAGCAAAGCAGGATAATGGAGTTGCTGGAATGTGTGGTATATCATTTCTGTCTTAGTATAAACACAAGTAGTTATTGTTATGTTTCCTTATTAAAATGTCTGATAACTTGAGAAGCCCCATGCTGTGCTGACTAAACAGTCACCCTTGGGTAGCTGGTATCATCATCAATTCTGATCTCAAAAGTGGTTTGGTGCTCTTGCTCATTTGAATGAAAAGGAGCAATCAAGTTAACCTTAAATAGGTTTTGCGCAGTGACCCTGGCCAAACAATTAACTTTAGTACCAGTCTGGAACGGACTAAGTGCTTGTTCCTCAGTATGTACTTTTTTGGGGGTCATTCACTGGAATTACTTAAGTATCATTTATTGGAAATGATCTGTTTTGTGCTGCTTTTCTGAGAACCATTTTGGATATTGGTAGAGGAAGAACAAATTCTTCCCTGAGGCGCTTTTATTCACAAATACACTCCCTATCAACCTTAGCTGTTAAGGAAGAGAGCTGTAATGTGCTTAAATTTGCCGCTATGTGAAAGGATAAGAACAGTTAAGTCTTACAGCCCAAGGCCTAAAGTAGAAGATGCTCCCTTCGTGCACGATGTGGATAGGTCTGGAAACCCCGAAGGGCTGGCCACTCCTCTGGCATCTGGTGGAGAGCAAGATAAGCTGAATGAAAAGGTCCAACAGTCAGGACAAAACAGGTTTCATTACTTCTGTGCAGTCTTTACAGTGAAGTCTTCCTATTTCAGACTTTTTGGGACTGTGTTCTTTGTTCAAGTGAACATTAAAAATTCGTACTGCTGGGAGTAGGTGTCAGTACAAACACCTGTCCTCAGCTATATTGCTGACTTCCTCCCCTTACCTAAAACTGTGTTTTGGCATACAAGAAAAGAAGAAAAAAACGCAAAATGTATATAGCAAATCGCAAATTCTTGTACCAGCAACAACAGCAGAAACACAAGGAGCCTTAACAGGTTTGCATTCAGCTAAGGAAGTATGTCACATTAGTCACAGGTCCACAACAGTGGGGTTCTAGTGTCCAGTGTCTCTTTAAAAGTGGCTATGTAGTAAAAATGATGGAATTATGGAAGCTATGATTAGGCTTTGAAAAGGACAACACACCTAAGCCCAGACTAAATGATTGCCCAAACTGCAGTTTGGAGTGCTGGGTAGAAGAAATTCACAACTAAGGAACAAAGGAAAGATTAAGGTCTATTAAGGAAGTCTGGTTTATAGTCCAGAGATCTGTGCCAGAGTGTATGGCGCTGGGCTCCTATGGTGAAGCTGAAATAAATGTGGAGTGTGAAAAGAAAGCAGCAACTGGCAGAAATGTTGTCATGAGTGAGTGGACACTAGCTAGCAGAAAAGGCAGCCAGCCAGGATGTCTGGTGGGTACAACTTCAGGCTCTGCTGTGGCTTTGTGAAGCAGCCCTTCCAGCAACCTAGGCTGGGGTATGCAGCCAGCCACAAAACCTAATGCCTGTGAGTCAGTGCAGGGGGTGTGGGGTATGGTGACAGGAAGAGAAGAGCCAGTTGCCAAGAGAAAGATGACTCCAAGTTATTGTTTTTATTGCTTGTAGAGAGGATTTTGCTTGTTGGGGGTGGTTTGTATATGTTACCTGTTTTTCCATCTCTTTTTTCTTTTTACCCCTAGCTACAGTGACATTTATTAAAATCACAGTTTATAAGTGAGAAAGTCTAATTCAGTAGGTGTCAAAAGTGGCCCAATGTCATCCCACATCCCTGGTTAGAAGGTCATTTTTCGCTAGAAACTGTATCTGTAGAAACTACCTGTAGCTGACACAAAGTTTTCACATTGAAAGTTTACTGAGACTTGCATTTGTTTGAAGGTGACCAGTTATTAGGGTTTACAGGCTAAGAAAGTTGGGGCTGCTCAGCCTGGAGAAGAGAAGGCTGCATGGAGACCTCATAGCAGCCTTCCAGTATCTGAAGGGGGCCTTATAGGGATGATGGGGAGGGACTCTTCATTAGGGACTCTAGTGATAGGACAAGGCGTAATGGGCTTAAACTTAAACATGGGAAGTTCAGGTTAGATATAATGAGGAAGTTCTTTACCGTGAGGGTGGTGAGGCACTGAAGCAGATTGTCCAGAGAAGCGATAAATGCTCCATCCCTGGCAGCGTTTAAGGCCAGGTTGGACAGAGCCTTGGGCAACATGGTCTAGTGTGAGGTGTTCCTGCCCATGGCAGGGGGTTTGGAACTGGATGTTCTTAAGGTCCTTTCCAATCCTAACTATCCTATGATTTTATGAAAATGGTCTTCCTCACAGACTGAATAGAGCTGGTACATGCTTAGACCATTTGTAATCTCACAGTTACTGTTTCAAAGCATCACCTCACATTGCTGTATAATGGTCAGAAAGGTTAGAAAAGTGCAGTTCTGGAAACAGCTTTATGTTGCCTGGAGAGTCTTTCATTCACATTCTCTCATAATTTTGAAATCATGTTATCATGATCTTGTCACTTACCTGTAGCACAGATTTTTTATTTTAATGGATTCCATGCTCTGTTACACATATCTTCATCTACATTCAAGCTTATTTTCCAAATTACAAAATGAAGTTAATTCTTTGAATTACATCTGAAAACTTTGCAATGCATGACTCATAGCACTGTTATTTGCTAGGATAAGTTCTTGTAAGAAACTACTGTTTTGGCAGCAGAGGACTGTATTGAGGAGTATTGATAAATGTTTCTGTTATAAATTTGTGTTCTCAGTTTTATGTTTCAGTTTTCCTTTGCGTTTCCCCACACCTGAACAAAACCAATGTGCCTATTTTCATGGGTGTAAAAATCTCCAAACTGTATTTCCCCTCTTCCTCCCAAGTAGTTTGAAATACAGTAATAAAGGCCTTTTTGGCAATGGGATTTAGGCTTGTAATTCATTTTGCAATTTATGTTTCTGCATTAGACAACCTGAAGTGCCAATAACAGGAAAGGGTTTTCTTTTACTACTAGTTGTAATAATGAGCTGAAAAATCTCATTGTTACTCACTTCATAGAAACTTTAATTTACCATGTGGTGGTGAGCCTTCAACATATATTACAATAATTATTCCTGTCTTCCCTGTGCTAGCAAAGATAGATCTGTGCAAGATTTGTGCTACCTTTGCCTGATTTTAAGCTGACATTAATATATCTGATTTCATACAATTTCCCGTAGAAGCTCGTCCTCTTGAGATTATCAGCAGCCCTGTAGGAGCCACATTCTCTGAGTCACTGTTTCAGTGGCAGGGTTCCACAGATGTGTGGGCTGGTTTGGCCTGCTAGATGTCCTTTGGTATGTTAGATATAGCAAGGTGTTCACACTTGTGTCACTGTGCAAAGGCATTGAATCTTATAAGGACTGTAGAAAACCAGATGAGAAATTGCACAGTGGCATTTATTTGGAAAGGCAGGACTGCAACCATCAACACACCTCTTCTTTTACCCTCCAAGTAAATCAAAAAGCAAGGAGGAAAATAGATTTTGCCTGTAGGTGGCAAAAAGCCATGAAGAAATGTTTGTTTTTTTTTTTTTTTTCAGGCAATTCCTAACAAAAATGTGCATGTGACATGTATCTCTTTTTTTTCTTTGATAATGTTTCTTATAAAATTGCCTTTGAAACTAACCTACCACAGAAGGAGTCTTAACGAAAATCTGTTTTGCATAACAAGTATGTTACAGTTTCTGAAAGTATGCTATGTTTTCTTTGGTCCAGACATTTAAAACCTCTAATTCCTACCCTTATGGCTATATGAATTGCTGTAACTGCTAAACGAATTCATTTGTTTTCTCAAAGAAAAGAAAAACTTAGTGTAATGTACTGAAAGAAGGATCCATAACACAAATTTTCCAATTGGAATGCTGTCAAGGTCTCTAACATCTTATTTTAGCCAGTGGAACAGTTCCAGCAGTTCAAGCCATGACACTGCCACTTACTGGAATTAACAACGTGGAGAGAAAAGCGCCCTTGTACAGAATGTGTCCTGTATGAAAATGGGGGTATGAAATTATCTGGATCTTATGAATTTAGGTCTTTTTTTCCTACTGTCTCACTGCATGCAAAGAGACATCACTAGCCATCAAGAGATTCTTTTAATTTAAAAAACTATACGGCACCGCTTCTCAAACAGCTACTTCAGTGGCAAACAGCAGTACCCTCTAAATACACTGGAAGCAATTTGTCACAAAGAAAATGCTTAAGGTTTCCTAGTACCCCTTTGTCTTTGCCACCCTTTTATATCAGATATGTCTTGATTGCATGTTACATCACTCAGAGTCTGATTCTTCTCAAGATTTAAGTATAAAATCACATATTTACTAACACAGATTTGCAGCAATGGAACAATGCTACAAAAAGATAAAGAAACAATGTATGTTATTAAGGTTGTATTGGTCAAGAAATAGCCTCCAGGATCACTTACATCCCAGCTGGCTTCTAGTTCTCATTCATTTTGAAAGCTTTATTGTCCTGGATTCAGCAGACATCTATTCACTTGAAATTGATTTTTTTTGTCCAAGATGGACAAACATGCCTCATACCTTGGAGACCTCATAGCAGCCTTCCAGTATCTGGAGCAGGCCTATAAGGATGCTGGGGAGGGACTCTTCATTAGGGACTGTAGTGACAGGAGAAGGGGTAATGGGTTAAAACTTAAACAGGGGAAGTTTAGACTGGATAAGGAGGAAGTTCTTTACTGTAAGGGTGGTGAGGCACTGGAATGGGTTGCCCAAGTAAGTTGTGAATGCTCCATCCCTGGCAGTGTTCAAGGCCAGGTTGGACAGAGCCTTGGGTGACGTGGTTTAGTGTGAGGTGTCCCTGCCCATGGCAGGAGGGTTGGAACTTGATGATCTTAAGGTTCTCACCAACCCTAACTATTCTATGATTCTAAGATGGCTGTTTCCTTCGTACCAGCTCCCTCTTAAGAACTGATCAGGAAAGGTAGGATGCAGAGCAAAAACCAAAGGTTTTTTTCTTGTGTTCAAGCCAATTCACCTTAGTTTTGCACTTTGTTTCTCCTGATTAAGAAAGAATATTTAGTTGAGTATGGTGGTTGGATTCCTGAAAGTGATTCTGTGAGGAAGGGATTAGGGTATACAATTGCCATAAACCCATATCTGCATGGCCCAAAAAACTGTGACATTAAGGTTTATATTGTAACCAGTACACTCCTGACTTCCCATTGCTTCTCAACATATTGGTAATACCTGATCCATACTAGGATCAGAAATTATAAATGCACAATGTAATTTCTAGATTCAGAATATATTCTGGCTGCTGAATCCCATACAAGGAATAAATACACCACCAGCAATGGTGAAATGAGAAGTGGAATGCGTTATTTGTAAAACCTTGCCACATGTACACTCTTGGTTCTTGTGGTTTTCTCTGGGAAACATCAGAAGTCTTGCAATGCTGGTATTTCTTAGTTTCATAAAGTGTGGTAAGGATAATTCTCAATTTCCAGAGTTTCAGCAATGTTAGAAAGCGGGATGAGTCACCTGAAGGAGGTAACTGCATTAGCCATTACAGCTAAATCTGCCATCAAATAAGCATCAACTGTATGCAGTGTTAATATAAAATTTACACAGTTCTGTCACAAGAAATGGAACAAATCCTGAATAATTTTGGAAAGGAGGTTCCAAAGAAATAATGCAATGATTACATTTTTAAATCATATATGTCTTTCAGGGTGACATTAAAACTTTCCTTTCTCTTTTATTTACCTCTCACTTTCCTGAGAGAGGATGCAGTTGGGAATGCTTTGTTCACACAGAGGAGTGTCTCATTAATAGTTTCAGTAATGAACTTGATTAATGAAATTTGTGCTGCAAGTTATTCACCCCTAGTTGCTCTAACTGGAAACTTATACACACAGCATTTTACACTATTGGTTTGTGAGCTGCATATATGTATACCTTTAAATCTACTAAATGTTAGCACTTGGTAGATGTGGTGGAAATTAAGCTAGCTGGAATTACCAAATGCTGAAATATATTTTTCTCAATAATTTAAAAGTATTTCTGTAACAAGTAAGGCAGATACTTCTAATAATCATGCAGATGACTGCATGATTAACTCTTCAAACTTTACCTCTTTTAACGTTAGAATGCAGCATTATGGGGGAAAACCAGAAATAACTTTTTTTTTTGGCTAATCTTTGTAACTCAGGGGACAGTGGATAAGTAAAATCCATGGACAGAACACTTCTGTTCAGCATTTCATGCTTGTGTTTATACTCTGTACATAATTCTTGTGTATACAAACATCATCTCTTCCCACTGTCCTCCAACAGAGCATGGCAGTGTGCAGTTGTCTTGGTTTAAACCCAGTCAGGTAATTAGTTCGCTCACTTCCCCCCTTTTCTTGCCCTCCCCCTGCTCTCGGAGGGACGGAGAGGAGAATCGAAAAGAATGCAACTCCCACAGGTTGAGATAAGAACAGTTTAGTAACTAAGGTATAACACAGATCTACTGTACCAATGATAATAATGATAAAGGAAATAACAAGGGAAGAGAATACACATCTCACCAGCCGACCGATAACTCGCGCCCCCCAGCCCGACCAAGCTGATACCTCCTCCAACCCCGCAGTCCGGCTAACTCCCAGTTACATCCTGGGCATGACGTGCTGTGGTAGAATGTGCAGAGCATGAGGCTAGTCCTTGGCCAAACCTAAACATCACTATCAGCTCTGTTCCCAAGCTGAAAGTCAAAACACTGCACTGCACCAGCTACCAAGAAGGGGAAAAATGAGTGCTACTGCTGAACCCAGGACAGCAGTGTATTCTCTTTGTACTTCAGACATCTCAAGGACATATGCTCCAAAGTTACGCTTAGTACCTGGGGACAGTACATCAGCCACTCACCGAAAATGCACAAATCTGAAGCAACTGTATTTCAGCTTGTTCAACAGGAGATAATTTTTTGTGACATGTTGGATAAGTTGTGTCAGTAGAAATTATGTCTGTGAGGCATTTTGTGTTGTTTCCTCCACCACACGGCATGTGAGTCGCCTTGGGCAGGAAGAAAGTGGTGGCAATTAGTGTCATTTATCTGACCTGTGCTGAAAGGAGTGCTCACTCTTCAGCAGCTGCAAATAAATTGTAATAGAGCTGTGTGGGAATGTTCAAAGTGCCCTTAATCCTAAAGCAGGATGCGAGCATACCTTAAAACACTCGAGTGCTCTTGGCAGTGTGTTCATACGGTGCATGCTGCCTTAGCTTTGGCCTGTGTTTGTTTTGACATGTCTAGGGGTTTCAGTTTAATAATCTGTCATAGCACAAACATCTCTTATTCCTGTAAGGCTGACTAACCATCCTAATTAGTACAAGTCTGCAGAAATGAGACTTAACAATATGCAGACTTGATCCTTGTTTTGCAACAGTGAAGTTTAGAAGTAATTCCATTGAAGATATCCTAACATAAACTATGACCATACAGTTTACGCAAGAACAATTTAAAATTATGTAAATACATTGCTGCATCTAATGATGTGTAATCTTTTCTCATAGCAATTCCAGTTAGAAATTTCTCCTTGCTATGATGCTGATCTAACTGGACCTCTGGGCTGAAATGTGATGGATAAAGTGGTTAGTGACCAGTACGAAATCACAGTATGGCTTCTCTTTGAAGGGAGTGAGCCCATATAGCTAACTGTAAGGCAGCAATTTCATTAGTAAGAATTTCATTGGTGTGGAGAAGCCTTAACTGAGCACAAAACATTTCAGAATTTCCAGAGAATAGGAAATCAGCTTTTGTAATCACTTGTCTTCTAGAAGAACATGTCCTTATTATCTGGACATGTCCACAAATTGTTCCTTAGTTAAATTAAATCCATCTTGTTATGTCTGACAGTGATCTAAAAGGTGTATACAACACATGGCATTTGTAAGTAGGTGATTCCAAACATAGTCTATCCATGTGCCATGTGGAAATTTGGAATCTGAGAGAGAGACAGGGTCTATTCTACATCAGAAGAGATGAAAGTATCTTCTAATTGTTTGAAAACCTTGGCTATGCCCTTTCACATTACCCTGTCAACAATACTCCTTCAAGTCGGAAGTACAGCCACTTGCCAAAGCTGGGATTACTGTTAGCCCTGGAGCATGTTACAAATCGTGATTCCTTAAGTACTTACTTTTAGATACATGATAATGACCCCAGGGGTGATTCTTTTGCTGGAAGTCAGATGTATAAGGCTGTTTTTAGGGCTGGCCCTGTGTTTGTTCAACTGATGTCCTTGTAGATGCAGAAGTATGTTAATGTCCTTGTATTGCTGCTTGCATTTTTTTTTTTTCCAAATGAGTAATCCATTGGGTTTCGGAAATATGTGGTTTTCCTAAAACATTAATTTCAAAAGCTATTTAGTAGCCTATTATAGCTAAACAGCATTTTAATGAAGCGTGTTTGTTACACTTACCGACAACAAAAGTATTGATCATGTAACAAGAGTAATGAGCAAGTCACTTCCACAGTTAATACTGCAAAGATAACATCATAGTGCTGTGATTTTTCAGACTGCATCATACTACCTCTGCTTTCTACCAGGCAAATGTTTAGATATTATGCCCTAATGTAAGTATTTATTCTTCTCTTTCCAAATGAAAAGAAACAGTCTTCTCAGCCTGTCTCTACAGTGGATCTCCTGTACTCCCTTTTCTTCACTTTCCACAGCTCCTATGGATTTTTTTTTTTTGTACAGGCTCTGACTTCTACTGCTGCAAAACTCAGATTTTTCCTGTATGTGGAAAAGCCTTGAGTCAGTTCCAGTAACCAACTACTTACATTTTTCCAATCTATTAAGCAGATCACATAGAATTATATACTCACTGAAAAAAATGTGAAGAAGAAAAACTCCAAATAAAGGAAAAAACAGTCTAAAGATGTACCCATGGTAAATGAAATGAAGTCACATTCAGTATGGATGGCATCCTGATGTGTATGTGGCATCAACAGCACCCTGTGAGAAAGCACCCTGTGTTACATGGCCTGGCACTGCTTTCTGTGCCCTGCCACAGCTGCACCTGTGCCTCCAGTACCTCCTCAGAGCAGGAGGATTGCCATCTGCAGAGTGTCTCCATCCCACGTGTGAGAGCCTGGAGAGGAAAGGCTGTAAGATTTGCTCCTTCCCTCAGCAGCATCGCTCTCCCACCTTGTGAGCAGACTGGTCAAGGAAATGAGAGTTGGTTCATGTGTGGGGTCATTGCAAGAGAGGTTCTAAAAGGCAGAAGGGTACTCGCTGAAGGAGACGGACATGTCAGAGGGTCCTCCAGACAGAGAGGGAAAGATGGGATAGTTCAGTGCTGAGCTTGCTTTTGCTTTGCAATGCTTTTGCATGCAGCAGAACAGGCTTCAGGCCTTAGGAAGGGTACATTGTGTAGGGAGAAGTAGTGGGGTAAGGTCCTTCTTCAAACAGAGTTCACCAAACCCTGCCTGATCCCACTGTCCAAATGAGTATTATGGTGTCTGGTGGTGCTGTGAAATCTTTCATTAAGGTAGTGAAAGATTTGTTTTATCACCCACTAGTAAAGGCATTACAGGCTTCCTTAGCTTGTAAACAAGCATAAATACCCAAATAGCTGTTGTTCTGTAAGTAACAGCTTAATATTCGATTTGATATTGGATCATAATTGTAGTCTGCAAAAATGGTTCAACTGTCAATTTTGTCAGCAATGTATACACCACCTCCTACTTCTGCTGTTTCTTTCCCTGCACACCAAAACACACAGAGGAAAGCCACCACTGCTAAGTTTAGACTTTTTTGTCTGTTCTTACTGTGACAACTCTAGGGCCAGCTATTTTCCATTTTTACTCTTACAAGCCCTGTTTCTATTTCCCAACCTGAGTTCACCAGTTTAAAGATAGCTCAGATGTAGTCATACAATCTGAGATCAGCCTTCAACTGTGATGAAGCCAGTAGTATTCCCCTCCTAGCTGTCAATTATGTTGCTTGCCAGTTTGTCATACCAATTTTCCCTTGCATTTCCTTGCACCTTCATATGACTGAGAATAGTTTTCCATCTCTAAGCTACTTACTTCTGCAACACCACTTCTGTTTCTCTTTAACTCATCTTTGATGTGTTGCCAAAGCCATGCATGATTATGGCTAGGTCGCTGTTTTGCTTGAATGGTATTTCTTGGGCTAATCAATTATTATTTTGCTTACTTTGTCTTCCCGTACTCTTTTTCTAATATGATGTGGTAAAATGTAATTTTATGCATATTTCTAATAGTCCTTTTCTAGGGAAACAGTAAATTTTAATTTCAGTCTGGGACATTCTACTGCTTTCCTACCAAAACAAATAATAACAGATTCTGAGTGGAAGTCTAATTGCAGCAGCAGCAAAGCAGGGTGACGTATAAAGAAAGATTTACCTTTCTGCTTTCTTTAAAGACCTGTAGGAGTTTTACTCTCAGTTGACTCATGTAAAAATCTGGGGACTTTAACTACCCTCATTTTTGCCCATGAAACCTAATTTTGCTACTAATTTCTTTCCATGATCTGCCAGTCATGCATGGGAAGTGATCCTCCTAATTTGACTTACCCTTCATAGCAATAACTGCTGGTATCTTTCACACACTGTCATGATTATGAGTGCTTTCCTCTGAAACATCCACCTTTAGATTCCTAGTTTGTATGACACAGTATGTTACACATACAAGACCGCTTTGCTGGCTGCACACCTAACGCTTTCAAATGCTTTCTAATCATTAAGCTGAGAAACCTATTTAATGGCTGGCTTAACTAGATTTTTTTTCTGAAGCTAAGTGATCAATAACACCACTTTGTATTTCATCATGTATTTCATTTGTGCCTTCATCCAGGAATCTCAAAATAATAGATACTATTTTACTCCCTATTATGAAACGTTAGGAAGCCAGTTTTTAAGTTAAGGAAAACATGCTACAAGAAAGTGTATGAATTTCACTGGGTTGGGCAGGGCTTCCCTGTCAACAATAATATCCTTAAATGGTTATGAGGAATGGAACTTTTAACTATGCTGTTTGTTATTAGCACGGTCACCCATGATTACCTGTAACGGATCAGCTTCTGGTGCAGACAGGACAGAAGCATATGACAGAGATACCCATGTAAAACAGGCTTCGTCGGCCTCTGTCCTATGCCAATAGAAACATCCTTACTGCATATAGTTCATGACTTTCTTTTGGGCAGGTTTTTGTCTCTCCTAAAATCTGCCTCTACAGGCAAGAGCACCTTTTACTTGAAGAAGGTAGTCAAAGGGAAAAAAGGAAAGAACTAAACTGTGTTTTCTTTAAACCCAAGGCAGTGCCAGTTGTTTTCATATTGTATATCTCTACCCATGCTAATACAGTTAGTTACACTATCTTCCAGCAGAAGTAAATTAACTTATGTGGGTTTATACAGTCAGTTTGAGAACAAAAGTGGTCTACTGTGTTAAAAATTAAAACCTAACATTACTATAGATACTTCTCTTTCTTCTCCTATTCTGGTTCAACTTAATTTAATCTAGAGAGAATACCAAACTCAAACATTAGCAAATATATATCAAGATTGTAATAATTCTGGTCTAGACCTGGTCTAGCGAAATTTGTCCCTGCCTGCAGCAGGGGGTTGGAACTGGGCGATCTTTAAGGTCTTTTCCAACACAAACCATTCTGTGATTCTATGATTCAAAGATAACTCAGTATGGTCTTCCTCTGCATATGATCAAGCAAATAGTAAGATTAAAACACAACTGTCTTTTCCACCTCGTGCACATCATCACCATAAATTGAATGTTTTTCTCTACTGTTCAGCTCTGGCTGTAAGAGAAAGTCAGCAAGGTTAGCTAATATCTGAATCCTGATACACAGCTCAATAACTGGAAGCTGCAAATTTCCTGGGGTTTCCATGAATTCCAGTATGTTTCCCGTTACCTTGCTGCACAACATGGAATGTTCTGGTTACCGTCAGTAACAAAGGATTCTTACACCCACCACCACTTGCATCATCCTGTTGTGCACCAGCCCTGCTGCCCTCTGCGTGCTCTGGAAGCACAGCAGGGAGCTGCAGCACTTTCCAGTGCCTATCTTTCTCGGTTTGTTACACCATTCAGAGGGGAATGTATTGCTAGGCAGTAATCTTGAATTCATTCTTAATTTGATATAGATTAAGGTAAAAAGCAACTGAAGTACTTATTCATGAAGTTAAAAATAGGAAATAGAATAACAGAGGTTTATGTTCAACCTGAGAGAGGAAGTAGAAGAAAAACATTTATATTATGCATACTATTCACATTATTTCCACCTGATTTATATACTACCCTAGATGTCAGGACCTCTCTGGTCCTAGATATCTTATGCTCTTGTTACATCACTGGGAAATCCTTCTTTTTGATGCAGCATGTTAGCTTTTGTAGTCAGTTTCTTTAATAGCATTTGAAACCTTCCTGAAGAGGTCCAGTGAGACTCGATCTTATTCAACAAATGTTATTTACTTTTAATCCCAGAGATAATCTAGCTATTTGAAATTTAAATAAGCACAGTTTCATTTCTCAGAAGATATGCATGCCTGTCAGATCAGATGCCATCCCTTCTACTTGACTGAATGTATAATGGCTGCTTGCCTTAATAAAGGATGTATCTTGTCCCCTCATCCCTTTGCTAATTTTAATGTTTCACTATGAAGCGTTCCTCCATTGAACCTTAGCTCTGTGTCAGTCTTTCCACTAACAAAAACCATCTGACACAAATGCCTACATGAGGTAAATGTTATTTATTTCATTCTTGGGTTTTGACTGAAATCCGATGCTATGGTAAACTAACATTCTGGAAGATAATCCCCCACATATTTCCTCTATTTCTTTTAAGTAAGTGAAGAATTTGGACCCAGTTTCTAAATAAATCTAGCCTGACATGCCTGTATTGAATCTAGAGACTGAGGACGGGGGTAGATTGTATTTAAATTAACAAGTAATTGTATATGTGTATTTGTAGCTTACTGACCTTACTAACATGTATGAAAAAAAGTTTAGTCTGGCTTTGAAGTGTATGATTTTTGTTTTCTTTAGAAAAACCCCCAACATTTTAGGTCAAAACAAAAAAGGAGGGTTGGTGCCATATACAAATATTCATGTATTATTCAAATGAAACAGGTTGATGCCAATTATTTGTGAATCTGAGAGTTTTGGTCTGCTCCAACTATGCTGATCTCACTGGCTGAAGAATTAAATGAAATTTATGCATGTGAAAAATATGAATTCTCTATTTGTACCATAGTTGGTGTCTTGACAAAACCATTACAGTACTAAAAATTGCAAAAGAGTGGGTTTTTGACAGCTGAATCACTGACTGGAAACTATTCTTCTGGAAATATAAATATAATCAATGGTTTACTGTAAAAGACATTTCCCCAAAATAGCTAACAAAATGGACTGTTCAGAGACACTGCCATGAACTGAAGAACTTAGAAAACAGCTCTAATTTTTTCATTAGGCACTGTCTCTCCAGCTACTCGAATGAAGCAATAACTGAAGTTTCAAAGTAGGAATGTCTGCAATCCTGCTGAAAGAAACACGTAATCCCTCTCTAATTACAGCCCTGGAACTATCAGGAACAATCACTTTTGCTTGCTTCTCCTATTGTATTACTTAAATTTTAGCTATTGTTTAGAAAATACTGAAATTTCATCCTCAAAAGGGTGATTGGGGTGGGGGTGGTGATATATTACAGTACATTGACCATGGCCCTACAGCCCCCAGTGAGGTTCCCTCTAAAAAGGGGAATTGTGCAGTACCAGTTCATCGTCAGAAACAAGAAAACGTTACCCCCTTCCTTTCATCAGCTCCTCATTTTTAAATACTTTACAAATTTCCTGTGTTACAAACTCCAAACCAAATTCTCCACTAATATAAATACGCTAAACTTAGATCTCTTAACTTTCTTGACTTGCAAATTCCCCTCTTCAACTCCACGTCATATTTGCCATAAAGATTTAGCTCTCTAATACTATTTTTAAACTACCATTGGCCAGCTTGGATAAGCACATAAAACCAGCTACTAATCTTTCTGCTAAATCCTTCTGCATTTTCCATTCTCTGAAATTGAAAATATTTTTATTATAGTTGGGTAACAAAATGTTTTTCAATGTGTTAACTTTTCCTTACCAAGTATCATTAAAATAATTAAATCTAGCATCTCAAACTCACAGTGTCCTTTCAAATCCATGTTTGTTGTCATTTATCTCAATATAATACCATTAATTTATTGTCATTCCTCATCACATTTGGGTACCACTGTAATCTAATCTTAACATGAGGTCTACTGATGAAACGTGCATTAGTGTGTTAAGTGCTTGTATATTAAGTCAGCTTGCAGGTTATGCAGAAAACAGTGATCTCTCTGGCATGATCCCCTCCTAAGGGTTGTAGTTTACAGTTTGTACATAAATGCATCTCACACCCAAATTGCCAGGTTTATTCCACAAGTGGGTAATGGTTTGTTTGTTGTCCCATGAAGTATTCAGACACATCTGAGCAAATTCTTTGCACCTAGTGGACAGAATTTGACTTTTTATTTCCATGACCAAATGTGAACATTTTAAATGAGGTTGTGAGAATCAAAAGTCCTTCTGAAAACGGTAAAACTGCTAAAGGTGCAGGTATAAAAAATGTTCTTAAAAAGGCCTGAATCAGACTTGAGTCAAGAGAATTTGAATATATCTGATTTCAGGAAACTTTACTTTTTAATCACTTAATGTACTGTATGCAAACTGGATCACAGCTATAAGGCAGTGAAGGTGTCCTAATCACCTGAGCAAGTACTCTTTTGGAACTGAAATAAATGACAGTTAAATACAAGTGCGTTTGCTGTTATTTATTACCACCATCATAATTTCATTATTATAATTCATTATATCAAATCTGCTAACTGCATTATGACCCTTTGGATTGTAGTGAATGAATTATTCAGTTTTTCTTTGTTAATATTTATCAGTTATCGCAATTAGCTTCAGAATAGTTGGTAAGTAGCATGGCTCACAGATGAAACATTCCCTAAAAACAAGACACTGGAGCAGTCTGGTGCTCAGTGATACAATGAATGAATGGTAGCTAAAAGATACTAGCTCTGAGAGCTGCATGGTCCGCTCTTTCAGCTGATACTGCAGGATATAAACTGGAACAATGTGCTTGCAAGGGGTTCCCTGGAAGGGTGCAGGTGAGTGGTGCTTTGGTTAATTTATTTTGTATGGCTCTCTGACGATACACAGGGCATAACCGGCCAATAGCTCCTACCCAGACCTGAGCCACTCGTGTGTTTTAAGTTCTGCTTCCTCTGCTTCACAGTCTGTGGTGCTATGCAATACCCGTCTTGTCTCAGGGCTTCCAACCTGCCTTTGGATTCCTTCACTGGCTGCGTCGTGTATCACAGGCTTCATCTTCCCCATAAAACTTTGCAAACACAGCCCTTGCACACCTCTCCTTGAGAAGTGTGTCTCGTGTTCTTTTGCACCAGCACATTCTGCAGGCTCACCTCCCCGGTATTCATTAGTACAGTAAAGAAGTAAATGAAGTAAATCATCCACTGCCACGTTGAATGTTTTCTCTGGCTGCTTATTGATTTGCATTACTACAGCAAGCTCCAACACTGTAGGTGAGGCAGTGAACAGAGACTTAACAGTACAGTTGCTCAGAGAAGCTGTGGCTGCCCCATCGCTGGCAGTGTTCGAGGCCAGGCTGGATGGGGCGTTGAGCAGCCTGCTTCGGTGGAAGGTGTTCGTGCCTGTGCCAGGGGGCTGGAACCGGATGAGCTTTAAGGACCCTCCCAACTCAAACCATCCTGTGATTCTGTGGTAGCTGCCGAGAGGGCGGCAGCAGCACAACGGGGCAGGGGAGCGGGGGGGGCCCAGCGGACACGGTTAAAAGCGGAGCCGGTGCCAGCAGACCCTGTGTCTTGGCGCCACCTGCTGGAGCGCCACGGCCGCCGCTGGTCCGCGGGCGGGGCCGAGCATCGCTCGGCAGGAGGCGCGGCGGTGGCCGGGCGCCCCGCCCAACGCTGGGAGCCGTGGGGGAGCCCCGCCGCGGGCCCCGTCCCCGGGCGGGCAGCGGGGGCACCGCCTCAGCCTCTCGGCGGCAGCGACCGCGGCAACGGCCGAGCGCGAGGACCCGCTCCACCCCTTCTCAGGGTGTGTGCGCGCGTGCGTGTGTGTGACCGAGCGCGCGCCCGCGGGTGGCAAAGAGCGCGCACGCGCGGGGCAGCGCGGCCGGCTGTGGCGGCTGCGCACGAGGCGGCGGTGCCAGTTGCCCCGCCCCGCTTCGCCGCGTGAGGCGGGCCGCGTCCGCGCGCTGCGGTGGGATGTTCGTGGCGCGCAGCATTGCTGCGGATCACCGCGACCTCATCCACGATGTCTCCTTCGACTTCCACGGGCGGCGCATGGCCACGTGCTCCAGCGACCAGAGCGTCAAAGTGAGCGGCGGCTGCCGCCGCGCGCGGCCATGGCGGGTGTCGCGGCACGGCCGTGCGTGGCCTACCGGGGGCGGGGAGCGCAGGGATGGCGCTGCCAAGCTTGGGCGCAGCCGTTCCCTCGCGGCGGGCGCTGGCCTGCGGGCGGGAGGGGCCCGTACCGCCCCCCTCTCCGGACCCGGGGGGCAAAAGGCCGCGCTGTGCGCCGGCGTTCCGCCGTGGGAGCGGGCGGTCCCGCTGCGGTGTCACAGGGTGTCGGGCGGCTGTGGGACCGGGGCCAGCGCACCACGGTGCACGTTGTTTGTACGTGCGCGTATGGACAAGAGCGTGTAAACATACATATTCCGTTCCGACTCGTTGCTGCAAGGGGGGCGGAACGCGCTCGGACTGTTGTGGCTGCAGCAGCGCGGCTTGTTTTGTCCACTCAGCTGAAAGTCTGTGTTTATTTAAGGGCACTGAGGGAAGAAGCTGCAGTTTCATAATAAAGCGCTAGTAAGCCTTGTGACGGTGCCCTGCAAATTAGGGGGACTATAAAATAGTGGGAACCTTCATTTTGTATTCCTTTAGAGGGAAAACAAATAGTAAATGAGAGGTCAGTTGTTTTTCAAGAGTTTTTGCACCTAGTAAAGAGATGGACAAACGTTCAGGAGTTACACGGTTAGCTTTGATCAGTGTAATTTGCAGAGAGCAGCCATGTTTTTTGTTAGACTGGGTGAGTGGCTGAGAAAATCGCTTTTCTAGATAAAGAGGGGAGATTCAGATTAGAAATTAGGAGGAAATTCTTCACAGTATGAGAACGGTGAAGCACTGGCACAGGTTGCCCAGAGAAGCTGTGGGTGCCCCAATCCCTGGCAGTGTTCAGGCCAGGTTGGATGGGGCTTTGAGCAACCTGCTGTCGTGGAAGGTGTCCCTGCCCATGGCAGGGGGTTGGTACTGGATGATCTTTAAGGTCCCTTCCAACCCAAACATGCAAAATTTGTCAAATGTATATCAGCCTTAAAAAAAAGCAAGCAGCCCCTTCTTCCTGACCACATACTAAAAAGCAGACAACAAACCACCACCAACACAACTGTCCCCCAGAAAGTAAGTCAAAACCTTGTAAGTCTTTGGTCTGGGCTAACTATGTAAAACTTGTGGCCTAAAAAGAATGTTCTTAAGAGGTGCCAAGAGGTAGGTAGAACACAAAAATTATGTTCTTTAGCAGTGTAAGGTTACTTTCCAACAGTATCCTTCATGAGACTGTGTTAAGAAGTTTTACTCTAACACGAGTTTTATAACACTTGTAAGCAGCAGTGATATGTCTGGTGTAGGCCCCATTCTCACTAGGTGAGCCCTGCAGAAGAGGAGTTGGGGAGAAGTTACAGAGTTAGGCTGTGATGGCAACAGTCAAGGCTGTACTGCAGATCCAGACTGGCAAAAGTGAAGTGACTTGGTAATGTTATGTAGTGAGTGAGCAACACACAGCAGTGAATGCTGGGCTTCCAGAGGTGCCTTTCATCCGGTTACAGTCATGATTGCTTTCACAACTTCTCAGAAAACAATTTATGAAGAAGATAAAAGATGCATGGGAAATCAAGGGAAAGGGAGGTTAACTCGCCTGTGTGTGTTTACAAGTCAAGGCAGAAGTATTAGAAACAGACACATGAACTGTTCCCCCTGAGTTTTCTTTTCGCTCTCTTGCTCTGCCTTTGGGATGTTTGCCTGGAGCCACATCAGAGTTTCTGTGACCACGTCTCAGTATGTACTGAGATGAGGGCTCTTGTGCTCTAGAGAGAAACCAAGTAGTGTGCTCATGGAACAGAGGGAATGAAGTGCTGAGAATTGTCAGTTTGTCTTCTGTGACTAATGTATTCTTTAAAAAAGACTGCGTACAGGAGTGCATTTGGCAGGTGTGTGCCTCTTCTCCCTACCTGCTGTAGGGATATTTTCCAGGTTGAGTGCAGTTGTGTATGAGCCAGATAGAAATGTTCAGTGGTGTGTGTGTATACATATGTGTATGTGTGTGTATTTAATGGCTGTGTTTTGTGGTACTACTTAGTAAGCTTTATATACAGATTGTATGATTGTATTTTGATTTCTCAATAGGTCTGGGACAAAGGTGAAAATGGGGATTGGCACTGCACGGCCAGCTGGAAGGTTTGTATTTATACAATTTACACAGTTATAACCATAATCTCTCCTTGTTTTTTTAAAGAAACAGGCTTAGTTTTTTCTGACTTGGAGAGTATAAATATTTTTCTTGTAGATCCTGTATTTCTCATGATAAAATACTTTTTCTCTGCTTTTATAAAACAATCCTAATGCCTCTCACAGTCTTATATTATTAGTACTTTGTTGTGTTGGCAGACTTTGTTACCAACAACCATAGGCGTAACTGGTGTTTAAAGAGCAGGAAAACAGTACTTTGAGTTTTAATTGAATATTTGCTTTTTGCATATTGTAGGACTTAAAAAAAAATTAAAAAAGGACAGACAAAGAATAAAAAGGAAGAGGTCTGGCTATTATATGTTACAACATCAGACCTTTCTGCCCCAAAAAAAACCAGCTTTCTGGGAGCTGTGTCATATAGAGACTCTATTTCATCAGGATAATTAGTGCGTTCAGCTTCTGAACTGTCCTTAGCCTTGTATTTAATAGGATCACAATACAGTAATCCCTGTTAATGGAAATGCAAGTGAAGCGTTTGAATTCCCCTTCTCTAAAAACAGGCATTAGGTTAATGGCGTGAAAGAGGAGTTTCATGTAAATAAAGGAGGAGATAAGTGATGTTCTGCGTATGCTTCAGAGAAATGCAGGCAAGCTAGAAGTGAGCATGGTAAAGGCTGAAAATTGGAAACAAAGCTGTACCACTCATATCAAGAGAGAATCTTAGTTTGGAACTTAAGAGTTTGAAGGAGTAATAAGTAATGCCTTGAGATACACTTCTAATAATCCCTTTCTAACCATTAACTAATAACAACAAAACTTTGCAGTGCTTGTAGGAATAAACAAACGCCACAGCTGCTCTGTTAGCTTTGAACTTTACAAAAGAATGTGGGTATCAAAGGAATAGTCTTACTGCTTCCTAGGATTTACTTCTGCTTCTGCAGAAGGTCATAAAAAGACACGATCACTTGCACTAATACACAAAGTGTTTCCCTGTAATGTTTTGGTGTTATCTTGCAGACACATAGTGGATCTGTGTGGCGTGTGACATGGGCCCATCCTGAATTTGGGCAGGTCCTGGCTTCCTGCTCTTTTGATAGAACAGCAGCTGTATGGGAAGAAATAGTGGGAGAGTCAAATGATAAACTCCGAGGCCAGAGTCACTGGGTGAGACTTTAATGCATTAATTACGGTTTCTATGTGTTCTCATATAAACAGATTTATTATGCCTCATTGATTTATTTGCTTATTGTAACAGCTGAAGCTTTGCACTTGTTTAAATTCCAGAATTAAACAGAAGAGTGAACATGAAAGTTGTTCTAAATACCAAGTTACTTTCTGTTCCTGAAACAGGGAAAGCAGCCGGCTCCTGTCTCTTCATATAAAGCCTTGATGTTGCCAATGTTTTGTTACTTTGTGGCAGTATTCCAATATAGAGTAACTATTTTTAAAACATTTGAGGAAGACCTTAAATGGCTGCATTCAAGCTAATTAGTGACACTACTATTGGCCTTGCTTCATAAGATGTTCCCTGGTGAATAATATGCAGACATGAGTTTCCATCTACAGTAGCATTAAAGTTGTGGGGTATTTATTCTGTGAGAAGAGCTCATTTGAAACTGTCTCACGCTGTTCTTTTTCATCTTTCAAATGATAGGTCAGGCCATGGGAGGAAATAGTTTGCTGGGAAGTGGATTTTCTGGGTAGCATTTCATCAAAGGAATTACAGATCTAAACAGGTTATTTTGCAGCTATTCTTCATGCATAATCTTGTATAACTCAGTACACTATTCCTGCCTCTGATGTTTTGGTTTAGGTTGCTAAAATACCTGCAGCTTTCTACCTTCTTCTAAAGTTTTCTAACATTAAAACACATAGTTGTGAAGTGTTGGGTTGTCGGGACCTTTGGCACCCAGTGGGGTATGAAGGTTGACTACCATGTGTACGAGGCAGTTGTGATACATAGTTTTCAGCTCAAACTCATGTTTGCTTGGCGGAAGAGACAGCTGGAAAAACACATTTACAGTTTTTTCCTCTTCAACCCTGGCTAACCTTTCTATCAACTGTCTGCTGTATTTACCCATGCCCTTATCAGAAATACTTGTTTTGATGCTTCTGTTGGACAGTACTTCATGGTAAACTTCAGCAGCACTGATGAAATTAGAAAGTGGCGCTCCTGCAGTTAATATAGTCACCAGTAAGAACGAACAGGACAGTTTCAAACTGCCTGTGGCCAATACTCTTATTTTATGCTTGTGTTATGTGGTTGTTGTGGTTTTTGGATTGCTTTTTTTCTTTCCTGAAGAACATAATCTGAACAACTTTCTGGTACCAGAACTTTGATACCATCGCAAGTATATCTCTTGATGCTTGAAACGGCATCGGTGCAATGATCTGTCATATCTCCAGTTCATTGGTGTATAAAAATAGTTTTTTTTTTGTTTAGTTCTTGGTGGAAGAAATAAGTGATCCTATGAAATGGTGTTGTCAGACTTTCATTAGCCTTCCTTAGGGAATAAATATTTGATGGGAATTTCTAGCATTTCCTTCAAGACTGTCTACCTTTTTTTTTTTTTGCAGGTAAAGAGGACCACTCTAGTAGACAGTAGGACATCTGTTACAGATGTGAAGTTTGCTCCCAAGCATATGGGTCTTATGTTAGCAACCTGTTCAGCAGATGGTGTTGTAAGGATTTATGAAGCTCCAGATGTGATGAATCTCAGTCAGTGGTCACTGCAGCATGAAATCTCATGTAAGCTAAGCTGCAGTTGTATTTCTTGGAATCCCTCAAGGTACGTCATTAAAACTGTAGGTTTTGCTTTGTGACTGTTTAAGCAGAAGATCCAAAGAGCTAGTCTTGAAATTTTGTAGAATTAATCATAAAACATGCATGGAGAAGACTGAGCTTATATTACTTGGATCCGAAAGAAAGCTGCTAACGTTTATTTTAATAAAGCAAGTTTGTTAGAGCCAGAGAAGTATTACAAGAAATCCCCTGTGATCTGTGAGGAAATATTCCCAGCTTAATTATTTTTAGCAAGTAAGCTAGCATTCTTTATTTATCACACAAAACTTAAGTGGGATTTTCATAAGAGCAAGTGTTTATAATGGGACAATTCCTATCTCTTTCTTCCTTAATCAAGGCATTGCAATAGGTAATAATTTTGACAGCTCTAGTAAGGACATGCACCTTTGCCAGTGTGAGAGTACTAGGAACCACAAGATATATGGCACAAATATAAAGCCTAAGAGTTGTTCTTTTAGTTCTATCCCCAGGGGCTCAATGATACACTTAACCTTCTTGAACAGAAAGGAATCACAGAGGAGTTCGGTTGGGTAGTCCCCACCCAGAAAAATAGGAATATGCAAAAATTCTCCTTTGCTTTCCATCTTGCATTCTCCCCCAGCAGTAACAGGAAGGGAATAACCATTCAGGGCTGAACTGCTTTGGATTGTGTTTGTCCAGAGGCACTTAATGGCCTTCCCTGTAGACATAGTGGGCTGTGTCCTGCTGATGCAGTTATTCTTCTGTTCATTAGTAGTCACCTGTGCTGAGGGTTCAGAGTACAGGCTATCACTTTAGTGCATGGGAGGGACCTAAGAGTTGGTTTAAAAACTAGAGCTCATCTATATTTAGCTTTTATAATCTTCCAAAACCGTAATGAAATCCCAGAAAACCAGTCATTAAAAGTAGTGCAGAGAATTCAGTCTCTGCCGTGAAACTTGTGACAAATACTTGGCTGCAGCTATGTATATAAAATCAGTTCTACCCTGGGAGCATCATTTTGAATTGCCAAATAATGTTCCTTTATGATTTTACCCTAGTGGGTGTATAAAATGGAACTACTTATGCTCCTTGTGATTTCCCTGTGTTGTGATTTATTTTTTTTGTTGTTGTAACTGTTCTGTTTTCTTTCTAGATAATATGTCTGAAATTTAAGAAAACTGGCTTGGGGTACTTTCTGTGGAATCATTTGTAAATATAACTATTTTTACTTTTTAGTTCTCGAGCACATTCTCCAATGATAGCTGTAGGAAGTGATGACAACAGTCCAAATATATTGGCTAAGGTTCAAATTTATGAATATAACGAAAACACCAGGTATGCTAAATCACAGTGTATAACATTTGCGTAATCTTAAAGTAGTTTGTAATATATGACCTTCTATTCTTGTCATTAGATGTGGAGTAGTAAATAGTAATACCTTGATTCTGTCTCTGAGCCATTGGATGGGAGAGGGATACCTCAGAATGGTAACTGGTGTTAACAGATACTGATAATTTTATCTTGTCTCAGAATTCTTTTCAGCATTTTAAAGGGAGAGTTGTTTCTGCTTCTGCTAATTTATATGCTTAATTTTTCAGAAGGAATTAATAGGGCAAAGTTGAAATTTGCATTATGTTGCACAAGACCCTGTTTTATTCAAGGCGACCTTAAAATGCATGTTTATACTGACATACTGTCTTGTGGATTTACTAGTGTTCTGTCATAGTTCAGTTTGTGCAGTTAGGAGTTCAGAACCAGGAAAGGTCAAGAAGTGTGTGCACAACCAATTTTGATTAAATGATGACAGAGAACTTGTGTTTCACTCAGGGTGATTGGTGTGGGAAAGGAGCCAAGGTGTTTTGTGCATTTGTGCCTGGCTTCAGACAATGTTCTCTGTGCATTAACGGTAAAAAAGAGTTCTTGTAATTTACCTGGTGGTAAATAAGAAAATGGAATACATGTTTACCGTACAGCGCAGGAGGCCAATAGTGGTCTGCTTACAAGTACAGAAAATACAGTAAGTTGAGATACGAATTCCCCTTAGATTTGTGAATGGAAGAATATTTCCCTTTTCCAGCTCTAGATAAAAAAGTTCTTTCTACTGGAATCCTTGTTTTGTTGTATGATTTAGCATACTGTTTGTAGTTATTGTGTCTGATGTCTTCAATTTCTGAAGAAATCAGCGTGTAATTATTACTTAAATTTATTTTAAGAAAATGTTAGTTTTGCAAGTCTCATCATGTATACTAAGCCCTTTTTCCTTGTTTCACTCTGGTTTATATAATTTGTATTACTGGCAATTTTCATGGTATTAAAGGTTCATTTCTTATGCTGTACAGGAAATACGCCAAAGCAGAAGCTCTGATGACAGTCACAGATCCTGTACATGATATTGCCTTTGCTCCAAATCTTGGAAGATCCTTCCACATCTTAGCTGTGGCAACCAAAGATGTCCGAATTTTCACACTAAAACCTCTAAGGTGAGTTCAAAAGGAAGATGGTTTGGTATGATGTGGTGCATACTATATAGTCTTCGTTAACAGTGTCTGTGAAGCAAAAGTAGTAATCTGTGCAGGATTGTTTTAGCAGCCTGATTTTTAAGATTACAAGATTGTGAGCAAGTCTATAGTAGTGTCTGAATACCTCCTAACACTCCTAATTTAGTAACGATTGTAATATAAATCCCCTTGAAAGACGTCCTCTTTTTGCCATCATGTTCAAGCCCCCATCTTTGAACAGTTGTGTGCAGAACTGTCACTTTTCTTTTAAACAGGAAAGAATTGACTTCATCTGGAGGATTAACAAAATTTGAAATTCATATTGTGGCCCAGTTTGATAATCATAACTCCCAGGTGTGGCGAGTGAGCTGGAATATTACAGGCACAGTGCTTGCTTCCTCTGGTGACGATGGCTGTGTCAGGCTCTGGAAGGGTAAGAGCACTATCTGAAATACATGAGCTTTAATAGACTTGAAAAATTTTACTCCAAAATAATATTGTAGTAAAAGTTCATTCTAGATTTGTGAATGATAGCTTTTCATATTTCTAAATAACTTTCTGTGCTGGAACATCTGCATGATTTAGGCTGCTGTGAATTGTTGTTACTGTACCCTCATACTGTTTTACCAGATTAGAGCTATGTAAAGTTATAATTTCTAAAGTTACTGTATGTACTGCATTATTATCTTTGCTTGCTGCCAAACCCAGAAAACCTACATTTAGTCACGGTGTTCAGTCATACTGACTTTTTTCTGTTTAAATTTCCAAAAGCAACAGCAAACAACAGTGGCAGTTTCCTCATCAGTTCTCTTTTGTTTCTCAGTATTTTAAAAAGGAAATTCATTCTTGCTACTGAACAAAACTGAGCTTGAAATCATGGGTAGGCAGAGAATGTCAGACAGCTGAAACATCATAGTTGTACCAAAAGCTGAGCTTCAGAAGAGAAACTAACAGTGTTTATGTATCTGCATTTGCAGCTAATTACATGGACAACTGGAAGTGTACTGGTATACTGAAAGGTAACGGGAGTCCAGTGAATGGTAGTTCTCAGCAGGGAATTTTTAATGCCTCTCTAGGTTCTGCCAATACAAGTCTACAGAATTCACTAAATGGATCATCTGCCAGCAGGTAGGTTCATTAGTAGGGAGAATGAATTTCCGCAAGTAGTTTCTGAATCTTCCTAATTTCATTTAGCTTTCATGTTTGTTTTACAATAGTTGTTTTTTTGGTTTTTTGTTTTTTTTCAAGTGCAATGTAATTTATATGAATACTTCTACAAGCTTTTCTGGTTTTGCTCTGTGATGGTGTCTGCTATGCCAGTGTTAAGAGGAAAACGAACAAAACTGTAAGCCATACTGAATCAAGGAGAAACTTCATCATACCACTGTGTGACTTCCCTGTTGTTTCTGATAGGTGTTTAAAAGTGAAGCAGCCACCAGCAACAAATTCTGCTTTTCACTGGGATAATGTAGCAGAAAGGAAGGAGGAAAACATGGTTCTTCATGTAGGGTTTCAACAATCATATGCTAGTGTTGGTGTACTTGCATTTTTGCAGGTGTAACATCATAGAATAGGGTTGGAAAGGACCTTAAGATCATCAAGTTCCAACCCCCCTGCCATGGGCAGGGACACCTCACACTAAACCATGTCAGTTGATAAAAGTTTGGGTGTGGTTTTTTTTTTTTTTCTTCCTCATGGCATTCTTATTGCAGATTAATTTGCTTTCTCGAGTTTACTCTGTAATAATTGCTGTTTAATAGGTAAATTGAACTGCCTCTTCTGAATACCATTTTAATTTGTTCACATCACAATCTAAAAATACACTGAGCCCTGCATTTGTGTGGCGGAGTGTGTACATCAACTTTACAGGATGTGTCCTTATGTAAGGACTAGATCTGGCCAAATTTAATAGCAGCAGCTTCCAAGTCTTGCGGCCAACTTTATTTACTTACATTTTCTTCCCAAAGCCTTGCAATAACCTGCATTACCATCCATATGCAGCTACTGATTGGGCTTTTTACAGTTTAAATTGCTGACCTGTTAGGTACTATGACAGTTTGCTTTTGGAGAGTAGAAGTCTTTGCCCCACCTCTTCCAGCAGTCAATCCTGAATGGCAGTTCTGGCTTCCAGATTCCTGGCTGCACTGAGCAGGGAAGGGTTTTCACATTTTCCCCACAAGATAAATGGGAGAGCAAGAGGTGGTAATGGGCTAAGTCCTTAGCAAGAAGGGAGGCAAAAAAATGCTGAAATGCAGTCCTGTCTTGGAAATGTGTCATCCAAACCTATGTAACTGTATTTCCTTGAGCTCCTATAGGGAGATACTGACTATTTTATACCTCTTTAACAGAGGGTGGGGTTTCACAGTCTCCTTACCTAAGACTGTGGTGCTTCCAGCAATGCTACCCTACCCTACCTACCCCACTGGCTGGTGTTCTCCTCTCCCTGGAGTTGGTAGTAAGCCTTTGTGAAACTGAAACTTCCAGTATTATTTTAGACTTCTTCTATTGCTCTTTATTTTGAAAGTGTTTGTTTTTTCTTTATTTTGTTTTCTTTGCTTTTTAATAGATAGTTCTCGGCTCCAATTTGGAATTAACGTTTTATTACAGAATTCAGTCTGTGGCTGTGGAATTTCAAAACATACGGTGTCTTGTCCTAGGATTGAGCCTTGCTGTAAAAATTACAGTTATATGTTTTCTTTTGTAATCACTTTGGCTTGAACTGCGTAAGCACAGTTGCTAACTTGTGGTTTAGTGTGTTAACACCTATAGTAAAGATTTCTGTGCTGACATTTGGCTAAATTGATATGCTACACAGAATTTATTTTGTCTGTGATTGTAAATAGTATGTTTCAGTGTCTATATTTAAACATTTAAACAAGTTAAGCATAGGCAGAACTGGAAAACTGTAAAGTACAATCAACAAACTGGAGTTGTAATCAAAACAGTTTCATAACAAATGATGTAGACTGTTGGAAAATAGCTCAGAAGGGCTGTATTGTTATGTTGATGTAATTGTGTGTCTAGATTTATGATACAATTTCCATTCTCCATTTGTATTATGTCCTTTTTAACAGAAAGCAGAGCTGATACCAAGCTAACTGGAGTAACTTTGGTGTTTTGCTGCTTGTTGCATGCACACAGGAATGGAAACCGAACTCCTTTTTCCCCTCCCCAACGCCGTTTGACCTCTCCCAAGACACCAGCACCTGCTAACTACTAAATGCTATTCAGAAAGCCTTTTTAAAACACCTCGTGTACGTTTTTTGTACTAGGCTGTACAGTTTGATACTGTTGGAACTCCTGATAGAAAAATACATGGAGAGGCTTCTTGTTTGGAAAAAAAACCCACAACCAAGCAACCCAAACCCAAAACTTCCATCTAAACTATTTTTTTTTTTTGAAGCTTGTCAAATTAAAAGGCTAGTTCATAACTAAAAAAATCAGAAATTTTGTCCTTGATTGGGATGGGAGGAGGGAAGTAACTGTTAAAGTAATTTTTGTTAAAATTGTTTTGAGAAATAATCTGTTTTGCATTTCATAGTGTTCAGCATTTGATTAAGATTCCTAAACATGACAAGTTTGTAACTGCTATGTAATATATGCAACTGTTAGTTTGAAAGGATTAAGAAAATTGTGTTTTGACAACTGTACAGATGGTAGCTTTTAATAGTTTGGTATTGCTTCATTTGTACCTTAGTATGACTTCAAATAAATGTTCTGTAAGTACTGTCATACTTTACTTATCCTAAGAAAAGTACTCTTTCTGATACGTATTTGTACGTTCCTATGGTAGTAATTCCATGGAGTAACTGCAATTCTCTAAACATAGTATCCTAAAAACGGCAAACACTTGAGCCATACAAAGACTGAAACCAAAATGCAGCTTTTTGTGAATTGCCCCATAATTTCATTAATCACACAGCTGTTCCTTTATGTAAGTCTGCAGAACTGTAAACAAGACAGAAAACATCTGTAGGTATGTGGTTATACTAAAATACACGAGCATTACGGGTAAGTTCTAATAAAAACAGCAGAAAAATGACATGAAATGGCAGAATTCCAAGTCTTGCATTCACCAAGAATCTGAAATTTCCTGTGAGGATTTTGCAGAATATGTAAATACATGCAAAGACTGTATCTCACTGAAAGTAGTTATTCTCTGTAAATGTATATTACAAAATTTAAAGTATTGTAAAAACAATGATGTTTTTACGTCTATCCAGAAGTGCTGTGAAGTTAATCTGAATTAGATCCATATGCAGAAAATGTACCTAGACAATATTTAATGTATACTTTGTGTCGCAAATGAAGCGTTACTAAAAGCTCTGTTACAAAATCGCAAGAATTATGGGAGAATGAAAGCCTGTTCATAGCTGTGCTACACCATCCTTTTGATTTCCAAAGCAGTCTGTTCTGTATAAATGTATACTAGGGTTATTATTACGGTATTTTTTTTTTCTATGAATTTCAGTGGGAAAAGACTGTATTATTTTCCTTTAAAGAGCAGTTTCCAGATTTGTCTTGTTTTGAATTACAAGCCTTGATTTCTGCTATTATGTTCTATTGGTTTTGGCATGGATATATACTAAAGCCTTTTGGTTTGGTTTTATTTTTTCCAGCATGTGTTCTCCCCTTTGGTTCTCCTTGTATTTACTACCTTTCTCTTTTTCTTGTTTTGTTTTTGTTTGTTTTGTTTTTGTTTTGGTGTTTTGTTCCTTTCTTAATTGTTTCAGGTATTTCTTTCCCCCTCTGGATTCCCCACGGGCTGGATCGAGATGGTCCAGTCATGCCCAGCTCCTTCCTCCTCCTCCTCTGATAGAGCACTCTTGCGATGCTGACACTGCCAACCTCCAGTATCCTCACCCTCGCAGACGATGTGTATCTCGGCCTCTTAATCTATTACCTGAGAATGAAGGGGTTTAACATGTTACTTTAAACTCTGGGCCTTATTCTGGTGTTTGTGAATGCTTCCATTTCTAGCTGCCTTCGTATTTCTTCTCATGTACAGAAGATTTAAAAAAACTTGGGGGCTTTGCGCATGTTTTGCAAACCAAACTACAATGTTTGGACCATGTTAATTATGTATCAAAGAAACATTTTGATCTGTACCCTTTGAACTATGGCAACACATACAAACAGTATTAGCCATGAGCTATTTATGGAGTAGCTGACTTCATGTGCCTTTTTTTTTTCTTTGTCTTTTTTTTTTTTTTTTTTAATCAGCTCAGTATGGGTTGATTTTTTTTTTTTCCTTTTTGTATATTGCACCAACAAATGTGAAATATATTCATAGATTCTCAAAATTAAACATGCCTTCAAGAAATTCTTGAGAACTAAAGGATGATAACTGGATCACCTCACAAAAGCAAAACCGTTCCTGTGTATACTGCAGCAAAATAATTTGGAGTGTTTGGTTACTTAAAAATTTTCCATCTTGCTGTATAAATATTTAAATTTTATAATTGTGATTGATTAATAAAGTTATTCTAAAAGGTCTTTATTAGCATGCTTTTTCTTGCAATAGGTTTTTTTTGTGTTTTGTTTTTTTTTTTTAACAGGCTTCTGATCAAGGAGATTTTTTGATTCAGGTGCCTATTCTCATAGCTTTGCTGTCAGGAAGTCATCTGCCATTCTGTATATGGAGTTGCATATAACATTTTTCTGCCACAGGCTGTGCTCTTGCCTTTTCTCATGGGTGTGTTGAAGATGTGCAGGTACTACTAGAGGGGTTGGATTTCAAATTACCTCATAATTCTTTTCCAGTAATTGAATAATTCACTTCGGACCAATATTGTGAAGAAATAGTACTGACTTAAAAAGATGCCTTTTTTTTGATGTGTCGGCACAGGAGCTGCGAGTCAGCGTGATGGCACTGCCTAAAGGTTTGGCTGCCACAAGACAAAACGAGAGGATGAAACTGGACAGCAATTACATGGTATGGCTGGGGAGTAGCATTACTGTGCAGGCTGAAATTGCTGAGCTTGTTCAGCAGATTGTAGTGGGAGGAGGCATAAAGGTGGGCTCTCTGTAGCAGAAATCCAAAGTATATTGTCTTTCAGTGTGCTTCAACACACATTGGAACAGGTTGCCCAGAGAAGTTGGGGGTGCCCCATCCAAGGACAGGTTTCGTCTTAAACCTTTAAAAGGTCACTTCCTCCCTTCAACACAGCAATTGATCTTACTGCACTCGTCCAGTAAGAAAAAATGGTGTTCCTTCCTAAGCAACTACCAAGAAAACCAAGGTGGCTGCTGTTTCACAATTGTAAAAGTTTGTGCTATGAGACCCTACAGTGTCTGTTGGGTGTACCTCCATTACTGCAGTGTAACAAAAAAATAGGAAAATCTATTCAAAGACAATTTTTTACATATTCTTGATGTATATGCCAGATCAAAAAAGGGAAAGATTCCTGCTTGCCTTTCTTCCCCCTCCTTTAAATTTGCTTCCATTACTCCTTTGGAGCCCAGAATATAACCTGTTGTGATAATAAAAAGCTGCAAAAAGTTAGATTTAATGCATTTGTTTATAGTTAGTTCAGCACGGTCACATTATTTTCCTCTGTGCTGAACATGTATTATTATTATAAGATATCCCAACGAATTCCAGTCACACTTCTTAATAATGGAAACATTCTATTACAGTTCCAGTGAAAACAAGTCCCATTTCAACACGCTGGCCAAGTAGCTTAACTTCAATAATTGAACTTAGGCTGGTTTTGTGGCTGATGCTTGCCATTCCCTTGCCTGCCATTTTTCATTGATGTCTCTCCAAACTAGGACTTGTCACTCCATACTCATCTGTTTCCTCAAACTCACACTTCACTCTTGCTCCCATGACTCCAGATTGTGAACTGTACTGTGCAGGATCTGGGCCCTCGAACCATTAGAAGGGAGGGAGACTGTAGAAGGGCTTAGAAAGGCATGATTACAGCAGGTACTTGCAGTACTTTAAATTCATCTAGCATTCCGTAAGGCTGCTGTCCCTCTTCTGAAAGAAGATGATATACATTATGCTGTATATGTTACGTGTTCGGAGCACATCTCAGTCTGAAATTCCAGGACTACACATTTTTGGGTCTTATAGTAGCCAGGAGGTGACTTTTCCTTTTTGGTGTGTTTTTTTAAATTATTTTTTTTTATTTTTTTTATTTTGAACATATTTGAACACAGTATGAAGTTCTGTTGGTATTGAATGTGTGACTTTTCACTTTCATTCGAGGTTTATGCAACCTCCATACCAGGAATGCAGCTGTAGAAGTGAACTGTAAAAAAGTCCTGGAGTAACACTGAATTTGATTCAGGTCTTTTGAAGTCATCATATGCACATACACGTATGTTTGGAAGGCATCTTCTCATGCTCTACTTTAAACAGCACATTTATGCTTCAAAACTGAAATAAATTTTTCCATGTACTGTATATAAATGTATATTGCCCAACCTCATCTAAGTGACTCATATTGCAACAATAGGATAGAAAATAGTAATATAAACAGCACCATTCATATGTATAACAAAAATCAGTTCTAGTCAGATTTACTTCTATTTTACACGGCTGCGCCCTGACCAGGGGAGGCCGGTCAGCCACCACCGGCAGCACACCTCAGCAGCCGCAGCTCCCCTGGAAGGCCCTGAGTTACCGCTACGGGGATTCAAACCTCGCCGCTCAGTAAGAAAATACCTGAAATGATCGCTCCCTTCCGACAGCCCGCCCTGCCAGGCGCTACCACAGCGCTACCGGTATCCGGGACAACCCCTCCGCCTCCCCTCATTCGGAGAGCCGAGCGGCGGCGCTGCGCACGCGCCCCGCGCTAAGGGTCGGTCCGAGGCGCGGGGAGGGGGAGCGCGTGTGCTGTTGTTCCTGCTGCGCGCCAGGTGAGCGGGGCTGGCAGGGCCCGCCCGCCGCTGGGGGGCGCTGCGCGGCGCAAGGCGGGAGAAGCGGGACTGGAGGGCGGGAGCGGGACGGCGCGTGCGGGAGAGGGGCGCGGCCGTTTGAAGTGGCGGCGGTTGGGCCGCGGTGCCGTTTTCTCAGGCGAGTAGCGGCGGGACGCGGGCAGGGGAACGGGGCGTGGCGGGAAAGGGGTCCTTGGCTTCGAGCCGCTCCTCTTCCCTGCTTGCGCGGCGGAGACTGGCGGCGGTGGCGCCCCCTCTCACTCAGGTGGAGCTGTTGTGGCGCTTCGGGCCGCGGCGGGTGGTGGTAGAAGTGGTCGCGGTGCCTGAAGGGACCGCTGAGGCGGGGGGAGGGCCCGGGCCTTCAGTGTTGAGATCTGCAGCGTTTTGCTGCCGCCTGCCAGGTGATCGCGTCACGGAGCGTGTAGCTGCCCAGGTGGTCGCTGCTGTAGAAATGGAGGAAGCGTCTCTCGGTCTGAGCAGCTTTACGAACTAAATATAGATTGGCACGTCTTGGGGCGTCGGTATTCTTAACTTGCAGGAGTACTTACTGCGCCTTTTAGAAACCCCGAGGAAGTTATAAAACTCTGCCCCCTAAACGGCTTGGTAGGAGAGGATTGGAAGTGATTTTTAAGCATGCTTGTGGATAAAGCGGGGTGATTGCCAAAGACCGCTGGCTGTGATGTATAACTAACGTATTTTTGACAGCACTACTGTGGCTTGTGTAACTGTACAGTTGCTTTGTTCCTTCTTTCAGATGCTGCTGGACCGGGGCTGATCATGTTGCCAGGCAGAGTGCTATTTTAAGCAACTTGTGCAGGATGATGGAAAACTTCAGAAATATTGCCGATGAGACATTTCCAAGCTTCTTGGGCCATTCACTGAATAGCAGTGCAAGTGTCATTCTTGAAAATGTTACGGTTTCCTCAAACCCTGGCTTACCTGTTGCAGCTTCAACTGTTGCCAGGCGTAAAACAGGCTGTGAGAACAGGTGAGACTGTCAATACTGATTGATAATATAAAAAACCCCAGCTGACTGGTTTGAAACACGAAGTTGCGGCTGTTAATGTTCAAGGCCAGGCTGGATGAGGCTTGGAGCAACCTGGTCTAGTGGAAGGTGTCCCTGCCTGTGGCAGGGGGTTGGGACTGGATGATCCCTAAGGTCTCTTCCAACCTAAGCTGTTCTATGATTTAACTTTGGAAAAGAAAAATTCTGACGGATTATTTGGTAGATGATAAAACTATTTACTAATCAGTGGCATACTAATCAGCAAACACAGGATTGACTCTATTAGCAGTGAAGAATCTGCATTAAATTCATAATTCATGAAATACTTTTATTGACTTGCGCTTTAAAAGAGTAACTTGTTTCTGGACTAATGAGATAATAATCAGGTTTATTTTTGCTGGACTCTTCAGCTTAGTATATTCAAGTTTGAAGTTATGTAGAGAGCAATATATTTTTTATGTATGTGCTCTCTTTACTCTGTTGACTTTTCATTTAGCTTACCTGAATCTGACTAATTTTAGATGGGTAATGTGAGAACTAGTGTTATGGATATGAATTGAAGTTTAGCACAATTTATAATGGTTTGTTCAGCAAGGAGTAGAGCGAAGGGTAATACTTAGAAGCCTTTGCTCATTTAAGTGCTGTCCTATGACTTAACAAGAACTAAAATCAGACTTTTGTACCATGACTTTCCAGAAGTGCGTGTTCCAAATGGGATAGCATTAGCCACTAAAAATGATAATGTGGTATTTCTCTAAAGAAAGAAGACTGAAGAGAGGATCCTTCTCCTTTCTACAGGAGACTGGAGAGGGTCATTCTGGATACATATTTATACCTGTAAATACATATTGTCTAGAAAAATGCTAAAATATCCAAATAATTGAACTTATAGGAGATGGGTGGGCATTGATATGTTTGTTTGTTTGTTTTTTCTCTGGTTCTTTGAAAACAGGAGCAGTGCATATTAAAGTGATTCTGTTGTATATTTTTCCTCCCCACCTTTACAGGCTTTCTGATATCTCTGCATCCTACTTAGAAGGGAAACCATCACCTCCATTAGGATCTCCTCACAGTAGTCAGTCAGATCTTGAGCCACTGGGGAGATTTGCCCTCGGCTTTTGTGATGACACGTAAGTGAGATAGTTAAAATCTATTTCTGTTCTGAAATGCACATACTAGTATGTGATTTATATGTACTATAAGCTAATTACGGAATACTTCAGAATTTAATTGCCCACTTCAGCAGCGGCTTCTGTTGGCCTTTTGATGCAGTAAGTGGAGAGCTCAGCTGTATTATCCTGTTAGCTTACAGTGTTTGGCAGCTTGGGCAGCTTTTCCTACTAAACCAGCTCCTCCATGACTTCTGAAGAGGAATGGTGGCAGACTGTGTGGAAGCATCCTGTGCAGCACTACCCCTTAACCTGCACAGCCCTACATTAACATTGTGCTGCTGTTCAATTGGCTAATTTGGCTTCATGTATATGACAGGAATGAATCTTTAGAAGGGATTTGTTTTTTTTTGTTAAACTATGATGATTTGTTTTGTTGTCACACTAAGTAAAAATTGACTGACTTGAACCTGGCTTGTCTTTACCTAGTTTACATTACGTAACGTAGAATTAAGCTGATGGTTCTGGTTCATGTCATGTGTGTGAATAATAGTTTACACCGACTTAAATCTATTCCAGCTAAGTGTAATGTAGTTTGCATACAGAAAGGAGTATCTATTCCTATTAAATTAACCTTCCTTGTAGCTTTGGTGATTGCTATCTCTTAGCAAATAACTAATGTTAGTGAAATAGTTTAGAAAGCATTGCTAAATGGTGGAAGTGTTGGAAGTTGTTGTGTAGGTTATTCTAACCAAGGTCAAATTTGTTCTTGTCGTAGTAGAAAATGCAATGTGTGTTTTTCTCACTGATAAAATTGTACTGTAGGCAGTATGTTCCTGTAAAAACAAAGAATGTGAGATTTCGGAGAAGGAGTCCATGTCTTGATTGTCCTCAAGAAAAAAAGACCAAACATGGAATAATTGCACTTTAGATTTTCAAATGTTAGCTGTGTTCAAGGCCAGGTTGGACAGAGCCTTGAGCGACACGGTCTAGTGTGAGGCGTCTCTACCCATTGCAGGGAGGTTGGAACTAGATGATCTTAAGGTCCTTTCCAACCCAGACCATTCTGTGATCTAAAATATTAAATCAAAAGGGTGGTTTCCTCAGAAAAGAATTTTAACATCTTGCATGATAAGCTTATCTGCTTGTGTGGAAGTCCCATGAAACTAGAAGTGAAAACACTTTCCCACAGAATTATAAAAGCTGTTATTTAACAGGCCTATATGTAATTTCAGTAAATCATGTTCTTTATGATTTAGTCCCTCCTTTAATGTTACAAAAAGTGTGCTGGTATTATGGAATTATGAAAATCTTGTCCAGAGTCTGACTTGCTCTCAAATGGATTATGGAACTTGCCCAGAATAGACCCTTTTCTCCTTTACACTTTTCCCTCTTTTTGCAGAAATGAAAAAGGAAGAAACAGAAAAATTAGAGAGGCGTATGTCACTGAATTTCCTCATTTGTTTCACACTTTATATTGTGAAAGTGAATCCCTTGTAATCTTGCTGTTTATTCCTTTTTTGTAAAATGACAGGTAATATGTCTGTAGAATCTTTATTAATGGGAACAACTGAGTTCCTAGATACAAAGCCAATTAAATTGGGGAATTTATCAGATCTTTATATCTAGAGATGCTATATGCTAATATTGATCTATATATCTTGCTGAGTGACTTTTCTTTGACATAATTCTCTTTGTAGGGAAGTTGCTACACAAGTTAAAGAACCTCATCCAAATTCTGTTAATTTGAAAATATCTGACTCAATACACAGAGGGCAAGATCAGAATGTCATTGAGCATTTGAGTCACAGTCAAGGTACTTCACTTGAGGTGTTGCCACTTGAACGATCGAAAGGTATTAAAATTGGAGAAAAATAATGTCATTTGCTTTTTATGCTATAGGTGTCTTCTCTTGACCTGTTCACTGTTTCATGGAATACTCTAAATGGGCTTTGAAAAAGAATCTCTTGGAGTTGAACAAACTGGAAACAGAGAAAGCTTGTGGGTGACCTTGTGTTCCTAGATTTCTTCCCAAACTTTGTACCTGAAGTACAAAGCTAGGCAGGAAGCTGGTGAAAATAGTGTTTGCTATAAAATACTAGGATGCTGGTAGGAATCTGAATTAATTTCAGCAACTTTACATGTGGAAAAAGTGCAAGTTGTTTTCTGCCCCTTTCAGCAGGAGTAAGTCTTTGAGATTATATTTTAACTGTCTCTTTTCTTGCCCTATTCCAACCTATAGTAGATTTTTAACTGCAGCTGTAGAAGCTGGAAACATATTTTCCTAGTGACATGATGCATGAAAAAGTAGTTTAGAATACTTACTGTGAAAACTGTTTTTTGAAGTAGAGAGTATTGGAAGCAATATAATATTCTGTAACTTACTTTAAAAGTGTAACTATTGATATTAAACTTGTTTGGGTTTTTTTGCTAATGCCAGTCCTGTGATTAAATACTGCATGTTTCTTAAAATTCAGTAAATATACTTAGTAAATATATACTTTTAGTCATTACCCTTTTCTAAGCCTTACCTGAATGTTTGTGTAGGTTTTCATGAAGTGAGTATATTAATAATTTTATAGAGAATGTGTTCAGTTAGAAAGTACTATGGCCCGTAATATAAACGGGTCCCTATAAAGTACAGTTCTAACAGTGATGTGTGGCTTCAGTCACTTATTATGGTAGTCTTGGAGAAGTGGTAGTAACTATGGCAACAAAAATCATGATGCTTTGGAAAACAGTCTGCCCAGTTTCGATAGTGCCTGATTTTATTTAGTTAATTGGTTTTAACTGATTGTTTATTCAATGTTTAGGGTTCTAGTTTGGAAATTGCTTTTTATTCCCATCTATTACTTAAAAATTATAAGCCTTTTTTGCTAAAATCTGTATGTGCATACTTAAAATGTTCTGTGTCGTGGGACTCACAACTGGCTTATGGGTGGTTATAACACAGAGATGAGTGGAAGCTGCTTACAAGTTATCCACAAAAATAATTGGCCCAGTAAGTGAAATGCAACAGTGGAACAGAACACTTGTTCCTACCTCTGCTAGTTCAATCTGGAATTACTTCCTTTTCAGCACTGTGTTATAGAAATCCCTAAGGCAGTTATTGTCTTTCATAATTTTTACAGTTCTAGTGCTGATGAAGCCCTGCCTTGTTAATTACTCCCAGATACTTTAGATCACTATAAACTTTCATATCATGCTAACGTTTATGTTTTTGGGCTACTTTTATGGTGTATGCCAAGACCTTTTAAGATGTTTGGTCTGCTGTCATCTAGAATAGTTAGCATCTAGTAGTATAACATAAGAACATACTAAAATAGTGCTTACACCCCATTCTTTTGTTTCAGATCTGTCAACTGGAATATGCTTCCTTCCAGACAATAACAAGGTGAAAGCTTTTCTAAATACAGTGAAATTAAAGGTTTTCTAATATTAGTCATGTAATCGACTTAAGTCTGTGAAAGGAGGAGGGAAGGAATTGTTTACTGTCTTAATGTTGTGTATCCCTTAAATATGTAACAGTGCTGAATGTGTCATGCCTCCCTTTGCCTCATTTTGCAGATCACTTAACATAATTAGTACCATGGGAGCATGACTCCACCTAATCTTTCTCAGTTGTGAGAACTGTTGTTTGCTTCTAGCTTCTGTTGTCTTGTAATCCTTTATCAGGACCTTACATTTTACCCTCATTGTAGTTTAGCCTAATGAAAAGCCTTTTGGAAACTGAAGTAAACAGTATCAACCTGATTTGACTTGCCCCTGTACTTGTTAATTAGTTTGAGGAGTGTTAGTTCAGATGTCCTCATCGTTAAAAACGTCACTGTTTGTAGTAGAAGAGCACAGTCTTCCTTCTACCTCTGTGTATGGTGTGTGTGTTTATCCCACAGCTAGCAAATAGCTACAGGTATCATCAGGTAGGGCTATACTTTGGCTGTTTTTATCTACTGTGTGTAGAGAAGCTGGCAATTATGGGCACAGATACAAGGCAGACAGGAATGGGAGATCTCATGGCGCTTACAGAAAATATTCCTCAAGCTGTAGCCAGATGCTGTCCAATATGTACTCCTTAATTTGTCAGCTAGTATTTGTTAAATTGATTTAGTTCTCTTTCATTTGGTTTTTCTAGGGCCACAGTGGTCAATGAGTTGCAGTTGACTGCTCACAGGCTGTCATCTGAAAACCATAATTCAAGTTCCTCTCAAATTCTTTACTTTCTGAACTTTGACATTTTTGATGTCTGTCAAAGATGAGGTGTTTATTATGAAGAATGTGAGACTAAATCCGAAGCAGATATTATGTTGTGCTGTTTTTAAAATCATTCGGGTATATAAAAGATACAGTATTTACAGTTAGCTCGATTCAGCTGAAACTCTACTTTTTAAGTAATTTAGTATGCTGATTTGAAGAAGCAGTGTTTTAACAGCACAGGAAGGTATTGAGAGTTGTCTGTACTTTAAAGTTGGGATTGCAGCTTAATAAAGGGGGGAGTAAACTCTTTAATGGTTTAGTACTTTTTTGAGGTCTTTTAAATTTGGTGTCATTGGGATGATTTTTCCCTCTTTCTCCTTTATGATCCCTGTATTTCTTGCTGTTTCCATTCTGGCAGGTAGCAGGCAGAAGTTCATTGGAACTAGAATGTTTGCTGGGATGAGTTAATTGTTGTTAACTGAATTTATACAGTAGCTAGTAACTTATAGAAACATTTCTGTATGGGTGCTTTTCACAGGTTGATCCATCTGAACCATCTGACAAACTGGTAGAAGGTGGAATCTCAAGTGATCACCTTAGCAATAGCCTCTCAAGTTTTTTGGAAAATGAGAAACTCACCTCTTTTGGAAGCTCAGAAGAAGATTCCACTGGTAAGCGTGTTTATAGCTCCAGGTAGCTGAGTCTAGAGTTTTGGCTTAATGTTATTGCATACTGGAGAATAAAGGTATTGTGTTACTGAAATATTTAATACAGGATTATGCTTGATCAGAAACTAGTATTAGGAATATTCAAACTGTTCACTGGGAAACTAGCTGTTTTAAAATTGTAATAGGAGTAGGTGAGTATGGGATTTGTCAGAGAAGATCACATTTGGAAGTTCAGTCTAAAATAAACATCCATCCTGTTACTGTGAATCAAAAATACAGGTAAAAATGTGGGCATTTGTTTACTAAAGTGGTAACCCTAGCTACAGTTTCAGTTTAGATTAATAAACTGTGGTGAAAAACATGTACATGCAGTTAGAATTAACCTTTACATGAGCTTCAGTTGAGCTCTCTAGATGCCACACATGCAGGTGAAACCCAAGTTGAAAGTCTAGTTTATGCTCAGGGACAAAAGTGAGAATTTGAGTTTTGTGTACTAAACAAGAGTTTTGAAGTTTCTCTGCCCTTCCAGTGGCTGCTGCTGAAGGACAAACATGCTGCTCTTTATTCATGCACTTGACTTTGCACATAACCTGAAGGATGACAGGGTATGTTCTCAGATGCACCAAGAATGAGGAAGGCAGAGTGATAAATAGGTTTACTGCTCTCTTGAGATCAAGCAGCCCTGCATTCAAGTAGAGTTAATGGGAGTTAAAATGCTAGCCTATAGTCATCTTGTTTTGCTGTATATCACTAGTCATGGGGTAAGACAATTACATGCTTCTGTGTCCTGATTATTTTTACCTGAAAACCATGATAATTCTACTCTGAGTGTATGAGTGTGTTGTGAGACTTAGTGTATTAAACATTACGGAGTTGCTATGAAAGTATGTCAAGTGATATTAAATGTCTGTGAAAGGTGAACAGGATATTTTCTTCTCTTCCCATAGATGATGATATTGATGATGAAGAGTTCTTTGATAACCAACTAGAAGCCTACTTCGAGCAGCTGATGCAACCAGAAGTGGCAAGAGGAGGCACTGACATACAGCCACTCTCAGAATGCTGTACAGCGCTGAAGCTTTCTGAAAATGGCTTACTTCAAGTAGGTTTAAAGTAAAGTTCAAAGCTCAGCATGTGCAATGGCAATTGACAAACCCAAATACTGTCCAACAGGTAACATGTACAGCAAAGGATTATTTTTAATTTTGAAGTTAGCAAATACAGCTCTTAACCATAAACAGAGCTGTGTGAGTGAGCTTCTGACTTTTTCTGTTCACTCTGCAAGGTTTTCGCTAGGGAGGGGTAAAAAAGGAAAAGAAGTTAGGGAGCTATTTTTATATTTTCCTCTTCCTTGTAGTGCAGTTCTAGCAGCTGATTCACTGCTTGTTACAGCAGGTCTTGCTGTTTATGAGGTAAGGTGGAATTAGGCAAGGAGCTGGCTGTCCTAAGAGGCATTAGTCAGGAAGGTTTGCAGCAAAGCTGAAGTTTCCTGTTATGGGGTCTTCTTTATTCAGAGGTTTCCCACCCCTGTCTAACCTTGCTCCTCGCACTTCTCTTTGTCTTGTGCATAGCTTTCTTCCTTCTCCTGTTAAGCAGCTCTGTTAGAGATCCATGTTCGATTAATTCTGTTATTTGATCTTGCAAAGAGGGGAAAAAAATCCTAAACCCACAGAGAGGATTTCTGTTCCTTCTCTGGGATGATGGAGACTAGCCCTCAGCTAAATCCTGTAATTCACATAGCATTAGGAGTATTTCCTTAAGATGGACTTTTTCTGCTGGACTACTTAATACTTCATTTCTTGATCCTTATTATAAAAGTAAAAATTGCTTTTGGAGTTTTGGATTGTTCATGCTGGTCTGAGTTTAGTGTACCTCTGAGGTGTTCTCTTGAATGCTTTAAAGTATAAATGTTTCTTACACACCTTGCTTTCCCTCTAAGCTTCCTCCTAAGTAGTGCTTTTTAATGTGAGAGATGGTAAAATGTTTGTAGATAAGCATTTGTGATCCTCTCAAGTCCACTAAGGGAAATTATGTAATTGGTAACTAATCAGAAGTCTCTACGGCTACCACTGGTTTGCGATGGTATGATTTTAATTTTGGTTACCAGCTTCTGAGTGCAAAGAATTTTTGGTAAAAGATAAATCCCCATAGAAAAAAGTTAATACCCATAAAATGCTTGCTTTATCCTGTCCTGTCCAGCCCCAGTAAGCTGATCAGCTGAACTGAAACTAAGGCTGTCTTTTGGTCTCATTTATAACTTGTAATATCCAGGAGATGGGTCTATTGTCTGTGTAGGAATTGCTTAATTTTAGTCTGATGGTTCTGTGACAAAACTACTTTCAGTAGTTTAACTTGTTGCTATTTGTTATTAGAAGTATAGTATTAACTGTAACTGATTCTGTTTCATTTTTTGTTTCTGTAACTATTAATATTACATGCTGGCACTTCTGTCATACAACTAGTTTATACAATCCTTTTAATCACTGGTTTATTACCTTGCATAGCAAGGTCCAAGGTTTTATTGAGAGTATAGCATCACAGAGACTCCTTTTTCCAGGAGAGTAAATAATTTGCTCAAATAATTTGTCACTCTGTGAGCTTGACCAGAACGGAGTGTGATTGACTTATATGGTTAAATCAACTGTAGCTTTCAAAATTTCCAAAATTTCCCAACTGCTATCAGAGTTTCCAAGCTGTGGGAAGTGATATGTTAACCCTATAGAAGTAGCCTGATTGCTGATCTGTGGCTGTATGTGAAGAAATGGATAGGTGGTTGTTGAAGAGTACGAATAACACAGTTCTGCTCTCTGATCTCAGGTCTTATCTGTTTGTGTAAGATGTCACTGCTTCATGACCATTGTGTCTGTGTCAGTGGGGTAGGTACAACAGGTTACGAGTAGGATTTGAAGTCATCACTAGAAGAGGAGGAGGAGTAGCATGGTGCTCTCGTTAAAGGGAATGAAAGGATGTGATAGGAGTAAGAAGAGATCTTCATCTTCTTGCTGTGTATGATCTTGGAGGCAGATGCATGCATGGATTGGCATAGCATAGCCAGGAACTATTGTCCTTGGTGGTGCTAGCAGCTAGCGATGCCTCTGGCAGTGGCACATGAGCAAACAAATAACGATAATGTCTTTACTAGAGATTTTTTTTAACATTGTAAAAATAATTGTTGCTTTTTTTTTTTTTTTGTTATATTTGTTCTCGTGTAACTTAAAGGAGAACTTTCTGGTTCCTCACACTTACCAGCCGGTGGCAGGAGTAGACTCTGGAAATGCTAGTGATGAAGATGCACAAAATCAAGGGATAACTGGATGTCCTGTGCAAAGAGAAATGCTGCCCAGAGAAGTACACCAACTGGTATGTGATGGAAATTGTCATTAGAATTTCTGTTTGTCACAGAGAGTAAGACTATAGAAGATGGCATTGTGTTTGAGAACTTGTTAGAGGTTGAACTAACAATCCAACCTTTCTTAAAAAAAAAAAAGTAAAAATACCACTATGGTTTTATATATATATTTTTTAGAAATATTTTTCAAACATAGTTAATTTGGACTAATTTGTACCTACAACTGTTAGCACAAACAGTTAACAACTGCACTTCTGACACTTTTCAAATTATTATTGTTTTCTAAGAATTCCGTGACTCCTGGACATGTGCTAGAATCCTGTGCTGCTGCTGAGTTGCAATTAGATTCACTTTATCTTCAGTGCAAGGACAGTCATAAAGCTGATATATCAGATGTTCTTCCAAAGCAAGAAATACAGTCCTCTCAGTGTCAGGCTGCTGCTTCTGATGCCGAAGTACTACACACATCAGGAGTATTTCTGGGGCACCACACCACTTCTGAAGTTCCTAGTGCAGAAGCACCTCAGACAAATGCAACTGAATGTGAAGTCAGTCTTCTTGATACTTACCTGTCTCCAACTGCAGACAGCTGTGAGAACATAAGTTTAGCTACAGCAGACAAAGGTTGGTTGGTTTAGATATTTGATGATCAAACTAGTTTGTAGTTGCAGCAACTTTAGCTATGCTGGTTTGTTTTTGTTTTTGTTTTAACTTGTTGCTGACTTCTGGCAAGTGAATGCCTTAATCTTAAAAACTTCAAGACTTTGCCATATTCCTTTTAATTTTAATTAACAGTGTGGCATTTGCTATATCTTTCAGATAATGTACCACACAGCATCGTCTATCAAAATGAAGAAGGCAAATGGGTGACTGATCTTGCATATTACACTTCATTTGATGAAGAACAAGATTTAAATCTGTCTGAAGATGATAAAGTAAATGAGGAGTTCATTACTGGATGTATGTAATCTTTTTCCTCTTCAGTTAACTGTTGTTACCTGTAATAGTGTTAAGCAAACTTTTTCTTTTTTCACTCCTACAAATCAGTATTTGGTGTTGCAAAGCCTCCAGGCTTCAGATACAACAAATTATTTGAAAGCTGATGTTGATAGTTGATAATGATATCATCATTATTAGAAGTTATAGCTTCTTTCCAAGTTTCCTGCTCTTCCCATGTTCCCGTGTTTTGTTTTGTTTCAGAAAGCATTCTAACATGTGTTGCTGGTCCCTATTGTATGAGCAAAAGTAAATCCTGTAGTTGTCATTTCCACAATTCTTACTTTGGACTTTAATCATTATTACCCTTTCAAGAAGAGAAAACAGCAGTCATATTCTGTCTTCCATGATGCTTACAAGACAGGAAATAATTGTAAACAAGAAATTACTACAAAATCAACTAGAATGTGCAAAGAGCTGCTGAATTCACTAGCTGGTGGTTTTTTGAGAAGCCCTTGGGAATGTTTTGATGCTGAAAGAATGATACTGAAAAATGTCGGAGCTTATTAAAAGGCTTTATGGGACTCAGCTTGTAACAAATTCCAGGTCTTTTTGAACCCCTGTTTACTTAAAAATTGTGCATTTTCTTTAAGCTATCTCAGACTGATCTTCATGAGTTTGTATGTTTGTCATAGAGGCTTGGATAATATGTGCGTAGTGCTGTAGGCAAATGAATTCCTTACCAGCAAAATATCAGATTCAAGCAAAAGTGTTTCTCTTAGACTCTAATAGTTTCTGAAGTTTACATAGATATGAATGGGCTAATGTATTCTAAAGACATCCACAGTCCACTCAAGGTTTTTCTTTCTTTCAATGAGAATGCTGTATATGTTGCTGTGTAGAGTTGTTTATTTTGAATGAGTAATCAATCAGGGCTGATTGGTTGAAATGTCTTTCAACACCGTAGTGGTTTTCTGCTGGAACAAGCAAATGTGATCCAGTTTGGTATCCATCCCTATCTACCATGCCAGTAAAGTAGAGTTCCTCCATTAGGTTTCAAAGCCAGGACATTTCAGATGCTTTTCAGCATCTCAGGATTAACCTGAGGGTTGTTAAGTTGTTAGAATATTTGACTGTTGTAAATTTTTCTAAGGCTTCTTGGCTTGTTCCAGCATGATGGATTTTAAAAGCAATTCTGCTTTTGAGCTGTTTGACTTACCCCTTTATACGGTAGAAGACTTACAGGCTTTCAGACTCAGTATGGTTAGCATTTTTCTGGCTGCTAGTTTGCCTGTCTGTCTGCAATGCTCAAGTGTGATGCTTGACAGCTGAGAGATTTTATTTGTAGGGACAGAAAGGAAATGTTACATCTGGTGCTTCTGAGTCTCGTTTATGACATATCTATCTCTGTCAGCAAACTGTGCACACAGTGTATTCTTGTACAGAATAGTGCAGGATTGCTCACTTGACGATTTGGTGCTTCAAGAAGTCTTCAGAGATCTGTATGGCTTACACAGAAGTTTAAGTAAGAATTGATATTGACTTTGGAGTTCAACTGTATTTAGCAGTCTGTTATTGATAGTGCTAGGTTTAATTTAGGAAATGCAGTTGGATTGCTTGTTAAAGTTGTATTCCAACTTTGTGTCTTTCCTCAGAGTATGCATTGCTACTTCCCATAAGTAGTTTTATGGACAACAGCCATATTATCATCCGTTCTTGACTTATTCCTCTATTTGTCCTATGCCCTCTATGACTGGGGATGCTGTGTGTAAAAGGCCACATATTTTATAAGTTTTGAAGGGCTTAATGAGACATTAACACTGAAATAAGGTGGTAGAGCAGTATCTCTTGATCGCTTTTTAACATAATTTTGGCAAAGGTATTTTGAAGTGTTCATTGTTCTGTAAATGATAATTGTGAAAATAATACAAACATTTGAATTTAAAAGTAGTATTGATTTATTTGCCCTGTTAATTTGCAGAGGTATTTCATGAACTGGTACAAACCAGTCTGTTTGTTTTGCTCCACCATCTTGATGAAAATTTCAAAATCAAGTGTATTAAAAGTTTCTTTGGAGGTAACAGTATGTTGCTCAATTGTAGCTTTTATATGTAGCATAATTTATGAAAAGCTGTAGTTTGGTTTGGAGTTAAGGCTGTAGGATACTTTCTTTATTTACCACTAAGTTAGTTAGCTAAATGATTTTACTTTGACTCCTAAAGATCCAGGGAGTACTTTTTAAAGCCTAATTTAATATGAACATGTTCAACCATAACTAGATGGAATAACTTCTTTTGTGTCCTAAATGGTCTCAGACATAGAATTAGGTATTGCAATATCTGTCCCTCAAAGTATAGTTCGATGATGCAAAATAATAATAACAGCACATAATAACTTATGCCTTATTTTAATACATGTTCTCATTGGCTTTAAGCTGAAGCAGCTGCTATGATTGCACAAGACCAGGAAGAATTCGAGAAAGCACACAAACTTGTGCAGGTAAGTTATGATCTCAGTGTAAACAGAGTATTCTCTAATTTATTTGTAAGTTACAACTTCTGAAATCCCTTTGTCTGCAGGGAGGAAAAGTAGACATTCTAAATGCATCTGAATTAGCAGATACTTCATGGAAATCGCCCAATAGCTGTATTCTGCTGAGAAACTCTGATCCTGATAAAGATGCCAGTTATTTACGGTTGTCTTTGGGGGAGTTCTTTGGTCAGAGATCTGAAGCTCTTGGTTGTCTTGGTGGAGGCAGTGATGTAAAACGGGTATGTATCTTAATATTAAGGCACAATGCAAGGACAAACAATGCAGCAACTACAAAAACAACAACAAAGCACTACTTTGGTTTTGTTTTGTTTTTTCTTATATGTTGTAATTAATTCTTTCTGAGAAATACTTTTCTGAATTCACCTGCAAAGGAAATTCTCTATGTGTGACAGGTCTGGGTTGGCTTTTCTTTCCCGCTTGGAATTTCTGATGTAAAGGCTGGCTGGTGTTATCAATGAATCCTGATCTTTACCAATTGGTCAGGGTTAGAGAGAAAGTACACCATATACAGGGTGCACACTGGAGGTCCAGGCACATGATCCACGTAATAGTTGAATGAAATGCTGCTCAGACAGGGGTATTTAAACAGTGAGGGTATCTTTGAATGGCTATCGACAGTTGATGTGCTAGTTAGACAAACACCCAACTTCAGTAAAAATATAATTATCTCAACTCTTAACTTACCAACATACTTCTGTATGCTTCTTGCATCTGTCTGATACGTGTCTCTTTTCTGCTGTTGGTAAACAGTATCTCATCTGTGTTGTAGGCCCACAAAAAAAGTGGGGAAGTGTGTACAATGGGAGGAACAAGTCAAACATGCATGTGTAATTCAGTTGTGTCCTGCTGAATTGGTAGAGTTGGCATGTTCTATCCTGGCACATTCAGAGGCTGAGTGGCAGAGCATGCCTCCAGGCAGACACAATGAGAGCATATCTACTTTCTTTTGTCTAACTGGTATAAATAAGTTAATGTATATATTGGAAGTGTATGTATTTGGATTAGGCATTGCCAATGCTAAGAGGCATGTGTTATTTTTTTAGTGGTACAATAACCAAACTCTAGCTGCTGAGGCACTATGGCTAAAACTGCTTTGCAAGCCCAGTGAGCCTGTTTATTAATAAATTTACTCATGTTGTATTCCTGGATTTTTTTTTTTTTTTTTCCATAGCCATCTTTTGGTTACTACATTACATCTCCGAAGAAAAGGCAGCCTGTTGCTTTGCTAAGGCAGTCTGATTCATCAGGAGATGACTTCGGCCAAGAGATTTCACAATTGTCTGAGGTGTTTCAAGGTAACTGACGACCAGAACAGTCAGCCCTAGACTTTGGTCATAACAATAGTTAAGAATTACCTGTATAAAGCTATGAAAGACTATGAAGACTAATCTGTGATAGAAAAACTCTAGTTTTCATTTGCCAAATATCTTTTTTTAACTGTGAGCACCCTTCTCACCTCTTCCCCCTGAAAAACACAGGGCCTAAACAAGTATCAAGTACTACCCTGAATTATCTTGGATATTTCAGTTATTTCCAGACACTGGATAACTACCAGTATGTCTTGTAATAATTTAAAGTCTGTTCAGAGTTGTTCTGTTGAAAAAGCTGTATTAATGTGGTACCAAAACCCAACCACCACCACCACCAAAAAAACCCCACACAACCCCAAAACCCAAACAAACCAGCCACCCAGAAAATTGGTTTGTTTGTTCATATAGATATAGAGGGTGTAGGGAAAGAAGAAAAGCAATTTGGGTGGTAACTGAGCTGACAGTGTGTGCATAAGCATAGTTTACTTTTTATTCTGCCATCTTTAAAGAACAATAAAAAGTTACACTATCATGATATCTGCTTATTTTAAAGTAATGATTTAGGAGATTGCTCCAAAATTATATATGCAAAGATCACAACATGTATTTTGGTGTATATATATGCCTATCAACTTAGGATGTTATGTTTAGAAAGGGTGGGTGCATTTTAAAGCATCTCTACTGCTTTTGATAGAACTGTGGCAATACCAGTCTTTGTGAACCTGCTTGTACAGACAGTCCAGTGGCTTAAATACGTTTTTGCATTAGTGAAAAATATCCATCAGGCTTTTATAGAGCCCACTTTGAAACAGCTTTACAGCTATAATCTTCCTAATGCTAAGACCTTGCAAATATTATAAAGGGTTTCTTAATTATCATTATTTTAATAAAATGTTAGTGTACTTAAATTCACCATACAACAATCTAGACTTTTGTCAAAGAATACCAGGAGTTCATTGAGTTCATGACCTCTGTTTGGTTAAATCATAGTTGTAATTGTTGCTTTGAATAATAGAAAAATATCCTTATGTGCTTTTCAGTATTTTGTATAAATGCTAGAGAAGGTAGGTATTTGGGTCACTTTGTGGCAAAAATATTAGTAGTTACTGCCATCTGATTTTAAGTAGTACTGGCAATAATATCCTTTATCAGGAATACCAGCATAGAATTCCTGCTTAAGGAGCAGTAGGTGGAGAGGAAGCTGAGAGATCAGCAACTTGTGAAGGGTGTTACTTCAAATACAAAATATGTCCAAACCCCAAATATCTGCTGTAAGAACAAAAGTAAAGGGGGGGGTGCGGGGGGAAGAAAGAAACCCAAACAACTTCTTCCCACCCTCCCAAACCAAATCCAGACAAAAAGTGTTTGTTGTTTCATACTTACTTCTCAACCACCAGAGGATCTTTAAAACTTAGTTTTAGTGTTCTAGGGAGTCCGGATGTTTTCTTTCATTTGTCAAAATGGTAGCCTCTAGATCTCATATAAGCAATACCTCCTAGTTGGAGTTTGATCTCCTGATCAGGAAGATTGTTTATGGTTTGCTGTTCATCCTAAACATGATCCTTCAAAATCACCAGTCCATTGCTATCTCAATCAAACACTGTCTCTAGCATAAGGATATTGTCTTTACTCAGATTTAACTGTTGTAGTTAACTACTGGAGTTTGGCCTATGTTTATATTATGTTGTAAACATCGTTTTATGAAAGTGTTTAGCATATGCTAATATGATAAACTGCCTGAAAATAAAATTTGAAGAGTGTGAGCATGGTATTCATAATGCCGTTAATTTTGTGACTTGAATGTAAACTTTGAGTACTGTACAGGAAACAGTTGATGCGTTTCAATTTGTGCCTTACAGCAACTCTTTTTTTTTTTTCTACAAAAAAGGGGGTGTGTGTATCCCAAGAATGCAGATGTTTAGACAATTTCCTTGCTGTAAATTAATTTCCTTTTTCTTTGTTCTTAGGTGACTTAGAAGCACAAACAAAAGAACATGAGAATTCTACCAGCTGTGAGGGTGCATGGGATAGAATGGATACTGCAGCTGAAATATGTACAAGCATCACTACAGAAGCTGCTACCAAAACCAGAGCAAAGGTATGTCTAGTATTTTTCTATTAAGTGCAACTATCAGCTTGAACAAAATCCGAATAACTTCAGTTATTATTTCTTTGAATGTAGATAAATTTGGACTTTCATATCAGCTCACTGCTTTTTATATTGATCAGGTTCTCCAGGAAGATACTGTGTATTTGGTCATAATAAATTGTCTGCTGTTTGTTCTGATGGGATTTTACTACACTTCAGGATTTGAAAAGTTTTACAGGGACTAAGGCTTCTGAGCACTCAGTCTTTGTTTGATCTTTAAAAGAAAGCAAATAAATTTGTGGAGTAGACTTAAAAAATCACAACAATGAGAATTATGCCTATTGCAGTGTTTCTTTTTAACAGGCAATTAAAAATGTGGCACCTAAAAATGTTACTATAGTACCATATAGCAAAATGCAAAATAATTAAAATCAACAAAATGCAGAAAACAAAACACTAAAAAATCTCTTAATTTGGTGCTTAACTCATTTGGTTTGTTGTAGGATGGAATTCAGAAAGACAAGTTTGAAGACAGCCAATCTAATCATTCTGACTCCGTTCTGAGTATTAGCATGATTGCATCTGCTATTGCTAATGCTTCCTCCAGTGCTGATCCTTCCCAGTTAGCTGCTATGATGATGGCACTCTCCAATAAAAATAAAAGAACATGTTTCGTTACTGGAATTGTTAAAGAGAAAGTACTTCCTGCTAATCAGACATTATCCAGCCATGTGGACAATAGTGCATTTGATATGGAAAAATACCTCAAAAAAACAGATGAGATGGGACATGAAAGTGAGTGTGAGAGTGTTGTAAAACATGAAGCGTCTGATATGTTCTTACTGGGTAAAGATAAAAATAAGGATATTCTTTCAGAAGACTTCATAAATAATCATAGCAAGCAGCAAGAAATAGAGAAGCAATTTCTGGATTATTTTTATGAAGAAAATGATACTCAGAATTTCTCTAGTCTATCTGCTGTTCCCAACCATGAAGATATGTCTGCAAACAGGGCTAAGTATTCAGACAAATCGTCAGATTTAGCAAACAGTAAACACTTACAGTCGTTGAATATTGGTCTTAGATCAGGTAGGCTTAATACCCAAACCTCACCTACTGGAAATGAAGTACAAGTATGTGGAATTCCTTCAGCAGCAGAAATGGAAGTGGCACAGAGAAGTCCACTTCCTTATCAGACCAACAATCTCAGTAGTAGATGCTGTATCAGGGAAGACACAGAAACAGTAGATCAAGGAACAAATGCTGTTCCTCAGTCATGTAATGATTTGGAGGAGAGAAGTGCAGGAAATACTTTGTCACTCAGCAACTTAAAACATGCCAAGCCATCTAGAAAATATGTCTCGGTAAGTCCTACAAAAACAATGCCTACACCAAGACTGAACAGCGATGAAAAGAAGCAAGATGCAAAAATAGAGAAGAGAAACAAAGATGCCAGTATTGCTTGCAATGGGAATGCTAAACACGTAACTTTCGAGAAGTTCTCCCCAGCTTCTCAGAATAGTACTGGTAAGTAAACCTATGTAAATGTAACCAGATGTTAAGGCTTTTCTTGATAGTAGGCTTGTTCCCTGTGCTTCTATAAACACCGTTATTAAATTCTGTTTATTTACCAGAACATAAACCTGTTGTACCTGAATGTGACCTGCAGTCTCTGGAGGATGAGCAGTGTACCTTCAGACCTTCTACTTCACCACTCATTCATTCTTCTCCTAGTGAGACGTCGGGAACAGCATTTTCAGGGTAAATTCCTTGGTCCAGGTTATGAGAATTATTAATGCTTCATAAGGGTTTTTGAGGGATCAGCTTTTAGTTTGAATGTTGTCCTTGATCTCAGTTTATAGGAGATCTTTATTAGGCTAAGACTTCATTCTTTAGACTAAGCTTTCTCTTTGCTTGTATTATGTGTATGGGGAAGCAGTCTTAAGCAATTGTTAACTTTTTATTTTCCTCACTGGCCTGATGAGGCACAGATGCTCTATGAGTACGTTGATGCTTCTGCTCAAGATTATCCAGTATTGCAAGAATACAAAATACTCAGCCTCTTAGATACATTGGATACTTAAACCTTTGTGTTGATAGAGCTATAAAAATCCATACTTATTAATTGTTGTTCTAGTGTAATTTATCTTTTACAAATAAAACTATTTAGTTGGGGGTTATGCTGTTAATTGTAACAAAGCTTGATGCTGTATTAAGATATGCTTTTTAAGGTTATAACTATTTCGCACTATTTCTCTGCTTGTTGTGAGAGCAGATGGGTAGAAATATTTGTACTGCTTTTGACCGCTTCATATTTTAAAATGGCCACTTGTGCCTAAGACCTAAGGCTTTCTTAGTGATGGAAAGGGCAATATTACTTAAATGAGCTCCCATAACAATAAGTGTTATGTAAATGATAAGATTACAACTAAGTTGATTATGTAGTTGTAAACATACAAATGTGGCCAGTAACCAGTGACTAAATACATTCCTCTAAGAAGAGGAGGCAATGATTTCTTTGTCTTAAGTTCACTGTTTGATAGTTAGCTACGGTTAGTGTTGTACATGCTGTTAGAATTATAGACTGTCTGATGTTTTTCAAAAGTTAAAATGTGCAGAAGTATGTGTATTTTTGCAAGCATATTATGTAGGCATTAGGATTATCAGTGACTTTGTTTTCGTATCACCGTTTCTTGTTTGACAAAGGGGTGAGAGATCCTGTGTTTTCAGATGTGTGAAATGAAGAGAATCTCAGCAGTAAATAGGAAATAATAATGTGTGGTGCCTGGGATATTGGATGATTTCATTTGACAGTCTTCCATCCAGTTAGATCTGAGTATATTGATTAACTTTTTTAGTAAGTTGTGTTGTTTCTGTGACCTCAGCATCTGAGTAGAGCTGTGGAATTCTGGTGCTTTGCCTTATGGATTTATGTCCAATGAAAATGAGGTTATGTACATCAAAGCGAGAATTTGTAAAGGTTAATTGAAAGCTGGTGTCTTGTTTGTACTGCCTGTACTAAATAGAATGGCTAAGGAAGCTGACTTTTAGAATAGTATAGCTAATGTGTAGCACTGGTTTTCTTGGGGGTAGTGTTAGAGATACATTCTAATACTGACAATACTTTGTATCTGTTTTTCAGGTCTGAAACTGACTTTATTAGCCAGTCATGTTATCAGGAATCTTCTTGCAAAGAAAGTGTACTACTGCCTCAGTCGTTTTACTCAAGTCCTAGCATGAGCAGATTAACCTATGTCTCTGCATCTGACAGTACCCTTAAGAACACAGCTGTAATACATAATCCGGAGACATATTGGGTAAAAAAATCTTGAACTGTAAATACATATTAATTCCCCTACTTTAAAACAAACAAACAAACAAGACAATACTTCCCTCTCACCCCTGAACCAAACCCTTAAATGGTCAAAATAATTCAAAATTAGAAAAGCTGTAAGGGTTCATAACAGTTCAGGACATGCTGTGCGTATGGAGAAGGTATTCTGATTTTTCCCCCACTCCTATCTATTTTAGAAATGTAAATTCTGAAATAGATTTTGTTAAGTGCACAAACTCTAATGAATATAAACATAGTAAAACATTCAAAGAACTACTTGTGAAGAAAGTTAGACTTGGTGTATTTTTACTCTTTCATTTTTTCCATTTCTTGAGAAGTCATTCTGTTTCTGGAGTGCAGTATGGTATTCCAGTAGTAGTTTGCAGGATCTGTATCTGCTTTCATCACTCCTGAGGCTCAATTTCTGCTCAGATTCAGCTATTAGGAGAATACTTTTCCTGCTTTTTTTGTCATGATAAATGTTTATAAATGCGTGTTTTGGCTTTAACTTATTTTTTCAGGACCTGAGCTGTCATGTCCTACCTCTGACAGTCATTCTGACAGTTCTTACTGCTTTAGCAAAGAGTGAACTTTAAGAGCAAAACTTTTGTTCAGACTTGCAATATTATGCTGATTAAGATAATTGGCATTCTTTTATCTAAATCCATGGGCCCTTTGGAATCTGGGATCTTTCTGTTATGCCTCCCCCCCTTCCAAACTGTGTGCAAATGTGGATGGAATTTAAAAATAGAAATCCTATCTACTCTTCTTTTTTAATTTGCACAGGGTGAGGCTTTTCAGAACTGGTGGTTAGTGAAGGCTTAGTGAAGCCTTCTCTTCTGTCTAAAGGAAGCACCAGTAGTAATGTTCCTTCATGCTGAAAGCATCAGGAAGAAGGAAGCATGTGTCTGGCCTATAGCCCATTTTGTTCCAGGTCTGGTTGCACAGGGAATTATCTTTTTCATCCTGATGTTTCCAGTGGGAATTGCAGTCCAGTAGGAAGGAACCCAAGGGCCAATTTAAGTGGGTATTTGCTCGTAGTCTTTGCTGGTGTAGCATCAGCTCTTGGGTCTGTTTCATGTTTGAAATGCATATGGTTCTAGGTTCCTGTCATCTCATGCAAATGGATTACTCTAGATGCAGTAATAAAACTGTCTGCATACTAGTTTGCCCCTCTGTCTTGAAAAGACGTTACTGTCTGAGTAGTCTTTGTTCCCTAGGATAGTTCAACAAGGAGATCCTCAAGTACTTTGCCAAGGTTTTACATTTGTATTATGAGTACACTGGTAAGTCCCACTTAGAACACAACAGTATTAATTTATTCCTTTGGGTTAGTGATCTTTTATGCTGAGAGAGTCTGAGAGATCTTAATCTCATTTGTACTTGTTAAGAGCCACTTTCATATCTCTTGCCTAAAGCTTCTTATACATAAGACTGTTCATATTGGTGTTATGTTCAGATCTGAATAATTACTGTGGCACAGTCTGTTTAACCAGTAGTGCCCTCTCCTTTTAATGCTTGGGTCAGGTTGTCAAAGGTGCATGATTTTCAAGTTTTGTCATTTCTTGTTTGGTTGATTTGAGCTGGTGAGCCACCTCACCTCAAGCAGCACCCTAAATGCTTTTTTTAAAGGAACTTGCAGCTTACTTTCCTACAACAATCCAAACAGCTACTTTTATTGCTGGGGATATTACATGGTATGGATTCTCTCTTTGGTCAGCTGTCCTGACTGTGTCCTCTCATTACCTCTTGCCACTGCCAGCCTACTCTCTGAAGTGGCAGAGTGAGAAATGAAAAAGGCCTGGGCACCGTGCAAGTGCTGCTCAGTGATAGCTAAACCACTGGTGTGTTAGCAGTGTTGTTTTATTCACAAATCTAGAAATACAGCACCACAGGGCCTGCTATGAAGAAAATAAACTCCACCCCAGCCAGACCCAGTATACCTAGCTAGAATGTGACTTCAGAGAGCAAGCAGATTGAAGTTCCAGATTGTCTTTTTCAAGGTGAAGAGCCACAGATGTTACAAAAGCAGAACTTCAGACAAGACTTGACAAACTTGATTAATTATATTTGGTAGCAGTACAGATATTAAGGTCTGTCATCTTTAATGTACCCTATTTGCTTTTCTAAACTTCCTAATACTGCATATTTGTTTACTAGGGTGAAAATGCTGGTGAACTGAGCACAACAATAATTCGAGCGAGTCCAACTCTTTCACAGGAACAGACAAATGAAAATCTAGAAGAGCATGTGTGTCAAAGAAATAGAAAAGAAGCACTGCTTAGCACTGACCGGGAATCAGAAGAAAATGAAATTGCAGGTCTTCAGAGAAAACCTGATGATGTACTGGGTCAAGAAGCGTCCAAAGAAGGTTTTCCCAAGAATGGAAAGCAGCTTGCATCTATTCCTTCAAATGTAGCAGGAAATCATAAAGAGCTAGACCATGTTAAATCAGCTTTACCAAGTAAATTCTGTGTCTTTCAGCCACTTTCTGTTAATCTTGATGCACAAGAAGTGTGGCCCGATCAAACAAGCAGAGCACAGAGACAAGGATTACCATCCTTGAATACATTACCCATATATCCTGGATTAAGCACGTATATGCCACTCAGTCAAAACTCAGCTGGTGAGCAACATGTTCCAATTTCAAGCTTTAAACCCCATGTCGCTACTTCTGGGAGTCAATCTTCTGTTCCCACATTGCTTACAGGACATTCTCTTGCAGCAACACCATTTGCGCAACACCACCTGGGAAATGTACCATCTACTGGAAATACAGTTTTGTCACAGTTTCATGGCTGCAGCTCTGGAGGTTTTGGCCTTCCAGCAGGGCTTCCTTGTTCTGCTATCCCAGCAGGACCTGTTGAGAATCCAGTTATGGTAGGAATCCCTTTAGGTCCAAATATCGGTCCTGGCTCTCTTGGCGCAGCTTCACTTTGTAATCCACACCCTACTTCCTGGAACAAGGATATCTTAAATCTAAACTCATGTACTGGACAACCTCTTGGAGCTGGTAGAAATGAATGGGAGTTGACAAAGTCACCTGGTAAGTGTGTTTTTTAGGGTGTGTTTAAAATACGGCTGTAGGCAAGAATGGAGATAGTGATTATGCTAATATTATAGTAAATAAAATCAAAATGACTACCAAGTGTAACCACAATTATCTTTTATGCAAACCTTGTTATTTAAAAAAAAGTATCACTAATTTTCCTTATTTAATGATGTTTAATTCAGGGTCTAATCTTATAGGCCCTCTAGTGGTTTTAAAAACAAATTTTCATAATCTGAAAGAATTTCAGCATTCTTCAGCATTCAGTGGTTTTGTGTTGATTTAAAGGAACTCTTTTATATAGATGATCTTAAGGTCCTTTCCATCCCTAATGATTCTATGATTCTAAAAAGAGAGATCCTAGCTGCAGCTCATGCTAGGCAAGACAAGTTGTGCTCTAGAAATTCAGTTGTATTTTATCTGGAAAGTAGATGGCATTTCAGTCTCCAGCATATTTTGGTGTTAGGGGTCAGTTAAGCCAAACCATAGGAGGAAAGTGGAGGGCTTAAGATGTTCTTTGGTTTTGAAGGGGAAAGATGAGTTGCCAGGTGCCTTCTGTACTTTCTGGTATTTCTCTGTATTAGCTCTTAACCTAAGCAATGCAAATGAGTGTTTTGTTTTAAAGACTTCATTAAACCTGTGTTTTGTTGTTTGTTTGTTTTTTTTTTTTTCCCCCTGGCAAATTCTTGCAGACAAAATGTCAAATTTATCTGAAAGAATTATTTTGACTATTTCAGAAATATTAAAACCAGAAATTTAGTAAAATATTTGAAGCAGAATTTTTCTTTGGTGATAACTGTTGAATACCACACTTCAGCAAACATCTACTGTAAAAGTACTTGGTATTTTCTATAGCAAAAAATGCCTCAACACCTTTTTAGGCAACAGTTATACTCTGATAAAAAAATATTTTCCTCTTTAGTCAGTGTAAATGCTCCAGAGTGCTCCATAGTTGTTATAATATTTATATTCATGTTTCCTTGAGTTGGACTAGTACTGATTAAATTGTGAACACTGAGAATTTTATGTAAGGTGTGTGTGTATATATATAAATATATATATATTTGTATGCACACTTTGTGGGTTAGTGTCTGCATGGGATGTGATATTTCTGTGTTTTTTGCTCACATTAGAGCTCCAAGTAAGATGCAATTTAGAAACAATTGATTGAAATTCTGAGTATCAGGCTTATGGAAAACATTCTTATGAATACTGTAGGAGTCAAACATTGCCTTGCCATAATGAAGCATTCCATAAATCAGTTTATAAATTTGACATGGTGGTGGTCTTGAGTGCTGACGTGCTTCTGAATACTTGAAACTAATAAAAGCATATTTTCTTCCAAAGGACATGTGAAAGTACCAGAAGAATTGAAGTTCCCTAATGCTTGTTGCGTGGGAATTGCATCACAGACGGCTCTTAACATTTATAATCCAACTGAACGGTGGTTGCAGGTCAGCATTGGAATACTCAGTGTTTCAGTTAATGGGGAAAAGGTAAGAGATATTTTTTAATAAAGCTATAGGAATAATGCTATAATCTTACCATTGTCCTGGCTTCAGCTGGGATAGACTTAATTTTCTTCCTAGTAGCTGGCACAGTGCTTTGTTTTGGCTTTAGTCTGAGAATAATGCTGATAACACATGGATGTCACTTGCAGTCTGTCTCTCCTGCTTGAAGATTATCTACTAGTATGTTCACAACAGAAACTTGGAGAAATCTGCACTAGGGTTTACTGGTGACCTCCATCCGCTGACCTTCCCATTACTCCTCCACCATTCCTCTTCCTTCCATCTTTGTTGGCAGAAAGCACCAAGTACAATTGGCTTTGTTAATTTAGTTGGTTTGTTTGTTTATTTTGGTACTGCTCTTTCTCAAAAAAATCATTGGTTTATGTATGAATTAATTTTCAACTATAATAAATACTATAATACCAGTGTTAATCTTTCAGTAGATGCTGGAAAGAAACCCTAGCTGAGTTACTTTCAGGCTGACTTATCTAAAGCTTTAACTTAAAATACCTACGGGTGAGTGAGATGCCAGTGGGACACAAACATGAAGGTGCAGTAATTAATATTGAGCAAAAAGGTATATGAAATGTCTGTGCTGAGCAGTGGTGCCAGATAAATGTGGTATTTTGAAAGAAGCTATCCTCTGGCAAGGGACATTTTGTAAATGACAGATTTTGTTTTTCAGATGGACTGTGTGAAATATCAGTGTCTGGTTTTCAAGAATAAAACCATCGTAGGACCCTATTCTACCAACGATGTGAAAATACTTTTCTTACCTTGTCATTCGGGCATCTTTCAGTGTATTCTCAATGTTTCATCTTGGCCAGTTTCTGCAGATGCAGAGACAATCGTTCAGGCAGAAGCTTTGGCAAGTAGGGTGGTTCTGACAGCAGTTGCAGAAAATCCTCATTTAGAAGTGAGTTTCTGCTTAATGTGGGGGTTTGTGTGTGTTTGTTTGTTTTTTTTTTGTGTTGGTTTTTGTTGTGCTTTTATTTATTTTATGAATACTTCAGTGACACTGGAAAAGGAGTGCAAGGTTGTTCCTTAAAGGATCCTGGAATTTCAGCATGGGAGGGACTATAGGAGAATGTTTATGAGAAGCTTATAACTATCTGGGAAGTTTTAGTTATGGGAAAGCATCTAGCTGGAAATGAAAGATTCTGTCTGAAAAGAATAAATTACTTTTCCATTATTAAAAGAATAGATGACATCTTAAACATCTAATGCTTTCTCATCTGCTATGTTGGGCATTAAAATGTAACAATCCCCATTTATTTCCAATTTTAAGGATTTCTTTATTCTTTACATCAAGTAGTCTTTGTCTTGGTTTGTTATTATTGGCCACTTACGATCCTAGAGAATATTTTCTTAGTTTGGACTAATTGGAAATTAAAAGTAAGTGGATGTATAAAATGCCTTGCCTTGCATCTTATGAAGGACTACCAGATGGGAGACAGTGTGATGTAAAGAATTAAACCAGGCTTTATGTAGTCCTAAATTCAAGAGTATTGACAGGCAGAAATGGGTTTGGTGCTTTTGGAGGTGCCTGAAGAAATTACACGATAGTCTGTGGTGTCACTGATGAAAGTAAAATTTTCAGTCATTAACCTCAGCTAACTTATTTTAATTTTTTTTTCTTGAAATTTTATACTTTAATGACTTTCTACTTTAAAGTAGTCTGTTAATTTGCTTTGGACTAAGTAGATGCTGTAAAGTAATGATATTCTAGTTGAATGCACATGAGTGGATGCAATTTTTAATGCTTCTTCCATAAATTTTAATTTAATTTTAATGCTTTTTTTCATACGTACTTTGGCAAAATCCATCATTCTTCATGTTCTTCATGATGTAGTTCATTCAAGCTTGCTTCATATTTAAATTAAATTAAACCTCTAAAGCTCTATCTCTGCATGTTTTAGCATATTCCTGAGATGAGAAAAAGTACCAAATAAAAGCTGTATTTTGCTGCACATCATGACACTCAAGTGTTCCTATGCTAGCAAAAATTAACTACTGCTTAGTTAAAATGTTATTGTAGCAAGTTAAAAGTGAAGAAAATAACTAAAACTGACATTTCATGTTTGCTATCAAGAATCATAGTTTACATTTATTTCTGTTTTAAATTAGCCAAAATAATTTGATTGTGTACTCGATTTTAGTGGATAAATATTGTACTAAGACTGGCTTAATTGATTGAGGCAAAATATGTGGGAGATGCCAGATTGCATTCAACACCTTTTGATATCAAAGTAAACATGATTCTGAGATTCTGTCTACCCCTGGTAGAAGGTTTGTATTGTATGTTGGTAGAACATTAAGAGGATGGAATCCTTACTTTCCTGGTGCTTTTGTATAGTAGTGTATTTTGGAAGTTTCCTTCCTTATTAGTTCTACTTTGCCTTAAAACCAGGTGGAAACAGGAAAAAAAGATTATCTGGATTTTGGTGACTTGAATTCTGGCAGTTGGAAGGCTCTTCCACTAAAACTTATCAACAAAACCCATGCTTTTGTGCCAATTAGGCTCATTATTAATGCCGTAAGTACATAATCTTCCTATACCTGGAAGTTAACTTCTTGTGATACTCAGTTTTTAGTACCAGAACACTTTGTTATATGTCATTAAGAAATATAGTCTGGACACTATATGTAAGATTCCTAAGAAATCTTTGATTAGTCATGAAATGAATTGTTTTGTAGTGTGGTAATTTGATTCTGCTGTATATGGGAATGGTTCTGGATAGGTGTGGTGTTTTGGGGTTTTTGGCTTTTTTTTTTTCTTTTACAGCTTAGCCATGCACTGCTGCTTTTGTGTTGCCTGATTTGATAGGATAGGGCAGTAGATAGCACAAGGATCGTGTTGCCTAAACCTTCCTTCTGAGAAGTTGGAGATGTAGTCTGCTGTTCAAGCAGAACAGCTGGCTGTTCAAACAAGCAATCAAACTTGCTTCCTGTTAAGTTTAACATCTTCTCTCTTCTTCTGCAGGAGCAAGAGCAGGAGTCTTAACTCTCTGCTTTGTCTCCCACTAGATAGTAATAGCCTGTATTATAGGCTACAGTGTGTTCCTCCATTTCGGTGGCAGTGCAGATTTCAGGTGTTTGGCTAGGCTGGCTGTTGTTTTGTGCCGTGGGAAGAGCTGGTCTGGTTTCCTTATGTGGGGGGACAAAGAAAAGACTGGCCTTACGTTAAGATGTATCAGGTTGTCTTGGTGACTAGTGAGAGTTGGTCTTGAATAGATTGTTTTTTCCAAATGACTTAGATTGCTCAAAGTTTACCTTGCGTTTCTTGGCTTTGTCAGCGTTATTGTTAGTGACAAGAAGAGGTTTAATGTTCTAATACTTTGTTTCTTCGACAGAATGCAGTAGCTTGGCGTTGCTTCACATTTTCCAAGGAACCAATTAAACCTTTGAATGACAAATCACTCCAAATGGATACTGTTTCTCAAATAGCAGCTCCATCAGTTGTAAATCATGTGATACATGCAAGCTACGATGGGCAAGTGAGTAGTGTGTAGTTGGCTGGTTCTTCCTGTTACTTGCTCTCTGAAGTGATGGTTCTGAGTATCTGAGTTCACAGTAATGATTTTGGGGAGTCCACTTATTTGAGTAGTATAGGTTTGTTGCTGTATAGGTTTGGGTTTGCTTTTTCTGTGTTTTTTTTTTAGTTGTTATTTTTTTTTCCTCCTTCTCTTCAGTAATTTTCTCCCTCCCTTAAGACGAGTCAACCAAATTCTTTTTCAGGATCCTGAAGCTTTAACAGTTTGGGTTCTGTTCCATGCACCTAAGAAACAAATTTCTTGTTCAGGTATAGTAATTTAATTTTCTTTTCAACTGAAACAAATACGAATTTTAATGCATGTATGTGTTTAGAATAGCAGCAACAGGCTGCAAACTTGAAATTAAATGGTCCATCTTTGGTTTGTGTGTCCTAATATTTTGGGTATTGCATTCAGTTTTAGGAACTGACAGAGGCAGAATAGTTATGTCTTAATCTGTTAGATGTTAACAGGGGTATTTGTACTTCAGTGTCAAACTGTACAAAATGGTTATCTATTGCAGGATGTGTGGAATTTGCTTTACTACTTTTGCTGAGGGAGTTAAATCATCACTTAAGAAAATGTATTGGTTGCCAAATAAATAATTTGAAGAAACCTCTTGACTTTTTCTGTCTTCCTAAATAGTAAATAGTACATATGTCAACTAGTTTGGCTAGATTTCATGTTGTTTTGTTTTCTTTATGGGTGGCTTCAGCCACATTTGACAGAAAGATTAAACTCTTAAATAAGATCTTGTGAGACTTTATTTTAAAGTAAAAAAAGCTAATTGCCAGGGTAATGGGAGAGCTGCTGTCAATATGTTAAGGTTGGACAGTAGCTGAAGTGAGACACGCAGCCATAGAAATGGCCTTTGCTGCTAGCAGACTTGCTTGCTTTTGTTACTCATGGAATTCTTCCTAGATTCCTTGGGTCCAGCAGATGAGTTCTTAGCAAGAGTGGATGTGGAAGTGGATAGTCCAGGACCCAGCAGTGTGATTAAAAGTATTCCTCTTCGAGCAAGAGCTGGAATAGCAAGGATACATGCTCCAAAGGACTTACAGGTTTGCGTGTGTTAACAATGCATGTTTCAATAATGGTTTGCCTTTCCTAGTCCACTTCTATTGTAAGGTTTGGTTTTATTATATATGTGCATATACATGCACGCTACTTTTTCCAGATAATACGCCTGTCTACTAGTATGGGTTCAACAGCCAAACAGCAGCTGCCATTGAAGAATGCTGGAAACATTGATGTATATTTGAAAATTAAGGTAGGTTGTCTTGTTTCTTTTGAAATCATGAGTTTTGTGCCATTACTGTTGTATTGAAACTAGCACTGAGCCTTGGGATCCTAGCTCAACTGTATGGTTTGACAAGGGGTTACAAGTTTATATAAAGAGAATGAAAAATAGCAAAGAGATTATCTCACATTATTGGAAAAAGCATATGGGAGTTTTGTTGCTCAGCTTCAGTTACATTTGTTTTATCAACATACTTTTATGATTTTTAACAAATAGATTTTAACAAGTGTATGTCAAATATGTAAAAGTAGTGAATCCTGTGCTGCATGGGAGATACTCATTACCTAGATGAGTAAAACTCATTTAGATAAAAACTGGATACTATCTGATACCGATAACGGTTGGTACCACTGTTGAGAGAAGTGATGTTACTTCACTAGTGGTGTACCATTGCTGTGTTGTACTTGACTGTTGAATTCTTTAAATCTCTCTCCTCGTGGTCCCTTCAATGTTTTATACACAGTTGCTGTTGGAGGTATTTGTATCTGAGTGTCCAACTTTAGAAGAGTTTTGCTACTGCAGGGCTATGGGAAAGTCCTGAAGGTGCCAGGTGTATTTGAATTGTCTGACTGCATGTAAACCAGATACACAACCAAATTGCGCTGCATTTTGGAGAAATGTTTACTCCCTTAAAATAAGTAACCAACGCTCCCTTTTCCCCTTGCCCACTTCCAGACATCAGATCAGGACAACTGCTTTGCTGTGGAACCTCGAGATCTTTTCCTCCTTCCTGGAGAAGAACGAGAAGTGACTGTCTGCTTTGTTCCAAAAAATGTAACGACTACAGAAAGGTAACATAAGTGATTTTATGCTGCCTGTGTTAAACAGAGCTACTTTTGACCTTAATGTCATGAGCAAATTGAAAGTTTTCAGTGCTGTTCCTGAGAGTCCTCATTCATTACAAAGTGGATTTCTGTGAGGGTTCACCTGTTCCATGGGTTACCTGCCTCTTTTGCTATACACAGTTTAATGAGTACCTAATATTTCCCACCACAGATCAACAGATGTCATGAGACTGTAAATAGGTGGAGTAAGATCCTGAAGCTTTTCATATGGTACTTGTGTCTAAAGTACATCAAAATTTTAAAATACTTATCTTCAGCAGCTCCTTCAGTTGCTTCCCTCTTACTCACTCCACTGAGACAAGGGAAATGTTACTTCCATTTTGCATGTGAAAAAGCTCAAGCACAGATCAGGGGCAAGAGTATTCATTAGTTTTGGCTGCCGTAATCAAATGGAAGTTCAACTTTAAATCCTGAAAATTGTACACAATCCTGAAAATATGTACACAATATGTACACAAAAATGTACATATTCCTTTTGCAGATTAAGTGTTCATATTTTTGCACATTAGCACCTGTCAAACTTCATTCTGCAAAATGGGCTTAATTCATTCAAGTGACCATTCTGATGTTTTTGGCCATGGCAGGGGTCTGACTTACTTCACCAGAGCAGCTTTTCCTCTTTTGTAACATGTTCCTGTTTCTGCTATAATAGAGCAAGAATGGACAAAGAAATATGTCTAAAATATATTCAGCTTCATTATCTAGCTTAGCTAGGCCTACCCAGTGCATGAAATTAAACATCTGTGCTAATGACAGTATGAACCTAATGGATAGCCATGCAAAGCAATCAGTCTTTGCTTTTTCTATGACCTTTTGCATAACTGCTTTGCTTTACAGGCTCAGGGTACTCAGTAGGGTTGGAATCTTTGCAGTCCACTTACAAGTGCTGCCAAAAGACTAATAAGCTTAGTAGCACCAGCTACTGAGAAAAATGACTGCTACTGGTGAACCCAGGACACTAAAGCAGGAACAAAAGTTTATGTTTCCTACAGATGGGATGTAGGGCTCTGTCAGGCACCATAGGAATTCAGTGACAGAGTGGAGATTCCCGAGTTTCGTTCCTGGCTCTAAGCTGGCCTGTACCACAGCATTAGCCTATTCTTTAAAACCTTGATTTCTTTCCTGCCCTATACCTTTTTTCTCTCTGTTTCTATTTCTGTTGTTTGGTTTTGTTGTTTTTTTAGTTTGTTTCTTTTACCTCTTATTTCAATTTTCAAACTTCAGTGCAGTTTTGCAGGTGTTTCAAAATACATCTCTTTAATCTACACAGAGACTTTCCAAAATCAGTCTGTCAAAATAATCAGGCGTTAGCATGGGCAGAAAAAAATTTGCCTAGCTGTAGTCTCTGAAAAACTTTTTGAACCATTTCCAGGTGAAATACTTGAGAAGATTGTTTGTTGCATGCATATTTACAGCCCAAAGGATTTAAATTTTGCTATGCCCAGTGGTGCTAAAGGCCAGGCTGGGTGGAGCTTTGAGGAACCTGGTCTAGTGGAAGGTGTCCCTTCCCATGGCAGCGGGGCTGGAATTAGATGATCTTTAAGATTCCTTCTAACCCAAACCGTTCTATGATTCTATGCCTAAAGATGGTCTTTCTCATAAAGCTAAAAAAAGGTATTTGTATTTTCTAGTTAAGGTAGGTTAACAAGGCCTATGTATATTTTTTTTTCTCTCCAGTTGTGTTTTCGTCAGATAATCTCATTCTGTGATTTAAATTTGTTTATTTTTAAAGTTCTTTGCAAATCCTTGTGCTGCCATCTGGACCTCAGTATGAAGTGGAGCTAAAAGGTGAGGTGGTGACTGTGGAAAATAGACCTGTGTCAACAGCTGCTGGCTACCCAGACATCCCACCCATTCTATCCAACAAGCAGTTCATTGCCTGGGGAGGAGTAACAGTTGGAGCATCAGTGTAAGTATAAGCTGGGAGGTGTTTATATAGAATATCATGTTAAGTATTTTATATTGCAGTTTCTGAAACTTCTTGTTCATGTTGATAATGCATAGGTAATAAACTAAGCTGTTTAATGACTCAAGTGAGAGAAGCAATACCTCACAAATTTTTTTTTTTTGTGCAAGAAATCTTTGGAAACAAACTGTGATCTTGTTTGAGCTTTTTGTATTCTTCAGGACTCTTTATCATTGATGCTGTAAGTTTAGTGTGTTATGTAAGTAGAAATATAGTGGGAAGTATTTTCCAAGTAAGTTGATGGAAAACTTCTGTTGGCTCTTTTGATACCTATCTCTAGCTAACATAATCTGTTGTTCCAAGAGGTGATTTTATTTTTTCGTGAAATGACTTTAAAATGACTGTCCCATTTCAGGACATTTCCATGAATAAATGGATGAGGTTAATTCACATTTGCTGCAAAATATAACTAAACTTCCTATTTTTCAGGCAGCAGAAGTTAACTCTAAGAAATGACTCTCCATCTGTGACTCAGCATTTAAGACTGTTGATAAGAGGCCAGGATCAAGACTGCTTTCAGGTAACTCTCATGAAAATTTGTCTTTAGTATTTATGACAATTATCAGGATATGTTTATAATAAAAATTTCTTTGTCCTGAAGTGCTGTTCCTTTATAAATGTCAGTGACTAGCAGGCTGTGTGAGTATGTGCCCTGAGACTGCCAGGATGAACATGGTAACAGAGCTTAAGCTACACTGGCAACCTTGGGAACAGCTGAAATGCTGTAGCACCAGAGAGTCAGTACTTGGAATGATCTGTCAGTGACCCTTCTTGTAGGAGGGGTTCTAGATCTTGCTGCAGAGGACTCTGTGTACATGAGGGAGGAAGGAAATTAGAACTGGAATTAGCCTTCGGGAATTATCAGAACTGCAGTTGGCAGTTTGATTGTTTTGTTTTGTTTCTTTTTCTTTTTTACATAGTCTACAAACATTGACATCCCATTTTCCCCTCAGGTGTTCAGATTTGGTATCTAAAAATCTTAACATCGAGAGAGAATTAATGTAGTGCTGGTTAAGTTCAGTTGTACCTTATCGTGGTTGAAGGCAAAAAAATCTGTGGTCTAAACTGAAAGGCATCAGTATGCTTATTGTAGGAATATAAAACGTTTTGAACTTGGTCTTCTTTATTGCATATTAAGCACTGCAACTTTAAATATACACCACTGTCAACTGAGTTAATCCAGATTTCGAATAAGTTTATTTTGGGTTGCAAGTGATGTACATCTTATGTGCTATGTGGTTTTGCTGTGTAGTCACTCACTTCTGACATCTTTATTTTTAGCTGCAAAGTATATTCGGATCAGAAAAACGCTTAACTAGTAATTGGGAACTCAAAATCCGCCCCAAAGAAGATACTAACATATACTTGATATTTGCACCTACTCGAATAACTTCCTTCTTTGCAAAGCTGGAAATCAAACAGCTGGGAATTCGATCACAGCCAGGAATTAAGTTTACTGTAAGAGTTCCAACCTAACTTCTAATAGTTTTAAACATACATTTTCCATAATTATTTAAAATCTAGGACAGATTCTATCAAAAAGCTGAAACTTTCCAAGATGCACACTGTGTGTATCGCTATACTTGTTACAGATTGTACAGACACTGAATTGTACAGTTTGAACATTAGTCTCAATTTTACATGTAATTTTTCTCCTTGTGAACGAGAAGTTTTATATACTATATTATTAGTCGCCTAAGAATTTCAGTGTTACAACTGTCAATAATTCTGAACTTGTCCTGTTAAATTATAGGTAGGTCTTTAATTTTCAGTAGAACTTAAAAGTTTGAATAAATTTAGACTCTTTTATTTCTTGCAAATTCTTTTTGGTTCAGATTTTAAGCATCTTCATTTGTCTTTCTATAGCTCTTTATATAGTTTACCGTAGTTGGTACAGAAGTTTTAGTAAGAAGCTTAATTTCCTTTAAAGTACTCTGTTTTTTTTTTGTGGTTTTCATTTTTTTTTTCTTTTTCTCCCCCACCCCAGATACCATTATCTGGATATGGAGGAACAAGCAATATAACTTTGGAAAATGTTAAAAAACTATCAGGTAGTTACATGGTAACACTGGATGGATTATTGCCTGCAGGATTAAGGAAAGCTTCCTTCTGCATAAGAAATACAGGTTCTCGGGCTGCCTATGTTAAAGCATTGTGCTTTGCAAGCCTACAAACAAAAACAGTTATGGATCCTCAGGTAATGATGGTATCTCCAGAGAAGTTTGTGCTAAGAGAAGGAACACATGAAGTAAGTATAATACCCAAATCTGAGCAAGTTTTATTAGTTCAAATTGAAATAAATATTATCATTGAGAATGTGTCTGACTAGCTCCTTATTGAAGTCTCACTTGTGTTAAATCCTCTTTCACTTGTATTGCCTTAATTTCTTGACTCATACTCCAAATGTTAGTACTAACAATAATTTTCTTTTTTCTTATGTTGTCTATTTATTTTATCAGGTGATTACTATAACATGGAATCCAATGGAAGAGGAAAATAACTTCCATAAAACAAACTCATTGGTATCAACAGTATGTTTTTTTTGCGGAGATGAAGTTTCTAGGCAGCAGTATCGTAGGTAAGTTTTACTTAGCTATTATAACAGGTAGATGTTTAATAAAGAGATAAAACTAGAGGTGTATGTTACCACGAATATAGTTTTAACAGGCTTCCAAAAATAACAAGAGCAAACCCAAAGACAGTGATGATATGGAAAGATCTAATCAGTCTTGCATCTGGTAGGTTATTTCATGTTGGTTTAGTTGTTTATTTGTGGTTTTGTTTACATACTGTAGCTAGTTAAGGTTTTTTTTTTTTTAATGTTCTTGAATTTGAGTGTGTTTGGGTTTTGGGAAAGATTTTTGCTTTTTTGAATTGGAAGAGTTGTGTTCTATTTTGGTATTAGTGTCCAATGTGTACCTAGCTTTTGCTTTTAAAGAAAAGGCTCATGAAAAGAGTAGTACTGAAATTCAGTAGTCTTAAGTTTTGAACAGGATTTGCATCTTGATTTGATGAAGACAATGTTTGAGTAGATGAGTATGTGAGGAATAACATCCGCATATGCTCATAGCACACCGAAGAAATTTGTAGATGTCTTACCAAGCTTAAATAGAGGCTGTGTTTCTCTGTATTTCAGTTTGCATAGCTCAGGTGCACAAAAACCAGCATACTCTGCTTTTAATGACAGAATTGGCATGGTGTATAGCAATAATGAAAAAAGTTAACAGGCAGAGCATTAAAGGGCTAGTGATTATTCAGTGCAAAATTTTAGAATGGCAATATTTCACTACTGCTTTTAAATGTGATTGCCTGAAACTTCATGAAAAGTCATTGCATTTATTGTTATCCAAATAAAGTATTAAGTATAGTTGAATTTTACTGTAAGACTTTGAATAAAAAGCTTATGGAAGAGCTGCATTAGTGACTTCTTTCATGGAAATTGGCGTATTTTAGATATTTTAGAAGATGATCGTTACTGATTTGTGTATGAACTCTTGGCGAAGGCAGTGCTTGCTATCATGGAATCTTTCTCAAAGGGCAGAAGAGCTTAGGAAAAGTTTTGATCTACTGATCATCAGAAAACCTATTAAGAAACTTGATGCACCTATATAGGTAGTGTTAGAAATTTTTATTCAGATTCTGGACGCTGTGTGTGAGTGAAATTACTTGTTGCTGATTTTATTATTCAGCAGGCATGGCACTTAATTCATGAACATGGTGGTCTGGTTGGCTGCTTCTTGGTGGGAATTTCTCTAAAGTCTCCCTTGATAATTTGAAACAGATGCTTATTTCTTGAAATGGCTGAGTACTGTAAGCCAGTCAAACCCATTCTGTAATTGTGTACTAGAACGAGAACATGATTTGGGACTTTAGAGCAGGAATGTAAAATGAGTAACCGACCTAGTTTGCCAACTTGTGGCTCATGTTCTTTACTCCAAAAATATACGGTGTCAGTAGCCTGGTAAGTAGCTTAGACCTGAGAGTTAGTAATGCTGAGGTATCCTTTCCACCTCCACAGCTCTGACCCTGTCTGAGTGCCAGGTTTCCTTTTACTGACCTGCAGCTTCCCATTTTTTCCCGACTATTTATATCCCTATTCCTCCCAGTGTTTTCTGTCCTGCTGGCAGTCATGCTCCTTGGTTCTGTGTTCCCGCTGTTGACTGACACATGCTGCCACTCTGCTGTTGACTAGTCAAATTTTCCTCTCAGAAGACTTTCAGTCATGACCAAAATAGCATTCTCCTGCTTCCTGTGGTGACTGAAAAATCACTCAGATGCCTGGGGTGCTTGTCAGAAATCTAGGTAGGTGTGACTGACAGCAGAGAACAAGTGTCTTGTAAAGACAAGTGTATAGTAGCTATTATTCCAGTGGTTGCTTTCACTGTGCAGCAATAGAGCAGGTATTTCTTTAATCATTTTAAGGTTATGGAAAGATTTCAGTTTTAAACAAATGCTCACAGGTTTGAGCTTAGTGTATTCAAGGAATAATAAAGTTAAAATTATGCTGGATTCTTGCCGATCTTATCAATCTTTTCAAATTGTGTTTTCCATTACTTTGTGTAATTTAATGACTCTTCTGTCTTGATTTCCTTAACAGAGCTATAATGTATAAACCTGAGGTAGAAAAACACATAATCCCAGAAAAGAGCTTATTGAGAAACATTGTATTTGATGAAGAATTTCAAGGGGAGCAGCATGTGACAGAAGGTAAGCCTATGACTTGTTAAAAGAGAAATGTGATATTTGAAAAACATGCTTTTAGGCTTGAATCATAGTTATTTTTCCACTGTTTTTTGGTTTAGTTTTGTTTTTTAATAAATATAAAAGCAAAAATTTTCATTTGGATAGATGTATTGGGTTTAAATGGCAAGGTTTTTGGTAGAGTGGGCTACAGTAGTGGCTTCTGTGAGGCTGCTAGAAGCTTCCATCATGTCCAGTAGAGCCAATGCCAGCTGGCTCCAAGATGGACCCACTGATGGCCAAGGCTGAGCCCATCAGTGATGGTGGTGGCGCTGCTGTGATAATAGATTGGGGGGTAAAAGGAAGTGTGTGGAACTGCACAACAGCAATAGCAGCCAGAGAAAGGAGTGAGAATATGTGAGAGGAACAACTCTACAGGCAACTAAGGACAGTCAGAACTTGGCTGACATCAAAATACACATTTCCCTTCCCAAATTAGTGCCATAAATTTTTTATACTTTTTTTGTGTTAGTATGAAATTTATTAAAATAGAATGCAGAATATTGTAAAGGCGTCCTTAAAAAACCCAACCAAAGCCAACCAAAGTTCCAAAACATCAAAAAACTAACTAAGCCTGATTCTTTCCCTAAAAATTGTATGTTTCAAGGTGGTAACCTAGTGAAGATACTTGGGTTTTGGAGTATGCTCTGAAGTTGTTAAGCCAGTGTTAGAGCTTAGGCATCCCTGATTATCTCCTATTGCCCAATTACCAGAGTTTTGCTAATGATAGCTTTCTTTTTTTTTTTTTTTTCTTTCTGTAGAAAACAGGGCTTGCCTCATGCATCTTAGTATTTTTCTATCTGTATTCGAGAGGGTACTTTCTTGAATTTGTGAAATACAGCTGATTGTTCCCTGTTTGGTCACAATTTTTTATTTACTCAAACTTATTTATGTTGGACATAAAAGATCCTTGTCCTCTTATGTACTACTTTCTGTATTTGATCAATAAATTTGACTGACTGTTGTTAGCAGACAGATTTGCACAACACTGCAAATATGCTTTCAAGGAGGAGTGCTGGAAGAGTAGCTCTTGGAAAAGTAAACTAGGTTATTCTTACTCATTTTAACAATGACACAAACTTCAAGCCCTTCCTTACCTTCTTGTCACCCAGTGATGTCCAGCGTGAATAGTACAATCTTATTTTACACAGATTAGTGTTCACCAGCTTCTCAGTGGGAATATTCACATACTTTTGTTAAATGTCCTTGTAAGTCGGATACTTTGCAGGAGCTAGTAGTAGTGCCTAGCATTAATAGAATGTCTTGGTTATAATTGGCTCCATAGACTGTTTTGGTCTCCATTCCTCATTGCCTTAATCCACAGGGGTATCTGAAAATCTCTGGCGGTCCAACCTAAAGGCTAGGTTGGACAGAGCCCTGGGTGTCATGGTTTAGTGTGAGGTGTCCCTGGCCATGGCGGGGGGACTGGAACTTGATGATCTTAAGGTCCTTTCCAACCCTAACTATTCTATGATTCTATGAACCTATTAAGAAATTACATACTGAAGTTAGTGTTTGAAATAGCATGGTGTCAGTTTTTCACTAATCTATATACAAATACCAAGAATTTGTCCCTGGTATCTGCTATGCAGCAGAGGAAGTAATGGTTGGATGAAATGTATCCTGTGTGGGAAGTGTTCATGTCTTCATTCTGTCTATTCAACATAAAATAGCTCAAAGAAGAGGAGAAAATTTTGATTTTATTATTAAATATTTTGATGAATCATTTCAGTATTTTTAAATCATTGTATTATGTTCCTGACCTTTTGGATTTTTACAGGTACAATGAATTAAATAAGGAAGCGTTAGGTTGAGTAGACTGAGTATTGAAAAATAACTTATCTCAGGTTGAATTTCCTTCTGTGAAACCTTAGGAATTTATTAGTCTTATTTATCAGGGTGAAAAAAAAGTAAAACTTAACTTGAATTTGGCATAGAATCAAATTAGTATATGCTTATTTGTATAAAGGTGGAAAATACCTATCTTGTAATTAAAAAGTTTAAAGTTGGCGTGTATTTAGATGTAAAATGTAAATCTCATGTTAATGTTGATTTGTGCCTGATAACTGAACTTGCAGTAAGTAATTTTTGAAGGATCTAGGGTGTCTTAGTCAAGAAATTATTAACTAGGTCTATATCCTTAATATCTGTTGTGTAATTTCTCTGTTACTCTCATTTTTAGTATGTGATATCCCACGGGGGACAAATGATATCCATCTTTTCTATGCAAATATGCAAAAGGTTATCCTTTCTGTGGTTGGATATGCCACTTTTGATCAGGTTGAATTTCAGCAGTCTTCTGGGTGTCATTTGGAGTCAGACAGGTAATGTAGCTATAAGGCTTACTGCCTAATAATGCCTAACTGAAGTGCATCTCCTGTCATTGAAGACTTTGATATCTGTGAAAATAGCCTTTCTTTACAAAATAATGGATCTGATGAATACCTAATTAGCTCTTCTCATTCTTATTCTGTATATAGTCTGTTTAAGCTGTTATGATAACTTTCAAACTTTTCCCTCAACTGACACCATTAACTTTATCTGCAACTTCCTGTTCTTCATCTGAATAAACCTGTTTGGCTTTTTTGGTTTTGTTTCTTTTTCCATAGGCTCTTCCAAAGTTTATTGGTTGTTGTAGTCCTAATAGGACTATAACCATTTCATTCCTTGTAATGAATTCTTGACGTCTGGGATAGAAATAGAGGCTTAGTGACCATTCCTTTGTTCAGCCTTTCAGTGTAGTATCTACTATATTCATCAAAAAAATTGTCAGTGCTGAGGCTACCCCACCCCTGTTGTTCTCTTGAATAAAGCAGTCCATAATTGGGAGGATTTCTTTGGAGGACTGGCAGAGACCTCGTCTTTAAAATGGACCTGTCACTTAGGCAGATTGCTGTAGCATTTGGAGCCTGAAAAGGGAAAGAGATGTCCAAATCATGTATAAGTCCTACTTACTAAGATAACATTTCACAAAACCAAAATAAATATGGGTTAACCTTAACACTGTAAGGAATACATTTGCATAGGTTGCTTTTTAAGTTTTAATGTTTAAAACATAAACATTAAAACTTTTAAAGATCCTGTTACCAGGCGAAGAAAGGGTTCTATCTCATCTGATCTAGTCTGTCTAGCTGATTTCTAAATAACAGCTTCCTAGCTTTCATATATGAGCTTATCTGCTATGTATTTTGTAAACAAAGGTGTGAAATGCTAGGTCATGATGGGATTGCATTATCGATCTTTCAAGGAGGGACTTAAGAATTGGGTTTCTTTAGTGTTAAGCAAAGAAGGCTTGAGCAGGGAGAGAATCTTATCTATGTGTATAAATACTTGATGGGGAAGTAAAGAAGAGGGAGATGGAGTCTTCCCAGTAGTGTTCAGTGGCAGGACAAGAGGCAATGGACACAAATGGAAATGCAGGAAACTCAAACATTAGAAAAAAAAAATCCATGTGCTTTTTGTAAATGTGTTGGGTTTTTTTGTGGGTGGGTTTTTTATCTTTTCTGGTGAGGATTGTCAGACACTGGAACAGATTGCCTGGAGAGGTTGCGAAGTCTTCATCTGTGGAGAAGTTAGGAACTGGACTAAATAATGTACTGAGTAACCTGCTGTAGATGACCCTGCTTTGAATGGAGTTGGATTAGGTGATCTCCAGAGGACCCTCCTAACCTCCAGCTTCCTGTGACGTACGACTTTCATTGCCTTATTTCTCTCTCCAGTACTTTCTTAATCTGAATAAAATATATATAGAGAAAGATAACTGCTTATTTTAGTACTTTCCAATCAAAACAGTACCTTCTACTTCTAAACATTCCGTGAAAAAATTGTTATGATATAGCTGCTGACTTAATTTCTTAATAATGAAGAATTGAATTAAATTGAAAGCCCAGGTAAAGAAGATTGTATTTCATTATTAAATCTTGAGAAATACTAAGAGTAGGCTGTTATAATTACTCATGAGTTACTTTTATTAGTAGTTTTGCTTAATGCAATCTTATTTTCAGATTTGAGAACTTTGACAGACATATCAATACAACTTTGGATGTTCTTCCTGTTAAAGGACCTCAGGGTCCTCCATTGCCTATAACAACTGATGATCTGGTTCAGAGTAAATCAGACACTCAACGGACTTGGATTGTCAAACCAGAGTACTTAACTTTGACATCTCCTTCTATCGGTAGGTTGGGGTGTTTTTTTTCCAAAGTTAATAAAATAAGCACTTAAGTATTAAAATAACTGAACTGCATACCATACGTTTAATTATTCTCATTTGTAAATGTGGCTTGGCCAATAATCTTGCTGCAGTAGCTTTACATCTAAATAGTAAACTTGGCTTGAATACAGGTTTTTTGCTAAATTGTTAGAGGTAGTGTGTGTATACATGTAATATGCACTGTGAAGATCTTAAAGCATTGTGGAATTAAAAATCAGGCAGGAAATGCTTTATCTTAGTTGCATCTTTGAATCTCAGGCACTTCTGTGACTTTTTGTATGTGTTAGCTTTTTATACCTTCTTCTATACTGCAGGTGGAACAGCAGATACTGGACATGTTCAAATTGTAAACAATTCTAATAGGATGTTGGCATTTGAGCTTTCGTGGCCAGCTCACTGCCTTACTATAACCCCACAGCATGGAGTTGTTGAACCAAAGTAAGTTTCTTTTCATAGATTCCTTTACATGTGAAAGTGTGTTGAGGTTTTGGAGGAATTTCTTTTTAGTTTAGGAATTATGTTAATTTAGGAATTTTGGTTAGGTTTAGGAATTTATTTTAGTTTGTTTTAGACTATATCCTGGAACTATTTTCATCAGCTGATGTGCAAATCAAGCTTTTATGTATTAGGACTCTACCCATTTATAGCCTGCATAGAGGGAATGTTCTGTCACCTGAAGGTGACATTCTGTCACATAGTTACCTGGAGGACACAAAGTTTTTGAGCCTGGAATTACAATTATTATTTCATAATTTTCCAGGAGCTGGATGGTTAACAAAGCAGAAGCTTTAAAAAACTCCTTTCACAGTGGTTATTCATGTAAAAATTACCTCTGTTTAAAAACAGAAAGAACTTCTTCCCCTCCCCTGGCAACAAACAAACCAACCCCAAAATAACAGTTCTTATAAACTGCTGCTCTTCTGGGGACTTAGTGTTTTCTTCTGCAAATGTGCTGATATTTATCAGAACCTGTTTGTGAGCGTGGTTTTGTATTCTAACAAAACTGTTTTGCCACTAATAAGTCTTTGGCTTCTCAATATCTGTAGGTATGAAAAGGACGATAGGCCAGTGTCAGGTCACCTGTGTCATAATTAGCAGAATTTCAGAACAGTAGTCATAATATCACTGCAGAGACTTCCCATGGGCATTTGTGAATTCTTTCACAATAAAACGGTTGGAAGTTCTGACCAACTCTCACTTCTGAATTTACGGGAATTTTTAGAAAGGCTTTTAAGACCCTGTTACTATTCTTCCCCCAAAAGTCATATGTTCCACAAAAAAATAGGTTTTGCTTTCTGAGTTTTGTTTAAGTAGTTTCTTTAACTTTGTAGATGTTTGCCCAAACAGATACTTTCTTTTCAGTCTTGTATCACCATGCAAGATGTAGTACATTTAAACACTTAAATGTAGATATAAATTCTGGAATTTACTGCTGGGGAACTTTCATCACTAGTGAGAACAGAACAAGAGGGTTTTCTGGAAGGGCTGTGATATTTGGTACTCTTTGCAGATACAATCAGTACAAAGGACAATGGTTTCAAAGAGAGATAACAATGAACAACTTTCCAGTAGCTGTGAAAGTAAGATCATCTTGAGTGTCTCAAATACTAGTTTCAGGACTGTCTGTGGAAACATGTCTTAATCAGGGAATTGAAGGTCTTCTGCAAGCAATTTCTTTGCACTGCCTAGTTTTAAAATGTGATCCCTTCACTGGAAAAGATTGAGCTGAAACCTTACACACTGGGTCCAAGTAAGTAGTCTTGATCAAGAGCAGAAGCCTGCAGGTGGGAAACAGACCCATGGGAACAGCTGACTTAAGCACAGCAAGCTGTGCTTGCCCAGTTTTTTGCTTGTCGTGACCACCTCCCAGAAGTGCCCAGAGCAGTCATCCTGTGAGGACAGTAGCCAGCCAGACTGCAGTTGCTGGAGCTGGCAGAATTCTTGAACTGATTTAGGTCAGGAAAGGAGAAGCTCTGATTTCTTGGGAATGCTGAAAGAAGTTCCTAATATCAGGCACTGCCATGCTGTAGCAAGCAGACGACCCCCTGTTTCACCTGGACTAAACCACTTAAATTCTGTGGGATGCGCAGGCATCTCTGAAGGTAGTCTCTGACCTGCCTGAATGTGGAATAATAAAGTCCCAAGTCCTACTGAATTTAGCAGCATTCTAAGAGATTTTCTTGCGGAGGTGAACTGAGACTATCCTCTGGCCTGTTGCTATGCCTCAGTGTTGGGAGTATTGGTAAATTCTGTGAAAAGAATTGCACTTTTGGAGTAGGGACTGTTGGAATCTCCAAAGTTGCAAGAGTCACCTATTGAAACTGGTTCTTCCCTAGGCTCTGCTCCTTTCTATGGCAATGAAAGTACTGGGAGGTAGTGTCTTTAGGTTGAATATGACTCTTTCAAGAGACACATGCTTTTGTGACCCTGTGCAAGTTGATTTGCATTGGAAGTTTGCAGTAAATGTCAAAGGCATGCTGGTGGGAACAGGACGATGGAATGCTTTGTGGTAACAGTGTGTGTGTACTTAGTAAATGATATTCTTATGAACACAGCTTGTACATGAGAAAGGAGAACCATGACTGAAATGATTCTGAAAACTGCTGAGACTCAAAAAACACCCACAATTCTTTAAGGAAATAGCAGTATCCTGATTTAATATTTTAAGGCCATAACATCTGTTGGTTTGTACAGATGGTCATACTGTGACAATGATTATGGAGCCAACTTTCTTAGGGGACTGATCTTAATACTACACTAAATTTTTCAAATGCAGAGTGCTGCGCTAATGACATTTTACATTTATTCTTCAGGTGTAGCTTGAGTGCTTTTGCCAACATAACAACCAATGACCTTTACTTCAGTGATTTTTGTGTTCATTTTTAAAATGCTTCAGGGCTTTCTTTCTCCTCTCCTTTATTTAAATGTCTCTACTCTAGAATATGGAACATTATAAATCAGAATGTATGTTCTCAGCGGTCAAATTGCTGTGTAATGCCATAACTGCTTCAAGTGATTTTTTGACTTTTCAGTGTCCCCTAAATAACTGTAGAAAGCATGGGTAACATTGAAAGGCTTTTCTTTTTTTCCAAGATCAGTTCTGTGTGGGAAGACGGAAAGCAAGCTGCTTCCCTACAACTAGAAAGTTTAAAAGATCCTTGAAATGCAATTTATGCAGTATACTTTGTTTGAACAGCACAGTTCCCTTCTTTGACTAGTATTGAAGCTTATTTTTCTGAAATATGTAGTTATGTCTGCTTTACGTGGTCTGACTGGTTGTAAATGTTAACAATAGGTAAGTTTTACTCTTTCCTTATGACCCCTTATACAACCATCAATAACAAGTTCATCAAGTGTGTTACTGTTAAGTTTCATAGAATCATAGAATAGTTAGGGTTGGAAAGTACCTTAAGATCATCTAGTTCCAACCCCCCTGCCTTGGGCAGGGACACCTCAAACTAAACAGCGCCACCCAAGCCTCTGTCCAGTCTGGCCTTGAACACCACCGGGGATGGAGCACTCACAACCTCCCTGGGCAACCCATTCCAGTGCCTCACCACCCTTACAGGAAAGAACTTCTTCCTCATATCCAATCCAAACTTCCCCTGTTTAAGTTTTAACCCATTACCCCTTGTCCTATCATTACAGTCCCGAATGAAGAGTCCCTCCCCAGCATCCCTATAGGCCCCCTTCAGATACTGGAAGGCTGCTATGAGGTCTCCACGCATCCTTCTCTTCTCCAGGCTCAACAGCCCCAACTTTCTCAGCCTGTCTTCATACAGGAGGTGCTCCAGTCCCCTGATCATCCTTGTGGCCCTCCTCTGGACTTGTTCCAACAGTTCCATGTCCTTTTTATGTTGAGGACACCAGAACTGCACACAATACTCCAGGTGAGGTCTCACAAGAGCAGAGTAGAGGGGCAGGATCACCTTCGACCTGCTGGTCACACTCCTTTTGATGCAGCCCAGGATACAGTTGGCTTTCTGGGCTGCGAGTGCACACTGAAGCCGGCTCATATTCATTTTCTCATCAACCAACACCCCCAAGTCCTTCTCTGCTGAGCTGCTCTGAATCTCTTCTCTGCCCAGCCTGTAGCTGTGCCTGGGATTGCTCCGACCCAGGTGTAGGACGTTGCAGTTGGCATGGTTAAACTTCATAAGTTTGGCATCAGCCCACCTCACAAGCATGTCCAGGTCCCTCTGGATGGCATTCCTTCCCTCCAGTGTATCAACCGAACCCACAGCTTGGTGTCATCAGCAAACTTGCTGAGGGTGCACTCAATCCCACTGTCCATGTCGGTGACGAAGGTGTTAAACAAGACCGGTCCCAACACCAGTCCCTGAGGGACGCCACTCGTTACTGGTCTCCAGCTGGACATTGAGCCATTGACCAGCCAGTTCTTTATCCACCGAGTGGTCCACCTATCAAGTTGATGTCTCCAATTTTGAGACAAGGATGTCATGTGGCACGGTGTCAAATGCTTTGCACAAGTCCAGGTAGATGACATCAACTGCTCTTCCCCTGTCCATCAGTTCCATAGCCCCATCATAGAAGGCCACCAGACTGGATTTCCCCTTAGTGAAGCCATGCTGGCTGTCACCAAGCACCTTGTTGTTTTTCATTTGCCTTAGCATGCATTTCAGGAGAATCTGCTCCAGGATTTTGCCAGGCTTGGAGGTGAGACTGACTGGTCTGTAGTTCCATGGGTCATCCATTTTCCCGTTCTTGAAAATGGGGGTTATATTTCCCTTTTTCCAGTTGTTGGGAACTTCACCTGACTGCCATGATTTCTCAAATATGATGGCCAGTGGCTTAGCAACTTCATTTGCCAGCTCCTTCAGGACCCACGGATGGATTTCATCAGGACCCTTGGACTTGTGCACGTTCAGGTTTTTAAGATGGTCTCAGAACAGATCCTCTCCTACAGTGGCCCCAAGGTCTTCATTCTCACAGTCCCTGCTTCTGCCTTCCAAGACTTGGGTGGTATGGTCAGAGGCTTTGCCAGTGAAGGCCAAGGCAAAGAAGTCATTCAGAACCTGAGTTCTAATTTTCTGAGTATTAAGTTATTTGAATACCTGAAATTTAACTATCTCTAGATCATCTTCACTTACCTGCTATGTTAAAAGTGCATTCTTTTTGGGGGGAAGGGGACTAGTGATATCTATTGTAGATACTCATTCTAATATGAAGATTGTGCAAATATTTTCTTTAATTTTACTTTATTTTTATTTATTAGGAGCAGTACACTAATTCTGGTGAGTCCTAACCCATCGCTTGCCACAAAACCTGCATTAATTCCTTGGAGTGGCCTAATCTATATCCATTGTGATAATGGACAAAAGGTTCGTGGCTTACTTGAGAGTTGAGATTGAAACTCTTTATTTTACTTTGCTGGATAAGGTCTAGTAACATTGCTAAAATCTTTTAGGTATGAGACAGCAGTTTTGTCAACTTTCATTATTCTCTCTAATTTGTAAAGTTCTCTTATAAGAATAAACAGAGTTGAGAGGCTGTTGTGCAAATTGAGATTCTTAGTTCATTTCATCTCTGAATAATATGATGTGAATGCTTACTCGTTTGCCAACAAAATTGCATCTGTGCACCCACCACTGCCTTATGCATCATTTTCTAAAATGCTAAATATTTATATGTATGAATATATAAAAGTAGTCTATGTAATATTTAAAAAAAAAGAAATTAAAGGAGGTTGTGGGACAAGTCACCATAGCTCCTCTGAGCTGCCTTGCGCTAAACTTAATCTGCTGGCTGACAAGTCTGCGATAAAGAATGTCTAGACTATGTTCTTGCTTTTCATGCATGTTACTACTTTTCCCTGATTAAGTTAAGGCATATAAATAAAACTTATGAAGCCAACAGTTTCTTCTTTCATCAGTTTAAATGCAGAAAGACTCCTTGCTAATCTTCCCCCAAAATAAATAAATACTTGTTTTTTTTATTTTTACAGCCAGTATGTATTTTGGGTTAATTGTAACTGCATGGAGAGGGAAATAAGACACTGAAAGGATAAAAAGGCATATCTACTTTCCTTCTTAATGGAGGAAGGTGAGGTATGAAACAAAATTGGAAACTGCCTTAAAAAGACCCCAAATAAACAGGAAAGTTGTTGAAGAGGGTGGATTGAGAAGGAAATGAAGAAAGTGCACATATTTAACTATGTAATGTTCTACAATACGAGAAAAGGATTTGAGAGGAAATCTACTAGGACAAAAGTAGAGAATGTAGCAAACTCAATCCAGTTGTAAGAGATCTGGTAGTTCCATAATGCTTTTGCCATTTCTTTGCTACCTATCTAATTAAGCAAAAAGTATGCCAAGATTTGACTAGCATTAACTGAAGTTTTTAGAAGTGCTAATTATGTAGCAAAAGCGAACACAAAGCTCCTTCTGTTTGAGGCAGCCCCGTTCCCATTCTCTCCAAGCAGAGAATATTCTAAGAATTTTCAATTAAATTTAACTAGTGTAAGTTATTATTCCTATTGAAACAAAATGTCTAGATAGCAAACTTTCAGTGAATTTTCCAATTCTCCTATATTAAGCTTGTCCTAACATCTTTAAACTTTGTGAACTGGAGTTAGTCTCATACATTACATCACCAGATCTTCTCCTTTGTTGGAATGTAAAGCTAAGCAACATGAGCTCTTACAGCTCAAGGGAATAGAGCTAAATTGTCGATATATCCATGTTAACTATTCAAATATTTCTCTCCAAATTCTACAAAAGTTTATTAAGGTGCAGATTCGAGAGGCAGTTGGACAGTATGCGCCTGGAGGAGATTTTCCATCTAGAAGATGCGATATGTTTACCCCCCAGTCTGAAAATCCTACTGTTCATGTGACAAAGGCTCTCACTGTGCTCCCTCTAACAAAAATGGAACTAAAGAACAGAACCATTGTTTTTCCTAAAACAAGACCTGGCCAAAGCTCAGGTAATACTGCTTGCTTAGTAAATGGTGCAACATCTGAATTATCCTATGGTCAGTTTATTATATTGTAGGTTTTGGGACTTGAATGGCTTGGTCGACCAGTTGACCAGTTCCCTTTTTCTGTCTCTAGTTTGAAATGTTATTCCTTGTAATGGAACTCTTTTCAGAAGTCTTTTTTTTTTACTTTTTTTTTTTTTACTTTTCTTTCTTTTCCTCCCCACCCCCCTTTCTCTTTTTTTCTTCTCCTCATGCAGTACAGTCACACTTTTTCCCATAGATAGGTTTTGTGTACATCAGGTAAGTTGCCAGTTTTTAAGCAACTATGGTGAATGTAACCATTCTGTGCCTGGGGAAAAGGGCACTGTGAGTTTGCTGCACTTGGCTGAAGCTCTTTTGGGTCAATGCACTTTTGCAGTGGGCCCATTCTCATCTGTGTATGTGTCCCTGAGATACGAAGTAAGTCTATGTATAGCAGAGAAATAAATGTTCTTCCTTAAGATGATAGGAATGTCAGCTATGAGTCTGGCTATCCTTGTCTTGTACTTAATGATTGAGGAGGACACTGTTGATAATGGAGTCTTAAATCCTCAGTCTGTACTTGTAATTCCAGTAATGCTTAAAATTCTCCAAATTACTGTATGAAACTGTCATTCTGTTACCTAGATACCAGATTTTTTGGTACTGCTTAGTTTTCTAGGTAATGAGGCTTTTTTTATGATTCACTGATGCTAAATTTTTATTCAACAGACTTTAAAAATTTCAAGGCTTAATTTATCAATTATATCTGGGTTTCTTTCATACACTTAAAGAGGAGCATAATATAATATTCCTTTTTTTTTCTATTGTTATAAATGCACTGTATAATATATATGCAGCTAAACTTCCTGAAGTGGTACTCTAGACTGAGATGATCTTACAAATCTCCTGTTGATCCTTGGCAAAATGCACATTTCAGGTGTGAAATATGGCTATTGATACTGTTGAAGCTGGGATTTTCTGGTAATTTCTTTTGTATAAGCTGTCAAGAATTTCATGATAGTGTGCTTTGAGTCTGCTCTTGGAGTTGGCTTCACCAGAACTGTTTCCTTCGTGTCTTGAAACATAGTTTCTGTTTTTTTTTCCACTAAAGATACTTGAATGAAGACGTTTAATATACTAATCTGATACTTCTCTTCTAGAGAGTTACCTGGAAATGGAGAATAAAGGGGATGAAACTGTGAAGTGGTTTTTGTCATCTTTTGCCCCACCCTATGTTAAAGTAAGTGAATGCTTGCATTGGTAGTTTTATGCATATCTCTTGGGTGGTTTTCCGTCTTTTCATGCTGCTCTCTTTTTCTCCTTCCAACCTCTCAAGAAAGTTTCCTTCTCCTCATCCAGTATCATCATCCAGATTGCAGTATGTAATCAAGTATGCATAGAAGAGGGGTGTTCCTTTTGGCTGCAGAATGCTAAACTTGCCTTGTTTCGAGACTTGTGCTGGTGTTATGCTGTACATGTTATCCATGTAGGTAATTTAAGTTAGGTCAAGGATAGTTGAATTACACTGCTGTTGCTTGTGCAGTTCTCATGGATTTACCATCGATATTTGTAAATGCTTCGCTGTTTTTTTGATAGTCTGAAAGGCGGTGATGGTCATGTTGATTTTTATCCTAGAATTATTGTGGTCTGTTGTCAAGAAATGATGAAAAATGGTTATGTAGCAGTCTTAGCTGTAGCCCAGAAGATAACTGTGCCATGTTCCAGGCAGTGCACCAGCTTATAACTACTGATGTCCAATTTACGTGGCTGCATGGACGTTGTAGCAGTTTTAGTCATTATTCATTTGTCTTTAGGAAGTCAGTATTTGTTCACTTGAAAGCAGCTTGATTGGTTGTATTTTCTTCAGTTCTGTGCAGTGGTGGGTGTATTGTGTGGTTTGGGGTTGTTTTGTATTGTGTTGTTTTCTTTCCCATCTGAATCTGACTCATAACTTTATTTGCAGGATGTGGATGGAACTGGATGTGTTTATAGAGTTACTTACTCCGCTTTCAGATGTTCCCGTGTTTCTGGTACTCTTGAAGCTCATGGAGAAGAGAAGGTACAATGACGCACTAATATGCATGAAATATTTATATTTCAGTTGTAAAAATAGGATTTTATATGACAAGCTCTCTGAAATAACAGTTGAAATTACAAGCTGATTGTATTTTATCAAATTATGATAAAATGGCCTTCCACAGCTGGGTTCTCGGGAATATCAGGTAGTCACTATCTACTTACCACAGCTGTTAAAATGTCAGCTGAGTAGATTCTATGGATTTATGTGATCTGTAGTTTGACTTCAGTGTACTCTTTTGGTTTCTTTTTTTGTTTTATTCCTTAATTTATTTTTTTTAAGAGCAATTATTCTATAACAGAAAATTCTTTCTAAATGTTTTATAAAAATCCACTAAAAAATCACAAATAATGCTGGGTTCTTATGAAACCGGTGTGAGAACTGGTTTCCCTTCCTTTGAAGCAGTCTTGTCATACTTGTTTAAGAACAGTTATCTGTTCTTCAAGTTGATCTCATTTGACTATTTTATCTCCTGACCAGTAGAGGGTTTCATAACCACAATTATCAAGCACATCCAAGGACATACTGAGTGGGTTTTTATGGAGCTTTTGAACCTCATCTTCTCCCTTAATGCTACTTCACTGCTGTTCATATTCATGAGCACCTATCTTTTAATCATTATGGATTATTGACATTCCTTAACTGCATTATTTCTATGATTCTGTGGTAGGATTTTTAATCTGTTTGCACAACAAAAAAATCCACTCTCTCCTGTCCAGTTTCATAATTATTTCATAACTTTGAAAATCATTATTTGAATTTAAAAAGTTGTCTTTGCCTTAGCAATCCTAGTTCAGACTTATTTGGGTAACATTTACATTATTGGCGTGTCAGGCTGTTGGCTGGAGCAGATAAGGTACAGTGCTATCATGATTTGCTGTTTTTTGCAGTGGGTATGGTGATTGGCTAATTTGATACACCTGTAGTGATCTATTCTAATCTGCTGCTCCCCTTCTCTTTCTTCCCCCCACCTCAACTCCGAACACAACTCCTGAATTTACCTGGTACACCACTATACAGAGACAGGCCTTTGTTACACAGGTGACCTCCAAGGATAATCAAATGCATAGCCTGCAAGTTGGCTTAAATTTCAGGCCTTTTAGTATTTGTAGCACAGCGTGCTTACAGACTTGGAGCTGAAAGAGTGCAGTTGTTCACATCTTACCCGAGAGATGAGGGTATTGCTGTCTTTCAGCTGCATGGTTTTCCCCTCTTGGTCTCCTTCTACCCCAGTTTGCTAATGGAAATAATTGTGCAAGCATTTGCTGACTTTGCTTAAAGCAGATTAGCTGAACTCAAGTTTTGTTTGAAATTGCTTGCACAATCTATTTCATCAAAACTTTTTCTCTTGTGAGCAAAGGAGGATGAGCTGTATTGTTTTGTGCAAGATTACCTGTGTGAGGAATGTATGATCTGTAGCATGTAAACTTTGTGCTGACTTGACTGTAACTTTGTGTAGGTAAGATTTTGAAGATGTGTAGATTATTTTCATAAGCTTCTGTGAATTTTTTCTCTTGTTGTTAGGTTGTTGTCATCTTTTTGCCTAGAGATATAGGGGATTACTCCCAGTTCTGGGACCTTGAGTGTCACCCAGTTGAAAAACCTGGTTGGAAACACAAATTAAGATTTCAGCTTTCTGGAGCAGTAAGTATATAAATGCTATAAATGTTGGCCTGAAAACAAATTTTTGGTAACATTTTAATTTTACTCTACAGTACTCTTTATCATATGTGCTGGTGTATTCTGAAAAAAAAAACAACCGAACCCCAAACCCAGACTGTGCTGATATTTTTGTTAGACTAAACTGTACTGTTTTCTTATGATACAAAATGACCTTTTTCACCTTGCTTATGTGATAATGAATTTTCTTTTTCCATTTAAGATGTAAAATTTTATTTTGCTCAAAGAAACTAGAGACAAACTTGCTTTCTGTGGGAACTGGTTTTGTAGATGCAGATTTGTTTGTATCAGACCCTAAGTGGAATGGTTTTGTTTTTGTAAAAAACCTAACAAAGTAATTGACCATTGCTGTAATTTGTAGCTTAATGCAATATTGGAATTTTCAAATATCCATATTGGAGATATAGATGTGTCTCTGATAGAATCTGTTTGAGTATTTTATGGGAGTAACAATTCCCATTCAGGTGGGAATGATTTTGAGAATTCTATGTAGGAGTGAATGGACTGCAGCTCATCTTTGCTCACCCATTGCTCCTCAGCTCTAACTTTATGGTGAGGCTTGGAAGGAGGAGGAGATTGGAAGTTAGAACTGCTTTCCTGTGTGTGCTCTCCTTACCTTGTTTTTAATCTCTATCTCTGTACAGGAGGAATCTACATAGGACAGAGAATCTATTACTATTTGGAAGAATGAATTCTAATGATTGTTTAAATGACCTTACTATAGAATCACAGAATCAACAGTGTTGAAAAAAGACCTTTAAGATAATCAAGTCCAACAGTTACCCCAGACTTGCAAGTCCATCTCTAAGCCATGTCACTAAGGGCCTCATCTATGCACGTTTTCAACACTTCCAGGGATGGTGATTCCACCACTGCCCTGGGCAGCCTGTTCCAATGCCTGATCACCCTTTCATTGAAGAATTTTTTTCTAATATTTAGTCTAAACCTCCACTGGTGCAGCTTGAGGCCTTTTCCTCTAGTGCTATCACTTATTACTTGGGAGAAGAGACCAATGCCCACCTCTCTCTATTCTCCTTTCAGGTAGTTATAGAGAGCAATAAGGTTCTCACTGAGCCTCTTTTTCTCCAGACTAAACAACCCCAGTTCCCTCAGCTATTCTTCTTAAGACTTGTGCTCTAGACCTTTTACGAGCTTTGATGTCCTTCTCTGGACCTATGCCAGCAGCTTAATTCCAGCTCTGAGAAGAGCTTTCTACATGCAGTATTGCGTGATTGCTACATATGCTTTCCTGTCCTCTCCAGAAAGCTTGACTTGATTTTCTGAGAAGCCCAGATAGGGATCTGGGACCTTTCTTCAGAGTACCAAGCCTGTTTCAGTAGTAGGAACCTGACTTATCCTTCTTGCTGGGTTACCTTACCTTTTATTTTGTAGGGTCCTTGTTCTTCCCAGTACCTAATTGTGTTGAAAAGAGGACTTGTTAAAAGTGTATTTTTTTTAATAGCTTCTAATTTTGGCATGAAGAATGAGACCTGTATAATGTTTGGGTTGGGAGGATATTGTTACTCAGCTTTCATCTTATTCTTTGAACATAATTTTCCTTAAAATGAGGAAAGCGTCTTGTCATTTGTCTGTTTAAAACTAGTTGAAATTGAGAGATTAATTCTTTATCAGAAATCTAGAGTTTTGAATAATTTTCTTCTTAAAACACAACTAACTGTCAGAGTTGTGGAAATCTTTGAGCAACACAACTTGGTATTAATGTTTTTGAATGTGTCAGATTTGTTCCTCTTTTTTTTTTTTTTCTGAAGCTGTTACAATTAGATCTTTTCAGCATCTCTTTGTGTATATGGGAAAATTTTTGTATAAAGTACTTGCGATGTGCCAGTATCACTTTGAAGAAGAGTTTAAAGGGAAGTACTTCCTTTCTGAACTAAATAAGGAACTACACAGCTGCTTGTAAGAGGGGACAATGCAGAACTTAAGTTGTTGCTGTTTTTAATTCAGATCCACTTCTGGTCAAGGAGACATGTCAGTTCCAACCTATTATATCCTAGAGATGTAACTACAACTTTGGAAAGGACTTGGATTCTGCTGGATTTGCTGAGGCAGAGGGCTATGGCTCTGATTAATGTGACTTTTGATAGAATGAAGTGGGAAAACTGACTGACTGTCATTCAGGGTAACTGAGTGGTATTTATTTAAAGCACCACTTCAAAAGAAATGAAAAATTTGGAATAACTCAGGAAAGATCTAAAAGAACAAAGTGATATTAGGAAAATCAGTGGCACTTAACTACTTTTGTTATTCCCTGAAAAGCTCACTAACTGTGACTTTGATTATGCCCTTCATTCATTTGCAGTTCCCACCACTGGAAACAGTAGTCAGGACCTCAGAAGATAATGTGTCCAGAAGTGAGCCCAAAGATAACTAAAGGAGGGATTCTACATACATCATATGCTTTGTAACCTCAACCTCTCGATACTGGCCATTCAAACTTAGTTTTCTCATTTCCTGTGAAATGATTTCTAAGATCATTGAGCTAAGAATGAGTACTGCCACTGTGCACTGAAGTCTTAGGTTGATATTTCGGTGTAATTGTTGGCCTTTTCTGAGTGAAATAGGGAACTGGCAAGATCCTACAGGAGGACTGAGGTGGCACCAAAGTTCAGATTGCTCCATTAGCATGTAGAAAGTTGAGCACTTCATAAAGGACTTCATAAAGTTTGAAGATACTACAAATGTTAAGTGTATATCATTTTCTAATGTTCATGGTTTATGCAGTTTAGCTGTGCAACTGTGTGACTTCTTAAAGTAGCATTTTGCAGCAAACTGAGCTGAATTTCTTAATACTTAAACCAAAACATACTGCTATCTAAGAGTTTATTTTTTTTTATCAGCAGTACAAAGCTTCATCTTCTTTGGGTGTACCAGAAGTGGGAGGAGGAAAAATCTTTATAAGCAAAGTAATTCCAATTTTAAAGCTAAACAAATCTGTATACTCCTGAGGTGGCTTTGGAACAAGAGCTCTCAGTTATAACCATTTGTACAGTGTTAACGTAATTCTTTCATTTCAAATGGGAAAAGTCAGTATGGGCTATGGTAAAGCATGTAGTACTTCAGGATGCCCTTATAAAGACTGGGGGAACTTCTGATGATTTTTCCATCTCCTTCTCATGCTGTAAACTTGCCTTAAGAATAAATTAGAATTTGAATTATAACATGGAGGCAGGATACCCATCATTTTTACTACATAGGAAATTAAAAGCTCTTGAAATGAGACACATGCACAAATCCTTTCTTGTCTTCATCTACTGGGTTCTACTGTGGATCATTGGTTATTTGCAACAGAAAATTTTCTGTAAATTTAAGGTTTTTTTTTTTTGGCTGCTGCTGTTTCTGACAGACTGATTGATTAGCAGCTCTTTCACTAGAAGAAATTAATGTCTGAAAGACAAGTTTGTCATAGCAGCTCTATTGAAGAGGAATATTTTTTTAATCTTCCCTGCGTAAGGGAATCAACTGCTTGTCTAAAAACGTCAGCACCATTTCAAAAATTGAGATAATGTTGTACAACCATAAGTGTAGGAGGTTCTTTTGGTTCTTTAGCTTTGTTCAAGATGTTGTGGCTCCAAGCAGTACCTGGCTAGAGTTGTTACAGAATACAGAATATGAAACTAGCTCTTTGGCAAAGTATTCCCTTAGGGTGATCTGACCTCATTGTGCTAGAGTACATGGAATGGGCGTCCTGATGATGGTAAATATTTTGGCATAATTTCAAGAATGTAACAATTACTATATAATGCATTACCAGATTCTGTCTCTCTGGAGAGACCTTTCTTTTAGAAGGATGTATTGTTCATAATACAAAATTATTACAAAGCTTTTTTGCTGTTGTGAGAATCCAAACTATAATGATGACTTAGGCCTACCTTCTCTATGAGCAGCTGTTTAGCTGATGCTGCTCTTGAGGCATATGGGCAGAATATCTGCAGAGGAATGTTTTTGTTTGGCTTTTGGTGAAATCTTCATTGCTAGCAGCCTTCTCAAGATTCCACCTGCGCTGCTGGTTTGTTGTGAGCTGGCTTGTAACAAAATATTCATAAGACACAGAAACCTGTTAAAGTATTCCTCCTAAGTCACTGCTTCTGTTTCAGTGATCCAGACTCTACTCTTTCTGGAAGATTATACTTTAAATAAATTAAAGTCTTGTATTGGGTAAGGGAAATGACTTAAATGTTTGAATACTTAAATACTTTTTGAATGCAAATTTTAAAGTCTTCTTTATTTTTGCCAATAGGGTAGTAGAACAGAAAAAGAAACTTCAATTGTGAAAGATTCTGCAAGTGCCTTCACAAAAACTGAGCTTTCAGTCACACCAGAAAAGGTTTATTCTGAAGCACCTACAATTAAAGTAGGGTATGTATGAATAAAACGTGAGAGTCTGCAACTGGGTAAAAGGGGGAAGGGAGGAGTAGGAATCCAACGCCACAATGAAAACCTTTTTTGCTATTAGGACAAGGGATGTGATGGAACAGGCTGCACAGAGAGGCTGTGCGGTGTCTATTCTTGAAAGTTTTTGGGATCTGACTGGATAAAGCCCTGACCAGCCTGGTCTGACCTCACAGCTGAGCCTGGTTGGAACAAGAGGATGGAATAGAGACTTCCTGAGTCTCTTTTGAACTGAGTTATCCTATGATTCCACGTTAAAGAGTAAACAGCTGCAAAGAAACTAGACTTGCCAAGCCTCTTAATAGCTTTGTATTGTTCAGCCTCCCATGCTTTTTCTTTTCAGTTGGATTTGTAAGTTGCCAAACCTTGATTTGCTGTTGCAAATAAACTGGTATTAGCAGTTGAATCTTGAGCATATTTTTTGTATAATCCCCTTTTGGAGAGAGTTTACAGGACCATAGACCTGTAAATTCACTTCAGAGAAGACCACTGTAACTGCATGTCTTAAACTTGCTGTTCTTCAGTCTTAAGTTAATTCCTGTTTCTTTTCCTATGGGATGCTGTGAACATGGCAGGGAAGTAAAATATTTTGGTTAAATATAGCATCTCTGAGAAGAGTTTAGTTCTCTAGGAAAGGATATGGGGGAAAAGTTGAGATTGTGAACATGTGTGTAAGTATATCTACTTACCTTTATGCCACAGTGATGCTTTTATTATTTATGACTAAACTGGAACTTGTGAGAGTTGATGCCTTCAGGATCTTTCAGTGTTTCCTGATTTAGTCTCAAAAAATAGACCTGTTGTCTTGAAATGTACAATTAATATATTCAGACCATATAAGTAGTTAATGTTAATATCTTAAATCTCTTTCTCAAATCAGACAAAATGAGATCATTCGAGGGGTGTATGCACCAGAAGACCTGTATATTTTTCCTCTAACTAGAGTTGGGGAATCACGCACGATAAAGGTCAACTTGCGGAATAATACCTTTGCAACACATGTGGTAAGTTTGAGAGACTTTATTTTAAATAGATTTTTAAAGCCCTTGCAACACTTCACCTGCACTGTTTTTGTTTACTCTTGACACATTGCAGTAGTACAGGTGTTAGTTTGGTACTGTCAAAAGTTAGTATTATATTTGAAGAATTTAGCTTTCCTGTAATTTTCCCCTTTTCTTTTGCCTGAAAAGTGTATTTGTAATATATTTTCAATTGAAAAAAAGAATAGATTATAGTTTGCATAGACATGTTATCTTGATTTAATTTTTTAACTTAAAATATTGAGATGTGAATTTTCATTACCATATATAAATGTGTGCATGCTTCAATTTTAAACCCTGGGTCTGTGAAGGATCATAGAATAGTTAGGGTTGGAAAGGACCTTAAGATCATCTAGTTCCACCCCCCTGCCATGGGCAGGGACACCTCACACTAAACCACGTTACCCAAGGCTCTGTCCAGCCTGCCCTTGAACACCGCTGGGGATGGACCATTCACAACCTCCCTGGGCAACCCATTCCAGTGCCTCACCACCCTTACAGGAAAGAACTTCTTCCTCATATCCAATCCAAACTTCCCCTGTTTAAGTTTTAACCCATTACCCCTTGTCCTATCACTACAGTCCTGAATGAAGAGTCCCTCCCCAGCATCCCTATAGGCCCCCTTCAGATACTGGAAGGCTGCTATGAGGTCTCCACGCATCCTTCTCTTCTCCAGGCTCAACAGCCCCAACTTTCTCAGCCTGTCTTCATACAGGAGGTGCTCCAGTCCCCTGATCATCCTTGTGGCCCTTCTCTGGACTTGTTCCAAAAGTTCCATGTCCTTTTTATGTTGAGGACATCAGAACTGCACACAATACTCCAGGTGAGGTCTCATGAGAGCAGAGTTAGAGGGGCAGGATCACCTCCTTCAACCTGCTGGTCACGCTCCTTTTGATGCAGCCCAGGATACGGTTGGCTTTCTGGGCTACAAGTGCACACTGAAGCCGGCTCATGTTCATTTTCTCATCGACCAGCACCCCCAAGTCCTTCTCTGCAGGACTGCTCTGAATCTCTTCTCTGCCCAACCTGTAGCTGTGCTGGGGATTGCTCCAACCCAGGTGTAGGACCTTGCACTTGTCATGGTTAAACTTCATGAGGCTGGCATCAGCCCACCTCACAAGCATGTCCAGGTCCCTCTGGATGGCATTCCTTCCCTCCAGCGTATCAACCGAACCACACAGCTTGGTGTCCTTCGCAAACTTTCTGAGGGCGCACTCAATCCCACTGTCCATGTCAGTGACAAAGATGTAGAACAAGACCGGTCCCAACACCGATCTCTGAGGGCCACCTGTCGTTACTGGTCTCCAGCTGGACATTGAGCCATTGACCACAACTCTTTGTGTGTGGCCATCCAGCCAGTTCTTTATCCACCGAGTGGTCCATCCATCAAATTGATGTCTCTCCAATTTTGAGACAAGGATGTCATGTGGGACAGTGTCAAACACTTTGCACAAGTCCAGGTAGGTGACATCAACTGCTCTTCCCCTGTCCATCAGTTCCACAGCCCCATCATAGAAGGCCACCAGACTGGATTTCCCCTTAGTGAAGCCATGCTGGCTGTCACCAAGCACCTTGTTGTTTTCATGTGCCTTAGCATGCATTCCAGGAGAATCTGCTCCAGGATTTTGCTAGGCACAGAGGTGAGACTGACTGGTCTGTAGTTCCCTGGGTCATCCATTTTCCCCCTCTTGAAAATGGGGGTTATATTTCCCTTTTTCCAGTTGTTGGGAACTTCACCTGACTGCCATGATTTCTCAAATATGATGGCCAGTGGCTTAGCAACTTCATTTGCCAGCTCCTTCAGGACCCACGGATGGATCTCATCAGGACCCACGGACTTGTGCATGTTTGGGTTTTTAAGATGGTCTCGAACCAGTTCCTCTCCTACAGTGGGCTCAAGGTCTTCATTCTCACAGTCCCTGCATCTGCCTTCCAAGACTTGGGTGGTTTGGTCAGAGCCTTTGCCAGTGAAGACCGAGGCAAAGAAGTCATTAAGAACCTCAGCCTTCTCCAAATCCAGGGGAACCAGTTCTCCTGATAGCTTCAGAAGGGCCCATGTTTTCCCTCATCTGTCTTTTATTTGCAGTGTACCTATAGAATCCCTTCCTGTTCTCTTCCACATCCCTAGCCAAGTTTAATTCTAACCGAGCCTTAGCTTTCCTAACCTAGTCCCTAGTTTCTCGGACAACATCCCTGTATTCTCTCCAGGCCACCTGTCATTGCTTCCACCTTTTATAAGCCTCTTTTTCCCTTTCCCTCTAAGTTACCTCAGCAGCTCCTTATCCATCCAAGGAGGTCTTCTGGCCCTCCTGCTGCACTTCCTTCTAGTTGAGACACAACACTCCTGAGCTTGCAGTAGGTGATCCTCTAATATCGACCAACAGTCTTCGGCCTCCCTGCCCTCTAGGTCTATATCCTGTAGAACCTTACTAAGCAGGTCCTGAACACGCTGAGGTCTACTCTCTAAACCAGTGTAAAGCTTTATTTGTAAGTGACCTGATTTATCTTAAGCATGTCATAAATTGAATATGCTAGGCTTAGATATAGTGCGCTTTTAAGCATTTTGTATTAAATTGCAGCTGAAATTTGTAAGTCCCAGAGAGCCTTTCTACATCAAGCACTCAAAATACTCTCTAAGGTGAGTAATGCATATGCTAACATTCTCTCCTAACAAAAAATTAAAGAAGAAATTCAGTAAGATAAATATCTTCTCTGTATATACAGTGCTGAAATGTAGATCTAAGTACCTAACATTCTGGCTGTCTAGTTAAAGATTTTTATTTTTTTTTTCTTTTTAGTTAAAGGATTTTTTTCTTTTTTTTTTTCCTTTTTGCTAAGCTGTACCCTGTAATCTTGGTTAGAAGCAGAATGAGCCCACACAGTTATTTCTGCATCTGCCAATTTCTTCCCTGCAAATTGTTTCTAACAGTGCTGCTGCTTTTAATGCTAAGCCTAATGCTTCATTTAACCATTTGGCATGCTGTGCGCAATCAAGTCATTCCTTCCATTTATACTTTCTGCACAACAGACCAAGCAAATTGCCTTCATCATGCCTCTAATTTGACAAACCTGCAGAGCTGCATCAAAGATTCTTAGCAAATACAAGGTTTGAGTGGCCAGTGGAATTGCCTGGTCACACCAAGTATTTCAGCATATTACCTGCATAAAAGGAATTTTCAAGTTGGTGATAACAATCCCTCAAAATAAACCCAGTCATCTTTGGAGTTCATTACAACAAGTATTTGACAGTCTATTAGTCATCTCTTCAAGAAGTATAGCATCTCACATGCTTCTCTGTAACAGTGGTATTGTCAGGAGGACAGAAATGCAACCATTTCATTAGAAGTCATATATATATATAGCGTACATTCTTAGAGTTTAAACAGATCCCTATTTTAAAGACAAGTAAGCAAAGGGTATGTAGAACAGAAGTTATGAACAAAATCGTAAATGGAACTAGATACTCTGGCTCCTAATCTAGTTTTGTATCTGCCAACAATACTTAGCATTTATGATAAAGACAACTCTATGGTGGTGTTAGCCACAGGTATTCAAGGTATTCTTAAGGCCGCTTTCCAGTGCGAAGTGTTAGACATGGATTCCAATGTTTTTATTGAACTGGCATCTTTTTACTAAATATGTCATATTCGATGGCACAGAAGGGCTTTTTATGGAGGCCGTGACCAAGGTTAAATTTATTAAAATAAAGATGACTGGCTAGACCTGTCTGAGGCTGTACCACTGCAGGCAAAGGGCAGGATAACTTGACTGCCCTGAAAAAGATGAGTAACTTCACTGGAAAACACTTAGATATCTAAAAAAAATTCTTGAGGAATGCTGTAAAAGCTATTTGTTAGATAATCTGTGAGAGATGAAAAACTCCTATTGCTTTTATTGAAAGTAGACTTTAATAAGTTTAAAATTCAGTCTACCATTTTAGAGGTTATCAGCTGAATATACTGCACTTTCTAATAGCATTCTACAACCTTTTCCTTTAGTAACTTCGGCAATTTTTCTTCCGTTGTAAATATTGGCCTTTCCTGGCTTTTTAAAAATTCATTCATCTGAAGTCAGCTTACCTCTCTGAAGCAGCTATTCCATTTAAGAGCATAAAGCACAGAATAATTACTTGACTTGAATAGATGCTTTTAAAAAAGTGTTAAAAGAACTTCTCTTAAATGGCTTTTATTTGAGAACAGCATCAAGGAGGATGTCAGCAGAGTCTTTGTTAACTGATTCCTTCTGAACTAGATTAACTGGACATCTTACAAATAAGAGTGTAAAAACAAAGTACCATCTATCTTTTAGGGCCAAAAAAGTGTCATGGTCTCTTGCATACTCTTCATTTTGAGGACCAAATTTGAAAGCAATTCTGTGTAATCCAGTTTTAAATCTGGATAATGGAATTTCAAGTTTGTATGTAATACCAAGAGTCTGACCTTCAGAAGCTGATATAGTGGTTTACCTGTTCTTGTTTAATTGGTTATGTCATTACAAGCATGCATACATAGCACAACTGGTTCCTTTACTACAGTTTACTCAGTTGAAAATAGTAACAAGCTTTATCCAAATACAGTATCTAGCACCCAAAACTGTAAGGGGAAACATTTGAAAACCTTTGGCTAAGTTCTGTTTCTGAAAGGACTACTAGGTTATGCTTGTCTAAAAACAGGTTGAAAAATAAGCTGTTTCTTTTGTATTTCCTTCAGAAGTCATCTGAAATTAGTTGATTACAGGGTAGTATATATTTCATTACTATATATTTCTTAAACTAAAAGGTAAAACTGTTTTATGCTTGACTGTTTTTGTCATCAGTACCCACCATTCTGTGTGTGAGGAGTCACTATTCATTAACAATAGATCTGGTTACCGTGGCTTAGATGATTCATTGACAATAGATCTGGTTACTGTGGCTTAGATGCTGTTTACTCATACTGTTCCTTTTAAACTTGCCTATTGTTGCTACCGTGTTTAGAGCCCTGCAGTATTAGTATGTCTATGAAGTAAGCTTCAGGCATACCCGACTTCTCGGAAAATGCCACTTGAAACTGATGCAACAACCTGTGAGTGAGTTGCAGGCATAGTGAAAAGTTTGAAGTAAAACTTTTTGTTAACAGAAGACAGTTAGTTGCAGGGAATTGTGCTTGTCCTGGCACTATTCTTCTTGACTAGCTTCTGGCTATTGGACTTAAGAAAAAACCTTTAGAAATGCTTAATTTCTAAGAACATTTATTCTATATATTAACCCAAAGAACTGTAGTAGCTGGAGTCAGAACTTTCCCATTTTGCCTTATGTAGAGCCAATATTACGATTTCCAAACGTAGAAGGGTAAGAGCACAGACTGAGTATCATAGGTTGGATTATTGTAGAGGAAAGGAATATGAAAAGGTAGGAACAAAGTAAGGAAAATAAGCACACTCCAGAGATTGCTGGATAATACTAAATACTGTTAAGGGGAGAATACTGAAGCTACAATAAAAGAAAGTAAAGCTGTCTTTTCTTTCCTTATTAAGTGATGCTGTTAATTCTTCCTTGTTCTAGTATGTGCCTGTTACTGTTTCCTGTCTGTTAGTGCTGGATATTTCTGTTTGGTGTCATGGAATCCAATAGGCCACTACTCGGCAATTACAGCTTGTTGCTTGTATAGCTTTATATCTTTAAAACATTTGCTTTAGGCTCTCGACAGTTACGATAGACACCCATTACATTTGATACGTTTTTATGCAATCTGAATAGAAGAGGAGTTATATAACCTAAAAAGGTGTATTGTAAAGTCTTTGCAACACTGTTTGAGGATGGGTATATTGACTTGCAATGAATCTGCAAAATATTGCTTAATGTGGGTGCAATTAGAAGTAATTGAAATCGTTTTACTACCTTCAAATTGGTGGAATTTCAAAACAAATTGGAAATTTTGGTGTACTTGTCACATGACTTCTGAAGGGAAGTAATATAGTAACTTTGCTCTAAATATAGTTCATTCACTGTTTATATTATTGAAAAGAGGCAGACCAAACTTACGTAGGTAAACTAGCAGCAATAAAATATTGCAGTGCTTTCTATAATAAGGAGGAAAGAACGACCTTTACAGTCTAAGTTCCTCAGAAGGATAAGGGATAATAAGTTTATAAAAATAAACTTGATGATCCAGTGCACATTCAATGTACTATTTTGGTGAAAATCAGAGCTAGACAAGAATTTCTCTATTGAGTAGGATTTACTTGTTTATTAACATAGAATATGCACATAATTACCTTTTTACAGATCCCATCATTACATCAATGTGCCAGTCCAGTTCAAGCCAAAGGCAGAAGGAAAGTTTGAAGGTGTCTTCGTTGTGTCAACAGCCAAATATGGCTCACTTAATATTCGGCTATGTGGTAAAGCTATTGCAAAAGATAGAACAGTTTTCTAACTTTATAATAGTTTAGACCAGTTTATGCCATTTAAAATATTCAAAGATTTGCTACTACATTTCCATATTAATGTCCTACTTGTTTTGCCCTGTGATGCTGCTTTGATGGAACATCTTTTGTAAGATAAATTACGGTGCTTGTTTTCATAGTAAAACCACTGAGAAATAACATTGTATGTTTTAAAGTTATCATGTTCTAATTTATGTTTCCGCACATTTGTTGAAAAGGGAAGTTTTCTATTTTTGCATTTACGGAGTAGCTGGATGCTGATCTATTTTATTTTAAGCATTGTAAATACAGAAATAAAATCTGTTAACAGTTGATTCTACCTCATTTCTGTCTTTGGTTAGAGAATTCCTTGCTGTAGGTATGGGATCAAGCTGCCTACCCTTAGGCAATGCTAATTTGCTGGGGGGAGCTTTGGGGAGCAGGAGAAGGGATTGCAGTACAGAAGCCAATTTGTTAATAACATGTCTCCGTCTGTTAAATCTGGGACCAGAAGATCGAAGATCTGAGAGTAAGCCCCTAACTTCTCACACAGTTCAGTGGGAGGCATGAGCATTGTTTTAACTCTAACAATGTGAAAACAGTGTAAATTAAACATGAGCAGTAATGTGTTCAGCTCTCCAGAACGATTCGTCTAACCCAGTATTTTGTCTCTAGGCGCGGTGAAAAGATGTTGCTTTGAAAGATGACATAAGCTTGGCTGCTGCCTTTGGTTCACTTCTCTTGCATTTTCTCAGCATCTGCAGTCATTTGATTAGGGATGGGAGGTAGATTCCCATCTATCCCTTTTTTTTTGCACATATGGACCTGTTTTTGAATGTATCTATTCACCTGTCTGAACCCTTTTACACCTTTGCACATCTTCATGTGGAAAGCTCTAGAAGTTCACTGTTTGCTCTTTTAACAAAAGGTTTTGGGGGTTCTTTTTGGTGTGCTGAACTTGCTGCTTTCTAATTTTGGTAAGTACTCAGCAGATTCCCATATTGTAGGATTCAATGAACAACAGTTCCACAATCAGCTTACCCACTGTTACCATGTCCTTTGTACGCTTTGGTTTAGCCTGCTATTTTATTTCTGTAGCATGGAGCTGTATGTCTGAAGTTGCCTTAAGCTAGCAATGTACCTTTTGAGAGCATAGTTCTGTCATAGCATATGTACATTATTCCTTTTTTCAGGTTGGTAGAACCGTGAGTGAAATTCCTTTTTTCTTCAGGTTGGTAGAACCGTGAGTGAAATTCCTTTCAATGTGAGATTGTTTAACTGCAGTTTTAAACTGACATTTCAAGAAAATGGGAGGAAAACCCTCAAGTACTCAGTGCATTGCCTGTGATGCATGCCATCAGTATTATATTGAGGTATACTAAAGTTGCTGTTTTGTCATAAAACATTTTTTCTCAGCAGTCTGGAAACCAGGAAGGGAAGATTTACTGAAAGAAATTAACCTAGACATCAAAAGACTTGCCACCTGCAGTTTACTCTCACACACTCAACTTGCTGGTAGTCTTTTCTGAACCAGTTTACCTTTCTTTTCAACAACCTTGATTTCTCAGTAGAAATTGTCCTTAGATGACTGTCTGTTAATAAGGAACCTGGATCACTGAGGAGGAACGATCACTATGTTAATAAGAGCTGTGTGATTTTGTACATTTTACTATCAGTTGAGGTGGTTTTAGTAGTTGTTTCCACAAGGTTAGGTGACAGTCCCTCCTCTGGTAAGAATCTTCATAACACTGGTTTCTGTAAAGATAAAAAAACCTCTTGGAACACATCCCAAATTTTTGTCAGAATGATTTTGATTTTCAGTTTATTCCAGATTATTTGCCTCTAAATTTAGAATTAAACTGTCATGACTTAGATGCCGGACCACCCTCTGTTCCTTCTCTATTAATAAAACAAGCCTCTTTAAAAAGATTCCTTGTTTCTGTCTGTGCCTAAGGAGCTGAAACAGCTGTCAGTATTGTCACACAGAATTTCCCACTAAGTAGTGATCTTTGTAAAAGTGTGCCTTTGAATTGCAATAAGGAACTCCAACTTTGGATAATTGTTTATTTGGTCTAAATTCAGAATTGTCTTTGTGTGGTGTTGCTGTGGTAGGCCTGCTGTCTGGGACTCTGTTCACACTTCTGTTACGGGCTTTTCTTGAATTCTGGAGATGAGAACAACTGGGAGGAATGGTTCTGCATTCTTCCCTGTGTTACTGCCTGGATTGGACATAAGGAAGGAAAGGGGTGTAGAATGTACTGCTGTGGATACTCTCTGCTGAACTGTGCACATAAATGTGTAAATATATTTATGGGTAAAAGACATTTTGAAGAACGATTATAAGCAAATGACCTGCCCTCCTTATCCAAGGGAATCCTGTTTTGCAGGTGATGCTAAATATTCTGGCATCTCTTTACAGCTCATTTTGCTTGATTAATTTCTAATAACAATGACTTCCTTTGCAGTGGGGAAAGGAAGTTGCAGGCTGGTATCTCCACGATGAGACTGTGCTGGGGAACATCCCTAGAGCACTTGTGCCAGCAGTTGTTTTGGCTGTTTGAATTATATTGCTATGCTTGTATTCATAAGACAAATCAAAATGATTCCAAGTGATATAAGAAGGATAGGTAATCTTCAAATATTTTAGCTGCCCTACTCCTGCAGCTCTTCTTTCATGAATGTTTAACAGAAGTTTTGATTAGTACTGCATGATGTGTAATTAACCTACCTGCTGAAGAATAAATTGTGCATGATTTTCCTCCCCCACCCTCCCAGTTTAAGTACTCTGCACTATTTTGGTTTGGTTACAACAGCCATTGGACATACTGGCAATAATTACCATCTTTAGACATGGACCTTGTCATATAGGAGTAAAGCAAATTAGGGAAAGGAACATATGCTCTAGTGTGTGCAATGCAAACTGAAAGATTTATGTGTGTGTTGGGTTTTTTTTCAGTTTTATTTGGCTCTTTTTGGTGAGACAGAGAAGGTGAGGAAGAGAGGAATACTTCAGTGGAAGCCCAAGTCTGGTAGCTGACACATCAGTTGTAGATGTTTTTCCCCAGTAATGAAAGTGCAAAAGCTGGAGCTCAGCCAATGCATTTTTACTTGCTAAGTGAAAACATCAGTGGGATTTTAAAAGTCTTGAGGAAGTCAATCTGCTTCTATTCCTAGTCCATAAAATGAGATTACTTCCTTTCCTCTTTCCCCATAGTTGCTTTCATCTATGTGGTAAACTTTTTTAGTCAAGAAAATCTTGCTTTGGGTTGTCCAGCATTTACTATGAAGGAGGCTGATCTCTGTCTCTGTCCCTTTTAGGGATACAGAAAAACAGAATAATTCTAACCTGTTCTCAAAGACTGCAGATTTTATTAGGAATCTAAACTATTTTTGATACTTTAGATAAAAGAATCACAGTTAGCTTTGGGCATAATTCTTCTCTCATTTTGGTCATTGTCAGTTTTGAAACTTTTTTCAGCTTTCTCCTGTTGTTGGATGCAGTTCTTTGTCTCAAACTGGAAGACTGGCTCAAATATCCCAAGCAGGCAAACTCAAAACACCCCCAGACAAATCCCAAACTATGTCTCTGTAATTATAGTAATCTTACTTGTTGGTTTTAAGATTAGAGAGAAAATTCAGAAATAAATGATTTTAAAATATTCATCAAGTGTCTAACACTGAGAATGTCTTTGTACCTGCTCAACCTAATTGGGATATTAGTAATCATAATTATTCAACAGCTTTGTAAAGTTTTCACATCATTGACTACAAATGGAGTTATAATACATTCCGTACACGTGCTTCGATCTGTTTTGGAGATTGTTGCCCTGGCATCTGAAACTAATTAGTGTTCAGGAAACCTAGTAAAGGTGCATATCAAGGCCTGGCTGTCTGCAAAATTATTTTGATTGTGTGAAAGCTTAAAAGGGTAAAGAAAATTTTGTGAGGATTTTTTGGTGTATAAAGTGAGTTATTGAGGGTAGTGGTGGCTTTTTGAAGTAGAGTATTAAAGACTTCGGGTATTTCTGTGGTTGGAACACCTCCTAGGTGAAATGCTGGTATATTCTTGCTCCTGTGATTTACAGAGGAGTTGGGGGGCTGCGGTGCTATCAGAGTTGACTACAAGGTTAGTAGGTAGTATATTTTATGTATGTGAAGTTTGTTAGGTTTCTGTATTGTAGCATCTTTGGAAATGAGAAAAGGCATTATGGGAACAAAAGTCCTTGGAAGCTAATGACACGGTGGATGTTCGACATAAGATCAAGTTGTCCCTGGGGCTGTAATTGAATATCCTGACTTTTATTTACAGCTATCTTGTTCTAACTTTTTTCCTTTCCAATCTAGATAATAGAAGTTCACACCTTACTGCTTTCATTGTATAGAATAGATGAAGAGCATGCCTGTCTTAAAATCAGTAAAACAGATGTGAAATACTTGTGTGAAGAATCCTTCTGCTTGCAGTGGTGCCTCATATTCAGTAAGATAACTTTATTTTTTTAGTGTCAATGTTTGCATTATACCAATTTTCTCACCAAGTTTACCAGTTAAGTAAAATATTGATTCTAGCTTCCCATTTGAAAATATGAGTTAATTTTAACAGTAGAAGAGCTATTTCTCAAAGTGCTTATTAACTTGAATGTTTTTCTTTACGGTATGCATTCTTTGCAATAGATGTTTTTCTTTACTGCATTAGTTCACTTTTCATTAAATGATTTATTAATTTATTTAAACTGCTCCTTAAACCTTTTCAAACTTAATGTAATGTGCTGAATCCATAGTAACAGCATGAATACCTAACAGCATAAGAAAGTTAAGATAGAAAATGAACAATTCAGCTGTCAATAACATACTATTTGATTACCAAGCTTTCCTAAGCATATCCTTCAAACTTGTGTGTTTTATTTTTGTTGTATGATTATCTGAGGAATATCTTCCATGAGAGTTTTTTGATATAAAATCAGATCAATATAAAGCACTTAGATTAATTTTCTGTATATATTACCTGATCCTTTCTGAAAACTGGATGCTTGAGTTGGCACATTTTGCCTCTAGACGTTCCAATTTGAATATGTAAGATTCTGCCCCTTCTCTCTGATTCTGGGAATGCATAATTTCCAAAGCTGCTCAAGAGCTCAGAAAGATGCAACTAAATTGTTTGTTCTGAATATTCAGTATATTTAGAAAAATCTGTTTCATCCCTATTCCCCAAATTTTCATCCTTTTTTTAATTGGCGGCGGGGGGGGAAGTCATGACAAGATGAAGCTTTTAACGTAAACCTGAAATAAAAAAAATGTATTTTTTAAAGCATAAGATGCTCTGTAAAGCACTTTAATATTTTTCCTGATTAGTGTATTCATTACTACTGTTGTAGCTAATTACTTGCAATACTACTTCATGTCTATGGCTCAAAATACTGAATTCTGAAATAGTTTGTGCTTGATTCCAGTGGCAGGTCATTGTCTGGGAATGAGATTTTCAGGTATAGCTTTCCTCACAGGTTCTCATCTATTGCCACCTGCCTAAATCTGACAGTTGAGCACCAGCTGGGAGTTTTGACCCGGAGAAGCATAAAAGGGCTGGAGAGAGACAAAATGATCCATCAAGTCCTACTTGTAAGTCAGGTCTCCAAACATGCATTTTTCTACCCTATAAATTCAAAATTAAAATACTAATGGGTGTTCTTTTGTATTCATCCAACAATTGGTTCATTAGGTAGGTATGTACAAAGAGGCTCTGCTTGTCAATGCTGTTTGGCTCTAAAAGGAGGAAAAATCGGTAGGGGTTAGGCTAGTCGTGAAATGCCCCCACCCCTTTTTTACCTTCCTTCCATGTTTGTTCTATGAGGCTGGCGGTAGGTAATACTCATCCTGCATAGAGCTGGTTTTCATTGTGAGTATTCTGTCACTAGTCACAGCTGTCAGGTATGTCAGTCATGTAGTATTGTGGTGGTGTCAGAGACATAATCAGAGAGATTAGGTGGACACAAAGAGCCGTGAATGAGGTGGTAATTGCGTTCAGGGGGAAAAGAGAGTTAAAGAAAGAAACTTTCCTTTCTCACAAGATCCATTAAAGAGGTGACAGCTAATATATTAAAGCTGGAACAAGATAATTGTGGTAAGAATCTTTGTGTGTTCTCCCTAAAATGCAATGTGCTCACAATAAATATTCAAATGCTTATTTTGTGTTGTGAATACCAGATAACCATTTACAGTGAAATGCAACCTCTTTCAAAAAGTTCAAATTCATTGCCAAGAATGTTCTAGGAACAGTTATAAAACTCAAAAGGAATATTGGTGCTATACTGAATCACAAAAATGCCATCTTATGAAAGCTTCTTTACAGGGATTTTCGTCAAATTGGTCTAAATGATGGAAAAGAAATACTGAGATGCCAGCCATGGGCCGTGCTCTTCCAGACTTTTACTCTTTTTGAGTAGTACTTTGAATAGTAACTCTCCCCCTCCTTTCTTTTTTTTTTTTTCTCCCCTTCTTTCTTTCCTTTTTTTTTTAAAAAGTGAGACTACTTGAGTATCTGTTTACATTACACTTGTGCTTGCTGTATTAATGCCCTGCTTCAGAATTGCTATTTACCTGTAGGACTGGGGAAGGAATTTCCCTTCCTTGGCTTCTGAAAGGTTTGTATGTTTGTTTGTTTGTTTTCATTGGTAGTGGTGGGATTATTTTCTTCTCATTTCCCTCCCTGCTTCCTCTGAAGCACTGAAGGTTGATACAGACACATGAGGTTAATGGAGTATGTTGGTGGGTTTTTTTGTCAATGAAGTCTTTTAAGCACCTGGTCAGTGTATCTTGCTTCCCATCACTAGATTTGAGGTCACGTTCTCTGTCCACTCAAGTCCAAATAGTCAAGGATAGACATCTGGGTTTCCTCTTCATAGTTTGAACCTTTTTCTTTGTACCTCTGGGACCTCTTTAAAATTTCAGCTCTTGCAAGGACTTAGGAAACTTATTTCTACTCCCTCCTGCTCCTGTGCTAGGACTCATATGAGAGATTTTGGTCATTTAATGTGGGCCAGTGGATGTAAATAGATCAACAGCTTTTCAAGCATTATATATTAACAGAAGAGATGAAATAGAGACCTTCCTGAGATAAGAATTCATGCTATGGCTTGTTGTGATTATGGGAAAATAAGCTTCCATGACCAACCCGATGCTGGGATCTTTATGATCCCAGTGAACAAGCTACACTGATTCCCTGGCATTGCACAGCTGCTGACATATTGAATGGTTAACCTGAAATCAACAGCACTGCTGAGCATTCTTCACTATCAATGAGTATGAAATTTATAAGTAATGAGTATAAAAGCTAAAAGCAACTGCTAGTGACAAAATCAGTCCCACAACAAATTTAAATAAAACATTGTTCGTTCGTTGTACCGCTTGCCATCAGAAAGAAAACATCAAAACTTTTTGGTGTCTTATTAGAATTTCAATGTAAAGTAAAAATCCAGCCTGGCAATCTTTCTACAGAATTCTGTCAGGTTTCAATGACAATGCCGTATGCACAAGAAATACCATATTAGATCCTATTGTGATAAATTCATGTCTCCCTTAGCATTCAGAACAATACTTTTCCATTTTCTTTCGCAGCAACAAGTTCTAGTAAACCTTACACTATAGAATGAGAAATTTGTGATAACAAGATAATGGTGTTAGAAAATGTTATTTGACTGATTCTTCCTATAAATGAAAGTGGTTTCACATATCTTATGGTATTTATGGGTGGCAGTGGTGGTTTTCCAAGCCTTCTTCTCTTGCTGGCTATTCTGATTGATACTGAAGTGAAAGGTTGAGAAGGGTCACCTCCAAAGACAGGGAAAGATTTGACACATTTCCATTATCACTATCCTGCAAGCGATTTTAGGATAGTTGAGCCACCATGTGTTGGTATAATGGGTTGATCAGTTTGATTCTTTTGATACAAGTAAATCACTTTGCAGGTTAATTTAGGCTGTGTTTACAGAGGTTACTCTGATCCCTTTTTCAGGCTTCAGAGTTTCAGAGAAACAATCTGCAAAAACCTTTAGAGAATGATAACCCATTCCTGCCTATTTACAGAATAGTGTTTTTTCTTTCAAGCTGGAAGCCTACAGAATAAGTCTTACGTTTTCATCATAATCCTTTATGAGTTTTAAATCTATTTTTTTTTTTTTTTTAGTTGGCCATTTCAAATGGTTCCTGGTGAGTAGAGCCCTGGTGAGCTTCAAAACCACACACAGTTTCAATGAAGCTGTGTGAACCTGCTTCAGAATTTCTGCAAGTTTTCCAAGCTTTTATGCTCTCGTATGGTTTACAGACAAAAACCTACAGGGGTCCCATTTAAAGCCTCCTAGCAGCTAAAAGATAGAGAAAAAATGGCTTTTAAAAAACCTGAAGTACCCTCTTATGAGTGCATTAAAAGCAATTTTGTTTGCTTTCCACTTTCAAAATGCTTCAAGCCGCCAAAGACGTGATGTTAGAAAATGACTCATGAGTACTAGAGAGAAACAGTCTTTGAAAGTTTGTTCATAGTGAAGGATGATAGCTAGACAAGTGGGGTTTCTGTATTCAGAAAGAAATATCTTGTGTCCCCATATTGCATGTTTTTTTCTACTTTTGCAATAATCTGTTCAGATGCTCTTCACCTTTATCTTACAGGTTTTCAGCAATTGTGTGAAAATCAGCTCAGAACTTCTTTTTGTTCCTGTGGATGCTATCAGCACTTGGAGACCAGGGCCTCCATGGAGAGGGAAGGGAATGCCAAAGCAATGCAGGCTCGTAGTTTAACTCACTGGCATGTGTAAGATCAAAAGAGGAGGAAAAATTTTCTTCCTTTCAGGTAAATTGGGGTGTGTCACCCTATTGATACTCTGAGAGTATGTTGTGTAGAGTTTAGGAGCTTTTAGTATTGGGTTGCGGCTGGGTTTTTTGGTTTTGTTGTTTGGTTTTGGGTGTGTTGTCATTGTAGTGCTTGGTATAAAGGTGGTTTCTTGATTTATTTTCTCTATGCAAATTACTGGGTGTAAAGGCAAAGTATTAAAATATCCTCTTCACTTTGATATTGATACAGCTCTTGGATCTTTCTCTCTTCCAGGGTAAATAAAGATAACAGTGTGGAGTAGACTTCCCAAAATTCAAGAATATTTGGACCTTGTGTTCTGTTCTAAGCCTCTCTTGAGCAAACATGCTTCCCTTTCTAAATTATTTTGCTGAGTGTTATGGCTGGAAGATTCATATAACAGAATCTTGAGGTGACCTGACAAGACAAATCTGGTGAAATATTAAAGTTTGTTTTCTAAAGATTTAAACAGATGTGTACCTATAACAATCTGTCATAAAACCATGCCTTTTGAATGTTTATTTTGTGTATTTTATGGTTTCTTCTATGGAATAAAGTAGCATTGTGCATTAGGATCAGAGGGGCATTTCCCATAGTTCGGTGGTATCTCAGTAGCAAGTAGAAATTTTACAGATGTAGATTGTATAAGTGTATATAGAATCATAGAATCAACTAGGTTGGGAAAGACCTTTAAGATCAAGTCCAAGTGATAAATGTGTTGTCATTCAGTATAATTCTATAATATAGTTAAAAATGTATTTTTTTTTTTTTTTTAGAATTGATTGTACTGGCAGTTCAGAAAAGTCTTCTAAATGTAGCATATTTGATATGAAAAGCCATGGAGGAATTGAACTAACAGCATTAACTTTAAATGGTTTTAGCTTTAAATTTTTAAACTTCACACAAGCCCCTTAGCTTTCTCTCTATAGATTCAAAAAGACAGGAAAATTTTGATGCACTTAGTTGTTGACAATAGCTGAAAACTGAATAAATATTGCAAGAATTAAGGAACTGAAAGAATTAAAGGAAAAGACAGAAGTGGTAGTACAAAGTATTTAAGCTCTATTGTCCTTGTGATGAAACAGAAAGCAAGATGTGTGTGAACAGGATGTGAACATAACCTAAGATCATGAGATAAAGATTCTTACCTGGTTTTAGTCATGAAAATACGACTATTAGCTTAAAAGCTGTCTCTGGAAAGAATGCTGATGTACAGGCTACCAACCTATTGTGTAGCTGAATAGTAGTTTAAAAGGTTTGATATTTTTAGAAATCAAGTAAATTAAATCATGGGATGATTTCAAAGCATTTGCATACCTAGGACAACAATTGGTGCTTACTTTTGCCATTTAGTTTCATAAACCATTTAATGTAGGCAAGTTATGTACTTCTCCAAAACTCTTTTTCTGCCCCCTCATAGTATACCTTTTCCTGGGTTCAAACAATCCATGTTGGGCAGCTGGTGGATATTAAGAAGTAATTTCAAAGTCTCTCCCATATGCCACATACTTCTTGCACAATTTCTTTAGCTTCTCTGTACCTTTCTTCCTTGTGGCTACCCCTGGAGTCCTTAGAGGAACTACTGTCATAGCTCTAGGTATCTTTGTGTGGCTTATAGGAAGTGGTCTGTTAGGGTTTTCAGTACTGCTGTAAACAAGAAAGATGTTTGAGAGTTTTTAAAGAAACCCCGCCAAACTCCAAAGCAAATGAACAAAAAATCCCCTCAAGAGATCTGAGGCTGGTTTATAGAACTGCTATAATAATAATACAGAATTACTCAAAAGAATAATAATCACTAGCATCACCAGAAATGAAACCAACTATGCTGCCACAGTATAGCGGTTACCCTCTTGGAAAGGTTCTAGGTAAGATACTTCTGCTCTGCTTCAGTAAGGAAGTTATCATGGATCTTATCTTATGGCATGGAGATTCTCATCCAGTCTTTTGTAGAAAGATGTATTTTATTTTGTGTAATTCCAAAAGCATATAAGTCGAGTGAAATAGAAATTAATGTACTGAAAATGAAGCTTGCATTTGGAATATTAAAAATCGTTTGAAACAGTTTGGTGCCATAGAGAATGAGTCGAACAGGTGAAAATTTTAACTTGCTGAAAATAAAAAAGTTGTTAGGGCCGTTTAAACAAAGGTTTTGGGAAGAGGCTTTGAATACTTCAACACTTGGCTGTGCAGAGAGAGTGTTGTTTGTGGATTAAGTAGAAGATAACAGCTTCAGCAGCATAGATGATTAATTTGCTAATATAATTTTTCTTGATTCTAGCAATGTGTAGAAAGTCAGCTGCCTTTTAAAAGACCATTGTCGTTTAATGAAGTCATGGGCAGAAGTTACTGTCTGGATCTTGTTATGCTTGCAGAAGAGATAACTGCCCTTAGCTGCTTGTCACTATCTTTTCAGTTTGTGATTATCAGCTCAGATCTGTTTGTTGTGTGTGTTGTCATTTGCTAACTTGTCTGTCAAATGAGTTAGGTTAGAAAGAAGTTTTCTTGTTTTCTTTTTTTCTTTTTTTTTTTTTAGTTAACTCAGCTCGCTTTGAAGGCAACAGATTGTGGAACATTTGTAATAAGAGCCCCTCCAGCAGATAATCTCTAGCAGAAGGGTGGAGGTTGTAACCTCTTCTGAGCTGGAGGAGTTTTTTAGGACACACTAGTTATTCCAAAACTTGGGCAGAAGCAATGTATCTGCTGCAGGGGCAGGGGTCTTGGGGATGTCATTCATCTTGGAAAGCTGCTTTTGGCATTTCCACAGCCAGGAGCCACCCCTGCTGCTGATCTGCTCCTTCCTATAGGCATGTGACTTAAAGCAGTGTCAGTATGTAGCCTTTTTGGGTCAGAAGGACATGCTGGAGTGGAGAGCAGGCCAGCTTGGAACAGTGGTGCTAAGAATGAGGATGCCTTTGTCAGCTTGACTGAATACCAGACCACCTAGAGGTACCATTTTTTTCTGAAATTTGCGAGATTGGGTTGAAACCCAGATGCTCCCATCCCCAAACTCAACAGCAGAGGCTGTGTGATCTGTTAATGCCTTGGAGTGCACTGCAGTTCTTAAACGTGCTTCCTTGGTAATCCAGTTTATACATGATGAAGTGATAACATGAAGCTTGTCCTAAGATGTTTTTTTGTTAATTTGGTGATGTGGGAGTTGCCTGACAATTCCTTTGGGGAGCAGTGGGCTTCCTATTTATAATTTTGATGAGTAAAGCCCACACTGCTTGCTTAGGCAGATTCTTGTCATGTGAAAGACTTGTATCAGAGGGTCCAGGAATGAAGGGGTGTGCCTCTGCGCCACCAATACTTGCTGACCAGAGGTTGGTCCCTTTTTGACCTGGACAAAATACTCTTTTTGTCACACGTGCATGTGAAAACAAATATTTAAGAAAAAAGCTTGCTATCACTTGGCAAGGTCTGTGAAAAAGGTGGTATCCTGCTTCTTAAACAGAGGGTGGGAAGCAGCCTGTGGTGAGATTAGCTATTTATGAGCAGCAGTTTTCAACATATCTATAGGCAGTACAGAAATAAGTCACATGCCCCACCTAGAACAACAAAGGCAAGGCAGGCTGTGTGCTAAAGCATTTGTTCTTCAAGATGTTCGAGTTGAGGACTTACTAGCATGGGAAGCAGTACTTCCTCTCTACAGAGGAAGAGCTCCACTGTGCTTAGCCCAGATAATGTGTGCATCTCAGGATATGAAACATCATAAATATTGATGTCTAAAGGAGGCAAATTTTGGTTCCCTGTTGCCAAGAATTTGCCCTACTTGATTATCCAGAGATAGGATGAAGCCTATTTTCTGTGTTAATACAGGCTTAAGATCTAGCAGATCAGACTAGTACATGGTCCCTCAAATGGATCTTCCTGTTTGAAGATACATTTGTACTCTGTCCCAAAGTCCAAGAAGTCAATCCAGGAAAAGCAGATACACAGCCGTGCCTGTAGAGTCAGGTGTGTCAGACAGAATCCCTGAAACAAAAAAAGGCAAAGCCAGGCTTTTAGATTAAAAATCAAGTGGAAGTTGTGGTGGTAGAAGGGTAGGAGTGCAATCCTAAGGCTACAAGAGTGTGAACTGGAAGAAAGGTGAGAAGTCTGTTCACTTGTTCTGGTATAGTGTTGATGTGTACCACTACATCCAGCTGAAAAAAGTAGAGGGACCTGTGGTGGAAATAGTGTTTTACATGGTCTTGCCTTCTGTAGTGATGAGGGTATGGGCCTGATCTTGTCACTCCACATCCCTCAGTCTCTGGCTTTAAACACCAAGAACAGTGTAGAATCTTAAGGACTTTAGGCTTCTTAGTGGGACTTACAGAACACATTTATCCCTTAATGCAGCATCCTTGCACACGCAACATTCCTGCTATTCCAGCATCAAGCTTCTGTAGATTGTCAGTCTGGATAAATTGAAACTCTCAAAGCACTGAAGGGTAACACATTTCTATTGTAGCTAGGTCTTGTGATGTTTGTTTTAGAAATGACTGGAGTACTCATGTCAGTTCAAGAGTAAGCTGCTGAAACAATCTACTTACTGGGATGCATTGAAAGACAGGATTTTTCTTTCATACAACTGTTGTATCTGATCATCTTTTATTCACTTTGACTAGAACTGTGGAAGGAAGATTGACTTGGAAGAAAGTCACTAGCTCAGACACTGTATTAAGAATGGTAATATCTGTTACAACAGATCAATATAAATAGTATGGCCACAATGTTGTTTTTTTTTCTTAAAAAAAAAATCAACTATAATAATACCATATTTTTTCTGAAATTTGCTTTCTTGGGACTTACAAATCTAAACAATTTTTATGAAAAACCTGCAACTGACCAAAAAGCTACATGTAGTATGTCTGTTGCAGAACTTCAAGACCATGCAGCAGAAAATGCCATCGCTAGTCATTAAAATAAGCAGGTGTCCTTGAAGGTGCAGCTCAATGTTCCTGGCTTAAAGACATCTTTAATCCCTTTCTGAGATGGAATTTTTCAGGCAACTGATCGTAAAAGGCTTATTATGAGGCTGAGACACTGTTGGGGCTGGATACCCTTTGAATGGCATCTTGATGTCAGCATAGCCCCGTGCTGATTTTGCTTGCTTTGTTACTTGTAGGGAATAGCTAAATGACACATATTCTTCTTCCTGTTGATGAGGTAAATTGTAAACATCCCTCTAGACTCTCAGATTCACCTTCTGGGTGATCTGTCTCAGCTGTGGCAATGCAAAGTTTCTTTCACACAATTAATGGGACAATTATATCAGAATGATGAGATCATGCCTTTTCCTGAAAAGAATAGAGATCTTTCATGAACAAAGACAGCTTTATTTAAATCTTTGCAAATAAAGCACCATTTTATGCAGTGAAAGTGGGTGACTGCTACAGTTTGGGTAGGCACAGCATGGCATTGAAGGTGAACTCTCTCTGTAGAGTGGTAGGTGCAGCTTTGTGGTGGCTGTCTCGGAACAAAATGAGCAATGGTGATTTGGGTTTTCTTTCATTCTTGCACCAACCAGAAGTGTGCAGGCAGTTCTAATATTGCCTAAGAAAACCTAAGACTGTTGAAAATAACTTCATTTGTTTGCTAAATATATGTAGAAACCCTATCTTGGTCTTTTCCAGTGTATCAAGACTTTTCCCATAGGTAGATGTCATGCATGGAAATCAAACTATAGTGGTGGACAGCTGTGTAATCTGGGGGAACTACTGAGACTTATAAACTGATGCTGAGTTGTGAGCCATATGGGAATATGAAAAGTATTTCTGCTCTTGATTCTTTAGGCTTATATGTTTGTTTGAGAGAAAACCCAATGACATTGCTAAAAGAAATAAATGCGTCTCAGATATTTTTAGGATTCTTTCTTTAAGCTGCAGAGCATATTTTTGTCTTTAAAAGAGTCATTTGGTAAATGCTAATTTTAGTCTGACTTTTGACACTGTTCTAAAATGACATCTGGATTTCATATAAAATCATATGTCTGGTACAAAGCTGAGACTGCCCACTGACACATAAATTCCTATGCACATGTAATTCTCTTTAAAACCAGACAATTCACAGCTATACTGACTCCAGAGCAATATTTTAGTTTATTTCTGGTGGCAGATGTGATTCTGGTGTTCTCGGGGCTTCTTTAGACAAACTCAACACCTAGGCTGTGCCTGGATTGTTGCACTTTAACTACCAAGTAGAGTCTATGCCAGTTAACATGAGGACTCGTGGATGGGGAGAAGTCTTCCTGATACTGCTATATCCTTCAGTGTATAGGTGAGCGGTGTGTGAAACCAGAGAGGCCCAGTAGGTGAGAGGGTCGCTCGGACGTTCTTCCAGCAGCAGCAGCTGTGCAGCCCCTGGCTGGATGCCCCATGCAACTGCTCAAAGGGCCCAAGTGCTGGTGTTCCCTGCCAAGATTTCCATGCTGCTGTTGGGCCGTGGTGCCAGAAATGGGGTTGAACAGAACAATATCTTCTTTGCTCTGTGGCCTTGCCCTCAGCAGAAGGGCAGATATTTGGAGGGAGAAAAGGCTTGAAGATAACATTGTCTGCTTCCCTCTAAGGCTCTAAGGTCTGTGCATGGCCTCACTGCATGCGGTGTAATTCAAGTTCTGATGTTGCTATTCTCTTGTGCTTTCAGGGTAACAAATGGAGTGCAGCAGAGAAAGACATAAATAGCACTGTAAAAACAAAGATTAAGCAAAAATATGTGCTAAAAAGATAGTTCTGATACCTGTGAGCGGGAGCAGGCTTTACTGTTTTGCACTTGTCAAACTTTGAAGCAATACCATTTGGGATAGTTATGTGCTAAGAAGCTGTGACTGGCACAGCTATTTTAGCAGGTATTTATTTGCCCATGTATGCACACTAGTGAAAAGTCTCAAGTTTGAGGAACAAAGAGATTATTTCACACGTTTGTCATCTTTCCAGGAAGACATAGCTTGAAGAAGTGAAATTTTCTGGAAACAATGTAACTCAGATTGGCATAAGGTACAGGTATGGCTGTGTTTTATAGAAATGTTGCCAGACCATCTGACATAATGTGAATGCATGTATAGTGAGAGTACACATACATGAATAACCTGCTCACTCTCTAACTCCTTATTCTAAGTAAGTTACTCCAAGTCAGCTGTTTTGCATTAACTGCCTGCGTACAAATTGTTATTGTCAGGTCAATATGAGGCATTTATTTTCTTGGTTAAAGACCAACTTCTTTCATTGCTGGGGCAGAGTATACATTTTATAAACAATAATGACAGATTAACTGTTTTGTAGTAAGTTTGACATTGTCCCTTAACTTGTGACAATTTGTTCATGAATTCCTGCTGTTAGAGTCTGGCTTAGTGAACAGGATACTAAACAAGAGCAAGATGTTAATGTGCACGCGTGAGGCAGAGCTTCTACCAAGGGGAAGTTCTTTCCATGTGTATTCCTGATTCATCCTTTGGGCCCTCTCTGTTTTATGCTGTGAAGGGAATGGTAACATGTAATAATAGAAGAACGAAGTTAAAGGTTAATGCCACACTGGGAATTGACTGGTATTTGTTCAAACAATCACATTGTATCAGAAGAACTTACAAAGTTGCAATAATCTGCAACAGGAGTTTTTCACTGTTAGGATTGCAATCCATTCTTTCACTTAATGTTTAAAAGACACCAAAGCTTTAGTATATGGCGTCACTACCTATTGTGTAAATAGATTCCTAACCTAGGAAAACTATTTCCCCTTGTGAAAGTCTGTTTTATACAGTGTAATGCATGGCACTTCTAATCAGTTGCAGAAGACTATCTTTGAACATAGTAGTACTTTCTAATTTCTTATGTTGGAGAAAGCAATAGAGTTCTATTTTTCTTTCATCTCATTACATTAAACTTTTAAATCAAGGTATAGTTTTCACATCTTGGTACTATAGCACTCACTAGAGAAATACATGAATGACCTATTAGGATAGGGTCTATAATGATGATATAGAGATTCAGGAGTTAAAATTTTGAGGTGCAGAAACTTTTTTAAGCGATTCAGCTGTCACTGAAGAGTGCTGAAGGTACCAGCCCAAGGAACAGTCAATGTGTTAAAGGAAAAAAATGTAAAAGTCTGTAATTTTAATGTATTTTGCATTCTTGCAACTTGTCATATCAGTGCTAAAATAACTGAGAAAGATACATTTTAATGACAGCTTTTTATATTGGCCTCTGTTCTTGGTGTCTGTAAGGTATGCTAAGATCTGCAGGTAGCCTGCTTATAAATAAATGGGTAGCTAAGGAAGTATCTGAGAGAAGAGAAAGCAGGTTACTGGAGGAACTCCTGTGAACACAGTCGTGCATATCTGAGCAAAAGAGAATGGTTTGTCTTTTTTTTCAAGCTGTTTGTGATCTAGTGGTTGGAGTTTGAATGCAGGAATGAATTCTGCCACTCAGCCTTCTCTGTAGTTGTTTTCTTGTCTATAGAATGGGTATAATGCTTGTGTACGTCTGGGTTGGTGAGATTGAACTGATTAGTGACAACAGAATGCTTTGAGAGCTTTTAATGGGAGGCGTTAAACAGCTGTATGCTCTGCAGATTTTCAGTATTAAAAATATACTACAGGTAACCTGCAAAAGCACTGGGGAGGATTAAAAAAAAGTCACTAGGATACATTTAGTGTGGAAGAGCAAAGAGTTCCTAAAATCCCTTTGGGAACAATAAGCTAGAAGGGAATAATAGAACAGTCTTATCTGCAGTATTTCTGTAAGCAACTGTAGAAACATTTTTCTGGACATGAAAAAATGCATTTGGTCACAGCAGCAGATGAAGCAAAGCAGGCATATGGTCAGCAGCAGGTCTCACTTGTTCTCATTCTGGACAATACAGGAATCCGATTCAGTGAGCAATGTTAGCCTGGGATGCCTGAACAAGATGTAGAGTTGCCTTTTAGGCTTGAAAAACACTCGGCTACTACTCATAGGACAATATATGCAATTTGAGTAGTGTAATCTGTCCAACCTATTTGCTTTAATTGTCTTCTGTCATAGTAAAGCCTTCAGATTTTTAGTGCAGCATTAATGCAAAGGCTTTAATTTAAAGGGGGGGGGGGGGGGAAGGAGAAAGAGAAAAGAAGTAGTTGTAGTAAGTGGACACTGGAACTTCTCAGCTTTATCCTTGAGGAGAGTTGAAAGGCAGAACTAAAATAAATTTATTGCAATGCGGGGCTCTTAAAATGAGGGCAATTATACTTTAAGCACTGACCAGGTGCTCTGTGCTGTGCCAGGGACACAGCGAACATGGTCCTTATTGCAAAAAATTAGGTGATTTCTTTTTTTTTTTAAAGTGTGTAAATAGAAAGATGGAACTATTCTGTGAAGCCCTAAAGAAGAATAGAGTGTCTTTTAAACACGTGGATGTGTCAAGTTATTGGGAAGGATTTGAAAGCTAGGAGTTTGGGCAGCTGAATAGGAATGATTATATTAGTGAGCAGAAAAGACAGAAGGTTGTGACACTGATTTTCCCATTACAGTTAAGCATAAGGTGACAATGCTGTTACTGTTAATCCGTTCTATTATGCAGCCTTCTCATATCTTTTTTCCTCTTTTCATGTAAAACTATACAAAGTTTTGGAGATTTTGGCTCACTGCTTTGAGTGCTACATGGGCACCACATTCTTTCAAATACCTTTTTTTTTTATAGATTTTGTGTGTACCTCTGTGTGTGTAAAATGAGTCCAATCCTGGTCCTACTGAAGTTAGTGGGGTTTATGATGTGGACCTGAAAAGAGTTAAAATCCTGTTCAACAATATTTGCTAACTGTTCATTGAAAAATACTTTGCAAACTCATTACTTCCCTCACAACTAGCATCAACCAGTAGGTTTATGTTAGTTGTACAGTAAGACTGGTAGCTAAGAAAGTAATTCTGGCTATGTTTCTGGAGAAAAAGGCGGGTTTGGTAGTACTTAAAAAATAAAAAAATAAGAATAAGAAGCAGTGAATAGCTGCTTTGTGGTCCAGTAGACGGAACACTATAGAATAAACCAGGAGAATTTGGATCAGTTCCCAATTCTATCTACTCTCATAGTATATTCTTAAGGCAAATCACATTTCTTTTATGACTTAGATTCTCTGTCTGTATCATGAAAATACTAAGGCTTGTCCTCAAAAAAAAAAAAGTCCATCTGAGACTTGGGAATGAAAATGAAAACATATTTGGGGGAAATTTTATTATAAATAAGACTGTTATATCTTTCACATGGAAAGGACTTTATTTTGCAAAACGCCTATTTGCAAATTGTAAATTGATAATAAGAATATATCCTGTAGAATAGCCAGATTAGGACAAGAATTTGATTCTTATTTGATCATCAAATATTGTCTGACTGCTACATACATTGTTGACTCTATATAACAAGATGTTGATACAGGGCTCCTTTTGAGTGCTGTGCAGTCATCCAGCCCCTTGTAACAGAGGATGTAATTTCTCTCTTTATTATGGTAATGTTTGTGGTATTTGGTAGCTTATTTGATACGATCTGATTCCAGTCCATTTCTCTTGGTTCCTAGCAGAGGATTTCCACATCATAGCTTTCTTGGACGATTTATCAGAAGCTAAAGGTAGACCTCACAACCTGATCTATGCTAATTCCCAGTGGAGTTGTTCTGTATTAGGCCTTCTCTTAGAAAAAAGAGGAGGGTGTTACTGCCATTATAGTTTGGAGAGTCTTGGGAAGCCAGTTCTCTTAGCTGTGAGAGAACTCTTAGCTATGTTAGCTGCATAAATTCGGAGACAGTAAGAGTGGCCAGAGCTTTTCATCCACTGTTTTTTACAAGCTCCAAATTCACCAGTGCATTGGTGCTGACTTCAAAAAATGTCATTTTGACCAACAGGACAGGTTTTGAAATTTCAACAGGAGATACAGAATGTATGTTCAGCTGAGATTTCTGCCGTTCCTCTTCCAAGCTCTTAGACTGCTTAGTGTATACAGTAGCTGGGAGAATTCCAGCCTGGATGTAGATGATTGTCATCTCTATAGTACTTTGTCTAATGATGTCCTTTCCAAGCCTTTTTATTGTTGAGAACAAAGAAATATGTGCTCTGTAATGTTACCTTATTATTAAAACCTAAGGATGCAGTCCGGATATTCATGGTGCTCACCAAGATTAATCTGATGTAGCACTTTATTTAGCATGAAAACCTTTTTAGTTATGTCCATCATGATAAGAAAACCATAATATCTCCTCTTAAGATGTGTGGGACTGTCTGAAACTGAGGTTGACATCTAATGGAGGGGTCTGCAGGTGTGTGGGTGGAATTTGTGGATGAATAACACATTGCAGAATCTGTGTGTGTGCACCCATTAACAACAAACTAGCTGGAATAGAATCATAGAATAGTTAGGGTTGGAAAAGACCTTAAGATCATCAAGTTCCAACCCCCCTGCCGTGGGCAGGGACACCTTACACTAAATCATATCACCCAAGGCCTCGTCCAACCTGGTCTTGAACACTGCCAGGGATGGAGCATTCACAACCTCCCTGGGCAACCCATTCCAGTGCTTCACCACCCTAACAGGAAAGAATTTCCTCCTTATATCCAATCTAAACTTCCCCTGTTTAAGTTTTAACCCGTTACCCCTTGTCCTAATCTAATTTTGAATTTAATTTGAATCTAATTTTGGTGAATGACTAGAACAGAGGATTTTGTATAACAGCAGAATGTTGCAAGTAATCTTTCTTGTGCTGCCTTCCTTACATCCTTTCATACTTCCCCCCCATCAGTGCTTTAATACCTACCACCTACTTAACAAGGCATACAAAGTGGTCCTTTTCTGAGACGGCACAATCACTGGAGTGACACAATTGCACAGCACTGTAAGATGCTGTTGAAAATGCAGTCTGGGTTCTGGAACCCTGTGTGTAGTCAAGGGGTCCTACAAGCCCGTCTGCACACACCTGTTTGGGCATTGAGGTGTGTTGTCGTGGTTTAAACCCAGTCAGCCACACAGTTGAGGCCTTTCAACTACTCTGAAGCTCACTCAGTGCAGACAAAGGCCTGCCTCCTTCCTCCTCTGGAACTGAAACTTTAGAATTTGCATTGAGATCTTGAACCACTTTGGAAAATTTCAGAATCTTATTAAAATATCTGACAGGCCTTTTTCTTTTGAAATGGCCAAAAACATTATGGCAAGCTTTTGGTATGAGGTTGTTTTTTTTTTTTTATGTTACTGATCCTTAAAATTTTAAGGAGATTTGATAGCTGGCCATTAGTTCCATATATCGCCTAATATAGAAGTTTTCTTCCCTAATGTATGCTTGTTAGTCTAATCCAGGAGAGTGAAAGCCTTTGAAAGAAATGACCTTCTTGGGAGTTATCCAAGACAAAGAATATAACTTCCTGGCTTTAGTGAGTGAGGATCGTCACCTCTTTATTGTGAAGTCTTCTCTTACTAGATAAAAACCTAAAATGACAACAACAAAAACCACACATCACCAAAACCCAGCCCCCTCACCACAGGGGCTTGACTGAGTGGTGTCTTTTGGAAGTTAGCACATTGAAGACTTGTCTGTCTCTGTGTGCTGCAGGATGCCACTAAGGCTGCAGTCTTCTTCTGTGAAACAGCACCAGGTTAGGGTTATGAGCCATGCTTATCAGCTCGTGGTGGGCAACTGGGAGATGAATCTGGATGATATGTTGGGTAAGAAAACCCTACCAAATACTCTTCTAACTAGTTTTAGGTGCTGGTTTTTTGTGGCATGCTTTTACACGTGGTTCAGTAAGACTGGCCTATTACATGTGCTCATATGTTATTTGGCTATGTTCTTACTGCGGTTTGAATGTTTTTAATTTCTTCTTCCTTGTTCTCTCAGCATTACAGATAATAGGAATCAGTAATGCTTGAAATACAGTGATCTGTGGCTTCCTGGTGGGAAACAAGATGAGTCATGACTAATTAAACCCAACAACCATTATGTCCCTAGATTCAGATTTGTTCCTCTCAGTCTTAATTGTTCAAATACTTGCTTTCTCCACTGGCTTCCTCCCTGTCAGTGTGGCATGTCTTGCAGGCTGTGAGATAGGGAAGGAAAACATGATAGCAGTTACAGCGTATGGAACGAATGCAGAGAAGGAGCCCTACCAGGGATGGATATGGACACTCAGGCCACGTGCTTCACCAGGTTGGGTATCTCCTGCCAGATCTGATAGCATGATTGGGCCAAGTGTTTATTGTAGAGTCAGCAGAGAACCTGCCAACCAGGTTTCTTTGGTTCTTGCATTGTGGGTCTGGACATGGCAGGGGTGAGTAGCTCCTGTAGGCAGGCTACACCCTTAGGAGCACAGATCCATCCTGTCTACCAGTAACATTGAAGTTACTTCTATCAGATGAATTACAAAGCAGTGACAAAAAATATATTAAACACAACAGTCCAAATATTAACTGTATCATTACTAGGTTTAGAGAGGAGGAAAAAGAAAAGTAGGAAGATCATACACAGATCTCCCTATACATTAAATCCATTTTAAGAACTTTCTCCTATTTATCTATGAAACAGACCATCAGGACACTTATGCAACCTCATGGATATGAAACCCCAGTATTGCGATGCTTGGACTATTGCTTTCACTGAAGAGATGCTTTTTTAACATGTATCTTCATATAGCCAAACTCTCTCTGGGATTCACTTTAGAGTGAAATGTAAGATCTCATATGATTTATAACTTTATCAGGGGCTAAATGTTAATACTCTTAGGCTGTCTCTAAGATTTAGAAATACTGACGTTTTTTAGACATGTTTAAACGGAGCCAGACACTGAAGAGAACTTGTAATGGTAATTTTTGTGATTAAAAGGTAAAGGAATTTATACATCTGAGGAACTGTTGTCCTCTGGCAGGTGCTGGTATATCAGGGTGTAGATTGTCTCTTCCAGAGATATCTTGGATAGGAACAAGAGTACCAGCAGTATTGGGTGTTCTCTGCATTTCTCTTTCCAGACACAGATCCATACATAGGGCTTTCTGGGCATGTGCGTAAGCCTGTGCATTTTCACTGGTTCTTGCTGTCCTCCTCCTACAAGCCTAAAATATCCCAAATTGCTGCCAGGCAAATTTTTCTGCTTGAGAGGTATTGTATAGAAATAACTTGAGAGGTGATTCTGTTATGCTTTACAAAGTTTTCCACGGGTTAGGGATATTTCTCTCCACCTGGCAAGACTCTATGATGGAAATGGATGACTGGTTTTCCTGGAGAAGTCACTGAAGGGAACACAGCTTAAGCATGTCACACTCATTTGTTATGAAGGGTGTACAGGTTGCTGGGGCACACTTTGACTCTTGATGGCTAATAGAGCAGACTTGAAATCAAGGTTCTCCTGGTTTGTTAGATTATACATAAATTATAAATACCAATTTATGGATTATAAATAGTTAATTATGGTGATTGTTAACCCTTTGCCCTTTTGATGATTTTGCAACTTTCAGGACAGGAAGCCCACGTATGTCTTCCAGGTTACTGGAAGCTGTTCTTTCCTGTATTGCTCGATGTTCCTTTGGCTTCTTGTGGCATAATCTAACATGTTTGCTAAAATCATCTTTCACTGCAGATCTGTTTCTCTGTTTTGGAACTACTCCACTGGTTCCCTTGTCTCCTGTCACATCTGGTGACCTGCAGCACAAACTGCAGGCCCTCTGTCACTGACACTTCATGGCTTGGTGCTCTGAATTCTGTGTTGGCAGATTCCTGGCTCCTTCGGGCAGATGTGCATCTTCAACTTGCAACTAGGTGAGGCAAGAAGGCAAACCAGCTGCACTAAAAAGCACATTTGAGTTTAAGGGCACATTCTTCAAGTTAGCAACTGTTACAGTTCACCGTGTTACCTGCTCCTCCCTCCTCTTTCTTCTATTCATTTTAGGGCTCCAGGTACAGCTGGGAAGGGAAAAGTCTTCAGGGTACATCACACATGGGAGTGTGGACTAAAGACGATGATCTGAATTAAGAGAAATAGGGATATTTTTTGTTTTTCTATGAGAATGGTGTGCATAAATATTTCTGTAATAATCACAACTTCAAGTGTTACATTTGTTCCCAAAAGGGCATGGCTGTGTTAGGGAAAGTGGGGGGAGGCCGGAGTTGAAGCTCAGGTGCTGTACCACAGCCCTGCATCCCGGAGCATATTCACAAAGACAGGTGGAGACCCAAGGGCAGGGGCAAACCTGACTGTTTTACACAGGCCTGCGGTACTGGCTGCAATGGACAGCATGTGCAAGTGCACACAGGCAGGGCAGCAGCCTGCCTTGGGTTCATGCCTGCTGGGCCGGGGCTAGAACTGGGTTTTCCTGTCTTGCAACATTTTTTAGAAATGTCAAAAATCTGCTCCTTTCTGCATGGGACAAAGTGTGGGTCTGCACCCCTCCTCCCCCCTCGCCGCTCCCGTCCCTACCGGAGGAGCAGGGCAGGCTCCGCTCCAGTGCGTTCACCTCAGCCGCTGCTTTCCCCCCGCAGCGCCTCGCCGCAGCAGCAGCACTACCACGGGTGCAGCGGGGCCGTTCCCGCAGAGGCGGCGGCTCCCTCACAAGCGGGGGTGATTCGGGGCTCCCCCCGCCGCCGCCGGGCCCCGGTGGGGTGGCGGCGCACATCCGCCCGGCAGGTGTCAGTGTGGGCTGCGGGGCCGGGCGGGAGCGCCGCCGCCCCTCCCCCCGCTCCCCCCCCCCCCCCCCCCCCCCCCCGCCGGCGGCCCCCGCGCCCGTCCGCCAGAGCCAGACTCTCTGCAGACAGGCGGCAGCCAGCGGAGCGGGCAGGGCGGGGGGGGAGGCGGAGAGGCTGGGGATGAGTTGGAGGCAGGCACAGTCTCAGCGCAGGGAGACAGGCTGCCGGAGACAGGCAGGGGGAGGCGGCGAGGCGCCCCGTCCGCCTCGGAGGAGGCCAGCCCCGCGCGGCAGCGAGCGGCGGGGGCCGGCGGGAGGTGAGTGCTGCCCGCCGCGGCGGGGACGGGCACGGGCGGGGGGCGCCGCGGCGGAAAGTGGCAGGGAAAGTGCCGGGAGGCCCGAGTTGGACACCTGGGAGCGTGCGGGGGGGGGGGGGGGACGGACTCCGCCAGCGCCCGCACTCCCTCCCGCGGCGGGGGTGCCCCAGCCCCCCACAGCCGCTGCCGGGGTCGGGCTGAGCGCGTCCCCCCGCGGTCGCCCCCCAGGTGCCCCGGCGGGAGCGGGGGGTGTTGCTGAGGGGCTGTCTGGCGGCAGTGGCCGGAGTGAGGGGCAGCGGTGACAGGTAGCGGCGTTCGGGGGGGCGGCCTGCCCGCCGGCAGACCCGTCGCTCGCTGCCTGCCGCTGCACCCCGCGGCCGGGGCAGGAGCAGGGACCGGCAGCACGGCGGGGAGACCCACGCAGCGGAGGCGAGCGGGGTTGCGGAGCTGCGGCGCCGGGCAGGGCGCTGGGGAGCGGGGAGCGTGCGACACGTCCTCTCCGGCTGTTCACAAGTAAATACTTCCAGCTCCGTCTGACCGCTTACCTCGCCTGGCCTCGGGATTGATGCGATACACAGCGGTGGGCAGTCCCGGTGGCGGTGCGGGGTAGATCCGTATTCTAACGGAGATGGCTGCGCGGCAGACTGCGCCCGGGTCCAAGCGGGCAACTTTTACAGGGAGGAGAAGCAGCAGCCTGGCTGCCAGGCTCACCCGCAAGTGACCTACATTTAGTGAAATGCCTTCTCTAGTTGTTTGTGTTTTAAGGAAAGTTTATCAGCAGAAGTCTGTCTTTTGCCTCTCTGTACCTGACGTCTGCCCGCATTGTTTGCGTTGAATATGCGCATCCCAAATTTGTGAATGGTGTTGCCAAGTTATCCGTCATATAGGTGGGTAGGTAGTTACGCGTAGGTTTATGAGCTGATGCTTGCTGCAGACACAGGCACACCGTTGTGGGTAGGTTTAAGTTCTCTAAAGAATAAGCAGGAAACAGGCAAAATGCAAAAGTAACTTTTGTTACGAGATCTTTACTGAACATCTAGAATGATAAAGGACTTTTTTCTTTGTCGTTCAGAACCTTTTCTGAATAGCAAACAATGGTTGTGTGAGAGAACAGAAATCTGGTGAATAATTTTATATGGTACTAGAAATAGTGTTTGGTGTTAGAAAAGTTTATAGGTCTAAAACACAGGCATCTTCTTGTCAGGAAGGAGAACTCTTCAGAGGTTTGTGTGTTCTTACAGACAAAATAATCTTGTATTAAAATATTTCTGAACTGGAAAGGTGCACCACATAACATGAAGAGTGAAACGTATGCAGTAGTGTACATCTGAGGCTAGCCGAAAAGGGAGAGAGTTTTTGCTTATGAGAAAGCCCAAGGGGCAATTACTGGTAGACACAGATGAGGTAAGACCAGAGATGCTGCTTAAGTACAGTAATCTTCCTCTCCGGAAAGTGTCTTTTGGTTTTCATCCTTCAAGCTTTGAGTATTTTGGTTATACAAAAATTTTATTGTGCCTTCCAATTTCATTCCTGTGTTAATGTTTTGGTAAATCTACTCTGTGTGATGATCCGAACTTGCTCAAATAACACATGATAGGCTCACTATCGAGTAGAATTGAATAACTGTGCATGTGCTGCACACATGTATGGTTCCACTAATGAGCATATAAATATGGCTTAGTGGTGGTAAATGGAAGGGGAAGTTTCACTGGAAAACCAGTGCATTGGTGGGGAACAATCTAATCAGCATCCACTAGTCCGTATTAGTAGATGTAGTAATGGTACTGTGAGCATCTGTAGCTGTGCTGGTGTTTTAGCATCAGGTATTAAGTTACTGTTATTTGTGAAGTGACCAGTGAGAGGACGACTTATACTGGAACATGTCAACTATATGCGGTTATGTATAGAAGTAAAAATACCTAATTTTATATAACCTGTGCTTATAGCAACATGTTTAATTCTGACTCTTTAGGTATGTGAAGATCATTGTTGCATGAACTTAAGGCATATCAGTATTCTCCAGTAAATTCAGATGCCTGTGCAGGCCTAAATGATGATAAATGTATAATGCAGAATGAGCTAACAGTGTGTGACAGTATATTTCAGGCCATTGGTTTATGTTAATTGAAACATTACAGGCACTAGGCAGCATTTGACTGATGAAGTTTGAATTTCAGTCTTCAGCATCTTAGGCTTGAGAACTTGTGGAAGTAGAAGGAAACTCAGATTCAGGACTGAGGCATAGTTGTAGTGAGTTTGGTAAGATAAAACCATTGGACAGTAGAAGAATTTAGAACTAACCTGTGCATTTATTATCTTTAAGTAGTAAGATGCTGTTTTCTCTGTGTAAGACATGAAAAGATGTGTTGTTAGTTTTCTGTGCACTGACGGTACCGTGTCTTTTGGGGGGTGGGTGGTTGTGGGAGAGAGTCGGGGAGAGAAGTTCTCTCTCCAATTTTCTTGGCCAAAATTTAGTTCTGTTTTCCACAGTTGCCTGCAGTATCCTGTCTAGTGACTGCTGCCTTACCACCAAGAGCTAGTTGCATTTCAGTGATGCTGTCTGAAATAATTTGGAATACTTTAAGGATGTGATGTGCCAGAAAGAAGTAAATGATTGTGGAAATAATAGAGAGGTATCTTAAAAGTAATTCAACTCGATATAATCTCAAAGAGAAATAAAGTGTTGGAAAGCGAGTGCATGCCCAACAGCTCTCGCATCAGCAGACATGGTTTGATGCATTTAACTTGTGAGTGATCTTGGAAAAGTTTTTTTCTGTCAGGTTTCTAATAGTTTAAAACAGCTCCTTGCAAGTGAATTGCCAGTTACAGAACGCAGATACTTCTAGGAGTTTAGGCATGAATTTTCCTGCAGATTGGTTCTGTGGTAACCGTGAAATTCTTCAATGGCACCAAGCTAGTATCAGCTGCTCGTTAGAGGCACCGATGCCAGAACAGTGGTGCATCAGTTGCTGGGAATCCAACCCTGTAGTGAAATGATTCATACATATACATTTTCTTCTCTCAGTTGACAGCTATTTTTAAGAATAGCCGTCTTGCCTAGAAGGTTGATATCTAAGCAAAGGCAGCCTAGATAGCTAAAAATTTCTTTCCCACCAAACATAATCTTACTTTTGCCAGACTTCTAATACATACGCTAAAACATTTGAATTGAATTGATTTTAATTGATTCTTGCTGCATCTCTGGTGCTAATTGGTCATTTTAAATGGATCGTGAGTTTTTGGAACTGCTTATCAGGAAGTCGGCAAGTTTTTGCACAAACCAAGATGAGTTTGAGGTAAATGTCAGCTCGAAGCACTTTCTAATAATAATCGGTAGCAATATGTAAAGGATAGCAGATTGCCTGAGCAACTTCTTGAAATGAGTGGGATTCTCTAGGTGTACAAATCTGCAGAAATGGTCTCAGAATGAAATAATGAGACATTTGTCCACTGTACTTCAACTTTTTCTATGTGCCACACAGGCAGAATATTCTAGTAAAGGAAAGATACTGATCCTTTTTTTTTCCCATTGTGTTCTTCTGAGCATTCGATTTGAAAGAGAAATCTAAGTTATTTTAGAGAGGAGTTTTATTTGCTTACTTCTGAGACTGTCAGTTGAGTAATAGCAGCTGTAAGGGGACTGCAGTCAAAAGAATGCTTGCAGGTGAATAAGTGATGACAGCATTACAGTCTGTTCTGTATTTCATGCTGGCAAAATGTCTTTGTATTCATCATCTATATTTATTTAATATATGCATTTCAGTAGCATATGCTTTGATTTAGCATATTTGGAATATGGTAGATGTAGATGAATTTTACTAAATGCTTTTTCTTATTGTTAAGCAGTGGAAATCTGCAAGTCCCTATATCACCATTCATTATCACTCAGCATAATAACGGGTAAATTTAATCTCCCTGATTAAGATTATTTTGGTCACAAGAGACAAGGGAAGGAAAATGAATCATTTTCTTGATGTTGTGCTGTGCCTGTGTTGTTCATATCTGACTTTCTTTTCTCTAAAATCCTACTACAGACAGCAGCCTGACTTTTTAAACCATGTTTGGATGATCTTGCTCTACATCAAACTTCCCTTTCAGATAGGAGACAGAAATTAAGAAGAATCTAAATGCAGTTTCTCTTCTTATTGCCAATGAAGAGCTTTCCTAGATTTGAAGTAAGTTTTCTTTGTGCCAAGTGGTTGACTTTGCTAGAATAAAATCTCTCAAGGGTATGCAGAAAGTCCTCTGGTTAATATATTGGCATTCCCAGGACCCACTAAAACTTAGGCAAGTTGCCAGACACCGCTTAATGAGGGTGCTGAGCGTCTGGCACAAATCTGCATGAAAACCAGGAAAGAAGCTGGGGGTGGAATTGCGTGTGGTGGGGAGAGGGCTGGGAAGGCGACACATCCACACCCATAATTCATGTTTAATGTCTGCATCTTGCAGAGGAACTGATCAGAAACCCTTACCGCTGGATTTTGGAAGGTCATTGGGCACAGGAGTCTGGATACTCCGCGTCGAGGTAGCTGTGTTCTCACAGGAATACATTTCATTATGAATGTAATGTATGAGTTAGGGGGGGCTAGTTTTTGAGGAGAGTGCCAGCAGAGGATGGCAAATGTTAGTGATTTTTATGATTTATTTTCTGCTAAAACTAAAAAGCATTTGAAAATGTCATTAGACAATTTAGGGGACAATGGAAGTCAGTGATTACCAGCATCCACGCACAAAGGTCGTTAAAGTTACATGGCAGGGATAAATAAACTACTGCTGTTAGAACATTTAAGCTCAGTATAAACCTGTGGTGTGTGGCTCTGCTTGATGCCACTCTGCTTATGTTTTGTGACATGTTAAGTAGAATTGCAGGTGTAATAGACTCTCTGATGGTTAGATAACTGTTAAAAAGTATGTCATAGGCTAAGCTGAGGCATTTTTCCATTAAAGTGCCATTATAAACAGAATACATTGTTTTGTGTTGAATCAAATATTTAGTCTTAAAGGTTGAAACTGATAAAGCAAACTTAGTTGTATCTGAACTGAGCATTATTTCAGACATTTAAAGCACAAACCTTTTCATCATTTTCCCCAGGTTTTAGTCTTTCCCCTACCCAGCCAAAAAAGCATTAGTCCTATGTAAATAAATTTATAAATAAACATTCTGTTGGTAGGCTTGACTGAAAATATTTTTTTAAATCCTAAATAATTCTCCTAGGAGGGAGGATTTTTTGTGCATGGCTGAATTGGAAATGTGCATGCTTGTTACTTGCTTTTCAGTATAAGTTTCAGTTATGTATTTTACAGTTTTGGGGAACTATTCTTCTCAAGAGGAATTTTACTCATTAGAATACTGGCAGCTACTTGATGTGTACTTTTTGGTGGGACTAAATTGTAATCCAGATGCTCCTATATGATTTTGTTTGGTTTCACTGAGATGATAAATGAAAATATTAAAGTCATTTGACTTTAATGATGGTTGTAGTGGAAAAAAGGGCGAGTGTGTTTTGACAGTTGTAAGGGGACCTTTGCAAAGTTTTATCTGTGTTGACACTCACTCCTAGGTGTTTACAGGACAGGGAAAACAAGTGGTGAGAGTAGTGGGCATTGTACCCACATTTTTAAGCTAGCATGTGTTTAGGATTTGTTCTAAAAAGCAGAACAGTATCTCCTAGGAAAGTTCCTCTACTCAAATGCTGCACATGAGAATGGAGTGGGTTGTTGAAGTGTCTGTAGGAATTTCATTGTGTTTCCATCTCCTAGTGCTCTTGATTTCTTCCATGCTAAACACTCCGGTACCCTTTTTGTTGAAAACTGGTAAGAAATCTGCTTCTGAAAAAAAGCCGTAGTCACAATATTGAACTTGCTATTGCTTGTAAAAGACACATTTGGAGATTTCTGTTCTTCTTGTATTTAGTTTAATTTTGTTTCTGTGTTCTGAAATTGTAAAAGATTTGGTTTTTTTTACATGTTTGTATGATAAGTACCTTGAGGTTTGAATGATTCTGTCATAATCTTTGACCACTGAATGTATTTAAGTTGTGATTTTAGAAGACAATACTGAATTCTGTTGGAGTTTGTTAGAATGAATGTTAATGCTTAATGAAGTAAAATCTAGAATCGCTCCCATGTTGAGGGAAGACTGGAAAACAGTGTTTTCTTCTGGATAAACCCTGATATTTACTCAGAATTCTAAAATAAGTGTTGACTCATCTGCTAGTGTTATCTGGCATTTGCCGGTATAAGGCTACTGTGCTTCGTCTTTAATTTTCAGCATCCAGTACTTGCAAGCATCTTCAAACAGTGCTCTATTTTTTGAACTCAACTTTCACTCTTCTTGATTTCAAAGATTATTAGAAGGAAAAAGTGTGATTTTTTTTTTTTTTTTAATTATCTCTTTATGCTGTGTAGCTGAGCCTATTATTTTGGTTTCTCATACCTGGTAACCTACGTGTTCTCCGTTTCATAGAGGGAAAGGAGGGGGCAGTCTGTGACTAAGATATGAAGCAATCTCTTTAACAACCTCCTTCTTCCACTGAGACTTTCATGAAATTTTTACTGTGTGTTAATTAAGAGTGATCCATTATTACTTTGGACTTGTAAACACCTTTAAACATTCCATTAGGTGTTAATGACACATGAAGCAAGAATTACTATGAATTTGTTAGTCCTCTATCTAGTAGGGATTCACTTTATGTAATTGCCTAAATGTAGCAGTGTTTCTTAACTGTTGGGGGTAAATGGTATTGCTTCATTTTTTGCTTTTGCTTAACCATTAGTTACTGAGTGAAGTGATGCTAATTCATAGAGCATATTTTGGCCTGTATTATATAGAATTTCAACTGGATGTTTACCGTGGTTTGCTTGGGATTTTCATCAGACAAAGGTGAGTTGCTTGCCTTCTACCCTGTGGGTCAGGGCATAGCAGAAGGTATGGGAGAGAAGATGTGAGGAACGCTTATAAATAGCCTAACTTAATCTCCATAGCTGTTGAACTGGCATCTTCTGCGAAATACCAAATTGGAGTGTGTTCTTCTTTTTATAATTTTACCTTAATGGATGACTGGTTTTGTAGGTTTTGCTTAACTGGTGTTAAGCAAAATGAAATGGAGTGTTTGTAAAAGTACGTGCAGATAAGACACAGCACTCCTAAATTAAAGATTGCACCTGGTCATACAAAAGCTAGACTTGGCCTGACTGATAGCCTCCATTGGCCAGTGCAGCTCATGTGTAGGTGTTTTGTTTCACAAAAGCTTTGTGTTGACTATGATTTCTCACCAAACTTGTATGGGTAGTGGAATTGAATATTTCAACCAGGGATGTTTTCCATATGTGTGATCCTTTCGCATTCCTCTTACTGTTTTAATAGCCTTCATAACAGGTTTCTAGAAACAGCACATTTGAGATTAATTTTTTTGCAAGTACCCAGTTTTTGCTTAAAATGGCTTAACTTTAGAGTTACCCTTATTTAATTGGGAAGCCTACATGTGATCCATCTATCCAATCAAAGCAGCTTGCACATTGTTGAATACAGGTAGTGTTTGGTGCCTGCTTTCATATAGCTTATAATAATATTTTTTTTAAAGCTGCCATCTGTTGATGAACAGAAATATTGCCAGTGTTTGTCAAATGTGTGCTTTATCTGACCTGTTCTACTTAGCACCTTATGGCAAAGCTTTCTCATCAAAGCATTTTACAAATATCTTTATTCTTACAGCGCCTTATTAGATTGATAGCAACAGTGGTATCACTTTTTAGTACAGGGATTAATGTCCCAAGGATTAGGGGGATAAACATCTCTTTAGTTGCAAGAGGAGGCCACCTACAGTGGGCACAGGGATGAGGATTCTAACCCACAGCTGTAGGTGAACATTACTGTTCTGACCTAATGATCCTTGCAGCCTTTTGATGAAAATGACTGGAATAGTATAAAGATTCTACAGTAGAAAGCTCCAGTAATCTATGACAGCAGGGTTGGAACTAGATGATCTTAAGGTGCTTTCCAACCCTAACCATTCTATGGTTCTCTGCAGGTTGGTCTTTTTTTCCTAGGTGGTGTCTGGGCAAGTAGCTAAATTTCAGGGAAAAAGTATCATAGTGCTGATGTGTGTTAGTGATGATAATGAATAGTAATGAGTTAAGAAGCATTTAGTTCATGAGTTTTTTTTCAATTTTGTTTGAAATTACCTAAAAACATAGCAAACCAAGAGGAATTAAAAGAAATATAGAGAGGAAGAAGAGGGCCTCTATGGATTGTAGAGTGGGAGTTAGTGGTGTAGGATATTCTGAAAGTGTCTTTTGAAAGGAGTTCTTCAGTTGAATATGCAACCATCCACAGTCTGTCTTTTCCCATTCCTTGTTTTCCCCTGGTTGTTGTTAGAGGTTGGAGATAAAAGCCTTTAATCATGTCTACATGGGGACACCAAAGCAAATCACTTGAAGTGTTGAGTCAAGATGTATATGTTAAAGTATGTTAAACTAGTGTGTGAATGCTGTGTTGAATGTGGAGCAGCCTTATATATTTAGCTTGAATCAATCAATGGTAATTTTACATTTGAATGAGAACATTATTCAGAACATAAGTTAAATTACAGTGATCTAAACCCGTCTGTATATAAATGAGAGACTCTTGTCTTAGGTGTTTACCATGCTTTAACTTCAGTGCCTTATACCCTACCTGATTGATCTCAACTGTCCTCCATGTCCCTTGCTATTGATCAGTTTTCATGGTGCTGCTCTTAAGAGGCATCTTAGATGGAGCTAGTTGCAAACTTTCAAGTGAACGTAATTTAATCAGGAAATGGGAGTTCATTGAACTTGGGATGTTTCACTGCAAATGATTTAGATGTGACAGACTCGCTGAAATCAGATAAGGAACAACCTGTCTTTGATTCCTGGTGAACTGTGATTTGGCCAGAGGCCTAGTGTTTTCAGGGTCCTCGGCATGGAGCTGGACTGCCAAGGATTGCACTTTGTGACCAGGGACACTGTGTTTCTAGGGACATCTGGTTTCCTTGAACAGCCTGCATGAGAAGTCTTCTGCAAAGTCTGATGAAATCCCTGTAGATCACCTCAGATTTGGGGGCCTGGAATGATCTTCTCTATCTGCATATTGAAACTGTTAGTCCGCTGAAGAGTAGAAATGAGGGAAAAAAAAAATCTGTTCTATTTGACAGTTGTAAAACTGAGGCCTTCAGTTGGTAGAAAATGAGATTTTTTTTTTGCGTTTCTCTGCTTTGAGATTAATTAATAACATTGGAAAATTATCTTGCAGCCCAGAAACTGGCTAGGTCTGATCTGAGCTGTGTTTCATTATGCTTTCATTCATGACAATGAATATCTCTTTTCCCCTTTCTTTTCAATCTGAAGTTCACCCGAAGGAGTATCCTGGGGGAGCCAAAGCCTCTGTTGCCAGAAGGCTTTAATTTGCCCTGTCATGTCAGCCCTGACCACAGAGGTGTGCAAGTTGCACTTCCCTATGTCTTGCATAGGAAAATTTACATAAAAGCAAGATTATAGTGAAGCTTTTATATTCCAGCAGGTTAAAGTGAATGGTGGAGCCTATATTCTTCAGGGTTCTGCGAAAGAAGTGAGATAATTGTCATCTTTTTGCTGGTTTTGTCCAGCTGAACTTTTCTCCCAGGACAGTTGTATTACAGAGAAAAGGAACTGTCCAGTTAAAGTACTTGCAAATGCAGTGTACATAGCTGGAAATTCTGTTCTACCTATGCCCTTTTTTACGTGACCCTTTCAAAACTGAGATTTTTACCTGGACGTTCCTGTTGAGGTCCATGATGTGATGGAGGTAGGGATTATATTATTTCTTTAAAGAGGAAAAGGATACCTGTGTCTTTTTATTTATAAACATTCTATTATATAGGATGATTCAAAGATTGTTTTATTCTCCCTATAAGCAAAACCTTCTGAACTTTCAATTGGTCAAGAAGATAAAGCCACGCTAAAAGCTCTGACTGAAAGCTTGGGAACAGATCTGATACCAAAACCACAGTTGTCCTTTTAGAAAATGAAGAGAGAAATGAGTTGCGATATATTAGCTGCTGTACATTTAGCTGATGCTTCCAAGATGTTTGCATACTTGTTATGTTTATGGCCACTGCAGTGGAGGCAGATAAATTTTAGTAACTTAAGTATTTCCCTGACTCGTGAATGTACAGAATTCCTAATATATTTCTGGGGTCAGAGCGTGCTTGTTTTTGAAATGGAGAAGTTTTGTCACAGGCTTATGAGAGTTGTGACTTTTTTTAGTTTACATGGTATAATAGATACTAGAGACAAGAGAAAATATATAGTAAGTCATCATCCTGGGCGCTGGAGTCTTAGGTTTGGATGAAGAAGACTAAAATTCCTATTGGATCCTAAGGATATTCTCTTTGCGCAGGGTAAAAACATCGAAAGAATACTTTTTTCCTGTTTCTGAGCTTGGTGTTTGGAATATAACATAGTCCCCTTGTATGTGAGAGATTCTCAGGTGTCTCTGGCACCTACCAAAAGGCAAATGCTGCATGCAACTGATTCTTATCATCTCCCATAGATTTCTGCTAGCTTTTCTGTTGCTTCTGTAGCTAGACTTCTCTCTCTTTCTTTCATCGGTAGTTCTTTAGGTGCAGACATTTCAGAGACGTCATGTCTCTGTAATGTCTAAGTGGTTTCCTCTTCTTTCCTTTCCTCTTCCAACCCAATCAAGAAATTCCAGATGGAAGCTCTTCGGTGTCAGTAACAGCTGCACAGCAGATAATGTTTTGCATCCTTAGAGCTGTAATAGCTGTAACTCCATATACGTACTAATGATATACATTTACGTTAAGGATTTTCTTAGGTTTCTTCAAGGCTCTTCTAATCACCCTTGATAAAGCATTTCTGTACCTGGTTAGAAGTAGCTTCTTTCAACAGAAAGAATTTGAGGTATTCTGTTGTACACTTGAATTTGAGGAAGTCTGAATATTTCAGAGTCCTCTGTTGTGATTCAAAAAATGTGCTCCTTTCTTTCTTCTCTGAGGTTTATAATAAGGTGTCAGCAGTGATCTAGTCCATCTGGGAACTTGCATCAATGCTTGGGAAAGCCATATGTGTCTGCCTCAAACAAGGCTATAGAAAAGCGTTCCACTAGCAACCAAGATGTCATCCATCTGCTAGACAATCCTGTAGCTAGTTAGCTTAATGACGTATTTATTTGACTAGATGTTTCTGCATAGCAGGCTCCAGCTTTCCTCCCTGTTCAAATTAATACCAAAATGTCCGTGCTCTGGAGAAAAAAAACTCTGCTCATTCTGGAGAATGTCAGGAAGTTTGTGGCTTGATGGGTTTGATCTGTTTATCTACTCCAGGATGTTGCACTCCCAAATTCTAAGTGAGCACATTATTAGGAGATTGCTCCAGCCTTCCTGTGCGGGGAGCCCTGTCCATGCAGTGCAGGTGTCTGGGTGGCACAGGGATCAACAGACTAGACGCAAGACCTGGGTGACCTTAGATGCATGTAGAAATCCAGTCATGCTGTTACTACTTTAGGGTATTATTTTAGCATATGCAGTTGTGTGAGGATTTCCTCCTGCAGCAGTCAGAGATCGAATTGTCATATAAACATTTTTCCCAGCTACATGGAATAAACCAGGTGATTATTTCACTTAGTGGCTTTAAGAGAAATGTTTATTCAAGGTTAAGGGGTTCACAGTCTTCAGTATGCATGTTCTATATACTTGTATTCTCAGATGGCCCTGCAAAGTCAGAGCTCCAGCAAAAATGTACTGTGGGAAGAGGAGCCCTGTAAACTTCAGATACTGTTTGTTCTCACTGTGGTAGTGAAAAGCACATCAGGACTGACTCTTGTCGATATTTTTTTCTCCAGATGCTCTATCATTTGTGGTCCACATAGGCCAAGTCACTGCTGCAGATTCTAGGCTGATTTCTAATCTGTCTGTGAGTCAGAGTTGAGTTGAGAAGGAGGCAAAACAACAGGAGAAATGCAAATCTAGATGAATAAAATGTTTTATGCTAATGGCAGTTGCATTAATCTGTGTTGAGGTAATCTGGTGAATTTAATGTGGAAAAATGCATATGTTTATTCAGACAAACCCACTATACAGTTGGGTCCATCAGTAAATCTTCATTCATATCTTGCAATGGAGTTTGCATGCACAGTGGGAATTGAGAGTTTTTTCTAAATACAGCTGTTTGTATTGACTGGAGCCAACATGGTTCTATTAAGTTTGGTAAATTTTACCTGACAGTCATTGTTTAAAAATGTGTGGACATGAAACAAAAGCAATGCTTAGTGAACTTCCAAGAAAAAATTAATCTCTGTGGGCCCTAAATAGGGCACAGAAAAAAATTGTTTCTTTGCTGTACACTAGAGGCCTCTCTTCTTACAGGTGTGAATGGGGTTTTTTGTGTGTGGGCATAGTAGCAGCTCTAAGATGAAAAAGTATGTAAAAATAAAATCGGGACAATTCCATGGAGCAGTGTAGAGTTGGTGAAGCAAAACAGAGATCTGAAAGGTGAACTGTACTCACTCTTGCTTCATCTGCTAGTAAGATAATCATAGAATAATTCAGATCAGAAGGAACTTTCTAGAGTTCATCTAGTCCAACCAGCAGTAATAGGCCCAGGGCTTTTCTGAGGAAATCGTTTTGAAACTAGAAATTTGTTATTTCAGTCTTCATTGTCAAAACTCAGGTTTGTTTTTTGTTTGTTTTTTTTTTTTTTTCCGGATGCTTTGAGTTGCTTGTGTTTGGACAGAAGCGCGGTAAAGGTCAAGGGGAAGAAAATAAAGTATGAAAAAAGAGGACCTTAATTCTAAAGATTCTGAGTAAGTGCCAAGAAAGAGCAGAGTTGACATGAACTCTTACTGCAAGTGGGAGTTGCCATCTTGTGAGTAGCTGGAAGCTGTTGCATCTGTTTAAAGTAATCAACATTGGTTTATTTCCTTGAGATGTTCTCTTCTAAGTGTTGTCTGTACAATTAATAAAGAATCTTGGAGTTTACTTTCTGAGAAGGGAAGCAGCTGCTAAGAATGTATCTGGTTTTGTTTGTATTCCTTTTGCCACAGGGCTACTGTCTATTGTTAAATAAAACACAATCAAAGAATCTGTTCCAAGTCATAAGAACATAGAAGACCTCTTAGAGGTAACTCCAATGGGTCAGAGTACATTGAGTAAGCTTTTAGTGACAAAGGGATTTTACATCTTGCTGGAAAGCTTCCTGTATGAAAACTTGATTGTTTTAAAACAGAATGATAAAAGTATTTTTGCACTTTTGCACAAAAATTGCATTCATAGTGGATCAGTGCATTCTGTAGTCTTGTATGATACCATGCAAAATAAATGAAAAAATAATTTAGACTGAAAAGTTATAATGTTACAAAATATTGTAAAATTCCTACTTTATAAAATGCTTATTTCAGCTTCTATTTCATGATTAGTGTCAGCAAAATGAGACTTTACTAGAAATATTTGCATTGGACCTTCTGATGGAAAAGAGATCCACAGGAGTATGTCCAACAAGAAGAACTGAAAACTTCTTGTTTGGGAGCTTTGTTTTGTATTATTTAGTTACATTTATTTGTTTGGGGGTTGGTGTTTTTTGTTTGGTGGGGTTTTTTTTTGGTTTGTTTTTTAAGCTCCTTTACTTTGCATTTCCACTGCAAATTTGGAACTTGATTAGGGAGATTACTAAAACTCTGTTGTTCTGAGGCCTCATTCTGTTGTTGTTTTATTCTTCTTCATGTTGGTTTCACTGTGTAAAGGTGCATATTATATAGAAGATGACTTATCTTCCTGATTGGCCTAAGCTATTAAATACGGATTGTCAGACTTGATAGCTAGCAATATTAATCTTCTTTTCTTCATTTCTTACATATACAGGCACTATGCAAGATCCTAATTTTTTGTGTGGGTTTTTTCTCTCCTACTGCCTTTTTTCCAGTTTTGTTTACGTGCTGTTAATCCTATATAGTTCCACTGTTCCTACAAATGGAAGAAGAGTTATACAGAAACCTAATCATTTTGGACCCATTTTATGTGTCTGTTCACTTTAAATTGAGGCTAATAATAAACTGAGATTATTAATTTGCTTCTGAAGGGCATAATTGGCTATATCAAGTCTTTTCCCATTAGCCAAGTGTTTTCCTTCTTCTAGCACTTCATATGTGTTGATGCATATATGATTTTCCTGTCATTAAGTGTTCTTGTCCAGCTATGCAGAAGTGTTGTGTTACAAAAGATTACGTGCTTGACTTCTGCTGAAGTAATTAACATAAAATTGGACTGTCTTCTCTGATTTAGTTTATGTGTACTAAGATAGCTTTGTAACATATGCTGACTGAAGAATAAAGGGGATACAGGATGTTGGTACATCTTCCTGGAGTAATTTCTGGAATGCTGTTGCTTGGGTCTCACAGTGATAGTTTGTCTTTGTACTTGGATATTAAAAACAGTTAAAAAAAAACCCCAAACAACAAAAGGGATGCATACAAATATTTGACTTCAAAAAGTCCTTGTGCTTAATGCTGAGTGTTTTCTGTTTGGCACTATTTTGTGTTATAATCTTTATGCTACCTAAGTTACAAGAAAAAGGCTTAGAAAATAAAAGAAAAAGAGGAATGTCTTTGACTCTCACCTTGGAAATTTCTTCTGTGAGCTTGAATGTGCAGTAGGCTTGAATGATATAAGAGCCAACAGGTTATTTCAACATTAGTCAATGTGGGCTAGACATTGAATATACAGTTAGGGATGCACACAGTGTCTTTAACTCCAGTAGTGGAACAACCTATAGTCAGTTATCAAGTTGCAGTCTGACCCACTAGAAATGGTAAGCAATACGAAAACACTCACTTTGTTTTTAAGTACTTGCTCTTTAGGTCTGCCAAGCAATTAGCCACCTTTTTGCTTTCTGTTTATCTGTGTGATTGCTGACAGTTTCTTTTCGTTCAAGGTTTTTCATATCAAAGTAAATTACATGCACATCACTTTTACAGTCAAAACCTTATGTGCCGCTGGATAAACAAGTCATGTTGTAATCCGATATGTCTGTTTTCACCAAAACTATGTCAGAATGTAAACCCACCAGACTGATAAAAGTGGCAGGAGTATCATTGTGCAATCTCCTGTGCACTGTTTTGTGCCTGTGCTGTGAGCACTGTATTCTCTGTGTGGTGTCAAATTGTCCTGCAAAGAGCTGACCATGAAATACTAATTTTTTTTTGCATTTTTTTTAACTAAGCACAGTAGTTGAGAACTTATTAGCTTGTCTGAAAACGTCATTTTGTCTGTTAATCTTCAATAAATTAAAAATTATAGCTGTTTTTTATCTTATTTTTAGTTAGCCTATAAAAGGTAAATAGTACAAATACAGTGCACCCATATAATTGAAAGTTACAGAAAAACAGGTTAGAGCAATATGGATAACTCAAAACCCAAACATGCTTATAATGCATCTAAATACATCAGTTAGCTTTACAAACATGTTTTCCTTGGTCTGGAGCCTTTAAAATGAAGGTAACATATAGGAAACTTGAAAGTTCATGAATGTTTGAAATCCAGTATGAACTAGAGCAAGGACTTAAAAAAAAGGCAAACGAAACAGCCCGACATGAAGTATATATTGCAGAGGCTTGTAATAACTTTGTAAAAAAAAATCAGTTATTCTTTTTCTTCTCTTTGCATGAGCAGCTGTTAGATTCGTGACATCTCAAGTGTTCAAGGAAGGAACAAGCCTCCATTTCCTGTGTTATTTTACGTCCTCATGCTCCATACGTTATTTAATTAAACTGGCTGGTGTAGAGGGCCATCTGCCACCCAGAACCACCAGGATGACTTCTAGGCCTTCTTGTTGCTATTTTTATTCTTCCTCTAACTGCTGTTCAGATTGTTTTTCCATTTCCACAAACTCTGGGAATTTTAGCGAAGTAAGAGTTTCCTGGGTGCCAGGTCTGGACTTGACTTTGTGAGTATTCAAGTAGCCTTCTTGAGTTGGGTCACTTTGGACTCTGTGGCATGTAGAGCTCATGTCAGCCTCTAATACAAGAGACCTTGCCAAGGTGGCAGAGAAGTGGCAGACTTTGCCACCTGTTTGCCACCAACTTTGCTCTCAGTTTCATTGAAGGCTGCAAGGGGGACACACACAAGTTTCAGGGGGACAGTCCTGTGTATTTCACTGGAAGACATTAGTCTGGTCCTGTGGTTTGGATTCTGTATTTAAGAGAAAAACCAACCAACCCAGAACAACCAGAAGTCCCCAACAGCCTCTTCCTGACCCAAACTTCAAGTTGTCATGGAAACAGGGAAAGCAGAAGAGGTGGAAATGTGTCTATAAACCAACACGCAGTGGTGTGTTTTTGTTCATCACTGCTTTTCTAGGTTTTTTAGTTTAATGTTTTATAAAACCTGGTTTTCTTCCCTCCCCAGTTCTGCTCAACTTACTGGATGGTTGGGCATAAATTAAGTATTTCCTATATGTGGTTTTTGGGAAAGCACATTTACTGGTCCCAACTCTGCAGGAGTCCTGTACTGCTGTTGATGGCTGTCTGTGCTCACTGTTCACAAGCGAGATTATAACTAAGAAAATATGTTGACTGCTCTCTAGACAGATTCTTCTTTTATACCTAAGTCTGTGTTCATAGCAGAAAGTGTGGGATATACTCCAATTTGTACTTCTGCTCATGGCTGTGAGTGAAAACGTCTTCATGTTTTAAGCTATTACATGTTGTGTCTGTGCAAGTGTAGGTCCTCTTGATGTGAGGAAGGTTACTGAACACATCGAAATTTGCTTCCCATAAAGTGTTGGGAATGCTTATCTTGGTATTTTATGTTTTGGGGTGTATATGTAAGGGGAAAACAAAGTCTGCTTTAAGTTAAGGTTAGTAGACTGCATGGAAGGATCCCAGCAGCTAGAAAGTCTTTTGAATGTGGCTCTTTGAAAGAGAAGTGGTAGCAAAATGATTTTAGCAGTGTGCACAAATTTGTGGTGATTTTCTTATATTTGTTATGCCAGATATAGGAAAAGATGGTTAGTAGAAAAAGACTTTGAGTAGAAAAGATTCTTCTTTTCTAAAACCAGGACCACAAGGGTATTAATACAGTGTGATAATACTGCTTACTACTTATGCTTAAGAATCAATGTATTTTGAGCATCTAAGAGCTTTGTTTCATTGTTAGGGATCAAAAATTGCAATGTCAAATGCTGACATTTTTCAATTTTTATATGATGCTTACAATGTATTATCAAAGATACTGAGAAATGCACTCTTTTAGCTGAAGTAAATAAATAACTAAATAAATCTTATCGAAGTCTTAGTATGAAACGATGACTGAAAACAACTCAGGCAACTGTGACCTTCCGTCATGGTGTGTAGGGCTCAAACTTTGTTTGGAAGTAAATATGGAAACTTAATCTATTCAGATGTTTCTTTTCCTTTATCAGTGTTTAATGCAAACAAAATGGTTAGTTTAGACGTCATAGGGGTTACTTTGCCACATCTTAAAAATAACCTGTGAGATAGAATTAAAACATAGTATTTAAATAGGAGAGTCCAAGATAATTAAGAGGATTTAAATTTGAGAAATGGGTGCCTGATGCTTTGACTGAGTGAGGAGCTGTTCCAACATAGGGATGCAGGCAACAATGCTTGCATCCCTGAAAACGGAAGCTTGACAAAAATGCCTGTTGTTCAAGAGAACTGCTTCCAATTTGCTGAACACCTTCCCCACATGTCCCTCAGTATGGCATACTGAGGAGGTTATTTGTACATCGATGTTCTTTTCTTCTCTTCCCTACTTGCCATTCCTTCTCCACTTTGTTTTGCTGCCAGTGAGCTATTCTGGTTTCCTGCAGACTGAGCTAACGAGAGCTAATAGTGACACTTTCCAGGTAGCTTATTGCTATCTGTTTTTGCAACAGAATAAATGTTCTGACTAAATACTGTGCATTTTATGAGGCATGCCATGAAGGGGGAAAGATTGCACCTGAGGTTGGGGTTTTGGGTAAAGCTGCTTTCCCAAAGTTAATGTAAGCATGTATTTAGAGAGGCAAGGTGATGAAAAGGAAGATGATGACTGTGTGGTGGGGGGGTGTATGTGCATGGATATATAGATTATATATAAAGGAAAAAATCAATCACATGGGTCTTTAAAATGAAGTGACTAATGATAACTGACTAAATTCTTTGGAGTATTTCATGCACAGTTACTGGTGAGTCTCCTTCCCTCTGTCCTTTTCTGTTCTCCTATGTTGAATGAACACCACTAGGGTGGGAAAAATGCTTTGTGTAGACTGTTGTTTCAATCTATGGCTCACCTAAACTTGAAGATGGTTGGAAAGAGGGAGCAGGTTACATTGCTCCCTTCCAAGGAGCTGTGTGCTTTTTGTCTGGATACATGAGAACAGTTACATAGTGAAGAATCTGAGTCTGGGACCATAAAGAGGGTATCCACGGTATTTTGTTATGTTGGTCTACTGTGTGGTTTGGGTTATTTTAATACAAAAAAACTTGAAGAGAAAAATAATGTAAGGAAATCGATGTAATCCTAAGGAACTTGGTTTTATGAAAAACTAAACTGCATATTGTCAGGCTTTCCCAGTGATGACTTGTGGATATATAAGAACCTTGTGAGTTACACCTTCTTGGGTGTGACTCATATGCATTATGTTTATTGCTGACATGCTTACATCACGTAGTCAAAAAAATATGACTAGGTGTCCATTCACTTTCTCACACAATATGAGGCTTGACCTAATTTCTGGGAGCGCGTTCCTTTTTTTTCCTGCATTGCTGCATGGGATATTTCAGTAGCTACCTGCTGTGTTCCTTCGAGTTCCATTTCTGTGGTAATACAAATTCATTGCACTATGATGTTTTCTGGGGTGTTTCTGTCATACCCTAAAATACCTCTAATACGTAAAATCCACTTTACTGCAGCATACATTCATAGCATACTCTGCTTCTGAGTGGCCAATGTAGTAGCACACTGTACAAAAGCCAAGTACAGCAACAGATCTTGTGTATGGTGGTCTGGGCCTTGAATCCTTCAGTTTCTACCAGGTGGATGTGATCTTTTAGAAATACCCAGTCTCCTTGTGTTAGATTGCCATTGTTCTGGTGACAGCTGGAGCCAGGAGATACTCTTTATTTCCTGGCTATAGACAAGGCCAGTCTGGTGAACTTTTGATATTGAATGTGACATTTTGCTTACAGTTAAAGTGTTTTGTAGAAGTGGAAACTGTTGTCTTGACAACTAAACTGGCTAATAATAGATAACTAAAGAAACCACGAGTCCAAGTGTATCATAATTCTTAAAAATTCAAACTTACCCTTGAGTTTCAGAGCTGATCTCAAGACAAGTGTGTTTGTGTTTTAGATCTGTAGCATGAAGAGCTCAGACTTCACTGTGACACAGTAGTTTTACAACAGAGTTCATCTGTATCTATTTTAGATGTTTGTTTTTTTTTTCTGTAATAAAATGTGTTTTCTGTGTTAGTTTTCTGAAAAGGTGACTGTTTATTTGCACTGCAATGGGTTTTCCTTAAATTAGAATAATTTTAGATTTCAGGCATTTGTTGCAGTTTGATTGGGAATTATCATGTCAATACGACATACTATGTGTGCTTCAGAAGAACCCTGCCTTTGCTTGGAGAGCCAAGTAATAGATTCATTGGGATTTCCTCCACTAGAAGATTAATAATGTCCTTTTGCTCCTCCCCTTACTCCCTTAACCATTTAAAAAGGTGAATTTCCAATATGATTTGTTTTGTGGTTGAGAGTTAATAGAAGTAGTGGCATGTAATCTGACAGTTGGTAGCACTGGAAAAAACTGTTTTCTCCTTCATCCATTTAGTTTTTACTATTTAACTTCATATATTTCAGTGGGCCCATTCTAGTTCTGTTTGAGATGAAAGGTACATACTCAGTGTTTATTAGGTAGCACTTAGTGTACAGTGGCAAGTGCTTATATACTACAGCAATATGAACAATATTCAAACTTTAATGAAATAGAATATTAAACTTTTATCTATGTTTCCCCCCTTGTTTCCCCCCCTCTTTTCTTCCCACCTTTTCTCCCCTTCCACCCCTCCCTTTTTTTCCCCCGAGAAGAGGCAGACAGCTCCCCAGCATTTCTGCTGTGTTAATACTTCTTCCCAGCATAGGGTGTGAATAAACCTCAAAACATGGAACTTAAATTCTGATCCTCGTTCTGAGGAGAAACAGCAGTTCTGGCTGTCCTGGGTTCAGCAGTAGCCGTCAGCAGGAGACGGAGCAGGTCAAAGCTCCCGTGCCGGTCAGTAGTGGGATCGCGCCTGTGAATAGCCACTGCAGCGCACCCTGGGCAACACAGAGACGCAGGGTCCATGTATATACATATCTATATATGATGCATATAGGTATATACATATACACACATCAGATGCATGTATGTACATATATATACACATATACACCTGTCATTATCTCAACCCTTCGTGCCCCCCATTTGGCTCCAAAAGGAACTGTCGTGGTTTAAGCCCAGCCATAAATCAGAACCACACAGTCTCTGTCTTACTCCCCCCTTCCCCCACCCCCGCTCCCAGAGGGATGGGGAGGAGAATTGAAAGAATGTAACTCCCACGGGTTGAGATAAGAACAGTCCAGTAACTAAGGTACAACACAAACCACTGCTGCTACCACCAACAATGATAATGATAAGGGAAATAACCAGGGAAGAGGATACAACCACTCACCACCTGCCGCCTGATACCCAGCCCGCCCCGACCAGTGATCTAGCCCTTCCAGGTAACTGCCCCCAGTTCTACATCCTGGGCATGACGTGCTGTGGTATGGAATACCTTTTTGGTTAGTCTGGGTCAGGTGTCCTCTCTCTGCTTCCTCACAGCTTCCCCTCTTCCCTGGCAGAGCATGAGACTCAGAAGGTCCTTGGTCAGAGTAGACATTACTGATAAACAACTAAAAACATCGGTGTTATCAGTGCTGTTCCCAGGCTGAGAGTCAAAACCACAGCACTGCAGCAACTACTCAGAAGGAGAAAAATGACTGCTACTGCTGAACCCAGGACACTGGCTCAGCATTAGGTTGTTCCACTGGGATAAAGTGCTTTAGAGGAGCATGAAGAATTTGTATCAGAAATTACATATAAATGTCATGTTCAGTTATGGCACAGAAAACCAGGAAGAGTCTGAGTTATCTCCAGAACGTTTCTGGAGTGGAGAGAAAGAGCTGCTAAACAACAGTGAAGACATCCTCTATAGTCAGGGCCTCTGTGGGACTGCATTTTGGAGTGGGAGTTAGTGTAAATGAGTTTGGACAAGCTCACTTATTGTGGTTCCATCTGTGGTTTTAAAAGAGTTTTAACAGTGGGATCTATTTTTTTAAGTATTTATGAAAGAACATTGTATTTAAAATCACATATGCTGGTAACATGACTACTGGAACTGTGAAAGATCTGCTTGGACAGAGGCCCTTTTATTACAGAATGCCTTTTTTCAGATATACATTGTTCCTCTACCACGTAACGCTGGAGATGATTGGGGTGTGATCTGACACACTACCGGTGTTTGCCTCAGACTAGAAGCCCCCTTGCTGTCCATTCCTGTTTTCATTCTGTTGCCTTGAATATCTGATTTATGCCTTGGATGCATCTGGTAACCCCTTTGTTTGTGGTTTGCTCTGCTGAACCTTGAAGGGAAGACTCTTCGGTAAAACTGCTGATATCCAGAGAAGTATCCCAAAGGCATACTGGTGTCAATTTTCTAATCTATAGCAATGTGAATAATCACTGCAGATAATTTTACATAAAATTGCAGAGATGGGAGGTGCTTTGGGGGTTTGCTACTCAGACTGTGATGTCCTCTCATTTAAAGTCATGGTAGAAAGGTAACAGTTTTCCTCATATTGTCTTGAAATGTGTATCTTAAATTTGGCGATGTTAATGAAGAGAAAGCAAGTAGTCAAGACTGTTAAGCTGATGATAACAGGTAGAGGTTTTCTTTTACTTCTGGAGGATAACCTTAAGGTTACATACTCCCCCTGTCTCTTACACCTTGAAGTGTTAGACTTCTGTCAGTTGCTCTTGCTTTTCACTGTATGGACATTGGCATTTCTGTTACTTCTGAGATGGAGTCGGAGCTCTGTCCTTTGGCTGCCTTCTTTGAACACTGACTGCCATGCTGAGAATCTCTCTTGAGAAAGTCTTATGGGAGAGATTCCTCTCAAATTTGGGTTTAATCAGGAAAGAAGAGAGTGGTGTGTTTGCCTGTTCTTCTCTTTGAATGGCTGCAAAACAGGACAGCCTTCCACAGAAGTTAGAGGAACTGTCTCTATCTTGAATAGAACTTTTCATCTTTGTTTTTTATAGGTGACTGTTTTTTGGACTGTCATGATACATAAGACCTTAGTGTCTTAAAAAAGATAACTAAGTTGTATGGAAAGAGAATTTAAGTCTTCTGGTTTATGCTTAATTCTTTAGTTTGTATGACTTCATGACTAGTATCAATCATGTTTGAGAGAATGCTTTTCAGATAAAAAGTGGTTATAATAATAACCTGCATAAAACACTTTCTAGTGACCTTCAGGAGCAAAAAAAATGCAAAAAAATAACACTATATTAAATATAAATCAGTATAAAGTGAAAATACGTGCTCAAATTATAGCAGACTGATCATCTGTAGCTGAGGTTGTCTGTTAGGCGAGGCTATTTCAGTTGTTTGTAACATTCTCAAAATGTGGGCCACTGGAGCTGAAATCTTCCCACTGATTACCAGCTTTGGACTGATTCTTTTGGGTTGGAAAGTATTTCAGATGCAACAAATCAGGTGAAGTACTTCTGAGCATGAATTTAGGAAAGAAAATGGTCAGTCTTGTCTTAGTAAGAAGGTCTTGTCCGTTTGCTACAGTCCCTCTTAGAGGGAAGACCTGAAAGCTGATGGTTGACCATTGCTGGAGCTGTGCTTTAAAGTGGGTTCCTGAAAGGGTCTGGTTTTAGGCTAACCCTCCAAGTGGGAATAGGAAGGGCGTTACTGTTAATGTGGATCTTTCCAGCTGTCCAGTTTGATTGCAGCCCTGCAAGCAGTTGTGGAGGCTGTGAATGGCGTGGCCAGTTGGGATAGAAATCTCTCAAGCGATCTGTGCTGCTGAAGCCAGTCTTCCATCTAGCAGTGGTACCATATTATGTTTTACTTGGTAGCATCTTGTTTAAGAGAATAACCTTTGCTTAAGTGATGATTTATTGATAAGTTGAATCTCACCTTCAGCGTTTTGGGAGCACTTATGTATGTGTTCTGTGATCTTGGTCTGCCCCAGATGTATGTGAGTACAGAGCACTCATTTATTTAGGGAAAATGCCTCTCCAGGGGTCCTAAGTCCTGTCTGCATGTAAAAAACTGCAGGAGGTAATAGGAGGAATTTATAAGAAAAATAACAAGAAAAAAAAACTATTTAGAAACAAGGAGCCTCTGTAAATGACCCAGTATGGGACCAGTATTGTAAAAATGGTTGTTTAATTGTGTCAGCAACTGGAAGTAGCTGGATTTGGGAGGGAGTCGAGGGAAGGGTGATGTGGGTGAATGGGTGATGTGAAGAATAACTATAGCACAATAACTTTCCCCACCGTATTGCATGACAGTAATGGATGGTATTTTTTTTTATAACTGACTTAAAAGCAGACGGAAAAAAATCCCCTTTGGCTGGAGTTGATCTGCCTGGTGTTGGTCATTGACTTCAGTCATGCCAGGCTTCCATGTAGCTCCTTTAGGCTGCAGCTGATAGATACATAACTAACTTCTAACTCTCTTCCTCCTATGCAAATTGTCAGCATTACACTGCAAGTTCTTGTGATAGAAATGTAGACTGACAGTGGGGCCTGAAGACCTGCAGAATCTGGAAATCCCTGGATTTCTGTTGTTTAACAGGGGAAATGACTAGGCTAGTAGAATTATTTCTACTTTAAGCCATCAGGCTAAATGCAGAAATACACATTGCCTGAGAGTTAGGCCAACAAAGAAGAAAAAGCCCAAACAGGTTGCTGTAAAGTTAGCCAGTAACCTGTGCAATCACTCCCAGTAAATAACAACAACATATGCTGTCATATAAAAAGTGGAAATGGATCTGGAATGGCTGGTTAAAGCAGACTTCTGTCCATCTGTCACGCAGACTGATGTAGTAGTAGCTCGTTCTCATATTTAGTAAGGGTGGCCCCATCAAAATGTCAATAAATATTGTTAGGAATATAGAGGACCCACGTGGTTTTGGATGGATCAGAGCCAGTGGCGTGTCTCCATCTTCTGGAATTGTAACAGAGGGAAAGGGAATGCTGAACTACATACAGAAAGTTCTAAAATGCCTTTTGGGCATTTTTTCCCAATGCTAACAAATTACACTAATTTGTAAGTATTAAACCTTATATAGCTATAATACAGCCTATGGTAATTTCTTAGCCCTCTGATAAGTAATCTGTATTTCCATTAGAAATCTTGTGTCTTTCCTTTGCATTCTGGTTTTTATTCTATTGTGTTCCAGTAATTGGGTAGTCTTTACTGAAAGAAATCCTGAAGCACCAGGATTCTTGTTCACATACTGCTTCCTATGATAAGCTGTGTAAGGCAACATCTGCAGTGCAGACAGAGCCCCCAGAAGAATAAGGGATGTGTCTGCCTTCCTGCTTATCTTGGCTTGATTCTCCTCCTCCTTCTGTGCTTAAGATCTGTCTTCCTAGTGCCAGTTTGTGCACTAGCAGCTCAGCGAAACTGGGGTCACTCTGTGGTATAATCCACAGGTACCTGTCAGTGACCAGTGAGAATTAGTCAAGTTCATTCTGCTGCAGGTGAAACTTAAGCGGGGTGCTAACAGCTGGAGGTGGTGAGCATGAAGCTGCTGTGTATGGTAAAGGAGTAGAGAGAAGGAGTAAGTGGAAGGAAAATGAACAGAGGAGAGCAGGGAAAAGATTGTCTGAGAGAATGCTGAAGGTCTGAGGAGGATGCTAGAGAAACTGGTGGATAAACCAAAAACAGAACATGGGAGCAGTGAATTATAACTGCAAAAGTGTACATACTATTAAAAAATATCCAGAAATAGTGGTGAGGGGTTCTCTTATATTTTAGGTCATTTAATTCTTCTCACTTTCCAAGTCAAGAAACTGTGTTATGGCTGATCTTCACCTGTAGTTTACTTATTGACATCCAGCCCAGACCTGAAAACTCTCACCTTACATCTGATGTCTTCTTGCAGATTTGGGTCAGACTCACAAATGCATGGAGGTATAGTGCTCTGGACTTCAAGCTGCTTGGTTCTGGGGTGGATGTCATACTCCTGTGTTAGTTTGCTGGAGCATTTTGTTCCCTCTGCAATGAAAAGGGAGAATTAAACATAAAAATGGGATTCACAGGAGTCAGTCCTATGGCTGTGAAGTGGCAAGTAGAAAAATCATTTCCATTTTGTCCAACAAACATTGCATGTTTGACAAATGCAGTGTCAAAAGCAGGAGTCTGGGTGAAAAGGACCACACTGGGGGAGTCTCTCCAGCACTGAGTGTCTCTCCTTTCCTCTGTTTGTGGCTTTCACATCAGTTTAAAAAGGAAGGCTGGAGAGTCCTTCTCTGAGGCTTGTCTTCACATTGTTCATTAAGGTACTTTCCTAAAAAGTAGGATTGGACTTTAGGACTTGAATTTTGCAGAACTTTAATTGCTCTTTGATTGAGTGGCTCTGGTCATTAGTGTAAATGTGATGGGTTAATGTTCTTTGAGGCTAAAAATGAATAGCCATGGTGGGAGAGCAGCCTTTCCCCTGTGCCATGCTGCAGACAGACTGCTGCTTCTCTTGTCAGTCTCTGATGTGACTTAATTAATTGTAGTGGAATTACCCTTGATCTATAATTAAGTGAGAAGGAAATTGAACTGGACAGTGTGGGAAGCTCCCTGTGTTGTTGCTTATCATTTTGAAGAGAAATGGAAGAGTTCACATTTCATTACTGCCAGTCTGTCACCTTGAACATGTAAATCCTCCTAATTAAGCACTTTCAGGGAGAGAAGTTACTAGGTGGGGTGTATAGATTCAAGTTCCTTTTTTCTGTAGCTAATTATTTAAGAACTGTAACAATCTTAGGAGGATCCCAAAAAAGATTGTAATTTGTAGCCTTAGGAGGATACAAAAACTGAGTTGCAAGGTTTTGTTGGTTTTTTTTCCCCTTTTCTTTTTGTTTTTAGGACATTCAGCCCTCATGTCCTGCAGTACTGCCACATAATCCTGCAGTTAATCGCTGCGGGATCCTCACTGATGGGGACATCATACCAACCCCCTGCCTACTGAAATGCCTTGTCTTCAATCTGACTTTTGGGCTTACTTTATTATACAGGGAGACCATGTTTTATGGTTGGCTGGAGCTGTTCTGGGTAAGAGTCTTCTTTTCATCAGGTTTTCATCAGATCTTTTGCTACTTACACAAAGAGTGCCATCATGAGAACTGCCAGTATGAGCACTTCCATACCAGTGTAACGAGGTGGTGGTTATATGAACTGTGGGAAACAGCACCCGTTTCTGGTGTCCCTGGTTGGGTACACGGCCTTTACAGGAGCGGCACAGATCTGAAAGTGGAAGCCTGGGATTCACATTTGAAGTTAAATACAAAGAAGTGGCTGGAAATAAGTTACAGAATATCTGCCATTCTTCAGGGCTTGCATGGAGCTTGTTGACATCAAAAGTGTCCCAATTCTGATTGTTCATTTTTCTTGGGCACTCCCTATGTTAGTTTTACTGTTCTTCTTGGACACCTGAATTATTTTTCCAAGCTCTTCTTTAAATCTTGGTTTAGGAGTCTTTTGTGGTAGCCAGTTCTATCTTACTGTATCAATGTAAGTTTTAGTACTCCTCCCCCACTTGAGAGCTGTATTAAAAATAATTTGTCATTTGTGTGAGGAAACAAAGTGTAGTTGGCCAGAGATTAAATGAAAAGGTAATTCTGAGGGTGTAACACAAAGCTTATTGTAGAGCTTGAAGAAAAATAAATGCAATTGACAGAGTCTGTTGTGTGTATCCTAAAGTATCCTTGGTTTGTTCTATGTGCATTTAGCCTCTTTTCTGTTATTAATTTTTGGAATAATCAAGTTGCAGCCTTACTTACGTTTTTCTTAAGATCTTAGCAATGCCAGTTATTAAATACCTGGTGGTTTTAATTTTTAAGTTAGTTTCTCTTGTGATTCAGTTAGGTTACTTCACTATGCCATAGCTTCTCAAATTCTCAAATTCATCTGTTCTCAGTAGCCACTCCTCATGTTTAAAACAGCAGCACTTTCAGTATCAAGTACAGTCTCCAATATCGTCACATGTAGATTCCTCTTTGCATTTTTTTTTTTTGCTTGTTGTAACAATTTGATATGGTTTTTAAGTTAAAATGTGTGATTTAGTGAAAATGAGATCATGAGTCTGTAACTGCATGGGTAAGAAATATTTTCAGAGTTAAGCTGATGGTAAATATTTCGTTTGAAAGTAGAAATGCTTCTATTTTGCAGTTCAGTAACTTAATTTTTGTCTTAAAAGTAATCATGATTGCTGTATGAAAGAAAACAAATACCAATTGTTGTGGTATTATTCTGCCTAAAAAAGATTAAACTTTGTAACAAAAATGAAGCCAAGTTTTAAACTGATCCTCGGCTTCTAAATTATATTATTTAAAATAAATTTTTAGTGTGTTATTTGATTTAAGGACTTACCCTGGACTGAATGACATTCAAGACACTGAAATGATCTTTTTGCACAGGCTGATAATAGTTATACCTAGAGAGGGTAAATAATTACCTGTACGTTATATCTCCCATCACTCAGTTTCTGGAACAAGAAAAAGGTTTTGTTGAAAACTCCTTGAAGTTGAGGCAAAAAGGTCAGCTCCAAAGAATGCATTCAGGCTGGACAGGAGAGCTGGCAGAGGGGACAGACTGCATGGGGAGGATCAGTTTGAAGCATAGTTGAAGTACTCCAACTTCTGGTAAATGTGGGAACATTTATACCATCACTGAGGTGAAAATATGAATCTGGTTAAAATATAACAGCAATCTTACTCAGAGTGCAGTTATTTGGAAAACAGTAATATCATTATCTAAAAAGCTGTTCCTTGGATAACAACGTTCCTGTCAGAGTGATGGAAAATTGGCATGTTTAATAGTTCACTAAGTGTAAATTTTAAAGTCCATTTCCTGATACTAAAATATAAGGTTTTGGTAGTGTTTATGTGCCATCACAGAGCTCTATCCCCGTATTTTCTGTAGCAGTTAGCAAACGTTTGAGATTTATATGCTTGGGAAGGTAGCGAGGGTGCAATAGGGAAAAGTAAACTTGTGATGAACTGTCTGTGCCGGGTGGTTAGAAGCTTGGTAATTTGGGAAGTGCGTCCGTCATGTCTGGAGATGTGAGAGAACAAACAAATTCCCAGTTTTCCTCAAGGAAGGGCCTCAGCTGATGTAAACTATCACAGAACAAATGATGTTAACAGAGATTTGATTGTGTGTTTCTAGGAGAATGTGTCTTCTGTATGTCATTTCCCAAAGATGCTGCTGTGGTGTCTGTTGGATTTGAGCCTTGTTTATTAAGGAATTCTTGGTGTATAAAAACCGGTGAATAAGCTCCAGATGAACCTGTCCTCTCACTGAAGCAGTGATTCTCAATTTACTTGCACCCTTCCTACAGAAATGTAACTTTTCTTCCTGTTCTTTTTCCACATCATCATCATCCTTTGAGGTCACATTTTGTCTGACTTAGCCCAGGATTTCCCCTCAAGTTCCCTAAAAGGAGAGGAAAAATACTGCTCAGTCTTTTTTGGAGAAGGGCAGTAAAGAGCAAAATCCTAATTTGGTACATTTAGAACAAGGGATGCATTTTACCTGTTACAAACACTTTAGATGCTGTGTGTAAATGAGGCACTTTTTTTTAAGGGTACCTATGTTTTCATTTATATTTTGGTTCAGTTCTCAAATTTTTATGTCTAGAGTAGTTTGAGACAGCTTGTTCATGGTTAAAATAGTCAAGACTGTAAATAAGGCACCGTAGATTAGCACTAGCTAAAGCTGCACTTGTGGTAGCTCATCTAGATGATCTTATTTTTATCAAAGTTTTTGGACTGTAAATGGCTAATTTTGCGTTCTACACAATGTCATTTCTTGTTAGATTATCCCTAGGAAATTATAAAATTGTCATTTTGGTACGTTCTTATAAACTGTGTTAAATGCAGGAGTTACAAGGAGCAGGGAGAAGTATTGCCTTAGAGTAATTCTCAATGAACAATTGATTTGGACCAAAGCCATCCTTAATGATAAGTGTTGTTTGAAGATGACCTGTGATTGCAACCCACAGTTTTGCTGTCATTTAAGCTAGAGGGGACATGTGTTACTGCCTTGCTCAATTGATGAGATTGGATGGATGATTGAATGATGAGACTGCAAGCCAGGTCTTTAGCTTGTCAAGTCATGCCTAATTCACAGTGACAGTGTGCATGCAAGGCAAGTGTCTGTATTCTGTCATGTTTAAGCTTCTAGTTAGAGCCTTCTTTCTGTGTTAATGCTGTAGATGCTACAAAACAGACCAGAGAAGGAAAAGATGGCAAATTTTAGCATACATCACTGTTCCCCCGTCCCCTTTTTTCTTCTTTTAATGATTCCATATAGTAATTATATTTTAAGGAAGTGTTATTCATTAACAAAAATATTTAAATGTCTGCGAAAACAGTCTATGTTTTTATAAAATACATTTTCAGTTCACTGCCTGCCTTTGCAGTTTCTAAAGCTCTTTAAATCTGCTATCTCCCCTTTTCCTTGGGATTTTCATGTTTCTTCTGTTCTTGCCCCTTTTCCCTCACTTTGGCACACAGTGGGAAGTTGTGTTGGTACCAGAAGCAGTTAAAGTAACATAATCAGTCCTAACTACTGCCTAGAGTGAAGTAAATTGCAAGTAGTTCCGTATACTGAAGCTGCTGAAATCTTTCTACTAATTTATGTTTTAAAATGTTTCCCTGTTTTATTGTAATGATTTTACCCCTGCTGCTTAGCAGAAGCCTGGTGACACAAAAAAGGGAACGTAGCTCTCGGGACCTGTTTGCTAAACAAACATCAGAAGAATGTAAGATGTTAAGTGAACAAGCGAACATGAAAATTCCGCAACAAAAGAAAACAGTTCTCAGGTGTTACTGGTCGGTTAAAACAATTTAGATGGAACTGCAATCTTCTAAAAGTCGGTATTGTTTTAAGATCAGTGGTTTAGATTTCAACAAGATGCTGAAAAATTCAGACACATTACCAGGGAATGACTTTTTCGTCCATGTTTAGGTGGTTTCTCTCTTTACAATAAATCTCTTTAAGATGAATGCATTTTAAAGAAGATGCTCCACATACACAAAAATACTGGTTTTCACCCATGTAATTTCCGTTATTCACAGTGATTATCACAGGTGACTCGTGTTGCGGTAGTTCACTCACGATCTCTCAGCTGAATGGAGTTACCTTCTCCAAGCAGCCAGTGGCAGCAGCTGGGTAGGTTTTTCCCACGCTGTGAGGTCTTTTAATGCCATCAAACAAGTTAGAAATATAGGTGAACTCTTGAAAGGAGTGTAAATTGTGTGACATTAACTAGTTTTGAGCCCTAACAAGTTGAACAGATATCACTTCTGCAGATGCTCTGTCATCGTCTCCGAGGAATGAAGTCCGCGAGGTCATATGTTATATTCTATATGCATGTTTGCCCTTCCCTATATATTGATTGGCATAACCAAAACTATCACTTGGCACGTAGGTTTTAGGGAAGCATGAATATACCTTTAATGTTTTAAAGGGATACATGGAGTCAAATTGGGATTGACACTGTCAAGATTCTGGAAATGTGGGCAGTTAAAATGACTACATGTGCATTCAGCTGGTTTTACTATAGGTTAATCAAATACGCAAGTCTTGAGATGATGGCGTGACTCCCTTATTGGAAAAGATCTTTGGGAGCAGAGTAGCAGTAAATGTAGAATATATGCGATGTATTATGCAGAATATATGTAATATATGGGTAGCAAATGAATAATGAATATAGTATATCAAGTGTAATAGAGTGTAATGGGAGTGTTTTTTTATATGAGATACAGTTGTGTTAAATTTGCATAGCAGATACTCATGGGAAAAATCTAGAGTTGCTGCAGTTTGACAAGAGCATATATATTTTCTGCAATTGTCCCCCTTCCCTGGGGTGCAGTCCTTCAGGAACAGACTGTTCCAGTGTGGCTCCCTGTGGGGTCACAAGTGCCGCAGCAAACCTGCTGCAGCGCGCGCTTCTCGCTCTGCGGAGCTACAGTCCTATCAGGAGAAGCCACCCCTGTATCCCTCCTGCTACCAAAACCTTGCCACGTAAACCCAATACAGACTTGTTAAAAAATTCAGGCTGTGTCATTATTGAGTAAGTTAAAACCTAAATTAGGAACAGAACCATGAACTGGATTGAGGGGAGATTTGCTATATGTCTATGTTAGGATACCTTAATTTACATTCTTTAAGGTTACTTTAACAAGGTTTAAGTAATTGGCTGTTAGAAAATTAGTGGTAAGTTGCTGTCTTTGTCTTCTGTGCCTGTGTCAATCATAAGACAACAGTGGAGTTATTTGTCGCTTTATCATTATTCTAAGTGAGCACAGTATACACAATATACTTGAGAGATTTAAGAAGGTTGAAGATTTATGTAATCCATCTAACATATAGGTGCACTTATGAAGCAGGAGTATTTTCTGCAATCTGTGCCTTTCCACCAGTGTGCGTTCTCTTTGTATAGCACTGGGCCAAAAAAAGGAGTCTCAAAAACTTGGTATCTTTAATATATATAACTCTGATTTCTAAACCACACTGCACTTCTGTGGGCAGTTACCAGCTGTTTGGAACAATTTGATGCAGAAATTTACCTTATTTTAATAAAACCCATGCTTCTTACCTAGTGTGGCATCAGTTTGCACTGCCAAAAAACCCCATTGAAACAAATCTCTCTTCCTCTGAGCTTGTATACCTTGTTTGGTTTCTAGAAATGAATATCCAGTGCCTTGGTACTTTGTTAGAAGTAAGAGGCAGGATTTCATGGTAATAGGCAGTTAGAGTCCCTTTTACTTGATGAATGAATACACTTGTTTCCTTGCTCTGTTCACTGAAGATTTCTTTTCCCATGAGGTTCAGATCTAGTGCTGCAGCTGTGTTTGGGTGAACCAGGAGGGGATAATATAACTATCTGCTCCCCATTTCTTTACAGTGGCACTTTAGGGCACCGGTAAGACTTTGGTCGAACCTGTTCAGTCAGGATGAGTTACTTGTATCCTGCAGGTCTCTAATGCAGCCTACTCTTGTTCGTCTGTCCCACCATTATTCCATCATACTTCCTTGTGGAATTAATATTCTAGATTAAGGAACAAGAAGTGCTGTATCTTTTAATCCCTTAAATCCCTTTTCTGTTCGTTGTGGTTTAAGCACCCTGTTCTTGTTTCGTGGATGGGCTTAGCACTATTTTCTACAGATGCAATCAAATATCCTGTTGCAACCTCCCCCCATCAGTCACTTGACAGCTCACACTTTCCTTTCAAAACAGTGACTCTTGAGCTTCCCTTTCAGAAACCCTGCCATGGTGCTGCAGTCACAGACTCTCCAAGTTAAGGGTATCACAGTTTTAAACTGTGTATATATATTTGATTTACAGATTCTTTTGCTGCAACTCAGGGGCCTCTAAAGTCTATTGAAGCAACATTCCAAAGTAAATCAGATTGTCTGGATTGACTGGGCAATCTTACTAGATAATCTAATTGGTCTGTCTGCAGACAGAAGCTCGACCAGTATGCCCTGACTCTGGTATTGAAGGTAAAGGGTGCTTCCTGCTTGGTCTCACAGTTGAATCTGCTAAAGAATGTGAGACCTGATAGTGAGATTGTGTTGCAAGGACTGCTTGTGGTGCATATTTGCCAAGATACGCAAGTGTTTATGGCGTTCATGTGAAGTATTTAATTAGTATATGCTTTTAGTTGAATCTGGTTTTAAATTGTATAGATACATTACAGGTGAAAGCCCTGGTGAATGAAATGCACTGCCAGTTTGCTCTGCTAATCTGTTTCTAAAATCCTAAATTCTAAAATGTGACTTAATGGTAAGCCACAAAGGAAGGACCTTTTTGCTTGCCTGAAGCAGCCTCTCCTCTTCTTCTGCACTGGGGCTCTTCTCAGCATCTGTTTCCTCACTGCCATTTCTTTTCTTAGCCCAGCTATTTGAGGAGGGTTTCTTTCTTCCCAAGTTGTGCTGCTAGTGCTCTGTGACGTGCCCTCTTCTGTTTCTCCGTAGCTTCCTGTGTGCTCTCCATACACACCCCTCATTCCTTTGCTGGGGATTTCTGAGGGAGCTCCCGCTCATCACATCTGCTGCCATTTTCCCTATGTAATGCAGTAAAAATCTGGAAAATACTCATGTCAGGACTGCCTATGGAGCTTGCATATATTGGTTTCTTGCGTATGATGAATGAGGTTTGAATTCAAGATCAGAGGCGGGGCCTCTTCTGCTTGAGGGAAAGATGGGAGTTGTCTCAATCAGAACAGTGTGTCCTGTGTGGGCTGAGCCCTGGGGGCAGCCCTTGAGTCTGTGGTGGGGTTACGGGATGCACATGTCCTTTTATTCTGCTTCAGGTAATGGACCTGGTCACTGGTGATGGTAATATGCTGGTCAGTCATGGAAACACATCTGGCACTTGCGTTCTGAAAAAGAAAATCCGTGCAGGTACATGGGTGAGGGCTTGCTTTGGTTGTACTGCGTCTGCGTTGTGGTCTGGTATGGGAAAAGATCCCATGCATCTGCTGTTTTGGCATGTATGAAGGACTGAATGGATAGTTCTGCTTCCCAGCAAGGCAGATGTGTGAGTTCTGGGTTACGTGGAAGTATCAGTCCTAGCGATGAAAGGAGAGCACAGGGCTCTTGGAGCCCTAGGTGCAACTCACAGTTTCTCTCAAAGAGATTTATTTTGTGGAGGAAGGTTTCTCTTCCACAGTTTGAGCTTTTCCCTAGCATATGGGTAGGTAGGAAGAGTTTGCCAAATGTGTTATAGTTACATAAAACACGCAACATCTGACAGATATGAAAAGGGTTATAATAAATTATTCCTTTGCACTCCCTTTCTGAGAAAGCTAAACCAAATGGTAATATAAAGTCCATCAGATTTTCTATTAGTGTGAAAACTCTGGCTGTGAGTGTTGGCTAACAATGGCTGGATCTGTTTGAGAGCTTTCTGCTAGGCAAGTATTATGCTATTTCAAATTACAGTGTTTGTTCTGTTTTTATTTGCCATTGCTATTAATACTTGTGTGCATGTGGGAGATTATTTCCCATATCTCCATTTCCAGTTCTGCATCTGCTATAACCTAGAGATACTAGAGGCTGGTTGAAGTTGTCAGCTTTTTTTTTTTGGTCTCCTTTCTCCCTTTTCTGTCTTTCCCATTTTTAAAGCCCTACTAGTTTTCCGAAGGATAAAGTGAAGTTAAAAAAAGAAGTGGAGTTGTATTTAGGAGCTGGGGATTATTTTGCTTTACTGGAAATATTTAGCCAAGTTGGTGGTTTGGAAATATTTTCATGAGAACTGCTTGAGCTAAAAGTTACTGAGACAAAATTCCATGAAAATAACTGTGAACCCCAGTTTATAACGAAGTCATTGCTGGCAGCCTTCAGTTAAAAATCTTTCCGAGCTGCAGGAAAGGAAGAATTATGGATCAAAGAGATCTGGAGCTTTTTGGCAATTATATATAAAAAAAAGTTAACATTTGGATTTGAACCCCCACTGTTATTAGTTCATTTCCATTCAGTTTTTGCTCTGTATCCTTAATGACACTGAGGATCAGAGGATGGGAAGAGACACTTTTTTTCTATTTAACATTGGTTCCGCAGGATGGAAATTTGGCAGCAGACATGGAAACTAAGCAAATCTGTTTACAGAGCTCCCTGCCTCTCCACATAATGAAACCAAGAAGAAGCTCAAAAAAAGAGAGGTCTTAATGGTGAAGCCACACTTTGTTGAAAATTTTCTTTGTGTTGCTTTCTTGGTCTTTTTAGCTTGTTGATAAACTAGTTATTTGGTGTGAGATGTAACTTGAGGGTGCCAGCACTCATCCTGCGCTCTTCAGGGCTTCTGGCCATCATTCACACAAATGAGCCAGGTACAAAGAGTCTGAAAGTGGTGATATCAGAGAAGCTGAGGGTGTTACTGCGAGGATAAATGTTAGGAGAGAACTTTTATGAGGAGTCATTGCAGGTTTCAGACATAAATTTAAGGGTTGGGCTGTGGCTACTGTTAATACAGGAACACATGGGAGTAAGTGGAATCAGTTTCCCATCTCTAATTCCTACAAATCATTGTCGGATCTTTCCAGAACTCAGGTGGTTGTACCCGTGCCCTCTGTGGCATACTAGCAAGGAAACAGCTAGGATAGGAGTCTGGAAGGACACAATTCCCTGTGCCATTAACTTAATGACCAGCAAAAATGAGCCAATAGGGGGATGGAAATCAGTCTATTAAACTGATAGAGAATAGTACAAATGTGTGTAAGATCAAGGAGAAAACAATGGAGAAGCTATAACTTGCTGGTTCAGAAAATTTTCTGGTGTTGTGCAGTTGCTGACAGTCCCACACATCTGGCAAACAACAGGGAAATATTTTAAATTTTTAAAATATTTGCTTATTTTTCGTTCCTCAGGGTAAAAGTCTTAGAAAAATAAATTAAGTCTTGGCTTCCCTGAACAGTTACAAGAGGAGAAATTGTTATTGTGCCTGTGTCACTTCTTAGTCATGTACGGAGCCATATGTAAAGGATCGAGATTGATGGCACCTTAAATTCCCTGGCAGTTTGGCTTCAAAACAAGCAAATGCTTATAGGTCTTAAAACAAAACAAAGGCAGAAAATCACATTTGTTTGCATTCCTTTGTTCCCCTAACATCTTGTGTGCAAAGATTCAGAATTCATCTATTGCAAGGATAATATCTACTTCCTAATGTGGTATTTGCAAATGTGTTTGTTACCTAAATGAATACAAGCTCTGTGAGAAGAGTCAACTTTTCTTTTATGATGGGAAACGCCACCTTTCAAAGTAACTGAAACCCTGTGAGGCAGTGCATGTGGAGATGAATAAAAAGTATCTGGATGGCATTCACAGGTCTTCAGCAACATTCTTTACCTGAAGGAAGCTGAGCAGATGTGTATAAAGGAGGGTCATGTCATGGACTAATGTGGATAGAAGATGGGAGGAATAAGGTAGGAGTAAGTAGTCCCTTCTGACAGTCCCCACTGTAGTTGGTCTAGCTGGTGTATTCAACGTACAAAAAGTATCCTGGAAAGGGGACTCGATGAAGTGAGGTTTGCTGATGATACCAGCTTGTTCGGAAGTTTGAAGTGAACAGTGAAGAACTGGAGGAGTACCTGATATGGCTGTGTGGCTGAGTAGCAGAAGGGCAGGTGAAATTCAGTGCAGATAAGTGGAAGGTGATTTTTGTGGGGAAAAATAACTGATTCCACTAAAAAACTATGAGCAGCTGACTGTTACCATGAGTCAGTTGTCAGGTTATGGTAAACAACAATGTAAAATGGAAACTCATGACTGCTGCTGATTGGAAGAGAGAATTGGATGCTAAGAAGTATTGATAAAGAACAAAGAATTAACTATTTTTTAGTTTGCTGATGATGCCAATCTGTGTGGTTCAGTTGATATGCTGGAGGGAAGGAATACCATCCAGAGGGACCTCGACATGCTTGTGAGGTGGGGTGATGCCAACCTCATGAAGTTTAACCATGCCAAGTGCAAGGTCCTACACCTGGGTCAGAGCAATCCCAGGCACAGCTACAGGTTGGGCAGAGAAGAGATTCAGAGCAGCTCAGCAGAGAAGGACTTGGGGGTGTTGGTTGATGAGAAAATGAACATGAGCCGGCTTCAGTGTGCACTCGCAGCCCAGAAAGCCAACCGTATCCTGGGCTGCATCAAAAGGAGTGTGACCAGCAGGTCAAAGGAGGTGATCCTGCCCCTCTACTCTGCTCTTGTGAGACCTCACCTGGAGTATTGTGTGCAGTTCTGGTGTCCTCAACATAAAAAGGACATGGAACTGTTGGAACAAGTCCGGAGGAGGACCACGAGGATGATCAGGGGACAGGAGCACCTCCTGTATGAAGACAGGCTGAGAAAGTTGGGTCTGTTGAGCCTGGAGAAGAGAAGGCTGCGTGGAGACCTCATAGCAGCCTTCCAGTATCTGAAGGGGACCTACAGGGATGCTGAGGAGGGACTCTTCATTCAGGACTGTAGTGACAGGACAAGGGGCAATGGGTTAAAACTTAAACAGGGGAAGTTTAGATTGGATATGAGGAAGAAGTTCTTTCCTGTAAGGGTGGTGAGGCACTGGAATGGGTTGCCCAGGGAGGTTGTGAATGGTCCATCCCCGGCGGTGTTCAAGGCCAGGCTGGACAGAGCCTTGGGTGACATGGTTTAGTGTGAGGTGTCCCTGCCCATGGCAGGGGGGGTTGGAACTAAGGTCCTTTCCAATCCTAACTATTCTATTCTATGATTCTGTGAACTAGAAAGCATCCTTGTTGCCGCTAAGTTCACTGCTCACCAGTACCTTGAGTAGCATGTGTAGTTTGGGTCCTGACTGCTCAGAAACAAGGATGGGAAAAATTTGGGGAAAGCAGCAGTCGTAAGATATATGGAAAGGCTTACGTACAAAGAAAACTGGGACTCTGTCTGGAAAGAACAGATGCTGGAGGATATCCTTGAGGTCTGCGGTATTGTGAGAGATGGGGAGAGGGTGCACAAATTCTGTTGTTCACTGTCTCTTCCAACATGAGTCTTAGGAGGCATTAAGTATAGATGTGTATGATCAAGTAAAGAGTATAAGCAAAGAAGAGAGGTAAGTCTTCTCAAAACACTGTGGCAAAGAATATTGTGTTTGCTGGAAGTTTACATAGGCTCACTTTCTGACACTACGTGCTCAAAAAGAAAAATCTTTTTTTTTCTGTAGTTGTATGTATGTAATGGGTAAGTGCACTCTGAAACATTAGTGTTTTCTATGGTCTTTCACAGTTTTGTGTAACCTTGTATTTCCCGCAGTCGGTATCTATCACAAGCCTATAAGGAAAAGTGAGATCTGCTGGTTTAGTTAAATTAAGTAGCTTCCCTATATGTATAAAATTATTGGAATACTTTTTTAATGTGCAAGGAAGTATTTTTCATTTTTCTTATTTAGTCTTCCAGCATCCTCAGTTACTTGAGAGCATATAGTACCTTTACCTACATCTTAAAAAGCAGTCTTGGATGTAGTTTCTAGTAATGTCTCCACCCTGCCCTTTGGCCCTAGAAAGTAACTCAGCAGCATATTTGAGAACGTGAGTTGTGCATGTAGGAGACATTTAGGAGTTACAGTGGATTCTCACTAAGGCCTTATGCTTCTTCGGGGACAGATGTTGTCATTAAAGAAGGTGAAATTGTGCTTTAGCCCTAAAACATAGCAAGATCCTTCTCAGTGCATTACCAGCTTCTTCTGAAATGGTTCTTCTTTAACCACTGTTACTTAAATATTGGGTCCCAGGTTTGGTGCAGAGGTGTAAAAAAAGCAGTTGTGGATGCAAAGAAAGCTAGGAGCATTCTGCCTCAGTATCCTCATTTTAGCAACAGGGCATGCTATTCTTGAATATGCCTTTCCCAGTTTTGGAGATCATGCTGCATGTTGCTGAAACATCAGGTCTTCCATTGAAAGCAGAGACATAATGACAACACCAAAAGTTTTTAGCTCTCCACACCTCCCCAGGTTAGGTGAACTCAGTTCCCTTCTTCTTGAGGTCATGCACCTCAGTAGCACCACACGTTATATTCATGTTCTAAATGCTTGCACTTGCCTGTGTTTTGTGCATGTTCTGTATGTTTTCTGCCTTCCCCCGGCTCCATCGCCAGTGCTTGCACTGTATTCTGAACCTTCATGTGACATGTTAAGAGTCATCCTTGGCAGCCTCATCAGAGAACCATGGGCTGGCCTCTGTTGCTCAGGCTGGCACATCCTTGCTCCTTGTGCTGTATCTTGTCTGGGGATTTCCGTTTCCTGGACCAGGTGGAGAGCTCCGGTGAACACAGGAGCCTTTGCTGAACCCTGACGAGGTATGTGCTGTTTCACCTAGTGACTCTGCCTGGGGTGAGTCCTCACAGCTCTGGGAGACCTTCATTCATTCCTGTTCTTGTAGGCATTTTCTTTCGGGAAACTCCTCTCTCACACAGTGTTATTTGTGAAAAGGACCAATACCCTTTTTGGTATGCAGTATCTGGTGTGGTTCTGTGTGACGGACTCGTGTGTAATGTTTTGCTTCTGAAATGAGATTCAAATCTGGGGATGGCCTAGAACATGGTTGCAGAGAAAGCACAAATACCAAAGTTTAATGGGGCCCAGGTTTCCTGATGGTAACTTGTTGTGCTAACAGCAGATTCATTTGTTTCCTAATTAATCAGAAAGAGTGTTCTTTTTATTTCAGCCATCTGGTGGAGAGCATGTTGTTTAGCTTCTTGCTACTGCAAATTGGAGCTACACAGGAAAAAGGATGTTTCAACTTCTGTTTTTGGCTTGTTTTTCTAGGTTGAGTCAGTGTAGAGCACATTAAAACCTACAGTAATCACTTGCAAAGTTCATCTCTCAAGGACTGCAAAAATTTAACTTAAATTGTCTTTCCTGAGAAGACAAGATGATGATATTGATGGTTTAATTACTTATTATTACATGTTTTATTCCATGAAATCAATTATCAAGACAAAAGTGAAATTTCCTTAGTGAACTGCAGAAGTATTCTAGGATACTGAATTTGTTACCGCTTTGTAGAGAACATGCAATGTCGCTTTTACATTTCTTCTTTGGATTAGCGTCAAAAACATATTGCCTGTCACACAATTTGTCGTTGAGTGTGCCATTAGCTTGCTAACTCCTCACAAGGATCTTAAAACATTGCATTTTTTTTTTCTCCACAAGTCCCTTTAGCGCAGCTTTCCCTTGGAAGCTATATTGTTCTTGTGGAATATTTTCCAAGGAGCAGTCTGTCCCTATGTGATGTTTACTGTATTTTTTGCCTTGCAGCCAGCAGATTTTAGTACAAACTTGCCTGGGGGTGGCCATGTCCTATTTTCTTCTTAGATGGTTCTGGCATTTATAGAGCTTGGGAGATCGTGCTTCTGAATTTTCCAGTCTGAAGAACTCGAGCCAAAACAGCAGGGGAGATAGCAAACCTGTACGTTGTTAGGCTTACGGCAGCTGGGCCTGTTTTTCCTTTGACCTAAAGCAATGGCAGATTTCCTTGGGTTTTGTGTGGAGGAGGGGGGAAGTGAAGAAGAGGAAAGCCATTTGAGGGAAACTGCTTTATCTCTGTGCTTGAAAAAAGCAAACCTTCCTTCCTCCTCCCCCAGGCCCTCTTCTTGTACCCCTAACAAGTAACTCTGAAGCTGCAGGCCTCTTTTACGTTGCATGTAGAGATTTTCTTTGAGTTAGTTTATGTATACTGCTTATCGATGAAAAAAGGGACTGCGCTTTAATATTGCATTAACATTTTGAGCAATAAACTCTTTTTATGTTGTTGTACTATAGAGCTTGCAGAATGCGTTTTATACTAGAGGGCTGGCTCCTTTGAAGTTTTCAGTGACATTTGATAGCTTCCCTGTATTTTCTCCCTGTATTTTATGTCTTGGTCAGCGAAGGAAACTCTTGCCAAATAGGGCCCAGAATCTCTCCTGTGGAGTGAACTTTGATGAGCAAATGTAGGAAAATGTGAAGTACCCCGCAGATGGGTGGTTCAGAGAACATAACAATTCTTCAAGTTTGGCCTTATGCTCAGAGAGCCTTTCTTGTCTGTAAACACTGTCTCTGAAGTTACCCCCTCTAAATGAGGTTTCCTGTGGAAATAAGTTTCATTGCTGCTGCCTTTAACGTGTCCTAGTCTTATATTTATCAGCACGTTTCAGTTAAGTTTTGCATTTATGTAACAAATATTTACTTGTACCATGAGTAAATTAGTCCTAGGGGAATGGTCTTGCATGTGACTGTTGGAACCTTGAGCTTATGAATTCCAGCAGCATAGAAGAGTTTCCTAAGAAGTTTGTGAGAATGACAGTGAGTGTTGAGACTTAGTGCATGTGGAACACAAATTAACACTGCTTGCATGTGACAAACATTTCCAAGGGACTCCTGATGATTAAGCCAAACTAAACCCCATCATTTTTCTATAGATTGATAGGATTCCTGCTTGTATGTCTACATTAGTGTGGGACAAACGGGTGACAAGTCCTGAGCTTCCTCAACATAAAGAGAAAGAAGAAAATTAATCTCTTTCTATGTTTAAATGTTTTCTGTATTGTTTACTTCATAGTTTCCCCTGCAGATAACGTGGGGATCTTCACTATGACTGTTGTAGGAGAAACTATTGTTTCTGCTGTAGTTCTGGCAAGAAATTATAGTGCAGAAGCTACGTAGCTACTCCTTCTGTGAGGAAGCTGTTTACCAGCTTCATAGTGCAAATGCTCATCCAGAATAAGAATTGTCTTAATTAGCAACGTTAATAAATTTCCCTCCACTCCTCTCATTCTCATTTGCAGCTCTCTTGAGTCACTCAGCGAAATGCCCAAGTCATGTCTCATCCTAAAGGGAAAATTATTTGGACCTGTAAATGGATGCAGAAGGGAAGGGGGAGCATTAGAGCAGATATACGTTAGTCTAAACATTGGGATAGGAAGGGCCAGCAGATACTTGGTGCTGTAAGAACTGCCATCTCCAGTCTCTCTTGGCTTATCAGTGGCAATACTTCAGGCTGTCGGAGTGGGCCAGGAAAGAGCTGAGCCTTTCACAAAACATGCTGGCTTCGAAACTGCTAGGTGTGTTCTGTAGGCAAGTGGTCCAGTTTTGCCTGGCTGTTCTGTATTTATTCTCCTCTCTTCTTCCCATTTTGCAAGCCAGTGTTGCAGTTGCAGTATTAAGCTTTCATTACTTCATAGATTAATTTGTTACCTGTCACTTTACTGAAATACCCTCACCTTTGCAAGCTTCGCTCTTTGTGCATAGGGAGACTATTTAAATTAGATATTAAAAAAAAACAAGTAACCCATTTTCAGGTGATAATTGCTCACATTTTCCTTTACCAATCCCCTCTTTTCAGTACTGGTTTTCTTTGTCTAACATGAACTTTTTCTGCTTTTTGTCTACAAATACCAGTGGGCCATAATGAATTCTTTTTTCACATCTTCCCCCTATTTTCAATGATTGTTCAAACCCTCAAGGCAAAACCCAGACAAAGGACCCTCAGACTTCTGTGAATGTTCTCTCTTGGACTCATCTCACTTTGTCACCGAGTGTAATAATTCCTATAATTTGTCTTCTGATATTAATACTTCTACAACTGCCCTGAGGAACAGATTTCCTTCCCATGTTAAACTTACTTAAGGAGGCTGTAATCGTGACTTACTAATTTTTCCCTTCTTTTAATTTTCTCAAGAATGTCTTCCTTAACATTAAGTAGCAGATATGGTAGACTCTTTGCTGGTATTAATTGCTGCTTAACCAAGTGCCCTTGAAAGTCAGTTATGTAAATGAGCAGCCTTGAGCTGGCTGTAAGAAGGAAGCTGGCTTGAGTTTAATTTAATAATTGAGGAATTGGAACATAAAATGGTTCTTTAAATCTAAAATAGGATAGAGTCATAGTCTTTATTAGACAAATTTTAATTGCATGGACTGTGATATATCAGCGGTTTAACAGTTTAGGTGATCACTTTGCATGCAGGTTAGTACTTTGGATACAGTTATTAGGAGAAAGCATTGCATTCATTTGCCTTAGGTATTTTTAGTTGAGTATTGTGAAAGAAATACTAATTTCTTGTGACTTTAAAATACCAACTAGAGCCTTTCTTGAAATACATTCTTGATGTCTGTTTTTTTCCTTTCTTAACTTGGTTATCATAAAAGTCACGATTCGTCTGTAAAAGTTGCTTGTATTTTTCCTGAAGATGCATTATGAATCTCTCAGCTTATCAGAAAGTACGTGAGTTCTGGACAAGAGAGGGCAGGTAATCCAAATAACTGCTTTGTCCATTTGGGTAAAGGTCATTTATTGTTGAATACAATGCATGCAAAAATTGATGGATGCAAAGTTATTTGCAAATACAGACTTGGCAAACCTCCTCTGGAATTCGGAAAGGGTTTTCCAGCTCGACTTAGTCATTTTTTCCCAAATGTCTTGGCATAACTGATCGCTCAGGAGTGACATATGGTAGAAACATGCTCTAAGGGACAAGTCTCCTGGATGGCGCACAGCACCACACAAGATAGACAGATGGTGGCTTATTCAACCTTGGAAAAAGTTTAATCCTACATATTGGCACGGCGGCCTGGGTACTGAGAGGCAGGCACACACATGCCTGTGAAATCTGAGGCAAAGCTTTTGTGAGTTTGCTTGCTGTTACTGAAAGAGCTAGAAAGACTGAGCTGGTATACAGCATGAGTATCTGCAAAATTGCATGTTCAACATGATATCCAACAGCAGTGATGCTCCCTAGAAAAATGGAATTCACACAATTAGCAGAGAATAAGTTTGATGAACTCTTCACAGCTGTTTCTAGACTAAAACACGTTTATATGACAAAGTTGTTCAATACTTAGGTTATCCACCAGTAGCTGTTGATTAATTCAGGTGTCTAGTAGGAGACAGGATGTTTTATGTTTTTCATGGTTTTACTTTGTTTCAGGGGTTGCTATTGGTTTTGTGAAGTGTGTTAGTATTTCACAGCTAGGAAACTAACATTTCTCTTCAGTACATTCAGACAAAAAAATTACAAATTCCCTCATGTTAAATTAAAATTTATAGCAGAAAATGCAAACTGTGTGTTCCAATTTTTTAAAAAAGCAGCAGAAGAACATCAGGCCTTTTGCTTTTAATATCTTTGTGTTTAAGACTGTGGAGAGAGGGACATGGAAAAATGGATCCTTAGTGTGGCTTGTTGAGATACCCGGTGCAGAACAAAACCTGCATTGAATTCTTTCTGGAAACCAAGCAGTGATTGATTGATTGATGGATTGATCTTCTGGAGTCAGGGCCTTGTTCTGTAAGGATTTTGAAAATACTGACTCCCTGAGAGCTTGCCAAACTTTTTTTCCTACTTTCTTTTTCTTGTAGATTACACTCAGTATTCACAACTGGAAGGAAAGGCAAGAATCTCTTGACTCTCTGGACTTCAAGGAAATCATTATGTTGTATTGGATGAGTTTAAACTAGACAAGACTTCTTTATGAATCACTTCTGGAAAGGTAAATGTAATTCAAACAAACAGATCTTTTGCAAGTAGAGGAATACTTGGTCAAATTAATTATGTGCCAATAACGTTTCAGCCATACCACAGCACAACACCATGATGGTTTTGATTCATATTTTACAGCAATTATATATATGTATGTGTTGACGTATGTGTATGGATACATATCCTTATAGATAGCTATAGCTAACCCTTACTAGTAAATTTTAGATGTTGGAAGATTTTGCTTTATTAGCTCTGGTATTTTTTGTGGAAATATGTTGGTTTCAAGGAATTCTCTCAGGTGAAAAAGGTGGGGAAAGAAGAGGGAGAGAAGTGAGATGCTCAGAGTATTCAGCATATTGGTAATTATTTGCCTGGATGTGGAAGACCCAGTTAATGTTTCTGTTCTGCCTAGTGAGAAAAATTACTTGAAAATGGGTTCCTAGCCACTGAACTAGAAAGTCAGATGGCTTATTCAGCACTGAGTGACACATACTTTCAAAATATGGTGTGGTATAAGAGAGACAGAGGGCTGCGAAGAGACTAATTCAATAACCTGTTGTTTAGGATATGCATCGAAGAAGCAAGAGATACCAAATTCTTGCTTTCAGCCAAAGGTGCTTTTGTGTAATACAAGGTATTTATACTTCTGAGCTAGTAAAAGTAAACATTCACTCTTCCTGGGGATGTGAGTACTTTTCAGGTACATATTTTCTTGTCACACTTTTCTTTCTTTTACTGTGCTCCACTGTAAGAAATGGTGACTATACTGTAGCCAAACGTGAAGGCCTACAGTAATCACTGCAAAATTAGTGCACTCTTTTGGATTTATTTCTTCTTCTTTTTTTTTTTTTTTTTCCCTTCTCCTGTAATTATTATAGGACTTTGTCAAAAAAATTGTAATAATTAGATTTTGTGCCCAAATGCACAGTCAGCAAAATATGACAGACATCAGTTTACTCTGTTCCTAGACCCTACAAGAGTTACATACACACTGCACAGGAGTGAGTGTTTTGCTGACCCATCCAGCCCCCTGTGTCAGTCCTGCTTTACTGTCATGAAGCATGCCTGTGGGCCTTCCAAACATCATTTATTTGTGCGAAAGAGAGCTGCAATCTGGTGAGATGATTAAAATTCTGCAGATACACAGCTGACACCTTTTTGACCCAGATCTGAAGTTCAGACTTGGAAATACTTCAGTCCCTTGAAATTTTAAGTCATGCTTCACAGAACTGCTGTTTTTATAATTTATAGGCTAAGTGTGATAATATCATTGTTGAAACGCTGAACATCAGTGTGTGTGAATCAGCCATCTGCTGTCAGGGCTGAGTCTTGTATCTCCCTGGCCAGTGACAGTGGAGGTCATTAAACCATGATGGGTCTCTGTCAGATGGGAATGGTTCAAGGTAATAACATGGCTGTGTCCAAAAAAAAAAAAAAGCACTTCAGCCTACTGGTAGTAATGACACTTGGAGGTCTGAAATAGGGAAAGGGGAGTTTTAATAGGGGAATGGAAACTGTATGAAGACAGGGATGTGAAAGGCTTGGATGTTTGAGAAGAACAAAGGATGGCTTTTGTAGCTGGGTTTTTGGGTTAATTGTGAACCAGATGAGGAATGGAGAAATTACACAGGGGAGAAGCAGCCTTTAGGATTTGGAAAAGAAGCTGCATACAATAAGGATTTTTTTGGAAGGCTCTGACCCTTAGGTCACTGACCTAAGAGCGGTAAGGAAACAGAGGTATAAAATGCATGTAGTCTCATTTTGTCTAGACTTGCATACCTTGTATATTTTCCAAGTGGAGATGCTTGGGTATTTTGGAACTCGTACAAATACCGAATGTCTTGGAAACCTAGCATACCCACAAGGTTAGATCCTTGTGTTAAACTTGCTGTGAGATATGGGCAGGATGTGGGGTAGAGCTAACGATGGGATCCTGTGCCATCTTGCTCTGCCAGCTCCTGTTTCTTTCGAGATAGGGTAATCAATACCAAAAAAGTCTAATGCAGAAAATAAGAAAATTTGACAGAAGATAACTGATCCAAACCAAGGGAGACCAAAGATGGTTAAGAAAGGACAGACATGACTGTGTGTGCGGTGGTGAGAATTCTGCCATACTAGCTCATGCGGATTGCTGCCAGGCTGTTGAGAGAGACCCTGAAGTTAAGATTGAGCTGACACTTTAAGAATCAGGTCTAAGATACCTGGCTGTACACCTCATGGATTACATTTAGTCTTTATTTGTTGCAGTGAAATCCAAAACGTACTCTTAATAAGTATATCCAAGCAGGAGGAAAAAACAATTTAAAAATCCTAATTTAGTCAGTAATCCAGTGGTAGGAAATTGTCAAGTTGTAATTATCTTCTATATTTTCTATACTCCCCCCATCTTGTTGGGAGATTTTTAGGTATTAATTTTTAATTTAGTACTTAATCTTCCTACTTTCTTCCTCTCCTTCTCCCCCAAAACCTCAGACCCCAGTGGTAAAAAAATGGGATGTATCCCCATGTAGGTCACGATGTGCGCTGGAGGTGGTGCACCTCTGTTAAAATCTTAAATGCAGGTAAAGCTGAAAATGGCTGCAATCACTTTTATGCTGTCTGTCCCCCTTTGTTCTCTCTCCCTCCCCCTTCTGCTTCTGCTCACTTGCTCTCTCTTTAGTATAACACAGTTGAACAGCAGTGAAGTGTAAAATGTGCTTTTGCCAAGGTCAGTTTCTTGTGATTACTCGCCTGTGGCAACTTATGCCAGTTGCAACAGACTGAGTCTCAGCAGTCCACAAAGTCACACTGGTGCTTGTGCAGAGGACACCCAGTGTAGGTTATAGTAACCGTAGTCTGGAATAGCTTGCAATGCTGCTGAATTTTACCAGCTTTATTTAACTCTTCCAATCTAGTTTGTGCTCGCTTCAGTGGATTGGAATCTGTTTCATGATGTGCTAGGTTGTCCTGTTCTCTGGAGACCCTCAGGGAGGATTCTGTGTAGATGAAATCCTTGTTGTTAGAGGTGGTTTCCTTTCTTACAGTGGATTGCTCAAATTTCAGGAATTATACATTAAAATAAAACATCACAGACACATACATCTTGTAAATTTGTGTGTGTATGTATGTGGTTGGCTTGCTCTTGAAAGTCATATCAGATACTGCTGAAGCGAATATCTGCATAGTAAGAAGTATTACAGAAAAGTTTAAGAAGTAGCTTTTTAAAGAAAGAGCTTCAAAGATAGTGACACACAGTCTTTGTACCACCTTTAAAATGTTGTATATACTCACAAGCATCAAATAATGTTTTGTTTAGAATATAATACTGATTTTGACTGCTGTGACTGGGGAGCAAATGTGAGATTCAAGAACATCTCTTTTAGGAGATAAGATTTGTTGGATCCTATTTTGTTGTGCACACTGGATTGGGTACCACCGTGTTACACAGTAGAAGTGGGAGGGATGTCCACCTTCATTCCCGTTTCTCATATATGAACAAACATATCTCTTTATGGAAAAAATGTTATATTTAGAACAGAAAAGCATGGACTTGCTGGGTTGTTTTGCTTATTTGTATTTCCTGGGTTGTTTTATTTATTTGTACTGTCATCAACAATTACATGATTTTATTTTCACTCTGGAAATGCGTACTTTTCTAAGAAGCATTTAGGTCTTGAGTTCTGTGATAGTGACTTTCTTGAGTTCCATTATAGTGACTTTTTTAGCTGATAGTTACCTACCTGTCACTACTGACAAGTTGAGAGGCAATAACACATCTAGATGATCAGCTGAAGGGCTAGAGCAGAATTTTGGTGACCTTTGTAATTCAGTTAGGTGCAAAATTCCATTGCTTAAAATTGGTATGCATTTGATTAATATTGAAACTGTGTGTTGCTGTATTAAGCACTGCTCTCTTGTCTTTGGTTTGGAATGTTTCCTTAGCACAAGTAAAATAATGAGTCAGCAATTGAGTTTTGATCCTGTAAACACCCTTGCACAAAGTGTACAAGAATATTCCCATTGCGCTCAGTGGAACTCCCCACAAAACAAGGTGAGAATTCCAAAGTCAAGTGATTTGGAGCACTGCATGAAGGGTTTATCCTGTATTTTCTGTTTAATCTTGCTTCCAGGTTCACAAGAAGTATTTTTATAGAGGAATATGTTACCTGTTGCTTTTTTGTATATATGGAAGACATTAAATTAACCTTTTGTTGCAAGTGTGTGTTAGATTGACATTTGCTTCTATGGTTTTCATAGCCTATATAATTCTATTACGATTCCAGGTCCTATTTCTTTGCTTTTAATAACATTTGTATTGGCCTAACTCTTACAGAAGAATGTGCTATGAGATCTATGTTCACACTTTGCGATGGTTGATCTGTCTACTTTAAGTTGGAAATTCATGGTGGAAATGAGCAGTGTTTTGTGTGTCTGTGCTGTGGTATAGCGGCCTACAGCACTTGCAGTGATGCACATTGTCTTCTTACGGTTAGAGAGAGAGTGGAAATGAGTGTTACCTGTAGGAAGAAACAACTGTACTAATAGAAGCTGGTCTTCAGTCAGCTGAGAAATGAAAAAGTGTGTTCTTGAGTGCAGTGATACAGAAGAGTTGCATTGTCCATGCTCACCACAAATTGTCCTGCTAATTTCCTTTCATCTTAAGGAACTTGAGGAAAGAACTGTTCAGACACTGAAGTTGGTTTTGAAGCATTCACTATGATGTTCTTGCATTGGGCTGCTGCTGCTGCATGCTCTGAGGATTTCCTCATCGGTATGTTCAGCACGAGCAAGCAGCTGACAGCTGAGATTGAAGAAGCGTGCACAAACCCTGAACTCATTCAAATCTGTGTGCAGACTCAGAGCCAATTTTAAAAAATTTATTAGAACTTCAGTGTTTCTCAGGTTCTCACCTCCTGATTGCAGGTGATGCAGGAGTGCTTTGCTGCAGGCAGTAAAGCTGGGTGTGTTTAATTCTGGACGAGTAAGAATCCAGAGCACTTGAAGGCTTGCAAGATTTGCATCCTCGTTTTTTTTTTTTAACTCATTTGTGGAGATAGGAAAACTTGGTAAGAGATTTATCCGTACACTTCCTAGTAGTTTTAAAGGGAGCTCTCCATGTCAGTGTCCTAGTCAGCTTTGACTGTGCTAATTCAGACATGGTGGAAATACGCATTTTAACATATAGATAGAATCCTATTTTTTGTAATGCACCTGCAACTTGAGAGTATCACAAGAGATTTTCCTTTCTGAAGATGACCATTGAACTCCAACATTTCATGTACTCATTGCTGTATTAATTTTATTAAAAGCAGACTGGGGAAATGAGCAACAAATCTGTGTTGTGCAGCAAACATGTTACTTCTCCATATTCTTTTCTTTTTAAACTCTTCATATTTATCTTGATTTTCTTGGCAACAGTAGTACTATCTCCTCATAGGCATTCAGTTCACAGTCAGACGTAGGGGAGTATTTGGGGATTAGGAACCAGGTAAAGAGAAATCAAAACATTTAGAGGAAACATTCTCAAGCCCCATATAAAAATTTATTCCAAATGAAGGCCTGTGTTAATCCCAGGGATCAGTAGCTCTGTAACAGTTATCACCCACATATCCCTGGAAGATGAAGGGGAAACTAGCTGACAAATCAGGGGGGTTTGTGTTTCCCTTTTAATGGCAAAAGTATCTTTAAGCTTCTAAGAGCTTTTAATAAGCACTAATTTTGCATTTCAGTTATGATAAAAACATCATCATCCAAATAATTTTCTCCTTATTAGATGGACAAAATTTGGTGATCAGAAAGTCAGATTAGGAGGCAGGTTTTCTTATGGTTTGTTACTTACGGCTTTGACACCTGAATCAGTGCATGGTCTAGGACAGTCTATAACATGACTTCAGCTTCCCCATGGGAAATACTGGCTAATAATTTTCTGCCTTACGGATGCATATGAAGATTAACTTCATGGAACGAGTGAAGTATTTATTAATAAATGATCGTTATTGGTATGTCACTTGCTTTTTCATAGCAGTGACATTGGTAATATATTATTCCTGAGGGGAATGTAAATGAGCACGTAAAACAGAAGACACTCATTTGAGTAATTTTCGTTAGCCTTCATCAAAGCATGTGTATTCAGTGGTGTCCATTTAGTGCTTACTGTTTTGATGATTTAAAAATACTAAAGAAGAAATGTCACCAAATATGATGGGATAACCCGAGATCATGCTCACTTGATCTGGCTTCAGATTGCATCTATTTGATAATGTTCTTTTAAAGGCCTGTTAACTGAGAATGTAGGCAAAGCAGCATACATATTAAACCCAGCTACATTTTAGGAGTTTAATCTTGTTGCATGTTTTTTGCAATACAAGTGTGATGTGTAATTAAATTGTGAAATGTCCAACAGCAGCATGGCTATTTAATCTTTTTTTTTGGTTTGTTTTTAGTTCTCCATTTTTTCATAACTGAGGGTAAGGAGAAATAAAATATTTTGCCAGTCTGTTTCCAGTGTCAGAGCTGTCATTTGACCCTGGCAGGAGATGTGGGAGAATGGGCATTGCATTATGTTTCTTCCAGTGAGCAGTTTGAAGTATGTGACTGAACAGCAAGGTCATACAGGGTTTTGAAACAGGGTTTTCTTTTAAGATGCTATTACTGTCTTCTTAATAAGCACCTTAAAGAAAAAAGGCCCCTAAATAGTTATTTTGGTTTCTTTATAGTTTTAGACTTCTGTAATTTTTCTACTATACTTTAAATATTAAAAATAATCTTGTGGTAAATGTCGTTACGGCTCAGGCTGGAATTGCTTCACAGAGCCTCTCATTTTTTGGGTGAGGGTTGTAAAGAAAGAAATGAGATAAATATGAAGGGCAAAGGAGAGGAATGCACTTGAAAACCTGATTTGCTGTCAAGGCTGAGGGACAGAGGTACTTTTTGACATGGTGCTGAGTATTGAGCTGCTGTCTGAAAGGAGCAGTGGTGATCTTTCTTGCACCCATTGGTTCCTCTGCCATCATCTCATTGGACTAAGATTAGGTTTTTAGATTGTAGTCTAGTATATCTAAACATTACATTAGAACAAAGAAGCAAATTCAGCAGCTGCCTTTATAAATTGTGTTATCGAAGGTGCTGGAAGTGACTGAGTTGCACCTTAAGGATTCTTTCATTATGGTTTCTGTCAGGAGGGTCCTATTCCCTTTGCCCCGACTGTGAACACCAGAGCCTGTACCTTGCAGCTGTGTAAAAGACAGTTTGGGAGTATGGTCCAACATGCTCAGTATCCTCTGCAAGATGGCTGAAGGTTACTGGTCATGGCTTTAAACCCTTGTTATAAACCTACATAACAGAAATATTCAGAACTCAAAAGATGTAGTTAATTTAATCTTCTAGTTTTGCAGTGAAAATCAGAGTTTGAGTTTTCATCTTGCGTTATTGATGGAGTTTTTTCTCTCTCGAGAATTAAACCTGAAGCAATGACTTATGAGTCATACTTTGTGCCCCATTTGCAAACTAACTTGACTCATCAGTGATTCTTCTTCTGGCATGATTTGGGGGAAATGACAAATATTTTTTTCATGTGTAGTTTTTAATTATTATTATTGACTGTTGAATAAAGACAGAGATGAAGACAGCCCAGCTAAATACCTGATTTTATATAGGTCTGTGCTTCTACATCGTACAATAAAGTATTGTACAATTGCATAAGAAAGACAGTAGAATGCGGATTTCTGATTCTTTAGTGCCAGTATCAAACAAGGATGGTAACAAGGAAGTCTTAAGGGGTCATCATTATGCCCGTATTTCCTTTGCCTTAATAGTTTCCAGATGTATAAGGTATAAAAAAATATCTCATGTTTGGAAGATACCTCCTGCAAGTAAAGCCCCAAACACAGAGCTTTTAAATTCTAGATCTTCTTTAAGCCATAAGATCTCGCTATCTAATGTTAATATGCATTTAAACAAATTAGACTGGTCTTGTAACTTCTGGCATACTTAATAGTAATTTTTAATTGGATTAAATTATTTTTAATGTTACATTTCTCTTGTAGTATAACCACAGACAATATTTCTCAGTGATGATTTTGTGGAAACTTGAAAAGAAAAAACAACTTCAATAGTGCTTTCTAAGTTTACAAATTTATAATAATCTAAAGTTAACACTTTAAAGCACTATCAAAATAGTTGCTCTTATTAAAAACAACCATGTAGCTTTTTCTGTATAAAACTGTTCTGGACTTTTTTCTTGTGTCCAAGGTCTAACTACTCTTAAATGTCTTCTATAGAAACTATAAGAGCTTTTGAGTTAGGCTTCTCAAAGCCGCTGGTTGTTTATATTTGCCTGCATTTGTTAGCCTCGGTGTCTGAAGTCTTGCATGTAAACAATAAATAATCTGTTTGATATTATATAATCTCACTCTACATTCATTGTCAGAACTTGACTCAGGGGTTTTGTTTCATGCACCATAATGCTTCTTCCCCAGTTATCTGTAAGGAAAACACAAATGGGTCTGGTGGTTGTGAGGTGATGAAGCTTACAAAGCATTTCCTTAAGAAATTAAAGTATGCATTTTTCTGCTGTATGTTAAGACTTAAAATCCATATCTTCACTCCATGACTGATTAGTAGATCCTTTAACTGAAGTGAAATCCTGAACTGAAGCAGCTTTAAAAGCCAGCTTGTGGAATTGACGATGTAAAAGTTGTTGGAGCAACTGGAGAAAAGAGAAATGTGACAGATGTGTAGGATATCCATATGCACAGATTATGGGCAAACAAACATATCATAGGTAAGATGCACAGATTCCCTCTGCAGGTATATGAGAACCCAGACTCTTCTACATCCTGTTGGCATTCATCTATAGGGTATGAAATTAGCTTGATTTTTATGTGGTTAAACCAGGTTTCTTAAATTATTGGCATCAGTTTGAGCCAAATATTTCTTTCTTATTACACAACAAATGGGAAAACTTTCCTGCCAAGGAAGGAACAGAACTGAACCATAAATGTGACAGTAATATTTCTTGTAGAGCTTTTCATCCAAGATTAATCTTTTCTGATAGGGCCACCTCTTAATTCCAGGTAGCTTTTTCCTCCATTCAAACTGACGAAGCAGCCATCCTTCAAAAAGTAAAGATAAACTTGCTCTCGAATTCCCCATTTCTGTTCTCTGCTGGAGGCATCCAGTTTTGTTGATAATGATCTAATCTGTTGCATAACCGGAGAATACTGAGCCTGCTGCCACAGCCTGCTTCTTTCTTGGCACTGTGGAAGGCTTCAAAGAGAGACTGTGTGTGTGAGGCGACTGCTGTACCAGCAAGACCAAGGGGATCAAAGCATATGTTTAGGAATGGAAAACAACAAAAAGAGAAGCCGTTGCCACACAGTTGCCATCCTGTAACTGAAACCAGTCTCACAAAAATGAACTATTTCAACATTAAGGATAATTATTTTAAATTCTAGAAAGCAAGAAAAGATCAGAGATTTTTAAGGAGAATTCATCATGATTTTATTTTGTAGATACTTGGTGTGGGGAGCACTATTTTTCACAGAATGAATGTGTTGACACTTGCATTCAATTTAATTGTTTTTGCGTGATTTTATGCTGCATCACATTGCTTTCTTGGCTCCTCTAATGTTTTTAATTAGTAAGTTTTAAAATGAAATCAGTTGAAAAATTACTTGAAAGTAAGAAAAAAACCTGTGGGAAAATTTTATGTAGCAATATTCTGTGAAGGTTGGACAGTCGTTTCAAGATTGCATTTAATGAGCTTGGGGAAGATACAGTGGTTTGTGGTGGTATTTCGTTGTGGTGTTTGGGTTTTTTTTTTTTTTAATTTCATAATAAATGGAAAGAATTTCTCTTCATATTATCCCCCCAGAGTTTTGGATAAAAATACCTGATTTTTCAGGAGATACCTAATTTATGAGCATCTATTTTATCTTTGGGTTTCATGAATGAATATTAAGTGTTATTCCTTGTACTTTAAGTATGGTTTACGTTATAATGCAGTATTGGTTTAAATTTACTCTTTTTCAGATTCAAATGGTTTTTTTCCACCTATAATTTTTAATGCCATAGGAAAATCTCAGTATTTATCTGTACTGATTTAGTAAGCTGTCATAATGGAAATGTAGGAATCTCAGCTGCATGTTATTAGGGAAACTTGCTCTAATACACAAAATATTTAACAAAAAGAAACGATGCAATTTTCACAGTGCCAACTTTATAGCAGTGTCCTTCTCCATGGTCTATTTGTCCCTATCATTTACTGTGATAGTACTTTGTGGTTTTTATGATAGGGAAAATTATAGTAATGTTTTTTCATACTCATCGATTCCCCATCCAATGGAGGCAGAGGAAAGTTGGAGATACAGTAAATTTACTTTCTCTCCAGCATCCTTATTGTTATATAGTCTTCTGTATGATGCATCAGAGTTAATGGTAGTGACTATGCCTTTTATTTCTGTGGTGGGTTGGTGACTGACATATATACAGTGTTTCTCAGATTCTGTGACTTCCAAGAAAATAAGAAAGCACAATGTGATGACTCTTGGTAGAGATGCACTGAAGTGTTGCACCTTGATAAAGGGTATGGCACTCTTCCCACACTTAGTTTTGCCCTGCAGTGTTAGAAACACTCCACCACTCGCGTTTTCCCCTCTTCTTTAAGAAACAGATTCCTTACTATTTGTAAAATTACACGTTCTGAGTTACCTTGTGCTGACTATCACAGGAGGAAGCCATAGCTGGGATTTCTCCTTCCTTTGACTACTTTGCTCTCTGTGGTGCAGTGTGTTTCTTCAGAGGTATTTCCTTGTGAGGTGGGAAGGAAAGGATGCTCTGTCAGACCAGACCCCTTGAGACCTCAGCTGCAAAACTCTACATTTTAAAGGACATGAGCAATTTTTTTCAAAGCGGTATTCAGAAGTTATCCTGAAGGTCACAGAAGGTATTTTCCTTACCCCAAACTACCCCAGACCCTTTCTTAGATGCATCAGTCTTTGAAACCTTCCTTTAGAAGTCTGTCTTTTTAACAAGGGCCAAACAAGATATTTTATTGTGTCCTCCACACAGCAGAGTTGTTCTGACTGAAATTAAAATACTTTACAAATCAAGACTTAAGGCAGAGACTTGGAATAAAAAATTTCAGATCAGTTTTTAAAGTCTAGCAGAGTTGTAATGGATGGAGAGTGCTCTGATCCCTAATTGTAATGCTGAGGGTCAGCTCTATTGATCCTACCTCTTGTTTGAGAATCACTATCATCAATTTATTAATTTCCATAATTATGTTGTTTTGGTACATATTAAATAGGTGTTTAATCTTTTTTTTATATGTCATTCCTTTTCTAGTAAAATGGATCAGTGGCAGAGAAGTTGTGTGTGCTTAGTGGAGCTTTCTCTTGTCCTCTTTTTGGGTCATTGAAATCTCTGCTTTTGAGAGGCTTTTGTGCTCTGTTTTTATGTTGAGGGTATTTTTGACAGGGAGTCAATGCTCAAATTGCTGTTTTAGTTACTATGGAGAAGCTTTCCCACAGGAAGGCTTATGCTCTATTTTCTGAAGATGGTCAAACACTGAATTTGCTCAACTTCCTCTTAACTTGCAGTTCTGAAGTTCATTTTGTACCAGTTGTTTTTAGACTGAAATTCATTTGGCTTATACACACTTCCTTTTAGCCTTTGTTATCTGTACTGTCCTATTGGAAAAAGAAAAAGATGAGGATCAGAATAAAAGACGAATATATCCTGAAAGCCTGCATATCACAAGGGGAAATTAATGTGGCTGTAGTCTGACTGCAAGGTTTTATTGAGAGAGAACTCACGACTGTCTTGGAAGTGAGTTTATTAGAGATTTCTGGTATATACTGATGTATGTCTCTTACTTGTGGGTATGGTTTCCTTATGCAGGATGCTAGATTGTGGTGTTCTCATTTATGTTGTGGGGCAGATAAGAGTTCTGTAAATAAGTTTGTTTTCATGTGGAAAACTTCCTGGATTGGGCCTGAATGGCAACAATGTGTGATTTAGTACATATGTAGTGGTGGAGTTTTTTTGTGGTTTTTTTTTCTGATACCTTCTGTAGTTTTTCTTTGTGTCTGATGTATTGAGTACCATTTGAAGAGGTAGCTACATTAAGGTGTAGTTCAAAGTGGCAGAAAACCATCCGAAGCTGAGATCTTGATCCAGAAATAGATAGTGAAAGGTTCTGAAAGCATTTTATTTTCATGTGCTCTGTCAGTGTCTTTGCGGATTGAATGCTTACTCTTAAGCCCACTGTTCTCAGACTGGTTAGGTTGTGTGAGTTTTAATTTTTCTTTCAAGCTCTCACCTCCTCCAGTGATAGGAAGGCAATACTGTAGCCTTTGAAGGGCCCAAAGTTTTGATAGTATTGTGCTGCAATGCAGGCTTTCGTTCTGATCCTGTGCAGTCCACTGTGATGTGAAGGGTAGGAGCCTTTTTCGCCTCATCCTTTTTATTTCTTTTAAATCACCTGTTAAATACCTGAGAGGGAGCAGACTTTTGGGAAAAAAGGTTTTCCACATAATAAGAAAAGTTGGAGGAGAAATGATTCAGAGAGGGAACAGATTTCTAGGTTATGCTTGGAGTATTAGTCAGATTCAGGAAAGACTTCAGAACATAAGGCTAAGATTCAGCATACTTTCAAATTCCTGACTGAAGGCAGATCAAACTGTCATCAATTATCTGTAAATGCAGAGGTATATTAAGGGCCTTTTAGCTACCTAGTATGAGAGTCTGAAGACATAAGAAATGTTTTCTGGTCTCATTTTTTTCAAAGCATGATATAGGAAGAGAAAGGAGTAGACATCTATAGAGGGTCTTAAGGTGTCAAAAACTGGGAAATAACCGTGTTATTAGATAACCTGTGGGGACACAGATAAAAAAGCTGTCTTGCCCCGGGTCACATTGCAGCTAATTTTCTAAGGTTGGGATTAGAGCCAAGGTGGTCTTTGCTGTCTCCTTCCTAGCTGTAAAAATGTAAGAAGGTTTCTTCCAAAATTTCCGTACTGAAATCCTTAAGTTGAATTTGAAGGAGTTGTTTAAACTGCAGAGAAATGGTTTCCTGAACAGATGATAGAGAAGTCCTGAGGAGTGCCAGGTTTTGTTTCCTCTTCTTCTTTTTTTGTGGCTCTGTCTTGCAGAGTTTTGCAAACCAAAGTTTGTGAACTCTTCCAGAGGATAAAGGCTGAAGCTTCTTGTGTATAATCATGAGCGAGCTGACAGAGACACTCTGTAAAAGTGACAGTTACTATGTATAAAAGATTAATGACAGATGGGAAAGATTTTGTCATTGAGTCTTGCCCAAATTGTGAACATTTTCAATTGTGTGACCTTTTCTAGTTTAATTAGTATAAATTGTAAAAGCACAGGGCATCATGATTACGGAAGACAGATGTTGTTCAACAGTATTACAGAGCTTATCCCCTAAATTTGGTATGAGGTCTGATGTTTGCTGCTGGATTGCAAAACTGAAATTTGCTCTTAACAAAGGATCATCTTGAAAAATCGAATTCATGTCGAAGTTTCTGGTGCCAGCCAAACCTCTGGTATTTTTGCTGCTACTAATTCAGCTCATTTTTTTTGTATCAAAGTCTTAGAAGCATCAACACTTCCCTTAATGTTCCTAGAGAAAGCAGCAATTTGAATATGCATGGCTGAAAAAAACATTTCCTGCAGTCAGCTCAGCAAATCTTGTGCTCTCTTGAATACTTGATCCTCAGAAAATATGTATAAAAACTGATTTATTGATTCATATCCACACATTTCAATGTCGGGGGGGGGGGGTGGGTGGGCAGGGGGGAAGAAAAAGAGCAAGGGCAACATACAGAAAATTCATGATGCCATGAAGCTTAATTACCTCAGTATGTTTACTAACTTCTATAGAGTCCTTTTCTTCTGTCTTTGGAAATGCATTTTATTTGCTTATAAAGCAATGGTTGTATAATAACTCCAGATAAGCATGGGGTGTTTCTGTTCCCTTCTCTATTCTTTATTGCAGGTGTAAGTTAAGAGACTGCAGCCAAATTTTCCCTCATACATAATGGAAGTTTCTGTTTTCCTTCAGAATTTCTGGACATGAGGCTGCCTTTCTTTTTCTTTTATTTTTTTTAAATAAGCATTTAAACATATATATATGTTTACTGTTGCTACATCAATTGACATAATAACCTTAATATAAAAGAAAAAAAAAGGGCTAAGAACAATTTCTATGTACATTATCATTGCTTCTTCAATGTTTTCATAATAATTTATCAAAATTAAAGAGACTGTCCTGGTGAAGGAAGTTTTTAGCACTTTATAACTGATGTAGAATTATGTGCATGTGTTTCTATGATGTTCATGGAAGCGAAGAAAAGGACTTGTAGGTTGAAAGAAGAAACTATGGTTTTTTGATACTGTTTTGTATTTATTATGCAAATGACCTTGTATTTATTTTATTTTCCTGCAGCATTAGGAAAATAGCATTTTTAGGTTGCATTTTAATTTAGTTGCTTCATTCTATACTTACAAAAGGGAGCTGTGGGAATGTGTTTTGCAGGGTCTTTTTGACTTGGCATTGTGTAGTTGAATAAATAATTTGCATTTGAAATGTGAAAAAATCAGTACCACTTAGGCTCCTTCACTCTAGCAAGCTGGTCTACCTTTTTGTCTAAGCTAATTCAGATCAACACATGTTTACATCCAACATCCAAAACATAACAGCAAAAACATCTTTACACAAGTGGTCGGACATCTTTAAACCTGTTCCACGGTGGAGCAGCAGTTTTGTTAAGTGGTGAGATTTTTGACGTTTAGAAGGCAAATGTTACAAAGACTTCAGTTTTCTTAAAAAAGAGGAAATCTTCCCTGCTTTCCTCTCACAGCATCTCAGCCATGCAGCTGGTACAGGGACTAGACCTGTCCAGGGCCATCCATGAAGCCTGAACCTGAGGCATGATGGCATCTTCTCTAGGGATGCTAAGAGGCCTCCCAGATGTAGGTGGGTCCGTGTATCAACATGACTAGATTCTCACTGCCTACACATGAACAACAACTTTGTTGTGGCATTTGTGGTATTTTGACACCATATTTTTTTTTACTTATTAATGGTGATAGGTGCACATTAGGGACAACCAAAGCTGGTTTTCCCATACAGCTTGGTTTACAGATCAGGGAACTCCTGTTTTGAACATCAGTACAAACCAGAAATCTTGTAGCCATCAGATATTGGATCTGTAATTACTGTGCTATTAGTAATTTATTATTGTCTCAATGAGCTAGTTACTTCTTTTCCCTGTTTTAGGTTTTATCTTATTTGGTTATGTGGCTTTGTCAAGACCTCATGAGGTTGATCTCCATTCTAAGGAAAATTCACAATTTGACCTGGTATTTTGATTGCAGTTTTAAAAAATGCAGTCCTCTTTGTAGTGAAGCATGGCTTGACTGACTACAGCTTAATGATAGCACAGTTCTCTTCAAAATGAGTTTTGGTTTGGAGCAGCAAGGATTGATGTGGCCTTGTGAGGGAAAAGTGGTTAAAAACAGAGAATATTTTTCCTGCTTTGGTAGGAGACCTTATGCTTTCCTTATTCATTCTTGGGTTTAGCTTTCTGTTTTTGCCTCTATTACTTAAGATGTGTTTCACTTCTAAGCTGAGCTCCAGAGAGGTGTTTTTGTGTTACATTTGGTTCAGTGCATATTCATTAGCATTGTTATTTGGAATAAATTGGACTTTTGTGGAATTGTAAAATGCCGTTCTGAGTTTTTCCCAATTTGGAAGTTTTCATCGTTGTTGACAGCTGGCAACTCATCAATTGAATGCATTCATATGAACAGTGTATGTCTTCTGTAGCTTATATGTGCTGATGTGTGGGTCATGTTGTCCTCACAAACAATACATTTCATTGGATTAGGAAATATTAATAATAATGTGAAACCGAATGTCAAACAGTAACCACAAAAATACCAAAAAGGCCTCAAAACCTTGTCCTTCAAGGCTTAACAAATGTCTAAGCACAGGTCAGTGAAGTGGGAAATTTTGTTATAAATGTGCATGCACACTGATGGGTCTTAATTTGTTTCTGGAGCATCCAGTTATGGCTGTTGTCTAAAGTTATTTCATTAGGAAAACCAGAAGTGTCTAGTGTAGTAGGATCTGAAGAATCCCAAAGGATTGAATATGGCGGTTGCTGTGTTTTTATGATAATATTACCCTTTGCCCCCTTGTTTATCACCTATGAAATTGATTACATTTTCAGTGATATTAAATTATTGTTGCAGGCTTAGATGCTAGATGCAAATTAAACTTTTGATTAATTCTTCATTGACTTTGTGTGATGCATGAATTTCAGTCAGAGTATATGAAAGTAATATTTAAAAATTCCATTTCAGTAACGTAGTAGTGACTGCATGGGATATTTTGCTGCTCTTCTGGTGATTGGAGAAGCATGGTTTTCATCCCTTGGTATGCAATAAGTCCTCTGAGATGCATTCTGCGTGGAGAGCATTATAGCTTAAATAAGAAATAACTGTGGAACTGTAATTAAATACAAATTGCAGTGCTAGAGTACACTCAACAAATTATCAATAGAGGTTTCATGGTTCTGAGGAGGCTCTTATAGGTAAATTTGAATGCTTTTGCTTTAATCCTACACTTCTGTTATAAAAACTTACTCTGTTGCCAGCTTTCAAGTTTTCATCTGTGCTTTTGACTTGTTTGCTTTTCCAAACAATTTCTGTTTCTTTTTTTTTTTTAACTCAATCCAACACTCAAGGAAGCACTTGCACATGTGTGTTCCTGTTTTTTTAAATCAAACCTTGCTCATTGGGGCACAACTCTTGTTTTATTAAACTCTAGCTGCTGGGAAGTTCTTAGGGGTTCACTGAGCTCACATTTGCTAGTGAAGTGTTCCAGGTTATAACAGCAGCCTTTGCCATGCACTGACAGTGTTTTACATTAACAGTATTTATAAAAATGTGACACTGAGGAATAACCTTGGAAGATGAAGTGTTTGTTTTTTAGCGTGAGGTATTTCTTCTAAAATTGCTAATTATAATGCTGGGGATGAAATCAAAGAGAGATTTTTCTTTAAATAAGAAAAAAAAGAGTGTTTATATAATTTTTTTTAGTTCAGTTTCATTTAAGTTTTCAGTTTCTGACTTCTAAACAGTTTGCTTTGTTAAAATAAGCACATTTAGTGCAAAGTGAACTTCAAATTTCAAAGCACTGACAGGAAAATTCTGAATAATCAGGCCTTTGATGGCACATTAATATTTAATATTGAACTGTTTACTAATTGCATAAAAGATTTTGTTTCTCCCTTTCTTTTGAAGAACTAAAGTATTCGTATGAGCTCCAATAGACTGCTGCCAAAGATCTTGTCCTCTGAAAAATTCTAGTACAATGAGATCAGTCTGGCTGGGATTTTGTAGGGGGGTGTAGCTGTTTGGCAGTAATGTGACAAAGGAGACTGTTGGTGGTGGGATGGCTTTCATACATTCAGAAGCTTGTTTCTAGTCATCCTTCTCAATTTCCACCCTCTTGATGGGATATAAAATGCTAGGTTTGGCTTTCATTTTAATACAGCTGAATCTTGGTCTTGTCAGTGAGGAGGTCCAAGTTTGTATCTGTTGGAATTCTCTGGAAAGATGATTCATCTTTCAAAGCTGTTTTTTTTCTAAAATACTACTAATATATTAAAGAATCCATGTCAAACTTGTAGATCAAAGGCAAACTGTGTAGAAGCACATTCTGTATTACTGCATACTAGGGGAAATATATTTTATATTTGAAAGGGAATTCAAATAAAAAGGGATTTATCGCTCTGATGATCTTGGTTGGCTGGCAGTGAGAATTGCTTGCCTCCTGCCTGAATTTAAGTGTACTAAATAGCTGAAATAGTAATTAGGAAAATAGACTGGGTGATCTGTTCATTTCAAATTTTGAATTTTTTTGCTTTCTCTTTTACTATGTTGTGCACTGGATTTATCCTTCTAGTGAATAAAAAGTATTCCAGGATGAGAAGTAGAACTTTGTTTGGTAGGATATCTTGCAGTATTGCCTAGCAGAAATTTTTATTCATTATTTATCATCACTGCTCAGATGATGCTGAGTATATACATGTTTTCTTTGATCACTCCTTGGTTGTTGTTCTCTGGTGTTCCTTGGTACATTACTATAAAGTCTTGTTTTAATATATTATAAATATTCTCATTACTTCATCCTGTTACAGTTAGAAGACTTGAGGCTTAGGTATTCATTCAGTGAGTGTTATTTTAGTTACAAATATTTGTGCCTATTTTTCCTGTTCATCTCTGTAGCTACCTGACATGTCATGCAATGTCTTTCAGCTTTTTGTTTCAGTGACTACAAGACACTTCTGGTTCTGTGCTTGCAGCCATTCAGGCTATCAACTTTTTTGGCAGCAATTATTTTAAAACAGTTTCAAACAAGGATGGAGTTGCTCACAGCTTTGTCCAATTCATTATGTAGGAATTGTCTTAAATGCCTACTGGGCTTAGAAAAGGATGAACTGGATGGTGGCGTATACTTTGATCTTTCTGTTTTCACTTTAGTTAATAAGTGTTATTATTCCCCGCCCCCCCAATATTTTCCCAAAATATTTTCGAATCCTGTTTTCCTGTGAGGTTGGTGGCATCCTGTTCTTAATACTCTGACTTGAGCTGCTGGATTGATAACTGCTGAACTGAGAACTCTGCAGTCACAGCGTTGAGAAAATACCATTAAGTTTTACAATGCAGTCTCTTTCCCTTTGATAAAATCAGGATGAATTTCATTTGGTGTATAATGAGAGGTCTGTTATTTGATTAGTGGGTTTCAGGGTTTTTTTGGTGTGTTTTTGGTTGGTTGGTTTTTTGCTGTTTTTTTTTTTTTTCCCTCAAAGAGCTTGGGGAGTAGAATAGTAGTAGGGTGAAACACAGTGCAATTTCAAATATTCTATGTTTTCCTTTAAACTGCATTAGTTTGTCATCGATATGGAGCTTGAAGCTCATCAGGGGCAGAATTCCTGCTCAAATATGGACTGGGATTTGCCTTTGTTATATTCAAACCTGGAAAAAATGGTGTACCTTCCACTGAAGTGCCCATTCATAGTGCAGGCTAATCTTAATCTAGTACTGCTTTGGCTAGTCAGCTTTCTGTAGGGAAAATGACTGTGATGTTAGCAGTAGAAGAGAATGCATATTGAAGAACTGAAGAAAAAAAGCAAATAATTTCCTGTTCCTGACCTCATAGAGAAACCTCTTCCTTCCCCCCAGCCAACCATGTTAAAATACCATAAATTTTCTCCGTGTTTTAGCTGTGCTCAGGCAGGCACTATGGAAGATTTGAAGCTGTAACAAGATCACTTTCGTCCTGAAGAGCAGGACTAAATTTCACCTTGTTCTTTTCTGAATGTTTTCTTTTGGCTAGACATTGGAGTTGTATTTGTTTTATATTCTTTTTTTTTTCCACAGGATATCTGCTAGTGAAGGGCAGTGTTGTTGGATGTACATTTCAGCATTTAATTTTTTGGCTCAATGACCCATAGCTCCTTTTGTTGATGTTTTTGGGGAGGGAACAGATCAGTGTTAGTGGCATGAGATATGAGATAAACTTCTTCATCACTTAGTGCTAAAACCTGAAGACAAAATTGGAGAATGAAGAAGATAGAACATCAACTTGCAATATTTATTTTGAAATTGAAGTATACAGATTGAAGTTTGTTACTCTATGTAACATTAGCCAAATTTTTAATATGTAAACATGATTCTTTGTAACTAGGGAGTTGAGTAGGATGTATCATACTGTGATAGAAATGCCTTTTAAGTAAAGTTGTGTTTTATAATAGGATGCTTGGTTATAAAACTGTTTAACTAAGTAGGGATATTATTCTTGTGAGTTCTTGGGGAAGTGCTGTTATACTTGGGATACAGTCAGTACAGTTTGATTCAAGGAATCATAGAATGGTTTGAGTTGGAAAGAACCTTAAGATCATCTAGTTCCAACCGCCCTGCCATGGGCAGGGACATCTGCTAGACGCTGTTGCCTCTGTAAGGTGAAATTCTTCTGGCTTGCTTAGCATCTACTGTTTAGAAAAAGCACTCTTGGGTTTCTACTAAGGGATATCCTTGAAAAAGTCACATCCTGATCTGGAATAGTGGGTCTCAAAATTCTAATTGCCAAACTAAATTTGTTTGAAGGTGAAGAATCCCCCTTGTCCTTCCTTTTTAAAGCAGTGAGCTGTGTTATGTGTTACAGCTGACAAAAATGTGCCAATGAAGACAAAACAGATTTTTCCTCAGGAGTGCCTTCAGTGTGTTTCAGAAACTGGTGAAGCCAGGGGGAACATCTGCAGAAGTGCCCAGCAACAAGGGCTTGAAAGTGGCTTGTAGCCCAAATATTTGCTCATTTGCTACGTTTAATAAAACAGGAAAGAGAAAAAGCAATTTTTCACTTCTGAAATTTGGAAATTACATTCTGAAGCAAGTTGAAATGTTTTTAATAATAATGAGCTAGACCTGTTTCTAGTTTTACACTCCAAGCAACTGTGCTACAGAATGGTTTGAAGTAACTGTAGATTGCTGTTTGCGATTTGAGCACTCCTACCTTGTTGGCAAGATGACTTTGAAAGTGCAATGAGGCAATCCCCTGCTCAGATAACCAGGACTCGGTAACCACCAGAAGCAGTGAGTGCAAAATTGGTCAGTGATTAAGGAGGAAAAATCTGTTACAGACTGCTCTGCTATCTTTCTGTGTGACCTCAGCTCTGTTTATTGGCTCTTTCTTTTGTTTGTGTGAAGGGTTGTGTGTGCGTGTGAAGGGTTATGTTACTCTTTGGACCAGGTTCTCTCCCTTTGAGTACCTGTGCTGGCTGACTCCACCAGGGTTATTTCTGGTCAGTACAGACGTAAGATGAGAAGAAGAGTTTCAGTTTACATTGTCAAATACATTTGATTTCTTTTAAAACTTCAGCATTCATCTTGTATGTAGAATATAGATTGGTATTTTCTTAATGTGCAAGGTAGGAAGGAAAAAGTTAAGATGATGAACTCAGAATATAAGGCTATGAGCAGGTCAAAGATTGAAGTAGTCATAGTTAAGCTGCTCTGGAAATTAGTTTCATCAGTATATGGTGCTAGGTTTTACATGCTGATGAATACTGGATATGCAGAGAAGCTCCTGGATGTCAGAGAGAATGTCCATAAAGTTGTTCCACACTTTTAAGTCTGTCCCTGCAAGGAAAGGCCATTGCATTCTGCAGTGTTCCTCCTCTAGATATGCTAATGCACTGTGAAAGTGCACATCATGCCTGGACGGTCCCTTCTGATAAAATACTGCCTGGAGATCTCACAAAGTGCTAATGTGTCAAAGCACCCACAAGCAGAGGGTGAATAATACTGCATTCTAAAAGGTCATGTCTATTGAAGTTAGCCAATGCACCCTTCTCATGTGGGGCTGGAGTCCACTCTAAAAAGTTCCGATGTTCTTTGTAATCTCAAAATCCACAGTTTAATTGGTAAAATCAATAGGGCTGATAAAGTGTCTTAATTTAGACAGGAAAGAAAAGCAAATATTAAAAGCTTTAAAGCCTTAAAACTGGCTCTATGAGTTAGTATGGCTATCTGATTTTAAGCCTTGCCTACTGTGGTATTCCCCAAAATGTGTTATCTATTCTGGGAATTGCCTTATTCTCATTTCCAGTCTTACTTTGTGTCTTTACCTTCTAATGAGAAAAAACGCTTCCACTTCTTGGAACGATTGCTGGTAGTTACATAACGACCATTTGCTATGCAAAGGTAATAGTTATCCTCTCGAGTGGATGGACATTTTTAAGTTATAAATCCAACTATAATCTTATATTTATTTTTCCTATCTTACATTTTGCAGTAATGTTCATCTCTCTTCTCCCATTCAAAACCTTATGCTTTTTTTTTCCTGTTAGGCTTTATTATCATGAAATATCGTGAAGGTAGTGTATCATTAGTGTATGTAGCATTAAGAAATAAAATATGTGCAACTAAAGTATAATTGGAAGTAACTTTTCTATAGTTACGCTCTTGCAGTTTTATTTGGGACCTGGTTACACTTAAACATTTCCCATAAAACGTAGATATGTAAAGCTTACATGTGTTAGTATAGCTAAAAAAAATAAGTAAGTCTTCAGAGGACTTTTAGCAGCAACACAATACGTTAGGCCTGTCAGCTATTTTTAGTGTCATGCTGGACATCTGTGTTCATAGATAACCTCTTGTCATAGACTTAATTGTTTCTAAAGTATGTGTCTGTCGTGACTATTTTAATTTCAAACTTTCTTACATCTCTGAATTCTAGATTATTTGCTGTGCATTTTTTTCTGCTGTAAGGAAGAAACATTTCCTATTTAGTGAGGAAAAGGTTTATCTCATCACTACAGTTACAGGACTGCAGGCTGAAGCAAAGCTCTGCAGAGAGGAAATTCTCTTCCTCCTTTTGTTTCCTTTTTTGGTTCTTCCCAAAGAACTGTTCCTTGACCCCACTTGGTTAGTTTAGAAGTTCTGGTTCACCAGAATGGTCTGTTCTCTCAATTTTTCCTTAAAAAGGAAAAGCATTTTGAGTCCGCTTTTATGAGTGTATTTAAGTAATGTTTGTTCTTCTGTTCAACCAGTGTTTTCATTGCTAGACATTTAAAGGATAGGTGAGAGTTCATCTTTGAAGCATATACTTTGCCAGTTGTTTCTATGCGCTGTGGTTGTTGCTTATTTAAGTTAGGAAAGCCATTGCCCAGGGTCACTCAGTTTAATTCAGCTTTGTTTTTCTATTCCTGGTATCTATTGAAGACTGGTAGGTCAGATCATTCCAAGTTTGGTATCTCAAGCTTACATTTTGATGTCTGCTTCTTTTTGAGGGACCATTTGTGGTCACTGCTGCTGCTTCTGTTGAAAGTAAGTTTATTCTCAAACACTCACAAAGAAGGTGCCAGCTGATTTATCTACCATGCAAACTGCAAAGTCCTGACTTCCTACATGGCAGTCTTTCTTTGTGTATGTAAATGAAGTGTAGGTATCTCCCTAAGTAGTATGTTTAAGTTAGGTCTGTGCTATGCAAGGTCATTCCTCTGATACTTGTCTAGTTTCAGCTGCCAAATGCTGTTTCTAAAGTGTTTAGTGCTTGCTTAGTGCTTTGTGCTATGTCTTTGAAGTCTCCTGTTGTCATAAAAAACAGTGGAAGAGCGGCCAGCATCTCCAGTGCTCTGTTTCTCACTGCTCCAGAACACCTGTTCCCTGGTGTTTTGCAGAGAGCTATACTGGATGAGGGAGAGCTTGGGCCTCATCCAGCCTCAACCTTTCTGAAGGGTTGAGAGTCTAAAGGCAAGGGAAAGGCTTGATTTTTGTCAGCTTGTTTGCATGTGTAATCATACAACTTCATAATTAAACAGAACCAAACCCGCTTCTCCTAGGACTTAATGTTGTAGTCCAGTCCTCATTGATTGCACTGAGGCATAAAGATGGGTAATTCACAATACTTGTTGCTTGGTACACCAAGAATGGCATTGCATAGGTGACGATGTTTGAATACTATCTCGCAGATACTGCATCTGACCATAGCTATTAATCAGCTCAGACTTTGGTGAACATAACATTTAAAATATTTACATATTTGGAACAGCAACAAAATAAAAGCGTACATAAGTTTATAGTAAAATTAAAGAAAGCATCTTACCAGCAGTATCCAGTGTGACTAGGTATAATAACACACTTTTCTGAAATTCCTGTTAAATCCTGCATTGTAAACACATTAAACTTAACTAGGTGTTTGATGCCAGAAAAATGATACCACTTATTTTCGCTTGATGGGATTTCTGAAGAGTGCTGTCTTAACAGGAGAAAATCGTCAGTTAAAACAAACCCAAAGTTACAAAAGTAGCACAGACTTGTTAACAGTCAGGACAAAGGTGCTGAGAATGGTTTGACTTCACAGAAGCAAACCGCGAACAAAATCTGAGGTAGTGTGGGTATATATGTGGTCAAGTTATCGTGATGGTTGTACACCACACTAGCAAGATAGCACATCCAAAATGGGGTATTTGAGTGTACTGAAAGTAGGACACTTGTACCTGGTGTAACCCATCTGGTCAGCTAAAATGTACTCCAGGAAAACTTTACTCTCACAGTAATTGACTGATCCAAGTTCTTAATTACTTTCCCATATTGTCAAGCTAAGCTATTTGATTCTTTACCTACATGTGTTTTGTTTTTTTTTCCCTGGCTTTCATCTGCTTCCTTTTTCATTCTAGTGTTTTGGTAATTCAGCAAAGATTATGTGTACACCTGGGAAATTATCTTCCCTCTTCTCTAAGCATTGTGAATGGGAGTTGTTAGGTAAATGTCTCACTTTGCTTTTGTTAAACCAAAGCCAACCTTGGGATTAACTCTTCCACACATTTTCCTCAAGTCACCCACAGAAAACACCTTCAGTAGTTTTTTTCTAGTAATGCAGGCTGGGGCCATGGATGAGCAGGAGGTGAGACAATAACATTTTGTTTTATACTCACCTTTATAGTCATGCACAGGTAACAGGGATGATTTTTTTTAAATGAATGGGTAAGCAATTGCTAGTGTACAGTGTGCTGATACCTTGTTAATTACAGCTAAATGTCTTCAAAAAGAACCCCTCATGATAATTGGTAGCCACCTTTTTGTTTATAATCATTAATAATATAAAATTAATCTAGTCTACAGTGGGTATAGAAGGTAATAATCTGTGTTAATCAGTTATAAATGAAACCTTAATATTTGGTTAACCGGACAGTGAGCACCAGAAATAATTTCAAAAACCCCATCTTTTTGAGTTACAATTTTTAACTTAAGCTTACTGGTGGGAATTGGCTGATGTTAAAGATACTCAACATTTTCACCTCATCCTTACTGGGGTTTCCGTTTCTTTTTTTCTCTCTTAGCTAAAGGGTAAACTTCTGTGAGTTTTTGAATGAGAAGAGGGATGAGACTTGGGGGTGGTATAAGGAAAAACGGGATGAAAACATCATTTTGAGAAAGTATTTTCTTTCTAGACAGAACATTACTTTGTCTCATACAGAAGCTGCTGCACTGGCTTTTCCTATCGCTGTGCCTCCTGGAGGCTATGGTGACCTCCCTGAGCATCCTTCACCATTGACCTCTGAGCTACCACTCATGCCTAGAGTTTAAAGGTGTCCTGCTTACGGAAAGTTGTATTTGTCCCATCAGAAGGTTTTTCCAGCTTCCTTGCTTTCTTAGGTGTGGGAAAAATTCTGGTAACATATAGACAGTAGTAGGTGATGGATTTACTAAGTGTTTAACTCACAAGCAGCAGGAGGAGTGTGATGATGCCGCGTAAGGCCATGAAGGCAATAAGGAAATTTTCTGGGATATGGAAGCATGGATTCTTTGAATTGAAAGGAGCTTGCACCTCAGCAGAGGTGCTGTTTTGGGGGGTATTTAATCAAAGAAAAAATACTTCTGAATTTGTGAAGGAGCTTACTAAGAGCAAAATGATTGCACTTGTACCTTGTAGGCGCTGCTGCTGTGGTGGCAGAACCTGCAGTGAAAACAAGGCTTCTTTGCTTTGATAATTGTTTGTACTTCACTGTCTAGCAAGTAAAGTTTTTCTGAGAGGGGCATGGTGATGGTCACTTCAGAAGGACCCAACGAAGATGTTGATTACTGGTCTAAAATTAAAGAAAAGGAGGTACTTTGAAACAAACTAAATGACCGACATAGTTGGTCAGAGCTAATATTGGCTGTTTTCCAGGTCTGAATGTCATGTAAGAAATTCAGTTTGAAGAGAAGTAAACTTGAAAGGAAACCTTAATATTTAGCTCACAGTATAAACAAACATCTCAGTCTGTCTTCTTACGAGCTTCCATCCTGTTGCTCATGCATGAATTTCTCTTCCTGTTTTCCTTCACCTCTTCTCTTGTGTGGTGTTTTTGGTGGGCACAGTTCTGCACAATGTCAGAGCAAAGGTATAGCCAGCAAGAGTCAAAAGCAGTCATGATGGGGTAACACGAAGAACAGAAGAGTAGCAGAGCTTGGAGCCCAGCTTGTTCTCCTGGATCTTGGTGGGTTTTTTTCAACAGGTACAGTTCCCTCATGTCTCCCACACAGTGTGTTTCCATACCCTCCCTTCTGTGCCTGTGATGGAAAAGTGATTTGATGTACGTCTACCCACTATTTCAAGATGCATCTTATGAGCAAGCAAGTGCAAGGAGAAAAATGTGCCCATTTTGGTCAAGGTTTGGTGCTGCTTGATTTGAGGACTGTAAGTGGTTTAAAGATCTCTTTAATGACAATGCACTAATATATTAAAAAGGAATGTCCTCATATCTCCTTTGAATGGAAGGGTTGTTGTACTTGATTTGTTTGCTGTAGTTGTAAGCTCTCTAGGGTAATGACCTCTCATGTGGTTTGTAAAGCACTGTGTTTACTGATGGTGTTCTGCAAATTGCTGTAAAAAAAATAATATGGGGGGGTCATGTACCAGGACTTACCTCTTATATTCTTTTCCTCTCTCCAGTGTAATAAAATGGTAAAATTATAATTGAAGATCCTAGGCTAATGTAGTTTAAATGCTGTTGTTTTCCAAGGAATTAGATGCCATTTATCAAATGCTTAGAGTAAAAATTTTTTAATTCTTTGAAGATGGATTTGTCAGAGTTTGCTTTGAAAAATCCTACTTTTATATAGCTATTACCTTAATTTTGAAAGCGTTTAAAACTATATAGTTAACATGTTTGTAGAGACAAGGCAAATGCTCTTTAAAAACTCTGTTGTAGTTTAGTTTGTTTCAGATATTTCTGAATGCAGGAACTGAAATTCTATTGATTTCCAGTAAATAAATAAAGTTTTGCAAATTTTGTTCAAGTTTAGTAATTTTTTATTTTTTTGAAATACTGAAAACAAAGGGATTTTTCCCATTTTGAAACTTAGGTACAAGGTTTTGCACTTGTTTCTGCAATCGTTAATGTTTTTTTTAAGACTTCAAATTGTGGACTCAGTTGATTATATGCTAAATTTAGTTTTCACTGGAAATGTGGGATGTGTACAGCTCTCTTGGTTCAGAGAAAAGCTGGAAAATGCTTCTGATGCACTCGATTTTGTTTGTTATTTTTTTTAAGTGTCATGATTTTGGGAATTGGAACCTGTGCCTTTTAAAGGATCGAGTTTTGTGTTACGCGGAGTACCACATATTGAACAGAGACTGATATTGAATGTCAGCTGCTGTTCTGTAGTAATGAATCCGCTTATGAATGGCTGCAGAAAGTTTAAAGGTTATTATCTTGTGTTTGTTTACTCTGTAAAGATAAGATTTCAGAGAAAATCGAAGGGCACTGTCTGGAATTCCCAGTCACTGCAGTTCCATGGAGAGCATCGATCCCTTCCTAGAGGTTGCTGGGGACTCATTATCTCCCTGTTCATTGTAGACTGCTGATGAAATCTCCAATATTTCAGGTTTGCGATTCTTTTATTGTTGTTTTGGCAGTTTGTCAAAATTAAATGGCTTAACCAAATCAATACACTGTCTTGCTCGTTAACATCTGCATTTCACATGTCCACATCTTCTTCATTTTGAGTGTAGTCAGAATGGAATGAACCATGACAGTGACAAAAAGAGCCTTTTTGGCCTGCAAAGCTCTTAGACCGTAAGGAAACTTTCTGGAAAATGAAATTCTCTCAGTTATGCAATCACAGTTTCCAGCGAGATCAGTGATAATTGCACACATGTGCCTGTGGGCAGGAATCTGTCACTAAAGAATAGATGCAGCAAGGTCAGAGGCAGAATATAAGGTACGATGATCATGAACTTTGTTTAATTTAGAACAATTTGCATATTTGTCTGTGTTTATTGGTGAGACAATTAATTGCCTAGTTAAGATTAAATAAATGACTTCCTCTCTGTTGTGATGGCCTCTTTTTCCATGGAGTGACTAAGCTTTTCTCACCGATTTAAGTTGTAGTGATATGTGGCTTTAGCTATGTGTTTATCATTAGGGAAAATAACACAGCTGTTAAGAAAAGGTTTATTGCCGTACTTGTTCTGCATGCTAAGCACATTCTGTGTACATGTCAAACAAAATGCCAAATTAATAGGCCCCCTCAGAGTTTCCAAAGGAGTGATGATGAAAGTTTGGCAAGTTTACTTGCACTGTTCTGCATAAAATCTGCACGGCCATTATCTACCAGACACTTGCAATATGAAAAATGCCAATGGTGTTTTTACATTCTTGAGAGTCTAATAAGCTACACATGTCAAAACTGTAAAGTTGAATTATCTTAACATGTATGAATATGGCAATAGGGATTTATTTTCTTATTCATGTGGGGTTATTACTAGTCTTAATAATAAATAGATTCAAACAAATGCATTTAATATTGGAAATATTTAAATATAATACATGCGTTTTATCACTTCACTGGCATGAAGTGGGGTGAGCAGAGGTAATGTGTTTTGGAAGTGTCCTCCTGTGAGCAGCCCAGGGTGAAAGCAGCAGAGACTTTAGAAGCACACTGCCTGTTATACAGCACTGCCATGTGCTGTGGGTATTTGCTTTTAATTCTACTCCAGTGAGTCTTTGAACTAGCAAAATCTAGTACAGGGATTTAGTCATCATTTGTTCTACAAAGAAACAACGTTGAGCCAAAATTGCACTTAGTCTTTGTTTTTCTCTGTTGCAGTTGAAAATAATTTCATGCCTTTTTTTTAATCATAAATCTTGTTCTTTAAGAAGTTGAATCCTGCTGTGCTGGGCCCAGTATCACTAATGCTAAGCAGAAAAGCCAAAACAAAACTAAACCACCTCTCTTCACCCCCCCCCAGTCAAATAATGAAATATAAATCTAATGTTCTTTTGCTTCTTTTTACTTTTTTTCTATTCTTTGAACAATTTGAATTCAAGTTTTTCTACCCTTCTCTGTCATCATGCTGAATATTTTTGTAACCTATAAGCTGGATTTTAATTCCCAAAGCCATTTGTACCATTTCTGAATGATCACTGATTTAGTCAAATTATTGTGTGAATTGAGAAATCATGACATAAGGGAAAATACAAAGTCCTTATTAAAATTAGGAGTCATTAATTTGATCTCAAGTTGTTTCAAGCTGAAATGTAAAGGGAAGTAAATAAAAGGAGTAGGGCTTGGTTTAGACACATCTGTCTACATCGTTACCCAATAATAAATAGAGCAGTTTGGCAAATTCAAGTTGTCAGACGTGTCATCTGTTGCAGAATAGATGGAGCCCAGTGCAAATGGTCAGGATGATACCCTGCTTCTGTTTCTGCTGTCAGTTCTTTTGGCTTCATTGAATTATCCAGCCTCTGCAGCCACACTGGTATAGGAGCTATAGCTTTTCACAAAACAAAACTTTCCTCTTTCGAGGCAGCATCTAAAGTATTTAATAATACACTTTATAATTTCCCTTTTTGCCTCACATCAGATGACAGTTTGAAGAGCTCAGGCTGAGGGAAAGGGAAATTCAGGCTAACATTTTTCACAGAGTCTATTTTGGGCATCAGCTCTGGGTGCCAAGCTTCAGAGGGAGGCTTTGACTTAAAGAGAAACCCTGTGCTCTTACCTTGTGCTCACACAGGTTTGAACTGTGGGGTTCAGACCTCTGTCAGGCTTTAAACATTTTAGACCAAGTACCCCCATTTAGTTCCTCTTTTGATAAACTGACTTACATGGGCTTCCAGAGGTCAAATGAACCCAACCCAGGGTCAGGCAAGAAAAAGAGTTGTCTGAATACCCAATTTTGTGCTTAGATTTCAAGAGTGTCTTCTCAGGCCTCTCCAAAAATCTCTGTTAACCAGACCTGAGCTGAACATTTATGTCCCCCTTTTTAATACCTCCCAGACTAATAGTAATGTTAACATAGTTTTTAATACTTGAGTTTTCTAGATTTGCTGCCTTGCTTTTTCTGCCTTGCTCAATCCAAGTTAGTATTTGAAAAATAAAGAGTAAATTATGGAGTACTTACAAAATACAGAAAGTTTTGTTTCCATAATGACATGTTTATGCTGATGTGTCCTTACAGTAATCAATAAAGCTTTTCTGCCATAAGTGAGGAATAACTTGATCAGGGTTACTGAGTTCACAGAATAGCTAATATTTCCATGATACACCCATGAAGTATAGGATACTCCCAGGAAACCAAATGTGAACGTTTCCATTACAAGGTAATGGAGAGCAATGACTGATCAGCGTGCTTAATTTTGATTTTTTTGTGTCTCTGCTGATCCCTGATCAGATAATTGCTCAACAAAGTGCAATACCAGCAAAAACCAGCTGTGTTATTCTCAAGGGAAAGGTATCTTATTGATATTTCAAATGCCAATCCTCCAGATGTATGAAACTACTTTTCTCTGCATGCAAACACTGCTGCTAGCAGTTAGGAATTAACTACCTCCCGACCCACCCTGGAAATTAATGATGTCAGTCTACCTAAACACAGCAGCCAAGTGATGCAGAACCTCTCCCTTTGTCCAGTTTTGTTCTCCCGTCCCTGCTCTGAATGTTACCAGGATCTGTGTGCTTACTGTAACAATTTTCTTTGAAAATGCAGTATTATGATTTGGGCACAGTTGGAAAAAGGTTAATTTGTTTTTAATTACTAGCTGCTTTTCCATTCACATGGGACCAAAATCTTTCCTCCTGGTAAGGTACAACTCAAAATCAGTTGGACTGGGGGTGGCCTATTTAAAAAAACAAACAAACAAACAAATAAAGAAGAATTAAAAATAAAGAAATAAAAAAGAATTAACTTCAGATTAGTGGATTTAGCCAAGTTGGGATGACAGTGTCCTGTTAAGGCCACAGTATGAACCAAACCTTGTTTAAGCAGCTGTAGGAAGCTTGCACTTTCCTGTAGTGTGTCTCAGCTTTGAAATCTTTGTTTGCTGGAAGCTTTTACTTTTTTGTTGTAGTAATGATAATCAGACCTGACCTGAGAAGTAGGGATGTTGCTATCAAATAGAAGTGAGATTAAAAGAAAAAAGCATGGTTTATACCTGTTTAACTAACAGGTATGTGACTGTGTGTTGTATTGTAAGCTTGAATTCTGACATCAGGTAACAATCAAGTACAGCTGCGTTATTGTAGTCTGAAAACATGAAATGTGGGTGCTTTTAGTTACCTGGCAGTGTTGTGATTTGATGAAGAAGTCAGTTGTTTGCTCTTGCTGTTTGCTGCAGGAATAGAGAGCTGATGTCTTAACAGGGAGAAAAATAACCAGAGGAAATGTTGGATGGAAAAATATTTTAGGTACTGTTGTATATGGTAGCACGAGTGTTTGAGGTCAGTATTATTCAAGCACTTGTCCAGTTAGATGCTGGATGTGATGTTTTTCTGCTGACAGTTTCTTGTATAACCCTTTAATCACATCACCCCTAGGTATCCATAGTTTTCTATGGAGAACTATTTACAGAGATGGATGATTTAAGACTGACTTTAAGAAGACTTTTCACAGCCAAGAAATACGCATGCTTGCTAGTGGATATCATACATTTGTATTCCACTTTAATATTAGCAACTTCCCCTTTTCATTACTAATGTTGTTGAAAAGTTGTCGGCAGCCTGTTGTATACTGGCATAGAGCACATTCCTCTGAACCAGCCTTAGAACAGTCTTAATTTTGTCTGTGAAGGGAAAAAGATCTCTTCTGCAGAACATGGTGATTCATCTCGCTGTGCTCAGCGAAGCCAGACAGCCAGCAGGAAGCTGCTGAGCTGCTGAAATGTTTCTGCATAAGCTTTCAGATCCGAGAAATACTTCTCTGCTCCTTGATTGGGGTATTGTTGTTGTTCGTTGTTGGAGACCAGGATCTCACCATGCACCTCTGCCATGTGTGTAAGAACATAACTTATTGCTGTGGGAAAAACTAGCTGAAACTTAGGTTTGTTTAAGCACTGGGAAGTCGTTAGTCATTCTTACCACCTCTGACTGCAAAGTGTCATAAAGTAGTATCCGTTTCGTTTGAAAACTCTGTCTTGCTTGTAAGCCTCCCTGTTTGACTTACAGTGAAAAGCAGCTGTTGAAGCTGCCAAAGATTTTTGTCGCCTGGTATCAGTTCAAGGAGGAGACAGTCTTTTCAGCAGGTGGAAGAAGCTACTAAAAGCTTCCGGGGGTTTTGTGTTTAGTAACTTCTCCTACCAGGGACACTGACGGTTTTCTTGCATTTCATCTGAGGGAAGCTGAAGGGTAAGTGGATTTGTGCGTGCGCAGTTAGAGGTGACCTATGAGAAACCTAAAGTAAAAAACTACAGATATTGCTAGGAGGGCCATGTGATCTTTCTGTGGGTCACTGTACAATGACTGTCAGCCCCAGGATTTTAATTTCAAAACGAGGCAGCACCTAATAACACATTACAACATTGTATGACCCTGGGGCATCGACCAGTGTTACAGCCATAGCTGCCTGTGTTGTTTATTTTCCTGCTTTCTGTTGCTACTTAAGAAATACATCAACTGCATCAGTTCTTGTTAGTGATAGGTGCACTCTATCAGTAGATGGTCTCTGTTTCTTCAGTAGGTAGAACTCTACCAGCTGCTTTGGGCAGTCCAGATATAGTTTTATTAACATCATGTTTAAATTAGCCTTTTATGTAGATCCTCAGAATGGGTACTTTCATGACGTGGACTTCATCTGAAGTAAACATCCTTGCAGACTTGATGTCACGTGGGACAAGGGCCATTCTGCTTCTACTTCTCTTGTCTTCTTATGCTACTTAAAGCACCTTGTGTGGTTTAGAGAAACTCAAACGTGAGACAGATCATTAATGGGCACATGAAGATGTTGAACCAAGTTTCTTGTGATAAAGATGTGTCAGGTGGCTCGGTATTCATTGGTTTCTAATGAGTGCAGTTCTAATAGCCTGTGACTCACAGCTTGATGCTGGTCTTTCTTGGGCTTTTGCTGGAAGGGAGTATGTGGGAGTATGGTGCTTAGTTGGCTGTGGTTGTAGGGAACTGAATCTCAGACACTCTCAGTGACAGAAGAAGTAACAAGTCACTTTGGGGTTTGTGATCTCCGTAGGCCGGCTCTGACAAGAATGCCACAAGTTCTCTTCTATTTTTGGTCACTCCCTAAATTAGTAAGGAAATCACTGACCCTTGGACTTTACCTAGTAACAGTGAACGCTTGGGATCTTACATTTGATGTTTGAAAGCCTGGCCTTCTCAGGATTTACTTTCTGCTTCAAGTTTCTGTTATTCCAGTGGTGACCCTGAAAAACGGTCATTTTATAAGCAGACACCTGCTCCACGTCTGTTCTTTTTGTTGATCTGCTTTCTGAAACTCGTCATGTTGTTAAAGTTACCCATCTTTTGTGTTCCAAAAAGTTTGTGGTTCTCACTTGTCAGTTTAGGAGACAAAAGGATAGCGAGAAATCTCCTGTAACTAGTAAGGTAATGTTAGTTGTGGCTTTTGATGGTATTACTTCTACTGCAGAGCATCTTACAGCCTCAGGCATTTGGATAATTTTGACTTCTCTCCATTTTTCTATTCTGCCAGAGCATCAGAGAGGCAGATGGGCAATACTGTATCCTCCTAAGGTCTGTTTTAGCGGCAATATATGCAACATAAATGTGGTTTTCACCTTCTCCCTCGCTCCCTACTCTTACTGTAGCTTTAATATTAGAACGTAAAAAAAAAGAAGTAACATGTTCAAGGGATTCACTGCTTACAATTTTCTTTGCAAAATGTTTATTGAAAGTATCAAAGATTCAAACAATTGTCCCTAGTATCCTAAATGTATCTTTCAAATTTAACTTTAAAAGTGATCACCAGGATTCATTGCTTTTTCATCTATAATCCAGTTGAAAATCTGGTAGCTATTATGTGTGTGAAAAGCAGAAAGTCTTTTCTGACTTTGTGGTGGCTGGTAAGAAGTGATGCAAACCACTAAATGAAAACTCTCGAGATTTCAGTTCCTCTATAGTTCTCTCTGACTGACTTTAGCCCTGGGCATTTAGTGGGTGTTAGATGGGGGTTTAATGCATCTGGAGAAGGATGTGTAAAACTGAGCTGTGTAAAGTTGTTTGTGTTTCTGGGATAGAGCCTGGATTGTTCTGGTTTTGACAGAGTAGATGCTCTGCAAGTAACTGCTCTGTTTTGTGACAGTGTTTTTTGGGCACACATAATAAAGTGAATGCAGTGCAAGACAGGATCCCATTGAACTGGTTCTGAAATTCTAAAAAATATGTTGTACTAAAGCGTAGATGCTCATGTAGATAAATTGTCACAATAAAAAATTCTAGGTGTTACTTTTAATGGATATAGTGCAGCAGTGTCTTTAGTTAACGGGGAGTATGTAGCTGGCATTTCAAATCACAGAAATAATGAAGCCAAAGGTGTCTGTTGGGTTGTCTGTTGCGTTTTGAATGTGATCTGTAATGCCAGAATTATTTAAAAAAACAAGACATCTCGAGATTGACCTCTTGTGCCATCATCGGTTTGCCACGCGGATCAGAAGGGTGCCAGCCAGCCATGCGGGAAATGCTTTTAAAGTGTTACGGGGTTTGAAAACTTAGAATTATGGATGTTGTCTTTTAGCTTAAAACCATGGGACCAGGCAAAATGGCAGAGTGAGTGCAGTGGTATGATATGATTCTTATGTTAACATTTGAAAATGAACATGTGACTGGAGATCTCAGTATTTCAGTTGTTTCTGAACGTTGAAATTCATCAAACAGTTTCTGTGCAGGGGTTAAGAAAGAAAATAAAATGGGTGCTACAGCCAGCCTTCTGTTACTGTGTCATGTAAGTATAGCATCCATGAAAAATCCAAGTTTCTGGAAAAGAAGGGTTGATTATTATAAAGAGCCTCTAGTAGCTTAACAAAACAAACATCTGGTAGCCTGCATAAAGAACGTTAATAAAGCCAGCTCATTTGTGCTTATCTAAAATGTTCAGGATGAGTACAGACCAACCTTACTAACCTTTCTATCATTCCTTACCTTGCACGAGAATACACCCTGATTCAGACCTGGGTTTTAGTTACATTCTTTACTTTGGTAGCTGTGACTGCCAGTGACTACAGTGACCAAAGCAACTTCTTCCAAGGCAAGATGTCTAATGGAAAAAGCAGGAGCTGGGCTCAACACGATTTTGCATACCTGTTAGTCCTGCCAAAACTTGCATCAGCACAGGTATCCTGGGGTCTGGAGGGTGTGGGTGGTTCATGGACTGTCTTGGATCTTTAAGGATGTCCCTTTATCCATCTACAAAATTGTTTGTTCCAGTTCTTTATGGGTTATTTCTGCTGGGTTGTAAGCAAGGCAGTGGAACATGACTTGGGGCCAGAGACTGCTCCAGTTTCCTGTGTTAACCACTGCTCCTGTGTGTCTGTTTTCCTGTATTATGCATTCTAAAACCTGGGTGAGTTAACTCTGTAATTATATGACAAGTAACACTAGTTTTCTTTTGTAGAAAACAGTAGTCATTACAGAAATGTGTCAAGGTATCATGAATGGCAGTGCTCAACAGTGTTTCAAACATTAGACCCTATATAGTGGAAAGGAAAAAGCCTGGTTCAAAATCTAAAGAGGGAGAGCGGTACCTAAACAGTGATAAGTTAAACAAAAAATTAGGAAAGACAGGTTTGAAGATAAGTGTAGGAAAGGCAGATGAATCACTGAGTTGATGAGAATGACAGACTCTGTGTCATAGCAAATGCCTGCTCCATGAACAAAAGAATTAACAAGGTATTAAAGGTTGTAAACACATCTTATATAAAACCTGTGTTAAAGGAAGGTTTATTATGATTGCTGTAATGAAATTTTAATGAAGAAGAAAGAGATTTTTGAATAAAAACTTTGCCCAATGCTTTCATGCCACAAGAAGAGACTTAATTGAAAAAGATGCATTTAATTATGGAGTAGGAATTTGACTCATCTTTTGAAAAAATTGCTATGGTGATAGCAAATTAAGCGTACAGAGTATTTGGGTTATTTGTAAAGTCGAAGAGACAGGTCATTCCAAACTGTAGAGAATAATAAAGATTAAAATGCTATAACATTAATTTTGCAAGTGTAAGCACTGTAGTGTGTGATAAGAAGGAGCTGCAATGATAAGCTCAAGCCTTATAAAGCTCTACTGTAACTACTGCAACTAGTAGGAAAGGCTGCTGTTTACTTTTAGAGCCTTTTGATTGATACATATTAAAGTATTGATTGTTCCCAGGTTGATGGATGTCTTGCATTAGCTGAGACACTTGTCTCAGTTTACCAAATTCTTTGTAAGCATAAATAAACAAACCAAATCAGTCAAGATGACCACATTACAAAATGTACTTTCTTTATTTTGACAAGTCTACTTAGTTTTGATTGAGCGTGGTAGCAGAATTGAAACCTAGGTCTGAAAACCTTGAGAAAAAATTGAAGTTTGGACTTCACAGATTTTATTTTCTTAGTTAGAAAATGCTTCCAGACTCTGCCCTGCGCTGCATATTTATTCATGAGCGGTAACAACCCTTTTATATTGGGTGTTATATAAACATGTGTCAAAGACCCAGCATTATTTTTTATTGAGCTGCAAATAACATGTGCAGTTTGGACTCTGTTTTCTTATTTACTGAGTGCTGCTGGCACGCTGATCCCTAAACTGAATAAGCAAGAGAGGGGTTTATGCTGAGAGGAGCACTCAAGCTTCCAACAAGGGGAACTATGGCCAAAAAAATACTCTGCTGCCTTCTTCCTCTTTCTTTGTCAGGCTTCCTGGTTGAAATAGATGTGTCTACAAGGTGCCCTCTTTAACAAGTAATTCCTATAAGGTAAACTTTGTTGTCTGGTGGTATGGCGAGGGAGTCTTTAGGAACGTGTAGTCCCTAAATTCCTGGGAAGAGTCCTCGTGGTTGCCTGCAAGGGTATTTGACAGCAAGGGTGTCCTTCCTGAAGTACTCACTACTATAAAGCTCTTCTGGTCCTTGGTTTCTGGTGGGAACATTGGGCTTGTTGACCTTTTGTTTCAGGGAGTTCCTGTTTTGGACTCTAAGCATCTGGAACCCATCCATAATATCAACTAGGAATGATTGCCTTCATAAGCAGGTTTTGTAAATACAGGTCCTAACCAGCATTGTAGACTTATTTTTTTTGTCTTCAAAGAAAAGTGAAAAATGCTGGGGCTGCATCTAGAGTTTGAATAAGAGGATTTTGAATCTCTGGAATTTGTCTTGAAAACATCAGTATTTGAACCTAATTTGTAGCAAAACCAAGCATTACTCAGTAGAGATAGTAGTTGTTGGAACACATGAATCCAGCTGTGAAGGTGGTTACAGTTTGTCGTTTTCTTTTCTATTTATTGTGGATTTTCTCCTGATCTGGAGTACACAAATTGAATTTATGTGGCTTATAGTGGCTTTCTGTACTAACTCTGAAAAGCTAGTTAAACTTTCTTAGCATAATGTGGATGCCATTGATAATAAGTACAAATGAGGAAGCAGATGAGTTTTAAGCATTTCAGATTAGGGTGATCACAGTGTAAACATGTAATACAGTGAATAATCAAATTGTTTTCTAGTCTGATGAATTTTTCTTGCCAACTGCATTAATCTTTCTTCCAAATGTCGGTGGGATAGCCTGGTGCCTTTAGTAGTCTTTTATGGTTTTAAAAACGATCAGTTGCTTGTTACATTTCTTACTCAGTATCCAGTAATTTATGATGTTACTCCTTTAAAGTCCATCTTTGATCCCTTTTTTTCCAAGAGTAGTTGGCACTTATTTTTTGTACTGTTTTTTCAGGTAATATGTGTTTGTAAAAGACAGTTGGAAAAAATGTGCTGGTTTCACGTGTATCACTTATGCTGTAGTTGCCAGGAGATTAGATGGATACTATAGGCTTGTATAATGCTTGAATTTTTTCCTTGGCTTTCTGTTGTATGATGTAGTCTTATATTATAGTACTAAGAGAGGAAAATAATTTTAAGCCTTTTAAGATCACTCTTCACTGGAAGGGGAAAAGGAAAATTCTTCTGCACACATAGAAGTGAATAGAGAATTTTCAGCACACTAAGTTCATTTTTTCTAATGTTTGCTTTTTAATCCTCAGTGAATGCCTGACTCAGAGTTTTAGTGACAGGGAAAAACTTCTTCTTTGCATATTATTAAAGATAAATGTTATTTCTGTTGCTGGGAAGGAGGTATTCAGTAGCTTGTTAAAAACTGACGTTTCTTCTACCACGTGGATTTAGTTAGTTTGTTTTATAGAGCACTTAAGTGAATTTTTATGCATTGGGATTTTCTCCAACATTGAAGATGATTTTGTTCAATTGGATTTTTAAACATTTGAAAATCGGAATAAGAAAAGTGGCATTGTTTAGGGTCCTAGCTAGGATTTTAAAAACAGGAACAACTCATAGTATTCCTTATTAAACTTAATTAATTGCTACTCATGGGCAATATGGCTGAGTTATTGTTGTAGTGAGACCAATAACTTATAAAATTTGTAATGCTCTATGTTCAGACCTCAGTTAAAGCTCTGCCTGAGAATAGTTTGATTATTTAATTTAAAAAACCCCAGTTTTATTTCAGAAGGGTGTTGAAGAGCATCTCACTCATGGATTTTTAAATTATTTCAATGTTTCCGTGGCTAAATCTTTGGTAAGAATTTAGTCAGGTTTATTGGCAGTTGAAAAAGCTTTACTGTTTGGTACCTGCTTAATGGTGAGATGCATGCCATTAATTTAATCTCAGTCTGTTTTCTGTTGCACAGATGTTCACATTACAGAATCATTATTGTCTACCAGTAATCAGCGCTCCTATTGGAAAATGCAGTATAGGAGTGGGGAACTAAATGGGTGTCTGAAGTCTCATCTTATTCTAGAGATAGTCTTTCCAAATGAGCAATAAAGGGGGCTGTGTGGGGAAATGCGTCTTCAGTGCATCTGAGCTGTCTGCTCTTCAGCTAAAGGGAATACTGCAGCCTGACCATTCACTCGCTTAGCACTGAGCCCTTATGCATTGAATAATTATTTTTAATGAATAGCACGGGGAGTTAAATCCTTATGACTTAGTTATTTCTCAAGTGAACTGAAAGTCTGTTTCCATAGCGAATGTGAACTAGTAATTTGTGATAGGAGTTTGAAGTAATTTAGTTGTGCAAACCTTTTTATGGTCGGATGAAATTTGCCAAATGTTTTAGAAAGGTTTGCATTTGATTATCAGGAAATAAAGCTAAGGAGTTTGTTCTGATCCTTGGCTGAAAATGGAAGTGAATATGCGCAGCGGCCACTGTAAGTATTAATGTATTTAAGTGCATGTGCTTGGAAAATACAGAAACCAAAAAATTTACTGATTTCTTCAAGCTCTGTCCTTACTGTATAAGGCATAGTGCTCTTGGGTTCACTTACAAAATGGTGAAATTAATGTGGCTCCCCCAGGTAAAATTCTGGTCAGTGAAGTTATTAGAAAAATTCCCATTGAATGAGGTAGGGGTAAAATTTCACTGAAACACAGGACACTTGCAATCAAATGCAAGGTTAAAAAGGAAACCCAGACTCCAATTAATATTTGAAAAAGTACATGTGTTTTATAAACCTCATATTCTTCTTAAAATGAAATCTATTTGTTTTCTTCAAACTACATCACATCACTCTTTGGACAACATTACTAGGTTAAATCAGGGTGAGTTTGTATAGAAATTAATAGCTCACTGTGTTAATAAAAACAATTGGTAACACACTAATAAACACCCCTCCAGTTTCACAACTGTTCTGTGTCCATTTACATTTCCTTTGACAGGATATAATCAGTCTTTGACATGAAGTATTTAAAATGTTAATCCTCACTAGATGAGCTGTTCATACTATCCCTAATCAAGTAACCAGATTTTGGAAAACAAAAGCCTTTCTTGTATTTAGTTCCAAAGTGACTTGGCAACATACATTTTTGTTTTTAATTTGTGCTACATGGTGACTCATAAAGACTTTTAAAACCAAGGTGGAGATGCTGTCTCTGTTGTTTTCTTGTTCTATGAAGCGAGAGCTGTCAGTTCTGACACTATGTATAAATGGAGTTATTGAGAAATGCAACCTAACCCATCAGTAAGACTGCAGCGTTGAAAGAAATCCTCTACAGCTTGTTCCTAAGATCGCAGCTTAAATCCTCCCTGGGGCAAACCACAAGCCCTGTGATAAGTTTGCCCTGGAGAGGCAGGGAGGAGCAGCCTCCTCCAGCCACCACTCAGACCTCCCATCAGACCTCCGCAGCCACCGCTCCTACCTCCGAGAGACGTGCTTGGAGCCTGGGAGTCATTGATCCTCTTCAGGAGGACAGAGCAGTGGGCAATGCTGTGCCCAGCTGAGGTTGAACGACTAGCATTGTTGTAACACGTGCTTGGGAAAGGGGAAAGGAGCTGCTATCCCAGAGGTGGTCTTATAGGTACCTGGACCAAGCCTGCAGGGACCTGTGTGCGCTCATGAGGAGGAGCAAAGGGAGCAAACCATTTCATGCTCTGTGGTGGGAGAAGGCCCCAGCCCCCTGCTGAGGGGACAGCTGCTGCCAGGGCAGGGCAGAAAGTCCACCTGTGTTTTCCCTCTGTTGTCTCAATGGAAGGCTAAAACCAAACAAATTTCTCAGACCATAAGGAGAAATGAGGGACTGAAGATTTCTAGGTTGGTTCTTTAATATTTGAGTGAGAGTCCTGGGGCAAGGGGGTTGGATAGACAATCCCTCCTTGCTATATGGAGGGAGCAGGCTCTGTCTCAGCTAAGAGGAAAATGGTGGAAGCTTGATCAGCTAATGAGGTTAGAAAGTAATCCTCACCTCAGTTATTCCTGCTGCTCACCACTGCTTGGGGAAGTAGCTCTTGAGGACTGTCCTGTAGTTTTTTGCTAAAAAGCATTTTGCTTGGTAATACTTTAGCAGTTGTCTGTTACGAACTGTTTTGGCTGGGTTATTTCTCTCCTTCTTACCTCCATCTCTGCTACTCATTTCTTTCATAATATATCTAAACAGCTTTCTACAAACCCTGAGAGATCATACCCTTCAAAGCCAAGTTGTATTTCTTCACTTTCGTACTCCTCCTAGAGAGCTGTCAGGAGGTGGTTTTACATTTAGGGTAAGGATTGCTTGTTTCACCTCAGCAAGTATTTTTAGTTAAGCATTTTTCCTGCAGGTGGTTTCAGATGGTCTCTACTGGATCTTCAGTAACATAGTATGTGTATTTTAAGTTATTTGTCATTTTGCTATAATTTGGAATTCACCAGAGGCTGTATCTCCTAGTAAGAAAATACTTTTGTCCTCCTTACCATGAAGGAACTTGCTCTGTTAACTGCATTTGACTTAATGGTGTGGGTTTAAACGCTAACCTGAAAGCTGTTAAACAAACCTCTGTTTTAAAACAAGGGCATAACTCACAAGTCTAATTTAGGTGGTAGCATTAGGTAGTTAGCAACTGGGTTTATTGTATCCTTGGTTATGTCTTTCCTGGTTGATAAAATGGAGATTCTTTGGGTTTTATTCCTCATAATTGCTAAGAATTGCTTATTTATGAGCTCTAAAAGCCCAATCAATCCATTTGCTAAGATATGCATAATAAGGTAGTGAGGACATTTTTTTTCTCGTGTGTGCTAAAACATATTTTTGACCTTGTGGTAGGAGCAAAGAAGGCTAGCAAGGCAACTTCTGCATTTCAGCATCCTCCTGATTCCTGTTTCTGGGAGATCATAGAGGTTTAAGAAATACTTTTTCTTCCAGCCTTTTTTCTTTTCCTTCTCATATTCTCGCGGTCTGACTGGAGTGCGCAGTGCAGTGCAAGGCAGAGTCACCGCAGGTGACTGGTTTTGGTCAGTAAGGCAGATAATTATTAAATTTGTTGTCATTGATTAGTGGAATCTGCAGTAATTTTCTTGTCATGCTGACACCACAGGATCATGACAACATATACGTCTGCGTTCACCCTACAAGCAGGCAGAAACTGTCAGGCATACTTTTTTTCCTACTCCCGTACTGTGAGAGTAGAAGATGCAGTACCTGCGAAGTGGTTGGTAACCGTGGTGGTCTTGGTGATGGAAGTGCTGCTGGAAGTGCTCTAAGAACACTCCTGTATTGTTGTTTATGTGACTCATCCAAGATGGTGTTCATCAGGAACAAAAAACTACCCTCTCACCAGATTAAATCAGTTTTTAGAATTCTTTTGCGTAGTCTTGTAATAAATTATGCTAGTGTTACAATACTTTAGTGTTGTTCTTTGTACCTTGTTTCTTCTGGAAAATGTCTTTGGGGAAGCCTTTTCCTCTGAGACTTGGAGACCTTCTTGGATGTCCAACTAGAGAGGAAGTAACAGGCTTTTAAACTCAGAGATTTCAAATCTTTCACATGCATATTTTACTCATACAAGGAAATGCATCAAATTTAGTTGTAAACAGCTTGTTGACTCTCTCTGTGTGTTTGGATGGAATGTGTGTGTTCGTATAAAAATTATGTGGTAACTACCTAGCTTATTGTCTTAGTTTTTATGGTCGTATTCTTGGGGTTCATTTTTTTGTGTTATTAATGTACGTTTTAGCTATTAGCGGAAATACTTCTTGTAGAAGTTTTCCATGGAAGCTCTGCTGATCTTCCTGCTTCTAAAGTGAGATGCAAATGCGTGTCAACTATACACTTGTAAAACAAGTGTGTGTAATCTAGCTACTGCTCTTCATTAAATATTTGCTATTGTGTGATTGTTTTCAGCTGCTTATCACTTCATGTGTCTTTAAATTTCGGACTGAAATTTTCCATGCTGGCTGCCTGCATTCCAGTATGTTTTAGTCAGAATGGCTTCACAGTTTCTAATAATGAGATTAATAAAAAGAGTATCATGCGTTTATGAAAATTATACATTTATGAAAAAGAAATACTCTGGAGGACTTTTCTTGAGAAGCTTGCAGTCCTTCCTTATTTAGAAATTTCAGCAAAAAGCTGGGTTTTGCTTCTTAATTTTCCAATGCTACCAAGAAATACTAGTAAAACATTGCTTGTCTCACCTCATGTAGCCAGATCAAACTGATGCAATGAAGACCTCCTTTAAAAGCCCCTGAGGAGGTACATGGTTCTCCTGTCAGAGCAGGGTCTGAACAGGGTTATTAACCAAGATTGAGGCCATATGCTGAGGATGTGCATATTTTATTTCTGAAGGCATTTTTTATCCTGGACTGAGAGAAAAACACGAATTCTGTAAAATAAATGCTGTGCTGGAGAGTACTGGGAAGACAAGGTGAATATGAAGAGGTCTCAGCTTCTGGGCTGCTGGGCTATAGCAACAGCAGGACTTGGGTTGTGTTGAATTCTGCTGCAAAACCTGTCAGTTTGGTTAGCTTAATATGTATTCCCAAATAGACTGGGGACGACACAATTATTTTAGGAGCTTGATTTGAAAATCTTAATAATATTCTCTGAACTCTGTCTTCAAGAATGGAGAAAATTAATTCCACATAATCATACTTAAGCAATCATTTATAGCTTAGGCAGTTGTTTTTTAGAACTAATAGAGTAAATAAATTCTCTTCAAGTAAGTTTTATACGTAAGTGTAAGATTAATCTTACATGCTTTTCACATTTAAAAAAACCCTAACAGAACAGAATTTATTTGCATCTGATGGTCCAGCAAACCTGCATGTGCTTGCAGTCTCTTGTATCCCTTTTGGGAAAAACCCAGCATGGTTAACAAGTTGGAATGCAGCACAATTTATGTGCTTTAACAAAAAAAAACAACAAAAACACACGGAAGAATGCTGCCCATCAGTATTTGTTAACAAAGTGAAGCATGATTTCAAAACCACTTCGTGATCTTGATTTGCTTGAAATAGTTTGTTTACAAATTTAGGCCCAGATTTGACAGTTGGGCATCCTACATGAATATACCAGAAATGTGAACATCATACTTTATTAAAATGCAGGTAAAAGTGTTGCAGTTTTGCTTCTGAAATGCTGTATTATTCTTCATGAGAGAGTTTGATGAGGTGCCTTGTGCTGTGTTACAGGCTGTGCCCCCTATCTGGGTGGACATCTTTGGGGTGGGTTCTAGAAAGATCAGTTTCCACTGGTGATAACATCATGGATCCTTCCTGATGTGAGCTGGATGGAGTTTGGTGAGGAACTGGGTCTCACCGGCATTGTCCACCCGGACACTGGTGCCCAGGAAATGCTTGCAAATACAGGTAGCTCCACAGGCCCAAGGAAAGTTGATGCGAAAGTTGATTCCAGACAAAGTAGTGCCTCAGGGACTAAAATAAGCCATTCCAGTTACAAACTTTTGTACTGATACGGCTGTGTTTAGCGTATTCACTGGCATATAGACTATTAGAGAAGGGGAAGGATCACACCCTGAGGGACATGACGGTGCTGGTGAAAGCTGCTGATACCACGGTGGGCTCTGTGGACTTCTACATGTCTGTCTTCAAACCCCTCAAATAAGTGAGTCCAGATCATGTTCAGCTTTATTTAATGGATAAAGATTGATGTGAAATATTTAAGTAGCCAGAGTAAGGTATGAAACAGTGGAGCTTGTTTACAAGCTCACCCAGGAGATGAAAAGCTCCCTTGTTTGCTGGCTGCCACTTTCAGTATTGTTTTATTAGTTTCTAGTAGCACTCTTCAGACTTCAGAGGCCCCTGATTTTAGGGAGGGAAGTAGGAGCACAGTCAGATGCCTGATGGCTTCAGAAAGGAATTTTTCAGCAGTTTTATTAATGAGTCCTTAAAAGCATTATGGAAAAGAAAGTTACAGCAGTCCTATAAAGGAGACCCTAAGAATCACCACTACCTTTATCCCTGACTGAAAAAATAAGTTCTTAGTATAAGGAAAATTTTAGGAAAAATTCAAACTCTATTTCAATGAGCTGACACAGGCAGTACAGTAATAATGATAAACTTTGTAAAGCAAAGTGTCTCTTATTAATGTACTGCAAAGCACTCTAGAGATTCTCAGTTCTCAAATTAAGCTATAAAAGATAATAGTGCTTATAAAGTTTTTGCACAGTGAACGATTTCATGGCAATGGCTTTGTTTGTTTTAATGATCTGAGCAGAGGGCATTTGCCGGATATCTTCAGCATTCCCAAGGGGAATAGGTGCATCCGTTCCATTTCACTGTTTCACTGACATTATAGGGGTGCTTTTTTTGCAGCTGTATTATGGTATAAACTGTTTAGATTGTAAGTAAGTTTTGAAGTTAAAAACTTCAGTGAGGAAACTAAAGTGGGAGTTTGCAGCCACTGTGATTCAGCTGCTCATAGAAATAAATACATTTATTTCCATTTACATAATACATTTGGGTAATAGTTGAGGGCTGTGACTTTTTAGTGGTATCCATAATCTTAATGTTGTTCTCCATGACTATTCTAAGTGATGCTGTCTGATGTTTTGCTGATAAGCTCATCCAAGGAGTCAAGGACCAGCTGGGGATAGAGACAGAGTGACCCTCCTCCACCTCAGATGACTTTTTGCCTTCCCAAAAGCAAGTATAAGCTAATGTTTTTTGACCTTGCTGTAGAACAAAAGGCCCTTATGCTGTCTGTGCCCAGCTTTAACTCCCATGTATGTGCTTTCCTAAAGGGCAGGGGTGTCATAGTGAAGTAGGGAATTTTTCATCTAGCTAACTAGAATAACAGAGAAAAGTCTTAATTTCAAAGATGAGACTTGAGGTACTTCTAGCAGATTTTAATTTGAATGCTGTGTGGTTCCTTCTGATATTTAAGTCTCCTTTGTCTCTTTTTCATTCACTGTCGTAAGATTGACTTAGTAATCTCAGGAAAACTATCTGGAGGAGAACTGCGTTGTGTTGTTGTGAGGTGATTTCTTTTTGTTCTTTTAGTGTAAATTATTTTTCTCTTTTAGCAGAAAAATGTCTGCATTGATTCCATGAAGAGCTCTAGAAAAGCAGATACTGCAGGCATGGCTCGCGTACAGGGCTTTATGCAAAGCTATTTACACACAAGTATATGCACAAATGCGCAGACAATTTTCAGACACACTTTGTATAGCTCTTAGAATGATGAGAGGCCATTGCGTACTGCTGTCATATGAAGAGGCTGCAAGAAAGCTCCTCTGAATTAGGAGACTTCTTAGATTTTTCATGGGCTTTGAGCAGAAAGATTTTTCAGACTAGGAAGATATTTGTGGTGTTTGCTTTTGTAATTTAGCAGATCTGTCTGGTTTTTGAAGGAAGGATTAAAATAAAATAAGGAAACTAGATCCCTTGCTCCCTTGTAGGGGAGGTTTATTTCAGTCATCAGCGCTACTAACTTGCCTATAAAATGCTTGTGCATTGCCCAACTGCTCGTGTGTTTCAATTAAAATTTGGCATTGTCAGTTCAGATTTGTTGCAAGTGCAGTTTGTGGTTTATATTATGCAGCTGAGTAATGGAAGGCAAAGCATATCTGTGTGAAAAAGGCCTTTAGTTGGAAACCAGAGTTGAATTGCATTCAGTTTTTGCCAATGCTGCTTTTAAGTTTGTGCTATTTTAATAGTTTCCCAAAGCGATAGTGTTACTAACAGAAAATAGCCCTCTGAGCTGGCATTTTTGGTAAATTTGGTTCGGTTATTTGTTAAAAACATAGTTCTGTCTGCAAATGCGTATTTGATTTTTTTTTCCCCTTGTCTGTTCTGTATGGTTTTAATAAAAAGGCCAAGAGCCTCTTTTTGGCTTATAAAATAAATGTAGAGCTTCAGTCTTGCCATGAAGTATCAGTGAATAAAAAATGGGTTCTATCTTGATGTTGCAACTATATTGTTCTATCTTGATGATGCAACAGGAGCAAAACCTTTGGCATCATGTTGATAATTGAGTTTTAGAGTTGTGAAGATACACATGCTAGAAAATGTCCCATTACAAATCCATAATGTGTTCTGAATTAACATGCCAGGGTTGGTTGGTTTTGTTTTGATTCTGTCAGCATGCTAGGCAACAGATTTTTATATACGTTACTTTGGTTGTTTTTTCTTGCATATCATTTAAAAACAAAGGACACCAACAAACTTGAGACAACAAGTGTGAGGTGAGAAAAGTCAGAAAAATGCCTAGACCAATCAGGATTAGTTTTGTTGGCTTCTGTATATACCGGATAACAGCATGCTTCTTCCAGAAAATCAGATTCTGATGAGATCAAGTAATTCTTCCATTTGCTGTAGAAAGACAGACCTGTATGTGGATCCTCTGGATGTTGTCCCTTCAGTGACAATAGCCCTTATTGTCTGCTGTTCAGGAAGACAGGAGAGCAGGGCAGTGATCCTGGGCGGCATGAGGTGTAGATCCCTTTGGGCTGGAGGTGGGATAATGCAGTCAGGTCTGTGCACCATTGCTGAATGGGAGACTGTAGTTTATGTGTGGGTTCCTAGATGACCATCCTCCCTTGGAAAGGTTTTCTGACACCTTCATGTTCCCTTAGGTCAATGGTGTGAAGAAATGCTTCACACCCTTACAGAAAGTAAGTGCCATTTACAGCATCAGCATACAGCCCCACAGATTTTGCATTTAAAAAGAATGCAAAGCACAGATATTTGGTTTGATGGTAATTAACTTTGAACAGTGTACCGAAGTATTTGGCACATTTAGAAGTGTTTTAAAATCAAGGTTTCAGTTTGTTTCTGAGAAATTTTGTAGTTAACCCAGTTTCTGCTCTTGATGCATGAGTGACTGGATACCATATGATGAACTGTGTTATATAAGATGCTCAAATTGTTGATCCAAAATTCTAGCTATTTAACTCTTCTGGGATCTTAGTGTTTCTTGTTTTATTTTTGTCCTGTTTTCTCTTTTCAGTATTTGAAGTGTTGATATGAAGCCCTTTTCTGCCAGCGCTGTTAGCAGAAAGAACTTATGTACACCCATCTGCCTGTTCCTTGGGCATGGGAATGGGTTGCACTGTCAAAAGCATTTAACTATGTATTATAGATTAATACAGGTGGGATTTTTTCTGCTTTGCCCTCTATTTCCTCTAAATAAGTTTGTGTCTTGCAGCAGGATATAGTGGAATAAGAATCATCAGCATCATTCCTTCCAGCTGCTTCCTCAACAGAAAAACTGAATTTTATTTGGATGAGCTTTTCTGTCTCCTGAATGTTTTGAAAGGAAGACAGTTTGTCCCCTTCCATACATCTTTCCCGCCCAGATGTTTGGTTCTTTATTGTATTTTATTAATAAGTCCAACGCTTTCTTGGCTGTAGGGCTTCAAAAGAGAAAGCAGATGCTCCTATTAGAAAACATGCCATAATATTGGGAGCTTAATTATCAAAGGCATAAAGTCAGACTCTCATTAAATATTCCACTTGTTTGAAAAGAAAAAGAAAAAAAGGTCAAAAGTAGTCTTTGTTTTTATGGTAAGGCTGATGATACGCTAACAGCTGGGAAATAACAAAGCTGCAACTCCATGGCTGAACAAGGGGGATAATGATTGTTCATTTGCAGAGATCATTATTTTCTTCTGCAGTGTTTCTATTCGTAGCTGTGAAGCTTTAATTACAGTTCATAATTATTTGTAAATTATGTCTGTGTAGGCTCTTCCTATAGGAATCTGTGTCATTATTGGCAGACGGTTGCTGGGGGTAGAAGAGTGGCAGGTAGGCCTGAAAGACCACACATGTAATCTTATGGGCATCTGAAACTAAATGTTGTGGTTTTGTACTTAAAAGGGTGTTGAAAAACACAAAACAGGGCCAGAGAAGTCACATTTCCCTAAACGCATGGATAGTATGAGGACAATTGAATGGGATGTTTGCTTGAGAGAAAGAAAACAGCCAAATTTTCCTTGATACCCATTTTTGAGTTGTTTGGTCAAAAACCTCAGAGAGGTTTTTCTCCCAGTTATTAAAGAAGGTGCTGTTAGTGTTGTGTTGGTAACACGCTTCAGTTACATGCAGTTACTTGCCTCCGTTGCATCCAAACGCACTGTATATGAGCATAACAAGAATGGTTTTAAAATATGGCAACATTAAGATATATCTGTTATTAAAAAGTGTTGGTAGAAAATAGGTAGGGCACCAGATTAAAAAAATCTCAGACATGGTGAGTTCTCAGTGGGTTTTTGATTTTGCCAACTGGTATTAGAAGTGCTTCCTAAATTACAGCTGAAGTGAGGGAGTCAAAATTCTGTTCTATCAATGCTAAACAAGGACTTTTCAACTAGGGGAATTTCACAGATTTAACTGATAACAACATTACTTCCCATGCCTTTATGTAGTTTGTTTATGTAAAAAGCTATCCTTCAAGGACAGGAAAAAAGAGCCTCTGCTTTTGTGTGTTAAGTAATGAGGGATTTGGGAGAATGAACTGTGTAGTTCTCTGGAAAATGAGATTTAGCTGATCACCTCAGGATACTGCTTCCCAGCTGTGCTCTAGTCTTGAATCTTGTGAGTTATTTTGTAAATTGTTTTCCAACATATTTTTTGAAGAAGGCCAGGCTTAAAGGAGAGTCTGTGTTGTTGATATTGCCTGGAAATAAAGAAGCCCTGGCCTTTTACTTAGTTAAAAGGGTTTATTTGGTGTGATTTTACAATGCAAATAGAATTGTTTTGGATTTGCAGACTGAAATACTCACTTGAGAACAAAATCTAATTAATAAAACCTCTGCTTTAGCTTTTTCTACTTACCAGCAACACCTCTGTTCCTAAGCATTTTATAGCTCCTTAATCCACAGGCAGAAGTTACACCTACTTTACCGATGGGAAGGGAAGCCCAGGGAGATCAGGTAACATGCCAAAAAATACAAAGTCCAGTCTCCCAAGTTCAAGGTAAATACAAGAAATGCTAAACCATTATTTTGTTCCTTTTCTCATTTCTAGGTTGAAAGTTGGAGTAAAGTTGTATTTATTAGTTGTCACTAAGAAATGCCATAGCAATTACACATTTAAATATCAAAGTTGCTCTTTTTTTGGTGTTGTCTAGATTATTTAGCAATAAAGCACGGTTCATTTTCCTTTGCCTGGCATGGGCAAAATCACTATGGATTCAAGTGAAACTTTTGCTTGGATATGACTTCTGATACAGGCTCTATGTTAATTCATTTATCTAGTGTCATTCAGAGGGTAAAATTCAAGCAGGTGCTCTGGAAAGCAGAGCAGCTGGAGACCCATGTTATGGCAATGGTTTGAGTCTCTGGATTGTTGCATGAAGTTCAAAGCTCAGTCATAGTATAATAATGGAGACACAATTTAAACTTGCTGCGTTTGTTACTTACTGGGCAAAATGGGGACCTGGTCTTAACGGAGGCAAGCAGGAGTTTAAAACTGTTGCTTTGTGTAGGTTGCTGTAGTTTAGCATGAAAATCAAAACTGGTAGAAGATGGTTCAAAATGATTGTGAGGATCAAAACCTCACGATTTTTCAGTCATCTAAAATCTGGTGCAGTTCTGTTGGAGAAGTTTCAGGTATTTGTTGTAACAAGGGTCCTTTCTGGATACAGTCATACATTTTTTGAAGTTTTCTGTAGTAGTGGAAGTAAAATGTATTTGTGCAGTACCTGATCTGTATAGGCAGTCTGAAATAGCTGCACACCTTCTTTAGGTTGCAGATGTGACTGCCTTCTTACACTGATTGTAGCTATACTGCAGAATACTGGGAACACCCTGCAGCTGATGTGCTGGGTGCTCTCTGTGGTTTCTTTAAACTGGGTTTTGCTCATCTGGATTATGTTCCATTTGCATTTCTTTGTGCAAGCATGCAGATGATGTTTGCTCCTGAGACACTGTAAATAAACCACATGAATTCTTGTGGTGCGGCTTGATTCACAGGAAACTGGAACTAGCTTTGTGTAATAATGTAATGTGTGTAAAATACTAGTGGGCCTTTCTCCTACATTCTGTACCATCCTGAAGAGCTGCTTCTCACAGCAGATGGACTTTCATAGTGCTGATTGATACAGCCTTCCAGGAACTTATGACATTCTTATCAGTCCTTCAGTTAATATGGTAGCGATTTATTCTAATTCAGTTGTATAGTTCATGTTTTATGCTTTAGCAGAGGAGGATTTTTTTTTAGTCATGACCAAAGTGCACAGGATGCTACATCCTTCAGAGTGGCTGAGCACCCTCACTTCCCAGTGGTGTATGTAGCAAATCCAAGTGCTGTACAGATAGTAGTTTTGTTCTCCAACAGCTTCCATATTGAGTGTCTCCATAGAGCCAGTTAATTTTTCATTAAATTAGCACAGGTTCACTGTTCTCTTCTGCATTTTGCATTTGCCAAAATGAGCATTGTGTTGTGCTTTTTCATTCATACCAAGCATTTAGACAGAAGTCGGAATAATGTTGGATAACTCCTATTAATCTCTGAATGTTCAGATTCTCATACATGTTTACATCCTTAGTCCCCAATACTGTTCAGTGGGAGGATTGTGCCATTCTGTGTCTATACGCTGCTTGGGATTTTTCACATGGGAGATGCTGTCTTCTGGGCTTTCTTTCCAGAACCCTCAGAGTGCAGATGTTTCTGCCTTCAGAAACAAAGCGCAGCTTGGCTGAATTCACAGAGTCTGCTTTTTATGAGCAAAGTAGGTGTGTGTCTGTATCTTCTTTGTGTATGTTAGGATTTTTGGCTGCTCTAACCAGTTTGGTGGGAGAGGTTGGTTTCAGCACCCTTTCCCTGGCAGGTGCTGTCAGTGGAGGGGGGTGCTGCTGAATCTCCCAGGAATGATGGGGATGGTTGAGATCCCTATCATTTGCTGCAGGAAAGCAGCACTGCCCATTTGCTTCTCTTCTGCAAAGTCTATCAGTGGAGATGGCAAATGACCGTGTGCTCCTGTTACACCTAAAAACCTGGATAAAGAACTTGGGAAGCTTGTGTTAGCTAGTGAGAACCTGGGAAATGCACTATGTACATGTGGAAAATGGAGAGTTTTTAAACAACAGACATTACTTGTGTCTGTATGGTAGGTTCTCAAAATGAGGTGAAAGGAAGGAAGCCAGAAGAAACATTTTGTTGAAGCAGCAAATAGTTGCTGTGGGGGAGGAGGAGGAGAGAAATATGTCTCTCAACTTATGCTTGGCTCCATGTTCATAATGATCTTAACAGTGGATTGGCAGTGGCCACGTTGTGTTCTCCTAAGGTATTTCCACCTTGTACACGCATCCTACACAGTACAGCCAGTAACTTTCCTATCCTGCTGTTGCTTATCGGGGTGGTCAGGTTCTGCCACTGTAACTCACAAACATATTTTTTTTCCACTGCTGTGCTGTGATGCTAAATGCCCTTTGGAGTGTAGCTGGATGTTGGATGCTCAGCATCTTGAGAAATGCAGAATCCCTGGGGTTTCTGGCACCTGCTCTTTTCTATTAGAAGTCATGGGAACACCAGTCAAAAACATGAGATTTTTTTAGTAGTCTGCTCAGTGTAATTTTTGCTTTTACCAGCCTTCTGCAAATTTAAATACTGACCCTGTGTTGCTTTCGAAAAAGATTAAATGAGGCTGGATTCTGCTTTTAGTACCTGTTTTGATATTTTGGCAAGTTTCAGAGCTCAGTTTTTTTCTCTGACTGGCCAGGTTCATAGAGCAGCATGATTAATGTTTCCTCCTGACAATTTCTGGTAATTAGAATTTTATTAAGGTCCAAAAATAAACAATGCAATCTTCTAATTTGCCCTGTATAACATGGGTTGTACAGTCTTCCCAATAATTATCTCATCCAAATCCAATAGCTTGTCACTGAGATCTTAGGAAACTTTTCCACTGGGGTTTTACTGCATTCTGTCAGCACGGCTATGCTAAGATGTATGGCTCTTTAGTTTGTTCATAGAGGTAGAAAATAAAAGGCCCAAATTATTTCACTTAACAAGATTAATGGAAGGAAATGTGACATGCTCCTTTGTGTTACCAGTTATTTATAGGATTTCTTCAAATGAAATACTCCTTGCTGTTTGGTTACCAGGGGCTATTCGCTTTGGCATGAAGCTACTAAACAGACTGATTGTTATATCATTGCTTCAGGTGTTGCTTTGTTCCGAAAAGAAATAAACAGGAAGAGGAGAAGAAATGTCTGTACCAAAACAATCATCCTTTTTTGTTTTAAATTAGGCATTGTCTGTTGTGGTTTTTTTTTTTTCAGTGTGTGCTGGCATTGGGGATATATTTTGCTTTATTTGTAGAAAAAACAGTGCTTGCTTTTGGCCATATGCCCTTTTCTCAAGACCTGCTTCCTGCTTCAACTAATGCAGAAAGACCACACCTTGCTTTGGTTGTCCTCCATTTGCCTCAATTCAGGGAGTGCTGTAACAAAAAGGGAAGTAAAAATAAGCTTGGACACTGTTACTAAACAAACTGAAGAGTATCTGAAAGTATCTGTAGGAATATAAGTGTGTATAAGAGAACCTCACATGCAAACTCGTTTTGTATGTCACTGAAAAGCACCAAGAAAGTGAGATACAGCAGCTGTTTAAGAAGTCACAACTGACCTATACAAATACTGAAGATAGGAAGTGGAAACAAATGATGTATATGAGTGTGTGTGAGAGCAATATGATTAGATAAACATATTTTAAACATATGGTTCTCTGTTCGATTTGTGTATGGTTGTATGGTCTCCTGTGAAAGTCACCTTGAGTGTTTCAAGCGGTCTTTGAGTTATGGAGCATGCTATTTCCCCAAGAACTATGGGTCAGTCAACACTGGTGCAGTGATGTCTTGGAAAAAAGACAAATTTTAGATAAAAGAAAATAAAATAAATGAGGATCACACAGTAAAATGCAGGCCTTGCCATCTAAAAAGAGTACTTGTAACTGGTAGATATTAATATATCTGGTTTAGAAGTCTCTTTGAGAAGCAAAACCAAAGCCCAGAAATTTGCTGAATCTAAAAGGGGCTAGAGAGGTGAGCTATAATTGTTAGAGCAAACTTTAAAGGATATTTTTATAAACACCATTGTATAAAAACAAAATTTTGGAAGTAGTTTTCCGCTAGAAACTTCTTAAATATATATCCAAGTCTATGCTGCCTTAACTCATAGAAGTTTAAGCCTTATTTCAGTGAAGTGTTTAAGCATATGGATAGTTTAGTACTTGTCCTGGCTTCACTCAGATTACTTTTTCCTTGGAGACACGCTTAAATCTCTCATTGAGCTGGACTCATACTGCCAGCTTGGCCAGCGTTGCTTCTGTCCTACTTTTAGCGCAGAATGGGTTGATGCTGGTGGTGGCCGAGCTTCCACTGGGGATCTAGTTAAAGATGTCCCTGCTCATTGCAGGGGGGTTGGACTAGATGACCTTTGAAGCTCCTTTCCAACCCAAACTATTATATGTTTCTATGATTTACTTCTGATGATTCAGCACCTGCCTTCTGCAGGAGCCCTAGCAAAAACAGTGCACGTTAGCTCAGGCTCTCCCCCCTTTTACATTTCTTTCACCTGAAAGCTAGGAATTCAGGCACCGAGTCCTCCCTCGATTAAGTTAAATTAAACCACAGCTCACAAGCTGTTCAGTAACTTTCTCAAAAATGTAAACTTGTACGCTTACTCTACTATCTGTTAGGAAACTTGTTAAAGTTTCTAACTGCTGTTAAAGCTTCTACCTCCTGTTAGGAAATTTATTAAACACCTTAGTGAAAAGCTGTCCTTTAGGACATCTTGTGCGAAGGGTATCTCAGGAAACAGGCTGTAAGCCTTCTGACAATGTATCCAGGGAGTTCTTAATGCCTGTGTGGCAACTAACAGCACTAGGCCAGGGAAACAGACTGTATATAGTGAAAGGAAATGGGAATAAAAAACCCAAACCCACTGATAAAAACCCCAAGCTGCAGCATTTCCATGTCAGCCAATGCTTTTGAGTTTTTCAAGACATTACAGAGATTCCAGTCTTGGAAGAAACAGTATTTCACTTCTTCTTTCAGTGCAAGTTACTCCAAGCTTGGTCCTGACTGATGATTGTACAATACTTCATAAAATTGAGATATTATTTCAGGATTTAATGACACTTATTGGTTACTTTTCTCAGATTCCTTTTTACAGTTACCAGTTAATAATGCATTTTCAAATGTTTCGAAACGAGGAATAGCAGGTTGACTAGCTAAATATACCATGAGAACATGTAACTCACATAAGGTGCTAAATAGTCAAAATATTTTCTTTTTGTAGTTTGTGTGAGGTTCAGATGGTGGTGTCTTTCCCAGGACCAAATCTGAGAAAAGCAGTGAGGATGAAAACAAATAGATTGGATTTTTCTCTAAGTATTCAATCACTGAAGTGCACAGTAGCCGAAAATCTTTATAGCACAACTATATATTTGTAAAACACAATGTTTTGCTTTGGTTTGATTCAGAAAATCGCGTAAGATTGCAGTGGATGAATGAAAGCAAAAGTAGAAGCAGAGTTCCTGTTGCAACCAAAAAGGAGGCAACAGATGGAGCAAAAAGAAAATCTCTAGTCTTTCTAGTCTACGTTTTCTCTTTGCCATCTGATCAGTGTAACAGGATATGTTCCCACAGAGGTCTCTGCCGGTTGTGAAAAGTATAATAGTTATATCCAAGATCATACCTTACTGTAGTTCTATCAGTTTTATTTACTTTTCACTCTCTTTTTCAGATACACATATTTCTACTTTTTGATCCTTCAAGCAGGTTGTTTTAACACTTCTGCACCACACTGGTATAAAAGGATAAACGTACAGCTTCATTGCTGGGCCATACCAAAATGTGTCAGCATAGGTCCTGGCCCATTCTGTACATGCAAACATGCCGGTCTGTTAGGAAACAAACACGAGACTCCTCTCTTTATCAGTTCTGTTTTAATGGAAATTTCTGGATAATGCGAAGTGCAATAGAAAGGTCATAATGCTACATGCTGTTAAAAATGGAATTTGCCTTTTTCCTGGCCTACTGTGGAATCAGCTAGGCTGCTTTTTTGTCTTCCCTGACCGCATTAGAACTGAGAGACCTGAAACTGTTGTGCAGATATGACTGATGAAAAGTCTGCATGTTGAAAATACTCGTTAAATAGCTCGCTTAGCAGTAACTGTGAAGTATTTTATAAGTAGTGAATTTGGGTTTAAGTTGTGAAGAGGCCCAACAAGCACTGAGCACTGCACAGGCTAGCCCCAGCAGCTTGTTCCGTTTACTGTCTTCTGTCCTGCTAGCCACCACCGAGTTCATTATCTGCCAAGGGACAAGAGTCTTTTGCAGTGATAGAAAATGCTCACTTAGGGCAATCAAGAGATATTAGTACTTTCTGTCACTTGAGTCCTTAAGGGAGACTGCAGTGCATCGCCTTCTAAATTTTAAGGCCTGAATGAACTCTGTGTTTCAGTGTCCTGTAGTGTTAAAATTACATCTTCCTAGCTGAAGAAGCAGTGAATGCCGAAAGTACCTGTGCCATAGAGTTTCTTCAGCACTGCTGGGTTCTTAACTAGTTTAGCAGAACTGTTGAAGGTATGGAAAATAATTCTACTTTTTATAAAAAGTTATTTTTTGAGAAGGTGAAAGTATTTTATACTCTTAAGAATAAGAAATTTATTCTATCTAATACAAAGATGTAACAAGAAGAGAATTTTCCTGGATGTTGAGGTATTAGTGCACATCTCTTGAGTATTTCTAAGATGTGGAGAGAAATTAAAAGGATGAAAACAGAAGGCATCAAAATTGTGGATTTATAAACCAAGATCAAGAGTTCTAAGGCTGAAAATGTGAATGTAAACATGGACCTGCTCTTATAAATACAGAAGCAGCTCAGGCCTCTAGAGAAAAAGCTTGGGAAATGCTTGCAGCATCCACTTGTAGTCATTACAGAATAGTTACCACAATGCTAACATCTGAAAGAAGTATGTGCTGCGATGCATGTATATTACACTTGCTCAGTTGTGTGTATTTAGAATAAAATAACCTGATATGAAATGGGTATTAGTTACATAGAGCACTCTGAAGGGCTGAAAAAGCATCTTGACATTCAGGAATAATAGCATTTTAAAGACTACTTTGTGCAGCTTTTTGTGATAGAAGATATTACATGTAAAGACATTTTCTTTTCTTTTTTTTTTCCTCCTTAATTTCTACTTTCTCCGCTTTTATGTTGAAATATTTGTGTGAAAAAAGGGGAAAACATCTTAAATCTGTTCTGTAACCTCATTTGATTTGAATGCAAATGACTAGATTTCAATACAAGTAACTAATCAGTCAGTCCTGTGCTGTGTTTTGAGACAAAAACGTGTGCTCCTCAGTAATACTGGTGTAACAAAATTGGGCAAAAAAAAAGCAGCAGCATCATTAAGACTGAAAACTTGTCTTTTAGCAGCTAGTTTTCATTCAGTGTGTTCTGAGGAAAATTATGTTTATCAGGTGCTAGGCTTACTTGGTTTCAGTGACACACCTGAGAAGAGATCCTTTATGTCCCCCAGGAAAGGGCCCTAATGAAGCCTTCTTGAGCTGACTGGGTGTGCACTTGGAGCTGCCTGCAAAGTAGGAAGTGCCCAAAGGAGCATGAGACTCTTCTCTGAAGTTCTGGGCCATCTGAGATACTCAGCCTTATGCTTCAGGGTTCAGATTTTACAAGTCAGGGAAAAGGGTGAAGTGCAGCTGGGGAGTGGGTTGGTGGGTTATTCATACCTGCCCACTGAGCCTGGTCTTGCACTCTTCTCCGAAGCAGTGGGTGCTGGAACTGACAGGGACACTGGGACCTCTGCTTCAGGAGATGGGCCTTGGGTTCAATCCAGCACTGCAAGCCCTGGCTAGACTCATTAGTTAAAATCCATTAGTAGATCATAAGGTCGTCACAGACATAGTTTCAGCCTGAACCCGCCTGTGTCACTGAGTTTGGAGATAGTGAGCCAAGCATTATTACGTGAAGTAACAGGATGACTGGGGGTGAATGGATTCTCCTCCAAGTCCTCTTTTCTTTCTTGTTCTCTAATACAGTCACCTCCCTAAACATGTACTTGTCTGCTATTTGCTTTCAGCCTACAAAAGTAAATATATCCTGTTTTTAAAAAGCTGGATGTGCAACAACTGTAGTTTTCAGTGAGTTGCATATATCCCTGCCATGCAGAAGTAGTAGTATCAAGAAAAACATAACCACCTTTTCTTGTGTAGCCTGTGGGTGTTTCTAACCTTAGCCTAATGTCTAAAGACACCCAAATAGTGTCATCTGTCTCACAATTGAGATTTTAAATAGATTTTAAATAGATAATTGACAGCAAGACATACAAAGGTATTTAACCTCAGAAGATTGTTAGAAAACCATATTATAGTGTTAGCAGACAGCACTCCCTTTTCCTGCTCCAGAAAAGAAGGGGAGCAGCTATACATGAAATGCTAATAATCTCACTGTGGTTTTGAATAGACTAGACTTGAGAGCCTTGAGTATTTTTCCTCTTCCCTTTTAACTGCAATTTTGTTATTGTATTGCTGCCCCCATCTCTGCTAAATATGGCTTTTGAAATGTAAATTATATCATGTTCTCAGAGATGCATATGACACCCTCAGCACTGTTCCTCTTTGCACTTCAAAGAGCTGTGTGGTCACACTTTGCATCTCAGCAAAATCGCAAGATTTGCCTTCTGAAGATTTCCTTTAATGTGTACAATCAATCCCTGATAATGTGTTTTGGGTTTTTGTTCCCTGGAGTCTGTTAATTTTAGTGTTGCTACAGGTCATCAGGAAACATAATCTCTTCTTTTTTAATTCCTCAGTGAACGTGCCTGAGGATAGAGGAACACAAGAGAGGAGAGACAATTGAACATCACCGTTGGCCAAGACCTGAAAAAATGGTGCTGAATGAACAGAGGATTAGAACTTCATTGTAAAAGGGAAATAAAGTCTTGGCAGGCGATTCGCTTCATTTCCACATTCATCATGGCCCAAATCCTCTGGCTGGCTGGTTGATGGGACTGTCCAACGCTTCCTACTTAGGTTCAGTGCAGAACCCTCTGTCTACAGATCAAAAGACCTGGGATCAGGTGGGAACTGGATGGTGCCAAATACAGGAATGGAAAGAGAAATGGACTCTGACAAGCTAAGATGGAAGTGACTTGACAGCTTTAAGCTCAGCAGTTGTCTCCAGTAAGGACAGGTTAAGACGGGAATCTCAAGCTTCGCTGGGTGAGCAGTATGCAGGAAGCTGGTTTTCAGGCCACAAATGCTTTCACAGGTAAGGACTTCTGTTCTAGTTCAGTGTATAATTTTGGGAGAGTTTAGTAGAGTTTAGAAGATAAATTGAATAGGTCCTGGCTGTCATTAGTGCCTTCTAGTACTTTCAGTTTAAATCGTATTTTAAAACAGTTCACTTGAGGAACAGTTCAGCGCTTGTATTAACAGTGAGATACACAACTGTCTGTATTTCAGGCCCTCTGAAATGGATAGTCACAAGCTTTAGGGAACATGTATCTCAACTTTCCTCCTTGAAGTACTTATTTACAGCTTAAAAATAAGTGTCCTCCTGGGTCAGTATAAAACATAGTCTGTTAAGTTGCTCTTGTGTTCAACAAGGAAGTTTGGCGAGAGCATAAGATGGACACAGTTCGTATCAGGAGGCTTCTCAGAAGCATGTCGGTGTTGAGCTTTATCTTGTCAGCCAGAGCACATCTCTGGGCAGAACTTGCCAGGTACCTTCTCCTTGTACTCCCATCCCACACCACTGATGTGCTGCAGTGCTTAAACTGGCAAAGCCAGAGAGTTTAAACAGTAACTGTTTCACCTGAGTCCAATGTATTTCTGTGTAGATAACATTAAAAATAATGTGATGAGAAAGAAAGGATGCCAAAGGTGGTGTGTGTCTCTGAGGAAAGCTCCCTCTAGTGTAAAGTCCACTGGAATTCATGCAGTGCTTTCCTTGTCTGAACTGGTTTCTGATTTGAGAGGTGGAAGGAGACAGGGATCAGAAGATCCTGCTGCTATCTTTCCACATCTGCTGGCCAGCTGAGACCCTGAGAGAAGTGGGTAGAAAATGAACTGGATATTCCTCCTGCTTTAGTAGGTCTAGATAATGGATTAGTACCACAGTAAAAGTTTATGATGTGCAACTACTTTATTTTTCCAACTTAAAATTTTTGCCTGTAAAAGAAGTTTAATGGATTGATGGTTGTATCTATTGAAGATCATTTTTCTGTCTCAGGCTGCTTTACCCTGGATTGCTTTCTGTTCTAGGAGCAAAGTGGGCAGCCTTCCACTTTGTCCTTTCCCAAAGCAGATCCACCCTCAGAGGCTGGTCCCACCCTTCTGGCTGCAATGGAGTGGCCGCTCTGTGTCTGGCTGTCCACACCAGCACATTGGTTTGGAGCAACAGTGCAGTTTTGAACCGTCTCCCTCATCTTGCGTTGTTTTGATTTACAACATGATTTTCATGTGTGTCAGTGAGATGTGTCTCGAAGGAGAGGAATTGGGAAGATCTTCTCAACATGTGCTCCAGTGCTGATGGGAGATGTGACATCTGGGAGCACTGCAGGGTTCTGCTGCCTCTGCCTTGGACGCCTGCGCTCCCACGGCTCCCCGCTGCCATTTTTGTCCTGTTTGTGCATCTTTTCCTCGCAACTCTCTGCCAGCCTTTAGGTAATTACTAGGGGGGTTTTGATGCTCCTTTGCTCTCCACCAGAATCCTACTGTGGGGATATCTGTTTTCTTCCTTACCTGCCCTGCCTTCTGTAGCTCTCTCCTTTCCTGAAAACCTTACTACCTTCAGCACCTTTGCAATACTACATTATTTTCTTTCTAGCTTTACACTCTTGCCACAGCATCTGCTATCCCTCAGCTCCCAGAAGGTAGGGGTTGTTGGCAGTGTGATCAGGGTGCTTGGGTATTGGAGTGGCAGAAAGCTGGTAACCTTGTGACTGCTGCTGGGTGGAGGAAACATGGCAAACAGTGTGCATAACATTCAGTGAGATGAAACTGGGGTTTCTGGAGTCCCAGGACAACAGTCAGATGGTGAGACAACCCTGCAGATTCAACCTGTTCTGGAGGCTTTAACAGTGTGAAAGTTGCTTGGTTTCTCATAAGAAATTCTTACATTCTTTTGGAGCTGACCTCCAGTAAGGATGTTAATAAACATTTTCAAATCTTGGTAGCTGTACCAAAGAATTATAACTATTGAATTCAGTTGCACCATACATTCAGGAAACTTGTAAAGGTTGAAATAGCATTGCTTTATATGAGGAGAAGGCAAGGACTTCCCTTTCTTCCAGCTAATATCAAACTGATACTCATGTTTGCTTTTTGGAGATCCTTCCTGTTCTGTTATATAATGCATTCAGCAGTAAACAGTAAGCATGTAGTTCTTAGAGAAATTTACTGAACTCTGTTATGTTAATTTAAGAGTTGCAATAAAAGTGTAATGGCAGGTGCATATGGTTGCTTCTCTAATCCTTACTATACTGCTCCTTAGTTTTACTGGAATGCCAGTTTAGCTGTAGGAGAAAACAGCAGCTGCTGGTGGCAGAGGGGGCATGACCACATGCAGAAGGGAGCTAATCTGTATAGAAAAAGCTTTGGTATCTGAAACCTGTGCACTGTCAATGCTGAATCTAGCCATGCTAAGTAATTGCAGCTATTGCAACAATCAGAGTAATCATTTCAATTTACAGCTGAAGAGAGTGCTGGCAAAAGAAGCCGGGGAAGATGATGCCTCTGAGTAGCCACCTTCAGAGTATTTCATAAGCCTCCTTTTTACCTTGCTAATTGTTGTAATTTGGAAAGGCTTACAGTTAAGGCTAGGAGGTATTTTGATCCTGTCTATGCTCATTTTACTGGCACAGATGCCAAAGCTGCTCTTTTTTGCAGATGGCTCTTGTTCCAAGTGATGGGCTCATTCAATCACTTTGTTGTGTGTTTCCCAACAACAGCTTATAGTTAGAGCTTTTACACTTTACTGGGTAAATACTAATTTCAGTAGGTCATGTAAGTAAGTATAATAGGTTCAGGATTACCAAATGCAGAAAAGGCAATGGGAGGGAAGTGATCCTAGGCTTGATTAGGAAGGAGATGGCTGAGCCTGTGATGAGAAAAGCCAGATTGAATGATAGCAATCATGAAAAAGTGAGCTTATCATTCTTCAGAAGGTGAGAAGAGAGAATTTGAGAATAAAAGCAATAATATGAAAGAAAAGAGGTTTCATTCAGCTCCTAGAACTGGTAGGTAACATTTCTTGAAAACAAACCTGAGAAATTCAGGAAGGCTAGTAATTCCTACTGGAACTAACTTTTCCAGTCGCAGTAAAGAATTTTAAAAGCACAAATAAAAGATCTCCCAACAAAAAAAGTGTAAGAAGAGACAAAATTGCATGATCTGGAAATTGAGAACTCATACAGAAAGTGAAAACTAGATTATGTTACTAGAGATGAATGTAAAACTACGTTAGAAGAATGCAACTAGTATAACAAAGAAACAAGGTATGTTCTCAGTAGTAATAAGAGGACGACTGAGTTTCCTCTAGAAATGGAATTCTAGAGATGGAATGTCTAGATCTAGCCGAGATGGAATGTCAAAACTCTGACAATGCAGAGAGGACCGAGTAGTTCATGACGTTTTTTTACCTCATTCCTTGCCAAAAGGGTGACTTGTAATCAGGTGGCAAGAAAAGGACTGCGACCTTGAGAAAGGTAAGAATTCCAGCTACAGCAGGAACAGAATTGATTAGAAACTAATGAGATAGGATAATAGGTATTTTAGAACAAACTGGAGCTTATTTAATGATCTCTGCAACATAGGGTGAAATAGCTGAAGTAATGGCTGAGCAGTTAGTTACATTTGGAGAACATTTAGAGGACAGTCTAGGTTCAAAAAAGCTGTGAAATGGCAAACCCTGCACCTAGTGTAAACTTTTCTGGGTTGTTCTTTTTCCCCTTTGAATTAGATAGCTTATCTCAGATACTTGGGGAAAAAAGTTGGAATCAAGTAATTAACTGATTTTTTAAATAAATACCCTGTATATAACAGTATGCTAAATGAATTTACATGATTTGTTTCCAGAGTACCTAGTTAGTGGAGCCTAATTTCCCTGAAAGCAGAGAAACAGTGTATCTTGTTTCTTGGAAGGCTTTTCACCCTTTTGTAAACAAGGTGGCAATATGGGCTACAAGGTGGGTGCACAGTTGGCTGGAAAGCTGTTCTTGGAATAATTACTAGTGATTCATAGTCAAACTAGAAGGATAAATCAAGTGGGATTTTACCCTGGTTTGCCTGAAAATATTCACTATTTTAATTAATGACTTAGATAGAATCTGTATACAATATATCCAGATGACACCAACCAGGGAGAGGACGTAAACCGTCTGAACACAGGATTGGAATTCAAAATTAATGTGGTATATTGGAGAGCTGATCTAAAATAAATAAGATGCAGTTCATTAAGGACAAGTTCTAAATTGTGGTTGGGCAGGAATAATCAGCTGTGCAAATCAAAATGTAAAATAAGTGGTGAGGCAGCAGGTCTGCAGAAAACAGATGGACAGTTGCAAGAGTTCAGAAAATGGCTATGAATCAACAGTACTATGCTGGATATGCTCTGTTGTAGTATATTGACAGGGGTCTGCATGTAAGGCATGCAAAATAATTTTTCCACTCTACTTAGCATTTGCTTGGCTGGTGTACTGTTTCTGCTGTGAGCAGTGCTCTTTAGGCATGGTGGAAGTATCCAGAGAAGAGCAGAAGAAAAGGCCAGAGATCTAGACAACGTGACCCTTGAGAACTGAACAGTCTTTTTCAGACTAGATGAGTAATTCTCAAGTTCTCTGAATATGTTTTTCTCATGAAGCAGTGGGGATTTGTGTTGGGGCATGTGTCCGATGCATTGAGCTACATGGCAAGAATGTGGCCGTGATACACTGGTACTTTGGCATGATGGTCAGAAGGGCCACCTCACTTGCATGCTTCTTAGCTGCCATGAAATACTACACCTTCTGCTTTGGCCACCCCTGGTGCTGCACCAGTGTAAGGGTAACAGTGGTGGGATCCTGGACAGCCTACTTCTATTTTTAAATTAGCTGCTTTCCTCACCAGTGCGCGTTTTGAATGCTCGTTTAGGAGAACCGCGTGATTCTGAAATTGCCTCCCCATCACTGGGGAGTGTGTGACACAGGGGCATCTAGGATAGTCAAGGGGAACACTGTGGGATGGATTAGGAATCAGTGTGTGAAACCTCTTGACCTTGCAAGGTCAGCTTATGTCCATCAGGATTTTATTAGCTCTGTCTCAGCATGAGCTCTGACAGACCTGGGCTGACTCTGAGGTATTCCTGCCTTGTGACCCTCAGCACTCCTAGAGGGATTATTAGCTCTGGCACGATGGAAACCTGAATAAATAGTAAGAGGTTGCTCTGTGCAATAGGTCCTGCCTTTCAGTCTAGCACTGACTTTTCCTGTCACCTTCTGATCCCATTCTGTCACAGCTTCATATCTACACCCTCACACCTTCCCCTGTGGAAGTGATGGCACCTTCAAATCTTTCCATAATCTTTTGCAGCCTTATCTCTCAAGGTCATTGTTGCCAAAGCTTGACCTTGGGCTATATCCAGAGAGGCAAAGTTACTCCCAAGAAGCAGCACTCCTGCTTGGCTGATACTATCCCCAGGCTCCCTGCTTTAGCAGAGGAAATGAACTCATCTGTTAGGAAGTCCTCAAGCTCACAGGAATGCAGCTTGGTGGAGCTTCTCCAGTCCCCCTGCCTCTGCCCTGTATCCCCCTGGCACTCAGGACTTCTGCTGCACTTCTTGTCCTGTGTTTCATTGTTCCATGCTTTCCCAGTCTTTTGCCACCTCTTCCCCCATTAGTGCTCAAATTCTCTCTTTCTATACTGAGACTCCTCTATCCTTCACTGTTTTAACATCTGGTCTCACTTCTTTTCCATATTTCCTACCTCTCTGGTAATCTTCTGCTTTTCACTGCTTCTATCACCTACTTTTGTTTCCAGACCTCTCCCACTTTCAGACCAACTCACTACAACTTAATTCCAGATTGGGTTGCCTCTTCCCCTCTTTTCTAGACTCAGCTCTTTGTCTCCTCATCTGCCTTTCTCTGGAGCGAGTACCTTTCCCCATGTGGCATCTCTTCCACAGTGACTTCTGGTTTCTGTGGGACCTTTCTTTGCAGGAAGGCAATCTAAGACCCTGCTGCTCAGTTTGGCTTCTCTCCCTAAATCTTGTTTTGCTTAACTGCTGGTGTTTTGGGTGGAGATTTCTTTGGCATGGGGAGTTCCAGAATAGCGAGGCTCCTTGACAGAATTACATGGGATACTAGATGAATTGCTCCAGCGGGTTGCATATGACCCAGTTGGCCGTTATTCATTTATAGAATGGAAGAGTGATGGAAGATGTGATAACCATTTAAAAGTATATGGAAATCTCATGTAAAGAGGAAGGTAATAGAAACTGGTTTCCAGTTCTGCTGAGGATAGAACATGAAGTAACAGACAAGCTTATTGTGGTGGAGAGATTGAGGTTAGACATTAGGAAAATCTTTCTAATGGTAAGGATAGTTAAGAACTGCAGCTGATTGCCTGGGGAGGTTGCAAAGTCTCCATCACTGAAGGTTTTTAAGAACAAGTTAGACAAATACCTGTCAGAAATGGTTTATGTATATTTGATCTTGCCCTGAGGCAGGGGAATGGAATTCATGAGAGCACTTCCAGCCTTACTTTTCTATGATTCTATTATTGCTGCTTCCCTGGATAATAAACGTACATTTTTAAGGTTAGTAACCCACCTGCACTACTCTGTCTTCTCAATGTTCGGCGTAGGTTCTGTTGAGCCCTTGGAATAATGGATAAAGGATAGATAAGGAGTCTTGGGTGTTTAAAGTCATAACTCTTTTTGCCAGAGTATTGCTCCATTGCATTCCTTCTAGCCAGGCCTTCTGTAAACATCTTCTTTTTGCAGTGTGTGACATATGTTGCTATGTCTGTGCAACTTGTATAGAAATATTTTAATGTTACATAAATACTGCATACATTCTTCTGTTTCACAGTATGCAAGTATTTTAAGCAAAGCTTTCACCACTCTTAGACAGTAAGCAGATTTAAAAGGTAATTGTTAAGAATAATCAAAAATAGGCCAAAGCCAAAGTAACCACCCTTTGAGGTTGTTTTCTTTATTATGAATAAAATTGTGAATTATTTACTTAGCATTGAATACATAACTTGTATCTGCTGCTGAAGGTAGCCTTCTTCCTCGGAATTATTAATTGAAGCTCAATGGAGAACAGCAAAACAGGTTTGAGATGTCTTCCAATAAGTATATAATGTAATTAATATTAAAAGCAGTTGAAAACTCATTTATACACCAACACAGGTCTCCCACACTGCTGCTGTCATTATTTGCATGATTTTCAATTACAGATAAACATTTCATTTAAAAAAATACAACTTGAATATGTAGGAGATTATTCTCTTCCCCCTCTGTTTCAGGTTTTTTTTTTTCATCTGTCTCTTGAAGCTGATCTAAAATTGCTGCCATTTTCTTAACAAATGCTTTCTTACTTTATGAATTTTCAAGGTTACTGTTTCACTCATGGACAACTCTTACTGTCTCTTAGTTCATGGGAGAAACAGATTGCCTTTTTGCAATGGCCCTTACTCAGCACACAGATAGTAACAGATCACATTCCATGGTATTCCCTTAGATATTTTATTTAGAGTATGCAATTTTTAGAGTACAGATAGTATTCTCAGCAAAAATACATGGAAGAAGATATAACCTTTGTGTCTAAGAGTTTGCTATCCAACTAAATATGTTGCATTCAGCAAAACTGTTTTTAGTAATTCATAGCTTGGGAGTCTCCTCTTCAGGGTTAAATGCTTTAATAGAATTACAGGAGAGTGAGAAACTGTGTAAATCAATTTGCAAGCGTTGGTGCCTGCCATATGAGAGAGACAGCTTTTGGTCACAACCTAATTCTTATGTTGTCCTTAAGATCAGTGATTAGAACAGCAGTGCTTTTTTGCTTTAGGTCATTCTTCAAATCTGGGAGGTCGGCTTTTAAGTTTTGACCCCAAACTTTGTATAGGTGAAATACTGTGTTTTCTTCTTTCTTTCCTTTCCCCTCAAGAAAACAGATGTCTTCAAATGCCTGGTTAAAGGACTGTTTAATCTGTAACTGCACAGGTACTACCTTTGCTAATTGGGCTGTAGCAGTCCTTGTGGAAAAAGAGGAGCATTTCACACAGGCCAAGGATTTAATATTTTAAACACCTTTCCTTTCAAATTCTTATATTTAATTGAGGTAGAAGACGTCCTTGTCTGTTTGCTTGTTTCAGTGAAGTACTACATCCTGTTCTTCTTGCTGAGGGGAAGAATGGGAGAATTTGGAGGGCAGTCACTTCCAGAAGGTAGCCTTGCTGTGTGAAGCCACCTAGAGCTCAGAGAAATGTGGAGGCAGAGAAAGGCAGAACAGGAGTCAACAGGATTCCAGAGGAAATGCAGTGGTGTGGTGCCCTGTGAAACACTTTCAGAGACGCTGGACTCAGACAAGGATGTTCTACAGACCCAGAATTGCAGACCATTCATATCAAGCTCCATCCTAAAATTACCATTCTGATCTGGAATGATTTTTTAAAAAAATATTTTTAATTTTTAATTAAATTTTCATTAATATTTGAGTTAATTTAAATTCCATTTAAAAGCCCTTTAATTTTCAGTCTAGGTGTAGTCTTGGTTTTGTGTGCATGTTCCACTTGTTCTTATGACAGTCCAGAGCCCAAATGAAGGCTGAGCAGGCCAGGGCAAAAGAAGATTCAAATTTAGAGAAGCATCATGGCCAATGCTAAGATCAAAATTATTTCGTGAAGTAGTGTATTGCTGGAAATGGCAAACTTCTCCTTCCCAAAGTCATGGGAGAGCATGCTGCAGCATGTTCAGGGAGGATGTTGCGCTTGGATCCTAACCTTTGATAGCCATTTTTAATAGATGATACTCAGTTGTAGCATTAGCATTTGCAAAGCTGATGGTTCTTTGGAAATGCCCATCTGCCATTTCTCATTTCTTAATAGTACCTGTCACGGTGCCTTCACATAGTACAGCTTAATCAGCCAAATGGCCAATTCCAGACTGAATATGACAATAAATTTAGCTGTAAATATGCTACATTTCAGTGTTTAATCATAATAAAAAGGCAGACTTTTTGAGTGGACCAAATGAATATGTAGTCCCTTGAGTAAAACCCAGAAAATAAAAACGAGTGAAAATTGATAGTTAAATTGGCAGTGTGTGCTTTCTGTTAATTCTTGCTAAGTAATTAGGTAGTCTTTTTTTTTTTTTTTTTTTTTTTTGGGGGGGGGGGGGGCGGGGATGGGATATGACATGCAGGCTATGCCTGTGGCTGGCTGAGGGTATTTTTCACTGCTGAAAACGTCTTATGCATGCTGAGGGTAATGCTCCCGCTGGTGGTGTTCCAGGCTGAAAACCAGCCTTGGGCTGCGTCTGTTGGAGGTGGCCAAAAATCCTGTGCAGGAGCATGCGCTGCTTCCTAACAAACCCATCAGATGCCTGTCATCAGGCACCACGCAACCCACTTGGGGGGAGGAGGAGGAGGAGGAAGAGCAGGAGCACCAGTGTGAGCCGAGCTGGAAATGTGTTTTCTTACACACATATAAGCACTAAAAGAGGGAGCATAGGACCTGAATTGATTTCAAGCTACTGAAGCACTGGACTACACTGTTTTGGAAGCTGAGGAGTGGCAAAGTGGAAACATGAGTGATACTAGTCTAAGCCTAGTTTTATTCATGCAAAAAGGATGCAGGATGTTCCCATGTGCTCAGCTTCAGGCAGTAGAGCTTTAGTTTTGAGTTAGTAGTGTGAGGTGAAGTTTTGGTTTAATGTTTTGTTTGTTTTTTTCTACAATGTCAGGCAGGCTGTTTAACTATCTCCTGATAGAACAGAGAATATAAAAAAAAATTCTTGGTTTCCTTATACCATAAAATAAATAGTATAAATTAATGTTATGTTTCTTTGTTGTATGCTGTGGCAACATCTTTACAAATCAGAACCTGCAGTTTGGGTAAACAGGGAAGTGAAAATATTTGATGTTGCAGGATAAATGTGGTGAAAAAGCCTAAAAGTTACTTAGGAGAAGGTAATACTGTGCATACAGAGTTAAATGCTATATTTACTTCTTTGATGCTTACACCCTTTTACTTTTTAGGAAAAGAGGCCATGATGCATGGGGATTATCTTACTTGTCAGGCCTTTATTGGTTGCTGTTAGGTTTGGGTTTTGTTCAGAGAAAGCTTAAGGGTGGACATAATCCTTTCTCTGAGCCTTTCTATGAATGCTCATGTTCTGGCAGGTGTATCAGGTACATCTCACATCCTGGGGCTTGGCTTTCTTCACAGAAGCATTTTGCCATGGAGCAACATGGATTCACCCAAGCATGCACCCCTTGCTGCTCCTCTCCCAGGTTTTATCCGCAGGGACTGCCCAACTCCTGCTCCAAGCCCTTTCTAGAGGGACACTCCCACCCTCTTTCATTTCTTTCAGCCCTCTGCAATGGTGAATAAACAAAATGTTCACTCTCCAGAAGGATCATTACTTGTTGATAGGATGCAGCCTTCAAACCCTGCCAGCCTCTTACCAACACCCAGAGATACTCTTTTCCCTGGAAGGGAATATGACGCAATACTCTGATACGTCTGTACTAGCTGCTTTCTGAGATCCACCTTTTCCAAAGCTGTGCTTATGTGGGGCTCAGAAACTGCTAGTTTCTGAACCAAGGGTCTTTGGACAGTTGGGCTTTGACAGTAGTCAGAGACCAGGAACTTGGGGTTTGATATCAAAACAAAATTACGCTGTATCATATATGAGTCCTATCACCCTACTATAATATGACTGTAAAATGTACCCAGTAGTTTAGACAGCTGAATCCCTAAGCTTTCTTTGGAAACCACACACATGGGTTTTGCAGGGGTTTAAGTGGATGTTACTGTGTGCAGGTGGCAAGCAGGGCCCTCTCCCTGCTCTTCACAACCAGAGGTCCTTTTCCATACTCTCTTGTGCCGGGACTGACAGTCTGTTCACAGAGAAGAACAGATCGAGCGCTGTTTTTTTCATAACTAGTGGGGTTTGATTTTATTTCGTAAATTTTCTGTCCTATTGTAGGCTCTTTATGTCCTTAGCTTGCTTTCTTCACTAGAAAGTCACTCCCTTCTGATTTAAGGGCAACAATAGAGGAAACTTTGAAGAGTGTGGAGTTAATGAGGATTTTTCATGATGGAAACACACAAAAAGATCCTATTCTACAGCCAGCATCTAAGCAGCATCTTCAATCCATGTTTCTGAGGATAAGCTTGTTTGTGTTGTTAGTGGGTAAAGTAGCTTCATTCAGTGCTATTTGATTGCTGACAGTGCTGCATGCCTGTGTGTTACAGGTATACATATGGGGAATTGGTGGGAGGAGGACCAAGGACAAGGTACTGGCTTTGGAAAAGCCTGGAAGACTTGCTTGCATATGAAGTGTTCAAGAGTGGTCAGTTTATCCTGGAGGCTTAGACTATACAAACCAGTAATTTATACTGTCTGAAGATGGATTCGCAGCAGGGCTGTGTACTCAGTCGGTCTTTGATTTAAATGAAAAAATTGGATTTTGTGCATGAGTTTCCATCTTTCCCCTTTCTGAGCTTTATTATACTTGATCTGTTTATCTCAAAAGAAATACTTTCAAGATAATATCTGCTTCCAGTTGCTTAGAGAATCTGAAGAGACCTGCCACAGCAGTGCTAGAGTAAGTTCAGAAAAACTTCACTGTTATTAACTCAGGATGTAGGTGGCAACTGTGAACTAAAGGCGTTTTTTTTTTTTCCTGTAGAGATCGTAACTTTGTGCCCAAACCTGTGCTATTTGTAGAAGTTGTTGGAGAGTTCATGTATAATAACAGGAATGGGGTAAACTCCAACAATAAAGGCAACAAGCGTGATTCTTGAAGATGTTTTAATTGAGTGCCTTCTCTAACATATACATGGAAAAAGTGACAAAGCATTGACTTAGTGGCTTTTGTACAGTCTCTCAAGTATGTTACTGTTTTAAAACCATATTATTCTAGTTTTGATGAGAACAAGTTAACATTCTCTCAGGCACATGAGTCCTGTTCACAGTGATCTGTGCGGCACTAGAGAATCTTCAAGTGAGATGAGGACCCTGCTGTGCCAGAGCAGTCAATGTCAGCCCCTTTTAAAATCTCAACATCTGAAAAAGGCAAGATAGAAGCAGAAAGAAAATGTACTGCTGTTCTGCATTTACAGATAGACAACTAAGGCACAGATGAAATATTTATATGGAGTGAGCTAGAAAGCTTGGCAGACCTGAGAACTAAAGCTACAGCCTCAAATTCTCAACCCAGTTTGAAGGGTGAGATTATAACCACAAGTACTAACATCTTTATTTTTATCTCTGAGTTAGCAGTGTACCTACTGCACTATTTTCTCACAGTTCCTCTGTTGTATCTTTATTGTTTCTACTTGCTGCTGCTATGAGGAGAAGAACATAAGTTAGTAGGATTTCTTGTGGAAACTGTAGGCTTGCTTTATGCCAGCAGTGCTGGAAAGAATTTCTCTGAAGACGAATTACAGCTGCCCGTAAAATATGTGACACAAACAGCCCTTCTGATTCACAAGCATTAATTGTGCATTGGGAAGAAGGAGGTGCTGGGATACAAGAGTGCTTGATGGATATGGAATATTACTTAAGGGCTTAAAAAAAAAAATAAAATCTATGATTGAATTGCCAACTAGAGAGTAGGATTATTGAAATTTATGGGAACAAAATTTAGTGAGATGAATACAAATAAAGCTGCCCATGTTAGTTTCATGATTCTTTTCCAAGGATCTTTAAATGCAAAATATGATGTTCGTTAATGTAATGTAGGCAGGCTCATTGCTTTGTGGCTTTATACACATGGATCAGACTTCCGTGTTGTCTTTAGGCACATTTTGAAAAGCCTCAGAAAGGTCTGTTCTTTATGCAGCTTGCTTTCTACGAAGGTAGAAATGCAAGTTTTGTGGAAAGATTGTATTTCATACTGCAACTAGCGGCCTGTTGGGAAAGCAAACAAGCAAGACACCAAACCCCAGAATTATTCACGTATATAAGCCCTTCAGCTCCAGGAAATCTTTAAGTAAGTGTTCAGGATTCTGCAGTTTGCTAGGGGCCATCTTCTGCTACATAAGCAAAAGAGCACTAAAACCAGTCATGGACAGCCAGTGGGGAGAAAATTCTCATGCAAGTGAAATTGTTGCTGTATTAGCATTTTGCTTTCAGTCAGTATTGTGATTTTGAATGAAATCCCCTAGTTGTCCCCGTTGGTGGCATCATGGTTCAGCTCACAAGACAGCTTTGTTGCCACCAGAGTAGCCAGTACTTGCTAACAGAACACTAGAGAAGGTGAAGTTTCTTTTTTCCATCTGTTTGGTACCTGTGACCTAATGAAGAGGCAGTGGGATGCTGTACATGTTAATGAGAGAAGTGAGGAAAGAAATGAGACCTGTGGACAGTACCTAAAACTGAGGTGGACTTGCAGAATTTTACCCAAAAAGAAATACATGCTTGAGCCTGCCACCTGGAAAGAGTGTTCACAGAGACACTGAAGGGTTGCCAAAGCCTGACTTGTGATGGTTGCAGAAGGTAAAGCTGGAGATAAAGTTAGCTGTGCATAAAGGAGTTAATGTGATTCTCTTTAGCAGTGATAGCTATCATTACAATCACACCAAGTTCTGTCAACCCTAGATTAGAAAAACCTTTAAATACTTGTACAGGGAGCAAACTCTGGGTATCTTATCCTTAAATTGACAGTCTTGAAACAGTTTCAACTGGGAAAGAGCTAGACTCATTTTTGAGAAAAGTATCATAAGTCTAGTGTGCTGATTCTTAGTTTTTCTGGTTTTAAATATAGGGCCGCTGTCTAGAAGTCATATCAATGTGAGACTGTGTAGACATTACATGGTGCCAAGAAATAAGTTCCCAGATATTTATAAATAAACTCTCAGTGCGCTCCCATTTTCCTTCCTCTTGCTTTTGCTATTATCCCACGCATTTACCCCCAGGCTATCTATACTTTTTTATAGAGACACCAGTAGTAATTCTCTTTTTCTGAATTTTATTCTTGAAGAAAATAGATCAATTATACAGTGGAACACTGGCTAGGTTACAGCTCATAGCCATAGCTGTTAACCTTGCATGTTCTTTTTACCTCTGTAGTAATTATGAACTGTTAAATTGAGCGGAGGAGTAATCTGTGAGACATAAAAGTAGAAATCATGCATTCCAAAATGATAACCTTAAAAATTCTTTTATTGATTAACATTGTACAGTATTGTCAACATCTTGTGACTGTTATGAGGTTTGAAAAGTGTAACCTAAACTGTGAGAATAATCTGTGGAATATTTGTGTACCCTGCTGCAGCAGGCGTGCTTTTATGATGCTTGAGTCTTTAAAGATTGTTTGGAAATCAGAAATTAAATAAAGAACAAGGTAGTCTTTGTTTGGGTCCAAGAGATCCCATTTTAATAACACTTGAAGAGCTGTTAAGAACACTTAATTTTGCTAAATGCATCTACCAGAAGAGACAAAATTGAATAATATGTCCAGTTAATCTAGAAAGGAGTATTTCAAGTCTTATCATGTTAAAAAGAATCAGATGTGCCTTTAGTATAAGGGGAAGATACATTACTGCTCTGGTCCACTATGACCAGATATATACATACATATATACGTATGTATGTATTTTCTCACCACTGTAGGTGTTCTAATGCAGTGTTGATATTCTTACCTGCCACTGTTATGTTTGTTGATTATGAATGACTAAATTTTTTAGTGTAAAGTGAAGTAATAACTCTCTCTTTTCCTCTCCTGTCTCTGCTACTTTCAGTTTGTTCTGCAGCTTTGTTGAAAGTAATACTCTTTGGTTTTCTTCTTCTGTCAGGTTTTACAACAGAAGTAGACTCCACAAGAATTTATGGGGGTTATAACATCTCTCATTAGATTTCTGTATTCTGGACAGGTAATAATTAGTTAAGTTTAACTGTCAAAGTTTGTTTGAAACTGCATCCTTAAAATAGCAAATAGTTTTATATTAGAATAAGATATTAAAAAAGAATAAATTTGAAGGAACAAAGGCTAAACTAAAGCTCATAGGAAAAGCTATGATGATTATCAGACTGAAGATATAGCTTTGTTTTTCTGTTCTCAGTAGTAATAACAATTAGTTGGGATGATTTCCCTGAGAAAAAAGGTGACTCTGGATTTTACTTCCTATGGCAATGTAGCTGTAATTTTGAATGATAACTTTCTTAATGGCTCTGTATCTGCTTCTGACCTACAGCTGTAGGGGTCATGATAAGTAAATAAAGTATGATTTAGAGCTCAGATATTGATATTAGCAGGTGTGTGGCTTCACAGTGTGTCAAATACAGTGTTTATCCTTAGATTTATTTTGCTGGACTTTATTGTTTGATATTTGGAGATTCAGTTTCCCCATAATGACTTATGCTGACATTGGAAGACATTGCATTTCTGATGGTCTCATATTACTGAGAAGAGCTGTTCTGTTTGTTGTGAAATATATTGAGTTATACATCCCTGTATTAGTAATTCCTACAAGGTAGAAATTATAGTGGGTGGTCGTTCCTTTTATTAGGCCATCTGATTTAGTTGAAGAAAAATAGACAAGCTGTGTGTGTTGCAACTCCTTCTTCAAGTCTTTGAAAAAGATCCCAAATGACAGGTCTGCATTCTCCAAATGCTCATTTTTTCCACTAGTATCTGTTGATCAGTTAAAAGATAACTTGTTTCTTTACAAAGCTTGCCTTGATTAAACTGCCATGTCTACAGTAAACCACAACTTCGTAATTTCAGCCTTTGCCATTCAGGACACATACCTTAATTTGAACTGCTTGAGTTAAAGTTACTTTCAGCCACTTACCCTTCACATTTTCTCACTCTGGGTATAGCCAGAAGGGCTGACTCTTCTACCTAAGCTCAAACCAAGTTGTACTAAAAACCCAATGAAGCAGTTGAGCCTGTGATTTGCTTTTCAGTTTATGTTGTTCCCATCCCCTGCGACTTCACTACAGACTTTATTGGTGGCCAAAATATTTATTTTGTGGCCTGTCATATGTCATTCAAACTATTTAAACTTGGTTTCACGCTCCTCAGTCAGATCGCCTTGATTTCAGGGGCATGCCATACAGCTTTGCATTCTAGTGAGGGGAATTTTCCTGCAGCAGGTTAAGTCGCTTCTTTGTAGCAGTTGCAGTTTTCTGTCAGTTTAAATGTACTTCCTTCCTCCTGATCCCCCACTCCTCTCAGAGCTTTGCCTGTGCTCCACTAGCAACTTTACTATGGGAACCTTTTTGGGACCAGTGGCATTGGACACATGGATTCAACACACAGATGAGAAGTCTCCTCATCGCTACCTTGTGCATCTGACACCTTTCTCACCTCTTTTTGATGCATGATCTGAAAGAGAAAAGCCTTTGGATAAGATTCGCCATATCCTCTCAGTGGTTATGGTACAGCTGGTAGCTTGAGAACCTGGCTGTATGGCTTTCTGCCTCCTTCCTGTGGGGAGGAGAGCAGTGGTCAAACAGGAGACTTTGCTGAAAACTTCAGTGTTCCTCTTGACCCAGCTAACAGTCAAAGGAACTGGCTTCTGCTAGCTCCAGCAGTCTGCCAAGACTTAACCGAGCTGTCGATAGTGGTTTATGTGGAAGAGTTATTCAAAGGAGTAAGTGGTTGTAAGATTCTTTCTGCCAGTGTATGGACTTATGTGTATGTTTTGTGTTACAACACACAAAGAAGAACAAGTTTGTTTTCACAGAATCACAGGATGGTTTGTGTTGTAGGGGACCTTAAAGATCATCCAGTTCCAACTACCCTGCCGTGGGCAGGGACACCTTCTCCTAGACCAAGTTGTTCAAAGCCCCATCCAACCTGGCCTTGAACACTGCCAGGGATGGGGCAGCCACAGCTTCTCTGGGCAACTTGTTCTAATGTTTTGTTTGTTTGGGTTTTTTTTTAAGATCACTGATTCTCTTCCTATAGTAGAGCTGATCATGTGTAAAGAACATTATTACAAAATCAAGATTCATGCTAGTTAGCTTTAATTAGAAACTTTCTGTCATCAGACTGTCTAAAGGGGCTCTGCTTATGCCATTTAATACTTTCCCTTGTGTGTAGCAAGGTATTTGTGATTCAGATATGTGCAAAGTGATGAATAGGAATATGGCATAAAATGTGTTATAACCAGTTAGGAGCAGAAGTGGGTTAGGGGTCTTGAAATCCTGGATTTCCTGGGCTTTGACATTATGTGTTACTCTCTCATTTATTCTATTTTTATAAAGGATACATTGAGAATTTGCAAGAGCCATCATAGGAGGTTGATTGGGTTGGTTTTTGTTACTTGTTCTGGTTTTGGTTTGGGTTTTTTGGAACTACTTAAGCCCATTTTGCTCTTGTAATTCTGCCACTACTGTTCCACAGAACTACAGCTTCTCCTAAGAAAGGAAGTTTTAATACTAAATAGGGTTTGTTTTCTTTTTCGTTCCTCCAATAACTTTTTTCTTTTAGCTTGGAAAATTTTCCAAAACAACAGTTTTAAGTTTTACCCATGGTAAATCTCACAATTACTGAGGAAGAAAATACCTATGAAAAACCTGGGGATATCAATTGTACGGAAGATGTGTCTTAAGGTGTAAAGTGCAGATAGGCTGAGAACTTCTACAAACTTCTAAGAAACATAAAGTTTCTGTTTCAGTGTAATTTTCCATCTAATGATGTATTACATTGCCAAATAATGTTTCTAATATCGATGACAGGTCTTTCATTGATTGTTACACTGTTAGTTTTTCATGCTGAATGTCACGGAGCCAGTTGCTGTATGACATTTATATAATTATTTCTATCATGGCATCCAAAAAGCAGCAGTGGTAATTCAGTAGTGCAGACACAAAGTCTTCTGACTTTTCTCTTTTCTTTATGTTTGCTAAGAATTTTTGTGTGTCCAATTTCTTAAAAAATAGTTGTATATATTTTTAAGCTTGAATTAATTTTAATCCTAGACGTGTGTCTGTTGGCTGTCTGTGGTAAAAAAATGAAGGTAAAACATGTACATGAAGCTCATTTTCAGATGCTGACTGGTATTGCCAGCAGAATTATGGCCTTATCAATATTAGTTTAGTCTAAAAACTTGTGTACCATAAGGGTATTTTCTGCCTGGTGAGAGAAAGTGGGAAAATCACTGGATGTAAGATGGAGGGGAAGCTGACATGCAGATAGGCTGTCTCCTTTTGCCCCTGCAGGTAATGTTGCATGCATCAGGACTTTGCTTACTGCACAAGGTGTTCTCCTTCAGTTCTAAATCTGCCAGCTCAGTAAATCCCAGACATGCTTAATTATCCTGTTCATTTTTCTGGAATAGGTGAACTGGGAGAGGCACCTAGATCCATCATGTGCTACAAATACATCTGCACAATTTATGATTGTTACTGCAGAGGGGGCTTCATCAGCACTGGGTGCTGTTTACTCACTTGGAGAATGGGGAGCATCAGTTGGCATAGGACTGGCATGCAGTCACAGAAGCAATGGTCCCTGATTTGAGGTGTAGTCCTACATTCCATTGCAAGTCTTATTACTGTTTTTACTGAAGTTGGGCTGTTGTGAGACTTGCTATCATGTTAATGACTGAAGACACAATGTCAAATGAAAGTGAATTTGAGCCCTCAACCTATTGGAACTAGTGGCTGAACTGGCAATAAAATAAAATGGCTGTTCAAGTTTTAATAGCAGTTTAAGCCAAGAGTTACTAGTCTCTCTTCACTTGTAGGTCCTCTTAAAATTATCCTTCCCTGACATACTGGGAAATAGAATAATAAACCAAAGGTAATCGGTAGCTAGATTCAGCTGCCTTCTAATTGTGCTTTTATTGTTACTCCTCTTCAAAACCTTCCTCAGGATGCCAGGGCCTTGGCATATTTATCATGATGGCTGTAGCAGAAGTCTCAGAGCAGTACTTTCAAACCTTCACACCTTTCTCATCAATTAGCAATTTAACAGAGCAATTATTTTGCTTTATTTTCATTCAGAACTATCCCAGAGTCATCATGAAATCATGGCTGTCTCGGGCCCAATTTTGTGGCCTCCAGGGTGAAGAGGTGACAGGGTCATGGGCAAGTGACATAGACTGTGACACACAGTATCTTAGACAGAGCTCATGGCAGCTTTCCGTCCTTATGGTGCCTCACATAACTTGCTAGTATTATTTTCTGTCATGCAGAGATAACACATTTTAATTTATCTGACCATTTTAATTTGAAATAGTTGGGGAAGACAGCATAGTTGGGGACAAAGGCATCCATATATATTGATGCAAGAAATTTATAATCATTCATCCTTCCTCGTTGAAATCCTGATCTTTGCAGTCTTACCGTGAACATTATCTTTATTACTGACTTCATGGAGTGCAGAGATTAGATCCTGAATGAAGTGAAGGATATAGGATGAATATGGATTAGTCTTCTAAGACAATATTGCTCAGGTTTTCTTCCTGAGGTGCTGTATCTGCCTCAGGAAATGAAAGATAAACAAGGTAAAGCTCCACTAGCCAGTGCAGCAGTGCTAGTTGTATACTTACATTATTGTTCTTTATAGATGGTTGAAAAGAGATGCTTGGAACCACATCTAAGAAAAAAAAGAAGACTCTTCATTCAATGTGGAAATGTTTAGTTTTAGTGACTTGGAAGTCACTTAGTGAAATGGAAGTGTTTAGTTTTACTTTTACTTTGATAGAGATAAGTGTTTGGACTGAAGGGAAGTGAGCAGAAGCATTGTGTCTCATCTCACAGCTGTCTGAGTGGCACAGTTGAAACACTAGTTTCCATTGAGGAAATCTGTACAGATAACAGAACCGAATTAATAATTGATGAGAGTTAAAAAATCTAGTGGAACTAGAAAATTATTACAAATATTAATCAGTAGAGGTTCTCCTCAACTCTAAGACACATGATAATGTTACTCAGTTTGCTAGTACCTTCCTTCTCACGGTTGTCACAAACTCTGCATACGTGGATCACTTCACAGCAGCAGTAGTGGCATTATTACTACTACTGCTCCTATTATAATTGTTATTATTAATTATCCCAGCTCTCGATATGCTGAGAAGAGCCAAACAGCTTTCCCAGCATCATATATACTGGGGGAAAACTGCAGCTAAGAAAATAATTGTAATCTTTTTGTTTCATGATCTTAGAAAATCTGTGACTTTTCAGTAAAAAAATTTTTTGGAGGTATTACTTAAGACAGGATAGTAGTTTTACTCCTTGGATCTCACGCATTCCCTTCAGACTGCTACGTGTTGGGAATGTATTGGTACTTTACAAGACTTAAGCCTTGCAGGCTTTGCAAGTGTAATAGTGCAGTATTGCAGGCTGCTCCCTCTTACAGCAACCAGTGTAGCCAGCAAATCTCTTTTCTCCTGAACATTATATGAATATAATTGAGGTCAGCCTTCTTGTTTGGCCTGCTGATTTTATATGCAGACATCAAGTATTAAAACAGAAGCTGGAAAATTGTAGTGCAGTCTGGCAGGAGTATTCCATGTGTGCTTGGAATGTACTTTTATGCACTGCATTGCCTAATGCACATCATATATAATATTGCTGACATATGAAATCAAAGTCAGGTGATACTCTGCATAAAATAAAAAAAAATGTTTCCTATTGACCACCTGGGAATTTCCATATGAAATAAGCCAATACTTTTTTTGATGGTTCTGTATTAAGATTTTGAACTCTACGTTGTCCTTGTATTCGAGTAAGAATTAATTCACAGGTTGAGTACTTTGTGAGGGAATCTCAGGGTCAGTACTCTACATCTTAGGCCAGACTTTGCTTCAGACCTTGGCCTAAAATGCCTGTGCTTTGAGTTTGCTGTTGGATATATTCATGTGACACTATACGTCTCTGTTTATAATGGTATGAATCAAAGATGAACGTTGTAAAGAAAGACTATGGAAAGATAGTATTTTTTTGTTTGTTGATTTTACTTCTTTGTGAGCTATTTGCCTATATTTTCTAAAGAAAACAACACTGTTATGATTCATTTATTAATTAGGTTATGCTTTCCTTGTTTTGCTGTTGATATATAGCTTGAAAGAGAAGAAAACTTAGACACTTGCAGAAATCTTTATGCAAAGAGCGAGAAGTAGGCTGCTGATTGCTAGGGATTTGATATAAATAAGTTTTAAGTGAAATAAATATGTGAAGCCCCATTAAAGTTGAAGATCTGATCTAGAGAGTTTTAAAGTGATTTCAGGAGCTGTCCTCTCTCATCTCAGTTGTTTAGTTTTCACCATGCAGGTACTTGTAATATATCTTTACTTTTTCTATCCACAGAGTAAGAGAGACAGAAATAAATACTTAATGCTTTAAAAAATAAGGGGCAAAACATTCCTCTCTCTTTTTAATATTCCTTTTATATCTTCCTATGTCTATATATATACACACACATAATATCTCTCCACAGTCTTAGTCAATATAGATCACCTTTTGCGTCAGAGAGTGAGCAGGATATTTAAAAATGCATGTTTAGGAGTTGAATTCAGTGAAGCAGAGTTATCATTAAAATACATGTGATTAGCTCCCAAAATGTCAGAAATGAGGCAGACCCACTCAACATCAATGTATTATTAGAAAGCTTGCTGTATCCATTGCCCATTTCTTTGGTGCTTACAATTTTAACACTGGTTTTGTAGACAGTCTTAAGTATGTGAATTCTTCCCATTTTTGATGTCATCAAAGAGAAATTTGTTCATACCCAAATTTTGTCCCATGTAATTACACTTTTAAAAAGCTGCAGGCTGATGAATCCCTGAAGGACCCTAATGTGCTGTTTGGAAATCAGAAATAGAATTAATTCTTTTCTTTGATTATTCCTGTATGAGTGTCTCTCTAATATGCAACATTTTAAATCCTTGCCTTAACTTAGTAATTCAGATGTTGTAAAGAACAGCATCCTACAACTGTACTCCCTAGAAATTATCACGGAAATATAAAAGTGATAATATAGTGTCCTGAGAAATAATGTTGAGGAGCAGAACAAAACTGCATTCATCTAGGCTGAAAATAGCAGCTCTGCCATAACTTTGCCTTTCAGGAACAGTAAGCAGATACTTTGCTGTGTCATATCACATGAATGTTGATGTTTTAGTCACAAGACAATATCATTTTTCTTGTATTAATGGTATACTTGATGTGTCATTGTAGAATAAGATTTTTTTATTCTGTATTTTAAGCTTTGACAGGAATAAAACTGAGTGTGTGAGGTTACATTTGGAAATCCAAAAAAATATGTTTAAACCAAATGGTATTCTCTCTCAAATGTGCTACTGTTTAAGCTGTGCATTTAGCAACTGCAGTATATTCTTAAGACTGCAAGTATTACTGTTATACATGCATATTTGTTTATATTTACATATAAACATGCTTATCTCTTTTAACTGGTTAATCCCATTTTGATTTGATATACATACTGTATACCAGGAAATATTAGAGTATGTGATTATTGTCTGAAACAAGTAACCTCCTCAAAAACCTTTACACATAGATCTTTTAAGGAAGTTTTTTTTACATTTAATATAGACCTGATCTGTTATGAAAGGGGCTTCCTACCCTTTTGAATGACCTTTTATCAGGGTGTATTTTCCTGCTGTTGCTGCTTCTGTCTTCTCTCTCTTGGGTAGTAGAGCACATTAAATATTTTGCTGTAAACTCAGAGTTACTGCATGAAGTGTAAAAAGACATATTCCAGTATTATTTGCCCACTTTATTAATTATAAGTTTTCTAGCTGATTTGTTTCTAATGTACTGTAACACAAAATACAAGGGGTTTGTGTAGGCTGTTGCTGAAGTACTTTAAGTGAAAGCTATTTGTTTACTATTGCAAAGAATAGATGGTGTTTTTACACTGGAAGCCGTATCTCCACTCAGATTTTATGAACAACAGGTGTGATGCACAGACTTATCAGAATATGCTAATATGTTCACAGTGTTCATTTAATTGTAGCTTTCATTATGTATCAGTAAATAGCTGAGAGCGTAATTGGGCTAAGAAAATACAAAGGGAGCCCTATGTTACACTACTGTTGTTGAATTTGATCCCCAAATATTTGTGTGCTACATTGCACTTCATCATAGAATCATAGAATGGTTTGGGTTGGAAGGGGCCTTAAAGAGCATCTAGTTCTAACCTCCCTGCCACAAGACCAGGTTGCTCAAAGCCCCATCCAACCCGGCTTTGAACACTGCCAGGCAGGGATGAGGCAGCCACAGCTTCTGTGGGCAACCCATGCCAGTGCCTCACCACCCTCACTCACTGAAGAATTTTTTCCTAATATCTAATCTAAATCTCCCCTCTGTCATTTTAAAGCCATTGCCCCTTGTCCTGTCCCTACAGACCCTTTTAAAAAGTCCCTCTCCAGCTTTCTTGCAGGCTCCTTTAGTTACTGGAAGGCTGCTATAAGGTCTGGCTGGAGCCTTCTCTTTTGGAGGATGAACAAGCCTGACTCTTAATCTTGTTCTTGGTACCTGTTGAGTTTCCTTTTGCTTTCTTGAGGATGTGTGATCATTCTTTTTATATTCATTTATCTGGACATAATGCTTGCAAATCATAAAATATTTTTACTCTGCAAACTGGATTTTGGAACAGTCACCTCTCTGGAAAAGTATTTTTTGCGTGTTAGTAAAACATTCGATAGTAACGTTATATTTTAAAGGCATATCTCCTAATGACAGTGGAAATTAATCTGTTTAGCTGGTGTTTCTTAGTGTTTCAACATAATTCTTTAAGCTGAAGGACCATAAACTAGAGGGATGTCATGGAACAGTAGGTAGTTCTAAGAAATATTTTGTTCTTTTGTTTTTCCTTGAAAATTGGCTGCATTAGCTGGCTCTTTCACTTTACTATTTGAAGTCTTCAGATGTGAGACCAACAGTATGAAATTGACCTCAGTTTAATGATGTTGGCTTGTAAAATCACAGAAAATTATCACTGTCTCTGAACAGATTAGTAATAATGAGCTGGTACAATATGACAAACTACCTCGCCCACAGTTAAAATGCAATTAGCTGCTCTTGAATTTCGAATGTGCTGGCTGTTTATTCTCTTTCATGGCTGGCATGGGTTTGGGTGGTTCTCTGTGTTCATCCCATCACTTGTCTAATTTTTAACACGCTTTAACTTGTCATCGATACACTGATAACTTGAGCTGTAACCAGATATTTGTCCTAGCCCCATCTCTTATCCCCACCCAAAAAGTACTGTGGGGCTTCTGACAGATGTACAGTGGCAGATTAAAATTAGATGGCTGAAATGGTTATCGCTGTCAGCCGCTTACCGTGCCTTCCCAACAAGATGTTGCAGTCTCAAGGCTGGCATGACTGATCTGCATGTCAACCACAGTATTTTCCAGTCCAGCATATTAAGATAAACCACAGACAGAAATAATGTCCAGAAGAGCCATAGGCTTGAGGTAATGTGTCAGGATTTGAGGGTGTGGTTTGGAGATCAAATGCTGCTTGGCTATTAAATGCGATGTGCATTTTGTCAGTAGTGTCAGTTTCATCGATCAGTGGTTCCCCCAGCCCACGTCAGGCATGTACATGTGCGCGGCAGGTGGGCATTCCTCAGGTGTGTTAGTACAGCAGGCACCAGGCCTCCAGTGGAAACTAAACCATGCTCCTTTTGAAAACCTCTGTTTGGGAAGAGGCAAGCACGGTTAACATCTCATAGCCAGCTGTGCCAGCAGGGTGCTAGGCTGTGTGGCTCCACCCAAGCCAGAATGTGCAGATGTCAGGTGTGAAGATAAGCCCTTCCTATCACACCTGGGCACCCTGGTACCATCTCTCCTCCCTTGGCATCCCTCTCTACTCTCTTCCTCACAATCCATCTGCTTAGTCTGCGAGGTGGTGCTCATTTTGGAGGCATTGCCTGATTCAAATGGACCCACTGAAGACCTCCTTAGCTTCTGACTGTTTCCAGAGGAGCGGCTGCACATGAATGGAAATTGCAGCCAGTGACAGGGGAAGGCTGTGCCCCCCTGAGGGACAGCAGTGCTAGCCCAGAGCATTTGGTTTTGGGGATGCAGCACTCCAGCTCATTTATATTGGTTTTCACATACTGTGTAGGCACTCTTTCTCTGAAAAACACAGTGTATTTGCAAAGTCGGATGCTGTTCAGGGGAGGGAAGCTGTCTGCTTTGGTTTTCTGTGCTGTAAAGTTTCCTCAGATACTGGATGGTGCATGGATAGACTCAGCACCATCCAGCATCGTGTTTATTGTATGATCATGTTCACAACCAGAAATGCACTGTCCTAAATGCACTGTTGCTTTTTAAATTATGCCATTTCAACAACAGAAAGGTTCATATGGTAAAGATTTCTTCAGGATGCCTGTGTCAGTGTTTTCTGCATAGTCTACTTTGTAAGCACTTTGGCCATGGAAATTATGAAATAATCTTCATTAAATAGCTGCTATACAGTCAAATATGTTGCTGATTCTTAAACAAAATTGCATCATTGTAGTGTGAAAGAATCTTTATTGAAACTGTTCTGCTTAGGTTGCTAAATGAGGCACTCTCAACCCATAAGATACTGTTTTTGCTGTGCATTCACATTTCTTCCCTCTCTGTCTGTCCTGTACACTGAATGTTGGGAGAACTCATGGGCATCTGGTGGTTGTAGTAATGGCTGTACTTGGTAGCACATATACCTGGAACTGAAATGAAAACCTTGTGTGAAAGTGTGGGAAGCAGAACTCACCTCCTTTCCCTACCACAGTTAATCAGCCTCTTCCCCCGCTGTCCCAGTATGCTTTGGGCTGTTGCTCTGGCAGTGGTATTGCTGAAGCCTCACAGTGTCTGCACCTTTTAGTTACTTTGGAGCATTGCCAGACACTCTCCTGACACAGACAATGGAAAAATAACTGCATTTTTTTTAACAGTTTTTATTTCCATAAAAGCAGAAGAGAATTTCCTGGGACAAAGAAAAGACATTTCTGTAGCCCAGGGGTGTTCTTCCTGCTCAGCATTACAGACCTGCTGCATGAGTGAACATGGGAGGGGTCCTTCAAGGCTTTTATAGCAGAAAATGTTAGGCAAGCCAAATGACTACCAGTTCTTCTCTATGGAAATGCATAGAGATGGGAGTCTGTATCCATTTGTAATGCAATACATATTTGGGAGGGAATGTTCATGGAAATTGACTGGAGGAGAAGGCAAAGGGTAGAAAAAATGGATTTTGTAATAGGAAAATATTTTTTTTTCATTTTAAAAAGCTTGAGCCATAAAATCCCAGACTTCTGGGAAAGATACTAAGGTGAATAAAATGTGTGACTCATTTTTTAGATAGAGCTGAATAAGGACTGAAGAATTAAATAACAATTGATATAGACAGTTCAAGTTTATAAAAGACATTGTACTTTATGATGCAAGCCACTGAAAGCCATTTATTTTTGGCTGTACTCTGTGTATTATTTTGCTTATATTTTTTGTGCTGTGAACACTGAGTCACCCTGACCTGATACATTTAAGATAATTGGACTTAAAAGGAAATTGCTTTTAAAGTAGAAAATCTAACAGTGACAAGGCATTTACTACAGGAACATGCAAAGTTCTGCAGATGTGGCTTGGCGAACATATTAAAGGTGGTAAAAAAACTTGTCATTACTCACATTACTGTACATTGCACAATTCAAATGCCATTGAGAAATGAAAATTCTCTTGTCCATTAAAATCTGGAGTTCATGTTACAGCGTAAGCACTGTAACTGTCCTGCATCTTAACACATAGTAAACAAATTAATTTCTCTTAGATTTTTTGCACAGGAAGATGTGTAGAGAGAATACTGTCATCAGCATTAATTTGACATCTTCTGAGCAGCCTTCTGAAACATGGTTGTTCTGGGCTCAGCAGTAGCATTTTTCTCCTTCTTAGTAGCTGGTGCAGTGCTGTGTTTTTTGACTTTCAGCCTGGGAACAGCACTGATAACACCGATGTTTTTAGTTGTTGCTCAGTAATGTTTACTCTGACCAAGGACTTTCTGAGCCTCATGCTCTGCCAGGGAGGAGGGGAAGCTGGGAAGAAGCAGAGAGAGGACACCTGACCCAAACTAGCCAAAGAGGTATTCCATACCACAGCACGTCATGCCCACTATATAAACTGGGGGCAGTTACCTGGAAGGGTTAGATCACTGCTTGGGTCGGGCTGGATATTGGTTGGCGGGTGGCAAGCTGTATTCTCTTCCCTTGTTATTTCCCTTATCATTATCATTATTTGCAGTAGCAGCAGTGGTTTGTGTTATACCTTAGTTACTGCACTGTTCTTATCTCAACCCATGGGAGTTACATTCTTCTGATTCTCCTCCCCATCTCTCTGGGAGCTGGGGGGGGGGGATGGGGAGGGGAGAAGGGGGTTCGGGAGAGAGAGGCTGTGTGGTTCTGAGTTACTGGCTGGGCTTAAACCATGGCAATGGTATACTCTTACCTGCATTGTACATTACTTGTATGGAAAGACAAGTTCTCTAATGTGTTCTCATGCTTCAGTAACGTTACATTATGTCAGATGAGAATGGGGTTCCAGTACCTGCTAGAACTACTGAAAACAGTTCCTATCTTACAAGGTTACAGTCTAAAGTAATCTGACCTGATTTAATAACGCAACATAAAGGCAGCATATTTTTAGGACTGCAGTCAAAATTTAGCAATGCATCTGTGAAGTGACATGAATCTGTTTCGCTGGATGCAAAGGTTGTGATGTTACCTAATAAAATGGTTTACTCTTGAGTTATTTGCTATGCAAACAATATTCCAAAGGAAAAAAAATACTCCAAGAAACTGCTACAGTAACATGATTTTTTATTTTATATTCTTCTACATATGCAGCATTCTACAAACCTGTAAGTGATACTGCTTGTGATTATTAAAGATTTCTTAAGATGAAAACCAACTAAGATAATTTAAAAATATTTACCATAATTCAGGAATTCTTTGAATTTTGATTAAGGAGAACTAGACATTTAGAAAATCTCATTTGCACATGCCCTTTACTTCTCATGCACACTTGCCCATAATGACATTGTGCTTGACAAAAAATTACAAGGTACATATTTAATGCATTTTTAATTGTCTCCTCATGTAGTTCCACAACTGAAAATGAGAGTGTCATTAGCTGAGTCACCAATGTGCCTTCACATACTTGATTAGGAAAGCTCTGCTAGTACATACAGAAATGTCAGCAGGTGGTGGTGGCTCCCTATGGGGGTCTGTCATAGCATGACTTGGCAGTCACTGTCACCCTGGGTTGAGGTGATGGGGCTAAGATATGGCCCATGGGTGGGTCTGGCATGCCATAGCAGATCCCACGTTACCACTGCATTAAACTGGGAAAAACGAAAGGCCTTCTAAATAGCTCATGGAAACACATCCTTTGTAGGTCCTTCCCTCTGGTGTTCCTTGTCTGCTGCATGTGTTTGTGTCTGCCATGGCACTGCAGAGTGCTTCTTTGTGTGGGCTCTGATGGGTCAAAATCAAGACTGTGGCTCGGTTGAGTCACAGACAAAAACTAAGCTTATTGACAGGTCCCAAATAAAGGAGGTCTGAGTGTCTAGTGTAATTTTGTTCAGGCTGTTAATCAAGATAAGCTTAGGGAAATGTCCTAACCCCCTTAACTGGTGAACTGAATGGCAGATTTCACTACTTGTGCTTGAGAATATTGTGTAATACACACACTACCTGTGTGTAAGAATAAGCTTCCTTTAGCTAGTGGCATAAATAGTTAACTAGGTAAAGGGCATAGCTTTAGGCTGTGCCTTAAGAAGATGAAAAGATAATTTCTGGATAAGTGAGCGAGCATGGGAGACCGCAAGAGGGTAGCAGCTTGGCAAATGAGACTGGTTTTGAACCAGTACCAATCTTCTTTCAGTCAGCCCAGTTTTATGGCTATTTCTCCCTTGGGCTGAGAAGATCTCTCAGTCTCCACACTGTGTGGCTCTGAGAAAAGACTCCTGTCCTGTGTGAGTCTGTGGGCAGTGAGGACAGGCCTTTGCCTGTGGTTTACAGTTCTGCTTTTTATCCTGCATAAGCTGATCTGCTTTCATTTTTTGCTGGTATTATGCTTGACATTCTTTTTGTGAAGCCTTTTTTTTTTTTATTTTTTAAAGGTCTATTTATGCCTCTCTTCCCCTTATCAATGGAGGTTTATTAGATCACATGGCAGCCTGCCATCTTCCTCATTAACCAAGCATTTTTGCAAATAAACATGTTCCTTGTGTACACATTGCCTTCTATTTATGATTTACTTCCCATTATAAAGCTACAATCTACAATATTAAAAATAATACACAGACAGATGTTTATCAGAGGTTGAACAGGGTTTTATTGTACTGACTCTGGTATTTGTGGTTTATATTTCTTTAATCTCTAGTGAAGTGTGCTTCCTCCCACTCTCCCCAGTTTACTACTTCTGCCTCTTTTTACTCTTGCAACAGGTGATGATGCCCTTTAAACATATTTTCTTTCAGGTTACAATATGAACAGGAGTATGAAGGAAGTATGACAACATACTTCAAATGGAGTATTTATGCAAGAAATCAGACATTATGCCTTTATTCTAGAGATCTAGATACACCCAGAAGTAAAGAGATTTTCACCTTTTGCTTACCTGATGCCAGTAGGGTTTTTGATCACCCTCTGCTGGCTGTACTGCCAGGACTGCTTACAGTTGGATGGACTTTGGAGAGTGCTTTTATGCTCCAGCTAAGTTCCAGGCAACGCTTAGGATTTCACATTTCAGCTGTGTTACTACAGTTTAGCTACAACAATTTGGGATCACTGGCTATGTATATAGTTTTTTATTTTTTATTCAAATGGATGGAATAGAAGTCTGCCCGTGGGTCAGATAATCATCTCAGACCCATTAAATAAGCAGCTGTGACATGCATCGTAACAGTGGCCTAAACCACCATATTTTTTCAATATGACATTTCGTTGCTTTTTTTCTCTCTTGGCCTGTGGTTGGACTTACATTACAAGAAGAAACAGCACTTAGCTATAATTAAAAATGCCCTACAGTAAGTGGGATGACAAAACAATGGGAATGCTGTTCATATGGATGAAGTCAAGTGTAAACGAAGTCTAAAAGAATTAAGTTGAATGCAAGGATAAAATTATCTTGTTGGGTAGGCACAGAAAGTGTAAAATGAGCCTACCCAATACAGCAGATACTGTATTTCACAACAACAAAAAAAAGATTTTTGTGTCATGAGGCACATCCATCTTTTGCTGTTGCAGCTGAAACATAACCTTCAATTATTTGATACAGTCATATATTAATGGGTATATGTATGTAAAGAATTTCTACATACAAGCATCTACCTTGAACATGTGAGCAATATACTTATTTATACTACTTGCATGCAGTTTATAAAAACAGGAAATATTCATGATAGTATTCTTAGTATTTACTATTTTCAAGGTAGTCTGGATCTACCTGGAAGTATGTTTATTAAAACTTTATGTTGAAGAATTATGTTGAAGAGAAATTTTAAAATTAAGCTGAAGACATAATTCCGAACATAGTAAGACATACTTATAAGAAGGGCTGTTTTTTTCAGCCTTCAGTAGCTGTCATCTTGCTTCAGGTTTAGCTCTAGTCAGAGCCTTGCTGGCCAACCTACTGAGTTTCACTAATTGCCACTTGAAAATGAAAGGGAAAACTGCCTAGCTTTGAAACATTATTCATGAAAGAAGGATCGTGCTGGCTTATTTTCAGAACGGGAGCTTTTCCCCCTCTTCTTGTCTAGACAGGCCAAGTACAAGACTTTGTACTGAAAAGGGCTCTCTGGTATGTCATTAGGCACATTGGTCTAATCTGGACTGGTCTGAGTTTCCTGGTCGGAGTGTTTTGAGGTCACTCCTAGTATTTTGATGCAGACCTCTGCAGGTTTGTTTACTAATTTTCAGCTTGACAATACTCTTAATATTTGCTTTCTATTATCTCCACTAACCATCAACCTCATTTAGCTCCACCGTGCTTTACAAGGAAGGGTTCTCTTCTGGTTTTAGTAAAAGCACACACTCTTTAAATGCATTTACTATGTAAACTACTTTAAGGTACTGCATTTTTGTCTACAAGTTGCAAATACCTGGTGCAAAGTATGTTCCATGTTCAGAAATATCTGTACTTTCATTGAACAATCTGTTAATTTGTCCTAGTCCTACAATATATTTTTACTTTGAGTATTTCCTTCAGATTTCAACGAAACGTTATTATGCAGGCTAAAGTTTTGCACTTTTCTGTCCTCCATTAGATACTAAATTTTGTTAGATTTAGAAGTTACTTTTGCACATGCATGTGTTGTGGTTTGATCCTGGCCAGCAGGTAGGCACCCACGCAGCTGCTTGCTCACGACCCCTTCCTGCCCCACAGGATGGGAAAGAATAGGAAGAATTAGCAGCAGACAGTTCTAGTAAGTGAAGAAAAGAGGGGAAGAAACCAATTTGTGCAAAAGGAGTCACTACCTCCCACAAATAGACTTATGACCAACCAAGTCTCGAAGCAAGAGGAAGACAAACCCCCTGGCTTTTATTGCTGAGCATAATGTTACATGGCATGGAGGACCCCTATGGTCAGTTGTGGTTAGCTGTCCTGGTCGTGTCCCCTTCCCAGCCTCTTGCCCACCTCCTGTCTACTCCCTCAGAGCAGAAGGGTGAGAAAAAGAGGAAGCTTCAGTGATGTGCAGGCACTGCTCAGCAGTAGCCAAAACACTGGTGTGTTATCAACACTGTTTCGGTCACAAAGCCAAAATAGCACCATAAGAGCTGTTTAGAAGACTCCATCCCAGCCAGACAGCACAGGATGACTGCTTTCTTGGCAAATAGACTTTGCTGGAGATCACAAGGGAGGATGACTTTAATAACATGTTCAATTTTAAAATCAACATAGAATTCCTGTGGTATTGTGAACAATTTTCCAGTCAAGGCAGGCATATCAACAGGGAATGAGACATCTGGTGACTCTCTTTTTTAGTACACCTTGACAATGGCAATGCTCATGTATCTGAAGGAAGGAGGAAATAGCCATGACATTTTACATGGCAACTTGAGTCTGGTTTTGAATCCAAATTTTGATGTGTTGTGTTACCTAGGCCAAAAAAAAAAAACCAAAAAACCCCAACCCCTTAAAGTACTAATTCTTTTCTCTAGTTAGTCCTCTTAAGGTAATGTTAATCAGAGCTCAGAACTTTGACTTTAATAGAGCTACTAAAAATCTAGTGCTTCATTTGGTCTTTTGTCTGAAGACAGTATAATCTGGTGGCAAACAGGAACCCAAAGTTCTTAGCTTTAATTGCTTTTTAGATGACATCTTGCTTGAGCACTTTGTATCAGTCATGGAGGAAGTGTGGAAAGCTTTACATTAGGACTCAACACAAAGACACAGGAAAGAAATAGTGTGGCCAAAGTAACATGTCAAATATTTTAACTTCAGGCAATAATGGTGTTTGATATTTGTCTTTCAAAGAGAAGCAGTATGTCCTTTACCATTCTAATTTCACCCTGTGTTATATTCCTCATTTAAGATAGCTGGAAAGTTTGAACCCCTCCAAGCCAACTTTTCTAATCTTCCAAGGCAGCTTTGTTCCTTTTTTGTTCCAGTTTCTTATTTCATGAAGTTGCAGAAGTGAGTTCTGAGGTGTTGTAATTACCAGATTGTTAATATTGAGATCAATCTTTTAACCTTGCTTTCCAAAAGTAACTGTTAATGACCTACTTAATTTCTTGGATTTCAAAGGCTTACTCTGTTTGCTTATGATTTTTGTATTCTCTGTATTCAAACCAGAAAGCGTAAGCTCTTAAATGCTTCTTCAGTTCTTTGTTGTATCAGAGAAGGACAGGGTGACAAAGAAACAGGGAAAAATATTTTGTTTGTACAGTATTTTATTGTACAGTTTGAACAATTGAAAATACTAATGGGTTGGACTAAAAAAAGCATCAATCTTGAGGACCTTAGTTAGGCAAATGCTCACTGATTTTTGGGTGCAGTTTGACCAAGTGAAACAAAAAAGTAGATTTTTTTTTCCACAGGAAATATTTTTTTTCTTGCATAACATTTTATGGCTTTTATTTATATTCTTAAGTAGCATTTTATGTTACACACGTTGATGCATATATTTTTGCAGCAGCAGATTCTTGTTGGTATGTGTACCAAAATTTCATTAATACTCTTGATGAAAGTCCACAGATCACTTCTACCTACAAAGCAGATTTGCTAAGAAAAGCAGATTATTTCATTCCCATTCCCAGTTTTATTTCTTCTTCACTATTAGTGCACCTGTGTTACACATCAGATACTACATATGGGTAAATATCACATCCCAGTAACTGGCTTAAGGGCTTTTTAGAATTAGAGGTCCTGCCTAAGTGTAAGTGCTGTTAAAATTAAAGGAAAGTCTCTTGTTGATACAGTTGAAGGTGAAAAAATACTATCTCTTTTCTTCAGATCATCTCTCTGAAGCAGAATCAGCCAACCCAAACTGCAGCCTTAGGGAAGCCCGAGGTTCAGGGAATGGCACTACTTTAATACACTACTTGTGAGTGTATTAGACTTTGCTTGTCTGCTTGTGAATGACAATTGCTAGAATTTGTCAACATGCTGGAAGTGTAATCATTAAATTATAATGTGTCTAGGTATGTCCTCTGTTCTAGATGTGTAGTGTACTTAACTTTGGAACAAGCCTAGTGAGAAAGCTTTTTATAATTGCACGTATATTTTTGTGAACATTTCTTAATTACATCTTAAATACTTACTAGAAAGTATGCTTGGTCTCATAGGAATTGTTCTCATGATGGAACCATATTTAGGGGAAACTTAATTTTTTTTGTAGTGAAAAAGAATAAAGTAAAAATACAGCATGCCTGCATATAGCATTTAGACACTTTGGAAGTTTACTGACTTTGTAAGGCAAAGTGGCATGTGGGAGTTCAATGTGCAGACACTGAGTGCTTGATTGTAATTAGTTGGGAGACTAGCAAATTGATTTGGAAAAGTAGTTAAGGAACAATTGTGTCTGGACAGAAATGTTCCTGGTTACAAACTATACTTGGGCCTTACAGCTGATGCTGTCTTATGTTGTGCAAGACTTTTTAATGTGGGACAATTATTATTCTTATTCATAGTGCTGTCTTGTTCTAAATATGCAAAGTGCCACACAAACATTGAACATCAAACTAGAAAAAAATACTGTCTCTTTTTAGGAAGAAGTTGGATTTCCCCAGATGGCCGATCTGGTTTAGTAATGGATTGATTCCGGTGATCTGGAATGTGTCATGTATATATTTACATGTGCAACGCTACAAATACTATATTATGTATTTTGGTGTTAAGTGCCAGAGCCACAGCCACCGTGTTAGCATCTACTTGAAAGATATTACCTTTAATATCAGTCACCCTAGAGGTGAAGAAGGTAAGCATGAATTTCCTGACACATTTTTGTTTTGGTTTCTTTTTTGCCTTTCAGAGTGCAAATTCACCTGCGCCAGTGGTAAATGCTTGTATCTTGGTTCACTGATTTGTAACCAACAGAATGACTGTGGGGATAACAGTGATGAAGAGAACTGTCTGCTTGTAACAGAGCATCCACCTCCAGGCATCTTTAGCTGTAAGTACTGGCTCTTTGTGTGCATCCGTGTATGTATGTGTGTCAAATATGTCTGTTTACCTCAGAAATCAGTCTGTTTGGAAACTTGGTCTGCAGTATGATACCTAGGGAGATGAGACAGTGGAAGTAAATGTTGTTCTTCTCTGAAGCAGCATTTTTTTTAACACATTTTCTTTAGGTTTCTAAACCTGGAAAGTTGTAGTCATGCACAAGGAGTTTGTGCTGCAGACATTGAAGTTAAAATCATACGGATCATATGTGGTTTCTGAGAAAGAAAGCATAATACATAAATGATTAAATAATTTGTTTTCCAAGGTTCTAAAAAAATAATTTATGCTTTGTGTGACAGTCTTTATATACTATTAAGATCGTTAAGAGAGTTGTAATTTTTCCAGTCATAATTTCTATTAATCAAATATATTTTAGTAGTGCTGAGGTGAGCATCATTTAGTAGGCCACTGAGCTTTTGTAGGTATATATTTAAAAATAGCTTTAGTTGCTATTCTTTGGTGCATAAATACCTCACACAGGGTGTCAGAGCTTATCACCAGAACTGCTGTCTTAGTGCTTTGCCCTCAGTGATGTACGCCGAAATCAAAATTTGCTTTTTGTTTTTTATACGTTCTGCAATGATTTATTTTTGAACCACAGCTCAGCTTTCTGGATGGGGGAGAATTTTTCCAATAATGCTTCTGGTGTGCAAGTACCATAGAAGGGCTTTTACATTATTTAACACTTTCCAAATGGTTTGGTTTTGCAAATACATCCTTGATCATGCTGTTTCACCTCTGATTGTAACTATGGCTTAGGAATATCTGTGTTGTTATGTTATTAATAACAGGAATTATAAGCGGCATGTATCTGTTAAGTTTTGTAACAAATGTGCCATTAAGCAAGGTAGAATCACTGGAGTGGATACATCATAGAATATGAAGTCAGGTGTTGGGTATCTGCCTTTCTTCCTCTGCCCTCTAACCTCCAAATGTACATGTTTCTAAATGTTTTTAAATCTTTTCCTTTGAAGTACTTTGGTACCTCTGCAGTGATTTCAGAGGTTTTGAAGTAATAACGGCCTACACGTGCTTTTATGTTATTTCATTTTATTTTTTATTTGTTTTTTTTTTGAGAGAAACTCTTTCCAAAGCCCCAGGACTAGCCATAGGCTTTGGTGATAGGTCCAGATCAAAATGGCATGTGTATTTGCCCATGAACTTAAGCTGACTTTGGCTTTTGAGTTGTAGAAATGTTTTGCCATGTTATTGTGCATGCAAAACTTGTAAGCATACATTTAAAGTTCAGATAGATGATTGTTTTGGTTTTTTTTTCTGGGATACTGTACAACTCTTCAACCAAGCCAGCACAAATGTTTGTCCAAAGGAGCCATGAAAGCCACTGTGGTAGCAGATGGAGGGTGGGACTTTGATGACAAGCAGCAGTTGGGGCATTGCAGGTGGTGATGCTGCATGGCTGCAGTGCAAAACTGCATGGACTGGGTTCCTCTGCAGGCTCCTAGGTGGAACTCCCAAAGCCACCTTCAGCTTGAGGTCTGAAAGGTGGGGGCCGGTGGTTTTTCAGCACTTCTCTGTGCTGGTGGCAGTAGTGCGGTAATCACAGCAGCGTGTTCACAACTTGCGCTGGTCTTCTCTTCAAAAGGCCTTTGGACTGCAGAAATTGTTACTTGCTTGATCCAGGATCTACAAACTGCTGGTCTTCCCCTAAGTTGTTCCTCCCCATCTTTACAGATGTGAGGACTGTTACCACCGATGTGTCAGTTACCCTCTGGGAGGGTTTGAAAAGAAAAAAACAAACCCAACATCTTTCCATGATTTATGTTTCCTTAAATCTGTTGTATTTCATTTTCTCTGACTTCTAAAACACAGCGTCTGATAGTCCTGCTATCGGACCTGCTATATCCAGTGCTGAGTGAAGAGGAATAATTAGGTAAACAGTCTTATTAAGTCCTTCAATAGCTATATTTGCTGGGTTTGCAACAACATTGCAAACAACGAGTTTGTAGAGGGAGTACTTGATTTATTGCTAGGAGCATGCAGAAGTGTTTAACTTTTTACTCACTTTGTGGCAGGGAGAGCGAGTTGTTCATTATTTATTATATTTGGGGATACTGATAGTGACTGTACTTGCTCATAGTGATAGGGACTGTGACAAGTGCTGGTAAATTAAGGGAATCATGTTTGAAATTAAAAAAAAAACAAACCACCACCCCAAACTTGGTGAAACAAAGAGAAAAAAGATCAAAGCCAGATAAAAAAATAATACAGCCATAAATACAGTATTTAAAACAACAGAGGATTAGTGATATTTATCATGTCCTGGTTATTAAACATGCTGCTACATGGTAGAAATCAGTGCCAGTTCGTAACAGGAAAGAGCATTTTTATGGACATGGCAGTTGGTTGTGTTAGCTTATTCCAGCCTTGAAAAACTGTTTCTAGAATACTTGCTGAAGTCCCCAGGCCTTAGAGGGATGACATGTTGAATTAAGAAACTCATGCATGCTTTTGCTCAATGATTTTAATGGGGATCCCTACCAGAGTACACCACAGTGTATGCACTTGAAATGTCCCAGCTGACGAGGCTACCTTCCAGTACAGAAGTACATACATTCATTGGCTTCCAGTTAGTGACAAGACAGTAATACAGCTCAGTAAGAAGAAAATGATCACATTAAAAATAATCACTTGAGGAATTTTAAAATAGAAACTTCTTTCTGGTCAGTGTAACGTATCAGCTCTATTCTTGCATCTTCTTGATAGTGCACAGTTGTTGAACAGGGAAGAAACTGTTGAAAGGACCTATGTCTGTGTGCTGGTCTACATCCAAGCAGAGTGAGTGGTCTTTTTCTCCCTGGGCCTGCCCTTGTCTTTACTAGAATTGCATTGGTGCTACTATGGTATGCCTTTGCATCTTCTATTTCTTCAAAGAATCCCTTTCTCGTATTGTATTCAAACCTTCTGTCCTCCTGTGGTGGAATCAATATTCGTCTAAATTCACACTAATGCATACACTACCCCCAAACGATAAATAAATTTTCATATGGAAGTTCTGCTGTGGTTTATTTAAGCAATATGTGCCATGTTAGCAGTAGCCCATATTTCCAGGCTACTGAAGCATTTCTCATTTGTGTCCTTGCCAGCAGCCAGATCCAGAAATGTCTCATTGGAGTTTATCGTTTAGTTTAGTTAAGTTGCATGAGCAGTGGTATAGAGAGATATTTTTTTGTGGGTGACCTGCTCCCTGGATCTCGTTATTGTAGCAAACGCTATCTAATTGTGTTAGAGGAGTTTAAATCTCGGAGATCTGGTGTTCCTCTCTCTTTGCTCTTCTTACCTGGCTCCAGTGCGAAGGCTATTAATTTGGTCTTTTAAATGTTGCTACTGAGCTCAATAAGATGTCTCACATGTGCAAAGTTAAACAAAATGTGTATTTCTGCAGCCCTTTGGTTTTTCTATTTTCCTCTGCTGACTGGAAGGTAAGGTTTCCTTATGCTGCTGCATGGGCAATTTAGCACAGAGAAATTGGAGGCCAGCTGGAAAAAATCTTCACCAGCTCCAAGGTGTGTTAGAGACTGATTTTAGACAACACTAGCTGCAATCCAGCAAGTTGGTTCATTTACTTTTGAACTTGTTAAGGTAACAGCTTGGTTTACATTGGGATTTTTAACACAGGTTTGGTGGTGTGTGTTAAAGCATACCTCCCCCTCCTTGGTGAGGACACTGGCACCTTACTGCAGGTTTCCCCACAGGTAGCCCTGTGCAAAGTAGCCTGTGTCAACTTCCCATAGGTCTACTTACTATAATTTTCATCAGCGATAAAGACTTATTGATTGAGATAATGGAGATGACTGTTCTTTTAACACTACTTGGAGGTTGAGGGTGTATTTAACAACACAAAGCCGTGATAGCAAAAACGTGATGAAGAGCAGGATTTTACACCTTGCAGACTTTTAAACCTTGGCAGTAGCTTCCTGCTTCACATGACCTGCAAAACTGGGACTGAAACAATGTGCCTGCTTCCAGCAGGACACAGTTCATTTGTTTGAGCATTTCCCTTTGTTTCACAACAAATAATCAGCCTGCCTTGTCCTGCTAAAAGTAAATCACTTCTTGAAATGGGAAGTGTAGTCTTCTTGTCTGCAGACAGCAGTATCCAAGTCATGTCTAATTGAGAAGGGTTACAATGGTGGAGATTTTAGTTCGTTAGTTGGTTAGTGGAAAACAGTACAGGTAGTTATCTCTGCTGTGATCTGTGTTCCTGGGCATATGAAACACAAATATTGACATACATGAGAATTTGAAGAAGAATAAAATAAGGAAGAACAAATCCTTCTTGTCATGTGAAAATTATGTCTACATCAAATTCAAGTTGTCAGCATTGATGGAGGTGATGTGTCATGGCTGTTTTGGCATAGAAGAGTTTGCTGTAGGAGTTCATTTTCCTGTGCAAGGTAAAAAACCAAACAAATCAAATATATAGCTCTCTCTTTCACCACCCCCACCTACTTCTGTCAGCTCTGAGCCTTGTAGGGATCTGCAGGGGGCTGGAGAATGATTCTGTTTTAAAAACAAAAAGCTCAATCAAAGGAAAATATTTTGTTTAAAGAGACCTTTGGCATCCCCCTCTGACTGTGACACTGAATTTGCGCAGATAAAAACAACCGCTTAGATTTACATTTTGATTGTGCTGCTGCTTTCATGTGTGCTGGGCTGTCCCACTTCAGGTGAAATTTATCCATTTCTTTAAATATTTAGCAGTCTAGCGTTGATGTTAATGAAAGTCTGGCACTGCTATTTTGAGCACTGCAACAATGATAGTAATTTTCAGTGTCAGATTACTGCTTCTCAGAGGAAAAGGGAGATGGGAGGAGGGAAGAGAGGAAAAAAAAAAGGAAAAATTGTTTCGGGTCTAATAGAGTTTGTCATCAGCCTGGCTGTGCCAGACAGATGGATCATGAATACTGTCTAGACGCTCTCTGCCTGAGTGGAGCTGTGGTCTCTAAGGACAAGCAGTGAGACGCCGGCTTAAGTGACTGGGGAAAGTCAGGACGTGCTCCCCTCTAATCAGATAGCGATCCGGCCTGATCCTGCCCTGTTGGCTGGAGGAGAGGCCCTGCTGGTGCTGGGAGCCGGTCAATACTGATCTCAGCTGAAACTTGGCTATTATGGGGCTTTAGGCGGGGGGAAGGAGAGGGATGGTGTTATGACGCTATTGATTTCAGCTCCATCTGCCCAGGGACTGCGGGGTGATTTAGCTGGGAGTATAGATCTGGGGAGGGGGTGGATTGGGAGAGCCATCACCTGGCCATAAAGCACACACCTAAAACGACATAGTCACCTGTATTTATTGATTGGTTTAGTCACAGTATATGCTTGAAAATTCTTACTTACTTGCTTACTTTTTCTTGGTTTGGCCCACTTGTTCAGAAGGATTTGTCTGTTCTCTCTACCTGGGGCTCCGTATGTCCCCAGCGATTAAGATGAGGTTACATGAGGCTGCCTCCAATTTGGAAAGGGAAATCTGTGTTAACCAGGTGAGATCTGTAGCCTAGGGCGGATTTTGCGCTATTTAGTGATCTCTCCTGCTGTTACTTGTCTTTTCTCTATCACTATGCACAGTTTATGATAAGAAAATAAAAATTTCTAATGTAGGTGATGAGCATTTTTGGACTGGTGGAGTTGCAACACAAACATAATTCAATACACATGCTAACTCATTTAAAAAGCAATAGGTTCTTTGGGTTTTGTGTTAGAGAATAAGCTATAGCATGACAGCATTGTGGATTTGTGTTCTGTGTGTATGTAACTAAATACCAGATAGGTATTTTTGTTTAGAAAATACAATTGGTTTTCAGCCCATAGTGCAGTCTTGTTTCTTAAAGTGCTATAAGCAGGTCCTGTGCCTTGTTTTGAAATCATTTAATCTCTGCATGTTTTTGAAGCACATCATGGAACGTTAGCAATTAATATGAGCTTGAACATTTGGAAAAAGAAAAAAAAGCAAAGAAAAACATTAGGGTGAATTCTGTGTTTCTCTTTTGTATGTATTTTTAAAAATACTGTTTCCTGGTGTTTGATAAATGGAGTACAGTGCTGGTCCAATGAATTCTGTTAATGAAATGGCAGTGGAATTCAGTAATGCTAGAATTTGCCTGTTCTTCATCCAGAGCCTTACGGTATTAGCAATTTGGACAAGACAGACATACACATACATGGCCAATAACAACCATGAAATATGCTGGTACAGCATCAGGTATTTGCATCTGCTTACAAACAGGGCTGAATTCTGCTCCTGGTAAGGAATTCAGATTTCACAAAGTTTTCCAGCTGAATATTAACCGTGAGAAATGAGAAAATAAATAAAAGCTCACAGTGCCCAACAGATGAAAATGTGGGAATTTCAATAGCTCTCAAATGCTATATTATTCATTTGCAAAACATAGAAGTCAGTTGTATCACCCTTAATCAAGATCTAGAAACAACATTTGTTAGAACTGCTTGTGTTTGTTCTTCATACACATTTCATTCACCCTCTCTTTCATTCAATTCCTGTTAGCTTTTAGGAAACTTCGTCTAAACATTACAGTTTAGTATGATTATGCCTGGTAATGCTTTTCTTTTTTTCTGCTACTGATTTCTTACAGATGCAAAAGAGAATTTTAAGTGTTCAAAGTATACAGTGTATTAAAATTTTCCTTCAGAGACTGATTTTTATGTATCTGAGAGAATGCCTAAACCTCAGGCTGAAAATGTCAGAGCAGTAGTGCCAGGCATGGTTTGACTTTCTATCGTACGGGTATGCTTGTCTCTGAAAGAGACAGGACCTCCTTGTGGACCACTGTGAGGCAGGGAAATGGCCTCCCACAGACTCTGAGAGCACCCTTATTCAAACTGTTTTCTCTACCAGAAGTGCATGGTAGCAAAAATATTTCATAAATCCAGGCTTAAAACTAAAATGCAAACCCCCACAGCACAGTATTGTGCCATGAGCACAATTCTCCCCCTGGAGAGAGGAGGAGAATAAACTGTGAGACAATTATTTCAAGGCGGTATTTCATGTACAACTAGTAGGTGCTCAAACACAACGCCAGAAATCATATCGAGTGGAACTGAGCCACTTTTGTTCATTTTATTTTCAGTCCGCAGTAGTAAGTGTTGTTCATTGATGTCCTTTCTCTACATTTTCCTTTGCAGGGGTCACCCTGTGCGGTGCACTAGGAGCTGCCAGGCTAAATCTCTGTAAATTTTAGATGCAGTTTTGAAATCCTCCTGTGTAATTTTTAAAGCCAGTGGTCTCTCTGTCATTCATTCAATTCACATTGGTTGTTGCTGGTAAATGCTCATTAGGAGCATTGCATTTGTGCTGTGTTTGCACTTGGTTAATACAAGCCTAGAGGAGCAGTCACACAAACGATTTCTTCTGTACAGTACTGGAAGCTGTTCAGTGCTTAGGTAGTACAAAGATTACTTATATTTTCATATGTTTTAAAGTGTTTCAGAGAAGGTACTTTGAGGCAGCTTTTAAAAGAGAATAAAAAAATAATTTTAACAGTCACAAAAAAGGGACAGAGAGTCAAACCAGTTGACCTTCCTTCTCTAGAAATGATGCAGACTGTGATGTTTGATTGCTTTTCATTCTGGAGATGTGTATCTGACCCTTTATCTCCACAAACTCTTCATCTCCCTGATGAAATGAACCACCTGAATTTTTCATAACGCAGTCTCATCTTCTTCTGTTTTAAAGTAACAGCTGAGGTGAAGGTGAATTGGGAGTTTGCTTGTATGTTCTGGTATGAAGAAATGCACACTGAAAATTTTCTGTTTGAAGTTTGTACGTAGCTTAACATACAGCATCATGTCCCTGCTGAAAGAAATCCGCGCTTTTCAGTAATCTCTGTGGTCTATACTGTGTGTGAAATCGTGTCTTCCTACATCGTGTACTGGTGACCAAAGCATGTTGCTTTGGCCATTAGTGTGCAGATACGTTTCTCAGACTGGGAAGTCTGAGAAACTTGATCTTCTCCACAGTTTTGCAAATGCTTGAAACCGATGTAAGCCCGTGTTGCCCTTTGTGGTTGCTCCCTTACTTGTCCCTGTGCAAATGTGCCATCACACAGGAAAATGGAGACCTGCTCTGCTTCTGATGAACTCTGAGAAACTACCACCTTGTTTTGGCCAGTGTCATGTCTTTGATTCTGTTCTCAGCTCAACTGCGCAAACTCTTGTGCCAGTGCAATGCAGAGAGCAACTACGTTCAGTGGTGATTTATCTTTGACTGGTTTGAGGTTTCTGTGAAACAAGAGTGTTATTAAATGCCTTAGTTGTTGACTCACTAAAGCATATGCTTAAAAACCTTTCCCTGACTAAGGGAGTTTGGGAATGAAAAGCTAATTGTTGCTTCCCTCCTTCTCCTACATTTTGAAAATCCCATCATTTCTTACTTTTTATTGCAGAGAAATAAAGCAGAAGAATGAAGCATCAGAAGGGGTCTCTTGTGACTGTTCAGGGGCTTGGGTGCATTTGGAATGAACCCATGCTAGTAGAATGTAATGTAACATTTCAATAACAAAGTCCAGTTTGGCTTAAGACTTGGTGCTTTATTAGAATAATGTTAGCTAGTTAAATGAGTTCATAGGAAAACAGCTGTCCTGGGTCAGATCAAAGGCCCAGCTAACCCAGTATTGAATCTGGCACTGGCCTGTTGCAGATGCTAAGTGAAAGAGTATAAGCAAATTAGATAAATAGTTGTGCTTTTCCCAGTAAACCTGGTTCCTTGGTGGAACACTGCACTACTCTGCGTGAGGAGCAGAGGATTTCCGTCCTCCTGAGAGAATTTGGCATTTAGAAAGGGCGGTAACTGAAGTAAAGAGAAAACGCCTCATTTCAGAAGTGTAAGAATGAGAAAAGATCCATCAGCCCTTCGCTACCCAGTAGATGTGTGGGCACGTTGATTTCTTCTATATTCAGCACATACTTTTCATGTTAAGGCACTTTGAAGGTAGGACACAAGCTTGGAAGTGCTTAATTCATATCAACCCGAAAGACTTATTTGCCTGGGTCTTTTCACTTATTTTGTGAGAAACAGATATTTTTAATTTCTCTAAGCTTACTGGTTTTTGTGTGGTGATGGGGATTTTTGGTCATGATTTGTGGACTGTGTGGTGGGTTTATACTAAATAATAAGTTCATCTTGTGATGAAAGCCGGCTTAAATTTGGCTTGGATGTTTAAAAAGTGCATGCACAAATCCTGCTGCATGCAGTCACCTGTGACTGTGTAGCACACAGGCATCACATACTGTGGGAGTAGGTGTATGTATCTTAACAGCAGCCTTGCACTCATTTTTGGTTTATTTGCATGCATGTTGTATGGAAATGTAAGGAGTGAATAGAGACTGGTTAGCGTTAAGAAAAATATCAGCAGTGTAGAAAGATCTGTGCCTCAGCTCATATGAAAACATAAACTGGGATTTCTGTCTTTGTTTTAAAATATCCACTCTTTCAATTAAAGGCTTAGGGTTAAAATCAAAGCTAACATATTTTTCACGTTCAATTTAGACCATAAATGAGATAGTTGAACAACTGTTTATATTAAGCAACTGTTAGGAGCTAAAGGAAAACAGATCAGGAGAGTGAGTTGTTAAATTAATTGCATTTTGTATGTGATAGATGACTTTTCTCTAACTTAACAACACAGTCTTAAGAGTCTAGAGATGCATGTAGCACAGTGTTAGTCCAACCATACATGATAAGATCGCAGCTCTACTTATCTTTGCAGCAGTATTGCTACACTGGTAGCTTCCTCTTTCCTTCTCAGATTTCCCCTTCTTCTTCCCTTCTGTTTCAGTATTGCTGTGTAATAATTTCATTAAAGTAAGACAGATTAAAGACCTGGGGGGTGTAGAGATAATAATGACACACTATGTGAATACTGAGTCTGGCACCTAGTAGCACCTTGATAGAAATAGAAAGCTGTGATCACAGTATTAAATATGCTAACAAGCTGAAGGAGCTAATGGGCTTAATTTTTACAGTGCAGATGTTCATCCAGCACTTGGGCTGAATGCAGTAACAAAAGTGGGGGTTTGATGGTGAAATTATTGTGTTCTTGGCAGCACAGTCCTCCGAAACAGTCTTCCTTTCTTTGCTATCTTACCAAGATTTAGAATGTTCTTTTTTGTGGTCTAAGATAACAAATGTAAGCATGTGTAAACAGATCGGTGTGACTAAGGCTGGTTGGGCTAGAGTTGTCTGTATTCAAACAGAGGGTTCTGTGAGAATAGGGATCGGTGTCTCAGTTCTTGGATAGTTCATGCTCTACATCTATGAAATTTCAGATAGTTTTATTGTTGTTGGTTTCAAAAGCTAGCTCATCTGGCCAGAATAAACCATCTGCTTTGAGAAACTGTAGAGCCACGGTAGCATGCTCCATCCCTGGCAGTGTTCAAGGCCAGGTTGGACAAAGCCTTGAGTGGCATGGTTTAGTGTGAGGTGTCCCTGCCCATGGCAGAGGGGTTGGAACTAGATGATCTTAAGGTCCTTTCCAGCCCTAACTATTCTATGATATAAGGGTCATCTCCATGTGTTTTCCAGAGGAGAGTCAGTAGTCTTCTGGAGAACAGTTAACAGTGGTCTGTAATTCCACTCCGGTAACTCAGCCTGGCCACTCATCTCACGGTGTTTCACATATTCACTCCCTTCATGTTCAGTGCTTTGCAGCGAATGCCAAGAGCGATATTGTCATCTTGCAGAATCTTTCAGCTGTTCCAATTGGAAATGATCTTGACTTCTTTCTAGCAGATTCATGTATTCCTAAAGAAATTACCATTCGTTATCAGGAATCACTATGTTCCAAATCTTCTCTTTCTTTTTTCCTCCCTGACAAAGGTACTGGCTTGTTTGTTTTAATTATCAGGATGAAAGGTGCATATGGCTTTTGTTTGTAATAAGCTGCAGCTCTCACTGTGAATACCTGTCACTTCTGATAGGCTATTACAATGTAGATGATCAGTCAAAATGGCCTTGAGTATTTGGTGCTGGCAGTACTCCTCCAGCAAATACATTTACTGTGCTATGTAACACAGGTTTCAAACTATGTCCCCTTTGGACAACCTGATTAGATAATGTAGGAGAAAAATAATTTCCACTGATGCTAGAAGACTAAAGGACTGAAATGATATGAGGAATGGAAGACTTAGTGATCAGTGAATAGGTTTCGCCAAAAATTCCAAAAGTTTGCTTGGCACCACTGCCACAGACTTTCTGTGCAGTCCTGATGAAATCATTATTGTGTTTTTTTTTTCCCTAATTTGTTTATTTATAAAATGGAGATAATGATGTTCATTTACTTTGCAGAAGTAATAAAAGAAGATAAAATTTTTATGTGGTTGAAAGACATGCAAAGAGATGTTAAGCTGTAATAACCTTGGAAAATGGGTATTATACTGGACAAAATAACAATGATAACCTGACAGAATTAAAAAAAAAATAATTAGAAAGTATGTGCTTTATGTTTTACATACTGTCCAATTTTAATAAATTTATCTTTAATTTTTTGCTTGTATGTCAACATCTAAGAGCAAGGAAATGGTTATGCTAAACAGTTTCTAAGCAGGTACATAAAAAGTCAATTTGTGTTAAAATGTAACTAGAGACAGAAGGAGTGGGTTTCATCAGTCATCTGTAAATCCACAATGGGAGCAGAATATCTTAAAAAATGGTAACTGTTATGTAGTGTAATGATATTTGTTTGTGTTTTAGTGAGGTCTGAAGAGGAATATCAGAAGGATTTAATCAAATGAGGTCAGCAGTCAACAGAACAATGGATGAAATTCAATCTTGATTAATGCAAAGTAATTCATATGGAGGGCAGAGTATGTGCTACAGTTTACTGGATCCTAACTAATTGTGTAATTTAAGGAAAAGGTTCAAAGCATCACTATGAAGGGCTGAATGAAGACCTTAGAGAATTCAGTTGCGGTCAGATAAAATAGTTTGAGTCAATAAAAATAGGATGTGAAATGTTATGGTGCTGTTACATAAATCAACATTTCACCTTTATCTAGAATGCTGAGTTCGTGTGTAGCTGCAGCACAGAAAACATGCTGCAGAGCTAGAAAGCACAGGAAAACAGCAGAAAGAAATTCTGAACAGACTTTGATATGAGTAGAGACCAAAATAGTTTGTAATTGTTTACTTTTAACTATAGGTAGAGTGGGGAAATAAAATGGTACACAGAACTATGGTGTTGAACAGAAGGTGGGTCAGGAGCTTAGGCTGTATCATAAGATTTGAAGATCACCCAGTGCAATTCAAAGCTGATACAATTTTTTTCATACATCCTGTCTTTCGGTTGTATACCCCATTACTGTACAGTGCTGTTGAGGCAAGAATTTAGCTATATTTAAAGACGGGAAACCTCTGAACACTGAGTCCACTTGTGTGTGATCTATCCAGGGAGAAGTTAGGAAATGTAGAAGGCTGAGGTTTAAGTCATTAAACTTATTTCTAGCTGTAGATCAGGTTGAGAGCTTGAGAGGACACTTCGTCAGGTTTTTTGAGAACTGAACATCCTCATGCAGGAGGGCAGTCCGTAGGTTACCCTGTGTGGTGTGAAACTGACGTCCATAGTAAATAGCTTGGAATACTGTTTGAGTGCAGCTATGTGCAGTTTTCTTAAGTAACTACTGATATTGCATGTGGCAGATTTCCATCATAAAGCAGAATCTGGACTGTCTTCTGTATCTGTTTTTCATAGAAGGTGGTTAACTAGTGAGGCTGGCACATCGAGTTGCTCTGCAAGTGGAAACTGCGGTATCTCTGCCAGCCTGTGCTGGTTTACCTATTGCATACCAAGCTGTAGCCCTGGGAAGGGTGATGAGCACATACCCAGCACAGTAGTGTTGCGCTGGTGGGAAATGTGTACTAGGAATTGCAGAGGAAGCCAGTTTAGGCAAGCAAGGTTTAGAATTAAATGTGTTGCAATATGGATTGGTATTTGATCCTTTGAAGCTTCCTACAGTCCTTCTGTCTATTAGTCTCGTGTAGTTAATAAACCAGACTTTCAGAAATGTCTACTCATTAAACATAATGTACTGAACTCCATACATAAATGTTCAAGAGTAGTGGATGATATTTGTAGATCTTCTCTTCTTGCAGGAGGTGATAACAGTTTCTTTGCTTATTGCAACACAAGCTATCCATTAATTAGGACTTTCAGAGAGAAGTGTGTGTAGGCTGTGAACATGCAGAGTGATGCAGAGAGGTGGGAAACAGATGTGTGGTCATACGTGCACCAGCCAGCTATTACTCAGGTACCATCCATCTGTTAATTAGTGGCTGGAATGTTGAATAACATTGGTGTTTGTGTGATTGCTTGAGTGCAGTCCCACATCTGCTTTTCAAACTTGTCTTAATCTCTACATGGCACCATAAGTAACACGCTTCAATTATGATTGTTGTGAAAGCGAGGTATCTAGAACTTCTTGTTACAACAGATGAATTTCTTGGTGTATATTACTGTAATTGTAGGGCCATCAACTTCTTGTACCCTTGAAGGGACAGCATTGGGATAACACTGGAGAGGAAACCTGGCTCATCCTTTTGCTTCCTATCATGCTGATGAACACAGCGTGTGCCATCTCAACTTCAAACTACCCCCTTGATGATTCTCACTGCACCTCTTTCAGTGAAGAGTTACGAAACAGCAGCCAATTTCTGAACTGCCATAGCTGGGGAAAGAACATGATAATATTACCTGATGACGAATAGCTTCTTAGGAAAACTCTTGCAATTTATCTAAAGTTCATAGAAGGATTTCAATATAAACTATTAGCATTTCCAATTGCTATATGTCCTAAAAATACATGCATGCATATGCATGTATATATATTCTAAATCAGTCTGTCTTCCTTTGTGAAGTCCAGATCCGTGATACATTTCAGCCCTGCCTATCTGTCCTGGGTTCAGCAGTAGCAGTCATTTTTCCCCTTCTTGGTAGCTGGTGCAGTGCAGTGTTTTGACTTTCAGCTCGGGAACAGAGCTGATAACAAGGATGTTTTGGTTTGGCCAAGGACTTTGTGAGCCTCATGCTCTGCCAGGGAGGAGGGGGAGCCAGGAGGAAGCAGAGACAGGACAGCTGACCCAAACTGACCAAAGAGGTATTCCATACCACAGCACGTCATGCCCAGGATGTAACTGTGCCACAGTGGGGTTATAAATTGGCTGCTACTCTATACTGCACTGTATTCCAGGTAAAAGACACATCTGTAGATCAGAAAGAGTGACTCCAAATTTGCTGCCAGAACATAAACTCAGAGATGATTTTTCCCTGATCCAGTTTCTGAATTTGTAAAATGTTTCTCACGCTTTTCCTCCTTTTTCCATATGAAAAAGCTGGTGAATTAGAAGAGCACTTTTCATCTTCCAGGTAACTGGGGAAATAATCCCTTTTTCCCCCCTCTGTTTCTCCCCCTCATTATCTTCCCTCCCCACAGAATGCTAAAACATTGTTTTTCTTCCCACAGTTGAAAGGTGTGTTTTGCAGAATACAGATGAGATATTTGTTGGCTAGGAAAAAGTAAAGTGAATCAAGAGACATGTCTTTCAAGTACAAATGGGGCTTTAGAGATCTCTGTTGGAGAGCCTAGTTTCTATGTGAACACAATTGTTTCTCCATGTTGCTTGGAACACTTCTGTTACACATTTGGCCATTCCGTTATGAATTCTATAAAGACATCATTTGTCAAGCTAATAACTGTGTACAGAAATGTTTATGCGTAGTAAAAAATGGATTTCAGAGGTCCTTAAATTGCACCCACAAACATTTGCAGTACTCTGCAATATACTGACCTGGATTAGATAATAATAATTGATAGCAATAATAATAAACAGGATTCTTTTCTCCATTCTGCAGGGCTGAACTTAGCTGCTTGTTTGAACCATGTCAGTTAGATTTTTATTTTTTTTAATATATATTTCTAATTTGTGGCCTCTCTAGTGAGAGTGTTATTTCACCATCAAGACCTTGCTTTCAGAGTGTGTTTTTCATGATACTGATAGTGTCTGACTTACAGAGAGCAACAATAGACCTTATAGCATATTTTACCTAGGTGGATAAATTGTTAGCTTTGGAAATGGTTGTTTGATTGGGTTTTTTAGCTAGATAGAAGATTTACCTTATAAAACTACAGACTGCATAGGCTCCTGATAGAAATTCTTCTGTTTAATTATGTCATGTATAAGCCATATTGAAAAGATATGATTGTCCCTGATTTCAACAGCAGTTTAGTCGTGTAAGTAGGACCTAGACGCACAAATGTGTTCTATATGTGACCGCAGTAGCCATTTAAGCTAAGGATTTAAGTAGACAGAATGTAATTATCCCCATTGCAAGACTAATACACAAGGGAAAAATGCCACAGGATTTTGTAATAGTGACAAGTGGTCAAGACATTACATTTATGCTTTGCTAGTTTTACCAGCTGTGTCTCATCCCATTATTCATACACAGAGACAGACACACACCTCTCTTCTAATTAATTGTAGCTGTCGACCAGTGGGGGGAAAAAAACAACTCCAGAGGTGATTTTCTGAGAAAATATGATTTCAGAATGGGGCCACCAGCCGCCACAAATCTGCAGATGTGAAACAGCTTCTTGAGGTTTAAAAATCTGTGTTCATCACATAAATCTGAAAAAGAAATGCACTTACTGGGATTTTCTTAGTGATCTGCTTATCTCTTTAAAAAAAAAAAAAGAACAGAAAAATACTTCAGGTTTTCTGCCTCATGTTGTGCGTGAAGCTGCATCTAGGCATGTTTCATAGCGATAAAATATTACTATGGGGGAAACAAGGCAATGGCACAGGCACCGTGTGTTAGAAATTGGCTTTAAGTGTTACTTACAAGTGGACAGGTACACATGATGATCCCACATAACTTGCATTCCTACACTGTTAATCTTAAAAAAAACCCTTACATTCCACATGGCATAATATTTCCACACCAACTATATATCACTTTGCAGTTAGGTACAGTGCTGTGAGGGAGAACTTGTTGACCATAAACACTGTGAAATTCAACTATGATGAGAACATCTACAAATGCTTAAGTGATGGAAGATGGTAGCATAGTTTTTGTTTGGGTTTTTTTCCATTCTTTGGTAGAAGGCTTGGGTAAAAAACGGTCTTTTAAGGGTACATGGATACAAACAGGAGTGAGCATCTAATCCTTTCAGTTGCAGGGGTTTTTTCTTTTCCATGTTTCTTGGCCTCCTGAAGGCATTGGACCTGGTCTCTGAATTCTGCCACTGGCGTATGAATCTTGTCAATATGTTTTTAAACAGGAATCAAAGCAACATCTAACTTCATAGCCTACATTTGATTCTTCTGCAGCCTGTTCACTGGGCCTGCTAGCCCTGGGCATATTGAAGTTTGGCATGCATAAAGGATGTTGTATCTCATGGACCTGAAGCCCTCACCTTGTAACTGCAGTTTTACACAGTATTTCAACTGCTTATAGGAGTAATGATATTCTGACAGAGTTTGTCATTTGTTACATTACGTGTTTATAGTGTACATTGCCTGGAGGTGGTCCCTTTGGCTGACCTTGAAAGACCTGGAACTTCCACAGTATACTACGCTGACATAGAAAGCGGTTACAAACATTAGAAAAAGCAGCTGGGCCTTTTAGGTGTGTCCATGAAGGATGGAGAAACCGCGACAATACTAGTCTGAGAGCAAAGAGATTGAGTGAGATTTGGTAGAGAGACTGGTAGATGGATAACTTGTGGTAGGGAGAGCAAGGCTGCCTGGCAAGTCACTCGGTGGGAAGAAAGCGGGAGGTGTGGCAGGTTGTGGGAAGAAAAAGTTGCTGGATTTCCCAAAGACATTGCCCTGCCTTGTGTAGCTATCTGCATCTGAAACTCACTGCATGCGCACGTCTTTCCAGCTGCCCTTCCTGCTGGTTGTCTTGGAGTCAGTTTATTAGAAGTCCTTGGGATCTTTGGTTCCCACTGTTTCTGCAGGAATGGTTTAGGTAAAACCTGACAGTCAGCTGAGGGTTCATGGTGCTGAATTTGCAATCAGCCACTCTGCATGTGCATGTTAATCATGAGGATGTCACTCCAGGTGGAGTACCGCAGGTCCTCATTTCTTCAGATACAGGGTATTTAGAGCACCTGGTTGTACTTGTGTTTTCATGGAGAAAGCAAGCACTAATCTATCATTTTGAAAACCACTTAAAGCAATTGGGAAATTAAGTGGTACAGGATTAGGGTCCTAATTGCTCATACATTGTGTCTTAGCTCAGGTTAGTGGTGAAAATAGACCTCATTCTTTCTTACATGGTATCATTCCTTTCACCCCTAAATTAGGTGCTGATTGAAAAGTTCTATAACTGGAGTTTGCAGCCCTTTGATAGGGCTAGGTGGGAAGAGCCTCACACTGAAATTACATGCATTGTGAACTCAGTCCAAAGGAGCTTTGTTGACTTAGCCCTACTGGATATTTAATTATTCATCTTGTCTGTTACTTTCATAAGTACTAAATACCGAGAATTTTCATAACTTAAGAAAGAAAAGGGAAAAAGGAGAAAGTGTTTCATGCATGCATTGAATATATTTCAGGCCCATGGTTGACTGGCAAATTAAACACAAGGGACCTGGCAGCACGTGTATGGCTCCAGTTTAGCTGCAGCTCAGATGGCCATCCTGATGGGCATGAGGAATAGGAAAAAGAGAAGGTTGAGGTTATTGCTGCCATTGGTGGTAGGAAGGGTTAAAATAGCATATATATGGATGAAGCTGTGCTCTAATAGTGTTTGTAGTACAACTTCCTGCTTGTCTTCAGTTACTTCAGCAAATACAGTACAAGAGATTATTAGTTTTCATTTTAATTTGAAAAGAAATTGGGAGCTAGACACACAGAATGCATCCGGGGAGGTCTTTTTAGTGTGGACATTAAGAGTAGCAAAATTGGTACCTGGTAGCATAAACGGGGCTCTTTTAAGAGATTTCTTGATATGGTGAATTTATGTCACAGCAAATCTGCATATTGGATAAGCTTCAGTAAATTCCATGTTGGGAGAGGAGGAGGTAAGGAATGGCTGAAGGTAGGATAATGATGGTCTTAGTGAACACATACACTGATGACTTGAACCAATGCTGAAAATAAACATGGAAAACAAATGGTGTGGTGGTACCAGTTGTGAGGAGTTAAATTCATGCTTGTAAGTAAACGTACTAAACTTTAGTAAATTGCTTTCCTTTCACTGAATCATGCCTACTGTTTCAGCTGTGTGTTGCTGAGGAAAGCAGTGAAAGGAGCTCTTAAGATCCGGCTTCATCTCCCTTCATTTCAATCAGCTCCAAGGCTGGAACTAGCCAGCAGTCTCCCCTCCTTCTTCTTGCTTCCTGCCATCGTTTGATGTTTTGCCTCCTAAAATCCTTTTAACCAAATCAGTCCACTTCCTTCTGTTCAAAGCATGGGTGTTGCAAAGTCCATTGACATCTGGAAATCTGACAGCTTTGAGCTTCCTCGCTTTAATTCAGGCACTTGGAGACAGACAACGAACTAGCAAGGCAGATAAAAGAAGTCATTTAGACTTCGCTTTCAGATAAAAGAATCAAGTTTGGTGACATATTCCAGTCTAACAGTATTGCTTCTGTTCTTTGTGGAAAAATATATTAGAATAAAATGAACAAAGAATTATTCAGTGCTGTATCTGCTGGATTTTTATCCTGCTCTGTGTATATGCCAGGTTTTGAGCAATGAGAAATAATAATGAAAGAAATGACCTGTCAGTTCATCTCCCTTTTCTTCCCACTCCTGTTCTTTGAAATAGTCTCCCCTGGCCGCTGTAGGATTTTTCAGGAACCAGCTCAGGGTCAAAGTCTGGATTTTATAGACCCACGTCAGATCACAGGATTGCTTTGCATGAATGTGATGCTGTCTAAAGAGCAGTTCCAGCTTTAAAAGACTTACATCTTCTTTCAAAACATATTTATATTATTTAAACTTATTTATATTATCTTCCCAGTCAGAGGTAGTCTTCACAGTGTGCTGGAAGGGGCTGTGTTTACTGAAGAGCTCTACAGAGCTAGAACTCCACTTAAAAAATACACAGTTTATCATGAAGAGCTATTTTCTGGAAGCTTAAGAATTTATTTTGGAGAAGGTCATTTGAGTCTGTATTAACTTGAACTGAGTTCTACAGATTTTTTCCATAAAACATAACATAAACTTTGTACATTCCCAGTGATAAGTCATGTTACAGCGAGCTGAAGGAACTAATTTGCACTCGGGGAAATGAAGCCCAGCTGAAGGCTGGTGTGTTGTTATAGGTCTTCTCAAAAATGGGTTTCATTTGTCATGTTTAGTTAAATTTTCCAGGGCAGTACTTATTCTTAGAAATAGATATTAATTAAACTGCTAAGTTGAAAAGAGAATGTGAGGAAAAGAGGGAAAGAAAAACCCAAATAATTTTAGTGTCAGCAGAAGTTCATTTACGCAAATGGGCAACACAATTTTGATAAACTACATACTATTATAAACACTAATAAACTAATTTTAATTAAAATGAAGATAATATTAACATTAGTACTTCATGCAAAAATATATGTGATTTTAATATCATATATTTATTAATGTCAAACTATGAAACAATTATTAAAATCCTGTGTTGAGTGAAGGCACATGGCTCTTCAAAAACACGTTTTGCACTTGTTTTCCTAACTGCTGAAATAATAGATGTTGCTTTCTCAGGTTTCTCATACAACTAATTTTTGTATGTAAAGCTTTTTGCCTTTATATGCAGTTGTATTTAGGTCCTCATCAAGAACTGGATTTGTACTTTCTACACCGTGTCTCCATCAGAGTGTTCCACTTCAGTAGGTTTTAGTCATTCAGTCCAGAAAAAAAACCCTGGGAATTGGTTTCTTTGAATTCTTCTGAATGATTTTCAATAAAATGAGCACAATGACTTCTTCCTTTGTTCTTTTCTTGGAAAACTCTGTTGCAGCTCTGTTGTTTGGATTTCATTTCTCTCTTTAGATCTGTCTCCTTCAGCTGATTACAAGGAGATACGACACTGGTATCTTCTATTCCAAGTTGACCTCGCTCATGCTAGTTTTTCTGCCTGAGAAAAGCATCATCTTTCACCTCTTGCTAGTGTAGCTGCTCTTCAGTATTTACAGGTTACATGTTCTTCTGTGGGTTGTTTTGTTTTGTTTTGTTTTTTCATTGCTGACTGTAACAAGGCCGAATTTACACTTATTTTTAGAACAAAACTTAACTTCTGGACAAGTGTACTGGAAAAAACCTCCATGTATGCTTTTGCAAAAAAAGGGTAGTGATAGTGAAACTAATCTTCTCCCCCAAGAGCCTTCCATGTAAAGTGCCCCAAAATTATTGTTGGATCTGGCTTGTCCTCAGGTTTTATTGCTTTGTTAGGTCCTCAGGTTTAGACTTAAAACCTAATTCTTTATCTAAAAAAAAAACCCAGTATTCTGGTCTGTAGGTACTTGTAAAAGGAAAATCTGAGCTCTGACACAACCTTGTAAAAAACGTTGGGTTTTTTCCAGAGCTAAACAGGAAGGCTCTAAAAACTTTATGATTAGGATTTTAAAGCCTGTATTGACATAATAGTATCCAAAAGGTCTAAATTAGTAAATTGTAATATGTTCATCCTGTAGCAATATAAACTTTTTCATACTGGAGGTATGATTATCGTCTGTAGAGTGAGTGCAGCAGTGGTAGCTGGGATGTAAAGTTCTTTGCTGGAAGTCTGCCCAGTTTGGTCACTGCATCTCTCACTTTCATTGGGATCATGCATGTGTTCCAAATATTTTCAGAAGTACTGAGCATCTTTAGATAGGGTGTTGTGTTCTTGGTGCCTGGAAAAAAGGCCTTCAGTCTTCTGGATCTGTGACCACCTACCTGTCTTCCACCAACAACTGTCTAGCTGTACAAGGTCTAACACCTTTTTTTCTCAGAAGGGAAACAAAGAGAAAATACTAAATAAGAAACTTTCTGGTTTAGGTTTGGAACTGTCTCTCCAGCAATAATTAAAACTCTACAGAAGGGAAATAAAATGGGAAAAAGCCCAGCAGCTCCTGAAGCAGATTTTAAAAGCCAGGGAGCAAGAGTTCCCTACTAACAAACAAGAGGGCTCTCCAGCATACAGTGATCCATTACTGTACTTATCCATCATAACTGCTTACCAAACCAAAACATCTTCCCAAATACTAGCAGTGCCATAAAAAAATCCCAAACCAAAGTTTGGAATCAGAAGCTGATGAAGGAAAAAAAAACACTTGATGTGAAAAAGCAAAGGGCAATGCTTGGGTTTATCTGGCAGGACAAAGACTGGGTGCCCAGGCTTTGTATAACTGAAGAGATTCTGCATAAGGGATTTCTAATTCAGCATCTTCCAGGAAACCTGCTTTTTTTTGTTTTTCATTTTATTTAAGTTCCTTGTACACTGACGCACATATTCCTGGAAAATGTCAACATCAGCAAGCAGGTTATTGGTTAAATTTGTTGACATGTGCCAGTGAATGACCGAAGAAGGAAATGTGGAAAATGAGAATGGGAGGCTAACCTGCTGGCAGACAGCAGAAGTAAAGGAGAAATATTTGAGACAAGTATGAAGACATTGTGCACTGCAAACATGAAGGCAGTGTATCAGGTTGAAAATATACATTAATGTGGAAGAAGCTTCAAGAGCATAAAAATATTTTTCAAACACTTAGCATGTCTTACAAGCTCTGTTAGCAACAGCCAAGTAGGTTGTTTTAGCTTTACATGCTAAATGATGTATTTGTGTCTGAATATGTTTCTGTTAGACTAGTATTTAAACGGGATAGTCTAAGGATCTGCACTGTAATGTTGTGTACACTGCCCATCAAATACTCTGAGGGATCTGAATGCCTCTTTTGTCTGCTTCATGTGCATCTATGTATGTGAACTCACATATGCACATACTTAATGTATTATGTTAGTATTTTATAGTATGTATGTACAATAACTCATATTAACATAATATAGTTGTATATATTTATATTTTTATTAATAGATGGTAATACAAAGCTCACATGTTATAAAATAAGCTTTATTGTATCCAGCATCATAGATGAGAACTTAATTGACAGGTGTATTCTAAACACCGTAAGACTGTTGTGACCCAAATTGTAAAATTCATAGAATGATGGCTATGTGCATAGTAATAATTAATATATCAGTCTTTATATTTCTCTCTGCTCAGAGGAATTTAAAACATGGATTAGAATTGTGATAGCATAGTATTTTTTTCAGGATGGTTAAAGCTTTTTTAATATCCAGCATTTTCAGATGCTACAGTAGAAAATGTTATAATTAAACGTTTTGAACAATTTGCGTCTAATTATAAAGAAAACTGTGTAAGCAGAATTTGATGCTTTTTTGGAAGTAGAGGTTAAGGTTAAGCAGGAAGGAAGAAACTGGGTAATGAATTTTCAGAGGGAAAGAACAGATAAGTGGTACCTAAATGTAACTTCCTCAGACACAGGCTTTGTGTTGGACTACCTGACTTAAAGCTACGATTAAGCAAATTTTTGGCTGTTACTGTGCAAGATCAGAAAAGCATCCCATTCAGAATTGGCAGCTGTCTAATAATTATGCTGTGGTTGTTCAACACAGTGTGCTGCTCGAAAAAGGTATCACAAAGAATCATAGAATAGTTAGGGTCGGAAAGGACCTTAAGATCATCTAGTTCCAACCCCCCTGCCATGGGCAGGGGCACCTCACACTAAACCATGTCAAACAAAGGCTCTGTCCAGGCTGGTCTTGAACACTGCGAGGGATGGAGCGTTCACAGCTTCCCTGGGCAACCCATTCCAGTGCCTCACCACCCATACAGTAAAGAATGTCTTTCATATATCCAATCTAAACTTCCCCTTTTTAAGTTTTAACCCATTACCCCTTCTCCTATCACTACAGTCCCTAATGAAGAGTCCCTCCCCAGCATCCCTATAGGCCCCCTTCAGATACTGGAAGGCTGCTATGAGGTCTCCACACAGCCTTCTCTTCTCCAGGCTGAACAGCCCCAACTTTCTCAGCCTATCTTCATACAGGAGGTGCTCCAGCCACCTGATCATCCTCGTGGCCCTCCTCTGGACTTGTTCCACAGTTCCATGTCCTTTTTATATTGAGGACACCAGAACTGCACTCAGTACTCCAAGTGATTTCTCACGAGAGCAGAGTAGAGGGGCAGGATCACTTCCTTCAACCTGCTGGTCATGCTCCTTTTGATGCAGCCCAGGATACAGTTGGCTTTCTGGGCTGCAAGTGCACACTGCTGGCTCATGTTCATTTTCTCATCAACATCTCATCACATTTGGCATCTGTTTGTTGAAGTCAGTATTATTTCATCTCGATTAAAATACAGACTCCTTTCTTGTTCATAGTGTTTGTACTGTTCCTACTTGGATTTCTTCATTTTTTTAAACCCTGGGGAATGCCCTCCCTAGTGAAATGATATGTCTTCAATAGGCGACTATTTCTGCTCTGCAAGAACAGCAAGAACTGAGTAAAAAAAAAAGAATAGCCCATGAAATTTCCTGTTACTTTTCAGTTCAGAAAAGAAGACCTCACCTCTGCTTTGAAGTACAGAGACCAGACTATTGCAAAAAGCTTGCCTCTCCCTATCAAAACCTCTTTAAGTTATGCATCTTTAATATGAAATCAGTTAGTAAAATAGAACAATTTTAAGAGAAGTTTGGAGTATCCCCTCAAAGATGAGCCTCTGACAGGCACTGTATTTATAGAATAGTATTTATAGAAACATACAGGTAATGGAAGGATGTCTCCATTTATGCTTAGTATATATTAATTTATGGGATACCTACATTTGCTAAAATACGTGAGAAAAGCAAGTTTGAAATCCAGAGGTTTCTGGTTGTTTTTTCTGGGGGGTTTGGTTTTGGTTGGGATTTTGGTTGGTTTTTTTTTTTCAGTAAGCATGTCAGCTCTATTTGGGTTTCCTGCACCTGGTTGTAAAACAATAACAGTACAACTCAAACTTCGTAATATAATCTTCCAAAATTTTGAAGTGTGTTATGAATAACTTACTAGTAAGCCAGAGCAAGATTAACATGTTCTTGCTGTTAGCGTTCCCTGACATAAACTGGGAAAAAAATGTGCAGAGGAGTAGTTTAAAGTTGGTATCCTGTCTATGGTTTCATTAAAATGTTGGCTTTAACAATCTTTTATCAAGTTACTTCCTTCCGGATAGAGAAGAGGACTCTAGTACGTGCTTTTTTTTAACTCCTATTTCTCACCCTCCTTCTTTCAAGCTTCAGAATCTACAGTTTTTAAAGGGTTAGGGAAGCTTCCCATTTAAAGAGGTTGGGCACCTGGGGCTCCAAGTCTGGGATACAACATGGGCTTCAAGCAGCACCCTGTGATGACATTGCTCCCAGCCTGAGCTGCCCAGGGCAGAGAGGGATAGGTTGAGGATCACTTTGTGCTCTCCCACAATGTTCATGACATTATATGAACAGCTATATAAAGAATTTTATTTATTGATCTTGCTTTTTAAAAGAGGAAATGTTAGGAAAAAACCTGGCAGCATAGAGGGGGAAAAAAGGCAGAAAGAAGAATTTTGGGTCCTATGAGATAAGTGTCGAACACTGCTTCTTTGCAGAGAGCACAGGAACACCAGCTGGCAAGGCATTTATTTTTGCTTCAGAATGTATTTGAGCAGTAAACAATTTAATAAACTTTCCTTTTTAGTCATTTTCAAGCCTTTTCTAGAAGACAGCTATAAATTGTGTGAAAAAGATGTATAATTCTGTCTGGTATGCATAACAATTTTTGTTGTTTATAGAGGCTTCAGTGGGGTTTTTGTGGGCCTAATAGTACTGACCCCTTAAAGTAAAAAGGCTTAATATCTTTGGGTGAGAAAGTAGATCATATTAACCATCTAAGGTAAATCTTTACTCTTTGCTGCTTTGAATTTGTTGCTTTGAATTTGCAGAAATCTACTTTCAGACTAAGAAAGTGTTTGTTGAGAAAAGTGTCTTTTGGAAAAATTGTCTTTTGGGAAGTGTTGTTTAGGCTCCGCAGGACAAAAGAGACCTGGAGCTACTGGAGAGAGTCCAGTGAAGGACCATGAAGATGATGGAGGACTGGAGCATTTACCCTATGAGGAAAGTCTGGGAGAGCTGGGAATGCTCAGCCTGGAGAAGAGAAGGCTCAGTGTATATAAATACATTGAAGAAAGGATCACACAGTATCACACAGTATGCTAGAGATTGGAAGGGACCTCGAAAGATCATCTAGTCCAGTCCCCGTGCTGGAGCAGGAACACCTAGATAATGTTACAGAGGAATGTGTCCAGGCGGGTTTTGAATGTCTCCAGGGAAGGAGATTCCACAACCTCCCTGGGCAGCCTGTTCCAGTGTTCTGTCACCCTCACTGAGAAGAAGTACAGAAGATGGAGGCAGGCTCTTTCCAGTGTTTCCCAGTGACAGGACAGAGGACATGGGCACACACTGAAACACAGGAGATTCCCTCTGAACATCAGGAACTGCTTTTTCACTCAAGGTGATTGAGCACTGACACAGTTTGCCCAGGGAGGCTGCGGAGTCTTTGTCCTTGGGACAAAGAAGCTTCCTGGGCATTGTCCAGGCCACCATTTCTGGGTGGCCCTGCTTAAGCAGTGGCGTTGGACCAGAAGAACTCCAGAGGTCCCTTCCAACCGCACCATTCTGTGATTCCCTGGAGATATACCATATCTTTAAAGAAGTTTTCATATCCTTCTTTTCCTCTTTTTCATCTTGTCCTGGAGATTTGCCTTATTTGAAGCAGTTGATTGCAAGCCAATCTAAACCTTTAGTCTAGACAGATAAAACTGTTATTTGCAGCTTATCTCACTTGCAATCATGGCAATTGCACAGGTGCATGGAGCAAGTTCATACTAGATTTATTTTTGCCTTCCCTCTTAGCTTGTGCCTGATTTGCCTACGTAGACTGTCCACTGATGGCTGAAACTGGTGAGTCAATGTGTTTATACAGCATAACATCAGAAGATGTGTCCATGTGGATGCAGTCATGATTGCTAAGATACTCCAGCTAACTTTCTCAGTATCAGAAACATGATTGGTTTAGTCTAGGAAAATGCCATGCTAATGTGGGTAAATAAGTGTGTAAATAGTGTGCATCGCTCATATATTACTACACTGTCCGTTGTAAGCCAGGCCTAAAGCTGTTGTTCTGGAGCCTGGTTATTTGCCCTCATTTTATTTCAGCGTAGAGTTCAGTCCCCCAGGATGTAAGATAGAACATATTTGAACAATTTTGCTGTTGCTAAACTGAAATAGAAAAAAATGGCAGTGTTTGTCCTGATAAACTGTATCTTCATTGCTCCTGAGGATGGTTCCCTAAAACAAACCTGAGTTCTGGTATTTAAGGAAAAAAAGAATTGTTTTAATGGAAATTGGAAGGAGTTTTCATTTTGTTCCAGCACAGTTCTTAATTTTGCTGGCAAAAATAGGAGCAGTTTTTCATCTGTCAGTAGCACTCCTCTCCATTCTACCTGAATCTGGAATTAATGGCCTTCTGCATCATCCTGTTTGTTCTTCTTTGCTGAAAAACGTTACAAATTCAATATCACGCTAGACAGGCACATTTGTTTATAAAGCCTATAAAGGTGTTGGGATAGCAGTTTTCCAAGCAGTTTATTAATAGCAGTATTTTAGGCTGGGGTAGAGGCATGAATGGGGAAGCTTCAGAGGGAGAGAACTTGGAGCTGTGACCCAGAGCAGCATTCATGCATGAAATGAGATATTGTACAGTGGACATTCTTATTTTGGCTAATGTAGCCTCAGGCAGAAAATTCTCTTGCTGCATTCTTAAAAGATGGTGGTTTGTTTTTTTTTTTCCTTTAGCTTTGCACATTAATTATCACTCTGCAGTTTCCAAACAGTAAATTGGTCATTGTAGAGAGAGGAAAGTGCATATTCATGTACTTCAGGAACAGTGAGGGTTTTTTTCTGCTGGCATCCCTGTACCCAGAGTCATTTCCTACAGACTGACTGTATTTTCCTCAAGAATTTTTGCACCTTTTCAGTGTTGTCCTGATGTTCAAGGACAGCACTGTGTATTTGGGAATTTCAGTCTGTTGAATTTTTTTGTTCAAATTTTCTTCACTTTTAAATTGTTAATAGCTTTGCTTTTTCTAGTGGAAGTGTGGGGAGATTCATCAGTGCATGCAGATGTTCAGTGAACATTAATGGGAGGAAAAAGTACATTTTAATTGCCAGCTAAAGGCACATTTAGCAATTTGCTACTCTTTGAAATATTCCAACTTTCATGTAAAAGCAAGATAAAAACCAACATCTTGGTAAAAAACAGCTGCAAGAGGGCAGTAAAATCAATCAGTAGTATCTCTTATTGCCAGGAATGGTAGGTTAGTTGAGGCACTATTAGGGCACTGAACTGAACAGCTTCATGTTGTAAAACTTAAAATATGTATTGATTAAAATATTCTCTGAATTCACTCTTGACTTCCTACCTTTACTATTTAACATACATAAAGACAAGTTTAGAAAACAAAATATCTCTGTAATAATCTTAATATTGAGAGAATTGGGAAGAATTAAGAGTCTTCTGATGCAGAATTGAGACTCCTGTTCAGTTTTAGCAGAATATAAGCTGCATTTAGGTTTCAAAAGACATTAAAGCAGTATTTCAACCCCCAAGCTAGTTTTCAGTGGTCTGGAAACATTTGTCGTCCTCTGAGGAGGTAAACCAAGGATGAAAAGAGCTTGTAGCCAGTAGGCCATTGCCAGTAATGCCTGAGGTGCATTGGGTGGTCCTGGATTTTGATGATACGATGTTTGGGATGTGGGCCTGGACTGTTACTCTGAAAGGGGAAAAAAGATTGGTCCTTGGAAGTAGGCAGTGAAATAGATAAGTCAATCTCAAATTGCCTACCTAATCTTATTTTGAAACTTCAGGGGAAGAAAACCCTTTATTTTTGTATGTCAGTATAGTAATGATAACATTGTCCGTCCCTAAAGTTCTGCAAAAAGCCATCTGATTTACTCTGATTTACTGAAGTCCCTGGGGTTTGTGTTGCTGTTTGTAGTACTTGCATCTCATGACAGCTGACTGTACTTGCATCCTTTGGTCATGGTGACCATTTCACATTGCAAGTAAAGTTCTCTGTTGTTTTGATAGACGTTTACTAGGGCTGGTTGTAAAATAGGTATTAATTTCTTATATGATAAAATGGGGATTATTGCCTGTCTAAAGTAATCTGTATTCACTGTGTTCACTATATTTCAACAAAATGTTTAACCTGAATTCCAGAAGAGCATGCTGCACTAATTTAATTCTCTTGTTCATCCTTTGAATTACATATTCAGGGCCTTTTTTAAATTTCATTTTAAACAAAGGTAGTCACTATGCAAATTACTAAAGTACAAAGGTGAATCTTTTAGCTGTCTGTAATTTAGGCCAGGAGAAAAATGATATAGTGCTGCTTAGAAGTGCTGACAATTTCTATTTGTCAGAAATTAGGTCTTCTTTAAAATTTTAATTTTTCTTGGCAGAAAACTACAGATTTCAGACCTCTTTTGGACAACTCTTACTACTTTTAAACTGAACTTTTGAAATAATTTTTTATAATGTTTTAAACCATGAAGATTTTCATAGGAAAATTTACAGTCTTTACCCACAGCTAGCTCCAAAGAAGATACAAATTACAGTGTGTAGAAATAGACACTTTGAGCCATATCTTTTTCACTTCAGGTAAACCTGGTCACAGTGATAGCCTTAACATCAGCTGTAATTGTTCTATGAAAGGTAAGGAGGAAAATTTCTCATAGACAAGAAGAAGGAAGCTTGCAAGAGGGGAGAAGATTGAGGAAATCTGATAAATCTGACTTGATTTAATTTTGGTCTCTTTTTCTACTACAAAACCTATCCAATTATTATTAGATTTTGAGCAGCTACCTCCTCAGGGGTGGATTTTGGCATGATGTTCCTCCTGTTTCATAAATACTGACATCACGCTAATCTATGCAAATCACGGCTCAATCAATCTGAGCATCTGTGGTTGATTAAACAAAACACGTAGGTGTGAAAGCATTTGCATCTCACATGCCCTGCTGGATCTGGCAAAGGCTGAGGGGAGTGTAAAGGCATGGAAGGAGATTTGTCACCGTGATGCCTGCGTGGCAATTCAGAAATCTAACTGCGACGGGCGCAGAGATACCTGCGTGGGCTGAGTCGCTGGTAGAAATAGAGATTGGAGAAGCCAGGCTTCAGCCCAGCTGCTTGAAGACATGAATCCAGCTCAAACTCAAACCTGTTTCTGTGGCTGCAGCAGTATTAAAGCTCAAATCCATCGGGTTACAACTCGCTGGGACATGGTGAGGGATCCTGCAGTCACACCTGTAGCCATCCCTGTGGATACTGAGGTGCTAGGGGATGCTGGCCACCCAGGAAGCCTTGGGATGGCTGTACTCCTGTGGCTGGTGGCCAGAGACGTGGACATCATTTGGGGGGAACCAAGCAAGATAGCAAATAGGAAGTGCCCTCAAAGCAGTCTGTAGGAGACTGCAAGCACAAGGTAACTTATATATAAAAGCCAGTCCTTCATGCTTTCATATAATCTATATGCGGCCACTCTCACCATTGCTTTTTCCCCAGGTTTGCCTGGTTTTTCTCTCCTTCTGCCTGTTCTATGTCTCCCATACAATTTTTAGTGCATTCTGGGCCTGACCATGAAGAACAGGGGTAAGGAATAATAGAGGAAATGGTTTGTGTTGGGTGTGAAGAGAGTAGGGCGAGAGATGGACTTACCAATAACTGATCAGACATCTTATAATCATAGTTTGGCTTTTATTTGCTGGATAACGGTAACAGCGCTCAGACAAGGATGAAGAGAACCATATTGGTCTGTCTCTGAATCTTCTAGTGAATTAAGACAGTGGCATCAGCAGGTGAGCAACAGAGAGCCCTTAGGTTGGTGTCTGGGAGTTCTTCCACATCCACTCTGCTTGGTGAGGAGCTTACACAAGAGCAGTTCCCAGGGGCACGGTGATGACCAGCTGGGTCATGGACTTGCTGCCCACCTGCCTGTCTCTCTGCAGAAACACTTCTGTCTGTGACATGAGAAATCACCGAGGGATAAATTACAGTAGTCCCTTGATGCTGCAGTGAAGAAATGTTCCTTAAAGTAAACACACAACTTAATGAAACTGAGAAAAACAGTTACTTAAAGAGACACTACCCTGTGAAACTGCGGATTTCCCAGTGATGAGTCACAGAGATCTAAGGTAGCTGTGTCGAAGCACATCTTCAGCTGGGGAGAGATGTCTTCTCTCTACAATAGCAGTATATTTAATTGAGGTTTACAGGTTTTGAGTTTGTCAGACTGAAGAAGTGTTAAGAGTGAAGAATGAACTGCTTTCGGTCCACCCAGGGAAGCTGGTGGTGTGTTGTGGGGTTGGCAGGTAGACATCTGGTGATCCCTGCAGTGGTGATGCATTGCTTTCTAATTGTTTGGTATTTAATAAGAACTGTGTTTTCAAATCTAAGTCTGTTAGAGCTACATTTCCTTTTAAAATAAAACTTTTTTTTCTTTTTTCTTTTTTTTTTTTTTCCTATGACAGCAGGTAAATATAACTCAGTTGTGTGCAGAACTGTGATATTCCTTCTAAACCTGCAATGGCAACATGAAATTCTAACTTAAAAATCACATACTGTGCAAGAAGTCCAAGTAATTCATTTTTTATACAACAGCTGAGATAGCCTTACTTAAAACGGGTTATTGGCTTTTAACTCTGGATGTCGGGTAAGAAGAATGTGCATTTCTGTCCTCTTGCCTTTGTGTGGTTGTTGTTCTCAAACTTGCTTATGCAAAAGCATTGCTAACTTTCTGATTTTGTTCCTGTCTCGTGGTATTCGCTTCTTTCCTACTGGAAAGCCTGTCTACTTGCATCATGGGATTTCATGAGGATTTCAACTCTTGGGTTTGAGGAGTGCCTCCGTAACATTCCCGAAAAATGCTTAGGCGCTGTAAGTGCTCAGAAATTAACAGGAAACAAAATGTTGAAGTTCATTATTTATTAAAAGAAATGCCTGGGTTTGTGCCAGATGCAAAATTTTATGGTACTTGACTGATATTTTTGAGTACTTGGTGTTGGCAGTAACGTTACAAGTAGAACATATGGACACTGCTACCACAAGCTTGCACAGCATTAGTGTCTCAGCAGCAAATACCTTTTATGAATTTGGTCTTTAGGTCAGGTTGAAGTATTGACTTCTTTGCTGTAACAGTAGGAGTTCCAGCTGGGCTGATGGCTTTGTGGTGTGGATATTTGTACAATACACACAGAGGTGAGATCTCGTGCAGGCTGTTCAAAAGCTATCCACTTGCAACAATTTTAACGCTGTTCAAACTGATGCTGAGACAGGATATATTCAGCTTTTGACCTCTCTCTTCTAATTCTTATGAACATTCAGATTTTTTTTTCAGCTCTGTGGCCAGACATTTTGTTTGGCTAAACGCAGAATTCTGAAGGTCCATCCATCATTTATTTAACTTCAGTTTTATTGTTCCTTAAATATGTTTCTCTTCATTTCCTTATGGTGACAGGTACTGACTATCCCCTGGTCATTGTGTAGCTGCAGGGTTGCCAGGGAGAATGACTAGGGTAATGTCTTTGTGGTTGGCTGGTTTACACTCCTGTTAGAGGGTCACTTGTACTCTTTCCTTAATTTCCTTATTCTCCTGGGACTGCTATGCTGACAGTAACACTTCATCTATAATGGAGAGATTATAAAGATCCAGAATCAGGTGTTATGGGCACTAGCAATTTGAGGTGGATAATGGAAGTTCCACATTGGCTGTGAAGGCTCTTGCACCCTTTTCTTCTTCTTTGTAACTAGAAGAGCTGCATGGCATACATGTGCATGCGTTTATACACACACTCCCCTAGATGTAGTGAGCAATGGCATTTTGTTTAACTGTATTGTCCTGCATTATTCACCCATTACTTAACAGCTCTTTCACGAAGAGGTGATGGCTTTTCGTCCTCCTCTTCCTTTCATAGCAAGCTCTGCCTTGATTTCCAAAAATGACATGGGTGAGAATGTCATGATGCTCTTTCCTGATGTCTCTCCCAGTGCCTCTCCTGACTCTTACTGACAGATACATAGTGTAAGCTCTGCTTCTTCATTTAGTATGAATCATGTTGGCAGTGAGATCAAAGAGGAGGAATCCTGGGAGATGCCAAACAGTTTTTAACTGGCTTCTTATAAAAGCCAGGGTTTTTTTTTATTTTATACACATAAGAATAAAATGCATTTTGTGCCTCCTTTCACCAGCTCCTTCAGTCCTCCTGTGTCACTGCAGAAAATTCTTGAGTTTATAGGGTTACCATGAACCATGTTTGTGAATATTTTAATATATAGTTTATTAAGCATTATTATTTTTTCCCTCCCCCCCCTTCATTGAGCAAATAATTCGTCATCCCATTCCAGTCCTTCTGCCAAAAATCTTTATAGCGATTCCCACTGGTGACAGCCAGCTTGATCAATCACAGACTGCCCTGCTGCTGAACTCCACTAATGAGCCATTTATAACTACAGCATACCGTTTTTTTCCTCTTTTATATATTTTTTTATTTTATGGTTGATCTCAAATGATGTTTGCCTTGCTTTGCACAGGCTCCAGAGGATAATTTTCAGAAACCTATTTGGTTTTGAGTTTTTGCTTAGTGTTTGGAAATATGTTAAGGTATGCAAAATTGCATCTTCTGTTTGTTGTTCTGTGGTGCTTCTGTTTGTACACAGGTTGGCCTATGTCAGGCCACTGGGTCAGGATGGATAGGTATTGGTCAAACAGTGGTCAGAAGAAAGTTGAAGGGATGCCGAAGTGTTTTCACTAGGAGATCAACTTTGTTAGCTTTTGTTCTTGTTTGTTTTCTAGGAGAAAACAAACTTTCAGTAGCCATGAATATTGGCTGTGCCATTTTCTTTTTGTATGTATTTGTTGTATTTTTAGTAAAAGGAAAACAGCTTGTTCCATGAACTCCTACCAACTCCTGACATCTAATGAGACTCTTCTGCCCTAATTTTGCCTTCAGGATTATTAAAATGCCGTATTTTCTCAGAACTCCAGTATGAGACGTAATTCTAGCTGGCTTGTCTAGCAAAGGTATTACCGTCACCTCAACCAAGCCCATATGTTACTTTCAGGGCATTCTTGTATTAGAGTTCAACATGTCATTGATTTAGTCTATGTTATTTCCTAGAGAACAAAATACCATTTGTTATTGCCAGGAAGACTTGAAAAAGTGTGTGGGGTATAGAAGGTGTTTTATATAAAACAGCTTATATATAGCTTGCTTATGTGGAGTTTCCTTGTCCTTTATTACCTCTATTTTCCTTTTTTCCCTTTCTGTGTGTTTGTTTTCTAGGCTGTTCCAGATTCTGTTTTCTATTTGCAGAACTGAGGAATATTGATTCTTGTCTATGTTGGCATGACAGACCAACCCCTTGGAAATATCACTGAAGTAAGAAATTAAATCCAAGCAGTTGGATTTTTACTCCCTTCATCCTCCACTGAATACTTTAAAAGCCCAGACTTTTTATATAAGCGGCTGAGGGGAGGGAGAGTCACTGTCAAGTGCATTGTTGTTCCCCTGCAGCTTCCAGATGGTGAGGAAAGTCCCGGGAAAAATGTAGGACCAGCATGTTCCGTCAAAGTCAAGCTTGTGTCTAGACAGGGAAGCTTACGTAAGGCAGCAGGAGAGGAAGGGTGCCTTGTGTAACTGCTGTCCCTAGCAAATAAACACTCAGTACCTCTCACGACTTGGCCCACAGAGGCTGACAGCAAAATGCACCTTCGTGCTTTCTTACTTAGCTTTCTCTGACTTGCAACTCGAGGTTGTTCTCTTGCCTTGGTGGTTTTTCAAATGCATGTTTTGCTTCCAGTCATTATTTCACTGAAGGCTTTGCTCCTCCTGCTGAAGCCAAAACACTTTTCCGAAGAACCCATACACACCTGTTCAGCTGTTTTAAAACAGATATAGCATGTTACCAATGGCCTTGAGGGGTTTTTGATGGCATTTGGCTAACAATGTCAGCAATATGCAAATTGCCAGAGGCAGCACATGGTATTTTCCATGCTGTAGTAAGGTAGCTTTCTAGTTTAACTTTGAAAAATGATGATAGTGTAGCTTTAAGCTGTTGGTATTCTCTTAAATGTACTTCAGTTGGTTTACCTCACTACCTAATGGGGACTTCTGGTTCCCCTCTAGCACTCAACTTGCCCTATGTCTACATTTTGGTTTGATTTTCCTCTGGTTGAATGCAAATCTCTGCCAGAGAGTGCTTTCTGGTTTACTCACCCTCTTGTAACAGTCTTCGCTTGATTTTGGAGCTATTGTCAAAGGCGCTCTGTGTGTTTATTTCTGCTATGAAAATATGAATAGCAAGAAAAAATGTTTTTTCCTTCTGATTTGGATACAACCTTTTCAGGACTCCAGGTTCTGTCTTAACATGGTTTCTCGGGTGTCGCCCTTAGTTTGGCTCCTGTCTATACGTAAAATTTGCTCAGTGCAGTTTGTTGGTGCCTCAGACAGGCTAATCTGCTTGAAGGTAGGATCAAAAATCAAGAGCCTGTCTCTTTCTGTTCACTGAGGCTTGTATTGCAGCCACCTTGCAGTGAGAACATGGGCTAAATAACTTGAGGGTTTGTGGGTCTTAAAAACCTTCATGCAACTTTGGCTTCCTACCTTGAATGTGCACAGACAGGTTCCTCCTCTGCAGCTGACTGCAGAATCACCTTTGGGAAGCTTGGCTTATGGAGCTGCAGGGAGTGCTAAGATATTTATGATTGTGTGTAGTTGTAGAGAGAAAGCAATGGCTGGAATTTGGCTTTTCAGTGGTGGTGTCTACACCTGAGAGAGACTCATTCAGTAATGTTCAGATCTGGTTTCCAGACCCTGAAGTAAGTCTGAATGATGGTCTCCCCTTAGATAATCTATCTTTCTTTTTTGAGTGTAGCTTTAGTCCCTCCATTATTTTTCCATACTAGAGCATGTTGTGCGGTTAATCCCTTTGTAACCTCCATTTTGCAAACTATTTTACACAGCGCTGTGGCCTCTCTGACACCCAGCTTCTTTTCCTACACAGAATATATATTTAGTTTCACTGCCTTTTATTGCAAACTCAAGGAAAATCTAACAAAAAAAGACTTTTCTGAAGCTCTGGAGGAAGAAAAAAATTATCAGTGCTTTTTCCTTGTGAGGAGAAATGAAGTTTGTACCATGTCTCAGTTTTATGAAATGAATTTTTTTGCCTCCACTCTGAGAACAGAAGCTTCACAATATTATTGTTATGCTCTCAGGTAGAGCAGTTTATGCTGTGGTGCTGAATATTTCACTCTCTAGTGATTTTCTTCCCATGCTTCTGAAAAATTATCTCTTAAAACTATCAAATGGAAAAATGGAATTTAAACCATCTTTATCTTGGTCTGTCTCTTTTTTCTCTCTTTTTTTTTTTCCTGTCCTTCTCCATTACTAACATGAAATAGTTCAGAATTTTTGAAACTTAATTTAAAATAAAGTTGCAGACATCCCTGTAAAGAGTAAATATATTGGCTTGGTCAGAAGAGGGCTCTTGAAGTGCCAAGACTCTCCCAAGACTCTTCTGGGTCAAGCTACCCTTTTGAGAGATATTTACTGCCCTTGTGATTGAATCAACTGGAGAAGGACAATCACTGCTTTTTGATATGTGTATTCTGGGAATGGGAGTATGCAAGTTAGAAAAGAAATTGTTAACCCATTTGTATCTGTAAGCTTCAGATCAGTACTCGAGCATTTGTGTAAAGCAGAGCTGCTCCCTTTGCCACCTCAGATGGGGAAATTACAGTTGTGATACATGCCCAGGAACCCAAATATTTCTTTTTTGTGCTGGGGTCTAAGAGTAAATTAACTATGAAAGGTCATGCCCCTTGTTTCCTACGCTGGTAATACCCCCCTGCCTTGGGAGGGCTAGGTGGCTGTGCCATCCATGTGAGAGGGAAGGAATAGTGATGACATGTATTGTCTCAAATTAAATTGATGTGTATTCAGCGACTGATGTATGTACTGAGTCAGGTCCGTCACTATCATGCACAGTTAGCAGTTTAGTTTGGAGAGGGGCAGGGGGGTACTAGGAATAGCCTTGTGTTAAGCAGAGAGGAATCTAAGGAACATACTGCCTCATACTCTTATTTCTGTGGGTTTGTGCTCTGAGTAGTACACTTGCTCCTTTGATCACATCCTTGAACACCTTCCCCTTGTGCACGCCTCTCAGCCCCACTGCCTTCCAAATAGTTCCTGTGACAGCAGATACCCAGACTGAAAATGTTTGCCATAACTCATAAGTCAAAGTACTTTCAGTCCCAGAATAGAGGCGACTGCATTCAGACTTCATTACACAGTATTCATAACATAAACAAGCTTGCAATTATGTCATAGCAACAAGCACTGTGCTTACATGAAAGTTTGATTCAGGTCTCCAAGAGTGGAAGACCTTTGCAACCAAAATATCACAGCGACCTACTTCTCTGAAAGAGTGCCCTACATAATTTCAGAAATTAGATATGACACCAATATAGTAGGCCATATGGTGCCTTTTCCTGGTGTGGGGTGAACAGTGGGATATTCTTGGGGCCACGCAAATGTCTGTCCACTGACTAGGTGAAGTCAGCTCATTATTAGTTCGTGTGAGGTGTGATGCTTGTTTTCCTGATGTTGTGAAGACAACAAACTCAAAGCCCCAGTTGTATTAAAAAGCATTTGCTAATGGTATGGGCATGATCCTAAGAAGTGTTAAGCTTTCTTTGCTTATTGGACCAGTACTGTCTGCCTTTGGTTGCCACTGAGAATCCCAGAGGCTGCATCTAAAATTGTTTAGACAACTCAGAACCTATCTGTCAGTAATTCACAAAGAGAGAAGGTTTCCCAGGAGCAGTTAAACGTGTTTAACTGATCTAATCCTGAGCTGCCACAGCAGGATAATGTATTTTTCTGGTGGTGTTTCCTCAGGCTGGCCGTAGAAGTTGTTAGATGTGTGCAAGATGTGTGTTGCTGGTGTTGTGTCAGGGCAGTGCAAACAGTAGGGGAACCACAGTGATGTCTGTGTCAGGGACAAATAACATTAGCCACAAATAGCATGTTCTTCAATCAGACATAAGCTCGACAGCTAGTCACCTGAAGGAAGAGGCCTTATAACATCCCTTGAAGAAGAGAGGAGGTGGTGGTTAAAAAGCAGGAGGGGAGAAAGGCAGGCATGACCCAATATTGAGCATTGCAGCACCTGATAATCAGAATCATAGAATCACCTTGGGTGACATGGTCTAGTGTGAGGCATCCCTGCCCATAGCAGGGGGGTTGGAACTAGATGAGTTTTAAGGTCCTTTCCAACCCCAACCATTCTATGATTTTTGAATTACCATGAAGTAATAATCCCTCTCTGGCATGTTATTTATTCTTGTTATTTATTCATTTACATTTGTGCATCACTGTAGAAGTGATGTTTGTAAATGAAAAAAAAACATCAAAAAAGTAAAGGATCTTATTTAAGCCCTTTCCCTGTTGTTTCTCTAGGCCTTTCTTCTTAGACTGAGGGAAAATTTTTGCCCTCCTCCTTGCTTTGTTTTTTAATACTACCTTTAGAATCTGTGCAACGTGAGCTTTTCTGCAGTGCTCTCTCTGGGTTGTTGAGGTCTGGTTTTGTTTTTCCTTGATTTGTGCTTTTGTTTCTGAGGACTGCCCACATTTTTAGGTGTCTACTGCACAAATTTTATATGTAATAAATCTTTTCCCAGTCTGCAGGCCTCAGCTGAAATACTAACCCTAATGAAATCTCTGCTGAGAGATGAGAAGAAGCAGTGATGCTTCAGGTGAGGCTGTTCAGGCAACACCGCTTGATGTGTGCACAGGGCAAGGCTTTGAAGAGCAAAACTCAATGCATAGGCCTTAAAGTGGTTGGTGGAGATTGCTCTGCAGGTGTGGTGGGCTCCTTCTTCAGGCTCCCCTCCCACCAGCCAGCACAAGCACTGTGAGTGGTTATTGCTCCAGACAAGCTGGCATCCCTCACAGCCTAGTGTGTATGTTTATTAGGTGGCATCCGTGGGGATAATCTCATTTTGGCTTTTAACCATAAGGTAAATGTTCGGTGACCTTCTGGTGATCTCTGCATATAACACCATTTGCTGTCAGCTACTTGATATTGGTGGTGATAGTGTTTCTGGCAGAGCCCCCCAAGGTGGGAGCCCTCATTGTTCGGGGGCCTCCGTGTTTGCTGACGGGAGGATCTGCTGCTGCCAACACAGGAGGCACCTGCTGATCAGAAACTTCTTTTATCACAGTGTTTAATTTGCTGTCTCACAGCTTTTTGAAATAGAAGCCTTTCATCTCTTGAATTTGGAAAGGAGTGATATGATTATATTAAGCAGATGATGCCTATCTGTGACTGAAAGGGGTTTTGTTTGGTTTGGTTTGTGTTTTTTTTAAGATGCCAGTTACAGTAAAGTGCAGTGCAAGCGGCTCTGCTGCAGACATGAGATGAGTCAGGTGTAGATAACTGTGCTCCTGTGGAGAGTGCCTGGGTTGTCCTTCTTCAGAAGGTTCCTTCTTCAGAAATGTCTGGTCTTGCTCCTTGCCTCTCTCTAGACTGGAGAGAGAGGCTACATAACTCAGGTGTAACTGTCCTGAGTAGTGATGTAGGGTGGATTTGGTTTGGTTTGATTTTTCTTGGTTTTGATGCAAAGCTGCTATTTGGACTGATGGAGCTTACTCAGGCTTGAAAAGCAGAAGTCCGGGGACTGGGTTTAAACTTAAACAGAGGAAGTTCAGGTTAGATATAAGGAAGAAGTTCTTTACTGTGAGGGTGTGAGGCATCTCTGCCCATAGCAGTGGAGTCTGAACTAGAGGATCTAAAGGTCCTTTCCAACCCAAACTGTCCTATGATTCTGCGAAACCAGCATAACCCTGCTGGAAAAATAGCACCTAAGATGCTCCTGCTGCAGTATTCAACCAGTCTCTATGCTGATGGTGATTACCAGGCAGATGTCTGCTCTGCATAAAACTTCAGCCCCTGCACTGATCTGACATAGATTTTTATTATAGTTCATTTGAGGGTGGCATACCTTTGCCATTTTGGAAACGTCACAGTTCTCTTAGACTTGTAGCTACTTGTTAAGTCACAAAATACATGCCCTAAAACTAGTGCCAGTACAGTGAACTCTCCTTAAAGAATGCTTTAGGGGTGGGCACATAATTTGAGCTGATAACCATGGATGGTTGTGATGATTAAAATATCCCTGAAGGTTAGAATCTGTCTTATTGATTATACTGGGAAGCATTTCTGGGCAGCGATGCCAGTTCGAATGGCATTTGGACGCAAATGATTCTTCTCCTAATGTTTTATAAGCAGAGCTTTTTTGAAAAGTGGTGGTTATGTGGGTTGCTGAGGTTTGGTTTTGTTTTTCCTTGATAGGAGTGGGTTTGTTTGTGCTTTGCATCGTGTCTGGAATTCAGACTAGAATGGGAATGTAATAAAAGCCATACTCGGTCAATGACTTTGAAGCAAAGAAGGAGAAACTGCTGAACTTCCAGAGTGGTGGGTTTTTGAGGGTTTTTGTTTTTGTTTTTTTTTTAACCTGAAACACCAACTTTTCTTACCTGTTTCCCTTCTCAGGTTCAGGAAGGGAGTACTTTGCCCTCAAGCACAAGTATATATACCCAAACTCCCCTGGGTCTTAAAGGTTTTTGCCCATTCCCTTTTCTTTTACTGTTGCCTAAGGAAATGATTTGGCTGGCTCTACCATTCCTTGTTCTTTGTATTTCCACAGCTGCTGGCCAACTACCTCAGGTTTTTAAGGTTAATTTGACTTCACTCTTGAAGACAACTGGCAGGGATGTGGGAAGGGTGTGGGATGTGGCAAGCAGTCTGCCAACTTCCTTAAAGCTGCAGTAACAAAACCCAGCATTATCTTGAAGGTCTTACTGCTGCCTCACTCTTCTGTGGTCCAGAAAGGTTTTGGGGGCCTAAGGAGTGAAATGTCTCACAGAGTTTTGTATTAATCCGTGAGATGAATACCATTTTGAAGAAATCCATTTTATTTTAATGTTGCTCTGCATTTCTGAGTTTGAATGATGTAGAGATGTAGCACACTGTTACGATCACCTGTGCACAGTGGTCTGTAACATGGCTAATAAAGGGAGACAAGCTCCCAGACATGCACTGGAAGAATGCTGTTTGTTAAGAAGTCACTGGTGACAAGTAGTTTAATGCTTCCAAGTAGCCAAGGCAGTTGCATAGACACAGTGAGATATATAATGAAGATTAAGCTGTTTAGTATTAATTAAACTGAAAGTCACAGTAATATGAGGTAGAAAATAATGTTTTGGGTGCTCTTTGCCCATGGAGAAGTCATTATATTGACTTCACAGAATTTAGAGCCCAAAGGACTTCATTAGATTGTCTAATTTTGGGGTGTAAAATGCCTTGGAATTTCATTCATATGCCTTTCATAATATTGACCCCAGGGGGGTTATTTGGATTAAATTGTTGCATGCTACATTCAGATAAGATGTCAGAGCAGGGGTCACATCAGAAGTTTAAGACGTCCATCTGGATAACCCTGCAGTTCACACTGTGCTTACAAAAAAAAAGGCGTAAGTGTCATTAGACCACTGCAGGAAAATTTCTCTGGGCTTCCAGATCTGGGGATATGCTGGCAGCATAACCAGGTACAGCCAAATAACACCCACCAGATTAAGCACTGAAGAAGGAAAATTCTCCTTTTAAAGAGATTTAGGAGATAACTCCTTTACTGAAGCATGTTTTTCCACCCTACCCAGTGACTTTTGCTGTGGCATAGAACTTTGGAGGACTGCTCCAGTTTGCAGAAGAAATCAAAACTGGGATACACAGCAGGGGAAAAATCCAGTGGCTGAAGCTCTGAAGGGTGATGTCATTGTTGCCTTACGCAGATTGATAAGTATTAGTAGCAGCTTAGTGCTGTCCTGTTAAATATCTGCCTTTGGTTTAGGACAAAAAGAGATTGAATAGGGGAAAATTCATGGGCTCAAGGTTGAATAGGGGAGAATTCATGGGCTCAAGGGTCAGAATTGATCACTGTAATTATTCAGCTTGACCCTCCCTGGTAGAGTTAGCCAGTTAGTTTTTCCTATAAATTAGTTGCAGGCGTATTTTTCAGAGAGAAATACAGTCTTCAGGACTCCGTGTGGTGGTAAGTCTACCACCTGGCAACCTGTTCCAGTGTTTAATTACCCACACTGCTAGAAAGCTGAGTCTTAATTTATAGTAATTTATTTATTCTAGATAATAAAGCCTTTGGGGCTGTCTCTCCTTTTGGTAAGTGTTTTTACAGTGCCTAGCACAAAAGGATCTCTGACTCCTAATGGGAGCCTAGTTGCTACCAGAATGTGCAAATAGCTTGTTAACTGGGAAAAGGAGATGGTCTCTCTATTCAGATAGTCTTAAAAGAATATAAGATTAAGGGGTTAGGTTCCTCGGTGAAGTGACTTCTTTTTCTTTCCCTTTATTCCTCCTCCTTATGGCTGTATGGTGATATTTTCAGTAAGGGAATGAGCATTGTTTTTCACTTCCTTTGTTTTCTGGGGCTGGCACTAAAAGTGTTCCCCTTTTTCAATTTGTCAACTGCATTGACAAATTACCCTTTGGCAAAGAAAACAGCACAGTAATACTGGAGTATAACTTTTCTGTCAGTCTGGCTTCCTTTATTTCTGCCAAGGTTATTGCTGGGAAACTCTTGAGATATGGCTATGTATTTTTGTAAATACGCTAATAAGAATGTTGATCCTGGCATAGAGAATGTGTTTTAGAGTAAATGCCCTCATAGGTCAAAAGAATAGTTAAAGTCTGGAGGAAGTATGCAACATAACTACACATTTGCCTGATTTGAGGCTGCTGAAATATTATCTCATGCAGGTTGGGACTAAAAAGGTGTTAGGTTTTTTGAATTGGCTGCCAGTGGCTTCAACAGGCTCTTGGAAAGACAAGGATTGGTCAGATGGAGGAATGTCTTGGCCAAAATTATTCTTTTCTCTGGCTACACCCACTCCCTTGGCAGAGCCACACTGTATTCTTACAAAAGCTGCTGTGGAAGCTTGAGGTCAATGCAAGACTTCTTTATGAATACTGGATCCTCCTGGGACCACTTCAAATAGATTGAGAGCTCCTTTCTACTCTGGAATGTAATGGTGAATATGGGCCCTTTCTGGGACATTGTGGGTTTTTATGAACCTGCTTCTCCAGATTCCCCTTTTGTTTATCCAATCAGTACAAATGACTTCTTGACAAGGTTCCCAATTCTTGACAAGGTGGGTGGTTTTGTCTGTCATGTGTTATAGCAAAGAACTGATGGCTCCAAACAATAGACATGTTGTTCCCATCTCAAGATGTCAAGTGCAAGTGTCTTTCAACTGTGATTACTAGCATGCCGTCTTTGGTTCCATCTGAGATCTCTTAATCTTTGCTATCCTGGGAGGACACCTCACAACGAAACATTACCCAGCAACAAAAGTACCTCAGGTTGGTTCAGGGAAAGCAACAGACGAGTCGTTATTTATCATGCTGAGATGATGCATTGTGGTTTAAAGAACTGGAAAGGCCAGATTAAATATTGACATTTACTATATTCCAACTGTGTTAGCTTTCACTTTGTCTGACATGAAAATGTGCATTCAGTGAAAATGGAAATAAAACCCCTTGTCTCTGTTCTCCTGGATATCCCAAAGTGGAGGGGAAAAAAGCCCCAAACCAAACCCAACAATGATCTGTTATTTGGGGATATTGCAGATGTAGCCTTCCAAATCTGAGAGGCTGAAGGGATTTCAGTTCTGGTCGTAAGGGCTACTGGTGTTTGAGTGTCAAGATTAAAGGGTAGATTGTCTTCAATGGAAACCATTTTAATTTAAATGAGAACTTTAATCAGCTCACTGTGTTAAAAAATGGATTTAATAAAGAGGTATCACAGCAATGAATGACCTGAGACTCACCAGCAGCCTACGACATATGCTGCATTTAAAGAGTAAATGTTGGTGCATTTCCAGCAGATGAAAGCCTGACATTGTTTTAGCCATCTCTAGTCAATGGCGTTAACTTCACAAGGTGAAGTTAGACCTTAGTATAACAGATCTCCTTGATCTTAATTTCACATGCCGAGTTGCTCTAAAGGTTCTAGAGAAAGGATGGTATCATGAGCTGTTACTGAAAATATAAATAGTCCATAACTATACAGGAAAGAAATGTGGTTAGAAATGAGGAAGGTAGTGTTGTATGTGGAGCATTCTGATGTTAAACCATACTGTTCTGGAAAGGTTGGGGAACTTTCCGCTCTGCTCTTTCTCTTAGAGGTGGTAATTTGGAAGCGATCTGTGCATTGCGGCGTGGGTAGTGTGAGCAAACAGTGTCACAAGTGGGCATGGGTGGGTGGTTGAAATCGTAATTCACATTTTTTCTTCATATGATCTTCACTGAGCTGAAATGGTGCCAAATCAGTCAGTCTGGTTTTGCTGAAGCCATTATTTTCCTGGTGGTAGTTCTTCACTCTGGCCATCATTTGCTACATGCATTACCTGCAGGCAGTGAGGAAGGAGGATAACATAGATCTGTGGAAGGACAAGTGGAATTGGATAAAGGACTAGAATGATCTAGTATTAATTTCTGTCACACCTTTTAAATTAATTGATTAGCACAAGGAAAAGAGATTAAAGGCATTGCTGTCAAGGTCCTTTTGACACTAGAGCTCCATGTTGACCAAAAAATACTACTGTGTGTTTTTGTACTGGTTTCAGTAAAGAAATGCCTTGCATTCATCAGCCTAAGAAACAACTTTAGGCTTGCTACTTCCAGTGAGTTAATTTGTCATCTGGAGAGAGTCTGGTTTTACAGCCTGTGTGTGCATACTACAAGACTTTAAGCAGAATAAAAGAAGTTATTCCCTGGAGAGTTAAGATAGCTGGGGGATGATGCAGGCTAGCATAAAGTTATTGTCTGGGTTTTTTTAAGCTGTTGCTGTATCCTTGCAAGTAGTTGAAAAATGTCTTTCCTCTGGTAATAGTCATAGGTTGTAGGTAATGGCTTGTCAGAAACACTGTTGGTTTATAAAGATTAGTTATGTGAAAATGTCTGCAGTGCTGTTTCTTGCTTGTCTGCTACCCAGAGGGTACAACAGAGGGACACAAAAGAGGGGCAGGGAGTACATAGCAAGGAAGCAATCAAGACGTTTTCTTTTAAGAAGTAATAGATGGTAAGTCTTGAAGTCCTGGATATCTGTGTGGTAGAGCCATGTGAAGAAACCTTTCCAAAATCAGAATCTTGCTCCTGAGTCAGGAGTGTTCCAGAGACACCGACTTGTTTGTCATCAAGGATACATGATGATAGATTGGGTAGTAGGATTTTTAAGAAACATAGAAGATTTTGCTTGCTTTCACAAAACCTCAGCATTAAACAAAATGGTGGCTTTGCATGAAGGAAGTAATAAGGGAATCATCTTCTGTTTGGTATTTGAAATAACACAAATTTAGCTAACAAATTAAGGAACAATTTGAATTTTGAATGTTTTATGGTAGCATCAGTGGAAAATGAACAAGGTCATGATGCTCTGAAAAGCAACAGGCCAGTCTTAGTAGTTTTCTCCTGGATCTCTGAACTTTGCAAAATTACTGCTGAAGGTTGAGTGAGAAGCTGGCTGTAGAGGAGTGTGAACCATGAAGCAGGTGAGGTGTAAGCTTGAGAGAAACACAGTTTAGAGCTAACATAGTCTTGTCACAAGTTTCTGTCAAAGTTGGTAGCTAATTTTTTAAGGAATTATTTCAGTGTTTCAGTTTTTAAGTTGTCAAAACATTTCATTTCAGATTTTTTTTTTTTTAAATTTCACATGTTTTTTACAAGACAACTTATGTTGGAGAAAATTTAAGTACTAAATGCAGAAAAACAAAAACAAGCAAACAAGAATGTTTGTTACTCAGTCTCTGTTCTCAACTGCCCAATTTCTCTTTGAGTTGAAGGAAGCCAAATATTCTTTTTAGTCCTGTGGTTATGATGCACAGTTAAAACATGGCAAATAAGAAATACTTCAATTACACAGAAGTTTTTTGGCTCTCAGGAAAAGATCCATCAACCTAGTTTCCAGTGAGTGAGACTCAGGAAAGCCACGTTAGAGACTTTCATTTCCTTCCCTTTTATCTTCCTCCTGCATGGCTACTGTAACAGGTTGGGGGAGGAGGGAGGTTTGGCAGCCAGCAAGAATAAGAGCACTTGTCACCACTTGAGGGGATTTGGGAGAATTTCTTCAGCAGATTGGAGGGAAGAGTGAGAAGTTCACATCAGCCTAGAGGTATGTGTGAGATTTGCTGAGTGACTTTTGTGGTAGATGCCCTTAGAACACACTGTTGTCAAAATCCTCTTGAATATTGGGTGGTTTTTTTTTTTTAAGGAATTCTCCCTGTGCCTTCATTATATCCACCAGACCTTCCCTTCCAGTTAACAAAACCTTTGATCAGTAGTGACAAAGTGGCCTGATCTCCTTTCTCTGGCTGTGGAGTGCTGCTGCGGGTTCCCATGTAGCAGCAAAGAGCGACCTTTTTATACCCTGCATCCTAAAGGCACCCTAATGTCTGCCACCTCATCTGATTGTCACAGCTGCTCCAGCAGTTGCAGAGACCTAGCCATGGCTTTCCTGCTGCAGCTTCTTGCACCCACAACACACCACATATTTCATGACATGGAGAATCTGGCATACCCATGAATCTGTCCTGCTGTCTTTTTGCTGCTTGACATGACACACTGAGGACACCTTTCTGGCTCAAACTTGGCCTGTCGCAGTGCAGAGTGTTAACTCTCCACAGCCCTGGTTCATGGCTGGGACACTTATTTTTTCCATCCCTTTGTCCCTGTTTTTTTTAAGTGGTACAAAGCTGCTATCATTCTCTGAGAAAATAAAATCAGAAACACTCAGAGATACATGATGTTCTTGTTGACATAATTCTGAAAATGCATTGAAAGAGCCTGGGCGTCCTTGGGATGGCCAAGTGTTGCAACAAGAATCTTGTTATAATTGTGGCTTCTTTTTATCTTGCCATTGGACTTTGCCTCCAGGGTTGAAACTGAATGTGGCTAAATCTCTGTGAAGAAACTCTTAAGGAAGCTTTCATGCAGAAGGAGAGAATGAGTGACTCAAAGGCATAAAGCAGAGGTCTTGTCAACCAGTCAGGGTACTGGCACTCAAGCGCGGCTGTCCTTGATTACTGCGCATTGGTAACGTCACGGCTTAAAGTTGTTCTTGCTAAAAATAATGTCTGTATTTTAAAGTGAAATTGTCCCTTGTACAATATGCTAACTTGAGGGACCTAGAGATGAGAACTTGTTTTGTTGAGGTTTTGGGAGCAAATTGGAAGCACTTTGTTATACAGTGCAATCTGGCAACGTCCAAAATTTGGATGCTGTTACAATTCTGTGGTGGGCATATCCATCCTTTTTTTAAATAGACACTTTTTTCCACTAAAAAATATTGAAAAATTATTACAATGTGTCATACATCAAATCCATGCTGGTCTTTTTTTGCCAGGGCAATGGCCTCAGTTGGATATGCAATATGAGATCGTATTCCTATCAGGAAAAGCAGTGTGCAGAACACATCCATTAACTTTGTCTTGTCAGCCCAAGTAGCTGAGACTTGATGGGCAGAGTCTCATTCCTTGGTCCCAGTAGCACCAAGCCTTCAGATTTCATTTTGGCTATGCATTTCTTCGTAGTAAAGGGAGGTTTTTTATCCTTCCAAGTTGGATTTCTATGCCTGCCCATCCCTAACACAGAAAATTGGTTTCTTTCTTCACACTCTGGTGTGTAGTCAGCTGAGGAATAGTCACCATGTTCTTACCAGAGCCACGTTCCATTCTAGTTCTGACAAAGTTCTCTGGATCATTTTCTGTCTCAGGTTTGTCAGATATCACTGGTATCCAGAGCATGTGAAAGAAAAGGAGGGACACCTCACTTTGGATGGACGATTTACATAAGATTCCTCAATTTTAGTTGTCCTTGCTATATGCCATAAAGAGCTGTCTGGAAGAAAGCATGTCACCTTCTGCCCCTCATCTTCATGCAGTTTTTAGTCTTTCTTTACGTAAAATGTTCTTTTGATGTTCTTGAATCACTGGTAGCGATGAACCAGAAACAAATTTGTAATGTTGTTGTGATGCCTGAGCAGTTTCTTCAGCAGAAACTACAAAGAACTTGATTGAAATACATGTATGTAGTAAAAGTGGGTAAGTCTGTATGTATTATGTCTGCCCTGAATTGGTTGAACCCCAAGGAAGCTAGTATACTACTTTCATGCAGTAGGCCGTGTACTTTAAGTACTAAATCTGATGAAAGGAGTGGTTATAGCGGAACCAAATGGCACAGCACAGTTTGAAAAGACAACATGTCCTGAAGCATGGAAGAAGGAAGCGACGAGCTGGAGCGCAGTCTTCAGTGTATTGATGCTGATCACAAGTGGTAACAGATTTTAAACTGAAATACTCATCTATCTACTGGTATCAAAGGGAAAAGAATGAACTCAAACATATCCTCACCCTCTTTGATGCTATATGATTTAAAATATGTGCTGACATTCAAGAGATGAAAGGTGAAACAAGAAAAAGTAGCTTTAATACAAGAAATTTGCTAGCAGTTCTCAAGGATTTTGTTCAGTTTTAATACTGAGAAGATGTTTTTAAGTACGTTAAACTTTTGAGCAGAAGAAAAGTGCTATATCTGATGTTACTCAACATTCATATAACTGTGCACAACAACCCAACATAAACGGGTAATTTTAAAGGTGGGATGCCCCACCTGAACTGGGGACTTGCAGACTGGTTCTGACCAGGGAACTGGTTGGTCATGGTGTGGGCATGTCCCACAGCTGAGGCTAGCAGGCACCTTTAGAGGAGAGGGATGATCAGCTTGAGCTCCCTACAGTCACAGTATTTTCAGACTGGGCAAGTTTGCATGCAAACATCTTACAGCATGGTAGCTTCAAAAGTGAGATCATACCCATTATGCTGAGAATCACAGAATCATAGAATGGTTAGGGTTTTAAAGGGCCTTAAGATGATCTAGTTCCAACCTCCCTGAAGATTTAAAGAAATTAATTTCGTATTTAGGTGGTTGGAATCTTTTTTCTGGAGACACCTTGTGAAAAAGGAGGAAAATACCAGTTTGTATTTATATTTGAGGCTTTTAAAATTGAATAAAAATATTCAAAGTCTTAATGTTGCCTTTATATTTGGTAAAACCAAATTTTTGCCCTTGTCTCTGTTTCTAAGGAAATACAAGCCTTCAGTGAGCACTGTTGTATCCTCAGGATATTGTTTTCAAGTAAACTGTAGAGCTCAAAGGCAAATGATCCAGAAACTGAAAATGGAGTATATCTGGCAAAGTTTGGGGAATTTATGTTTTATTTAAGGCATGGCTAGTTGGTTTTGTTCTGGTAGAGAAATAAGAGAGTGATTATGGTCTAGAGTAAGTCTCTTTGGGGAAACCCTGGTTTGCAACCCTATTCTCAGGCCGTAAGTCCATGTCCTCCTTTGTCATGAAACCTTTCCCTGCCACCTCTTTGCCCATTTTAGAGCCACCATGTCATGGAGAATTCATTCTTCTTCTTGTTCCTACAGGATTGTTCCGCTTCCCTCTTGCTGCTGTTTGCCAAGTCTCGTGCTTGTGACTTACTTTGAACATCCTTTAAGTTTTAGAGCTCTGGATGTGTTTGTGAAGCTCTGAGATGGACAGACAGGCCCACTTTGACCTCTGAAGATCTTTTCTGCTTGGGAAGAGAGCAAAAACAACCCCTGTGCATATTTGCTTGTCAGTGTTTTTTGAGAAGTTTTGTTTGATGTTTTGGAGGTTTTGTTCATTTCTGACAGTTTGATAGAAGAGATCGCTGTATTAATATGCAGGTAAAGCATAAGCAGCACTTGTGGGTGACCACAGTATTGCAGTACTGAATGGAAGGTGGGTTTTGTGGTACAATAAGGAGGGAAAAAAAAGTATGCTGTGAGTGAAAAGGGGGATCTAATACTACATAAATGAAATATTAGAGAAGATATATGAGGAGACAGATGCCTGGTCCTTCAGTAAAGAAGGTGAAAGGGCAAAGTGGAGGCAGCAATGAGTGTGGGGAGGAGTGTGAGGGGAGACAGCAGTGCTGCAGCGTGGAGACAGCCTCACCTGGAGCCCTGTGCCCTCTCCATCCTCAGCGTTAGCAGGTAAACTCATGCATATTCATAGTGATAGAAATAATAACAATCATGAAAACTGGTAGCAAAATCAAATTAATGTGGTCTCCTGCAGCAGAAATATTTACCCGATGTGTCCTGCCAGTTACAGAGATTGGCATTAAACCTAGACATTACCTCATCTTCCTGGGCAGACAGCCTATTTCTATGCTAAGCAAGTCTGCAGGAGTGAACAACTGAATACCTGCCTGATTAGCTGTGCAGCAGCAGATCCTGGTTAGAAGCGATTTCCCTTAGCGCTTTCTCTCTCCTTTGCTCGCCCGCTTGCTCTCTGCAAGGTTTGTCACCATGTGTTATCAAACTATCTTTTCATCTTGAAGGGCACGTTGCAGGGAAGATTGGCCAGACAGGTGGGCTAGTATAAATGCTGAACCAAATCAGAAAGGTCAAGAAGAACAGAAGGAAAAAGGTGTGTGTATATGAGTGTGTATCTCCCTCCCCGTCTCTGCATGTGTCAGTGCCAGCTAGGTGAAACTGGATTAATGAGTGAGGGAGAGATAAGTGGTAAGAGGATTGTGCTATAAAAGGAGATTTTGGGGTTTGAGAAATAGATGAGGGTTTCTTTATGAAAACTTTAATTGGCTACCTTAGATCATTTCTTTATCTTTGTTCCTGGGTGGCAAATCATAAGTTTCCTGCTGGGTGTAAAATCATACCATAATTATAATAGTTGGCCTGTGTAGAGTGTCTTCTATCACAGACTCCCAGCATGCTGTATATTCCTTTAAAAAAATTAAGCCTCGTAATGTATTTCAGACAAGTAGTCTGACAAGTAGTAATAAAAATAGTAATAGGAAAAAAACAAAATGGAGGGGAAAAAATATCCAACAACAGTTGATTTTGTTGCAGCAGTTTTAAAGGAGCATCACACCCTTGCATCCAACTGCTTGGCTACCACTTCTCTTTTTTTCCATAGCAAGGTTCAAGGAGTCCAGGATACAGTATCCGTTACTGATTTGTTGAAGTCCTCACAGTAATGCCTTTGTGCATTCAGGAGCTGCAGATGTCCATGGGTCACCCCTCTGCTTTGGAGTTCTTACACCAGTATTTTCCCATGTATACATTTGTTTCCATTTCAACCCCCTACGTAGCTTATCGCCCAGCCACTTTCATCCTTTTTCTTCATTTGGCTCCATTGCTTACGTTACCAGGAATACGTGGAGAAAAGTCAAATGATGTTCTTCTGTTTTGATGTTCAGAAATCTGAAGTCATTCTGCACAAGGATAGTATTTATACAGTACATTTCTTATCCATTTTGATTAGTGGATGTGTTTCTAAACTGCAGTCTGCTCAGCTGTTGAAAAAGATGAGGGAATACCTCATGGAGAAAAGGATGAATTGACTGGCATCTTCCACCTTCTTCTGGCCTGCCAAAACATAGGTGGTTTTTACTGGACCCACTTAACCAGGTGGCCAGGCTCTGGAAGTAACTTTTCTCGTGATAGTTACTGTTCCTAATTCTGAGAAAGTGTATTGCTGAAACATGCATCACTCTCCTGGAAGTGGTGTGGGGACTGGAGATGTAAAGTCCCTGCACCAACAGACCTGCAATAATGGCTGAGTTATTTTCCAGGAGGGAGTTTTCTGCTGCTGAAGAGCAGCAAGTTGCTGTCTCCAGGGTGTCTTAAAGGAGAAAATCACCAAAAAAAAAAAAAAAAATCCCGTATCTTTTAACGCCAGTGATAAAGACACTATAGAAACATAGATGTGGACACTGATTCTCCGCTCTCTAATTAGTGATGGAGCTGAACATTTTAATTTGTAAATTGAAACCGCCACTTTGGGTAAGTGGCAGTTAATATTTCTGACAGAAATGTCAAAGAAAGCTCACAAAGGAATAAGGATACAGATGCCCAACCTTGCTTATGAGGATTTTGTCATTGGCATTGAGGGCCTTATGTCACTCTGGAACGGAGAATGAAATGGATGTTTGCTTGATCTTGGTAAACTATGTCAAAGTTCTGCATTTTGTCAAATATCTGAGGGAGGTCTCTGACCTATTTTTTTTTTTTTTTTAATTCATCAGTAGAAAACAGAATAAAATTTTACATAATTCCTGTACTTTCAATAATTTATAGTCAGAAAGGGCACTCTTCTGTTGCTAGTGATTTGGCCTGGTTTGATGTAGGCAGAAGACCTTGAACGCATTTCACACAGGTTATTTAAGTGGTACAAGATCCACAAAGTCAGATTGCTCTCTTTATGAAAGGACAAATAGACCACTGAGATATTTCTGGATGTTAATTTGTAGCTAAATTATAAAAGTCATTGGGCTTCTTGATTTAAAAATCTTTCATTGGGGCCAACTAGTGTGGTAGATCGAGCTGCGTAAGTTATCAAGTATGCAAGCACTAGCTTGTCAGCTAGGAGAAGCACTAGTACTCTAAACATGAGTTTGAAGGAGTCGTCTCCATAACCCTTGTGCCTTTAGGCAGGAATGACTAGCGGAAGTGGAAAAAAGTAGCTCATTTCTGAAATAAAATGGCATTTTCCATTCTGTCATCTGCAGGTGAGAAGAATGGGCATTGAGTTATGACACTGCTCTGTAAATTTTTCTCAAGGGAAAACAGAAGCAGAACATAATCTTTTTGGTTTTTTGAAAGAGTATTTCTTCACTTAAGGCAAAATCAAGAACATTATTGCTTAAGATCTGACAGAAAATACCACGTTGTTTCAGTAGTCACATACAGTGCCAGCACAACCTGTGCTGCTTTTTGGCCAGTGACTGTGCAAGAGTGGACAAAATTTTTTCCATTATGTGCCCAATTAAGTTTTCCTTTTAAATCCCAGTGCTCAGACCAAAAATTGTGAGCCATTGGTTACAACACTCGTCTTTAGCAAGCAGTTTTGTTTCAACTAAAAAGAAGAGAAGTATCTAGAAGTTGTCCTGTGGCTTATCTTTTGAACTAACAATTTGCATCTTCATCTCAATTGGAAATGTAGCAGGTTACAAACAGGGAGGTATGGTAGATTCCAGAATACTTTATCTTATCAGCAATCTCTGCTTGCGTCAACATGACAAAACAGGGCTGGCACTGTATACCTGGTGGCAAATGAAGTTACTTCCTCTTTAATATATATTTTTAATGGCCTTGAACTCCTAGATCTGTTGAATGAATGGTCTCTGCATCAAGCAGATGTATTCTTTCACATGATGATATAAACACTTGAGCCTCGACCCCTGCCCAGAACTGTGATCTTTCTGAATTTTCTTGACTTCCGTACAACTGCTATGATCTTGCTCCGTAACCATATTTACCCGAGGATATTATGCCAGTAATATGTAACAACCATCCTGTTCTACTTAACATAAACAGGTAAAATGTAGATCAGTCAATAAATAAGGAACAGACAAAGGGCAGAGCTTGTTGGAGTTTTTTTAATAACGATATCATTAGCAGTTGTCAAACGGACAGGCACTGTAACTTCAATTTGTAGCTTACTGTTATAGTCCACCTATCAGCAGTTCAGATCATATACTGCTTTGGATATTGGTAGTCAGATTTTGCCAGTTCCTTACTGTTTTACTGATAAAATGCAACTCCAAATAAACAAAGTATCGTGGCCATTACATCAGAACACAAAACTAAAAGGTTTCCTTTATGCCTTTTGTAAGAGAAGAGGGGGTTTGTGTATTGTTGAATGTCATGAATTTAAATACTGTCATGTGTTTTGCAGACAGAAGTGGAATAGGCAGAGCTCAGATCTGAGGAGACACTGCAGAGCCTCTGCTTATTGTGTTCTGCAGGTGGCATCCAGATCTCTAGGGTGGCTGTAAGGGAAGAGGGAGGATCCTCCACATCCTAAATTTTCAGCTGATTCACAGCTGCTGAGGTGCCGGTGTTTGGGGTGGGAGCATGCAGCATTGCCCATGGTGCACTGTGTGCTCACCAGTGTTTTCTGTGGTCCACCACAGACAGGGAGCAAGTGTTAAAGGCTCCTCCAGCTGCAGGGAGGGATGCTCGGCTGCTCTCCTGGGGGACAGGGCTACTGAGTATTCATATCCACTGAGGCGAGCTCTGGCCAACTTCCATTCTCCATGAAGCTCGAACGACTTTTTTAGCAGAGTGCAGTGTTTACCAGATGCTGCTAAGCTGTGAATATTTCCCTCTGCTAGTGTTTCAGCCACTTAGCAATAAATGAGAAGTACTAAACCCACTGCAATACATTTCCTTCCCTGTCTGAAATTCTTAAAGAAGGTTTCAGTGACTATCTATGAACATGGGGTGTGAGTGCGCAAGCATGCATGTGTACCCATGCGGATTTTTATTCACCTGTTTGCCTGCCTACTTCTCACCCCTTCGCAACATTTTTTGAACAAATTGTTCCCCAAAAGAGGAACAGGTCTCAGAGATGTGGTGATTTCTTCGAAAGTGAGGAGCACGTGAAAGAGAAATACCTTATTAGTGAGCCCATTGAAAAGCTGCAGGAAGAGCCCAGTGCCTTGTCAACACCACGCTCTGTGTGAGAAAGGGATTGTATGGATGGTTTAGCTACTGGAAAAAAACTTTTTTTACTGCTTGCATCTTACTGAACATCAGCAAACCAACCAGAAAGCTCTGGGAAAACAGATGTCATTAGTTCTGCTGTTCACAGACCTGTGTAGGGTATATGAATACTGCCGTGTCGGTACCTTCAGATTTGTGTGCTCTCCAGTAGCAAAGCAGTCTCTGTAATAGCCATGTAGGTTTGCCTGCACATCCTATCAAAGCTTCTCAGCAAGCAGAGTTGTTGCTGCCTGCAAAAGCTTGAAGGTGCTTCCTCCTTCGTGTCCATTTACTTCTTGTATTTGCGAATCAGCAAGGAAAGCAGTTTGTCAAGTTGAATCAGTTGTAATGCTCTGTGTTGTGTTCACTTTTGCTTCGTGGGACCTCAGATTCCTTTAACATAAGCCAAAAAGCCTTCAAGGTGTCAATTTATTTAAGTTATTACCGATTAAAATAATTGCGACTGAGCAGCAAAAGACTGTATTCTGGCTGGTTTGGTTTTGGGAACAGGAAGAGGAGAGGAGTAACATGGGAGTCCAAGGGGCCTTATTTCTTACTGAGCTTTTACTCACCATTAAGGTGGTGGTGTTAGTACATACAAGAATTTATCTGTTATTTTTAGGACTTGTTTTTCTTTTTAGTTGCCGCATTAGACAATTCTGAAAGCCCAATTTAGTTACTGAAACATGCGTTAGTCTTGGCTCTGACCAAAGGTGGGCAATATTTTTCAAAAGCAATAGCAAGAATGTGGCATAAAAGAAGCAGCATCAACCTTAGGGGATTTTCCTCTCCTAAAGGGCTGACCAAAATGTTGATTTTATTTTTCTCACTGAGTTGTTTCCAGTCTGGTGATTGATGGCATTGTTTGGGCTTTATTTTCTGATACTGAAAATGGCACATACCTTGAGACATGCTTAAAAATAGTCTAAATTGAATTAAGAGGTGGATATTAAATGGGAGGTTAAGTATGGAGAAGAACATACTTTTCATAAACTCTTTTGATTTATGGAAGATTGGTAAATAATAATTCACAGAATCTTAAAAGTATTCGTATTTCTTGGTCTACTCACAGTGTGTATCTGTCTCCAGGTACACCCAGCTGTGTGTGGAATGCCCTCCATTGCTGTCTTTGCTCAGATAAAACACTGTTTGCTTACAAGAAGATTTAATGAATTCCCCATAGACCAGGGTCATACAGTTTAGCATCAGTGGAGGATGAAGCTGCTTCCTGGAGTCATTTTTTTCTGGACTGTGTAGTGTTTGAGAATAAGTAAGAGAGCTTGTGAGGTGCTAGGAATGCTGTAAAAAACACATGTAAATAGATACAGGTATGTGCATATGTTTTAATGGTCATAAATACCTGTAGTTTTATGTATCTGTGTGAATAAGGGTCGCCTCCAGCCTTCTGAGTTTTTCTGGATCTCAGACCAAGAGTTTTTATGCACTTTGAGCTTGTGCAAGTCATTGCTCTTTGTATGAGTAACAGGGCAGATACACAGACAAATGGAGACCTCATAGCAGCCTTCCAGTATCTGAAAGGGGGCTATAAGGATGCTGGGGAGGTACTCTTCATTAGGGACTGTAGAGATAGGACAAGGGGTAATGGGTTAAAACTTGAACAGGGGAAGTTTAGATTGGATATAAGGAGGAAGTTCTTTACTGTAAGGGTGGTGATGCACTGGAGTGGGTTGCCCAAGGAAGTTGTGAATGCTCCATCCCTAGCGGTGTTCAAGGCCAGGTTGGACAGAGCCTTGGGTGACGTGGTTTAGTGTGAGGTGTCCCTGCCCATGGCAGGGGCATTGGAACTTGACGATCTTAAGGTCCTTTCCAACCCTAACTATTCTGTGATTCTATGATGTTGAATGTGACTGTTTAACAAGTATAACTGAAACATCTTCTTATCTTGAAGCTTTTCATATAATTCACAAATAGCAATTTAATTACCATAACAATGTCAAAGTGGGGTTGACATCATAGCGCCCCCCTTTTTTGAACTAGCAGATGGAGTGAGACATAAAAAGGTGGTGAATGTTTTCCTGTGTTCTGCGGGTAATCGTCATTGCAGTTGGACTCCAGAGCTTTTAACTCCAAAACCATTATAAAATTATTATTAAACTGTTTTTGATGCATGTACAGATTTGAGTCTGCTGGGAACACCATTTCATGTTCATACATGTTATGTAATGTTGAAATCCAGTTACATAAGGCTTTAGTGCATGAACAGACTGCAATGAGGGAAAGGTGAAATGCCATGTCACTGGCACACTACTTTCCAACCTGAGTTTGGACTTCATGGAAAGGATCACATCTTAAGTTCACTCTCAAAATGTCTGTTCTCCTCTTTATATAAAGACAATGGTGTGTGAACATGCATATGAAATGAAAAATGTGCAGCTGGACGTGCAGTTGGATTCACACTGCCTGCAGTTCAGTAATTTCAGGTTTGAATACTGAGTTTTAAGATTCCTTGGATGCTTTTTGGAACTGAATAAAGTCTTCTGGCAAAAAATCTGAAAGAATTTGCTCGACAAGTACAATTAAAAGAAGCATCAGACTGGGGGAAAAAATAAAGACAAATATTTTGCTTCTGAAGATGGAAAACTTGTGCCATTACTGTATGGCCAAAGTGTTGGGAGACTTGGGACTGTTGCCCCAAGTGTGTGGCTGTTCAGAGAGCCCTTGTCTTGCAAATACTTAACTGTTAAATGTATTTTAGGCTCTGAAAGTCTCGGGCACGGAAAGGGAGAGACGAGAGGAGTGACTATAACAGGTATTAAAATTTGCACCTTTTTGTTGCTCACAGCTGAACAGAGAGACCTTAAAATCACTAAGTGCCAGAGTGTTAGAGGGAAAACATTCATGCTACCAAAAGTGTAGTAAAATTTGATGACTAAAGTAGTAAAATGGTGAATTATCCTTATTGCTGAAGTTCCAGGGAAGGATGAAAGTTGTGTGATAGCAGACCTTTATATCCGATGCCTTTTCCTTTTATTTGCTCATCAAAGCAATATTGCTCAAAAATTATGTCACTTAGGCACAATATCATACATAGTAGTCTGCAGTCACCCGCAGAACCTAGGTGATGCATCATTTCTCTTGCTATGATGTAATCTCTGTCAGAACTACATGCTGGGTAAAAAGCATCTTAGCACTGAAAGCAAGCCAGGAGGGTTAGATCAGTTATGAATAGTGAAGACAATGACGGTACTTTCCTTGCTGATTAACTGTAAGCATTTGCCTTCTCGGAAAGGGAACAGAATGTGTCAGAGAAAGGATTTTGTTGTCAGGTTTTATAGTTATAAACAATGTCTAACTTTTGAGTCATAGCAAGATACAGAACTTCAGAGAGGTTGAGGGACAACTCGCCTCCCTTCATACTATCATAAGGATCATGCTACCACATGTCCAGAGGTGTGGCTTGTACACTGTAGCTTAGGAAAACATGAGAGATTATGTGAATCTATGAATAACAGGTAAGTCTAAACATTTCTTCAGAGATTTTCTTGGTTGAAATGTTTATTCACATGTTCCTGGCTGATCACAATTTATTTATTTACAATTAATTATTTGCTGAGAAGATGGTAGTAAAAGCAGCCATTAAAATTAATTTTTTAAATCACTGGGTGATGATGCTGATATAAATGAATTTTATGCATGTTATGAATGGCTCAGACCGTACTGAGCTGGGCAGTTACTATTTCCATGCTTACTATAGGCATTTGTTCAGGTTCAAGTTATCCAGCTGTTTTGTGGAGAAAAGCTTTATTACCAAGTAGATCCAAGTGTCTGTAAGACAATTATGTTTGGATATGAGGATGTGCATTCCTGGTATTGGTAACTCATCGTTTCCAAATGGCTTTCAAGGACTGTTCTGGACATCTCATGATGTTCTCATGACTGTTCTCATGACTCCCTCTGACTGTTCTCATGGGGGACTTCAACCACCCTGATACCTGTTGGAAGGATGGTACGGCCCGGCACAAGCAATCCAGGAGGTTCCTCAATTGCATGGAAGACAAGTTCCTTTTGCAAGTAATAGAGGAGCCGACGAGGTGAGGTGCCATGCTTGACCTTGTGCTCACCAACAGGGAAGGGCTTGTTGGAAATGTGATGCTCCAGGGCAGCCTTGGTTGCAGCGATCACGAGATGCTCAAATTTGAGATCCTCAGGACAGTGAGAAGAGCGTGCAGCAAGCTCACTGCCCTGGACTTCAGAAGAACAGACTTTGGCCTCTTCAGGAACCTGCTTAGTAAAGTTCCATGGGATATAGCCCTAGAGGGCAGGCGGGCCCAAGGCTATTGGTTGATATTCAAGGATCACCTACTGCAAGGCCAGGAGTGTTGCATCCCAACCAGAAGGAAGTGCAGCAGGAGGGCCAGGAGACCTCCTTGGATGGATAAGGAGCTGCTGAGGAAACTTCGAATTAAAAATAGGCTTATAAAACGTGGAAGCAAAGTCCAGGAAGCTAGGGACCAGGTTAGGAAAACTAAGGCCCAGTTAGAATTAAACTTGGCTAGGTATATAAAAGATAACAGGAAGGGATTCTATAGGTACGTTGTGAATAAAAGACTAGGGACAATGTGAGCCCTCTCTGGAAATTATCAGGAGAACTGGCTACCCTGCATTTGGAGAAGGCTGAGGTTCTGAATGACTTCTTTGCCTTGGTCTTCACTGGCAAAGGCTCTGACCGCACCACCCAAGCCTTGGAAGGCAGACGCAGGGACTGTGAGAATGAAGACCTTGTGCCCACTGTAGGAGAGGATCTGGTTCGAGACCATCTTAAGAACCTGAATGTACACGAGTCCATGGGACCTGATGAAATCCATCCACGGGTCCTGAAGGAGCTGGCGAATGAAGTTGCTAAGCCACTGGCCATCATATTTGAAAAATCATGGCAGTTGGGTGAGGTCCCCAGCGACTGGAAAAAGGGAAATATAACCCCCATTTTCAAGAAGGGGAAAACGGATGACCCAGGGAATTACAGAGCAGTCAGTCTCACCTCTGTGCCTGGCAAAATCTTGGAGCAGATTCTCCTGAAAGGCATGCTAAGGCACATGAAAAACAACAAGGTGCTTGGTGACAGCCAGCATGGCTTCACCAAGGGGAAATCCTGCCTGACCAATTTGGTGGCCTTCTATGATGGGGCTACAGAACTGATGGACAGGGGTAGAGCAGTTGATGTCATCTACCTGGACTTGTGCAAAGCGTTTGACACTGTCCCACACTACATCCTTGTCTCTAAATTGGAGAGACATCAATTTGATGGATGGATCACTCGGTGGATAAAGAATTGGCTGGATGGCCACACACAAAGAGTTGTGGTCAATGGCTCAATGTCCAGCTGGAGGCCAGTAACGAGTGGTGTCCCTCAGGGATTGGTGTTGGGACTGGCCTTGTTCAACATCTTTGTTGGCAACATGGACAGTGGGATTGAGTGCGCCCTCAGCAAGTTTGCCGATGACACCAAGCTGTGTGGTTCGGTTGATACGCTGGAGGGAAGGAATGCCATCCAGAGGGACCTTGACACACTTGTGAGGTGGGCTGATGCCAACCTCATGAAGTTTAACCATGCCAAGTGCAAGGTCCTACACCTGGGTCAGAGCAATCCCAGGCACAGCTACAGGTTGGGCAGAGAAGAGATTCAGAGTAGGCCTGCAGAAAAGGACTTGGGGGTGTTGGTTGATGAGAAAATGAACAGGAGCTGGCTTCAGTGTGCGCTCACAGCCCAGAAAGCCAACTGTATCCTGGGCTGCATCAAAAGGAGCGTGACCAGCAGGTTGAAGGAGGTGATCCTGCCCCTCTACTCTGCTCTCGTGAGACCTCACCTGGAGTATTGTGTGCAGTTCTGGTGTCCTCAACATAAAAAGGACATGGAACTGTTGGAACAAGCCCAGAGGAGGGCCACGAGGATGATCAGGGGACTGGAGCACCTCCCGTATGGAGAAGGGCTGAGAAAGTTGGGGCTGTTCAGCCTGGAGAAGAGAAGGCTGCGTGGAGACCTCATAGCAGCCTTCTGGTGTGTGTAGGGGGCCTATGAGGATGCTGGGGAGGGACTCTTCATTCAGGACTGTAGTGACAGGACAAGGGGTAGCGGGTTAAAACTTAAACAGGGGAAGTTTAGATTTGATATAAGGAAGAAGTTCTTTACTGTGAGGGTGGTGAGGCACTGGAATGGGTTTCCCAAGGAAGTTGTGAATGTTCCATTCCTGGCAGTGTTCAAGGCCAGGTTGGACAGAGCCTTGGGTGACGTGGTTTAGTGTGAGGTGTCCCTGCCCATGGCAAGGAGTTTGGAACTAGATGATCTTAAGGTCCTTTCCAACCCTAACTATTCTATGATTCTATGAGTGTTTGAGGCATTGAGGGAGACACTAGTATAGATGTTAGGCTTTAAGCAGGATCCACAGTTGGTGCAGGATTTTGTGCTGGGTGGGAATTCCTTCCTCCTTTGGACCCCTCATCAGTTTGCTAATTCCTCTTATGAGAGTCAGTCAGTCAAGGCTGGTTCCTTATAATTGTCAGGAATGGTCCAAGTTGCAGAACCTCTGAAGGAGCTAGCAGTCGATAACCACTTCTGAGTCATTGCAGAGTAGTGCCATGCCTTGCTGGTTATGAGAGTGGACATTTCCTGTAAACAGCAGTGATGCGGCGGCTGTTGTTGATAGCTGGTACCTAATGTCATCACCACTATCTTTTTGCCAGGAAAGTGTTTAATGCCAGTTCTGTTAGATCAGCCTCTTCAAAAGCAGCATGTGTAGGTAACCAGCTCTCAGACTGGCAATGGCATCTTGATGGAAACATGTTCAGTTCCTGAGCGTTTGAAATTCCTGCTAAGTTACAGGCATTTGCAAGTCTACATCAGTAAGCAGTTATGATATGGATGGATTGTTTAGGAAAATGTTTGTTGAGTTTCATGGGAGTTGTTCTTAATACCCAAAACCTTACAGAGTTGCAGGTTCCTGCTAGAAAATCAAGGACTTAATTACAATCTTAGAAACAACTTTGCAAAAAGAAAAACACAGTAAATCACACTGGGAACCCTTCAGTAACTATTATTTAGGACCTTTCAGGTATAAATTAGCTGTGGAAGCCAAGAAGCAGTTCAGCACTGAGTTCTCTTTCAGGGCACTCTTTTCCCAGGAATACCCAGGGAGCTCCTGGTTGTTGCCAAGTGGAAATGAAGCATCAAGCAGTCTGCTGAGCTTCACCAAACTTCCTGTGTAACTTACTGCACTGCAGCTGTGTTCAGATGGAGCCTGTTAGTAGGCAAATGAAACGTTTGTTAAACTTGTTTGGTACTAAGCTGGGACATGCAAAAAGTTCCTTGGAATGTTAATTCCCTGTTTTTGGTTTCCTTTCCTGTCTAGGAAGGCAACTGAAGTGCAGCTCTAGTTCTACCTCGTTGTCCTGCATGAAAACTTCTTTAAAAATACCCCAACTTCATGGCTTTCCAGCATCATATGTACTGCTTATGTTAAAAACTGATGCTCTAAGGAAGTGTGAGGAAGTGGCAATTACAGCACCTTATGCCTCCACCTTTAATTCTGAGATGTTGCTTTTGGTCAGGGAAGCTCTGTACTGAGAATGAATGCAGATAATATGATTTCTGTCACCTCAAGGAGTAGATACCACAGTATCCATTTGGTTAACACTTTACCACTTCTTAGTTATATATGGTATTCAGCCTCAGCTATAAAAATGGGGGAACAGGGGAATAGCATCACACAGTTTTTTACCAGTTTTACTATGTGCATACACTTACTATGATGTAGTTGTTTTCCTGGGTGATTCCTTCTTGACATACTCTCTTCCTATAAAGAATTCTGTGAATTTAGTATGAATAAAGTAGCTTCACTACCCTCCACCCTCCATAAGCATTTTTTGGGGTTGTTATGGTTTTATAGGGTTTTGGCGGTAGGAAAGGGGTAGGATAAATGGATAAAACACACAGACTTCATGTCAAACTTGGTCTCTAAATTTCTAAAGGTGCTGCTAGTTGCGATGTCTTAGAATCTTTTTTCCCCTTAAGCTGTAGTTATATTGCCTCAACCTTAACTCCAAGTAAGATGTCTTCCTTTTGTTTGGAGAATGGTGCTCTATTAGAAATGCATCTGATACATATATATTATAGATACATATTATGAAAGCTAAGTGATTGTGGAGAAGAAGAGGGGCAAAGTGTATGTGTATATGTCATTACAGCCATTTACAAAATATTTTGTTTTGAAAGCTTAAACCTTATTCAAATGTAGGTTATATAGTCTGCTTTTGAATTTTTCAAGATCTTATCCTGTAGGTTTTTTTACTGTACAGACTCCCAAAAGAAGTGTAAAATAGTTTTGTGTGTATGGATTTTTTTCCACTAAACTAATTGCCTTTAGAAGTTAGAAGCACCCAGTACACTTTATTAGATCACTGAGAAGCTAAGCACTGCTTATTCTGTATTTGAGGAAAAAGCCAGTTTTATTACAACCACATCTTCTTGTTTTTGGGTTGCTTAGTAGGTAAAACTATTCATGGTAGTATATGAAGACTTCCTGAGAAAGACTGGAGCACAGGTCTGTATTATCTGTCCATAGGCTGTTTAGCTTGCTTTGATTTAGCAGAGCTGAATTTTGTCTGGTGTAATGCCTACTTATATCCTAATGTGTCTTGCTTTTCTGTTAGGGTATTGCTGTCTGGAATTAGAAGAAGGACAAAAGATATAAACCCTCGCAGTTTCATGTTTTTAATCCAGTTTTTAGTGTTTTCTCAGGCAGCTACTTGCAGTGCTACTCTCTAGGTACCCAAACTGTCACATAGGTGCAGCACCACAAAATCCAGTTAATACAAGCTTTGTCTATGTAATTAATGAGATTTTCTTTTAATTTGTTTGTCTTTTCTGTCCTCAAATCTACCCACATGGGGCTCTGCTCAGATCCATCTTGAAGTTTTCTTTTTCTAAGGCAGTTACTCTTTATGCCATTCCCAACATATCCTAAGACTTGGGTATCTTCAGGCAGTGTGGCGGAAACAGGGAGCTGTGGTTTAAGTACTCCAGCTCTCTTGAGATGACAGAGCATATTTTGAGGAGGTTTGCCTTCTGCTGCATGTTAAAGCAGACTTGAGGCTTGTCTGTGTTTCAAGGCTGGACAAATAAGTAGGGAGCTGTGACTGTATTTCTGACCCTTTTTCTTGCAGAACCAAGCAGAAATTCTATATGGAAGAGAATCTGACCCATTATTTTGAATAGTAATGTTAATTGTAGCTCATCATCCATTACCTAATCAGGTCGTGCTTTATTTTGCTCAGTTTAAATTATCATTCAGATTTGGTTAACCCAGGAATGCAGAGCAATGACATTAAATACTTGTTTAATTTGAAGTTCTTGAGGTTCAGCAAACCGACCTTTAAATATCAATAACAGAGGGTTGGAGTGGCTGCAGAATTCTTTCAGCATCCTATCATTTTTATAGACTTGATTGGTCATATTAATGTTTTTTTTGGTATATTTCTTCCTATTTGTTCCCAGGAGAAATTTCAAGTTGAAGTAGTAGAGTGAGCAGTATTTGCAAGTGCTTCAAACGGTAGAGAAATAGAACCATTAGAAGATACATACTTGCAGTTAAATAACAGTGGGTATCCTTCAGGAGTTTTGAAAAAGTTCCTTCACTTGACCCAGTCAAAAGCCCTTTTGGTAACCAGCAACTCTTCCATGATGAGCAATGGATCCCTCACTTCCTCTGTCAAACAAGACATGATTCTGCATTTGCATTTACTTTCTTGCAGTTAATATGGTATTAAAGCCTTCTCCTATACTTTAACATGACACTTAAATGCAGACTGGGTTATAAAATTAAATGACCACTCTTGCAGTGATTGGTCTGCCTAAATTCTTACAGTGTGTCCATTATCTGTGGCATCTCACTGCCTTTCTGGGAGTCTCTGTCTATCAAAGAACAGATAATTTTTGCAATCCGTCTCAAAAAACTTGGTTTTTTCCATTTCCTGAAATACTGCCTGGTTAGACTGGAGCCACCTGGTCTTGGTGGGCTTTACAGAACTTAGGTGGTAACTCATCACCACATGGCATCTGGCCAGTCCTGAAGGACTTGATAGCTTCACTGGTTTTCATCTTTTACAAGGCTTTGCAGTTCATTGGTAATAGCTGCTATGTCAGGTCTGTTCCGGCAGATATGCTGGCAGATTAGAGTGATTATTAGAGTGATTATCATCAGATGTGTATGATTGGGGGGAAGCAAAAAAAAACATGTATACTGCTGACTGTATGAAGAGTTTCAGCAAATAATTTCTCATCTGCAAGTGAAATACTTTTGTTGGCCCAGTGTGTTTTGTGCTGAGCTGACAATCATTTTCTTGCTTGCTCCTCACACTTGCTCTACTTAGTGTATGCTAGAACTTTTTGGTAAAATGATAGATTGAGTTAATGCTTATCCTTGCACAGTGCTATGATAGTGTACTTGGCGTCTGTTTTTAAACATTCAATGCTTTATGGATGTCTCAAAATCCCAAATGTTCTCTCTTCAGTAGTCTTAGAGCTGTTTCTTTGAGATGAATATTGTGTCCCACTTATAATACAGAATCACAGAATCATAGAATAGTTAGGGTTGGAAAGGACCTTAAGATCATCTAGTTCCAACCCCCCTGCCATGGGCAGGGACACCTCACACTAAACCATGTCACCCAAGGCTCTGTCCAACCTGGCCTTGAACACTGCCAGGGATGGAGCATTCACAACTTCCCTGGGCTGTCCATTCCAGTGCCTTGTATGGGGGATGCTCTAGCCCCCTTATCATCGTGTCACGTTGCTATGCATTACTCAGAAATATCACATCACATTTCATTCGATTGCTGGTGTGCAGAGGGAGGTAGCTGGTAAAGTAAAATATTTTGAGGAATTGAAGTCTCTTCTGGACTCACCACCTGTATGAAATGGGTATAACAGAGCAAATCAACAAAACTCATTAGCATGAGAGAGATGGTGGTGTGAGTCAGAGTCAGGCCTTGAAGCCCAGCTTTTACACATGGCTAATGACTTTATATGTCTTCAGTTTTGAATGCCTAAGCAGTTGAAGGACAGGTGTCCTAATATTTGTGTTTAATAGGGTTGGCTTTGCTCATATGTGATTGTATAGATAAAGATGAAGGAAATTTTATCTATGACTACTTTATTAGGTAAGGCCACACCTGGAGTGCTGTATCCAGTTCTTGGTTCCTCAGCACAAGAGAGACATGGATGTGGAGACTCAACTCCAATAAAGAGCCACAAAGATGGTGAAGAACTGGAGCACCACTCCTATGAGGAAGGGCTGGGAGAGCTGAGGGTGCTCAGCCTGGAGAAGAGAAGGTTCAGGGTGATAATCTTATTAATGTCTATAAATACCTGAAGGGAGGCTGCAAAGAGGACAGAGCCAGGCTCCTTAGTGGTGCCCAGTGACAGGACCAGAAGCAATGGGCGCAACCTTGATACACAAGGAGGTTCCCTCTGAATATCAGGAAACAATTCTTCACTGTCAGGGTTACCAAGTATGGGCACAGGTGGTCCAGGGAGGTTGTGGAGTCTCCATCCTTGGAGGTAATTAGAAGCTGCCTGAAAATAAACCTGGGCAATTCACTGTTGGTAGTCCTGCTTGAGCAGTGGAGTTTAAGTAGATTACTTCCTCAGGTCTCTTCCAACTTCCAGCACTCTGTGGGTCTGTGATCCATGGGATATGACATGCTGGGATGTCCAATAGTTACATCGTGATTACTCAGTTGGCCACAAACTCAATTTTTTTTTTCTTATTTTAAACTTGAAGTTTAAGTCCAGATTTGGAAGTACTAGTGCGTTCCGTGTTTTGTTTCCATGAGGTGCGTCTGTAGCTCATGTTGCTACTGCATTTACAATAACATGGTCAAGTTGATACATAGTATGTGTCTGAATAAAGGTAAAGGAATGTAGAAATTAAATCAAAACAACCCTTTATTTACAATAAGTAGCTTCCTTTTAATAGGGGCCATTTTACTGCTCCTATTAACTTTTGAATTCACTGTTTTGACTGCATGATTGTTTTACAGCCTTTCATTATAATTAATTGGGTAACTGAGCTTTCCTTTAAAGAACAATGAAATTTTTTTACATGATGCCTATAGCAAGGAAATGCTACAGAAAGTCACGAGAGCCTCATAACACAACCTTGTTTTGGTTTAGGGATGGAGTATATGGAATTAAAAAAACACAGCTGCAAGGGGAGCCTGGGAAGAGTCTCAGACAAATAGGAATTTTTTCAAAACATCTTCTGTTTCTATCCACCTTCTCATCTAGCTAAAATTCAGTTTCATGTTTCAACTGCTGCCGTGTACTTTTCTCTTGCCCTGACAAATGCAGTCTTGCTCATATCCATGGCAAATGCTCCTGCAAAGATTGTTGTCCCAGCTTGTCACTGAAGTTGGTGATGAGTCTTGGCACCACTGGTTGATCAGAGACAGGAGCTGATATTTCAGTGAGAAATGAGATATGACAGGTAGGAAATGAATAGGTCTTGAAAGCAAAGACAAGCAATTTACATGCTAGAGATTTTGTTATGGAGGAAGGGGAATTGGTGGAAGGATTAGAAGAAGAGTGACATGGGCAAACTTCCCTTAGCTTTGTGCTTTCAACACCAGCGCTCGTTCTTGAAAGCCCCTGTAAGCGTCTTCTGGGCACCCACAGTATCCTTCTTGGAAGTCTCCCTTGCTGTTGCGTCTGCAGAAACTTGGCAACGATGAGGTTAGGTTATTGTTCTGGCTTACATCAACTGATGTTTTCCTTGCACTCTTGCTCTCTGTTAATATTAATCTGTTTCTGCCTTCTCGTAGGCTGGAGGGATCACACAACTGGAGAAGGAAGCCTTTGCTAGCAGCCCCCTCTGCAACAAGGCTTATTCATCAGACTTTGCATACTAGAACTGTTAACCCCTATCTAACAAGCAACCCCTGCAATCCTTAGACTACATGTCTGCATACTGACCCAGCCTTAAAATAAACTGGACGGTCTCTTATGTAAATCTTGCCCCCATCCAGCAGTCGCTACAACCCTGTGCTTGGCAGTTTGTTGTGAAGTCTAGACCTCCCTTTTCTGATTAGTCTCTGCAGCCTCTTCCTCAGCCATAACCCCTGCAGTACAGCCATCTGTCTAACTCGATGATACTTTTTTGTCTTGTAAATCCCTCTCCATCCCTGGTGGGTCATGTAAATCATTTAGCACGCTGCTTGCTGTATAGCACTTTCATAAGCATATCAAGGAAGACGAAAGATGGTTATTTCAATACACAGTAGAGTCAATGGCTACAGGAGGAGGGGGTTTGCAATAAGGCAGTGTGACTAGGTTATGGATAAGGAACACTGGAGTCCTGCATCCAGAGAAGGGCAGTCAATCTCAACTTCCTGTGTGGCAGATTAAGAGGACTCAGGAGTACTAGAGCTTTCTCCATCCCATCCCGTCCCCATCTCTGTCCCCGTCCCTGTCCCTGTCCCCCACCCCAAGCCACTTCTGGCTTGAAAAGTTTTTTTTAGCTCACAGGCATCCCTGTATAGGAATAGCTGAACTTTTATCCAATTGATTTCAACAGCGTGATCACTTGTCATCAGCACTGAGCTAGCTCATATGCCCTGCTGGCCATTGGGCTGCCTGCATGCAACAGGACGTGGGTGTTAGTGCTCTGAAGTCCTTGAGCTCTGGTACCTTGAAGGCACAGTAGCTCAGCTCAGGGCTGGCCTCTGTGCCTGAACGGAACTGCCCCCTCCCTCAGTTTGCACCGTAGTGTGCCAAAGGGCTTACACTGAGCAGGAGCTGATACGCACTGATAGCCCAGCATGATCTGTGTGGTGTGTGCCACCTTCCCACTGTGAGTCTAGTGGGATGCTCTATAGTGGGTGCCAGAACCACGGAGTGTAGTGCTCCTGCTGTGAGCTCGTCCCATCACAGAAAAGGAGATGAGCACTTGTCACACTATTCAGTGTGGCTGGGGCTGGTCCTGAGTTTGTCTTACAGAGATGAACACTTCCTGGAACAATCTTGGCCCAACCAAACAGCTGGATGAGGGGAAAATGCCCTCATCTGTAAGTGAACCAGTCAGGTTTTAGAGGAATGTGTAAGGGAAAGGAAATAATTAAGTCCTGCATATTAAGCTTCAGCTTGATTTCTCGTCATTATTGGCTTAAACCCAGGAGTCAGATGCTTAATATTCTTGCTGAATCTTTATCTGTTGTAACTTTGGACAGCCTTCTGATCTGTACAGATGTCATCATATGCTTTGTGAAATTCTTGCCCTCAGCAGCCTATAACAGCCAATTCTACCGGCATTTACATATTGCAGGGAAAATTGTTTCCTTGTATGAAAGTAGTCAGCACTGTTTCTCAAGGCCTGGTAAACGAAGGTCTAGATCTGATCAGGTTGTAAATTGCTCAATGTCAGGATGTGTACAAGGCTGCAGAGTCCTTGAATGGCATAGCTCTGTGCACCTAGAATAAAGATGCATGCTTATATGGTATGTTTTATGCCTTAAAATAGTGAACAAGTACTAATCCTCACAACAGGCAGGAAACTCCTCTGTTCTGAATCTGTGAAGATGAGGAAGGGTGGGGATGATTAGCAGAGCCTGAAACCTCCACCTTTCAGCTAGAGTTGTCTGTTTGTTAAATGTGGCCAGACTTCAAATCAGGGCTTTTTAAAACCATGCAAGACTCAAGCTATTTCACAGAGGTTTGCTTCTGATTAATGACCTATTGAATATCTTAGATAAACAAAAGTACATGGTTGGAAGTAAAATTGATTGAAAGAGTTAAATAAATAAAAAGTCTGGTAAAGTTTCATGTAAGACGTTATGTACATCCTGTTGTTTCAAATTAATCACTGCAGGAGAAGGCACACAGCATTGTTACAGAAGAAAAACTTCGGTGTGGATGTGCCTCCTAACTTGCATGATTCTGTAGGAAATATGAGGCACTCAGTTATTTCTGGTTTAAAATGTTGTAAACAGTGTGTAAGGCTTGGAACATGTTTGTTGACAACATGAGTGGAATAAAATCTGTTGCATCAGAGAGGTCCTACTGTAGTATTCGTGGATGTTCAACTAAATAAGGTCTCTCCTTACTAGATGATTTAATCATTGTTTAGGATACTGAAATTCCTTGGATACTTTACTGACAGAACTGAATCTTGTATCAACTACAGTTACAATTATGCTGAAGAATTGATACCATTATCTCTAAAGTTATGGCATGCTTAATTTTGTCTGTGTAACTTAGACTGAAGATGTTGCAGATGTGTTGATGGAGCTGAAGCTATGTGCTGAGTTAGGATATGATCTGTGCCTGGGAAGCACGGCTGGGTCCTGTGGGAAGGCTAGCAAGCAGAACAGTCCTTAAATGTTCCTTTGACCTGAACCTAATTTTCATAGATGGAATATGTTTCACTGAGCATTTTGGACGGCTTTGCGCTTGAGATACAGTTTTCCTTTTCTGATATTCTGTTGAATATTGAGGAACCTTTTATCTTTTGCTTCCTGGCTGAAAGTAACATCAGATGATGATGATGTGAATAGAATGCGTGCCAATCTGTAATGAAATTTCCAAGTGCAATTTATGTCAGGCACACTGCTTTGACCTTTCTATTTTGTTTTCGTAGGAGATGTGCAACAGCAAAGTCTAATCTTCCTCTTTCTAAAGTCAGAGCTTGTTTGGTGAGGTTTTCAGAATATTCCAATCTGATAAATCTATCTGACAAGATTTATGAACCAGTTAATATTCCTTAAATTAACTAAGACACCCCATTATCTTGGTAATTATACTTACACAGTATCATGTTGGCCATTCATTTGATTTCATATCTAGCTACACGCAGTCTTTGAGAAGTTTTATGCAACACGCATGTTTGTATACTTTTATCTGCAGTATTGAACTACTCACCTGAAAATTATTTTCAGTCTTATCTGTTCTTGGTAAGGCATGACATGGCTGTATTTACCATGTGTGACTGCACTGTGTTCTATCCTGCCTCTACCTCGCCTTCACTCTTCTGTAGTACAGGGCAGAGCTGTGACTCTTCAAGAAATACTAAAGAAGGTAGCACATTTCTCTGAAGACCATTGTGTATATAGAGATGTTGGAAACTGTCAGCTTCAATAGTACATACAGTCTTTTAATAAACAAATGCCAATCACCAACAAACTGCAGATTCTGTAAAACCATGTCACAGCAGTATTTATTTGGTGTGTTACAAGTCAGTTTTAAATGAAGTCCTTGAGTGAAAAATATTTTGATACACACACAGACTTACCCCTATTTTGCTGTTAAAATATTTACATTTATATGCAAGGCTTCACCGTGGTAGTATATATCTCAGCAGGCACATATAAATATATTCCATGCAGTGATTTATCAGCCTGTAGTGCGTCACTGCGTAAGTGTACACTGCACAAGTAGCACATCAGCCTGACTTCAGAGCTGAAGCATGGCACCATCCCAGTTCTTCCAAGTGGCTACATTGTCCAGTAAACTAACAATTCATCTGGCGTCTCTGCAGTGGAAAGTTCTCCATCCTTGATAAGTGACTGACTCAAATCAGTTGCCAGTGAAACAAAACCATCTTTCGAAAGCCTTACTAAGCTGTGCTTAAACAGCAGACACGTCTCTGTTTAAGCCTGAGCAAACCAACTGTCAAGTCTGCAGAAGCTGCTGCAAGCTGCTGCATCTGCATCTGCAACCTTCCCTCCAGCCTGACCAGCTCAGCTCTTGGAGGGCAATTAGGTATGACCTGGGACCCCGACTGCCCAGAGTAAAAACATCTGCCAAAGCTTCAGAAAATAGCTAGCAACATCAGTACAAGGCAGTAGTTGCCTCACACGTTTTTTAGGGGCATGTACCATTTTTAACTGAGCTGCTCTGCTTTGCTCCCTGCAGGAAAGGTTCAAGAAAGGTTGGATTAAATTCCATTGCTCCTTCCTGATCTCTTCCCTACTGAAGTCATGCCCTGTTGTTGGGCACAGGGCTGACATCCACATGTGTCCATGGCCTCGTTTTAAGATCAACATCCATGTTACTCTCTAAACATTTAAATGTATGGTCACTTTGATAAGGAGAGTCTGGGCTTGCTAACCTGGTGCTTGGTGGTCATTGTCTGGAGGTGTGTTGGGTCAGTGAAACTGGCTTTTGGAAAACAATGCCGTTTTAATGGCAGCTGTGCTCTATTCCCTGAAGCTTTCTTTTTTGTTTATTTCTGGTATCTGTGAAACAGATTTTAAACTGGATGAACAAAAGTGGTGCAAAGCTTAGCAGGTCTGGGAGGAATCCTGGGTATATTAAAAGCAAATGGGAAACAAGACTGACCAAAATCTAGGAAAATATGGGCTACACATCTCCTGTGAGTTGCCTGGCTGGCTTTCCACCTCTAAATTATTTCCATGCAGCAATTTTAGCAGGGATAGACCCAACAGGCATTGGTTAGGAGTCTCCAGGAATTCTTTGTATGATTGTAACTATTTTTAATTTCCATCTTAGAAGTATGCTTTTTATTCTTAACAGTCTTTGGCATGATAGCAGCTTTAAAAAGAAGCTGCTTCAGAGAGAAGGAGACTATGAAAAGAATATACCTATCTGTGTCTACTACAGGTAAACAGATCCCCTTCCTGCAGGAAAATCACTGTTTCCATTCTTCCATGATGATTTGCCACATAGGCTGGATGGGAAGAACTTCCCTGCCCTGTTCTTTGCTCCCATCTCTGGTGTGGCTCTTGCCAGCAGGCTCAGCTGCAATCTTGGCTGGAGATGCTCTGCTGCTCATGGCAATGATACCTTGACAAAACACTGTTGACTCAAATCAGACCAGCCTCCTCCCTGTAAAAACAAAACTTTCAAGTGAGAAGTAAGTCTGATTGCTTTAATCTCTTCATGTATTTCTTGGTGCCTTTCCCTTTAAATTACAGCACACATCTTGATCTTCTGTCTTACTTGGAAATGGAAATCTGAAGGAGTGGTGGGGGGAAGTGGAGAAATAATGATGAAGGAAGAGATAAATGTAGCAAAGGTGGAAGCGATAGTTTATTCATGGCGTTACATCTCTGTTATCTTGATCTAGCCTACTTGAAGACTGTTTTCTTTCCCATCCAAGCTCCTTTGATGAGTGTTGATAGTTCTCTCCCACTGCTGTAGCCATGGCCCGATCCTCTCGCCCCACTTCCCTTACAGTCAACATCCACAGGATGTACATTATAATTCATGTGGATGGAAGTAGAAGCAGCAAAAAATAACCTTCCCTGGCATAGTAGGCAAACGATCCATCTGTTTTCCACCAGCTCCCACATCTCCTGTTTCTGAAGTTGCTGCACCTATTTTGCAGCTGACTGCCAGGCTCCTGCTATCGTGCTGGAATCAACAACCCAGAGATTTTCTTCCACATTTTATTACCTTTCATTCCAAGAACAGCCCCATAAGCCCAACACATTTCTGCAGTTCTGCTGGTTTTGATTAGTGCCCTTTGATATAGATAAGTGTGAGGTTAGATTTGTTGTTGTTTTGTTGAGAAACTTTCAAAGGCAAAGCAATGTGGAGATAGCTTTCCGTTCTTGCTGCCAATTTTCTCATGCTGTTGAAGAATTCATTTAGGCTTAGATTTGAAGCAGGGTTTGTTGGTTTTTTTCTCCTCTCTGATATGGCTAACACCAACTATTAAACAAAGTCATGAGCCAGTCTGTCAAAATCATTATTAGCTTAAAGTTCATAAGCCTTTAATAAACATGTTATTGACTTGAGGCTTTGCAGCCTGCTTGGGCTTTTCGGGCTTTTCTGTGTAACCTCTGCTGGAGGCCTTCTTTAATGGAAGCTGATTCCAAGGTAATCAGTTGTTTTCAAAAGCTGTGACTTTAAATAGAGCATCATGAGACTTGCAATAAAATTGCAAGGGTTGGCAACGCCGAGTCTCTTATTCTAGAAGCTTTACAGTATTTTAAGTGCTTTTGTGAGACATTTAGAGTGGCACTTCCCCCCGCCCCTTTCCCCTTAGCTGCCTCATTTGAAGCAGCAGTTCACACAGCTTGCAACATGGCTCTGTGAAGGTTCACAGGACTCCAGCTTCTTTCCTATGTGACCCAGACGTTCTGTCCCCTGAAAGGTGCCAGACGGACAAGAGGTTACTTTGAGAAACAGCTTGCACTTTTACCAGACTCTGCTCCTCAGCTTCTCTAACAAATAAGTAGCTGAGGTAATGACACTGTGGGTTTGTAGATCTTTTCCAAAAGCCCAATGCCTAAGCTAGTAAACTTAAGAAATTTTGTCACAACCTCATTTTTCTGTCAGGTTGCCTTCTGTCATTGCTTTAGCAGCATTACTCGGGCCTATTTGGCAGTGTAAAGACCTTACACTGAAGCAGAACCAAAGGGCTTCCTCAGCAGTGTACAAAGAATTTGCTTGAAGGTTTTCTGAGAGCAGCAAAGTGCATTACTCTTGGCAGGTTGGCATCGTGCTTTTACTCACTTGCATTGTGAATATGTTAGGTATGAGGCAAATGCCATTTAAATCATGCTGCTCTGTTTTAAGGCACTTCTCCCCCACTCCCTCTTCTTATCAAACTGTAAATGAAAATTCCTTTCCACGTGACTTTTTCTTAGTTGCAATGTAACAATAATGATTGCAAGAGTCATTGCAAGAGTCATTACACTATGGCCTTTTCAGACTATGTTAAACATTCATAGTAGTACAAGGTATTCTGCTGTAGTTCATTATAACATCCTTTAGGAGATCTGGGTTTGAGTCAAGAGTAGTTGAGCCTATAGAAAACTCCTCTGAAAACCGAGGAGAACGTAAGGGTTGCAGTGAAGTGCTACCAGAAGGTATTTTTCCTAGAGAAGGTAGAACTGAAGGTCAGGTTATTCCCAGTTCATTGGATCTCCTGCATCCCCCACTAGAGCTTCTCACAGAGCTGCTGCCTGCCCCAAAGCGCATGTCTCATGCTTGCTTTGTGGATTTTCCACTTTGAGCAGGTGCTTGTAAATGTAAGCAGAGGCAAGCAGAAGCTGCCGCGGTAGCTCAACAGATATTCGTGGGGAGGCCCAAGGTCAAGTATTTTCTTCAAAGCCAGCAGAGGTAGTTTTTCATGCTCTAGGTAAGTGTTCTCTGCTTTGGAACACATCCTTGTTAGCGTTTTGTGATCATCCTTTGTTCCTCCCCAGTCATTTACTTCTTAAAGGAGGCACATTTCAAATCCTTACGTCTTTCTGGGTTTGATAGTGATTTATTGTTGTTATTGAAAACTTAAGAGCCTTTTACATGCTCTGCAATTAAAACAGGAACAGAAACTCTCTAGAAAGTAGTGCTCTTCAATAGTAGAAACTGTAAAACAAGGCAAGGTAGAGCAGACAAGTCATAAAATGGCCAGGCAACCCGTGTGCTGCACAGCTGCACAGAAGCCTTCAGTATTTGCTTCAAAGTGTTGAAATGGAAAAAATAACCATCTCCCTACCTGATCCAACCACTCTGATTTTAACCGGGTTCTGTGCCATACCTTAAACTGAAAAGTATATTTGTACACAGCCAAAACGGCGATTTTTCCGGGTGACAGAGCACGCCACATAAAGTGATGCTTCCTTTGTTAGTCATTTCTAATGTATCCTTGATGGGATGGTCCTGGCTGCAATACAGTCAGTGTTAATACCTTCACAGTGACTCCTGCTTACCCTAGCTGGAGGTGGAGCTGAAATGGGAGGCAGATGTACACCAGCTCTTCCCTGTATGTTACAGTTTTTTCGGAAATGTCATTTAAAGCGCAGTTGACATTTGGGATGAATATGAGACATTCAGCATCAGCAATAGAAGAGCTTTGGCTTAATATAACCAGCGACTATGGTAGGCTGGTCTCAGGGGCAAGGAGGCAGCAGGGCTTGTGTCACCATCTCTCTTGGCTTGCACCAAATCACTCCAAGAGATGCCCCCTGAAGGAGTCTTCTTCCAAGCACCAGGTTACATGTTTACCAAGACTCTTAGTAAAGATGGGGGAGACTGCAATTGGTTTCATTTTATACAAATGTAGCGTGACTGATGAATTGCTAATTTGGTGAAGCATGAAGTACCCCAAGTGCAATAAAGAAACATAATTTACTTTTTAATTCAAGTTTCATTCAAGAACACTTTTTGTTTTATATTTCAGGTTTATTTTTCTGTCTCTTTATTTGTGTAGTTTTTAAGTTGGAAGCTGCCTCAGCATGTTACATATACTCCTGTAGTGGCATTTTTTAGCTAAGCTCAAGGGAAGTTTTAGAGTTTGCTGCCTCCTGAGAGCATAACTCAGTAAGACAGTGGCTTCATCGGCAAAGTCAGTGCAAGAGCCTTCTGGCTCTGTACATCTGCCTGCCACCACTGAGGTTTTGGCAGTACGACTGTTGGCACGGCTGAACTGCTGAGCCATCACTGAAAAAATCTGTGTAGAAAAACAGCTCCACAGGAAAAAGAGAACTGAATATTGTTACACTGGATCAATTCAAATGATGTGTTTTGTAGGATGGTGGCACAAAAAGTTATGGTGGCTAGCTGGGGTGTGAGTCCAGGTGAGTGGGACCTGTTAAACCTCAGCTCAGTGCCATAGCCAGCAGTTTGTCAAATGCCACATTCCTGCCACTCAGACATTTGAGTTAGTTTAAGCACTAGCAATGGGAGTGTATTATGGAAATACCGTAAGCCAAGACACAATTACAGGCTTCTATGACTTCCATCAGTTGTCGCATATTCCCCAAATTAAAGTTTAAAGTAAGTTTACCTTATGAAGTTCAACAAAGCCAAGTGCAAGGTCCTGCACACAAGTACAGGTTGGATGGAGGATGGATTCATAGCAGCCCCGAGGAGGACTTGGGGGTGTTGATCAATGAGAACATGAGCCGGCAGTGTACGCTTGCAGCCCAGAAAGCCAAGTGTATCCTGGACTGCATCGAAAGGAGCGTGACCAGCAGGTCAAGGGAGGTGGTCCTGCCTCTCCACTCTGCTCTCGTGAGATCCCACCTGGAGCACTGCAGCCAACTCTGGGTCTCCTAACAAGAGGGAGGCGGACCTGCTTGAGTGAGTCCAGAATAGGGCCATGAAGATGGGGGAATTGGAACTGGATGATCTTTAAGGTCCCTTCCAGTCCAAACCATTCTATGATTCTAGGATTCTATGAAATGTTAAATTAATCAGACCAATTACTGCATTCATTTTCAGAAAGATGTTTAGCTGCTGGCATTTGTGGATCTCTGATTCATCTGGGAGATTGCAGTGCAGCAGAGAGCGTGGATACATCCCATGGAAAAAGAGACATTTTAGTGCTGTCCTTTAAAGCCTTTCTTCTCTTCAAATACACTTCTAACAAAAACACTTTCTGGAAGTTATTCAGTGCTGGTTGAAAGCAGAAGATGTGTTTATGCTGCAGGTTGTTGAATGTATTTACAGTCTTTTTGGGGAGCTTAGTGGGAACTGTACTGTGATTATTTACTGGTCTGCTTCAAAGCTGCTGGTTAAAATTAATCTACTGCCATGATTTGCAATAACAGTTACAGATTGCTTGTGTTACAATAAGTTATGAGAAGCAATTTGAGTGAAGCCCAACACATGTTGGTAGCTGTAGTGTGCCAGGAGAAAACATGTAGTTTGTGATATTCATATAACCAGTATGAATGCATCTGCAGTTTCTTAAGGTATAAAAGTAGTCTATTTTTTGAACTGATTTCTCAATTTCCTTTGTGATTTCTCAGGCCTCGCCAAGGGGTTTGAAGACTCTGGTTTCATATTGGAATCAATGGTGGCAACTTCAGCTGGTGCCTTCCAGCCAGTCTTTCCTGCCCTAAGCTGTGCAAATGCAGGTGTTTTCCACTATTGTGGAAAAAAAAAAAATTGGAAAAAAAGAGCATTAGAGCCAGTACTGATGAGTCCCTGTAACCAGTAGTTTTAAGCAACGCTTCCCCGGATTCCCCTTCTTCTGGCAGCTTGTACAGGATGATGAAGTTGGCAAAAAAAGATTTGTATGTGAGTCCAACTGACCACAGGCAGTATATAATATGGGAAGCCCTATGAAGATAGAAAGACCTGTTCCTGAATGCTGCTTATGCTCCCTCACTACAGCAGCAATCCTTTTGCACTTTGTCCACATTTTTTCTGTTTGCTGGGAGCCTTACTTTCTGCTTTTTGATTTCTCTCCTCTGAAGTGGCCAGACAGAAAAAAGCACCTTCAGGTGACTGGTTAGTTGCGCTGCATAGAGAGTTGGAGTCTGAACTAGAAAGCGTAGTTTGCCAGCATCTCTTCCTGTGGGTATGTTCATCTGAAAGCACAGTCCTTACAGTTATCAGTAAGTGCAACTGTCATCACATCCAGGATGTTCCTGCTCAGTCTGGTGACTGTAGTGCCAAAGTCATAGTGCACAGCATTTCTGAAAAACAAAGGCTGTTGAATAAATGAAAGTACATAAGAAGAAGTAGAATTTGTAGGTCGTATAGGCAGCTAGCCAGATTATAATGTGTGAGAGAATGTGTGTGTAATTATGTTGTTTCAAAAGATGAGCTAGCTCTCTAGGGCAGGGACTTTCCTTGCCTCATATTTAATTTTATTATCCATACATAAAAATGTATTGTTGGAATTCATTCAATGTCTTCAGTGATATTTTAGTTTTCCATCCAGAAAAGGTAAATTAACAGCTGGACAATGGAAGTAATTTTCTGCTGTTTGGTACTGATGCTGGTCAGTGGGATACTTTGGGTTTAGTTCCCTCACTTCAAGAAAGACAAAACTCAAGGAGAGAAAGTTCTGAACGATAAGAGATTTCAAACAGGTAACCACAGAGCAAAGACTGAAAGAACTGTCTTGCTTAGGCTAAAAAAAAAGGAAACTGGAAAGGACATTAGTCTTTGATACACAAAATGTCAGTATTTAAGTGACAGTGATCAATGGCTTGCCATAATTTCCAGAGGAAACAAAGAAATCAATCTAATGTGCCACAGAGGTGATTTAGGCTAAAAGACTATAAAACCTTTCCATTACTGGGATGGTAAAGCATCATCAGTGGCTACCTGAGGGTTACTCAATGAATTATCCTCACAAGAGGTGAGAACAGCTTAGATAATCATCAGGCATAGACGCTCTGCATGCACTTGATCCTGCCTTAGAGTAGGAGGTCGAACTAGTTCATCTCTGAATTCTTCAGCCCCATATTACTATGTTTTATACATAAATAAAAAAAACATATAGTGCCCTGTGGCTAAAACAGAGGACTTTGTTAGATCACTGCTTTCTGTGTCTAATTTTATCTCTGTCTGCACTTGGTCTTGCTCTACCTCCGGCCACATGTTCTTGCCCACTTCCTTGTGACAGTTCTCCTACAGCTGTGTGGTGACCTAGACTGCAATGCTGACCCAACAGGAAAGCAACCCAGTAAGACAGATTAGTTTAATGTAATTTATTCAACTCACGTAGCCATTTAGTAGATACAATGCAAGCATGTATTGTGGTGATAGCTTATACTTACGTACTCTGTTAGGAATGTTGATTAATGGACAATGCAGGATACAGGATTGAGTCTTCTGAAATCTTCTCTAGACCTAATAATGACTTGGGGAAGTCACTTAACAATTTTATCTTGTTTCCTCGTCTGCAAAATAAAACTGCTCGTCTAACTTGCAAGAACTGTTGTACAGCACTTCAAATTAAGTTTTAAGAGTGGGTGAAAGTCTGCAAATACTAGATTTTTTTTAAAGGTCAAAACAGCGTTTTCTGATAATTGTGGTACAAAATTAACTTGAGCTGACACGAATTCTTATCTCTATATGCCAAATAATTTGTGTTCTGTGAATGTAGAAGGTAGACTCAGGGAATCCACTCAAAGAGGAATTTCTTAGACATTTATCACATTGAACGCAGCCTGTATTTTCTCATTCTTATTCTCACCATATAAGGAGAGGATTAATATTTTCCCAGCTGTTTCTGCCTGCACTCTGGAGCAGTTTATGGTCAAAGTGCACTGAACACTATGGGAAGGCTGCAAAGATTTGAACATTTAAAAAATGCAAGGCATAATCAGGGGACTGCAATCATGCTGTCTTTCTCCTGCCCAGAGAACTGGAGAGTTCAGAGCCGTTTGAGCTGTAAACACACTGTGTCATCCCTCCTTAGGCTCTAACAACAACATGAAAGCCCTGATCGGCGGTTTTGGCACTTTTTCCTGAAACCGTGTTGGTGTAGAATGTACTAAACCAAAGGGGTAAACAGCTTTTGATCCTGTGTAGCTCCAATGGGAACAAAAGTCTGGAATACAAACACAAGTTCAGGTTGGTTTTAGGAAGCAGTGCTTGGCAGCCCATGCAGAAAAGTATTGTACTTTTCTCTGGTGGCCATGGACTGCGTGCTGGTAGGATGTGTCTTGTAAATACATCTGATAAAGCGTAGGTTTCTTCCTGGACTGCTGGAGCATTTATATATGGATGATAGAGTATGGTCACCTAGGGGTTTTGAAACACAAAGAAGTCAGGCTGACCCTCATAAACAAACACTTATGTCAAATGCAGCAGTAAATACTGAGCTGCTCTCAGTGGCTACCTGTCCTCAGACTTTATACTTGTACAGTGCTTTAATCTGTAGTTTGGCCAACATGGTGCAGACATCCTGGATTATAATTTGAAGATGACACTATTCAAGACTACACTGGAATTTTGCCGTTTGATTCTTCCTGAAGTTAATATCCAATTTATGGTGCATTGTCACTGCTGGCTTAGAGTTACCAACTCTTGCAGTCTTCCTCTGTAGTCATGCACTGATTCGCATTTTCTTTAAAACCTGCCTTCCAAGACTACGGATTATGGAAATACGTAAGAATTTTGGTCTTACTGTAAAAAAAGTTTAACTTACAGCTCTCTCAGTTGCAAAGAAAAGATTAAGCACATGATTTCTGAAAGCTTTGAAACTAGATAAAATTAGAAAAAAAAGATGTAGGAATCTTTTAAGCTCTCCTTATATGAACACTGCCATCATTTCTGAATAGTTTGAAGTGGTAACTCATGTTATGTTGATTGATTCTGTATAATATTCATTTGTTAAATATCTCTTGGTGTGTTTGGCTGTGTTTTTATTCAGTGCCAGCTTCCAGACTTGGAATCCAGAATGACTCCAGGCTCTGGATTTCTTTTCCATTGACAACGGTATATTCAAATATAGACAAAAATTTTAGTAACAAAAAGCTTTTCTTTTGTCTTCCTGATCTTATTGATAATGCCTTTAAGTATATCGGTAACTTCTTTCCTATCCTTAGATTTCCTGAGTAATATCTTTAAATGTAATTAGTGAGCTGCTTAGCCATACTTTGCATTCTCTTCTGAAAGATACTAACCGAGTTCTTAGTATAATCTCCCTAGCTTCACGTCTGTGCCTCTGTATCAAGAAAGTATTAGGTCATAGCTGTTCTTGAAATACAGTTGAACCTCATCTGGATTTTCTGGTCAGTTGTTTGTATTTATGGTGAGCCCTAGGAAACCCAGCAAGAACTCTGCAAGACTGCAGTGAGAGAGGACCTGCCACAGACAGCCCCCCATGTGCAGTTTTAAGGATTTCCTATGGAATTTTGTTAATAAAAGGTTTGCTAACTTTGAAATAACCAGAATTAAATGTAGCTTCAAAAGTCACTGCAAATCTAAGTGAACTCAAATGCCTCTTAGTTTTGCTAAACTGTAGTCTTGACAGCTGCTCTTCTTTTCGTGAGTTCTGATTTAACCCTTTTTCTCTCTTTGGGAGAGAAACCAGGTGATTTTACTACATGTCATGAACTGCCATCAAAACGCAGTATGAATTCTGAATTAGTTTAATTTAGCAGCATCTTTTTGGTAGTTATTTTGTGACTCCGTTAATATGCCATTGTTAATTTGACGATTTTTATGAAAGCAAACTTTCCTGTTTAAAAAGTAAAAAGTAATTGTTCCTATGTAGCTGTATTTCTTACCAGGCAAGTGTAAATGTGATAATGCAACAAGACAGCTATCTTGCTTTTAATGTAAGGTCTCTAGACAATACTTCACTACAGGGTGTAGACATACTGTTAGGGGATCATATTTCCATAAAACAACAGAAGCTTAAGTTAGTACATTAGGTTTGCTAAAACACATTTGCTTCCACATCTTGTTTTCATTGGATACAATCAATACTTTATCATTCAAATAACAATGTGTGTCAGCAAGTAATTGTATTTGCAAATTTCAGTCCGTAATTATGCGAGCATATGCAAAATTACAAGCAAGGAAAAGGGTAACCCAGTTGAGACTGAAAATTGGGCTTATTATTTATACATGCTTTTTGAAACAGAGAGGGAAAGGCAACACTTTCCCTGGAAGAATAAAGTTAGTATGGTGTTGGCGTTGCTCTTTAATGTGCCAGTAAAATGGACCACTTTTTATTATTATTTTAATCCTTTTCCAATTGAAGTCTTCTTTCTTGTACAGTGACAGAAACTATTTGAGAACAAATCGAGAAATAAGAGCTGTAATGATATTAAGGCTTTGCTTTTGCTTAGAAATTAACATTTAACTGCTGAAGTGAAGAGGCTGGAAAATAAGTAAAACAAAACCTCAAAAGCAAGAAGATAACCTTACCTGTCATTATTCAAGTGAATCTGCAGCATAGGACCTTTGTCATACAGCTGTTCATGAGAATAGTGAGTAGTAGTAGCAGACCCTTTGCATGCTCCCCTGGAAGAGTAGGAATCCCCCAGGTTTTGGGGGATGCTCTGGAAGTACAAATGGGCCTAAAACCATCTTCACCACCACATTTCACAATGTACATTTCTGATCCGAAAAAGAAAATGGTGGTTTAGGGTGAAAGATCAATGTTCTAAACACCAAACACCCCTTTCTTCCTTCAGTTTTTTCTATATTGACTATGAGCCCCCTGATTAAAGCTGAGCTCAAGGGAAAGGGAGGGGGAAAGGAGACCATGCCCCTATGGCCCCTGTGGTTGGTGCTGCTTTGAAGTGGGTTGGAGGGACTGTTTCGGAGGGACTGTTTCAGAGGGACTGGGAGCTGCTCTGCCTTCAGGCCTCCACACGCCAGCTCCACACTACTCCTAGCCAGGAGCTAGCGGCTGAGCTAAGATCTCTCTGATTCCATGCTCAGTAGCACTTGTTATGCACTGGGTGGTCAGTTTGGGTCTATTTTTAGTGTATGATTAAGGATTACGTGTTTCAGCTGTCCACACCTTTTGTGTAACACCAGACTTGTTTCCCCATTTACAGTCTGAGCTGACTGGGAAACATGAGTGGAAAAGGTTTCTGAAATCTGTGGTTTCTTAACATCAGAATAGTAATGTTTGGTTTAGGTTTGAGGCAGTCTGACACAGAAAGCTCACTTATTGCAGAATATGTCTCTGGAATTTAATTTTCTTTGTATGCCACATTCCTTAGAGCAAATAAGAAGTGTGAGTTTTGAAATGATTTAGAAGGATTTTTCCCAAACCTCAACAAAATCTGTGATCTCTTTGTTTATAATTTGCTTTGTTCAATTGCATACTTGGACTTTGTGTGACAGTCATTGACAGTGCACTCCTCACAGCTCTGTTAAGTCTACATACATAGTTTATTCTGCCAAAGATGTTTTCTCATTCTCTCTTGTTAGTGCAGTAAAGAGTTTTCACCGCTACGGCAAACTCTTTTGTAAAGGGTTATTTGTTGTGACAGCCTCAATCTTTACCTGTTTCTCTGGTGAAAAGTCGGAAAAATCGTCTTTGTATTTGAATGCGTATTTTATGTGTATTGCACTACACGAAAGTGATGTATTTATTTTGATTCTAGTAGAGTACATTTTCACTTCTATCTCATCCCCTGATAATATTTAGCCTGATTCTCTGCTGTGCTACTTCATACTCCTTTAGCAGGAGCTGTTGGCTTGTGCTTTTCACCTCCAGGAGCTGCTCCTTTCTTACTCCTCCTTTAGGAATACATCCTGAGATTGGATCCCGTTACACAAGGCACAGTGCAAACATACACAGAGAAGTACTGTTTGGCCTGAAAAGGTTGCAGTCTAAAAATTAGCTTGATGATGTCTAGACAAGACTGTAAGTATTTAGTACCTTTATAGTGCTTTGCATCTTCAAAGCACTCTGCAAACATTAACCGATTAACATAACTGTGCCATCTGTTTTGATGTTTACATTTTGTGCAGGCAAAATTCCTGCTTTGCTTTGTAACCTCTTGCAGGTATGTGGCTGTCATTATTATGGCTCTTTAGAGGATGGTGAAGTCAGGTCCATGCACGTCTACAGTAACATTTTGCCTTAAAACTCAAAGCCAGTGCCATTGGGGGCCCCTCTGTGGCCTGCCTACAGTGGTTGGGATGATTTCCCTCTGAAATTTCAGCCTCAAGTCTCTAGAAATTGTTGTTCCCATGGCTGCCGAAGGCTGCTGCCTCTCTTGTCACTTTGCTGCTCAACTCAACTGTTTTCTCCCTGACCACAGACAGGCAGAGACACATCAGGCAGTGTAGGAACTTCTGCACAGAACGCTCTTGGATAGGGAGCTGAAATACCAGCTTGGGCAGACAAAATGGTAGAAGCCATATACTGAAAAGAAGGGGAAACCTTTACACAGCATTTTTTTTGTTGTCATTTTTCTCTCCAGCTTCCTGCGTGGCTACCAGAAATGTCATTTTTATTCTTCTTTTTCCAACTTGATAATGGAGATCCTGTGTGTAACTGAGAGGTTGTACTGATTGAACCAATGTCCATTTTCCATTTCAGTTTAAATTTCTTTCTAAAGATTTAGGCAGAGTCTGCTTTAAGACTGATTTAAATCAAAACACTAGTAGCACTGACAACTATGAGAGCTGAAAAATCTGAAACCACCTGCTCTTCATTTATGTCTCATTTTTCATTTATTTTCAACTCCTTCCCATGTCAATGTTCCACTGCCTGACTGGTGTTTCAGGTAGTTCACACAACCTAAAGCTACCTTTATTCTCAAGTTATTGCAACTTTATTTTGCAGAAGGGCTGTAAAGAAACAGTGCTCTGCTGTCAGCAGGGAGCGATGGGCAGTGTTTTGATTTAGGGGAAAATTGCAAAGACGATGCGTGAGAGAAGTGGATCGTGAGAGATGTGAAGTGAGGCAGTGTGCTGGCAGACTGTTGCGTCAGTCAAGGAGTCATCATTTAAATCTCAGATTAAGCCCAGATTAAGTTGTGCTGTGCCATCTTGTGGGAATCAGCCATGACCAAGAGGAGACGTGGCAGCTGCTGAGCAGCAGAAAAGGCCTGCTGTAGTTGCACCTCGTTTCTGAATTCCTCTGCACAGAGAGGCAGACATCACGCACGGTCCTGGAAGAAGCTCTTTCACAAACTCTATGTCTGGCATAGTTCACACCATGGTTTCAAGTGTGACCTCAAGGCGTTTGCAGAGAATGTCTTTTATAAAGCCCATAACAAATGTGCAAGAGACTCACACAGACAAATTTGCAATTAATAAACCAACAAACCTGGAACATTAGAATGTAAATATGGTGAAAAGACAGACTTGGACAGACCTATATGATGGGTGTGGCTTTCCTTCACACTGAATATTTTTGCAAGATTTGTTTGTTTGCATACTGGCTTCTGGTAGAAACATTTTTCTATGCTGCAGGCGAGGATATGGCAGTGGGAACAAAGCTCTGACAAAGTGGAAGCCTCTTTTGTCAGACTGTGGTATCAGAAAAGCTCATGTCAAATGCTACCAGGCTCTCACTGGAAGCCTTTACAGAAAGGTTGAAGATTTCATAACAGATAGGCTATAGAATTGGTTTAGAAAAGGATTATGTCCTGTAGCATCCATGGGGTGAGGTGAGACAGCTGCAATTACTTGCCTTGAACAGAGCCTCTCACTTGGCAGAGCAAGTCTGGAAGGAGGCAGCCAGAGTCCTGAGCAACTGGCTCTGGGTGGCCCTGCTTGAGCAGGGGGTTTGGACAAGATGACCCCTGAGGTCCCTTCCACCCTTAACCCTTCTGTGAACCAGCGATTCAGAGCCTTCCTATTATTCCTCCTATTCCCTCCTAAAGGTTCCTCCTGCTGGTTTGGTTTCTTTCATGTATATACACTGCAGTCCCTTCTGTAGGTTATTCTGGGAAGGAAGAATATGAAGAAAGAGAATTGCAGACGTTGTTACAAAGTTAAGCACAGCCAGTTTTACAAGATGGAAGAGCGCCTCCTATAAACCACTGAGCGTCGTTCATTCAGATGGAAGGAATTACGCTGAGAGCATGCAGCACTGTAGATTCTGGCTGTTACACAGATAATCCCACAGCAATCAGAGTGAATTTTGCATCTGACTAACTCAATAGAGATAAGTTGTAAGCTTCTCTTCCCTGTGATTGCCCTTATTAGTCCAAACATTTCCCCTCTCCCCAAAAAACAGAACAAGTTCAACAGCATTTCTATATTCAGTGAAGGAAAATCTTGCATATATTTAATGTAGATACTTCAGTCATCTGAGATGTGGTTCTTTCAGCTTTTTACTTCCTTATTGACCCATATCTCATCTGCCCTTTTAGTCCTAGTCTCTCCTTCACCTGTAGTATTTGGGGGATGAAACTCCTGTTTCTTCAGAGGTCCCACACCGCGGCGGGGAACTTAGAAATTTACAAGTAATTTTGTTTTATTCTGTAAAGTAATTGTGATATGCAATTGATAGCCTAACATCTCACATGAGGAAAAAGGGAGCAGGTTTCTCTTACTGCAGCAACATGATGAAGTTTCTGAAAGTCTGTGTAAGATGAAAAATATCTGCATGTAGCACAGAGGGAAGCACTGTGCAAGCATCTAATTGCAACACTCCCTGCTGACTGTTTTTAATGTCTGTTGGTTTTATTAAGCATGCTTAATAAGAAGCTACACTTTTGCTTAAGCAAAAAGTATAATAAAACCAGCAGTTTCAAGTCTCAGATTACTGAAGTGCAGACAGTTGGGGAAACCTGTCTCAATGCAGTAACCTAGATCAATTTGCTCCATCAGTAAAAAATGATAATAAGTTGTGTTTGTGATCCTGTATTGGCTGATTTGCCTTTTGTGTGTGTGTGTGCACGTGCATTACATCTTGAGGTTTTGGTTTCATGTGTATATTATGCATTGTATATGAGGGATAACATTTGCATGACAAATTGTGGGTTCATATGGCATGGTGTTTTAAAATCTTGTACTTTTAGGTATTTTCAAGGAACTGTGCCTGAAGAGGTGAAGAGGGTGACTTCTCACTGCAAGTGACTTGAAAACGCGTCAGACATAAAATGGTGGTGGTTCAGTCCTAGATCAGAATGCTATATAAAAGTGGCATAATTTTCTAGATTGATATATGGTAGCCATGTGTCATTTATTCCACTAAAGATTTTTCTTTGCAGAGAAAGAGACACGTTTTCGTCTAGCATGGGAAGAATCAAAATGTAGAAATCTTTAATGACGCACCATTTCTGGCTGGGGAGAAATTACTGGGGATTGTTATTGGTTGTTTTAGTAACTCCTCCTGACCTCTTCACAGTTTCAGCCTGGCTCTAGACAAGTCTGTGCTAACCTGTGGCTTTGCTAAGGATAGTAACTAGTAATGAAATGATTTTTACACTCCTTAGTGCTTAGCGCAAATAGGTTTTAGGGGCATGCATGAAGCAAGATGTAGTACTATACAGTTTTATCAGCCCTCACTTTAAATTGCCTTTTAAAATGCATTATTGGCTTTGTCTTTGTAATTAATGTTTCCATCCCCACTTGTGGCTTAGAAGCCTTTATACTGGGCTACATGATGGCTGACGTGTTCAACACAAATCTCATAGTTCAATTCTCACAACAGGCTATATATTTCGCTTAAGGTAATTACCTGACTTCAAAGAAACTTTCATAGAAAAGTAATAATATCAAAAAGAACCTATATGCTATAAATAGGGTATAAAATTCCACATTAAAGGTGTGTGTATATTACAGGAATCTTCAGAGCAGTGTGAAATATAATTAGGGCCTTCTACTGAGGCATAAAATTCTCAGTAATACGTGCTAATCTTATTTTCTTGGAATGAGGTGGGAATATACCTATCAAGAAACCTTCTGAAATACTTGAATTCTTTACATCTGAGTTTCCAGTCATACTTGTCTGGCTTGATGCTTTCTTCCTCGTCATTTTTCCATCCTTCAAGGTTTTTTTGTGAATAAGCACTCTTCTCTAGACAGGCAAAATCAGAAGCGTGAACTTTCCGTAGGACAATTAGAATTTTTTGTGAGATGTAAAATGCTTTTTGAGAAAAGAGGAAGAAGTAAAATAAGTTCAAGTGTGATTAAGGTGTGTGTTCTTCATAGGGTGTGTTGATTGCCTGAGAGGACACATAGTTGAAGGCAAGTCAGGTCCTTCAAAGTAGAGCCACTGCTGCTAAAGCCTGTTGTCTGCAGTATCTCATTCCTCCTACAAATAGAGGTCTGTTGGAAAAGAATATTTTTAATTAACATACAGCTTTTCTGAGAAAAACGTGGTTTCTTTATGTCCTCTCTTTCCCTCTTCTTTCCCCACTCAACAACTGAAGTATTTGTCCAGAGTACATCTGCAGAAATAATGCTTTAATGGAAAGTATTGATTCAGTGCGTAAGTGTTAATACACTTACTTCATGATTACTGCAGGAATGGTCTGCTCCCAGCACTGGCTGTGCAAGCAGCTTGAGACTAAGACAAAGTATTGCTTTTGTCCAGAACAGGAATATTGCTGGTCTTTGATCTCTGGAATTTAAAGCAACGCTTTTTGCTTGGAAGGCATTGTTACTATTAACATTGTGCATATGGACAGACTAAGACAGAGAGAGCCAGTGACTCATCCAGCAAATTACTGATGTAGGGAGGAAAGGACTGAGCTGTCCTGTCCCTTCAGCTTCCTGCTGGAATGATCATTGCCATATCTGATTCAGCCGACTGAACAGAAAATGGTTTGTAGCAGCGCTGCTTTGGGTCTGCTTATGTGTAAGACTTCCAATATGTAGTCAACTCACTGCTGTTTCAGTGGGAGAAACAGAATTTAGGAAGAACTTGTATGTACATGACAATTAAAACCAGAAGTTTATGTCTGTCTTGTGATTTATTACAGGACTTATAGTAACCTAGAGGAAAAACAAGTTACCTGAATTACTGTTTTACGTTAGTTCCCAGGTCATTTTCATCTTTATATTGCTGGGCAGGCTTTTGCTATTCCAGTAGGGTCCAAAATGTTCTGAAATGTTCCTCCAGCTGTGCTTCCCACAGCCAGTTGACATTAGTAGTCATCTTTGTATCTCGCTGCTAAAATAAAATCAAAGTCAAAATACCCTCGCTATTTTCCTAATAACGTGTTCTGTGTAAATTCTACGTCAGCAGCAGTACATACAGGTGAAGGCAAGAGTGTCCTCGCTCCAGTGATGCCTCTGTTATGACATGGGAAAACTCTAAGTAATATTTTTCTGTTGAAAAAAGGATTTGCAATATGATGGCCTGCCATGTTGGCCATATAATTTCTGAAAATCTGGAAGCTTCCAGGAGTAGACTGGGCTGTGATTTCCTCCCAGCATGCTTGCAGACAGCACGGTAACGTCTGGGGACCTGTGTTTGTGGGGCTGAGATCTTACCTGGGCACCTCACCTGGGGGGCTGTATCGGAGCAGGAGGGCTTACAAGCTTGGGGGTCTGCAGCACTTCCAGGGCTCTGCAGAAGCCTCGAAGGCTAGCCAGGGGAGGTGATGATGGAAACCCAGCTTCCCCATGCTCTGTCTTCCCTGTAGTCAAGCAAGCCAATTTATACTGAAAACTGCAAACAGGACCCCTGTCATGAAAACTTGTGTTTCCAGAAACCTGCTCCTAATATCATAGAATCATAGAATGGTTTGGGTTAAGTTCATCTAGTTCCAAGCTCCCTTTCATGGGCAGGTTGCTCAAAGCCCCATCCAGCCTGGCCTTGAACACTGCCAGGGATGGGGCAGCCACAACTTCTCTAGCATGCTGTGCCAGTGTCTCACCACCCTTATACTAAAAGAATTTAATCCTGCAATCTAAACAAAATCTACCCTCTTTATCACTAAAGGTACAGGTTTTAAAAATAGGGATGACTGAAAAAAAGGAGGTTGGGGTGTGTGTTTTTGTTTGGGGAGGGGATTTTTTAAAAGATTTTTAAAATAGCAACTTGGATTCTAGAACTGAAGGTAACTGGACTGAATTTTTAGGTAAGGAACGTGTATCCACACTTACTGTGTAGTGTCATGAGATACTATTTTCAGGTTGCCCCGTATTCTGATTGACTAGACATATGAATTTCATGCAGGACTATTATTTTAACTTCAAAAAATTTCCTTAAATCTGGTGCCAGCAAGCTTAAGATGCAGACGGACCTTTGCCAATAACCTAGTTCTATTATTTAACTGAAGGAAAGTAGGATGATTGGGACCATTAGGACATGTGGGTTTTCAAGTTCCTCCTAGATTTTTTCCTTCTGACTTAACAGAACAAAATCAGGGAAAGGAGTAGTGGGTTGATATCATACAGACATAATAAATTAGGTTCCATAGCTGTTTTAATTTAGGCAGGCTTTTCTATCTCTGCATCACCGTTGCATTGTTTATTGGGGAAAGAAGACAGTAATAAACAAACACAAAGACTTAGGGCTAGTGACCGCCTGCCTATCACTTAGCAACATCAATATTTCTGTGCACAAATAAAGGTCTCCAGCACAGTGCCTGCTGCCAGTATATGTGTGTGTGTGTGCGCTCACGTATGTGTGTGCCTCTGCAGCGCTGACCTTGTACGCAGAGAGATCAGTTTGTCCGTGATTGGTCACTCCTTAATTTGGATGTCTAGACATTTCAGTCCACGCAAGTGAAAGGCAGACATCTGAAGACGTGAGAAGAGATTCTAAGGGACACCAGGACCTTAAAATAATTCCCTGGCAAACTGCAAATGGATTTTGTACATTTTAAAAATATAGGGTGTAAGTGATTTAATGGAACACATGACTGAAGGCTTTATTTTTTATTATCACAATTAATATGCTTCTTGATGTTTTTGTGGCTTGATATAAGTAAGTAAAGCTTCCTTAAAGGTTTATCTGCAAGTGTGAGAGAGTTGATACTGTGATTGGCGTGCTGGCTGGGAATGTGTTTTCTTCATTTGCTGAGAACCAAAATCTTTAGAAAAGAAATGAACTATGTTTAAATGAACTACCAAACCTTAATTTATAATGTTAAAACTATAGTCAAGAATGTCATCTCCCAGAATCTCCAGATAAATGCGAAATTGTTGTCCACCATCTGTATTTTATTCAAAACCTCTCTATGTATGCCAGTGTGTTTATAGATATGTGTAAGAAGGGTTTGGTTCTGCCAAATGCTGACAGCCCCCAAATCCCACTGATGCCATTGGGCATTTGAATGTTTCCAGGGCATTAGCCCTATGTTTGTAAAACAGTGGCATGCACATATATTTACAAGGGCCCAAATTTTCAGCTGCTCTTTAAATACACGTGCAAATGGGGCAAATGATCACCCAATTATCATTTGCACAGATGGTTGTGTTTGGGATACTGGATATCTGTATAATGAATTAAAATTTACTTTTTGGAAGGAAAAAAAAGCCCCAAACCCTCAACATTTAAATTGAGGAAACTGTATCTATTACCTTAAGAATATTTTTCTGTAATAATAAGATCTAGAATGTGACAAATCTTGAAGGAGCTATTAATACCCTTTGGAGATCTATTTTAGTTTCCTTTGGTTTTAATCCTTTCAGTCATAAATCCCAGAAAACAGCAACTGGTGTTGGAAGAGCAGCCAGCATTCAGTGGCAGGCACTCTACAGCACTGCAGCAACAAATTTTTTTGAAAGCAATGTGAAGTGGTTCAGTCTCAGAACTGATATCCTATGTCCAGTATCAGAGTATTCCCATGTGGGAATAGCTATAGCAGCATCACAGAGAAACTTCTGTAGATGTGTCTGTATTGCAGGCACATGTATTGCTAGTGTAAACTATTTAGGTAAGAATCACGCCTATTTAGGTAAGAATCTGTACTTAGAAACAATAGAGCAAATCTTAGAGCCAGTCAGTACTGGGAGCATAACCAGTACAGAGTTAGCAGAGCGGTTACCCAGCTGTAGCTAGATTGATGTGACACTCACCCCCAGAAATCTGCAAGAGCAGTTCATTTCAGCATAAAAGTCAATTTATTTTCAGGTAATTATTTGCTTTATTTCTGGGAGGAAATTGCACATCTAGAATAGCTTTAGGTTGTCTCTCCTACAAGACTGACCTGTTCTTTTCTGTTTTTCCTTTGCTTGCCTTTCCTAATATTTGGCTGAAATAGTAAACTGCATTACCTCCTGAATTCTGTATCAGATGAAGAGTTGCCTTCCCTAGGCAAACATGCCTAGATTTGAGTGGATGTGGTGGCAGAGAAAGAACCCACACAGACATGTGATGGCAAAGCACTAACACTGACAGGTCTGTAGATGTTTTAAGTAGTGCGTCCCCCCGGTAAATCAGTCCAATTTTTAGAGCCAGGCCATTGTTACTATATATTCCTTCCCCTCTCCGGCAAAGTTTGTCTCTATGCAAATATTAAAATACATTCAGACCTAAGTCTAACTTGTACTGCTGATGGAGATTCTTCTGGAGGACCACGAGGGCATTTAAAAATTGGGAAGAAAGTGGTGTTTTTTTTGAAAACACTCTTAAAACACTCCTGTAGAACAAACTGTATTTTAAAAATCATTAACTAGGTAAAATAAACAGTAGTGGTGTTCTCCATCACTGGCATGCCCTTTTTTATGTGCTAGTGTGTTAAAATGTTTTATTTGCAGTATTACCTTCTAGTTCTTATGATTTGCTTGCATATTCCACAGTTTTCTGCAAGTTTCAACCCTGAGATGATAGTGATTATTTGAGAACCTCAGCTTTAATCACTACACATGGTGACAAGGAAAGAAATGCAAAAAATGCCTCAGTGAGATGTTAAGGAAAGAGAAGCCCATACCTGTTTTAAACAAAACTGATTCATCCCACACTTGTTGACTTACCAGTTTCATGCCTGTTCTCACAACCCTCATGCTTTTAACCTCAGAGATGCATGCCCAAAAAGTGATCTGGCCAGGATCAGTTTTGTCCCTGAGGGACAAGGGACATCACCCACCAAGTTCGCACCACGTCTCTTGACTTCTGCGTCTGTGACGCTCTGGTTTTGGGGTGGGTCTTCTCTATCCTTTGGCAGTCAAAGCATATTACCGTGGTGTGTCCTTTCATTTCTGAATCGTGCTTACCTCAGCCTAGGTGAATCTTAGTTTGCTGTCTGTTTCCTGGGTTTGCCTGCTGTGGGTGTCTTTATGGCTAGAGTCAGCTTCCCTGTTTGCAGAACAGGAAGAGGGAGGAACAGCACGTATAGCATGGTGCAACCTTGCTGCTATCTTCTGTCTGTCAGGGCACAGGCCTGCTAATGCAACTGAGGGCTTCCTAGGGCACAGGCTTCCTGGTCCTGCTGCGAACACCACATTCCTTGGTGTGTAACCCTTTGATTGCTGTCAATTGCATCCATGGTTATCAAAATGGTTTGGGTTGGTGGTTTGTTTTTTTTCCCTGCAACTTTGCTCTGTTGTCTTTCCTGGTGCTTTTACTGACAGACATTTCTGTTCATACACTCTTCAGACCAATCTTAATATTTATGTTACAAATGCTACAAAACAGCAAAAACAAGATTCTAGTGGAAAGTATTCTAAACCGTGACTTAAAGAAGAACAAATTAAGGTATAAATTGAAAAATAAATTTATAGGATCATAGAATGGTTTTGGTTGAAGGGACCTTAAAGATCGTCCAGTTCCAACTCCCCTGCCATGGGCAGTGACACCTTCCACTAGACAAAGCTGCTCAAAGCCCCGTCCAACCTGGCCTTGAACACAGGGATGGGGGCAGTCACAAATTAGCTGAGCAACCTGCTCCAGTGTCTCACCACCCTCATGGTAAATAATTTTTTTCCTAATATTTAATCTAAATCTACCCTGAGTTTAATGCCGTTCCACGTTGTCCTACTCCTACATGCTCTTGTAAAAAGCACCTCTCCAGCATTCTTGTCACCCCCCTTTCGGCACTGGAAGCTGCTCTAAGGTCTCCCCACAGCCTTCTCTTCTCCAGGCTGAACAACCCCAGCTCTCTCAGCCTGTCTTCACAGGAGAGGTGCTCCAGCCCTTGGGTCATCCTCATGACCCTCCTCTGGACTCGCTCCAACAGGTTCACATCATTCTTGTTTTGGGGGCTCCAGAGCTAAACGCAGTAATTTCATCTGTTGTAATGTCGTGATTTTATATCTGACTGTCATTTGGGTTTGGCATACCCGTAATTTGGGTTGACAGTATTACAGCTAAAATGTGCCAACTCGTACATTTTAAAACATTACATCTTCTTGTAGTCTAGACATATTTTCACCAACAGTCTAGCCATGGCTAAGGGGTCTCTGTAAGCCCAACACAATTCAGATGCTGCTACTTTGGGGACAATCTTAGAGCTCACTGGCCATGAAAACAAAATATGTGAAGATTATTCATTTACTGGCCGTATTGTCAAAACTGAGCAGTTGCTGCCTGATGCAGTCTCTTTGCTCCCATTCCTGTGCTGCCTCCTGTGCTTTGCCTGCGCTCAAAAATTGCTTACCATTCTTCTGATCCAGTTTGCTGTGTGACTGCTCAAAGGTTTGTACCACTACAGCAGAATGATTATTGCAAGATAGGGAATATCTAGAAGCTGTTCATCAGTCTGTCCTGGGATTTTCCTATATATGTCCCTGGGTGCATTACATCAAGAAGAAAGTACTGAATATGTACCCAGCACCCATAATGCAACATCCTAATACTGATAAGCTTCCATTAAGGTCACTTGGTTTTGAATCTTTGGAAGCATATTATCTAGGAGTTATTCCCCTATGAGTCCCCTGAGATGCAAATGCTGAAATACAAACTGATGGAAATTTGAACAAATTGTATTTTTCAAATAGTCTCCATGGTTTTATGTGCGATTTGACTAGGCATACTGTTTAGCTTGGTTAACCTGGGCATGTAACTGAGCTGTTTTATAACTGCTCAGCTTTAACGTTTGTACATCCCATTTTTTAATACTAAATTTTATGCTAGCAGACACTTAACTTCTGCAAGCATTTAGTAAAAGGTATCATGTGTCCTGTATCTGGTCCTTTGACAAGGTATTATCTAAATGAGCTCCACAGAACTGTTTCACTTCCAATTCCTCTTTCTTTTTTTTTTTCCTTGTCTGTAGTGTTCCCAGCAGTGCAGTAGCCAGGATTTGATTTCTGTCAGAAATCATACTGCTTCAGTCTCGTCTCTGTAAGTCTCCGCAGGGAGGTTAGAGGGTGGTTATACTCTGGCTGGTCTGGACCCAGTCCAGCATTCAATGAGAATGCAAACCCCCTTGAAAGCAGATACCTTCTCTGCAGTGATACTGCCTTTATTCTGTGTGTACTTCAGGAAGCTTATGATAAGTTTATATTTGCACTGAAATACTGTTATTTTTTTAAAGGTACCCAATCTTTTGCTCTTCTTAAAACTTGGTAAAGGAACATATATAACGTGAATCAGGGCCTTGGCACAGCAGTGTAGATTATTGTTGCTGCTTTGTCAGAACAGAAGTTTGATTGTCAAGGTTTCTGCTGTAGTTCACATTAATTTTCGCAATGAGGGGATCCCACACCTTCTTGTTTTCTAAGGCATGGTGTGGCAGTGTGAGCTTAAGCAAGATGGGCTGTCCCAGAAATCCTCACTGTCCAGGTACAGAGGTTTTGGCCAGAAGACCCCATTTAAACAGGCAAAACAGCTTTTGGAGTGCATGCAGTGCTGAATTAAAGGAGCGAGGCTGTCAAGCCCAAAGCTGGTTTTGTGGCCCAAGCTGCCTACCACCCCCTCTTGCAGGAGGGCTGCTGAGCTGTCCCTGACACATAGGGCCAGCTGCTCCTGGAGGGAGTATGGCCCGTGGGGCAAAACGCACTGACTGAAGAGATGGCAGGGCTGTTTTGTGGCATGGGTGGGAAACCAGATCCCTGCTCTGCGTCTTGGAATACACAGAATCATAGAATGGTTAGGGTTGGAAAGGATCTTAAGCTCATCTAGTTCCAACCCCCCCTGCCATGGGCAGGGACACCTCACACTAGACCAGATTGCTCAAAGCCCCATACAACCTGCCCTCTTGCTCCTCAGAAGCTGCACCCGCTGCCTGCAGAAGGCCGGCAAGGGCAGTGCTGGAGAGGCACACGGGTAGCTCCCTAATTCAGAATGTTCCCGTGCTCACTGAAATGCTTTTACCCTTCTGTAGCAAAGCAAATTGACCTTAGAGCGGCTGTAAATCAGCTACTCTCATACCCCTCCCTTCCCCCCCGAGCCAAGTTTTATCTTGCTCAGGCCGTTAAAAATAACCGTTCGCTGTAGGCCTGCCAACGGATTTATGTCCGCGCGTTTGCAGGGCCCAGCTATTTCCGTGCGCGGCGGCCAGCGCGGCTCGCTGACATCATGAGGTGGCTATAAAAACCCGGGGCATCGCACCTCCCCGCGCACCAGCCCCTCTGTTGATCGCGCTGTTTGCACTCCCTTAACAACCGTCGCCTCGTCGCGCCTTCGCGTCCTGCCGGGCTCCCCCCGCCGCGGCTCCCCGAGGCCGGCTGTCATGTTTCCAGAAAAAGCCATCCCCGGCGGGGGCCGGGCCGCGGGGCGCTCCCACCGCGGCGGCCCTACGCCAGCAGGTGTTCCCGGCGCCGGGAGCGGCTGTAAGGCCCGGCCCGGCCCGGCCCCTCAGGGCTCCTTCCTTCCTTCCTTCGTTTCCCCGCTGCCGGCGACCGGTCTCACAAAGGGGGAAATAAAGTTGTTCTCTGGGTTCACGGGGGTGCTCAACTATAACTTTGGTAATAAATATAAGTCAAATTCCCCTAATGGCTTAATAAAGAAATTAATAATGTGATTAAAGCTTAAGTATTTTAGCTAGAGAAGCTGTGGCAGCCCCATCCCTGACGGTGTTCAGGCCGGGTTGGATGAGGCTTTGAGCAGCCTGGTCTAGTGGAAGGTGTCCCTGCCCATGGCAGAGGGGTTTGAACTGGATGAGCTTAAAGGTCCCTACCAACCCAAACCATTCTGATTCTATGTCATTACTGAACATGTGGATTAGTTCCTTTCCTTACACCCTCCATGTCAAAGCCTTCCAAACAGCTTTTCAAAGCTCTCCAAAGCTGCCTAAACCTACATGTTTCCCCCCTGCCACCATAACTTGAGAGGAAAAAAGCAGAGGAAGTCCCCAGCATGTGAGCCTGCAGCCAGGGCCCCATTTCACCAGCCGTTTTCCATGAGCATGACACCAATATCCTGTAATCCAAACAAGGGAGGCTGCAGAGGAGTGAACAAACATCACCTGTGCAGAATGCTGGTGGTGTCTCTCTTAGCTTGCCAGATTTTCTTCTTCACTCCTTCTCTGCAAGTGTTGCATTTCACCATTTTAGCCCCCACTCAGGCCTCTTCCTGCTCATGGTCACCCGTGGCACCTTCTCATCCTTCCCAGGAGCAGCTGTTCTCAAGGACCTGGCTTTCACCTTCTCTTGGTGGGGCTCTGGGTGCTCCTCCCCAGAAAACAACCGCCTCTGCAGTGGGACCAATATATGCTGGTGCTGAGATGGTGGGTTCTTTATCACTGTATCATGGCTATTTTCTTCACAACCCTTCACAACCACAGAGCAGATCTTTCACCTCATCAAGACATACCTCTGTTAGGAAAATAGGCTGCATTGTAAAATATTAGTACTAATGCATTAAAATTAGGCAGATTTTAAAGATTTTCTTTTCCTTTTAATGTTTTTGTGTAGTCAGAGTACCACACATTTTAACTTTGGGAGCTGTCCTTTCCCTAATCTGCTGTTTGGTTTTGGAGGACTTTGACTTTTGTAGCTGTTCAGAAGATGTCATCTTGGTGAATGTCAGTTCAGCTCTCAAGCCATCTATGGCCTAGGTTTCAGAGATGATGAGGATCTGCTGTTTCCCAAGTAGTCCGCAGGAAACAGAGTAATAAGCATCTTTGGAAAGCAGCCTCATACCATAGAAAATTATTATTAAAGAAATAGTGTACGTGTGTGAACACTAATATATTACAGGGTATAGGGTGCTGTCTCTGAGTGTGCCTTGAGCTATCCGAGAGGCTCAAAAGGTTACACACACCACAGAAGTTGGTGGCATCCCTGCTAGAATTTCACTGGCACTTATTGTGAAGGAACACTTATTTTGGGTTCCAGGAGAGCTTTAGGTTTTGGAGTTTGTTTAACTTTTAATTGTTATTAAAAACTAGAACAGTATTTTAAGCCTCTTTTTTCAACAGGAGGGAGAGGGTTTCAACAACTCTCCTTATTGAAGTATTGATGTAATCCACAGAGAGGTTACTGAGGTTAGATTTTTGAGCAAGACGGAGCTGTAGATATGTCATTGCATAATCAGGAAATACAAAGTCCTGAGCTCTTATAAGGGTCAACATTTCTAGATGCTGAGACCTGAAAATGCGGCCCACTGTATGAAATTACTTTGCCCCTTGCCTTCAGTTGGCGCTCAGGACAGTGGGTTCAAGGCACTGTGCCTGTTTCTCTGCTTACCGTTTGCCTTTTACATCCACAAAAACTTCGCTAGGTTACGGTCGCACGGTGCGCGTGGGCTGCATGTGGCATTGAAGGGGCTTGTAGGTGCCGTGCTGCTATGCACAGCGGCACAGGTTGTGGGGGTTTCCTTTGATGCCACTGAATTGGAAAAACTTCTTCAGCTCTGCGTGTGGCTGTGTGGGTTCTGTATATGTAAAGAGGTATTGTAATAATCGCTTTATCTCACAGCTGAAGGACTGCGTCAGAAAACTGTTAGAGGGCTGGGTTGTTGGGAATACTGGCACCAGACATCTTCTGTCAGTTTGCAGTTCTTAAGTCTGAAAACTTGGCCAGTTTCTGTTCTGCTCGATCAGATTTACATCCAAGTTATTTTTGCTGTTACTCAGAGGTAATTTTCAGGGGAGAACTCACACTATCATTTCCCTTCCCCTTCTCATTTCTGAGGATGCTGATTTGTTAATGGTCCAAGAGGGTAAACAGTGCCTCTAATACCGAGATGATGGGTACTTGTCAAAACCTGAATGCATTCATGCTGAGGGACCATTTACCATGGAGAAACTAAGACTGTAAAGCCAGCTCATGTGAAGAATCATTTTTGGGACATAAGACATTCTTGTACAGAATTTTTCTACAGTTGTCTATAAAGTGCTTTTACAGGCAAATACTGTTAGTGTGGTGAGGCACTGGAATGGGTTGCCCAAGAAAGTTGTGAATGCTCCATCCCTGGCAGTGTTCAAGGTCAGGTTGGACAAAGGCTTGGGTGACATGGTTTAGTGTGAGGTGTCACTGTCCATGGCAGTGGGGCTGGAACTAGATGATCTTAAGGTCCTTTCCAACCCTAAATACTCTGTGATTCTATGATTCTGTAACTGTCATGGACTGTCTCATGGCCAGTAGAAAATGGAGGTATGAGGGTTGGACTTTGTGACAGAAATGTAGAGAAGAATCAAAAGAGACTGGATTGCTTCCAAGCCTCTGTAGATTTTCTGTCTGTTGCCATACTTCTTCGATCCCTTTGCTTCCCACCTAATGTTTTTGTCCTTGGTAAACTTTGAGTTCAAACTGGTGATAACTCGTCATGTCCTAGTGTCACTAGCATGTTTGAGGGAAGGGATGAATGGATGAAGAAATGTTATCTTGAGCCTTTCTTAAATGCCTGTATTCATTCTTAATTGCTCTTGCTTTAACTTGCCCTGGTGGTTCTTTTGTGTGATGAAAAGAGTATGTATATTGAATTTCATGCTGTTTGCTGTAGTGAAACACATTAGCACATGTTGAGGGGTAAATGTAAGTATGCTGTGGTATTCTGTCTTCCATAACTAACATTATTACCTGGTTGCCATTATGCGCTGTTCCTTCCAATTTCTTTACTTTGAATTACAGGGAACTCATAATGTCCTTGTCATCTAGCCTGCATGGCAACCAATAATCCCAGTTTGCCCAATAATCTGGTAGTACTTGTAACGGTCTTCAATACCAGGGTAAGAAAGATTCAAGCACAAAACTTGGGGATGCTTTCTTTATGTGCCATACATATAATTTAGATTAGTGCAAAGATTCTGAAAACCCTTCTTTCTTCATTTTGTTAATATGCTTGCTTTCTGTGTAATCTCATTTTGTGTCCTTCTGAAGCACAATACTGACTAATCTTTTCATTTGCTTAGCCTGTTTACTAAACCCTGAGCTTCCCAGACCAGCATGGATAACACATGAAGGTGACTCAGGTACAGTTTAAGAATATAGAACAACCTGGCATAAAGGGCTCAAGTATAGCAAGTAGGAGTTATTTACAGCAATTTAAGCTAATCTGTCGAACTGTGTGTGGAAGCTGACAAGAGAGCCCTCGCATGAGGGGGCAGTGATATTCAGCATGGGAGCAGAGAGTGAGCTTTGCAAGAAGAGATCTAATACGCCTTTCCTTTTGAAGCAGATGTCACTAAAATACAGAATGCCAACCATGTGAAATTCTCTGAGAGCTTTCACATAGTTTTACACATCATAAAGAGGCAAGGGCTTGCACTTCTTTGTAGACAATATTAGTATTTTTTAATAGCTTTAGATTGCCACTCAAAGTCATGGTGTTCCAATAATTATGTTAGTGTACAGACTGAACTTGAGGACCTGTATTTCAACTTATTTACAGGTATCTTAAAATTTACTTTTGGGGGTGCGAGTGGTCTTCCCATATCTAGAAATAAATTACTTCTGGAAAGGGACATATACATCCATTTGACTGTTTTAATACACTGAGTTTAAATAGTATTTTTTTCCCTGCAGAATACTTTTTTTGCCAGCAATTTTTTTGGTCTCAGATTACTCAGAAATCTGGCTCCCTGAACAAGTAGGGCTATGAAGTTTTGGCATTTGTAAAAGGTATGGTTATGAAATAATAAAACCATGGGGTGTGGGGGTGTGTGTGTGTGTGTGTGTGTGTGTGTGAGGGGGTGTGTTAAAGAAATTTGCTCCATTGCAATTCATGTTCATTTTCCTAGTTCCAGAAAACTACTTCATCCCCCATTGCTGCTTTTGTACATACATTTTATAATGCAGGGTGAAGGCATTAGCAATGTTTCTGTGCTTTTGCATTTTTTGTTAGTATTTTAATTATCATCAATTTCTCTAATCAGACCGTGCCATTAACTTTCCTCCTATTCCGTGCTTAATGGGAATCAGAGTTGAGGTTTCATGTGCAACAACCACATTGTTCTTTGTTACTAGTTGTGTGTCTGTTAACACACACACACACGCCCATCCTTTTTTAGTCTGTAATTAACAGTGTTAATTTTTTTTCTGAAAATACATTAAGAAGGTGAGAGAAAGTCTGTGACAAAATGATGAGGGTACAGCCCACACAGCTGAATGTCTCTATATGGGGGGCCTTCTTTCTCTGAGCGCACAGTGTCCATTGCAAGTGCTACCAGCACTCATACAAATGTTGCATTTCTTTGAACAACAGTACTGCAGTACTGAAAAGTGAGCATGTTTTCAGCTTCATTTAATTATCATTAGTTGTCTTCTTTCTTTGAATGTCTTGCCTTCGGTAGCTCGACAGTGCCTTTTCTGTCCTCTCAGAATTTTCTGTGCTGTGAGCTTTGCACTTACAAATGATTTGAACTTGTGGAAGTGGCAGGGGCAACTTTCGGAAACATGTAGCTGCCAAGTTTCCTGTGATGTGATCTTAAAATAGACCAGACTGGGAAAGAGGGGAGGACTGTCACTAAGTGCTGCTCCGCATGTCAGGACTGTTTTTACTTGATCTGTATCGGCTGGTGAACTCCTTTGCAAGCAGAAGAAAGAACTTCACCCCCACCCATTTCCTCTTTTCAGGCTATTTTGGGCTCACTGTGAAGTTCTCAGTGTACTTTCTCAGCCAGAGCAGCATTGTGAGCTCCTTCTGGTAAATCACATTTTCGAGCTGGGGGGTGGGGAGGACTGTAAGGGGAAGACAGGAGTTTGTCTTTAAACAGGTTGGGGTTTTTCCCCCTTTGTGTGTGTGCATGAGTGTCTGCAAGAAAATACTATATCACTAAACGTCATGGAAGTTTCCAGTATAATTTTTTGACCAAGTCTCCCTAGATAGCTTTCTCTCAAGCTAGCAGGTGGTATTGACATTTTCTCTTCTCTGTTTTAAGGAGTCATTAAATTTAACGAAGAGCTAGTCCCAGGAAGAGGCATCAGGATATTAAGGAATTTATGGAATATTCAAGCTGAGGATTCTTATTAGTGCATGGTTGAAAAATGCCACTGCCTAAACATACATCACTGATCTATTTCTGTAGCGAGGCGATAGCCTAATTCTTTTTTTTTCCCTCTGAAGTTTCCACCAGAATGGCTCAGTTGTTTTCAGTGAGATTTTCTTTGACTCCAGCCACTGTGGGAGAAATCAGAATTGGAGTCCAATTTTCCATGTGGAGGTGAAGAGTTCTCCTCTCATTAGTTATGTTCATATTCCCAGGAAAAAAAAAGCATCTAGAGCAGAAAAAAGAAAAAAATCTAAAGAAGATGTGGAAATGTGGGAGAACACATTCTCAGATTTCTCTGCATAGAAAACTCAGGATGATATGAAACATACACATGTAAAAGAGAAGAAGACAACGGGGGCAGGGATTAAAGGGTTTTGTCCCATGTTTGGTTGGGGCTTTTTGCTGTTTTTTGCAGAACTGCACAGTCCTGCAGTTCCTCAAGTCCTCAAGACTGTTACTACTTGAGCCTACCAAAGGCTAAGCAGTTTAGAGGAGGAAGGATTTGTAACCTGCAGGATTTCTCAGTGATGTTGTAAATACTAGCTTAATCCTTGGAAGAGCTTGGATGGAAGGTTACACTTGATTAAACATAAGCATTTTCCAGAGAAGTCCTTAGAAAGTCCTTTGTGGGAATGGAAAAAATGTCTGATTTTATTTTTTTTTTCCTAAACTCATTAAATTTAAAATTCAAGAACAAACCAGGAAAAGATTATTTGGCTCTTGCTGCATCATAATAAATTATCATAACAAAACAAAAGGCAGATATTCAGTATCTGAAAATTCTTTGAAATTTGCCTTTGGGAAGAATGCTCCTTGTGAAATCATGGTGAGGTCAGTTGACAGATCCTCACTTCTCAGCATGGATGGTATGTTATTTTTTTGCACTGTAAATGCATCAGTCTTCTGGGTGTGTGCATACCCCAAACAGGTACCCTTTTTTTCCCATTTTAAAAGGGAACAGATATTTTCCAGAAGAATCAATCACCTTTGTTTTGCCCCCAAATTATAATTTCATCACTGAGTAGTCTTGATGCCTCAAATGTTTTCAGGTCTACCTGAAGTCCTTTGGGGAGAATTGAGAAGGAAATAGTAATTTTAAGTTTCTACATGACTTACTCTTGGGTTTGTTTGGTCTGTATTAAAAGCCTAAATAAAAGTCCATGCATTACTTTTAACGCATGAGAACGTGTTGCAGGTGTGTACACTTGGAGTCAGTCCTGGTAGCACTGTGTTCCCCTGGTATTTTTATCTTGTCCCATCGTTTTTCCCAAGCTGAGGCACCCTGTCAGCAACATCATCTTATTTCCATGGCGATGCAGTTCCTTAAGCTCTCTTGCTGGTTCTCCCATCACCTGGTAGGCTGGCACAGTGCATATTGCTATTAGCTTTTGTAGAAATACGTCCTTGAGTCTCACTCATGTGCACCAAAACCAAAGTACATTTTCTTCAGTCATCACTACCCTTCTCAGAAGGGTCCAGGATACCCACTTGCTGGTTTTTTCCCCTAAAACTCATAAAACTTCAGCAGGGATCCAGAAGGCTGGGAGGGATGGGCAGAACAGACCACCCTAGGTTTCCAAGCCTTACTTCCCCAACATAACTTGTAGTTTCCCTATTTGGCTGGCAGGACTAGACCTGGAGTCAGATGTATTTAAGTTGTCTCAAAGCTTGCTGCACTGTTGTTGTTGGGGTGGGGTGGGGTGTTGTTAGTTTGTTTAATTCCTTGCTGCTGAAAATGTCTTCCACAACCTCCTGCAGTTCACTTCCAGCATCAAAAACAAATGTCATTTTCATTTTGGTATGGTGATACAATTCATTAGAGGACAATCCGGAGACCTTCATGGGTGTGTTTTGGTGGGCCGATGCTCAAATTCCTGTAAAAAAAAAAAAAAAGTGAAATAGCTTCTTGAGAGTATTTCTCTATGGGCAGCTTGTTATGTGATGGTGGGTCATGGAGGATGGCTGTCGGGGCTGGATATGCATGGGGAAATGCATAGGGTTTCTTTCTGGGGGTGGTGAGCCTGGCACAGACAGCCCAGCCCACCTCCTGGTGCTTCATGGGGAAGGTTATTGTAAGCAGCTGAAGTGTAGAGGAACATAAATTCTGGAGTGCATCGATGTCTCAGTTGGTGCCAGTCTACGAGCAGGAACTTTCCTCAGCCAGGCATGGTTCCAGGTGGCTGGGGACAAGACAGGGCTGTGTATTTACAGCCCTGGCAGCCTGTTGCTACCACTGTGCAATAGCTCTCGTTTGTAGTAGCTGGGTTGTGACATTGGCATAAGATACTCTGCGCAGCTGGGCCACACCAGTGCCAGACAGGAGTCCCGTGGTACGAGCTGACCCAGCTGCACTGAAAGTCTCATTCTTTCCTCTGTCATTTTTTCTTTCATCAACAATGCAAAGTGAGGGTTACAGCTAATACGCTCTTGCACCAACGTGCATGAAATATGCAGACATTAAGCAAACACTCTTCTTTCTTTTCTTTTCTTTAAGCATTGTAAGGGTTTCTTCTTAACATCTGCAGTTGTCCAAGCTGCGTATTTTGTCTCGTAAAGGCAGAAAGTAGAGAGGGGAGAGTAAAGTGTATTTGTACGTGTAAATATATATAATATAAATAAATCCCTGTTTTCTGTTTCAGTTCTGCTTAGGGAAGAACAGTTTTGAGTACTGAAATAATGCAAGCTGAACATTTTTCTAATCAGCAGCATTTTATTTGAGTTGAAAATACTGAAATAGTGAACATTACACAGGTCAGCAGCTAAAGCCCCATTACATACTTACTTGTAAATTATCCAATTGCAAAGGGGCCATAGTCAGCTTTTGTTTCCCAGTCTAGAGTGTCTCACAGGTATATTTTTACAATTTCTACACCAGCTTCATAAGCATAAAATGAGATCCAAGTATCTTAGTTGCCTTGAGGGTTTTCTAGATTGCGAATGGACTTTGTTTCCCAAGTTTGTCTCTAATCCAATAAAGAGGTTTAAAGCATCACTATAAAAGAATGGATATAAAAATATAATTAATGAATATTGGATAATGCTGACAAACAAGTGAAGAAACATTTTTTTTTTAATCTTCAGTGATGGCAGTCTGAATCAGGATTTAGCTTAGAGCAAAATTCTAAAGCACTCAAAAAACATTTGACAAGACACAAAAAAAAAGAGAACTGCTTAAAATAGTGATGTTAAGAAAAATCAACAAATGACATCAAACCAAGAAAAACTTCCAGTTCTTTTTATTTGTTTATTGGCTTTTTATTTCCTCTTGGGAAACTCTGAAGCCAGATTTTCAGGCTATCCTCTGCAATTATGGGAACCCGGAAAGATTAGTTTTTAACTGAAAGCCAAGTTTCTCAAGAAGAAACATGACTCCAGGAACTGGGACTTCAAGAAAAAGAGCAAATGCCACAGTATTTGAGATGGCTTTGTTGACTTTTGACTTTCCCACAGTCCAGAAAAGCTATGGTCCTTGACAAACAAAGACGATGGGTGCATGACTCCCACTAAGATCCGATTGCAAATGGCCCGATGTTGGCAATTGTAGGTGCAAAAGGCTGTGTGTTATCAGTCCCCAGCCAAGTGGTGACAAAGAGCTTTGAGGGGCAGCATGTAATAAGGGCAGCACTGTGTGCCAGGCTCCATTGTTCCAGTCTGTCCCTGTGTTTTAAGTAGTAGAACACGCAGTGATGTGAGAAACAATGGGTGGAGCCGAGTACTTGCATGAGTAACATCTGCAGGACTGGGCCTGATCCTCTTTCCACTGAAATCAACAGGCATCTTGCCAGTCCCAGCCCCAGGACCAGGAGCTGTGCCAGCAAAGAAGAAGGAAAATGATTAGGCTGTTACTGTGGCCTGCTCAAGGAGAAAGTATTAAAAAAGAAAAAGGGGGGGGGGGGGGGGAGTGTCACCACCCCCAAAATAAAACCCAAACCACAAATAAGTGAGAAGAAACTGTACCTTTAAAATAGATGCTTTTGCTAGTAATACCCACATGGGCATGTTTTGTAAGCAGTGTCTTCAGGTCTGACAGACTTCCTTCAGATGTGCAGGAACCCTGGCACCTGGTTGGAGGAGTCAGTCTCTGGGTTTGAAGGTGTGGGACATGAAGAACTGAATGAAGAAGACATAGATGGCCATGGGCATCTCTGTGGTGGGACTGCCAGGAGGGCAGGGAACTTGTTTTTTTCAGCTTGGGAATGTTTAATTTCAGCTTCAAAATATTTGGAAATACCATCCTCATGTTCTGAATGAGGATGGTATTTCCCCTAAGCTTGTCCTTTCTTTCCTTCTTTTTATTATAGTTAATCTTCCTTCTAGATACCTCTTTCTCTACCCCAGTGAAGTTTTTTGATGTGTTTTTTTCATTTCTGAAGAGTTTTTTTGGGGTTGTATGTTTAAGTAAGGCAAATTAGAGTAGAAATAGGTCAACTGATTAGTAACTGCTGGTTTGCCTTTAAAACCAAATTACATTAAAAATGTTTCTTCATATTTCTCAGTGTGTGTGCCAGCTATGTGTAATTTTAGCTTGTGGTAGCAGCAATGGGTCATGAGGGCAAGGGAAAACAAACCCTCTGGAATCAGAAGTGAGAGCAGAGTAAGGAAAATAATGAACGCACATGTAATTATTTCCTAAAAAAAATAACGTGGTGCTCCAGTGAGGTTTCAGGAATCCTGCGTGTAGGACAGTTGCAGCTTTGAACCTAGTGTGTTTGGAGCATTGCTTTCCTTGGTTGCGCAAGCATAACTCATTGACTGATTTGAGAACTTTCCTTGTTTAAATAAAGTTTCCCTATTTCACTGTTTTGTCACTGTTAGCTTGTGGGCCATAAGCAGAGCTGTTACAGTGCTGGCACATCTGAAAATATGCTTTTATATTACCTGGAGAGCTTCTAAGGTATCAAATTAGCTTGTAGTAATAATATTCACACTGTGTTAAAGCAAACTCAAGTGCAAAATGTAGGTACTTGGCATTCCTCAGACTATAAAGCTGTATGTTTTACTGCTAAAATTTTGTCTCCCTCCTCCAGCACTGTTCGTTTTGGGTAATCTTAAATGTCACAACGTGCTTTTCCAAAATCGACCACAATGATTGCGTTGAACCTTTTGAAAGACAAGTCTCATTCATAAGGGAAAGATTATCAGTGGCTTGTTTGCTGTACCTCTAAAAATTGCTTGAGTTGTACTTCTGAACTGGTTGGGGAGCTCCTTTAAACTTGTCATACTCTGAAGTCCTCTTAGTTAATGACTGCAGCTTAGTCTGCACTAGAAAATGGTATGTCAGCGAGGATTGTGTGTAAATCACTCTCCTAACACATTCAGCTGTGCCAGCAGAAGCTGGGGGTAGATGAAATTGTTTATTAGATATATATATATTATTTTGCTGTTGTAGCTTGTTGCTTCCAAGAGACAGGTTTAAACTATACTGTGTGAGGGGTTCTTTGCTCATATAGTCTGTGTATGGGTAAGAAACAGTTATGTGCGTTAACTTTATTAACTCCATTAAGTCCTCTCATGCTAGGAGAAATGTTTCCTGTTGCCAAGATGGCCTGTTTTCAGAAACCCTTGCCAGCCTTACTTAGACCCAAGGAATACCAATTTAATGTCTTTTTGAGAAGTGAATTCATTTAAGTTAGTGGAGTTCCCTCCTTGTCCTGATGAGTTAAAGGGCATTTCTCACAGTCAATCTGATCAGCAGAATATAAGCTGCAACCTGATCTGGATTCAGTGCTGACCTGGCTTTTGGCACAGTGTTAGATGAGGCACCCCCCAGGGCCCCTCCAGCCTGAAGGATTCAGTGGCCCTGGAGAGGACTGTGCCAGTTCATTGGCAATGGTGCAGCCTATGCTGTATGCATAAGAATGACTTACGTAGCCTTCATAGGTGCTGGCAAGGAGGTCCAAGAAAATTGTCTGAATGGACAAAACAAAAAGGTTGTTTGTGTCATAGATGCTTTCTGAGCGCCCAGATCTCTTCTCTGCTTCATCTGGTGATCACTAGAGTTCCTCCGCACTTTGCCATCCCTGGCAGGTTTCAAAGGTGCAGGGCTGGCAGTAATAGCACTGTTAAACTCCAAGTGTTGTTACAGTTCCTGTTGTTTTTCTGGTCTTCTATCTTTGACATGTAGTGGTGAGTGCCATGTAGAACAGCTGTAGTCCATTCACCATCCCTCTTTTGCACTCAATAACCTCAATAAGCTAACGGTGTGAAGGAAAATGGCACAGATATTCCCAGTTCTTCTTTCAGCATTAATAAGGTTATTTTTATTTTTTTTTTAGGTTCTTCTTCCTTCTCTGTAGCACAGAGGTGATCATCCAGATGGATTTGCTGAGCATGGTCATGGGAGGTTACAGAGGAGATCTCTCATCTCCTGCTTGTCACTGTGGTGACACCACTTGTGTTCCCAATAGTGTGATGCCTCTCCGATTTCCTGTCTCTACATGCCAGATTGTGGGAGCTAGACAGTCAGCAGTGCTGTAGTGGGGTCGGAGCCAAAGCAGAAAAGCAAAAGACGTGAGCAAAATTCTTTCCTTGGGTGAAACTCTGCAGTACAGGTCTTAGGTTATCGACTTGGAATGACTGACCAAAGTCTTTCTAGCAATTTGAAGGTGGGGCCTGTAACTGGAAGCCCTCCCGTCCCCTCTTTTTTTCACACTATCCTATTCCAACAGGATTGCCATTGGAGCTGGGTTTAAGTTCTATGGAGTCTTCAGGGCTGTGAATAAAATCCTAGAACCACTGTGATGCTGTCCCGGTGCTGCACCGTGCACTCAAGATTCCATATCTTGTTTGCCAGCTCATGCTTAGACTAAAACCATTGTAAAGATCCAGTATGTACCATGTGGACATTCAGATCCTACAGGAAAATGTTCTGCAAAGCAGTGTGAATGGTAGCAGAACGATGGCTTATTTTTGGACTTCAAAGATACTCAGCAGTAATTTGGAGACTATTGATAGCACTGAACTAGCAGTAGCCATGCAAGGTTCTCTGTAAAGTTGCAGTTCTGTTTGGCTGGACCCTTGTCTAAGCTGGAAAAACAAAGTGTGGTGTAGGTGCTGCTCAAAGTGCCTCACAGTGGCAGAACTTCATTTTTTGTTAATGGAATTGATCTGTTTTGTAATACAGTGCAACTTGAGAGATAGAGCTATTTGTGCTACCTGCTGCTTTTGAAACTCCTTTTACCATCAGCCATCAGATCACCAGCCACTACAGGGAGCTGCTTCCAGCCATCATTGCACAGGCAGACTGCCCTGTTTCCAGCTCTCATCCTGGAGGCTTTTTCCAGATCCTGCCTATTCCCTGCAGGTTGAGATAGTAGGCTGTAGGGCTTTTGGTTCATTTGGTTTTGAGTAGTCTGGTTGGTTTTATTTTACTTTGAGATGTCACTTGAAAAGAGATATGACCTAATTTAACAATAATCCATGATCTGGAGGCAAATGTATGTTTGATGATGCCCTAGTGTTTATAGACTGATTAGGTTTTTATTTTTGACAGGTCTTTCATGTGATAGAATCTGTGCTTTGGGGCTGCACTCTTTGGGAAACTGAGAATGAAGAAGCTCTAGAGGGTTTAAGATAAATCAGTCCCTTTCCTCTTGCCTCCCTTGGTGAATTGCTCCCGTGGTGGTTGCATAAGGCAACCCAGCTGAGCAAAGCCTCATAAAAGAGAAGAATCTTGCTGCTTGCTTTCTGTCAACTTGCCACACTCCTTCTGTACATGGTGCTCTACACCAGTTGCAGATTACCACAGTAAATAGCTTCCAAAAACTCAGCAGTCCTTTCTCCCATATGCCTTTGCTTGTCAGGATGGCTTTTCTGCTACTGCAGCACAGCTTCTCTGCAGATACTGCTTGGTAGAAACCAGTTCATTATCAGTATCCTTTTTGGTACTTTGATAGCCCGTGCTGGTCATATGTTTCTGCTCCTGGAAAAGGAGTGTATTGGGTTTCTGGAAATGTGAGCAATCACAAGCTTAGAGTTGGGCAAGCATCCACTGAGGGCCAGACTCAGAAGTCTTTGGGAGGAATCTGGAAATCCTTCGCTGGGAGGGCATGCAGAACTCGAAAGCTGCATTATTTTCCCTGGATACAAGTAGCCTGTCAAAATAAGGAACTTATCACCAATCCTCACTTACCTTATATTTACCCTGTAGAACTGGAAATCAAGTCTGTACTTTAGCAGGTTTTAAATAAGCAGGTTTTAAGCAACTTGAATCAGATGGGGTATGAGGCATGATCCATCTTCCAAGTAGAATTGACTTGCAGCTGCCCAGCTTTCCATTACATCGGGTGTGGGTTTCCTGCGGTCCTGCACTGGAGGTCGGACGCAGGATAGTGTGACAGCTCAGGCTTGCAAAGAGCTGCTCTTTTGCTATGTTTCTGCGTTGTTTGCTCCATCTCAGTTAGTGAGGTACCTGTTTTATAGTGGTGGGTACAGTATGAGCCTACCCTCTGGCATGCTCTAGCTACCTTCCTACATACTTGCTTTCATCCAAGTTGTACAGTATGAAGAAAGACTTGGCATTGTCTTCCTGACTTACCAAATCTTGTATTAGTCATGTCTTTGGGAGATGGTGGCGGTTCTTCAGCTCCCACGCAGAGCCTAGATATAGTCTTTTACTAGGCTCAATATGGATGTAAAAAATACATATATTCCTAATTCTTCATCTTCTTTAACTGCAAATGGAAACAATTCATACATGTTGCCGTTCTGTTTATCCTATGAGAATGGCGGCCTATGCTATCAACAGTATTTTTTGCTTCCCTTCCCCCTTTTGCTGTTGTGGTACAGCAAATTGCATCATTTTTAATAAGATTAGAGCTATTTGCATTTTAAGGTGTTCGGGGTATTAGCTGGCAGTGTGTCAGTTTAGTCTGTCTGAGCTGGCTTTGGTCACCTCCCATAAAGGTTAGAGAGTTCAAAAATATTGTGCCTTGTTGAACTGAGAGTCTAGACATGTCTGGAGAGATCCTTAGTTTTCAGGGTTTGTCTAAGCTTTGTTTCAGTAGGGGTGTGAAAGCTACCAAAAATGACAAACTAACACAAAGGTTTGAAAGTCATTTGAGTACTGTGTGGGTGAGAAATGCCTGTATCTGTACTTTTAGTCAAGGAGCAGTAAAAGGCCACACATTAAAAAAATATAAAGCACTGTCAAGCAAATAAAAGGCCCCTTTATGTGTGTGTGGAAATGGAGAAGGAGTTTGGGATTGCTCCTGGCTTTACTGTAGAAACTTAGGTGTGGCGTTCAGCCCTCTGTGTGCCAGGCTATAGTCCTCTGTCTGCATTCGGCCTGATCTGTGCAATCTTTCCTGGATGTGGGCCACACGACAGCCTTCCATAAGGCTTCAGGAATGAAAGAAACGAGCAATAAATATGCAAAGTATTATTCCCATGGGACTGCACACTTTGCCACTTTTGGAGGCCTAGCTGACAGCAGTGGCCCCATGCTCCATGCAGCCACAGCCATCCCTCTGTCCTACTCAGGTACCTTCCTGGTGTGCCACCTTCCTGGTGTGCCACCTTTCTTTCTCTGAAGACACTCAGTTCCCTGCCCTGAAAAGGCCTGTTCCCTTTCCTCCTCCTATTCCAGTGGTCCTCTTTTGCTCTTTGAGGGAGAAAAACGTATCGTACGAGAACATGGTTTTCAGGGGAAGATCTCAAAACAAGAAGTGGTACTGCTGCTATAATAAAAGCTCTCTTGAATTGTGGAGAGTATAATGGGTCTTAACGGAAGTTGGAGAGTTGCCTGAGCCTTGACAGATGCTGCTGTGTATTGTGTGCTATCTGGAGGAGTCCCTGTGTGCTGGGGTCATCTTACCTTGTGTAGGTACTTTGAAACAGCGGTTGAAGTAGGAATAAGTAGGATATGCTATAGAGACCATTTTTGCAGTTGCTGACAGATGGACAAAACACTAGAGTTACATACTGGTTTTTTTTCCCCAAAAAAAGCTTGCAATTTCTTAACTAGCAGATGAAGTAACCTGGGAAAAGGACAAAGGAACAGTAGCATAAGCAAAGTATCCCTGTTGAAGTATCCTAGAGAGGAATTAATGCAGAACAAGAGCTATTTGCTTCTGCAAGTTTCTTCAGGCAAATTATATTCTTGACCACTCTTCAGTTCTCATGATAGATGGAGTATTTTAAAGCTCTGATTCCTGGAACTCTATAAATAGGAATGTCAAGTTTCATTAAAAAATTACAGTAAAGCATGTTTCTAGCCTTCCTGACTGCAGCCTAAGTCTTTAAGAAACAGCCTTAGTAACCTCAAATGTTTCTAAACAACAGAAGATAATGGAAACATAGTTTTTTAGTCTTGGGATTATCTTTTAAGTGGGCAATACTAGGATTATCAAACCTTGATGATCAGTAGTGCTAAAGGCTTTTTGTAGGATTTAACTGCCTCAGCAGTTATGTTTAATTGAAGTGTGGAGAAAGAGAGCAGCCAGTTTATTTCCCTAGTTATTGAGGCACCATTGATGATATATTTGTGGGCTTGTATATTTTAATATAGGCTTTGATGTTTTCCCTTATGCATCTTTTTATTATACAAATAACGTCCTTGTTTCTTAGTGTTTGTTGGTAGTGTGTGCAAGTACATTCATCCTTTGTTTCACCCTTCCCTAGTGACCTGTTACATTTAGTTATAGGATATGCAGAAAGGAAATAATTAGTCTAACTTTGATCTGCCCTTGAAATTGCAATGTGCTTTTAAACCACTGTAGAAGAGGAACAGTAAGTTTGTTTCTGCTGTCCTCAGCAACAAAGCATAGTGAATCTAAGCTTTGTAAATTATTGTCTCACAATAGCCTAAAGAGCCACTTTTTAACAAATGAGTTGTAGATGGAGACTTTTCTTTCCAACATGGAGATGTTGCAGATAGGGCAGTAATATGCCAGGAGCTTCTGAACTGTGAAATCAGAAAAGACAGATCATTGCTCCTGACCACCTGCGTGGGTGCCTGTTTCATCTCACCCACTTACTTTCATATAGTCCTTCACCCGAATTTAGCATTTTTTCCACTTTTTTACATTGACGCTTAGTTTGTTGTTGATTTATTTCTGCATACCTCTGTGGTGTTCCTGTTTGGGTTTCTGTTTTTTTCATGTTGGCATTCTGCTTTGCACTGCAGGAGCAAATTATTAAAAGTTCCCTGCTCCAAGGAGCTCTGGAAAAAAAAAAAATCATAATCTGCCAGAAGTTATTTGAAATGGGCTGTGAAGTTTGAAAACTGTTGTGGGAAAACCAGGCATAGTTTTCTGTTCCTGCTCTCCATAGTCTGAAAGGAAAGCAAGGTTAGGTGATAGAAATAAAATGCAAGAGCTTGGAGTGGTGGTGAAGGAGAGACTTGGGTAGCATGGCCGCAGTATTTGAACTGTGTGTCGGTCTAGTTTGTTTGCTTTTTTACTTCAGTTGAACATTTCAGATTGTCTTTTTGTTTTGTTTCAGTTGGTTTGGTTGGTTTGGTTTTGTTTTTTACTTTTCTATTTTTTCCAGTGTTTGTTGTTTTTTGAGGCACCAAAAATGTTAAAAGATAGGTAATGGGAAGATAGGAAACGCTTTATTTCTGTTAGTATCTGGACTTCTTTTCAGTTTCTTTTACTGCTTGGAAAAAAAGAGAGCAGAAAGCATTTGGAATACAGAAAATACAGTGGGTGCTAATTTCTCCTGCTACTCCCCTTATTCTGGCTGGGTGTTTGCTGCATATGGCTTGGTGGGAGATTATCCTAATGCTACAGAAAACCGTCCTGGTTATGTAATAGATGGTCCCTGATATATGGGAAATAATGTTTTCTATAAGAATCCTAAAAAACCCTTCCTTGAGGGTGTTTTTTGTTGTTTGTTTGTTTCTTTGTTTTGCTAGGCAGCTGTTGAGCTAAGAATACCCACAATTTTGTACTGTGGACGTGAGCAGTTCACTCCTTAATTTCACCTCCTGTTTCACAAGCAGCTCATCTTTTTTGTTACAGTTCTAGACCTAATGATTATAGATGTAAGGACTGTCAGGTTTTTTTAATTATGCAGTGCTCAGGCCGCTGCAGTTGTGATTCTTGATTGAAGGATCTTCGTGTTTCTGTAATACAAATAAACAGTGACAATGTAACAAACTTGGATGAAACGTGAAACCAAGGTCTTTGTAGATCCTCATAGTTGAAGATCCCACTGTTTGTAATGGTAATTTGTAATAGTTTGTTACAATAATTACAATTGCAAACAAAAATTGTTTGTAATTGTTAGAGTTTGCATTATTTTTTGTTGTTATTTTCAGTTGGATTATTTATTATTACTACTGAATGATGGTTTCCAGTCTACTTCAAATATTTTTTTTCCTTTTACCTATTAGCTGTATTTCCTACCCAAAGACATTATGTTGTTGCCGTAAGATGACAACATCCCCTGTGCTGTACCCCAGAGCTAAATGCAGTAGTATATAAAAAGCATCTTTACACACTTCACACTAGTGTGATGCTAAATTATTTAGGTTTCTCAAAAGGCATTTAGTCCTCTGCTGAAAGAAGATTCAAATGTGTGTAGCAGTGGTGGTTATTACTCAATGTATGTTTGCCCATAAATGCATATGAAAGGTAGAGATGTTAATTTTAGTTTCACTGGGTCTACCAGGCTGGAAACTGAATGTAAATTTGAGTATGTATCTCTCTCTCTTGTGTTTTGCCTCTAGCAGCTTTTAGAATCACAAATGCACATTTTTAATGACTAAATGTAACATTAACAGAGAGCCATTCTGCCCCAGTTGTTTCATTGGAGAATGGACTTGTTAGAGACTGATTTTAAGTAGCTGTGTCCGTCTAATCAAGGTTTTCCCCTTCCCCCTGAAAAAGAAAAAAAAATTAAAATGCAGAGAAAATGAGATTATCAGTTTCTGTGCAAACTTTGGAGTGGCCTCCAACATGCAAAGTAAAAGGAAGAGGTTATATCATACAGCTGCATGAAAGACACTTTCCTCCAGCAGCCAGTATTCTTTTTCAGCCCTACCACAGGTGGGCAGGAGGTAGTATGGTGCCCCCAGGGCTGGGGCCCAGCTGTGTTGTTGGAATGGGTAACCTGCTTCGTTCTCCAGGCATGAGTGTGGAAAGCACCGGCGGAGGTGGGATACTGTAAAGGGTGAAAGGGCACCATTAGGTTATTACATTTTTTCTTCCAGTTTTTAAATAAAATCCTGCTGCATTTTAGGTAATTAATGAAATGGAAATATTTTGGAAAGCAGTCATAGCCTTTCTCACCATTTTGTGTTTCTATACTCACTGAACACAAGGCACTGCTTTGATGGATGTTGGGGCTGGGAACACAGGCTTGGCAGCATTGCTGATATGTGCTTGCTCTTCGCAGCTGCAATTTGGAGAGGGCCTGTGCCTAGGTGGTGCAACCACCATTGGGCTGAGACATGCAGGGAATGAGCAGCTTCCCCATGTCAGTGGGGACACGGTGGTCCAGGATCTGCTTCTCTCCCGTCATACCGCAGTGGGTAGCTTGTGGCTTGCAGGGAGTGGGAAGATACTTGGTGTTACCCTGCCTATATTTCAGGGCGATTTCTGCACAGCAGCTAGCCTGTGGCATCCTGCTGCTGTGTGAGGAATGGGTATCTAACTCCTGCTGGACAGGCTTTGGGCCTTGGGGGGTCTATAAGGGGAAATGGAGCTTGGACAGCTAGAAGACTCTATGAGGCATCAGTTTTGGCACCATCCTGTTTCTTTTTTTTTTTCCCCAGTAATGTGAAACTGATCATCTTGAATGGAGTGGTTAATGTATGTAATTAAAATAAAAGAAAAATACACTGCAGGGTTGAGGTGAGAAAAGGCAGAGAAGCTCTTGACTGATCCAAGGACAATGGTGATTCAAAAAGCCATGCAGCCAGCTGATGATAAGATAAAGCACAAGGGATCAGCCAGTGCTGGCAGGTTGTGAGGTCTTTGCTGGGCAAGGAAGGCTTTCTGGGGAGGTCACGACTTTCACACTGCTGCACCCTGTGACCAGGCTCACGTGGGAGGGGAAGAGACATCAGGCAAGAGGCAGCACAACTGCTTTTGAGGGTATGACTTTAATGGAAGAGGAATTGGAAAAGCCAAAGATAAAGATGGCCCAGAACATCCTTAAGGCTGCCAGGCCTAAAATTAGAAGCAGGCTATACTTTGTTTCCCTTGGAGGCTCACATGCAACATGAGTTTTCACCCAGGTGGCCTGCTCCATGAGGACAGCAAGTGCTGATGCCAATGGGCACTTGACTCCCTGGGAACAGGTTTCTTACGACTTTCAGTACTCCCCATTGTCACACGATGGGAACAGGCAAGTGACATTGCAGAGCTGCCATCATGTGTGGGCATGTGTGGTGGGGCAGTGCTGACAGCAGCTATCCTGGGACTGTTGCTATTGACGGACAAAGTGTTGTTGACTGCAGGGAGGGTCAAAATTATTATTGGTGACCAGATGAGGTATTAAGTACAGAGCTGATGTTAGGAGTCCATGCACATGACACAATTCACCCTGTCACTTTATACGGTGGTTTAAAATGTGGGCAGTGGATCAGGAACAGGCAGCAAAAGGATGCTGGATACCACATCCCATGTGTGTGTTGTAACCCTTCCCTCAGAGGCTGTTGCTTACATTTTGGTGGGGCACCTACTAACAGTGATGCCCAAAAAGTCCAGTTTTGCCAGATGGAAAAGAAAGCCAAAACCAACCAAACAAAAAAAGCAAAGAAGACCCACACATTTGGGCATAGCTTGGTTGTTCTGGTTGGGTCTGAACAATGTTGGAAGCTTATACTTATGGCTGCACTTTTGTGCAAATACAGTTTGATTCTTATATCAGTGCATTAAAATGCAGTACTTTGACCGTATAGTCATTACTGTTTAAGATGGTGTATCTGTTGAGCAGACATGCTGTTAAATCAGACTTACTCTGTGAGCTCTGAAACAGGCTATCTTAATTTTATTCAGAATTCACTTAGCACTGTTGTATCCACATTATGCAGCATAAAAGCCTGTTAGATACATGCTCACTTGGGAGCCCCATGACTGAGCGAGAGCCTTTCTGATCTGTTTGCCAGGTTGCTAGCACATTATGACATTTGGGGAGTGTTACTGGGGAGGAATGCAAGTAAGACAGGCTACAGTGGTACTTTAGGTTTCTCTGCTAACTGCCATGCAAGTGACTGATCAGCCCAGGACATTTCAAGAAGGCAGAATCTGGTTTTCCATTTTGCTTCTCCCTGCCTGTCCTTCTGTTTCCTCCAGCTGCTTAGGGAAGGCAGTGGTTTTACAGCTGCCTTCTTTAATCCCCTTTGACTGGACTGCAATTTTAGCCAAGCAGTACAGACATTTTAGGGTGGGAGAGGCACTGAGTATAATGCTGTACTAAGGGTTTTAAATTTGTCTCCTTGCTTGCTGCATAGCCAGGATAAGTCGTAACCATTTCTCCAAATCCCTGTGAATTTTTCTTCAAAATGAAGTGATTAACTTCTGCCGTAAACTTCCCCTTGTCTAGGGCATCCAGGCCTTGTGCTGAGCTTGACAGCATTCAAGATCTCCTGCCCGCATACACTATTAGGTTCTGCTTATCCTTCCTTTCCACTGCCTGGTGAAATACTAGATAACGGGGAAGGAGCTTATCTTACATGCGTCTGAACTGACAAATATGGCAGCTTTTCAGTAAAAAGGCTAATGCAGACGAGGCCTTTTTCCTGGCTAGAATAAGAATGAGGCTGGTGCTTGTCTTCTGCCACTGACAACGGTCAGATGCGTGCAGCATGATTTCCATAGCATCCAGACAGTCGGAGCACCTAATATCTACCTGTCTAGTCAATACATCAGCTTTGCTAGAGTGGGGAGCTGAAGTTTGTCATTGAGGCGGGTTTCTAATGCAGCACAAATGGATCTTTCAGCCATACTCCAGGGTAAACATTGTAAGCCCCGCAAATTTATCTACCAGCAGTGACAAATAACTGTGACAGTCACCTTTGTTTTCTTTCCTAAGTAAGATGTTTTCTATAAATGCCCTCATGGATTTAATTTCTGTGGCTTTAAGCACAAAGGAGAGGAAGAAGGGGGGGGGATTTCTTGCTGTTTGAACAGGTTAATATTAGTGTTTATTTCACTCTGTGTTTCTGCACATTAAAAAAACAGTTTAAGCTCAGACTCAGAAGATTTTAAAGGTCTTTTCCAACCTAAATGATTCTGTGAGTTTAATAACCTTCAGAAGGACCCATCTCAGGATTTGACAGTTGGAAGGTAGCAGATGGGAAACACTGTCTTGGCATCAATATTAGGGGAGTTGGGCTTAAAAGCATATCTGAGAAGCAAGTCTTTATGTGCTTGGGCTATATGGAGGGGGAAAGGGATTGGGAAGGAGGGGGCTGCTTTGTCCATGGGGTACTGAGCAAGGTCTGTTAGTCATTTCAGAAGTTTTTTGGCTCATCTCAGGCATAGAGCTGTGCTTGAAATTTAACACTTCCATTTTGAGAAAGAATACTCACTGTTATAATGTGGCATATTTCTGCATTGCATTCATCCAGATATTTTGGGAGATTGCCTTCCCAGCCGTAAATCCTAAACTGTACATTCACTGTTGAATTCTCAAACACCAGCTAAAACCCAAAGTGTCTGACAGCCCATAAAGCTGGGGATCCAGTGAGAGAAACTGGTAGCCTTTTTTAGAAATGAAGGAACAGAAGTCAATGAGTGGTTTACTGCAGTATGGTGAAACACAAGTGTGCCCTGAATGGAGGAAGTAGAAAGAGTTGTTAGTTGGTTAAGCCAGACACACCTAGACAGCATCCTGAGCTGCTGCCAACCCACATGGGGTTTTTGGACCTTTTCCAGGCTTTGTTCCTGAAAATAAATAGTTCAAGATGTGAAACTTTGAAGATTGCATTGACCAGTGAGCTGTGCCTGTGGGTGTGAGTTTTAAGGGAGAGAACTCAAGCTTCAGATTTGGGCTAGAGGCTTGCAGAGAAAAAGCTGTGATTGAAGTTCAGCCTACATTTCATTTGTTTGCAGGGGGTGGTCTGCTTTTTTTTTTTTTTTTGCTGTTTCTCCTTATAAATGGGATTTATTCTCACCTCAGAAATTGAGAAAGGGCTGTCAATCTCATTATTTAGTTCAGCTGCTGCCTTACTTTGTAGCTGCAGTTCATAAAAAGTGTCACCTCTTCTATTTCACAGGAGCAGCATGCGAAGAAATTAAGTAACATCTATAAACCATTCAGAATATGTAAAACAATGGATATATGCTAACTATTATGTTATTTATTTAATGCTTTGATAGCCATGTTGCAAAACAAATGAAGAGGTGGGGATATCTTTTGGAACAGAATATACTGCAGCACCCGCCTTGATCTGCATTAGACATCTGCACTGTGAACTACAAGTGATGCTGAAAGATGCACTGAGAAAACAAACGGGTTACAGTACTTTCATGTTAGAAATGACAAAATATGTAAGCAATAGAGAAACTAAAACTACTTCTGTTTCAGGCAGAATTGTAAAGTATTAACTGAAGAAATACAGCAGAAAAGATAAAATACAAACAGTATGGAAACTGGGACTCAGCTCTTTATGTGACAGAAGTTCATGCTGTGCTAAAAAAAAAAAGCAACTTTTTTAGGCAGAAAAGCAGACCCTCAACATTTTATGCTTTAATACTAGGAATCACAGCTCTTACTTCTAAAAGTTAAAACAAAACAAAACCAAAAAAACACCTTCCTGGAAGTGTTTGGAGGTGTTCAGTTTTAAGCGGGCTTTGAGGAAAACACCTACAGTGAACAAAAAGATTTAGTCTGAGCTTTCAGAGCTAGAAATCTGAGAGGGCATGCAGGAAAAATGCCAGAGTCCTTTTAAATTCAAAATGTCTAAGCTGTCTGCCCAAAAAGGGATAGATTCAAGCTGAGAGCCAGTTTGGGTTGTATGACAGATTTGTGTTTCTTATATGCAAGACCTCGGCTTGAGTAATTCCCTTCTTCCTGTCTTCTGTGTGTAAAACAGAAACCAGATATGACAGCAAGGTAAAGTTACTTGTTGTGGCTAAAAAAAACAGGATGAGCCCTGGAAAGGGTGTGCCTTTTCTAATTAATTTAGCAAAACTGTGCTGATACGGTGACATGCAGCTTCCAAGGCAGGAAATACGGCAGGTATCAGCAGAAACTCCGCTTTGCAATCCTTAGAATTGTATGGCAACAGTTATCAAACTTCATCCATGAGCCATCAGTGGTGGGTTAACTGAGATTTCACCCATGAGATCCTTTTCTACATCTACAGCAGCCAGGAGATCAGATCCCTGAGAACAGAGGTGGGCCAGGAAGCTCTTGCTGTAGACAGTAAACTTTGTGAGGGAAGTAAATGCAAGTTTTGGCTGCACTTGGTTGAGACTATAGAAATAGGAGTGGTGTGGGATGTGCAGGGAGTATATACTGCCCTGCCCAGTGGCAGGGGCAGGGTGGCCAGGTCTTTGCCATATGCCACAGGGAGTTTATATGCATGGTCCTTGTGGTCTGGGTTGTGCCCAGGCACTGTAGATGGGAGAGGAGGTGCATGTGTGCACGTAGGTGTTCGATGGAGTCTGGTGCACAGTGTGTGTGGGAGGCTGAGGTACCTTCTACGTGCAGGTGGGCAGCACGTGCCGCCAGTGTCAGACACATCCCAGACCTGGCACGCTCACTGAATATGCACCGCGCTGGCAAGCTGCACGCTCCCACGAGCTGTTTGTCTGGGACTTCTGAATGGCAAAAATCCTGGTCTGAGCTGCTATGCAGATCAGGATGCAGGGTGTCCTGAAACCCCAGACAAATCTCCTTAGCGCTTTTGGTAAATCTGCAACTGGGATTTACCCTTGTGACAGCACATCCCAAGTGTGATAAAAATAGCCTGTCTGCCAGCATTGCAAACCTGACTCATGTCCTACAGTTAATGGGTGAGCAGTCAAGGCTGTTTCTGGAATTGTTGCACAAATGCATGAAGCAGGTTTGGTGGCAGGGGATTGCAGATGGACATTGCAAAGCGCTTGCCCAGCTCAGGATGATTTTCTGCAGCTTTGGCTTAAAACTCAACAGATCAGAGGTGTAGCAGAGACCCTTGATCTTAGGCTGAAAGTGATGATGGAAAGATCTCTGACCTTTGCTTCTCCCGAAGGCTGTGTCTATTGCACTTGCCTAGAGGCAGTCTGGAAGGTGTGCTCTGCCTGTCCCTTCCTAGGCTGGGCAGAAAGCATGGCCCTTTCCCTGGAGGCTGACTAACAACTTGGTTTTAACCCTTTACCTTAACCCTAATGAAAACCATTGGTTTTATTAAAAATAGTGACCATGCCAAATTGGAAGCATCAGTAGTTTTGCCACCCCAATGAGGTGACACGGAGGAGCAAGAGGGAGTGGACGTACTTTTTCTGCTCTCCGTGTGCATGCACATATGGGAGAACATGGTTTCTCTGTAACCCTGAGAACTACTATCTTACACTCAAAACTTCCTCTCCAGCCAGATCTACCCAGAAAGTCTCACCCCACCCAAACAGAGTGTAATCTCTTTAATAGGCTACATAAAAATGCCATTGGTGAGTCAGTACAGTGTTGGATGTACAGTCGCAGAGTGGCAACGTAGAATGAAATGCAACCTCCTGTCCAAAAATACCAACCAACCAACTGTAAGAGACATTAGCTGCCAGTTCCCTATGTGTCTGCTGAGATTTCAAACGAATTTTGGGGTTTGCTGTCATACATAGGAAAATGCCATTGCAGCCACTCGGGGACAGCCTTTTGCTCATTAAGAAAGGGCACCCATCTGTTTGCCACAGATTTTGAAAATGCACCTTTGTGATTTAGGTGCTTACATGCCATCTTAAAAAATGGCTTATCAGGCCAGTGCGTGAAGACTTAAGTGAGTAAGGATGTGCCCTGTGGAAGCATTGCATAGGTGCTGCTGGGGTACTGAGAGAGGAGAGGTGGGACAGGCAGGGAGAGCTGAAGGGGCTTCTAGATCACCAGCACGGTTGTGATAGAGCTGGGGAGAAAAGCTGAATCTCAGTCTGATCTTGTATCTAGCAGACCATGCATCTCCTTAAACATCTCCTAGGCCATGCATTTGGGGCAGTCTTGTATGTTTTGTATGCAGGATCAGTCTTAATTTTCTTTCTCAGTCCCTGAAGTCCTCCTGTGAGACTCTTGAAGTTTAATTGTACCTTGTCTGATCCAGTAGTATGCTGGTAGTACAGGGAAAAAAAAAAATGGAGGAGCAGTGCTAGAAAACACATTTCAGCTCTCATGGAGACCCAGGCTCTGACCTGGAGTCTGTTCAGAAACATCCATCCCTCCCAGCTTCCTGGGCTCAGTAGCATCAAAGCCCACTGAGCAGTGGGATCCTGCTGCTCCCCATATGAAGCATGTATCATTATGCTGCTAGTTTTGTTTCTGGTTCTTGTCTTCCACCCTGAAATGACTGTCATGGGAGCTGCATAGAGGTACTACAGTTACCCTGGCCTTAGCAGGGTCCAAGAGGTTGGTGGTCTTTGTATTAAATGGTCAGGCTGCATTCTTGTCATATGTGCAGCGTCTCAGAAGTGGCTTGAGTTTGTAGATACCATTAATTCAGCTGAAAACAAGAATACTGTCATTGCACTGGGTGGGACTGGCCTAATTTTATGTAAAATAGCTGCGGATTTAAGCTTCATATCAAGTTGCTAGGGTGCTGTCCATCAAGTGATGTTTGGAAATCGTTTTTTAGAAGCTATGCCAGTTTTGACATGCTGCTTTAATATTTTTCTGGCTGCAATAGGGCAAGACATAGAAATCTTATGTTGTCATCACACGGAGCTGTGAAGCGTTCGTTTTTTTCCTTCCCCACTTCCCCCCCCGCTTTCTCTCTCTTGCACTCTGTCATATGGAAACCAGATCAAAATTATGAAATTATTGCCCACAAACTGTGATCTTTTTTCTCTTTTGTGGTGGGATCTGACAAGTCAATGATGGCTTGGTGCTGTTGGTACTAGCTGTCGCTGCACGCATTTGTATGTATCAGGAATAGCTGAACTTGGCGTGCTTCTCGGTTGGCACACAGGCTGGTGAAACGTCAGATTTTTAATTGTGATAAAGTTCACGAAAGACAAAATTATGGCAGATGTTTCGTTTTGTCAGAGCTGAACTGAATCATTAAAATGTGATATGATGTACTATGAACGAGTCAGTGTAAACACCATCCCTGTGAACATGTCAAAAGACTGAAGAATGTAGACCATTCATGGTAATGTTAAAAACCACGTGGTATGAATGCTGTATTACCAAGCTTTTCTCTTTAAATGCAGAGCATGAATCTTATGAATTTTTATTGCCTTTATAAAAATGAAAAGATAACATATTCTGCTTCGGTAAAAATAGCCTGGTGGCTTCTGCAGCGTGGTTGTCATTTTGCTGGTGGTTTACTCAGAGGTCTGCTTTTCACAAGCAGCAGCAGTGAGGTATCCAATTCCCATTGAGCGCTGAGCTCGTTTGCCTAATTCCCTCTTTTCTAAAGTATATATTTTTGGGAAGTCTTACTCCTCTGCCAGTCTGAAGGAAGCAGCAGAAACACTGCTGCTTACTGAGGAATGCCTATGGTTGATCTGTTAAAACTGGCTCCGGTAAGTGGTTATGGAAAGACTGCAGGAAGCATCCAACTACCGACATTCTCTGTGGACTTTCTCTTCCATCTCCTCCTCACATATCCTATGTGAGGATTGTTGTCTCCACACCCACCTAGGCCATTGGTCAGAAAGGAATTGCATTAGAAACTTCCTGATGCTTACCCGTAAGCTGAGTACATACATCTGCAGTTACTCTGTTTCTTGCTGGCCTATGAAGTCTTGACTAGATTCTGATTCTTACTCCCCATGTTATCAGTTTCAAGGTTTTACTGTAAATGAAGTGTGTTTCTTAATGCTTCAGCTGCTGGAATCAAGAGAGTTGACAAATACCTTCCTTTTGATGTAAAGGTCAAAGAAACACTGGAAAGATGTGATCAAAGTGTGTTCCAAAGTGTTGTTTTATGCCACTCTTCTGACTTCTATTTGAAGGAGCCTGACTTAAGAGTTTTAGAATTTTTATTGGGAATAGAATGCTGTTGTTATATCATAGAGTGAGTTATAAACTGTAGTAAATCCAAATAATTTTGCATGTCAAAAATACCAGTCCCCATCTCCTTTGGCGGTGCACAAGTGAGATGAATGTGCTCTGCAGACCAATTTAAATACTCTTAAACCATGGCTCCCTTCTCCAGATCAATTACATTGAGTTATTGGGGAAAATCTGTGTTTGTGTGTATGGACATTCATGAATTGTATATAATCAATGTGTTGTATTTTAAGTGGGGCTGTCAAAGCTAGAAGTAATGAACTTAGTAAAATGGCCATACAGGATTCAGTCATAACAGTTGTTAATGGCAACACGTCTATAGTTTTTGCACCATGGCAGTTTGTGGAAATGTAGTGTGCTTTTTAAAATTAGCGTAAGTTTTTACACCTCTCTTGCACCATAGGAACTTAATCTGTCACGAAACCTCGTTAGAGACTGCACCACTGTATCCTGAGGCAGATGTGAAATTTGTGTGAGTCACTGATTTGTGATCTAGCTGAAGGAAACTGAGTCTACAATTCTTAAGAAAGAAACCACCCATTCAGAATGCATTTACACTGCTCCTTTTGTATAAATCATTAGTGCTATAAACTATCCATTATTGTTAGGAGAAGAAATTTAACAATGCAAATAAAACAAAATACGGTGGCAGAGCAATTTTATGCTTGATTGTAATGTTTAATGGCATGTTCTCATAAAGAGATTTTCCCATGCTTCAGACCTATTGTGTCTATGACTTACTTGATTTCCGATGAACATCCCCCATTTTATTCCTAGAGTTGTTTTCTCTAGAGCAATTTCTTTAATAGTGCTGCAGCATGGGGTTATCCAGGGTTAATTTCCCTTATGATTACACATCCAGACAGCATGTGTGTAAATGCTGAAAGATAAATGATAAGAAAACTGTAGGGTAAAAGAAAACAAAGAAAATTCCTTTGTTTTGCTTGTAAATCCATTTTTCAGTATCTACGTATTTCCCCTACTCACTTATAAATGTTAATGCTAGCTTATATTGGCATTGTAGTTCTTTAAAAGCATTACTTTTCTGTCAGAGCTGACCTCAGATTTTTGCATTATGTGGATTCCCTTTCTCTCCCCTATCTCTTTGGATACTTTTCCCAGGTTCCCCTCTTCATCCTTTCCTTTCACCAGGCAGCACCATCAGTAAGGCAGAGTTTCATATCTCTAAACTAGCTGATTATATTAACGTCAAAAATAAAATACAGCTCTTCACATTGTACTTGTATTTTTAGTACCTTATTGTAATCCTGGTTCTGCTTTCCCTTCTCATCTCTGTTCTGTTTCTTGCCCTTAGGTTTCTTTTTTAGACCAGGCTTGCTGGGGTTTTTTGTGATCTTGAAAGGCTTCTGCACTGTCCAGCTTTTTTAAGGCCTTCCACAAAACTTAGTCAGAAAGCACTAAAGTATCTTGATAGTCTGTTAATCGGCAGTCAAGTGCCCATTGTTTTCTTTTCTTGGCTGCCAAGGAGTTTGTTGGCAATTGAGATTTATGGAGTAAATAATCCACCTGGCAGGAGACTCTCTGCAACTCCAGAGTTTTCCTTAGTGGAAGAATGTTCCTTTTTGTGTATAAAATACCACTAATAGCTTATTTAGCAACCTATATTTCTACAACAGGGCTTTCAGTTTTTTGTTGGAGGTGGATTCTTGCATATGCATAGATTCTAGCACCCATGCTAATTCTGTCTCTCATTTAACTTTCATCTGTTCCTATGATAGGTTAATGCATAATGTAATCTCTCAGCTTTTTAATGTGGTCCTTAGTGCATCTCTTCTAGCTCCTGTCTGAATGGGATAAAAAAAAAAAATTAATAATGAGGTATGACTCATTCCTGTGCTTGCTGGGAATTACCTGGAAACCACAGGGATCTTAGGTAGGGTAATCATGCTGCAACCACGGAGAGTCCAGTACCAGGTACTAATGGAAATTACTGCTTGGAGAACCCCGAGTGACAAAGAAATAATAAAAAACCTCAAATCATTATGATACTTTCTTGCCTTTTCTCTTAGTTAAATGGCTCATTTTTATAACCACTGATTAGATTTGAGCTCAGAATAAGCCAAAAGCTACAGAATATGATCAAAATGACAGAAGGGGTTGCAGTGTTTTTAGTGCAGCTGATTTTGTTCACGAGTTTCTAATAGAACTAAATGGAGGATTGAATTAATCAATTATTAGAATAAGTGGAGGCCACCGTATAACAGTGTTCAGCGTAATCGGTACCTGCGTGAAATTCTAGTTCTCAGCCACCCAGTTGCTTCATCCGTTTGGGGACATTTTCATGGTCTGAGTAGCCTGGGCTGATTATCACCCTCAGATTTACAGCTCCCTTTCCCTGCATGGAGTTTCTTATTCCTTATGCATCAGCACTAGGAAATTCTGTACCTGTTTTTCAGCAGTGGCAGGGGAGCATAGAAGTTACCAGTAATGTAATCTCCAGGTAAACAGGGCCAGCGTATTATGCTCACTGTACCATTTAACCCTGCTGGAGGAGACGACTGTAAATTGCCTGTGTCGAGCTGGCATCTGAGGACTAATAGAACTGCAGTGGGGATAATTCATGAGTAGATTTTCTCACTCACCAGTGTAAAGAGAGCTAGGGCTAGTCAGGTCTGAAACGGTGATTACTTTTAAAATAGCGTGTTACAATTCAGTGTCCCAGATTGAACCCTTCCTTCCAGCACAGGGAAACAAACCATTGCACACATGGCTAGCACATGGACCATGCAGGCTGTGCAACTAACTATTCACTTGAAAGACTGCTTTGCTTTTCCTAGGAAACAAGATTTGGAGGGAGCTTTTTAGTGGAAGGTTCCAAACGGTGATTAAAGAGAAAAGAAAAAAAAAGAGATATAAGTCAATTTCACAATCTTTTCTGGTAATGAAGAGTGAAGAACAGCTTTAACAGGGAGTTAACTGAAACGCTGTCCTCCTCTGTGTTAAATCCCTCCACCAAACTTGCTTCTTTTGGGTTGTGTCGCTAATCTTTCCACAGTGCTCCCATCTGTTAATGGTTGTAGATTTGTGCCCATCTCAGATGGTTTTCTGGACTGAAATTACGTGCATAGTTATCAACAGTGCAGGAAGGGGGAACCTTCCTGGGGCACACCCCGTGCTGTCCAGGTTCCCCACGCAAATGACCCCAAGGGGCTGACTGCAGGCAGGAGGAAACACCCCATTACTTTGCAGTTTCAAGACTGTGGTTTTTCTCTTCCTCTTCATAGTAAGGACTGGCCAAGAGCCTACCCATCGTCAGTAATGTCTTTAGAGAAGCAAAGAAAAAAAGGATTAAGTAGCGGAAATGAAGAACTCATATTGAGAAAGCAGCATCTGTCCAGTTTTGGTCATCAAAGCATGACTGTGTTTTCTTACACTTAAGAGATTAACATCTTTACTATTAGTAAAACAAAGAATCAAGGTTTTTGTTCTTGCAGGTTCCAGAAAGAGTTTTTATTTTCCAAGTCAAGACTGAGGAGACAGCTCAGTAAACACATCCTTTATAAAATTTCACCTAAAGGTTACCAAGTTCAGTTAGCGCTTAGCTTTATCATTGATACACTAGGCTTGTAATGGCTTGTAGAGAAGTATTACGACTCAGTGTGCCAAAGCCTGCTTAGGGAGCTTCAACCCTGTCTCCAGAGCAGCCAACCTGCTCAGAGGTCATGGTGGAACCTGCTGCTGCGAGGGGAATTTTAGAAGGAAGTCAGTCCCCCTTCCCTGTTGACTGAGCAGCTTTTATGGCTATCTGGCACTTGCCGCATAGTTGTTCAGCCCCTAAAGGGCTTGATTCACAGTAAAAACTTCATGATAAATTCATAATAAATAGGTAATGAGCCAAATACAGTTCTGAGGATGTTTGTGAGGATGCCTGTGAGGTGCATCACTTGTGGATTCAATAGTCTGTAACCATTTTGCAGTCATTGTGCCTCCACTGGTACAATAATATTAAACAAATTTTGATGGGTAGGGGAAAAGTGGGCTAGACAGGGAGTGAAGCACGTGATGTATCAGTCTGTGTGCCAAATCCTCAGTCTCGTCAAAACAATTATTTTATGCTGTAGGTTAATGCTCTTCAGGAACTGGAAACACTGTAAACATCCAGGCTTCAATTGTAGGAGACCAAAGTAAAGGAGCAGTATTAATACTGATACATGAATTTTGTTTTGTTTTCTGCTTATAGTATTTAAACTATACTTATCTGAAACCAACTTCTCATTTTAAGGTTTGGGAATGATATATGTGAGTCAACCTTTGGCTCAGAAACTTTGTTTACACTTCAGTCCTTGACAACAAAGAATTTGCAGCAGGAAGATAACCAGCTTCAGCAATGCCTCTATACACACAGAGTGGGTCATGCCTATACAATAGCCATGTTTAAAAGGCCAATCTGTTGGATTAGTTGTTTTCCAAGAAGTCCAGGTGTCGTAAGATCATAGTTTTGAAGGTGCTTCACATCTGCTATCTGTACTGAATTATTTCCTTCTCGTGGTAATGGTGCTGTAGTCAGTTACTAGTCCACTTGCACAAAAACATTCCATTGACATATAATTTGAACTCATTTTGCTCTTCTAGGAACTCTCAAAGGATATTTATTTACAGACTACATTCACTGTGCCCTAGCCTGACTGTACTGTTTGGACTGGGGCCTTAGACCTTGCGGTATCGAGCTAAACGTCAACAGAGGTTTAATAAATCCATACCATGGGGATAGCGTGTAACCAAACAATAGGCTGTGTGCAGTGGATATATATATCAGGATGTGTCTCCTAGTATTTTAACCAGCCTGGCTCTTCCTAGTGCTAGTTTGATGGGTGACTGCAAGCAGGTCCACTCCTCTCAGCCTTTCTCCTCTTGGCTTTTACTCCTTGACTTTGTCACAGAATCTTAGAATCAAATAGGTTGAAAAGGATCTTTAAGATCATCAAGTCCAACCATAACCTCAGGACTGCCAAGATCACCTCTACACCATGTCACTAAGGGCAAACTGATCTACCCTCAAGACATACCCTTATGACTGTCCCTCATTATCTCCACTCACAGCCACCCCTCATCTGCCCCCCACAGTGGCCCATACTGTATCGCTGCCACCCCTAACCCCCCATGGCCGCACCTCACACCCCTGCTCTTCCCTCATTATCTCCCCTTATGACTGCGCCTCACCCCTCATGGCCACCCCTCACATCCCATGGCTACCCTTGCTGCCCCCTCATGATGTCTCCTCATGGCCGCACCTCCTCTTCCTTCAAGATCTTCCCTCATGGCTGCTCTTCCTCTCCCCTCATGATTTCCCCTCATGGCTACCCCTTATTTCCCCTCACAATCTTTCCTCATGGCTGCCCCTTCTCTCCCCTCATGATCTCTCCTCATGGCCTTCTTTCCTCTCATGATCTCCCCTTATGGCTGCCCCTTCTTTTCCATCGCGATCCTCCCTCATGGCCGCCCCTCCTCTCCCGTCATGATCTCCCCTCACAACTGCCCTTGACACCTCATGGCCACCCCTTGTCTCCCCTCATGATATTCCTCATGGCCACCCCTTTGAGACTGGTCCGTGGGGTCTGCAGGCCAGAAAGGTGTAGGGAGCAGCGGGTTCATTGTCAGCCCCATAGTGTGTCTGGAGGCTTCGACTGCTGTGGCTGTGACGTGTGATGAGGCTCCTCTGCAGCCTGGCTCCTCTGCCTTATGCAGCCCCAAGACCTGGGTAAATGCAGACCAGAGGGTGAGCTCTTTTCCTGCTCATGTAGACAAGCAGGTCTTACCTGGTGTTTTGGCTATGATACAGTAATCCGGCGAAGACACTAGGAACGGAAGGAGGGCTTGGCCACGCTTGTGAAGCTGGAATAGGAGGAACATCCAGGGAGTTGGTGGACATAGCGCTAAATGAGGGATATGGCAGGGACTCTGGTGGGGCTGTGCTTCAGGTCCCTGCTGCTGACCTCCCCTGTGGTTTTCTGACTGTGACTGAGGGTTCGATCCCTGTCGAACTGACAGTCCAGAGCGGCTGGCGCTGGGGCAGGAGAAGACAGGAGCTGCTGGAGCCGGGAATTTTGCCAATGAAACACACATGGGGCTGGAACCCAAGTCTCAAACCCCCGATGTTATCCTCTCCCTTCCCCTCTGTGTTTCTTTTTAACTGTTTCTGGAGGTTGAAGGCGCGATTTCTTCCGGCGGTTATCGTTTCACAATACACCAGCGCGCGTCTCTTCAGTACCTTACTCCCGCGGCTCTCCCCACAACGCTGCACACAACAGAACTGCAGCCGTGCGGCCCGCAGGGGTTTCCGCTGTCGCTGGCTGTGTACCTGAGGCGCGGGCCGGCGGGAAGTTTCCTTGCCGGTGCCTGCCCAGGTGAGCGGGGACGGGACTGTCTCGGTCTGGGTGGTTACAAGCAACGGAAGATGCTTTGCTCCTCCCCGACCCTCACCCCAGCTCTTCGGCCGGGACCGGCGGCTGGGGCGGGGCGCGGACACGTGCTGGGGGGGGTGGGCGGTGGTAGTGAGGGGTGGGCGGTGCCTGAGGCAGCGGCGCAGGCGCATCGGCCGGGTCAGGCGGAAGAGCTGGGGCGCCCCGAGCGCCCGCCGGGCCGGGCCGGGCTTAAAGAGCGGCGGGGCGGTGGCGCGGGTAAGCTGCACTACGCTCGTTCCTCCGTACCTCCTTAGCTCCCTTCCTCCCTCCGGCTCTGGCGCGCTGTCGCGGGGTTCTTCGTGTCCATTTTTTTTTTCTTTTGCTCTCGCCGGTTATTTCTTTTAATTATTTTTATTTTTAATCATTAATCTCGCCCGGGCTGAGCGCGGCGCGAAGGCGGCTCCCTTCTCTGTCCGTGTGCGCACACGCGGAGTGGGGGTGGAACGAGAGTAGCCGGTGCTAGCCCCGGTCCGGCCCTGCTCGGTCGCCCGCCCGCGGCCTCCTCACAGCGCGCCGCCCGCTGCCGGCAGCACTTGGCAGTCGGTAGTGCCGGGGCTGTGGCCTGCGGTGCGCTGAGGAGAGGGACGGGTGGACAGGCAGGAGGCTGACTTGTCTGTCTGCCTGTCTGTGAGTCAGCTCGGGCTGAGCGGGCGGCCCGAGAGCGGTGTTTTCCTCGCTGCATGGAGCTCGGGGCCGCCGGTGATGCGGTGCCCGCCGCTGGGGTTGGCGGAGCGGCCTGAGCCCCCCGTCCGCCGGAGGCGAGCATGTCTAGTGAGCGGCTTAACAGGACAGCGGTGACGGATGCGCGGTTAAAAGACCTGTTGTTGGAAAGAGGTACCCGCTCGTTCGTCCGGCGTGCCTGCGCGCTGGGGCTCCTGCCAACTCCGGCCCCGGGATACCGGGGCGACACCCGGTAACTTACAGCCCAGCCCGCTGGAAGAGCGCTCCCTGCAGAGCAGCCTACCTGGGGCTCCGGGCGGGACGGGGGTCGTGTGTGCTCGGGAGGGTTCGGGTGACCGTGCGGGCACTTTTGTGGCTGTTGGTAGCGTTATAAATCTTTTCTTTTTTTTTTGTACTCCTCTGTGAAGGTGTTTTCATGCAATATGTAGCTGTCTCTTTGGTTTTGTGCGTTTGCCATAAAAAAGTATTCTCCTGGGAGAAGAAAAACGGTGTTCTAAATATTATTTCCTGTGTGTGAAGAAACAGGTGTGAGTGTGAAAGAGATTTGGGGAGGTAAAAACATATACTTTCTCTTCCCAAAGCTCCTTCCCCCACCCCCCGCCTCTTTCCCAGTTAATTTATAGGAAAAGCGGGGAGGAGGAGATGCCTGTTAGGAAGGTGGTATCGAGGGCCCTTTACACCCAGCAGCAGGGCAGGAGGTGAGCCGGCGGCCGGCGTGACCCCAGTCTGTGTCAGTAGCTGCCAGCGACTTTTCAGATTGCTCTGAGCAGTGCCAGCGAATAGAGGTCGTTGCTGCTCTTGTCTCTTTGTTTTTCCTGTTAATAACCTAATGAGTAGCAGGAGGGCTGGTCAGGGGAAAGGAGAGATTAAAAATTACTTTCCTTTTTCCTTTCCCCTTGCTTTTTAGTGGGAAAATTCACTTGAACGTCCGTAGGGTGTTTTATTGTTTAATTGGAAAATCCTCTGTGCTCACACCTATGTGCTATGGTTTTAATTTTCTTTTGTAGCTGTGCTTTAGTGAAACGTTTCCAAGGGATTACCCCCTCCCAGGGGAATGCTCACACTCGAAGTCACTTATTTCAAAAGGAGAGGTACTGTTCCCTGCCACTGAAATGCTGGGGCCGTGATAAATTTAGAAGACTCTGCCCTTGGCAGATAGAGAAGTAACATGTCATTCCAGTGATCTCTGCATTCTAGGAAAGCCTAAATCAACATTGCTTGTTTAGCATGTTGCCCTTTAGCAACAGTCTCTCAATTTCGAGTGTAAAGTATTACATGGACTCTCCCCCAAAAAAAGTTTTAGGTAAAGAAGCCCCTTATGCTCAGTAACTGCAGAATGTTAATTGCAGCAGTTGTCAGCTGTGTCAAGTCTGTATTCTGTGTTTCTGAGCCAAAGAAAAATTACTTAAACTTGGCTTTGGTGGGTTTGTTTTTTAATTATTTCTATGCTTTCTGCTTTTTGATCTGTTGGTGTGGACATTGTTAGCTTCCAGTGATGCAAGAGAGGGGGAGGAAAAAAAAGAGGTATTACTGCACTGCATGTGGGGTTGATAGCAAAGGCAGGGCAAAGCACTGACTATCGAATGTTTTGAAAATGCGGGTGATCTTAATGATGAGTGTATGGTACTTAACAGCAAAGAGAAATTAAATGGTAGATGTGTTTTTGCCCTTTACTTTCTCCTTAGCCTTAAAAAAGGTTTAGTTTATTCCTGAGACAATTGCAGAGCCTCAATACTTAGTGGTGTCCCTGTGCCCACTGGTAACTTGTGACAAGCAGCTGGTCCTCTGCAACAGCCTCCAGTGGACACCTGCACACTGCAGTGCCTGTAGCATGGGTTTTGTTCGCAAGAGATCTTAGAATAATGGAACAGCCTTGTGTTTCTTTTAGTTCCACTGCAGGCCACTTTGGGTTTTTATGTGTGAACAGCATTTTCCTAGCTCAGCTTCATAGCTGTGTTCGTGTAAGTGTACTGCTGTTACATAGAAGGCTGAAGATGACTGCAGCTGAAAGAGATAAGGGGAGAGGGGAGCTTGTTTTCTCCAGTATTTGCTTTGTCTCTTTATATTTTGTTATCTTTCTTTCCTCATCTGCTTTTAAAAAACAAATTTAATACTGGCTCTCTCAGTTCCTGTTTCGGTGCCCAAAAGTAGTGAGTGACTTTCTTGGAAAGTGCTGAAACTGAGCAACTTGTGCTGCTGCTTTGCTTTTTCTACCAGCCTAGCAACCAAAGGTGACTTCCCATTTGCTGGAGTTGTCTTTCAAGATGAGAGCATCCCCTGTGAGCAATGCAGTTTCCATAGAAATATCAGGAACTGTGTAGCTCCAAAGGGCAGTTTCTCCACTTACATTGCTCGTGCTTTCTGCTCCTGTATAGCAGAAGGGGTGCAAGTGTGACTTATTTCTAAATATACTTAATATTTATGGTATAGGCAGGACTTCTGATAAGGTAATAGCCTCTGATGTTCATTGTAATTTTATCTCTTGCAACAGCCAGGGTCCAGGTTTCATTTTAACTGTAGTTGAGCATATATTGTTTAAAGTACCAGTTCTCTTCTAATTTTTACCTGAATGGGAATATCCTAGAAAAGTTAATTTCACTCTGGTTGGAGAGGAGTGATTGAAAAAGACATTGCATGTGAATTCAATAGGAAAAAAACCTTGTGCTCCACGTGATATAAGTAGCTTTCATGCTGTTTAGCTGTTAAAAAAAAATAAGGATAGTTTACTATATACAGTGTCCTGATTTCTTTCTGCATGGCCCCTGCTTTGAAGCACCTGGAGGCCTCTGGACTCTATTGGCATTGCAGGTGGCTATTAAACTAGAGTGAGTTTCATATGTGGTGTTCCTTGTTTTTTTGCCGGGTTTTTTTTGGTTGCTCCCCCTTCCCTCCCTCCCCCCCTGTGAAACTGTTGTATTATCCAGAAGGCTTTTCTGAAGTGTTTCTGCTGAAGAGTTTGTTGTCTGTGAAGGCTGCAGAGAAGGATCACCAAGAAGTTCCTTGGCTGTCACCTGCAGCTGTTTATACTGACTGACTGGCACTGGCCAAAACTGAAACAATTTTCATATGTTTTAGAACAGTGTGCTTCACAAAACTTTGTGAAATGAACAGCAGTAGGACCTTGCTCCAGATCAGTCTTGAGGACATACTGAGGGTTTTTCAAATTACTGTTTTGATGGGCAACGTTCTGTGTGTGATTGACATTTTCCTTTTTTTCTTTGTTTTAGCTGAACTGGAGTTTGTTCAAATCATCATTATAATTGTGGTTATAACTGTTATGGTGGTAGTGATCATCTGCTTGTTGAACCATTACAAACTCTCGACACGCTCCTTTATCAGTCGACAGAGCCAAAGCAGAAGACAGGAAGAAACTTTGCAGACGGTGAGTATGAGCCCTTTGTACCAACTTCCTTCTCCTTGTGCTGTATGGTCTGCAGCATGGCTTCCTGAGGAGCTCTGGTACAGGCAAGTGTTGGCAAAACTTCTGATGTCACTTTTTAATACTTGCTATAGTTGGGTCATTTACTGAGGTTGTATTTTTCAGTAGGAAAAAAGACTCTGAAATAAATTCAAGATACACTGTCTTATTTTTAGAGTCTTCTGTTTTATGTAGCCTGTTTTCATTATATGTTTGGAGGCTTGTATGTGACATCCTGTTTGCTGCTGTTGTAATTTGAAGGGGAGTGGGAGGGGAATTAATGGTGATCACCTGAGGTATAAAGATTTGACATATATATTGTGACTTTTCATATACTTACTCATATCCTGGAGTTTTATTAGTGCTACTGTTTTGTGAAGCTACACTAACTCTTCGCTGGATCCAAACTGGCTGAGTAAGGGCCCAGGAAAATATAATGTTTGGTTTTTTTCACTCAGACAGTAAGAAAATACTAGGAAAATGATCCCTCCAAGGATGTGGAGTGGTTAAGATGTGTTGTTACAGAGCCAAAGGCTTAAGACCAAATCTCAGTTGAGACTTAAACCTGTCTTTAGTCAACCTAACAGTAAATGGGCATGTTACTTGCCTTGTGAGTAACCCAGGTGTTTACTGGGTAGGATGCACTGCTCCCATGTGAGGGTTAACCCGCAGGGGTGTCCCTGACCTTGGGACATACTTCCAAAGCCATGGATGTTGCAGGGAGGTCTTTTTTCCTGATGTGCTTTTTGATGTCCTTGAAGTGATGCCTTTGGCTCTTTGCTGACTGTGATGGCCAAGGGGCCATTTGTGAGGGGAGGCTTTTGATGCATTAAATTAGTGGCAACAGCTTTGGGTTCACAGCTTTATTTCATTTCCCCCATCAAAAAAAATTGTCTGATTGTAACTGAAAGGTGTGGGTACCATAATGGCTTACACTAGTTGCAAGTCCACGCAGTCTCACCTTTATGTCACAGTCCCGTGCTTCCTCCTCTTTTTTGCTCCTTAGGAAGTTGCTAAGATCATGTTGTGAGGCCTCAGGGACAATCTGGCTGAACACTAATTGCCTTTTTTTTTTTCAGTTAGATTTCAGCCAGATCAGGGAGCAAAGTGCTGGGGCAGGGGAGGGAGTGCTGGCAGGGGAGGAGCCAGGAGTGCTGGAGCCGGGGCTAGACCTCTGGCAACTGGCAGCTCCCTCCTGAAAACCAGCTATAAAACGTGATGAATGCAGGACTCCCAAAGCTGTCACTTAGCACATCACCTGCACCCTCTTGCTGCAGTTGAGCAGCTCTTATGTCAGAGGCTGCACAGAGAGAAAAGGAGCTCAGGGGTAGGTTGCCTCATTTCCTAGTGCTTTGGTAGCACAGGAATTTTTAGCTCTAATTTGGTTACAGATGGAACTGGAACTTGTCAAACCTTAACCTTGTGGACTTCAGGGCTGGAAAAATTGCATAGATTAATTTGGATGATGCTTTGAAATGGACACTGTAATTAAAGAACCGCACTCCTGTCTGAAAAATGTTAGCTATAATTGCTACAAGTACCTAAAATGAAATAATTTGAGATAAAGGAAATGCATTTTCATCCTCAAATCTTTTAAAACTGCAGTAAGCTGTCAAATGCGTGAAGTAACCCATTATTTCCTTTGTATGGTTCGTTAGTATTGTCTGTCATCAGACCAAGTGATGCCTTTTCTCTTGGACACAAGAGAGGAAACATCATCTTCTTGTGAAGAACATGCAGTTTGGCAGTGGGGAGTTAAGAACTGCTTTACTGTCCAGAATTGCTCTTTATTAATTTTTAAAACACTGACTCAGTTTCAGTTTGATGGTGTCATTGTAAGTAATGATAATCATAGCCATGTGAGCACTTCATGGGAATTGATTATTGGCTGGCAGTAACTAGTTACTAATTCTTCCAAAAACTCTGATGTAGGTTTGTTATCAGTTATTACTCATGTGGATTTCTGATAAACTGAAGCTGTTCTTAAAAGGTCATGTTTGTGGGGAACAGGACTTCAGAGGTTTCTGAGGTTAGATGGCAAATATATTTGAATTTTTCTTTGTCTCAGGTGTTAAAGGAAATTCTGATAGAAACTGGTTGTGTGCTATTTGCAGTGCAGACCTTAAAAGCAGTGTGTGGTGCATGAGGATATTAAAACTAAAGCATTTGCTCTGTCATGTGAAACTGGAAAGGATCCGTCTGTTCTCACTGTCCATGGCAGCATGAGGCAAGTAGTGTGAACAGTGAGGTTTGGGTTAGATTATACACTTCAAAAATATATTTCTATTTTAACCACGCAGGTCTTGTTCTGTGTGCAAATGCAATCGATAAATGGGTACTCTTCCAAGGCATTTTTTTTTTAATAGTATACAGAGTCTGAAAACAGATTTAAGTGTTTATTAACTACTAAGGTCTGAAGAAAAAATTCTGACTCAGGCCTTCTGCTGGAGGAGAAATAAGGAATGGAAATAGAGAAAATTCAGCCATATTTCTTAAAGTGGTAAAGCAAATTAATTGACTGTTGGCTAGTTCCTGTAGTGAACTATGGAGTGAGCCCCCCTTCACATAACTGGGGTAGCAGAAGTGTATCAAGATACAGAACAATGCCTTTCCTATTCAGATGGGCCTTTTTTTTTTGTCCTTTTGTTACCTTCAATTTTCCTTCAAGCCTGTCCTATTTCTAGATTATAAAGCCTTCCAACAGCTGAGCTGTGGCTGAATTACACAGATTTCTGGCCTCATAAAGACCAACTATTGAACAGATGATATCTCTTATTCTGGTTCTTCTAGAAAGTGCAATATAAATGAACAGATAAATTATCTACGGCCTTTATTGCCAACCTCACACCTGTAAAATGCATGTGATCAGGCTGCAAAATAATGAAATAAAAAGTATTTGTGTGTTCTTTGTCTGGGTCAACTTCCTTTATGTTAAACCCAACCAACCAATCAAAAAAACCCCAGCCAACAACACCACCAAAAAATCCTGGAAATTGAAATTTTCATTGTCTTCCAAGTCCGGAAGTTTGGGTATTAGAGGATATCACTGCATTCACAAGTGTTAGGAACTTAATGAGCTTCTGGTGGCCCTAAATTCATTCCTTCTCCCAACCCTGGTGGCTGCTGTCTGTCTTTTTCACCTATAAAGTGGGTATTGAAGGAGTACTGAACACTTGGAATGCCCCAGGCTCACTCCTGGCAGCGAAGTCTGTGCCAGTTATCACACAAGATGCTTGCCCCGACCAGCCCCTGCCTCTCAGCCCCAAAGGCAGCATTGTTGCTAGGGCTAGTCAGCTTGCACTAGGACCTGCTTTGGTAGTGTCCATGTAGAATGCTGAGTTCTAGGAGCACAGCTAGGAAAATACTCCCGTTTCCTGGAACAGCTGTTTCAGAATAAAAGGATGTAATGTCAGGAGGGCGTCAGAAAATACTCAATAATATTGACAACTCCAGGGATTTGTTGGCGATTTCAAATGTTAGTCTTGCCTCTTGGCCTTTTAAATTATTCCCCTCTGGTGTTGGCATTATTCCTTCTGTTCCCTGCTGGCATCCCTGGGCCACTTATTCTCATTTGCTACTGACATGTGCAGAAGAAAGAAAATCCCACTGGGAACGAGAACCCGGGGTGAATATGAGTGCTGTAGACCACCCTGATTTGCCAAATCTTTCTTTGGTGCCAGACACTGGTCGGCAAGAGCTGGATGTGCACTGTTCTCCCACTGTCTGCATGAGGGATATGGGCTTGCCTTTCCACAGGGAGTGCTGCCAGGAGGGACAGTGCGTCCTGGCTGCTGGTCTTTGAAGTCTACCACAATAAAGCTAGAGCATCTTTAAGAAGGGCAGGATTGTCTAGGAAATCCAGAGTTAGGACTAGAAGCAAGGAATGCCAGCTTTGAGTGGCTCCTGACTCAGTGTGTCTCCTTGGGCAACTTGCTTCATCTCCAAACAAAGGAGGAAGGATAATAGCACTTATTTCCTTCACTGGGATGAAATTAAGATTACTTAAAGCAGTAAAGTGCTGTGAAGTTGAGGAAATAAAACTTTTAAAGCATTAAGTAAGAGAAATAATTGCTTTAAGCATAGGGAGGTGCACTACATGTGAGAAGTTTGGCGCTCTTCATAATTACATCTCTAATACTTCTCCTTGTTACTGTATAGGGCTGTGCCAGACACTGTAACCTTTCCTTCCCTTGGGGAAACACAGCTTTTAAAGGAAGGAGTGGTCCTGCCGGAATACTTGTCATTCTGTTGGGGACAGCACAATAGTTTGTTTGGGTAGGAAAGTGTTGCATCTTCAGAGCTGTGGTGGTCTGTATCAGCCGGGAAGAGGCAGGGAGGCCCATTTGCCTTCCCTGAACATTTTTAGCAAGCCACTGTTTTAATGTGGTGTAAGGTACCACCTAGGGCCAAAATCAGAAACTACACTGCTGTCTGAAACCTCATTTGCAAAAGAAGTGTGTGTATTTTTGTGTGTGCTTATATATACACATATGAAAAATAATAAAATAAAAATCTGAATATAATTGAAGAGAAGAGAGGGACCTTCTTAATCTTTCCAGTGAAATCTTTCCAGGTGGAAACCTGACTTTTATTCTCAGGAAATAAAATTTCAGGCAGAGTTCTAATTCTCAGAAACTTGGAAGTGTATGAAAAGCCAAGAATCTCCTTAAGAGTCAGTAAAAAAAAAATTTGGGTTATACAAGGTTGTTGTGGTTTAACCCCAGCTGGTAACTAGGAACCAAACTGCTGCTTGCTTCCAGCAGGATGGGGGAGAGAATCAGAATGGTGAAAGTGAGGAAACTTGTGTGTTGAGATAAAGACAGTTCAATGGGTAAAGCAAACCTGTGTATGCAAGCAAAGCAAGCCAAGGAATTCATTCATCATGCCCCATGATCAGGTAGGTGTTCAGCCGTACCCCAGCAAACCTGGGGACTGCGGAGAAGCTGTGTCCCTCCCAGCCTGCTCACTAGTGGGGTGGTGCGAGGAGCAGAAAAGGCCTTGGCTCTGTGTAAGCGCTGATGAAAACATCTCTGCATTATCAGTACTACTTTCAGCACAGATCCAGAATGTAGTCCGATGTTAGCTACTATGAAGAACATTAACTCTATCTCAGCTAAAACCAGCACAGTGGATGTTTTTCTTTATTACAGTTTGAGGAATTTTTCTTACTGAGCATAAATTTTTACCTGTAACTTATCCTGAGTTAAAAATTCTTCTTCCTGCCTGCTGTCTGTCAATATCCTGATGATCAGCTGCAGTAGCTGGATTATACTGCATGCTTCAAGAAGCACTGTGTTTAAAATTGCCCTCAAAAAGTGATCTTTCTAAACTGTTTAATTCTAGAGACTGTAAACCTTTGTAAAATAGAAATTAGGCAAATTATGTTAGGTTTATCCAGTCTCCTAAGCTCTAAATATTGAACTAAATAATCACCATAAGATAATTCACCATAAGATAATTAAATAATCACCCAACTGGATTTATTAAATGACATTATTTAAAAAACTAATCACAAAATTAATTTCTGTAAATTATTGTGAAACCCAGCAATGGCAAAGGTTAGCAAAAGACATAGCTGGATCCCTAAGATTTTTCTTGCTTTGTAGGAGCTAGGATTTACCATGGAGATGGTTTCTTTTTAACTCCCCAAACCTAACACTGTTAAAAATAAATACAGTATAGGGGATTAATGTATAAGCTTTCTCTTCCTGTTACTTTTAAGTACTGAAGCTTACACCTGAAGACCCTTAGCCTCTTTAAGAAGGGGTGAGTTGAAGCGGCTAGCTATTGAAAACCTATAAGAAACAGGGAAATTATATATTGTCCACAAAAAAAAAGAAACAAACACCAAAAAAAAACCCAAAACAGGTAAATTGCATTTCCTCAGGTTTAACCTTGATTGCCCATACCTGAGAACCACCTGCACAAATCCCTGGGTGTTGGTTGTGAGGGGGGCATCAAGCAGGACTGCCAGCACTGGATTTGCTAGCTGGGAAGTTCCTTTCGGCACAGTGCCATGCAGTGGGGTTGCTGGGGCTGCAAGCTTGTGCCAGTCCTGGCAGCTGTTCAGTCATGGTGCTGAGCTCTATTGCCTGTGCCTGGCTTTGTCTTGCTCAGAGGGTGAGAAGTGGGATGGGAAGTCACTGAGTGAAAAGAAGTTCAAAGTAGTTTATCATTAGGCTGAGCTGCCTTAGTAATTTGAATAGTAAAAAGAGAGGACCAGTGTAAGGGAATATGAATGCAAATGCTGTTGGTTCTTACCTTTTTTTCTCAGATCTGAGCACAGGGAAATATTTTAGCTGTCAAATGGAGGTCAGTAAGTAGAGGGACAATGAGAGAGCAAGAAATAATACTTTTCATCAATGTAAGTCAACCCACATTGTTCATGGCAGTACCAGCATGTTATTTCTTACATCTGGGGGAAGGGGAGGAGGGGGAAGGTAGGGGTATATTTCCCTTCTGAAACATTGAGGTTTTCCCTTTCTTCTTCTCTAAACCCCTTGCTATGACACCAAGAACAGTGGGGTAGGTAGGCACCAACCCTTGTATCTATTCAGTGCATGTTTTTATTTGTCCTTGCAGGTCACTGTACAGTAAGTTCAGGACCTAGAAGGGGGACTCCTGCATAGCTGAATGCAGGAAACCTGGTAGTTTGCTATCTCCTTCCCTTTCTCCTTGCCTTTCTTGCTGTCCATTTTAAGACTGGCTCATGCCCTGCATGAAAGTGCAGTGCCTTTTCCTACATTGGGCCAGTTAGTCTGGGCTTATTCCAGTCATGATGAGAATCTTGTACTGTGGTACTGAACCAACAACGTATGCATAGTGAGGCTAGTCTGCATGTGGGGTGTGAGCCCGGTATTTTCTAAGTGTGGGCATGCTGAGCATATGCTACCCAGCCATCTGCTTGTATTGTTCCTCTGGCTCCTGAGATAGAGATCGAGATCTTACTGGGGGCTGGCTGCTGCCAAATGATTTATTCAGCCCGCAGCTCTCTCCAGAAGAAACATTAGGGAGGTGAGTCGCTACAGGTGGGCTGTAGAACACACTGTCACAGAGGCCATGTTATCACACATCCTTGTGTCCTAAGGATCTCATAGCCTTGGAGTTCAGGGGCATCCCAAACTGTCTATCTCTTCAAGCAGGTAGCCCAGAACAGGGAGAGCCTTGAGCTCCTTTGGTCTCATTGTCTTGGTCCGACTCTCTCACTAACCTGGTTGCATTAGGTGGGGTCCCTGTAGCAACTGCAGTGCCTCTAGGCAGGGTCTTTTACTGTACTGGGCATCAACATGTACTGTTCATGCCTGGTACAGTGATGGGCATCTCCACTCTTACAAGTCATTTCTGTTAGGCATTGCTGGTACCAGGTGTGTGTGCCTAGGCTCCCATCTCAGCACAAGGAGTTTTTCTCCATGTGTTGCACCATGTCCCCCAGCTGTTCTTAACTCTCCTGCCTTAGGGCCCTAGGATGGGAGTCCTTGATTCTGCTTCCACCATCAGGGAATTGAAGTAATGTGAGTGGGATTGAATTTCTTCCTGGGTTGTGCCATTGGTTTTGTCTTTTTTCTTCTCCTCTGAGCTTGAACACATTAAAGATGAGACTAAGACAGTTGCAATAAGCATAAAGCTCTCATACTTTTCAAGCCATCACTTGGGAATCTGCTGTTGTGCTGTGTATGGCATGTAGTTTGTGGGCAGTTAATTGAGCATGTTAGCTTTGACTAACATGTTTTACTTAAGAATTACAACAGGCTTGGAGCCTGCTGGGCAGCTGCTGATAACCTGCTTGTCTTTAATTGTGCAAATATATCCTCAGATATTTCAAAATACACCTGGGTGATGAAGGGGTGGAAAGGAAGGTATGTACACGGTATGTGTATACATGTATGCATACAGTTATACAGTTACAATTTCTTCTATTGACAAAACCTTATATAGACACTGAAATACATGAATCTAAGCAAGATTTGTCTTTTGTATCAGGCTGTTGCAAATGGGGATACTTGCAAAGGGAAGTTTCGAATAGTGGTAATTGTCAGCCTCTCTCTCTGCTCTCTAAAGCTACAGAAGAGAAGTGATTGACCAGTTTTGTTACTCAAAGCATTTCCCTTAACAGCTGAATCCTGTGGGAGATTCCTCTTAAAGCAGCTTTGCTCTGCAGTGGACTCTCCTGACAAGATCACAGGCTGCTTTTGACCAGACTATACCTGGGCTTAGAGTGACTGTCACTTTGCTGACATTACAGATGCCAGGTTTTGTTGCAAACTGTTTTGCCTCTGGCCTGTAATTGGGATCCTGGCTGCTGGTCAGCTTCATTGGACCTGCTTATGTGGCCTTGTCATAGGCTGGGAGGTGACGGGTGCCTGCTCAACACACAAGTGCTTAAGTTTCTCCTGTCATCGCTGCATGCTGCTGCACTCATAGTTGCAACTGGCTTGCTATGTCCTTACAGCCTGTGAGGCTATGTGCTGTGGATGGTGCCTTGGCAGTTGTAAAACAGACCAAGCTTGATTTACTTGGGTGCAGAGCAGCTATTTGCTCTAGTTTTAGAGAAGCTGGTGGGATGTTCCTTGTTTATTGCCTCTCTTTAGGTGGAGACAGCCAGTCCATAGAAGCTGACTGACTAGGAGTTGTGGTATTCAGGCAGGATGGTGATGCGATCTATTAATTTTTCCTCTTTTGTTGTTTTCTTCTGCATTCCAGGAAGGGTGCTTGTGGCCTTCAGAAAGCTCAGTTTCACGCCAGGGTGCTTCAGAGGTACAGATTTCTTACCATCTTCACCAATGTGCTTTCCTCGTTACTGTAATATATATTTTGTTCCTTTCAGAAACATCAGTATATTTAGCAAATAAAGCTTTTTTTGGTGTAGATCAAAAGCAGGTTTCATGTGGACAACTGAACCTGCCTTAACTCCCATTCCATAAATGTCTAAGGCTTTTCATTAAAAGAACAGAATTCTGCCTACCTGGCATCTCATCTCCATCATTACCTCCCTGTATCATAGTAGCCATTCACAGGTAAGTGATAGAGGTGTGTTTTTTTCTCTCATGCAGTGGCTCCGTGATTGAGTATTCAATGGAAGCTGGGAGACCAGTTTATCTTCTCCCTGATTTTTTCTTGGATTTACTACCCATATCCTATCACCAGTGCCTCCCATCTTCTAGCTAGCACAGATCTCTGGTCTGTGTGATAATTTGTGGGTGTATTGCTCTGAGTGGTGCAGGTCTCCTGTGATAAACAGCAGACTTCCTGACATCTGTAAAGGTCAGGGACTAAAGATCCTGCATGGATCCAGAAATGAGAAGAGCAGTTTGAAAGATCTGAATCTAAGAAGCTGATGTGTCTGTCTAGATCTGGGATGGATCAAGTGAGGAGCAATAGCTCCTTACGGAGTATCTTGAACTCTTCCTTTTGTAAAGCTGGACCTTCTCCAGGGCTTGGTATGCCAGGGAGATTTTTTGCACTCTCAATGCAGCAGCCTCATAGGCCCTCCCTGGAGGCTGAATTCTGGCTGAGAGCTGAGGGGAAGAAGGACACCTGATGCACTCTGGTGGTGAAGGCGTGAGATATGCTGGGCCTTTATAAAATATACTAAAATGACCGTCTGAATTCTTTGGTCATGCAGGATATTACATTAACTCTGAGTGGGAGAGGCAGGTTCAGACTGCAGCTGAAATTCAGCACTGGGACATTTTTGTAGAACTAGTCAATTGTCAAGACTAGAGAGAATGTGTTTCCTATGTTCAGAAACAGAATCATTTTCTCTTGGCTGTGCATGTTTTAATGTCAGATGGAGCTGTGTTGTGTCTCCTTTTTCATTCATGAAGCTCTTCTCAAGTATCATGTGTTAGATCCTTCCTGTAACTCCTACCTCTTATTTTCACGTACATGCACGTGGTAGCACGTGCGCACTGGGCTTAATCTCTGAGATCGATGTCAAAGGGAAACATTTTGCATTTTGCCAGTTCTTGGTTGATATGGAGCACCCACAGTGCTTTGGTCAGATGTGGAGTCACGTGTGTCTCTTCCCGTTTCAGATCATGTATGCTCCAAGGTCCAGGGACAGGTTTACTGCCCCATCTTTTATGCAGCGGGACCGTTTCAGTCGTTTCCAGCCCACTTACCCATACATGCAGCATGAGATTGACCTTCCTCCGACCATCTCCCTCTCTGATGGAGAAGAGCCTCCACCATACCAAGGCCCATGCACCCTGCAGCTCCGGGACCCAGAACAGCAGATGGAGCTCAACCGGGAATCCGTCAGGGCACCACCCAACCGAACCATTTTTGATAGCGACTTGATAGACATCTCCATGTACAGTGGGGGCCCCTGCCCACCAAGCAGCAATTCGGGCATAAGTGCAACCAACTATAGCAGTAATGGAAGGATGGAAGGACCACCCCCGACGTACAGCGAGGTCATGGGGCATTACCCGGGCTCTTCTTTTTTCCATCACCAGCACAGCAACATGCCTTCTTCCTCGCAGAGGGGGAGCAGACTTCAGTTTCAGCCGAACAATTCAGAGAGCACAATAGTCCCCAGCAAAGGCCAAGACCGGAAACCAGGAAACCTGGTCTAAAAGTTACTCATAAGCCCAGGTGCATTTGAACTGAAGACAAGAGTTTGAAGCAGGGCGGTGGAGGAAGATCCCCCATGCTCCGGTGCACAATGTTGTTGCGTTTCACGTGGTACAACTTAGTAAAACCAAACGTGCAAACCAGTTCTTTGTTTCTGATTCCTTTCAGGGGAATTGCATGCAAAGCAGATTGAAAGAAATACAAACTTCCATTCAGTTTGTCTATGAGCAGTGTTTCAGGGGAGAGGGGGGGATATATTATTTTTTTTTAATAAACTATTTCAATTATTTAATTCTAAAAGTTAACTTAGCACAGAAATAAGGCTTGTACAGCCTGTTTTATACTCACTGAATGGCAGAAAAAAGAAGGTGGTTTTGCCAGCAAAATGGGGGAAGGATTGGCCAGTTTGCTTTTTTTTTCTCCCAGGGTGTGGATTTTTTTTTTAAATATGAAACAAAATTCCTGTTTTGTGTGCCAAGGTATAAAGTTGAGAACTTAGATGAATGCAAGGAATTAATTTGTGTTGTGATAAATGTGTTTTAAAAAGTTGCACTATCTTAATGTTTAAAACAAAATATATAAGAGGGAACTGTTTTATGTGAAGTTCTTCTATATGTTGTCTTTTCACCTGTGGAATAATGATAGACCCTCAGAATTAATCTGGAGGAGTTTGCCCCCCTCCCCCTGGGTTTGCTAGAAAGAGGGGACAGGACTTAGCCTAACATCTCTTGACTTTTACAAATCAAGAAATACAGGGACACTTGTCTTTGCAATAAGTTGCATTCAGATAACAGTGCATCAATGAAGTGTCTTGGAGACTTTTGAATGGAAGAAGGCGAATACGAAATCCCAGCGTTTTCCATCACTTCGGGTTTAGCTGTTTTGCAGTGTAGACTATTTGTTTCCTAAATGGCAAAACAAAATCCCAGATGTGTTACTTTGTATTGATTCTAACTAAGTGCTGCCATTCTTTTCATAATGCGGTATTGCCAGTACTTACAGTTTTAGAGATTTTTGTCCTCACTGTAGCCTGAAATGTATTTAGTCACATATCATGACATTATGCAATAAATTGTTTAAAAATGCAGGGTGGGATTTTCCCCCCTGTGATGCTGTTGAAATACGTGAGACTCCATTGTGCTTTTTGCTCTCCATTTCATCCTTTGGATACTGAAGTTCAGTCCCGGAGATCCATCCTGTTGAAGTGAAGGGGCCTTTGTAGCTGTAACTGCTGTTTCCGCAGCAGTACTGAGAGAGCACTTATGAGAGTGACACTGGCTTCTGCAGCATCCCTGACTGATGTGGGAGCACTGGTTACTCTCACTGTAAACTGTTTTGCTCTGCACCCTGTTGCGGAAACCCTTCTTGCTCGGTGCATGTCAGGCGGCTGACACCAGCAGGACTCCGCTCGCAGCTAAAGATGACTCACGTATTAACCAAGTGTCTGTAAGCCCTAGGTTTACCATGCTGGTCTTAAGCGTAGTTGGAAAACGTTACCTGCTTGTGAAGTGGCAAGTGGAGTATCTCCTCCTTGGCTGTTCCTGTGCAGAGGCACACACAGCGCTGGAAGGCAGTTGACAAATGGTGGTAGTGGCATCACAAGCACATGAAAAAGCACAACTTGCACTTAAAATGCATTTTGGAAATGGACTTAAAGTAAGAACCTTTAGAGTTTTAGCTTGGATAGTTTCTAATATGTATGTGTATGGGTGCGTCACAGACCTTTTCACTTTAAGATCTTTCACTTTTTTCTATTTTCTTAAGCCTTGTGCTTGGTTTGGGGCAGCAGCCAAGTGCCCTGAGGGCTGTGGAGAGGAGCGCCGTGCCCTAGCGCCTGGTCCCATGGCTGGAGGCTGGATTTCTGCAGGACTTCTGAACACTGGGGGCTCTGATAACTGAAGTGCATCTTTGATCTATGCAGAGTTTTAATGCCAAAACAGTGTGTGTGTCTGTGTGTGTGCTTTGTGGACCTCAGTATAGATTATGTTCTTCATAAAGTAATTTGGTTTTAGTCTAGTTTAGAAAATGTTTGTGTAATTTTTAGTCTGAATATGCAGCCTCATTTGAGTCTGTAATTGTGGTTTTGTTTTTGTCTGAGTCATGCTGGTAATGCAGAGTGAAGCTGCCTTTTAATTTATGTGTTATTTGAAGGGAGGGAGAGAAAGATTCTATGATGGGATTCGCTTTGTTGGTTTCTTTTTCCACTCAGACCCACAGGACAGATGTTTAGGAGATGACTAGGTGGCTGTCTGTCAGCTAGGGCTCTCATCACGTCTGCTTCCTGGGAGTAAAAGCTGTGAAATCAGACTTTTGCAAGCAACCTATGTGCATAATTCTTAGTTAAAAAACAAAGCAAAGCAAAAGAGCAGTCCACAGATACACAGGAGACAAAACCAGCAAGTGTTGGTTTTGGTCTTCAGTGACTTTTGTTGTCCTTAAGCCAGAGAGTGTGTGTGCCCACACAGATACTGTGCTCTTCCCTAAATGAGAATTATTTAGCTGAGAAGCCTTCAGGCGAGAGCAGCTGGAACTCAGTTGTCGTGGCAGAGCACACCTGGACTTGGACCTGTTGAGTACCAACATTTCCCCATCTCAGTCAAGTAAACTTTGAAGTTGCCTTCAAAGTCACCTCTTGGGAACACGCTTTTTCTTTGAAGACAGTCCTTTCCATGTTTTACCATCTCTGCATGCCAGTGGATTTACGCGCTTCCCATTGCCATTGTCTGGTATGATGCATGCACCGTTGTTTCTTGACTGAGGAAATTTTTCTTTGCATGGAAAACATAACCTGTTCCAGCTTTGTAGAAAAGATTTGTGTAAAAATAACTTGGTATTTGTTCACCTGATGGTCATCTTTCCTCATGTATCTTTGCCTTCTCATCGTGTTCTGCTGTCCAAAGTTAATATGCAGCCAGTATACCTGCCAGCTCTGAAAGTGTATTCACCTGTTGCTTGCTCTAGGTGAGCTTGAAATCTGCTGTTTTTGTTGTGGGGCCTCTTATAGGACTAAATATGGTATTTTCTGATGAATATTGGTGATCTCTGATGGGAGTGCCATCAATAGTATAACATTGCAACAGTGTATGTTTGTCTACTTCTGTTGCAGTAAGAGAGAATATGCCCTTGCTAACAGAACAAAATGGTAAAGAAAGGAATTAGATACCACTGTCAGTCTTTACAAGCTTAGAAATTGGTATTCTCTGGAGATAGGTAATTCTGTGAAGTATTTATGGAAAACTCCCTTGGAAAATACCCAGGATTACGAAACTGTATTGCATAGCCACTCAGATGGAGCTTTGTAAATCATGAGAGATTTCTGTAGACATTGTAGAGTTAATCATGTAGAGTATACCTCCATACTGGTTTATGTGTTTCCTACACCAAACCCAGATATACGTATGCGGGGTTTTCTGTGTGATGGATCATATTAACCTGAACTCTAGTTGGATCTCCTGACCTTTGCCCAGTAACCCAGCTTCCCAAAATTCAGTCTAGTGATGTCCCCATGATGTGACTTCATTACAGCATGTTTTTTCCTCGTAAATTTGAACACTCAGAGGCATGCCCCAGGTATAAGGTCTTGATGGCTAGTGAGGAAGGCATTTAGGTTCCTGCAGTCATGGAATCTGCAGGAACCGTGGGTCAAGCTGTACTTCATTTGGCTTTTATTATTAGTTATAGATACTTCTCTCACCAATTTGTCCCAGCTGGAAGCTGCTGCTGTTATTCCAGATCTCTGAGTTTTTGTGTTGCAATAGGGAAGAAAGCCTTGTCCTGATGGAGAGTTCCGGGCATAGGCTGTCTGGAACAGCACTGTCTGAAGTGGTCATTTCTAACCCTGCCAGGTAGTAAGATACTGGACCTTAAAACTGATGCTCTGATCTATAAGGAATATTTGAATGGTTGGAGAAGATGGATTACTAACCTTTCTCTGACTTTGAGCCCTGAATGCTCGTGGTAACTAAGGTAACCTGATTTCATAGGCAAAGAGAAAGAAAATAGTATGCAGGTGAAAATAGATTACGCTCCAGAATTGTTCTCTGCTTTTGTTTTTATTTCCTTTGTTTCCTTCCCTCAAGGATAAACAACAGGCTTGTTGGTACATTTGAAGGCATTTAGGATTATTCACAAGTTCTCTCTGGTCATTACCATTAAGTCATGTCCATGCACATGTGAGTGTATGCATACCAACATGTAAACTTATGTCTGTATCCTACTCCTTGATTATTTAGATACTATTTACTATTCCATAATCACATTTCAGAAGCGCTAAATGGCTGTATATTGTGTTCTCAGGAACAGGTCATTTGTCAAACAACTGGAGGCATGAGGAATATTTGCTTTTCAGTCCTGTAAATGTCAAGGCCCTGTTTTTATCAGTAGGGTTGTTCCTTGCTGCACAAATTCTTGTCTGTTTGTGCTTGTGCATCTTCCAGCCAGCAGCTCTCTCCTTTTGGGTGAGCTTTGAAAAGGCCTCATGCTTTTGGGACAAACCTAATGTAGACCTCATGTACTGATGCGCAGGAAGGAAGTGTACTTCATGTACTCTGCATCTCGGAAGCATGTATTTTCAAACTAAGTGATGCTGAGAACCAAGTGATCCATTTCTACAGTGGGTTCAAATGAAGGCTGGCTTGTGATTACATCTTTGCTTTTTAGATGAAGTCTGTTGCAGGTAATTTAATTGCACATTATATGGTCTTGCTCCACACTGTGTTGCCTGCTTGCCAACCAGTTCAGTTACAACTTTTCTCCTCAAGTATCCCCAGATGTGTCAGTCATTTAAATCCCTGAATTGTCTGAGACCTGTTGAGGCCCTTTGGAGCACGGAAAAATCCCTTGTGAGGACATGTTGAACTTAGAGGTTTCCTGTCCGAAGGCTCTGTGTGTTTTGTTAAGATATTGAAGTTTAAAGTTTTGAGAGAGAGTGGCCCAACTGCAGATGGTTGGTAAGGTTGGCTTTTTAATCCTTAGTATATTGTTTGCCTGTCTGTGCTGATTAATCAGGAGCTTAAACTACCTTTTGATCCACCTCTCATTGCCATTGCTATGCCGGCAAATGGCCTACTGGGCACACTTGCACTAGCAAAATAGAGCGATTCTCTTGGTATGGCTCCACCTGGGGAGTTAGCAGGAGCTGCACTGTTAAGTTCAGCCTCCAAAACCAACACCAGACCTGCACTGTCTCTTCCCAGCAAGCTCAGTTTTGATGAAGTGCTTTACCGCGCTTGTAAGTACCGCAGACATGCAGTGGCGGAGTGTTTCCTTGAAGTCACAACTAGTTGCGTTAGATGTGTCAGGGCTGCTAATGCCATTCTCGTAACCACTTTCTACATGTCTCCTGCTTTCGAAAGGGAAAACCAAGAATGGTTTTGTCTTGAGAAGTGTTGCAAACTCTCCTGGCTCTTCCTTCCGCCTTGCTGTAGTCTCTTCCAGTTTTAGACTGAACACAAGCAACCTGGGTATTGCTAGCACCGCTTTGCTGCTAGAAAAGAGCATACCTTTTTATGTTGGCTATTGATAAAGAAGCACATAACCTATATTCTTTCCCCTTCCCTCTGACAGCCGTGTGATTTACTGCCAGAGGTGACTGTAATTTCTTTGCTATATTGCTGTTGCTGCTGCTGTTTTAAATGGTTTGGTGCGTGAGCTTTCTGGAACAACGTGGTGTGTGTAGGATCTTGTGGATAATGAAGCTGTCTCTTCTTCCTTTCTCTCCTTGGTTTGTGCTCGTCTGTCTGCCATGGTAGGTTTATTAATAAATTATATATGTCCGTATTAGCTATAATTTTGAGGAGGTTTGCATGTCAGTAGTTTGTAAGCAACTAAGGTGCCTCATGTACAGGTCTGAGCAGATAGGAATCCCCTTGCACTCTAGAGGGCCTGCTCCAAAGCCTGGTGAAGTTGGTAGGAAGACTTGCTGACTTCAGGGGGCTTTGGGTCAGGCCTTATGCTCCCACCTTTGTTGTGCCTCACTTAAAATGGTGCTTTTTCAGTTGTCTGTCTTTTTTTTCTAGTTCTTGGTTGATTTTTTTTTTTTCTTTGTATGGTGCTGTGTATAACTTGAATATATTATGCACATATCCTACCCAATGGGTAGAACAAACAAACATACAAAACAAATAGATGTTGTTAATACTGTAAGATAATGTACAGATGATACCAATTTTAAAGCAAAAGAAGAAAAAAAAAAAGGCATAGACTTTGTGAATGCCAACTTCTATGCTTGGTCCTTTTTTGTAAGAAAGTTTGCAAATGGATGCATACAAGTGACAAGAAGTCTATGTATTTTATTTTCCTATTAAATATCAATATAATACCATAATGGAAAAAGTTTGAACAAATCCTTTTTGACTAACCTGTGTGTAGTGTTTGGTCATTTGATGCATCTTTGCCGTGAAGATTTGTTCTTTGGTTTTTTAAATGTGTCACTTTAAGGAAAAGGAAAAAACCCACAAAACAGACAAAACCTCCACAGCTTTAACCTTGCAACTAGATGCTTCTTGAATCGGTTGTTGCCTCACTGTTGCTGAGTTGACCAATGTTAGTTACTGCTTCTCCAGCAGATACATTATTTATTATTATCCTGGATTAGGCTGGTTTTTTTTTTTTCTTAAAAAAAAACCCCAACCCTTAGAAATGGCCTAAAACCTTTTGATTCTTTTTATCCACATCCTAGATTTGAAGTGAAGCTCAGACAAGTGGGAACTGACCCAAACCATCCCTGCAAAATCAAAACTAGGCCAACGAGAGGTTTGTGACAACAGCCAGCCCCTGCTCTATGCCCAGTGTTGGTATGTGATCCTGCCACTGCAAACTCTCTTCAGGCGTGGTGTGTATCTGGGGCTCGCTGATGATCTGTGCAGTCACAGTGTGCAAGCCTTAAGGGTAGACAAGGAAGGCCACAGTTGGTAGCAAGCTGAAGGTAGGATTTGAGTATAAACTTTGAGTTGGCAAGTGCTGCTGCTGTGTTGGCATCTGACAGCAATGGCTTAACCCGGGTTCGTATTTAGGTCTAGGGAGAAGTGCCTAAACCTGTTCAGACCCAACACAGGAAGCGGTGTGGAAAGTGGCCCAACACTTAAGCTTTCTGCCAGGCTCCTCCGCAGTTCGGTTCTCTCCCGGCATCTCCATGCATTGGGCTGTCCGTCCCGCTTGCTCCTTGGTAAAGCAAATACCTCAGGAAAACTCAACATGAAGTTCTAGTGCAGAGACTTGCCGATGCTGTACTTATTTTTCTAAACTGTGCTACCTATCCCAGGGCGGTAGGTGATGTAAAAGTTTATCGATCTGAGACAGACGAGTCCTCTCACAGATGGATACCGACTAATCTTTCATAGATACTCGAGTCTATGTGTAGGTTTTTTATACTTGTCAGGCTTTAATCACAGATATAAGGTAGCAGCGTGTTGGGATACGTTTGAGATGGCGTTTTTGTTCGGTTTTTTCAGATGACTAGCTAAATGCTATGCTAAAACTCAGGGGGCCTTGTCTGGAGTGCAGTGAAGTCAGTGGTGAGACTTCCTCTGGTTTGAGTGGGCTTTCAATCCAGCCCGTCACGCTTGAGGATGGTGCCTTGGAGCACAGTCTGTCATGACTTCTCTGTTGACCTGAAACTTCAGCTACACATTTGTCTGTAAATACCTTTATAAAAGCCCTCACAGGAGTCCTGTATCTGAATGTTGATCATGGTTGTTTTGGGTTTCTTTTGATTTAAAGAAGTGTGTTAAGTCTGTATTGTCTTTTATGGCCAGTTCTGCATCATCAAGCCCTTACAGGTAGCTTTTGTCCATCCCTCTGTATATTGAGCTGTTTTATCAGCAAGCATGTACCATAGGGAAATATGCATATTTCATGACTGTCACTTGTAAACTCATTTATTGTTTATCAGGGCATAGAGAGTTTTGGAAGTATGCCTTGTCTGGCCACCTTCACGTTTCTGTTTGCACTGCAGTACCACTTCTGTGCATGAAAGAATTAAAACCAGAAAAACCCAGGCCTTGACTAGGAAGACTGTACAGAGCAAACCTCCTCCTGGAGGAGTCTAGGGTAGGATTTATCATCACAAAACTTGCATATTGAGTGGACCAAACATGAGCATGTCTCCTTTTAGAGGCACTAATTTGCTTTGAAGCTGCAGTGGAAAGAGCAGACTATCTATTAAGTGTATTCACAGCTGTGTTCACGCTTTTCCATTTGCTACAAAGCACAGCAGGCAGCCAAGATTTTAAAAGAAGAATAAGCAGAAGTTATGAGAGCCTCAGGCATCATAGACCTGGACAACAACAATAATAATGATAAATTCACTTTAATATTCTTTAACAAAGCTTTTCTACTTACAGTACAAGGACTACGTAAGCGATGATAGGGGTTTTATCTTTGTATAGCTACCAACTGCCCAATGCTGCTGTGCTCAGAGCATTTCATGATGGTGTGTACACCGGTCAGGCTGTTACACTTAAAATTTACCATCAAATGCCTGGTTTTAGGGTGTTGACCCTTTCTTTGTTGTTTCTTGCTAGTTACTTTACAGTGTAAAATGCTTTATTGCTGTATGGATTTTTTTGTATTTCCGACATTGTGGCTTTTGAGATCACATTTTCAACGCATCTCTTATTTTTGTCCATCTTGTTTCAAGCTATTCTGAAATGTGTACAGCACTATCAACAGTATTTAATCTTTCTTTTAAATTTTATTGTTGTAAAAACAAAGCTATTAAAACCAGTAAGTCTTTTTACAACTGTATTGAAATTTCTCAATAGCTGTTCATGTGATGCTATGACAAACCTGGCTTGCTTTGATTTTTTAAAAAAACATTTATTTTCCTTTTAACACAATTAATTTGTTGCTTATTTTCCACTGTAACCCCCAGTTATATACAGGAAAAGATTTCAACTGTTGTGTATCTATCTGACTCTTTTAATTGAGCAAATGGTGATGTCCTAGTTTTTAGACCTAAGGTCTGTTTATTGCAATACTTTTAAAGGAAGATGTTGCTCTAAGTGCTGTTGTTAGTTTTAAATACAGATTTTATGCTTGTTCTTAATATGCTGTGGTTAAACCATGGCACAAAATTATTAAAAATCATGAAATGCATTTGTCTCCTGTTGAATTTATTTTCTCTTTGAAGTGAAAAAAAACAATCCCAAACCCCAGAAACAAGAGGTGAAAGACTACAGTGCCCTTCTGTGGAACAGCTACTTGTCTTTTTCTCTCACTGGTTTGCTGATGGCAACCAGGTAGCTGGTCATTTAGGAATCAGAGGGTGGACTCAAATCCTTGAAGCATGTGGGGAGGGCTCTGGGGAGCAGAGGTCTGATGAGGATTTTACATCCGTGGTGTGACCCTCATCATTTGGTGATGAATACTGGGATGAGTTCAGGTGTTTCTGCCCTACCCCTCTGCTGTAGGATGGGCTGGAGCAGGAGGCAGCTGTGTCAGAGCCTTTGCCACTGAATTTAGGTCTAGGCACTTAATCTAAGCCACTTGCGATTGATGTGGGGTTGTTACCTTAAAGGAATTGAAATCACCTTTAAAGCCCTGGGTTGGTGACTGCCTCTGGCCCATCAGTGCTGGCTGACCAGCTCGGGGATAAGCAGTAGCCCCAAATCACTGAGTTGCAAAAACCAGCTAAAAAACTAAGATAAGATAAGGTACTGCTCGTGGGAGGGGGAAGCACAACCTGGTTTAGGAAACCTGGGGTATGCTTTGGTCAGTGCCTAAAACAGCAGTAGTGGTCCAGTATGTGTGTATGTGGGGGGGGTGGGATGGGTGGTAGAGATATGATACAGTTAGTAAGAAACTACACAAAAGGGTACCATGAAAGACACTTGTCTTCGCTAATACAGAACTTTGCAAGGTAGGTCAAGCTATCCCTGGCTGGTGCCTGTTACTTTGCTGTACTAAAGCTTTATAGAACTAGGACTTAACAAGAACTTTTTTCACAAACCAACTAATTTCTGTTTATTATACGCATAAAGTGATCCTTTATTAAGCATTATTATTAATTATTAAGCATTATTATTAATGAAATCATCCTTTTTGTGTTACATTTTTACACCTGTGTCTGTGTTTGCTGGAGCTTGATCTCTCTCCTGTTGAGATGTGATGCTTGGAGGGAGGTGCTGCTTCAAAACTGGGACTTTCTCACAGGTCTTTGCAAGACAGAGCTCTGCTGTGGGAGCCACAGTCCCAGCCCATTCCTGACACGCTGCTTACAGAACAGCCTTAACGTTACTTGCAGATAGGAACCATGGGGGTTCCTGTTGCTGCTGTTCCTTTTGAATGGTGTGGTTCTTTAAATGGTACAATACTTATTTATGATTAAAAAGTAACCAGTTGCTTTTCCTATAACCAGCCTGAGTTAGCTCTCCTCCACCTACAGCGTTTTAATTCTTCAGTACTTAGAAAATTGCCAGTTCCTCAGCCCTTAGAAGTACTCCAAATCCCCAAGTTCCTCTGTTACTGTCTGAACCCTGAACTCCCTGGAAACTGCTTTTTTTAATTTATCTTTTGGGGAGCCTGCTTTGATCTTTTACTTAATCTGGTTTTAATTGTATTTATATTTGTTTTATAATATGCCATTCTGTTTGATTGTGTTTTAATATCTCTGCCAATGGTTGCAACTCAGAACTCGGCTATAAATGGGATGTCTCATCTCAGTAGGGTTACTTTTTCCTGTTAAAAGATTAATACAGTGGTTGCTGCAGTCCTATGAAACCTCTAGGTCTGGCTTCCAGGCTCCCAGCAGTATTGTGTCTCATTACAAACACCCTGTTTTCAACATCCCAAACCCTTTTCTTCCAAAGACCCCTCTGTAATGAGACTTCGTTACTTAGACAAAAATTAATTAGGCTTCTCTCATTATCACTGTTTTGATCGGTTGTGCATTAAATGAGCTCTAATTAAAATGCACATTTTAAAAACCTTGCTGCTGAATCCTATTCTAACAGCTCGCTGCTGCTGTGGCGATGCCCTGCTTTTGTGCAGTTTGCATTGTGCCACTTTTCCAGAAGCCTGGCATTGATTAGGATAAAAACTTGTGTGATTCTGGGGGGGGGGGGGGGGGGGGGGGGGGGGGGGGGGGGGGGGAGGGGGGAGGTTTGCTTAGTCTCTATTTTTTTTTTCCTTTCCAGACTGACTGCTGAGAGTGGGGAATAGAGCTCAGATACCGAATACAGGTAGAACTGATGAGCTGAGTTTGTCAGTATCCTGGGTAGTCAGTAGCAGTACCTGTCCCCAGAATATTTCAAAACATAAGGGAGAAACTATGTGCTGCACTTGCTACTATTTAACTGCCTATTTCTGCTTACCTTGGGTGTTCTAAGTTGCCCTTAATACATTATTTAAGTTGGCAGGGCTGCCTGAGCTGTCCCGCTGTTGTCCATCACGTGCTAAGCTGGTGGCAGCTTTGCTGGATGCCAGTGGGCACAGTAAGTAGAGCTAGAGGGGGGCTCTCATTAACAAAGGGATTAATGTGTAGACCAGAAGATGCTTACTGAAAAATATTTTGTACCCTTAATGATGTCTGCTATGAAGCACATTGCAGAACAGTAACAGAAAGGTGCTAAGGCTTTTAACCTGGTCTAGTGGAAGGTGTCTCTGCCCATGGCAGGGGGTTGGAACTGGCTGAGCTTTAAGGTCCCTTCCAGCCCAAACCATTCTGATTTTATTTTAAAGATGAGGAAACACACATTGAGAAGTACATGGCAGGACCCTGCAGTCTATGGTGATGCTGGGAGCAACTTTCCCGTTGCCACCATTCTCAGTCTCTCCACGTGCGAGAGATGTAGTTTCTCCCCACTCCTAACACACATGTACCGGTGTCTCATACACACCTATTTTTCTGTTTGGCTGATAGTTGCCAGGGTTTAAGCAAGCAGTCAGAACATAACCACCCTTGTTCTGAGCAAGAGGGCATCTTTCCATGGAGGCCAAAAATGCCATCCTTGAGCCCCAGGAGCTCCCTTCAATGCCAGCACCAGATCGCCCCAGATTAATTTAACATTTGCAGGTATTACAGTGATTGACAGTCGAGTTGAGTGGAAAATTCCGGTTTAATCCTGCTCTGCATGCCACAGACATGGGCTCAGACAGCTTGACCTACATTTAACCCTGGGCAGCAAGAAACTCTTAGGGGAAAAAGAGTCATTTTCATCTTGAAGCAGGGAGAATGTTGCAGCTTATACACACGTCCCCGTGTACATGCACACGCGCATAATAGTGTTACCATGCTCTGAATATTCCATAAGCAGAGCCAAGTTTGCCTTAGTTGGTTTTACGTGGTGAAGAAGCCATGTAAGTCAAACATAAAAGCATGAATGTGCTTGCCTAGCCGTTCAGCAGGGTTTACGGGAACAGCAAAATATATAGGAGCGAAGCCTCTCCTGACAATGGGGTTAGGATTGTAAGTGCTATAAAATTTGCTTACAGCTGCAAACTCCATGGCTCTCAGGGAAAAAGCTGATGAGCTGGTAACTTTCACAAATGTTTTGTCAGGCAAAGCCTAACAGGTAAGGCTCGACTGACTGCGAAGTCAGTGTGGTTCTTTTGCCCCCCCCGCCCCCCTTCGTTCTGCAGATCAAAAGTGCTGATACTGCTTTAACTGTGTTTGTTTTGGACAGTCGCTGGTGCAGTACTGGGTGTTGCAGCTCCTCAGTGAGAGGTGCCCTGACGCACGTTAAAAGCCCTATGGCTGAGCAATAACTACATTAGCTGCTCAACATGCAGGGCCTCTCATCCTTTAAAATCACACTGTATATTCCGCTGATATTATACCTGTAGATAAGAAACTATGCACGCTAGCTCCAGCAATATGCTAAGGGAAACAGCACTTTACTGTGCAGTTCTGCTCTGTCAGGAAAATGGTATCAGGTATGCTAAAATAGCCACCTGACAGTAACACAGGAGAAATAAAGTGACTGTCCGTGGGAAAACCGTACTCAAGAGTAAATCATGCAGCTGCAGTTCAAGTGCTGCTTGTGCACTGGTTGTTTTACTTCCCTTTTCTTAAAGCAGATTGGCTGTGTGCAGGTATAGACTGTGCAGAGATGTGCAGATTGCTTAGAGAACTACTGCACAGCAATCCGGCAGCGTTAAGTACACCGTTAGTGACATTAGGCAGAACTCTGAGCACTCCTTATATGAATTTACAATGTGTTATCTTTATTTTCATGGCTTTTCTAATCTAAGCAGGGTAAAAATCAAGCATTTGGTGAACCAAAGCATTAAAGATCGGTCAGCCAAGGCTCGGAAATTCCCTTTCTCCCACTAAAATTTTCCCAAAGTGTTTCCTTCCGCATTAAAACACAACTGCCACTATTGGTGAACCATTATCAAAACAGCGTTCAGCAGCAGCTTAGCCCTTCAGCTACTCCAGCCACCTAATGTTGTTACACACTCCTAGGGGACACTGAAGCCCGGAGGTTGCAAATGAGGTCTTGCCAGCAGCACCCAGTGCTATCTCCCTGAGGTCATCCATGTGCTGCTTTCTCTAAGCACTGGGACACAAGGGCTTGCCTTAACAATCGCCTGTGTTTTCCCATGTAGGACTGTTCTTTATTGTAATGGACAAGGTTTAGAGAAATGGAGCTTCACCTTCAGAGGTGGGCACCACCACGACCACCATCAACCCCTGTGACTCTTGGCCAGAGAGCTGCTGTCTGTGAGGAGGAAGTGCTGCCCCACATCACAGGGATGTCTCCTGTCAGGTGCCTACGAAGCACTGAGCAGCATTCAGTTATTATATTCAGTTTAAGAACCTGAATGTACACAAGTCCATGGGTCCTGATGAAATCCATCCGCAGGTCCTGAAGGAGCTGGCGAATGAAGTTGCTAAGCCACTGTCCAACATATTTGAAAAATCATGGCAGTCAGGTGAAGTTCCTGACGACTGGAAAAAAGGGAAATGTAACCCCCATTTTCAAGAAGGGGAAAATGGATGACCCGGGGAATTACAGAGCAGTCAGTCTCACCTCTGTGCCTGATGGGGCTGTGGAACTGATGGACAGGGGTAGAGCAGTTGATGTCATCTACCTGGACTTGTGTAAAGCATTTGACACTGTCCCGCACTACATACTTGTCTCTAAACTGGGGAGACATCAACTTCATAAGTGGACCACTCGGTGGATAAAGAACTGGCTGGATGGCCGCACACAAACAGTTGTGGTCAATGGCTCAATGTCAAGCTGGAGACCAGTAACGAGTGGTGTCCCTCAGGGATCGGTGTTGGGACCGGTCTTGTTCAACATCTTTGTTGCTGACATGGACAGCAGGATTGAGTGCGCCCTCAGCAAGTTTGCCGATGACACCAAGCTGTGTGGTTCGGTTGATACGCTGGAGGGAAGGAATGCCATCCAGAGGGACCTGGACATGCTTGTGAGGTGGGCTGATGCCAACCTCATGAAGTTTAACCATGACAAGTGCAAGGTCCTACACCTGGGTCAGAGCAATCCCAGGCACAGCTACAGGTTGGGCAGAGAAGAGATTCAGAGCAGCCCTGCGGAGAAGGACTTGGGGGTGTTGGTTGATGAGAAAATGAACATGAGCCAGCTTCAGTGTGCGCTCGCAGCCCAGAAAGCCAACCGTATCCTGGGCTGCATCAAAAGGAGCGTGACCAGCAGGTCGAAGGAGGTGATCCTGTCCTGCCCCTTTACTTTGATCTCATGAGACCTCCCCTGGAGTATTGTGTGCAGTTATGGTGTCCTCAACACAAAAAGGACATGGAACTGTTGGAACAAGTCCAGAGAAGGGCCATGAGGATGATCAGGGGACTGGAGCACCTCCCATATGAAGACAGGCTGAGAAAGTTGGGTCTGTTCAGCCTGGAGAAGAGAAGGCTGCATGGAGACCTCATAGCAGCCTTCTGGTGTGTGTAGGGGGCCTATGAGGATGCTGGGGAGGGACTCTTCATTAGGGACTGTAGTGACAGGACAAGGGGTAATGGGTTAAAACTTAAACAGGGGAAGTTTAGATTGGATATAAAGAAGAAGTTCTTTACTGTGAGGGTGGTGAGGCACTGGAATGGGTTTCCCAGGGAAGTTGTGAATGCTCCATCCCTGGCAGTGTTCAGGGCCAGGTTGGACAGAGGCTTGGGTGACATGGTTTAGTGTGAGGCGTCCCTGCCCATGGCAGGGGGTTGGAACTAGATGATCTTAAGGTCCTTTCCAACCCTAACTATTCTATGATTCTATGATTCTATACCAGTTCTGCATAGAAAGAGACTGTCAGACTTCTTCTTTTGGTTTGGTCTTCTATTTAACAGTACTTTTAAAAAAATAAATGTAAAAAACCTGTTTAAAAACAGTGCTGGCGAATTTAGCTGACGGATGGGAGGTAGGGTCTCCTCTGATTGTGGGTCAGTCTTGTTCTGGCCACTTGGGCAGACCCAGAAGGAGCTAGAAAGTTTTCTTCAATTATGCCTCTTTATGAAATTTTTCCCTTGTATAAGGTCTATTTCCTTTTTTTTTGTTTTTCACTCCTAAACAAGCCTGTGTATCCTCCCCTGTTTTCCTTTCTCTGTGATTGTCCAATCAAGTCATCAAACTGAAGCCCAAACTTACTTAACACGACATTTTGCCCTGTGGGCTTATGAAATCAAGATGTATTATTTCTGCTTAAGAAGATCATCAAAACAGCCAGATAATTGCCAGGGGATGATTATGAGTCTCTAATTACTATTGTTGCTGATGGTAACTGATGAGCAAAGACAAACGCAGCACAGTACTCTAAGTTACATCCTTAAGGGGACACAATCACAAAGTGTGTTTCCACCTCAGCTACAGCCCCGTCTCGGGCCACTAGTTTGCTCTGGTCCCTGCTCAGGAGACTATTCCAGCTCCAGCCCCTCTTTGGGCTGCACCTTCAGCTCTGGCACTAACTTCAGCCATGACTGGCTCTCTCCTTGTTCAGGCCCACATTTTTTGGCCAGTGCTTTGGCTCCAGCTGTTGCTCAGGCCATGATTTCAGCTCTGGCCTCATCTTGGACTCAGACTTCAGCTCCAGCCTGGTGCTAGGTTATGACTTTCGTGCTGTGCATACCCAATCCTGGCTATGATTTTGGTTCTGGCCCCATCTTGGGCCATGACTTTGACTCTAGGTCTGCTCAGGGTGTAAATTCATCTCTGGCCCAATATCGGGCTGCTATCTGGGCTCAGCTCCATCTTGGTCTGCAACTTTTGTGCCTGTTTCAAGCTGATACTCCAGCCCAGTGCTGGCCACAACTTTGGCTCTGGCTGCATATCACACTGTGAATTCAGCTCCCGCTCACCGCTCTGGCCCTATCTCAGAGCACAGCTTCAGCTCCAGGCGGGTATCAGGCTGCCACTTCAGCTCTGGCTTCTGGCTGGGCTGTGATTTTGGCCCTGGTCCCTTCTCAGGCTGTGACTTCAGCTCTGACCTCTGTTCAGGCTGTGAGCGAAGATCTGGAGCCATCCTGGGCCACTACCATGGTTCCAGCCCAATCTTTGGCAATGATTTCACCTCCAGGGCCCATCTTGAGCCACAGCTTTGATTCTGGCCCCATCTTTGATCACCAATTTGTCCCCAGCCAATATCAACTGGGCTGTAACTTCAGCTCCAGCTCAGGCTTTCATGTCTACTCCAGCCCCTGCTTCATCCTCAACTTCTGCTCTCCCCTATCTTGGCCTGTGATACTGTACAGCAGCTCTGGCTCTGGCCCGTGCTTGGGCTGTGACTTTGGTACTGGTGCCAAACTGAGCTGCAATTCAGCTTTGTTAAGCTATTGGAGTGAAACTTTAGGTCCTGCTTGGCCCCATCTTGGCTTTGAAACTTGGCTTCAGCCCAAACATTTGCCACAACTTTGGATCCGACCATCGCTCAGGTGGCTACTTTGGCTGTCGCCCCTCCTCAGGAGGTTACTGTGACTTGGCCCCTGTTTGGGCCGTGGCTTTGGCTCTGGCCCCGTCTTGGTTTTATTACTTTCTCCAGCCACATCTTCATCCACAACTTCGGCTCCAGCCATTCCTCAGGCCACAAATCTGGCTTCATCCCCATCTTGGGCCGCCACTTTGGCTCCAGCCTGGTCTCCGATTGCAGTTTTGGTTCTGGCCCCATATATGACTTCATCTCTGGCCTCATACTGGCTCCTGCTCAGCCTGCAACTCTGCCTCTTGTGCCAAAGGCAGTTACTTTGCCACCAGCTTGCTAACAGATCACAGCTCTGGCTCTGGCCTGCCTGGGAGGGCATTATGGCTCATATTTGGCTGCTACTTGAGCTCCAGTCCCATATCAAGTTGTGACTTCGACTCTGGTCACTTTGCCATCCCCATCTTTGTCTCTGGTTTGATACTGGGTTCCAGCTTTGGCTCTGGCCCCTGCCTAGTTCATGACTTCTGCTCCAGCCCGTTTCAGACAGCACCTTTGGCTCCAGCCTCTTATCATGCTGCAGCTTCAGCTCTGACCCTTTTTGGACAGTGATTTTAGCGCTGTTCCATTCAGGCCAGTGGCAGATGTTTCTGAGACACATCTTAAGCTCCTGTTGGACATCAGGCCATAGCTTTGGCTCCTGCCCCTGTTTGCGTCATGGCATCTGCTCCAGTCCCATCTTGGGCTGCTACTTTGGTCCCACTTTGAGCCACAAGTTTGCAGCCCTGTTTCAAGCTGTGATTTCAGCTCCAACCGCATCTGAGCTTCAAGATCAGCAGCGGCTTCATTTGTGCTGCATCTTTGGCCCTGGCCTGCTCTCAGGCCATGTCTTTGGCTCTGGCCCCTATTTAGGTTCATCCCTTGCCACATCTTGGGTTGTTACTTTGCCTGTGGCTGAAATCTTGGGCCATGGCTTCAGCTCTGGCTCCATCTCTAGATCTGACTTCAGTTTCATTCCAGTTTCAGGTCAACGATTTTAGTTCCAGACCCATCCTGTGCCTCTGGCTCAGGTCTGGCCTAATGCTGGGTTACTACTTCAGCTCAGTGGCTGTTCAGTCTGACTTTGGCTAGGGCTTGGTAGCAGGTCATGACTTTGGCACTTGCCCTGTGTTGGTCTGTGGCTTCATCTCCAGTGGCATATCTGGTCATGATTCTGGCCCAGTATTGGGCTGTGACTTCAGCTCCTGCCCTATCTTCGATCACTACTTGCTTTTAACTCACATTTGGCTCCAGTTCATGATTGGGCAGCTAACGCAGCTCTGGATCTATCTATCTGGAAATGGATCCTGTGAGTTGCACAGAGGTTCCCACATGTGGCCCCAGAGCAAGAGTATGATCATGCAAATACTACTGGGGCAGACTTCAAGCTCTGCAGGGTGCTGCAGGACACAGGCAACACTGCCCACAAAAATGGAAAACCAGAACAAATGCCAGCATCAGAAGAATGTGTGAAGAAGAATGTGTAAGAAGTACACTAAACAGAAACAAAGAAAAACATCTACTAACTGCAGTCGTACAGTAGTGCTCAACTCAGCAGTAACACAAGTTCACAGATTATTTTTTTTAATAATACTTATCAGAAACATGGCACTTTACATCTTCAGGGCACCAAATTTACAATGATTATTCCTCACAACTCCCCTGTGAGTTAGGCATTACATTGCAGTTACTATTTGACGTGGAAACAAGGCAGAGTCCTGCACAATTAAGTTAATGAAGTTCAACTCACTGAAACACAGGGAGGCCCTCAGTGACTTGACTGAAAACGTAAGAGTGAGGCAGTGCTGATATTTTATCAGCTACAATTATTTTACTCTAGTCATTTACAAAGCTCAGGGTTCAACTCTGTTGCTTCTCCCCATACTCCCCTGCAAAAACCCCACCTTTGTTAAACAAGATAAACCAGCAGAGACTGGCTAAAACATGAGACCTGTAATAGGAATACGAAAAACACCCTTCTTTAGCCTGCATTTGAATAAAGCCAAGAGAGCAGCTTGCCTGCCCAGTCAAATAGAACAGTTCCAACTTTAGTCCTTTATGACATCTCTGAGACAGCATTTCAGCCTTCAGCTATGAATAAGTATTTGCTTGACCCAAGAAAATCTAGAAGGAAAGAAAGTTTGGTAGACTGTCTCAGAAATTATGCTTATTTTAGTTGAATTGTTCTACCGAAGCCTGAGGAACTCCTGCATAGGAGGAAGAACTTTCCGGTTTAACTCTTAGTTTCACATGTATTCAAAAATCCACTTAATATACACATTTCTCAAGTAAACATCTCATTTAGGGTTTTGTTTTTTTTCTCCAAACAATGAAATAGAAGAGTTTTGTAAACTTTAACATGATAAAAAAATAACCTAATTTTTAATAGACAATTATTAATATCATTTAATAATTTTCTACTGTAAATCAACTTTAGGAAACAAAGTATACTTGACAGTATGGCTACTGCGATTAATTCATCCTCTTAGAGCTTTCAGTTGAGATTTCTGAAAAGATACACCATCCAAGAAAGATTCATAGTCTCAGCCCCTAAAGGATCACAGCTCAGCTCAAGTCAATGCAGTCATTATAATTCATTCAGGCCAAGTAGCTAGTCCATGGATTCCTTCATGTGCAGTACCAGTGATAATGGTCTGTCACTAAGTTGAGGGATGATCACGACTGAAGAGGCTTGGGTCCACATACTCTGAAAACCAAAATATGTTGCCTTTCCCAGTAGAGAGAGAAAACTTCCTTCTCCTTTAATGGAAGATTCAATCTAACAGAATAATGGCTGTGCACTATGATGGAAGAATAAAGTAGTGGCTTTTGGAAGAAACTATCTTTGAGGGGTATGGGGAGGAGGGTGTGTGTGGTAGAGATAAAAAGGCAGAGCAGCCGTTAACACTACTACCAACCGACATACAGACTTCTAATCCGAGATGCACTTTTCCATCTGCGAGTTGATATCTCATTACAACCTCTCCCTCAGGGAACTTTAAGCTTGGTGAATATACAGGAATTTTAAATCCACAAAGCAACTGTAGTCTCGGAAGGGGAGAAGAGGAAAAAAAAAAGCTCAGAAGTGCACTTTGTATATCCTGTCTCACAAAGGGTTAAAGTGCTAAGTTTGATATAGCCAAAAATTAAGCATCTCTCCTACTCCTTTATTTTTTTAAAGGAAACTTTATCTTTGGTTTCTTGTATCTTCTCCGTAATCTTATCCTTTGTTTCCTCCATCTTCCCTGTAATCTTATCTTTTGTTTCCTCCATCTTCTCTGTAATCTTTCCTTTTGTTTCCTCCATCTTCTCTGTAATCTTATCTTTTGTTTCCCCCATCCTATCTTGTATATATTCCTTTACTGGTGGTGGTGTGGACATGTAGCCATGCTTACGTAGATACTTAACAGTGATGGATGTTCCTCCCAAAGTCACAGTGTATCTGGCAGGAGTTGCAATCTTCAAGAAAACAAAGAGGACACCATATAAATAAAACAAGACAATACTATCTAGTAACAGGTATTTTTAATATTGAGAATTTATTTTGGCCAGCATCAGATCCTACAAAGTTCTTCTATTTATAAGGAAATAGGGCAGTTTACAGTGTATTCCCCCAGAAATGCGTATTTTTTGACAAAATTAGCAGAGGCATTAGACTTCCATAAAACAAAACAACAAAACCCCCAAACCTGAAATCCTCTCTGTGCAGCTGGTGGGTCATGCATTAGGCATCTCAGAATGCAATCCAGAACAGACAGCGTGTAAACGCAGAGCCACATAAGCAAAAAGGAAATACTGACATGAAGATATGCTTTAAATTCTAAAATTCACAAGAGTATAGGCATCTTTCAGTCCAAAACTAGGACTCACACGTAGAAAACTAGAGCTCTTAAAGGAGACCTTAAAAGGTCCACTAACCCAAGGCGCTACCAACCAGGTTCGTTACTCTAGACAGACTAACCTGCTCTTTCAGAACTTCAAAGAAAAGCCTACACAATTTTCCATTCACCACCTATTCTTGTGCTTCTACATCTTACAAATTTCTTCCAACACTGCCAGATCTCCCAGCTATAATAAAATCTTTATATTTAACCACATTTATTTATTGGTTTCTTCTAGGCACAGGAATAATTGGCAAGAGTAGTGCTTTCACTTCTTTTTCTGTTTTTTTTTTTCCTTTGTGAAAATGACTCCTTTAAATACCAGTTAAGAAGTTTCTAAATGTGATGTTTTGATGAGTGGCATTTGAAGCAAATATAGTGTTTTGGTTTTGCATGGTCTGACATGTTTCTCTAACAGATTGCGCACAACAGAGACCCAAACCTGAACATAAGTAACTGATTCCAATGGGCAACTGAAATACTTGACAATGGTGGAGAGCTAAGGTAGGAAGACAAACTAGCGAATCCTCTAGGATAAAAATAACTGCACTTTCATCTAGAAATCATAAGGTGTTTAGGTTTTACCTCTTTATCCATGTTAATTACATCAGGGATATAGAGGAATAACTTGATTGTAATTAAAATCTCTGAGGGCAGAGAATAATTCTGCAGCAAACAAGTTATTTCAGAAATACAGATAAACTCCTTAAAGAAACAGAGCCTCTATAAACAGGGGAAGTTTAGATTGGATATAAGGAAGAAGTTCTTTATCTGTGAGGGTGGTGAGGCACTAGAATAGGTTGCTCAAAGAAGTGGTGAATGCTCCATCCCTGGCGGTTTTCAAGGCCAGGCTGGATGGAGTCTTAGGTGACATGGTTTAGTGTGAGGTGTCCCTGGCCATGGCAAGAGGGCTGGAACTAGATGATCTTAAGGTCCTTTCCAACCCTAACTACTCTATGATTCTATGAACTTGAATGTGACTATTTTTACTACAAAATGAATGCTCAAGTATGTGTAATTATTAAAGAGAGAAAACAGTATTAATTCCTTCTGCTGTAAACAAGTAAACCCTGTTTAGTTCACCAGGCAAGATTTAGAGCTTATTTACAAACTGTAATTATACTTACTTTATACAATGCATATGCTGTTAGTGCATTTCCACTCTGGGAATTTTTCAGGATGTTCACCACGGTGTCTGGTAAGCCAATCAACTCTAGGAATGGAACAATGTTCACTCCTCTACAAAAGAGGAAAAATTGGCAACCTGAATTGGAATTTGAAACCTAAGCAGTGATTTATAGTACCATTTTCATTCTTTATTATACCAACTTTGCAATTTGATTGCTTAGCTGAAACAATACTTTGCTATGTACTTACAGGATTTATATTTCTGTACATATAGGCAATTAACATTCTTTTCAGCATTCCTAGATGTGACCCATTTATATTATCCCTGTTGGGCTCAGTAACTACTGACTTACCTGTGTCTCAGTTTATTATGTTTGGAGGTAAGCAGATATTATGGTGGTAAGACAGCTGCTCAGGCTCCAGTTGTGCAGGTTCAACTTCCTGTTCTGTTTTGCCTAAAATTACCTTTTTGTTTTCTTTTTAAAATTTCAGACTAATCTGCAGCATGCCCAGAAGCACAGAATCCATACTTCGGTGTCCACTATTCACTTTCAAATACATCAAACAAATGGAATGTGGCAAAAGAAGAGGAAGTGACATGTTACATGGACAAGACTTCAGAGGTTTTGTGCCCAGTTGTTCTACCTTGTCAAGATGAGTGGAGGGAGCTCCTATCACAATTTCTTTCAATTTGAAAACCAGGGAAGCTAACATCAGCACTAAATTTAAGAAAGACCAGACAGCTCATCTTTACGTTACAGTAGAAAGCTACTGCAGAATGCATTTATAGAAGACCCATCTTTCCAATATTTAGAGATGTAGTAGTTATTATTAGTGTATCTTTACCCACTGGTACTAATATTTTAAGCATTCTTCTGTATGTGTGTACTTTAACATCAGGAACCATAGCAGGCACTAAGTTACTAGAAGCTACAGTCTGAAAGCCTATCCCCAGAACAGAAAATGGAGACATAGTAAGATCTGAAAGACAGCATTAACTGTGTTATTTCATAAACCACCACTGTTTGGTCTCATATCATGAGCAAGCATTCTGAAAGTTATTTTTCCACTTCAAGAGGGTGCTGCTCCTATGGCATGACAAACTGAAGCTTTGTTATAATTACTTTCTAGTTAAATATTCCCGTCATTTTGATCTGTCAAATACTTATTTTAGCAGCTAACTTCATTGTTTCAAGAAAGCAATCTTCATTCAGTTTGAAATGCCTGGATGTAAGCATCAACCTGAATTCTTCCAAAGCAAAATATTTTTATAGCTCAAGACCTCTATTCCTCGGACACGAGCTAAATTTAGAATGACATTTGGATCTATAGCTCCTAGAAAGGGCAATTATGCCAGCTGGTTAGAGTAACTAAAACAAACACTTGTGTGGTAAGGCATTCTGATGTCTAAGCCCCATCCTTACCACCACAAGCTACTGTTGTTTCATGCTTTCTATTATTAAATATACAACACTAGCAATCCAGAGATAAACATTTACTGATATTTAGCAAACCATCTGCAGATAGATAAAACCTATTTCATCTGACTAGCAGCTCATATCTGATATAGGTTTTTTTTTTCCTAATACACATTTTCCAGAATAGTATCTGGCACATGCTATAGCTGAAAGAAACTAACGCTAGAAATTTCTATTAATTCCTATTTTTTCTTTTAGCCATACAAATAATTAACTTCCAGTTAACAAGTCTGGCCTACAGCAGCAACTTTTCAGTGTTAAGGCAGGAAAGACAAGAAACAGAAGTAAAAGGGAAAAGATACACATGGCTTGTGAGGAGCTCAGGGTGAGGTGAACAACATGGAAGTCCAATGATGAGACAGGACTGAGGATGAAGGGGGAAAGGAAGTGATGAAATGACCCTCAAGTCCAACAACAAAAAAAGAACAGGTCTATAAAGATCTCACCTAGCATTTTGAAATCAGGATTATAAATCCCTATCTTTACCTTGTGGGAGTTTACCAATAATTTCAATGCCATCTACATTCATGCATCTTCTGGGAAGATGAGCATTCCTTCAAATGTCAACCAACATAACAGCGATAACTGCATGATAATAGCGTGTACATGACACTCATGAATCCTGTATACTTCTGATATTAATTTTATGCTTCAACTAAAAATGTACCCTCATTTCCCTATTATGTATAGATGCACTTCTTAACATAATAATAATTTATATTTCCCTTCACTTGTGAAAGTCAGTCTCAATTCAACAGCAGCATTGGGCACTACAACAAAATATCAACTTACTGCATGGCTGCATAGTAGAAGGATCCGAACCACACAGTGGAAGTCACAAGATGCACTGGAATCATGACTTTTCCATACTGTTTAAAAGTTTTCTTAAATCTCTGAACAAGACTAATTGATTTGTCTTGTAATGGATCAGGTTCTGAAGAACTGGATTCTACAGGACTCTGGTTGGGCGTATCAGTGGCTGAAGTCAAACGATTTCTCTCTTCTAGTACTTTGTGAGGACTGTCTGCTGGCTGTGATGAAGAAGCACTTTTATTTGAGGCAAAGCACGCTGCACCTGCATGAAGACATCGTTTAGGAGGGTCCAGTGCCAAAATCACTTTGCATCCAATATTAGACAACACTGATTGTCCTTTTAAGCACTGAAAGATACCAGTGCGAGGAAGAACCAAGTATGTCCCATGTGCCAGCTGAGCAGCAGTATGTAACAGACTCCGCTGCATTCTGATGAACTGTGGCTGAGGTTTCTATAGAGAGGAAACAAGGAAAAAAAAAAAAAGTAAACAAATTGCATTTCAGTAATCTATTTACTCCAATGCCACTCCAAATTCTCAAATTTTACATTGCTTTCTATTCTTCTACTTTAAAAGGTTTTCATTATCTGCCTTTTCAGAAATCGTTACCTTTACTAATCAGATAGTTTTAGATCAGTCTTCTTTAGCACTCTGAACTAAAATGGCCCCTTCACTTAACACACTCTGCTCCTCACAGCTAAAATGCTCGTTCTACTCTCTAAAAACATTTTTGGATGTTTAGGACTATCTACTGCTTTTATCTACATAATTTAACGCAGTTATTGAAAAGCTACCCTTGAAACTTCACTTCTAGTAGCAACTGAGAGTTTGAGTCACACTTTGAGCCTAAGCGAATGTAGTATGAACTCCCTGATGTGCAATTAATTAATTTTCAGTGTCAATACATTTTTAGTTTTGATGGAACCTTTCACGTTCTATACTCCATACACTCTTCTGAGCAGAGTTCACAGTAAAAAAAAATAAAATAATAAGAACCAATCAATAACCTTAATAGTAACAAACCTATCCATAACAGCCTGCCCATACACATCTGTTAGGCAGGGGGATGGTACTGTTGAATATCATGTATTAACACAAGCAAAATGAACTACAGTTTACAAAATATTACAATGCAAAGAATATTTTAAAACTGTGGATAACCCAGTTAACTTTATGATTTTGAATACTTAACAGGTATTCCTGAAAGTTCAAATGAACCACTGAAAGATTCCCCACAAGAGAGGAATTTTGTTTGGCATGTACAGACATCAAGCCATCATATGTTCCCCCCCAAAATGCATGCTTCAAACTAGTGAATTAAATGCTCTCTCCTTTCCTTTTTACAATGACTGCAAATTATAGAATTTTGTTTCCCTCCAAAAAAAAGGTTGACTCATCGATTTTATGTAACAAATACCAGTTAAATCAGTTATATTACAACTTTTCAATCTTCCTGATGCCTTTACTTTAATTATTGTACCAATTCTTGATCCAAACTAGAAATCATTCAAGTTTAATTGAAATTCCACTGTCATTTTCATCTGCTTCCCTTCACATATAGCCTTTATTTAAATCAGGTGTTTTGACAGTGAATTTGTCTAGGCTGCTGAAAATTATTAATATTTCATAACATAGGCAGGAGTTAAAGAAAAAAAATGTAATTAAGCCATACATACCCCTTATTACTTTCCAGACATGCAACAAGAGAAATACGGTAAGGCTTGTATCTTCAAAGAGTTGCAGCTTTTCCACTAGTTCTCCACTTCTCAAATATATGTCTTGAATATATGGATGTCTCTGCTAATGTAGAAAAAAGGCATGTTTAGAGAAACGGCAATAAAAGCACACTAGTATTAAGAAGATTTTTGGTTAGCCTGAAACCTTGCTTACTGAAGAAATTGTTGGTATAAATTCCCCTTTGGATACAGACACGCTAATGGGGTTTTTTTTTTGTATAACTTAGAAGTTCCTCAACTGTGAATTACTCTTTCCTTCCAAGACAAAATGCATCTGTTGGATCATTCCTGCCTGTATGTTTCCTAGGTATTTTTATGCTATTGTTGTGCTTGAATTAATGGCAATTACTAAATTACAATGTTTGATGTGAGGAATGGTTTCAAACTCCCCGGGAACCTCAGTGGTGCACATGAAGCATAGACATTCACTTTTGTTACACTCATACCAACAGGAGGTGTTGCATCATCGGGGGGGAAAAAGGAACTCTTGTGATCAAGCAGTTACTGGGTTCTGTTGAGTTATGAACTCACTGGGAGAAAAGGAGTACTGCTGCTTATAGAACAGTAAATCAGGTACAGGTACTGCCTCTCAATGAGTCAGTCTTCTGTAAGAATTCACTGGAAGCAACAACTGCATGTGGTATCTCTGGTTTTACAAGCAGCAGACATTCTTGCCGACTTCTCAGATCTAAATGCTTCTCCAAACAAAAAACAGTGAAAATGCTCTGCAAAGCTCAAGTGTTAAGATGGCATTCTGTCACAGACCAGCTACCTTACTGATATATAGAAATCAGTAACAACAAACTGGAAGAAGACAACTATATTGCTTCCATATTGCTACTTACACTCCTTTCCTGAGGGATAACACTCTCCACAGAGGACTATTTTCCCCTCTCACCAATAGTACACAACACTGAACATCAGACCCTAAGCAGATTTTTGTAATATCCAGCCAGTAGACTTGGCAAAGGTAACTATCTATAAGAATTCGGAGCTCTTGAGTCAGACTTCTGCCATTCATCTACTTTCAGTGGATGGTACCCTGCTGAAAAATACCTGTTCCAAATGAGCTTTTAAAATTGCCACCATACAGCATGGGGGAAACCATGCTAGCACTCTGATTTTGGTTCATTAATGTTATTAACAGAACTCTGCATTCTGACAGCCTTGGAAGGAGCTCATTCTTCTGTACAGAAGCAAGAAGAAACTGAGTATTTCTGAATCTTCTCATTCTCATGTAGCATATATAGCAGCATTTCTCAGAACACCATTGCTAGTTTTTGCTGTCTAGCACCTACCTGATGGCACAAAAGTAATAACATACCACACCTCTGATACACCTGGTTGGGATTCTTGGACATCCATTTAGTTCCTGAAGGCACCTCTGTCTCATGGCAAGCTATTAACAAGCCCTCAGACATAAAGAGAGTGCTCTAGCGGCCTCTTACGGAAAATATCAGCTTCTCATTACTGTGCTAGAGGGTTTAGCAAACTCTTGTACTTCCATTATAATTTACTTTGGCATAAGCCTGATGTACTGCAGGAGTACCATATCTCTTGAATTTGCTAAACCTTTGCCTTCCAGTGATTACTAGGAAGTAGAGATTAGACGTGCTTTTGTTCCTGAGGACTCTAAAAGCTCAGGATCTTTTAATACCAGAGTTGGTCTATGTGAGTATCGCAAATTCATATGTTTGGATGTGTCCTACAGGAAAAAAGAAACAAGGGATCATTGGAAAACACAGAAGTAATAAGGCAGGCCAACATAGGTACAGCGAAGGCTGCTATGGATATCTGCTGTTGGAAAGTGAAATCATGCCAGAGATGCTGCCAGATGAAACTTTCACTGGGGTAATTTGTATAAAAATAATTACCCTGTTACAATTAAGTTTTTTTTTTTAGCTAACAGAGAAGTTAAAAGACAAGAATATGGGTACAAGATGGCAAAAACTTTAGTGTAAGTTCTTTAGTAAAAGAGGTCAAAAAGCATCTGAGGGAACTGAGGGTATAGTATATGTAGAACACACTGGCTTATTTTCTCAGTTCTACCAGAAACACTCTGAATACAATCTGTAAATATGGATGACTTTAAAACATTGTTACTTGTTCTACTACTGTTTAAAAAAAGAACATTAATTATACCACAGGAGAGGTCCCAATGAAAATCCATGAGCTTTTTTTTCACTCCCAAGGGATCTTTCTACAAAAACAGAGAACTGATTAACATTTTTGGAATTTTTAGTGTAAAACCAAGCAAACTTTGAGGCTTCTGGGTCACACATACAGAATTCTGAAAGGACACAAACCAAGTTTTCAGAAATCCTCTCCAGCATAGTGTGCAGTCACTACCAATGGATGGGAAAATGGCAGTGTATAGAGACTTTTTATTCCTTTAGTACTTTTACAGTGTATGAGTAAGTATTTTATATTTTGGCTTTTATTATTATTGCAGTGTCCCTGATACAATTTCTAAACTAAGAAACTTGGTTATAATTTAAAGCTTCGGCATCACTAGCTATCTAATCTTGTCTACTATTTAGAACTAAAACCACAACACCACATTTTAAGTTAAAGGGAAAAATGCAAAATAAGTGAACTCGTTTACCAAAATACCCTAAAACATTAGTCCTATCCCACCTCCATCACTTCTAATCTCTAATACCCTCACTCAGTAAACGCTATGCTATAACTTTAAAATTGATTATATTACTACATCTCAATATTGATGTGAGTGGATTCAAGCCAACAACTTGTTTAGCCTTGCTTTATCTAAACTACTCTTGTTCTTACTAAAATAAACCCAGTGAAATCAAGAAAGTAGAATAAACCTTGATAAGGTCTTTACCTACACAGCAATCTTCAGATACCTAACACAACAGAAAGTAGCCTTAGAAAGAATAAAAATTCTTGTAGACATTTATGGAGTCTGAACATTGGATCCAGAAGGCACAGTAGGAGAACCTAATGGAATGTCTGTGTGTCAAGTTACAGATCTGGAAGGCTAAACAGGAGGCTTAACAGCTGATCTACACCCAGTCAACATGACAGCAGTATCTCCATTTACTTCCATATAGGAATGCATTAGATTTTAAGCACACAGCTAAGTGTTATTTAAAGCGTGAATGGACTCTCCAATTCTTCTAAAAGAAAGTACCACAATCATTTGTGGTGCTTTTTGCTCTTCAGAACTATATTTTTAATAACTGGTGCTATTCCATCTTTCAACTGTTTCCCTGCTTTGCAGTGGTGAACTGGTGCACTGGGTTTCTTCATTCAGAAGTTTCATTCTGCCCTCTATTGAATTTTTATGTAAGTACACTTCTTTTACTACAAAAGGTCTCTACTCTCCACAATTCCTTTCAGCAAGTGTAAATTTGCTGGATCACCTTCTATGTTGGTTCCAGAGTCCTCAAAAACAACAGGCACATGTCAACGGAAGGAGAAGAAAAAAACACCAACAACCCTGCCTTTTAAAGTGCTATCTGATGTGATTTTTTTCTGTCCATTTTTGCCCCAATGATGTATCTGCAATAAGCAAGTTAGAGAAGTTATGCTTTAACATGTTAACTAAGCTTAAAAAGAGGCATATACATCTATGCTAAGAAGTTCAAAACCAGGATTGTACTTGTCTGCTTATTATTTTGCCTTTCTGCACATTACTTTTCACTTTAAGCTAATGATAAAATAAGATCTAATTCTCTCTCCTTTTCATTCCACTCAAATAACTTTCCCAAGCAACTCCTAATAGCCTCTTGTCTCCCAACACATCATCAGGTCATTCCACTCAAAACACTTGTGTTTTTCTGTCAGAGGATAATTAACATGGAGGAGTGTGTGTGGTGGGCTGCAGGTTTACAAAGCAGCGGGAAGCTTCTACTAAATGACTAAAAGGGGCTGTGGAGGGTTGTTCACATAAGGAAGCCTCATGTGAGCAGTTTCCTGCACGTGGCTTTGAATTCTTTCAGGAGAACAAAAAAAATCCAACAAACAAACAAAACAAAACAAAACAAAACACAACCCAAAACCCCACAACTACACTGGTGAGGGGTCAGATGCTAAAACACAAACACACAAATTCACAGACAACTTTTCTACACCTCACTGAAACACTGTTTAAAAATCTCTTTGGGTCTCCTCTCTCCATGGTTCATTGAACTTTGGCAGATTCCTCACCTCTTAACTTTCATTGAGCATCTCAAGAGCTCTGACTCTACATTTTAAGACATGCTAGAAGGCATCAGAAACATAACTATTAGTTACACCTTGAGGATTATGATAATTTCTTTTATGAAGTTCTGCTACCTTTCTTTAGAGTTCAGAGCTCCTGTGCACATCTCTTTTCACTAGCAGAGCCACCAGTAACAGTCAAAAAGATTTAAGTCAAAACTGAACTCCACCTTGCTCAGGAATTCCTGCTATTCTTACTTTGGGTTCTAGTAGCCAAGTTCTTTTCTTAATTCATAATCTTTCTGCTCACCCAGGACTTTGCTGCCATATACAATTTAGATTATACTATTTAAGCAGCTCTTGGAGTTACAATCAAATATTTATTCCTGAAAAGTCTAATGAAACAACTGGAGATACTCTGCATTTATTAAGGATATGCTTAAACTTAGATCTTCACATTAACTTTGTACAGCCTTCTGCCTCATCTTCCATTGTGATTACCAAAATGGTTTCTTTTCTAGCCATGATAAATGTCATTTTTGCCACCTTGGATCTTTGCAGGCCGTGCCTCATTGTCCTCTGTCTCTTCCCTCCATAACTTAACCGTAAACAGCAGTATTAGCTGTAATAATATTTTAAATGCCAATTATACTACGCAACAATTTTACAAAGCACTTAAAACAACAATCCTCAATAAGTAGTAAGTCTTTACTCTACAAATACACCCAAAGTTCTTCTAAGACTTTCAAAAAACATCCTCAAAGAAAAGCTCTGAAGCCTTCCAATTAGAAACAAAGTAGGAATAAGTGTAAACAAGCCCCTTCCCCTCCTCCCTCCCTCCCTGCTTCAGTAAGAACAGAATTCACATTCTGGAAGCATTAGGTACAAGATTTCTTTCTTTTATTCTCTCACCACATTTATTTCACATTTCCAAGCTGAAAAGCTGTCACTTTTTCCCAGAAAAAAATACAGAACGTTCATCTCCTAGCAGAATTACTGTTGGCAGACGTTCACTTCCAGTATAAATCTTTTCTAAATATTCAAAGTAAGTGTTGAATTCTCTGTTGTGAGTTCAAACTTGCCCATATGGGGAAATATGTGTAGTATCAATCAGAGTATCTTGAAAAATTATGTGTGAAGGTGCTGATCATAACATTTACAGAACACACACATGCTCAAAACCACACTCTTCATCTAATTTTTAGTAAATGCTATTCCCCATGTTCTCTACAAATGAGTGTGAACGGTTCCTATGAAGGTAGTATTATTTTTATTAAGGTCTTGATACCGGAGCAGATAAACTTTCTAGCTCACTATTAAATTTAATGCCTTTCATGGCATCTATTGCATAGTGAACACAACTGCTAATGTTGCTAGCCATGGAAGCAACAAAATGATGCCATCTACAAGTGTCCAAAATAGCATCAGACTCACAGAGCTGTCTTTATACCAGAAGGAGCTCTGATGGGACTTCAGTAATAGGACCCTAATAATGCTTCCACTCAGTGTAAAGTAGCAGATTTACTACCTTGCTGTGTTCAGACTGAGAAAGGAATCCTGTGACTGCATGCTGCATCATATGAGATATGAACAACAAAGCCCAAGGCTTGTGTTTCAGCACAGAAACATCACTCCATCAGAAAGTACTACACTAAGATGCCATCCAATTTTAACATAAGCAAAACCAGCTTTTAAATCCACAAAATATTAAGAGCAAGTAGTTAAGTGACTGGCATATGTTGGGGCTAAGCACTACTGTTACGGGTAAAAGATATAGCCTGGAGATGTTAGAAGATGTTAGCCTAGATGTTAGCTTTAGATGATGAATATGTTAGCCTGGAGAAGAGAACACTACCTGGAGACCTCATAGCAGCCTTCCAGTATCTGAAGGGAGGCTATAAGGCTGCTGGGAAGGAACTCTTCATTAGGGACTAGAGTGATAGGACAAGGGGTAATGGGTTAAAACTTAAACAGGAGAAGTTTGGATTGGATATAAGGAAGAAGTTCTTTACTGTAAGGGTGGTGAGGCACTGGAATGGATTGCCCAGGGAAGCTATGAATGCTCCATCCCTGGTGGTGTTCAAGGCCAGGCTGGACAGAGCCTTGGGTGAGATGGTTTAGGGGGAGGTGTCCCTGCCCATGACAGAGAGTTTGGAACTAGATATTTTAAGGTCCTTTCCAACCCTAACTATTCTATGATTCTATAAGATAACTGCCATCACATCCTACTCAACTCTTTGACCAACCACTTTTGGAAGAGGCTTACAGAGCTGCTGTACAGCTGATTATGTTTATATTTGTAGCAGCAATAGCATCTTGGGGTTTAGGTAGATTGAGGAACACTTTCAGTTCAGGACTAGTTTTGGTAAGGAACTCTAGGTCACTACGTGTACTACCTTCTAAAGTAACACTTTATCTTTTGGGCCGGCTTGTAGAAGGCATTTCAGAACTGCACATAAATTAAGCTGAAGCCATTTATGTCAATACCTGACATAAATCCATATTTGACTTAACAGCTTTAACTAAATTTCTTCCAGAAACATCCTTCCATCAGAAAGACTTCCCAGTCTGACTCCCTGGATAACTCTCATAGTTAACTACCAGAAGCAGATTACTAATGAGAACTGTAACTAGGCAACTTTGCCAAGAGGGCTGTGGTCTGTTCACAGCCAGCCACTATGCCTCCTATGGATTCAGAGACTTCTACAAATAGTCCTTACGAAACGTTAAGAGAAAAAAAAAAAGTGCTGAAAGCTCAGGACGAGCAAATAAACATAGTTTTACTAGTGAACAGGTAAGAGAAGGGAAAACCAGACTTCTCAATTTTGAGATTCTCCTGCTCCGCGAAACCAGCTTTTTGCTGGTATTTGTTACATGCCACAGCAAGCCACATTAACACCCGTACAAAACATTTATTAGGCAAGAACACATTTGTACAGCCACTTTAAGTTATCTAAAAAGTCAAGACAAGCACAGAATCAGGTGCCTCGGGACAGCAACACCCAAAGGAATACAACCTAACTACGGCCCTTTAACGGTACAACTTGTCAGAGACTCGCGGCCGCCATTTTTCACGCCACACAACACGCCCCCCTGTTTGGTAAAGAGCAAGCGGCCGGGGGCGAGGCGCAGGGCTCCGAGCGGACCGTCCTCACCGGCCACCAGCGGCCGCAGGGCAGGCAGCCCAATCCCCGCAACTGCAAAACCAGCTGGGGCTGCGGGCACCCGTGCGCTGCGGGCCCTGCCGCTCCCCACCACCGGCCGCGCTCTGCCCCTTTCCCCCACCGCCGCCCAACTAGGGGATCTCCGGGGGCCGCCGCTCCCCTCGGCCCCACTGCATGGGTACCTCGTGTCCCAGAGACCGCTCCTGCACCTCACGGGCCCTGCGCCACGAGACACACCACGCGGCGGTTTCACCAACGACCGCGGCGCCCGCCACCTCCCCCGGCCCGGCCCGCGTGCGCGGCAGGGAAACGTGCAGCACAGCCCCTCACCCACCGCTCGCACAGCCTTCTGGGGCTCGTAGTCTTGTCCCGCCGCCGGACGAGACCGGATGTGACGGCACCACGCTCGCTGCCGCATCGCGGAAGAGCGTCATTTCTGCAAACAGGATGGCGGAGTGGTGTGCGGCTGGGTGAGCGCAGCGGACCCTAACGGGCGGCCTAACCACCGCGTCGCGGTACGGCGGGTGGCGTTGAGGCGGGCGGCGCGCCCCCGAGCCCTCTGCCCCGCGGGCAGCCGGGGTGGGAGGGGGTGATTCTGCGCTGCGTCTCCGGCCGTCGCCAATCGGTTGCGGCTGCGCGCTTTGTCCGTTGTTGTTGTGGTGGGCCGGGCCGGGCCGGGTCTCGCATCGGCAGGCAGTAGGCGCGCCCCGCCTGCCGGCTTCCGGACCCCCCGCGACGCAGCGATAAGACTTCAGGGCCTTGCCCCGTTAGTGGGGTGCCGCTGCGTTGACTGTCGCTTTGCGCGGCTGACTTCAAGGTCTGTGGGGGCAGTCCCGTTCGTCTCCCGTTCCCCGTCGCGTTTTGAGCTTTCTTCCGAAGGAGCTGCTCCTGAGAGCTTGGTTGCCCTCGTTGGTTGCGAAATTCGGATAGTTTCTAAATATAGGCCTTAAAAACATCAGATAAACTGATTGGGACAGCCGGGTGAAGCTAAGAAAAGGTGCGCTGTTTCGGAAGCGTGAGTTAGGTGACGTAGCATAGTAGAAAAGTTGTTTCTGAGTTATGCTTAGAGGCCATTTGTTTTGAGGAAAGCTGTTCCGGGGTCTCTATGTAAGTGGTCCGCTTAATTAATGCGTTTTGATCCTCGTTAGGAGGCTTAAGCCTGTACACAGTGGAGTGTACATGTATTTTTGTTAGACTAAAATAAGCCACTGTTTCAGAAGAGGAGTTACCAAATTATCTTCTGCTGTGCTATATTAGAAAGTATGTGGCCTGCGTGCCGATACTGGTGTAGAGAAGGCTGGGATGTGATGGAGGCTGAATGGGCCATGTAACAGTGATTTGCTGACCTACAGACTATAGATGTTTGTGGAGATAAGGAAATAACAGCTGAAGATTCCTAGTACTAGTGAGACTTGAGGCATAGTGGATATTCTTGGCAAACTTGAAAATCCACTCCTGATATGAAAATTTGTTCTAAAGAAACACCTTGAGTTTCTTGTTTGAGGGCATCTATTTGCAAATAGATTAAATAATGAGTTTACTAATTTGAGGGGCTCTGTCAGCTTGTGTTTCTGAACATAAAGTGGTTTGTAGTTTACTCTTTATGGGGAGGGGAAAAGGGAGATTACAGGCTCAAAATGCAATAGCATGTTGCCATTGAGTCACTAAAGGTAGCTAAGAGACTCAAACATGGAGAGTAAAAATTTCTCTTAATTTGATCTTTCTGCAGTGACAGTACTTTGAAATTCTGCTATCAGTCAAATTTGAAGCCTATGTTTTCTGGGGCAAACTCATTTTTTGTAATGCCAGCATGATAATTGAAAGTCATGAGTGTAACCGGAAGTAAAAAGTTCAACACTGAAAATAGTTGGTGGTTTGTTCTGTTTTTTTCCTCTATAGACTTCCATTCTGATAAATGGACAAGGAGACTCACTTTTCAAAAATGGCGGATTTAACCAACAGTGAAGAACAGGAAGTAGAGAAGAGTTTGGATGAAGAAGCGGAGAAAGCACCTGGTACTTCAGAAGCAGATTCAGGTATTACTCAGGAAGGCGATAGTTCAACTTCAGGTACAGTTCAGTCCACTGCAAATGAAAAAGAAGTCCACAGTGATAATCAGGATGGCACAGCAAAAGGAAGGAATTTAGACTCTGAAGATGAACCCCCTAAGAAAGCAGTGAGTATCATTTATTTTGAGCTATGTTCAAATCCTTGTTTCAAAGCCTTAGCTCAAGAAAAAATTGAAAATATTGATACTAAACATAAGTGAATCAGTATGAAACACCAAATGTCAAAGTTTGTGGGTAGCTTCCTAGCAAAATAACAGGTGTAGAAGTTACGTTGGGCTTAATGGGAGAGAAGGAGGGATAGTAACTAGAATGTTGAGAGAACTGAACTCAGCATGTGCTTATTCCAATTCTAAGATTATTGTTCTGTTTTCTGTGTGGTAGCAATCTGTTAGTGCAGTGTAGGGTTTACTGGCATTAGTCCAAGTCCCGTATCTTGAATTCATGTTTTGTATGTTGTTTTCCTGTGTTGGTATAGTGTGTTTGAAATTCTCCCATAAGATAATTTTGTCCTTTCATTTCCTCAGTAACGTATTATATAATGCAGAACACTACAAACTTCATCCTCTGTGATATAATTTCAGTATGGTTTGTTAGCAAAGTGAAATACTGAAAGGTTTACAGATGCTTTTTTGTTTGAAGACTGCAGGTGTAGGAGAAAACATTTGTCCTTTTAACTGGGAGGGTAAAAAAGGTAATATGATGCTGTCCTTTATTATGTATGAGCTTGCAGAAACTGTTGCTGTCTAATGTTGATCTTTTGGCATATTTGAGTACAATTTGAAAACACCTTTGACCTAATGTTTTGTTTCTCCTTTCAGAATTTTTCCAGGATATTAACTTATGGCTAAGAAATCTAATAAAATAAAAATGCCCTTTGTTGTGGTAGAAACATTATTAACCCTGTCACATTTTTAATAAAGTAGCTCTTGGATATGGTTTAGATGGACAAAAATGCATTGGTTTTGCATAGCTTGAGGGTGTAGAGAGGTGATTGCATTGAATGCAGCTGCCAGCATCTAGATGTTATTGCTGATGGCTGTTTGCAACTGTGCTTGCAGCAGCTGAGATGTGTTAATAGATTGTATTAATGTGTCCTCTGGACTTGTCAAAGTCAGCTGTTCTCATTTACGTCACCCTCAGTAGCCATTCAGGGAGCCATCTATGCTGACCCTAAAAAAGATTAGAAATGGTCAAAATAATTATTAGGTCAGCTAAATTGTGGTCATAAACAGATGATGGGGTCATAGGAATTCTGTGTTTATTTCAAAGGTTACCAAAATGATATGAAACACTACAGAATTCAGGTAGTATTTTAAAGTTATTCAAACCTCCTTTTCCCTTGAGGAACTGCTATTTGAATAATAAAATACTTGGATGTTGACTTTTGTAGTCAGCTATGGGGAATGTTTTTAATTGCTGTGTGAATTCATACCGGCTGGGACTTTGTGACATGTTTGTGGGTTTTAACTGAGAATTGTTTGTTCTAGTTTGTACTGTTATTTCACTTTTGTGTCTCACAGAAATTGTATTGGTTCCCCACATTATTATTTTATTTGTTTCAGTTTTATGCATGTAATTGAAGATTATTTTCAAGGTGAAGATCTGATTCTCTGTGTCACATGGGACAGAGATCTCTTGGAGTATTTACAGTTAAGGCTAAGCAGGAGACACTTCTACAGCTAACTTAAGCATTAAATGGGATACATTGACATTACTCTCATTCCTTTACCATAGTCTGTCTAAAGATCTGGCAGTGGGATTATTCTACTGGGCCTTTATGTGGCATTACCTCATTGGCATTTTGGTTAAACTGGCAGTTTATATGCTTCTGTTATATGTAAACATTGAATTTCTGAAACAACATTTTTCAAGAAGCTTGAAATTCCTCAAGAAGGAATATCCTCTCTTCAATCCTAGGCTTAAGGGGAATGAAACTGATTACTTGAGAGTGATGAGAGTATTAGACAACTGAAAATTAAATATGTCTATGAAGAAAAGATGCTGGGCTTCATCTGTCAGAAATTACTCAAACCAACTGAAAAAAGGATTAAAATTTTTTTAGGGAGTTGTCTGTGTGATAATGGGAAGTACTGACATCAATACCAGGACAGATACAGAAAATGTTTTTGTATAAATATGTAATGTTGGTGCTCTTCATAGTATTTCTTGTTTACTATCTTAAATCTTTAAAGTGAACGTGTGTCTTTTAAGAATTCACTGTTTGAGTCTATTTCTTCCCTCTTTTCTACAGTGTAAGGTAGGCCATGGGCAAGCTGTAGCTGCACATTATAATGAGCTTCAGGAAGTTGGATTGGAAAAACGTAGCCAGTCTCGCATATTCTACCTCCGAAACTTTAATAATTGGACAAAGAGCGTCCTCATTGGTAAGCTTTCCTACTGATCACTTAGACTTTCATAAAATCTAGCTAAGTTTTGTATCAAAATGTAACTTTTTTCTGCTAATGTTGATTGTGACACTTTGCCTGTTAATACATGGTGAGATTTTCAAGTGCAATAAAGTACTATTGTTGGAGTGCCAAATGTATGCTAAAGGTTTAAAGATCAAGTGACCTGAAAACTAGAAAAAGTTCATGCTGGAAACTGCTCTTTGTGCCATTTTAAAAGATGAAGGTACAGCTTTAAATCGTAAAGAATCTGTCCTTAGATTGAGCTGTTATTTAAATCTATCTCAAATAGCTTCTTAACCTTTTCCTAAAGCACTTTCCGATAAAGCAGTTCTGCAGGAAACCTGAACTCGGATATTTTTCTGTATTGCCTATTGTCAACAGTGTAAAAGATTAAAAACTAGGGGATATAGTTCTGTAAGAGCCAACAGCTTTTTATGAAAGGCAAAATCTGCTGTCCCACTAATTAATTCCAAAATGAGGAAATGGAACTGTCAGATACCTGCAAACAAAGAAATGAGTTATTGGCACAACACCACGGATTTGTGAAGGGGGATCTATGCCAGGAGATGTTGGCACTGTTTGTCTTACTGTGCTGCTTTGTGTTGTGTTGTGTCAGAGCAGTTGGAAGCAATATTTAAATTTATATAAAGCTGTTCCTGAAGCCTGTGTTGAAGACTTTCAGTTGTGATGAATTTCAGTAGTATGTTGTAGGAGATGTATTGGAACATATTTCATGTCTCTTACTGTGAAGAAAAATTGCTAGCATGCAGATATGTTTCACGTAATATGCCAACATCAGTCAGAAATAATCTAGGCAGAGTGAAGTTAAAAGAAAAAATGAAACTGGTGTATGTAGGGCAAGAAAGCAGCAAGCAGCAAGCAAGTACCTAATGTTATTGAAAGGCATAGGAGAGTGAGTGGAAAACGTTATGCATTTATGTAATGTGACCACAAGGAGATGTTGTGGCTGAAGCATTTAATTGGCTTTTACTCTTCTGCAAAAGGCTTTCCCATACTTTCAGATAACATCTGCCTTCATTATAGTGGTAATGAAAGGGAACCCTCTTTGCCTACTCACGCACAGAGTGGTTCTTTAGTGGTGTGCAGTTTTGCCTTTGTCTGCCAGGGAAACAGTTCAGCACTCCAGTTTTACATTACATGCAAAGCACATCAAGCACAGAAAATATTCATTATCTTCTCCATAGTTTTAAAATGTTGTGGTTCCTTTCATCATTAGTGGTTTCTAGAAAGAGAGGTGTAAGTCTCATGCTAAGAAGACTTCTAGGCAAAGTAAGTTTTGAGGTGTTTTAAAAAATCTCGCACTGTTTTGGTTCTTTAGGCTTCTCTGTACAATACAAGTGAATTACAGAGACCTGTATGTGAGCTCTCTCTTGTTATTTTTCTAGGTGAATTTATAGACCGGGTACGACGGAAAAAGAACGATATAGCTGTTCTGGATCTAGGATGTGGCAAAGGTGGAGACCTACTGAAATGGAAAAAAGGCAGAATTAAAAAACTTGTCTGTACTGGTAAGAAGACAAAATAAGTTCCTAGTCCATTAGTGTTTTATGGGTGCATCTCCAGTCTTTTCTTATTTCCTTCTTTTAGTAAGCCCAAGAATGCAATGGTATGCCTTCTGTCAAAAAGTCTTCTATTGTCTTTTAATCTGAAGACATCAACTTGATTGCCAGCATAAATATAATAAACTTTGATTTTCTGTGTAATAGCTTTCTGTTCAACTTGTGACTAAAAGCTAGTATCATGAAAGAGACACACTTTTGCCACGGATTGTCTTAGGCAGAGTGTAGCGCTGGGAAAAAGACTCATGTGTTGTATTTCACGTCTTTTCTCGCACGTTGTCAGCACTGCACCAGTTACTAAGAAGGAGAAAAAAATGACTGCTACTGCTGAACCCAGGACACACGTACTATCTTGCAGTATTTTTTAACTGTTGTGGAAACACACAAAGATTGCATTAACAAACAAATCTTGCAGTGTTGTGACAGAAAATGGTTTTGGGTGTTAGAATCAGGGAAATACTTTCAGAAAGGGTAAGAGCTGAAAACTGGTTAAAAAAACCTCTCTTATTTAAATAGTTTGCTTAGATGTTGGGAGGGAGACACCATCTTCTCTTAAGGATAATCAGAGGAAGTATTACTTCACTTCAAATTTAATTAGATACCAAAATTTCATAACATCCCTTTAGTGTGAATTATTCTGGGATATTCCATATTTTACAGCTCTTTCTTGCCTTGTTCTATTAGCAGTCTTCAAATACAGTTAATGAATTTACTTACAAAGTTCTCATGTAAATTTATTGCATGTTATTAAAAAAATTGTGCAAACAGTTATTATTCGGTGAAACTTGATGTTTGAGAGGAACAGTCTTAAAAAGAAAATTAGAAAACAATTCCCATGATGATATATACTGATATATATATCAGAAATAACTGCATTTCAACTTCTTGTATATTTGAAAAAAGATGAAGAGCTTTTAGTACTTTTTTGAGAAACCCTGAGGGCTGAACTGTTTTAGCTAATGTATACTAGACACTTTGGGCTGACAGCACTTAGTATCAATCACATAGTATCATTACTTGAAATTTTGGAGGCTTGCTTTGCACTTTTGAGGATGGGAGCTTTTGAAAATCTTCAGATTACAACTTTTGTCTTGAAATAATGACTGAAAATCTCAGAGTTATAACCCCAAACACTTCCTGCAAATTAAATTCCTTTTCTGCAAACTGGAAGGCCAGGCTGGACAGGCTCTTGGGCAACATGATCTAAGGTGAGTTGTCCCTGCCTGTGGCAGGGGGGGTGGAACTACATAATCTTAAGGTCCTTTCCAACCCTAACCATTCTATGATTCTATGAAATTGGAAGTATGAAAGTGGTTGTTTACACACTTGTTCAGTTTGTTTTTCAAAATTTCTCTCTCCATATATAGATATTGCTGACATTTCTGTGCAGCAGTGCAAGCAGCGATATGAAGACATGAAAGCCCGATGTCGTTATAATGAACATATTTTTGATGCAGAATTTATACAAGCAGATAGTACCAAGGTACAGTGCCTATGCTTTTAATGTTTTGGAGGCTTAATGTTTTTTTTGTTAAGCAGGTATAAGAAATGATGATAGTGCAGTAATATTTTGGGCCTGTATATATTTTTAAGATCAGATTGGTGTGTTGTCAGGAGAATCATCCAAATGGGTTATGGGAAAGTTGGTTTAAGATGTAGTTTTATTACTGTTTTACAGGGTAACATTCTTGAAGCCTGAATGTCTTTCTCAGATAACAAATCTGCTGTTTTCAGTTCCTTTCAGATGATAAGAGGAAGGGAATGATTACTTACCTCTGGAGTTCTGTGAGCCAGCAGAATGTATTTTTATGCTGGGAGGAGTAAGGGACGTTTTCTGATTTGACTTGTATATTTTGCTTATCCCAGGGTTTTTTGTTTTTTTGTTTGTTTGTTTCTAACAGCATTTTTATTACTGTAATACACATCTTCAAAATTTGTCTCGTAGAGCAGGTTTCTTAGGCTGTCTGGAGGTGATGGTGAATACATTACTGAGGCTTAGGAGATGGTCTTGTAACCAGCACTACTTTTGCTTTGTAGAAATGCAGGCTGAAGGATGGAGCCTGCCTGGTTTCGCATATCTGTGGAAAGGCTGAACCTGTTCTTCCTAGCCTTGCAGGAAGGGTTGTTTGCTTGGATTCTTGGTTGCTTCTCCTTCTCAAGTGTACAGTCTCTTGCAGATTCCTCTCAGCTGAAACTCGGGGGAGAGGGGAAAGAGCCTTGATCAGGAAAGACAGGGATATTTCTGTGTCACTATTACAGCTCAGTCTTAAACACACATCTGTTTTCTGTTGCATGCATTGTCCTGCCTGTCTGTGCACACAAAAGTTCATCTCCCTGACTTTGTGTCTCTGTAATCTATATTGTATATAGTGCAAAATCTCATTCTTGCAGCTTGTCTAATTTTGCCAACCTCTGTTTCTCAGTTACCTATTTCTTTGTCAAAGTGTAGAGGAGGAGTAAATGCACAGATCAATTGCTATGGGTATGTGATGTGTCCGTTTTTTCTCTTAGCACAGACAGAGCATTGACAGCATGTGGGATGAACTGATAAAGTCTGGAAGTGAGTAGGAGGGTGGAAGTCTGGGAGAAAAGAAAACTGGTAGAACTATTAAGTATGAAATATTTTAAGTACAGAATCCACATCATGGTCCTTGGGGAGAATTTGTGTGCTCCTGTGTTACTTAAGGTGGCTAGTAGTATTGTATAAAGGAAGCCTGAGCAAGAAGAATCGGGGAACTACTGAATACAGGGTCAAACTGTGGCAAGCTTTAACTTGATAATTTTCAAGGGCTCTGAAGTTCTTAGAATCATAGAATAGTTGGGGTTGGAAAGGACCTTAAGATCATCTAGTTCCAACCCCCCTGCCATGGGCAGGGACACCTCACACTAAACCATGTCACCCAAGGCTCTGTCCAACCTGGCTTTGAACACTGCCAGGGATGGAGCATTCACAACTTCCCTGGGCATTCCAGTGCCTCACCAGCCTTACAGGAAACAACTTCCTCCTTATATCCAATCTAAACTTCTACTCTTTAAGTTTTAATCCATTACCCCTTGTCTTATCACTACAATGCCTAGTGAAGAGCCCCTCTCCAGCATCCCTATAGCCCCCCTTCAGATACTGGAAGGCTGCTATGAAGTCTCCACTATGAAGTCTCCATGTAGCCTTCTCTTCTGCTGGCCGAACAGACCCAACTTTCTCAGCCTGTCTTCATACGGGAGGTGCTCCAGTTCCCTGATCATCCTCGTGGCCCTCCTCTGGACTTGTTCCAACAGTTCCATGTTTTTTTTATGTTGAGGACACCAGAACTGCACACGATACTTCAGGTGAGATCTCACAAGAGCAGAGTAGAGGGGCAGGATCACCTCCTTCAGCCTGCTGGTCATGCTCCTTTTGATGCAGCCCAGGATACGGTTGGCTTTCTGGGCTGCAAGCGCACACTGCTGGCTCATGTTCATTTTCTCATTGACCAACACCCCCAAGTCCTTCTCCGCAGGGCTGCTCTGAATCTCTTCTCTGCCCAACCTGTAGCTGTGCCTGGGATTACTGTGACCCAGCTGTAGGACCTTGCACTTGTCATGGTTAAACCTCATGAGGTTGGCATCAGCCCACCTCACAAGCATGTCAAGGTCCCTCTGGATGGCATTCCTTCCCTCCAGTGTATCAACTGAACCACACAGCTTGGTGTCATCGGCAAACTTGCTGAGGGTGCACTCAATCCCACTGTTCATGTCAGCGACGAAGATGTTGAGCAAGACCGGTTCCAACACATGAGGGACGTCACTCATTACTGGTCTCCAGCTGGACATTGAGCCATTGACCACAACTCTTTGCGTGCGGCCATCCTACCAGTTCTTTATCCACCGAGTGGTCCATCCATCAAGTTGATGTCTCTCTAATTTTGAGACAAGGATGTTATGTGGGACAGTGTCGAATGCTTTGCTCAAGTCCAGTTAGATGACGTCAGCTGCTCTCCCCCTGTCCATCAGTTCTGTAGCCCCATCATAGAAGGCCACCAAATTGGTCAGGCAGGATTTCCCCTTAGTGAAGCCATGCTGGCTGTCCCCAAGCACCTTGTTATTTTTCATGTGCCTTAGCATGCCTTCCAGGAGACTCTGCTCCAAGATTTTGCCAGGCACAGAGGTGAGACTGACTGCTCTGTAATTCCCGGGTCATCCATTTTCCCCTTCTTGAAAATGGGGGTTATATTTCCCTTTTTACAGTCATCGGGAACTTCACCTGACTGCCATGATTTCTCAAATATGATGGACAGTGGCTTAGCACCTTCATTCACCAGCTGCTTCAGGACCCGCGGATGGATTTCATCAGGTCCCACGGACTTGGGTACATTCAGGTTTTTAAGATGGTCTCGAACCAGTTCCTTTCCTACAGTGGGCCTAGGGTCTTCATTCTCACAGTTCCTGCGTCTGCCTTCCAAGACTTGGGTGGTGTGGTCAGAGGCTTTGGCAGTGAAGACTGAGGCAAAGAATTCATTAAGAACTTCAGCCTTCTCCAAATCCAGGGTAGCCAGTTCTCCCAAGAGCTTCTGGAGGGTGCCTACGTTGTCCCTAGTCTGTCTTTTATTCGCATTGTACCTATAGAATCCCTTCCTGTTATCCTTAATATCCCTAGCCAAGTTTAATTCTAACTGGGCCTTAGCTGTCCTAACCTGGTCCCTAGCTTCCTGAACATCTCTGTATTCTTCCCAGGCTGCCTGTCCTTGGTCCCACCTTTTATAAGCCTCTTTTTTCCTTCAGAGTTTCCTCGGCAGCTTCTTATCCATCCAAGTATGTCTCCTGGCCCTCCTGCTGCACTTCCTTCTAGTTGGGATGCAACTCTCCTGAGCTTGCATTAGGTGATCCTTGAATATCATCCAACAGCCTTGGGCCCCTCTGCCCTCTACAGCTATATCCCATGGAACCTTACTAAGCAGGTTCCCGCAGAGGCCAGTGTCTGGTCTCTGAATTCTTCAGAGTTGCTGTTTATTTTGTCTTGGGTGAGGAGGAGTGTGTTGGTACGTACATATGTATGTGTGTTAGAATACAGAAATACCGCTTGGTAAGCAGTGTAAATTGCTACACTTAATTAAGAGAAGGAGGAGTTGTTTTATGTTTTTAATGGGTCAGTTCTTATGACAGAGACTTACTAAACAGAAAATTAATTTTGTGATTGTTTTCTGCTAGAATAGTGACTGATTATAAACCCTCAGCAGTAAAATATCTCTGGATACTATTAGGTAACTAACCTTGTGTTTTGGCCTTTCATTGTAGTGGTGTTGCTTGAAAACATGAAGGGAGTTTGGGGACATGATAACTTTGAAATGTGTGTATGCATTCTTGTTTCCAGATGTTGTGTATGGTTTTCTGTGTAGCAGAGGACTTACTCTTTTTCATCTTCCTCTTGTTGAACTTGTAAACGAATGGGGACTGAAAGGAAAAGCTTTAAAGAATTATAGGAGTAGTGTCTTTGTTGGAAGATTTAATTGAGTTATGCTTGGCTTTGTAGCTTTTGTTACACACTTTTTTTTTTCTTTTTAATCTATTTCAGGATCTCTTGTCTTCTAAATACAGTGATCCGGATATGCGCTTTGACATTTGCAGCTGTCAGTTTGTTTACCATTATTCATTTGAGACGTATGAGCAGGCTGACATGATGCTTAAAAACGCTTGTGGGAACCTCTCTCCTGGAGGGTATTTCATTGGCACAACTCCAAATAGCTTTGAACTTGTGTAAGTGCTTTTATATTCTATTAGTTGTTCAAAAATCTGTGAAGCATTGTTAAGTGATAATCATTCTTATAGTGCTCTGATATGTTTGTGGAAACAGGCAAGGTTTTCTACAACAATTTTGGATTCTAGTCATGAGAATCTTACTTGTGAACTTAAACAGATAAATCTGTACTAACCCTTGTGTCTTGCATCTGTGGCTCTTCTGCTTAGCAAATATATAGATCTTCATACATAAACCCTCTGTAATGACTCACAGCAAAATAGCCATAGCCTGGAGAATAACTGTCAGGGTTTTGGTGTGATTGTTTCAAGAAGTGTAGTTTGTCCATGGAGACTGTCCCTTTAGTCCTTAGGATGTTGTATAGGAAGGATAAACTGTTAAGACCTAGTATGCATCTTCTGATTTCATTGTTTCCTTGCCTTGTTAGGTAAGGGAGGTGATAAGCTAGAGAGATGGCTGAATGCTGTAGTATTGGGAGAAACTTTCCAGACCTCTTATGCTTTTCTATGCTTGTTAAATTGTCTACAAGTTTTCTATGCTTGTTAAATTAAAAACTAGTCAATTAATGTTTGATTATATCTCATTTTATAGAAAGCGGCTTGAAGCTTCAGAAACAAATTTATTTGGGAATGATGTGTACAGTGTAAAATTTGAAAAGAAGGGAGAATATCCTTTGTTTGGCTGCAAATATGATTTCCATTTGGAAGAAGTGGTTGATGTCCCCGAGTTCTTGGTTTACTTTCCGTTATTGGAAGAGTAAGTTAAGTGTTTGAATTCATTATACAATGAAAGCTGTGAACCATAATAAGCATTTGTTTAGTTTGTGTGTCGTTGTGTGATACTTGCAGAACATTATATTTTGGGTTTCTTATATTTTTCAGTTCTTAATTTTTTGTTGTTGCTCCAAATGCAGTGGTTTCTTGTGTTTCCATCCACAGCTGTGATCTGTCCATTGCACTCAGTTGAAAGTGCTCTGGTCAGTTGTGAAGACTTAAACTATGTTTCACATGAGAATGCCTGTATCTGATGATCTTAAAAGTCTTTTCCAGCTAAGTTGATTCTATGATATATTGGATCTGTCAGAGAACTTTTAGTGCTGTCAGATTTTTCTTCTTTAATCTTAATTTATTTTTTTTTTAGAGGTTCATTCTACCTTTCTTTAGAATATAGAATAGAAGAGAGTTATTTAGAATAATTTTCTTTAGTCCTTCAGCAAGCTGCCTTGTATGTCATCTTCATCATGGTTCTTCTTGCTTTTTCAACTTCCTTCAGATGTTCATAGGATTTTTTCCTACAACTTTTCTTCCTCTAAATCATATTCGTCTGTGAGCATGCATTTTGTTGTTACCTCTGTGTGCATTCAGATTTGCCTTTCCCAGCCTGTCTCCTGGGGTATAGACAAATGTTTCCATGTTGTGTGTTTTCATGTCATTCAAGCTTAGTATGGCAGTTAAACACTATTAAGTTTTCCCTTCAAAGCTGTATATTTTCACACATTTAATTCATAGTTCTCCATGACAGATATGAACATCTGTCACACCTGTAACTTCAGTATTGTATGACCCCAGGGCATACATATAATTGAGATACAAGGCACTAAATCTAGCAGAGAGAGGTTCATATCTATAGTACGTGACATGTCAAGGTGGTGATACTTCAAGGAAATTCATGTAGTGTATCTGGATGTTCAAATAGAACTTATCTCTGTGTGTTGGGAGAAGAGACATTTTTCTATTAAAATATTTTTAAATTAATTCTGCGTGGATTTTTGTTGTCCTAATTAAAAAAAAATACAGTTTATAGTGGTAGTGCATTTTTTTCATTTAAATGTCTATTAAGAAAGCAAATTCTAGAAAGAGTGTAATGCTAGTGAATACCATAAGATGTCACTGTGGCTTAAAATTGTTCCTTAGGAAATAAAACTACAATAATTTCATATCTTCCCTAATTAAGCTTACTATTTTGACAGAATGGCAAAGAAGCATGGTATGAAATTAGTCTACAAAATGACATTTCGGGAATTCTATGAAGAAAAAATTAAGAACGAGGAGCATAAAATGCTGTTAAGGAGAATGCAGGCCTTGGAGGTAAATATGAAGTTGTTTTATTTAAATAGTATTTTACATCTTGTTAATTATTTGTGCAATAATTGAAATACCTCTTATGAATGCTGTGATTAGTTAAGGGCTACCAACAGAAGAACTAAACTCCTATGGCTGAAAGTGTGACTGTGGTGGGTTGAACTTGACTGGCTGTCAGATACATACCAACTTGCTTTCCTGTTCCTTCTTCCCAACAAAATGCAGAGAAAAAATAAGAAAAAATCCTTGTGAGTCAAGATAAAGACAGGGAGATTGCTTAGCAGTTACTGTCATGGGCAAAACAGACTGTCAAATTGGAGAAGATTAATTAAATTAATTACCAAAAAAAGGAAAAAAAGAGTAGTATGGTGGAAACCAGACAAATCTAAAACCACCTTTTGTCCCGCTCAGTGCTTGTTCCCAGGCTCAACTTCATTCCTGACCTTTCTACCTCTTCTCGCCACCCTGTGGTGCAGGACAATGGGGAATGGGGTTTGTGGTCAGTCCATAGCTCTTTGTCTCTGCCTCTCCTTCCTCTTCAGACTTTTACCCTGCTCCAGCATGAATTCCTCCAGTGGAATACAATCTTCACAAACTGCTCCAGTGTGTGCTGTCTCAATGGGGCACAGTCCTTCAGGAGCAGACCTCGTGTGGGTTGGTTCTTCACGGGGTTGCAGTTCCTGCCAGAAAACCTGCTCCTGGTTAGGCAGCTTTCCATAGGCCACTGCTCCTGCCAGGACCTTGGTCCTGTGGGGGCTCTCCACAGGCTGCAGCTTCCTGCTGGTCATGTCTGCCTGCTGCAGTGTGTGGACTTCTATGGGCTTGTCATGGTTTAAGCCCAGCCATAAATCAGAACCACACAGCCTCTCTCACTCCCCCCTTTCTTCTTCCCCGCTCCGGAGGAGTGGGGAGGAGAATCCAAAGAATGTAACTCCCATGGGTTGAGATAAGAACAGTCCAGTAACTAAGGTCTAACACAAACCACTACTGCTACCAGCAATAATGATAAGGGAAATAACAAGGGAAGAGAATAGAGCTCGCCACCCGCTGACCGATAGCCAACCTGACCAAGCAGTGATCTAGCCCTTCCGGGTAACTGCCCCCAGTTTACATCCTGGGCATGACATGCTGTGGTATGGAATACCTCTTTGGCTAGTTTGGGTCAGGTGTCCTGTCTCTGCTTCCTCCCAGCTCCCCCTTCTCCCTGGCAGAGCATGAGACTCAGAAAGTCCTTGGTCAGACTAAACATTACTGAGCAGCAACTAAAAATATTGGTGTTATCAGCACTGTTCCCAGGCTGAAAGTCAAAAACACATCACTGCACCAGCTGCTAAGGAGAAAAATGGCTGCTACTGTTGAACCCAGGACAGGGCTGCATTGTGGTTATCTGTTCCAGTGTGGTCCTTGATGGCCTGTAGGGGCACAGCCTGCCTCACCATGATCTGCACCATGGGCTGCAGGGGAATCTTTGTTCTAGCACCTGGAGCACCTTCTCCTCTCCTTCTGCACTGGCCTGCAGGGTAGTTTTACATTTTTCCTCACTCTTTTCTCACAGCTACTGTGCAGGTTTTTTATGCTTTTTTAAGCACATTTTACCAGAGGTGCTACACCTGTGGCTGAGGGGCTCAGCTGTGGTCTGTGGTGTCTCTGTTGGACTGGTGGAACCAGCTCTGTCCAGCATGGGGCAACCCCAGCCCTTTCTCACAGAGGCCACCTCTGCAGTCCCTGGTGCCAGTGCCTGGGCACCTGCACCCAATAGAGTAATTCAGTTTTGTAGACAAAAATTCCAATTTTGAGGCAAATTTTTTTTTTTTTTTTATCAAGAAGTAAGCAGCAGCACAGGAATTGTGCCTAGTTTCAGACAGTGGTAACCATAATCCGTTTTCTTCCTCAACAGAGACTGAAAGTGGATCTTTGTGCAAGGAATTTCAATTGAAAATACAGAAAGTATCTTTGTAGGAATAGAAGGACAGGCTGTATTTGTAGAAAAAAAAAAAATGGTACTTAACTGTAACTGAGGCTGTGGTTTTGTCCAATGTTTCTGCTTTTTGTATCCTCAGGCTCTTGTCCTGGATGACTTTAGCAGCTTCAGAGAAGCTTTTAAGTGCCATCTCTGAGGTTTTGATTTCATTCAGTTCTCTGTTCTTCCCTCCTCCCTCAAGCAGTAGATTTTTTCTTTTTTTTTTTTTTTTTTCAGCATGGAACTATCAAGTCAAGTATCTGGTGACATATAAAACTGAGTCACATGGGCTGCAAGTGCACTTGACCGTCCTTGTTGACTCTGAAAGTGATGCTGCTTTGTATGGGCTCATACTGCCAGTAACATGGTGACACAGCCTGTGACATATCAGCTTCATTTTTAGAAAAGTGGAAGTTATCTTAAATTAGTGGCCCCTTAAAATTGAGGACTCCATTGCTAAGTATAGATCATTATGTAGTCATTAGAATCTTTAACAAGTATATACTGAGGTCCTTAAGTTGTCATGGTTTAAGCCCAGTTGGCAATTAAGTATCATAGAATCATAGAATCCTTAGGGTTGGAAAGGACCCTAAGATCATCTAGTTCCAACCCCCCTGCCGTGGGCAGGGACACCTTACGCTAAATCATATCACCCAAGGCCTCGTCCAACCTGGCCTTGAACACTGCCAGGGATGGAGCATTCACAACCTCCCTGGGAAACCTATACCAGTGCCTCACCACCCTAACAGGAAAGAATTTCCTTCTTATATCCAATCTAAACTTCTACTCTTTAAGTTTTAATCCATTACCCCTTGTCTTATCACTACAACGCCTAGTGAAGAGCCCCTCTCCAGCATCCCTATAGCCCCCCTTCAGATACTGGAAGGCTGCTATGAGGTCTCCACGCAGCCTTCTCTTCTGCTGGCTGAACAGCTCCAACTTCCTCAGCCCGTCTTCATATGGGAGGTGCTCCAGTCCCCTGATCATCCTCGTGGCCCTTCTCTGGACTTGTTCCAACAGTTCCATGTCCTTTTTATGTTGAGGACACCAGAACTGCACACAATACTTCAGGTGAGATCTCACAAGAGCAGAGTAGAGGGGCAGGATCACCTCCTTTGACCTGCTGGTCACGCTCCTTTTGATGCAGCCCAGGATACAGTTGGCTTTCTGGGCTGCAAGCGCACACTGCCGGCTCATGTTAATTTTCTCATCGACCAGCACCCCCAATTAATTCTCCGCAGGGCTGCTTTGAATCTCTTCTCTGCCCAACCTGTAGCTGTGCCTGGGGTTGCTCTGACCCAGGTGTAGGACCTTGCACTTGTCATGGTTAAACCTCATGAGGTTGGCATCAGCCCACCTCACAAGTGTGTCAGGGTCCCTCTGGATGGTCCCTCTGGATGGCATTCCTTTCCCTCCAGTGTATCAACTGAACTGCACAGCTTGGTGTCATCGGCAAACTTGCTGAGGGTGCACTCAATCCCACTGTCCATGTCAGCGACGAAGATATTAAAACAAGACCGGTCCCAACACCGATCCCTGAGGGACACCACTCGTTACTGGTCTCCAGCTCCAACATTGAGCCATTGACCACAACTCTTTGTGTGCGGCCATCCAGGCAGTTCTTTGTCCACCGAGTGGTCCATCCATCAAATTGATGTCTCTCCAATTTTGAGACAAGGATGTCATGTGGGACAGTGTCGAATGCTTTGCACAAGTCCAGGTAGATGACGTCAACTGCTCTCCCCCTGTCCATCAGTTCTGTAGCCCCATCATAGAAGGCCACCAGATTGGTCAGGCAGGATTTCCCCATAGTGAAGCCATGCTGGCTGTCCCCAAGCACCTTGTTATTTTTCATGTGCCTTAGCATGCCTTCCAGGAGACTCTGCTCCAAGATTTTGCCAGGCACAGAGGTGAGACTGACTGCTCTGTAATTCCCCGAGTCATCCATTTTCCCCTTCTTGAAAATGGGGGTTATATTTCCCTTTATCCAGTCATCGGGAACTTCACCTGACTGCCGTCATTTCTCAAATATGATGGACAGTGGCTTAGCAACTTCATTCGCCAGCTCCTTCAGGACCCGTGGATGGATCTCATCAGGACCCATGGACTTGTGTACGTTCAGGTTTTTAAGATGGTCTCGATCCAGATCCTCTCCTACAGTGGGTGCAGGGTCTTCATTCTCACAGTCCCTGCATCTGCCTTCCAAGGCTTGGGTGTTTTTTTAACAGCCTTTGCCAGTGAAGACTGAGGCAAAGAAGTCATTCAGAACTTCAGCCTTCTCCAAATCCAGGGTAGCCAGTTCTCCCGAGAGCTTCCTGAGGGGGCCTACATTCTCCCTAGTCTGTTTTTTATTTGCTATGTACTTGTAGAATCCCTTCCTGTTATCTTTAATACCTCTAGCTAAATTTAATTCTAACTGGGCCTTAGCTTTCCTAACCTGGTCCCTAGCTTCCCGGACAACATCCCTGTACTCTTCCCATGCCACCTTTCCTTGCTTCCACTTATTATAAGCCTCTTTTTTCAATTGAATTTTCCTCAGGATCTCCTTATCCATCCAAGTATGTCTCCTGGCCCTCCTGCTGCACTTCTAGTTGGGATGCAACTCTCCTGAGCTTGCATTAGGTGATCCTTGAATATCAACCAACAGTCTTGGGACCCTCTGCCCTCTAGGGCTGTATCCCATGGAACCTTCCGAAGCGGGTTCCTGAAGAGGCCAATGTCTGCTCTTTTGAAGTCCAGGGCAGTATCACGCAGCTGCTAGATTGCACTCCTGCCCTGAGTGGGATAGGGAGAAGAATTGTGAGAAGGCAAAAACTGCAAGTTGAGATAAGAACAGTTTAGTAATTGAAGTTAAGTAAAATGTAATAATAATAGAAATAATAAAAACAATAATATTGATATTAATAGGCAGCAATAAAAAAAAAGGAGAAATGAAAATTCAGAAAAAGCAAGTGATGCACAGTGCAGTTGCTCACAACCCACTGATCGTTACCCAGCCGGACCTGAGCAGCAGTTGATCCCTTCTGGCCAATTCCTCTGAGTTTATATCCTGGGCATGACATGCTGTGGTATGGAATACCACTTTGGCTAGTTTGGGTCAGGTGTCCTGTCTCTGCTTTCTCCTGGCTTCTTGTGTCCCTCCTCACTGGCAGAGAATGAGAGACTGAAAAGTCCTTGATCAGGGTAAGTACTACTTGGGAACAACTAAAACATTGGTGTGTTATCAGTATTTTTCTCAGACTAAAGCCAAAACACAGCACTGCACCAGCTGCTAGGAAGAAAATTAACTCTATCCCAGCTGAAACTAGGACATAATATATATTAGCATTGAAGAGTTAGTTGTATACTTCTGTTACAGCTCCTGGATGTTACTGAAGCATTTTAAGCATTCTGCTTGAGGTCTTACAGTTGCTTATTTCTTAGTACTTCTGCTGAAGAGGTGCTGATTTGTTCAGTTGCTGTTCTAAAAGATTAATAGGTAATACTCAGAATGAGCTGTACACAGAGCAAAACTCTAATAGTTTGTTTCCTCTGTTTGGAGACATGAGGATAAAAGTTAGTTTATAAATCCTGGGTGGCAGATTTTCTGCAAAGTAGGCAGTATCAGACCTGATCTCGTAGGTGCTATAAAGGAGAGATCCGAATTCAAAATCCTCTTAATTATTGACCTCTGTTCTGGGCTGCATTTTGATAAATCCTTGACTGATATGATAAATGTACGCAATTTATATTTTTTCTGTTTCTGATGTTCTCCAGCCATATTCTACATTTGGTGATTCCAGGCTTGTTTCTGATAAACCTGATGACTATGAACATGTAAAAGAGTTCATCAAAGATGGCAAAGCAAAGTTACCATTGGTAAGTTCCTTCTTACTTCAGTAGAGCAAATGGTGTCTGAAAATGAGGTCCTGATCTTTCAAACATGTGGTGCCTTCATTTCAAGTGCAGTGAAATTGGTATGAATGTCCCTGTGCATGTGAAAAACCATAGAGCTGCGGGGCTGAGGAGTTCTTCTCATTATAAGTCCCATACTGAATCAATTTCACTTAACTTGGTAGCCACTAGGAAGTTTGTGGTAATGCAAAAGGGAAAGGATATTTTGCTATCTTCCTTGGCAGCTATTGTAACATAACTCTTCTTAATTTGAAGGATGTTCTTGTTTCTGGATCTTCACAATACTGATCTAGAGCTTTAGCTTTCTTTTTTTAAACCTCTGACAGGAGAATTGAAAACTTTCTTCATAATACTCTATGTATTTGAAATCTTAAAACACTTTTTTTCTATTGTCTTTTTGGGTGAAGAAGATTCAGCTCCCTTTTCAAATGGTTTTATTAAAGTTCTGTAAATGCTATTTTTTTTTTTAAATTTTTTTAACAGATCCTAGAATTGGGCTATTCCTACATGCATAAAACTAAATCCATGTATTTCCACTCTTGATCTTATTTAATATGACATTCAGTTCACATTCTGGATTGGAGAGAAACTCTCTTTGTGATGATCATAACCTTACCTTGTACAAAACCTAGACTGCTATCCTGTCACATATTTTTCTGCATTTCTTCTGTTTTGGCAGCTTGATTTATGAGTTCAGAAATAAGAGAATGTTGAACCATCCTCCATGGAGGTTATACTAGATTTTAGATCAGTGATCAAATTAAGTATATTTTTTTTTTCTGTTTCTAGTCTTGTCCTCTAATGCACATGCTACCTTTTTGAGCTTGCTGTCTTTCTTATGTTTTTTATAGGTTTTTCTTCCACTGTCCTAGCAGTACATGCCAATGTTGGAGTTGTCTGCAGCTGGTTCCCTCCCAGGCTTTCATTGTTTCATATTGGTCTCAGAGTTAGGGGCATGATGGGTAGGAGCCTGCACAGCTGCTGTTCCTGGGAAGTGAGCAGGAGGACTGAGAGTGTCTACTGTAATTTTTCCCCAGGAATTGCTGCCACTTGCCTATTGACTCTCCATCTATAGCCTGCCTAGCTATTCAGGGTAGCATATTTCTGTGTGTTTAGTTGTCTGTGCACTGGGGAGTCAGGCTGCAGAAACATTGCAAAGGCTTGGTTTAACCTAACTATTCATGCTGAATAGTTCCTGATTAAGCAAAGTTGGCTCTTTCAGTCTGAACTTCAGGTCTTCTTTATGTGTTGAGGTTCTTTGACAAGACAGAACCAAAATTGGAGACTAGTTCAAGTAAAGACTGTAGTTTTAGTAAAATCATGTGGCATCCTATTTCATTGTCATAGATACAGCATAAAGGTGGTCAGCTTGAGTTTGTTCCACTTGGATTTTTCCTTTTTAAAGTAGTTTATCTACTGATCATGTTCTGAATTTTTAGATTATTATAGGATGTATTCCTTTTACTGTATGTAGAAAAATCCTATATCAGAAGGGAAAAGAAACCTGCTCTCTGTATTTGAAGTCTTAAACATTTTAAAAAGAAAATGCTGCTTTTAAGAAATAAGCATGAGAATGGTCAAATCAGACAATAGACCTCTTTTGCCACCTGCTGTATCATCTGGCAAAGAAGAAATCTGCTGGAACAAGCCTTCTTTTCACCAATGTTTTGAAAGATGAATCAATAGTTGGAGTTGGTCAGTAGGTAGTGTATGGGCTAAGTCATGCTCCGATGAGGACTCGCTACAAGGGAATGGAGTGGGCAGAATAGAAAACAGGCTGCTTGTTACCTCATGCTTCTTAATTGGTAGGGTAGACGGCAGCAGTTTTTTACTTGCACATTTGCCCTGCTTTAATCAGAAAAGTGGAGGTAGGAGTAGGTTTCCTGGGCTGCAAGGCAGGCTGTTTTTTCACATGTGAGTTGGATTGAGATTTACTCTAATGCAAATAAAGCTTTTGTGGGCTGCAGGCAGTGTTCTCAGGGAAAGTGGTAGCACCATTAAATAGGGCCTCTTCTTCTCACAAATGTCAGGCATCTTGGACTGGACAACAGCTTGAGCCCAGGTCAAGTGACACCAATGTGCAGTGATAGGCCCAGCATACTCCATATTGCAGAGGCATCCAGCCCCACAGGCTCTTGGCCCGTTCTCTTATACCTGTGTAATTTAGGTGTGTTCTGCTATCTGGGGTGTTGCAATTCCCTACTGCCTTAGTTGTTAGAATTACAAGTATCCATGGTAATGCTCTATAAGTATCTACAGTAATGCTGCTCTTGTCCCAGTAGCTCTTCTCCAAATAGCTAGGCAGTGTGGGGTGGTTAGAAGTTGGTCTGTGGAAGTTTGATTATCCTGAGTTCAGCTGTGTTATTGTTCCCTCATTCTTCTTGTTGAAATTGTGGTTTTGTTTTTTTGTCTTTCTAGGGAACTTTGAGTAAATCTGAATGGGAAGCAACAAGTAAGTATTGTTTTGAAAGCTCGGTATTGACTGACTGCGATGGAAAGTGTGTAGAATAGCCTGTTGGTTACAGAGAAAAGCAGTATTTGAAATATTTTGCTTTTGTGCATACTTAGCTCTTCTGTGAAAACATTATCTAAAACTGTGCTGGAATTTAATGCTAGAGTTACCCATTAGGAAACCATAGCAGTCCTTATAATTTCAGTAATTTGCTAACGGGTTCTTTGGGCAGAGTATCAGCTTGTTTGCATTTTGAAAGCTTCATCAAGTCACAGAGGAAGCTGAAACTTTAAATGCTCCCATTTTCTTTTTTTAGGTATTTACTTGGTATTTGCATTCGAAAAGCAACTGTGAAACTTCATGTACTGGATGCAGCAAGAAGAGATCATATCCATGTGCGAGTTGGAATGGTCAGAAATCCATTGTGGCAACTATTTTTTTATTTTTAATTTTTTAATTATCAGAAGTGTGCAGGACACTATCGAAAACTAGAGCAAGCTCATGATTCTGAGTTACATTGCCTGTCTGTGACAGATGGACTTGAGTGTGTATATACGCGAGATTCTGAATCAGTCTTTTTAAGCATTTGTAAGCAGTCTGCATGTTCTCAAAACTCATGTTTGAACTTGACACAAGTTTGTGTTAGAAACAAATGTTTTGTTAGCAGAAATGTTTGTGATTACAAGCTTGACCCTGCACTTTCTGAAATGGATGGAAACACTGTCGAGTTTGATGTGCAGAATGAGGGCCTAAATGTTGTACTGCAAAGCTCTGTTAATTCACTAGATACAGTCACACATATAAGGTATGTCTACATTGCATGCAGAGGTAAGTGGCAAGTAATACCCGAGTCAGTTTGAGCACCTCTGTGCTGTGCTCAAGCCTGCAGTGTAAATCTACCTTAGTGGTATTCAAGGTGTAGTTTACATTATGAAGTCCCATAATGTTCTTGTTTTTTTTGTGCTTGCTGATGTGTTACTTCATGGTGCTTCCAAGATTAAACAAGTTTGTTCTGTACAAAACACCTCTGAAAAAACTAAATTTCTGAAGTTTTAAATATCTGTGTCTCTTTTTCCGAATATGACTATGTGGTAATGAATAACAGCTGATGAACTTAGATGACTGAACATTTTCTGTTGACTTTCTGGACTTTTTGGCAGTTTTAATGTCTCCTGAAACTTACTAGACAGATCTTTGCATATGTTTCTTACTTGCTTCATAAAACTCCAAATGGGTGCTTGGCAGAAGGATGAGCTATTGGTGATGGGGACCTCATTGCAGTCCTTAAGGCATTAGGAACACTATTATGTACTGGATCGTGAACCAAAAGGGGAGGCTGATAACATCTGAGGATGCTGGAAATTCACTCAGGCAGGAAGGGCTGCATATGTGTGTACGCAAACCAGTACATGGGGATAACGGTCCCCATATCAGAGCCAAATGCTTCGGGGATGTAATCTAGTTATCAGTAGGCAGAACTGTGCCTAACTACCATCTTAACTGCTTGTCAGTCTCTAAGAGCTGGCTTAGAAACTTCTGACATGGTGTTTGCTCTGCTTTCCACATGCTTATAGCCACCCACTACTGAGAGAGTGTGAATGTCATATTTTTTCTCTCTCTTGGGCTAATGGTAGCTCTTGGCTAGTATAGTTTACATAGAGATGAAATGATTAAATGTTGATGGTTATGAATATTTTGAAAATTCATAATAAACCTAAGAAAGAACATTTCTGTTAGAGTTAAGTGTTCAAATTATCTGAGTTTGTAGTTATATTGTGTTCCCCCTGTAATTAGGTCATACTCTTTACTCTGTGAGTTCTGATTTATTTCTTTTTATTGTGTAGAAGAACACCTATAACCTTCACCAAAGCAGTAGAATCAGGTCAGCTGCTGACGCAAGGAATGCAAGACTCTTGTCTGCTAGAATTAGTACTTCTGAAACTAGCTAAAAAAATGCTGACAGTTTAGAAGTGCTGAAATGTTTTGTTGAAATTTGTGTGCATCAAAGCTGGTTTTGTTAGATTTCTTGTATCAGTTTTCATTGGAAAGTACATTGTTATGCTATTTTTGGAAGAAATCAGTATAATAAAATGAGGGGAAATAGTTGAGTGTCTTTCCTCTTTTAAGCAAATCTCAGTATATCAAAGAATCACATAATGGCTGAGGTTGGAAGGGACCTCTGGAGATATCTGTTTGAACCCCCCCCCTGCTCAAGCTGGTTCATCCAGAGCTGGTTGCCCAGGACCATGTCCAAAAGAATTTTGAATTTCTTCAAGGATGAAGACTGCACAATACCCCTGGGCAACCTGTGCCAGTGTTCAGTCACCCTCAGAGTACAAAAGCGTTTCCTGATGTTTAGATGGAACCTCCTGTGTTTCAGGTTGTGCCCGTTGTCTCTGGTCCTGGCATTACACACTACTGGAAAGAGCCTGGCTCCATCTTTACACCCTCCCTTCAGGTATTTGTACACATGCACAAGCTTAGCACCTGGAGTCTTCTCCAGGCTAAACAGCCTCATCTTTCTCAGCCTTTCCTCATATGAGAGATGCTCTAGGATTTGGAACACAATTGGACCCAGTATTGATCCCCAGGGTATGTAGTGGCCTTCAACCAGATTTTGTTCACTGATGACTGCTTCTTTCTTGTAATTGAGTTTTGCCGGGACCTGCTTGTCTCTGTGTGCAGGCCCCCGGGCATTTTTGCATGACTTCCTATTCATTGAGATGGGCCACTCAAATTTGGAGGAGGTGATCCTTGGATATTAAATCAGCTTTCTTGGGCCCACCTTCCCTCCAGGGCTTAATCCTGTCAAACTACCAAACAGGTCTTTGAAGAGGCACACATCAGCTTTCCTGAAGTCCAGCATTATGCTTGCTTTTTGCCTTGCTTTCTCATCTCTGGAGCCTGAATTCCAGTCACACACGGTCATCTCAGGGTCACTGCATCCAAGATTGCCTTTGACCTTCACATGTCCAACAAGCCCCTTGATGGTGAGTATGAGGTCCAGCAGAGCACCTCCTGTTGGTTCCTCTGTTATTTGGATCAGGAAGTTGTCACTGATTCTCTTCAGAAGCCTCCTGAATTGCTTGTGTCTTGCTGTGTTGTCCCTCCAGCAGGGAGGGACAGAGACTAGGGCCTGTGAATGTGAAGCTGCTTCTAGCTAGAGTGCCTCATCCGCTTCTGGTCAGGTTGCCTATAGACATGCGCTATAATGTCGCCCATACCTGCCATCTCTAGTCCTTACCCATAAGCTCTCAGTTGGCTCATTGTCCATCCCAAGGCAGCACTCCATGCATTCCAGCTGTGTTCTCATGCAAACGGCAACTCCACCACTTTCACCTTGTCTTTCTTGCTTGTCTTTCCCAAAGAGCCTATAACCCTGCACCGCAGCACTCCAGTCATGCGAATCATCCCGTCAGGTCTTTATGATCCCAATAAGATCACAGCCATACAACATTTCCTGATAACTATGTGTCTTCCCAGCAGAACTGAATGGCTTCAGAGGAGCAATTACAGCGTAGAGCATCAAGGGCCCTCAGGATTCCTGACGAACAATTGAAGATTGGGGGGTGCTGAGGTCATCTGAAACGGATGGTTTTGGCAATAGAAGCAGTCTCGGCAATCACTTGAATTAAGAAAGGATGGAGTGACACATGAAAGGTACTAGACCAATGAAGTGGTTCAATTTTCAAATTCGCTTTACACAATTGAGTTCAGATTAGAAATAGCAACTTGACTTTGTATTTCGGTTTATCCCCTCTCACCTAGGTGTAGAGTGAGACATGAGTTGGGAACAGGCGCTAGAAGATGTGTAACCTTTTGCTCTAGATCCGTGAGGGCAAACATTTGAGAACTGTGATGTAACCCAGTTGCATGGCATGTATTTGCTGTGGAGAGCCAGCACAGCTGAAATGCTGTTTTGCACTCATGTTAAATAGAGTCCCTTGATTCAGGGAACACCTCAGTTTGTCATGAAAGTGGACTGAAAATCCTGTTAATATGGTCAAAATTACAGTGCTTTATATGGATAATTTTGTGTTGATAAAGAGTCAAGTCAAACACCAGCCCTTTGTATGCAGGATGGATGCAGTAGCGATTTGTTCCGACTTTTTCTCCCATCTTTCTTCACTTTTGAAAGAAGTAGCTACGTATTTTGCTTCCTTGTCTGGTAATTGAGGTTAGGAGTCATCAAAGTTGCACAAGCACTGTTAGCATAGGTAATTGTTCCTTGTGGGTTTTAAGATATTCTGCAGTGTTACAACAAAAATAACAAACACTGTATTTGTGCAGGAAATGTGTTGTGCTTCCGTATGTTTCTGTTGTATCAGTGCTATATGGTATGAGTTTGCTTTTGTGAATTACACACCAGTATGGTAGAAATTGCTGCAAAGCGCTTAAGCATGTGGTGTGTTTTGTGCTTAGGATTTAAGCAAATGCTTAAGGAGCCATATTGACTGGTGGAATGTATTTAATTGACTTAAGCTAGACTTGCTGCAAATCTTACATACACTCTTTGTTACAACATTTGAATAGTTTAATTTACATAATGAACATCTCGGTCCTTCAACTAAAAGTGTTTTCCTTCTGAGTTGTAGTCTATTTAATAAAGCACTATCCTAATAACTATTTTTTATTAAAAAGAGAAATTATATGCTATATTCTAGTTGCTCAACTATGTAAAGACTTTGAAAACAGTTGATTTAGGGAGTGTCAAGCTGGGTAGCAGTAAATCTAAAACATCTGCAGAGTAATCAAAGGGCTGATAATAAATCCACTTTTGCAGTCCGGTTACTGCTAAAGTGATAATGCTTCTAAGGGAGAAATGGCTTGTGTAGTATCAAGCAGGATTAACAGCACTTTTGTAATCTCAGTCCCTAGTGTTCTTTGTTTGCTAGAAATGAGAGCCTCTTGTGTATGGAAGTGAGGGAACAGACATCTGTATTGTCACTTATGAATGCAAATAAGTGTCCTGATTTTTCAGAAGTGTGAAGCACAAAAATCAGGTCATTTAAGTGCCAAAAGACATGGAGGCAAGCGTTTGAGTTGGTTTTGAACAAGACATTTTACTTGAGATTTGAAGAAAAACATCTGAAATCTGAATCCTTATGCTGATGACATTATGAATACTGTGCACTGAGCTAAAACCTGTTAATGCAGTTTAGTTTTTGCAGCTTTGGTGCATACCATTTTACATCAACGTGCTAGTGCTGGCAACATGGCTTTTCCTTAACCTCCCTTAAAGTGTACCCTTTTAATACATCACAATCATAGATTTATGTACTGCCCTGAATGTGTCTTTTATTTAGAGAACAGATGTAAGGCAGGACAAAGCTAACTTGGTAACTTAGTCTTGATAAGTAAAAGGTTTTCCGATGGTGCATAAATGCTGCTTTAATGGAAGCTATCATCCTTTCTTCATTTTATTAAAGATGGTTCTCAACATTGTCATCATTGTCATATTTGCTTTAATGTGTCTCTCAGCAACTGAAATTAATTTTCAGGGAAAGGTCTGACTGATCTGTGCCACTAGTAGTTGAAGTCCAAGGAAAGGATATTGTTTTCATTTATAGGCTGGATTGTTTCAATAGCCAGCTTCCTAAGAGTTGTGCTCTCCCAATCTTAGGGTCTTGTCTGAATATCATATAAGTTGTGTTTCTGATAGAGTCTCAGGGAAGGTGTGCATTTGCTCACCCTTAATCATTAATTGTGATTAAACTGGGAATGTACTACTCTTAGCAGTGGAATAAACATTGCTATGGGACTCAGAGTACCAGTGTTCACATTTTCTGGTCATACTGCATACATAGTCTTGTGGCCAGACTACTCAGCTCCTGACTTACTAGCTGCCAACCAGTAACAGCTTCCTTCTCAGTTTGCACTCTCTTCTAATTGGACAGTGACAGAATTGTTCTGACTTTAGGCACAAGAATAGTCTTTCTTTGTTGGTTTAGAACTTTAAAAAAACCCTACATGAAATAATAAACACAAGCAGAACTTTGGCTTCTATATAAAATGCAGCTTTTAAATGTCTTATTTTTATAGCCCAAATAAAACTGCTCTGTGGAGTAGTAATTTTCTGGTAGCAGAATTATTCTGAGTTCTTTGGAGCAAGTAGTCCTTTTCATTCTTCAGTTCCCCTTGAGTTTGACACCTGCCAGTGTACATCTGCGCAACAGACAGCTGGAACTGAAGCCTGCTTCTTTGTGAAAGAGCTGTGAGCTGAACAAATAACAATAATTACAGAGTTGGAAATTGTTGGCTTCCTTGCATAATTCATAAAAGATTCAATTAAATGTTTCTTTATCTAGAAGCAAATCACTGCTTCCTCTTAACAACAGACTCCAGGAAAAAATAGGCTGCCTTAAGAATGTGTAAGGCCCCCTGTGCATTGAGTATAATGGTATGGACTGCTGGACCTCTTGGAAACTGGGGGATCTGGGACAAATACTGGAAGTCTGAGCCTACAGGAGGCTTTGGGGCAAAACCATGGAACCCCAACTGTGATAAGCAAGGGGCTGATTACATAGCGTACGGTTTGTCTAATGCCTGTTAAAGGTGAAGGTTGTATAAAACGTACACAATCGGCAAAGGAAGACAGTCCTAAGGCTGCCCTAAACACATACCTGTCAGAGATTAGGTTAAATTTGTTGTTTTGCTTGTGGCTTTTGTCACTTGTATGATAACGCTTGCATGCTAGATGCTATCCAGGCAGGTGAAAGAATAGTTTATCCTCTGAAGAACTGTCTTTAAATCAGAAGGCAATGGTTTTCTAAGTTGCCCTACCTGGATGGAACTTTGCCTTCAGTAGCACTATGGTTTTGTGCCTGAACAGAGGTGATGTTTTATTATAATTTTGCAAGAACTTTTTGGCAATTTCATAGAATCATAGACTGGTTTGGGTTGGAAGGGAGCTTTAAAGATCACCTTATCCAGTCTCCCTGCTGTGGGGCAGGGACATCTTTCACTAGACCTGGTTGCTCAAAGCCCCATCCAACCTGTCCTGAACACTTCCAGGGATGGGGAATCCACTACTTCTCTGGGCAACAAGTTCCAGTGTCTCACTGCCCTCATAATACACAATTTCTTTCTAATTATGTAATCTAAATCTAACCTCTTTGAGTTTAAAACATTTATATCTTGTCCTTTCATTACAGGCCCTACAGGTAAAATGTATCTCTTCATCTTTCTTATAAATCTTCTTTAAGTATTGAAAGGACTCAGTAAGGTTTCCTCTGAGCCTTCTCTTCTACAGGCTAAAATATTTAATTGTGTGTTTGTGGAGGGTTGATCCTGGCTGGACGCTCACTAAAGCTGCTCTATCACTCCCTTCCTCCGCTGGAATCAGGAGAGAAAATACAATTTGGGTTGAGATAAGGGCAGTTACCGTCATAGTCAAAACGTATTTGACTTGGGGAAATCAGCTTAATTAATTACCAGTCAAATCAGAGCAAGATAACAAGAACTAAAAGCTATATCTTAAGAAACTTCCCCTCTATCTGTCTGTTCTTCCTGGGCTCAACTTCACTCTTGAGTTCAGAGGATGGGAAATGGTTGTTGTGGTCAATTCATTACTCGTTGTATCTGGTTCTCCTCCTTAGGGATAGGACTTCTCACATTCTTCGCCTCTCCGGTGTCATGTCCCTTCATGGCAGACAGTCCTCTGTGAACTCCAACATGAGTCCTTCCATGAGGCGCAGTTCACTCCCTTATGGGAGGGACCGGACCCACGCAGCGTCCCTTCAGGGTGCAGGTCCCTTCAGGTGCAGCCCTTCAGGAGCAGACTGCTCCAGCGTGGGTCCCTTCCATGGGGTGCAGCCTTCAGGAACAGACTGCTCCAGTGTGGGTCCCTGGGGGTCACAAGTCCTGCAGCAAACCTGCTCCAGTGTGGGCTTCTCTCTCCACAGGGCTGCAGGTCCTACCATGACCCTGTTCCAGCAGTCTTTCCACAGGGTCACAGCCCCCTTTGGGCATCCCCCTGCTCCAGCCTGGGGTCCTCCAAGGGATGCAGGTGGAGATCTGCTCCACTGTGGATCTCCATTGGCTGCATGGGCACAGATGCCCTTACATGGGCTGCACCACAGGCTGCAGGGGAACCTCTGCTCTGGCACCTGGAGCACCTCCTCCTCTCCTTCTGCACTGACCTTGCTGTCTGCAGGGCTGTTCTTCTTGCATATTCTCACTTCTTTCTCCAGCTGCAATTGAGGTAATGCAGCAACTTTTTTCCTTTCTTAAATCTGTTATCCCAGAGGCATGTTACTTAAATCTGCTTTGCCATCTTTGAAATATTTTTCTTGTTCTTGCCATATTTTCATCCCTGCCAGAATACAGATTATAAAATCACTATTGTTTTATGAAATTAATCTGCTGATGGAGATGGGATTACTGTTTTACTAAACACTAACAACATATTAGAAAAAAAAGAAGGTAAACAAGCAAGTATTATCAAGTATTACGTTGTTCCTTTTCAGAGGTTCCTGTTGGCTTCTGAGGTTAATGGGAATGAAATGTGCAATTTGGCTGCTGCCTTCGGTGTTTTCATATGCCAAGCAAAATTACACCTCTCTCTTCCTCCTGAAGAGGAGAGAGGGAAGGATGTCCTGCTGGTAGAAGTCCATTAATTCTGCAGCATTGTAACTCTCATTCTCAAAGCAGTATTTAGGAATCTCAGACAGAACAATGGAGTTTTACAGAGGAACCACTTTCAAAAGACTGGGTAAATGTTCTTTTGTTAGCTGACTTCCACCTACAGCTGGCATAGCAGAAGAAGTCAGTGTATTAAACTACTTTCTTCTATTCCGACATTACTTTTTTAGTACGATTTTTAACTTTAGTCATCATTCCTGTTGTCAATTTCTGCTAACTCCAAAGAAGACTTTGGTACATTGACTAAGAACATCCGCAGTGGCGTTGCACCTGCACGTGAGTCACAGCTGGAGCCTGCTGTATGATTTTTTGTCTCAGCAACTAATATCAGAGGGTTTTGCTTTAGAAATGGTTTGTACAGAGTAGGGCAGCACATACTACAATAAACAGAAGCGCAGATAAATGATTTTTAGTTTTACTTTCCTGTATTTCCTTTTCCTCCATTGTTCTCTATTCTGCTATCAAATACTATGCTAAAAGAGCATTTTTCGTGTTTATGTGGGAATTAATCAGTTCTGTTATTGTAACTGAGACTTCTGTAGTAAGAATATTGTGGAGAGAAGACCATTTATTAATAAAATGCATTATTCAGCTTTGTACAAGTTCCTTCAAACTGTAATGTAGTGCCCATTTCTTTGTTTTACTTGAAATGAATTTCAGTTAGTGGTAGTCACTGCCTTAAATAATTGGTTCCTATTGCATAAAAACCTTCCATTTCATGTGTGTAAAGACCATAGGTCCTCCATTACAAATAAAATTTTGATGGAAATATGCTTTACTAAGCAATGTAAACATTCTGTGTCTAGCAGGACAGGAGTTTTCCAGAAATTGTCCACAGTGGAGAAAACATAACATTCTGCTTGTGGACTCAAGGCTAGAAGGGGTTCATGGAACAGAGAATGTGCCCTTATTGTGACTTGCTTAGCAATTTGTACGTTAAATTAACCTCTCAGGTCAGGTGAATGTTATCTTTAGTTATTTCTTGAAGGTGTGCTTGTCTCCAGACCATATCTATGGCTTTGCTTATCCTGTTTTCTCCTCTCACAGTTGCCCTTTCTAGCAGCAATCTAGTAGGTATACAGTGAAGCATGTCATATAAAAAGAAAAACGAATCCTTCACAGACGTGGTACCTTTCAGTCATTTTGTGTGCTGAACCTCTAATGTGGGCATGAAACTAAATTTAGTGGTCACTGTAACCACTTAGCTTAGTAAAGATATCTGTGTTCATTGTGGTGCAGAAAAACTAATTCATAGTCAGGATTTCTGTATTCAGCTAGTGGGGCTCACTGCATTGCTTCTCAGCCTAAATGGAAAATGGCATATACTCCCTACAGGATGTAGTAATTTTTCTTTCTTTCAGTAATAAAACTCATTAAAAGTCATTGCTAGACCGCTCTCCATCATCTTTACCAAGTCTTGGGAAACGGGAGAGGTGCCTGAGGACTGGAGGAAAGCAAATGTCACTCCAGTCTTCAAAAAGGGCAAGAAGGAGGACCCGGGTAACTATAGACCGGTCAGCCTCACCTCCATCCCTGGGAAAGTGATGGAACACCTTATCCTTGGTGCCATCTTAAGGCATATCAAGGATAAGAGGGTTATGAGGGGCAGTCAACATGGCTTCACCAGGGGGAAATCATGGTTGACCAATCTCTTAGCCTTTTATGAGGAAATAACACGGTGGATGGATGATGGCAGAGAGGTGGATGTGGTCTACCTTGACTTCAGCAAAGCATTTGACACAGTCTCCCACAGCATCCTCGCAGCTAAATTGAGGAAGTGTGGACTGGGTGATCAGGTAGTGAGGTGGACTGCGAACTGGCTGAAGGAGAGAAGCCAGAGAGTTGTAGTCTATGGGGCTGAGTCTAGTTGGAGGCCTGTAACTAGTGGAGTGCCTCAAGGGTCAGTACTGGGACCGGTATTATTTAATATATTCATCAATGATTTAGATGAGGGAATTGAGTGTGCTATCAGCAAGTTTGCTGATGACACTAAGCTGGGAGGAGTGGCTGACACGCCAGAAGGCTGTGCTGCCATCCAGCGAGACCTGGACAGGCTGGAGAGTTGGGCAGGGAATAACTGGATGAAATATAACAAGGGAAAGTGTAGAGTCCTGCATCTGGGCAGGAACAACCCCAGGTTCCAGTATAGGTTGGGGAACGACCTGTTAGAGAGCAGTGTAGGGGAGAGGGACCTGGGGGTCCTAGTGGACGACAGGATGACCATGAGCCAACACTGTGCCCTTGTGGCCAAGAAGGCCAATGGCATCCTGGGGTGTATTAGAAGTGGGGTGGTTAGTAGGTCGAGAGAGGTTCTCCTTCCCCTCTACTCTGCCCTGGTGAGACCGCATCTGGAATATTGTGTCCAGTTCTGGGCCCCTCAGTTCAAGAAGGACAGGGACCTGCTGGAGAGAGTCCAGCGCAGGGCAACTAAGATGATTAAGGGAGTGGAGCATCTCCCTTATGAGGAAAGACTGAGGGAGCTGGGTCTCTATAGTTTGGAGAAGAGGAGACTGAGGGGTGACCTTAGAAGTGTCTATAAATATATAAAGGGGGAGTGTCACGAGGATGGAGCCAGGCTCTACTCAGTGGCAAACAATGATAGGACAAGGGGTAATGGGTACAAACTGGAACACAAGAGGTTCCACTTAAACTTGAGAAGAAACTTCTTCTCGGTGAGGGTGACAGAACACTGGAACAGGCTGCCCAGGGAGGTTGTGGAGTCTCCTTCCCTGGAGACATTCAAAACCCGCCTGGACACATTCCTGTGTAACACTATCTAGGTGTTCCTGCTCCGGCACGGGGATTGGACTAGATGATCTTTCCAGGTCCCTTCCAATCTCTAGCATACTGTGATACTGTGATAAACCAAATGGATAATCTTGACTTGCAGTTACACAGTAAAGTATTTATTTTACTTCTGTCACCTTGAAGCTCTTTTTAGATTTGAGCATGTTAGATCTAAAAACATAATCCAGTTTGATCAGCTAAGGTGATGACATTTATGAAGATAGCGATGACAGGGTTCCTTGTAGATCATTCACTAAGACCGTTAAGACTTTGCGCAACTCAGTTTTGTGCTGTGAGGCAAAACTTTATTCTATTGCCTGGCTTTCTTAGCACAGCATATTACAAAGAGCTAGTAATAATACAAGGGTCTTAGGTCTCTAAAACTGGACCGAGGAACAGACTCCTAATTCCTGTAGAAACCTTTTCCTCTTTTTCCCTTTCCCCTTTTTTTCTTGCTTTCCCCAGGTTCAGGTGCAGTTTTGCCTCTTCTATGGCAGAGTTCTTGAGAATCCTGATCCACAGGTTTTGCTCAGACCATGTTGAGAAGAATAAGTATTGCGGAGAAGAGTCTTATTTTTTTTTCAGATGAACTTCATTGCCATCGCTTTCAGTGAAGAGAAGGGGCAGCAAGAGAGCTAGGGTAGGGGGACCAATATGGAGGCAGAGCATGTTAGTTTGTATTTGTACTACAAAACTTGCATAGCTCCAGGGGGAATGTATTCATTTTTAGTCACTGGAATCAGCAAGTAGGAGCTAAGAGGGAAAATAGCTCAAATTAGTGTGAACATTTACTAACAAGTCAAATAAGCACTAAAAGAATTTCCGAGACTCTTTTTTACCTATGCTTGATAAAGTGTGAGATAATGAATTAGGACAGATTGCTTATTAACAGGCAACAGCTTAATCAAGGGGATGTGTTGTCATGAACTACCAGAATGAGGTATAGATACCTATAAAAATGTCAGGTCCAAGCTGAAGCCAAAGCTTAGAGATTAGTTTATAATCACTTTTGTATTAGACAGTGAATAGTTTTTAGAAGTAAAAGACATGTCACTCAATCCTGCTGTAATTAAAGAATGCTAATGAGACATACCAGGCACTACTCTGCTGGGCAGTTACATCAATTCATATAATGATGTAAGGCAGACAGCAGAATGAATGCAGGGTAGACTTGTAGGCCACCAGGAAAAGCTCAGGAGTCTGGGAAATGCTGAGCTGATGCAACTACATGAATAAGCAATTGAATTCCAATATCTATTGATATGCTGATAGACACAGGAAAATGCAAAGTGACTCAGCAAAGGCTCTGGGTGATACTGCACACAAGAATATTTCTGATCTCCTGGCTAGGTGACTGATTTGTCCAGAAACTGGTTTGTAGAAAGCAATAGGGTACTCTAATGTTTTAGCACTGTCAAAGAATCACTTAAAAGCTGTTAAGGTAAATTTCAGTTGCTGGTTGTCTGCTTCTATATATATAACGTAACATTTTTCTGCCTGTACTAAACATCAGTAGTTGGTACGTGGTAGTTGGTTTTTGTCTTTCTGTCCTGTTCCTATAAATTCTATTGCATTCATATACAGTACTGATGCAATAGCATGTCTGTAAAAGTTTATGTTAGTCTTTGCTAGAATGAGTTTCAGATCCAGGTTTCTATGGAATGTAATTTCAGCATTCCTTTGTTCTTGTTTTCCTAAGGCTGTAGGTTTCTTAGTTCTTTGGACAATGCCTATACAGAGAGGCAAAGAAAGTCCTTCTTCAGCCCAAAGGTTGTAGCCTTTGGCTAGGGCCTTCCTAGCTCAAATCTGCATTAAAAAGAGCTGGCAAAACATGTTCTGTGAAGCTAGTTGGACACAGGAGAAGGGCAGGGAAACATGAAGTCACCAAAAATTTATTTCATACTTTCTATTAAATTTTATTCCCACTCCTCCTCTAAATTCTTTTATTCACTTCCAGAGGCCAGGAAAGTAAAGAGGAAATGTTCAGTAATTTGAAATACAATTTTACTTATTAATCATGAATCTATTTAGTTGATGAACACTTTTATTGAATGAAGGACATAAGGTATTTATAATAGTTAATCTGCTTGGGAAAAAAATAAATAAAAGGTGTTTCAGGGAGCACAAGCTACTCCTGGTATTACTCAAACCTATATGCAGATCTCCAGACTATTTCTGAAATGTGGAGCAACTGCAACAGAACAGTCTTCTCTGGAGACCTGCTGATACTCTGAAAGGCAATCCCTTATCTAGGCAAGACATTCTCAAATGGCAGAAACAAAGGCAGCAGGCTCATCTTGAAAGAAGGGGAGAGGGTTGTGTCAGTGACAACAGATAATGGTCTGTGGTGAAACACACAAAAATAGAGCAGTACTGTTTGGCATGGGTTGTGGGAACATAACCTTGAAAATAGGGGGGTTAACACCGCTGTTAGCAAAAGGGAGTCTTATACCAGTTGCAAGACATGAGATGATGGTCCGTGGTGGCTCCTCCCCTAAAATCCCTTAAAAGTCCTGCAGTCCACTTTGGAAATCCCTGAACAGAGACCCTTCTATACTGACTGTGCAGTCACAGCAAATAGCCTTAGCTGGACACCCTTCCGACGTAGGCCGTCCCCCTACATTGGAATGAGTGTGCCCTTTCGCTAGCATAAAAGCCTGAGCTTCATGCAATACGGAGAGGCAGACCCTCATACCACCCAGGTCAATGTTGCTTCCACGGGAACACCCACTAAGGTTGAGCCTGCCACCTTGCACTGTGGTGATGTCTCTTGGAGCTGGTTTCCTGATCATCATCACACGGTCTTTGGGGTTGGTAAGATAAACACTCACCAGAAATATCCATCAGTGTCTCTTTTACCCTTTGCCGGCTCTTCCTCCCTATCTTTTCCTACAGTAATAAACGACTTGTTTTTTATCCATTGTGTCTCGCCTCTATCTCAACCTGGAATTGTTGAACTCTGGAACAGGGGTGTTTCCTTGATACTGAGTGTATGACTTTTTCTGCAGTCTCAGACTTGAAGGCAGCATTTCTCATGCCAGATAGTGACAGTCATGAGAGTTGTGCGGAGCAGAATAAACATATGCCCAATGTCACTGTTGCACCTGGTACTCAACACTGTAGAAAAAACATGGTCTAGTTACAGTTTCCTTGAGGAAAGGGGTATAAGCATGTATGTATTTTTGCAGTAGATTTATGACAAAACACAAGTCCATTTACTTTCAGTCCTAAAAATATGACTACTGTGAACTTCTTGAACTTTGTGAATCCATTTATGTATAAGCTCCCTCACGCTTGCTGAAAGCCTTTGGTTAGCAGGCATTGCTGTGATGAAACGCTGCATGAAACTAAGATCAAGCTTCAGCCTGGCTTCCACTGTGGTCAGAGGGCATTCTCCTGTGGTGCTCTAAAACTTTTCCCTATTTTGTATGATCTTAAGGTCCTTTCCAACCCTAACTATTCTATGATTCTATGTCCCACAGCTATGCAGGAGAATCTGGATATGCGCATTCTGGGTGCATCATGCCTGAATCCAAACTAAAAATACACACCTTGAAAGGTTCATTTTATGTTGCTACCTGTCTTCTCTTAAAAGTCAGTTGGTCCCTTGCCTTGCTGATTTCACTAACTTTCCTTTCAATTGCTAGAAACCAAATCATACGTCAACACTTGGAAACTGTTATCTTAAAGCATGTGGGAAATATGGGCACATTCAGAAGCAGAATTTGCCAGGAGCTGTAATTCAGCTTAAACCCATTAGTGACACACATTAATTACAGCCTGACAGAGGAAAAGAAGTCAAGCATGAAAGAGGTGGGATATTTCCTTAATCACATCAGAGTACTGATATAACTGGAAGGGTACAATAACAACATGGTAATAGGTTTTATTAGTAGATGATATGTTTGGCTGCGCAGCCTTTAAAATCACATCAAATATATCTCCAAATGCTGCTTTTTGTATTAACCATTTATATCTGCTGATACAATTATTTTTGACCATCCTCATTACTTGAAAACTTTTTAGCATTTCTTCAAGTGTAAATCATCACTGTAGTGTGGGAATCATATGGTGTCTGTTCTGGAGGATATTTCATTCAAAAGTCTGCAGGTACTCGACATTTAGAATTTTCTCTTTCCCTTGCATAGCAATAGCAGCACTGTGCATAAGGGGTATTTAGGCTTGTGCATGTCTACTCCATCATATTCTGAGTACAGCAGTTTTTAATGTAATCATGTAAAGACTTTCAGGTGAAAATCTTCTTTAACATCTCTCTCATGCCCCCAAAATAGCAGGGGCTGGGAACTTCCAAGGAGACTAAAGCAGCTGGGATGTTGCTTTGGTTCAAAAGAAATGACACCTTTTTTGTTCCTAGCCTTTCTAGGCCTCTTTCAAAATCTTAATTGACTGTTTTCACTAAAGACCTGTGTAGAAAATACTATGAAGAGTAAAGTTTCATTACAAACTTTGGGGAAGCAGGAGTAGATGACAACTGGGGCTTATTCATATGTTATGTATAGAAGTGTCATTGCTACCCTAAGTGTGTTTGTCTTGTTAGTGGGACCACTATACCCAAGTGGGAGGTTGTCAATCTAAGGAAGTGATTCATAGTTGTCATCTTTTTTCCATCAACCTGCACAGTTGTTTCATCTAGTTCACAGTTCAGTGTGTTCCTTGGTGTCGATTTTGCACAGATGGGCTGTAGTCAGAATGCAGGATCATTTATTTATACTCATTCAGAATGCTGCTCATAATTCGGAGCAGCCTGGTATTTATGCAGATGTGAAAAAAAAACGCGAGATGCTTAACCTGGGAGTGCCATGAATTGTTGTGTCTTTGCCATTCATTCCCCTCTTTGTCAGCCCAAGACCAAGGTCAGGTTTCCTCACAGCAGCTTTGCAAAGATTTACGCTGCCCAAGTCCAAGACAGTGCCTGTGTTGCCCTAAGACAGGATAACTTTTTATTGTCTCCTGGGTTACTCTGACAAAAAATACCGAGCAATCCAGACCACTAGGAGGGACAGCATACTTTTCCAAGAGTCAGGATTGCTCATTAAGTGAGGGTGAAAAGTGCTTGCAAAGCTGTGTATAGCTTTGCAAGATGGTAATATCCATCCCAGCAAAAAGTTAGGCAGTCTATTATCATGCATACAATTTATTACTTTTCTTTGCCTCTTTTTTTTTTTTTTTTTTAATACAGGATGTGTTTTCTGAGACTGACTACAGATCCACATGCAGAGTTTTAGACATTTATCTGCAGTCCCCCTGTTAAACCCTAATAAATGCTCAGGAGTAGCAACAAGACTGTAGTTGTCCCTTGATATTAGAAAGAGAAAAAGGACAGGGTGGTGGAGAAAGGTGGATAAAGGATTCAAATTATACATTTTAATCTCTGAATTAAAGGGTAGTAAAACCTAACAGTTTTGACCTTTTCTTAAAGGTAGAAATGCAGTGTCTGGTTTTACAATTAGGCTGCATTATAAAAGCATTATGATACATATTATAGACTTGTGTTAAGGTATTTTGCAAGTACAATGCTGTAATGCTTTAAGTATTATGACTTCTTTTACTATAATCCCTCTTTTAAGCGTTAGCTTGCTATTCATTATAAAAGAGTTAGCTTCATCGGTCATTGGGCTTACAGTCAGCATATACGTCAAAAATAAGAGATGGAATAGTATGTAGACAAACCAGTACTGTCAAAGTCTACAGAAACACTGGAAAAATCAAACATGGAAAGTGGCTAGGATGGAGTTCATATCAGCCCATATGGTGCTGTGCTTTGCATTTGTGGTTAGAACACTGCTGATGACAAAGCAGGGTTTTGGCTACTGCTGAGCAGTGCTTGCACAGCATCAAGGCTTTCTCTCCAAATCACTCCTTCCCACAAAGGCCAGCAGGCTGAAGGTGGGCAAGAGGCTGGGAGGGGGCACGTCTGGGACAGCTGGCCCCAAATGACCCAAGGGACATGCCATGCCACATGACATCAGGCTCAGCAGTAAAGGCTGGGGGAAGGAAGGAATACACCACCACAGAACAACAAACAATAATTTTAAAAGATTACTGATTTTAGAAATTATGTTTTAAGGCAACTTTCTGGAAATAAAATGAAAAAATTGTTGTTTTTTAAAGATGACCTGTTCAGCAGTTCTTGAATATAAGGTCCCTTTCACATGGGTATGCAAAGTCTTTTAAGTAATCTGCATGTATGATGTTGTCTGGGAAGCTAGGGACCAGGTTAGGAAAGCTAAGGCCCAGTTAGAATTAAACTTGGCTAGGGATATTAAGGGTAACAGGAAGGGATTCTATAGGTACATAGCAAATAAAAAACAGACTAGGGACAATGTAGGCCCCCTCTGGAAGCTCTCGGGAGAACTGGCTACACAGGATTTGGAGAAGGCTGAGGTTCTTAGTAACTTCTTTGCCTTGGTCTTCACCGGCAAAGGCTCTGACCACACCACCCAAGTCTTGGAAGGCAGAAGCAGGGACTGTGAGAATGAAGACCTTGCGCCCACTGTAGGAGAGGAACTGGTTCAAGACCATCCTAAGAACCTGAATGTGCGCAAGTCCATGGGTCCTGATGAAATCCATCCATGGGTCCTGAAGGAGCTGGCAAATGAAGGTGCTAAACCACTGGACTTGTGCAAAGCATTTGATGCTGTCCCGCACAACATCCTTGTCTCTAAATTGGAGAGACAGCAATTTGATAGGTGGACCACTCGGTGGATAAAGAACTGGCTGGATGGCCGCACACAGAGTTGTGGTCAATGGCTCAATGTCCGGCTGGAGACCAGTAACGAGTGGTGTCCCTCAGGGATTGGTGTTGGGACCGGTCTTGTTTCAACATCTTTGTTGCTGACATGGACAGCAGGATTGAGTGCACCCTCAGCAAGTTTGCCGATGACACCAAGCTGTGTGGTTTGGTTGATACGCTGGAGGGAAGGAATGCCATCCAGAGGGACCTTGACATGCTTGTGAGGTGGGCTGATGCCAACCTCATGAAGTTTAACTATGCCAGGTGCAAGGTCCTACACCTGGGTCGGAGCAATCCCAGGCACAGCTACAGGTTGGGCAGAGAAGAAATTCAGAGCAGCCCTGTGGAGAAGGACTTGGGGGTGTTGGTCGATGAGAAACTGAACATGAGCCAGCTTCAGTGTGCGCTTGCAGCCCAGAAAGCCAACTGTATCCTGGGCTGCATCAAAAGGAGCGTGACCAGTAGGTCGAAGGAGGTGATCCTGCCCCTCTACTCTGCTCTTGTGAGACCTCCCCTGGAGTATTGTGTGCAGTTCTGGTGTCCTCAACATAAAAAGGACATGGAACTGTTGGAACATGTCCAGAGGAGGGCCACGAGGATGATCAGGGGACTGGAGCACCTCCTGTATGAAGACAGGCTGAGAAGGTTGGGGCTGTTGAGCCTGGAGAAGTGAAGGCTGATTGGAGACCTCATAGCAGCCTTCCAGTATCTGAGGGGGCCTATAAGGATGCTGGGGAGGGCCTCTTCATTAGGGACTGTAGTGATAGGACAAGGGGTAACGGGTTAAAACTTAAACAGGGGAAGTTTAGATTGGATGTAAGGAGGAAATTCTTTCCTGTTAGGGTGGTGAGGCACTGGAATAGGTTTCCCAGGGAGGTTGTGAATGCTCCATCCCTGGCAGTGTTCAAGGCCATGTTGGACGAAGCCTTGGGTGACATGGTTTAGTGTGAGGTGTCCCTGCTCATGGCAGAGGGTTTGGAACTAGATGGTCTTAAGGTCCTTTCCAACCCTAAGTATTCTATGATTCTATGAGTATATGAAGCCACTCACTAGGTAATAAAATTATTTGTGTACTCTGATGTTTTAATATCTGTGTATACCGCATAAGTAACATGGTAGTAAGATGAGCAAGTATAGAGGTCTACGATCCTCTTCCTCCTGATGGCAAAAAGTTAAGTTGCAGGGCTATAGGCAAGATTATTACTGGTGGTTACCTTTGTGTTATGTATTTGTGCTCCACCAACTGAGTAACAATACAGTGTGATCTTTCACATCTTCTGCCGTCTTCTCTCAAGTTTATGTAATCACTACAGTGGTCTACTTCATCCCCAATACACAGCATAATTTTTTGTCTCCTTGAGACCCAATTAAACACTTGTGTTAAATACTGAAGATTCTGCTTATCACTGCATTGTTTTAAGTTTCAAAATCTGGTGGCTGCACAATTAGCATAACTGACAGAGCTGGATTGCAGCACGATTATGACTCTTGTTTTTGTGCAGGCAATTAACAATGGATGGGGAAAGTGCTAATTACTGTAGCTGGTTGAAATGCACTACCTAGTTGCTTGCCTTTGCTAAGCTGAATGAGTGCAAAGGGTATTTATAGAAGAGCCTAGATGTTTTTCTGGCAATTTGACAATACGAGTTCAGTGCTAACTTCAGTGGAATAGGCAGTTCTGTAGCAAATTTGTCCTTGATACCACTTCTCTCATTGCTCTTCCAACTTCAGCAAAAGAAGTGCAATATTTAGTATTCTTTATTCCCTGCTGACTTCGTAGGATCCCCTTTTATTTAATTTTGTATTTAGTACATGTCCAGAAAAAAAAAAGTTCAACTAAGACTAAAAAGAAACAGCCATTTTTTTTTTTCCTTTCACATTCCTATATTCATTAGAAAACAGTGTGCAGAAAATCATGGAATTGTTGTGCTGGTTTTGGCTGGAGTAGATTTAATTTTCTTCAGAGTAACTAGTATGGGGCTATGTTCTGGATTTGTGCTGAAAGTTGTATTGATAACACAGGGATGGTTTTGGCATTGCTGAGCAGGGCTTACACAGAGTCAAGGCCTTTTCTGCTCCTCACCCCTCCCCACCAGCAAAAAGGCTGGGGGTGAGCAAGAGGTTGGCAGGGAACACAGCTGTAATATCAGATCCCAACTGACCAAAGGGATATCCCACACCATATGACATCATGCTCAGCATATAAAGCTGATAAAGCTGTGGGAAGAAGAAGGAAAGAAGGATGTTTGTAGTGATGGTGTTTGTATTCCCAGGTAACTGTTACACATGATGGAGCCCTGCTTTCCTGGGAATGGATGAACACCTGCTTGGGATGGGGAACAGTAAATGAATTCCTTGGTTTGGTTTGCTTTGCTTGTGTGTTCAGGTTTGTTTTACCTATTGAACTGCCTTTATCTCAAGACTCGCTTTCCCACTTTTACTTTTCTGTTCTCTCCCCCATCCCACTGGGGGGGATTCTCTTCCTCATCACACTGGGTAAGACTGAGTGAGCAGCTGTGTGGGGTTTAGTTACTGGTTGGGGTTGAACCATGACAATTATGCGACCTAAAAAAGAGGTGAGGAAGAAAATCTGTATTACATCTGCAGCAGCAGTAAAACAACCTACCATGGATTTTCCACTTCCACACTGCAATAATGGCAGCCGACGTACTCAAGGATATCAAACCCTAAATCATCAATATGTTTTTATGTCATATGTCATCAATATGTTTTTATGTTGTGTCATACGTCAGTATGTTTTTGAGTAACTTTCCGCTACTGGCCAAGGCAACTTCCAGTAACTTCAGTAAAATACTGCTGTGGTGTCCTTTTGGAATAGCAAACAGATGGAGAGGGGCAAAGGAGTGAATTTCTTATACTTGAAAGTCACACCAGCCTGTTCGGTGCAAAATTCTGTTTGAATCTGTTCCTTGAAACTTTCATAATTTCCTGACCCATGGTCAAAATGCCCTTGAAGCAAAAAAGAAATATTAGAAATCAAATAGTTTTGAACTACTTATGGCCAAATTAACCATTCTGTGCTTTAAAGATTGGGTAGAGTGCTCTTGTGAAAAGCTGAAGGCTGGAATTCATTTTGGCTGATGCCTGTTGATATTCTGAGAGCTCCAAATGCTTTCCCTGAAATCAATCAGTATTTCTGTGTGTGAGGAGAGGTCACTGTGCCTTCTCTGCCAGTTGCAGTTGAACTCGACATGCTAGTAAGTAGGTAAATGTATTTAGAAGTAGGTCTATCTTACATCGCTCATCAAAGTTTGCCTTACAGCCTTCAAAATATTTTTACTTGATTTTGATGGTAAAATCCCAACATGACTTTAGAACATGACAAGTTGCTTCAATCTTGAATACTTAAATATGGTTGTTTTTTTTCCTGAATGGAAGCAGATGGTGGAATTTCATCTAATGGGATGCTTGGAATTTGCAAAATAGTGTTACTTTATTTATCTTATTAAATTATTTAATTAATTATTAATTATTTTATTATCTTATAAGAGAGCAGACTTTGGTCTCTTCAGGAACCTGCTTAGTAAGGTTCCATGGGATATAGCCCTAGAGGGCAGGGGGTCCCAAGGCTGTTGGATGATATTCGAGGATCACCTAATGCAAGCTCAGGAGTGTTGCATCCCAACTAGAAGGAAGTGCAGCAGGAGAGCCAGGAGACATCTTTGGATGGATAAGGAGCTGCTGAGAAAACTTAGAGGGAAAAAAGAATCTTACAAAAGGTGGAAGCAAGGACAGGCGGCCTGGGAAGAATACAGGGATGTTGTCTGGGAAGCTAGGGACCAGGTTAGGAAAGCTAAGGCCCAGTTAGAATTAAATTTGGATGTTACAGATAACAGGAGGAGATTCTATAGGTACATTGTGAATTAAAGACAGACTATGGAAAACATGGGCCCTCTCCAGAAGCTATCAGGACAACGGGCTACCCTGGATTTGGAGAAGGCTGAGGATCTGAATGAATTCTTTGCCTTGGTCTTCACTGGCAAAGGCTCTGACCACATCACCCAAGTCTTGGAAGGCAGAAGCAGGGACTGTGAGAATGAAGACCTTGCTCCCACTGTAGGAGAGGATCTGGTTTGAGACCATCTTAAGAACCTGAATGTACATGAGTCCATGGGACCTGATGAAATCCATCTGTGAGTCCTGAAGGAGCTGGCAAATGAAGTTGTTAAGCAACTGTCCATCATATTTGAAAAATCATGGCAGTCAGGTGAAGTTCCCGATGACTGGAAAAAGGGAAATATAAGCCCCATTTTCAAGAAGGGGAAAACGGATGACTCAGGGAATTACAATCTCACCTCCGTGCCTGGCAAAATCTTGGAGCAGAGTCTCCTGGAAGGCATGCTAAGGCACATGAAAATGAACAAGGTGCTTGGTGACAGCCAGCATGGCTTCACTAAGGGGAAATCCTGCCTGACCAATTTGGTGGCCTTCTATGATGGGGCTACAGAACTGATGGGCAGGGGTAGAGCAGTTGATGTCATCTACCTGGACTTGTGCAGAGCATTCGACACTGTCCCACACTACATCCTTGTCTCTAAATTGGAGAGACATCAATTTGATGGATGGACCACTCGGTGGATAAAGAACTGGCTGGATGGCCACACACAAAGAGTTGTGGTCAATGGCTCAATGTCCAGCTGGAGACCAGTAACAAGTGGTGTCCCTCAGGGATTGGTGTTGGGACCGGTCTTGTTTTAACATCTTCATTGGTGACACAGACAGTGGGATTGAGTGTGCCCTCAGCAAGTTTGCCGATGATACCAATCTGTGCAGTTCAGTTGATACGCTGGAGGGAAGGAATGCCATCCAGAGGGACCTCGACATGCTTGTGAGGTGGGCTGATGCCAACCTCATGAAGTTTAACCATGCCAAGTGCAAGGTCCTACACCTGGGTCGAAGCAACCCCAGGCACAGCTACAGGTTGGGCAGAGAAGAGATTCAGAGCAGCCCAGTGGAGAAGGACTTGGGGGTGCTGGTCGGTGAGAAAATGAACATGAGCCGGCTTCAGTGTGTGCTCGCAGCCCAGAAAGCCAACTGTATCCTGGGCTGCATCAAAAGGAGCGTGACCAGCAGGTTGAAGGAGATGATCCTGCCCCTCTACTCTGCTCTTGTGAGACCTCACCTGGAGTATTGTGTGCAGTTCTGGTGTCCTCAACATAAAAAGGACATGGAACTGTTGGAACAAGTCCAGAGGAGGGCCACGAGGATGATCAGGGGACTGGAGCACCTCCCGTATGAAGACAGGCTGAGGAAGCTGGGGCTGTTCAGCCTGGAGAAGAGAAGGTTGCGTGGAGACCTCATAGCAGGTATCTGAAAGGGGCCTATAAGGATGCTGGGGAGGGACTCTTCATTAGGGACTGTAGTGATAGGACAAGGGGTAACAGGTTTAAACTGAAACAGGGGAAGTTTAGATTGGATATAAGGAGGAAGTTCTTTACTGTAAGAGTGGTGAGGCACTGGAATGGGTTGCCCAGGGAAGCTGTGAATGCTCCGTCCCTGGCGGTGTTCAAGGCCATGTTGGACAGAGCCTTGGGTGACATAATTTAGCATGAGGTGTCCCTGCTCATGGCAGAGGGTTTGGAACTAGATAATCTTAAGGTCCTTTCCAACCCTAACTATTCTATGATTCTATGATTCTATTAATAAGGAAAAATCCACTCATCTTATGGATCAAGCAGAGGGCACTGGCTTCCCAAATGTTAACGGAGAAAGAAACAATACGTGAAGTAACTATTTAATTTGGACCAGTGAAAGAAAACTGGGCATAGTCGAATGTATTTACATGGCTTCCTCTAATTTCTAGCCTCTGGCAGATGACCCTCTCAGGGACCATGTACCAGGTGGGGTTTCCTGCCGTGTCCTGCTCCAGCTCCGTTGAGAGTTATCTCCTGCTCACCGTGTTGATCAGTTCTCAATGTGTGTGTCTACTCCTGACCCATATACAATGCTGAAGAATAAACTGGAAAAAAACCCTAGGAAAATCTATTCTAGGAGCAATCAGAGGTTAGTGAAAAGCTGTTGCCGTTAACTCTAGAACTCTGATTTTCAAAATCAGTGGTAATGTTTGACTGCTTTTTTTCCCAAATGAAACCCTGTACTGTATCGTAACAGCAGCTTTTCCCCACAGCTCTCTCAGCTTCTCTGGGTCTACAGACAAACGCTCACCTTCTAGCCCATAGCATTTCAAGATATAGTGGGTGATATTGCCTTGCTGTACTTCTACCCTTTCCTCTTCTTGAACAGACACTGAGATGAAAATCCACTCCTTAGCGAGCTTCAACTCCTGCATGTCTCTTACACAGTGACTTAATCTCATGTGAATAAATCCCATGCTACAGGAGGTGTCAAAACCTTTGACTGCCAGCAAGAGGCAGTTGAAAGAAGTATTCACTATCCAAGGAAGAGATATAAGGTAAGGACTCTCAAAATACCACAGTTGCTCTACTCCTGTGCACCCAACCCAAGCAGCATGTTTCATGTCTTCATATTTCCTACTGTAGGAACTGGAGGTTTTGGTCCTCCAGGCATCCTGTGCTAACAAAAGAGACAGTGAAATTTCCTTCTGCCTGGATAACATTTTATCGCAAACTGAACTCTGGTCTTTGTGCTAAAAGCTAATCTTTGGACACTTGTTATTTGAAGTCCATTATCTGACTGTCATGAATGTGACTGCGGCTATACCTCTGCTTCAGAGCAATAACCATCCTTCAATCAAAGAAAATTCTGCAGTCTCTTTTAAAGTAAAAACATTAAACCAAATCTGAAGCAAATAAAGATTGTCCTATGCAAGCCTTTTCAAAGCTATGTAAGGGAAGCATATGGAGTAAAAAGCTTAAAATCAAACCACAGTTTTGAATCCACAGGTTGTTCTTTGTTAATAGTGATACTGGCTTTTTTTCTACAAACAACAAATCAAGTGCAGTTAGTACTAAAAGAAAAAGTTCACACATAAACTTATTCAGATATAGCAGTTGATTTCAGAGGGAAATGCCAGAGCACAGCTCCAAAAACCTCAAAAGGATGACGTATTTTAATCAAGATTTCATTATCAGGCCTAAGAGAAGGTTTTTGTACCCCTTAACAAGGGCTGAGAGTGCCTTACTGACATAGTTGCTCTGGCTTTTTTCAGGCAGCAAATAGAAATAGGCTGAACTAATATGTCATTTCTCCTCTAGGAGGTTGTGTGTGAGCATACAAATGCTCACTTTCACTCGTAGACAGCAGCTGTTTTGCATTAGTGCCACCAGTTACGTGAAAGTGGTTCATCTTCTCACTGGAGGTGTACTTTTACTATTACAGCCCAGTAGGCATCTCTACCTACTTAAGTACAACAAAATGTGCCAAGCAAAACTATCCTAGTAAAGATGTCACACCTCTAATTGGTGTATCTTTTCTAAACTAGATGAAGAAAGTTGAATTGGAATTTGATATTCTCGTCATGATTGTGTGCATTTCCAGCCTTCAAGGCTTCAATCTGCAGGCTGTCATTCCTGGTCTTGCTCCTTGTCCTGCCAGCATTGTTCACTTTGATGCCCTGTGTCCTCATGTGGGAAGGGAAGCTAGAGCCTGTCTTTTTAACCACTGCACTCTGTCTGACATGTTTTCTCTCTTTGTTTCACTGAGTTTGGGATTGTGACAGATGAAATAGATGTAGCATTAAGCTGAATTTGAGCACTGTAAATATGACCTTGTTGAAAGAGATGCGTACCACTTACTGAACAGCCTTGGGGCCTAAGCCCTCACTCAGGGCAGTGGTTTGTCCATCACAGGCCCCCTTGAAGGCAGGAGCTTCGATTCCAAGCCTGCTACTTCCCAAGGAGTAAGACTTTCTTGTCTGACTGTGTCACTACTGTCAGTGGAGCTTTTTTGTTGAAGGTCTAGAGCTGGAAAAGGATCAAACGAGTAAATCAGGATCTCTTAATAGTAACCGGTCATTGGGACCTGCCTCTGAGAGAGAAGCAGCTGATACTTTTGACCTTGTTCCCTGGAAAAAGTGTTTTATTGTTGTTGGATTGAAAGAGCAACAAACCTCAGAGCGCTCACTCTTCTTTTTCTCAAATAAGCTGATAGTCTTTCTGGCAGCTAAATGCTGTGATTGGGTCTGGGTCAGGAGAGAAGGAAGACAAGTGTCATTATTATTCTTCTGCTGAGGGTGGCCACCTCATTGTCTTCATCTACTAATTGGCTCCCTCAGCTAAGTAAGTTTTCTTGAGCTAGCTCACCCTCTTGTTAATTTTTCTGTGCTTTGGTAAATATAAAAAACATTGGCTATGCATCTGTATTCCTGTTAACAAATATAGCTTGTTAGCATGCTCACCAACAAGTAGGGTCAGCCGTATTTATTTTATTTGTATGTAAAAAACATTTAAGCTAGTAGAACAGTTTTGGTTTCTAAGGCTGTGGTTTGGCACAGATTTCCTTTGGCAGCTCAGCTGGTTGCAACAGTTTCCATCTCCATTTGGCCGCTTTTTCTTCCCACTTGCATTGCACAGATCTATATATGATATCATATATAGATATATGTGAATGTATCTACACCTAGAGCCAAAATTTAGCAAAAAGTAAACATCCTTTTAAGAGGCTCCATTATTTCAACTCAGAACTGTTCCCTGATGTTGTTTGTCATATGACTTCCAAGTGTTCCTGCTGGTGTGGCCACTGTGGAGGCCAGGCTGAGAACTGAGGGCTGCTTAAGGGGCCATAATTGTGGAAATAAATGCATTTCCATTCACGCCATACTGCATGCATGCTTCTTTCATGGTTTTGTTTTCTGATGTTCATTTGTAAATGGTAATTTTCAGATAACTTTAATTATGTCAAAGAAATCGGAAGATGCAACATCTCACCTCCCTGTATTTTAATCAATTGTTATATCACTGTAACCGAGAAGCACTGCATTTTTTTCCTAGTCTTGTTTAGTCTGCTGAGAATAGACTTTTAGAAATCTGAGAAAGAAAACTGTGTCTTACTGTTTTGTTTTCTCATCATTATTGTCACTGCATTAGTAGCAGCTCGTTTGAAATCAGTACCAAAACCAATACTTGGTTGTAAACCTCAATTAACTGAACATACTCAATGAGAGTAGTTTTCTCCAGTTTTCTTCTCACTGCATATTAAGACAAAGCTCCAGCTGCCCTATTGCTGAGTTCAGCTTGTATTGGGAAGTACACTTCATGTTTCCTGCTTTTCTGAAGTGATGGTATCATTGAACTTGATAATGTTGGTACCACAGGTCAATATTAATTCTGTTACTAAAATTGAGATTTATGCTAACTAACTGTGTATTTCACTGTTGAAAATTAGGTTCCTTTTGTTTCCCCCTATTCTTTGAATAAAAGCCTGTGAACTTGCTCTGCCTGCAAATTTATTTTCTGGAGAAAAGTCAGGAGCCTTGCGATTTCTCTTTGTCTTGATTCTTCTGATTGATTTGAACCTTTGTATTAACTTGTTTGTCACCTTCTCTTCGGTAAAAAATATTTGCATGTATATAAACTGACTACACTGCTACTACTTTCCCTGAAGCCAAAGTTAATTCTTCACTATCCCTTTGTACATTTGTAAGTAGGTGTTCAGACTTTAGTTGTTCCCTGCTGGCTTTCGGGGAATTTTTCGTACGAGCTAGTCATTGACAGACCAGGGTGTATCAAGAATACACCAGGGTGTATCAAGAGTACCTGGTTTTGTTAATCAGAACCATGTTCTGTAGCTGCCTGTTGTTACTGACATTAAGAGGGTTATACTAAAGAGTGCAATCTTTGCTATTTACACTTCTGTAACCACATTGGTGGTAGCTCTGTATATTCACAGAAGAGTACAAGGAGTAAAAGAGTAGTCAGCAGGACTAGAGGGCCATGATGTTTTTGTGGTAACAAACTGCTCCTCCATCAGTGTGTCTTATATGGGTATGCGGAACAGGAACTCCTATCACGGTGTTCAGCTGTAAGGGCTACACATCTTCCCTCTTGATTCCCCAGTGATTTTCTTCAAGAGTGCTTAAGCTTTCTGCCTGTCAGCCCTGGGGACTGTGAAGGTAGGCAATTCAAATACAGATTCACAGGAAAAATTTAGTTTGTTTTTTCCTTAAGATTAAAGCTTTCCTTCCCCCAAAGTAGGAAGTGCTGTCTTTCATCCCCTAAATGGAAATGTCACAATCCTATCTTTGAACTAGCCATAGAGTTTGAGGTGTATTTTAGGCATTCAGCATCTTTAATAAGCATGATGGTAATCTTTTCAAAGTTTTCACCTCTTTGAAGGCTGTGATATTTAGCCAGCATTGTCCTCCACACTGCAATATTTAGGGGTTCAGCAGGAGGAAATAAGACAGATTCTAGATGCCAAAAAATTTTTTATGTATTAGCAATTAGAGATGGCACAAAGGAATGTAATTCAATTGAGAAGCCGTAGCATAGTCCATGCTTAGCTCTCCCAGAAATTGATTTCCCAATTGATCCAATAGTAACTGATTTTTGGAGACACAAATCTGCCATCCCTCTTAGCCTGAATTATTAACCCACACACTGGGCTTTCTGGGTCATTCTGTTTAGAACCAGAGCTGGCTCTGGAGGCTGCCCTCTCCCTGAAATCATACTGGGTGTCTTTGGTTGACTTGTATTTTTTTGAGGTGGGATGGGGGTTGGATAATGTTTTTTGTTCATGATTCAAATCTCTTCTGGTCTTTTATAACCAGGCACTTTGTAAACCCAGAAAAGCCAGAAAGCTGCAGTTTACTGCCAGCATCATCAAACCAGCACGGCAAAAAGTTTCTTAGATTCTGCTTTACTTTTAATACTGACTTAAACACTAAATACAGCAAGGCTCATGGTACTTTGCGAGGGATTAATGGTGCTTGAATTTTTAATGCCATGAATCTGGGGGGCTTATGAGAGTAATTTGGTTTTTGTACGTTAGTGAACAGCTTGCCATCAATGAGAATGCTTTAGGGTAAACTGATTTGAGTTCTCACTGGTGTTGCTGAATGCGCTGGTTACTTCAGTATAGAAGACAATATTCCAGGTTCAGACAGTAAACTGGACTTCTGCAGATCTGTTTGTTTCCGGCTAACATCACTCACCTTTTTAATTTCGACACCTTTAGTTTCAGCCGTAGCAATACTCTGCATGTTCACTCTTTGGCAGGTGAATGTTAGAATAGAAATAATTCCTACCCCTGAAATAATGTTCACTGTTTTTTATTTTCAGGATACAGTGATTAAAAATCTCTACCACCCTGATATTAAGAAAAGATACTGTATATAGCAAGCTATATAGAAAAACATCAAGTTCTGAGCTAAGTGGTTATTATTTAATTCCCATTTCTGGTGTAGGTACCTCATTACATAGGAAGTAACTGCATTTTTTATCAGCCTGAACAGAGAGTGAGGAGAGAACCTGTATATCAGTACAGAGACATTAGATTAGCACTGAAAATTACTTCTAAAGAGAGAAATGTTGATACTGCTGCCATAGTGTTCTTGAAAATTGCCTGAGTAGCATGTGGATCTATGTTTAGTCATCATATGTATTGAATCAGAGACATTTGTACTTGCCTAGATATGAACTCCATGCATGGATTGCTGTATCTGCAGTTTCGCATGTGTAGCAATGTGTCTTCTTGGGTATAGTGAATTAATACTATTATCACTGTACATCTTCTCAAGGTTGTCCTTCAGCTTCTTAGTTGTCTTTCCATACCCATGCTGGGCTAAAATATCAGCACCTGCCTGCAGAGACAGCACTGGGCAGAGAGAGTCTGAGTTGTCAGGTCTCTGCTCAAACCAAGCAGCCAGCCCAGGGTGGGGAGCGCAGCGCTCCCAGGGGAGGGTCCATGATGTGCTCTTGTGTTTGTCTGGCAGGAAGGAAGAGGGAAGTGAGCTTAGACCCGTGGCCTACAAAAGCCAGAAATCATTCCCCCCTGCCCTTCCATTCTGTCATTGAAAAGACACCCCTGTTTCTTGAGCCAAAGGAAATATTTGGTAGGCTGTCATCACACGGCAGACCTGTTAAAATCAGAGAGCTCCACATTAGTCCCACCTAGAACAAAATGGGTCTTAGGGAGGGCTACGTTTTAGATTCTGTCAAGAAGAGTTCAAATAAAGTCTGCTGGTTCTTGCTGGGAGCAGATGTTGGAGCACACCTTCAATAGTGCCTGCAGCAGAATGATCTGCTTCTAAATGGGTGACTGGAAGGTCCACCTCTCAGCTAATGTGTGCCTAGCACTTTTGTTACAATTCCATTAGTTCAATTCCACTCCATTCTAGTCCACTCCATTCTGTTCCATTCTATTCTGTTCTGTTTATGGAGTCTGCAGCTGGCATTTCTGTATGATTCACCAGATCTGTACTGCTGACCCATGCTCTAACAAAATGTTGGAGCTAGATTCATTACTGGAATTGCCTCCCATTAGAAGCGCAGAAAAATGATGGTTACTAAACCTCATTACCCTTTTCCAGTTTAGGGGGTTGGTTTAGGTTGTTAGGATATGTCTTTTTACAAGGCCTTTTACACTGCCCTGCCTCTTTCTCAGCTTTCTACTCTGATACGAGAAGCACCAGCTATAGGTAGTAACTGAGAGTGGCTAAAGATTGTTTCAAACCATTTTAAAAGACTCAGATGAAAGAGGCTATGGCCAGAAGTGCTAGTGAAGTGATACTAAGTATATCTGATCCTACCCTTTAACAGGGCACGGTTTTCGTTATACTTTGATGTCTTTTTTTCAGTCTTTTTAGTGATTTCAGCTTTTTAGTGATTCTTCCTGCAAAAAAAATTTAAGTGTTGATTTGAGGATTAGGGCCACAATGTAAAGAATGTGTTCACTATACCACTGCTTACTGCAAACCCTAATTTTTAGGCTTTCAGCTGTCCCCTGGACAGGGAAGGGACTGAACTTCAAAGGGTCTATGGCGACTTCATCCATCTTTTTTTTTTTTATTTAAGGGCAGGAAGTATTGTTGCCTGATATTTTTAACTCAGTTAATTTTCTGTCGTCAGTAAAAGCTTACTGGATGGTATTGCTGGAAGGTAACAGTGGGGACCTTTATAGGGCTCGAAGCTACTCAGCACAGAGGCTAAGAGAGTTTTTCTGTCTGGGAAGTTAGAGAACATTTGTTATGTCATTCAAATGCAGAGAAGGCCACAACCTTCACTTCTGGTGATCCATGGGTTCATTCTTAGAGCAATCTGAGAGGATTCTCTGTGGCTCTGAAATACTACGCTAATGACAGCATAAGCAAAGAGAAGACAGAAGAGAGGTTTTATAAATAGGCCAAAAGCTCCAATCCAAAGCTATGTTATGAAGGACAAACGTACTTCTATAAAAGAGATAAAAAAAGCTACAGAAGGACATTGGAATTAAATTGCTTCAATATATTAGCACTGGACAAGTTGGCTAGATTAATATAAGAGTCGGTAAAACTCTTCTCTGAACCTGTTAAGATTAGCACAGATTAGTACAGGAATGCACGTGAGTGTAATAAGCTCTTCTTATAGAAACTTCTTCAGGGTATGTTGTACTATTGGCTTCATATACATTCTTTGATAAAATCAGTATCTAGCTGTCATGAAGATGTCAGGCAATTTCCTGCTGGTTTTGACATGGTATAATTTGGCCTACAGCTCAGGGTAATCATGGCCTCTCCTGTCTCAGCAGACATGCTGTGTGAGGGGGAGCTTTGACATGGTTGCTGGTGGTGCTGGTGGTAGGCAGGGGCTGGGTGTTTCTGTCAGTGACCTTGTCATGGCTCTCATTTTGGTCACTGATGAAGCCTGTGAGGCAGATACATGGCTGGAGCAGCTTTCTCATCTCTTACTGTTTCACAATGGAAAGAAATGGCATAGGACCAAAGCAGACCCTGATGTCTCTTTTTCTGCTGGAATTGTGTTTTACTTCTTTCTTATGTTCACTGATGTGCCTATGGGGCACTTTTGATCTTTTTTTTCCTGAAGCCCTGGTGAGTTCATTGGAATAGAGACTTTAAGCAGTCAGCATCTTCCTTACACCAGATAAGAGATTACATGAAGTACAGAACAAAGCACCTTTTCCTAAAGATACAGCTTTAGCACTGCTTTTGGGATGACCATGGATCTCAGATCCAGGCTTATTGGTGTATGACCCAGCTGTGCTTTTTTCTGAGCTGCAGGGAGATCTATGCACCTACTCTCCAAACCCTGCAGTCCATCCTTTTTTCCTCTTTCCATCTGTGGAAAGAAAATGGTGGTTTGAGAACAAGGCAAGGGCTTCAGTGCGTTCCTCAGGGTGCCTACTTGATGTTCACTCCAGGGTTGGGTCCTGGGATGTGTCAGTACAGCCCAATAGCTAAATAGCAACACAGGTTTTACAATGCATGAAGTACTGTTTGCCCACACTGGCAGTCCAGTCATGATCTTTGTGGCCTTGGAAAACACCTAGCACCAATCTGTCTGTGGAGACAGAGAATTCATTTAACTGAACAAATAAGGGAACTGAACACCAAGACCAGATATTCATATCTGAAAGACCAGCCTATTCAGCCAGGAGTCCTCCAGCTGGAAGGTGAAGCCACTCTTGGATTTTCCTAAGAGAATCCAAAGACCTGCTCCTGTACTTCTTTACTTGAAATACTTACTGGGTGGAGGCATGCTGATTGGGTGTCCCTTCAGTCGCTTGCTTGTCAAACCATAATGCCTACAGCTACTTGATGTAGCAATGTAACGATAAATTCTCTTCTGAATAAGAAAAGAAAAAAACCAAAAATGTCTTTTCATCTCATCCTCTGACATAAACAAACTACATCTCTATCACTACCCCAGCTTCCAGGCAGGTATTTTTTCTGCAAACTTTGTAAATAAGGAAGTAGATACTTGTACCAGAGTTTATGCCTGTGGTGTCTGACTTGTGGAAGAAGAATCCAAAGGCTGATTCATAATTTAGGTGTGAGAGCCCTGGCATTGCTCTGAGGAATAGCACCATCAAGTCTGATGTGTGATTTATTTCCTGTAATCATGTAATCGGCTGATCAACTGAGTCCTGCCACGTACAGTGAGAACTTTTGTAAAGGCAGCTAAACTGGGCTGCAAAGGACTTTATTAAACTAAACATACAGATGGATTTGGAAATGGGAAGATAAAACAGAATATAATAAACAAAAAAGGATACTGCAAGAGAAAAAACTGTAAGTGGGAATAGCACAATGTCTGCACAGTTGTTGATAGATACAGGGATGCTGAAAGAAGTAAAATTGTACTTTTAGATATATGATTTTCAGGGTCTGCAATGGGAAAACCAAAACCTATACAAAAGATAACTGAAGGTAACTAAGCTAACTAAAGATAACCTAGGAGAACTAAAACATGTCTCACATTAAAGAACAGAAAGAAAACTGCAGATGGGCATCCTCCATTCATTTCTTTTGGGCACAGCAAAGAACTATGAGCTCAGATTTAGCGCACAGGTGAGACACAACAGGGAGTGTTGCTGTTCACTAGTTTGCATTATCAGCTCAGATCTAACAGCTGTACTTGAGCATAGTTTGCTGCCTCTAGTTTGTAGTAATCTAAATTTTCTTTCCAGTAGTGGGGAGAAGGGACATGCAAAGTTCATGTGCAGACTATAACTGCATAATGCTAGAGGAGTCATTTTACTCAAATGAACAAAAATGCTTTTCACGGTGTCCTTTGGTACAAGGACTATTTGTACATAAGAACATTTTATACAATGGCCTAGGTTATTCAGCATCCCTTGAGTGAAACTAGTAGCAATAATAGAGGAACCTTCTGTGGAATATAATAGTAAGAAATACGGATTTAGCTGCATTGAAGTGATAAACTCTATCTGAATACTGAAAACACAAAAATGACACAAGATACAGCAATAAACTTTGTGTTTGTTGCTGGTAATTCTTTTAAGAAAAATGTTATAGGTTAAAAATAAGCATTTGAAGTTGCTATATGCCCCCCCCCCCCAAAAAAAAAAAAAAAAAAAAATCCAGCCTCCTAGTATGTGGAAAGGCAGTGGTTTGGAGAAGCAGGGATTTTTTATTTCATGTTAACTTCAAATGCTGCATAGTGTTTGACTGGCTGGTTAGTGGATAGCATAAAGGGCTTTTGGCAGTGCCAGGAAGGTGTGTGCTTTGCATTCCTCAGTCTGTATGCAGAAACAGAGCCCATTATCTAAAGAAAAGATTTACACTGATTTTGCCACCTTTTGAGTAAGGCCCAGAATGATCGTTGTTTACCTGACTGCCAGACCCACAGAGAGACTTCAGCCATTCCAGCACTGGGTGCTGAGTTTACCAGCTCTTAGACCCTGTAAAAACTAGGGGACTCACATCCATGTTGGGAAGCCCTGGCTCCTGGCACAGTGTACTGTGTGCTCCTTTCATGTCTGCACGGAAATCTTAGTTCTAGCAAGGAGACTGGAACGCAAACCTTTATTTGCTCTTTCCCGTCTCCCCCAGATTACTTGAATTATATCTTCTGTTTGTGGTGTGACAGTCTTGACTGTATTTTCTCTGAGTTTTGTAACAGTGTGGTTTTGATTCTTGCAAAATGATAACTGTGAATGTAAGACAAATGCTTATAATAGTAAAAAGCCTCCCACTTCAATGTGTTCTCTCACCTATTTTGGAGTACTGTTGCAGTATGAACTTAGTGAGTACTAGAAACAGCAGAGAAACCAAAAAAGAGACGTTTTGAAAGGAGCATGCCTGTGCATTTTCCCTTTTAATATATAAAAAGCTCATCATGGATTTCAGGTCAGAATCGCTGTTCAGTTAGGCAGACAAGAGAAGACCACTAGATGGTGGTAAAGCCCCAGGCCTTTGCTGTAAATCTGTGAAAAGAGAAGTTCAGAGGGGCAAAGAAGGGGAGGAGGAGCCACAGTCTGAGTACTGAAGTCATTATTGCTTGGAGTCTATAAAAAGGCACTTGCACAGTAAGTAATTTATACGTGGTCAGCCTTGACTCTATGGATTTACTCGTTTCTTTTCTTCTATTTCTGTCATCTATTCCAACCAAGGAGTCCCCAGTCTCAGATGTTGGGTGAGAAGGGGGGCTGAAACTTCTGCTCTCTGGAGGAAAGGTTGCAGGCGATGAAGAAGAAGAGCAGCTAAAGCAGCAGCTCTGGTAAATAGGTACAGTTAATTCTTTATTGCAAATGAAAGGTTAATTTTAAAAACTATTTTTTTTTAGCTTAATTTTAAGGTCCTCTCCAACCTTAACTGTTGTATGATTCTATGATATGCTTTGAATTTTATTTGCAACAAGTCACTGACAATCAGCTTTAAGTGTTCTGATTAAGAGTCTGATAGCTTATGATTTCCCCGGATATTGTCATTACCAAAAAAGCACTGAATGAAATACTCATGATCTGGAATAGAAAACTTATCTTTTATGATAGAATTCCACCCATACCAATTCTGTAACTATAGTATATTCTGAAATGTATGGATGTGCCTTGGTTAGGTTTTTAATACTATGCTCTTAAGTGGGCATGTTAGTTTTGCACAGATAAGCTGTTTATAATACAGTTCATGTGAATTTAATAAGTACAAATGTCCGGAAAACATTCAAATCTTTTACTGAAAATGTTCAATTATTAACTGTGGCAATAATTCAAACTTTTATGTATTGTATTCAAGCAAGCAAGCTATGCCCAACCTAATACCTTATTGTCCTGCATTTCTGTGGTCTGAGAATTGGGACTTAGAAAACTGTTTGTTGTTTGGCATTCAGTTTAATTTCCAGCACATTCTGAGAATATGCCAAGGGATCACATAGAATAAACAAAACTATGAATGAAGAGTACATGAGTCTCTTCATTAGTTTGTGGTTTTAATTTCCCAGTAAGTATGGGTAGAAAAACTGAGCCAATCAGATGTTAATGTAGAATCAGTAGAGGAATATGGTGTGAAAGTGGCAGGATGCGTGCAAGCCAAATTACATAGAAATAGGTGATATTTGTTTTGTCAACTTCTGCCTGTTCTTGTCATGCTATATTTTTTTTGGCAGGGTCTTTTGCCTTTTGGAAAATGCATTTACCACACTCCTTGGCAAGTCCCTCAGAAAGAACAGAACACGTTTACTTCCAGAGATGAACACATCCTCTGAACTATATGTTTCTGAACTAAACCTGAGTGCCTTTGATAGCAACTTTACTGTGCCTACTGTGAAGAGCAAGTCATCACCATGTGAACAAGTGGTTATTGCTGCTGAGGTGTTCCTAACTCTGGGCATTGTAAGCCTCCTTGAAAATATCTTAGTTATATGTGCAATAATTAAGAACAAGAACTTACATTCACCCATGTATTTTTTTGTTTGCAGTTTAGCAGTGGCTGACATGCTGGTTAGTGTGTCTAATGCCTGGGAGACCATAACAATATACTTAATAAACAACAGACACATTATTATAGAAGATGCCTTTGTTCGTCATATAGACAATGTCTTCGATTCAATGATCTGCATATCTGTGGTGGCTTCCATGTGCAGTTTGCTGGCTATAGCAGTAGACAGATATATCACTATCTTCTATGCCCTGCGTTATCACAACATCATGACAGTGAAAAGATCAGGGCTTATTATTGCATGCATCTGGACCTTTTGCACAGGCTGTGGCATTATCTTCATTCTTTATTATGAATCAACTTATGTGATCATTTGTCTCATCACTATGTTTTTTACCATGTTGTTCCTCATGGTCTCATTGTACATCCATATGTTCCTCCTGGCTCGTACTCATGTGAAGAAAATAGCTGCTTTGCCTGGGTACAACTCTGTGCGTCAAAGAACCAGCATGAAAGGAGCCATCACTCTGACTATGCTTCTTGGCATCTTCATTGTTTGTTGGGCTCCATTCTTCCTTCATCTCATCCTGATGATCTCCTGCCCTCAAAACCTCTACTGTGTTTGCTTCATGTCTCACTTCAACATGTACCTCATTCTCATTATGTGCAACTCAGTGATTGATCCTTTGATCTATGCCTTTCGTAGCCATGAAATGAGGAAGACCTTCAAAGAGATAATTTGTTGTTATAGCCTGAGGATAGTCTGTGGGTTATCAAACAAATATTAAGAAAACAAAACCAAACCAGGGGAGAGAATGAAAATTCAACATCTTGCCACACCTTGTAATTCTGCTGAAATGCCTATGGAATATCTTTCTCCATTCAGCTGTCATGATTCTGTAGCAATCAGAAACCATTTTTTAATGTGTTTTTGCCTTTCTTTCCCTCCACACGCCTCTTTCATACTGGCGGCAGGAGCTACTCAGTGCTCCTGTAATATGGGGAGAAAGAATATTTTGAATCTCATTTACCCTACTGAAGACTGGATCTTTTAAGAGGATTGTACAGGGAAAGCCTTGTTTTATTTTCTGCTAAATGCAAGGAGTGTGACCTGCTATGCAAATGACCCCATTAACTTCTCAGTGTGTTTCTCTGATACTGTCTTTCTAGATACAACATGGTTTATTTTGATGCCCAGAATTAACAGGTTTTTGTGCTAGTTCCTTCTGAAGACTGAAAATCTGAGAGGTAGCTCCAATTATCAGAGTTTACATACCTTGCTCAACAGTTATGACCAATATACATGCGCATATCAGCAATTTGTATTCCAGTCATGATTGTAACTGTCATAAAATATGTATTATTTAAGAGAACAGTGTTACCATGAGGTTCCTGGTTGGATACAGTACTCTGTCATATCTGACTATATGTATTCTTATCACTCCGGGGTGAGATGTACCATAGGTGAATTTTAAGGCTGAATATGAATACTGGACAGATTCTAGTTTCTCTGTTTTCTTTATTCACTGCAGCTAGGGGAGTAAAGGGTACATGGCCTCTACACAGTCATGTAATGTTTTTGTGGAGATGGAAATATTGGGTGAGTGGCTGCTTTTATGTAGACATTAGAAAAGCGTTTCAGCTGAGTAGCTTTTCTTATTGGAGGAAGCTATACTGCAGATTGCATTTTTCAAGCTGAGAGAGACAAAACAAGTTTGATGATCAGAAAGCATAGCAGGCAAAAGAGGAATTTCAGAACCTCAGGCACATGTAGCTATAACAGAGAGTCTTGACTTTTGCTCCTCAAACAAACATTTTTTGCCTTTGTTGATACAATTCCAAGGTGAAACCCTCATGCTTTTTGTGTGAGTAATTTACATGTAGTCATACTCTCATAAACATGCTGTTTTTGCAATAGCTGTGTAATGTACAAAATATTTGATTTATCACAGATGAAGGAAGTGCAGCTGTGGCATTATTCCTTGATGCCACTGTATGGTACATATCTTGCACTGAAATATAAGCTATGAAAATATTTCAAGCAGTGGTTCCCTATTGACTAGATATTAGAAAATTGCTTGGAAAAAATGAATTATTTCTTCTGAAAAGCTGAAAGAATGCCCCTTGTTTTTCTTGTTGTTAAACCCTTGGTTTCGGGATGCTCTAAAACTGTTGTTAATGGAAGGACTACAATTGATTCAGTGAGGCTCAGGCTATACCTTCAAGGTAGAAGTTCTGATCAGGCATTAGGAAATTTTTTTACCATAAGGGTGTTCAAATGTGGGTACAGGTGCCCAGTGGTTGTGCAGTCTCCATCCTCAGAGATATTCAGAACTTGACTGAATACAGCCCTGAGCAATCTGCTCCAAGTTAAAAGCTGACTGACTTTGAAGTTGGCCCTGTTTTGAGCAATTAGGAATAGATGATGCACAGGTCCTTTCCAACCCAAGTTTTTCTGTAATTCTAAGAAACAGTTTATAATTATGATAATCATAATTATGATAATTATAATTATGATTTTCATCCCACCTAATATTATCTCTTTTGTAAGAAGAATTGTAAGATCTTCTCCTCCACACATTTAGGAAGATAACATACTTTATGTCTTCTTTTGCTTAGAGGTTTCTGGCAGGATAGGTAAGGTGCGTATTTAGCACTAGAGCTATATCTTTTGTCTGCTGCACCTTAAAGTATATACCACCTCCAGCTCACCCATATCTCCTTCAGACATGAGTGGAAATGTTGTTCTCGGTGGAGACACCATATTATGTTGACTGTAAATATAAAGGTTGTATCAGTGCACTAAGAGCTGGAATCTTCCTTCAGCTATGCCTAAAAATTGGATTTTAGGTATGTGTGTGGTCAGTAGTGAGAATCTTGCCCTGTTTCAGTACACCTCTTAACCCTATCCATATATAGCACCTAAGAGTGGGCTTTTCCTACTATGAATGTCGATAGCAAAAGGAGATGATTCAATTGTGTAGTGAAAGGCACCAGCTGATGTTGTAAATAAATCATGAAATCTTCACTGGGTATTGCAAATAAGATGGTCTTGTACATAATTGTAAATCAACAAAAGGGAAGCCAAAACTGTAATAGCTTTGGGTATTTTCTTGAATTGTACATTACCTTTTTTTTTTGTTGGAAGTTTATTTGATGTGTAAACACAGACATATGAAGAAACTATTAAACTGGATTGATGGAAAACCCAATGTTATTTGTTATTCATTGTAATGTGTCTGCTAGCCTTATATTCAGAGGGAAAATTGCATTACAGGCTTTCACTTCTCAGTTTAAACAGATGCCTTACAAAGAAACACAATCCGAGGGTTACTGACTAATACAATGTATTTACATTCATACTTATGTTCCTGTAGGTGTCAGCATCACATCCTCATTATAAGCTTTACAGGTGGGGAGATGAAAATTTAAGGGAGAAATGAGAGTATTTTCAAGAACTGACTAGAATGGCTCCAGAAAAAAAAAACCAAAACAACAACAAAAAAAACCCAAGCTGTTTACTATAGGAATGCATATAAAATACACACCTCTGTGAGGACATGGCATGTTTAAATTTGTTTCTTTCTCCTCTTTAGCTGCAGAATAAAAGCAACATTTAACATGTTTTCACTTCTACCAGAATTTGGAAAACACTAGGTGTTCTGATAGACTGGGACAAGCGAGCATCGTGTAAGTATGAAATTTGCTGTCAAAAACCAGTATGAAACAATTAGTTTCTAGGCTGTCATTGCACCATGTAGTTGCTAACTAGCACTTACCCTGATCAAGGACTTTTCAGTCTCATGCTCTGCCGGTGAGGAGGGGCACAAGAAGCCAGGAGGAAGCAGAGAAAGGACACCTGACCCAAAGTAGCCAAAGACGTATTCCCTACCACAGCACATCATGCCCAGGATATCAACTGGAGGGAGCTGGCCAGAAGCGATTGACTGCTGCTTGGGTTGGGCTGGGTATCAGTCAGTGGACAGTGAGCAATTGCATTGTGCAGTTTTCTTTCCTTCCTTCCCCATTTAGTTTTATATTCTCTATCTTTTTTATTTCCCTTATCATTATTATTATTAGTATGATATTGTACTTCAGTTATTAAACTGTTCTTACCTCAACCTGTGGGTTTTACATTCTTTCAGTTCTCCATCCCATCCTGCCCAGTGGGGTGAGCAAGCGACTGCGTAGTACTTAGTTATCGACTGGGTTTAAGCCACAACAGTCTCCAATGCCTTGTTGGAATCTTCCTGCCTCTCTTCAGTAAATCCTTCTTTAATTGGTTAGCTTCTTGCACAGAAGACCAGCTTGTGGTGACCACTGTTGTGTCAGGGATTGCAGTGGGTGGTTCCAGTCTTCAGCTGTGTTGGTTTGCATGCCCAGTGCCTTTCTTACTACACTGAGTGGGTGAATAAGATATGGGAACATGGGTGTGGAAATGGAGATCCCCACATTATGGACAGAGCCATGCATAAGTCTCTGTGGTAGATTATTTCCAGCTGAGATGCTCTCCTGCCTTTTTTAATCTTATCATGTGTCATAACCTGTGGGAATTTTGGGTACAGCTTGCTCTTCATACAGGACAGAAAAGAAGCAGCTGAGGTATGTGTATGTGTGTCAATACTTACATACATGCCTACATGTGTACGAGTTCTTACTCCCAGACACAGAGTACAATCGCAAACAAGCAAAACGTATGCGAGGAAGTATAGTTTATTTTTCTCTAATCATTCTGCTCTGTTATCCAGTTATTTGTTACATTACTTTCCAATTTGCAGCTTGTTTCTCACAAATTTCTTCCGTGAACAAATTAACAATGCTCTAAACCTGAAGTAGAAGAAAAGAACCTCAAGTACCTTTTGCATCCTGAGCTTTTAAAAACTATAGTGAATTGGTGTGACAGAACAAATAGTTCAAGTCTCTTCTTGAGCTGCTTGCCTAAAAAGCACTAAGAATCTGTGACTGGCTATATTGAGCACAGAGAGTGAAGGGTCTCCATCAAAATAAAGAACAGCTGCTTAGAGGAATTATACAAAGTCTGGGTATGAGCATGGTAATCCTCTAGAATACCCTTAGATCCTCTAGCAAGCTATAGTTTAGGGACTTCCTGGGCAGTTGGCTATATTTACAGCTTTGTGACTGATATCTCTCAATCAATTTTGAACAAGAATTTATCTAATCCCTTTTGAATCTCTTTATACTCATCTGCAATATCTTGTGACAGTAAGTTTCACAGTTTAAATATGTTGTATGGAAAATTGACTTTCTTTTCTCTTATAAAACATCTACTTGGAAGTTTTGGTCTATGCCCCAGAGCCCTTATGTTGTAAAGAAGAGACATAACTGGTCCCTATTCCCTTTCCCATTTACTATCTTGCTCCCTTATAGTCCATTATAAAGTTTCTCTTTTCCAGCCAAGGATCCTAGCCTATTTAATCCCTACTGGTATTTTCATATCTTGTTGCCTTCATGTCCTGGATCTACCATATTCTTTCTGACTCACGGGAACCAGATAGGCATATAGTAATCCACATATAGGTGAAAACTAAATTTCCACAGTGCCAGACTATGTTGCATGCTTTGTTCTTTATTCTATTCTTAACAGTGTGTAACAATACACTTTCATTTAGTACAGCATGCTCCCTAATTTGGAAAATTTGACATCTCTAAAAGAATCCCCTCTCTGCAAATACTCATAAGAACTATCTGTGTTCTAAATAGTGTTACATTTTCAATGGTGAGTGCTTTGGTCATACATCAGCCCATAAAACATGCCAAAAATATGGTGCTTGGGAGTGCTTCTGTGTTTCCAGGCCCAAGTATATGCCTTGACTGAGTCCTAGCTCTGTAGCAGAACTCATCTGATAGACACACCTTCCATCTCCCTACCTCTGACAGGAAGGCAGCCTTGTCACAGAAGGTGGAAGAGCCTTGCAGTGTGTCCCAGCCATGCTCTGAGGGCACCCCAAGTTCAGGCACAAACAAACATCTCCCAGAAGCACATCATTGCTTTGAGAAGGGTGGTAAGAATGTCATTTGTGCAGATACTTCCAGATGGTGATTCATCACTCCTCTCCTTTCAATTAGGCTACTTTTATACCCAATTAAAGCAAGATGAGGACTGGAACTTTGTATGCTGGATCCAGATGACTTCAAAGGCACCAAATGAACCTTTTTTTTTGATGGCCTGTTGCATAAATGCCCTAATTAACAACAACAAAACAAAAACCCACAAAGAAAATGGGATTAATTTTTCTCTCTGGATTGCCGTTTTTAGCAGGACACAGTCACTTGTGGCAAACAATAAGTGGTGTTGCCTGTAAATTAGCTTTTTCTTTGGCTTTTGCATCTTGCACTGAAATTTTGTGCCTATTTCACCTACCCTGAAAAATGACCCCAGAAATACCTATTGTCTTTGTATTATGCCTTTTGTTTTCCATAGATTTGCTCTGAACTGCCCTGTGGAAAGAGTCATGGGTTTTGAGGACCTAAATCACTGAATTTCTGTATTCCAACAGTTCATAGTGCTGAGATAACCTTACACTGACCTCCTATTATTTCTATTTCACAGATTCCTTGCACTTTTCAAAGTCAGGAGAATCTGTCCAAGACATTCTTCCTTTCAAAAGAAACCAGAAAACACTCTTTAACTTTGTTTTAAACCTATAGCAACATAATTATTAGTAGTACCAACACTGACCTCAGCTCAGAGTCACATCACTGAAACCAGAAGAAGGTCTTTCCTAGAAGTTTTTCCCAGAGCACATAAAGAGCCCCGGCTATAACAAAGGAGAAGAGATTCCTGCTTTCTGCTCATAGAGTGGTAGATAAGTGCTGGGGCTTGGGGAAGCAAGCTTTTAAAATCTGTATTAAGCACAGACTTCACTCTTTCACAGGATGATTGCCTTTTCCTGCTGTGAGGACTGGGCTGTATTAAAAAATGTCACGGCAGACAAATTTGTGCCACATTCAGTTTTAAAGTGAGTGCTGGAAACTTGACTGAAAGTCTGTGTGCAAGACCATCACCAGATGTAACTGAATCCCATTCCACTGAAGTGTCGTGTGAGAGATCTTCTCCCCACAGAAACATATAGTAGGAATTCAGGATGTGGTAGCTCTCTAACGCCTTCCTTCTTGCAAAGGAAAATAACAATACTTTAAACATTAGTGGAAAAAATGCTGTGTGAACAAATACATGTATTTCTCATGTTTCTCAGGATCCAACTCTTTGATTGGGGGTATCTGCAAAATTAGCTCATGGGGAACCTGCTTAACTCTACTTGGAAAAAGGTAAGTTAAACCTTTGACTTCCCCTGGGCTTAAGTAAGTGCCTTGCTAGGTAATCACATTTTGTAAAGCAGGTGCTTAAAAAGCCCTTTCAAATGACAGAAGAAAGAGATGAATCACTTGAATTTCAAGTGCAGTTGCAATGACAGTTCATGTCCTTGCATAAAGTGCATAAAAAATGAAGAGGTAGGAGCTAAGTCCTTGACTGAAGTCCAGGTCTTTCATCTCACAGTGAAGCTGTTACATATTCAGGTTTCACTATGAAAAGGGACATTGGTGCGGCCACCTCTGAATCTGCAGGTGAGTTTTTGTACAAAAGGTTTGCAGACTAAAAAATGGCATTTGGTGTGGAGCCTGCTGTTCTGGGAACATCTGAAAGTCCCTCTGGCGAAAAAAGTGGAGAAATGTCTTTTTGATTAATTTGGATTGGACTTATTTTTAGGATGGTATCTGCAGTCTGCAGTCCTTGGTGCCTCTGCTGCCCAAAGCAGAGGTGCTCAGCTTCCTGAAAACTGGAAGGTGCAAGGAATTTAGGTACAGCAAGTGACAAGGCTCACAGCTCATTATTCAGCTGCTTGGTTTTGTTGGCCACATGCCTGCAGCTGCAGTCATGTGCGATTAATAACTGAACCTAGCTGTGGCATTTTATGCAATACACTGTAACTGTATTTAGAGTGACGGATATTGAAAACATGTCCAGCTTAATTAGAAAGGAATGGAAAAGAGGAAAGCCACCCTAGAGCTACCTCATGGGAGACAGCCCTGGCATACAGACAAGCGGGGGATCAAAGGCCTATTGCACAACATAATGAGTAAATAGATAACAAGTACAACATTAGCTCTGGAGGACCTTTAGAGGTAAAGTCAGGCAATACAAGGAACACCATGTGTATTTCAGATGACCTTTTGTTGAAAATGTCAGGAGATTGTCCTGAATTTATAAAGAGGGTAAAAATTACTGGACTGAATAATGGAAGGTTTAATGCCCAGGGAAGAACCAGAGTGAAAATGCAAGGAGGCTGGACACCTGGAATTACACATACTTTAAAAACTCTGCTGAGTTCATAATGGCCAGTGAAGTGCTAGCACTGTTAATGCGGGGAAAAAAAGCATCTAATGACATGAATACAGCTAATAATGATGAAGGAAATCTATGGTGAACTAACGGAGTCGATAGAGGAGAGGCCCCTCAGAGGCTGTCCCCAAACCTAATCCTAGGTCACCAGTGACTGTATCAGGTCCTCCCTACCCACACTCCAGCCCTTGAAGGGGGGATGTCCACGGAGCCCTGACAGCCATATACTTTAGAAGTGATATAATAAGCCTTCTCCACAGAGAAATAAGGAGGTGTTTAACCATCTCCAAATTGATTTTGTTTTGTTCTGTTCTGCAGTTTACCTTTCTATGATATTTTTTGATCTTTCAGCTTGACTGAGTAAAGTAACTTCTGAACAGAGCTAATTAAGCAGATATTTAGAATTCAGTAGCATCCTGAGAGTCTCAAAGTATTTTGCAAACCCTAATGAATGAAATCCCAAAAGATTGCTGCAAGATTGCTTGCAGAAGCATAGCATCACCCAGAGGGTGAAGGCAGAAAGCTAGAGATTAGCTATTTGCAAAACTAGAGTTCTAAAATACTGATTTCATTCCACTGTGATTAAGTAACACTTCTCCACAGCCACTGCACAACCTGAAAAACTGGGCTTCAAGACACGAAAAAGACATCCACAGTTTAACATAGGGTGATAGGTTAGTTCCAAGGTTAGACTCTTCTTTTCTGGAGCCCAGACACTCTTGAGAGCACAGGTGCAGTGTTTGCTGCTGAGATTGCTCCCTCAGGAGATGAATACAGTTGAGTGTATTCCTTATTTTTCTCTAGTTTCTAGGCTGTAGCTGGAGGCCTCTGAGTGGTATCTTTGTAACAGGTCCAGAATCTCTTTGCAACATGAAAAACTTGGGGGCAGCAGCTACGATCGCTGCAATGAACAGAGATTGAATACATAAGTAAATACATTGCTAAAGCATAGGTTAAGGATAAGGAGTGGGACACTGTGACTGGGAGAATGTGAAATTGTCTGGAGGCTTTATCAAAGTGTTTGAGAGCACTTTGCACGTTAATAAGTCCTCTTAATACATCATTAGTCCTCTGAAGTGCTTGCACTGCTTAGAACCATCCTCTGATAATGAAACAGATACAACCCATTTTCTTTATTAATTAACTGAAACAGTCACAGTTAATAGGATTTCAAGACTTAAAGGTGTCATGTTCACTGCTACTGACTTGGTTGTTAGCAGCAGATTTAGCTGATAGGTAAGCAAGGTTTTATTAGACTGGCATTGTTTTTCTAATAAGCCAGGCCACAGGGAAAGCACACTTTAGAAGTTGTGCTTGATGGGTTTATGCATTTTCCTACAGATTTTAATCTGTAGGAAAGAAAGTACAGTTTTAATTTAACTGTACTTTCAATATAATATCTGCTTTCATTTAAAATACTTCTCACAAAGGCAAACTTTGTAAGGCAGAGGCAGGATATTGCTAGTACAGATATAGCAAAGTACCTCTAGATGACCAACATAATTCAACTTTACAAACTACTGATTCTTAAAGTTAATGATTTTGCCACTGGAATTCCTACCAGGTACTCTGATACAAGTGTTTACATCCACCTACTTTCAGTTTTGGTTTGTAGTGTGGGGCTCAGTAGTTCCAGAGAGAAGCATGTAGTTGAACAGTAGCTCAAGGGCTTAGAAAGGAAGCTAGTAGTATAAAAACATGATTTGCTATGAAAATGCATTGGTAAATCCACAAAAAAAAGCAAAGACAGAAGCTTGTTTCAAATTGTCCCTGTTATTTTCAGAGGGAGTTAGAAAATTCTCTAGAATAGAAAAAGGAACTGAGAATACGAAATGCCATATCTTGATCTTTAAATGTGCAAGTATTCAGAAATTAGATGATGTATTAATTACACCCACAGTTTTAAACTCATGTTTTGCTACAACTTGAGGTATTTATGAAACAAATAGAAACAATTTCTATTCTACAGAAATTATCTTTCTTGTATAGGGTAAGAATCACTTAAAGTTTTTTTCTACTTCTACTCAGGTGCTTTTGACTCCCAGTTTGCTGGGGGCATTAGGGCTATTGCTGGCTATCAGTCAGTGACCCTCTAGTGCTGTTTTGTATTGCTTGTTCTGCAGATGAGGCAGTTTTTTGTTGCACTTATGATGGTTTTCTTTCCAGTTTTATTCCTTCACCAATCTACTACTCCAGTTTAGTAGTATTATGGGTCCACTGAGAACTTCTTTAAGTAACTATGTACTTCCATAGCAGCTAGTGATAAGCCTGCTTGTGCCTCCTGCAGCAACACATTCCTCTGCATTGCAGAGACAAACTAATTTAAAATTAATTCATCTTGTGGGAAAAAGAAAATCAGCGATGGATGAAAATAAGTAAAGCTTTTTAAAATAGCTTAGTTTTACTAAGGCTGCTGTCTTTGATTACTCACCCTATCTGTAGCCACCTGGTCTAAAATCCCCTTAGTCTATCTGCAGTCAGACGGTTTGAGGGCATCTGTTTCACTTTGCAGGCTTTCCTTTGAAAAAATCTGTAGTTGACTGGCACTTGCTGTTCATTAACTTTATGGCAGCATTCTTGATTTAGTCTCCAAATCAAGCAAATACGTAAGAACAGGCTGCTCATTACCAGTGCAAACAGTCTTTCTGAAATCTGCAGGACTGCATACCTGATGACTCTGGGGTAAGAGGGTGGTGCTACAGATCCTACAACTAGACTCACTGTCCCTGCAGAATAAAAGAAAATATGGCACAAGGACTGCCTTGAGGCTCCCAGGTAATCTAGCCACCTAAATATGGTGTCTTTGGGTTAAGTGTAACAGCCAGCTGCTGACAGCAGTGTCAGTGTCTGTAATGGTTCCCACAGTCTTGGTACCAGCTTGTGTAGAGATTCTTGAGAGATCTCTGCGCTGTGGGTCAGTGCAAGCGGTAGATGTTCTCTGAGTAAATTTCTTAGCTGTGTCATTTTCTCCATGTTCTGCACTTGACAAATCCAAGTGCCTAATGATATTAGATGACTCATCATGTCATTTATTTTTTGGAGGTCATTAATTTCTGCCCCTTCTTCATACAGTGTATACGTTTCATTTTGGAGCTAGAATGAAGCAAGCAAACACAAGTAAAAGGACTGTGTAGATACTATCAATGAAATAAATTTTTCACTAGGCATGTAAAAATGTGACTTTTCATGTCTGGTGCCACTATTGTATCCACATAATAAATTGAGGGGCTGTGAAAACAGCTGTGCCAAGAACTTGCTGAAACTGAGCTGTTAATAGTGAGGAATTAATACATCAATTACCTTGATGAAGAAATCACAGGATAAGGTTTTCATGGTCTTTATTATGAAAGTCAGACTGGTGGATTGTGCTAATCTGATCTGGTTTTACAATTCTGAATTAAATTTGATAAAAAGTTAGCAAATGTTAAGGTCTCTTTCTCAAGGATGTTAATGAACAGTGGATACTCTTCTTCTTAAGGCGTAAACTAATATGGTGCAGAAGAAGTTTGCTTACATTATAAATGTGGAAGTTCTTGCTAGAAGCTTTAATGAGACCGGGTTAAGATCAGAACATCAGAACTATACAGAATTTATCACAAAGATTGTATCAGAAATCACAGTGCAAGTGAACAGCCTGAACAGTGAAGTGGCTTTGTACAGTTTTCCTTCAACTGGGAAACATTGACAGAATAAGTGATTAAAAAAACCCAAACAAAAAACAAGCAAACGAAACAAAAAAAAAACACAACCAAACCCCAAACTAAACCCCCCAAACCAGAAAGAATTAAGATCAAGGAATAATTTATGTTAAAATTAATTTGTCCAGATTTAGCAGTGACTTGGCACATCCAATTCATCGCAATTTCCTGGAATTTTTAATCTTATTTGAATCAACCATGATTAACCTTATATACTTCAGTGTTGATGATGGTTACTGCATCTCTAATCATCCAGAGCTTTAGTTATTTCTGTTGTTTTGCTGCCTCCAAAATATTTAGCACAGGTAGTAATGAATTGCAACCTTTGGAGGAGGTAAAACACAAGGGAATAATAAAAATCACCTTAAAATCATGCCTTTTGCTGTTACTTTTCAATTTTCACAAGTAAAAGGATGAGCTGTCATTTTAGACATCCATTTAACCACCAGTATAATAAACTGTGCAAATAAAACTGTGAAAGATAAATGATAGAGTAATTCCTTATTAGAACAAGAGAGCTTCTTCAGGATAAATTTAGAAGTAAAAGTGTTTAATTATGGGTTCTAGAGCAGTTCTGAAGTTTTCAAGTGTACGTTTAGTATTTAACTTGGTTTGAGCAGAAATTCCCGTTTAATACTAACATGCATGAGTCTGGATATCATTTTAGTAGCCCCATTGTCTAGCTGGTTAATTAGCATTTTCAAACAAATGTCTTGCTGGTTCCTGTCCAATGCAAGTATCTATTTACTTTTTTTCTTTTAGCAGGTCCTTCTAAAACTCATTTGAGTTCCCCCAGTACAGATTGTTTTGAAAGCTTCTTTGTCTGCAGAGCAGGGATTGCAGGGCCATTAGGAGTTATCAGCACCTGACTTTTTTATACATTTTGCATAGGGGGAAACAGTGAGGGGTGGTGCGATAAAAAGACTCTGGCTAAGAAGCTGATTGACAAATGTATGAATAAGCACCATGGATCTTTATGCAGCAGGCAGGATGTTTGCAAGGAAGACACATGTTCCAGATGTCCTCTGATAGTATGTTTTTTTCCTTCTAGGCAAGATGAAAGGCAGGGAGAACTTTAAAGGGCCTGAATAATTGCCAGTTATATGAATGGTATTAGGCCGATCTTCATTTTACATACACCATTATACAACCTATGATTAAGCAACAAAATAAAAGCAGCTCATTACTGGGGAGTCTGAAGATATTCTTCCCTCATATGACTGTTTCTTACCATAGTTTTCATTTCTTCTCAAATTGAACAGGAGTGGAAATGCAGTAAATGCAGGGTGGGAATTTCCCAAAGATAGGTAGTTTAATCTGCAGAACACCATTAGAAAATAAAATATCTGAAACCACTCATCTGAATCCAGCAACAGATTTCCTACAAGGGCAATGGGCTTTTAAAATAGATGGAGAGCTGAAGAGGCAGACTATTTGAATAATGCTGAGGAATAGTTCACTTTGTGTATTATTCTACTTATTTCAGTTCAACAAGTTGTGGGTCAACTGCATATGAAACAGGATTTCAGCCTGGCCATAGGGATTAAAGGTACCTGTACAACTGCAAGAAGACAAAGGAAAAAACTGTGACTGAGTTTTCTCTCTTGCTTCAATCATCTCATATTTGTGCATTCCCCTCATGTGAGGGAGAGGGAAAATGAGAAGCGCTGCCTTCTTTCTTAGTGTGAGACACTGTGAAAAGTCATTTTGCCCAGTTATGACCAAGCAACTAGCTCAAGAGGACCGAGCTGAACATTTCATCCCATCATTCCCCTTTATCCATCCAATGCCACCATGCTAATTGGCCTGGGAATTGGGATCAAAATTAGGGCTGTAAAAAAGTTATTTTAGTAGACATTAAAACTGCAATCCTCACCCTCCTGCTTTATGCAATATAAACATAGAATCATTCATACAGGTACCATCATGTACAAACCAATGCAGTGATAGCAATAATTGGGTCTTCAAGTTTAAAAAATTTCAGTTAGTAGTTGAAGAACATGGCTGGAGGAGAAAATACACACTTTGCTGCTGCATCAGTCAGGCTCTTGTGCTACAGCTTGTAGGGCAGGCACACAATCCAATATAAACAATGATATTGTTTTACACAGGCTTGCTTAGCAGCTGTACTCTCCTCTAAGGTGTGTGTTTTTGTCTGTGGTGTTGCCTTCTTGCTTTGGAAAGTAATTGTTCAGGATTTACCAACCTCATAATTTTTCTCTGAACATTAAAATAGCAGACAATTTAACGCACTGGAATTGTATACTAAAAGGTAACCCCAACATTTTGTTAGGAAGTAGCTGTATTGGTTTGAGGGGAAGAATTAATTGCATAGTCTGACTGAGAAATAACCACTGAAGTGTAGGATTAAGGCAGCTGGGTTTTAACAGTTCATGAAGGTAGTCACAGAGTACGAAAAGGTATTGCCCAGGGTTGTGCAAGGCCACTGCAGGCACCGCTGCCTGTCAAAGCGACAGCTTCAGACAGACTCACAGGACACAAGACTTGCTAAAAAAGGGTGGCCCCAGGGGCTGTATTGACAAGATGTTTCAGATCATAGAACTGGAGCCTGACATCTCTCGCTTTTCTTCAGGGTCAGTAAACTGACCTTGCTTTTCTCATCCTTAGAAAGGAAATGACACATTCTGCCCTCCTGAATGAATAAATGTCCACAGGAGGGCAAACACAATTTATGAGAATTTTAAAGTTCTGAAATTTGTCGTGCTTTTAACCCATTTTTATGAAATGTGACTGTGTCAAGGTTTCCGATTTAGATCTCAGTCTCTGCCTGTCATTTCCTCTGGGCTTCTGAAGTGGCTACAGACTTCTTGGCTTCAGAAACATTCCCATACAAAAGCCACTGAAGCTAACACACTTACAGAATTATTTGGCTTTAGCAGTACAAGACAGTTCTGCCACTGCAAAAGTTAGGTGAGTTTCATGCTGTGGACTCCTGCCAATGAATCTTAACCCAAATTTGTAAAAACACACTTTGTTCCACTGTTGATCCTGCCAGATTGCCTGAAATGTATTAAGGTCAACTCTCCTAAAGGTCATGGGAAAAGGATGATAGTATTTAATTTCGTGCTGTGTGAGCATTTGCAAGTCTTGCCTCAGAAACTTCAGTTTCTTTCATTTGACAAATGAGCAAGTATAAGCCCTTGACTGTTCCTGATGTCCCAGCTGAAAGTAAGACACACCAGTGGAAGCCAAATCAGGAATATACATCCTGCTCCTCCACTTTCATTTAGTGAGGTTTTGTACAAGTTGACTTCAGCTAACTTGTTTCTGTAGAACTGAGGCAAAAGTTAGAACAAAAGAAGCAAGAAAGCATTTGCTATAGAAACAAAAAGGATTTTTTCTCTCTCCCGTGTAATGCATTCTTGAG